>NC_138346.1:54716640-57557890 GCF_046562875.1 Panthera onca
TGCTGTGAAAGAATAGACAATAGATTCTGGGTAAGAGGCTATTTAGTTTTCTTTGATATACAGCGAGGAAATTTTTTTTATTTTTTTATTTATTTTATTTATTTATTTTTTTTAATATATGAAGTTTATTGTCAAATTGGTTTCCATACAACACCCAGTGCTCATCCCAAAAGGTGCCCTCCTCAATGCCCATCACCCACCCTTCCCTCCCTCCCACCCCCCATCAACCCTCAGTTTGTTCTCAGTTATACAGCGAGGAATTTAAAGGATTCTTTGAAAATTCAATTTGCAGTAGTAACTGGAGAGCATTACAAAGTAGAAGGTTAAATATATGAAAGTATATACAGTGTAGCATGGTTGTATGAAATGTTGGCACACTTAGAAATTTTAACATCATCAGTAAAACCTCACAGAACACATCACTACATCACGCAGAAAATATGCATTAGGCAGAAATTCCTTCTAGCCTAGTATCTGCAAACTTAGCATTTCATTATTTATTCTAATCACAAAGTAACTCTGTTCTTACTAAAGCCAACTGCCTCATGTTTTCCCCTTCCACTCTCATTCTCTACTCTGATCTCTGCCTCTCATTTAAATCCTTAAATCTCTCCTATTAAGAAAAAAATTATACACATGCATATACTGTCCTCTTCAACCGCTTCATTGTCATCTAGCCCTAGAGTTCTCCTTGTTGAAAGCTTAGTCATTTGAAGGTCTAATCTGCACTCATGCTACTTTCTCACTGACTGCCATTTACTTTTTAGCCCTCCCCAGTCTCACTGCTACCCTCACCATTTCACTGAACAACTTCTCATTGATGTCACCAGTGACTTTGTAATTGCCGTATTGAGTAAATGCCTGATCTGGCTCAAAATCCGGGGAATATTTTTGGTCTTAACATAGCTTGATCACACTGAATAGCATTGGACACCACTGACTTACTTTCTTCTTGAAACACTCTGACAACTTTGTCTTCTTTTGAAAACACCCTCATCCTGGCACTCTGTCTTCTCAGTTTTCTTTGCTGATTTCTTGTTCTGTCACTAATTTCACTGCTTTCAGGGTTTGAGGCCAAATCCTCTTCTCATTCTGTGTGTTCTCCCTGGACAGTCTTACTACTTTAATGACTTTATGTGATTGTAACTAAGTATTTATGGTTCTGACCCCACCCCTGCCCTTGCTTTAGACCTGTAATCCCACTTGCCTACTTAGTATCTCCAGGTATTTTCCCCCATACATTCCTCAGACCTAGTATGTTCAGATAATGTACTCTTGTCTTTTAATTTTCCAGGCAAAGTTACCATCAGCTACCAAATTTAGGATTTATCCTAAAATCCATACTCTTCCTCATCTCTTATAGCCTAGTTAAATGTCTTAAATTCTACTTTCTCTGAATCCTGAATGTTTTCTACTTAAGATCTTCTCTCTTATCTGCCTCTGGCCTTGTTCTTCTCTAGTCTGTTGTACGTGACAGTAAATCTTTGTAAAGTGCATATCTAATCATAAAACCCCACTCAGTGACTTCCTTTTTTCTCACATGAAGTTCTGTCTCCTTGAAATAGTGTGGGAGACCCTTCATAATTAAATCCTGCATAATCTTATTTCCTGCAACTTTCTCATATAAACACAGTTGTTTTTACTTTCCTGAATGCACTGTGCTGTTTCATGAATCTGTGACTTAGAATACTTCTTTCTTCATTTTCTGGCTGATGGACTCCTGCTTATTCTTCATGACTCAGGGATACTTATTTTTGGAAGGCTTTTCTTTTAGATTTCTAAGGCATGTTTGGTCACTTGTTCCTCCCTCTCCCATAGAACTCTTTACGTAGCTCCACAGTAGCACTTACCATATTGATTCTTTAGAAGTCCACCTCCCCAAATGCGACCAACTTAATAGTTTAGACCATGTCTTACATTTTCCAGGCACATTATCCAAGACCTGAAAGCGTGTATTAAGTATATCTGTGATAGCGTTTTCATCATTACAGTGCCTTACATTGTTGTTTAGCTTCAGATTTTAAACAATTCTTACCATAATCACTTCCTTTTAGTCCCTTGTAGAGTTCCCTTTAACTAAGGTCATTTTAGTAATATGGGCTTTCATAAAGGAGGTCCTTATAAAAAATAGCCTTGTGACCATGGTTTCTGTATTGTTATTCAGCTTGCTGGAGAACATTGACTGTAGCAGAGCCCAGTGCCTCCTGGGTAACTGGTTATTGGTGTTTGGCATTGTAGTGAATTTGAATTCTCCCTTCTGTCTAAAGTAACATAGAATTGCATGGGTATGAAGGGAATGGATCAGAGCTGAGTTAGGTCAAGTCACCTTGAAAGCTTAATCTGTATATTAGATAGGGCAAACCACACTAACATTTAAAAATACTTAGGGCACCTGGGTGGCTCAGTCCGTTAAGCATCCGACTTCGGCTCAGGTAATGATCTTGCGGTTTGTGAGTTTGAGCCCCACATCAGGCCCTGTGCTGAGAGCTCAGAGCCTGGAGCCTGCTTCAGATTTCTACATTTCCCTCTCTCTCTCTGCCCCTCCACCATGCAAGCTCTCTCTTTCTCTCAAAAATAAATATTAAAATAAATAAGTAAATAAAATGTAAAAATACTCTGAATTGTATTTCTCTACACCCAGAGATCAATAGAGCTTTATTTCTTCTTTGGAAAACAGATGGGAGTGTTTTTTGTTTTGTTTTGTTTTTTATTTAGAATTAGATAGTGCTTTGGGTAATATAATGAAAAATGTTAACATTTTTGTCTTATTTCATTGGAGCATCATCTTCAAAATTAGTATTTGAGAAGGTTTACACTTTTTTTGAAGTTTTTAAATTTATTTTGTGGGAGGTGGGGGAGAGAGAGAGAGAGATCATGAGTCAGGGAGGGGCAGAGAGAGAGGGAGAGAGAGAATCCCAAGCAGGTTCTACGCTGTCAGTGCAGAGTCCGATGTAGGGCTCAAACTCACAAACCATGAGACCATGTATGACCTGAGCAGAAATCAAGAATCAGACCCTCAACTGACTGAGCCACCCAGGCACCCTGACAAACTTTAAATCTTATCTTTGAGGCTTGTTTAATGCTAACTGGCAGTGGAGATTTCTTTGGATTTTAGTATACCACTATGTTTGTGCTTTGCTTCAGTATTTTGCAGAATCCATTCTATCCTCGAGAGTGTGTGATTAGGTATCGTTCAGGTGTCTTGAGGGTTTTGAAGTATTTTGATGTAACATAGATATCCTTAAAATTCTTACAAATCAGTACAGAATAGTTGAAGTCTCCATGGTGTGGAAGATTAAGTATTTTAATATACTATAAAATATGTGTGCCAGATGGTGATGTTATAATAGTTATTAACGAAACTGAAATGGTGTCTTAAATTTATGTTTGGGTTTATTAGATGTGAAGACATGGTAGATGTGCGAAGGTTAAAGATGCTTCAGATGGTGCAGTTGTTTAAATGTGAAGAAGATGCTGCCCAGGTAAAGATCAATCAGGCACATGATGTAGTTGTCTTCTCTTAAAATGTTGATTTCACCTATTAAAAAAGTGTATTTTTCATGGTCCAAGAAAGTAAATGCATTAAGTCAAGTTCTAGCTTATCTTGTTAAAATAATAAAGTGTTTTTTTTTTCTTTTCAGTTACCATACTGGTCTTATTTGGCTTATCTTCTCAATGAAATTCTCCATTTAACTAGAAATTGGGATTATTTATTATTACTGTTGACTTTCTTGTGAGTTACATGCCAGGATTAAGGCTGGTGTAGCACGTTGCTTTTTAACCTGCAAGAGGGTTTTTTTCAACTAGATAAACAATGTTATCTCCATGTAGATAGCATCACAGAACATGTAAGATCTATATTACATAAACTCACGATCTTCTAATAATACAAATCATAGGATATTGATTTTATTTTTTATTTTTTAAATGTTTATTTATCTATCTATTTATTTATTTTTGAGAAAGAGAGCAAGAGGGAGAGAGAGAATCCCAAGCAGGCTCTGTGTTGTCAGACGCAAAACCTGACGTGGGACTTGATCTTATGACCTGTGAGATCATGATCTGAGCCGAAATCAAAAGCTGGATACTTAATTTACTGAGCCACCTAGGCACCCCCACATGATACTAAAAGAATGCTTCTCTTGGGGCACCTGGTTGGCTCAGTTGGTTGAGCATCCAACTTCAGCTCAGGTCATGATCTCATGGTTCATGACTTCAAGCCCTACAGTTGGGCTCACTGTTGTCAACACAGAGCCCTCTTTGGATCTTCTGTCCCCCTCTTTCCACCCCCCCCCCCACCGTGCCCCGTCTTGTGCTTTCTCAAAAATAAACACTTTTTTAAAAAATAAAAGAGTGCTTCTTTTTAATACATCTTGTTAGATTTTACAGATTTTGACGGGGAGGAGAGGTCATTAATTCATGTAGCTTGGCATTGAATGAAATGAGCTATTAAGAAGTTAGGTTATAACTAGTGGGTTAATTAATCACATGGTAGTAATTTTTCTTTTTATAAATACGTTTTGATATAATAAGAGTTATGAATCGAGCTTCATTGTTCTTTATTTTTATTTAGGCAGTAGAATGGCTAAGTGAACTTCTGGATGCCCTGCTTAAGACCCACATCAGATTGGGTGATGATGCTCAGGAAACAAAAGTTTTACTGGAAAAGCATAGAAAATTTGTTGATGTTGCACAGGTGCAGAACTGGTTATCTTCCTTTTCTACAAGCTCAGTGTTTGAATAGCTTTCTGCATGATTATAATGTAACATAACCCTCCAAGTCCAAGAAGGTTAGTCATGTTATTTCAGAAATATCACAGAACTAAGAAAAGTGTCAGCTGGTACATCAAAACTAGCCTGCATAAACTTGAGAGGGTTTATGTTCTCCTGAATACAGGTTCTGTATATGCTCCCTCTGATTTATATGTTATATGAATGCTGTTATATACTATGTCATTATATATACTGTGTTACATACTATGCCATTTTTAGGCAATCCAACTGCTCACTCACTAAAGTTAATAAGAAATATGTGTTAATATCAGTAAAGTAGAAGTCCCAGTTTTTTCGTCTCCTCAGTATTAGTATAACAATATAAACTGTGTGTGTGTGTGTGTGAGAGAGAGAGAGAGAGAGAGAGAGAGAGAGAGAGAGAGAGAAGTATCTTAATTTATTTTCCCTAATAATTGAGCTCTCAGTGAACAGTTGTGGTTTCCTGTGTGGGATATAAAGTGCCCTATAAAGTGTCCATTTTCACCCACTTGTTGGTTAGTGAATGAGCAGACATTCTTTTTGGCCAGTGGAATCAAGTAGACTGAGATGGGGAAAACAGAATAAGAGAATAAAACCTAACAAGGAAGAAACTTACTAAAAAGAATTGCTTTCCTATCTTTTATTATGCATGCAGTTAATTTATAGTAGTAAGTGCCAGTGGAGTCATTCCGCATTGATTTCTGGTAGTGTTACTCATTTGCAACCACAGTCCTCCTGTACACTTTTCCATCTCTCTTTTCAGAATTCTTTTATTGTAATTTCATGTATACTTTTTTTTTGTTTGTTTTTAGAGCACTTACGACTATGGAAGACAGTTGCTACAGGCTACAGTTGTGTTGTGCCAATCTCTGCGCTGCACGTCTCGATCATCTGGGGACACGCTTCCTCGACTGAACAGAGTATGGAAACAGTTTACGATAGCGTCTGAAGAGAGAGTACATAGGCTGGAGATGGCTATTGCCTTTCACTCAAATGCCGAAAAGGTTTGCTTTTTTAAAAAATGTAGTCTCAGTAGTATTTATTGCCTGTCTTTAAATATATTACTTTTAATATTATAATTATGTAGTTCGCTTGGTTTTTTTTCTTATTGCAACTCCTATTAATCCTATGTTTAAAGTTTGTTTAGATGTAATGTATTCTTAGAGAGTTCAGATGAAATCCTCTTAGTAATCCATACCAGTGCTGGCATACTGTGCTTGGAGAAATCCAAAACCATCCAGGAGTCCTCTCTCAACAGTGCTTCTCTTCTCTCCAGACCTGACGCCCAGAATGTGCTCTCTATATTTAGGGTGGCACAACTCCCATCTCTTTCGTTACGCAAGGAAAGGAAACTTTGCCTCTGCATCTACTACTAATTGTCATAACATTTTTAAAAGAGCACTTAGTAATTTTATAATGTTTACACTAGAGACTACCCAACTCAGAGTAAGGATAAAAATAAAACTTTTTTTCATGTGTTATATTTAAAGATTCATTCTGGAATTTATTATTTAATGAATTCATTAGTCCCAGAAACCAAAAATGAAATGTGTAGTGTTATTTGGGCAGATTTTCAGCAGAGCCCTTTTCGGAACTCTGCACAGAGAAAATTTATAGCACCCAACCAACCCTTACATTTCTACTCTGAGGAGGAGCTTCGTTATGTAGTTAACTTTGTTGTGATCTCGCACATTGAAAGTTTATGTGTGGGGGATGTTCAATATAATGAAATATGAGAAACCTAAATGTAAGTGTGATAGCCTAGTCTATAGAATAGAAGAATTATTATTATTATTATTATTATTATTATTATTATCAGGAATTAGATAGTTTCTGTCTTGTTATGCAGTACATCTGTTGGGAAGTGTTCATAGTTAACTCTTCCTGAGTTGGTCACTGAACTCCACAGGTCAGTATTTTGGTTTAAAATAGGCCTAATGATGATAAATGTGAAAGTATACATAAAATGGCTTAATTTGTTTATCTACTGATTGTTTTAATGAAAAGTTTTTATTGAAGTATATTAACATAGAAAAATATACAGATCATAAATGTTCAGTGAATTTGTTGAATTCAGTCTGTTCGATGAATTTTCATGAAGTGAACATGACTGTGTGATCAGCTCAGTATTCAAACAACAGAACATTACCAGTACCCCAGAAGCTCTCCCACTCTCTTTTAGTCACATTGCTCCTTCTGTCCCTCCCTCCTATCTAAGAGGCCCAATTCCTAACACTACTGATAGCTTTTTAAAAATTTAATTAATTAATTAATTAATTGCAATTCAAGTTAGTTAACATACAGTGTAGTATTGGTTTCAGGAGTAGAACCCAGTGATTCATCTCTTACGTATAAAACCCAGTGCTTATCCCAACAAGTGACCTCCTTAATACCCATTGCCCATTTAGCCCTTCCCCCCACCCTCAATTTGGGAAAGAGGGAGTGGAGAGCAGGTAAGACAAGTCTTCCAGGAAAGGCCTCTCTGAGGAGATCACATTTAATCAGAGACCTTGAAATGATACGAAGGGGTAATTCAGGCAAAAGGAAGCTCATCAACCCTTAGTTTTTTCTGTATTTATGAGTCTTTTATGGTTTGCTTTTCTCTCTGTTTTTATCTTGTTTTTCCTTCCCTTCCCCTATATTCATCTGTGTGTTTCTTAAGTTCTACATATGATACTGTTTTTAAAATGTATCTGTGAGGCCACTCTGGAATACAGTATGAAGGTTCTTCAAAAAGTTAAAAAATAGAACTACCCCTATGATCCAGCAATTGTACAACTAGCTATTTACCCGGAGAATTTAAAAACACTTATCCAAAGGGATACATACACCCTGATATTTATAGCAGCGTTATCTACAATAGCCAAACTATGGAAGTAGTCCAAGCGTCCATCCATAGATGAATGGATAAAGAAGGCATGGCATATCTACACAATGGAATATTACTCAGCCATAAAAAAGAATGAAATCTTGCCATTTGTAACCACATGGATGGAGTTAGAGAGTTTAATGCTAAGCGAAATAAGAGAAAGACAGATACCATATGATTTCATTCATATGTGGAATTTAGGAAACAAAATAATGAGGAAAGGGGGAAAAAAGGAGAGAGAGGCAAACCAAGAAACAGACTCTTAACTATAGAGAACAAACTGAAGGTTACTGGAAAGGAGGTAGGTAGGGGATTAGTTAAACAGATGATGGGGATTAAGGAATGCACTTGTGATGAGCACAGGGTATTATATGGAAGGGTTGAATCACTATATTGTACACCTGAAACTAATATTACACTGTATGTTAACTAACTGGAATTTAAAGAAACACTTTAAAAAATAAACTGTTTCTGCAAGGACATTTTAAGGTCTAGACTTCTCTTAAGAGGTCCTATAAGAATGTAAATTGTTGAGAGTTTTTTGCATAGAAAATTACTGTTCTTTTCCTTCTGCTGTTACCTGGCCTTTTTTTCTTATCATGCCTATAATAAGCTCAATTATAGGTTATTTACTGTTCAAACCTTTGTAAAGCTTTTTGTTATCAGATGGTATTTTCTTCTTGACTGTGTTTTATTTTATACCAATATGCATAAATATAACTCTAAGTAACATATAGTATAATGACTGAGAAGATACTTAAATTGAATCTAGAACTTCTTATAAGGCTCTTTATGAGTAATGCTGAAATGAACAGATTGGATTAAGTAAAATACAATGCAAAAAAAGTTGCAAAAATAAATACTTCTCATTTCCCCCATTTTTTATGTTTATTTTTTTATAATCTAGTGTGCATCTACAGCACATCTCAATTTGGACTAGCTGCTTTTCAAGTGTCACAAGACACATGTGGCTGGTTGCTACTATGTTGATCAGTGTGGGTCAGTACCTTTAGACTTAGCTATTATAAATTACAGCATTTTCTTTCTTCCTTTCTTCCTTCCTCTCTTCCCCTTTCCTCACCTTTCTAAATTTAAATGGTAATAGTTAAGGAAAAAGTAATATTTTATCAAGGACTATAGAACTTCCTATATGTGAATTATAGTTTTAGCAGTTTACATCAGGTAAGTCAGCAGGTCAATTTTTAAAATAACTGTAGTGTCTGTCTAGGTCATCCCATCGGTTCTGTGTTTGTATACTTGAGTATATGTGGTTTTGCATTTATATTTTGTTTCATTTTTGTAAAGTTTTTTTTTTTTTTTTAAGTTTATTTATTTATTTTGAGAAGAGGGCAAGGGAGGGACAGAGAATGGGAGAGAGAATCCCAAGCAGGCCCTGTGCTGTTAGTGCAGAGCCTGACACAGGGCTCAATATCATGAACTGTGAGATCATGACCTGAGCCAAAATTAAGAGTCGGATGCTTAACCAATTGAGCCACCCAGGCTCCTCTCTTTCGTTTTTTAAGTCTGTAAGCTGTTTGAGATCAAAATCTATATCTCAGTCCCATCCCAAGCTGCTAAATAAACATTTAGTACAATAAATACTTAATGAATGAAGGAATACTTTGTAAGTGCAGTTTGAACTTACTTTCCAAATAGTAGTTTAGTATTATTTTTTCTTGGAAATCACTGTAGACCTTTTGTATTCTCATTATATATTATTAGTAAGGATTATGTATTTCATTTTGTTAGGATTTTTTGAGCCAGTTTCACCAGTAATCAATCTTGTATAAGGGTGTGTACATGAAGATGCTAAGAACAAAACAAAAATACCTTCAATCTACTGAATTTACATGAGCTTCATTGCCTTTCTATATTTCTTGATTGATGACACCATTTTATTTGTTGCAGATTTTGCAAGACTGTCCAGAAGAGCCCGAAGCTATTAATGATGAGGAGCAGTTTGATGAAATTGAAGCGGTTGGGAAATCCCTTTTGGATAGATTAACTGTTCCTGTAGTTTATCCTGATGGGTATGGTACATGTTCTTATAATCTTGTCTTTTTATTGGTGAGGTCTTAAAGTGAAATCATCAAGAGAGGAAAATCTGTTTCTTAAAAAGCCAAGTAAATTAGCTTTGGTTCACATCTTCAGTTCCTACAATAAATTAGTTTGTAATGAAAAGAAATGCAAACTCAACTGTTAGCAAAAGTGGGTTTGGTACTTGCTGCTATCAAATGTGCTTCTTGACAGCTTGTTGTAGAAGAAAGATCATTGATGAGGTTGATACTCCTGGGTTCTAGCCTTGGCTGTGATGATAGGGAGTAGGGTGACTTTGGGCTTCATCCAGGGAAGGAAAGGGGAGTGGAGGGGTGTAATGTATAGTGAGCTTATAATTTATCAAACACTAAGTTAAGCACTTCATTTCACTATTTTTGACCAAACGGTGCTAGACCAGTGTGATTATTCCTGATTTACAGATGTAGAAACTGAAGCTCAGAAAGATTAAGTGAGGTGCTCAGGATTTCACAGCTTATAAGTGGAATTGGAATACACTGTCAAGTCTTTGTGGCTCCAAACCCATTCTCTTTCCAATATGCTGTATGGATTCGTAATTTCTTCACTTGTAAAATGATGGGGTCCTGATTCCCACATTCCTTTTACATTTCAAAAGATGATAGTAAAAGGAAGAAGTAATCTCATGCAAATAAATGGGCCAGTAAATGAATCTGAAGGAGCTTCATCCCTGAGGATCTTAGACCTCAGTGAAAATAGTTTAGAAGTAATCCAGAGGATATTTAATTCAAATGACGGAGAAGCCAAGTCACTGGATACATCTATCTTACATTGTAGAATAGCATACTGGATAGGATTGTGGCCTCTGGACTCAGATTTCTTAGGTTTAAATCTCAACTCTACCACTTAGTAGCTGTAACACCTTGGGCAAGCCACTCAACCTTTCTGTGCCTCAATCCTGTCATCTAAAAAGTAAGGATATAAAATAGGGATATATTATTCATACCTCCTCAGGTTACAGGGGCAGGGGAATTATGTGAGCTGAATGTATATAAATTACTTGAATCTGATACATAGTAAGTGCCACTACTGTGTCAGGAGCTTCATGTGATTATTTGGAATTGGGAAGATACGATTTTATTCCCTTGAAAGAGTATAATTCATTATCTACATTTATATAATCTTTGGTCATAGCCAAACTTGAACCATCAGAAATAACCTAAATACATGTTACATATCTGCAGTGAATGAAAGAATAAAATCTGAAAGTTTGTAAATTCAGCTTATAACAGTATTGAAGGGGAGCCTTCTGGTTGTTCCAGGAAAGCCCCACTCCCGTTTCCACATTTCACAGCCAGGTGTTACAGCATCTCCTCTTCTCAGGTCAGCCTAGGAGCATCTATAACTGGCATTTTTGCTTGGGCTTCTCCTCCTTCCACAAATAGTCATATGGCATTTCCTTGTTTTTAAGATTGAAGAATAAGTACTGTGTGTTCAGATTTTACAACCACCTTTAATATGTGGATTTACTATTCTGTTCCATTTGTAGGATAACTTTTTGATGCTATACAAAGTTTGTTTGATAAGCTTATTCAGATTTCTCTTTTGTTACATTGTCCTGGAAAAATAAATTAGATGATCTCTCTGAATTCACTGCTTGAAGACTCAGGTTCAAATCCTGGTTTCCCCACTGTGTGATCCTAGTTAAGTCATTTAATTTCTAGGCCTTAGTTTTCTGATCTTAAAAAATGCAGATCGTAACCAGATACTTTCTAAGAACTCTTCTAGCTCCAAAAGATTCTAGTGGCTCCGAATACATTATCTTTTCAAGTAGGATAACATTAAATGATTTTATCTATTAAAGTCCCAAGGGATGCCTTAACATGAAATGGATATTTTATTTGCCAGCTATATTAGCTATACAGTTGGTGTACATAACCCTTATCATTGAAGGACACATACAGGTTTTATATTTGTGTATGCTTATGCACCTTAAGCTGAAAAGTAAATATCTCCAATGTTTGTTTCTTTTATGGTTTCATTGTTGGGTTGCATTGTTCAGTTTATTGAGATTGTCATAAGTAAACATTTAATACAATTAATCTATTTCTTTCAGCATATCTTCAGATATTTTATGCCATTTATAAAAATGTTTCTCTGCAGGGCACCTGGGTGGCTCAGTTGGTTAAGCATTCTACTCTTGATTTCGGCTCAAGTCATGATCTCATGGTTCATGAGATCGAGCCCTGCATTGGCCTTTGCATTAAATATGAAGCCTGCTTGGGATTATCTGTCTCCCTCTCTCTCTCCTCCTCCCTCACTCATGCTGTCTCTCTCTCTCAAAATCTTTTTTTTTAAAGAATAAAAAATTAAAAAAAAAAAGTTTGTCCTACCAAATTACTACTCAAAGATAAACAGTATGGTTTACAAATGAACTAATGCCTTATCACATAGATAATTTTTATGGTAATCTTTGCTTCCTTTTGAATTTGCTATGGTCAGTGGATTTATATTAACCTGATTGGGGTTTTTCTGTTTCTTTTGATTTTTAGAACTGAACAATATTTTGGGAGTCCAAGTGACATGGCTTCCACCGCAGAACACATCAGAGACAGGATGAAACTGGTTAGTCTCAAAAGGCAGCAGCTGAGACATCCTGAAATGATGACCACAGAGAGCTAATAGCTACCAGCTTCCCACAAATCTGCAGTTCATAATCCCGCATGTCGTTGGCATACTACAGCATTAGCTGCAATACATTAAGATACATTTCACAGTCAGAATAAGCCTCATTTCTCTCCATTTTACATTTCTCTCTACATGTTAACACTTTGCAACTACCAAGGCATAATTATTTAACATGCTTTGAGACCATAGACTCCAAGTATCTTAAAAGAAGGAACTGTAAACATTGCACTGAAAACTTGCTTTAAAGCTTTACCTGACCTGTCAATTTGTAGATGAACAACTGATAATAAGCTTTGAATGGTGCTAATAAGAGTTTAGGAATTCTCTCTATAAAAATGGTTGACCTTTCTCCCCAGGTGATGTAGTAAATTTAGATAATAGTTAAATTGTTACTAGTAGACAGTGGTGTACTCAAAAATTTTACTTTGTAATTCTTCAAAAGTGATTATTTTTATTGTGTCAGTATGAAGAAAATCTTCAGATCTTTGATATATCATATTCATTAAAAGACAGTTTCCTATTTGTATTGATAATGTATTAAAAGTTGTTTGTGCTTAATAAAAAGCTTCTTTTAAACATCTTATTTAATTTGGTGGTTATATCCTGTTTCCAGACATGAGTGCCTTATTTAAAAGGGCATTCTTAGGATTGTGAGGCTGGCATAGTATTTGTTTTTTTCATGTTTGTTGCATGTATTTTAGCCAGGAAATTCATATGTAAGCATGTGTATATAATAAGCATGTTTAATTTTGAGAAATAATAAGTTTAGATCTTAAAGAACTTAAAAATAATGGAATACTATTTCTGATTGTTCTCTTCTTCAATTTGAAAAATGTTATCCAAATTATTTCCTACCTTGAAGATACTTTATCTTTGGGGAGGAGGTATGGGGAAGAAGGCATACATAATTACTTAAGTGTAATCCTTTATATCAGAGGAATCTTACTGGAGCTAAAATAGCATTTGTCAATAAAATTTAATTTCTCATACTAGAAGCAAAATTCTGAAGTAGTCTAGTAACAAAAATTGTACAACTCTTTTAGAAATAAAATTTATAAAATGTTAGTGCTTTTAAGTTTATATTAAGTTTAAATGGTAAAATATGTATTTAATTTTTGTGTTAATTTTTATTTCAGAAAATGTTTCTGAAAAAGATTAAAAATACTTTTTTAGTCTGTGATCAATACAAAATTATGCAAAGAATTGTATGCTGGTTTCTTTTCATGTCTTCAGTGATGTTCATGTATCTTGCAATGCAAAAAAATCCCTCTGCACCTACCGATTTCTCCAGCCTTCTTCACTGCCAGACTTCTCGGAGAAATCCATATCCATTCTCCCTGCATCCTCACCATTCACTGCTCAGCACCTTGCAGCCTGGTGTAACATAGCACTTCAGTGAAACTCTTCTCAGTGTGCTCTCAGTTACTGAATTGAATAATTTTTTGGCCCTCTGTCTGCGTTCCTTGTCCTCTGTCTCTGCAACATTTACACCATTTAGCAGCCTTTCCTAGACAGTGTCTCCACCCTCGAAGATGTTATCCTCTGCCATAACCGTGAGTACAGTCACACAGCTCTTAACTTAAAGTGTATCTACTCAAATGTGCTCTCAGATTCTGTCTTCGGAATGCTTCTGGAGGTATCTCATCCTTAGGGTTTCTGTTTTATCCCAGTGTTCTCTGTTACGTATCTGGTCCAAAATTCTAGACCCATACTTTCAACTACCCACTTGACATTTCCTAGATGAAGTATCATATTTTTCACCTTTCTTCTCTGTGAGCAGTTTTGGTTAAAGGTGCAGCCTTTTTTTATAGTCAAACATGCCAGAAAATCTGGGAGAAACTTCTGCCCCCTTTTTTCTTATGCTGCCACTGCTTCTGAAAACATCCAGGAAATTCTTTCTATATTTGATAATCCTCTCAAGTCTTTTAGGACTTAACTTCTGAGTATGGACTTTTGTGATTCTTCATTTCAGTCTTCATAATGGTGCTCACCACATGCTACAATTGTTTATTGATGTCTGTGCCTGCTACATTATAATCTCTTTTGAGGGAAGGACTCTTGTGGGACTCTCCTGTTCCTAGCCTTTTCCTCATATGTAATAGTTGCTTTACTTCTTTTGTATGTGAATGGTCTGTTGTAGGCATTAGTAATAGTCCCCCTTATATGATAGTCTAAAGTGTGTTTTAAATATATTTCTTAAAGTTATGACTGACTTATGAATGAATCTACTCATAAGGAAGTGATTTGGTGTTTCAGATACTTATATATTAGGTAATTTAGATACTTAGTTACACTCAATATCTATTCTACTGAACTTCATAGTGATTAGAGTGCTTTTATTAAGACTTTGCTAGAAAAGAACTACACTGTAAGTAAAGGGGCTCTTAGTTTTATCATCAACTCGACTACTAATTGTCCAGTGAGTTAGTTGTTAATATGCCTTAAGCTATTTGCCTACAGCAAGAGTAAGGTAGCATCTGGAAATGTTATTTGTAACTTGACTATTTCAGATGAAATGGAATATGCTTTTGACATGATATTGTTCTTCATTTGTAAATTTGCTGCTACTTTCTATATGTATATCTGTACATACACGTACAGTTATGATTGAAAACCCAACAATGCCCTAACGTGATTTTGTTTCGTAGCATCATAGGGTACTTAGAGTACACATGAAGGAAGTGACTGCAGTCTGTTTGAAATCATGAGTTCTTTGTACATCATAAATTGACGTTGGTCCACAACTGGAGGAAGAACCATCATTTCTACATGCCATCTATTGGTATATGCCACAACTTTCCACATCACTTTAGCTCATCTCAGGGAATTCTTGGAGTGTTCATTGGGCTAGTTTTGTTTTGTTTTTTGTTTTGGTTTGGGGGATTTTTTTTCCTCTTGCCTTCTTATTGTATATTTGCTCCTCTCTTAGCTCAATATATAAGTTTTGACAGCTGTCTGACCCAGCAGATGCACGTCACACGTGTCACACGTCTGACCCAGCAGATGCAAAGATGGTACCTTGATTTCAGGAAAAAATTGACTTCATTCCCAGTTCCCATTGTTGGCAACACATTGCTGATGGTGATGAGACGGCTCACCCTGCCAGCCAGGATGATGATGGCAGGTCTAGGCTTCATCACTGGGTACAGGATTGGATACTACTCTCACTTTATAGGCATTTAAATTAGCCAGGTTGCTGAGTGTTACCTAGTGTTGTGTATTGTTTCATTACCCCATCAGTTGAAATATGGAGTGTGCTGTTTAGTTTATTGTTGCTGGCAGAATCTAAGGTGAACATGACAATTACTTTTCTGATAGTGCTGCACAAACCATACTCTCTGATCTAAACCTATTGTAACCTGTGATGTGATTGTGACAGTATATGAACGTATTTCATGGTATAGTCAGAGGAAGAACTCAGAATCCTCTACTACGTTGCACGTTCCCTGCCAGAGAGGTTGGAGATTGCTGTGTACTTTTCCCATAGTAAAACCCTGTGGTTACTAGGAACTGCACATGCTCTGGTTGCTAAGTTCTCCACATCCTAAACTATTGAAAATGATATGGGGAACTATCATCAGTAAATATCAGTGACAAGAGTTAACGTGATTGAGATAACTTTGGTTAAATCCCCAAAAGAGAAATCCTCTAGAATTAAGAAGATGGGCTGAAACATACCTGCCGAGTTAACCTAATTAGAAAACTTTCCAAGGTTAACTCTCAGTTCTGAAAATAGAAAGCTTCAATTGAAGAAAATGGAAAATACACTCCTGGTATGGAGGGCAGCAGATACCTTGATGAGGCAAAGTTAAGTACTGATTTAACATCTGATATTATGTGCCTTCATTGTGTGCTATAGAAACATCTGCGTTTAGCCAAGAAGCATAAATAGTGGCAAGAATAGTAAAGATCATAAAAAAGCTAAAGTAAGAGCTGTACTGAATATAATGGAAAGAGTGGAGTTTGAATATCTGATTTCAGAATCTGGCTTTGCCATTTACTGACCTTTGTAAAAATTACTCAACTTTTCTGTGTCTATAAATACAATCATACTAGAAAAATGTGTTGAAAATTATGATGTTATCCAAAGTGGAAGGAATTATTACTATAATTATATTTTCAGAATGGAAAATAGAGCATTCTTTAATCTTGCTCTTTTCTCAGATGACGAGCATGGGGTTGTGGGAGGCATGGCACATTGTTTATGCTCACCTCCCTGAGCTCCATTTCCCCTCCATTCAGAATTACATACTGGAAATACTAAGGGTGGAGTTGGTGAGCTCATCAGTAAATAACAGGACTCCTGGATCTGACAGATTAACTCTTTTATGGCAGGATGGTAGACCAGCGAGATGGAAGACAAGTGAGGAGTATCATCTACTTTGAGGTTGACAGGACATGACAGAGTGCCATTAATAAATAAGTAAAAGTAAGTAAAAGTCATACTCAGAGTGGATCTCAGAGAGTTAGCATCTGCCTGTAGAAACAACAAAAGCACAAATCTGTTAAAGTATCCTAAAAAAGAGGTAAAAAGCATGACTTGAGACCACCATTAGTTCCGCTGTAGCTAGAGAAGAGCAGTCTTGATAAACTTGGGCAGTGATAATAACAAAGACTGGTCCTGTAATAGAGACTGCTAGAACTAAGGATGCTCTGTGAAATAGCATAAATATAGAGCAGTGTGTTTTAAGACTGAAAAACGTTGACAGAGATGATGCTAAATGACCCGATTGCAATATTTTAGAGCAAACTTGAAAACTTGGCAACACTAGTCCGTGTGCTTCAAGAAAAAGTAGAGCCTGTACTAGAACATGAAGTACTTAGAGATCAAAGGAAAGTCAGAACTGTGACTAAATATTTTGAAAGCAGTGAGTAAATTTTTAAAAGAATCAAGATTATTTTTGTTAACTCTTATGAGGGTGTTTGTGTGTGTGTGTGTCTGTCTATACAATTATATAGAAATTCTTAGCAAATAACTAAAGATAGTTACCAGCCACTAGATAATAAGTGCAGTGTTGTTACAGATTTTAAGTTAGGCATGTGGAAAACTACTTCTGACAAAAGGCTATTGGAGTCTGAGGCCAGTCTTAGTGAATCTGAAGGAGTCACCTTAGAAGTATTTACAAGTTACATGCCATCACTTTAGGGCACCCCCCAAATAAGTCCTTCTTTGGAGAGACAGGATAATCAGATGTCCTTCCACTCAGAGCATAGGGGCCTGTGTGGTATGATCAAACCTCACATAGTGTTTTGGGTCAGCACATCTTTTCTGTTATAGTTTGCCCTAGTTCTTTTTTAGTTTAGAAGTCAGGTAAAAGTTTCTGTGCTTGATATTTCTCAAGAATGTTTCTTCTATCTTAGCTCTTACATTAGTCTACATCGCCAACAAATTTGCTCAGAATATATGGTCGATAATATGTATTCTATTTTTAAAAGGTGTGAGGGGATCAAAATGTCACTGACAGTTTTGAGCCAGTGTAGATCTGAGCTGATTCCTCACCTCACACTCAGGAATATCTTTTCACAGGCTCTTAAGTTTCTAAATTGACACTGGTCGGAAGAATCTGAGGATTATCTTGCTATGAGATCAATAATGAAATTTTCAGTGGCATTGTTTGGTAAGTGTTGCACCCTCAAAGTCTCCAACATTTTATAAAACTTTTCAAACATACAAAATTAAAATTTTACAATGTATTCATCACCCAGGTGATAGTTAGCATTAGCTATGCTTGTGTTATACCTATCCACCCATCAGTTCATCAATCCAAATTATTTTTTATGCATTTTAAGTTGCAGACAGATTTACATTTCCTACTAATAACTTCAGCATACATATCAACTGGAGCTCAATAATATGCTTACCACATTTTTTATGTAGAATTAGCATAGAATGAAATGCATAAATCTTAAGTGTGCATCACTGAGTTGTGGAAGATGTATACAGTGCTATCAAAATGTAAAGCGTTCTCAGAAAATTCCCATTTTGCCTTTTCTAGTCAATCCTTGACCCCACACCCTCCCAAAGGCAACTACTGTTCTTTTGTCTACCACAAATCAAAATTTGTGTGTTCTAGATCTTTATGTAAATAGAGCCACACAGCATGTAATCTTTCTAGAAGCCTCTTCACTTACTATGTTTTGGAGGTTTATCCATGTTAGGTGTATTAGTAGTTCATTCCTTTTTATTGCTGAGTATTCTTCCATTGTATGACTATATTGCAGTATATCCATTTTCCTATTTAGGAATACCTGGGCTGTTTCCAGCATTAGTAACTATAAACAAAGCTGCTATGATTATTCATAGGTCTTATGTGAATGTAGGCTTTCATTTCTCTTGGATGAATACCTAGGGTTAGAATTTCTGTGTCATAGGGTAGTTTTAAAAGAAACTGCTATACCTTTTTCAATGTGGTTATAGGGTGGCCTGGATTTTCACTCTATTTTGGATGTGTAGAAAGGTGTAAACTATTTTTATGATCCATGTTTGAAATATTAGAAGTGGGTTTGTGATAGAAATGGCATTGTTAACATGGTTGGCAGTTGGTGTTTTTTGAGAGAAGAAATACCTGTCTTCCCCAAGTAGCTCCCCAACAGGTATATATGCCTGAAATTTTAGCATTAGTTTCACTTCTTGAAAGATTCAAGCACTTCCCAAGTATGGTGATACATTAGCTAGAAGAAACAGCACTGGTTTGTTTATGTTACTAACTTTGCCACCTGTTTTCAATAAGTGAAATAAGACCGATTAAACAAAAGATTATTTCTGTTCAATTGGGGTAGAAGGGGTAGTCAAAAACATATGCTACTAGTCTGTCTTGGGTACAGCAATGTGAGACAGAACCATCTGGATGGGATAGCCCCCCCAATTGGTCAAGAAACCATTTGAAAACAGGGTGGGAAGAATTCTACCTCACTGTTGTGATAGGGGATAGCTATGTTTTTCGCAGGACATTTTAGCCTTTACAAATCGTATTTTCTGTGTTTTTTGTTTGTTTAGTACCACCCAGCTGTAATTATTTCACACCCTAGTGACTTTGTTATTCACTGTTCTTTTACCCTTCCTCCCTGTTAAATTACATAGAGCAGTCACCTGTATAAACCTGTAAAATTATAATCATATGTATGTTTCTAATGCCTGTGTTCAAAGATATTTATGTATGGTTCATCCAGTCTTTCCTACTCAATTTTTAAGGGCTGGGATATTTGGCCTCTACTGTAAACCCCTATAATGTTCCACACATTGTAAATGCAATAAAAATGTTAAAAACTATTATTAATGGCAGTATATTTTGATATGTAGTTCTTTGATACGTTATCACTTTGGACAATAAGTTTGGTTTCTGTTAATAAAGATTGTTCATAAAATCTAGGGAGAATTAAGTCCTACTGGTCTGTGTAACAATCTGATGAATTCTGCATCTTTGAATCTATTTGAATTGTATTCTGTAAATTTTTTCTAACAGTATTTTCTAAAATATTTGATTAAAACAAAATGTAACTTCTTTATTCTGAAATAATGTGGAGTCGTAGAAGACAGAGGCTAAATACCCTTTCCCTTGGTGCTTCTCATCCTCTGTCCAACAGTCCCCCTATCCCGTCTTCCCATAGGTTTGGCACAGAAATTCAGGGCTTCCTTTAAATCCTACATTGTCTGAAATTGTTAGGTTCTAACCACAACAGGTAGTGGTTAAATTTCCTTTGATCTTACCAAGAAGTCCATTTTTACAATTTAAAAGGTGAATATGTATTCAAGGCTGGGGAAAGCATTTTAGAACAAAGTTAGCTATATTTAAAATAACAAAATTAATCATATTATGCTATAAATAATAGCAGCTCCAGAATGGCTACCAGGAATTTAGAATTGGCAAAATTTGGAAATAGGCAAACCTTAGACCTTGTCCACTGAAGTTAAGTACATTTGGGTGACAGTTAACATATAAGCAAATATATATATAAAAAGAATGAGCACCTGGATGGCTCAGTTGGTTGAGTGTCCAACTTCATTTTGCCTTAGGTCATGATCCTAGGGCTGTGGGATCAAGGCCCGCATCAGACTCCACGTTGAGTGTGGAGCCTGCTTAAGATTCTTTCACTCCCTCTGCCCCTATCTCCTGCTCATGCTCGCTGTCTCTAAACAAAAAGAATGTATCTTTATTTTTAATAGATATTTTCATTTTACTACAGTATTCACCACCATCTTTAGATTTCACATTAGACACTTAATGTATTCACAAACCTGATCCACCTTCTGTGTAAAATCTCCAAAATATTCAGATAATCATAACTCTTACGTGAAAGTCAAAATGAGCACAAGAACTACCCAGTTTTTGCCAGGTCTGGAAGGAAGAGGATTACAGTGACAGAAGTCAAAGTAACAAAAAATAGATAGAAAAACTGGAAAAGTGAATAATAAGCATAAAAGCTTATTTGTGACCATGATTAAATAAAATGTAATTATTAACAAACCATATTCCCTTTTTAAATAGCCTTGTACTATACCAGACCCTAACTTAGCTACCTTTGGAAGCTTACCTTCCAGTTTAGTTACTTTGATAATTTAATATTAAGGGTCTAGTCTTAAAAATATTTAGTTATAAGAGTTTATAAGAATAAACAATTGGGGGGGGGGGTCCATGGGTGTCTCAGTCGGTTAAGCATCTGACTGGTGATTTCAACTCAGGTCATGATCTCAGGTTGTGAGATTAGCCCCATGTCAGGCTCTGTGCTGACAGCATGGAACCTGCTTGGAATTCTCTCTCTTTCCCTCTCTACCCCTCCCCCTCAAAATATTTAAAAAAACAAAAAAAAAAACAACCCAAATATTTAAATAAATTTATCCCACAAGAATATTCTACCATTGAAAATTTTATGAAAGTTTACTAATTGAAATTGGTAGAAGTCTATTTGAAAGATATTCATGATACATTACTGAGTGAAAAAAGGCAGGTTCCAAAACTATGGGAATATTATCCTTTTTTAAAAATAAAAATAGATGCTTGCAGAACTTCATTAAGTTACATTTGAGATGTGGAATTAAACCGTTGTAGTTTTGTTTATTTTCTAATTTTTCAAAAATGGGTGTTTTAAAAGTACTTCTGAATATAAAATGGCTGCCAAGTATATTCTTATATCCTGAAATATCTGTTGCAACAAGAATTCGGAGCCTGCTTTGGATTCAGTGACTTCCTCTCTCCCTGCCCCTCCCATGCTCACTCTCTGTCTCTCCAAAAATAAACATTAAAAAAATAATAAAACTGACATCTGCAGGAGAGGTTAAGATGGCGGAGGAGTTGAGAGACCCTAGTCTTGCCTCATCCCTTGAACACAGCTAGATAAATAAATATCAAATCACTTTGAACACCCAAGAAATCGATTTGAGGACTGGGAGAGCAAAACTGCATGACTAGAGGCAGAAAAAACCCTCCACATCATGGAAGGTAGGGCCTGCAGAGAGTTGACGTGGGGGAGAGAAGAGCTGCAGTGCCGCAAAGAAGAGGAAGCCCTGATCATGGAGAGAGGAGCGAGAGAGAGAGAAAGCATACACAGGAATTGCACAAGAAAAAGTCTTCCCCAAAACCACTGACCGGGAAAGGGAGAGGGGCTGAATACTGCAAGTTTTTATAAACAGCAGAGTGCAGAGTCTGACGTTTTGGAAGTCTGTGCCATCGCTGGGATTGTGCCTGGTGGGCTTGGTGGTGCTCTGGTGGGGAAGGAGGGTGGAGACCCAGGAGCTGATAGTGTGGGCTGAGGATCTCCTGGGTTACACAGAACCAGTTCCCCTGCTTGGAGTGCTTTTGGGAGTGGCAGCACAGCCTCTGGGGACAAAGGAACCTGCAGCATGCTGCCCTGTGTCCTAGCATAGGAACAAAGACACCAGCTGAGGGCAGCAAACCTTGGTGCTGGTTTTTAGCTGCACTTCACTGTGAACTCTGAAGCACCGCACAGTCACACAACTGATTTCTGGGACAAGCCAGCACCAGCCATAGTGCAGCAAGAACCCCAGAGGATCAGCATGGTCCACACTGTGCAGACTTCTAAAATTTGGAGTTTTGAAACCCAGCCACCCGCCTGAGGTAAAACACTGGAGTGCTTTACCACCGGACAGGCAGATAGCTCAAATGCAGGCAGGGTGAAGGCAGGGATCTGGAAGAAGCTGAAGACCCAGAGAGGTGATTATTTGCTCTTCTGTGAGGACTTCCTGAAGAGTGGTGGGCACAAGATCCCCACTCCATGGATAAGAGATCAGAGTGATAACATTTCCCCTCCATCCATCAGCACTGACCAACTTCAGGGAGCAAAACAGCGACACCAGTGAAGGTTGGACACCTTTAACACCAAACGCCGCCCCCATGTACCCTGCAGGTGCATCTCCACCAGGGCAAGTCCGCCTGAGAAGACCCCTCCCCAGTAAGACCAGACAAACCGCTCACACACACTAAGTCTAATCATAGAGTGCTTCAGATTTTGGCTGTAGGGGTACTAGGATCTAGCTTCCATTTTTTTTAATTAAAAATGTTATATTTAATTTTTATTTATTTTGGATCTAGCTTATTAAGTGAACCAAACCACACCTAGGATCTAGCTTTTTTTTTTTTTTTTTTTTGCAGGGTGGGGACCTCTTAATATAGCCATTAATCTCAGGAGCAGGAATGCAACAGGCTTTTCTAACAATCATACACACATACAAAGTGACCCAGTCAAGGGGCACCTAGGTGACTTGGTCAGTTAAGCATTTGACTTTGGCTTAGGTCATGATCTCATGGTTTGTGATTTTGAGCCTCATGTCAGGCTGTGTGCAGACGGCTCAGAACCTGGAGCCTGCTTCGGAACGTGTGTGTGTGTGTGTTTCTCTTTCTGCACCCCTCCCCTGCTTGTGTGCTTGCTCTCTCTCAAAAATGAGTAAACATTAAAAAAAATTTTACATGTGACCCAGACAAAATGACAAGACAGAGGAATTCACCCCAAAAAAACAGGAAGAAGTCACATCCAGGGATTTAATCAATACAGATAAAAGTAAGATGTCTGAACCAGAAAATAAGACAGTAATCATAAGGTTACTAGCTGGGCTTGAAAAAAACATTGAAGACACTAGAGAATCCCTTAGTACAGGGGTAAAAGGACTAAAAACTGGTGAGGCCAAAATTTTAAAAAGCTATAATGGAGATGCAAAATTGAATGGATGCAATGGCATTGAGGGTAGATGAATCAGAGGATCGAATCAGTGATATAGAAGATAAAATTATGGAAAATAAGCTGAAAAAAAAAAGAGGGACAGAAACGTATTGGATCATTAATGTAGACTTAAAGAACTGAGTGACGCCACAAAACGTAATAATATTTGTTCATAGGAGTCCCAGAAAAAGAGAAAGAAAAAGGAGCAGAAGGTTTATTTAAATTATAGCTGAAAACTTCCCTAATCTGGGGAAGGAAACCGATATCAGAATCCAAGAAACACAGGGAACTCCCATTAAATTCAACAAAAGCCGGCCATCACCAAGACCTATCATGGTCAAATTAAAAAAATATACAGACAGGAAAGAATCCTGAAAGCATCCAGGGAAAAAAAGTCCTGAACCTACTAGGGAAAACAGATCAGGTTTGCAGCAGATCTGTCCACAGAAACTTGGCAGGCCAGAAGGGAGTATCCTGATATATTTAACATGCTTAATGGGAAAAATACACAGCCAAGAATCCTTTATCCAGCAAAGCTATCATTCAAAATATAAAGGGAGATCGAGTTTCCCAGCCAAACAAAAACTAAAGGAGTTTGACTACTAAACCATCCCTGCAGGAAATTCTAAGGGGGACTCTTTGGAGAAAAAAAGACCAAAGGAACAGAGAACATCACCAGAAACACCCAACTTTACAGGTAATATAATGGCACTAAATTCATATCTTTCAATAATCACTTTGAGTATAAATAGACTAAATGCAGTCAAAAGATATAGATATGGTATCAGAGTGGATTAAAAAAAAAGCATCTATATGCTGCCTACAAGACACTGATTTTAGACCTAAAGACATCTGCAGATTGAAAGTGGGGAATGGAGAATCATCTATCATGCTCATGGATGCCAAAAGAAAGCCTGAGTAGCCATACTTATGTCAAACAAACTAGATTTTAAACAAAGACTGTAACAAGAGATGAAGAAGAGATTTATATCATAATTAAGGGGTCTGTCCATCAAGATCTAACAGTTATAAATACTTATGCCCTCAACTTGGAGGCACCCAAGTATATAAATCAATAACAAACTCACTGACAATACAATAACAGGAGACTTCAACACCCCACTTATAGCAATGGACAGATGAAGCAGAAAATCAACAAAGAAATAATGGCTTTCAATAACACATTGGACCAGATGGATTTAACAGACATATTCGGAACATTTCATCTGAAAGCAGTGGAATACACATTCTTTTCAGGTGCACAAGGAACATTCTCCAGAATAGATCATGCACTGTGTCACAAATCATCCCTGTACAAAAAGATTGAGATCATACATTGCATAGTTTCAGACCGCAATGCTATGAAACTTGAAGTCAAGCACAAGAAAAAATTTGGAAAGACCACAAATATAGAGAGATTAAAGAACATCCTACTAAAAAATGAATGGGTTAGCCAGGAAATTAAAGGAGAAATTAAAAATTACATGGAGGCAATTGAAAATGAAAACACACAGTCTAAACCCTTTGGGATATAGCAAAGGCGGTCCTAAGAAGGAAGTCTATTGCAGTACAGGTATACCTCAAGAAGCAAGAAAAGTGTCAAATAAACAACCTAAACATACACCTTAAGGTACTAGAAAAGGAACAGCAAATAAAACCTAAAGCCAGCAGAAGAAGGGAAATAATAAAGATTAGAGCAGAAATAAATGATACAGAAATAAGAAAAAAGAACAGATTAACAAAACTAAGAGCTGATTCTTTGAAAGAATTAATAAAATTGATAACCCCCTAGCCAGACTTCTTAAAAAGAAAATATAAAAGACCCAAATAAATAAAATCATGAGTGAAAGAGGGAGAGATCACAACCAATACCACAGAAATACAATTATAAGAAGATATTATGAGAAATATATTGGCCCCCAAAACTGGGCAATATGGAAGAAATGCACAAATTCCCAGAAACATACAAACTACCAAAACTGAAACAAGATGAAATAGAAAATTTGAACAGACTCACAACCAGCAAAGAAATTGAATCAGTAATCAAAAAACTCAACAAACAAAAGCCCAGGGAGAGATGGCTTCCCAGGGGAATTCTACCAGACATTTAAAAAAAAAGTTAATACCTATTCTTCTCAAACTGTTCCAAAAAATCAGAAATGAAAGGAAAACTTCCAAACTCACTCTACAAGGCCAGTATTACCTTGATTTCAAAACCAAAGATTCCACTAAAAAACAGAACTACAGGTCAATATCCCTAATGAACGTAGATGCAAAAACTCTCAACAAGATACTAACAAATCAAATGCAACAGTGTATTAAAAGAATTATGCACCGCAATCAAGTGGGATTTATTCCTTGGCAGCAGAGGTGGTTCAGTATTCACAAATCAATCAGTGTGATACACCACACTAATAAAAGAAAGGATAAGAACGATATGATCCTCTCAATTGATGCAGAAAAAGCATTTGACAAAACACAGCATCCAATCTTGATAAAAACTTTCAACTAAGAAGGTATAGATGGAACATACCTCAATATCATAAAAGCCATATACAAAAGACCTACAGCTAATACCATCCTCAATGGGGAAAACCTGAGAGCTTTTCCACTATGGTCAGGAACAAGACCTGGATGTCCACTCTCTCCATTACTGTTTAACATAGTACTAGAAGTCTTAGCTTCAGCAATCAGACAAAAAGGAAGAAAAAGCATCCATATCTGCAAGCAAGAAGTCAAACTTTCACTATTTGTGGTTGAGAAAATGCTCTATGTAGAAAACCTAAAAGACTCCACCAAAAAAATTGCTGGAACTAATACATGAATTCAGCAAAGTCACAGGATATGAATTTAATGTGCAGAAATCTGTTGCATTTCTATACGCTAAGAATGATGCAGCAGAAAAAGAAATCAAGGAATCTATCTAATTCACAATTGCATCAGAAACAATAAGATACCTAGGAATAAATGTAACCAAAGAAGTAAAAGATTGTACTCTGAAAACTATAGAACACTTAAGAAATAAATTGAAGAGGACATAAAGAAGTGGGAAAAAAATTCCATGCTCAAGGGATTAGAAGAACAGACATTGTTAAAATGTCTATATGACCCAAAGCAATATATACATTTAATGCAATCTCCATCAAATTAACACCTGCATTTTTTGCAGAGCTAGAAAAAACAATCCTAAAATTTGTACAACCCCCAGAGACGCCAAATAGCCAAAACAGTCCTGAGGAAGAAAGGCATCACAATCCTGATTTCAAACTACATTATAAAGCTATAGTAATCAAAACAGTGTGGTGCTATCATAATGTAGACACATGGACCAGTGGAACAGACTTGAGAACCAGAAGTAAACAGCTATATACTTAAACAATACTTAACAAGGAAGTCAACTAATACTTAACAAGAAAGCTAAAAAGATTCAATGGAGAAAGAATGGTCTTTTCAATAAATGGCGCTGGGAAAACTGGATAACCACATACAGAAAATGGAATTGGAGCCTTATCTTACACCACTCACAAAAGTTAACCTATAATAGACTGAAGACTTAAGCATAAGACCTGAAACCATAACACTCCTAGAAGAAAAAACATAGGGAACAATCTCCTTGACATTGGTCTTGGCAACGATTTTTGGATATGGTGGCAAAAGCACGAGCAGCAAAAGCAAAAATCAGTAAGTGGGACTGCATCAAACTTTTAAAAAGCTTTTACACAGAAAAAAAAAAATCAAAATGAAAAGACAACCTACAGAATGGGAAAAAGTATTTGCAAAGCATATATCTGATAATTGGTTAATATCCAAAGCATATAACCAAAACAAACAACCCACAATCATACAACTCAATAGCAAAAAAAAAGAAAAAAAATTCCAATTAAAAAATAGGGGAACTATGGGGCGCCTGGGTGGCTCAGTCTTTTAAGCGTCTGACTTCGGCTCAGGTCACGATCTCGCGGTCTGTGAGTTCAGGCCCCGTGTTGGGCTCTGTGCTGACTGCTCCGAGCCTGGAGCCTGTTTCAGATTCTGTGTCTCCCTCTCTCTCTGACCCTCCCCCGTTCATGCTCTGTTTCTCTCTGTCTCAAAAATAAATAAACGTTAAAAAAAAGTTAAAAAATAGGGGAACTGAATAGACATTTTTCCAAAGAAGACACACAGATACAGATACATGAAAAGATGCTCAACATCACTAATACTAAGGGAAATGCAAATCAAAACCAATGAGATATCACCTCACACCTATTAGAATGGCTGTCATCAAAAGACAATAGATAACAAGAGTCGGCAAGGATGTGGAAAAAAGGGAATCCTTGTGCACTGTTGGTGGGAATTCAAATTAATGCAGCCACTATGAAAAACAAGATGGAAGTTTCTTTAAACATTAAAAATAGAACTACCATATGATCCAGGAATCCCACCTCTGGGTATATATCCAAAGGAAATGTATCTTTAAAGAGATGACTGCACTCCCATGTTTACTGCAGCATTTTTCACAATAGCCAAGCTATGAAAACAACTGAAGTGTCTGTCAATGAATTAATGGTTTAAAGAAGTGATATGTGTACAATGGAAAATCATTCAGCCATAAGAAAGAAGGAAATCCTGCCATTTGCGACAACATGGTTGGACCTTGAGGGCATTATGCTAAGTGGAGTAAGTCAGAAAAAGACAAATACTGTATGATCTCTCTTAAATGTAGAATCTAAAAAAAGCCAAACTCATAGGAACAGAATAGAATGGTGGTTCCCAGGGGCTGGAAGATTGGAGTAATGGGGAAATTTTCATCAGAGTACCAACTTCCAATTAGAAGATAAGTTGTGGGGATCTAATGCACAGTGTGGTAATTATTGTTAACAATGTTGTATGGTACACTTGAAAGTTGCTAAGAGAGTTCACCTTAAATATCTTCACTGCAAAAAAGAAATGGTAATTATATGAAGTGATGGAGGTGCTAGCTAATGCTACAGTGGTAATTATTTTGCAATCAGCACATTGTACACCTTAAACTACACATGTTATATGTCTCAATAAGGTTGAAAAAAAATAAATAGTTGGAATACTAATATTTCTAAGTCTAAAGTTTGTGATATCTCAATGTATCTTCAAATATCTCCACAAGAATTTAAATATTTTTTATTTTTATTACTATTATTTTTTAATGTTTATCATTTTTGAGAGAGAGCATGAGCAGGGGAGATACAGAGAGACACAGAATCTGAAACAGGCTCCAGGCTCTGAGCTGTCAGCACAGAACCTGACGCAGGGCTTGAACTCCAGCACAGGTGTGACCTGAGCCAAAGTCGGACACTTAACCAACTGAAACACCCAGGCACTCCAGGAATTTAAATATTTTTTAAAATACCTTAAAATACCTGATTAATGTTACAACACAGTTTAGTACCTGATATACCATTGGCAAGAAGGGGTAGTAATGGGTTAGTAATTTCACAGATTAAACCACAGAGGGTAGTATCTTTTTTTTTTTTAATTTTTATTTTTTATTTTTTAAAATTTACATCCAAATTAGTTAGCATATAGTGCAACAATGATTTCAGGAGTAGATTCCTTAGCCATTTAGCTAGCCCATTCCCCCCTCCCACAACCCCTCCAGTAACCCTCAGTTCTCCATATTTATAAGTCTTTTCTGTTTTGTACCCCTCCAGGGTACAAGGGGTAAGATCCCCTTACCCATTTAGCCCATTCCCCCCTCCCACAACCCCTCCAGTAACCCTCAGTTCTCCATATTTATAAGTCTTTTCTGTTTTGTACCCCTCCAGGGTACAAGGGGTAAGATCCCCTTACCCATTTAGCCCATTCCCCCCTCCCACAACCCCTCCAGTAACCCTCAGTTCTCCATATTTATAAGTCTTTTCTGTTTTGTACCCCTCCCTGTTTTTATATTATTTTTGTTTCCCTTCCCTTATGTTCATCTGTTTTGTCTCTTAAAGTCCTCAGATGAGTGAAGTCATCTGATTTTTGTCTTTCTCTAATTTCACTTAGCATAATACCCTCCAGTTCCATCCACATAGTTGCAGATGGCAAGATTTCTTTCTTTTTGATTGCCGAGTAATACTCCATTGTACATATATATACCACATCTTCTTTATCCATTCATCCATCGATGGACATTTGGGCTCTTTCCATACTTTGGCAATTGTTGATAGTGCTGCTATAAACATGGAGGTGCATGTGTCCCTTCGCAACAGCACACCTGTATCCTGTGGATAAATGCCTAGTAGTGCAATTGCTGGGTCAGGGTAGTTCTCTTTTTAGTTTTTTGAGGAACCTCCATACTGTTTTCTAGAGTGGCTGAACCAGCTTGCATTCCCAACAGAGGGTAGTATCTTAAAGATTGGAAATTATTACATTAAAGTATGAATTAAAGAAGTAGTGGAAAGGTGAAGGTTAGTGGACTCATGTCTTTGGGGAGTCACCCAATGTTTAAACATGGTCCTATACACCTCTACATTTTATCTGTATTAATTTTTTTAATGTTTATTTTTGAGACAGAACGTGAGTGGGGGAGGGGCAGAGAGAGAGAGGGAGACACAGAATCTGAAGCACGCTCCAGGCTCCGAGCTGTCAGCACAAAGCCTGATGCAGGGCTTGAACTCACTAACCATGAGATTATGACCTAAGCCAAAGTCAGACGCTTAACCAACTGAGCCACCCAGGCATCCCTACATTTTATCTGTATTAAATATACCTGTATTGAAGGTCTGCTCCTTAGAAAACCAATACAAAAGCTAATACTCAATTTCAGAAAGTAGAGGGGATTAAAAAATCATGACTGCTTAAATGAGGACAATTCTACTAGTTAAAGACCTTCATTTTTGGTACAGGCTAATGTTGCTGTACATATCAAAAACCCATGTATCTTCCTTTTTCCTAAGAATGCAGAATATTTAAGCAATAATGTTTATCAGATTTAGAGGGGAAATTTACATTTTAAAAATAATTTTAAGTCTTTTCAATAGTAGATTGTTTTCTCTCTTCATGTAATTATAGTCACCCTTGATTATTCATAATCTGTGTTCATCACCTTGAAGACTCTTTTGTCTTTTTATTTCCTTTACTGTGTATTCCACTTCATTTAATCTTTTATCCTCTGCAAACTGTTTTCTAATTCACTTTTCTAATTTTTAAGAACAGTGCAAAAATTCTCTAAGCTCTTTTGTGCCTATTGCATTATTCTTTGTATTACTCTTCCCCTCAAAAAGTAATCAGACTATCAAACTATAACCTCTTTTTACTTGCGAAATTACACCCATTTTCTTTAAAATTAAGATAAAATCAGGCCAGGCATCCTCATTCATCCTTATCCTCTCCAAATTTAATTTAACAGATATTTCTTACTGCTTGTGGATAAACCAGAAAGTGCTGAAGAAGCAATAATCCATAGAGAAAATCTACTCCAAGGAGCATATGCAATCAAATTTCTTGTATATGAGTGGGGATTATTCACCATTCAATATATCCACATCACTAAGCGTTCTAATATTCATTGCTCGTTAATCTGATTTGTTCTGCTGAATCTCTTCATTTGAAGTTCACACCTATCTATCCTTAAAGAGTAAATTTCCTTTACTTCTGATCTTATGATTTTACATCAAATTCAAGCCATTCAGTTCTAAGCTCATGTACATGACCAATGGAGAGATGCCTCATGGTAAATCTACTTTATTAAGAAAAAGAAGAAGAGGAAGAGGAGGAAGAAGAAGACCAAGGAGAAGACAAAGGAGAAGGAGAAAAGAGAAAAGAAAGAAAAGACAGGAAAATAAGGCTGGGTACAAATCCATGAGTTTCTTTAGGTACAAAAAGAAATGTTTTAGGACATACAAGTCCGTTGTTAGCTTTTTGTACATTAAAGCCTTACACTTGCCCCTCTGTTCTGATTTCCAGTTCCTCCCAGAACAAAAAAAATAACCTTTTTAAAGCTATTCAATAAACACTTCCTAGGCAATTTTAAGGTTTCTTGAAATTACCTATCTCTGAAAAGTAAACTAACAGCTCTTCAAAATTATGTTAAATTTAAAATTAATGAATAATGGTGAAAAACAATGTCATCTTACATATTAAATATATCTGTATTAAAATATATATCAATATAAATATAAAATATAAATGAAATAAATATATATGGTATATAAATTTATCTGTAAATATATATTATATATAAATATTTATAAATAAACATTATATAAATAATCCAATGCAACAGCAAGTAAAAATAGATTAAATATTCAACATAAAGGCCAATTTCAAAATGAATGCTAAATATAGCTATTTCCTTTCTCCGTGGATTTGTTTTCTCTTAAATACCAGCGAGGTACATGGAAAAAAATGAAAATGCAAGAAAGTCATTTAAAATATTTATATTTAAACTTACCTGTATAAAGTATGGGGAAATCAGGAAGATAGAATTAGGAATCTGAGAAGGTAAAACTCCATAAAATAGGGGCGCCTGGGTGGTTCAGTTGGTTGAGTGTCTGACTTTGGCTCAGGTCATGATCTCAGGGTTCCTGGGTTCCAGCCCCATGTCATGATCTCAACAATTTGTGGGTTCAAGCCCTGCGTGGGGCTCTGTACGGACAGCTCAGGGCCTGGAGCCTGCTTTGGATTCTGTGTCTCCCTCTCTCTCTGCTCCTCCCCTGCTCACACTCTGTCTCTCTCTCAAAAATAAATAAAGATTAAAAAAAATTTTAAAGTCCATAAAACAGATTTTAAACATTTTTTTTATTTTTTATTTTTTTATATTTATTTATTTTTGAGAGACAGAGAGAGACAGAATACAAGTGGGGGAAGAGCAGAGAGAGAATGAGACACAGAATCCGAAGCAGGCTCCAGGCTCTGAGCTGTCAGCACAGAGCCCGATGCAGGGCTCAAATTCACCAACCGCGAGATCATGACCTGAGCTGAAGTCAGATGCTCAACTGACTGAGCCACCCAGACGCCCCTAAGCAGACCTTTGAACAGCAGATGCTTCAATGTATAATTTGTGAAATGCCTATAAAATTACTAAACAATCCTATAGTGAATGTTACTAGGAGAATTGATTTCCATTCTTCTATATGTAAAATCCTTGATAATGTGACTTCATTTTAACAACAAACAAAAAAAAAAATAAAATAAAAATAGGAAGAACTCTGACACAATCCCAAAGCAGTATTATTACGATCTTAATTTACATTCATGTATAAAAAACTATTCTGTATTATGATTTCTCACATTGATTTGGGAAGTTCTTTAACAGGGTTCTTGTCACTTCCGGGACATTAGGCTTGGTATATTTTCTATGTTATAAAGGCTTCTTGTCAGAGTGCTTCATGTATGTATTTTATCTTTAGTTTTCTAATGGGGAGAACTGAGAACACTCTGAGATGACGTTCGGTATGTCTTGGTGTAGGGTTCTGACTCAGAGCTCTGTCTAGGAAGTGCTCAACTGTGTGAACTTGCTGAATGAAGGGTGTGTGTGCCCTCCAAATGAATAGTGTTTGACTTCACATTAGGATAAAAGAGCTTCCTCTCTGCGGTACTGGAGCAAAAGACAAAGAGGGAAGTGGCTGGGCTGTGGACTGACTTGACTCATCAACTTGAATAAAGCCACTGAATTTCTTCTCCCTTAATCCTCCAACTCCTGTGACAGAAATAATAATCCTGTATTAACTAGAGTATAAGGTTGCTGAGGGTCCCAGCCAGATTCAGTGGTTACTCATTTTACAAATCTAAAAGTATTTGGTGAGGATGGTGCTAATATAGGAAATCAGGGCCTGTGCACAGCAGGTGCTCAGCAAACATTTTGTGGTGAGGTCATCAGCTCACCCTGATAGCAGGAGCTTAAAGCAGGGACATGCCAGAAGCAGAATCCAAACTCTACATAGAGTAAATTGACTTTGCTTTTGAAGTTCTTCCTTTGTGAGTGTGGAATTTGTGATAGGAAACTGGTTTGCTTAGGGTGGTGTTAGTTGTGTGGGGTGGGGCACACATGAGCTGCTACTTTTGTTTCCATGTTTGATTTCCAGGTTTCTGTGAGTTTCTCTCATCTTGTTTCCTGTTTTCCCTAAAACCCCTAGGATATGAGTATCTTTTTTCCTGCAGGTGTTAGTAACTTTATCCTTCCGGACATTCTCCGCAATCATTGCCTTTCATGTTGGGTTCGATGACTTGGGTGAGTGATGCATTAACAAAAATGAAGATTCTCATAACAAGTGACCTCTGTGTGAACACTGGTATGAGGCATTCTTACTTGGAGTGAGGATGCATATCTAAAAGTCCATACAGTAAATTTTTAGAAACTCAGGCCTTAAAAAATATAATCTACAGTAGAATTTTGTTAAAACTGGCTTTGTCATTAAACTGATGCCAATAAACTGTTAGTAAATTATGAAACATCATCCCATATAACTGAGAAAGCCCATTGTAATACTACTTAAAAGAGCCTTATTTTATATAACATACGTGGAATGCCTGGATGGCTCAGTCAGTTAAGCGACCCACTCTTGATTTTGGCTCGGGTCATGATCTCATGTTTTGTGAGATCAAGCCCTGAGTGGAGTTCTGTGCTAATAGCACAGAGCCTGCTTGGGATTCTCTCTCTCTCTCCCTCTCTCTCTGCCCCTCCCCTGCTCATGCTCACTCTCTCTCTCTCTCAAAATAAAAAATAAACATTAAAAAATTATATATAATATACATATCTGCACACATATGCATATTATTATTACACAAATGCAATATATACATATTTACATTTGTCTCTTTATATCTTTATGTTTCTTACTAAAACCTCATGTTTTAAAACGACACATTTCCTCCTTTTACCTCTTTATATACTTCCTGCTAGAATCCATGGCTAATACCATCCTTTGTAGGATATCTGATTTTTATGTCCTTGGGTTTTACATTATATGATTTTTCCTTCCTTGGCAAAAACTCTTGCTGCGTGGAGAAGTGACAGTTTCCCCTCAGTGTCAGTGCTGGCTTCCCAAGCAGTTGGAAGACCTTCTGCTCTTTAGGTCTCCCTGGGGATTACTCTGGGATGGAAATTCTCAGCCTCAACTAGAGTTTAGTAACAGTTGGGAAAAACAAAAGAAATTTAAATTTCCAAAATCAAATTGACTAAGACTCCTATCTTCTCATATAACCAACCACCCACTGTTCTGAAGGGTAACTCTTAGGACACTTCATTATGTTAAAGGGAACTCTATCAGACAGTGAACCCTGCTACATCAAAGCCTAAGAGCACAGCTCAACACAGGTAGGAAGTCTTGTGACTTAAACTTTAAAAAATAAACACTGCACATGAAAGTTTTTCAGTGATCTTTTTTAACTTTTTCTGGTTTGAAATATTATACACAGATCTCTCATTCAGAAAGGAGTTTTCCCAAATCAGTAATAGTCACATGGTTACTGTTCATTTTAATTGGAGTCTACACATATATTTGACAGTTTTCCAGGTCATACGTTTCTCTCAATAGAGAATTTTCAAGAAAAGATGTACACAAATAGTGATATTTTGCACACCATCTTTGGTATACAGTTACTTAAAATTATAATAAACACAAGTCACCTTTGATCTTTTGACCAAATTAAGTATTCTTTGGATTTGCCTGAGTTTTGTTTTATTTTCCATTACTATTCATAGATAGGAAATTTGCTGGATACAGAAGTTGCTTGTTTATAATTATTCTTCCAGGTCTTACAGAAAAGCTAAGGATTTGTATGTCATTAAATATGTTTAGTAACACAATCTTTGGAAGTCCATTTACAGAAAGAATAAAACTGTCAAAAGGAGACATGATATTTTGGATATGTTATTCTTCTTAAGTGAAACTTATATCACCATAAAGAAGTATCCCAAAGGAGCATTGTGTTGGTATTTGTGTGTTGGGTACTAAGGAGTTCATCCTACAGTCTTTTCTCCACAAAGAGTGTTTTTTGTTTTTGTTTCTTTTTTTTTTTAACAATGTTATGTCAAACGATGTCATTCCTTGGACGAAAACCCTGCAACACTGCCCCATCTCACTCAGAATGAAATCCAAAGTCCTTACTTCAGCTTAATAGCAGGGTAGCCACATAATTTATCATCCAAATAGGACTCTTACAAGTGAAAGGGCCTTAAGAGTAATTATGCCAGGGCAACAGATGTAAACCATGATTACCCCAAGCAAACCAGGATATAGAGGCACCTACATAGAGGACCCTAGATGAACTAGGCACCACTAACTCTAGGGCTCATGTTCCATCAGACTCCTTTTCTCTCAAGACACAGCTCCAGCTACCCTGACCTACACTGGGTGCTTTTTAAATATAACCTAATCATGCCCCAGCTACCTGGAATGTTCTTCCCTGAGATATCTGCATGTCTTGCCCTTTTTAATTTAATCCTGGTCTCTAACCAAATCTCATCTATTAGTGACACCTTTCCTGACTCCTTCCTAAAATAGTATCCCTCTTCTCCTGTTCACTCTCTCCTCCTTACCTTGCCTTATTTTTTTTCCTTAACATTTATTACATCCTAGCATAATTATATATGTACTTCTTGTTCCCTATTTGATTATGTCTCTTCCACCAAAAGTCAACTCCATCAGTGAATAAACCTTGTTTTGTGTATTGCTGTGTGCCTGGCATCTAGAATAGTGCCTGACACTTAGTAGGTATTTAACCATACTCAATGAATGAACAAGTGAATACATGCATAGAAGAATAAGCTGATGGCTAGAATGGAGGCTGTTTTAAGAGGAAAGAGCAACTTCCATTTACTTATGAATGGCAATTAAGCGAGAATGCTTGTAATCTAAAATAAATGAGAGATAACAGGAGAAGTATTAAATAATATAAAGAATGACTTAGGAAAAATTTTGGCTAAAGTGAATGATAAAGATGAATTCTAGAAATGATGACTCACTGAAATGCTTTTACCATCTGATTATAGTAAAATAATTTCCTCCCTGGTAATGCATATTTTGTGTCTTTCTAATATATTTAATCCATTTGGGTTGTTAAGCATGTGTTTTAATTCACCTTAATTTTAAAAATTTGTTTCAAATTTTTTGGCGGTTGCTAGATTTAGGATATCCCTTAACAGATATTGTTCATCTTAGAAATAATCACATATGCCTATCAGAATACCACCTATGTGCCAGACATTGTTTTAAGTGTTTTTACAAATATTATCCTATTTTATCCTCCTTCAAAAAATATATGATGTAGGTATTCCCATCATCCCCAATTTGCAGTAAGGAAATAGGCACGGGGAGATTAAGGCAGTGGGACTTCAGAACCCATGCTCCTAACTCATTGCCTTTGCTATATTGGGTGATTTATTTTGTTGTTGTTGTTTTGTGACAACTATCAGTTTATTATTCCTGTTAGTCTCTATATTCTAATAGAAATACCCTGAACGTATCCCTCGATTTTTCTGGAAAATTCTAAATATGTGATTCAGTCTACTTAAACTACTACTAGTTGTTGTTCCCCTAGTTTTTATCACAGTGTATTTTTATCTGGGTTGCTTATTTTATTGGTTATGATCCATATTTTCTTCCTGGAATATCACTTTTTCAAGGTTAGGGACCTGTGTTTCGCTCACTGCTGTATTTCTAATGCCTAAGTGATTGGCATAGAGCAAATGCTAATAACTGTTGGTTGCATGAATAAATACTGACTTAATTAAAAGTAACTTTTTGTTTTATATAATGTGATTCAGTCAATCAACCAGTATTTATAAGCACCAATTCTGTGCCTAGTGTTGAGCTCTGTATATGGCACTTGCTAAATACCAGGTCCTCTTCCAAGCACTCTAGGTAAACAACTCTTAATCTTTACAATAATCCTATGAGGTGGTCTGAAAAGATCCTCCAAAATGTTAAGACATGGCTCCTTTCCATACGGAGCTTCAAATCTAGTTGAGAAATAATACTAATGGAAATGAAATAGTTAGAAACAAAGCAAATGTGTAATATAAATATATAATTATTAAATTTTGAGAACAGTCTTATTTTAAAAAAGAGGAATATAAAGGCAGTTATTTCAACTTTTAAAAGGAGTTGGTACTTCATTTTGGTTCTAAGTGGATAGAAGAAGGGAAGAAGGGGATAATACTCCTGCATAGAACAACTGAATTATAATAATGGTGTATGTCATTGGGCAGGTAGAAGGGGCCAGGACATATATAGCTTTGAAACCCAGGCAGAAAATTTTGAACAAGAAGTGGTGAGTATCAGTAAATCAGTGTGTATGTGTGATTTATAAAGTCAGGAAAATAAGTCTTCCAGTCTTATTAGTGGATTAAATAGAATAAAGAGCATATAGCACTTGTCCAGTTTGTGCCATATAGTTAACTATCACTAAATGGTAGCTATTATTACTGCTAACAATAATAGTAGCAGAGGAAGTTTTGCCTTGAATTTTTAAACTGGATAAATAGACTCATTCTATTTTATTTATGTCAGGTCTATCTAATTTGTCTTTATAAAGTTTAAGTATTGATAGTATTAATTAAGACAAACACCTGCAATTCTCTATGAAGAAATGAGCAGACCTCACATATACTCCAACAAAGAAAATATGTTTAAAAATTTTATTTTATTTTTAAAAAATTTTTAATGTTTATTTTATTTTGAGAGAGAGAGAGAGAAAGAGAGAGAGAAAGAGAGAGAGAGACACAGAATCTGCAGCAGGCTCCAGGCTCTGAGCTGTCAGCATAGAGCCCAACGTAGGGCTCAAACTCATGAACTGGAGATCATGACCTGAGCCGAAGTCAGATGCTTAACCCGACTGAGCCACCCAGGCACTCCAAGAAAATATGTTTAAAAAAAATTTTTTTTAATGTTTTATTTATTTTTGAGACAGAGAGAGACAGAGCATGAGCAGGGGAGGGGCAGAGAGAGAAGGAAACACAGAATCGGAGGCAGGCTCCAGGCTCTGAGCAGTCAGCACAGAGCCCGACGCGGGGCTCGAACTCCCAGACCGTGAGATCATGACCTGAACCGAAGTCAGACGCTTAACCAACTGAGCCACCCAGGCACCCCAAAAATATGTTTTTAATGTGATATCTATAGACAAAAGTAAAATGTAATCACATGATCAAGTTTTCAACTACTAGCTACCTATATAGCTACCTATATTTTATTAAAATGTGCTATATACCACCATGGAAAATAATGTGATGTTTCCTCACATTTAAGAAATTAAAAATAGAATTACTATATAATATGGCAATTCCATTTCTGGGTATACACCCAAAAGAATTGAAAGCAGGATCTCAAAGAGATAATGTGTACACCCATATTCATAATATAGAAGCAACACAAGTGTCCACAGATGGATGAATGAATATAAAATGTGGTGTATACACACACACACACACACACACACACACACACACACGATGGAGTATTATTCAACCTTAAAAAGGAATGAAATTCTGACAGATACTGCAACATGGATGAACCTTGAAAACATTACTCTAAATGTAATAAGCCAGCTGCAAATACTGTATGATTCCACTTCTGTGAAGTATTTAGAATAGTCAAAATCATAGAGACAGAAAGCAGAATGGTGGTTGCCAGGGGATTGGGAGAGGAGGGAATGGAGAACTATTGTTTAACAGGTGTAGATTTTCAGTTTTACAAGATTAAAATAGTTATGGGGATAGGTAAGTGTAATGGTTGCACAACATAGTGAATGTATTTAATGTCTCTGAACTGAACACTTAAAAATAGTTGAAATGGTAAATTTCATGTTATGTGTATTTTACCATAATAAAAAATATTGGGGGAAAAAAGTGCTATTTGTAACTCTTTAGAAGCCAGTTATAGCCCATGGAAGATGGGCTTGATAAACCCCATGGAAGATGCTTCACTAAAATTCAGCTAGTATAAAAACAGGCATTTCCCAGAGGGATAAACAGAGACAGAATAATAACCCCTGAAATATCCTCCATAAACTTCAAAGGATATGAGAATGCCTGTAAGGTTTTTTGTTTTGGTTTGGTTTTGGGGGTTGTTTTTGGTTTTTGTGTGTGTATGTGTTTTTTTTTTTTGTTTTGTTTTTTTTGTTTGTTTTTTTGTTTTTTTTTGTGATGATAGGGGAGGTGGAGTATAAAAAAACTGTATCTCAAAAAGCTTTTTTTTTAAAAAAAAACTAATTATAGTGTACCAGTTTCTGTAGTACAATATATTTTATACCAACTATTCTCCAAACTGTTTCCCAGTGTTAATGGTGCAAGTTATAATTAAATATCATGCTAGATGAAGAAACATAGGTCAAGGTTCAAAACTAGCTAGGTATGGATGGACCTTCTGTAAAAGGGGAAAGGACTAAAAAGTCAAAAAGGAAGAAAATAGAAAGCAAGGGACAGAGAGAAAAAAGTGATTAAAGTCTTCTAAAGGTTTTAAAGCCAAGAATTCGAATTTGAAAATATTAGTCAAAAATCACCTAAATTCATGCATGCAGTTTGCGTTATTTTTCATGTCTCCTAACATAGAAAACAATTTCTGTATGCAACACCCCAGGCCTGTTCCATCTACCTAACAAAGGTCATCTGTACATAAAAAGGCAAAAGTACTACCTTTGCTGCTGAAGGGCTGGATTAATCTTTTAATAAAGTCTTAAATATTTCTAATTCCCTTTGTCCTTAAACTGGAATTAATCAGACTTGAAGCCATGTTTTCTGTCCTTTTTGTCTCTCTTCTCCTTTGCCTTGGTGTGGGCCAGCGGTGCCACACATTCCACCCTGCCGTCCACACCCGTTACACAATCCTCCATCTGAAGTGGGGCTTTATGGACATAACCACTCTTTTCCCAGCCACAGTCTTTGCAGCCTGCTGACAAAGGTCTCTCTGCCTCCTGAGGGTCTGTATGCAACTATGACACACTGAGTTTCTAACAAGAAGATTAACTTGGAGTAAAAGTGCACTGTGTATTTTGGGTGCAGGTCACTGTTTGCTGTTCTGGCTGACAATGTACACAGTGATTTAAGCAATGCTCCTTTGGGCATTTTAATTTAGGGTGTGGGTATTATGTGATACAGTTGTCAACTCTTGGTTTTTCTTGAGGGCAATTAGTGGAAAACTGGTTTTTCTCTGTTTGTTTTGGTTTGTTTGGACTATCTGCTCAAGTGGAAGGAACCTGCCTTTGACACTGAGGCAAACTCAACAAAGAGTTCAGGTTGGTTCTCCATCTCTGCCGTGAAATGAAATCATTTATATTTTCGACATCATGGCATCTCTTGGTATCTACTCTCCCAAGCTTGTTCCAGCTGCACCCTTCATGGTGTCAGACAAATTTGTGGATCCCAGCACCTGGGATCCAGGCGTGGTTTCCGTTTTGCTGGCCAGCAGGCAGATGCTGAGACCAGAGACCTGGGTCATGGCTACATAATTGCAGAGCAGCCATGACACGTCCTGAGAAACAAAAATAACTGCTGAACACCAAAGTATATGTGAAAGCACTTCCCCACTTTGACTCAAGAATATTATCACGAACCTTAACAAAACAAAGCAATGGCTCTGAGTCAGTCTTCTCAACATTAGGCCTGAACCTGAGCATGCTTTTGAAATGAGCTAAAGGTTTAAACAGTGAGCAGACTCTGTTTCACTCTGTTTATTGCTATATCCTCCATTCTGGCTTTGTCCCAGAGATTTCCAATGGCTCTAGCGGCTTTGGAGTCAGTATCTCTGATGTATTCGCATCTGACCTCTGACCTAAACTTCAGTGTTATTTTCAGCTGTTCTTTGACAGGGAATCCAACAGCTGCTGTTTAATACCACAGACAACTTGTGGCACACGCTGGGTTTCTAGCAATAGGATTAATCTGCTGATCTTAGCTCTGATTTGAAGCTGCATAGGTGGTGGGGGGAGAATGAAAACCAAACCTGAAATTATGTTGTTATCCTTTTTTAAAAAAAAATTTTGTACAATATACAGTGTTATTCTTTAATTAAACAAAAAACATTTTCGTGCTGTAATTAAAAGGTGATAGCAAGATATATTACTCCCAGGTAGTTGTGATAACTGAATTCAAAATGCTGCTCAGTGGAGTGCACTAGTCACAGAGAAATCCTGAAATGGTAGATATCTATTGATAACTGCTCATTGAAATATTTTTTTAAAATGTTCCTAAGATATATGAAGCTCTGAGAAAATGTGACCATGCTGCATAAACTTCATTTGACAAAAGACATTAAGTTTTAGAAAATCAAATTGATCTAAAATTACAAGCAGTTCTGTGGCTTAATCCCAAAACAAATTCTAGAACTTATTTTTAAAGTACATTTTTGGGGGTTTTCTTTGCATAAGGAAGACTTAAAAATCTTAAAAAGATTAATATTCAGGTCCATGACTGGCTGGTTTCAAAGTCCACTGTAACTGTATAGAGTCAATGGCAAAACTAATTTGAATTGTCAGGATGTAATTTTTTTTTTTTTCCATTTGCTATCAAGCATCAGCTGATAGGCAGAGAGTTTAGAAAATGCCCTCCCTATTTAAGATAATGGCAAAAATAACAGGCACTTAGTGTTACCATTCTAGGGGTGTGGCGATTCTTTCCCATTCTCTCTCTCTCTCTCTCTCTCTCTCTCTCTCTCTCTCTCGTGATAAACTCAATGGGGTTGTCTATTTTTAACCTCCTGTTCTTTCCTTTTGGCAGAGTAATCAGTGCAAGCTGAGCTCTTTCCCTGAATGAATCCAAGTAACCCCAGTGATTGCCTTCTGAAATGACCAGCAGACACACTTCTGTCCAGAGCCTGTCCAGAGTATAAATTCTGGTTCTGAAGTACCATGTCCAGCCGAGGAAGTCCCGGTGTGGAGTTTTCTACGACGACAGTCAGTTCAGTAGCTGTTCAGGCCGGAGACTCCAAAATTGTTATAGCTGTCGTAAAGGTAAGGTAAAAACTTTCTTTTTTCTCCGTGGCTGTTGGCTTTGTGCTGTGTGTTGATAATCCTAGAGAACATTCCACACAGTCGGCAGCACACAGCATATAGAAAATAACACAGCAAGTACATCTTCCTGCTTTCTTAAATTGGCAACTAACAGAAACAAACCTCTAAGTCTCAGCTACTTAACTATAGTTTCTCTTTCAGTTAGTAGGAAAACATCTGCGGGCAACTTAATTAAAATAAAATCAGAAACCTCTGCCATGTACTTTCAGTTTGACTTTGAAAGACAAGGTACTCATGACTACAAGTTCATGATTACCAGGCTGGAGAGTCAAGTGGACCAGTAAAATGTCTGTGATTTTTTGAGCGTGGATATGATGAAGGAGGGAAGAGGTCGGTCCCAGGAGACAGGGAGTGGCACTGTTTTGAGCATGATGGAGGGCAGGGAACACCTAATAAGAGGCTCTGATATGTGCCCTCCACAGCATTGGTTTTGACATGGGGAAGGCACTAGAAAATTCTTAACACATTTTGGGGGAGTGAAGACCCTGCCAAGGAAGGTGCAAAGGGCATGTGTCAAATTTGCCCTTAACAGCAGGAGGTGGAAGCCACTTGGGGCTTAAGGCTATTGCATATTTTATGTCAAACAATTTGCTGATTGCAAAGATGGCCACATGCCTTTAGGTTGAAGAAGATATCCATCATTTTTATTTCCTATGAACATGTCCCGCAAAAATCTCTGAAGAATTTTGCTTGCATTTAGACAGTTCACTACCTCAGGAATTCAGTGTTTAATGAAGGAAACCGGGCAAACAATCTGGTGCTCACCAGCGAGTTACTTCCAGGACCTCACCAGCCTGAGTTGAATGATTTTTCTGGCCTTTGTTAGAAGCCCGAACCGAGTCCTTTTCAGTTTAATGTAGTTGCTGCAAACTTTATGTTAATATGAAAATTTGTAACAGGAAAGCAGCACTTGATACTGAGCACTATACTTGATACGATTCACTATAGAAGCACTGAATGTAAAGTGTTCCTACCAACATTATTCCATTGCTCTTGAGACCTGGCCCTCATGTAAACAGCACCTCTGCTGACTACCTTGCCCTCAAGTCCTTTCAAAGGCAATAGGTGAACATGAAAAGAAGCCTGGAGCAGAAGTAGCAAAAGTTGATCGTTTGCATGTGATTTTATGATGCTTTGAGTAACTATAAATTTCAGCAATGAGGGAAAAGAGGCAAACTCATTGTTTAAAAAAAGCTAACTTTTCTTTCCCTCAAACAGGGAACATTTCTTAGAGCAGGAAGAGGAAGAATGTATATGGAATAAACTATATGAGAATCAGAGGTCAATTGACAGTACAGGGGAAAAAACCCTAAAATTACACTGGAAATACTTGTTTTAATTAGACTGTGTTTCTAAGAATGTTCCCTCTGATTACCCTCCACAACTTCTTTAACTCACTGGTGCCCCATATCAAATAAATCTCAAGCTATTCAAAGTAGAAAGGAATAGAAGTGTCTGTGTCTCATCCGTATGGGTTTGTTTCAAAACTGTCTTAGGCACTAATGATCTGGACTGGCCACACGTTCTTTTTTTTCATTTCTCTTCAGCGATTTGCTTATCCAAGTGCACGTGCCTGTTAGTAGTTCCCCTTGCTTCATCAGTTGTTGCTTCTTAGAAAAGCAATTCCTCAGGAAATGCAGTGGTGAATTACATTTTGGAGCAGTGGAAGTGTCCTAAGTGTGGAAAACAATCTGGCTGCATTCATATGGCTATTGTCAGACACATCTAATTTTATTGACATTTTCATACCCACATTATTGGTTACTTAACAACAAAAGTTGGAAAGTGTTATGTTTTTATTTCACTATAAGTTAAAAGTCTGTTGCTTCATCTGCTGTTTATTCTTTCCAGTTGAACGAGCAGGGTCAAGGTAAAGACACTAATCAGCCTAAATTGCATTTACAAAACCTTTCCCCTTTGGTGAAGTTTGCATCCTGCTTGATCAGGTGCAATTTCACTATTTTTATGGTATTAAGTCTTGTGAGAGAGAGAATGTACAATTGTGTCACAAATTCTGTAATTTTGTGCTTTTCAATAATAATCTACTGCATGTGTTCGTCATTTGGCAATTTTCAACTTAAATACAATATGCCAAAAGAATTTACCCTAAGAATAAAAAAAAAAAAAACAGTGCACGGATTTATTTTAAACTGTTAGATTTTGGGGCACCTGGGTGGTTCAGTCAGCCAAGCAGCCGACTTGGGCTCAGGTCATGAACTCCCAGTTCATGAGTTTGAGCCCCACATCAGGCTCTGTGCTGACAACTCAGAGCCTGGAGCCTGCTTCAGATTCTGTGTCTCCCTGTCTCTCTGCCCCACCCCTGCTTGCGCTCCGTCTCTCTCTGTCTCTCAAAAATGAATAAACATTAAAAAAAATTTAAACCTGTTAGATTTCAATTTAAATAAGGCCTATTTCTATGAAAAGAATAAAGTGTTCACAGTATAACTGAAACTAAAAAAGAAAGAAAAAAGAGAAAAGAAGAAAAAAGAGAAAAGGGAAGGAACAAGAGGAATTGAAAGTACATTTTATTTCATTTTTATTTTTAGTGTGGCAAGTGGGTACAACTTCAGTTGGCTGAATCACAGCCCAATCTTCTAGAAATTGGTAGCAGTCAAGATGAGACCAAAAAACTTCTTCATGATCATGAACTTCTTTTGGCCAAGCTCAAGGTAAGATATTAAAATGTGAAGCAGGTACAAAATTAAAAAGAAATAAAAAGCTATTTCTTATACTTCCTCTTGATTTCTCTGACATCACTGGCCTATGGCCATTTTAATATAGTGCCACATAGATAATGGAAAAACTCTATAGTTATTTATGAGCAAATACCATCATTGGAGAGAAGTAGCAAGATTTTTAAAACCCTTCCCCAAATGTGATTGAAAATATGGAGTGATAATATTTCACTGTGGAGAAATAATTATTTTTTTTTTCCTGGCTGTCTCAGTGAAAAAAAAAATTCCATCATTTTTCCATTTCATCCATTATGCTGTCAAATCACAACAACAGATCCAAACTTTTTATTGTTAATGATACCTGCTGGCAAGAATAATATAGAAGCTTATTTTGCCTCTGTTGAACTATTGAAAGTATCTGATTTTGTATTTAATATTAAGAGTTCTTGAAACCAAATAATAATTTTAGTAAGATTAGAGTTATTATTCCATATATATATTGTGGTTATTTAGTTCAGAATCTAAAAATAAAATTATCTTGAGATTGCCAGATAAGGTATCTATTCAGGGCCAGCTACATAATTTGTGGAGCTCAGTGCAAAATAAAAAGGTGGACCTCCGTTCAAAAAGCAAGAAAATGCTTTTTCTTGACCTGTCATATTGTATTTGATCTACTATTTAATGTCTAGCTCCTTCTGGCATGGGATACGTGTTGGGCGAGTGCATAGCCTCACAGGTTCTGGGCCCTGGCCATGACTCAGTGCACAGGGTGTGGGCCTGATCTCAACCTTTCCCAACTGTGCCCTGACCCCACCAAGCAGATGGCAGAGGTCACTGAACAAGGGCGGGGGAACAGACAGGATAGCAAAGAGACTTTCCCTAGGAGGCAGAACCCCATGTGAGATAAGACTCCAATCCTCCAGCACTTCCTCTGTTGTCCCAGTGAACTTTACTTACAAAACACAAATTTGGAAATCAAGTTATTAAGAATTTCAAGGCAGTGACAGGTAGAGTCACTTTAAACCCCAAGTGGTGTCCCCTTCTAAGGACAGAGCTCTGATGCAGCCAGCCCTGTGAGTAATAGCCCTTGCAGGTAAATGAATGTCTTCACTAAGATCAAAGAGGGTTGATTAGGCAGCCTGCAATGACTCTGTGTTTTTAGTACTTTAATATTACTGGCTTCTTTGAACATCTAGGCTGGATTTTATACTTGCTTCCTAGATTTAGAAGCAGATATAAACTGCATCTGATATATACCGACAGTGGTTTCCTGATTGGACAGTAGTAAAAGTAATTGGGTATATCAGACTGGAAAGTTGAAGAAAGAATTAGTACTGAAGGAGGGAGCCATTAGAATCCAGAATTTATTTTCCTATTTAGACAGCTCCTTGCTCTGGTCTCTGTGCTATCTTTCAAAGGAGAAATCCCTGGCCACCAGGAAGTCCTTTGTATATAAGAAAAGAACACATTATGATGTGAAAGAACATTGAACCAGGAATCAAAAGATCTATGTTTTAGCACTAATTATACCACTAACTAGCATAATTCAGCTGAAAATTCAAAGTCTTGCTACTGCTACACAAAAAACCTGAATTCCACGAATTGTGGAAATCCAGCACTTCCTCAAAATTCCTGCTTATCCCCAGCAGTTTACTTTCTCATGGTCTCCTGTGTCCCCAGCTCCTTCTTCTACACCTGCCAGCTGTTTCTGCTGAAGTTAACTTGGACTCGAAACTACATCCCTTCCCCAGTTCCCATTAACAATTCATGCCAGCCAGCATTTCCTGGTCTATTAATGAAGTGTGAGTGGTGGGGAAGCTCATGGAATTCTGGACCTTTTAGGCTACCTCTCTTTTCTCCCAACCCTATTCCTGTCCAGGCCCACACAACTCCTGGGGGAGTGCTCTCTTAGGCAAAGCAGTTCAGCTTCACAGCAACTATGCTCAAATTTTTATTCCTAAATCCATTCAGGAGCTCTGCTGGAAAAGGGCTTCCCATTTAACAGGATCCACCCTCAGAAGGTGCTTGTGATTCTAGATTTTAAAGTTTTGTTGTCCTTTAATGCCAGTCTTCTGACTATGGACTAGCCTTCTGGACATCAGGCTTTTTAACTGTAAAATGAAGAGAGAGGATATAGATCAAAGCTTCATATCCATTGTGGATCTTACCATAAGGTGCCATGGGATCATAGGACCATTCTCCCTCTCTGCGTGTGGTTTTAGGTAAAAAGGCCTTTGGCTTCACCTAGGCCTCATTTTCATGATGACCTCTTTATGTCTATCTCCTATACCCTCCCTGACCCCACCGATAACTATCAACTCAGCCACCCACCCCCCCAAGAAATTTTAAATGGTAACATCATCCTCCAATATTGGAGGATTGATTAAAAAAAAGAAACCAAGGAGTCTGAAGTCTGTTCCAGATTGGCTGACAAAAGCCTTTTTAAAATAACAAAAAGGTAAATTCCATATTGCAAATACATAGATCACAATTTTAATCAATTTATTAGCTATTATGCTGTCAGTGTAGGCACAACTTAACCTGTAGCACAAAATTTTTGGATCCAAGTTAGTTTTAATGTGAGCTTTTGAATGATAAGAACATTAGTAGTTCAATAAGCCAATAATATTTAATATTTAATGTTCATTCCAGTTTTTTTCCTATGCACAGCATTCTGCAATTTGTTCTAATTATAAAGAAAAATGCTCTTTAAGGGGTGTTGGCAGGGTGTAAGCTTCAGCACTGAGCTTACTTTGATTTGGGCATAACAGTTAGCCTCTCTGGTCTCAGGTTCTTCATTTGAAAAATTATGATAAAAGCAATTACCCTCAAACAACTAAAAAGAAAATGTTGGGGGACAAATTCAATGATATATAGATAATAATAATAATAATAATAATAATAATAATAATAACAATTGTGTTAATAATTGATATATCAGAGTAATCTGGATATTTAATTTGATAGAAAAGCAATTTTCTTCCCTCCATTGAAAATTATCTCAAACCCTAGTAATTTAGACTAAAGGAAAAATTTCTGGAAACACAGAATTTTTATGAGTTTTTCTAATGTTGGTAATGTTTATACCCTGAAGATATTATTTTCCTTTCAGCAGTATAGTACTTAGTTCCAGTGGAATGTCCAGAGAAAAAATATTTCCCTATTTTCAGTGGTGAAAGCATAATCATGTGGAAAAAACATTAACTCCCAAAAGGCATCTAGATTCCCAAACCTTACCCAAATTATTTCTAATGAGAAAGAAGAAATTCAGGAAAGAGGAGACAGATTTAAGTCAGGTGAAGATCTGCCTATGGTTGCTCTCGACGTTACATTTCTAAGTGGTTATAGGAGGTAAGAGGAACTGGAAATACCTTAGGGATATTGCTGAGAATATTCTTCTCAGCCTGTGTCTTGCAACTAACTACGTTGCTATTGTCCAAAGGAATGATACAAACCAAAAAAACTTCCGGCCACTGGCTTGTCTATTTATACATATGCAATATTAGCATTCAGTGAAGAATGACCCTTTGGAGTATAAAATACTAAGTTTTACCTCTGATTTGACTCATAAAAGTATTGGTTACCAGATTATGACTAAATTCCTCACACAATGAATACTCATTTTTGTCCTATTCCATTCACTTAGCTGGAAATGAATGAATAAGAGATAGTCAAAGTATATTAGTAGTAAAGCTAAAAGTCTTATTAAAACTTGCCTTAAACATGGAATAGCATGATTTTCTGCTGTAAACTTGATTATTTACTAAGAATATATAGTCTTTAAATTTTTTGCGGTAAAATATATATAACGTAAAATTTGCAATTTCAACCATTTTAAGTGTTTATTTCCATGGCATTAATTACATTAGTAATTGTTGTACATAGTGTTGTACAACCATCACCACTATTTCCTGAACTTTTCCTTCACTCCAAACTATGCACCTATTAAGCAATGACTCCAATTGCTCCCTTCTCTGGTAACTTCAAATCTACTTTCTGCCTCTACAAATTTGCCTGTTTTAGGTACCTCATGTAAATGGAATCAGATAATATTTGTCCTTTGTGTTGGGCTTTATTTCACTTAGCATGTAATGTTTTCAAGATTCATCAATTTTGTAGCATTTATCAGAACTTCATTCCTTTTTATGAATGAATAATACTTCATTGTATGGATATGCCACATTTTATTTATCCATTCATATATTTATGGACACTTGGGTTGTTAACACTTTTCCACTATTATGAATAGTTCTACAATGAACATTGGCACACAAGAATCTGAATACCTGTTTTCAGTCATTTTGGGTATATTTAACTTTTTGAAGAAATACCAAAATGTTTTCCACAGCAGCTGCATTATACTGTATTCCCATCAGTAACATACAAGTGTTCCAATTTCTCAACATTCTTCCCCAAAATTGCTATTTTCTGTGTTTTGATGATAGCCATTCTACTAGGTATGAAGTGCTTTTGATTTATATTTCTCTAATGACTAATGATGTTAAGCTTCTTTATGTATTTACTAGACAATGTGTATCTTCTTTGGAGAAATGTCTATTCAAGTCTTTTGCCCATTTTTCAGTCAGGTTGTTTGGTTTGTTGTTGTTGTTGAGTTGTAGGAGTTATTTATATATTCTGGATATTAATCCCTTGTTAGATGTAGGATTTGCAAATATTTTCTCCCATTCTGTGGGTTGTCTTTTCACCTTCCTGATAAGGTCTATTAAGAATATATTTTAATAAAGTAAATCTGTGTGACTTAATTATATGTATTTATACACTACAGAAAAATTTATAGCATGTATGTTGAGAATATGATGGAACCCTTTAGGACAGTATTAGAAGAGGACTAACTATTTTACATTATCTGCACCATAGCAGTGTTTTACCCTGAATGTTTACTTCATACAGGAGATTCATTTTCTCTTTCCCTATTTTCCCATAGACCCACAAATCTGATAGATTTACTCTGTCAGAAATTCTACTAAGTTCTTCCACCCATCGCTCCTGCTCCCTTTCTCTTCTCTACAGGAGTGAGGGGGTGCTGTGTTACCTGACTGGTGAGAGAAGGAAAAGTGGCTGCCATGCGGAAGCCAACCTCAATGTCTCTCAGCACAGACCCTGACTGCCCATGGGCTACATGTTCTTTATTCTCTCTGCTGCTGCTGACCTGGCTGGGAGCCCCTGCCCAGCAGAGGCAGGACACCATCTCACCCTCTAGGGTGGTTCAATGTGTGTCTGTGCCTCAGACCCAAATCTCTTCACAGGCAGGTCCCATTGACTAGATTTTAGGAAGAAAAAGTAAAAGCCAAATCAACCCATCTTCTAGTCCTGATAAGAGCAGATATTTGATTTGTATCTGACCTTGATGTCTACTTTTCAATTGATTTGTAATCTTGACAGTAGAGAGGTGAGATTAATTTGTACCATTCAAATTCCAATACTTAAAAAAAAATTTTTTTAATTTAATTCCAGCATAGTTAACATATAGTGCATACAGTGTTATATTAGTTTCTGGTATACAATATAGTGATTCAGCAATTCCATACATTACCCAGTGCTCATCAAGATAAGTGTACTCCTAATCCCCTTTACCTATTTCACTCTTTTCCCCCACCCAACTCCCCTCTGGTAACCATCTGTTTGTTGTGTATAGTTAAGAGTTTACTTTCGGTTTGTCTCTTTTTTTCCCCCTTTGATTGTTTTGTTTCTTAAATTCCACATATGAGTAAAATCATATGGTATTTGTCGTTCTCTACTGGCTTTATACTCTCTAGCTCCATCTATATTGTTGCATATGGCAAGATTTCATTATTTTTTATGGCTGAATAACATTTCATTTTGTATGTATATATGTGTATATATATATCACATCTTCCTTATTTGTCAAGAGGCACTTGGGCTGCTTCCATAATTTAGCTATTGTAAATAAAGCTGCAATAAATATTGGGGTGCATATATCTTTTTGATTAGTGTTTTTGTATTCTTTGGGTGAATACCCAGTTGTGCAATTACTGGTTATAGTTCTATTTTTAACTTTTTGAGGAACCTCTGTACTGTTTTCCACAGTGGCTGCAGCAGTTTGCATTCCCACCAACAGTTCACGAGTGTTCTTTTTTCTCTATGGCTGAAAGGGATCTGTGCCTTAGTATTCTACACTTGTGAAGTACCTGTCATATTTTTCACTGATAATTTTGGAGAAAGTCACTGGAGGACTATTCCTGGGAGAATAGAAACTAGTAGGCAGTTTAATTTTTCTTTTACACTTTTGAAAATGGAGACCTTTTTCTGTTAAAAAACAAAAAAAGCCATCTTACAATTATGAAGCAGTATAACTTCCTAGTGATTTTCCCCACCTCACTTGGCACTTTTCTAGTCTACAGGGTATTTCTTTTCTGAGATAGTCAGCTCCAGTGAGTACTTAGAGGTATGGAGTGAAATAAAATTTGAATAGCATTCTTTAGATTGGAAAGTGCTATGGACAATGTGATAAGATATTGTTTTTATAAGAGAAGGTTGGTTTAAGTGAAGTCAGAGAGTCAATGACAATAGGCTTTTCAGACATGGAGTTAAGGTACATTAATATTGTAAATATCACAAATAATTTGTTAGTTCAGGCTAAGCAACAGTTCAGAGTGTGATAATACCTAGTGAAGTGTTGATGGGAATTGATTTAGTGGAGGGGAAGGAATTCTAAAAGTGGAATATTTTGTAGGCATAGGGACTGTAGAGTAAAAAATTGGGGGTGGGGACAGTCTATCTTATCCCTGACCCTGGTTCAGCAGTAAAGGTTGGGCTTGACTCCTTGGCAGAAGCTGAAGGGCCTGTGGGAAACACGAGCCACTCACCATATTGCTCTGGCTGTGGCACCAAGTGACAAAGAGTTGGCAAGAAAGAGAGGCATCTTCCTTGTTTCTGTAGAAAACAGATAATGGCTTGGTTATAGCAAATACTGACAACGTTTTTGACAACTTTAGAAGGACTCAGTACACAGGTAGATTATGGTAGATTAAAGATGGCCATAAATATATTGGCACTCCTCCCATTGAGAATTGGAGTCTGTGTCCATTCTCTTAAAACTGAACAGACTCTGAGACTGCTTTGACTCAAAGAATACAGCATAGATAATGCTGTGCCAGTGTCCAGACCAAGTATCAAAAGACTGGCTGCCTTTACTTTCTGTAATTTCAAATAGTCACTCTTGGAACCTTACCAACTTGTGAGGAAGTCAAGCAGCACTGTAGAGAAGCCCATGTGGAGAAGCACTGAGGCTCCTAGCAACCACTCTGGCTGAGACCTTGGGTAACAGCCACCAACTTGCTACTTACGTGAGTGAGCCATCTGAGCCATCTTGGAAGTAGATTGATTCTCAGGCTTGGTTACGCTTCCCAGCTGAACTGTGTGAAGCAAAGACAAATCTTCCCCATGGAGCCTTGCTCAAGTTGAGGATTGTGAGCAAAATAAGCAATTATTTTAGGCCACTAGAATAGGCAGCAATTTGTCACATAGCAAAATATAACTAGAACTGAGGGTAACAGCAAGTGTGGTATCCTAAGGGGATTTTGAAGTCAGGAGTCATGAACCAAAAGGGACAAGAAGAAGAAAGCAAGATTTTCATGGGGAGACAGTTTAGAAGTGGAACTAAGTTTCGCTAAAATGAAAGATGGTGTCATGGTACTAATGATAAGCAAAAAGAAAATTCTGAAGCTTATAAATGATTTGCTTTCCGAAAATTGAAAGCAGATTCAAAAATATATCTATTATAATGTTACTCTATTTGAGTAGCATTTTGGTATAATTTCTTGAACAGTAGGAAAAGGTTTGTAGTTATAATTCAGCACACAGGTATATGCACAAAATATTATGGGTATAGTGTGGAAAGAATGACTAACTGACAGGGAATCCAAGGGAATCTTGACAGAGAAAGTGATATTGGCTGTCATGAAAATGAAGATGAGTTTTCCAGACACCATAGCCCAATTTAAAGCACAAACAATAGACTAGGAGAATATATTTGCAGTTTATATGAAAGGCAAAGGGTTACAATCCTTCATATTGATAAGAGAGACAAATAAACCAATAAAATCAATAAAAAATACACAATTCACAGGAGGCAAATCGCCAATAAACCATGTAAAAGGGATGTTCAACAGCAGTAATAGCCTGAGAAGCAAAACTAAGTAATAATAAAAAATAAACCATGATTTGCCTAATAATATCATTAAAAATTCAAGATATTTATAATATCTAATGAGTGAAAATATGAGGAAAGGGGCATTCTGCCCTACTATTGGTGAGAATTTGGGTTGACACACTCATTTTGGAAACTTGCATTAAAAATGTAAAGTGCTTACATTGTGTGACTCAGCAACCTCACTTCTCTGAATCTCTCCTCAGAAATAAAAGCACCGGTAAAGATATAGATATGAAAGTGATTTTGCTATGATATTGAGCATCTTTCCACATGCTTTTAATGGAATAATTTAATTGGAAACAAAACAATGTCCAACAGTAAGGGAATACGTTTATAAATTAATTGTTTATGCTTCTTTCATCCTGTGGACGATTATGCTGAGTCCCAGGCTTCTTGTGATACAAGATGCTTAACCCAATGTTGGTTGGCTTTGTTAATTGTCACCAAATACATTCCTATTTGAAATCTGGGCCAAAAGTTAGGATCACACCTAGCATGTTTCGAGATCATAGGCCTGTGATCTCCAAGCTATTAGTTATTTAGAAAACAGTGCTTCTTTAAAATATAAATCTACAAACAAAAATTTTTCATTGAAAGTAAAACCCATAGCCTTACTAGTTATCACAAAAAGGGTCTTGGTCTGAGATTTGAACTGACAGGACCAAACTCTTGACAGTTTAAGAAACACCAATAAGGGATGGCAGAGATAAGATGGTAGCACAGGACCCACTCACCCCTACTCTCAATACTCATTACTGCTGAGCTAGCTTAAATGTTACTGTAATAATATCCCTTTTGCATTCTATACAGATGGCAACAGATCCTTCTGCTCTAGAAAAGGCCCAAATATATATTGTACTTACCCAAGAATGTATCTTTTCTACATATAGACTTTGTCTTAGATATAATGTGTAAATGTGTAAAACTCAGGAGTTTTTCAAATGGCTTGGCTATATCATTCTCATGACAAATTCATGAAGCTATTAGTCCTTAGGAGAATAAAAGGCAAACTTCTGATTCTGTGGTTAGCCCAGTCTTCCAAATTACCTGTATCCTCTATCTCCCTCCTACCACATATTTGAAGTTCAGAGACTTGAATGAGATTCGCATTTTTGTCTTAAAAAATTGTCTTAAAATGGAATACTGGTTCCAGTTCCAGGCAAGATAGAATAAATACTTTCCATGATGCCTTCATTAAATGCAGCTACAAACCCTGGCAGAATGCATGTGTGCTGAGGATGCTGAAAAGTAAGAGCTAGTCAGTAGATTAAGGAAAGAGATCAGGATTCCAAATACCACCAAACCAGCAGTGTTGTTTTTTTCTCCCTCTACGATTGCCCAGCTTAGATTCAAAGGCAAGTTGACATCCTCAAGTATGCACCAGATGTGCACAGAAAAGGTTCTAGGAAAGTCTTCTCTTTCACGTGTAAGCAATAAAAAGAGGACTTCTATGGGTCAGACAGAAAGGGAGGAAATACCCTGCTTTTGTTTTTGCTTTTTGTTTTTCTCTTCTTTCTTCCCCAGCCCAGGCAGTCCCTTAGAGTTAATCATGATGGAGAAAGTGGAGGCAACCAGGCAGATGCTAAACCTCTGAGAGAGGGAAACCTCTCTCTGACCGGAGGAATTATTGTCTCAGAGCTTGTGGTGAATTTACATTGCTTTTTTTTTCTTTATTTAAAGAACTTTATTTCAACTTTATATTTTAGGACTTTATTTAAATTCAAATTAGTTAACATTTAGTGTAGTATTGGTTTCAGGAGTAGAATTTATTAATTCATCACTTATGTATAACACCCAGTGCTTATCCCAACAAGTGCCTTCCTTAATGCTCATCACCCATTTAGCCCATCTTTCCTTCACTTCCCCCCATCACCCCTCTGTTTGTTATAGTTAAGAGTCTCTTATGGTTTGCCTTGCTTTTTTCCTCCCTCTGTTCTCCCCACTGGCTGGTCCTGCAGACCCAATGGTGGGAAGTACACAGTGGAGTGAGGAAACCAAAGCTCCAGGTTTCAGTGCAGAGGACCAGTAAGGGGGCTTCTGTGGCACAAATTTCAGGCAGAGTCAAGCCAGTGAAATTAAAAGAAGCAATCTTGCCTTCCAACTCCATAACTCATATTTTTATCGATGGCTCTCTAAATTTTTTTTTAAAAAGCCCAATTACTATGTCTGTAGGCAAGGAAATCTGAAGAACTATAAGCTCTCAAGTTGTTTCATATGACACTTCTTAAAATTTTAAGTTTCAACTCCAAACATACCAAGTTTTTACATAATTGTATTTGGAGAAACTCAAATCATTCAAGGCTATTGCTCACTGCTTTCTGAGAACCTGAGATTCTTTGGTTCAGTGATCCCATAGGCTACTGAACTTTTATTGATGTTATGGGGGAAAAAAGAAAACTTCTCTGCTAGTGTGTTACACTTATTAAAGCAGCAATAGGTACAAATATATAATGCAAACCATACAAGGAAGTCAACATACGTAAATTTAAATTTTCTAATTGCCATATATAAATTTTAGAGCATAAGATACTTCTGGTAGAAAAGGATAAATGTTTCATTTCAACATTCTAAGTTTCCACCTTATGAAACTGGAAAAGTAAGTTCAAATTTAAACCAAAGCAAGCTGAATGAAGGAAAAAATAAAGAGCAGAAACCCATGAAATTGTGAACAGGAAAACAATAGAGATGAATGGTTCTTTGAAAAGGTCAATGAAATCAATAAGCCTTTGGCCTAAGAGAGGAAAAAAGAGAGAAGACAAAAATGACCAGTATTAATGCAGGAGAGATAAGGCATCACCGTAAACCTCACAGACATTTAAAAGTATGATATGGGAATACTCTGAACAACTCTATGCAGATAAATTCAACAACAGAGAGGAAATAAACCAATTATTTGAAGACCATAAATTGCCAAAACTCACGCAATAAACAAAGTAAAAAGAAACAAGTTAAATTAATTTAATAATATGCTTAATTAACCCAATCATATCAAAAATATTATCAATTAATATGTAATCATTATAAAAAGTATGAATGAGTCATTTTAATCTTTTTTGTATTAAGTCTTCAAAATCCAGTATGTACTTTTGTACTTATAACACATCACAATTTGAAGTAGCCGCATTTCAAATAACTAGTGGATATCATGTTGTACGAGGCAGATTTAGAAAATAAAGAAGAATAAACCTTCTGGGAATCAAAATATTTTACTTATATTTTTTAGCTCAGGAGAAGTCTGCTTATACCCAAGGCAGTATATGTAGGCCTGAAAAGGAAAATTGTGAAATGAGATCTCTTTCAGAGACAAGAAATGAAAGAAAACCAGGCCAGTTTATTTCCAATAGGAAATTTATGAAAGCAGTTAGTAAAACCGTTATTACACACTGTCATAGAGGGAGTGGGAATATTTTTCCTAGTGTGATATTTTAAAATATGTATGTGCATAAATGTATTTGTGCATGTATTTTGTGCGTATTGCAATTGATTTTACTTGAAAAAGTAGTTTTTTTCAAACAGATAAGTTCCATAAGCATTTTTTAAAGTTTTATTAATTTATTTTGAGACAGAGAGAGTGAGTGTGCATGTGCATGTTAGAGAGGAGCAGAGAGAAAGGGAGAGAGAGAGAGAATCCCAACTAGGCTCCACGCTCAGCACGGAGCCCAACAAGGGGCTCAATTTCATCAGGACCATGAGATCATGACCAGAGCTTAAATCAAGAGTAGGACACATAACCAACTGAGCCACCCAGGCACCCCAATCTACCAATTTTTATTGCCAGCTAATGTTTTGTGCTTGAAGAAGAAAGAATCATGATCTGTATATCGTTACTTACATAGATGAGGTAAAGATTTAAGTCTTTGGTAAAGCCTACTTTCCAGAACTAAGCCATTCACCTGGAAAAAGTGTTAAAAATTAATTAGGAAGACAAAAATTATACATTCTGGATTTTTTTCTTCTAAGAACAAAAAAACTTTCTTTATTGCCTGAGACTTACAACTGGCTTGTAGAAAAGATTAAATAAATATAGGAATACCAAATGACATTTTCAATTCTGAAATTTCCATCCTGACCAATTCATTGTCATCATGAGAGATTTCTTTTAATTGATCAAATTATACTTCTTCAAAAAGCTAGCTAAATGCAAATGGGATTTTGCCATAGTTGCCAGAACTTCTATTGTTAACTTAGTAACCCAATATATAGCTATAGGACCTAATCTGTGTACACACCTCAGAACTGGGTGCACAAAGGTTTGTGGGCATAACATGTTAACAAAATGAAGAGAATCCCTACCTCTTGAAAAGGTTGCAGATGCAATAATGGTTACTATTTAATGATCATATTCTATGTGCCAGCCATCATAATAGATGCATTAGGTATTTAATGCTCACATCAACTTTGTGAGGTAGGAAATATTCACATTTAACAGATGATAAAACAAATCCAATAGTGGCTTTTGCCCAAGTCCTACAATGGTTTATGCCACTATATGTCACTTCCACTCCACTTTATTTAAAGAGGTAGGATAAATATTCAAAATGTAATCATTGCCAGATAACATATGGAAAACTATGTACGAAGTACTGACAAATGGCTCATGCAAGAGTCATCAGCGCAATAGAAGAGAGTATTTATTTGAATCTCAAAGGAAGTGATGGGCAAGAATTGGGAGTCAAAATGATATTCAGATCAGAGAAAGGTGTTAGCAAAGCTGTTGAGACAAGTATAAGAAAGATACACATGGTACGTGAAGAATCCTGCAAGGAAATGTCAAGAGATGAGACTAAACTGGTATGATGGAAGCTTGGGCTGGAAAGCAGTACATGCTGGGCTACACAGTTAGATTTGATTGTGGCAAAGAGAGGGTTCTTAAAGCAGGGGAAATATTGGGTAAAAATTAAGTTTGAGAAAGATTACCTTTATAACAATATGCAGGGTGGACTTGGGTGGAAAATCACTGGGGTTATAAGGTGTATATGGAGGCTTTTAATAGATATTGGAACTTAGAATTCTGAGTGTAAGAGTAAAGAGAATAAAATTTGAAAATTTGTATTGTAACAGTACCATATATTATGTATAGTAGAAATATACTTTGATGAATTAAAAAATTATAAAATATTATAGAATCAGATAATTTATTTTACATAAGGAATAAGGGAAAAATCAAGGATAATCCCAAACTTTTAAAGCTTATAGTATAAGAAAAATAGATGTCCCACTGCTATTGTTACATACTTGCCAAAAGGGTGCCATTTTGGTTTATTGTTTATTTTTAATTTAATTTTTAATTTAATTTAATTTATTTTTATTTAAATTTTAGTGAGTTACATACAGTACAATATTGGTTTCAGGAGTAGAATTCAGTGATTCATTACTTACATACAACACCCAGTGCTCATCACAATAAGTGTCCTCCTTAGTAGCCATCACCCCTCTAGCCAATCTCCTACCCATCTCCTTCTGTCAACCCATAATTTGTTCTCTATTATTAAGAGTGTTTTGTGGTCTGTTTCTCTCTCTTCTCTTCCCCCTCTTCCCATATGTTTATCAGTTTTGTTTCTTAAATTCCACATATGAGTGAAATTATATGGTATTTGTCTTTCTCTGACTTATTTCACTTAGCATAATACATTTGACTCCATCCACATCATTGGAAATGGCAAGATTTCATTATTTTTGATGACTAATATTTCCATATATATATACCACATCTTCTTTATCCATTCATCTGTCAATGAACATTTGGGCTCTCTCCATAGTTTGGCTATTGTGATAATGCTGCTATAAACATTGGGATGCATGTACCCCTTCAAATCTGTATTTTTGTATCCTTTGGGTAAATATCTAAAGTGCATTTTCTGGATCATAAGATAGTTCTATGTTTAGTTTTTTGAGGAACCTCATACTGTTTTCCAGAGTAGATGCACCAGTTTGCATTCCCACCAACATTGCAAGAGGGTTCCCCTTTCTCTCCATCCTAGCCAAGACCTGTTGTTTCTTGTATTGATAATTTTAGCCATTCTGACCGGTCTGAGCTGGTATCTCATTGTGGTTTTGATTTGTATTTCCATGATGATGAGTGGTGTTGAGCATCTTTTCATGTGTCTGTTAGCCATCTGGATGTCTTCTTTGGAAAAGTGTCTATTCATATCTTCTGCTCATTTATTCACTGAGTTATTTGGTTTTTGGGTGTTGAGTTTGATCAGTTCTTTATAGATTTTAGATACTAACCCTTTATGAGATATGTCATTTGCAAATATCTTCTTCCATTCCAAAGGTTTCCTTTTAGTTATGTTGATTGTTTCCTTCACTGTACAGATTTTTATCTTGATGAAGTCCCAATAGTTCATGTTTGCTTTTATTTCCCTTGCCTTTGGCGGTGTGTCTAGTAAAGGTGTTGCTGCGGCCAGGGTCAAAGAGGTTGCTGCCTGTGTTCTCCTCTAGGATTTTGATGGTTTCCTGTGTCACATTTAGGTCTTTCATCCATTTTGAATTTATTTTTGTGTATGGTGTAAGATAGTGGTCCAGTTTCATTTTTCTGCATGTTGCTGTCCAGTTTTCCCAGCACCATTTGTTGAAGAGGCTGTCTTTTTTGCATTGGGTATTCTTTCTTACTTTATCAAAGATTAGTTGATACATCTGTGGCTCCATTTCTGGGTTTTCTATTCTGTTCCATTGATCTATGTGTCTGTTTTTGTGCCACACTGTCTTGATGACTACAGCTTTGCAACATAGCTTGAAATCTGGAATCATGATGCCTCCAGTTTGGTTTATCTTTTTCAGGCTTGTTTTGGCTATTTGAAAAGGGATGCAATTTTGAATTGGAATGTTCTTTATATTGGACAGATTGGAGGTTAGTGATATCATTTGCTAGAGTGGTTTCAGGGGAACACTGATGCTGAACACCAAATTGCAGTTGTTTAAAGAATGAATGTGAAGAGAAGAATCAGAGATAGAAAGAATCAGCCATTTCTCCAATAAATTTGCAGCAAGAGGGTGATACTGACTGAGAAGTTTTTGTTAAGTTGGGAAAGGCCAGGTTTAGGGGAAATGGGAAACTTTCACTTAAGTAGTGGAGTATGAGAATTAGTGAAGGGTATTTTATTCTGAATCTGAATTTCCATGAGATACAATTGTGAATTTGGAAGGATAGAGGAACAGTAAGAGTAAGAGTACAAAGAGGATAGATGACTAGAAGGTCTTACACAAGTGACCAAGGACCAGGGAATATGAGGCAGTTTTGAGCTTCCAAATGGTCATGGTGGATTTGATCCCAAGGTATCCTTGGTGAAGAAGTCTGGGATGGTAACTTCCTATTCCGGTCATTCTCAGTCTGATGATTATTTCCGGGCCTAGAACTCTAGGCAATTCAGGAAGCCAATGGGAGAGAGAATGATGAAAATAAACAATCTCCACATGGGACAAGAGGAAGGAAGACCTCATTAGGTAGCTAAACCTGGATGGCATCAGAGTTGCCTAGAAGCTTAAAAAGAAAACACAGGATTCATATATCCATGTTTCAAACATGAAGAAGCAAAGGAAGGCTGGGACACTTGTATGTTTTTAAGATTTGGGGCAGAAATTCTGATGCACAATGAGGAATAAGAGGCTGTGGCCCAAATCAAAAGAAACAGCTACTATTAAACAATCACATTAATGTGCTTGAACAGAAGTGCTGCCAATGGAACTGGGACAAGGGGCCATGCAAAATTAGAGGCAAAAATATTCAGGGACACATCACAAAAGTTTGGGGAAAAGGAATTTCGAGACAGAAGTATTGAATAGTGTTAGAAGCAGCAACAGGTTTGAGGCATTTGTCATTAGATTGGACTGGGAGGAAGTTATTATTGCTCTCTGAAAGCTTTCTGGAGGGCTCCCCATTTATGCTATTGACCATGCTCTCCTTTGAGCCTTTTCTGTAATTTGTGGCCTATATATCTCTACTTTAGATCCGTTTCATGGAAAACCCTTATATGTTTCATTTTTGGCTTCTTCATCAGACTTAGAACATATTTCTATCTGTAAGGCCTACCACTGTTCTTGGTATATATATTCAGTAAATGTTTGTAGAATGAGTGAATAAATCAGGCACGGAAGGAATGAATACATGTACCCATTATATAACTTTAGGAACCAGTCATCTCTGTGTACTAACAAAAGAAACATGCATAAAAGGACAGTGGGTAAAAAAAAAATAGTGATAATTTAAAGGGTATTCACATACCTTGCTCTTCCTGTTCACAGTGGTTCTGAGGGTTTTAAGGAGACTCAATTATTAATGTACAGAATATTTGGGCTCCTAAGAGAAAATGGTGGAAGTGATAAAATATTCATACTATAAGTTTTTCTGATTTGTGTCATCATTCTTTTAACTGAGCTGGATGATGAGTTTCTGAGTACATTATTGATATCCTCATTTTGGAATGCTAAGTCCCCCTCCTCTGGGAAGTGTTCCTTAAGCTCCGGCCCCATCTTAGGCCATCTCTGTCTATGTGTTTCCATTGCACTTCTCAATCAGCACCTCATTATATATGCAAAGACTTATACCCTAATGTGGTACTTGTTTGAGTGCAGCCTGTATAATGAATGTATTTAAAGTGTAGTTTATGAATATTTACACCAGAGTTGCCTTGGATACCTGTTAAAAGTAATTATGTAGACCATATGAGTTAAGACTGTCTGTAAATAGGGCAATTTGCAACCTGCAGCGCCACTGGGCTCTTGCTCAAAATTTAGTATCACTTCTAACATTAGTTTGCTTAATTTTTTTACATATGTATGCAGTTCTCATAAGAGTGCAAGCTTCCTCTGGGCAGAGATTGTGTTGGCACATATTAAGGTATTATCTGGATAATTTTGGTCTAAATTCATTTAAGAGTTTGGGAGCCTAAATCATGACCTAAATGTATACATAATACTTTTGTTGAGTGCTTATTATGTGTCAACCACTTTTTAAAATTCAATAAATTAAATATATTAAATGTTTCAGGTGTATTAATTGGTTTAATCCTTTACATAACATATGAGATAAATTTTATGAGAGGTAATCCAACCTTAGAAGTTGGGCATGTATGGATGCCTGGGTGGCTCAGTCTATTAAGTGCCCAACTCTTGGTTTCAGCTCAGGTTATGATCTCATGGTTCATGAGACCGAGCCCCGTGTTGGGGCTCCATCCTGACAGCATAGAGCCTGCTTAGGATTCTCTCTCTCTCTCTCTCTCTCTCTCTCTGCCCCTTCTCTGTCCCATCTCTCTTTCTTTCAAAATAAATGAGTAAACTTAAAAAAAATAAAGAGGTACTGTCTGCAAAGACTGTGTCATAGGAAAAAAGAAGTTTAGCATGTAAGCACACAGCCTGCCTGAATATGTATCCCAATGTTTCTGCTTAGTTTTGTAACTCTGGGAAAGTTACTTATTCTCTCTCTGTCTCCGTTTCTTCATCTGTAAAATAGGTATAATAATAGTGCCTGCCTACCTCATAAGGTAGGTGTGAGAATTCAATGAATTAAAACACTAAAAGAATTTAGAACAGGGATACACACATAGTGTTAAATGATTGGTAACTATTATTATTTTTACAGATGAGGAAACTAATGTACACACAAGTCATTTGCTACAAAGCTAGGAAGCAATGGAGCTGGACTCCAACTCCAGGAGTGTGCCTCTGTGCCATACCTATACTTCGCATGACCATTGGTCATTGATTGTACTATAAAATCCCACTCATTTGGGAGAGTTATAAGGATGGTATGAGTAACTTCTCAGCTTACTGAAAAGGACCACTCAATAATTTCTTAGCAACGTTATGGCCATGGATCCTATAGGATTTGCAGGAACCAAGTCGCAGTAGCATCAAGATGGTTCTGCTCTTTCAGGCTAGATTCCCTGTCTCCTGTGTTCCTGACTCTATGCTTGGCTTTAGGGGGTAGAGAGACACAAAAGAAATGTGAAAGACATCCTTGGCCTTCAGCAACTTATAATGTATAATAACAAAGCAATTAAATAACAATGAAATCACAACATCGAGGCATTGGATGATTAACTAAGTCCCCAGATGAAAGATGTTGATAGGCAAATTCAGGGAAAAAAGGAAATTAATTCAGCTGGAGTGGTTTCTTAGTGAAGGTGGAATTTAAGGTCAACCTTGAAATATGGGGCTGTGGGAGTAAGTGGTGTGAGAAGAGTTTCTGGGCCAGAGCAGAGGGCTGATTCTTCAAGCCAGAAGTAGCTTTGTCTTTCCTCCACTTTGGCTTCATCCTGTGTACAAATACTAGCTTCATACTCATATTTATTTATCCTTCTTTTTGGTACAAAAACTTCCCAATGTTCTAGCTTTCATCTAGTCTTAGGGAATGTGTCATTCTCTTTGTTATTGTTTTTGTTTTTTATTCAAACATGGTAGAGTTCAAGTTCTCCAGTAAAACACACAATGGCATTCTTGATAAGCGTTCAGAACTCTGTTTTTTTTCAGTAACATAAAAGGCTACAGAACTCTTAGGGAAAGGTAGTAAATCTAAACAAATCCAAGACAACTTCCACAAACAATAGAAGCCACAATTAATAATCTAATCCACACACCTGTATATTACTTCTAATTACATTATTTACTTCATTTCACAGAGCAGACATGGAAGAGTCATTTACATGTAAAATATCTGAGAAGGAAAAATTAAGAAAATACAGTTTTGAAAAATAATGTAGAACTTTTGGGTACACTTAAAAATCTGTTTTAAAATGCCATCTTTTATTGGGTCTATGAGAAAGAAATCTTTTTTGAACAACAATTGTTCGACACTAAACTGAGGAAAAGAAAATATCTGGTTCCATTTACATTTAATTATAAAGAGACTAAGTTGTAACTTTGAAGGGTAAAGTTGTTCTGGCATTTTCATTGTGAATGGATTTTATGGTACCTTAGTAAAGAACTCTGGTTGAAAAGTGACCCCTTTGCCCCCTAAAAAACTTACTTTTTATTTTATTTGTTTGTTTGTTTGTTTGTTTGTTTGTTTAAATTCAAGTTAGTTGATATACAGTGTAGTCTTGGCTTCAGGAGTAGAACCCAGTGATTCATCTCTTACATACAACACCCAGTGCTCATCCCTAAGAAGAAGCTTACTTTTTAAAATCCAAATCGACTGATTCAGTACAATGTCAGAATTTTTCAAGTTGGTTTTGTTTTGTTTTCTTTTTCTTTTTTTTTAAGTTTATTTATTTTTGAGAGAGAGTGCATGCATGAGCAGGGTAGGGCAGAGAGAGAGGGAAACAGTGAATCCCATGTAGTTTCCATGCTGTGAGTGCGGAGCCCGATGTGGGGCTCTATCTCACAAACCCCAAGATCATGACTTGAGATCATGACCTAAGCTTAAATCAAGAGTCAGATGCTTAAATGACTGAGCCACCCAGGTGCCCCTAAGTTGGTTTTCTTAATTTTGCCTCTTTCTGTTATTGCTTATTGTTACTGACATTTCGTAGCAACAACACAATCATCTGATATTTTACGAACTTGGTTTTAGCACAGAAATCCCTGAAAGTTAGAGCTGTCACAAGAATTTTTCATTAAATGAGGCCTCGTCTAACTTTCAGTTAGAGGCTGTTTCCACTCAGGACAGCTGTGGCCCATGGGGTTTGCAGCAGCCCATTAGCTGCAGCTTCTATTTCAAACTGGAAGCCAACCAGAAATCTAGTTCTGCCATTTGTGTGCCAGTTTGGATTAGGGGCAGCCCAAACGAATAAAGCAGGGTGATAACACCACCAAACAGGCATGTGCAGTTAGGTTTGCCTAGCCAGAATTAGGTGGTGGCTTGTTCATTACTCTTGCATCAGAGAAATGGCTGGGGTGAACACAAGAATTTGATGCAGGAGGCAGCAATGGAATTAGGACCTGACGCCTAACGGGTTTTGGATAGGCAGAAATGAAAATATAAAATATTCTCATTAAAAAGAACAGCAAACACCAAAACAATCTGTGATGTTATTTGCAAGAGACTGACCAAAATAATCGAACTTAACTGTCTCCTATTCTCAAAAGTTTGTGAAATGTTCATTCTTTGTGGTCAAGTATCCTAAGTTAATTATCTTCAGTTTAGTGGTCAAAAATATTATTTCCATGCATTAGTGACTCTACCTGTACTCCACAGTCTATTTTACAGATAGACTGTGCCATGTCAGGAAAACATATGCAGGATATGCCACATATATTTGCTCTTTTAGAAAATTGCTATTCAGGGGACCATTTAATGCTCCGCTGACGAGAAAATCCATAATCCTTTTTGTGTGCTCTGCGTGGCGGTTGAGGTGGTGTAATGTCCATAAAATATGCTATACTTAAAACCAGTGATTTCAAAGCTACACTTAAAAAGACAGAGTGCATTTTTCAAGTATCATAGAATAGCCTTGGTTCCCTATTCTTTTGGAACCCAAAGGCAAAGTAGTGTCTTTTAGCATCTCTTTAAATAACCAGTTTTATGATGCTGGCCAGAGTGTTTTTTTCTCAGATCCAATTCCAAAATACTTCCCTGAGTTTAATGACTAACCAAGTGGGAGAGGAAAACTTAAATTAAACTGGCCTTGACCAAATCCTGAGGCAAGCCATTTTTCATGGATTGCTCATCTTAGAAGCTCCATAGCTCAATTGTCAACAAAGTCTGCTTACACTGTAAACTGGGCATTCCATTTTGTTCCAACAACTAGCTTTCTAAAAACAAAACAAAACAAAACAGAACAAAAAACATGTTATTACTGCTACTGTTAATTAATCTAAGTGTTATATTTAGCGAATGCCCTGAGGATTCTTTAATTTGAGGATAGATTGTTTTAAATCTGAAAATATCTTGTTTTTCCAAAGCAAGGACAATAAATCAATTTTTAAGATTTTGAAAATAGATTGAATTATATATATACATATTTGCACCACCGACAGTGTCTAATTTGTCTTTGTGATTTTTTTTGTGTGTAATCCAACTGCTACTTTCTTCATGTTTAAGGATGGCAGCCAGGTGAAGGGAGAGCTTTATTATGTTCTAAAGCAGGTGACAGGGAATGAGGGTCTAAAGAAGGGCATAGAGAAGACTTGAGAGGTAAAGACCCAGTGTGTTTTACTCCCAGGGATAGGAAGGAGAGATTACCACCCACCTTACACCCTTATAAAGCATCTTTCTCCCAAATGAAGACAGAAGCAGGAAGTAGAAGTTCATTTGTAAGACAGGTTTCTCTAGTTTACAGTGGAATGATGCAGCTTTTTAGCACAGCCAACACTGTTAAAAAATAGAACTAGAGTTAATTTTTTTCCCCAAAGGTCAACTGTTGTTCAGATAGAAATCAAGAAAGTAAGATGTGATGAAAGTTGGACTAAAAGGCCACTGTTAGGCACTTACTTTTTTTGTAACTATTCATTAAAAAAGTTCAAAATATCTGGATAACATTGAAAGTTTGATAATTTTAACTTACAAGTATTTCTGCTATGTGAAAATAGAAATTCTAAATAAATAAGTGGATGCATTTTTATGCATGTTCAAAATCTACACCATCCCCTACTTAAAAAAAGAGAGAGAGAGAAAATTCCTGAAGCATGGGGGCTGATGTAAGTTTTGCCTGGGAACCAGTTCACTCAAACTTCACCATTTCTGTCACCTTCTACTCTTTAGAAACACAGAATCTCAGCAGCTCATAAAGTCCAGACTCCTCTAGTCCTTCACCATAATGTCACCTTCCACCCTCCATCCTCAGCCAGAATTCAACCTATTTTCCACTAGGTAAAAGTTAACTCATGCATCAAAATGTATCAAGATATTAATATGCCTACCCTAATTCTCACCCTCGCCATACCCTAGATTTGAGAAAGTGGCTTCCTAAACACATGATAAGAAAAGCTGAGAAGCAGCCTAGTTATCCTGGAGAAGACCCCAAACACTTAAGAATTGGTAGTATTTCTGAAAATGGGTGTGAAGGTAGAGATTTAAAAAAAAATACTAATGTGTCATTCCTTCCACTCACTAATTCAGTAGGTAGTGAAAGCAGGTACTGGATTATACACAGCCTGGATTATACACAGCCAACACAAAGATGAAAACAATATTGTCTTTGTATCATGGAGCATACATGAAGGTGGGCCAGCTTTTGCAATTTTGCATTTTGAAACATTTCGAACTTACAGAAATCCTTTACCTAGATTTACTAATTGTTAACATTGCATTATATTTGCTTTCTTTTCCTCACCAAATGATAAGAAATTATATACTTTTCTTTTTGGGGGAAGGGAGAGAACTATTTAAAAGTAAGTTTCAGACATCAAATGTTGGATGTTTAAACAAATAAGCACAGTAAGTTTGGAGGGGTTTCAGCAGAAACCCATATAAAATTTAGTTACAGGGAAAAAGGAGAGTATAGGAGGAAATCAGGAAATTCTTCATAAGATTATTTTCCAGGTATATATGGGGTGGGAAGATAGCCTATGTAATAAGAAAAGCATGTACCAAGGACCCAGGACCAACCCAGTGTGGAGCATTGGGAGAGCAGTAAATAGCTTTGCATGGCTGGACCATGGACTAGGGAGAAGGTGTTTAGAAAAAGGATCATGGGAGAGATAGGATGGTCAGGTAGGCAGTGACCAGATATGCCATAGAAAGCAGGATTCTCTTTATCTTACGGTTGATGAATAATCACTGGCAGGTGTTAGGTGGGGAATGACCTGATTTGTACACTGTTGCCAGAACTATATAGAGAACATGTCTAAAGTTAGAAAAACTACTGTAAGGGAGAAATTTTCAGATACATTGATAAACCTAGAGATAGAAATATTTTAGAAATTGATGGCCTTTTAAAAGCCCTAATACTCACTCATGAATAGATGTTCTATTTTCCATCCCCAGAAGAATGGATATGTGGAAATATGCTTCAAAAAAACATGGTTGTACATCAGAATCAGTTGAGGAGTTTTTGAGAAACAAAGATCTCCAGGTTGATTTTTTAGGTCTTGGTTTTTGTTTGTTTGTTTGTTTTACTCCAAACCTATTGAGTCAGAATCCTCTGAAGTGGGACCTGGGAATCTGTATTTTTTTATGTTTATTTATTTTTGAGACACAGAGAAAGAGCATGAGTGGGGAGGGAGGGCAGAGCGAGAGGGAGACACGGAATCTGAAGCAGGCTCCAGGCTCCGAGCTGTCAGCACAGAGCCCGACGTGGGGCTCGAACCCACAAACCGTGAGATCATGACCTGAGCCGAAGTCAGACATTTAACCGACTGAGACACTCAGGCACCCTGGGAATCTGTATTCTAAGGGTCTCCCCCAGGTTTACTGCCTGGAATTTGGGATCACTGACCAGTAGAGAGGCACAAGGAGAATCAGCAGCAGGGGTCTTTGCAAAGGGCTGGTCAGTGCCTGGGACAACTCTACCAAATGCTAGGGGAATGCTGTTTTGCATAAGCCTGCATTGTTCAGGTCACCATGTCATTCATCTCTTTGTGTCCTTGGAAAATATCACAAAGTCACGTACAAGGTAAGGGCTCCACAGATACCTGAAAAATGAATGAGCATTGCTTAACCCTAATGATAGTAAAGGAGATGGCTAGCATTATGATTGTGTATCTTTGACCAAAGCACTCTAAAAATACCAATTTATTAAAATAAATGATAGAGGAAGCCTGAAGCCCAGATATTTACTCAGACTTTTCAGCAATTCTATTTTTTTTTTAAATCAGACTCAGCCATTAAAAAAAACACAAAGAATCAGCCATTTTGATAAAATACCTGCTTTAAAGAGAAGAACAATATAGGAGATGACATCAATCAACTTGTAAACTCTGCCACTGAGATTTTATGGGCTAAACTAAGAAAATGTATTCCCTGGTACTCCTTCTGAATCAATTATCACCACTGTGTGATTATAACAGATAATCTATGTGATGACAGGTGGAGAAAATAATGAGAGTTAATTCAGACATATATTGAATAATGGAGACAGGAAAAATCATTTAAAACTAAACTTGACAGTCATTCCATGATGTTTATTTCAAATGTTTTGAAATAAATGTTATGAAACTTATTATCTTACTTGGCAAAAGCAGAGATAGTATTACTGCATAATCATTAGCTGGCATTTCATTACAGATGTCAAAACCAAGATTCTTGTTAGACATTAAATTTTTTTTCTAAGTCTTCCATTTCTAACCATCAACTACTTAAACCATCTTATTAATGCATCGTGAATATGAGGAGGGGCTGAATGGGCAGTCAGAAAGTGGATGTTGGGGAAGAGAACTGATCTTCAGGAATTAATACTTCACTCTGTTCAAAATCCATATTCCAGAGCCACATGCATCTTAAAGTAGCTAAATAATGGTATTGATCATGCAGTTCGTTTGCTTACCGTCAATTCCAGAGTGGAAGTGATTTTAAGATTTTAATTTGTTTCACATATTCATTAAGTAATTTCAGCTTGCAGAAGCCATGAAGAATGTTAACTAAATGTCTGAATGTGTTTGTGTAAATAGGAGAATCAGACATGGCCAGAATCAGGAACACAGTAATGCTGTCAAAGCTGTCTCTCCATCTCTTGGACAAGCTCTCTATACATGGCTGGTAGGATGGCCAGTCAATTACATCAGGCTCATGTCCTACCAACTTAGTAACTCAAGTAGAAAGCCTTTCTAGAAAGCTCCAGCAGGAACTTGGAGGAATTACATTTTTTAGGCTTGCATCATCTTCCATCCCTGATCAATCACATTTTGATCCTTGAGCCAACCAACCAATCCAGAGCTGGGATAGATAACCCCCGTGGGCTAGCCTTATGTCACTGCCTTCCTTTGTTAATTGCCAAGGAGCAGCGTTGGCCCTTGCTAGAGTCACATGTCATGAACTTTTCACATGAAAGAAGGGTTCTTTTGACAGGGAAGAAAAGGGCTATTCTATTGGCAAAAAGGAAAGAATCAACAAACTTTTCCATTAGTGTTTGTGTGTGTAGGAAAAGAAGAAAAAGTACAGTATTCAATGGCAAAAACAAAATTTGCTCTATTAAGTGAGAAAAAAAACACATTTCTTCGACAATATAGTCAGTGTTTTTATTTATGTATTTTAGTAAGGTCTTAAATATTATCAGCCTCTCACCAATTCCAAATTTAGTATGAAATGTGGTAAAAAATGAAGTTAAACACTTCATATACAAGTGTCTAGATTTCAGCTACTACCTATACATTGGAAGTGGTAGGTACTCAATTCATGTTGAATAAATGAATGAGTTATTATACTGCAGAACCATGGAATTCAAAGGGACTGTGGAAATCATCCAGTTAATCTCTTAGATAGATATGGACTTCCCCTACAATATCCTCAGAGTGGTATTTGAACACTTGCATATGAAAATCCCCACTGTTTTCCTCTCAAGGGAGTTTGTTTGCCATATACTAACATCTTATAAAGTGATTAGAAGCTGATAACAGTGAACAAAGGAGCATTCACACTGTTTCATTTGTTTTCTTTCTCTCTCCCTCCCCCCTCATGCATGTGGGATGCAAATAACAAAGTTAGTATTGAGTAATGTCTCAAGTACTATTACCTGCCAAGGAAACGCAAATGAACAAACTGGCCTTTGTTGGGGGGAAATGTGAGGACAATTCTGGTCAAGGAATTGATGGAGGGGAGACGGAAATGAGGCCATGGGGCACCCTTTCAGGTCCAAGCCCCTCAAAGTCACATTGGAGCCGCCTAAGTAGGAGGCTGTGGTAATGGTGGTACCGAGTAGTTGACACCTGTGCCGATTGCCCCTGTGCCTTCCTTGTGGCTGGTACAGGTGTGTCTTCACTGGGATTGCAGAGAAAAGGGACATGAGGTGCTACCTCATGTGAAAGGTGGGAATATACCAAGTACCCCAGAGACATAGTTTATTTTAAGAAACCCACACAGTATTGAAGCAGGGGTGGGGAGAGTAAGCACACATCTCACACCTCTTGCATTATGATTTGTTACTTCCGGTAACAAAGGTTGTTAGAACATAATGTGTTTGTTCATTGCACTGTGACTTTTTGCTGTTATTTTTCCATAGATGAATCATGTATGAATCTCTAAATACATCTCACTTTGGGATTGACTTGCTTTTGTTCTATTCTTGGCTTGAATAGAACACCTTAAAATCTTGTCTAAATTTTGGTATGTTTGGTAATTTCAAAACTGTCAAGAAACCAAAGGAAATTTTGTGGCTTTAAAATCAAATTTTATGCTCTTCTTTACTTCAGAAGTGTCTTAAATTACCCAATAGGGAGGACAAAGTATGGTTTCAAGAAAACCAGAAAATCAATATTCAGATCTCATCTGTAAAATAGATATTTCGGTTATCATCTTTATCCTGACTCTGAAATGTAATAACTAATAACAGAAATACTTGGCAGTGGAATTAGAATTAGATTGATAGTAAACTCAAATACTTACTGATTCAAACAACGACTGTTACATTTATACATAAACACAGTTCACCTATCAGTAAATGGCTATTACTCTTAAAAATTGGTAGTTAGTATGCATTGTATGATGAGTTTTGAAACAAATTTGTTAGGACAATTATTAGCATTAGAATAAATGGCAGAACATGACTATAAACATTGCTAGAATACATTTGATATCAACACTCGCAAAGTGGTTGCAATAAAGACAGAACATATTCACTTTCACATATGTTTACTCTGTTTTACTGAGGGATGTCTCAGAGATACATAAAAAAGGAATATGTTGATGTTTTCCTTGTCACCAATACAGTTCTCAGCTCCAGGAAACCACAAATCCCAGAATCTAACATTTTATTCTTAAACATGGATTTCAGAAACTAATGGACCTAATTTGAAGATGTAGTTGGACTTACTGTGAAACCCAAAATGGTGAGACTTGAACTTTGCATAACATAGACTTTTGTCAAGTTTGCTACATTTCTACACTTAATTTTAAGTGGTGAATGTTTGTATTATCCATTTCATATGTGTTATGAGCATATGTGATACAATTACTTGTTTGCATACATAAAAGGAAATATTTAACCCTAAAGAAATAGTGTAAAATTTAAGGACAAAATCAGTGATTGACAATTTTTCTGAAACAACAATTCTTTATAAAATATATTCTAACATATGTGTCTTTGAAGTGAGTTACTGTTATTTAGACTCAGATTAAAGTATTTTATATTTTGAACCTTTATCAATCTTGAATTTACTATCACAGGCTATAGTGATTGGCAAGTCACGTAGCCACTTCAAATCAGAAATAACTTTTTGTTGGAGGCATCTGGGTGGCTCAGTCAGTTAAGCCTCTGACTTTGGCTCAGGTCATGATCTCACAGTTTGTGGGTTCAAGTCTCGCATCAGGCTCTGTGCTGATAGCTCAGAGCCTGGAGCCTGCTTCTGATTCTGTGTCTCCCTCTTGCTCTGCTCCTCCCCCACTCATGCTCTTGTCTCTCTCAAAAATAAAATAAAAACATTTAAAAAGTTTAGGGAAAAGAAATAGCTTCTTGTTTCCTATTTGGGATATGGAGTCATTTAGTTTATTACTACTCGGACCTCAATGTGTTCTTTATCCAGTGCTATTGAATACATAAAAACAATTATGGTAAGAAGGTACACATGGACACGATTAAAGTAATAGCTAACGTTTATTGAATGCTTACTGTATACCGGGCACTATGCTAGGAGCTTCCATGGATTATTTCCTTTAATTGTCACAAAACTTTATAAGGTAGCTATTACTATTGTTCCCATTTTATAATACTCTGAGACTCGAAACAAAGTAACTTGTAAAATGTGCAGAGCTACTAAGTGGAGCCAGAGTGTGGACCTCAGATTCTGTGACTGGATCACTGTGTTATATTGCATGCCATGCACCACAAAAGAAACAATATTACTATTTTGTAATGTAGTCATTACATTACAGGTAGGCAATTTCATCTCCACTACTGAAAAAACACCTGATGTTTGTTGGTCAGAAAATAGGTCATCTTCCTTTAGGAAAGACCAGACATTAACCTCAAAATGATTTTCATGAGCAAATTTTATTTCCTCTTTGTGAGAAGAAACAATTTTAATTTCATCAAGAAATGTTAAAATACACAGAAGAAAAATATCAGGGTAATTCAATCCAGAAACAAGCACTGAGTAAAAAAGATTTTTATACCATTTTCCAGATTGGCTTGCTGCATAAATCAAATTATCTGAGTAATTCTTCAACTCTTCACTTATGTTTCTTGGCAACCTGTACTTCATAGCTATTGTGATTCTTCAAGAAGCATATCAAGTATGCTGTGTTTGTGAGATGTATCATTTTGATGTGTTTGTGATGCTTCCTGGGATCTTCACCTCATCCATTAAACTGTCCTTCCTGGTCTCAATCTTCTTGCATCAAGCTCTGGAATGACCGGCATCTTCCTGGCTCTGTTAATCCTGCCATTTTTGCCTCTGTTTCCTGAGGTTTCCTGATTTCCAGGTGTTCTGCAATCAAACATATCTCTTCTCACTTTATACCTCCTTCTCCAACCTTTCCTGTTTAACCCTGTGGTTTTTGTCACCTGAAGTGGCTCCCCTCTACTTACCTCCCCCAAATGGTGCAACCGTAAGGCTGGAAAGGCACAAGTGGTTTCTACTCAGGGAACATATTGATCACATTGTTCTTCAGCATAGAACATCTCTGGTGCTCCTTGCTCTCTTTGCTGCTGCGTATTAGCACAGTTAGGCACCCCCCAGGGCCTACTCATCTACTTCCTCTATTGCACTGTTTGTCAAACGGTGCTTCCCAGATCCCTGGTTGTTTAGAGACATAGTCTCAGAGATCCATGGATACCTAAAATGATTTCAAGTTTTTGATGATTATTTAAAAAAATTTAATATAAGACAACAAATTTCAATGCTTACACTTGTGTTTGTGTTTTTCATTTCATTGGTTCCAACAGAGTGGCAGTTTGACTATTTTGGTATTTTCTCAAATTGGGAGTCCACTCACTAATGCTCTGAGTTCCAGAATTCTTAAGCAGTGTTGAAAAACACTGCTCTACTATGCTGAAATGGGCCTGGACAAATGATCAATTACCCAGGCCTGGCTACTCATTCCTCATACATCTATTTTATAATTCCTATGAGCCTCACACTCTGCTACACACTGTGAATTTATAAAGTCCCTGTCTTCAAGGGTTAGTGGGGAAGTCAGATACGTAAAAAGACAATTTTAATATATTATGATAGTGCTAGTCAATTGGTACAAACTTGCAGGAGAGCAATTTAGCTATTTCATCAACAACCTTGGAAATGTGGGGTGCCTGAGTGGCTCAGTTGGTTGAGAGTCCGACTTCAGCTTATGTCATGATCTCATGGCTTATGAGTTCAAGACCCACGTTGGGCTCTGTGCTGACAGCTCGGAGCCTGGAGCCTGCTTCAGATTCTGTGTCTCCCTCTCTCTCTGTCCCCATCCCCTCTCAAAAATAAATAAACATAAAAAAAAGAACCTTGAAAATGTGGGATAATACTTGACCTAGTCATTTCACACTTAGGAATCTGTTTTATGGAGAGAACCACAAAAATTTATAGGAAAGAATCAGGAAATCAAATGAATTGAGAATTGTTGGAATTAACTCAGGCCAATATTACTTACAATCTTACAATAGTTAAAAATGGAGACCACAATTAATATTTACAAGAGGGAATACCTAAATAAATTATTGTACCTTATTAATGGGATATTAAATAGCCACTACAAATAGTATTTCTATAAAATATTGAAAAAGAAAAGATACATAATATAATGTTAAGCAGAAAAAACAACACATAGCTGTCTATACCAGGGCCCAGCAACCTTTCTGGTAGATGGTCAGATAGTAAATATTTTAAGATTTGTGGATCATATTACTTTGTGAGTTGCAACTATTCAAATCTTGCTACTGTAGTGTGAAAGCAGCTATGGACAATCCATAAACAAAGAGATTTGCTCTGATAAACATGGTTGTATACCAATAAAAATGTATGGAAACTGAAATTAGAATTTTGTATAATTTCCATGTATTATGAAATAGTATTTTTTGAGATTTTGTTTTGAAAACACTTAGTGTAAATGTAAAATGTAAGACAATGTAGAAATAATCCCTAGTTTGTAGTCCATACAAAACCAGATTATGGCCTGGATTTGGACTGTGGGCCATAGTTTGCTAATCCCCTGTCTGTATGATTCTAATTATATATGCATGTGTATGTGTGCATGTGTGTGTGTATCAAGCCATATGAATATTAATGTGGCTATTTCTGGGTAGTGGGATTATAAGTAATTTATTATCTTTATTTTTTAAATTTTTCCCATTTTTAATATGAAATTATTTTATAATCAGAAAAAAAATTATTTGCTATAATAATTGCTATAATAGTGGAACGCACTTTAAAGTGGCAAACACCCCAGACCCATGGAGAAGGGATGAGGGAAGGCTTGCTGAAAGAGTCAAGCCCTGAGCAGTGTCTTGAAGGATGATGAAGAATTATTCAGGCATAGATGAGTCACAGGAGGGGGCAGGAATAGTGGAGCCAAGAAGGGAAAGCTTTCTAGACTGAAACATGAAGGTTAGTCCATGGGTGGGTCAGGGAACCACAGAAAGTTTAGAGGGCTGGAGAGCAGTGTGAGGGAATGAGCAGAAACATGATTAAAAAGAGAATTGAGCACTGAAGGTCTTACATGCTATGCTTACACTCTGAATTTTATCATAAGATCAGTTGGAAGTCACTGAAAATTCCTAAGTTGCTTAGTGACACAATCCTATTTCTGGTATAAAAAGATCTGCATGGCCTCAGGACAGAGAATGGATTGGCCTAGAGTGAGCCTAGAGACAGAAGGGCAAGCTGAGAGGCTATTGTAGAAATTCAGGTGAGAAGTGATGAGAGACTAACCAGAGGTGAGGGGTGGAAGTAGAGGGGGAGAAGGTTTGAATGGTATGTGGGATGTTGACTCAATACAATAGGCCTTTGTGACTGATTACATATTGGAATTGAAGGACATGTGGGGGAGAGGAGAGTAAATACAGGATGTCTTCCTTCTTTCTGCTCTGAAAGCCAGGTGAGTAGGAGATTTGGTGGAGAAGATGGCATGATCAGTTCTAGATTTTTCTTGAGTTCCCCTGGAATATGGACAAGATTGATTCATTACTCATTGTTTTCAATTAAAGTAGAGTTGACATATAATATTAGTTTAGGTGTGTAACATAGTGATTAGATAATTATATACATTATGAAATGCTTATCATAACAAGTGGGGTTATCATGTGTCACCACAGAAAGTTATTACAATATTATTGACTGCATTCTCTATGCTGTACTTTGTATTCCTGTGGCTTTTCACTTTATAACTGGAAATTTGTGCCTCTTAGTATCATTCACCTACTTTACCTATCCTTCCACCTTCCTCCCCTCTGGCAGCCACTGGTTTGTTTTCTATATTTATGAGTCTATTTCTCTTTTGTCATTGTTTGTTTGTTTGCTTCTTTGTTTTATTTTTTAGATTATACATTTAAGTGAAATAATATGATATTTATCTTTCTCTGTTTGACTTATTTCACTTAACATAATACCCTCTAACTCCATCCATGTTGTCATGAATGGTGGGATTTCTTTCTTTTTTATGGCTGAGTAATATTCCGTTGTGCATATATACCACATCTTTATTCATTCATCTGTTGGTGAACACTTAAGTTGCTTCCATATCTTGGCTATTGTAAATAATGCTGCAGTGAACGTAGTGGTGAATGTATATTTTCAAATTAGTGTTTTCATTTTTCTCAGGTAAATACCAAGAAGTAGAATTACTAGATCATATGGTGTTTCTATTTTTAGTTTCTTAAGGAAACTCTTACTGTTTTCCATAATGGCTGTGCCAGTTTACATTCCTACCTGCAGTGCATGAGGGTTCTCTTTCTTCCACATCCTCCACATTATTTCTTGTCTTCTTGATACTAGCCATTCTGACTGGTATGAAGTGATATCTTATTGTGGTTTTGATTTGCATTTCTCTGATGATTGATGATGTTGAACATCTTTTCATGTATCTGTTGGTCATCTGTATGTCTTCTTTGGAAAAGTGTTTATTCAGGTCCACTGCCTATTTTTTAATTGGATTATATGTATTTTTGGTGTTGATTTGTATGAGTCCCTTTTATATATTGGATATTAATCCTTTATTGGATATATCATTTGTAAATATTCTCTCCCATTCAGTAGGTTGACTTTTCATTCTGTTTTAGATGTTTTGAGTATGAGGTGGTTGTTGGATATTTGAGTGAAGATTTTCGGTAGAGTTTAAAAATCAGGAGAAATAAATTATATAAATAGTTGTAGTTATAACAGCTTATGCATTCACTTGCAAAGATGTATTGAGCAATGATTCTACTCTTTCTCTTCTACCTTCCACCCATGAATTATATGGAGACACAATCTAATCAATACTTGTGGCTCATTGTAATAGTCTGCCCAAACTTTGGGATCACTTGCCTTCTGCCCACAGGTCCACATCCAGAGTTCTAGAAGAAGTATAGTTTGAAAAAGTCACACAAATGACTTTGATATAATCTCCTCAGCCCACTCCTACACCTACTTGTTTAGTGAGAGGAAAATAATAAAGACCATGGTCTCCTGGAACATGTAGACATTTAAAATTAGGCAGAAAAGGTGGATTTGTAAAAGAGAGACAAAGCACAGAAGGAAAATCTGAGTGCAGTAGTAGCCAATGGAAGAAAAAAAAATTTAAGGAGCATGTAACAGTATTAATCGTAAAAAAATAAAAGAGGATTGTTGGCATTGACAAATGTGAAGTCATTGTGGACCTATACAAGAATATTTCAGTAAGGTAATAGAGATGCAAGTTATTCAGAGATGGGCTAAGAAGTGGGTGGGTATTGAGAAAAAGCTGAAGTATCAAAGAAAAGAAAACAATACAGTCCTAACTAGATGTCCCCTCCCCAATCTCTCATATCTGTTACCACAGTTTGTATGACTTGATTAAGAGATGCTTGGAAAATTCTTGCTGAGTGGGTGAGAGCAAAGATAAGTGAATACATTCTTGAATAACTTCAGGCCCCATTAGGTGTTATCTTCTCTGAACCATAAGAGTCATTGGGAGTATTATTATATTGTAGTTGAACAAGTGACAGTTTGGTTTTAGCTTCAGTGGAGAATAATGAGCACTCTTTCCATTCAAGTGAAATACCTTCTGTAGCTCCCTGTTGTTTGAGGTTGTTGTAAGTACTTCAGAGATATTATGTAAATCTTTAAACTCTAAAGCACTATATAAATACTATTATTTATATTGCAATATTATTACTGCATTGATAAATAAGACATGCAAAAATGAATTTTCTCCCCTTTTAGATGTGTTTTCAGATACTAATTAATCTTTTTACCTCACAGTTTTTGATAGTTTTTAATGTGGAAGAGCTGTTTCTCCCCATTTAGACAAGCAGTCCATCTGTAGCCAGTAGTGACTGAGAGAGACAGTTTGAAGAGATGGGGTGAAGGTGGGAACAGCGCCAGACTCACTTCAAGTGTTCAAAACTACATCCTCAAGGTTGTCTGGGCTTAACTTTCACACTACATAAATCCTATGAAACTTTTACAAGAACCCTTCTGGTCTAAATAAGAACTGAGAGCTGTAGAAGACCTGCAGGTTGTCAGAAGTTTCTCCACACTTACCAAGCTGGGAGGTATGGCATTCTAGGGAATAAGGAGACAAATTTTGGACCAGTCCAAGAAAGCTTTTCCTAATAACCATGGAAGGGTTTGATCCAAAGAAAAATGGACAGCGGCTACTCTAGAATCAGTGCTGTGTTGCAGTTTTGTTAGAGGGGCTTCCTAAAGTTGATGTCAGATTGGAATGACTGGCCTCTAAACTCTCCTCCTACAGCCTGTGAACTAAGGTGAAATGATTTTCAAGGGAAAGTGAAAGAAACCTCTTAGATCTCTCCCACACACTCTACCACAAACATTTATTGAGTGGCTACTAGCTGCAGGGCATTCAGTGTTTCTCAGTAGTGTTTCTGTTCGGTGGGACAGTATGCCATCAATCCTCTCCCCACCACACAAACACATTGTGACAACTAAAAATGCTTCAGCAGGTTTCCAGACACTCCTTTGGGGCATTTTGGTTGAGAACCAATGATAGATGCTGGAGCTATAAATATGAGCAAGACCAAACGTAGGTCTCTCTTGACTCCTTTACAGACTTGAAATCATTATGATTTGCATGCATAGCTCATTCATCCTCTCCGTTAGCACGTTACTTGGATTTGTGTTTCAGGCTACCTAACTGGTTCACTGATTTTCTTGGAAAATCAGCCCTTTAGATATAGACAGTCTCTCTCTTGGAGAAGAGAGAAGAAAGAGGTAATCTCCACAGGGGCTCAGCAACTAGCATTAAAATAGAATGGTATTTTCTGAGTGCTGGCAGCATATGAGATAGCACCAGATTCAGACGGGAAGGCTGGCTAATAAGGTGACATGTATGTGGGCAAACATGAAAAGTTGGAGAACACTAAAAAAATCACATGGCCTTCCTAACACCTTCAAGGCTGCAGAAGACAGAGACCCAAGTGCTAAATATCAAACACCTGAATGGTGGATTTTGGCTTAGGATTCAAATCATGCTCCATTTCAGGAATCTCATAGAAATATACTTCAACTGATCATTATCTTGAGATTTTGAATTGCTCAAAAATATCCCTGTTTCATGAATCCTGCCTATCTCACTCTGCCTGGGTACCCTCTTTCCTCCAGTATTTTGGATGATATTTCATAGACCCTGGGGAGCATTGAACTGTACCTGGCCTCTGATCTCAGCACCCCAAGAGTGATCTAAATTCCAAGAGAATTTGGAGCAGATAGTTTTCTGCCAATCCTCAAAGCAGAATGTCTGCAGGCTTTCTTGGAGAAAATCCCAAGTGCAACTTGTACCAAATTAAACCCAGAGGGTTCTGCAAGAATGTTTTGGCCTTGGGATTACAGTGAATAGAACATTTTTGTGGTTCACACTGGAGGTCATGGGAGAGTCCAAAGGAAATATTGGAAGCCAGAATTCTAGTCTTTCAAACTACTTGTCCCCAAAACCTTTGCATCACTGCTTTATGAAGTATTTCTTTAATGGGAAAAGAACAATATTAAGAAGAACTATTTTATATGTGATTAACAAGGCTCAAAAACACTTCTGAAGATGGCCGTATTAGATATAGAAATAGCCAACTTTCAGATTTATCTTATCACCTTGCTGTCAAACCTGAGAAATACCACTGAAAGGTTGTGTTCACTTGCTTTGCTCTAGAATGAAATTATTGCCTATTTCTTTTTTCCCCCTGAATTTCTGCTATGGAATGCTCAAGTTTTCCTTTCAGTTCTTAGTACAGTCTGTCATAAAATGAGATCTCTTAGAATTTAAAACTCCTAATATAATCTCTTTCTTCTCTTGAGCTAACACCCATTATAAGTATAAATTAGGGCCAAGTAATTCCACTTTAATGACAAAGAGTATAAAATGAAAAAGCATGCACAATACAAAACTCATCAGCCCTCCGGATAATCTAAAACTTGTCACAAGGAAGAAAATGCCCAGATACTGTGCTTTCAAATAGCTAGATAAGAATGTGTATACATTTGATCTAATTCTTCAGGCAATTTAGACAATCATTTGTCTGGTTTAGTCTAACACCAAAGAGATCAGAGCTGGCAAATGTTCAGTGCATATCTGAAGAGTTCATTGGCATGTTCAACCCAGTCTGCCTGAGACTTTGAGTTAACCATGATATTATCAGGCTCTGGTCTAGATTTTTTCCTTTCTTGCAATACAAATTCTATTCACCTTCTTTATTAAGCATGAGAGAACGTTGGATGTATAATACATAACTAAAGATTTTACTTTTGTGAATGTATTTGGCAATGCTAGGGTACAAACAACCCCTCAACAGCAGTGACTCAGTGTAACAGATTTTATTTCTTACTCGTATTACATGTTGCCTTTATGGTGATTAGACTTCAGCTTCGCATGTCTTCTTTATTTTAGGATCCAGAGTGAAGGAGCAGTCCCTTCTATGAAAAGAGATCTGGTGGAGTCACTCATTGGTTCTTAAAACTTTTGCTCAGGAGTGGCACACAAAACCCCTGTTCACATTTCATTAGTCTAAGTAAATCACATGAACAAGTCTGATGTTAGGAGGCATGAGAATATAATCCTCGTACAGGAAGAAACAGCAAGTAACTGGGAATAATAATACAATTAAAATATATAACGTGTCTTAGGGTATAATGTGAAAGCGTAAGAAAGGGAAGAGGGACGCCTGGGTGGCTCAGTCGGTTAAGTGTCCAACTTTGGCTCAGGTCATGATTTCCTGGTCTATGGTTTGAGCCCCACACTGGGCTCTGTGCTGACAGCTCAGAGCCTGGAGCCTGCTTCAGATTATGTGTCTTCCCTCTCTCTACCCCTCCCCTCCCTCCTGCTCTCTCTCTCAAAAATAAATAAATATTAAAATTAAAAAAAGAGAGAGAGAGGGAAGAACTGCTGTAGAATTCTAACTGGAGATAACTCAGGTCCCCTGTTCCCAGTACGACAATGGCATGGATTTTTGTTTTGTTTTGTTTTTTGTTTGTTTGTTTGTTTTTGTTTTTTCAGAATGGTTCTATTTTATATAATTGCAAAAATGAATATCACATTTTCCCCAATGATAAAATAACATTCTTATAAAAAATTAAAAACATACAAGATGGCATAAATAAGGAAGAAATCAAAACTCATTTAGTAAACACCTAGATAAAACCTAGCAAAAAGAAAATATATATTCATACAAAAACTTGTATATAAATATTCATCATAGGTTTATACATTGTAGCTTAAAATTGGAAACACTCAAATGCCGACAGGTAACTAGAAAATTTATGGTATATTCATTTAGTGGAATACTACTCCATAGTGAAAAGGATACATGCAAGAGCATGAGTCAATCTCAAAAACCTTATGCTGACTGAAAGAAGCCAGATATGAAAGAATACATGTTGTGTGATATCACTATGTGAAACCTTAGCAAAGGCAAATCTAAGGTGGCAGAAAGTATATCAGTAGCAACCTGGGGCATGAAGTATAAACTTTCTGGGGTAATAGAATTATTATGGTGATGGTTACTTAGATGTATACATTTGTTAAAATTCCTTAAGGGGCGCCTGGGTGGCTCAGTCAGTTAAGCGTCCGACTTCAGCTCAGGTCACCATCTCACGGTCTGTGAGTTCGAGCCCCGCGTCGGGCTCTGGGCTGATGGCTCAGAGCCTGGAGCCTGCTTCCGATTCTGTGTCTCCCTCTCTCTCTGCCCCTCCCCCGTTCATGCTCTGTCTCTATCTCAAAAAATAAATAAACGTTAAAAAAAAATTAAAAAAAATTCCTTAAGAAGTACATGAGATGAGATTTTATTACATGCAAACTATAATTTTAATAAAGTTGATTTTTGAATTATTAAAAAGTCTCAGAGATTCTTACTGATACTTGGTTATCTTGTTATTAGCCTATTGGACTTTAAAATTAGTTATATAATTATTTAGTTGATTTTCTTGGGTGTGCTAGATGAACAATCATATCACACATTTTTAACTTAATCACATGGACTGACAATTCCAAGGCAATGTTTAATAAGCAGAAATGGATTCTTGACAGTTCTTTTAACTGATACAAATTTTTACCAGTGAGGAAGCTTGCTCTTAGAATCAAACAACTATTCTTTTTATTTAAGGAAATATTCTTTTTCTTCTCCCAGGATGAATTTTGATCAGAAATAAATGCTGAATTTTTCCTAACACTATTTCAGTACATAGGTTTTCTTTTTTTTTAAGTTTGTTTGTTTGTTTATTTGTTTGTTTAGAGAGCGAGAGAGAGCAGGGGAGGGGCAGAGAGAGGAGGAGACACAGAATCTGAAGGAGGCTCCAGAATCTGAGCTGTTAGCACAGAGCCTGACACAGGGCTCAAACTCACAAACCCAGTGAGATCATGACCTGAGCTGAAGTCAGACGCTCAACCGACTGAGCCACCCAGGCGCCCCTATTTCTGCCTCTGTTTCTTGAAGGTAGCTGAGATTTGCCTTAAAATAAAGCAAGATTAAAAAAACCAACAACAAAAAAAAAAACCTCTCTGGGATTGGTAACCATTGGGGACATACTTTCTTGAGAAATTATTCAATATATCCCATAATGAGGACAGTAATGATAGTGATAATGAGGATTATAATGGTAAGATTTTCCTAGGACAATTTTGTTAACATATATTTTTAAATTTTTATTATTTTTATTTTTTTTTCTGTTATAGGAGCTTCTATTTTATTTTATTTTATTTTATTTTATTTTATTTTATTTATTTTTTAAATTTACATCCAAATTAGTTAGTGTAGTGCAACAGTGATTTCAGGAGTAGATTCCTTAGTGCCCTTTACCCATTTAGCCCATACCTCCTCTCACAACCCCTCCAGTAGCCCTCTGTTCTCCATATTTATGAGTCTCTTCTGTTTTGTCCCCCTCCCTGTTTTTATATTATTTTTGTTTCCCTTCCCTTATGTTATCTGTTCTGTGTCTTAAAGTATTCATATGAGTGAAGTCATGATATTTGTCTTTCTCTGACTAATTTCACTTAGCATAATACCCTCTGGTTTCATCCACGTAGTTGCAAATGGCAAGATTTCATTCTTTTTGATTGCCAAGTAATACTCCATTGTATATATGTACCACATCTTCTTTATCCATTCATCCATTGATGGACATTTGGCTCTTTCCATACTTTGGCTATTGTTGATAGTGCTGCTATAAACTTGGGGTTGCATGTGTCCCTTTGAAACAGCACACCTGTATCCCTTGGATAAACACCTAGTAGTGCAATTGCTGGGTCGTAGGGTAGTTCTATTTTTAATTTTGTGAGGAACCTCCATACCATTTTCCAGAGTGGCTGCACCAGCTTGCATTGCCACAAACAGTGCAAAAGAGATCCTCTTTCTCCACATCCTCGCCAACATCTGTTGTTGCCTGAGTTGTTAATATTAGCCATTCTGACAGGTGTAAGGTGGTATCTCACTGTGGTTTTGATTTGTACCTCCCTGATGATGAGTGATGTTGAGCAATTTTTCATGCGTTGGTTGGCCATCTGGATGTCTTCTTTGGAGAAGTGTGTATTCATGTCTTTTGCCCATTTCTTCCCTGGATTATTTGTTTTTTGGGTGTTGAGTTTGATAAGTTCTTTATAGATTTTGGATACTAACCCTTTATCTGATATGCCATTTGCAAATATCTTCTCCCATTCTGTCAGTTGCCTTTTAGTTTTGCTGATTGTTTCTTTCGCTGTGCAGAAGCTTTTTATTTTGATGAGGTCCCAATAGTTCATTTTTGCTTTTGTTTCCCTTGCCTCTGGAGACGTGTTGGTAAGAAGTTGCTGCGGCTGTTAACGTATTTTTTTTAGGAAACTTTCCATTTTATTCCAGTTTTGATATTTATTAACAAAAATATTTCTTTTATACCTAAAAATAAATCCAAATTTTAATATTTTCATTTGTATCCCCTAATCTCCATATTGTATAATTTTGTTATTTGTATGTCATTTTGTTTCTTTTTAAATCTGTTAGTTTTTAAAATTTTTTCTTATTGAGGTGAAATTCATATCATATAAAATTAATCATTTTGAAGTGTACAATTCAGTGCTGTTTATTCACAATGCTGTTTAACCACCTCCTCTTTCTAGTTCTGAAATATTTCCGTCACACCAAAATAAAATCTCATACCCATTAAGCAGTGACTCCTTATTTCCCCTTTCCAAAGCCTCTCCACCGTTTATCTGCCAACATATTTTCTACAGCAGCTGTGATATTTTGCATTCCCACTAGGAATATATGATGATTTCAGTTTCTCCACATACTTGCTGACACTTACCATTTTCTGTTTGTTAAAAACATTTGCAGTCATCCTAGTGGGTGTGAAGTGTCATCTTATTGTGGTTTTGGTTCTCATTTTCATAATGATTAATGACGTTGAGGTACTTCGCATTTATTGTTAAGTTGGAAGAGTTCTTTATATATTCTGCATACTTGACCCTTTTAGAGAAATAATTTTCAAATATTTTCTTTCATTCTATAGGCTTTCTTTCCACTTCTTTGATAATTTCATTGATGCTCAAAAGTTCTTAAGTTTGAAGAAGTCCAATATCTCTATTTTTTATTACTGTTGCTTATGCTTTCAGTGTCATATCTAAGAAAGTATTGCTAAATTCAAGATGATGATTTACCCATTTTCTTCTCAGAATTTTATATTTTGATCTTTTACATTTATATCATTGATCCATTTTGAGTTAATTTTTTATATGCTACAAGTTAAGGGTCCAACTTCATTCTTATACATGTGGATATCCGGTAGTTCCAGTACTAGTTGTTGAAGAAACTATTTTCACCTTACTAAATGGTCTTGGCACCATTGTTAAAAAATCAATTAGCCATAGATGTATGAGTATATTTTTGGACTCTCAATTCTAGTTCATTGATCTATATATGTCTGTGCTTGTGACAGTACAATACTATTTTGATTACTGTCACTTTGTAGTAAGTTTTAAAATCTGAAAATGTGAGTCTTTTGCTTTGTTCTTCCTTTTTCAAGATTGTTTTGGCTATTAGGATCCTCTTACACTTTCATATGAATTTGAGGATTAGCGTTTTGATTTCTGCAAAAAAAAATGCTATTGGAGTTTTAATAGTGATTACGTCAAATCTAGAGATAGATTTGAGTAGTAGTGCCATTTTAATAACATTAAGGTTTTTAGTCTATAAATATAGGATGTCTTTTCATTCGTTTAGGCCTTCTTTAATTTTCTTGAGTGATGGTTTTGTTTTGTTTTGTTTTCAGTATACAAATCTTTCACCTCCTTGGTTAAACTTATTCCTAGGTATTTTATTCTTTTGGATGATATAAATGGAATTGTTTTCTTAATTTCCTTTTTCGATTTTTTATTTCTGCTGTATAGAAGAAACACACCTTACTTTTGTGTATTAATTTTGTGTACTGCAACCCTGCTGAATTTATTTATTACCTCTAGTATAACTTCTTGAAATTTTAGTAGCATCCATCAATGAAACCATTGGACCTAGTGCTCCTTGTTTAGAAGGTTATTAATTATTGATTCAATTTATTTTTTTAACCTATTTCTCTTTGTGTAGGTTTTAGTAGATTATGTCTTTCAAGGAATTTATCTATTTCATCTAAGTTATCAAAGTTGTAATATCCTTTTGTTATCCTTTTAATGTTCATGGGATCAGTAGTTATGACCCCTCTTTCATTTCTGATGTTAGTAATTTGTTTCTTGTCTCTTTTTCCTGATTAGTATAGCTAGAGGTTTATCAATTTTATTGATTTCAGAACGAGCTTTTGATTTCATTGATTTTATCTACTGCTTTGATTGATTTCTGTTCTAATTTTTGTTACTTCTTTTCTTCTGCTTATTTTATATTTAATTTACTCTTTTATCTCTGGTTTCCTAAGGTAGAAGCTCAGAGTATTAATTTTATATCTTTGTTCTTTTCATATATATGTATTCAGTGATATAAATTTTCCTCTAAGCACTGCTTTTGCTGCATCCCACAAATTTTGAGTTGTATTTTTATTTTTATATAATTCAAAATATTTTAAAATTTTTCTTGAGTCTTTTTATTTGACCCAGGTGTTGTTTAGAAGTGTGTTGTTTAACCTAAAAATGTTTTGGAATTTTCCAATTTTCTGTTATTTATTTCTACTCTAATTCTATTACGTATTAAAATATACTTTGAATTCAATTCTTTTAAACTTGTTCAGATATGTTTTATGGCCCAGGACATGGGACCATCTTGGTAAATGTTCCATGTGAGCTTGAGAAGACAGTGTATTCAGCTGTTGTTGGGCATAGTAGTCTACACCTGTCAATTATATCTGGTTGATTGATGGTGTTATTCAATTCAACTGTATCCTTAACAACTTTCTGTCTGCTGGGCATGTCGATTACTAATAGAGGTATTGAAGGCTCCAACGATAATAGAATTATAGTTGTATCAGTTTTTGGCTGACATATTTTCATGCTCTATTGTTAGGCACATACACTTTTTTTTTTTAATTTTTTTTTTCAATATATGAAGTTTATTGTCAAATTGGTTTCCATACACACCCAGTGCTCATCCCAAAAGGTGCCCTCCTCAATACCCATCACCCACCCTCCCCTCCCTCCCACCCCCCATCAACCAGGAACATACACTTTTAATATTGTTATATCTTCTTGGAGATTGATCCCTTTATCACTTTGGGATACCCATCTTAATCTCTCAAATTATTCCTTGCTCTGAAAGATGCTCAACGTCGCTCCTTATCAGGGAAATACAAATCAAAACCACACTCAGATATCACCTCACGCCAGCCAGAGTGGCCAAAATGAACAAATCAGGAGACTATAGATGCTGAAGAGGCTGTGGAGAAACGGGAACCCTCTTGCACTGTTGGTGGGAATGCAAATTGGTGCAGCCACTCTGGAAAGCAGTGTGGAGGTTCCTCAGAAAATTAAAAATAGACCTACCCTATGACCCAGCAATGGCACTGCTAGGAATTTACCCAACGGATACAGGAGTACTGATGCATAGGGGCACTTGTACCCCAATGTTTATAGCAGCACTCTCAACAATAGCCAAATTATGGAAAGAGCCTAAATGTCCATCAACGGATGAATGGATAAAGAAATTGTGGTTTATATACACAATGGAGTACTACAGGGCAATGAGAAAGAATGAAATATGGCCCTTTGTAGCAACGTGGATGGAACTGGAGAGTGTGATGCTAAGTGAAATAAGTCATACAGAGAAAGACAGATACCATATGGTTTCACTCTTATGTGGATCCTGAGAAACTTAACAGAAACCCATGGAGGAGGGGAAGAAAAAAAAAAAAAGAGGTTAGAGTGGGAGAGAGCCAAAGCATAAGAGACTCTTAAAAACTGAGAACAAACTGAGGGTTGATGGGGGTGGGAGGGAGGGGAGGATGGGTGATGGGTATTGAGGAGGGCACCTTTTGGGATGAGCACTGGGTGTTGTATGGAAACCAATTTGACAATAAATTTCATATATTGAAAAAAAAAAGAAATTTGCTCTGTCTGAAATTAATATAGGCATTCTGGTTTTCTTTACGTTAATGTTAGCATGATATATATTTCTACATCCATTTACTTTTAATCTTTCTATACCTTTATACTGAGAGTGGATTTCTTGTAGACAACATATAGTCTTATTTTTGCAACCATGCTGATAGTTTCTGCTGAACCCTGCAGGTGGGCAAGGGTGAGAAAAAATTTCTCAAAACTTTCTTATCATTAATAAGTTGCTTTTTTTGTGTGTCAGTATTCACTTAATTGTTGTAAACCTTTGACTATTTTTCAGAGTCCTGACAACATTGATTAAGACAGTCTTTGCTTGCTTTTGCAAAGTTTGTGTAAAGGGATGAAACATTGGAACTATCTACTCTGCTATTTTTATGGACATCTGTCAGATATTTTAATGTTTTATTTGGCTTTCCAGTGAACCAACTTCTTTTAAATTAATTCTTATATTTTTCTCTAATTTATTAATTTATAATTTTATACTTAATAACTTAATTCTTGTTTTATTTTATTATTTTTTCTCTATAATTTAGACTTGAATGTTTAATGAATTAATTTTTTTCTTTAAAACAAAGTTGCTCAATGCTGTGAATTTTATATGAGCCTAAAGTTAGCTGGATATCTTAGGTTATTAAACAGAATAGCCTCATTATTATTTTTCTTAAAACAGTCTGTAATAGTAGTTTTTATTCTCCATTTAATCTAAGAATTATTCTTTAAAGTATTATCATAAAATTTCTGAGAGATTTGTTTTATTACCAGGATCTTTTGTTGTTTATTTCTATGTACTGCATTGCACCTGGCTCTATTTTTTAAAAATATTTCAGTGCCATAAATATAAAGATTCGTGAGTACCTTATATTTACTGTAGATTGCACTGTTTATCAAAATAAAATGCCAGTTTAAATCCCAGTGGTTTTTGTTTTCATTTCTAATTTGTCTGTCATTAATGTTGTTAGTCCTTTTATTTTGTTTGTCTTTGCCTGGTATATCTCATCTTTTTACTTTCAAAAGTTATGTCTTTAGGGATGTCTCTAGCAAACATAAATTAGTTGACTTCTTTTTTAAACTTAACCTGATAATGTTTGTCTTTTTTTAAAATATAATTTATTATCAAATTGGCTTACATACAACACCCAGTGCTCATCCCAACAAGTACCCTCCTCAATGCCCATCACCCACTTTCCCCACTCCCCTACCTCCCATCAACCCTCAGTTTGTTTTCTGTATTTAAGAGTCTCTTATGGATTGCCTCCCTCCCTCTCTGTTTTTAACTATTTTTCCCCCATCCCTTCCCCCATGGTCTTCTGTTAAGTTTCTCAAGATCCACATATGAGTGAAAACATATGATATCTGTCTTTCTCTGACTGACTTATTCACTCAGCATAATACCCTCCAGTTTCATCCACATTGCTGCAAAAGGCATGATTTTATTCTTTCTCATTGCTAAGTAGTATTCTACTGTATATATAAATCACGTCTTCTTTATCTATTCATCAGTTGATGGACATTTAGGCTCTTTCCATAATTTGGCTATTGTTGAAAGTGCTGCTATAAACATAGGGGTACATGTGCCCCTATGAATCAGCACTCCTGTATCCCTTGGGTAAATTCCTAGCAGTGATATTCCTGGGTCATAGGGTAGTTCTATTTTTAATTTTTTGAGGTACCTCCACACTGTTTTCCACAGGGGCTTCACAAGTTTGCATTCCCACCAACAGTGCAAGAGGGTTCCCATTTCTCCACATCCTCACCAGCATCTATAGTTTCCTTATTTGTTCATTTTAGCCACTCTGACCAGCGTGAGGTGGGATCTCAGTGTGGCTTTGATTTGTATTTCCCTGATGATGAGTGACATTGAGCATCTTTTCATGTGTCTGTCGGCCATCTGGATGTCTTCTTTGGAAAAGTGTCTATTCATGTCTTCTGCTCATTTCTTCACTGGATTATTTGTTTTTCACGTATGGAGTTTGGTGAGTTCTTTATAGATTTTGTATACTAGTCCTTTATTTGATATGTCATTTGCAAATACCTTTTCCCATTCTGTCGGTTGCCTTTTAGTTTTGTTGATTATTTCCTTTGCAGTGCAGAAGCTTTTTATCTTGATGAGGTCCCAATAGTTCATTTTTGCTTTTAATTTCCTTGTCTTTGGAGATGTGTCAAGTAAGAACTTGCTGTGGCTGAGGTCAAAGAGATTGTTGCCTGCTTTCTCCTCTAGGGTTTTGATGGTTTCCTGTCTCACATTTAGGTCTTTCATCAATTTTGAGTTTATTTTTGTGGATGATATGAGAAAGTGGTCTAGTTTCATTCTTCTGCATGTTGCTGTCCAGTTCTCCCAGCACCATTTGTTAAAGAGACTATCTTTTCTCCATTGGCTACTTTTTCCTGCTTTGTCAAAGATTAGTTGGCCATACATTTGTGGGCCCAATTCTGCATTCTCTATTCTATTCCATTGGTCTCTGTGTCTGTTTTTGTGCCAATACCATGCTGTCTTGATGATTACAGCTTTGTAGTGGAGGCTAAAGTCTGGGATTGTGATGCCTCCCACTTTGGTTTTCTTCTTCAGTATTACTTTGTCTATTCGGGGTCTTTTGTGGTTCTATACACAGTTTAGGATTGTTTGTTCTAGCTTTGAGAAGAATGCTGGTGCAATTTTGATTGGGATTGCATTGAATGTGTAGATTGCTTTGGGTAGTATTGACATTTTAGCAATATTTATTCTTCCAATCTATGAACATGGAATGTTTTTCCATTTCTTTGTGTCTTCTTCAATTTCCTTCATAAGCTTTCTATAGTTTTCAGCATACAGATCTTTTGTATATTTGGTTAGGTTTGTTCCTAGGTATTTTATGATTCTTGGTGCAATTGTGAATGGGATCAGTTTCTTTATTTGTCTTTCTATTGCTTCATTATTAGTGTATAAGAATGCAACTGATTTCTGTACATTAATTTTGTATCCTGTGACTTTGCTGAATTCATTTATCAGTTCTAGCAGACTTTTGGTGGAGTCTATTGGGTTTTCCATGTATACTATCATGTCATTTGCGAAAAGTGAAAGCTTGACTTCATCTTTGCCAATTTTGATGCCTTTGATTTCCTTTTGTTGTCTGACTGCTGATTCTAGAACTTCCAACACTATGTTAAACAACAGCGTGAGAGTGGACATCCCTGTCATGTTCCTAATCTCAGGGGGAAAGCTTTCAGGTTTTCCCCATTGAGGATGATATTAGCTGTGGGCTTTTCATAAATGGCTTTTATGATGTTTAAGTATGTTCCTTCTATCCCAAATTTCTTGAGGGTTTTTATTAAGAAACTATGCCATGCCATATTTTGTCAAATACATTTTCTGCATCTATTGACAGGATCGTATGGTTCTTATTCTTTCTTTTAAAAATGTGATGTATCACATTGATTTATTTGTGAATATTGAACCAGCCCTGCAGCCCAGGCATGAATCCCACTTGATCATGATGAATAATTCTTTTTATATGTTGTTCAATTTGATTTGCTAGTATCTTGTTGAGAATTTTTGCATCCATGTTCATCAGGGATATTGGCCTGTAGTTCTCCTTTTTTGTGGGGGTCTCTGTCTGGCTTGGGAATAAAGTAATGCTGGCTTCATAGAATGATTACAGAAGTTTTCCTTCCATTTCTATTTTTTGAAACAGCTTGAGAAGGATAGGTATTAACTCTGCTTTAAATATATGGTAGAATTCCCCAGGGAAGCCATCTGGTCCAGGACTCTTATTTGTTGGGAGATTTTTGATAACTGATTCAATTTCTTTACTAGTTATGGCTCTGTTCAAATTTTCTATTTCTTCCCATTTGAGTTTTGGTAATGTGTGGGTGCTTAGGAATTTTTCCATTTCTTCCAGGTTGTCCAGTTTGTTGGCGTATGATTTTTCATAGTATTCTCTGAAAATTGCTTATATTTCTGAAGGATTGGTTGTAATAAATCCATTTTCATTCATGATTTTATCTACTTGGGTCCTCTGTCTTTTCTTTTTGAGAAACCTGGATAGAGGTTTATCAATTTTATTTTTTCAAAAAACCAACTCTTTGTTTCATTGATCTGTTCTAGTGGGGTTTTTTTTGGTTTTTTTTTTGTTTGTTTGTTTGTTTTATTTTTTTACTCTATAGTGTTTATTTCTGCTCTGATCTTTATTATTTATCTTCTTCTTCTGAGTTTGGGGTTTCTTTGCTGTTCTGCTTCTAGTTCCTTTAGGTGTGCTGTTAGATTTTGTATTTGGGATTTTTCTTGTTTTTTGAGGTAGGGCTGGATTGCAATGTATTTTCCTCTTAGGAATGCCTTTGCTCCATCCCAAAGGGTTTGGATTGTTGTGTTTTACTTTTCATTTGTTTCTATATATTTTTTAATTTCTTCTTTAATTGCCTGATTGACCCATTTGTTCTTTAGTAGGATGTTCTTTAACCTCCATGCATTTGGAGGTTTTCCAAATTTTTCCTGTGGTTGATTTCAAGTTTCATAGCATTGTGGTCTAAAAGTGTGCATGGTATGATCTCAATTCTTTTATACTTATTGAGGGCTGTTTTGTGACCCAGTATGTGATCTATCTTGGAGAATGTTCCATGTGCACTCGAGAAGAATGTATGTTCTGCTGCTTTAGGATGAAAAGTTCTAAACATGTGTCAAGTCCATCTGTTCCAGTGTTTCATTCAGGGCCATTGTTTCTTTATATATTTTCTGTCTAGGTGATCTGTACATTGTTGTAAGTAGAGTATTAAAGTCCCCTGCAATTACCAGATTTTTACCAATAAGACTGCTTATGTTTGTGAATGTTTTATATATTTGGGTGCTCTCGAATTCAGTGCATAGACATTTATAATTGTTAGCTCTACTTGATGGATAGATCCCATAATTATTATATAATGCCCTTCTTCATCTCTTGTTGCAGACTTTAGTTTAAAATTTAGTTTCTCTGATATAAGTATGGCTACTCCAGCTTTCTTTTGACTTCCAGTAGCATGTTATATGGTTCTCTATCCCCTCACTTTCAATCTGAAGGTGTCCTCAGGTCTAAAATGGGTCTCTTGTAGACAGCAAATAGATGGAGTCTTGGCTTTTTTATCCATTCTGACACCCTATGCCATTTTGTTGGAGCATTTAGTTCACTTACATTCAGTGTTGTTGTTGAAGGATATAGGTTTAGAGTCATTGTGTTATCTGTAGGTTTAATGCTTGTAGTGATATCTCTTGTCCTTTGTGGTCCTTGCAACATTTCACTCACAGAGTCTCTCTTAGGATCTCTGGTAGGGCTGGTTTAGTGGTGATGAATTCCTTCAGTTTTTGTTTGTTTGGGAAAACCTTTATCTTTATCTCTCCTTCTATTCTGAATGACAGGCTTGCTGAATAAAGGATTCTTGACTGCATATTTTTCCTGTTCATCACATTGAAAATTTCCTGCCACTCCTTTCTGGACTGCCAAGTTTCAGTAGATAGGTCTGCTACTACCCTTATGTGTCTACCCTAGTATGTTAAGGCCCATTTATCCCTAGCTGCTTTCAGAATTCTCTCTTTATCTTTGTATTTTGTCAGTTTTACCATGGTATGTCGTGCAGAAGATCGATTCAGTTACGTCTGAAGGGAGTTCTCTGTGCTTCCCGGATTTCAATGTTTGTTTCCTTCTCCAGATTGGAGAAGTTCTCAGCTATGATTTGTTCAAGTACACCTTCAGACCCTTTCTTTCTTCTTCTGGAATTCCTATGACATGGATATTGTTCCATTTCATTGAATCAATTCTCTAATTCTCCCCTCATGATCCAGAATTTTTTTATCTCTTTTTCTAAGTTTCTTCTTTTTACATAATTTTGTCTTCTGTTTCATCTATTCTCCCCTCTGCCCCTTCAATCCTTGCTGTGACCTCCTCTATTTTATTTTGCACCTCATTTATAGCATTTTTAAATTCATCATTACTATTTTTATAGTTTCTTGGTCTCTGCAGCAATAGATTTTCTGCTGTCTTCTATGCTTTTTTTCAAGCCCCGCGATTAATCTTATGACTATTATTCTAAATTCTTGTTCAGTTATATTGTTTAAATATGTTTTGATCAATTCCTTAGCTGTCATTTCTTCCTGGAATTTCTTTTGAGGAGAATTCCTCTGTTTTGTCATTTCGGTTAGTTTTCTGTCCCTCATGTGTTTTAAAAGCTTGTTATATGCTCTTCACCTGCAAGCACTACTATATTAAAGAGGGGTCATACACTGTCCAGGGCATATCCCTTCAGAAGACATCTTTTAGAGAGTGTTACTTGCTCTCTGTTGTTGTGCCTTTGGTTATTTATCTCCCTTCTCCTAGTGATGTTTTGAACCCTCCACCAGGTGTGCTTTGATTATTCGTTGAAGTAGCCCTGGAAAGGAAAACAAACAAACAAACATAAAACAAAACAAAAGCATGTAAACACACAAACAAACAAAAAACGCAGAAACAAAAAACCAGAAACACCAGCTGCAAGTAAACAACAGGGTAGAGGAGGTGCTGATAGAAGAGGCCTTATCCCATACAAAGAGAGAAATGACAGGGGCGGGGGCAGGAAAAGAAAGAATAAAAACTGACCAGAGAAACTATACAGTATAATCCAGAGAGAGAGAAAGGAAAATAAAGAAGAAGGCGGGGAAAAAGAAAAAGAAAAGAAAGTTATCCAGACAGAGAAACCATATGGCTTAATCCAGAAAGAAAGAAAGGAAAATTAAGAAGGAGGCAAGGAAAAAGAAAAGAAGATAAAGTTGTCCAGACAGAGAAACTATACTTATGGCTTAATCCAGAGAGAGAGTGAAAGGAGAATAAAGAAGGAGGTATGGACCATGTATCAAGAGAATGGATTAAATATGTGTGCTTAAACAAACCAACAACCAGTGTAACCAGACTAGAGGAGGGAAGAGACAAGAAGGAGAAAAGGAAAGAAGAATGTATCTATATAATAAAAATTGTTGGAGAGTTAAACCAGGCAATGCAACAGTGCTGATCTGGAGGAGGGACCGTCTGGTTAATCAATGTCTATCCCTCTCCAGTAGAGAGCAGTTACCAGGCGAAGAGGGGCATGGTTTGGTGTAGACAGTCCCGCCTCCACTGTGGGCCCTGCTGTCTGATCCCTGAGACCCCACCTTGGTGGTGGTGGGGAGAGAAATGGTAACCCCTAGTCTCTTCTCCATGGAGCCAGTGCCCAGACCACTCTGTTTGAGCCATCCTCACTGTGCTGTGGGTGCAAATGAGGCAGTTTGTTCCACTCAGCCGATTCCCGTGCCCTGGAGCTTGGCTGGGGTTTAAACTCTTGCTCTGCATGCACTGGTACTGGGGAAGTGCTGCTCCATGCTGCCTAGTATGTGGTCCCTGGCTGGCAGATGCATGCAGGCTTTGTCCTGTCCCATAGCACTCCAGGGAGGGGATCACTTTCTCCCACTGCGGACTGCACCTCTGACCTAGCCACTGAGCCCAGGGCTGGCTCCCCTCCTCCCCAGGTTCATGATCCAGGCAGCTGGCTCCAGTCCAGAGAAATCCCTCAGTTAGAGATTGGATCTTTCCCTGTCAGGGTCAGTGTTTTTTTCTCTTGTCCAGATACAGTCCTATGCTTCACCAGCTGCTCATTCTCTTCCCTTTGTCTCTCCACAGAAGGGTTCCCTCCCCTCCATTTGTTTTATCTCTCCCAGTTCGCAATCACACACATATGACCTGTCAGTTTGTCCCAGTGGGTCCCTGGAAGCACGACTGTCTCTTTTCCTCCTGGACTCTTGGGATTCAAAGGCCTTTGGTTTCAACACTTCTTTGTTTGAGAGAAGAGGGAAGTTCAGATCCCCCTACTTCTCTGCCATGTTGGCCCCTCCTCCTTCCAATGTTTGTCTTTTAATTGAGAAAACTAACTCATCCACTTTTTTGTGTGTTAACTGGTATTTAATCGTATTCCTATCATGTTTTGTTTTTTGTGTGTATCCTGATAAATATGCTCTATATTTCTTTTGTTTTCTTTTGCATTATCACATTTTCGTCACATTTTTTGCTGATATTTTAGAATTTGTTCATATTATTTTTAGTCTATTATATTTTTAAAACTTTTCCCATTATTTTGGTGCCAACTTTAAGAATGAAAGAATCTGTGAGATCCTCCTCCTATCCCTAAATGAAACAATTAGGTAAGCACATGGTCCCCTTCATCTTCCATATTTTGTTCAATCTGTATTATTGGTTACAGACATTCTAATGTTTACATTATGAATATTGTCTTTCAAGAATTTATTCTTTTTTTTTTTAAATTTTTTTTTCAACGTTTTTTATTTATTTTTGGGACAGAGAGAGACAGAGCATGAACGGGGGAGGGGCAGAGAGAGAGGGAGACACAGAATCGGAAACAGGCTCCAGGCTCCGAGCCATCGGCCCAGAGCCTGACGCGGGGCTCAAACTCACGGACCGCGAGATCGTGACCTGGCTGAAGTCGGAGGCTTAACCGACTGCGCCACCCAGGCGCCCCTTTCAAGAATTTATTCTTGACATTTATATTAAGCTTCATGAGCATATTGCTAATAATAATTATTTAGGATAAACTAAGTTTTATTGGGTTTATTTCTCACATTTACCGCCCGCCCCCCCCCCCCCCCCCCATCACTCTCTTCTGGATGTGTTCCAATTAGGTTTCTATTTTTTCATTTTTATTTTTTTGAAATGTGAGGTCAACATAATATTCTGGACCTCTGGGAATGTAAATGCATACCTTTGATAAATCTCTACAGTGTTTGAACAATGTTTAAATGTAAATGCCTTTAGCCTGGCCATGCTTTCTAGCTTATCACAATTTCCATGTGCTCCCTTCTGTCTACTTGATCTACCTACCTGCCCTGCCACTTTTGTTTATAAATTCTATATAAACTTTCTTAGACCACATGCAATTTTAAATATTCAAGTGTTTAAAATATGATTCCAGGCTCTCACACTCTTTTCTTTCCTGAACTTAGGCTTTGGAAGATCAGGTGTGGGAACTCTTGCAGGAAGCAGACAAGACAGCTGAAGAGAACAAGGATCAGAGTCAAGTCTATGATGCCATGGCCAACACCTTGGGTGAAGCATGGACAGCGCTTGTCTCTATGCTTGAAAAAAGAAGGGAGCTCCTCAGGTTGACCTCTGAATTTTTTGAAAATGCCTTGGAGGTTTGTGTTTTAAAAAACTACCTCTTCACTTCAGAGCTAATGGATAGCACTTCTGAAAATGTTCTATTTCCACAAACGGACATTGCAATCACTTTAAAAAATGGCAGAATGACTAAGTTATATATAATGCATTTAATTTTTGATTGCCAAAGAATAAAGTTGTTAATATTTTAAATGTAGTCCTTCAAAAAAAACTTTTAACTATAACTATAAAATTAAGTAAAATATTAAGTAAAAATGGAAACTCTTATTCATAAGTCAGTATAATTAGTAAATCAAACAATTATCCCTGATTACAGGATTATTGCGAAATGTTGGTATAACGTGTTCTTGTTGACTAAAAGATGGAGGGTAGAGTTTCTTTGGCTATTTACCAAAAGGCAATTGCAGAATATTCTATGGAACATTTGACTTGTAAGCATAGTATTTTATAGAATGCTTTCTTAAGGCATATAGTTGAATTCCATAATTTGAACTTATTAAAAATTTAAGTAAAAGAAAAAGTCCTGGACCTAAGAAGGTCATTTCTTCCTGTGACTTTTCTTGAATTCTGAGATTTTTTTGCAGTTCCCAATTTCAAAATGTGAGACTCAAAGAACATTATCAAAAGAGCTGTTGTATTTGGTGTAAGACAGTTATTGGAAATTTCACTTTTAACTTCTCTGTCAAGTGGCAGTACATTCATTTTGATGTGAGAGCACTGCTTCATTATGATAAAGCACTAGCTTTGAAAAATATGACACTTCTGAACTGAAAATTCGGGTCTTAAATCCAAAATAATGAAGGAAGAAAGATTAGTAAGAGAACATAAAAATTGGGGTAGGCAATCTCATGCATCATGAACTTGTTTAAAAGTAAAAAGAAGGAGCAAAAACCTTATTGTAACTTTTAAGGTTTGTTTCCTACAGTTTGAATACAGAAGTCCAACTACAATTCATTTTATAGATCATCTTGAGAAAAAGTTTCACACATAGTTTTCTTTCCTAAACAGAAACCAGGTGAAATGCACCTCCAGGGGTCAAATTGTAGATACATCGGATTCATTCCATCTAAGTAAGTGGGGTATAGATGTCAACTGCCCTTGAAATTCAACTCATTTGAGCCCAGGAAATGATCTTCCTTCAAACATTAGGCCCAATATTTGTTTCTCACAAGGTAGTAGCATTAATGCTAGCTGATTTTCTCTGTGATGAGAAATTATTTCCAGATATTGCATGAAGTAAAAGGAAATACTAAGTCACCTCATAGTTCAACCCAGCACTCTGATTTCTACTGAAAAGATACTGTTTCTTGTATTATCCTGCTTCCAGTTTTGTGGGTCACTTCATACTAAGCTGAATGCAGACTCTTACATAATCTTTCCTGCCCCTTCTGTATGCTAAAACTATTGTCATTACTTATTTAAAAAAAAAAAAAAAGATGAGAATAAGGTCTTTGCAAAGTGTCCCACCATTGACACTTCTATCCCATGCAAGATGCAAAAAGAAAAGTGGGCAAAAGAAAATACCCATCAGGTAAAAAAAAAAGTTAACAGATCTTTAGAGAAAACTTTTCTGAGTAAAGCATTGTTTGTTTATTTATTTATTGTAATTTCAAATAACAGATGAAATATAGGTATAAGTTATACAGTGACTCCAAAACTTTTTAGTGTTCTAAAGAGAAAAACCAAATCACCTTCTAGAGTTGGGTTTGTTTGTTTATTTGTTTGTTTGTTTGTTTTGAAGCTTCTCTTCAAAGAATACCCTCAAGGGGCACGTGGATAGCTCAGTCAGTTAAGTGTCCCTCTTGATTTCAATTCGTTATGAAATGAGCTCATGGGTCATGAGAAGGATCACAGAGCCTGCTTGAGATTCTCTCTCTCCCTCTCTCTCTGCCCCTCCCCTGCTCTCTCTCTCTCAAAATAAATAAATAAATAAATAAACATTTTTTTAAAAAACCCAAAGAATACCCTTAACATAAGCTATTATAAATGGAATGAATTAGAGATGTAAATGATGTGTGGATAGGATCCTCTTATTGAATTATGATGCATAAAGTTCCATAAGAAATGGAATGACTTCTTATTGCATGGTTGATATTTATTACAGGACTGTTTCAGACGCACAGACTTGACCATTAGACAGGTTATTCTCTTATCAAACACCAAGCTAACTTTCAGAACATTGTCCATAAGTGGCAGTGGCTGGTATCACTAGATTGTTCTAACATGGTGGCGGAGGCCTTCTCCACATTTCCAAAGAGGGCATCCTCATTAGTCTGTCTTCATCATTCCATGCATTTATAACTGGATTTTATGTGGCTATTATAATAATCAAAATACAGCACATCTCGTTAACTGGATAGTTACATAAAAATATTAAAAATCATTAAATTCATAGATGATAATTTGGAGAAAACTTGAAAAAGAAGCATGTGATAAGCTTTTATGTCTTTTTAAAAAAATGTTTTATTTATTTTTTAGACAGAGAGAGACAGTGCATGAGTGGGGTTGGGACAGAAAGAGAGAGGGAGACACAAAATCCAAGCAGGCTCCAGGCTCCAAGCTGTCAGCACAGAGCCTGACACAGGGCTTGAACTCACAAACTGTGAGATCATGACCTGAACTGAAGTCAGTTGCTTAACCAACTGAGCCACCCAGCTTTTGTATCTTTCTCACTGATACTTTACCTTTATGAATCAGTTCAATACCTAATCCACAGGTAAACAAGTTGATTGAAATATTCTTATAAACTATCATAATTACCTTTCAATCTGAGCGTTAAAACTATTATCCAGCTAGACTACCACTATGTCTACTACCATGGATATACTGTACTGGTAGAACCAAAGATGTTTTACCCTCTTCTAAAATTTGTTTCTAAGATTATTCCTCTGAGAATATTAACATCACTTCAGATACCTCCCCTTCATATTTCCTCCAAGGAGAAACAGAAAGACTGGTCATATTCGTCACCATTTAGGATGTAAAATTGCTTCTTGTTTTTTGAAACAGTGGAGAAGTTTTCCATTTTGCATTCTTGCTGTATCTAATTTCATTTTTATTTATACAAAGAATACATAAGATCATTGATAAAAATGCAAACAAAATTACAAAGTATAGATTTAGGAGGTAAAATGCATTCCCCCATCCTAAATCTCATTCCTTCTTATAAAGGCAATCCTTTGGTTTATATCTCTTCAAATCAGTTTTTGCACAAAAATATATATTTTTGTTTTGTATAAGAAATGGGATTAGACATTGATTCTCAGTCTTTTTGAAATGGGATTAGACTTGTGTTATTTTGAAAGTTACATTTTTTTGGTTCTAGGTCTAATCACAGAGGAAAACATTATATTTTAACTTTCTTAAATTATATTTACTTATAATTACATAGGCTACTGGTTTACCAAACTTTCATTGTTTTGTTTTTGTTGTTGTTAGCAAGCTTTCTGGTTATTCTTTGATGAACTGCTTTACATGTTGAAAAATGGCTGCTTAGACACAATAATTTTAGCTGAAAATTCCAATAGACATTTATCGGTAAACTAGTTAGATTATTTCAGCATATATGACATATTTCCAAGTATGAAAGGAATACAAAGGAAGGAGAAGAAAATTTTTACTTTGGCACTTTGTAAAGTGACAACATGCAAACACACAGCCTCATACAAGCACCCTAAGCCAGCACGCACTCACACAAACACACACATCATTATACAAACACACACATTTACAGTCAACTAGGCCATGAATTAATGAAAAACTTGTACAAATAACCCAAAGTGGCACATTAATTTTTATTTTTTCAAATGTCTTTCCATTGTATTTCTGTTGTAGTTTGCTATTAAAATAGACCAAGCTGAAGATTTCCTCCGGAACACCCAGGAGTTTGAGAGTGCCGAGTCCTTAAAATCCCTTCTGCAGCTTCATGAAAATCATACCAAAGGCAAGAAATATGTTTATTCCTCACCTAACCTTTTAGAGGTTTTACAATGTGTTCACATGAGAATGCTCACGCGTGACATCGTATTTTAAATTTGTCTGTTTATACCTCAAACTGTTCCAAGAGAGGTTAAATAAAGCTTTATTTTTGGTCATCTGTTTCAGAAAAGACATAGTTGTAAATGATTCTAAGGGGATGTTAGAGGAATAGCCTCCAAAGATTTGGTTATTCAACCTGCCACATTTTATCTCCTGAGATCAGAGGCCATTTCTACCTTGTTCAGCCTTGTATCCTCAGCATCTAGCACAGTGCTGGCACATGGTGGATCCTCATGAAATATTTCTTGATTGAATAAATGGTTGAATTCAGTGAATGTTCCTTCAGGGTCAGGAAATGAAGAGCAGTCTTCAAATAATAGCTTTGGATAAGGAAAATACCGTTTTCACTGTTACACTTATTGTTTAAAAAGAGAGTAGAGGAAGTCTGCAATTTGGTTGGGGCATGTATACATTTATTGGTGAGTAACCTCTGTGCTTCCCGTGGGTCCCTGTTATACCACCCAGCACACTGTGTAATAACAATTTATTTCCATATTTGTCTCCATCACCAGATTGTGAGACTCTGGAGGGTAGGTATTAGTACATCCCTGAGTCTCTACGATGTAGAATAGCATCCAACCCAAAGTATGTTTATTGAGTGTCATTTGTATTTAATTCCAGTGTAAGACACAACACGATGATACAAACCTGAGGAATAAACAAGGCACTACATTAAGGAAGAGACAGTTGGTTCTAAGCTCTGAAAGATCACAACTAAGCCCTCCACTTTTCCAGTGGTCTTCTTACAATGAACATAATACCTAAGAATATTCCTCACAGTAGCAATTGTATTATTATTTCCTTGTTCTTAAGTGTTTTATATATATTTTAAATGTGGCTGACATATAGGTTCATTAGGGTCCATTATACTATTTTCTTTACTTTTGTATATATTTGAAAGTGCCCACTGAATGAGTTTAGGAAACACCATCCTGCTGCGGAACATTTGGAATATTTTAAAATCTTTTAGGAAGAAATATCACTCACGATCTTGATGCCAAGACTGTAACTTTGATACTTCTTAGAAATTACCCATTTGGAAAGATTATTTAGCAAGTTATAAAGTCACTTAAGCTATGTACATCTCTATTTATCCATCTTGAATTTATTATATATACTTACGAATGGCAAACTGTACAGGTATTTGTATAAAATCTACTTTAATATTAACTTGCTTAGATATAATGACAATCAAAATAAATAATAAAAAGCTATTAAATATCTACTTGCCTCACATCACAAGGCATTATCTCAGAAATGGGGATTTTATGTATGCAAAAATGTAGTCTTTAAAATTAATACACCATAGGGATTTTGTATTTCTTGACGCTCATGATATTCTATCTAGTTTACCCTTGAGGAGAAATACATTACTTTGTATGATCAACTGGTGGAATAAATAGCTAGGAAAGCATGAACAATAAATAGTTAAGATGGAAGAAACCAACAGAGGAAGAACCAAAGGAACTGACAGAGGAAACTGAGGGAAGAATTGATCCACTTTAATGGGTAGCAGTAACAGACTGATTGTAGTCTAGGTACAGTTTACAAGTTATCTTTGGCCAGAGACTCCATTCCTGGTGGTACTATAGTAGTAGTTACACTATTTTGACAGATGTTGAAACAGAAAACCAGAAAAAGATTGCAAATGGAAATTTTGGATTATTATATGCATTCTGTAGGAACCAGAACAGGTTGGCATGATCCACTGTCAGTGTGCAATACCCTAGCACTTAGAGCTATGCTTCTCTCTCTCATTGGAAAAGTCTAGTGTGTAGGAGCTAGTTATGGAAGGGAAGAAAATAAATACTATGTGGAAACCCTGCCACTTATCCATATTTCGTGTGTGTGTGTGTGTGTGTGTGTGTGTGTGTGTGTGTGTAACTTTTCACAATATCATAACAAACTCTTCAATGCAAAGGAAATACATATACATATAAATGGAGAAGCAAAAAGTAAATAAATAAATGGAGAAGCAGTCATACTGATTATCACATAGGCTATACAAATTAAAATTCTTCAGTTTGATACACAAGGCCCTCTATAACCTGTCTTCACCTCATTTGCAAGTTCTTTTTTTTCACTTCTATAAAAGAACCTGTTCTAGACAGATAATTCTTTTTATGCCCCTGCCTCTCCCATCTTATTCACGTTTGCTTCCATTTCTTTAAGAGATTTACTCTCATGTTCTCCCTGCCTCTTCCTGCTCTATTTGAATGATCCCATCCTCTTTTTGGTTCAAGTTGTTCTTGCTGTTTGTTGTTTTGCATCGTTAACTCCCAATAAAATTGCCCATTGCACATAATCACACCTTGCTTGCTCTGAGCAGATAATACCATCTAATACTTTATTTGACAGCTCTAGATCATGTGACACAAACTACTTCACATTCTTTCTTTTTCATGTCAAAATCTCTCTCTCCAATATCTTCACTTATATCATTCTCTCTTCCAGATCTCCCACCCGCAAAAAAAAAATTGTCAAGTTAAAAGAGACAACTGGCCCAACTACCACAGCCTAATTATTGCCACACAGTTAACTGTGGAATGTTAGGATGCTAAAGTAGAGTGCCATGGCTCTAAAGTAGGGAGCCTGACACGGGGCTTGAATCCACAAACTGCAAGATCATGACCTGAGCCAAAGTCAGACACTTAACTGACTGAGCCAACCGGGTGCCCCATCAAAGTCTTTTTTTTTATATCTCTAGAGGACCACTGATCTCTAGCACGTATATCTCTCTTAATTCTTCCCCCTCTTTTAATACTTTGATCTCATTCAAGCATTCTACAAAAACTGTTGAACATTTCTCCTATGCCAGTCACTATGCTAAGTGCTAGGAATGTTATCCTGGTCACTGTCCCCATATTGCATCGGAGCCTGGTGGCAAAGGGAGACAATAAATCAACTAACCGAACACATAAGTATAAAACTACGGTTGTGTTAAGAGCTATGAATGAGAGGAATATTGCATCATGAGAACAATTAATAGGAGGATTTGATTCAGTCTGGTTTATTCATTGAAGAATTGGCAGTTGAATAAGGCCCAAAGTATGAATAGAATAAAGGTAGAGAAGGAAGGGTTTGAGGAGAATGGTGTTCCTGGCAGAGGACACAGTGAAAAGTTCTGGGGCAGAAGGGAATGTAGCATTTGTAATGTATGTAAAAAGAGAGGGATGAAGAGTAGAAAGATTAAGAAAATCTGAAAGGGAAGATAGGGACCAGACCATGCCAGACTTAAATTATGTCAAGGCATCTGTCCTTAATTCTAAGGCTATGGGAAGCCATTGTTAGGTAGGTGTGTGTGTGTCTGTGTGTGTCTGTGTGTGTGTGTGTGCGCGCGCGTGCACATGCATGCATGCGTGTGACATACTGTGTTTAGAAAAAAATCTCTCTGGCTAACTAAGAAGAATAGATGAATGGATTGGAGAAGGATGCCATTCAGAGGTGGCTGCACAAGTCCAGGCAACAAATAATGTTTTCTGTAGTGAGGACGAAGAGAAGTAGACACTTGTAGGAGACAAAGGGTGAAATTGACAGGTCTTGATAATGAGGGAGAGGAATGTGTCATGGATGACTCCTGGGTCATAGACTTTAAACCTCATTAGCAGCCCATTCACTTCAGAACATAGAACATGTCAAGGAGAGCAGGCACCTTAACAGTATCACACCACTAAAACCTGACTGAAACAGTGCCCAAATCCCACGATCTCTCCCCTCCTGTACTGTATTATACTATCACTGAACTGCAGCACCCTATCATTTGGCAGTTAGTGCTACAGAAATTGTTAGGTTATGGTATCTGGCTAGTTGTATCACAGGCATTTTATGTTTACACATTTGAATTCCTTACAGTATAATTTATTGTTAATATAAAGGTTACATACATTTGAAATTCTACCAAGAGTCTGAATATTACTATAGAAGAGCTTGCTCATATCTCTATTCTTTCTTCTTTCTAATTTTCTTCTAGAACTCTTAGAACGATCTCTAGCCCTTTTAAACAAAAGTCAACAACTCACTGACTTCATAGAAAAATTCAAGTGTGATGGACCTAATGTGAATTCTGAGTTGATTCAGGGAGCTCATAACAGCTGTCTGAAGATTGACAGCCTTCTTGAGCTTCTACAAGATAGGAGACGGCAACTAGACAAGGGTCTGAAGCAACAGCAGCAAGAACTGGGTCAGGTTCTGAAGATATGTCAGTGGGACCAGCAAGAAAATCAGGTAACTCAAAGGGGAGTTAATGATATCCTGACCTCAGCTAATGAAGTTTGGCTATTATGTGGATTAGATCTTTCCTGGGATGGTTCTTCAGTTGCCATGATCAAATTCTTTGGTCTTTGGTCCAAACTAATAGGTTGTTTTCTCACACAAGTTAAATGGAAAACAAAGGTTTGTATTTCCTGTCATCATAATATTGATTTTATAAATGGGAGAGTACTTATGGGTAGTTTTGAAAATGACTATGTTCTATTGTTGGATTCTCTTTCTCACATCTTTCTAGGTTACTACTTTTAGACACATTTCTTTGAAATTCCAAATATAAATTGTAGCTTTCTTGAAAGTTAGAGAGGCAGGATGATGCTGAACTGTATTACATTGCTGCTAATGTCAGTGAAAAAGTCTGTCAGCCCCAAATAGTGTTCTTAGAAGATTGGTCTGGTGCCAACGAAGGACTATGACCTTGGCCTGTAGCTAGATGTTCAATGGTTAGAAAGCATTGGGGCAAGAGGTTCATGAGTTTGCATGTTTTTTAGAGCTCATTACCCCAACTGCAGGCGCAACTCTGATCAGTTGTCAATATTCTTGCCGCACATTCCATCTGTCCCAATTACTTGAGGCTAAGCATGGATAGAACTGTCTTTGCAAACCCCCAACTCAAATAGGTGGGATATTTATTGCATTATTTCTAATTGTCCCCATCCCATGCTTAAATCTGTACCGATTAATTGGAAGGAATTTTCAGGGGGAAATATGTGAAAGGAGGTCTCCTGGTCTGGATGTATGGGGAAGGGGTCCCTTCACATGTTATATATTGCTGCTCTGATCCCGATTAGACAGATAGAACTATGGCTGGGAGCATAGATGAGGCTGGTTCTTATTTCAAACTGGAGAAATGAAGACTTAAATGATGATCACCCCTTCAACTAACACTTATTCTACTAACACCTACTCTGTGCCAGGTGCTATCCTACTGGGAATAACAACACACAAGACAAAGTCCTTTCCCTCTGGGAATTTCCCCTCTAATGCAGTTTCTCAACCTCAGCACTATTGACAGTTCATGCTGGGTAACTTTGGAGGACTGTCCTATGCACTCTAGGATGTTGAACAGCATTCCTGACCTCTACCCACTAGATGCCCGCAGAATATCCTCATTGTGACGACAAAAAATGTCTCCAGACATTGCCAAATATCCCTTGGGGGGCAAAATTGCCCCCAGATGAGAACCATGGTTCTAGTGTGATTAGAAAGATACACCATAAACAAATGAAAATGATGCGTTATAAAGAAAATAAAATACAGCAGTAAATTTATCTTGGGTTGGTCTACTTTTAATCAGAGAAAGCCTCTCTGAGGAGGTGGCATAGAGCAGAGACCCAAATGCAGAGGCCTCCATTCATACATTCTGCTGGAATTTTATTTCCTCCCCCTCAAGTCACCATACACTTTCCAACTCATCTCCACTTTTAGCCCTTTGGCATAGACTACTGCCAGCTGCTGTCTTGTTTCTGCTGTGTTTTGCCTGTCAGCCCTCATCCACTCCCCAGTTTACTTCTTTGCCCACCCCACCTTGATATCCTCATTATCCAATGCAATGGTCTTTTTACTGGTGATTCTGGCACAACAAAGGAAAATTAATGCTCAGGACAAGAATTAACTTAAAATTGTTTATCAGACAAATGTTTCCGGAGTTCCCAACTTCCCTGTCATAAATGAGTCTATTATAACACACTCTTTCTCCTTGTCCCTCTTTTCTCTTCCCTAATCCTGACCTGACACCAGACCTTCTCAGATCTCCTGTCCCCTTAAAGAACCCTTCCTCTTATGTCTTTGCATTGAGTTTATAACCCAAAGCCCTACCTCTAGGACTTACAAATTTCAAAATGAACATTTTAACTCAGACACATACTTAAGAGGAATATTGTCATCCCTGGAAATCAGAAATATTTTTTTTCAAAATGACTTTATTTTATTTATTTATTTAGAGAGAGTGTATGCACAAGTCGGGAAGGGGCAGAGAGAGAGGGAGAGAGAGAGAATCCTAAGTAGGCTCGATGCTGTCAGCTCAGAGCCTGAGGTGGGGCTATATCCCACAAATCATGAGATCATGACCTGAGCTGATATCAAGAATTGGAGGCTTAACTGACTGAGCCACCCAGGTACCCCCAAAAGATGTTTTGATAATAACTAAAGTAAGGTATTGCAGAAGGTTTCTGGCATGGTGAGTTCTCTAACTTTTGGCGTCTCATCATTTTTAGGAGGAGTATATGCTTTTATTGATGAGGTGCTTTTTAAAAGTAGACTTTAGGGGTGCCTGGGTTGCTTAGTTGGTTAAGCATCCGAATCTTGGTTTAGGCTCAGGTCATGATCTCCTGGTTTGTGAATTGGGGCCCTGCATCAGTCTCTATTCTGACAATGCAGAGCCTGCTTGGAATTCTCTCCCTCTTTCTCTGCCTCACCCCACCTCTCTCTCTCTCTCTCTCTCTCTCTCTCTCTCTCTCAATAAATAAGCTAAAAAAATAAAAGTAGACTTTATTTAAAAAAATTATTTTAACATTTTATTTTTGAGACAGAGAGAGACAGCGCATGAGAGGGGGAGGGGCAGAGAGAAAAGGAGACAGAATCCTAAGCAGGGTCCAAGCTCTGAGCTGTCAGCACAGAGCCCGATATGGGGCTGGAACCCACGAGCAGTAAGATCATGACCTGAGCTGAAATCAGATGCTTAACCAACAGAGCCACAAGATTCCCCCAAAATAGACTTTATTTTTTAGAGCAGGTTTTAGATTCACAGTAAAACTGAGTGGGAAAATACAGAGTACCCCCTGTTGCCACACATGTACAATCTCTCCCAGTATCAACATCCTGCACCAGAGTGGTATATTTATTATAATCAGTGAATATACATTGATACATCATTATCACCCCAAATCCATAGTTTATGTTATGGTTCACTCTTGGTACAATATGTTCTGTGGGTTGGTTAAATGTATAATGACATGTATCCATCATGGTAGCAAATAGAATAATTTCACTGCCCTACGAATCCTTTGTGTTCTGCCTATTCATTCCACCTTAACCCTAGTCCTTGGCAACCACAGATCTTTTTACTGTCTCCATAGCTTCGCCTTTTCCAGAATGTCATATAGTTGGAATCAGTATGTAGCCTTTTCAGATTGACTGTTTACACTTCGTAATAATACATTTAAGATTCCTCCATGGCTCGATAGCTCATTTCTTTTTAGTGCTGGATAACATTCCATTGTCTGGGTATGCCATGGTTTATTTATCCATTCACCTACTGAAGGACATCTTGGTTGCTTCCAAGGTTTGGTGATTATGAATAAAGCTGCTATAAGGATTCATGTACAGACTTTTGCATGGACATAAGTTTTAATTCATTTGGGTAAATACCAAAGAATACAGCTGGTGGCTCATACATAGTAAGAGTATGTTTATAAGAAACTGCCAAACCATATTCCTAACGGACTATACCATCTTGCATTCCTACCAGCAATGAAAATTCCTGTGGCTTCACTTCCTGACCAGCATTATCAGTGTTATCAGTGTCTCGCACTTTGGCCATTCCGATAGGTGTGTAGTGGTATTTTATTGTTTTAATGAATTTCATCTTTAAATTGGGAAAAATAACTATTAATTCACAGAATTGTTCTAAGGGTTAAATGAAATAACATATGTAAAACACGTAGCACATGGCACAAGAACAGACACTCAGATCAATGGAACAGAATAGAGAACCCAGAAATGGACCCACAAACGTATGGCCAACAATCTTTACAAAGCAGGAAAGAATATCCAATGGAATAGACAGTCTCTTCAGCAAGTGGTGCTGGGAAAACTGGACAGCTACATGCAGAAAAATGAACCTGGACCACTTTCTAACATCATACACAAAAATAAGCTCAAAATGGATGAAAGACCTAGATGTAAGACAGGAAGCTATCAAAATCCTCAAGGAGAAAGCAGGCAAAAAGCTCTTTGATCTTGGCCGCAGCAACTTCTTACTTAACACTATCTCTGGAGGGAAGGGAAACAAAATCAAAAATGAATTATTGGGACCTTATCAAAATAAAAAGCTTCTGCACAGCAAAAGAAACAATCAGCAAAACTAAAAGGCAACTGACAGAATGGGAGAAGATATTTGCAAATGGCATATCAGATAAAGGATTAGTATCCAAAATCTATAAAGAACTTACCAAACTCAACATCCAAAAAACAAATCATCCAGGGAAGAAATGGGCAAAAGACATGAATACACACTTCTCCAAAGAAGACATCCAGTGGCCAACCAATGCATGAAAAATTGCTCAACACCACTCATCACCAGGGAAGTACAAATCAAAACCACAATGAGATACCACCTCACACCTGTCAGAATGGCTAACATTAACAACTCAGGAAGCAACATATGTTGGCAAGGATGTAGAGAAAGGGGAACCCTTTGGCACTGCTGGTAGTAATGCAAACTGGTGCAGCCACTCTGGAAAATGGTATGGTGGTTCCTCAAAAAACTAATATTAGAACTACCCTATGACCCAGCAATTGCCCTACTAGGTGTTTATCCAAGGGATACGGGTGTACTGTTTTGAAGGGACATATGTACCCCAATGTTTATAGAAGCAATATCAACAATAGCCAAAGTATGGAGAGAGCCCAAATGTCCATCAATGGATGAATGGATAAAGAAGATGTGGTATATATATGTACAATGGAGTATTACTCAGCAGTCAAAAAGAATGAAATCTTGCCATTTGCAACTACGTGGATGGAACTAGAGGGTATTATGCTAAGCAAAATTAGTCAGAGAAAGACAAATATATGACTTCACTCATATGAGGACTTTAAGAGACAAAACAGATGAACATAAGGGAAGGGAAACAAAAATATAAAAACAGGGAGGGGGACAAAACAGAAGAGACTCTTAAATATGGAGAACAAACAGAGGGTCACTGGAGGGGTTGTGGGAGGGAGGATGGGTTAAATGGGTAAGGAGCATTAAGGAATCTACTCCTGAAATCATTGTGGCACTATATGCTAACTAATTTGGATGTAAAAGAAAAGAAAAGAAAAGAATAAAAAAAGCCCATGTAGCACAAAGTAGCATTTTAAGAGGCACTTAATAAATATGAGTTTAAGAGGCACTTTAATAAATCTGATTAAAATTTACAGTCTATGAATTCTTTCACATCTGGTCCACAATCTTTCCCCTGGGTTTGTCATTACTATTGGTATATACGTCGAGGTCTCTTAATACTGTTTAATTTTTGGAGGCTGCTCTAGGTAAGGGAAAGCTTTAAGAATGTTAATTTGTGGTTAAGAGAACTAGCCTTTCAATTAGACTCCATTCCTAACAGTCTTCAACCAAACTCAATTTTAAAATAATAATATGGATAAATGTTATTTTTAATAAAATTGGCCAATAATTAAGACAGTCATTTTCTTAAGTATAAAATTTAGGCTCTTATTTTTAATTTTCTTAATATTTATTTATTTTTGAGAGAGAGAGAGGGAGAGCGAGCATGAGTCAGGGAAGGGCAGAGAGAGAGGGAGACAGTGAATCCCAAGCAGTTTCCATGCTGTGAGTGCAGAGCCTGATGTGGGGCTCAAACTCATAAATCGTGAGATCATGACCTGAGCCAAAAGTCAGATGCTTAACCAACTGAGCCACCCAGGCACCCATAGGCTTATCAGTCTTAAAACATCCCATGTTATATTTTCTCTTGTTAACACCAGTGACAACAGCTGGAGTAATTAATAAAGTAACTGGTGCTTCTTTGGGCTTGCTTGCTTGTAAGAGCACAGATCCTGGGTCCAGACTTTTAACTGAAAACAGTTAAAGTCCTGGCTCTACCACTTACTAGCTGAGTAACTGAGAAAGTATTTAGCCTTCCTCAGACTCAGTTTCCTGTCAAATGTAGATATAATAGTATCTACTTCAAAGTGTTGTTAGGATCATCAAAAGAGTTATTATATGCCAAGTGCTTAGAAGAGTGACTGCCACATAGTAATTGCTGTATTGGTGTCAGCATTGTTTTGTCATCTTGTCTGAAAAAGATAGACATATTGCATATTTCTATACTCCTACCCACCTCCACCACCATGCTTAAGTAAAGACTATGCTTTTTAAAAAACTTTTTTTAATATTTACTTTTTTATTTTTGAGAGAGAGAGAGAGAGAGAGAGAGAGTGTGAGTGGGGGAGAAACAGAGGGAGAGGGAGACACAGAATCCAAAGCAGGCTCCAGGCTCTAAGCTGTCAGCCCAGAGCCTGACATGGGGCTCGAACCCATAAACCGTGAGTTCATTACCTGAGAAGAAGTTGGACACTCAACCGACTGAGCCACCCTGATGCCTTAAGCAAGACTATTCTTGCATTAAAAGCTAGTTTCATTATTTGTCTTGAGTTCAAAAGGTGTCATCAAATAAAACTCACTTTTATAATTTCAACAGCCATTCTTGCTCAATGGGCATTCAATTAGTAGTAAAACAAAAAGATAGTTGTATTGTTTTCTGCTTATGATTTAATAATCAAATTTAAAATTGTAGATGAGATCACTATCCACACAGATAATTTCTATTAGCATTTGGCATACTACGACCTTCCAGACCTTTATAAAAGCATGAGGCACAATCACAGGCACACACACATTTATTAAAGGAACACCTAACCAAACAAATAAAAACTAATGGAATTAACCTATACATGCTGTATTATTACCTCATTTTTATTTTTTTTTTTCAATATATGAAATTTTATTACCTCATTTTTAAATTAAATTGAACAAGTCATAGGTATATTCTTGTATCAAAAGTACAATAAATAATTTTAATATAGTATTTCACTGTTTGAATGTAGCATAATTTTTTTCATTGAAGTAGAGATGACATATAGTATTATATTAGTCTCAGCTGTACAACAGTGTTTTGACAATTATATATATTATTCAATGCTCATGCTTACCAGGATAAGTGTAGTTACCGTCTGTCACGATATTACACAATTTAAATTTTCTTTTTTTTAATTAAAATTTTCTTTCTAATATACATTTATTTTTGGGAGAGAGATGGAGCAGAATCAGGGAAGGGGCAGAGGGAGAGGGAAACAGAATCCATAGCAGGCTCCAGGCTCTGAGCCATCAGCACAGAGCCTTACACGGGGCTTGAACCTACGAACCATGAGATCATGACCTGAGCTGAAGTCAGACGCTCAACCAACTGAGCCACACAGGTGCCCCAAGCTATTACACAATTTAAAGCAAAATCATATTGATGAGGAAGTAGAGTCTCTCTAGTTTCTCAATATTATAAGCAATAATTAATACTTTGTGTGTTTATAATTATGTGAACAAGGAAGTATTTTAAAATCCAGGTAGATACAAGCATAATTATATTACCTAAGTTTTTAAGTTTTTTGTTCTTTTTTAAAGTTTTGTTGATGCAATGGTGAATGAACAGTGGCAGCAGCAGCAACACCGAGTTGGGTGTGTCTCTGTTAGATAGTAATTGGGCTCTATAATTATCATGTTCCTGGATAATCTACCTGATAATCCTAGAACATTGTTGAACCATGAGTTTTTACAGAGGCACATGCTTCATTGGAAGATAAAGATTTTTTTGTCAGGTCTGTACTTATTTTAAGGGAACATAAGAGCTGTTAAATCTTACATTAATAAAATTCCAGCTTTGTCAATCATTTTAACTACTTAAGAAAAAGGAAGATTAAGGGGGGAATTAGAGCAAAGATTACTGATGAATAATAATGTAGATGTCTGAATATCTGATGCGTCTTCTCTCATAAGGGCCGTTTAAAAGGTACATTTCGTGCTTCTCTGTTTCTAAGTGCTTATGGCCTAATGCCGTGAACTATGTAGTTCAGCTAACTCTCCTTTGGAAAAGAAGTTAGCCGACCAGAAGGGTGGTGATATAGGGTTTGTATCAGTCACAGGAAAATAGCAAATGAAAACCACATACTTTTCCATCTTAATTGGAATGTGATGGTCTGATAAACATAATCATAGCATGTTCTCTCGTTATCATTGTTTTTCAGATATAAAAATGTGCATTTGTTTTGCACTTAAAGATGAGCGGCTGGCTGACCTTTCTTCCTAACTCCAGCAGCATTTTATTTTGCAGATAATCTGCTTCATTAATGAAAATCAGAAGCAGCTTGGAATATTTCGTGCATAATTAATTATCTTGGCAAGAAGATTTATGAATGTAATTTTTCTCAATTGCTCCAATCAGGCATAAGTGAGACAAACAAATAAATTAAAACTAAGTTATTCATGATCTCTTTGTATAAGACAGTGTCAAGGACATCTAAAAGAATTAAGTAAGACATAAGGGCATATAATCTCTTTTTACTACCCAGATCACACATACTTATAAGATACAATTCTTTGCAGGAGGAAAAACTGGTAACAGAATTCACATTTGGAAGGTTTTATAATTTCAGTACCATGTATATCATAATCATGTAGCCATATGTAATCATATTCTTCATCAATAGGCAATTAAAATGGCATCAAAGATGGCACATATAAGCACAGCCTCAGGGCATCAGCCTTGTACCTGGTGGGAAGCTATAAAGCTTTTGTGTGGGTGTGAGCATATACACTTACACACATACAAGTGTATTCTCCTTTATATGATCCTATGTTGTAAACAGGACTTAGAGCTTGAACGGTTGACCAGATTAAATTAACATGAGATAACATAAAAGTGCCTAGGTTAGTGTGTTTTTTAAAAAAGTCTCTGTTTGAATGCAGCTTTCTAACACTGGCTGGCATAAAATCAAAATAAGGATTGAATTATCTTGGAGATACTGATATCTAATAGCTCAGCCCATTAACAGACATACATGACTTTCTAGCCACTCATAGATTAAAATTTATCAGAGTTTTATTTAAAAAAAAATTTTTTTTAGTGTGTATTTATTTCTGAGACAGAGAGATAGAGAGTAAGTGAGGGAGACAGAGAGAGAGGGAGACACAGAATCTGAAGCAGGGTCCAGGCTCTGAGCTGTCAGCACAGAGCCCAATGTGGGGCTGGAACTCAAAAACCATGAGACTGTGACCTGAGCCAAAGTCAGACGCTTAACCAACTAAGCCACCCAGGCGCCCCCATCGGAGTTTTATTTTAACACATAGACTAGCTCTAGAATTTACTCTAAGACATGCCAGCAGTAAATGCAAAGTATCTTACAGTACAGGAGAAGCATATGATTTTACAGCAATAGCAACCCCTCCTAATAAGAATGCATGCTAACCGGTATTGCTTTCAAAGACACTGCATGTCACAGGCCATGCCAGAAGGACTCTGGTGCAGATAGCATGGATATCAATTCTAGCTTTGACATTTACTAGTTACTTCTACACTTCAGTTTCCTTTTCTGAAAATGAGGATAATAATAGTATTTATACATTTTTATAGATTTTCTATAAAAAATGACATTATATATGTAAAAATGTGTAGAGCACAGCTTAACATAAGGTAAGTGCTCAATAAATGTTCAGATGTTCACCATATCATTATATATATTGGTGGTCACTTTCTCAGCTTTACTGGATAATGTCTGCACATAAAATCTTACATGTTGGCCAGATCCCACACCAGTTCTCTAAATTACTAGGTAATCTTAGCTTTCCAAAATATTATGATATGGAGGGAAAATAAATGCCACTTCATGGCTTGGTAGTGAGTGTAGTTTCTTCAGAAAGCCAACTTTATTTGTAAGTTTAAAATTAATTTTTTCAGGGTGCCTGGGTGGCTCAGTCGGTCCAACTTTGGCTCAGGTCATGATCTAACAGCTCATGAGTTCAAGCCCCGCATTGGTCTCTATGCTGACAGGTCAGAGCCTGGAGCCTGCTTTGGATTCTGTGTCTCCCTCTGTCTCTGCCCCTTTTCTGTTCATGCTCTCTCTCTCTCTCTCTCTCTCTCTCAAAAATAAATAAACATTACAAAAATTTTTTAATTAAAATTAATTTTTTTCTCTAACTTTTTTACCCTTTAGCTATTTTTTTAGCTCATTTATTCTTCTTATGGTTGATTATGTAATCATTAAGCTTTGTCATTTCTAAATACTGTTCAATTGGCTTAACAACATTTTAATTAGGCACAATTATTTAAGCCCCTAAATAGTCACTAAGAGGATTGGGGGACACACGCTGTGACTAAATGGCACTCTCTGCAGTGGTAGGACCGGTGATAAAGCTGTTTGATATGGGTGCTCGATGGGAAAGGCTCCGCATTGATCCCTGACCCTCAGACCCTTCCATTGTGTGACAGAGTTCTCTGCTGCTACTTGAGCTGTCTGCTCAGCCCCATGGCTGCCTGTGATCTCCTTCTACCACCCCAATCTCTTTTTCTTCCCTGCCCCTGGTGCTGAAGATTGTTGGCTTTCCTTTTCTCAGCACTGCTACCACCCCAAGCTGGCCAAGAAGTGGGACTCATTCTTTCCTCTACCCTCATTCTCATGGTCCCCAAAGACAAGTAAAGGGTATGATTAATTTTAATGATTTTTATAGGAAGATTTATAAGCAAATAAGATAAACAGCACATTTTGAAAGAATGACAACATCTCTTAAAATTGAGCAGTTATCCTGTCAATATGAGAGTTTCTGACTTTCAGTTTTTCCAACAACCAAGAATGTAGGCCAAAGCTTCAGTGTCAAATCTATTTGTCTGTGTGGCTTAGAAATGGGGATGGTAATGTGAGAATATCAAACTTTGGTCCCACTCCTAAGTAGCCGTATCATGTCTGTTCTTTGTCTCTCTGTCTCTGTCTCTCTATCTCTGTCTCTGTATGTCTCTCTATGTCTCTGTCTCTGTCTCTCTCTCTCTCTTTCTCACACACACACAGGGAATATAATTAACTCCAGGTCACTTATGGTAGAACCCTAAGTTATATTGGGAAAACTGTGCCTTAGATATTTTTGGCAGTAATGCATGTTGCTGGGACACTAGGCTAGTCTCTGTTTCCTTTCTTGAAATAAAGACTTTCTTCTACTACTGGGAGGGTTTGCCCCAATGAATCAGAGGTAATGCTAGAAATAAAATTTAGGCCCAGAGGTTTCCACTGTACTGATTTTATCCACTGGACTAAATGGCTTTCTGTCATTAAGGAGTTGAAAGTAAAGAGCCTACATAAACACAAACGAGTTGAGGCCAGTCTTGGGAAGGGAAGGGAGGAAGTCCTTAGTGCCATTTTTCTTCTGTATAGATGTGAGAAGAAAAATGTTACGTCAACACAAATCAGAATAATTAAATACATAAAATTGTGACTCCAGACAGGGAGATAGATTATCTCCGAAGCTGTTTATAAAGTAACAAATTTGCTTCATGACAAACAACACCTTTTAGCTTTCCTACTACCCACAGTAGAGGATACTGGGATTCCATAATTTGTTGAGAAGATACTAATACCTTCCAGTTGACTTCAGTAATTCATGGAGGGCTTCCAGATTCCACAAAAGAAACATTGTGAACTTTATCCTCCCAGAATCTCTGGAGATGAAGGCCAAATAATCATAAGCCAATAGTTAGTCCCAGAATGCATCTAAAAAGAAACCCAATCCATGTTTTTGGGAGTAATTCTTCTTTCTTCCCCTGTTCCCAAGTCCTCAGGTACAAAAATTAGCAACATGGCTTTAGTGCCTCTTTCCCTAGTATACATTATCACCCAATGGAGCAAATGGATATTTGAAGTTTGGTTATTGCCTAGTCAAATACAGAGCACATTTGACGATATTGCATAGTACAAAATAATGACTACTGGTTTCCCTACTGTAAAAAAGAAAAAAAAAACCTTATGGGAGATAAAATAGTTGTTATAATACTAGCATGCCTTCAAAAACAAAGTAGACATTAAAACTGTCACCTGTGGCCATCCACTATGATTGAAAACAGCTTTATATATGTGTGCATTTTTGATAATTGGAAGAGAGATTATCAAAAATTCCTCGGTTAAAGAAGATAAATAACTGATGCCTTTTCCTCTCCTTTATCAGTTTTTGTCTCTAGTAGTAACCGGTTATTTGTCAAGAATTGTTCTGCACATGGAAAAGAAAATGAAAGTAATTTGAAGAGATTTTCATCTTCCCTTAAGCATTTCTATTAAGGTGGTTTGAATTGCTTATTGCTAGCTCGCCTCCTCCAGCATAGTTTTAAACAAAGATCAAAAAATAAGATCTGATCTCGGATTGTAGAACAAATTGCAGAAAAAGAGACTGGTAGTTTTTGGCGGTCTGATGCATCGCTTTGGGCTGCAGCAGCGGTTCACCTTCGTGCCACCTGAGTGTTTTATTCTTGACTGCCAGCATTTTCTATCACTTGTGCTCCCATGTTTTACTCCTGTCTTTGGAATTCTGTTTGCCCTTGCTGTCGCCTCTACTCACAGCTGGCCTCTTCCTCTCAAGCACTGTTCCTGATGGGCCTGACCCACACATCTGTTCTCTCTAATGCAATATTTCCATTGATTCCCCGTGGTGGTATATAGAACCTATTTCCATGTTAGAATTAGATTTTATAACTATGGTGTTGTGTTTTGGTTTTTTATCTTAAGAATGTTCATAAACATAGCCTATAAGAACCATTTCTTTCCTCTGGAATCCTTTGGTTCTGCAGTGAGAAGAAAAACATTAGACAAGAAAGTATGAATTCTGATCATGACATTTCTGACTCTACCTGTGGAACTTTCCTCTTACTGGTTGTGTGAAGTTGTTTAACCTTGCAACACACCTCCTGGGTGTGTTTCCTCATCTGCTGAAAAGCAAATCTCTCCATAGAGGAGGGATGTAAAGATTGGATGAGGTAACTTGTAACCTGGCTAGAGTAGTCCCTGCCCCCTTTCTTCAAAGGTTGGGTTCATATCTTTTACTTTCATTTTCACTTCCCAACAGGGTGTTGAGGTGGGGATGGGTTGTCCAACAAGCTAGCCCTTCTTTGCCCAGTTAGTGCTCTCTTCCCGCCTTTCCCCTCAACTCTCCTTCATACATCTTCAGTTGCTGCGTTTGAGTCTCAAAAAATGCTTGAGTCTCGTCTAATCAAATAAAGAAAAAAAGTGCAGGGAAGCCCCTTTGATTGCCTCTCCTTCCTTAAAGCTGTCATTACATCCCTCCTTTACTGAAGCAATAAGCTTCTTTGGAAGTGTCATTAACTCTACTTCCTTAGCCTCCACTCAGTGGTCCATAAATGCTTACCAACTGAGATATCATTTCAACGTTCTTCTGTCTCTACTCTTTTAAATTGCCTTTAATTAAAACTCAGTCCTGGAGCACTTGGGTGGCTTAGTCAGTTAAGCGTCCGACTTCAGGTTAGGTCATGATCTTACAGTATGTGAGTTTGAGCCCCGTGTCGGGCTCTGTGCTGACATCTCAGAGCCTGGAGCCTGCTTCCGATTCTGTGTCTCCCTCTCTCTCTTCCCCTCCCCTGCTCGTGCTTTATCTTTCTCTCAAAAATAAATAAACATTAAAAAAACTCAGTCCTTAGATCTACAATTAACCAACATGGATAGTCTGAATATCCTTGAATAGTGGAACCATTCAGTAAAGATACAATTCAAGTCATATAAGTGATTTCAAATTTTCTAGTAGCCACATTAAAAACGTAAGGAGTCACATAAAAAGTGAAAAGCAATTATACATGTTGTTTAAGCTAACAAATCTAAAGTAGTAATTCAATATTTAACCAATTCTAAACTTCTTAGCAAGGTATTTTTATTATTTTGTATACAAAGTCTATGAAATTTACTGTGTATTTTATACTCAGAGCACATCTCAGTTTGGGCTTGGCACAATCCAAGTACTCAATAGCCATTTGTGGTCAGTGGCTACCATATAGGATGGTGCAGGTCTACATACAGCATTTGAGTGCATTTTCCTGGCACTCATCCCTAACTTCCAAGGCAGCTCTTGGTTCTCATTGAACACCCCTGATCGCTCCTTCTTTGAATCTGCTGACTTCCCTTCTCTTTCTATGTCCCTTCACTCCCTGATAGGTGTTCCCCTTCCCTCCCCAAAAAAGATCTCTACTCCTTCTCTATGTTAGTTTTTACCTCCACTGGGCACTGAGTACCTAGAATGTCATATAAAATTGGTAGGATGATCATGAACACATTACTGAGATTAAGCTGGAAGGTAGGAACTGAGAAGAGAGAGGAAAAATGTTGCCATTTCTCCCTTAATCCATCACTGCCCAGAACTGATTTCCACTGCATACTCTGAACAGTTTATTTCTTCCTTCCTATCTATATCCCCTAAACTCTTGGCTCATGTTTTCATCCTCTTGCAAGGACCATGTTCTACAGAATGTTCTGATGCATCATTTACTGTACTTCTCACTCAGGCTTTTGGACAGCAGCTGATATAATTTAAACGCTTATAAAAAGTGCTCTTGGAATATCTATGCAGCTGTCTGCACTAGCTACTTGTGAGATGCAATGACTGATTTATTAGGTGGCAGAGTATTATGGTTGACATACTCTCAGTAATTTAGGTGTCCTGATTTTACATCGGAAGGACTCTGAGAGCCTATTCCGTGTGCATCCCACACCACCGCACAGTAAATCTGATCTAAGAGGCTGCTCATGTGTGTGATGCCTCATGATGAGATGTAACACCCCTACGATGAACTATTTCTGAGTTTTATACCAACTTGTTTTTATGTTTCTTCCCAGGGTGCATTTGGTAGTAAAAATGTGTAGATCTAGAGAGTCAGCATGCTTTATCAGGAAGGTATGTGATCAGAATGCACAGAATACCAACTTAGATCTTAAACTGCATTCGCCTATAGGGAATAATATTGCCATACAGGAATAGTATCCTTTGGGTGTTGAAATAGTATTTGCCAAATCTAGGGGATGAGGTCAGTAGATACCTTTTAAAAATCAAAACAACTCACTCCTTCCTTTCATCACTGATGGCATGTGCTAGATGACAAGACTTTGACTCACAAAATTGAGTAGGATTATCTGAGAATTCAGGGTTCTCACCTGTTTTTAGAGATTAGCAAACACCTGTTTGTACCTATTTTTTATTCACTCAGATTCTATATTAACTTTCCCTATTAAAGCATTCTTGAAATTTCTGAGTTCCTCCCACATTGGCTAAGAATAAATAAAATTCACTTCCAGTATTTAATAAGATAAATGCTCTCTTTAAGTTAGTTATATTCACGATCCATTTTTCTTTGATGAAGCCTTTAAATCATTCCTCTAGTTGTGTATTTATATGGGCTTACTGCATCTTTTGTGAGAAATTATTTTAATAAAAATAAATTAATGAATAAATTTTTAAAAATTTCATGTTTATTTTTGAGGGAGAGAGAGAGAGAGCGAGCGAGCACACATGCAAGTGGGGAAGGGGCAGAGAGAGAGAGGGAGACACAGAATGTGAAGCAGGCTCCAGGCTCTGAGCTTTTGGCACCGAACCCGATGCGGGGCTCAAACTCACGGACCGCGAGATCATGACCTGAGTGGAAGCCAGATGCTCAACTGACTGAGCCACGTAGGTGCCCCATTAATGAATAAATTGTATAGCACTTGATAAAATACTCTCTGTGGGTTCTAATATGCATACTGTACATATCATCTAGTTCTAATTGGGTTAATAGAAATATAGATTATCTTCAAATAATTGTAAATACACTAATACAATATTTAGATATGGAGGTTATCTAATGTGCACATTATGCACAGCTTACCAAATATTCTGAAAAAAATGAGGTGCACTTCACATGAAAATTGCTGTAGGGTTACTATTACTTTTTAATTGCACGGTTGTTATCTTAAAATGCCAGTTAGCAAAGATTTCCAGTTAGCGGAAACCTGGAGAAACCCTCTTGCCCCCAGTTGTACTGCTTATTCCATGCTGAAAAATGCTAAGTGTTGGTATAAACCATTTTATCTCATAACCAGCTTTGTGATATCAGCCCTGTATTGATAATGGAATGTTCTATTCTAGATAACTCCTAACTTGATTTTTGCGTAGTGTGTGTGTGTGTGTGTGTGTGTGTGTGTGTGTGTGTAGGGGGTACATTTATTATGTGGAGAGCTTCAGGACTAACCTAGCTTTCTCTTTGACCACCTGGTTCATGCATTTCTCCATGTTATAGGAGTTCAGAAAATCCCGAGGCTGTTGCGGATAAGACAACCTAGTCTGTAAAAAGACATAGTATAATGTTTGAGCACTGCCCACCATTCTGAATGGGGTGCCAGGATTCATTTTTCAGGTTTGAAGTAATTCTCCCTAATGACCAGGGCTGTAAGACTTTAGGTGATCTAAGATGGCAGCAGGGCACAGTGGAAAGAGAATGAACTTTGGATTAATGTAGGTTTGCAGGCAAATCCTGGTTCTGCCTCTTACTGTATGGCCCTGGATAAGCTGCTTCACCTCTCCTCACCACTACAGTGATGATATCGTACTTGTTAGAGAGTTGTGGAGAGAAATAGAAATGAGGCCCAAAAAGCAAGTAGCAAACTGTCTAGCATGTTGTGTGTGGGCTATTAGGGATCAGTAGCTGTGATGTGATCATGAAGATAATACTGCGTAGGATTTGAGAGTGAAATCCTCTTTGATTTAACTGGAATAAGGAATCTGCATCTAGGGTCTCCATATCAGCAGTCCTATGTCCACTTATGTCACCATTTAAAAATGTGCAGCTTCTTTCAAGTCTTTTGCTATTTGTTGTTTCAACCCTGTGTAAAACATGTATTATAAATCAAGTCTAAATGAATGTGAGTCATGCCCTTAGCTATTTATTATATCAACAGAATTTTAAAAACTTCTCCATTTTCTGAATACAGATTTTCAGCAATTGCAACAAACTAAGTATTTTTGCATTGTCTTTTTAGAGTGGAAATATAATTCTACATATGCTGTTTAATAGCTTCATGTGAGTTTATGTAATAACTATACTCACATTCATATTCTTATCCAGAAAAGATTTATATCCTAAAAGAATGCATGATTTATAGACTGCAGGAACCTATTTTGTTGTTAGCAGATTTTTGAATTATTTTCTTTATTCCGTGTAATCTACTTAACTGATATATCATTTTCATGCTTTTCAGGAATTGCCCTATTTTTTTCTCTTATGTAGAGATTGAAATGAAGAAAAAATAAAAACCCAATCATATGAATTTAACATGTGAAATGAGCTTATGTAAAAAGAGACTGAAATAGCTTAAGTTTTGAAAAATTAAGAAAATACTTCTGAATTTCTACTTGCCTTTTCTAATCACTTGAACTTTGGTTTCTCTTTGTTGCTTCTTACCTAGGTTACTTGTTGGTTTCAGAAAACCATAAAAGATTTACAGGAACAAAGTCTGGGCTCATCACTTTCAGATAATGAGGAACTAATCTGTAAGCATGAGGAATTGATAATAAAAGCAAAGGTAAGAGACACATTAAAAAATAATTTAAAAATGCATGGACTTCTTTTGAATACACTTCTGTAGGTAATATAGAGAAATACCAAAACTCTCTCTGAGTAATCACTATTTACACAGAAAAGATTCTGATAGCATTAGCTAATACCACTGCCTACTGACTGGGCTTCTAGAGTAATAACCAACAAAACAGCCTCTACAACAATAATAACTATCTTCTTTTGAATAGTTAGTATGTATCAGACACTGTATTCAAGAGATGCGTTATATAAATGATCACAAACCCATAAGGGGTAGGTATTGTTTTAGAGATCAAAACAAACAAAAAACAGAGGCTTGGAGATGCAAAGTAACTTGACCAATGTAACATATCTTGTCAGTGGCAGAGCTGAAATTTGATTCCAGGTTTTGTCTAACTCCAAGGACCAAACTCTTAAACGACATTCTTCTAGCTTTCTAAAAAAATCTTTTCCCTACATGAAGTCTCATTATGCTATTACTTTTATGATTCCCAGGCATAGTTTCTTGCTGTTCCCACTTATATTTCCCCATTTCCTTGACTTGTTTCACATTTCTTCTTTTTGTAAAAAAGTAATGGCTACTGGCCAGTCAACCACTTGTAGGTATGTGGAATGTGCAAAATGGAATCATGAAATACTGAAAGCAAGATGAGCAGAGTGGCCGGCTGTGTAGAGGGGCTCCTCTCCCCCTGGCGTCTTGTTATTTGGAAATTGATTCATTTGTATGTGTGGGGTCTATAAATACTTTCCAAAGTTCTTTACACGTGCCCCATTTTAATCTGTAAGGAAACAAAAGTTCATTTGTAGTAGATTGAGTGGGAACAGTGAAAACTTTAATCAGTATCAAGACTTAGAGAACTTTCTATTATTAATATCTTGGGTGGTTGATAGCTATAGATTACAGCAAGTCTTGAAACTCTGGAAAACAATGGGCGAGCACTACTAGATAAGGGTTGAAACTAAGGAAGACAAACCAAATAAATATTTACATGTTTGGAAGGGTGGGATTGGCAGCAGGCATGGGGAGGGGGGACAGGCAGGGGAAGAAGTAGACTGCATTTATCTGGACTGAAGTCTCAGAGAGATCATGATGCTTTTGTTTGTTTATTTATGGCTTCTCTCTGAACACTGCAGTATACATAGGTATCCCATGTGTTTGGTTTGAATATTTGCCTGATCGATAAAAGATTCAATTACAGAAGACTATTAAGGGGATGATTTTTTAAAGTTCTTTAAAGTTTTTCCGCAATTGGTTTATCTGTTTAGGAAATTATTATTATTTTTTGTTGTTGTTAAGGCTAAACAGCAGTTTATTCTCTGGGTGTCAAACTCTTAAGTTTGTTTCAGTGAAAATTCTATCAAAATCCCTAAATGCTAAGCCGAAGAGATGACCTGAATTTCACAGAATTGTCGCCTCCTTTAAAACAAAAGTGGTTTATTCACAAAATTTAGACATACTTGGAGTTATATTCCCTGTAATACATGGTTCCTCACAGCCCTGAGGAAAATCTCACAGTCTGGAGAAAGTATTTGTTGACCTATAACCTCAGTTCTTACAGGACTTTGACAAGTTCTTTCATATAGATAGTAATGTTCTACTTCTATCTTTCACTTTAATTGGCTCCTATTTCTTTATCCCTTCTTAATGCCTGACCTTCTAGCTCATGGGTACTTTTACTGAACTTCTTCTGTTATTCAGCCCTGTTGCCAAGTTCTTCACTTCAGCGATTCCATTTTTCATGCCGTTGCCTCACACTGATTCATCTTTGTAATTGTTTTGTCCTGCTTCATTTATCTAATGTTCTTCTTTATATCTTAAGATATACTTTATTCATATATTAAATGTTTGATCTGCCCAGCGCCTTAATTCTACTTCCTCTGATTCAGGTATTTTAGTGTGTTGTGTGTGCTCATCAGATGTTATTTTTCTCTAGTTAATATTCCCTTGGGATATCAGCAATTTTTGACTGGTAAGGCATGGAAGGCTAGTGGTCTAACCTAGTGGTCTAACTGGTAAGGCAGTGAAAGCTAGTGGTATAACTTGACCCCTTCTAGATGAGTTGGGGGGGGGGGGGGCTGGGTGCCCTTGAGTGCAGAGAGCTTCTGTTGTTTCAATTAGGTTTCAACCATTCCTGGTTTTCCCCTCTACCCCAGACACATACAAAGAAGGGGACCCCTTGAAGGACCTCCCACTGATTGGACTTTCAATCCTGCTTTGTTTCAAGACCCATTTCCCGGGGTTAAGTTCTATCCCTTTCACTTAGTGAGAATTAGAGAGGGCTCACTAAGAAACAGATCAGTTTGATTATCTCTCATATAGTAACCATCTACCTGGTCAGATTCCAGTGTCATCTTGATGTTATTTCTTCCCTCTTGTATTGAGGGAACTGGACTGGAGCCACTATTTTCTGTCCCAAAAATGGTACGTTGACAAGTACTGACCAAGTAGGTGCAGAAAGAAAGCGTCAAACCCAGAAAGTTGTCCCCTGGCATATCTCCTGCCAGGGTGTCTAACTTTATTCTATTCTAAGACATATGCTCCTGACACTGGGACCCAACCACCTTTTGGTTCCTCAAGGAAAGTTCTCATATCTGTAAACTTTCTTCTCACTTTGTTGGCCTTTAGAAAAAGGACCAACTACAGAATATGTAGGGCCCACCATAAAGTGAAAATGTAGAGGCCTTTCTTAATAAATTGCTGAGATTTCAATACAGCAACAGCAGAGCATTAAACCAAGCATGGGGCTCTTCTAAACTCAGGGCCCTGTGTAATTAGTCTTATTTATGGTGTTAAGTGTTCTGCAAGGACCTACCAACTTTTGCCGGTTAGATACTTTCCTTAGCAACCTTGGACTGACTGACCCTCTTCCTACCTGGATAAACAAGTTTTCTAAAAATAGATTATAATGTTATAATGGGTTATGTCCACATTTTAAAAATGGTTCAAATCTCTGCTGTCACTTACTGTGTAACTTTGGGGGCATTTGATGTCTTTTAGCCTTACCTTCCTCACCTATAATGAGGAGGTGTGAAAACTCAATTAGAAAATATTTGTGGGAAGGGGAAGAAGAAAAAAAAAGATAAGGAGGGAGCCAAAGCATAAAAGACTCTTAAAAACTGAGAACAAACTGAGAGTTGATGGGGGATGGGAGGGAGGGAAGGGTGGGTGATGGGTATTGAAGAAGGCACCTGTTGGGATAAGCACTGGGTGTTGTATGGAAACCAATTTGACAATAAATTTCATATTAAAAAAATATTTGTGAAAGCACCCACATTTTAGTAGTGGCTCAAAAATGTTTTTCTTTCCCCATGAATGGTGTAAATGTTCAAATAGTTTTCATGTGTCCTTTTTCAACCATCTCATTCCTTGTTCTTAGGGAAGGATTCCAATTTTATATGACCTTAAGCAGGAACCGGCATATTATATTTTGGAGTTTTGTTTGGGTATGGGTATGAGGAAAGGAAGGGGGAATATTTCTTTCAAAGGAGGTTTAATGTATAAATAAGGCCTCAAGCTGGGGATTTATTAGTGAAATTCATAAATAATCTGGTAACACAGGGAAAGTAGATGTTTCTGCTCCCCACAGCTAAATTGAACAGCAGGAAGCTGTTCTGTATTGCTTGTTAGTCTACACAGTAAGTTCTTTCTAAATAAATTTTGAAAATGCCTCTATCATTTCTTACTGGAATATATTCAAATAAGAATTTGGAAAACTCCCTATCTCTTAATAAATATGATACCTTATTCAGAATGTGTTGAAATAATTGAACAAAAGGAATTTTTATTATAATCTTTGACTATGAGTAAATTGTATTAAATCATTATACTTTGTTTACCAAGATATTTTCCTTTTACATATGTCGCAGATAAAGAAATAGCAGACATTGATGATTATAAACCACCTTTTGGTTAAGAGCCTTACATACTCCTAGATTTTCTCATATATGAATTTGATTCCCCAAGGCTTGAATTCAAACTTTGGAGCTCACAGTTGTTTTTAGGATGTGTTAACATAGTATATAAATAAATACTTCCTTATTATCTCTTTTGAGGAGGTATAATCATTCCTTCTCCTATACATCAGAAATAATGCTCATATAAGAACTGCCTTCAGGAATGAACTTGAACTTCTATTGGGAGGAAAACTTTTCCAATTTGTGTGCATTGATTAGTGCCTACAAATTAATTGACAATAGATTAACAGGAGTAAAGACAAGGTTTATTTTCATATATGCATGGGAGATCACAGTAATGGAAAATTTGTGGAATAGCCAGAAGTTCAGGTTTATGTATATCAATTTAACAAAAAGGGGGTGGGGGCTGAGGGCCCCAGTGGAAGGGTATGGAAGGTTCTGTTGGGCTTTTTGATGTAAATGAAATGGGCAGTTTGTATTCTTCCTGGCTGGAAGTTTCCCAGTGGGAGAGTTTATGGCAGCTGAATTTATACTTCCTCGTACTAAGAGTCAGTCTTCTTTCAATTAGGAAATTCTCTGGGAAGAGAGTCAATGGTAGTGATATTTTCAGGAGACTTTGCTTAAGTTTAGGTAATATTTCTTTCTGTGACTGCAGATTGTTTAGATGTTTTCAGTTTAAAGTAATTCTCATACCACTGTGGTAGGCTATTAATCCTCTTCTGTTTCTTCAAAGCTTGGTTTAGTTCAGACCCTTTGTAGTTCATGCATACTAGAAACACCTGGGCTTTGAAAAACTACTGAGATCTGAACCTCGTGCTCAGAGATTCTAGGTAGTTTGGGTCATCAAATTAATTAATTTTGTCAATCTTAAAATGGTTATGTTTTTATGAAAAAAGCAATCCAGATTTCTCCTTCTAAAAAAACTGGGAGATATGGTAATATCAGGCTCACCTTTTCATATAGACATAACAACACTTGGCTGGAGCCCTGTAATAGCTATTTCCTTTAGAGAAGGCATATGCACTCCAGTTTGCCACAGTCCCTACCATTCCTCATTACTACCTCCCCTCCCACCTTTGTTTTACCTCATTCACATTATGTGCTCAGCCCCTGTAAGCATTTGGGTTAGAGACATGATGGGCAATGAGGTACCATCCAAGTATAGTAGTGGTGAAACTGACTTGCATTTTTGAAGATTACCTTGGAAACTGTGAATAATCAGAATGAGAAGGAGTGATACTGAAGACAGGAAAGTCACTTAGAAAGTGTTTCAATTTTGATGAGAACAACTTTAGGTGGAGTGTAATGTCTTTTGAGATTGAGGATATCATGCCTTGCTTTTTTTTAAAAAATATATTTATTTATTTTGAGAGAGAGAGAGAGAGAGAGAGAGAGAACACAAGTGGGGAAGGGGGTGGAGAGAGAAAGACAATCCCCAACAGGCTCCATGCTGTAAATGCAGAGCCTGATGTGGGCCTTAATCCCACAAACTGTGAGATCATGACCTGAGCTGAAACCCAGAGTCTGATGCTTAACTGAGCCATTCAGGCACTCCAATCCCCATCTTGAAGGCTTAAAGGAGACTTATAGCCTTGTTGTTCAACATGTGGCCCACAGACAGCAGCAGCATCTGGAAGTCTTAGAAATACAGAATCTCAGACTCTAACCACTAAACCTTCTGGGTCAGAATCTGCATTTTAACAAATTTCCCCAGAGGATTTGAATTGACACTAAAGTTTAAGAGGCACTGACTTAGAGGTTTTCCCATTTATTTCCTGTATGTCCATATTCTCCTTAATTTTCCAGATGACTATATGTTGTTTATGAAGTCCTTGGCTAACAATGATCTTTGGTATTCTGACATGTATAGAAATATCATCTTCAATGTTTTCATATAGTAGAATTCACATTCCTCAGTTCAAGATTAAAACCATCTTCCATGATTCATCATCTAATCCGATTTTCCAAGTCATTGAAAATATTTTCCAGTTGTTGCTGAGTGATTTCATAAATTGGATTTGTGATCTTAGCCTCAAGTTCCTTCAAAAAGTATTATTTGGGGATCTTAAAAAATACCAGTCCTTAAGTCCCACATAAACTATATTTAGAGGAAAAAGCCAAGTTTAAAGTTACAAAATATTTATAACTATGAGATAAGAAAGTAAAGCAGAATGTCTCGTAAGCTTATTTGAATAATTTAAATGCATAATTATCATCAGTAGAGCCACTACAAGGAAGCGGCTCTTTAAAAATATTATGTTTATTGTTTTATTTTTCTGATTACATAATGCATTTTCATTTTAGAAAAATTAGAAAATACATAAAACTAAAGAAATGTGAAACCACACTGTGTGGATGTGGATGGGAATGGGAAGGAAATAGAAAATATACATAAAATTGAATATCCCCAAACTGGGTATGTGAGTATAATACACTATATGTTTTTATATACAAAATTGTGTATGTATTGTTTTTATATACAAAATTGTGTATGTATGCACTGTGAGTTTTCCAGTTAGCATTATAATCATAAGCATTTCTCCATTGAAATGCATATTTTAAATATTTTTTAATGATTACATGTTATTAAACCATATACCTATATCATACATCATTTTCTTCTCATTGTGGCACGTATTAACCTGTATAAAGAAGCTGACTATTCTATTTGAACTTTCATTACATCCCCAAATTCTTTCACTGAAGGTCTGTGAGAAAATGGTAAAACCACTATAAAACATACTGCTGCAGCGAGTCAGCTTACATCATCTCCGGTGATTACAAGGAAAATGTATAAAATGAAGCAGAGTTTGTTTCTTTTATAATGTTTTATGTAATGGAAAAAATAAGGTGGGGTCTGGATCTGAAATGTCTCAAGGCAGAAATTAAGTGAGTCCCCAAACAGTAAAGGCACCTGCATTAGTGCATTTCAATTCCTCTGTCTTCATTTTAGTGAATAATTTGTTTTACTTGTCTGATTTTTTAATGAACTTCCCAATTAAAAGCAGATGTCACTTTTTACAGAACATAAATTAGAAACAATTTCATTACTAACAGGCAAAATAAGTATAAATAGTACTGCATTTGCCTGTAAGCATTGGGAAAATCTACAATGTGATGGGCTTTTTCACATTGGTAAACTTACTGGAGCCTTAACTTGTGGGTTAATTTAAAGCTTAGTGAACCATATGCTTTCATTTCTAGGGGAAATTTGATTTAGAAAGTCCCTCAGAAATGTTTATGCCCATCTAAGAAAGAGGTGAGTTAAGGAAGGAAAAAAAGAACATTGTATTCCATGATCACCAGGTTTAAAACTACCTGCTGTCATTTTGTTTACAGAATCTTCACCAGCTCGTTAAGTTTAAAGGCTTAGAAAAAGTTTCCTCTCCCTCTTTTTTTACTTATGACTTTTACAATAATTCTTTATACGTTTTCTTCCAACCCCTCCCTTCCCCCTCCTCCTTTCCCTCCTCCTACCTACTACCATCTACCTTCCTCCTCCCTGTCCTCTTCCTCCTTCTTCTCCTTCTCTTCCTTTCCTCCTCCACCTTCTTCCTCATTTAGCCCTTAAATAAAATTTCCACAAAACATGGATTTGTATAGTTAAACTATTATTACAACTCAAGGTAATACTGCTATCATAATCATAATAGCGAAAATGAGTCGATTTAAAGCAGACACCAGAGAAGCATTTTCTTATGGCTTAACACACTCACCCCTTAAATCCCTACAACCTTTCTATTCCACTTCAGCATCCACTTGGAGACTTTCAATACTGAGGCCTTAGATCTCTGTGATGTTCATCATTCCAAAGGCCTTCACCTCAGCTTCCCAGTCCTGTGGCCGCACTTGGTTCCAGAGCATCATCTGACCCTGCTCTCCCCACACTCCCTTTCCTTTTGCCTTTTCCTGGCTTCCCTCCTCATAGTCTTCAGCCTGGGCCACCAGCGCTACTTGTGAGTAAACTCAATCACTCATTTTCTCTGTTTCTACTTCTGAAAGAAGATGAAACATTTGCAGAATTTTCTGATTAGATCTATTTAAAAGGAAATGGCTTATTATCAGTTAGCCTCATGAATCCTTTATTTATTTATTTATTTTTAAATGTTTTTTTTTTTTTTTTTTTTTTTGAGAGAGAGACAGAGAGAGTGCGTGCACACAAGTGGGAAAGGGCAGAGAGAGAGAGAGAGAGGGAGACACAGAATCCGAAGCAGGCTCCAGGCTCCGAGCTGAGCTGAAGTCAGACACTTAACTGACTGAGCCACCCAGGCGCCCCATGAATTCCTTTATTTATCATCTGTTAACTCCCTGCTCTGTTCTCCATAATAACCAGTACAAACTTTTATCCTCTTTTAAAGCTCCCGGACAGGCTTTGCTTAACCTCAGAGTCACTCAGCCACAAAAGGTAAAATTGCTTGACTCTTTTCTTCTCTGCCCTTGTTGTCTGAAATTTTCACCTCTTTTCCAAATCCCCTCGTTTCCAAATCTAAGCCTCTGTCCACTGTTCTAGGTCCCACCTTTTCCATCTCTTCAGTTTGAGTCTCTCTTCTTAATACCTCATTTTTCAGTCACCCATTCCCATCTTCTCTCAATTACATTTTAGTGTCACAAAATCAAAAACAAAACACTGCTGCTCAACCCTTAAGATACTATTCCACTTTTTCCTTGGCTACTGTTATGGCTTGAATTGTCTTTCCCAACATTCCTATGTTGAAGTCATAACACCCAGCATGTCAGAATACGATCTCTTTTGGAAACAGGGTGATGGCAGAAGCAATTAGTGAAGATGAGGTCATTAGGGTGGATCCTAGATCTATATAGCTTTTTAAAAGGGGACATTTGAACCCAGAGGCAGACATGCACAGAGGAAAGATGATGTTAAGAGACACAGGGAGAAGATGGCCCTTGACAAATCCAGGAGAGAGGCTGGGAACAGGTGCTTCCCTCACTGTTCTCAGGAGGAACGACCCTTCTTTTTTTTTTAATTTTTAAAAAATGTTTGTTTATTTTTGAGAGAGAGAGACAGAGCTTAAGCGGGGGTGGGGCAGAGAGGAAGGGAGACACAGAATCTGAAGCAGGCTCAAGGCTCTGAGCCATCAGCACAGAGCCTGACAAGGGGCTCGAACTCATAACTGCGAGATCATGACCTGAGCCAAAGTCAGACACTTAACCGACTGAACCACCCAGGTACCCCAGGAACCGACCCTTCTTATCATTTCCATGCCTTCCACATTTGTTCTCACCTTTAGTCTTGATTTAGTCTGTGCTCTCAGCATTCAAGTTTTTCCCCTCATTTTCTTCTTCTTTTTCAAAGTTAATTGCAAGTGATAGTGTTGGAGTTGACATGGGAAGAGTGAAGGTAAAAAAAATAGGCATAGCCTGAGGTCAGCTTGGTTACCAAAGAGGAAGAGGAGGAGAATGAACACAGAGTGTGCTTCAAAAATGAAACCAGGGGCAAGTGTTAAACGCCTTAGTCAGAAAAGCTAAGCGGAGACAGAAGCTGTAAACAGACTTCGGTATGTAATTCAAGATTGGGCCCCACAGAAGTTAGCCCAGAAGCAAAACAAAGAGAGTAGCATTCACATTTAGGGTGTCTAGACAATATTTTGAGGTCAGCACATGGGGCAGAGAGTGTCTATCTAAAGCTCTGTCTCCATTCTAGCCTAGACTGTGAGCCCTATGCAAATCTTAGCCCGATGACCTTGGGACACAGTGTATCCAGACTCCTTCTCTGGGAAGCTCTTGGATACTCCCAGCACTTGCCTTTCCCTTCTATTATTCTTTTAAGTTTATTTTTATTTATTGTGAGAGAGAGAGAGAGCAAGTGGGGGAGGGGCAGAGAGAGAAGGAGAAAGACAATCCCAAGCAGGCTCATTGCTCTCAGCTCAGAGCCGGATGTGGGGCTTGAACCCACGAACTGTGAGATCATGACCTGAGCTGAAGTCAGACATTTAACTACCTGAGCCACCCAGGCACCCCTCCCTTCTTTTTCTCACAGAGCATTGCTTATTGTTTAATTAAAGCAACTTTTCCATCCTTGCTGGCATTTCAGTTGTTCACATGTCTGGTATCTCCACATGTTTAATTTTTCCACGGCTGTGAATTTCTCTGAAACAAGGCCATGACATATTCATTTATGGACTTCCTGAAGCATCCAGTAGAGGAGTCTGGGACACCTAGCATTTGTTGGGTCAGTAGATGACTCTATTAGAAACAAAGCTGGCAGCAACATGTTACCCCATGTTGGCCCTTGCCAGACTTCTAAATTGCTGTGGTTTGTAAGTGACTTTCAGTTTGGCTGGGAGGTCATGAGTCATTCTCTCTACTACATAATTATGGATTAAACATAATTTGATAGGAAGACTTGATTCTAAAGCAGCAGAGAAATAATGGTCAAAACTTTGTGAAAGATGGATGCAGTGTTAGAAGGAAAGAAATCTGATCTACACTAATGTGTGAATGTCTGCCACCTTCTTAACAGTCCATGACTTTTGTTTTTCTTCTTCTTAAAATTTTCCACCACCCCATCCCATCTCTAATTTTTTAAAGTAAATGTTTATTAATCTAAACACAAAAGTGGAATTTCAGGCAATGCTGAAAAGTGAGGTGATTTGCAGAATGGCCAAACCCAACGCTGCCTCTAACTTCTACTTGCTATTTTTTTTTTTAATTTTTTTTAAAACATTTATTCATTTTTGAGAGACAGAGTGCTAGTTGAGGAGGGCAGAGAGAGAGGGAGACACAGAACCCAAAGCAGGCTCCAGACCCTGAGCTGTTAGCACAGAGCCTGACAAGGGGCTCAAACTCACAAACCATGAGACTGTGACCTGAGCCAAAGTCAGAGGCTTAACTGACTGAGCCACCCAGGCACCCCTAAGTTCTACCTACTCTTAAAAGTAAAGTGTTTCTTTGTCATCTTTTTTCCCCCTTTTTTTTCTTGGAAGTTTGTCCCTCTTAATTCCCTTGACTTATTTTGCTCATCCCCCACCCTTGTCTCTTCTGGCAACCACCAGTTTGTTTTCTATATTTCCTGAGTTTGTTTCTGTGTTCTGTTCTTGTTTGTTCATTTAATCATTTGTTTTGTTTTTGAGATGCCACATGTAAGTGAAATCATGTGGCATTTGTCTTTCTTTGTCTGACTTATTTCACTTAGCATGACACCCTTTGGTCCCAAATGCCACGTTATCTTCTGAAGCTGAAAAATAGCATGTCCTATGATGGTAATAGGGCATTACAGGCACAGAAAGGGTGTGCAGGGTGAATTCTTTGTAAACCTGGTATTTGTAATACAGAGATCCCCTGCATTGTGAATCTGGAGATTTGAATCATTTTTTCCTTTTTCAGCTTGTTGAGATATAATTGACACATATAATTGTAAGATATTTAAAGTGTACATCTTGATGATTTGATATATGTATACACTGTGAAAAGATTGCTCCCATAACAATTAACACATCCATCACCTCACATATTTATCTTTTCATGTGTATGAAAACAGTTAAGTTCCACCCTCTTAGGGAATTGCAATTATACAACAGTGTTATCCACTATAATCACCATGTTATACATTAGATCTTTAGACCTTACTCATCTTATAACTGAAAGTTTGCCACCTCTTTTACCAACCTTTCCCTATTTTCCCAGCCCCCAGCCCCTGGCATCCACTTTTCTACTCTTTTTCTGAATTTGACTTTCTTTCTTTCTTTTTTTTAAGATTCAATATGTAAGTGATAAAGATACTTAAAGATTCTCATTCATGTGTACAGTAAGTCCCTGAGAAAGATTTAAAGAAACTACTCACAAGGGGGCTCATAGGGAGTATTCAGATAGGGTTAGGCACCTGTCCTTTTGTATGAACTGTCATGCTAACATGATCACAGTATCTGATGTCACTGTATGTATAGTATAGATGTTCTACCCAGACACTCACATCTTGAAAAATACTGTCACTTCTTGCCTATCAGTAACCAGCACTTTCAAACACTGAATGTTCAAGGACACATGTTATGGGCTTCAAACCATTTCTGTAAGATGTTCCTGCAATCTGGGATTGCTGTGCAGCATTACCTTACACAGCAGTAGGCTTGTGCAGTCATTTTGCTTCTCTGCATTCCAGGAACAAGAAGAGCCACTGGCTGTATATATTACACACATGTCTGCACATTTGTAAATATATCTGGAAAATACTGGGTATTTGGTTTCTTCTTGCTACTTTAGATTTGTGATCTTATTTTTCTTATAGGCAACTTTAAGCCTCTTTTCTTCATAGCCCTTTTGAATAGGCTGTTCTCACTGAAGAGGCTTGGAGCTTATTTGGGAAGAATCCATGAGAGCATTTGCTAATGGGATAGGAGTGTGTGAGTGTATGTGTGTGTATGTAAGAGTGCATGAGTGTGTATGTGAATGTGTGGGTGAGAGTGTGTGAGTGTGCATATATGAGTGTGTGTGTGTGTGTGTGTGTGTGTGTGCGTGCCTGTGCAGGCAAAGGTCGGTGGTGAGTACTGAGGAGCCTAAGCACAGCCTTTCCAGAGAGACAGGGTCAACAGGGTCTCATGAACAGAATTCCCACTCAAATCTCTTCCACCTGGTTCCCTCACCTTAAAGGCAACTCAATCCTTGCAGCTACTTAGATCAAAAGAGTCTTCACTTCCTAGAGGAAATCACCTGGGCTGTATCTTCTAAATAGCTCCAGAATCCTATCATTTTTCACCATCTCCACCACTGTCCTGGGGACTGAGCCACTTGCATGTTTGCCAAGCTCATTGCAGTAGCCTCCTCACGAATCACTGTGCTTGCTTCTGCACCCGTGTCTCTGTACCCCTCCCCCTCCATGTATTCTTAATGATAGCCCCATGGTCTTATTTATTTTTTAATTTAATTTAATTTTTCTTTTAGCTTTTCATGACTACTTGTTATTTACCATCAATTTTAAATGCATTTTTTATTATTTTATTTTTTTCAACATGATAAATGTACTTTTTAATCCTCACCCCCTATTTCCCCTATCCCCCTCCCCACCTCCCTTCTGGTAACCATCAGTTTGTTCTCTGTAGTTAGAAGTCTGTTTCTTGACCTGCCTCTCTCTCCCTTTTTTTCCTTTGCTCATTTGTTTCCTAAATTTCACATATGAGTGAGACCATATGGTATTTGTCTTTTTCTGACTTATTTCGCTTAGCATTATGTTATCTAGTTCAATCCATATTGTTGCAAATGGCAAGACATCATTATATTTGATGAATAATATTCCATTGTGTATATATACTGCATCTTCTTTATCCATTAATCTATCGATGGACACTTGCGCTGCTTCCCTAGTTTGGCTATTGTAAATAATGCTGCAATAAACATAGGGGTGCATATATCCCTTTGAATTAGTGTTTTTGTATTTTTTGGGTGGTGAGATTCCTGGATTGTAAGGTAGTTATATTTTTAATTTTTTGAGGAACTTGTATACTGTTTTCCACAATGGTTGTACTAATTTGTATTCCCACGAACAATGTGAGAGGATTCCTTTTCTCCACATCCTTGCCAAAATTTTTTGTTTCTTGTGGTTTTGATTTTAGCCATTCTGACAAGTGTGAGGTGATATTTTATTGTAGTTTTGATTTGCATTTCCATGATGATGAGTGACATTGAGTATCTTTTCATGTGTCTGTTGGCTCTCTGTATGTCTTCTTTGGAGAAATGTCTGTTCAGGTCTTCTGCACATTTTTAAACTGGGTTGTTTTTGGGTTTTGAGTTGTATCAGTTCTTTATATACTTTGAATAATAACTCTTTATTGGGTATGTCATTTGCAAATATCTTTTCCCATTCTGTACGTTGCCTTTTTAGTTTCGTTAATTGTTTCCTTTGCTGAGCAAAAGCTTTTTATTTTGATATAGTCTCAATAGTTTGTTTTTGCTTATATTTCGCTTGCCACAGGAAACATATCTAGAAAAATGTTGCTGTAGCTGATGTCAGAAAGATTACTTTCTGTGCTTTCTTCAAGGATTTTTATGGTTTCCAGTCTCATATTTAGGTCTTTAATCCATTTTGTGTTTATTTTTGTGTACAGTGAAAGAAAGTGGTCCAATTTCATTCTTTTACATGTGGCTGTCCGGTTTTCCCAGCACCATTTGTTGAAGAGATTGTCTTTTTCCCATTGTATATTCATTCTTCCTTTGTCAAAGATTAGTTGACCATATAACTGTGGGTTTACTTCTGGGTTTTCTGTCCTATTCTATTGACCTATGTGTCTATTTATGTGCCAGTACCATACAGTTTTAATTACTATAGCTTTGTAATATAACTTGAAGTCTGGAATTGTGTTTTCTTTCTTTTTGCTTTGTTTTTCTTTCTTAAGATTGTTTTGGCTATTTGAGATCTTTTGTGGTTTCATACAAATTTTAGGATAGTTTGTTCTAGTTCTGTGAAAAATGCTGGTGGTATTTTGATAGGGATTGCATTAAACATGTAGATTACTTTGGGTAGTATAGACATTTTAACAGTATTTGTTCTTCCAATCCATGAGCATGAAATGTCTTTCCATTTCTTTGTGTCATCTTGAATTTCTTACATCAGTGTTTTATAGTTTTCAGAGTAGAAGTCTTTTACCTCTTTGGGTAAGTTTATTCCTAGATATTTTATTATTTTTGGTGCAACTGTAAATGGGATTGTTTTCTTAATTGCACTTTCTGCTGCTTCATTATTAGTGTACAGGAATTCAATGGATTTCTGTACATTAATTTTGTATCCTGTGACTTTACTGAATTCTTTTATCAGTTCTAGTAGTTTTCTGATGGAGTCTCTAGGGTTTTCTATATATATTATCATGTCATTTGCAAATCATAAGAGTTTTATTTCTTCCTTACCTGTTTGGATACCTTTTATTTATTTATATTGTCTAATTCCTGTGACTAGGACTTCCAATACTATGTTGAATTAAAATGATGACATTTTTCATGATATGCATGACATTTGTCTTGTTCCTGACCTTAGGGGGAGCTCTCAGTTTTTCACCATTGGATAAGATGTTGGCTGTGGGTTTTTTCTATACCTATATTATGTTGAGATATGTTCCCTCCAGACCTGCTTTGTTAAGGGTTTTTATCATGAATTATAAACATGAATGATGTAGTTTGTCAAATGCTTTTTCTCCATCTGTTGAAATGATCATATGGTTTCTATCCTTTCTCTTATTGATGTAACATATCATGTTGATTATTATGAAAACATTAAGCCACCCTTGCATCCCAGGAATAAATCCCACTTGATTGTGATGTATGATTTTTAATATATTGTTGGATTTGATTTTCTAATATTTTGTTGAGGATTTCTGCATCTACATTCATGAGAGATATTGGCCTGTAGTCTCTTTTCTTGTGGTATCTTTATCTGATTTTGGTATCAAGGTGATACTGGCCTCATAGAATGAACTTGGAATTTTCCTTCCTTTTGTATTTTTTGTAATAGTTTGAGAAGAATGGGTATTAACTCTTCTTTAAATGTTTGGTAAAGTTTGCCTGTGAAGCTGCCTGGTCCTGGACTTTTGGTCTGGGGGAGTTTTCTGATTACTGATTCAATTTCATTGCTGGTGATCCATCTATTCAAATTTTCTATGTCTTCCTGCTTTAGTTTTGGTAGGTTATATGTTTCTAGGAATTTAGCCATTTCTTCTAAGTTGTCCAATTTGTTGGCATATAGCTTTTCATAATACTATGTTACAATTGTATTTCTTTGGTGTTGCTTATTATTTCTCCTCTTTCATTAGTAATTTTGTTTATTTGGGTTCTCTCTCTCTCTCCATTTTTATAGTGAGTCTTGCTAGAGGTTTATCAGATTTTTTTAAATGTTTTTTTTTTGAGAAAGAGAAAAAGAGAGAGAGAGAGAGAGAAACACAGAGAGGGAGGGAGGGTGGGAAGAAGGGAGGGAAAGTGAGAGAGAGAAACAGAGGATCCAGAGTGGGCTCTGCACTAACAGCAGTGAACCCAAAGCAAGACTCGAACTTGTAAACCGTGAGATCATGACTTGAGTTGAAGTCGAATGCTCAACTGACTGAGCCACATAGGCACCCCGTGGTTCATCAGTTTTGTTGATCTTTTCAAAGAACCTGGTTTCATTGCTCTATTCTATTGTTTTGTTTTTTTTTTTTAATTTCTATATCATTTATTTCTGCTCTTATCTTTATTATTAGACTTTAGGGGTTTTTTGTTGTTGTTTTTTGGTTTTTGCTGGGTTTGTATTTTATTCTTCTTTTTCTAGCTCCTTTAGGTGTATGGTTAGGTATTTTCATTGAGATTTTTCTTGCTTCTTGAGGGAAACCTGTGTTGCTATTTACTTAGAACCACTTATGCTGTATCCCAAAGATTTTGTACTGTGTTTCATTTTAATGTGTTACCATGTAGTTTTTCATTTCTTCTTTGATTTCTTGGTTGACCCATTCATTGTTTAAGAGCACATTATTTAACCTCCATGTATTTGTGGTATTTCCAGATTTTTTCTTGTGGTTGATTTCTAGTTTCATGGTGTTGTGGTCAGAAAAGATGCACGATGCATTGTGTGACTGATTTTTTAAAAATTTGTTGAGACTTGTCTTGGGGCCTTATACATGATCTATTCTAGAAAATGTCCCATGTGTATTGGAAAAGAATATGTATTCTCTGGTTTTAGGATGGAATGTTCTGAATATGTCTGTTAAGTCCATCTGGTCCAATGTGTCATTCAAAGTCACTTGTTGATTTTCTGTGTGGATAATATGTTCATCAATGTAAGTGGGTGTTAAAGTCTCCTATTATTATTGTACTACTATTGATTAGTTCCTTTATGTTTGTTATTAACAATTTTATGTATTTGGGTGCTTACATGTTGGGTGCATAATATTTGCAATTGCTATATCCTTTTGTTGCATTGTCACCTTTCTTATTATATGATGTCCTTCTTTGTCTCTTGTTACAGTCTATTTTAAGGTCTATTTTGTCTTATATAGGCTGCTATCCCAGCTTTCTTTTGGCATCAATTTTCATGGTAAATGTGTCTCCAGCCCTACACTTTCAATTAACAGGTGTCTTTCAGTCTGAAATGAGTGTCTTGTAGGCATAATATACATGGGTCTTGTTTTTTTATCCACTCTGTTGCCCTATGTCTTTTGATTGGAGCATTTAGTCCATTTACATTCAAAGTAATTATTGATAGGTGTGTATTCATTGCCATTTTGTTACTTTTTTCCCCCAATAGATTTTCGCTGATCCTTTCTTCTCTTGCTCTCTTTCATGGTTTGTTGGCTTTCTTAAGTGGTATACTTGGATCCCTTTCTCTTTATTCTTTGCATATCTGCTACGGTTTTTGATATGTGGTTATCATTAGGTTTGTATATAACACCTTCTGCATCTAGCAGTCTTTACTAAGTTAATAGTTGCTTAAGTTTGAATCCATTCTTTATTCCTCTCCCTTCCACATTTTAGGTATATAGTATGGTATTTTACACACTTTTATTTTATGAGTCTCTTGACTGATTTTTACAGAAATACTTGGCTTTACTGCTTTTTTTTAATACATACACTTTTACTTATGGTCTTCCTTTCCACTCATGAAGTCCCCTTTAATATTTCTTATAGAGCTGGTTTAGTGGTCATGAATTCCTTTAGTTTTTATTTGTCTGAGAAACTCTTTATCTCTCCTTATGAATGATTCCCTTGCTGGATAGAGTATTCTTGGCTGCAGACTTTTCCCTTTCAGCATTTTGAATATATCATGCCACTGCCTTCTGGCCTGCAAAGTTTCTGCTGAAAAATCTGCTGATAGCTTAATGGGGATTTCCCTTGTATGTAACTGTCTCCTTTTCTCTTACTGCTTTTAAAATTTTTTCTTCATCACTACATTTTGCCATTTTAATTACTACATGTCTGGGTGTGGACGTACTTGGGTTGAACTTTTTTTGGGATCTCTGTGCCTCCTAATTTGGATATCTATTTCCTTCACCAGATTAAGAAAGTTTTCAGCTATTATTTCTTCAAATAAATATTCTACCCCCTTATCTCTTTCCTTATTTTCTGAGATCCCTATAATGATGGATGTTATTATACTTGATGGAGTCACTGTGTTCCCTATGACTATTCTCTATCTGCATAATTTTCTTTCCTCTCCTTTGTTCAGCTTGGTTACTTTCCATTACTCTGTATTCCAGGTCATTAATTCTTTCCTCTGCTTCATCTAGCCTGCTATTTATTACATCAAGTGTATTTGTTTAAACTTTTTTTTAAGTAATTTTTTTGTTAAGTTTATTTATTTATTTATTTATTTATTTATTTATTTAGAGAGTGTATGAGCAGGGGAGGGGCAGAGAGAGGGAGAGAGAGAGAATCCCAAGCAGGCCCTGTACCATCAGCACAGAGCCCAATGCAAAGCTTGAACTCACAAACTGTGAGATCATGACCTCAGCTGAAACCAAAAGGAAGACTCTTAACCAACTGAGCCACCAAGGAACCCCTCCATCAACTGTATTTTTAATTTCATTTTGTGTTCCTGATCTCTTTTTGGTCCTTTTATATCTCTATGTTAAAGTTCTCACTGATGTCCTCCACTCTTTTCTTCAGTTCAGTGGGTATCTTTATGATCATTACTTTATTTATTTTTTTAATATGAAATTTATTGTCAAATTGGTTTCCATACAACACCCAGTGCTCATCCCAACAGGTGTCCTCCTCAATGCCCATCACCCACTTTCCCCACCCTCCCACCCCCAGCAACCATCAGTTTGTTCTTAGTTTTTATGAGTCTCTTATGGTTTACCTCCTTCTCTCTCTGTAACATTTTTCCCCCTTCCCCTCCCCCATGGTCTTCTGTTAAGTTTCTCAGTATCCACATAATAGTGAAAACATATGGTATCTGTCTTTCTCTGTATGACTTATTTCACTTGGCATAACACTCTCCAGTTCCAACCACGTTGCTACAAAAGGCCATATTGCATTCTTTCTCATGGCCACGTAGTACTCCATTGTGTATATAAATCACAATTTCTTCATCCATTCATCAGTTGATGGACATCTAGGCTCTTTCCATAATTTGGCTATTGTTGAAAGTGCTGCCATAAACATTGGGGTACAAGTGCCCCTATGCATCAGCACTCCTGTATCCCTTGGGTAAATTCCTAGCAGTGCTATTGCTGGGTCATAGGGTAGGTCTATTTTTAATTTTTTGAGGAACCTCCACACTGTTTTCCAGAGTGGCTGCACCAGTTTGCATTCTCACCAACAGTGCAAGAGGGTTCCCGTTTCTCCACATGCTCTCCAGCATCTATAGTCTTCTGATTTGTTCATTTTAGCCACTCTGACTAGCATGAGGTGATATCTCAGTGTGGTTTTGATTTGTATTTCCCTAATGAGGAGTGATGTTGAGCATCCTTTTATGTGCCTGTTGGCCATCTGGATGTCTTCTTTAGAGAAGTGTCTATTTATGTCTGCTGCCCATTTCTTCACTGGTTTATTTGTTTTTTGGGTGTGGAGTTTGCTGAGTTCTTTATAGATTTTGGATACTAGCCCTTTGTCCAATATGTCATTTGCAAGTATCTTTTCCCATTCCATCAGTTGCCTTTTAGTTTTGTTGATTGTTTCCTTTGCAGTGCAGAAGTTTTTATCTTGATGAGGTCCCAATAGTCATTTTTGCTTTTAACTCCCTTGCCTTTGGAGATGTGTCAAGTAAGAAATTGCTGCGGCTGAGGTCAGAGAGGTTTTTTCCTGCTTTCTCCTCTAAGGTTTTGATGGTTTCCTGTCTCACATTCAGGTCCTTCATCCGTTTTGAGTTTATTTTTGTGAATGGTGTAAGAAAGTGGTCTAGTTTCATTCTTCTGCATGTTGCTGTCCAGTTCTCCCAGCACCATTTGTTAAAGAGACTGTCTTTTTTCCATTGGATATTCTTTCCTGCTTTGTCAAAGACTAGTTGGCCATACTTGTGTGGGTCCAATTCTGTAGTCTCTATTCTATTCCATTGGTCTATGTGTCTGTTTTTGTGCCAATACCATGCTGTCTTGATGCTTACAGCTTTGTAGTGGAGGCTAAAGTCTGGGATTGTGATGCCTCCCACTTTGGTCTTCTTCCTCAATATTACTTTGGCTATTCGGGGTCTTTTGTGGTTCCATACAAATTGTAGGATTGCTTGTTCTAGCTTTGAGAGGAATGCTGGTGCAATTTTGATTGGGATTGCATTGAATGTGTAGATTGCTTTGGGTAGTATTGACATTTTAACAATATTTATTCTTCCAACCCATGAGCATGGAATGTTTTTCCATTTCTTTATATCTTCGTCAATTTCCTTCATAAGCTTTCTATAGTTTTCAGCATACAGATCTTTTGTATATTTGGTTAGGTTTGTTCCTAGGTATTTTATGATTCTTGGTGCAATTGTGAATGGGATCAGTTTCTTTATTTGTCTTTCTATTGCTTCATTATTAGTGTATAAGAATGCAACTGATTTCTGTACATTAATTTTGTATCCTGTGACTTTGCTGAATTCATTTATCAGTTCTAGCAGACTTTTGGTGGAGTCTATTGGGTTTTCCATGTATACTATCATGTCATTTGCGAAAAGTGAAAGCTTGACTTCATCTTTGCCAATTTTGATGCCTTTGATTTCCTTTTGTTGTCTGATTGCTGATGCTAGAACTTCCAACACTACGTTAAACAACAGCGGTAAGAGTGGACATCCCTGTCGTGTTCCTGATCTCAGGGGGAAAGCTCTCATTTTTTCCCCATTGAGGATGATATTAGCTGTGGGCTTTTCATAAATGGCTTTTATGATGTTTAAGTATGTTCCTTCTATCCTCACTTTCTCGAGGGTTTTTATTAAGAAAGGATGCTGAATTTTGTCAAATGCCTTTTCTGCATCAATTGACAGGATCATATGGTTCTTTATGATCATTACTTTAAATTATCTTTCAGGCATATTACTTATATCTATTTTGCGTTGGTCTCTTGCTGTGATTTGGTCCTTTTCTTTCATTTGGGAGATGTTTCTGTTTCCTCATTTTGTCTGACTTTGTGTGTCTGTTTCTGCATTTTAGGAAAGTAAGTTACTTCTGTTGCACTTGATGATAATAGCCTTATGAAGAAGAGGTCCTATAGTGCCCTGCAGTACAGTGTCCCCTGTTCCCCAGATGCTGGCACTTTAGAGAGTGTCTCCTATATATGTTGCATGTGCTCTGCTGTTGGGTCTTGGCCTCTTTTCTTCAGTTCAGTTGTCTACATCAGCTGTCTTTGCCAATTATTAGCAGCAAGATGTGCAGTGGTTGCTTGCCAAACAAGAACTACCCTTTCTGCTGTCCAGACTGAGGTCTCATAAAACATGTGGGTCAGGGGCACCTGAGTGGGTCATTCGGTTGAATGTCTGACTTTGGCTCAGGTCATGATCTCATAGTTTGTGGATTTGGGCTCTACATTGGGCTCTCTGCTGTCAATGCAGAGCCTGCTTTGGATCCTTTATTTCCCTCTCTCTGCCCCCTCCTGTTTTTTTTTTTTTTCTCTCTCTCTCTCTCAAAAATAAATAAACATTAAAAAGAAAACATGTGGGTCAGGAGATATGGTGTTGGTAGGGTTGGTGCTGGTCTTCTAAGGGAGGAACCTGCAGTGCTGGGACTCAGGGGAACATGGCTGGGAAGGGCAGATCTGCTGAAGCTTGAGGTGCAGGGATGGGGAGGACAACTTGGTGCAAGAAAGTTAGGTAAGTAGTGTGGGTGCATGCTGGTTCCTGCCAGCAGCCTTTGTTTATGCTGGAGGGTGGGTTGGGGAGTGAAATGTCACCTGCCAGCTCTACTTGTCTTTATTCTACAACTTCATCACTTTATTACAAACTAGATAATTACTGATTTTTCATGTTTATTGGTTATAAACAGATTAAAATAGTGGTGCACCACCACTATCACTAGCATTGGAGTTCCCCTGCCAGCCCATTACTGATTTCCCTGGCTTAGATGAAGTATTTAGGGGAATGCCTTACATGGAACAGGCCTGCCAAATAAATGTTTGTTGATTAAATGAACAAATGAGTACTTCATAATTTTTGTTGCTGTTATAAATTGGATCTTTATTAGAAGATCTGTATCTTCTAACTGAATATAAAATTAACTATTGTTGGTATATAGGAATGTTACTAATTTTCTTATATTGATCTTATATACAGCAACTTTAATGAACTCTTATTGATTTAAATTGTTTTTCTAGATTCTCTTGGTTTTGGTATGTAGAAAATCATAATCTACAAATAACGTCAATAATCTTTCTCTCTTTCTCTCTTTCTTTCTTTCTTTCTTTCTTTCTCTCTTTCTTTCTTTCATTGGATAAGACCTTCAGTAAAATGGAGACTAGCAGCAGTGATAGAGGACATTTTTGTTTTATTCCTGACTTTAAATAGAAGGCTTCAAATGCTTTACCATTAAGTATAGTGTTTCTTAAGTTTTTAGTTTTTTTTTTTTTTTAATTTTGGTTTGGTTTTTACATCTGTCCTTTGTTACATTTCTTATTTTCTTTTTAAAATCATGGATAGACACTGAATTTTATTGATGCCTCTTTTTGTATTTATTGAGAATATCATATGGTTTTTCTCTTTTGTTTATTTGGCGAATTGCATTTCTTTGTTTTTTAATGTATTTAATTTACTTTTTGGCCAATATATTTCCATTGTTAAAAAAAAATATTAAAGGAACATAGAAAAACCTGTAATAAAATATTTCTCTTTTCACCTACCTGATTCCCTTCCATCATGCCAAAAGTAACCATTGTTATTAGTTTTTTATTATATGTCTAATTTCTTTATGTTATCTAAACAAATACAACTATATATTCATATTTTGTCCCTTTGTTACCTCATTAGTGGCCTACTACACTCATTGTTCTGCATCTTGTTTTTATTACTTGGTTACTTTTCTATATTAGTATATAGATGTTGTTCTGATGCTTTTGCTATAGAGTATTCCATTTATAGATGTATTTATTTAAAATAACCCTCATTGATTGACCTTCTGATTGCTTTCAAAGTTTGAGTTTTTTATTTTTTTAGTTTAATAAAACTAAACAGTTTACTTTAGTAAGTCGTTTTCTTTTTCCTTAACTTTTTATTATTAACTATATTAACTCTTCTTCCTTAACTTTTAAGTTTGAAACTCCACACAGCAAATTTAAAAGAATAGTACAGAATGAATACCCATATAGACTTTACCAATTTAAAAATTTTGTTACATTTCCTTTATCTCTTAGTATGTATTTGCATATATTTACTTTTTCTTATATCATTTCAAAATAAGTTGTGAACATCATGCATTTTCACCCTCAGCATTTCAACAGATATCCTAATGATAAGGATGCTTTCTTCTATTACTGTAATCCAATTATACGCCCAGTGAATTTCACATTGACACAATATTTTCTGCTCTGTTGTTCATTTACAAATGTCTTCAAATTGTCCCAAATTGAGGATAATGCATTGCATTTGATTGTCATGTGTGCTTCTTAGTAAAACTCTTCTAGTTTGGCTTGTGTAATTTCTTCTCCTGTCTATTTCTGTTTCTATGGTGCGGGCTTTTCATTGTCCAGCCATTGCACAAGTGCAGGCTCATCCCTCCATTTTTGTCCTTAACTCTTTCCAATTCTCATTCACCACACTGCTCTTTAGTGAGTGGTGTTTTGCTTTCAAAGATTCTCTCTGAAGAGTGTTATTCACAAATCTATGTCTTTGGTCCTGAGCACTCTTATCTGGTACTGACCAGCTTTCTTTTGGACGTTTGCCCAAGAACTCACTCTTCACTCTCCACCATACCTCCACTCCTCTTTTGTCTAGGTAACCCCCACCCTTTGTTTTAAGTCTTAGCTCAGATATCACTTCCTATGAGAAACACTTATTAATTTTCCAGATTAGATAGTTCTGTCTCCTTATGAGCCAGGATCATAAGGAGCCTACATGCTCTTGCTCAGGCTGTCTCTCTGCTTGAATCAGCCCCTTGCCTTCTTCCCAGTCCCACACTACACTCACTAGTTGAAGGTCTCACCCATAATTCAGATTGTATAAATCTGATTCTGAAATTCCCAAATCAGATTCCCAAATCAGAATTTATTTTTTCTTCTACTGAACACTGTTTTATTTTCCATTTGCACTTACAATGATCTATTTATATTAGTTAGGTGTTCTTAAGATTTGTTAAATAATGCTTTTTAGATTGGACCGTATTTGGTATAGGAGAGTTATAGAAGGTCAAACCCAGTATCACATGCTGCTGATTCACAGATTATTGAGTATGGAATCAGAATCCTGTGTATATACATAGTGATTAGCTGAAAAACAGAACCTATATGAAGGGAGACAAATTGAAGAAATTCTAGCCTTGATTAGATTTTGTTAAAAGACAAGTTATTTCTTCTAAACCATTAGAGGTAAGGGGTTTTCCTGTAATAAAGATATCGTATATATGTATTATAAATATGGTTATAAAAAGTTTGAAGGAAATTTAAAGATAACCATATAAATGTATAGAAAAGTTTGGGAAACAAAAACTGGATGAGTTTTATACCTTCACAGTTTTGTTTTTTGTTTTTGTTTTTGTTTTGTTTTTACTTTCTGTTTCCCTTTTAAATAAATTGCTCCTTTGCCTAACACACTGTGAAGAAAGTACAAAGTAGAAAGAAATGCTTTGATTTCTTCCTTATGAATTAAGACTAATGATTTAATCTTAGGGCTGTTTTAAATTCATGATGGATTGGCATATTAATCATTTAAGGAGTGTAAGGTCAAAGATTTTATTTGTCATTGTATCTTCTGCAGCCTTACACAATACTCACTGAATGAATAAAGTAATTTGTAAAACAGAGGTTAAATTTTAGATTTGGGAGTCATCAATACAAAACATAATTTCACAGAGTTAAATTAGCTCAAAGTTGCAAGGTTAAAACACTTTTATTATATAATCATTCTTTCTCATTTACTGGTATGATTACCCAGTCATTAACTATTTTGGAATATTCTAGTCCAGTTCCAAAACTTCACAGATTATAAGTATTTTTTGTTTGTTCCTGATTTCAAATGAAATGCTTTAGATTTTTTTAATGTTTATTTATTTTTGAGAGACAGAGAGAGACAGAGTGTAAGCGGGGGAAGGGCAGAGAGAGGGAGACAGAATCTGCAGCAGGCAGCAGGCTCTGAGCTGTCAGCACAGACCCCAACCTGGGGCTCAAACTCATGAACCGAGAGATGATGACCTGAGCCAAAGTCAGATGCTTAACTGACTGAGCCACCCAGGAGCCCCTAAAATGCTTTAGATTTTTTAAAATATGCATTTTTCCACCCTACCAATAATGATTCAGTATATCAATGGGGTGGGTGTGAGAATATCGGTTTTAAAACTTTTTCTAGGAGATATTGATAGCCAGATTTAAGAGCCATTGTTCTAGTCTATAGCAGATATTCATTGTGGATGTAATATATATGGATTTCCTTTCCCCCACTTCCCAACGTAATCTATTTCATTTAGGAAAATTTTCACAAGAGATGAACATCTAAACCTAATAATTGAATTTATGTTGAGATCCTAAAAGGTATCTCCAACAGATGCTCTAGAAAATGAAACAATAAGTCCTCTGAAAACATTAATGTAAACTGGAGTCACCTAGTCAGCTAGTGGCCCAATCTGATTGTAGGCAAATTGTGTTAGATGCCAATAGTTTGGCCAGCTAGACTTTATTAATTTTATTAAAAAACTGAAACACGAATACCCCCCAAATCTGGATATACTCCTTACTTATTCAACTCAAAGAAACTCTGATTAAGAGGAGCAAAAAATGTAAGAAAAACAACAAGGACAAGACAGTAAGAAAAAATAATGATTCTTGCAAAACACAAATCTTCAAAAAATGTGTCCCCAACTTTCCATGGAATTAAATTTTCATCCCAAAACTATGTTGAACTAAGGAAGAAAAACTAAATGTATTGTTGCTCCAATCATTCTTTCAAAGATTTGCTCACAGTGTAATTTGTTAAGATTTTATTTGATTTTAAAAATTTATTCTGCCGCATATTCATTTACTTCAGTATTAACAACAAGCTCTGAGCAATTAAACAAAAAGCTCCCCTTAATGGCCATGCATTGAACAGAATAAGGGAGACAAGAACCTTCCAAGCCATGGTTTTTCCTGTGACTTTTGGAACATTTGAATGGATAGAGAAAAAAGAAAACAGCCATTACTCAGAAACTATTTTGGTGATATATGTCGTTTCTACTATAGACTGTCAGTCCTAATCCCACTAGGGTTAATTATGGGAAATACAGCTAAAATACCCAAATTTTGGTAGGAATTTGAAGCACAGCCATTTCATCATTGAATTTACATATAATTCACTAGAGAAGCAGAAGCATATGTGAAGTGATAGAGGCCTGTCATTGCACTGCAGGAAAGTAAGGCTCGGTAAAGTAAAATGCCCTGCTTGAGACCACTTACTAAGTTTGGAATAAAAAATGTATTTCTAGCCCCAGTTCTTTGCTCTTCCCCATGAGCTCTGCCTGGTTCAATAGCAATGATTGTCTGCCTCATGGCTGGGAGGTGAAACACCATACTTCTTTTATCTTTAGGTGACACAAAATTGCAGTTCTTCCTGTTTGCAAACAATGCCTTTGCTGAAATGCATCACAATGAGGGCCAGGTTCAAATGGCCTGTGGACACTGAACTCTGCACTCATCCAACAGTGGGATGGGACCCAGCTCTCATATGATCCTTGCTTTCACGTAGGTCAGTGTAGAAATCCTGGGAACAGAGCATGAGAGGAAACTGTGGCCCAGTGTGCAATCCGACTTGGCATAATCAGAGTTTCAGCTTTTCAGGGGCTCATTGCCGCTCTTCAAAAACATCAACAGTTCCTCTAAAAAGAAACTCCTGCTCAAAACAGATTCTCAAATATTCTCTGATTAAAATTGCCAGGTTTATTTTGTTTGTACCAGCTGTTAATGCAATCATGTACAATTCTATGCTCTTGTGTCAATGAGTTAATTCTCCTTGGTGTCGAACCAAATGGGACTGTAGACTTAAAGAATGAACAAGAAATGGGCTGTGTCTAATGAGATGCCCTAGGAAATAACCATGCTATGAGAACTATACATGAGCTCCACACATGCTTCAGCCAGATGTGATTTTGGCCAGTCATCTCCACAGCTGGTATTTTCTTAGTAGTTTATAAATATGTCCTCTCTTCTTTCTTCTCCCCCACTTAAAAATTACATTCTGAAGTTTCAAGTTTATAATGAAAATAATTTACCACATGGTGTTGGGTCATTAAACCCCTTCATCTACCCTGAAGTTTTCATGTGAATAAAAGTTTACTAAACATATTGTGATTATATTGTTTCTTTTCAAATGGAATAGCTAATCTTCCTACTTTTTGAATTTACTTGCTGGATAATTTTTATGCCAATCCATAACTTCATTTGAAGAGCTAACCTGGGAGTATAGAAAAGAAAGAAGAAATCATTTTCACCTTCTTGTCTATCAGCACTAATCCTCTTAAAAATACCCTTTCAATCATCGGATTCAACAGAAGCTCAATTTCCTCAGCGGATGGAACACTGAAAGGTACAGTTTAAAAGGGTTACCACTGAGAGTGAAAGAAGGAAAATAATGGAGTGACCTGAGGAGGCACCCTGAGCCCAGGATCACACAGTGCCACACATCTTTACTAGGTCAGACATATGCACATATCTCTGTCAAGATTGAAAAGCCAAGGAGATGGTAGTCTTTGGCTTTCAGCCGGTAGGGACACGTACTGGAAATATTTTATTGTAAAGTGACTGAAAGTCAGATGTTTAACACTTAGCAGGCAGGCAGCAACGGCTAGAGAAAACGGACCATGGTTTTCTCCATTGGGTTCCTCCAGCCTTGACAACAGTGACAACTAAGTTTTTTTAAAATAGTGTGATGGATTCAGATGACTCTGGAACATTTTATGTTAAAAATAAAATAGTGGAAGCATCCCCTAAGAAAAATGGCTGGGTAAATTCATCATCAGAATGTTACAGAAATACATCAGAAAATACCTATGGATTGCCCAAAGAAAACAGAACCAATTTTCTGAGAAGATTGAATAGAAATATTGAATGGACACAACTTCATTTAATACCCACAGAGTTCATGTGAAAATGCAATTAAGAAGACTGGAGATGGAGAATAAGAAAAGATACGAGGCCAAAATGGTCCTTTAACAGTTTCCTTGGAAGGTCATAGCCTACTTTTTATAAATATGATGTGAAGCACAAAGCTAAAGTGGTTTTTCCAAGATTTGGCTCTACTCCAGATATCTTTCTTTAATGTTTGCAACATTTATGCTAAAGGGAGATTTATGAACACTGTTAGAGAACAGGTATTTCCCTTCTTAGAGAAATGTTTTATTATTTTGGTCCATTGGCTAAGCAAAATTAAGCTTGAGTTTGGGCTGTAAATTTTCAGTTCTATATGTAACAGCATTGTATTTATTTAGAAAGAATGAAGCTTCTGATTCCAAATCAGAAAATCTCAGGGTCTTAGAAGATTTTTTGTAATTTCCAAGACCTTATCCAGGTTTCATGCAACTTTCACCTGTGTAATTCTAAGCCAATAGATTTAATCCTTTTATGCTGTAAAAAAAACCAAAAGACAAAAAACAAAAAACAAAAAAAAAAAACAAAAAAAACAACCACTTTCTATCGCCTCTCCTCTCTGAAGTGCTGAGGTGAGTATACTGATTGAGAAACAGATTCTAGAGTCAAACTACTTCATTTTGAATTCTGGCTCTTTCACTTAGTGGTGTTGAGATTTCAGGAAAGTTCTTAATCCTTCCAAACTTCAATCACCCCATCTGTAAAATGAGGATGGTAACACTTTGCACCTTCCAGGGGTATGGTGAAGATTAGGTGACATAATACATGAAAAGCATTTAGCACAGTGCTTAAACATAAAGAAAAATCAATACTATCTTGCAGACAGTTAAGACACCTACACCTTAGGGCTTGGTGTTGTCTAGGTTGAACACATAATTGCCATACCCGTTCCTCTATGTCCTAACTCCCGTTCCATTTCCTTCCCCCTAGCTTTGTAGGCCTTCCCCAGATTCTTCATATTTGTTAAGTGGTCTTCCTCTAATGAGCAAGAAGATTATGGTCAATGATAACTTTTTGAATAAACTGCTTTATTCTGTTTTAACTCCTGAAGCATTTCTTCACTTGAGTCTTTGAGGATTAATACCCCACGGATCTTAACAGACAGAAAATGAGAGAATGGGTACAAGAGACAGAAAATGGACTAGTTGGGTCTGGAAGGATAGAGACAAAACAAAAGAGTAAAGAAACAGACTTGTGAAAGCAGGTGAACTCATAGGTGATTCAGCTGCTTTTAGCCATAAGAACAGAATTTCCCAACATTATTCCAGCTGGAGCATTGGTCCCCTGAGATGATGAGTAAACACATGGTTTCATGGTCAAAACAGGCTGTCCAAAATATTTCGCACTGCGTTTCCATCTAGGAGTCTCAATGCACATCAACATATTGAGGATTCTGAGAAGTCCGGCAGTAAAGAAACCTGCTTTGTTTTGTTTATCCCATAATACTGATTGATACATAACGCTGATCAATAACATTTGGAGAATCCTTCCACTACCATTATTTTAGAGCTGAGAAACAGAAATTCTCATAAAGAACAAATTTTGGGGTGCTAGTGAACCATGGTAAAACTGATGGAATGAAAAGGGGGACTAACAGTGAGTGTTTATTACATGTGCCAGAAATTGTGCTAACTGCTTTAAAAACATTTGCTCTTTCCTGATAAGGTTAAGGTAATGATTTTTAAGTGGGAAGGATATTTACAGTGCTTTATGAAAGAATGTCATGGAACATATTAGCTATCTTTAAGTGGGGACAGACTAGCTCTTTAAAAAATGAAGGATCTTGAGAAATCACATAGCCCATATTCATGCCTAAGAATATTGATTTTGCACTCACTGAGAAATCTGGAGTGTGAAAAGTTCATAAACAACTGGAAAAAAACCCACAATGAATCACCAAAGTAGTAACTGGTAAAAGTTTACTGTGCACACACCAAAAAGACAATATGCAAACCAGAGCACTCACCCCAAAACATGGAACAAGGCTCAGGGGTATATTATTATAAAGCAGCCTAAATAGTGAGGAAACGGTGACTTCTTACTCTTCACAATTATTGGTTATAATATCAGAATTTCCTTAAATGATGGGGAATTGGTCAGTGGTTACCTCATAGCAACCTTGGGAAAGGTTCAAGTTTTGCTTATAATTTCCAGAGACATAAACAAGAAATGACCCAGGTCAAGTCAGCCTTGCAAAATAAGCTAAATTAAGCTTTGTTTGTATGACTAAACTGGTTATGTCTGCTCAGGCCATTTTTAAGGCTGGTCTCCATTTGTTTTTTATTTTAACAACCCCCTCCCTCTTTGGTCATTCTCTTAGAAGGCTGAGAGTATGATCAGCCACTATAGCGTTATATTTGGTTACCACCATTGATGTGGTCAGGCTGAAGAATCACACGTTAGCTGTTTCCATTAGTTGAGTCATCAGGATGTGTTTATAGGACCAGCATACATTTCATACATTTGATAATGTAAGTATATATGAAAATTATGTAAAATAGCAGTTTATATATTGTTGAAGGAAAGAACTACACTTTATTCTTTCTTCATATTCCCCAAGCTATCTATCCTAGCATGGTACCAGGTACATAGTATTTAGTATGTCTTGTGAAATGAATGAATGGAAATGGTAGTGGTAAATTGCACTAAAAATTATACTTATTTTACATAGTATAATGTAACAAGTGTAACTTAATAATAGGACGTTTGCCTTAGGGAACAAGCCAGGATGGAGGTAAAATGTAATTTTTGAAATTTGGCGCTAAATTTCTGATGCTTTAACAAACAACCTATGCTGTTTTTAGTCACAGTCTTAGCTGAGATGGGTACCGAAAATTCACTCACAAGACATCCATGTTAGAGATATTTTATGAAGTTGAATCTGGCTTCATCTTTTGCAAGAAATTTGAGTTTCCCTTTAAATAAATAAAGTGTTAATATGTTCAGTTAACTCCAACTTTTATTTTCTTCTCTACTTACTGTTTTTCATCCTTGTGTAACAGAAAGTAAAAAACTACCTCCTTTCTTTTCCTGAAATGTTTATATAGCACTAAGAATGAAGTATTGAGAGGTGAGACTCAGGTCAGGAAGGAGGGAATACTGCACCATACCAACTATTAATTTTGTGGAGAATAACAGATCTTAATTTTAGTTCTAAGTGTAGGCGCAATACAAACACAACCACCATAAAATATAAGATTTCTCTTCCTGTCTTGTACATATTTGCCCACATGGGCAGTGAGATCGAATTGTGGGAAGTAGACTTTTTATATTTAATTAAATGAAAACAGATCAAAGTGAGTTAGAGATTAAAAAACGCTATTGACTGTACTTTGGGTATGTTTTCAGACAGCGTTAATGGAAGAAGTAGCCTGTATTTGGGGCAACTGGATATTCCATCGATCACACATCCCAACCAACCTGCCTCTTCCTAGTCTCTTTCTTTTTTATCTACCTTCTTTTTTACCTACATCTTGGTACTGAAACCTGGAATGTAGCATTTACTCCTTCATAATTTGAAAATACAGTGACAGATGGTTACTGATACATTCAACCCATCTAAATGTTCTCTGAGTCTTAGCACAGTTGCAAAGGGGAGGATGTGTAAAATAAACTGGAGTGATCTCTTGTAGGAATGGAATTCTGCTGTTGAGAAGCTAAAGAGTGATGCGCTTGGGATTCTGCTGTCCAAGGACTACGTGGAGAAGGAACATCTACAGCTCTCTAACCAGAAACTGGATCAGCTTCAAGGAGAATTTGGTCGGCTCATGGTGGAAAGGAAAACCTGGTTAAAAAAGGCAAATGTTTTTTTTAACAGTGCCAATAAGGTCAGTGGGAAGTTACGTTGGTAATTTTAGGTAATCAGGACAGACCAGTAAAAGACTCATGATTTCAGTAGGCTGGCGAACATCACAGAGGTCTGGATTCCACATAGAGTTTCAAAATTAATAGCAGCAAAAGTGAACTTTTAAAAATATATTCCTTTATGATGAGTACTGGATGTTATATGTAAGTAATGAATCACTAAATTCTACTCCTGAAATCAATATTACACTGCATGTTAACTAATTAGAATTTAAACAAAAATTTGGAAAGAATATATTCCTATCATGGCCATTATTTGGTTCTCAAAACTAGGAAGTTCTATGCTTTGACATGTTAAAAAAAAATCCCCATGAGGGTTTCATCTTAGAGCCGTCATTGAACTGCTTGAGGGGACACTTGTGCCAACACTGCCATATTTCTCATGGAGTAAGGGAATTATCATAAAATGTATCAAGGTTAAAATAACACCTTGAAATTTTCACCAAAAAAAAATACTTCCCCTTTAAAAATTTTCTTTCATTTATCAGGGAAAGGTACATGAATATTGTAAGCCTTCTGCATACAAGCCATAAGGCTAGAAGCAGAGTCTCAACCTGACTGCCCTGCCTTGGTCTTGCCTTTTAAAATCTGCCAAGGGGAAATCTTGCTTTGGACCATCTCCAGGTCTTCTTGAGTTGGAGACTGTGCTCTGTTTCTCCTGGTTGATTCTTTTAATATTGATTGTAGCAGATGGTTCTTAGTGAGTGGTAATGTCTACATGTTCACATCACTTGTGTATCTGAAGCTGGCGATATTATTTGAAAATTTTTGTACCTTTTCCAATCTAATATACACCTTCAAACTGCCTTCTTGGAATTGTTCAATACCTTAAATTTTACTGATGTTTTTGAAACTGGACAATGTGACAGGAAATGAATGGGTAACCCCCAGAAGGTGGGTATATTGTGGTTTAAAGACATGATATCAACAATCTGAATACAATGTCCTGGTATATATCAAAATAGTTATTTAATTTTGAACTTCCGTACTAATAGGAAACTTGCAGAGTAGAATTTCAAAATAGAGGTGCTAGAATTACAGTAAAAAAAATGTTAAAGAAAAATTTGACAAATATGATAAACATCTGTTTGGGATTTCTTTGTTTTAACAGAAGAAACAGTCATAGCATATTACTGGAACTGTTGAACTAAGTAAATGGTAGGTGCTAGTTAAGTTTCTCTTGAACAGTCCTGTTTTTGAATAAGAGATTTCTTTTTTTTTTTTTTTTTTTAATTTAAATCCAAGTTAGTTAACATACAGTGTAATAATGATTTCAGGAATAGAATTTAGTGATTCATCACTTACATATAACACTCAGTGCTCATCCCGGCAAGTACCTTCCTTAATGCTCATCACCCATTTAGCCTATCCCCCCCGCCACCTCCCTCCCTCCATCAGCCCTTAGTTTGTTCTCTGTATTTAAGAGTCTCTTATGGTTTGTCTCCCTCTCTGTTTTTATCTTATTCTTGCTTCCCTTCCCCTATGTTCATCTGTTTTGTTTCTTAAACTCCACATATGAGTGCAATCATATGACATTTCTCTTTCTCTGGCTGACGTATTTCGCTTAGGATAATATACTCTAGATCCATCATGTTGCAAATGGAAAGATTTCATTCTTTTTGATCACTGAATAGTATTGAATAAGAGACTTTCTAACTTACATTACACTCTCATTCTACAAAATGAGTGGGTCATCTGTCAATCAAGTAATGTCATTTTTAAGGAAGACAGTTATAGAACATGTTGCTAGAATAAAACAATGCTTTTAGAACAAACCCTATAGTTTCAGCCCTGCAAAATGTAGTTTCTCTCCCTTCAATTTGTACCCCCCTGCTCTTGCTTTCTCTGCTCTCATTATGTGGTAACTTTCCAGGGAGACTTTCTCCTGACATTGCTTCTGGGCCTTGAGGGGGAAAGGAATGACATGTATTGCAATAACAATAATAATAATAATAATAATAGAACAGAGTGGTTACTTTCTCAAATTCACATAGTAATTCAGGTTAAATCATAAGAAACTATATTTCTTAACCCTCGAGACTTGACTTTTTTTTTTTTTTTTGAAAGAGAGAGAGAGGGAGAAAGAGAATGAGTGGGGGAGGGGTAGACAGAGAAGGATAGAATCCCAAGCAGCTTCCCTGCCACCAGAGCACGGCTCAAACTCACAAAGACACTTAACTGACTGAGCCACCTAGGCTCCCTCCCCCCAAAACCTGACTTCTAAATTAAAAAAAAAAACTTAAAAAAATGTTTATTTTTGACAGAGAGTTGGGGGGGCGGGGGAGAAAGAGAGACAGAGCGCAAATGGGGGAGGAGCAGAGAGAGGGAGAGGGAGGCACAGAATCTGAAATAGGATCCAAGCTCTGAGCCATCAGCACAGACAGAGCCCGACATAGGGCATAGGGCTGGAATCCACCAACTGGGAGATCATGACCTGAGTTGAAGTCTGACACCTTAATGACTAAACCACCCAGGTGCCCCTAATTTTTTTTTAATGTTTATTTATTTTTGAGACAGAGACACAGAGTGTGAGAGGGGGAGGGGCAGATAGAGGCAGACAGTATCCCAAGCAGGCTCCAGGCTCTGAGCTGTCAGACCTACAGGGGGGTTGAACTCATGAACTGTCATGAGATCACGACATGTCTGAGTCAGATGCTTGCCTGACTGAGCCACCCAGGTGCCCCAAGACTTGACTTCTACATCCCGTTTCATCACTGGAAAGCCATGGCATTCAAATTATAACAAGTTCAGTTGGGATTTGTTCATACTCTATTTATCCATATTATATCATTCTCTATAGTCAAGTGGCACTTAGAAAGGTATAGAATTTGTTCTCCCTTTTCAAAGCATCAAGGGAATAATTTCTGACTCCAAATTTAAGAATCAATGTGAAAGGTGATAGATACTTTTACTTCAGCAAAAAATAGAAGATGGAGTGTGGAAAGTGGATATTTAATCATGATTTTTGAAATGAAATATTTGCCCTATTATTAAGAAGCAATACACGATTAAATAATGTAGTGGGTAAGTCTGTTTAAATTAAAGAGGGAAGATCCTTAAGACTTGTAAATGGCATTTTTATTTTTTATTTATATTATGGAATCTCCAAATTTTACAAAATTCGCACCATTTTACCTAACTTTTGGCATAACACTTATAAATAACCCAGTTAAAATAAAGAGCTGGATTTGAAACATTAATATAATTTTAAAATCCCTTAAAATTGTGTTTTCTAGGCTGAAAATTCTGTTTATACCAGCAAACGGGTATTTTCAATTTGTATCATCAATTTATCTCTGAAGCACTGACTTTTCCTTTTGAAAATTCACTTTACCATACCTTGGGTGCATTGGATTTTTCTAGTTGTGAGCATCCTTAACCCTAGATGAAGTCATGTTGTCAAGAACTATGAGGCATGTGAAATTTTACCCAAACTTCAAGCTAACTTGCTAACTTGTCACAGTTTTGTGGATGCTCACAAAAGACACATGACTTCTGTGTCAGTTTTGAAAGACTTTATTACAAAAACAATGATCGAAATGTCCACATGCCATATCAGTTTCCCAAGTCCCAGTCCCCTGGGTGGGGGTGATGCAGATGGGCCCAGATGGATGACTGCACCTGCGGCAGGTGGTTTCCAAAAGAGGAACCCTAAGCTTGGGGAATCTTTTTTTTTATAGCAAACAATCAGCCAACCTGCTATTTGTCTCAGAAGGAGACATTTCCTCAACCTTGAAGGTTGGTTGCTGGCTGCAAACCCAACACTGAGAAAGGGCTCCAATGAAGAGGGGTCGCTGTGGGCCATTCATGGCACACCGATAATGATGAGTGGAAGCACTAGCCACTCTCCCAACACATGCAGCACTGTGAAAGAAAGAGGAAGTCAGCGCTTCCAAAAGATATTGACTTTGAAAATCAATTCCATTCTTGATAAGTAGAATTATTTTTTCAGCAAACAACCTCTTATTCCAAATTTCTTAAAGCTAGGTCAATATTCTCCTTCAATATCTGTGCCAAATACCAGCGTGAGAAAATATGCTAGTGTCACAGGTAATATAAATGACAGGATGTGACAGTTTGTGTATTTGCTCAATAAAAAGTGAAATGTGTGATTTTTAAAATACAACTTTCACTTTTTAAAAAGTTTGTTAAGTTAAAAAGGTGGTCATAATATAATCTACAAAATGGACTTTGTTAATGCTTTCCATATCATATATATTTCTTTTTTAATCTGGATTTTTATCATATGTTGCTGGTATTTTTGTTGCAAGCATCTGGAAATTCCTCTTTTTCCCTTGCTTACCTTTTCATTTTAATTTATTCTTCTCTCTCCCTACCAATTTTAGATAGGGATATTCTTATTTACTAGACAAAAAGTCATAATAATTTTTTATTGAAGTCTCTAAATGAGTAGTGTGGTTAATAATTCTTTAGAGAATTCTTTATTTAGAGATTCTTTAGAGATACATTTGCTTAGTAAAATTTTACTATACAATTACCGTGTATCAGGTGCTGTTCTAAATGCTGGGGTTACAGCAAAGAACAAACATACAAAAAAATCTAGAGTATGTTTCCAATTTGCAAAATTCAATAAAATATAATTATTGCCTAATTATCTACATTGACTAGACAACCACATTGCCTTTGCCTTTGCGTTGTGGCTCTAGGAGTGAAATTGATTACCTTTTAATCCTGCTAGGGGTTGATGATTACCCAAGGCTCAAGAATCTGTTTCATACCCAGAGTGCCTATAGCCTTTGGCTTGAGTGTGGTAGTTTGTACCTGTAGTGAGCGATAGGTGGCAATGTTAGCACACAGGACCTTAGCATATTGCTACTGACACTTTTCTTAAACCAGACACTGGATTCAAGTGGAGATTGAGCCAGGTAATTTAAGAACCCTAGATACTTCCTTTCTGTTTTAGAGTTATCTACTGTGTTGGTGAATTTATTGCCAAATCACTTAGCAACAAATACAAGTAAGTGTTGATTATCAATATTGGATAATAGCTGATTGGAAAAGAATTTCTCTAATTACTAGATGTTGCTAAAAGTAGGACATGGCATGAAATATGAACATAGCACCTATTATAGTGACTCATCTTAATCCCCCCAAATTTTCATCTTTTCATGATTATAGATTATCTTATTTATTTCTAACAAGTTCACAACCAAGGAGTTGGTTAAGATATGTCAATCATCCAAATTGTATTTATCATTGTTTAGGGAATGTGGTTAGAATCAAACAGAGATAAATATATATGTTTCAAGAGCAGAACAATATGAACCTGTATTTAGATGACAACAATGATTGAACCTAAATCTGTAAAACATGGCTGGTTGGCCATAAAGTTTCATTTCCCATGCTTCCTGTTCATAGGCACATGACTTCATTGGGGGAAAGCAAGCAGTGAAGACTGAGGCCAAATTTACATGGTGTGCTTCTTGGGTGATTAGCCTAAAAGCAAAGGTGAAGCAAACGCTGGGGCAGCTAAAGCAACACCCCAAAAGCAGTTTGAAATGTAGCAATTGTCATAGCTTCTACTGCTTCTGCCATCACTGCTGAAAGTTTTATGTCTTTTAAAAAGTTAATGTTGCTTTTTCAAGATATTTATAGCCATGCAAAACAGTAATGCCTACAGCAACATAATTGTTTCAGATAAAAACAAAATAATTAAGGATGAAGTTTGGTACAGTTTTTTCACTTATATATACACTATTCTCCCATTTTCAAAATAGATACGTTTTAGCCCAGATGTGGGAAGCAATTAAATAAAATGACTCAGTTGTTGTACAGATTGAAGAGTGAAGAAATCTGTCCAAATAGAGAACCTAAAAAATATTATCCAGAAGGAATTTGTTAAGGTGATGTAAATGAATTAAAGAAACTAAGCTAACTGTATTGGAAATTAAGGAAAACGTACTTGCTTTCAGTTTCATAATTCTTAGGTAGCCTGTCTCAGATTTCTCTTTTCCAGAACAACTTCCCTTTCTCTTACAAAGAACTGAAGCATCTTTAAAAACAAAAACAAAAAAACCCAAAAAAACAAAACCCCCAAAAAACCTCCCTCCATGCTTCTACATTTCCCTTCGCCTAATGTGTTGTATAGCTACTGTTTTCATATATCATATGTGTACTTTAGCTAAAGCAGTTAAAGATACTTGCTTTAAGATCCTTGCCTTCAAGACCCTTTCAGTCTGGTCTGGAGGAGAGGCAAGGGAACAGAAGTGCTGTATGCTTTGGGAAAAGCCCAAAGTTTTGGAGTGAGCCTAGAGCATTAGGGAACACAGAGGAGAGTCTCAGGGAAAAAGTGTCAAGGAAGACTTCTCCACAGGAGGTGAGCACTGAGCTAAATCTGAAAAGCTAGGACAAGGAGTGATTGGAGGAGGACTGCGTGGTACAGAGTTGTGCCATGCATGGGGAATCTAAGGTAATTCACTTTGCCACGAGTGTAGGGTATAAGACCAGAATGATGAGAGAAAAGTAGTAGAAGCAGACAGGGGGTCAGGGAGGGTCTTGAATAGCATGCTAAGAAATTTCTATCTTATGCTGAACATATCTGTAACTATGAACAGATATTAAGGACTTCAAAAAATCGTGATGAGGCAAACCTCCTGATATAGATGCAAATGATGTCTTAATTTACTCTCCTCCTGTATTCTCTCTGAGAGACTGGTGTAGAAACTTTTGGTTTTAGAACTTAAGGAGAGGCTATTTAAACCATGCAAATATTTGATAAATATGGCTAAACATAAAATTATATATATATGTTTATATATGTATATATAAACATATATATAAAATAGAAAGATTATCAAAACAAGAAATGCATTTAGCATCTTACGTTTTTCATGAGAACCCACAACTCAGCCCCTATTTAATTAGTCTTGTAATAAAGACACTCAGTTTTTTTTAATATAATTTATTGTCAAATTGGCTTACATACAGCACCCAGAAGACACTCAGTATTATCATTCATTCATTAGTATCCTTCACAATAAAGCTATCATGTGACTTCTAAGTGAGTCATGAATGTTATTTATTGGTTTCCCTTCCATGTACAATTTTAAACTGCTGCACATCTCCATTGGTATTAAATATATTCTTCCTTGTATTGTAGGCATTTCTGGTAGATTTACTTTCCTTTGCTGAATTAAAATTCCTTGAGGGTAAAACACACGTCTGTTTTACTTTGTGTTTACCAGAACGGAACATCTAGAACAGCACCTTTCAGGCAGTGAATGCTCAATAATTATTTGAATGATAGAAAGTAGTGAAATAGTAGAAACTATGGAGTTTCAAGGCCAACTACGTTCCATTTTCATAAGAGATTATACTGATCCAAGGTCATTGGAATGAAGAGAGCTTAATTACTTTAATATACAAGGAACACAAATTTTGAGCTCAATCTTTGTGTCATAGCTGAGAAGGAAGGTAATGCTGGGTGAAGAGATTTGTAATCACCGATGCCACCTGCTCCAAGAAGTCTCCAGGCAGCATTAATTGCCTATTTTTCATTATTCCTGTAGTATTTCTCTGTGCTCCTTAGAGCTCCTTAGAGAGGGGGTGTCTTAGTCATCTTTGCACGCCACCTAGCATTCAACAAACTTTGTTGAATCAATGAATGAATGACTGGACATGTGACAGGTCAATTACACTTTGAGCCTGAGTTTTCACTTCTCTAAAAGAGGTCTAACGATCCTCAGGGAATACCATTCAGTAATAAAAGTTCCTGCAACTGCTAATACATGTTCAAAATCTTTCCATGATAGAGTTGGAGTATAAATAAATAAATGGAATTGCAGAGTATTAAGTGAAAATTTTAAAATGTTTGTTAGGATGATACTTTTCTAAAATAATATAGGAGACTTTGGAGCCAGGCTGCTGAGGTATGAATCTGGTCTTAGACATTTATTAGTTCTATGACCTTAGGCAGTTCCTTAACTTCCCTGTGTGTCTAGCTTTTTTTATCTGAAAAATGGAAATAATAATTATATGTACCTCACAGAGTCACTTAGCTTCTAAATGAGTTAATACCTGACTGGTGCATAGAACAGCCAAGCACTCACTGAGTTCTAGCCATTATTTTGTCATTTTATATGCATTTAATACTGCACTAGCCACTCTAACATGACTTAAATGCTTTTGTTCCATTTTCCCGCCCCCAGCATGTACCAGAGTACATGCTTCATAAAGTCCAATAAATATTTGTTGAATAATGAAAAAAAAATAAATGCTTTGCAGATTATAAATAGATGCTTTTCCATGTAAATATTCCCAAGATTATCCTAAAACTATTTAGGTCAATAGATTAAAAGAAACCAGAAAGTATAAACAGTGACTAGCTGGCTAGGATTCTACTTATGTGTCTGGTTTATCCATTTCGAAGATGGACTTACCTCAGAAAGAGTAAGAGTTTATTAATACATAAACTTCCTCCATTCCTTGTTGATAAAATGCATCAGATGCATGCCATTTTCTTTCTTTTTAGTTTTTATTTTGGAGAGAGAAAGCACGCGAGCAGGGGAGAGGGGCAAAGAAAGACAGAGAGAGAGAAAAAGAGAGAGGGAGAGAGAGAGAATCTTAAGCAGGTTCCATGCTCAGTGCAGAGCCCTAAAGGGGGCTTGAGTTCACAGCCCTGAGATCATGACCTGAGCTGAAATCAAGATTAGAATGCTCAATTGACTGAGCCACCCAGGTGCCCCATACATGCATTTTCAACCCCAAACTCCTTTTCCAATGTTTTGTTTTGTTTTGTTTTGTTTTTTGTTTGTTTGGGTTTTTTGTTTTGTTTTGTCTTGTTTGTTTGTGTGTTTGTTTAGCTTTTCAGATTGTGAGGCCAAACCAGTTTTAGGTTCTCATGATTTTACACACCTCTCATTAACATCACTTGTAATGTGGAGTGAGTTCTGGGGCCCAGCAGCAACAATCTTGGAGTGGCAAGAAATAAGCTGGAGCACCAGTAGGGAGCAGCAAACACTGGGAGCTGAAAATCCCATCACCCTTTTGCCCTGCTTTTCTAGCATTTGGAAGCCTGGGCAGATTTGGGCAGGACCTGAATCAAGTATCAGCTTGCCAAACTGGGAGCCATGGGAAGTTATCTCAGGTAGTATTTAGGAAAGGAAACTGAAGCTTTTGGTTTTGATGAAAACTGAACCCAGAGGAAATCTCTGCAGACAGTGGGATTCAATGCTCTAATGAGAAGCTGAATATTGTGTCCTTGGTAATTATAAAGGTTCCAACCAAACTCATTCTCCACAGCCTTGGAACTCACGAAAGGAAAATTTCAAGGTTCTGTAGCATTTGGGCTTTTTGCTTTTAATGTAGATTCTTTTCAAATAAGTTAGTCAAGAAGCAAACAATAGTACTTATTAAACATCTTTGTGAAACAGCATGAAATATTTATGCTGGATGACTAACTCATGGTTCTTGCTTAATTTATTAATCCCATAGATATTTTAAAAAGAGTACAATGTGCCATGTCCTGATACCATCTCTATTTGATTTGGTCCAGCCTGCTTTGGATCCTGTACTTAACAATGGAAAAAAAAGAAAGATCTTGATGAGCGTCATAAAGAAAAAACACCAAGCAACTCCTTAGTCTTTTCCAAACCAAGGCAAAAAGAACTGGTTTGTCTCCTTATCCTTTTAAGAACCGTGTGGTTATACAAAATAGTCAGGAAGAGCTAGAACCAAGAGGGAGAAAATATTATCCTTGTGTTTATATCCTTGTTTTTGCCTCTAGTCATAAAACCTGTATTTGACCAGGTGTGAAGAAAGAGGGGGATGGGGAGAGTAAACTAAAGGGGAAATATTAATTCCAAAGGAGTTTCTATGGGCATGATAGTGTCATTGCCAGAAATAACCTGTTCTATAACATGTGTGAGACAAAGAGATTCTTTCCAGGCTAGATCCAGTATATCAGGTTCCTTATGGATATGGTAAATAGAAAAGCATTAAGTCCTATTCTGGGGATAGATTAAGTGAGAGCAATGATAGTTAGATCTTTTCTGGAATTGGTATGTGGATTCCTCATTAAATGCTGCATGGGGATAAGAGAAATGAGTTTTACATGTGACTCTGACAATCACAGGGAGTATAACTTTTTTAAAAAGGAACCCTCCTTTAAATCAATACATTTAACATGTCTTTGTGTTTAGATCATTCCCATTAGGTCTAGGTTAGGATTAAGGGTAAAGAATAAGCTCTCTTATAGTATCCAGCTCATCTTATTTACAAATGCATTTGTTGAGCTGATGAAGGAATGAAATCACTCGCCTCCTTTCTACTGCTGTAGTTCTATCAAGTGTGATACATAGAGCAATGTATAAGTAAATGTTTTCCTAACGCTTGGATATTTTTGAAAAAAACTGTGACGAAAATTTTGCCATTTTGATTATAAGTTATGGGTTATCTTAATATACCGCTTTTTCCTTCTACTGACTGTTTAGACCTTCAGTTTATTCCCATGTTATTAAGCTATAATACTTTTATAATAACATTCAGGAGTGGGGTGGAGTCACCTCAGACATGCATTTAATGTACATGTGGCTTTAGAATCTAACTCCTGTGAAGAGAAGACCACTTCTTCTGACCATATCACTGCCCAAGGATATGAGAGTAGCAGCTGTTCACAGCGGCCACAAGAGGAAAGGCCCAGTGGGATGAATGACAGGCAGCAGGTGGCCACGCTCTTCCCAGTGACTTTTCAAAGATGTGTCTGATCGAGATGTAATCACGAGCAAATATTTTCCGAGTACTTAACTACCATCGTGCCCTAACTTTCATATTTTTTTCTTTAATTATTAAAACAATAACAAACATGATATGTATTAAGGTTATACTGGCTTAATACTAAAACAGAGTGGAGTTAAACTTGTAGAGAAGAAAAAGCGCTTTGGAATTCTCTATCCTTTCCCCCATTCCCACTAGGAATTTTGGGAATTATCTTAAGGGAAGAAAGAAGTGAATACCCTGACATCTACATATATATGTTTTCTCTTTATTTCTTCCTTTAGCTCAGTGGCTCTCAATGCTAAATGTGAATATGTATTACAGTAGCACTGGTTCACATATACTAAACTTTAAGCATGATTTAGGGCAATTCATGATAATTTTGACTACACTGGATTTTTGTTTTAGGCACTGACTTTAAAACTTTCTTTCTTTCTTTCTTTCTTTCTTTCTTTCTTTCTTTCTTTCTTTCTTTCTTTCTGAGAGAGACAGAACGTGAGAAGGGGGAGGGGCAGAGAGAGAGGGAGACACAGAATCTGAAACAGGCTCCAGGCTCTGAGCTGTCAGCACAGAGCCTGACGCAGGGCTCGAACTCACAAACCGTGAGATCATGACCTGAGCCAAAGAGCCACCCAGGCACCCCCTGACTTTAAAACTTTTAAAACTTTAGAACCTTTGAGGGGCGCCTGGGTGGCGCAGTCGGTTAAGCGTCCGACTTCAGCCAGGTCACGATCTCGCGGTCTGTGAGTTCGAGCCCCGCGTCAGGCTCTGGGCTGATGGCTCGGAGCCTGGAGCCTGTTTCCGATTCTGTGTCTCCCTCTCTCTCTGCCCCTCCCCCGTTCATGCTCTGTCTCTCTCTGTCCCAAAAATAAATAAAAAACGTTGAAAAAAAAAAATTAAAAAAAAAAAAAACTTTAGAACCTTTGAGTAACATGAGACTCCACTTCACTTAAAATAAGTAATAAAAATTTTAAATATAAAACAAAATTCCAGAAACAGTGTTTACTGCAAGCGGCATTTCAATGTGTTATGGAAAGATTGAGAAAGTAATTCAAATAATCTTTTCTAACATCAGCATCTTGACACATTTGGCTCTGTTGCCCACTGTAGAATAAAAGGGGGAGTTCAGATAAGGAGAGTCTTCAGGTTTAAAGTTTCTTTAATAAAGCTATCTTTCTTTTACAGTTCTATATGGCATAAGAGAAATCACTTAACTTTTCTCTGTATCTTTTCATACCTATATTTACAAAAAGTAGGTTTTAAAATCTCTTTTAAAACCACCTAAGATGAACAGACTTCTTGGAAATGCCCCTCCTGTCTTAAGCCTCCCCTGAATCTTTGCTACATGACTCCATGGGCCAGGGTTTAAGAGCAGGGGCCTCAGGGAGACAAATTGAGTACAAAGACCAAATCTGCCACTTAATAGAAACATCACTTTGTGCAGCTCATTTAATCTCTCTGGGACTCAGTTTCTTCAGTCACACAATGGAGATCATTTCTCACTTCCATCTAGGGCTATTAAGGACAATGTGTCTGAAACTCAGCAGACATTCAAAAATATTTGTTGGCTGAATGAAACACATAGTATAAAAGGAGCAGAAGTCGGTTCTCATTAAACTGTAGTTATTATTATTACTTTCCTATCATCTAAATAATAGGAATGATTTTGTTTTAAACATTTTAAGTGATCAGAAAGAACAGATTCAGGGGACATGAAGAAATTGATGAGAGTATAGACTATCAAGATATAAGTAATGCAACAGTATTTGAGATATTTCATTTGTAAATTCGAATATTATCCAGTTCCAGTTCTGGCATTAAAACTCACTCCCTTAGATGGCAGCCAGGTGTAAGTGCTTGCGTGCTTTTACACAGCTCCATGGTGGTAGCCTCTGCATTTGGCTTAAACTGTGTGCCTTCAGCATCAACTCAACCTTGCTCCTCTGGTCTCTCTTCAGGTCTCAGTGGTTACCAGACTCATGAGGCCATCTGCTTTCATTTCTTATGAGTCTTCTTTGGAGTCTTCCTACTCCACCTGGTGGGCTCCTATCAAGCTCACTGGCTTCCAACTGACAGTCCAGGAAGGCTAGATTTCAAGGCCCCTGCTGACTGTGGCACTATCAGGGTTCCTGGGATAAGAGTGTTCTCCAGACTGATATGGAGCATCCCATAAGGTTGCTTCTTCTAGTAGTGCCAAAGGGCAACATGCCAAGAGCCCCATGCCATTCAGCTTTTCTTCAGCTTACCTAATTCATCTCCTGCTCTGCAAGCCCAAGGTCAGAGACAGGTTATCAGGACACGTATGGAGACCATTGCACTCTACTCTCTCTTTCCGTTTTCCTCATGTTACCATGGTCCTCTTTTACTACCTTCGTATCGTATACTCCTCCCCCTTAATGCCAACTAAACCTTAATGGACAAAAGGAAAGCTCCTCTCTACTCTATGGTAACTCCAGAAACTTAATCCCCCATGGCTGGTTGTTGATCTGCTAATAAAAGAAGAAAATATAGGAATTTAAAAAGCTTCTCTTAAGACAATATCTTGATTTGCAAGGTGATGTTTTTTTTTTTCTGCATAATCCTATTTTGCATGTCAGAAGCTAAATATTATTTTGGTCTTAATCTTTGCACAGCTTCAGAACCAAATTATAATCTCGTTTGTAGACAGATGGATGTCCTGGATGAAGTAGGTGGAAGGTCTTACGCTGGGAAAAACAAGGGATAAAAACATACTGGTCATTTCTTGAATATTGCCCTATAATGTTTCAGGTTCAAAGTTAAATTTACTGGGAAATTGCCTTTTAAGAACATAAGGGATGTTCAGGTTGTGAAAGTCTGCATAACGTTTTTAAAATATCTCATCCATTATTGGTATACATTACAGAATGTGCAAAAAATAAACCTGGCTCTCTGAATTCTGTACAGTTATAACTGTGTTGTATAGATACATTCTCAATGTAAACTATTGTGGTAACTTTATGGTGTTGATATTTATCTATGCCGAGCTAAGCTGTGATCAGTTTCCCTAAATGGAGCCTTAGAACTACACAGCTGTTTTCTCAGACCAAGATTGTTGTTTTTGGTTATGATCAAACAAATAAATTGAATAGGCTGGTTTAATCTCTAGTATTTCATGTACACATTGATGTAGATTTTAAACTAGAAAAGCAGAAAATGAAAGTATGTTTTCGTTGGCAGGCATTTGATGTACTTGGAAGAGTTGAAGCTTACCTTAAGCTCCTTAAATCAGAGGGTTTAAGTCTGCCTGTCTTGGCAGCAAGGCATGAGGAATTACACAGAGAAATTACAGACTGCACAGCTGATGCTTTGCAAGAGGGACAAGCCTTAATCAGCCAGGTAGACTCCTGTAGGTAAGTCTATTTCTTCCTCCGTGTAACAAGCTTTTCCACGGTTTCCACAACCTGTTAAAAAATAAGTTACACAATTTTTTTTTTTCTGCTTCTGATGTTTTGCTGCATTATGACATGGCTTAACAGGATCTATTGAATTTTGGTCAACAGTGATTCTGAACATAGCAATACTCATCCACAAGTGAGACCATATTCTGAGACTGAGGACCCAAAGATGCTAATGCTTTTTTTCTATGAGTTTCTGAGGTGGGGAGAAAGAATGGACAAAGGAAAAAACAGAGCTTAATTCTCAATGCTTTTGCTAGCCTAGCACCTCTGTGGGGTCTTTTCTCATTTTTAATTCTTGAAAGTTGAGTCTACCCTGTCCCTTTTTTCCTTTCTGGAAAAAAATAAAAACCAAAAAACACAAGAGTACCAGAATCCCCTTTCACTTATGACCTTCGTGGCTCACCAAGCAAAATCCCAAATAAAAGGTGACATTATTAATAATAACAATAGCTCACTTTTTGAAAACATGAGAGCCCATCATGTGCCAGGCACCGTGCCAAGAAGTTTAGGAACATTGTGGCATTAATCCTCACAGCAGCTCTACAAGACACACAGAGTAGTCCCCCCTTTACCCACGGGGGAGTACGTCCCCTCAGTGGGTGCCTGAAACCACAGATAGTGCCCAACCCTATATATATTATGTTTTTTCCAATACATACATACCTATGATAAAAGTTAATTTATAAATTAGGCATAGTAAGGGATTAACAATGATCACTAATAATAAAATAGAACAATTATAACAATGTACTATAATAAAAGTTATATGAATGCGATTCCTCACTCTTTCTCAAAATATCTTATTGTACTGTATTCACCCTTCTTGTGATGATGTGAGGTGATAAATGTCTACAAGGTGAGATGAAATGAGGTGAATTACATAGGCATTGTGACATAGTATTCAGGCTGCTATTAACCTTCTGATGATATGTCAGAAGGAGGATTGTGTTCTGGACCATGGTTGACCATGGGTAGCTAAAACTACAGAACAAATCTGCAGATAAGGAAGGGACCTTGCACTATTAATGGTCTCCTTTTTATGAGTAACTGAGACACAGAGAGGTTAAATAACTTGCAGAAGGTCACACAGGCAGTTAATGACAGAGTCAGAATTTGAATCCAAGAGCATGGGCCCTAGACTCCACATTTTTAAAAAAATTTACATCCAAGTTAGTTAGCATATAGTACAACAGTGATTTCGGGAGTAGATGCCTTAATGCCCCTTACCCATTTAGCCCATCTCCCCTCCCACAACCCCTCCAGTAACCCTCTGTTTGTTCTCCATATTTAAGAGTCTCTTATGTTTTGTCCCCCTCCCTGTTTTTATATTATTTTTGCTTCCCTTCTCTTGTGTTCATCTGTTCTGTGTCTTAAAGTCCTCATATGAGTGAAGTCATATGATATTTGTCTTTCTCTGACTAATTTCACTTAACATAATACCCTCTAGTTCCATCCACGTAGTTGCAAATGGCACGATTTCATTCTTTTTGATTGCCAAGTAATACTCCATTGTATATATATACCACATCCTCTTTATTCATTCATCCATTGATGGACATTTGGGCTCTTTGCATACTTTGGCTATTGTCTGTAGTTATGCTATAAACATTGGGGTGCATGTGCCCCTTTGAACCAGCACCCCTGTATCCCTAGACTCCACATTCCTAACCAGTGTGCTAGGGCAGGTTGTTTTTATGAATGCCTTTGGTGAGTGTATCAGTGTGAGTTTAGATCTGGGAGGAAATGAGGAGAGATAAGGACTTTGAGAAACAGAAAGAGGATGCTCTGGGAACGTATGAGAAATAATAGGGATTGGAAGACAAAGGGAGATGCTGGGGCAGATGATGGAACACGTATCACTCAGGAAGAAATAAAGGCAGGGCTTAAATTTTGACAGAGCGAGACAAAAAGATTTTTGCAAATGAGATAAACCCAGTTGTTTATCTTTCGTATCCACAATCTTCCTAAAAAACAGACATTAAAATTGAAGAATAATTAAATAGGTCAGAAGTGGTAAAATTACCTTATTTCTATTTAAATCTTCATTCTGCTCTATTTTAGATGTGTTTAAAAGTGTTGATTTGGTGAGTTTGGGTTTAGGGAATTTTCTTTTCAGAAGACAGTCTGAATCTGGATGGAGGTATTTAGTCAGAGCTTGTGATGGTTACTATGGGACCATGCAAAGCCAAGATCAGAAATAATCCAAGATCTTCCAACAGGAGCCAAACAGCTGAGGCTACCAGAAAGGCAGATGGTTCTCCCCTTTTAAAAACTAACAACTGTAGCTACTAAGTTTCTTTACTTTAACTCCAACCCATACATCTGGTAATGGTGTGTCTGCTCTGTTTCAGGAGCCCCAGCACCCCCATGTCTGGCCCCAAATTGTGGGCACAAGAGCTCCTTTCTCTTCTCTACTGTTTAAAGGTTCAGTCTCCCAGAATGTATATGCGTCTTGGACCATGCAAAAGATATTCTATGGGGTGCCTGGACTCAGGGTACCAGGGTACATGTTGGACGCTGATCTGAGTCATGTGATGATAGGATTAAGTATTGAGTTCTCCAGTTAGAACTGGGGAATGGTCCCATTTCAGTTTCACAAATGAGTCTCAAAGCACAGACACTGTTTTCTCTGTTTAGGCTACTCTTTACTTGCGGTACTGCCTTGGCCAGTTTCCTTTCATGCATGGGTAGATCAGGAGGCAGCTAAACACCCTTCCCTAGATCTTTGGAGGTCTGTATCTGGTACACTGCCCCAGAAATTCTAGGTGCTTTGGCCTCCCAAAGTGTGAGCTTTGTTTCCTCAACTCAGCAAGACCCCTGGGCTGTCTTTGGGTTCTACCTCCCTGAGCTTTGGTCTGGAAATTGCCTCTCAGGCAGTAAGCTGATGTAATCATAGGCATATCTTACTCATTTCCCTTCTCTCGGGGATCATTGTCTTGTGCTACCTGTTGTTAAATGTCTGAGAACTCTTGTTTCATATAGTTTGCCTATTCTAGTCGTTTAAGGGGGGTAACTCTAATCCCCGCTGCTGGCCAGAAACTGAAGTTCCCTTTTAGTTTTGATGCTTAGCTCCTAGAGTTAGAAAGCTGGTCACAATTTAGTACTCTTAAACTTTATCCCGTTTGCTCTAATTAGTAATGTTTTATCTTCAATACATAAATATAAAAGGGAAAGTGCTTGTATTTTATACTGTATTCTGTTTTCAGGGTTTTAGTGATACTTTTGGCCATGCACTTTGTCATGGTGGACATGTTTATTTATTTAGTTAGTCTCATTCTTTCTGCCTTCTTTGTCTTTTCCACTCTTAATTCATATATATACATATTGTTTTTTTGAAGGTGAAGGTGAATAGTTCTTTTCTTCAAGCTTCAGACTGAGTCTTAATATGAGAAGCAATAGCTAGGGACCATTTCAAGAAACTTGAATTTAAATGGTTACGTAACTGGGTTTAAAATAAAAAATATTAGCAGTATGGTTTCTGTCTAAATCCTAGACAGATGAGCTTTCATAGTAGTTCCAAAGTTTCCTTGGTTCCTAAGATTTCACAATAGTTTACAAATCCATCCTATTTTCCACTTTGCAGGAGGAACTGAAGCTAAAGTGAAATTGTTACTTGGCAAAGGACATTTTTGATTCAGAAGGTAGATGTAGAATAGAAATCCATTAAAAACTGAATTGAAATGCATTAGAGTCTTGGTAGCAAACTAAACCCCACATAGCTACTGACCTCAGTCCTGTGCATGACATTTGAGACTTGCTTCCTTTCCTCATCTAATGATTCATCTGTTAAACGATGTGGGTCACCAATCATAGGAAAGAAGAGAACCTAAAAATAAGATTTCAAGTTGCAGCCACTTGAAAGTGAAGGTGGAGTTTAGAAAACTGGCCGTGAAAATAAACATACTACAAATTTCAACAGAGGAAAGTACATGTCACTGGACATCACAGTGGGCTTCCTAGACTTCTGAATGCTAGCACACTGCTAGGACATAAAACACTAAGGTCCCCACTATCACACATTTAAAAACTCAGATGGGTAAGAAACTTTAGCATCAAGGGGATTTTGCTTTATGCATTCTTAGGGTCAAAATGATGTCATGACTTTTATTTATTTTTTTTTAATTAATGTTTTTATTTATTTTTGAGACAGAGAGAGAGAGAGAGAGAGAGAGAGAGAGAGAGAGACTGAGTGGGGGAGGGGAAGAGAGAGGGAGACACAGAATCCAAAGCAAACTCCAGGCTCCAAGCTGTTAGCACAGAGCCCGATGTGGGAATCAAATTCACAAACCCTGAAATCATGACCTGAACCAAACCGACTGAGCCACCCAGGCACCCCGTGATGCCATGACTTTTAAACTTAACTTCTCTGAACCTGTTCCCTCATCTGTAAAATGGAGATGTACACTTCTTAGAGGATTTGTTTTTGTTTTTTGTTTTAATCAAATGAAACAGCACTACTCTTAGCAATTGGTTTACCTTTTTTTAACCTTCTCTACAAAGAGTTTTAAGAGAAAATACTAAGAGTCACATGGTTGTTGCAAACAATTCCAATAGAGTCAGCTGTACCAAATCATACTCATTTTCATGAACTGGGGAAGGTTATATTTGAAATAGGTCATATACACATTTATCTTAAGGTAATAAAAGACAAAATTTAGTGTTGGAGCAGGCAGATAGGAATTTCAGAGACCCTTAGATCTAATTTTTTTTCCTGTTAGTCAATAAAATATGACTTCAGAAGTTCACATTTCTCAGAGATGATGCTTCCCAGTAAATTTGAGACCCTTGTCATTATTTTCTTGTAACTATTACCTTATGAGGAACAGATCCACACTGTTTTTCTATACTGAAATCAAAACCCTTTGAAGTTGGAGCAGCCTCACAAAATAAATAATGGTTGTTTACATGTTTCCTTACCTTTCTATTTTCTCCCTGTATTTGGGTGATAACTCTGAATCATTGCTAAATAATTTATTATCTTTTCAGAGTTTAATATCTGTCATATAACCTAAATATACTTTAATTTTAAAGACATTTTAGCAAATTCATTTTCACTTAGTTATGATACAAGTTACTGCATCTGATAATGGTCACACTTAGACTTAAAGGAAGTTGAAGCTTGGCTACAGGAAGGAAGCCTGGCTTCCAGCACCTCTCACCTCTTCCTAAGCTTTGCTTGACACAATCTTTGAGCGGGCAAGTCTAAAGATAGACGAAAGGAGGCCTGCTACCAAGTAGAATTCTGCATTGATTAAGCCATAGAAAGCTGTGGTGATTGGAAATACTGGGTTGGAGACCTGATATGAAGGTGAAGTTTTCTATAATTGGACAAAAACAAGGAATCTCTTTTTTCTCTGTGTAGCTACCAATTCAAAGCTAAAAACCATATAAGGCCATCTTGTGCAATATCCATTTGCCTTTTCATGTTTACTAAAATTAACTTAAAATTAACTAAAATTAACTTAAACTTGCTTCCATATTGACTCAATTTCTATCTTTGCATAAAAGACTGTATCTACCAGTTTTCATTCTACCTTGTTACAGTGAATTTAAGCTTTAAACCTCATTCTGACTGAATAGGTTGCTGTGGCATAACCGTAAGTGCTGTCTGTTTTGATCTAACACTCATTGCTTATTTAATGTTAATCTTCATATTTTTGTATTTTACAAAAAAATAAAAATAGGAGTTCATTGGGATTTTGCATTCTCTTTTCACAATTTTCATTATGTTGGCTACCACTACCTCTCTTGGTTCATGTTATGAATGGTGATGAATTTTAGACCAGACATGGTTCATTCATTTATTCATTTATTTATTCCAAAAATATTATTGAGCATCTTTTATAAATCAGGTGCTCCCATGCATCTAATGTAGTAGGTGGAATGTCTTCCCTCATGCTGTTTATATTCTAGTGGGAATAAATAGCCAACCAATAGCTAAATCAAAAAATGAGATGTTCTTATACACCAATGAGTACTCTGAAAAAAATGTAAAAGTGAAATGGGATAGAGAGTCACTGTGGGCAGGGGACCATGGTAGACACTGTAGTCAGGGACAGAATCTTCAAGAAGAAGGAGCTACCATGCAAATAGCTGGGAGATGAATGGACCTAGCAGAGCAACACAGAGATGTAACAGAAGGGTGTGTAGAGTGTGACTGGAAGAGATGGAGACAGTAGAGAAGGGCATGAAATAGCATCAGAGTAGGTAGGAGTCAGACTGTATTCAAACGCTCATTGGCAACAATGGCAAGCATTTGTGTGCTTTATATAAATTAAAAGTTTTAGTCCCTAAAACCACCATGTGATATAGGTACTGTTATTATCATGGTCTCTATTTTGCAAAGGAGGAAGCTAGGGCACAGAGAGATTCAATAACTTTCCCTATTATCAGTCACATGGTAGTAAGAGGTAAAGTGAGTACTAGAATGCAGGTCTGAACCACTATGTCAGTTTGCTAGCTCTGTCTATTCCTTTCATTGAACTTTAATCAATAACAAAAAGCCTGATCACGTGGATTCTTTTTTTATTCTAGCATGCTTAAAATGTGACAATGTACTCCACCTATCTGCTAGCTTCAACTCAAGTCTGCCCTTCCCTGCAAAGTTTTTTCTTTCAGTTTATTTAAAAAGTTGTTCAGTGTACATATAGGCATCACATTGACATGCCAGCACCAAGATTCAAGGGTAGTCAAAGATATATAAACCTGGCCCTGAATCTCAAGAATGTTACTAGAGGCTAGTCAGGGAATAACACATCCAGGGAGTGTGCATGAGGCATGAGGAAACCATGGGGACAGTGGGTGTTGGGGCCACCTCTTCAGAGAAGGGAGACACAATTCCTAGCTTCTAGGATCAGGATAGGTCACGGGAAGGACTTGAGAAGGCCACTGTTGAATTTGATAATCTGACATGGTTGAAGGCTCTGCATCTAGCCAGGATGAACAGAATCAGTATCTACCATACAATACTTTTTGAATTCCTTTGTATTAGTCAGCTCTCCCTCCTGGCTTCACTTTTCATTCTGTGGTGTTCTGAATCATTCTTTAGTTGTTGGATTTGTAACAGTGTTGTCTCCCCTCCTAGCTCATGACATCATTTTCAGGTCAGCCTTCAAGGTCAATCATGTAGGAAACCTTTTTTATGTTCCTTATCTTAGTATTTACAAACTAGGTGGCTTGATTTGAAATGTTATGGTGCTGGTATGATATTAAAAGAAAGATTTTATCATAGTAAAAACATTTTAAAAGATCCTAAGTGGAAAACAAACAAAAACAATCCCCACCCTCCAACAAAACAAAACAAAACAAAGAAACAAAAACAGAAGTTTCCTTTTCCTGGTAGAGTTATCTATGGTTGTATTTACTGGAATTCTACCAAACATTTAAGGACTTAAAATAACTTAAAAGAAAACAAAAACAAGTTTGATAATGCATTTAGATGGTAAATGTCAGATACTGAAATTTAGGATATTACAAAGTTGAGTTCTTAAGGTAATTGTTAACTCAGCCACTTTCCAAATATTTTCAAGTGTATATTAAATTGTACCTTTTAGGGGTTGAGTAAATGTTGTAACTGTAAGCTGGGTCTGGTAACATTGTCAATGCTTTTATAATTCTGAAACTGTTAGTACGGAAGACATCCTAAGTTCACACTTTCCCTTGCATCTGGAAGTAATTAGATTAGGTTCTTGTCAAATATCTAGAAGTCATTCATTACAGTATGAATTTGTTCATGTATGCTGTTGATGGTGTGATGTGGAAGTAGCAAGAATGCCAGAAGAAGAAGGCCTGGGGTTATGGAGTCCACAGAGAAACTCCGACTAAAGAGGCAGAAATATGTGTGATGGATGACTGAAAAGAAGTCCTCTCATGTTAGAGAGAGAGAAAAACAACAACAACACAGGAAAGAGTAAGGGAGAAAAGTGAGTGGGCCTATTTATGAATAAAATGCCTTCATGGTGCTGTTTAGAATAGTGCAAACCTGAAAAACAACCTAAATATTTCCAGAAAATCAGGAAATGTTCAAATAGTTTGAGGGCAGGCACATCATGGAATATTCTGAGCCAATATAGAAAGTGTGTTTTTGAGGATTATTTGAAGACAGAGAGTATCCTTACCATATAATGTTAAGTGGGCGAAGCAGGTGTGTAGAAAGCACCATTCTAACTTTGCAGGGAGAAAAGGGCTGCAAAGAGAAACACTTTTTTAGAAAGAAACACATTAAAATGTAATTTCATATTTTCCAAATTATCTTAAATGAGAATATTGGTCTCTTTAGTTCTTGCCATGCCCTTTTTATCTGAGGATTTGTGTCATCAATTATGGAAAATTTTCAGCAATTATCTCTTTAAATATTGATTTGTTGTTATTCCCTCTTTTCTCTTCTTTAACTCTTGGCAGAGAATGCTGGGGCCTCTGGGTCTGTCTTCCAGGACTCTGACCTATCCTCTTTGCATCTTACTCTCATTGACTCCCTCACATTGATCTCTTTTGTTGATTTTTTTCTCCAGTTTTCATAACCATATTGATTTTATTTCTGGGATTTCTAACTCATTTTTTATATCTACTTTTGTTTTAGTTCTGACTGTTTTTGTTTCAGAGTTTCTTATTCTTTTATTATGGGTGTTGGTTTTTTCTTTGTCTTGCTAATGATCTCAGTTATGTTGAAGTCATCTTCAGATTGCGCTACTTGCTTTGTTTCAGATTGAGTACACTTCTTTCTTGATTGTTGAATGTCTTTTCTTAAGATTTATACTCCTCATGTGTCTTGAAATTTTAGATTGTACTCTCACCTGGAGGAGAAGGGTTATTTTCCCTGCTTTCTTCTCTCCTCTCTGCTCTTCCCTCCTTACCAGCTTTGAAGTAACTTCCACCTGCATTCAGTGTCTCCAGTCTAGCCTGTGCTGTTTGATCAGGGCCACCCGCAGAGATGCTGTGGTTTCTAGAGATGCAGCAGAAGGTGGGGTGGGCTTCCTGAGTCTCCTGATGTGTCTGATTCTTGGCCTCAGTACCAGTTGGCTATAGCGTTTTTCAACCTTCTTTTGCAAGGAGAAAGAACACCATCCCTTTTGATTTCAGGTAGAATCCTAGCTATGGTGCCCTTCACACAGGACATATTTTGCTGTGTCCTCCTAGGACTGGAGCTTGTGGCTATCTCTGCAAGCATCTGGACCAGAACCCAGGAGACCTATACTTTAAGCCTCACTTATCTACATTTTGGTGGTGAGGGATTGGCAGTGTGTATAACTTGAGTCAGAAAAAAAAATTTGTAAAGACATACATTTCACTTCTACAGTATGAATAGCGCTTTTTTCAAAGTAGGGATAAAAACCAGAGAGTGGGCATTATTTCCTCCAAAATTAAGATCATAAACATGAAAGGGCACTGTTTGGGTCCCTGTCAAAAGAAGCAGCAAGCTATGGATAAGGAAAATATTTTTTTCCCCATTTTCAGTGTATAATTTGTTCATAGACAAAAAGAAAAACTATGATCAGCTGATTCCTTCGGATGAGAGAGTAAGCTGTCAAGTACTTACCATCTGGTTCAGCTCCTAATCCAGATGGGCTGCCAATAGTAATTTATGAAAGGTTTGAAAGCAACTTTCTGTCCTCCAGAAAGAACCATGAGAACACATCAACATTGTGAATTGCTCCCTTCCCCCAGCCCCAATTTGCGGCAGATGCAGAGATGGGGCAACTGCTTCCGAACAACAAATAGAACTGTCTATTTTTGAGCCAGGAGTCAATATGTCTCTGCTCTTTAGAAAAAAAAAAGTCAGTCATGTTCCTTCCCCCCTTCCCTCTCTTCTACTGACTCGGTGAATAAGGGAGTAACGCAGCCATGATGGAGTTTCTGACAAATGTCTGCAGAAGCCCTCATAGTCTGTCATTTCTGAGTATCTGTGATGTTTGGAAAAGTCAAAGTCAACATCGGGAATACTCTGGTGTACCTCATGTTCATGCTACAGACAGGCACCATCTAATCCATTCTTAATAGAGGAAGCCCAAAGATCAGTCATTAGATACAAAGCAAATTATAGAGCCACAGGTTGTTAGACCCAGAAGTCCACGGTTGGCCCCTATCCACCCAGTCAGGCAGCACCTAAGTAGTGTGGCTTCAGAATCAGAATGAAATGACAGGGCACTTTGTCTAAGTTTCTGTTATCTGCCCTCAGTTCTTGCCCTGTCATTTAGTTAATATTACTGTCAAGTAATAAGACTCATTCCTGAGTGACTGATGGAATTCTAGTAATTTATTTTCAGTTCACGTAAGAATTGCTGGCAGAGAGTGAGGTCATATTTTTCCTTTGATCAAACCATCTGCTTTTCAGGCTCTGAGGAAATTGCCAATATGCATGCTATACATGTTTTAAAATGTTCTGGAATGTTCAAAAGAAAAGTCTGGAATCAGTGTTTAAAATTTCTAACTGAGACTGATGGAATCAGAGCTGGTTATAACCCACACATTAGGCTTTCAGCAAGAAAGAATGGAGAGGGAGTGGTTACTAGGGTTGGAGTTCTGACAGATATATGCCCATTGGGAATCCAGGAAAGGGAAGAGATTAATGCTTGATCAGACAAATGATCTAGCTGACATAGGGAAAGGAAAACCAGAAAACTAGGGTAATTCAGAACTCCTCATACTGAGGAAGGGGTCCATGCCACAAGTAAAAGTGGAGTGCACACTGGACAGGCAATAACAGCAGACCTAGGAGATTCAGTGGGCCCCTCTAAGGCTTTAAATAGGGAAGATGTATCAGTCAACCTAATGATAAATGCTAACCGTCAAAGAAGAATTTAGTCAGTCTTTGGATAGCCCAAAACTACTGTAAATGAGCAAAGAGCAAAGTCATCATTGTTTGAAACCTAGTGGGGACTAGTGACATTTTATACAGTAACTATCTGTGCATATGTTTTTCTTAGTCTGTCTTCTCTTCCCTTAAATTTTGATTAAAGTGTATTTTATTTCATTTGGAAATATACATTGATCTACTATTTGATCTTTTGAAATTGGCAGTGCTTAGCACTGCAGGAGATATTTGATATATGAGTGAAAAGAATGTTGTCTTTTCCCTTAAAGAATTTATAGTGTAATAGATATATACAGTAAGACACACATTACCACAAAATGAGACCTAATCTGGATCATTGAAAAACCGAAAATGAATGGTCCTTCCAAAGACAAAGAGAGATTGTATTTTCTTGGTTATGATTCATCTAAATTAAAACTGTAAGTTGCTAAAGAGCAATATTTTTACAAAAGGAACACTTAACCTGGTTTTGTTTCCTCATTTCTGTTCTCTGTGCTAGAGGTCCCTTTAAAACGTGAACTTGGACAAGTGCCCCTCTAGTGATCACTTCGCAAACTACAAGCAGACATTGCATTAGAGAAGTCTGCCAATTTCAAAAGAACATGCCATGCCAGTCAGGCTAATCCTGTTTCCCTTAACAGTCAACTCCAGAGAAAGTGAAATTTTAGAGGACGAATACCCTCCCACCCTCTGTCATGTGTCAAGACTCTGAGGTCATGTGTGGACTCTGAGGTCAGATAAAAGGCTCAAACCCCAGCTCTGCCACTTAATAATGGTGATCTGGAGAAGTTACTGAGCCTTCCCGTTTCTCAGTTTGCTCATCTGCAAAGTGGAGATATCAATTATACCCAGATCATAAGGTATGAAAATTAGAAAAGAGACTACTTCAAACATTAAAAATGCTGCCTTGTCACAAACATTAAAAATGCTGCCTTCAAACATTAAAAAAGTGCTCAGTTACACATTTACTTTCACAAACTGTTCTCTGTACCTTCTTTCCACATTGCTGCTGGTTTTTCACTTGTCTTTTTTATTTATCTTTCTCATTCCAGATTTGCATATTCTACAGAGAATATGCAACTTATATAGGACAACTTATATTGGAACTTATATAGGACAACTGGGCTTTTAAGTGCTTTTTTAGTATAGAATGTCCCAAAGTCTAAAGTCAAGCTATAGTTGGTATTACCAGTATACTGCTTTTATTTACAAAATTTGTGGACTTTAAGTATCACTAGAATTATTTCTGTGAAACTCTCCTGATTTCTTGATTATACTCTTCACCATCCCTGAGTTGTTAAAATGCAAAACTAATTGTTTTAAGTGTAACATCTGTGGAATATTATGTGTGAGGAATAAGATTTCTCACAGTGGTTTCATTTTCTTCCCCCAATTAAACTTCTCTGGGGCTTCAGTGGAACCCCCAGGACATACATGAATCCCATGCACATCTGACAAGATTCTCAAGCTGCCCGATGAACCCTCACCCCTTTGGCAGCTTTATTGTCATTCCTGTGAAGTTACTTTACCTCTCAGTCATTTGGGATCTTGCCCTCATTTCATTACTAATTAAATTTGTTTTTACAGAGTCATAAATTAATTATTTGAGGTAAAAATTACTGAAATCTATACTTTGCTCCAAGATCTTTTTTAACTCTGGGTAATTAAATTTAAGAGGTATCGTGTTCATCTTTGTTAGTATTTGAAGGAAATGACTGACACAAAGTTAAAGACTTCAAAATTTCTTACATAGTAGGAGAGACTCTGTCTTAGGGGTAGGTTGAAAATTAAGAGGTGCTCACTCCATCAGCAGTGTTTGTTCATTGTCTTGCATTGCTGGTAGGCCTAAATTGGACGTGGTTAGGAAACTAGAGCAAATGGGATCCAACTCTAAGGTCATGTATTGTTTTAAGGGCATGTGCATTTAATGAGATCTCGTGTCACTTTTCTCTTTCTCCTGAAACCAGTACACAGGTGAAAAATGACAATATGAGGCTTAGTCTCTTTTTTATGAACAAGTACACTAGATTCCTAATTGTTGGTGATAACTTGGTTTTCATTTAATGAATACAGCCTTGAGCATTTGTAATCATTGAGAACAAGGAACTTTGTGTTACATAAATATTTTACCCTATTGGATTAATAAATGGCTTGTTAATTGGTTGATCCACATTTCTATTCGAAGAGCATCTTTAGATAAATGAAGCTTTTAAATAATACCCCCAGGAAAACTCTTGGCAAACATACTGTGTTTTTTGCCATAGGGTTCTCAAAATATTTTAGAGAAATATTAAAAAGTAAACCTTTAGAAAATACTAGACCTGGTTGCAAAAACCCATAACTCATCTTTTCCCTCAGGACCAACTGATTTAAACAAAGGAACATAATTTGGTTTTACTTAACTTCTGTTATCCTAAAGCCTGAAGCTTGATAACTTTTATCAACTCATCCCTATCTTGAAAGAGCAGATCCACTTTCAAATGTTCCTTGCTCATGGGGCTTCTGTATCAAGGTGGAGTGAACTAACAGCTGACTGGTTCCATTCAGCTCTCAGATAACCGGAGTCCATGAGATGATGGGATGCATTCAGAGACGAGTGGACCATCTGACCAAACAGTGTTCAGCGCACAAGGAATTTGCTCTTAAGAAACAGCAATTAACTGCCTCAGTGGAGGGCCACCTGAAGAAGGTAGTTTCTTAAACGTGTCCTCCTTTAGCTACTAATTAGATGCAACTCCTTACCTGCTGTTACTAGATGGTATGGCAACCTCAGCATGGGGTGCATGGCGGGCAGATAGTGGTGGGTCTTCTTTGGCTTCTCTTAGGTTCCTCATTGGGTTTTATAATTGAACAATATAGAGTTGTACTTCACTATTGCTCATCAACCATTCCTGTCCCAGGTTGCTAAAACTTGACATGTAATCCTACCTGCCATGCTAGCCCTGAACACAGGTACACAAAGGCAGTTTTTGCCTTATGCAGAACTGAAATGTGTGCATGTTGAGATTGTGTGTCCATGTTTTACATGGTTCGGTGTTGGAACACCATATTGGAACATGGTTCAGTTCCAATATGCACAAATTTCAGGTAACATGGTATTGTACAACACAAGGACAGCAGATAAATACCAAAAATGATGTCTCAGAGATTTCCAGAACAAATTGTTGTTATCATACTTTATTGAACTAGACCAGTACAAAGGACATGGCCATTCTGAATAAAAACATAGATGTGAAAATCCTCTTCTCAGAGTGGAGGCAATGGCTTAGTACAGGAAAACTTTATTTCCTGTTTTCAAAGAGGAAGAAAACCAGGCAACTACTATTTGACTAAATTAAAAAATTACTTATCTGTAGCTGGGACATACAGCAAAACTAGTAATATCTCAATGACATTAATGTTAATGAACCTTGATACCCACACTGGGTCTCAGATTTTCAATGATGTCTTCATCCGATACAGTGGACTCCTGTGCCTGACTCAAACACGTAGAATTAGTAGGCCTCACAGGAGAGGGCATTAATTAACTGTGTCTCTGTCTAAATTGCCTTCCCACCTGTTATTGATCAAGCAACTTGGGAATTTGAGCCTTGTTCTGATGCCTGGGTCCAGAGAGATTCCAAATATGGCAGCAGCTGTGGTGCCACATTCTCTAGAGCTTGAGACTCAAGCTAATTTGGTGGTGGTGGGCAACACAGTAGGAACTCAGACAAGTGTTGCTCTTTGTCTTTCTGTCAATTCAGAGCCAATTTGACTATGGAAAGCATGGACTCTAGTTAGAACCAGGAGATGAAGAACGCAACTTGGATGGAATAGAACCCTTTAAAGCCTGCTTTTTCATTGATTCATGTATACTGGAAATCAAGTCATAGTCCCCCACGTTCATCAGTTAAATGGCCTAAGCATGTCCCTGTGTTTTACTGTCACATATACAGGGTTTGGTGCTATCCCAGTGTCCCTAAATATAGCGACCCATAGGATACCCAGGCCTTGGACCTTTACTTCAAGATGTGCCTATAAACTGGGCCCCATTCAACTTACAGTAGATGATTGTGAGTTAATTAATCAGATAAATTCATCTCTGCTGATGTGTTAGCAAGCGCATTATCCTTTCTAGGAAATATAGATAATAAATTCTTAGAAGATATGGATGATTATTTATATCTCATTGCTGTTAATAAAATACATGTCTGTTAATAAATGTATGTCTATATGCCCTCTGTTGGTGGGTCAATAGTATTATGTCATATGAAGAGCAACATTATTAATTTAAACACAAAATTCTAAAATATTTAAAACTGTTTTTAGATGAAAATTGGTATGCCCACTTAAAATACAATGGGAATATGGGGTAGAATTTATGTTTTCTATACATATGCAAACATGTATGCAAATATATATTACTAACACTGCAATATATTCTTTACTGGTAAAGGTGGAAACGTCAATTCAGAAAATCAGTCCAGTACTTTCCAATGCAATGGATGTCGGTTCCAGCCTTTCTGAATCAGGGAAGATTTTGAGTAAATATTTGGAACTAGATATTCAAGCTAAGGTAAATTAAATAGGAATTATTATTATGGTTATGATTTTATAAATATGATTTCTTTTCTTTATATTCAGTGGGTATAGAACTTAATGCTAGCTCTTTTGAGGGTTATAATTCTAAATATTGTGGCAAATAATGGCTTAAAACTTCTATTGTGTGCATCTAAATTACTTATACTTCAATGTGCATTTATTAGGGTGTTGAGCTCACTGAAACTTTGTAACCTGGTATTAAACACTCATTTGGCCCCTTTTCCTTGCCTGGGAGATGTTAGCAACTCCTTTTGGGAGGCCAGAGGAGGCAAGGGAGAGTGCTTCTCTAAGACTATTTGTGATTTTCTGCTAGAGTAAGTTACAAAAGAAAATTACCAGAAGCAACATGCATTAATGCAAGATTCCAGAAAGCAAATAAAAACACAATCTTGTTTGCAAACCCAATGTTCAGGGACAGAAAATACCCTCCTCTTCTTAACATCTTCTCTAGCTCCCCCTTACCCCTTTCACAAGACACTTAGGTTAAATATTCTAGCTAGTGGCTCTCATCTGCCCTGAGTCCCAGTCTGCCCCAACGGGTGTTTAGGAAGGTGAGTCTAGCGCCTCTCCTGGCTCACCCAAGTCAGTAGGCAATGGCCTTGTTACTCCATTGGTTCTAAGCCAAAGGACCTTCATCATGTTCGGGAAGTCACAGACAAGCCGATTTTTTTTTAATGGAGTGTTTTTTACTCATTATTTAAAATGTTTAAAATAAAATGTATGTCTGATTTCAATTTCATTGTTTTATTTTCAAAATTTTAGAAGGAACAAGGAAATTACGTGGGGAGAAACTCCCCTGCTTCCTCCTACCCAGAGTGCTATCTGGATGCAACACTTGGAAATGAAAATTAGCTTCATTCAATGCAGTACTTGGGAAGCATATTAAATACAAGCAGGGAAGCAATTCCTCCTTGCTGTAATGACAGTGAAGCTTTTTTCTTTGGTTTTTGCTTGATTCCTAGCTTAGTCTCATGTAAAATTTTACATGGTTCTTTCTGGGTCAATTGTATATGTAATGTCTACAATACCTGTTTATCCATTTTATCAGTGAGATTTTACTGCCAGAAATTGCACCCAAAACAAAACACAGAAGAGTAACCCTTTAGGCTGTTTAGATTTCATATGTAACATTTCCCCTATACTTGTTTAAAAACCCTTCTAGATCAAGACTTAAATAAGACTGCATAATTGACATGCCATTATTTTATAAATTAAAAAAGGAGTAAACAATTTCTATTAACTTGCCATCTCTTGTATAACAAAATTAGTTTAAGTATTTGCTAGAGCTATTGTTAAATTCATAAAGCCATTCTCGTGTATAATTATTATATAAATTATTTAAAACATATCTGCCATTTGGTTTTGTAACTTTTCATACTAACCTTTCTTCTATTTGTGACACAGAAAATAAATGCTCTAAATAAGAAGTGGAGCTGACAGAGTGAGAGAATGGTTTGAAATGGTTTTCATTTTAAGATGACTTTTTCTTTTTTTTTTTTTTAATTTTGAAAGTTGTGCCTTTCTTTCATTGAGGAGAGCTGGTCTGAGTCCAATTAATAATTGTAATAGATGGTGTACAGCAGGTAATGAAATGTGAATGTTCATGATTCCCCTGTCAGCTTCTGACCCCCTGTGCTTGGCTTCCATAGGAGACAGCACAAGAATTAGAAGCAGCTACAAAACTTATGACAGAGAAAAATGAATTTGAACCTGACGAAGTGGCATTGCTTTCTTCTAAAGCTAAATGGCTAGAGGAAGAATTAAAAATACTTGGGCGAAGCATCAGCTCCAGGTCACAAGTCCTGCAAACTTATGTGGCATTTCTAAAGTCATCAGAGGAGGTACGGTGCCTATATGCTGACCTTCTTCAGCAAGGTGGCCTCTGCCCATCTTCCTGCTTTCTCTGGGGATGGAAGCCCTGGTGGGTGGGTCCATGTCCTCCAGTCCCATGCATGTACTCACTTACAAGCTCTTTATTCAGCAAGGCACCATACAAGGACTCAAAGAGTAAGTTGTTTTACTAAAAAATAATGCAAGTGTGTAGGTGTAGATATATTCACAAATAAGCAAAGTGGTTGTATCGGAACACTTTCTACTGTAGTCTACAAACATTTACAATATCCTAAACATAGAACAAAATTACTTAAAAATAAGTTGCCTTCTACCATGGATCTTTTTGAATACTTGAGCAATTAGTGTGATTCATTTAAAATACATATACAGAATCAGAAATTACGGGCGTTTGGGTCCACTCTCAGATCTGTCTTGTTTGATGCCTTTTAACGAGTTTTCTTTGAGAGCTTCCTCTGAGGCACTATTTTGATAGGGTTGTACCAGAGACTCTGTAAAATCCTGTCTAGTAGACCAACATTCCCTTTCTCAAAGGTCTCAGTCTCTGGAAGATGACATCAGTAATGGAAAAGTGCTAGGGTCCCACCTCATTTAACTCTAGTGGCAGTGCACACAGGTGCACACAGACCCTGCTGCTTTCAGGGAGGTGGGTACTGGCCTAGCAGGAGGTAGAGCCAACCGAAGTTAGGGAGCATGCTCGATTTCAATTTTCCCACTGACACCCTTCCCTCCTACGGCCACCGTCCTGTCTAAGCACATTTCCTCCATCAGTTCTCATTTTGCAATGTTCTCAATTCTCACCACTCTGGAGAAAGGCCATGCCCGGTCCCTGCAAATCTCAGGTAATACCTTTTTCACCTCTCTCCTCCTCCTTTTGTCATTTCTTAGCCCTGAACCCTCATGGTTTGGGGCAAAGGTATTACAATTGACAGAATTATCCAGTTGATGAACATATTTGCTTGAAACTTGAAATGGTAGAGAAAGTACAAAGAAGGGCTGTTTTCTGTGTCTTCATTGTCAAAATGCACCTGCTTGGCTTCTAGTTCAGCATCTATTTCCATGGCCACCCTGGCCTTCGTAACCAGGAGTCTCTCTAGGGCTGGAACCTTAGCTTTGTAAGAAACATGTTCTCAGAAGGACCTCATGCCCTTTCATCCTCCCTGCCTTCACCAAATCTGTTCTCCACCCTGGTGGAGCCTTCTGTCCTTCTCATCTTGGCAGTGCTCCTCAGTCTGTCACCCTCCTACCCCCTCAGGGTGGCCTTCTCTCCTCACCGGCTCCTGCTTACTCATTTCCAGCCTGCTCCCCATGCTGTCAACTCCCTGCCTTCTACCCTGACCTACACTGCCAATTCCCAATTCTAGATCAGTACAACACTCTATTTACTCAGCTTCCACTTCCAAGCTTTCAGACACTCCTGTGGAAAATCATACTGTTGTGCTGATTGGTACCATTACAATTTGTGGGTCTCTGCTTGGGTCCCCCATATGCTCCCTAGTTGGTGCCCATTCAGTAGCAATTCTCAAACATCTTACTCCAGTTTACATCCCTAAATCTCAGCCAATGCCTATTCCTCATATGTGACTGAAGAAAAACAAGACCATCGAGCCTAACGGTCTTGACCTCCTTGGACTTCCAAACCTATTGACATGTTCACTCACCCTCCATTTGCCAATAACATGAAGTCTCTATTTGTGCCTAACACAAATCAGTCATCAGTCTCTCCCTGTACACACCTACATCCTTCAGAATCTAGCTTCAGCTAGACCCATCCTCTAATTGTTCAAATCTGCTTTTTCTGTTGCTTCCTTCTCTTTGGTCTGTATCTATGCCCAATGGTCTTGCCCTCACCAAGGCTGTCACTCTGTACTTTTCCTTCTCTTCACACCTGCACTTCTAGAATGGGAAGATGACACTTCTTGTCTCTGCCTGCTCCCCAAGCCTCACCCCACTGCCTCTAGTGTCTTCCCTGTTCTGTCCTGGCAACTTACCAGTTGACAAATGACATGGTGTATTTTCAGTCTTCACCCCGCTTGATCTTTCTGCCACATTTATTTAAATAACTCACTCTCACCTCCCATGACTTTTTAAAAGACAGATTTGTTGAAGTATAATTTACATAGGGTAAAATTCACCTACTTTAGAGTGTAATGATTTTGAGTATATTTACAGAGTTGTGCAAAGCATCACTGCACTCCAGTGTTGGTATATATATATTTCCATCACCACAAATAGAGCCCTGGTGCATATTTTTAGTCAATCCTGGCTTCCAGCCCTCAGCCTCAAGCAACCACTGATCTGCTTTCTGTCTCTATAGATTAACTTTATTTGGATAATTCATATAAGTGACATCATCTTGTCTACTTCTTTATCTGTTCCTTCTCCTTCTTCCTCATTTGGTTTTCTGTTCCTGAAGTGTGGTGGATCATGGAGCTCTTACCTGTGCTCTCTCTTTTGGACATTCTATATACTTTCCCTGCAAAATTTGCATCCCCACCTATGGTTTCAATTCACCAATAACAAAAAACAGTTTCTCAGCCCCAGCTGTCTGAGCCCCAGATCAATGCTTTCAACTTCTAATCATACTAATGACCTGTGTTTCCTATAGGCTCCTGAACACAACCAGTTGTCTCCTTTTCAAATATGTTTTTCTTCTGTATTTTGGCATAAATGACCCTGTCATTTTTCAAAAGTCCAAGGTAGAAACTTCACAGTCTTTTCTGAGCCCTCTCTCTCTCTCGGAGCACATGTTTTGTACAAGGCCCCATGCTTTTCATTCCTGACTTCATTTAATCCTTATAACATTTCTATGTTTAGTTACTATTATGCCTACTTTAAAAATGGGGGAAACTGAGACTGAGAAGTTAGGTATCCAAGATCAAACAGCTAGTAAACATGGAAGCTGAAGTTCAATCCCCAGTCTCCTCCCTTTTGTTTTTTTTCCTATATCAAAGGCCATGCTATCCCTTGTTTATGTATAGGGGCAACCTAAAAGATTTCTGAATCCCCCTCCCCTCTACTTGTGCCTCCTCTTTCTTGGTTCAAGCCCCCATCATCTCTTGCTCAGCTTAAAGAAGTTGTCTTCTATCTGTTCTCTCTGCCTCCTTTAATTCTCCCCTACACTCCTTTCAGAAAACGGTCATTCTAAAGCAAATCTGATTAGATTACCTCCTGGCATTCAGACACTACAAAAAATTTAATTTGTGAAACAAAGTATAAATACCTTTACCAAAAATGGATGAAGTATTAAAGTTTATCACTTACCCAAAACATAAACTAGTACTGATTCAAGGGAATTCCTGTACTTACTTACATTCAAGGCTTTTTTGAGAAGTTGGAAAAAGAGGATGAATTAAAGTTTATGTTTTTAGAGTTGTACATTACAGACAGCCCATCAAATTGACACTGATAGAAGTACTGATAGTTGTCATGCTGATTCTGAATCATTGTGATAGCTATCGGTTGTTTCACACTAATGAGAATCTGTCACATCGTGTTGGTTACAGCAGAAACCAAGCTGAAACCTGCTGGCCAGTTTTATCCTGCCACAGTGATCCCTCTAGCTTCTTTCTTAACCGATCAGCTTATGCAACCTGAACTTCATTCACACTAAGAGCTTTTATCATTCTCTGAACCAGTGTTTTCACACCTGTGCTTTTGCACATGTTATTTCACACCTGTGCTTTTGCACATGTTATTCCTTCAATCTGGGATCTCCTTCTACTCCCTCTCACCCTGGACAATTCTGAAAGACACAGATCAAATGCCACTTCCTTTGGGAAGTTCTTCCCTATTTACTCTGTGTAGAGTTGGTGGTCCCTCTGTGTATACTTGTTTTTTTGTTATGATAATTTGCTTATGGTTCTCTTTCTCCCAGAACTATCTTTGGGAACCCAAGGAAATAAATGCTTAATTCTTACTAGGGAATCTTAAAAGACTCCATGAAGGAGGTAGCATTTTAACTAGTTCATGAAGCATAGGTAGGAGCAGAAAATTAAGGAAAGATCATTCTTGGCTAAGGAAAGAAGCATCAGCAAAACAGAAGCATGAATAAATGGAATATGGGAAATGAGAATAGAACTGTTTCTGAGCACATTTGCAGGCTCACCTATTAAGTTCATTTAGATGAAGGATGATGTTAATGCCTTTAAAATATAGTGACTAACCATTGCCTGAAATTTCTCTCCCTGTTAGATTGCTCTTTCAGTCTCATCCTATTGGCTATTAAATATTAATTTAATGCATAAAAGCTTGTGTCAAAAATTTTCTACTATTTCTACATTATCCAATTACCTGTTAATCCATAGTTCTGCAGGTGCATTTGGTTTTATATAAGCTCTGATCAAAGACAGTGATTTAAAATAATCTAGTATTGCTAGCATTGGTTACCAAATGAGGAAATAAAATTTTAGGCAGGTGAAGTAATATACCTTAGTAAGATTAGCTCCTGAGGCAGTTTAATATTAATACTTGCACAGAAAATTAGTAATTGTACTTTTTATTCTGGTTTATCACTGATTAGAAATTGTGATTAATAATCACAAATAATTTTTCACAGGCTTATATTTCTTTCTTTCTTTCTGATTTGTATTCCCTGGTTGTATGTGTGTATGTGTGTCATATGTCTTTCTTCTGAATTATAAAACTCAGCTTTAAATGGAGCCACCCTGGTCTTTGACATTAATTGTCCCCAATTGCAAAACATGCACATATATAATACATAAATATGGTTTTGGCTATGGTAAGTAGGTCTTATAGGTAACAAACTTGTCAGCTTAATTTGCTACTGAGGGGTACTCCTGTCTGTCAACAACCTAAATAGATTTGCATGTCTTTTCAGTTAATTGACAATATTGAATAACTTTAAAAAATTCTGAAATGTTTGGGGCGCCTGGGTGGCTCAGTCAGTTAAGCGTCCGACTTTGGCTCAGGTCATGATCTCGCGGTCCGTGAGTTCAAGCCCTGCGTCGGGCTCTGTGCTGGCAGCTCAGAGCCTGGAGCCTGTTTCAGATTCTGTGTCTCCCTCTTTCTCTGACCATCCCCTGTTCATGCTCTGTCTCTCTCTGTCTCAAAAATAAATAAACGTTAAAAATAAATAAATAAATAAAATAAAAAATTCTGAAATGTCATTTCCATTTGATTTTTAAATAGGCTTTTATTAGAATCTACTGTTATTTTTCTTTAAAAATGTTTTTAAGGAGTGCCTGAGTACCTCAGTTTCTTGAGCATTGGACTCTTGATTTCAACTCAAGTCATGATCTTATGGTTTATGAGTTCAAGCTCTGCATTGGGCTCTGCACTGACAGCACGGAGACTGCTTGGGATTCCCTCTCTCTCTCTCTCTCTCTCTCTCTCTCTCTCTGCCCCTCTCTCTCTGCCCCTCCCCCGATCATGTGTGTGTTGTTGTTGGTGCACGTGCACACATGTGTGCATACTCTCTCTGTCAAAATAAATAAATAAACTTTAAAAAATGTTTTTAAGTGTTTTTAATTTTCATTTATATTCTCATTTTTTTAAGCTAGAGGAGCAGTGTCAGAGCCTAAAGGAGTTTTACCAAACTGAAATCCCACGGAAGGAAGAGGATGATGCTGAATCCAAGCGTCAGTTTGACTCAGCTGAAAAGCAGTGGCAGCTATTTTTAAACAGGAGCTTTTTAACTCAAGACCTAGGGCTTGAGTTCCTTAATTTAATAAATATGGTAAGAATGATATTAAATGTGTCACACCTTCTGCAAGGATTACTATCAAAGTCAAAATCATAAATTCAAGTTCAACTGTCTGCTAATCAACCTTGCTGGTTTAGGAAGTTTTTTTGTTTGTTTGTTTGTTTTAGCTTTATTCAACCTAGAACAGTCCTAAAGCCCAGCATTTACATGCTTATTTGGTCTTAGACTTCCTATTAATTTATAATGAAGGCTATTTTTTCAGTAAGGATGGATTTTTATTTATTTATTTTTATTTATTTTTTAATTTAATTTTTTTTTAAATTTACATCCGAGTTAGTTAGCATCTAGTGCAACAGTGATTTCAGGAGTAGATTCCTTTTTGCCCCTTACCTATTTAGCCCACCCCCCCCGCCACAGCCCCTCCAATAACCCTCTGTTTGTTCTCCATATTTAAGAGTCTCTTGTGTTTTGTCCCCCTCCCTGTTTTTATATTATTTTGCTTCCTTCTCCTTATGTTCATCTGTTTTGTATCTTAAAATCCTCATATGAGTGAAGTCATATGATATTTGTCTTTCTCTGACTGACTAATTTCGCTTAGCATAATACCCTCTAGTTCCGTCCACACAGATATAATGAAGGCTATTTTAACTACTAAGAAGAAAGAGTGACTGTCATCCAAATACAACATTGCCACTATTACACAGAGACCTCAGTAGAGGTTCATGCAAAAGTTCTGTGTTATTTTGAGAATATGTAACAAGGTCTTTACAAAATTTCAAGGAGCTTAAGACAATATCTAGGATGAATCATCATTTTGAAAAATTTCATACCATAGCAGATCTTTCCATAGTGAAGCTCCATTATATTTAGAAATGTACTCTAAATTTTAGTTAAGTTGTATTTGTAAAATACCCTAGAATCTTTATATCAACCTGTGGCTGATAAAGTTCTCTACAGAGTTTTAAAAAATAGCTACTCCAACTCTCCTTTAATGCCTCAAGTATCTTCCTAATGAAAATGCTCATGTCATTGTTACAAAATCCCAGCTACTAGAAACCTTTTTTTTTTTTTTAATGTTAAGCCAAATCTGTCTTTGAATCTGTTTCTGACCCTCTGTAGCTACACAGGGGAAAAAAAATCACATTTCATTCTTTTTACACATGTAAGTCCTTCAAACATTGAAAACAGTTGCTATGTCTAATCTGAGTTTTTTAGGCAGCTAACCACATATAAATCCTTTCCATCATTTGTGAGACAGTTTCACTTCTTTCTGCATCCTAATTATCCCTCCCAGAATTTTCTATGGTTTGCCAAAATCATTCATGAATTGTAACCAAAAAGTGAGGTACAACATCAACACAAAGTACAACAAAGTGGACATCATTTTTTACTAAGGAGACCTAAGACTATGCTAGCATTTTTAGCAATAATTTCACTTTGCTGATTCATATTAGGCTTGTAATCAAATACAACTCCCATTACATTTTCATTGCAATTCCTGCCAAGCTAGATCACTCCCATCTTATATTGGTCAAGCATTTATCTTTCATATACAAATGTGGGCCTTTATATTTATTTATTACTATTTAATTTCATTTTACCTATGATTCCATCTTATTAAAGTAAACTTGACCCTGCTATCTACTACATTAGCCATCTTTTCTAAGTTTAAGTCTATATATTTGATAAGTAGGCCTTCTATGGCTGCAAGTAGAGCTTTAATAAAAGTGTCTATGGGGCAAGTTGACGTCCTAACCCATTCAGCAATTGCTTGATTAGACAGTTTTTTTAAACAATCACAGATACTTCCAATGGTACTTTATTTAAACCATTAATTCACAACTTTTTTCCTAAGTCTGTAGTGAGAGAGACAGCTCAAAGAAAGGTCTGCCTACAAAGTATCCTATCCATTACATAAGTATAATTTGACATAAATCAGGTTGACTCCTTGTGATCAGGGAATTCTTCCCAAAGTGCTTACAAGCTTCTTGATCGATGATGAAGTTACTGCACTAATTATCAATGTAGGGCTTACCAATCTGTAAATTATGTAGTCCATCCTTTTCCCCCTTGTGAAAACCAGGGCATTCTCCTTTCTCTAACTTTCTGGCACTTTTCTTATTTTCTGTAGATTTGCAAAGATAACTGACATCTGCAATTTTCCCAGTGCTCTGAAATGTGATCAATCTCAGTCTGGAGACTGAATTCATCTGGAAGAATTAGGTTCTGTAACTCTTCTCATCACTCTGAGCAACTCTTTATCTTCTCTAGCTCAACCTTCGTGGTTTGAAGACCATTCTTATTAAGTCTATGTGGGGAAAAAAAGTATTTATAGTGCTGATTTATCTAATACTATTCTTAAGCATCAGAGAAAACTTGCTAAGCAATTCGCCCATGTTCTTATGTTGTACGGGTGCTTACTGTAAAAACTAATTAAGTGATTTTTTCATTTGGAACATTTAGAACATGATTATCTATTGATCTGTCACCTTTCACATTTTTACTTTGTTCGTTATATAGTCTTTAGTCTCTTAATTGTGTACTTCTCTAATTTACACCCAGAAGGAATTCAAATATTTGCAAATTGCATTTTTGTCTATCCTTTTTATTACGACTTCATTTCAGAAATTTACTTTTCAGTTATGAAATTTCCAGTTGTATCTTTTTTTTAATTAGATTTCAATTACCAATACAATTATCTCTCCTGTCCTCTCTACATCTGTCCTGTACTCTCTTGATCATATTAATCATGGGTATTTCAAAGTGTTTGTCAGCTAACTCCAACATCTGAGCCTGGAATTGTTTCTGTTGTCTACTTTTTTCTCTTGGTTTCCAGGCATGTAGCCCTGTGTTGGCAGGACTGGTAAATATTCATCAAATATCAGACATTATGTATAAAACACATGCTTTACCTCAAGGTCCTTAAAAACTGTCATATAATAAAATTCTTCCTTACTGGTAAGAATTAAGATCCACATAATAGTTAACTTTATTGGTTCAGTAACATTCTGAGATAGGAAATCATTGGTAAAGCAAGTAAAACACAGTTTTAATTTCTTCATATTTTTTGGACCATCAGGATTTTAAACAAACATTATTGTTGAAATGTGGTAACCAGTTTGTGGTTGCTAAAGAGGAAGAAGGCCTGCTGGCATTTTCCACTGAATGTTCTGCTCTTGATTGGGTTGCTGTGGCTCATCTTTTCAAGGTTGACACCGAAAATTTTTCAGTTCATCTAAAAAATCATCAAGATCAAAGAAATTGATTTATGTGAGAACTCTGGGCAGACATGTTAATGAAAGTGCTAATTTACTAATATATAGCAGTGAATATCAAGGATGCTATCCAGTATACTGCCTTCCTGTTATCAACGTGTCTGGAAAACAAGACACACCATTCATTGTGCCTGAATCCAAATGGAAAATGGGTAATTTAGTACCCTATTAGATAAGATTATGGCAATTTTTTCCATGCCCCTAAACAGAAGTAGAATGAGTAGCGTGTTTACTAACTAGACCTTGGGCAAATTATTTAATCTCGGTGAGTGGTCAAAATACTCAAGTCTGCCAAGTACATAATCACTCTTCTTGAATCCTGCTAGCTAGATAGCACAAATACTACTGTGCACTCCCTTTTCCAGGCCTCACTAGAATCATACCCTGCTGATTATAGTCGACATTGATATGCTGCAATTTCCAAGTTTACATTAAATTATATATTATATTTTGCTTAATAGTTTCTTAATAATATGTGAAAGATACCCTAACTTTATTTATAGCATCTTTTAAAAAAATATTGTTCGGGATGGGTTCTGCTGAAGTTGTCGGATATCTTTCATGATATATTATCATCTTGTTAACCATAGTTACAGCATATATCATTTTATTTCTGAATCCCCAAATTCATAGGCGAGATCTTATTTAGAACTTGCAATTATATTCTTTTGTAATTAATTGGCACTTTATAATGTCTAAATTAATGTAAAAATATAAATGTGAAATATTAATGTCATTTAAAATAATTTAGAAATAAGATGGTCTGTTAAAATACTCCAGCACACATTCATGACACTGTCTTCTGACTACAATCTAAAAGATCCCTTGACTTCTAGATCCCTAGCTGTAATTGTGATTAGAGTAAAACCTTGGATTATGAGTAACTTGTTCTGCAAGTGTTCCACAAGATGAGCAAACATTTCTAATACATTTTAACTTGATAAACAAGTGATGTCTTGGAGTACAAGTAGGACGTGATGCCGAATGTCACATGATCACAACTGAGCCAATGGTTCTTGAAGTTGGCTTTGATATACAAGTGCTTTGGATTATAAGCATGTTTCCAGAATGAATTACGCTTGCAAACCAAGATTTTACTGTATAGAAATCTATGCACATTTGCTCCTGAGAAATTCAAGGATTTATTGAGAAAGGCTAGCCGTCAAAGTAAAAAGCCATTGTTTTGTCAACTAAATATTCTTCTGCATTTTTTTTAATGTTTGCACTCACAAAAAAGTACATGGTTTTACTCTTTACTTCTTTTATTCTTCTGACTGCAATTGAATTTCCCCTGTATAAAACCATTGTTTATAGGCTTTCAAATCAGGCAACCAGAACATGTAGAAATTGGACATGTAGAAATGAAGAGGACTCTGAATTTAGATGTTGTGATTCTGACTAATAGTTTCTTAATAATATGTGAAAGATACCCTAACTGTATTTATAGCAGGGATTTAAAAAATATCGTTTAGGATGGGTTCTGCTGTGTATTATAGGTGCATAATAGAGATAAAAATACAGAGATATATAGATGTACATTTCAGTTCTTACAAAAGGGAGTAGCTTTAAGAACTGCTCACAAAGAAAATTTGAAATAACTGTAGTATATACAATGGGATAGTTGAAAGAGAAAGGCAGACCCCTCATATTTCCTGATGCTGAGACTTTGACATATTCTAATGAGTTATTTAACATTATTTACAATGTTAAAATAAAAGATAGAATATACTTCAAAACTTATGCATTCAAATAATCTTAACTTCAACATTTCTGGATCCTGACACTCATTTAATCACCCCTTAAGCCCCAGGAAATAACCAGACTCTGGCTAGGGGTGGAGAGGGTGGGGAGTCAAACACTACTGGATTTTAAAGTACTCAGGACCTGGTGTCCAAGCATAGACCAGAGGTTCTGAGAGCCCCACTGTGCCTTTACACAAGCATTCCAGATTTGTCTTGATCTCAGAACCATGCTCCGTGGTGGCCATGATCAAGTGTTTGTCTCCTAAAAGAGTGTATACAAAAATTTTGTGTCTCTTGGGGAAGAAAAGCCATTATATGGATTATTAATTTAACAGGCAAAAAAGAATGAAATACTAAATGTGAAAAATGAAGTGCACTTTATGGAGAACACTATGGAAAGCCAGAAGGCAGAAAGAGAAGAACTCAGCCACCTTCAGATGACATGGCAACTTAAAGCCACAGCAAGCAAACCTGTGAAACAGCAGTGGGGAGCATTCAAAGAACAACTTAGAAAGGTACAGGAACATGCATGGATATCATTAAGTCTTAAAAAGGAATGAAATTCTGATGTACACTGCAACATAGAAGAGACTGTAAAACATGATGCTAAGTGAAATAAGGCAGTCACAAAAGGGTAAATGTTGTATGATCCCACCTACAGGAGGTACCCAGAGTCGTCAAATTCGTAAAGAGAGAAAGCAGAATAGAGGTTACTAGGGGCTGAGGGAAGGAGGGAATGGAAGTTCCTGGTAAATGGGTATGGGGTTTCTATTTGGGATGGCAAGAAGTTCTGGAGATGGTGGCGATCGATGCACAGCAATGTGAATGTCCTGATGCCACAAAACTGCACAATTGGCAACTGTTTAAAATGGTAAATTTTGTTATGTGTATTTTACCACAAAACAAAACAAAACAAAACAAAACAAAACAAAACAAAACAAAGTAAAGGAAACCCAGGGCCTGTGCTTTTGTTCGTTGGTAGTTTAGGACCACAGAATCACTTGAGGTAGTGAGTGTTTTCATGGGGACTGAAAAGTTTGATGATGCACCAGTCATCACTGGATTGCCAATGGTGTCCAAGAACATAAACACATAACTATCTAATATATATTTCAGACCACTTACAACTTAAAACTTCTTCAGGAAGCACTTATGCCTGTGTCTGCACTTGACCTTGGAGGGAGCCTCCAGACCATTTTAGGTCTACAGAAAAAATGGAATGAAATGAAGCCTCACCTCCAGGTGAAGAAACAGATTGATGGACTTGGGTGAATGGGAAAAAAAAAATCAAAAACTGTTCAGTTGAGATTTACCTAACTAATTTTAACAGACTGGTGAATTGTTATTTTTTAAACAAAAGCATGGTTTGTCTAAAGCTCCACTTTATTTTTATTTTTTAAATGTTTGTTTATTTATTTTGAGAGAGAGAATGAAAGTGCATGTGCCCACACTAGAGCAGAGGAAGAGCAGAGAGAGAGAGGGAGAGAGAGAATTCCAAGCATGCCCCGTGCTGTCAGCGCAGAGCCTGATATGGGGCTCCATCTCGTGACCCATGAGGTCATGACCTGAGCTGATATCAAGAGTCGGACTCTCAACCAACTGAGCCACCCAGGCACCCCTAAAATTACACTTTAAAAACACATTTTTCTTACTGTTTTTCTGCACTATTCTGTATTTGATGATACACAAATATTCAGGCTACAAAATGCCTAATATATTATCTTAGATTATTTGAATTTACATTAAGCTATCACATATATTCATTCTAATTATTTCCCTATAGACATGTTTTAGATTAAGACATCTCAGAACAAGGGTGAGCAAGCTCTGACACAGAGGCTCTGCTCCCCTTTGTCCTTGAAATCACCACTATGATGTCACCATCCCCATTCACTGGCACCCCAGATTCCTACCACTCTCCCAGGAATCTTTCTGTGCTCTCCCATTCTCCCTCTCAGAGAGCCCTCAGAAGATGAGAGATAAAACCATGAGTCATGTTCCCAGGCCCAGACTGCCCATGCATTCCATACCCTCCACCTCCTGCCGCTCCTAAACCTGATACAGCTGTCAAAAATATTTGCCAGTCATGCTGTCCTCTTGCCTGACTTCTTGTTCTTCACTGCAAAGTTAAGATATCTGCATTGCTGTTGGTTGCTACTTCAAAAATGTTGGCTTTAAAGAATGCCAAATCAGAAGACTGAAGATTCCTTTAGGGAAGATCTATTTCAGATTCTTTTTTTTAAATTTTTTTAATGTTTATTTATTTTTGAGAGACAGAGAGAGACAGAGCATGAGTGGGGGAGGGGCAGAGAGAGAGGGAGACACAGACTCCAAAGCAGGCTCCAGGCTATGAGCTGTTAGCACCGAGCCTGACACGAGGCTTGAACTCATGAACCATGAGATCATGACTTGTGCCAAAGTCAGACACTTAACCAGCTGAGCCACCCAAGCACCCCTATTTCAGATTCTTTAAAGGTAAAACTGATAGCATAAAACTACCTCCTACACACACACACACACACACACCCACCATTGTAGCCCATGGTGAAGTCTTTTCTATAAATTCTTAGAAAATTCAATTAGCCTACATGTTAGCTACTTTGATATACCTTGTGTTATATGCCTACTGGCATTTTGTGTATGTATGCATGCACATGGCCCTGCACATGCATGCATGAGTAAATTCTAAGTCAGGGGCCATTCCCAAGCTTCATTAGTTCTGTCACTGTGGTATGCATATATTTGATGCCCCTATGCTTGATTTCAACTTGAAGACCTTTATTAGGCTACTCTTCTGCAAAGTATTTCCTTAGCCTAAATGATTTCCACTACTTTTCTCCTTGATATAAGCTCCATCCCTGACATTATAGTGGCTTCTTCTTTGAGTTGTCCAGCATTTGCAAGTTCTATCCCAAAATCTGGATTCCTACAAGGGGTATCTGAGTGGTCCTAGGGAAAAGGAAGCTGCTTTATCCCTCTCTACATGTGGTGTCTATTTGTGGATTCTGGGATGACCGTTTTTAAAGTAGCATATCTACCACATTGCTCAGCTGGTAGTTCATTCTGATCATTCTGTTATCATGAGGGACAAATAATTCCCCCAATGTATTTTTAGACTTGTCTTCTCTTGATGTTTTTATCATACTGATTCTAGTTTACATTAAATATCAGAGATGATCATGGCTTCATAAAATATCTAAAATACATTCATTTAATAGATAACTGGAGGATTTGGTGTGCCCCAGAAATATGTGACTTTCTATTTCACCACCTAGCTTTGAAACATGTTTTTTGCATTTATAGCAATTTTTTTTTTAATTTCTAAGAAGATGGGAATAGAATAATGTATCCTTAGCATCAAACACAAAGCCTGGATTTGCAAGGATGGGGTGGGGCTGACAATAAATAACAGTTAGCAAATGAGAGAATAGTGATTGAGACCTTCCTATAGTCAGTTATAAAGGAAAAAGTTGTCTAAAAGCTGGATATCTTTTATTTCTTTCAACTTCTTTAGCAACTGAACGTTGAAGTTCAATACATTGTAAAAGAATCAGAAGAGTTAACTGGCAAAGGAGCCCCTGTGAAAGAGAAGTCTCAACAACTGAAGGAGCTTATTCATCTCCATCAAAAACAGAAAGAGAGAATCCAAGATTATGAGGATATCCTGTACAAGGTAGTCCAATTCCATCAAGTTAAGGAAAAGGTAGGACTTGTCATGGATATCTGGAAGACCCTCAGCTCTATTTTTTTTTATTATTTATTTATTTATTTATTTGAGAGAAAGAAAGAGAGAGAGAGAGAGAGAGAGAGCAAGTGAGCAGTGGAACGGGCAGAGAGAGAGAATCTCAAGCAGGTTCTATGCCCAGCGTGGAGCCCAAGGTGGGGTTCGATCTCATGACTGTCATATCATGACCTGAACCAAAATCAAGAGTCATATGCTTAACCAGGTGCCCCAAGACCCTCAGTTTTAAATTATGAAATTAGAAGGGCACCTGAGTGGCTCAGTCAGTTAAGCAGTGAACTCTTGATTTCAGCTTAGGTCATGATCTCATGGTTCACGAGATCAAGTTCCACATCAGGCTCACACTGACAGCCCATGGAGCCTACTTCTGATTCTCTGTTTCCCTCTCTCTCTGACTCTCCCTGGTTCGCACTTGTTCTCAAAATAAAGAAATAAACTTTAAACTATGAAATTAGAAATAAATTATTGTGTAATAAAGGCCAAGTTGCTTTTTCTGGTATCTGAAGTTTTCCACAATCTGGCCTTTAACTTTTTCTCACTAGCTTCTATCCTCCCTTACATTCCAGCCAAACTGAGCTTTTGTTTGTCCCTTAAAGATGATGCACACCTTCCTCACTCCAAGCCTTGACTCTCAGGCTGCTATTATCTGACAGGTCCTTTTTGCTCTTCTCTACTATTTAAACTCTATCCTTGCTTCCAACAAGCCTACCTTACTTGGAGTGATTTGTTTCTTTTCTAAATTCCCAGAACTTTCATAGTTTATCTCACACATCTGTCATTTTTAGTATCTTGATTCTTAATTACTTTCTCCCTTCAAGTGTAAGCTCTCTGAGGAAAGAAAATAAATTCATGTGTTTTTTGGGGTTTTTTTTTGTATCTTAAATACTTGACATTAAGGAGTGCTTAGTACAGGTTCAAGTTATTAGCTTCTACTTTCTTTTAAATGTTTACTTATTTATTTTTGAGAGAGAGAGACAGCAGGGAGCAGCAGAGACAAAGGGAGAGAGAGAGAATCCCAAGCAGGCTCTGCATTGTCAGTGTAGAGCCTGATGAGGGGCTCAAACTCACAAACTGTGAGATCTTGACCTGAGCCCAAATCAAGAGTCAGATGCTTAGCCAAACAAGCCACCCAGGCATCACGTTATTAGTTTCTATTAACATAAAATGGAGATGTGTTGATATCCCTTTAAAACAGCCTCTGAATTTACTCGGATCACAAGCCTAGATCTTGCAAAGGTTTTAGGCTATGACCTTCTTTAACAGAACTGGTAGTATTAGTTCCTCAATTTTACCCTCTTGGTTTGAAGCCCTGTAACATTTATTTGTCTATAACACTAGTAATTATAGATGGGCTTGGCAACATTTTGACCAGGTAGTAAAATCGGTTATAGGAAGTAGGCTTTTTGTTTAAAAAAAAAAATCTGTCTTCCTGAAAATATGAAACCCATGTTAATTGTTAACATCCTAAATTTCAGCTGGGTCATCTCATCAAATCAAGAGAAATGGAGTTTTTAGAACAGCCAAAGGAGCTGGAGGATGGCCACGAAGCCCAGGTTCAGCTCAGTCGCTCTCAGGAGAAGCAGGCACATATTGAGCAGCTCTATAAACTGGCCCTTTCCCTGGGAGTGGACATCATCTCTTCAGTACAGCGACCTGTAAGCAACTTAGAACACCATCATTCATATCTAACTAAAGCTGAGAGTTGGGTTATAATATCAATGAAACCAGGCAGATGGCCTAGTACATGTTAAGTTAAAAAATACATTAAGCCACTGGATAGTTATTTGTGGTGAATGTCTACCACCTATAACAAAAGAAAAAATATTTAAGGAGAAAATCTGTTTATACAAGTCTTGTTTTATACACCTATTCTCATGCTAATTAAAAATAGAATTGTAGAGTTGTGTTGTCTAATATGGCAATCAATTTTTCACCTTTGAAATGTGCCTAATGCAATGAAAGAACTGAACTTCTAATTTTATTTATTTTTAATTAATTTAAAAATTTTAAACTGACAGTGTAATTATGGGAAAACTTTTATGTATGTTGGGAACAGCTTGGGTATGTGAATCTACATTTTAAGTTATCAACTATGAAATTTGAATACAGATCAAGTATTTCTGACAGAAGTTTAGCAACAATTAACTAGATTTCAAAGACTTAGTATAAAAACTGTATTAATATTTTCTACATTTGGTTACATATTAAAATGATGATATTTGGACATATTTGGTCTAACAATTCACATTATGAAGATGAATTTCACCTGTTTCTTTCTTACTTTTTAATATGACTACTACAAAATTTTAAATTATTCATGTGGCTCAGATTATATTTTGATTGGACCAATGCTGCTTTAGCATTTCAGATTTGGAAGGTATTCTAGACATAAGCCAGCCCACAACACTCATTTTATAAAAGAAGCATCTGAGGCCCAGAGAAGCTGCTTAAGCCATGAAAACTCAGAATGGAGGAGCCTCCTGGCTTTGCAGAAGGCTTGGGCACCAGTCATTGGACATGCTTTATGCCAGTGGACTGACATTAACAAAGGAGCCTAAAAGAGAAGAAAATATTTCCAGATCAAATTTTTCTAAATAATATATTGGACTCTGATTTTAAAAAAATCCCTTTCTAAATTCCTAAGTTTAGTGAGAAAAGATTGTTTTTTCTATCCAATATGTATAACATTAATAAATCATAATGGTCAATTTTATTTCAAAGTTCATTAAGATATCCATATTAAACTATATGGAATGCAAAGAACATAATTTTTTTAAGCTAAAAGACAGAAATACAAAATAGAATCAGTTTTTACCAAGAAGGAACTTTCTTTTTAAAGAGTTTTATTTTATTAGTAAAGATATTACAAAAAAAAAGTAAGACGTCTCACTTTGCACAAATAATATAAATTGTTCTCTAACTCTTGTCTGCCTTGGCCTCAGCAGCCCTCTGTGCTGAGCAGAGATTGGTGCACTTCCATAATGAATCTGAGGTTAAGTTCAAGTTGACAGGAAAATTATAGTGCAGAAGCTGAAGGTTTCCGATGCATATTTTATGCTTTTGAAGTAAAAATTATACCTTATAATAAACGACATCTTTGAAGACTTGAGTGTGATGAGCAAATCTTCAAAACTTAAGTTTCAAGACTGGAAATACAATGGTTTGCCTTCCCTGACATGTTGGTGTCTGGCTTCTTTCTGAAATCATTACAGCATATTCAGATATGCTTGAGGTAAAGTAAACCAGGAACCTAGTTTTTAATGTCCTCTATGAGTTTCATAATGCAGGTAAATAGCACATCCGTCTCATTGCTGTTTTGCCCGTTCCCTTTGTCACTTGCACTTCCGTTCCATTTTCAGAACTGCTCTAACATTTCTGCCAAGAACCTGCAGCAGCAGCTGGACGTCCTTGAGGGGGATGGTGTGAACTTGCGTGCCAAAGCCGAGGAATATGAACGGACCCTGATCCGCTGCTTGGAGTACTGCACCACAAGGGACAATATAAATGAGGTGGGGTGGTGGGAGTGAGCAGCGATATTGCCAGAAGTTGCTCTGAACCTAAAGCATGTGGCTCAAGTGTCTGCACCCATGCACACACAATCAGGCGACCATTTATTCAATGTTGACCTTTAATCTACCAAGCAATAGTCTCAGGGCTCTGAAAGTTTGAGTAAATTTCAAGCACCCAAGTCAGTATGTTGTCAATGAATAGAAAAACCTAGAATGTACCATTATGGCCTTTTGTTTGTTTCCTTATCCCCACCCAAGGCTGTACAGCAGTTGCTTGCTTGAATGGATACAGCCTGTCAGGATAGAAAGAGTGATGCTGTCTCCAGACAGCCAGCTCCAACCTGCTGAGATTCTATTTAAGCACCATTGACTCATAGTGAAGGGGGTGCCAAGGGCCAGGGGAACAGGCTCTTTGCCTCAGAGGCTACAAAGTATTATCACCAAAATCAAGTGGCTGGTTTCATGTTTACTCGAATGAAGTAGCCTACTGGCAAAACAACTTCTAGAGAAAAAAAGAGTAACATGAAAGTCAACCTCTGCATCCGTGCTCCCCCTCACGAACACATAATTCTACCTCCTCTTCCTCAATTTTACCCAAACCCAACCCCCAAATATGTAGTGAGTCACAGTCACCTTCCCCTAGTTAAACTTCCATTTAAATAAACCTACCCTTGGGGAAAAACACAGATCAGGATGGCAAGGGTCCTGATTTTTTTTTAATTTACATCCAAATTAGTTAACATATAGTGTAACAGTGATTTCAGGAGTAGATTCCTTAATGCCCCTTACCCATTTAGCCCATCCCCCCTCCCACAACCCCTCCAGTAACCCTCTGTTTGTTCTCCATATTTATGAGTCTCTTATGTTTTGTCCCCCTCCCTGTTGTTACATTATTTTTGCTTCTCTTCCCTTATGTTCATCTGTTCTGTGTCTTAAAGTCCTCATATGAGTCAAGTCATATGATATTTGTCTTTCTCTGACTGACTAATTTTGCTTAGCATAATACCCTCTAGTTCCATCCACATAGTTGCAAATGGCAAGATTTCATTCTTTTTGATTGCCAAGTAATACTCCATTGTGTGTGTGTGTGTGTGTGTGTGTGTGTGTATATATATATATATATATATATATATATATACCACATCTTCTTTATCCATTCATCCTTTGATGGACATTTGGGCTCTTTCCATACTTTGGCTATTGTTGACAGTGCTGCTATAAACATGGGGGTGCACGTGCCCCTTTGAAACAGCATACCTGTATTCCTTGGATAAATGCCTAGTAGTGCAATTGCTGGGTCATAGGGTAGTTCTATTTTTATTTTTGTGAGGAACCTCCATACTGTTTTCCAGAGTGTCTGCACCAGCTTGCATTACCACCAGCAGTACAAAAGAGATCCTCTTTCTCCACATCATCGCCAACATCTGTTGTTGCCTGAATTGTTAATGTTAGCCATTCTGACAGTGTGAGGTGGTATCTCATTGTGGTTTTGATTTGTATTTCCCTGATGATGAGTGATGTTGAGCATTTTTTCATGTGTCGGTTGGCCATCTCGATGTCTTCTTTGGAGAAGTGTCTGTTCATGTCTTTTGCCCATTTCTTCATTGGATTGTTTGTTTTTTCGGTGTTGAGTTTGAGAAGCTCTTTATAGATTTTGGATACTAACCCTTTGTCTGATATGTCATTTGCAAATATCCTCTCCTATTCTGTCAGTTGCCTTTTAGTTTTGCTGATTGTTTCCTTCACTGTGCAGAAGCTTTTTATTTTGATGAGGTCCCAATAGTTCATTTTTGCTTTTGTTTCCCTTGCCTCCAGAGATGGTGTTGAGTAAGAAGTTGCTGCAGCCAAGATCAAAGAGGTTTTTGTCTGCTTTCTCCTTGAGGATTTTGATGGCTTCCTGTCTTACATTTAGGTCTTTCACCCATTTTGAGTTTGTTTTTGTGTATGGTGTAAGAAAGCGGTCCAGGTTCATTCTTCTGCATGTTGCTGTCCAGTTTTCCCACCACCACTTGCTGAAGAGACTGTGTTTATTCCATTGGATATTCTTTCCTGCTTTGTCAAAGATTAGTTGGCCATATGTTTGTGGGTCCATTTCTGGGTTCTCTATTCTGTTCCATTGATCTAAGTGTCTTTGTGCCAAGGGGTCCTGATTTTTGACTGAGAACTGACAGCAGAAGACAAGGTACTATGTAATTCCAGATTTATCTCCATTTAGAGTAAAATGTTTCTGAGTCCATTAGTCACAAGTCCATTACAAAAGTAGGTACAGGAAAAGGAAGCGGTAAAGCTTCTCTAACATTCTGTTAGCCTCAATTTACACATTTTCTCCAAAGTTATCTTCTTTCTTCCCATCGTCCTCCTCCTTCTCCCCCACCCTATCCCCTGCCCCTTTCCCCTCCTCTTCCTCCTCCTCCTTCTTCTTCTTCTTTGGTAAACTTTTGTTTTGCCAAAAATCTCTCTCCCTGCAGGGATGTTCAGCTCTAGACTGACTGAAGCCACAAGTGGAGGAGGCTAAGTCTTATTCCTAGCTCCCTATAGCTGTTTCCATCTTCCTGAAGTGCTGTGGCATTTATGGAGCTCGGTCCCCCTGTTTAGGCCCTTCCCACAGTGGTTCTATTTACAGGCTGCCTCGTGATGTGCCTCTGCTGGGAGCCAGCTAGCCAGGATGACAGATGTACCTTGTAGTCACAGTAGGGACACCCCAGGATTGTCTGTACCGTAACAGGAATGAGCAACCAGATACATGTGGGTTTGCTTTAGGAATCAGATAACACTTTAACATGATCTTAAACATTAAGAGAACTAGTCTTCCCATTTGCTTCTACTTCGTATCCAACTAATCTTTGATTTAAGTTACAATTTCACATTTAAAAGATCTTTGAAAATCTTTGATCTATTTCTTCTTTCCTTCTTATAGAAATGTAGTAGGCATGTCACAGTTTAGCATCCACATCCTGGAATTTCCAACCATAAGCCTAATGGGAAAATAAGCAGAAGGAATATTTTCAGTACAGTTTAGTAAAATAAATGTATGTATGCTCTAGTTTTATTGTGAAGATCAAAGTGCAGATGGGTGATTCCAAGTGGTGAAAATATTTATACACTTAGAAATTTTTTTAATGCTTTATTTATTTATTTTTGAGAGAGAGGGAGAAAGAGCACAAATGGGGGAGGGGCAGAGAGAGAGAGAGAGAGACAGAATCTGAAGCAGGCTCCAGGTTCCCTGCTGTCAGCGCAGAGCCCAACGTAGGTCTCAAAGTCAGAACTACAAGATCATGACCTGAGCTGAAGTCGGACGCTCAACTGCCTGAGCCACCCAGGCACCCCTAGACATTTTTATTATATTATAGTTATTAATATTTGGTGTACGTACTTGAAACATTATATAAAATTAAAAGCAATAGTTTACACTACTTTTTGGTATAAAAAAATGAAGTCAGACACCCCACTAGGGAACTAAACCAAACATTACATTTGATTTTTTAAGTTGATTGGAAAACACATTGTTTTGCTTCTAATGTGCTTAAAGTGCTTCTTGGAAGTTCACAGATGCTGAGTTGAAATAGATTTTGAAAGATCTCTACTTTGACATCTTCATTTTTAAGATGAGAAAACTGAGGTGTGTAAGATTTTCACTTGAGCAGTATGCTACCAAACTGCAGAGTTTCTGTTCATGTTGTGTTAAGGAGTCAGCTTTGGGCCAAAAGCTCATTTATTGGGCATTGGCATTTATTGGGCACTGACACACTGTCACTTGCTAATCTCAGAGTTCATTACTCGTTCCTGTTTTAGCCCATTCAACTACTGCATGGTCTAATGTTCCACGGATCCTTTTTCTGTGTTTTCCTCTTCTAGCCTTATTTTACGACATATCTGTTACAAGCTGTTTATATGCTGATGCTAATAGCACAGTTCCTTTGATGATGCCCTAACTAACTTACGTGATTATAACTGCACTAAAGGCCCTCAGAAGAGGACTCAGTACCTCAAGGCAAAATGAAGTGGGCTGTTCTAAATATGATTTTTTTTAATGTGATATGATATTCTGTAAAGATAAAGAACCATGGTTTTGCGCCTTGATTATCTTTGGGTAAAATATTCTCATTGTCTAATTTCATACACTATGTAAGACATAGGAAATTGTAAAATCTCATTTTCTCCACATCTACCTTCACAGCCTTCAGACTGCCAGATTTTGGGGAGTTATTTTTTTCATTCATTTTACCCAAAGATACATTTGTATGCATGAATGTTGAATTTCACTATATATTTTCTTGCCTGGCAACATAAATAAGCTGTTAATACACAAGGCATTTACAGACACTCTCTGTGGTAATATGTGACGGAACACTATTAGTTACTCATTCATTTACACATCTTCATTTAGAAATGTAATACGTTAATATTGAGCATGTTTTCTACCTGCAACGTGACAAAAAAAATTACTTTTACATTTACATAATGTTCATGGAAATTTGTAACTGGAGTCTATATATGGGTCACAAACAACTACCTTGCTGAAAAAAATAGCTATGACAGATTTGGGTTGGTGTCCATTCTTCCAAAATAAGTTTTGCAAACAGAAGCTTTCATATAATTTTATTTTTTTAGCCAGAAATTTTTATACTGCAGCAACGTCAGGAAGGTAGCAGAAAAAAGACTTAGTGCACATATAGTATATTCCATATGTCAGAGTCTCATGTTCCACTTACACACATTTTTATGTCAATTTGGGTGAGTCGGTCATCTGAGTTCCAGGGATAGAAGGCAGATTAGAGCAGTAAATTAGAATCGAGGGAGAGACATGTATCCAACTAATAAAATCAGACTTCCTGACATTGTATAGCACTTTGCTATTGATTGACAAAATGACCATGGAGAGTCACCCACTGGCAGGACAAGAAGCAGAAAAAGAATGCATGGATGCGGAAAACATGCAATGGGGCAGCATTGTGGTATAGTAAAGGTATTTCAGATTGATAGCCCTCACTAGTGATTTTAAGAAAAAACTAAACTATCATCATTCAACACATATCACCAATGTGGCTACTATGTACTGGACCACAAGACTGCAACAGTCCTCAGGAAACATGGAGTCCAGAGTGAATTAACGCCCATGGGACTTCAAGTCACAATGAGTCGTGACCAGGCCACACTGTGGGTCCGTTCAGAGGGTATGTATAAGAGAATAAGAAAGATTATAATTTGTTCTGAAAATGCCCATCCCATAGGCATAAAATGTGTTAGAAGTTTGGTGTTTAACATCTGCAAAGTGACTCTTTTTCCTGAAGAATATAGAGAGTTGGAGTTTAAAATCATAGTTTTTGGGCACCTGGGTGGCTTGCTCGGTTAAGCATCTGACTTTGGCTCAGGTCATGATCTCGCAGTTCGTGGGTTCAAGTCCCTCATCGGGTCAGCTTGAGTTCCACTTTGGGTGAACATGAGTCTTGCTTCTCTCTCTTTCTCTCTCATTCTCTGCCCTTTGCTCACTTGTACCCCCCCAAAAATAAATAAAATAAAATAAAATAAAATAAAATAAAATAAAATAAAATCATAGTTTTCATGTCCAGAAAATAAAACATATATATTATTACGAAGACAGTGAACTTGCAGAGTTTGTAAAATAGCCATTACTGAGACATGCTGCCACGTCCAGTGTCAAATGGAGTGCCCATCTTCTCTGTCCAAGCTGCCCCACTTCTGCTGCTACAGTCCTGGCCCTGAGCACAGCAGGCAATGGTGCAGTTGTCAAGCAGAAGGAGGCCAAGGGAGCCTTGTCCCGAAATCTCTCCAGGACTTAGGCTTAATATTCTACCCATAATAATTGTAGCAAATCATTCAGGTTGAATTATGAAACTTTGGGTCCTTTCATTTCAAATGCAAGCATCCCTGGGCCATAATAACTGTGAAGCCTCTGTTACTCAAAATGAGCACCAGAAAGCTTTTTTCTAAAATGGGCAAAAGGATGGGCAAGAAATGAAGCTCATGAAGTGGACCTTAAGAGAAATGGACTGTTGATTTTGTATTTTTGATTCTGGCCAAACCTGTGCCATAGTTCCAATGAAAGGCTTTTGTCTTTAATGTGTTTCCTTAGTTTTAAAATATCCCATTTCCCTCACATAAATTGGCCTTGCCAGCACCAGACTCACAATAATACATTCTTCTGCCAAAGCAGCCTTGACCAGCTTCGTCAAGACTAAGAATAGCAAGCCAGCCTGGTTGTCATCAGCCCCTTTTGCTTCTGCTTCTTCTCAAGGAAGCTTTGTTCATTCCTAACCCTGAGAGAGGCTTACTGCTCCCTGGGAAATCTGGTGACGATGTTCATTCTGCTAGTTTCAAAAGAACTACAATTAAAATTTTTTTTTAAATGTTCATTTATTTTTGAGAGAGAGAGAGAGAGAGAGAACACACACACACACACACACACACACACACACACAGATAGAGTGCAAGTGGGGGGAGGGGCAGAGAGAGGGGGAGACACAGAATCTGAAGCAGGCTCCGGGCTCTGAACTGTCAGCACAGAGCCTGATGCAGGGCTCGAACCCACAAGCCGTGAGATCATGACCTGAGCTGAAGTCGGACACTTAACCACTTAACCGACTGAGCCACCCAGGTGCCCCCAAAAGAACCACAATTTCAAAGTCTTAATACTTTTTTTCCTAATTATACCTCTATTAACTTAGTCTGCATATTCCATAACAAATATGGAGGAGCTGAACAAGTACATAGATTGGAAAATCACATTATTCATTAGAAAAAGAAAATGCTCCTGGTGTTTTAAAGACTTTTAGAAAATGTTGTTAATGTGGATTATAACAACATTAAAAATTTTCTAATAGGGTAAACTCTCCCGTCCAGCTTTGGGTGTTCTTTCCTGCTTATGTCCTCCTGTTGAGCAGTTGTCTTGGCCATTTTCACCATTCCCCATTGTTGACAAGCTAACTAAAGTTAGAAACAGCTGCAGGAACAATGATCCCATAGCCAAGCGACCATGGCACTCAGTTTTTTAAAAATTTGACAAGTTATATGGAGATTAGATGGGAAGTTAAGTTTTCATGTTGGAACATTTAGGTAAGAAATTTAGGCACGATTAGATTTTTCTGAAAATCTAGTTGCTAAAGGCAGTTTGTTCATGTTGCCTTCCGCTTGTATCTGCAATAGTCTGAAATTGGATCTGGGAAAGGTACAAGATTTAAACTGCATTTCTGGTGGGACCAAAAGGAAAAAGTGCCAGCAACTTTGTCAGAGGAGCTCATGTGTCAGAAAGAAGCTGAGTCCGTTTCACATACCCATAGTGCCATGAGCATTCTTTGGTCTTATAAATCATCTTCAGTGGAAGTGCATACATTCTGGAGAAACAGAAATAAAATTGTGCTCATCATTTACCAGTCTTAAATTTTTTGATCCAAAGTAGATTTAAAATTTCATGGTTTAGAATTACAGTGCTAAGGCTCAGCCTTTCTCCATTCATCACATGGTTTTCAAATAGATGTTGATCTTTCCCATTTAAACAAGCCAATGTAATCCAATGATTATCAGATTGATGACAGAACCCCTCTTCCTTTCTCTCGACTGAAGTGTATAATATATATCATGTTCCAATAAGAGAAAAAAAGAATATAACATTTTATTTTCCAATGGATACATGTTAGTGACAGGACATATATTTTCCCTGTTCTTTCTTCTTTTCTTATGTTTATTTTTATTAAAGATAAAAATTATGTTTTAAATTGTGGTAAAATACACGTAACATAAAATTTACTACCTTAGCCATTTTAAGGGTACAGGTTAATGATATTAAGTGTATTCACACTGTTATACTACCATTACCACTCTCCATTTCCAGAACTTTTTCATCATCTCAAATAGAAATTCTGTACCCATTAAATAATAACTCTTTATTGAGACCATCTTTTTTAATACAAGAATCTGTGGTTTCCTCAGATAGTTGCTGATTGTGACTTTGGGGAAAAAAGTTCCTGCCAAAGCTCTATGTGAATAATGCAGGATGTAGTCCCTTTGTATTTTAATCCCATTTGTTTTTTCCCCCACTAAAATCAAACATGTGCAGATTAAAACACTGAATGTCAAAGAAGTTAAATATTTATTGGTTATTTCATAAGTATAGCAGCAGAAATAAGATATTCTCAAATATTTTCCTGAGTTCTAATAGAGAAATAGTTTTCAAATTTTGAAACTATAGTTCTTTCCACCTCTTCAGAATGTTACTGATTTATCAGTTTCAATGTTTAATATGGTCTCTGTGCTTGGCTTAATTGGTAGCTTAAAACTCATCTTCAACAATTTCATTTACCATATAAAATAAACAACGCCGATTAGGTATAGGTGTGTCAGGTGCAAAAATTGCATCAGCATAATAATTTCCATGCATGCAAGTCTGCCAGGGCCTTTCTAGATAATCGTCTCCAAGAAATGGTAAAGATAAAGTCAAGGTTCTGTTTTTATAATATGCAGAATTTGAAGTAAGCGTTTTGAGAAAAGAAATATTTTTTTAGGGCAGATATATTTTTTTTTATGCATTACAAGTCTAGAATCTGCATGTACACAGCTCTTATTCCCTTCCAAATAATTTATTTGCTGCCATTGAAAAGAATTTTAATATGCTTCTGACTTTTCTTATCATTGCTCAGATTTATCAACCATGACATTGTTCATTTTTTGCTGTTAAATGCTTCCCTATAATCTAAGAAGGTTTATGCTTTCTCTTTACTTCCCCTTGCTGATAATATAAAGAACCTGTCAATATGTTTATCTTTCTTGAATATGGAGAAGGGCACAGAAAGTGGTGTGTTTAATGGAATGGGCTGCTAGAACTTTGGTCACTGGTAAAGGTGACCTGTGTGTTCTCCGGGCTGTCATGATGCATGCCCTAGTCTCAGTTCATAGCCCTATGCTTGGTTTATACACAGGTTAGCATTGCCATCAGTGGTGACACTGTCACTTTACTTTGGATTGGAAGGACATCTGAAGTTAGTGGCCTATACCTAATAAGGAAATCTCTTCTGGAAACTGCTCATGAAAAATAACTTTTTTAAACTGGATTTGGACAAATAAAGTACTTTTCCTGCTAAATCTCATATTGGGTCTCCTCTTACATCTCACTATTGTCCTCAGTGGTCTGTATATCAACTCTTCATTGACCTCTTCAACAGGAACAGCTCGTTGAAGCCTCATAAATTCATACCTGATGGCCATAAGGGTGCCTTGGGGCACCCGGGTGTCTCAGTCGGTTAAGTGTCTGACTTCGGCTCAGGTCATGATCTCACTGTTGGGGAGTTCAAGCCTCGCACCAGTCTCTGTGCTAACAGTTCAGAGCCTGGAGTCTGTTTCAGATTCTGTGCCTCGCCCTCTCTCTCTGCCACTCCCCTGCTTGTGCTCTCTCTCTCAAAAATAAACATTAAAAAAAAAAAAAAGACAGAGCCTCTGGAGATAAAAGGATCTGGGGCAAATGCTAGCGCACTGAGAATGGAATGAATGGGGGCACTTGATGTCAAATCAATACAAATAAGAAAATTTGAGTTGTTGAAAATCTATGGTATGTTAAAAATTGTCTTGTTTGGAGGCCAAAGGATATTCTATACTTATAAATCTAATTATAAATTACAAATCAAGAAGTACAAAGAACAATTTATGCTTACTTATATTTTGGGGATATGTTTAATTTCGCATATACCAGACTTGTTTCCTATTGCAAAATCACTGAATACATTTTGAAGATTATCAATATCTTGAAGTGTTTAGACTTTTTATTTTTTACAAGTCAATATTAGTGTCCTCATTTTAAGGAAATCACCTCTTTCTTTTTACTGAACTACAGCTCAAAGAGTCATTCAAAGATATAAAAAAGAAATTCAACAATTTGAAGTTTAATTACACCAAGAAAAATGAAAAAGCTCGGAATCTGAAGGCTCTTAAATATCAAATTCAACAAGTTGATGTGTATGCTGAAAAAATACAGGTAAAGAGAAAGTGCGGGTGGTGCATTTGTGTGTGTGTGTGTGTGTGTGTGTGTGTGTGTGTGTGCATGTGCATGAACTACTACAATTACTGCAAAACATTTTGCATTTTAATTCTAGATGCTTAATCTTTGGGCCTTTTTGTAGCATTGGGACTGAGAAGGTAGTTTTCTGCTTTTGTGACAATTGGGTTCCCATGTAAATTGTTTAAGTTAATTTATCTCTTGAGGCAGCTCTGGAATGGATTGTACCAAACTTACCCAGCCTCTCTGCTTCCATTCTTCCCCACAGCGCATGCACACACACACACACACACACACACACACACACGTGCACATGCACGTGCACACACATGCATGTCTACACCTTTTGTACACCCCTTTTCCTTTCTTGCACCTGCCAATGTCAGGAACCTCCTCCACTGCTCCTAGAACCCCTGGCTAGATTATTTGAATACCTTTCCCAGGAAACAGTGAGCTTATTGAAGACAATAAAATATTTTATTTTATGATCGTTGTCTTTTTTAATCATAGTATCATTCTCGAAATCTGGAATAGAACCTGGTACATAGTGAATTTTCTACATGATATTAATACTGGATCAATAAAATATGTGGAAGAAAACCCATTCTTTCCAAAATACATTCGTGATAATTATTATTTTAATATTATATAACGGAGAAAGCTGCAAAAATTTCTCCAAGTTTTTCTCTTATTATATAATCACTATCTAGCCTCATAAATAAAAATTGAGTGTTATTTTAAAAGCTGGGTGTTGTGCTCGCTTCGGCAGCACATATACTAAAAGCTGGGTGTTTTTTTTTTGCACAGGCTTTGAAAATGAAAATGGGAAAAGTTGAGAATAAAACTTCTTATTCTCTCTTAAATTATCCAAATAATAAAGTGAATGTCCTTTTGGAAACCATGAAAGATTTGCAAAAACATGTGGATGAGTTTGAAAAAGTTGTGACAGATTACAAGATGAATTTGGACCTGACCGAACATCTCCAGGAAATGATAGAAGAGGTATCTTCTTGTTGTAATGATATCCATATGTAATATTGTTTTGTAAAATTACTCTGCTACTTTAAAACAATACTGCTTTAGATGTTATTGTCATGAAATCTATACATCTCCTCCTTTTCATGATTATTTTCCTAGGATAATTTCTTAAAGTAGAATTGCTAGACCAAAGGGAATGAATGTTACAAGGTTTTGATTGTAATGTCCAAATGTTCTTTGGAAACATTTTACTAATTTTCTCTTACCAGCAACATATAAGAGTTTCCCATTTCCACATGACCCCATCAACTCAAGATGTTTAACCATCATGGAATTATGTTCACTGCTTTTTAAAATACTCAAAATGACTTACTTACTTCACAGAATTTGAAAATGTTTAGAAAGAAAAGTGATACTGGGATTTTTCAGGTAAAAAGATTGTTATTGGCATTATTTTTGCTTTTGTCAAGAGGATAAATGGTAGAGTGCTCATACACTACAAAATTTGACAAGTTAAAATTATTATTTGCACACTTCATATTGAAGAAATTCCGCACTTGAGGTTCTTTGAAGCCCATTATTCTGTGAGACAAAACGTGTCTCTCTTTACCACTGATGCAGCAGTGTTTAGATGTAACACCATGCTAAGGAGAATGAGGGTGATCATTCTTCTCTATCTGATGTATAGGTTTGCTGTAGCTCTCTGGCACTTATTTAAAGGCAGCTCTTAACAGAGTCATGTGCTTCTATTTCTTGCTCATCATAATTTCTCCGGCCTTGGTCAGACACATTCCTTCCATCACAGTTATTTACTATTTTTTGTGAGAAACTGTCTCAGTTCTCCACTGTATTTTGAAAATATTACATGAGTATCTTCTATTAAAAAAAGTCAAATGCTATTCTTTAGATGATACTTCCTTAATTGATAAACTAGATCTCATTCTTAAAAGAGAATTTATTTATTAGAGTGTTAGTCAGGCAATACTTTATCCATGTATTGTTAATTATTTCAGTCAATTAGACTAGATTTTGTATGTTTGGAGAATATACTTTCTTCTCGAGTGCACATGGAACATTCTCCAAGATAGATCATATACTGGGTCACAAAACAGCCCTTCATAAGTTTACAAGAATTGAAATCATACCATGCATACTTTTGGACCACAATGCTATGAAGCTTGAAATCAACCACAGGAAAAAGTCTGGAAAACCTCCAAAAGCATGGAGGTTAAAGAACACCCTACTAACGAATGAGTGGGTCAACCAGGCAATTAGAGAAGAAATTAAAAAATATATGGAAACAAACGAAAATGAAAATACAACAATCCAAACGCTTTGAGACGCAGCGAAGGCAGTCCTGAGAGGAAAATACATTGCAATCCAGGCCTATCTCAAGAAACAAGAAAAATCCCAAATACAAAATCTAACAGCACACCTAAAGGAAATAGAAGCAGAACAGCAAAGGCAGCCTAAACCCGGCAGAAGAAGAGAAATAATAAAGATCAGAGCAGAAATAAACAATATAGAATCTAAAAAAACTGTAGAGCAGATCAACGAAACCAAGAGTTGGTTTTTTGAAAAAATAAACAAAATTGACAAACCTCTAGCCAGGCTTCTCAAAAAGAAAAGGGAGATGACCCAAATAGATAAAATCATGAATGAAAATGGAATGATTACAACCAATCCCTCAGAGATACAAATAATTATCAGGGAATACTATGAAAAATTATATGCCAACAAATTGGACAACCTGGAAGAAATGGACAAATTTCTAAACACCCACACTCTTCCAAACCTCAATCAGGAGGAAATAAAAGCTTGAACAGACCCATAACCAGCGAAGAAATTGAATCGGTTATCAAAAATCTCCCAACAAATAGGAGTCCAGGACCAGTTGGCTTCCCAGGGGAGTTCTACCAGACGTTTAAAGCAGAGATAATACCTATCTTTCTCAAGCTATTCCAAGAAATAGAAAGGGAAGGAAAACTTCCAGACTCATTCTATGAAGCCAGTATTACTTTGATTCCTAAACCAGACAGAGACCCAGTAAAAAAAGAGAACTACAGGCCAATATCTCTGATGAAGATGGATGCAAAAATTCTCAGTAAGATACTAGCAAATCGAATTCAACAGCATATAAAAAGAATTATTCACCATGATCAAGTGGGATTCATTCCTGGGATGCAGGGCTGGTTCAACATTCGCAAATGGATCAACGTGATACATCACATTAACAAAAAAAAAGAGAAGAACCATATGATCCTGTCAATCGATGCAGAAAAGGCCTTTGACAAAATCCAGCACCCTTTCTTAATAAAAACCCTTGAGAAAGTCGGGATAGAAGGAACATACTTAAAGATCATAAAAGCCATTTATGAAAAGCCCACAGCTAACATCATCCTCAACGGGGAAAAACTGAGAGCTTTTTCCCTGAGATCAGGAACATGACAGGGATGCCCACTCTCACCACTATTGTTTAACATAGTGCTGGAAGTTCTAGCATCAGCAATCAGACAACAAAAGGAAATCAAAGGCATCAAAATTGGCAAAGGTGAAGTCAAGCTTTCGCTTTTTGCAGATGACATGATATTATACATGGAAAATCCAATAGACTCCACCAAAAGTCTGCTAGAACTGATACATGAATTCAGCAAAGTTGCAGGATACAAAATCAATGTACAGAAATCAGTTGCATTCTTATACACTAACAATGAAGCAACAGAAAGACAAATAAAGAAACTGATCCCATTCACAATTGCACCAAGAAGCATAAAATACCTAGGAATAAATCTAACCAAAGATGTAAAAGATCTGTATGCTGAAAACTATAGAAAGCTTATGCAGGTAATTGAAGAAGATATAAAGAAATGGAAAGACATTCCCTGCTCATGGATTGGAAGAATAAATATTGTCAAAATGTCAATACTACCCAAAGCTATCTACACATTCAATGCAATCCCAATCAAAATTGCACCAGCATTCTTCTGGAAACTAGAACAAGCAATCCTAAAATTCATATGGAACCACAAAAGGCCCCGAATAGCCAAAGTAATTTTGAAGAAGAAGACCAAAGCAGGAGGCATCACAATCCCAGACTTTAGCCTCTACTACAAAGCTGTAATCATCAAGACAGCATGGTATTGGCATAAAAACAGACACATAGACCAATGGAATAGAATAGAAACCCCAGAACTAGCCCCACAAACGTATGGCCAACTCATCTTTGACAAAGCAGGAAAGAACATCCAATGGAAAAAAGACAGTCTCTTTAACAAATGGTGCTGGGAGAACTGGACAGCAACATGCAGAAGGTTGAAACTAGACCACTTTCTCACACCATTCACAAAAATAAACTCAAAATGGATAAAGGACCTGAATGTGAGACAGGAAACCATCAAAACCTTAGAGGAGAAAGCAGGAAAAGACCTCTCTGACCTCAGCCGTAGCAATCTCTTACTCGGCACATCCCCAAAGGCAAGGGAATTAAAAGCAAAAGTGAATTACTGGGACCTTATGAAGATAAAAAGCTTCTGCACAGCAAAGGAAACAACCAACAAAACGAAAAGGCAACTGATGGAATGGGAAAAGATACTTGCAAATGACATATCAGACAAAGGGCTAGTATCCAAAATCTATAAAGAGCTCATCAAACTCCACACCCGAAAAACAAATAACCCAGTGAAGAAATGGGCAGAAAACATGAATAGACACTTCTCTAAAGAAGACATCCGGATGGCCAACAGGCACATGAAAAGATGTTCAACGTCGCTCCTTATCAGGGAAATACAAATCAAAACCACACTCAGATATCACCTCACGCCAGTCAGAGTGGCCAAAATGAAGAAATCAGGAGACTATAGATGCTGGAGAGGATGTGGAGAAACAGGAACCCTCTTGCACTGTTGGTGGGAATGCAAATTGGTGCAGCCGCTCTGGAAAGCAGTGTGGAGGTTCCTCAGAAAATTAAAAATAGACCTACCCTATGACCCAGCAATAGCACTGCTAGGAATTTATCCAAGGGATACAGGAGTACTGATGCATAGGGGCACTTGTACCCCAATGTTTATAGCAGCACTCTCAACAATAGCCAAATTATGGAAAGAGCCTAAATGTCCATCAACAGATGAATGGATAAAGAAATTGTGGTTTATATACACAATGGAATACTACGTGGCAATGAGAAAAAATGAAATATGGCCTTTTGTAGCAACGTGGATGGAACTGGAGAGTGTGATGCTAAGTGAAATAAGCCATACAGAGAAAGACAGATACCATATGGTTTCACTCTTATGTGGATCCTGAGAAACGTAACAGAAACCCATGGGGGAGGGGAAGAAAAAAAAAAAAGAGGTTAGAGTGGGAGAGAGCCAAAGCATAAGAGACTGTTAAAAACTGAGAACAAACTGAGGGTTGATGGGGGGTGGGAGGGAGGGCAGGGTGGGTGATGGGTATTGAGGAGGGCACCTTTTGGGATGAGCACTGGTTGTTGTATGGAAACCAATTTGACAGTAAATTTCATATATTAAAAAATAAAAAAAATTAAAAAAAAATAAAAGCAAAAAAAAAAATAGACTAGATTTTGTATGTTTGGGCTTTTTTCTTTTCTTTTAGCTGAGATTTGAATTATTTTTAGTGCTATACACTTTTTTTACTGCATGTTCTTGTAAGTGTATAATGTTCTTAGGAATTCTATTTTAGGTAAATCTAAGAAGGCAGGAAAATCAAATGCATTTCTATACCTTTATTTTCTTAACTGACTCTAATACCCTAGTGCAAAAACATATGATCATATTTTGATATTTTCTTTATTATAACTTAGAAAGTTCAAACTAATGTGATTATAAAGTTTGAGGGATTTGAAATTTGATACTTCAGTGGTCAAAATGAAGAACTTTAGAAGGATGGTGTCTCCTTAATCTATACTTTATCCCATTTTAATTTAGTGTCATTTTTGGTATGAAGATGCAAGTGCCACAGTTGTAAGAGTTGGAAAATACTCTACAGAGTGCAAGACAAAGGAAGCTGTGGAAATTCTCCACCAGCAGTTCAATAAGTATATCATGCCCTCAGTGCCTCAGCAAGAAGAAAGGATTCAGGAGATCAGTGACCTAGCCCAGCGCTTATATGGTGAGGTCTTTTTAAAAATATCCAGCAATTTGCCATTGAACAAATCTATAGCCACCTAATCCAGCAGAAAGCAGAGCATGGCAGGCCTTCAGGGTCCTCACTGTAGCAACTACTTGGGGGAAGAGACTCAAGATAAGAGCCCATCTCTATAAAAGTAAGCAGGAGGGAAAATAGGAAGTAACTTCTGCCTGCAGGAGAGGAGGCCTTTGGATTTTCACTATATTGTGTAAACCCTCCTTCTCTGTGTTCTTTTCTCCCCTATTCCTGTCGCTCATCCCCAGGGTAGTAAAACCAGAACAATGCTCCGCTTATTCCAGTGTATTTTATCCACTGTATTCTATTCAGTTTCCAAACACACTAACTTCTCACAAAGACCAAGACAAGTTAAATCCCCCTCCCATTATTCATCATCCTGCATCCTGCTTTGTCTGCATTCCTGGCCCTTATCACCACCTGACAAATTGTATAGTTATTTGTCTATTGCCTGGCTTTTACACCAGACTGTAAGCTCCATGAGAGAAGGGATTTTGCCTGTTAGTTTACTGCTTTGTGGTATGTACTAAGTACTTCACAAATATTTGGTGAATAAATGAATCATTAAGTAAATACCTTGTATAAATAAATGAATGTCATCAATCTTCATCTGCTCAGTATGAAAGCTATGCAATTTTCAAAATTTTCATCGAGTAAGATGCTTTAGGAATATTATTTTAACTCTTACAGGCTACCCAAACATCATTGGACCCAGAATTTTAATGCAAATAAATTTATCTAAAAAAATTTGAATACCTATTATCTATGAAGAGGTGTGATTGATTTAAAGACAAATAAAACTTAGTTTCTTCATTTGAGAATCCACAACCTAGGCCTAGAAGTCATGTTATGGTTAATGCAGTAAGAAAGGTATGAAAAGTGAGTATTGGTTTGCTAGGGTTAACATCACAAGATACCATAGACTGGGCAGCTGGAACAACAGAAATTCATTTCCTCACAGTTCTGGAGGCTGGAAGTCCAAGATCACAAGGTTGAGGTGCTGACAGGATTGGTGTTGCCTGAGGCTTCTTTCCTTGGCTGGCTGCCGGCTGAGTTCTTGCTGCCTTTTCATACAGGCATTCCTCTTTGCACAGGCTCACATTGGTGTCTCTCCCTCATCTTTTGTGGGAGGGATCCAGTCATATTGGATTAGGGCCCGTCCTAATGGCCTCATTTTTACTTAATCACCTCTTGAAGGACCTTATCTCCAAATGTGGTAACATTCTGAGATACTGGAGGTTGAGGCTTCAATTTACGAATTCTGGAGGAGACATAGTTCAGCTCATAACAACGTGAAATACAGCTTAGTCTAAGCCATGGAGTCTGTAATCCTGGTTTCAAATCCCTGCTCCTGCAATGATTGTCTGGGTAACCTGAGACTCTTTGAGTCTCAGTTTTGTCATATGTAAAATGCGATAGAACCTAGAGAATCCAAGGAGAATTACATTAATGCGTATAAAGTGCTTAGCCATAACCTGTTAACAACAGGGATGAGCCTTAAAGACATAATGCCAAGTGAAAGAAGCCAAACACAAAAAGACAAATATTATGTGATTCCACTTACAGCAGGGACCCAGAGTAGTCGGATTTAAGAGATAGAAAGTAGAGTAGTGGTTACCAGGAGTTAGGGGCAGAGAGAAATGGGAGCTGTTTTTTAATGGGTACAGAGTTTCAGTTTGGAAAGATGAAAAAGTTGTGGAGATGGATAGTGGTGATGGCTGCACAACAATGAGAATGTATTCAATGCCACTGTACTGCACACTCAAAAATGGTTGAAATGGTAAATGAATGAATGAATGAATGAATGAATGAATAAATAAATAAATAAATAAATAAATAAATAAATAAAATACAACGTTTAGCCATAGTCAAACAATGAACACTCACTACATGGTAGCTATTTTTATTGTTATTCAGGTAGAGAGAAAAAAAATCTAGGCAGGCAAAGATTAAGAACATTTCAGAGATATTGCTATTTGAAGTAGATCTTGAAGAGTACATAGGGTTTTGACAGCAGAGAGTGGGGGAAGGGTATTCTTGGTATAGGAAAGAATACTCTGGCTATGGGGATTCGCAGGGGGAGAGTTGCTGGTTCAGTTTGACCAGAACTAAATGTGTGAGGGAACTAGGGTGGCATACGTTTGGGAGAAGCACCTTGAAACTATATTATGGAGGGCTTTGAATCCATGAATAAAGAATGATTGAATGTTCAAAAACAGGAGAAAATGGATTAGAGTGGAGCTTTAAGAATATTAACAAAGCAACATGGTTTAGGCTACATGAAAGTGATGTGGTACAGCAGATTTGTAACCATTTTCCTAGGGTACCTGTTTTTCATGCCTTCATTCATTTATTTATCTATTCAACAAGTATTTATTAAGCACTTACTATCTACCAGCCTTTACACCAGATACTGGGGAAATGAATTAACACCCTAGCAGAGTTTGTTTGTTTGTTTGTTTGTTTTCTGCTAAGGATTTGACCTCAAAAAATAGTTGTTTTGTTTTGTTTTGTTTTGTTTTTTGTCTTTTGTCCCTTCTCCTCACCAGGTTTTGAAGAAGGGCAGAAATATGCTGAGAAAATAGTGGCAAAACACAAAGAGGTTCTTGAATCTATCACTGAATTATGCGTCTCTCTCACAGAGCTTGAAGAAAAGCTGAAGGTAATTTCTTCTTCCCAGAGTATGTATTTTCAAGTGATATAAATAAAAATGTGTTGATAAGTGTCTTCTGGTCCAAAGATGTTCTAATGGAAATTCTCAAGGGACATAATGTGCACATTTGTTTCACAGCTTTCTAACATAATTATCTGGGTGTTTCTGATAATTAATTCTGTTTCTTTTCCATCACTGCAGAGAAAAATATTGCTGGGAATGAGGGCTAAACACAATTAAGGTGTCTCATTTACATTTTCATGGATCACATCCTAAAGGATAAATGTATGCCATTAAAATCAAAGTAAAGTCTGTATTAAGTAGCCTTATACTTTCATTCCCAGATAATAAATGTAAGGGTTCTTTTTCCTTCCAAATTGTGGCCCCGGAGAAAATAAAACTAAATCTTCACGTATTAGATTCATTGAACATTTAGCTTCATGGAAGTATTGAACTAATCATTAGCATCTTTCATGAAGTAATAAGCTGATGGAATAAAAAATAGAAAATATGTTGATGTCTAATCCCTAGGCAAAAATCCAGTTATGAGAGAGAAATGCATATATTATTTTGTCTGTATTTTATGAAAACTAGCTTCATTAGTACTATTTTAACAACTGGCTGAAAGAACTAGTTACTTAAGATGTAGAGAATGACAAGGTAATTAAGAGCACAAGCCGTAGAGTAAAATACAGCTGCCTCAGAATACCAATTCTCCAAATAACTGGATTTGTGATTTGGGGCAAGTTACTTCATCTCTTTGAGTCTCAGTTTCTTGATCTATAAAATGGAGGAAATAGGGGATCCTAATCACAGAGTAACCCTGAGGATTGAATGTGAAGACACCCATGGTTATTGTGATTATTGTTGATATGGAGACATAATGGTGCTCTTGCAGTTCAGAGCAGAATTCTATTTCTAGCAACCTTTTTTTTTTCTGTATGAATTTCCACATCATAAATTTGAGTACTCAGTCCATTCAGAATAGTTTGCTTATCTTTTAACTGAGTGGATGACCAAATTATCTTTTTTCTTTAAGAAACAGATTTTCAACTTTTTTTCTTTTTTTATTTTACCATTTAATTAACACTGCAATGAACATCTTCGTGCATAAAGATTTTTTTTTTCTCTTGTATTGTTACCTACACATAAGCTCTCCAGGGCAGATTTGGGTAAATGAGTACAAAATTGTTAATGTTCCTAATATACATACGTTAAATTAAATTCCACAAATATTTTAGAATTTTAATGCCATCAATAATGTATGAATGTGCCATGGGTCTTATATTATCTTTTTAAACAATGATCATTTCCTCCCCACCTCCATCCAACCCTCCGAGGATCTGTTTCTTCTCTTGACTTCCAGGACACAGCTTGAAAACTGCTACTTCCCCTGACTCTTTGCTCTTTACTATCTACAACATCCCTCCCATTTCTGTTGTACTTCTTCAAGTGAGGTCCACTTAATAAAATTTACTCTCTCAAAGTGATATTCCTTTCTGCTTTCACCTTCATGGCCGTTCTTTCTGAAAGCTCTACCCACTCCCTCTCCTCACTTCCTCATTTCCCATTCTTGTTACACCCCTGTAATCAGGATTGCACCCTCTTTTTCTTATTCCCAACACATCACTTGGATTCCCTTTTGCACTAGTCAGGAGCATCCTGATTATACATTCCAGCTGGATTACGCTTCCTAATGCTAATGTCATTTTTACACTCAAAACACTTGACTACAAATTCTTCATTGCTTACTATATAAAGTTTAAACTCAAGGCCTTCTGGTATTCCAAGGCTGTCTTTCCAAATCAGTGTGCTTCTATACTCATCGTAGGCTCCTGTCTCACTGGTCTGCTACCCCACATTTCTGAGTTTTCTCCTCCTAAACCTTCCTGTACATGACCTTCTCTCTCTGCTTATCTAAATTTTACTATCTCTCAAAGCCAAACCTAAATGCTGCCTCCTCCACAGTTCCTTTGTGGTCTGGGTCCCTGCCTCTCTGATTCCCCCATTCTTTCCTACTGTGATCATCACATATAACTACCATTAGTACCCCAAACCATTTACTCCATTACACCTGAAGAAACCCTATGACTCTGTTCAGCTTAGGGTCCCACACATTTAACACTATTCTTTGCCTGAAGCTTGTTCTCCAGAAAGAGTTGTGGCATTTGTAGTAAAAACTCAAAGGATTGATACAGAGAAGAAAAATCATTCAATACATAGCTCAAAAAGATGTGATTTGGGTGGATATAAAAGTGAGGAAGAGCCTCTCTGGCAAGAGACACGGGCATCAGCAAGGCTCTTACCAGTTACAGCCTGAACAAAAGCTTGTCAAAGAATGCTTACTAACAGTTTACATATGTTTGCATGAAAGCATAAACATCTAGTTTTTATGTTTTTAAGGTTGGTGCTATGGCTCTTTTGTAGGGGTTATTAAAAATAGGCCCAGAAATCCCTATCAAGGCTAAAATAGTGATAATAATCCTTTCTATTTGGGTAGCAATTTGAGATTTACAAAGTCTTTTCATATATATTACTTCAGTGATTTGCAAATAATCTTGTGATGGTAGTAAAGCAAATGTTGTTTTCCTTGTTTTAGAGGTGAAGTTCAAAGAATGTAAAAGTGCTTTGCCCGGGGCCTCACCATCAGTAGTGGAGGTTCTGGAATTAGATACAATTCAAACTCTAGCATTCTTTCCACAACAACCACCATTTTGGAATTAGATGTCAAGTGTGTACCAAAGCAGAGTAACTTAACCAATAGCACAAACCAGCTTAAGTTTTAGAGTTAGACTAAAAGTTGAGTCTCCCCAGTAAGCATCTCCCCAAATTCTCTGAGTCCATATAGCACGTTGAGCACATTGAGGAACATGCTGTTTCTTTAAGGCCCATCTGACCATGGGCCTGATCATGTTTCAGGTGGAATAGGGAATGTTCTGGTGCAGTATAATTAATCATCCTAAATGTGGTGTACCTGATGCTCCTTTTACCTTTCCAAAGTCTTCTCAGCCCCCACAGGGGTTCCCTGGCAGCTTGCAAACACCTATACTTCCATGACTAAAACAGCCCTATGAGCTACAGGAGCAAAATATCATCATCCACATGAAGCATCCTTTGTTCTCAATTGTTTTTTCTTTAACATACTCAGTGATATCTCCTTCCTCTCTTCCTGAGTCTCCCAAATATTTACTTACGTAAAATCTCTGGATTTCCTCTTTGCTCTCCCCCAGAACCTTCAGACATTTCTTCCTCCTCACCACTCCCCCAGACTTTCCTAATGGCTTAGACTGCCATGCACAATGTTTTTTTTTTTCTCCTCTGGAAAACGCTCCCTGTAGGTGCATCCTATTAGAGCAATGACTTTGTTCCTGCTGGGCTTTTGAACCACCAGTTTTTACCGGCAATGAACTTGATCAAAGGAGTGAGGTAGGAGGGGAGCTGGAAACTTCACAAGATAATTTTGTAAGTCACATCCTGGGCTGGGCATAGTCACTCTCCTGTAGAGTACATTTGCTGAAAGGTTGCAAGTGGCTTATGTTTTCTTCCAAGTGGTTGTTGTGTAGCACTGTGCCTCCATCTTTCCTGGCCCAGACTCTGACTAACCATCTCTTTGTACAGCAGGGAGACATTTTAAAAATGAATCTGAATTTGGAAGATCTCCATGATGACTTCGTTGACCTGCTAAAAGAACCAGCAAGAAATAAGCAGACACTATTCAATGAAGAAAGAAATAAGGTAATGAAAACCATGTAGTCTCAGTTTTGCATTTTGAGATTAGAATCCCTTTTCATTGAAAAATAAAGTGAATTAAAGCCTTCTTATCTATCTGAATCAAATCTTTCAATGTGATTGCCCTCATCCTGTACCTCCTTTCTACCCTTTACTTAGTACTTCTCCCACCTAAGTTATTTCCCTCTGAGCACTTCCTATTGAATACTGGGACCATAGTAGTTCACAGTGGTATTGGGATAGCTGTTTAGTCACCATACTGTCACTCCAAACCACTCTTTTTTTAAGTTTATTTATTTATTTTGAGAGAGAGAACACTCGTGTGAGTGTGAGTGGGGGAGGGGAAGACAGAGAGGGAGAGAAAGAATCCCAAGCAGGCTCCACACTGTCAGCATGGAGCCCAATGCAGGACTCGAACCCATGAACTGTGAGATCATGACCTGAGCCAAAATCAAGAGTCAGATTCTTAACAGACTGAGCCACCCAAGAGCCCCCCAAACCACTTCTGTCACACCACCAAGCTATGATTTTGTTGTTTTACATTACCCACTAGAAAACCATAATACATGAAATTAACTTTTTTAAAACTGCATGTATGTATGTATGTATTTTGGGGGATGGGAGGGCAGAGAGAGAAGGAGACAAATGATCTGAAGTGGGCTCTGTGCTAACAGCAGAGAGCCCGATGTGGGGGTGGAACTCACTGTGAGATCATGACCTGAGCTGAAGTCAGATGCTTAACCAAATGAGACACCCGGGTGCCCAAAATTAGCTTGTATCTTGTTCCCACAGAAGTTACTTCTAAGATGATATTTCCATGTACATATACTAAAACATAGAACCCAACTGAAATATAAATACTAAAGTACAAAAATGTTTAAATTACTTTAAAATTTATGTATTACAGATAATTTGAGCATGTACCAAAAACTGCAAACATTCACAAAATGCAAATATTTTATGATTTCAAAAGCATTATTTAAATCACATCATTATGCAATTTTTGGTATAAGTTGCTCACTCTTTATTCATAGCTGCTGGACTATAATTAGCTCTTGTCTTTTTGCTTTGCCAGTTTTGCTTCCAATGTTCCTCTCTCTCCCAAGGAACTGAAGGAACAAATAGAGTCAACATTATTCTCAACTGTCCCCAAATTAATAAAGTATGCTTCTTGTGATATGAGAGTTTAAAATAAATATCTCCCCACTTGTTGTAGTTATCTCATGGAAAAAGATTTATCTTTCCTTAAAGTCATTACCATTCTTAGATCTTCTATATAGGTCGTGTTCCATAGGTTCAATCTTTGTCAAGGTCTAGTGCAATTATACAACCTCCAGACAGCAAGTGTCATTACGCAAACTGACTTTGTTGTTGGATGGCCTTGAAGCCCTTAAACCCTGATTCCACCCTGAGGCAAAGGAAAGCTGCCAAACCTTGATTACTTTGTTAAACCTTAGTCTTATGTCTAATGATCTTTGGTTATTGTGATTGGTCTAAATCAGGTCTTCTCAATCTCAGCACTGCTGACATTTTGGCCCAGAGAATTCTTTGCTGTGGAGAGCTGTCCTGTGCATTACAGGATATATAGCAACATTCCTGGCCTCTATCAACTAGATGCCAGTGGCACGCCTCCCCCACCCACCCAGTTGTCACAGCTAAAAAATGTCCATGGACATTGCCAAATGTTCCCTGGGGAGCAAAATCACCCTCAATTGAGACCAAGTGGTTGAAATAAAAAAAGAATAACACTAAATGCATCAATGTTCATTCTTTCCTCCTTCCTTTCTTTTCTTTTATTCTCAAGTCAGTTAACATACAGTGTAGTCTTGGCTTTAGGAGTAGAATCCAGTGATTTATCACTTACATATGACACCCAGTACTCATTCTAACAAGTGCCCTCCTTAATGCCCAGCGCCCATTTAGCCACTTCCCCCCACCCATCTCCCCTCCAGCAACCCTCAGTGTGTTCTCTATATTTATAGTTTCCCTCCCTTTCTGTTTTTTATCTTATTTTTCCTTCTCTTCCTCTATGATCATCTATTAAGTTTCTCAAATTCCACACATGAGCAAAATCATATGATACCTGTCTTTCCCTGACTTATTCCACTTAGCAAAATATCCTCCAGTTGCAAAATATCCTCCAATGGCAAAGTTTCATTCTTTTTCATTGCCAAGTAACATTCCATTGTGTGTGTATGTATGTAATATATACATACCACATTTTCTTAATCCATTCATCAGTTAATGGACATTTGGGCTTTTCCATAATTTGGCTATTGTTGAAAGTGCTGCTATAAACATTGGGGTGCATGTACACATGCCCCTTCAAAACAGCATTTTGTATCCTTGTGATAACTTCCTAGTAGTACAATTGCTTGCTTTAAGGTATTTCTATTTTTAATTTTTTGAGGAGCCTCCACACTATTTTCCAGACTGGCTGCACCAGCTTGCATTCCCACCAACAGTGCAATAGGGTTCCCCTTTCTCCACATCCTCACCAACATCTGTTGTTTCCTGAGTTAATTTTAGCCACTCTGACCAGTGTGAGGTGGTATCTGAGTGTGGTTTTGATTTGTATTTCCCTGATGGTGAGCAATGTTGAGCATCTTTTCATGTGTCTGTTGACCATCTGGCTGTCTTCTTTGGAAAAGTGTCTATTCATGTCTTCTGCCCATTTCTACTGGATTATTTGTTTTGGGTGTTGAGTTTGGTAAGTTCTTTATAGATTTTGGACAACCCTTTATTGGATATGTCGTTTGCAAATATCTTCTCCCATTCCACCAGTTGCCTTTTGGTTTTGTTGATTGTTTCCTTTGCTGTGCCATAGCTTATTACCTTGATGAGGTCCCAACAGTTCATTTTTTGCTTTTATTTCTCTTGCCTTTAGAGATATGTCAAGTAAGAAGTTTCTGCAACCCAGGTCAAAGAGGTTGCTGCCTATTTTCTCCTATAGGATCTTGATGGTTTCCTGTCTCACATTTAGGTCTTTCATCCATTTTGAATTTATTTTTGTTCATCACATCTTTTTTTTATTAACAAAAAAGTTTAATGTTTATTTTTGAGAGAGCCAGACACAGTACAAGTAGAGGAAGAGCAGAAAGAGAGGGAGATACAGACTTTGAAACAGGCTCTCGGCTCTAAGCTGTCAGCACAGAGCCCAAAGTAGGGCTTGAACTCACAAATCACAAGATCATGACCTGAGCCGAAGTCAGACACTTAACTGACTGAGCCACCCGGGCACCACTGTGCATCTCATCTTCTTAACTAAGTTTCCAGGAGATACTAAATTCCTCTTATCTTTTAAATTCTGCACATTTGTCTGCACTGCCAACCAACCCACATTTATTAAGACTTAAAGTGAAGGTTATTGTTACCAAAGCAAGCAATTTATTGCTTTGCTTTTAATTCATTTATTTTATTGCTTTTATTTATTTTTCTTAGAAGAAAAATTAAATGAACAGATGGTTTTAAATAAAAAATCAAGATTTATTTTCATTGAGAAATTGGTTTTATTTTAATATAAATTAAAAGGTGATAGATCATCTGTTATTTAGTATAAAAGTGAAGGAACAAAACAGGGATATCCACACTCACCACTGTTATTTAACAAGTACTGGAAGTCCTAGCCTCAGCAATCATACAACAAAAAGAAATGAAAGGTATTCAAATCAGCAAGGAAGAAGTAAAATTTTCACTATTTGCAGATGACATGATACTCTATATAGCAAACTCAAAAGACTCTACCAAAAAATTACTAGAATTCATAATGAATTCAGTAAAGTTGTAGGATACAAAATCAACACACAAAAATCTGCTGCATTTCTATACACCAATAATGAAGCAGCAGAAATAGAAATTAAGAAATCAATCCCATTTACAATTGCACCAAAAACAATTTGGTTAGGAATAAACCTTACTAAAGAGGTAAAAGACCTATACTCTCAAAACTATAAAACACTGATGAAAGAAATGGAAAATGATACAAAGGAATGGAAAGATATTCTGTGCTCATAGATTGGAAGAATAAATATTGTTAAAGTTTTACAATAGCCAAATAGTCAAAGCAACTTTGCAAAAGAAAAGCAAAGCTGGAGGCATCACAATTCCAGACTTCAAGTTATATTACCGAAGTGTAGTAGTCCAAAACAGTACATTACTGGCACAAAAAAAGACACACAGGTCAATAGTACAGCCCTGAGGACCCAGAAATGAACCCACAAGTATATAGTCAATTAATCTTCAACAAAGCAGGAAAGAATATCCAGTGAGAAAAAATACAGTCTCTTCAACAAATGGTGTTGGTAAAACTGGAGAGCAACATGTAGAAGAATGAAACTAGACCACTTTCTTACACCATACACAAAAATAAATTTGAAATGTAATACATGAAGACATAAACATCCTAGAGGAGAATATGCAGTAACCTCCTTGACATCGGCTATAGCAACTTCTTTCTAGACATGTCTCCTGAGGCAAGTAAAAAAAGCAAAAATAAACTATTGGGACTTCATCAAAATAAAAAACTTCTACACAGTGAGGGGAACAATCAACAAAACTAAAAGACAGCCAACAGAATGGGAGAAGCTATTTGCAAATGACATACCTGTTGAAGGGTTTGTATCCAAAATCTATAAAGAACTTACCAAACTCAACATCCCCCAAAACAAATAATCCAGTTAAGAATTGGGCACAACACATGAAAAGACATTTTTCAAAAGGCATACAAATGGCCAGCACACACATGAAAAGATGCTCAACATCACTAGTCATCAGGGAAATACAAATCAAAACTATAATGACATATCACCTCACACCTGTCAGAATGGCTAAACACAACAGAAGATACCTGTGTTAGTGAAGATGTGGAGAAAGAGGAACCCTTTTACACTATTGGTGGGAATACAAACTGGTGCAGCAACTCTGGAAACAGTATGGAGCTTCCTCAGAAAGTCAAAAATAGAACTACCCTACAATCCAGCAATTGTACTACTAAGTATTTACTCAAACTATACAAAAATACTAATTCAAAGGGATACATGCACCTCAATGTTTATAGCAGCATTATCTACAATAGCCAAATTATTAAAACAGCCCAAATATGTCCATCAACTGATGAATGGATAAAGAAGATGTGGTGTGTCCATACACACACACACACACACACACACACACACACACACACACAATGGAATATTATTCAGCCATAAAAAATAATGAAATCATACCATTTGCAAGGACATGGATGGAACAAGAGGGTATTATACTAAGTGAAATAAGTTAGTCAGAGAAAGACAGACACCATATGATTTTACTCATGTGGAATTTAAGGAACAAAACAAATGAGCAAAGGAAAAAGAGAGAGAGAGAGGCAAACCAAGAAACTGACTCTTAACTACAGAGAACAAACAAACTAATGATTACCAGAGGGGAGGGGAATGGGTTAAATAGGTAATGGGGATTAAGGAGAGCATTTGTTGTGATGAGGACCAGGTATTGTATGGAACTGTTGAATCACTATATTTTATACTTAAAACTAATATTACATTATATATTAACTAACTGGAATTTAAATAAAAACTTAAAAAAAGTAAAGAGAACAATTCTACCAGACTATTACAATAATATACTCATCACAGGATTTTCTCTTGGTGATAATAAAGTGCTTCTCATTTTTCTAACCCCAAAATGCAGCAGGTGGAATTAGGCAATTTAGTAAATGCAGTGCCCGTTGCACTGCTAACAGATTAGAGATAGTGTCTTCCCTCCAAGGTGAGCACCAAAGCCAAACCCATAGTAATATTTGAAAACTCCTAAGGTTAAACAGACACCCAGAATATTAAGAGACTCCCCCAAAACCACAGAACTATTCAGTAGAGGATGCAGGCTTACAATGCCCACATTTAGAGTTATAGAATTCAAGTGCTACAAGGGATTTAACAATCATCTGATCAAATCTCATTTTATAGTTGAGGAAACTGAGACTAAAAGAGATAAAATATTTTGCCCTCCAAGAATCATAGAAAGTAGTGTCGGCATCGGGCAGGCAGTGCCATTCTCCTGAATTTCAGACACGTTAACTTTTTCTGTAAGACCGAAAGTGAGCTCTAAGGAACGGCTCTGTGTAAATAAGCTGCTTTGTAATGACACTGCAGATTCCCCTGCCAACCTGTTCCCTCACTCTTCCCCTTCATCTGTTTACATGATGATTAATAAAGCAATAGCATGGAAGTACTTTTTTTTGGTATTAATAAGGACTTTTAATTCTATGAGATAGATCTGTAAGTTAAGGGTTTTCCTGGGCCACAAAGGAAATCATAGCCAGAAAATGATGTTGCCAGTTTAAGACTCAGGTATATTAGTTAATTCTCATAGGTTAAAGATACTGCCAACAAAAGCAGGGAATTTGGGAGCCTACTCTGAACTGAGCTCATTTAAACTACATACTTAAATAGAATCATTCATTTTTGCAGGGAAGTAAAAGAATTCAATCCTGTATGACTCAGAGTCAGGGACACACAGGCAGTGAAGGCATCAATCCCCACTGCACAATGGTGTTCTGTGGTTGCACCCCAAGAAGAGCAAGAAATATAAAACAAATTTATGTTTTCAAAGTTCCCCTCAATATACATACATTATCTCAGGGTCTAGTTTGGAGATAACATATCATAGAAATGACAATTTAAAAATTTAAGAACCAGTTACTTAACTTTCCCCACAGTCTTAGAACCAGACTAATATGGGAGAACAGTTGCTCAGATGGAAGAGATCATAAGACCCACAGGTTAATGGATACTGTCTCACCTCACGGAGAAAGTTGTCTGGATTCACCTGCTTGAATAAAGTACATAACTGCAAAAAAGAAAAAAAAATGGCATATAGTGTTAATGCTTGCTTAATTACAGGTGGCAACATCAAAAATATCTATTGTAAGTACTTGTTATCATTTGCCTTATAATTTATTATTTTTATAAATTCAAGTTTAATTGACACACAATGTTATATTAGTTTCAGGTATGTAACATAGTTATTCGACAGGTCTATACCTTATGCTATGCTCACCATAGCTGTAGCTACCATCGGTCACCACACAGTGCTATTATGACACCGTTGGTCATATTCCCTATGCTGTACCTTTTATCCTCATGACTTAGCTGGAAGTGTGTACTTCTCATTCCCTTTCACCTATTTTGTCCATCCCCCTCTGGCAACCATTAGTTTGTTCTCAGTATTTGAGTCTGTTTCTGCTTGTAGTTTGTTTATTCATTTGTTTTATTTTTCAGATTCTACATACAAGTAAAGTCCTGTGGTATTTTTCTTTCTCTGACTTATTTCACTTAGCATAAATACCCTGTAGGTCTGTCCAAATGTCCCAATAGCAAGATCTCATTTTTTATGACTGAGTAATATTCCATTGTGTGTATATGTGTGTGTATGTGTATATCTATATCTATATCTATATCTATCTGTATCTGTATCTGTATCTGTATCTGTATCTGTATCTGTATCTATATCATCACATCTTCTTTATCCATTCATCTATTGACAGACACATTCATATCCTGGCTTTTGTAAATAATGTTTTAGGGGCACCTGGGTGGCTCAGGTGGTTAAGCATCCAACTCTTGATCAGCTCAGGTCATGATCTCATGGTTTGGAAGTTTAAGCCCTGCATCAGGCTCCACACCGAAAATGCCAGCCTGCTGGGGATAAGATGTTCTCTCTCTCTCTCTCTCTCTCTCTCTCTCTCTCTCTCTCCCCTTCTTTCCCTCTCTTCACTCCCCACATGCTCTATCTCCCAAAATAAATAAATAAACATTTTTTTGTTGAAGTTTTTTTTTATTTTTCATATTTTGTGAGAGAGAGACAGAGCACAAGCAGGGGAGGGGCAAAGAGAGAGGCAGACAGAGTCTGAAGCAGGCTCCAGGCTCTGAGCTGTCAGCACAGAGCCCGACGCGGGGCCTGAACTCACGAGCAGTGAGATCATGACCTGAGCTGAAGTCAGAAGCCCAACCGACTGAGCCACCCAGGTGCCCCCAATAAATAAACATTTAAAAAAAATAATGGTGTTTCAATAAACATAGGGATGTATAATCTTTTCAAACTAGTGTTTTTATTTTCTTTGGGTAAATGCCCAGTAGTGGAATTATTGGATCATATGGTATTTCTATTTTTAATTTTTTGAGGAAACTCCATATTGTTTTCCATAGTAACTGTACCAGTTTATATTCCCACCAACAGTGCATGAGGGTGCCTTTTTCTCCACATCCTCCCCAAAACCTATTATGTTTTGTCTTTTTTATTCAAGCCATTCTGAAAGGTGTAAGGTGATATCTCACTGTTGTTTTAATTTGCTTTCATCATGGAAGTACATTTATACCAATCAGTGGAGTACTCTTATCAAACTGGGTGAGGACAGCCCTGTGCCCTCTTCTAATCCTGATCACCTGGTAGGCGGCAAAGGCATTCTTAAGACATTTGCTTTGGAAAAAAATGGGAAAGGGACAAAGTGTTCTTCACCATCTTTCTGTTCTCATCTCTTTTATTTTGTCTATCCCAAGTGTGCAATGCTACCAACTTACCCCTTGGCTGCCCAAAGCCCCTTCCAAAAGCCTTCCCCAGAAATGTCTTTCATAGAGAAGTCCTGTGTTCAAGATCATTCTTTCTCTACTTCCTACTTACCTTCATTAAATCTTATTTATACCAGGATAAGAGTATTGTGGGACTATTTGGAAAGGTAAAGTCTTCTGATGTTCCCTTAAATTTACCATATAGATGGCTCCCCACTGTGTGTACTTTGAGAATTTGTGCTACACACTTACTTCAAGGGATGTAGAATATTATTATATTCTCTATTCCAAACACTCACTTTGTTTGCCTACATAGCAATGGTTGTAAATCCAAGTGGTTATGGCTATCAGTGGGAATGAAAGTTTAGAAATTGTGACAGATATAAGAACTGAGGCCACAGATTTAGGATTAATTAAAAGTTAATTGATCATTAGACATGAAAGTGGGTGAGATCTTTGAGGGGAAAAGTATAAAGAGAAGATTAGAGAACTTAAGACAAGATCACACACTATCCATATAATTAGAAGGTTGGGGAAGAAAAAGGAATCAACAAAAAGACAAACAGCAGCCAAGGATATAAGAGAAACAAGTTGAGAGTGAGCAGTGTTGTGGTGAATTAGATCAGCTTCCCAGCCATTCTGCCAGAACTTATTAAATTGATGCAAATATGCTCTGTCTGGAAATACCCCTTTCTGGAAACACACACACACACACACACACACACACACACACACACACTTTTTCCCTCTACTAATAGCAAAATGATTTTATGGTGGGGAAATGTTAAAAAAAATAGTATATGTGAATGTTTGAAAACCATTTTCATAAAGGAAACTGGTAGACCCAGAAAACTGTAACTCAGTGAGATTTAAATAGGTGAAGGGGATTAGCAGCACACTTAATTGTGATGAGCACTGAGTAATATATAGAATTGTTGAATCACTTATTGTACACCTGAAACTAATAGAATACTATATGTTAATTATACTTGAGTTTTAGAAATTAATTAATAAAAGAAGTTTTGTAAAATTCCATAATGACTTAAAAATGAAAAGCTTATTTGCCTTTGAGAATAAAGGCAAAAATGCCAAGAGCCTACATGGATTGACTCAGAAAAACTTATATTAAATTCACCTTATTTTGCTTTTGCTTTGTGAGATGACTATTTAATGGATAATTCTAGATTAGTGTCATAAGCAAATTATTCTGACTTCAAAAAGTCATTTGATAAACATATTTATGATCTCTTTCTTAAGGTAAGTGTAAGTACGTGAACTGAATAAGAGTTTGATTAGATTATAATTGTTCCAAGAATCTTAGGTAGTTCAACAGTGTTAACCTGGAAGATAGTTTGCCTTGCCTTGGGGAGACATCTGACTTTGTTCTAAACTCTGCAGTGTTCAACATTTTTATCAATGGCATTAATAGAAGAGGTAGAAAATTTTGGCTGATTAAAAACTCAGTATGAATTGGGGCACCTGGGTGGCTCAGTCGGTTAAATGTCCAACTTCAGCTCAGGTCATGATCTCATGGCTCATGAGTTAGAGCCCCGCATTGGCTCTGTGCTGACAGCTCAGAGCCTGGAGTCTGCTTCAGATTCTGTGTCTCCTTCTCTCTCTGCTCCTCCCCCACTCATGCTCTGTCTCTCTCTCTGTCTCTCTCTGTCTCTTTCTCAAAAATAAATAAATATTTAAAAAAATTTTAAAAACTCAGTATGAATAGCCACATATGGTTCTTATAAAAACACAAAAAGAACTAACATAATCACTTTAATAAAAATATATCACATAGATCAAGGAGATGTTGGTTCCATTGATTAGTTCCCATCTGGAAAGTAAATAAATCCTGGAAATAAACATATTTAGGGGAAACAGTAATAAGTTGAAATGTTTCTGGAAAAGATTTCAGAACATTCTCTCTTATTGTCAGTAGAAATTATCTGCTAGTGTTATTTGCTGTGGAAAGTATTTTTCTACCTTAGGAATTGTAGGGAGTAAAAAAATAATATTCTTGGATTCCCCTCTGAGTTTGACACCACTGAAAGAGAGTCACGGGAGTCAGGAATCAATAACTAGTAAAAGCAGGATTAGAGAATATGGCTTGGACTTTTCTAGTGGGTTTCCTAAAACTTTATCTCTGATTTAGATAGACTTGCCTACCTAAACACTTGGGTGCACAGCTAGACAACCAGAGGCTTTCTGTAGAGGGGCTTTTCATAGTTTAAATCTAACATGAATACACACATTTGGTAGAAGACAGATCCACAGGAGAGGCCTCAAAAAGTCAGAGCTGAGCATGTTCAGTCTAAACCTGCAGTTAAGTAAGTCATTTCCTCCCCAAGCAGGAGGGAAGAGTGAGAAGACTAGCCTGGACTTTTATTCAAGTTTTTCTCCTAAGCCTGTTGCAAATTTTCAGACAATTCTTAAACATTACTCTTCTCTAGAGAGACACACATTACCCAAAGAAGGCATTAAGAAGTTGCGTGGCCATGGATGACCCTCAAATCAACAAATGCCTGGTAGGAGTGGGGCTTCCCAGAAGGTGACCTTGATGATAAAAGTTCTAGAGGCAAGGCAGAAGAAGACTGGAGGTTTTAGTAGAAGAAAGAGATTGACAGACTGCGAGACCAATTTTCCAAATAGTCAAAGAGCAGTTAAAAGAAGAGAGAAATTGGACATCTTTGTCGCTCCAGGAGGCCGGTTCAGATCCGATGTTGGATACTGAGTGAAGGCATATCTTTGCTAAATATAGGAAAAGATTCTTAACACAAGTAAAGCATAAACTTCTATTCAAAGAAAAAACTCTTTCAGGAAAAGTATTCAAACATAAGCTACCAGAATGTCATAGAGAAGTTGCCTATACTGAACAGGAAGTTGGACCAAAGTCCCTATGAAAAGGAAAATAAATGCAGAGCTAAGCCGATGTAGGAAAATCAAAAGAAGGAGGGACATTTCCTACTGGATATGTGTTTATTTAGTTTTTGGTTTTTTTTTTTTTTTTTAATGAGAAGGACTTTAAAAAACTTCTGGCTTTGGGGCGCCTAGGTGGCTTAGTTGGGTAAGCATCTGACTCTTGATTTCAGCTCAGGTCATGATATCACTGTTCGTGAATTTGAGCCCTGCATTGCACTCTGTGCTGACTACAGGAAGCCTGCTTGGGATTCTCTCTCTCCCCCACTTTCTGCCCCTCCCCTGCTCATGCTCTCTCTCTCTCTCTCTCTCTCTCTCTCTCAAAATAAATAAATAAACTTAAAAAAATAATAAAAATAAAAATTCTGGCTTTTAGGCCCAGAGTTTAAACTTCTACTAAACAGCTGAAGGAAACCACTTTCTCCAAACCTATGCTTATACTTTCTCTGAGGATAAGTCATGTCTCTGGGGTAGTCGAAGGAACACTGTTTTTACTTCTAATCTTCAACCTGAAAACACATTTACGTCTCAAAAATTATTTATAAAGTGAAGGAGCTAAAATGAAGAACACAAAGTCAAGGCAAGACATAACTTTCTTATGTGCAAGCAGTGGCAATGGAAAAATCTCAGTAATTTTTAAGTAAAAATGCACCCAAAAAGAGGAAAGGCAAAGAAGAAGTAGATATAAAACAACAGGCTGAGATAGATGAGGTCCCCTTCAGCGTCAATGCTCTTTTGAGTTTGTGCCAGAAAGGATGGATATTTGAGTCTCTTTTTGAAAGCAGACATGGACATGGATTAGTGGGGAGAAATACTAGATCAGTGTAAGCAGGAGGTGATGTACTGCTGTTCACAGTCTCCTAGCATGACCTGCCCTCCACATGGCATGGAAAGATAAGTGGCAGGCACTCCTCTTTTGTATCTTGTGTTCTCTTGTGAAGGACCGTAACCTGTGATTGTTCCATTAATATCTACCTCCCCCACTGGGCTATTATCTCCCTGAGGGCAGAGACTGTATTTACTTTTACTCATTTCATCTCACCAATGCCTAACATGGCACCTAGTATGAAATAAGTGCTCAGTAGATATTTTGCAACGGGAGAATAAAAATAAGGCGCTTAAGAAAATAAAACCAGTCATTAAAAATGACTTTATATGGCCTAGAATTGTCAAATTCATACTGACAGAAAGTAGAAGTGGTTGGGGGGATGGGAGAATGGATAGTTCAGTGTTTAATGGGTAAAGAGTTTCAGTTTGGGAAGATGAAAAAGTTCTGGAGCTGGATGATGGATGGTTGCACCAATGTGAGTGTACTTAATGCCATTGAACTGTGCACTTAGAAGTGGTTAAAATGGTAAATTTCATGTTATATATTTTACCATAATAATAATAATAATAAAGGATGGCTTTCCTAAGGAAAAAAAGAGGGGTTATTCTTAGGAGGGTCTGAGGGATCACCTAACAAGGGAGCCTCTGATGTTTAGGAGCTACGTGTTCACATGGAATGTAGACAAAACAAAGCAGAATTTGCCGGTGGAAGAAGGTTCCTCAGATCATGATTTGAAAGACATTCATCTGATTCAACCCCTTCATTAGAGATGAAAACTAGGGCTTTCTCTCCTCTCTTTCATAAGGTCTATCACATTTCATTCAGAGACTAGAGGTCAGTTTACCCATTTCTTAGTCATGGGATGGGACTGTGCCCAGTTTAAACAGACAGATGGTTTCAAGTTCAGTAACGCTTGTGTCAGGGCCCCGAGCTCTAATTCACTGTAGCTTTTCTTAGGTTGTCTGTCTGAAGTTGAGTTTGTGACTTGGAAAAAAACTCAATGACTAACTCAAAGCTTTGGCTTTTCTGTGTTGAAGGAGAAGGCGCAGGTAGAAGATATTTTGACTGTCAATGGAACAGGAGAGGGTCAGCTCCCACAGCACCTGACGCAGCTGCTCTCTGACAAAGAGGATGCTGTCCAAGGCCATCTCCTGCCTCCAGACATGCTTTTGGGGGAAGAATATGAGTGTGTCTCACCTGATGACATCTCCTTGCCTCCACTCCCGGAAAGCCCTGATTCCCCCCTTGCCCCTGCTGACATGGAAGTGGAGGGGCGGTCTAGCCCTCCCCGCAGCCTTCCCATGAGCAACTACAGGATGCAGACAGGGGCCAGCTGTCCAGGGGAGGCCCAGGAATCTGGCATCCCACCACCTGCTGCTTTTGCTGATGCTTACAATGATAAGAGAGAAACATTTTCAAGTCATTTTCAGAGGCCCTCTCCCCAGTTCAAAGCTGAAGTCCCATTAACCTCCCAAGGAATTTTGGAAAAAAGTACTGCCTTCTGCAAAATCAGTGCTAAACATCCAGAGAGCATGCTGAGTGAAGTGCATGAGAGAGCTTTACAGCAGCACCCTCAGGCTCAGGGAAGTTTGCTAGAAACATGGGAGAAAGTGCATGCTGATAACAATGTCACTAAAACCCAAGACAGGCTGCATGCTTCCCAGGATGCATTCTCAGGCCTTGGGTTTCGATCAGGCTCCAGCCAGGCCTATCAGAGGCAAACGGTCCCCCAAGAGGAGATTAAATGTACATCAGCAAAGAACACCGTGGTCAGCCTTGCTGGCCAGGCACCTAATTTCTCCAGGCTTCAGTCTAATGTAACTGTCATGGAAGGTTCTCCAGTGACTTTGGAAGTTGAAGTGACAGGATTTCCAGAGCCTACACTGACATGGTGGGTAGCTTACAATGACAAGTCATAAACAAACACATTGAATGACTGAGCAAATCATTCTGTGTGCACTAACTGAAAGGTTTAGGGACAGCTGATTAATATTCTGCAACACTGCAAATCTGCATGATTCAGCCTCACACCGGCCCCCAACTCTGACTGTAGTCCCAGCATGGCTAAAACCCCCTAGAAAGAAAAGTAACCACATAAAATAATAGTTGACTAACTCCAAAAGCACTGCAACTTAGCTGTGTTCTTTTTTGTTTGTTTTTGTTTTCTGGTATTAGTTTAACATTCCACATTTCTGAAGACTATGGGTTGAAATTCTTTCCCCTTGTTTATGTCTACAAAAGCATGACATTTTCTTAGTCTAACATCCCATATTCGATTCAAAAACATACGAATGTGGGTTTTTCTCTTTTCCTTCATTTGCCTATTTCATCTTTTCCCTCTTCCCAACAGAGTCACACACCACTTTTGTGATATTTGTTTGTTTCACTAAGATTTCTTTCCATAAATTTCTTCAGTATGAGAGATGGAATAAAAATATTTCTTTCACAGTTGCTCCCGGTGACAGGTAATAAACCCATTTTTGAAAGGTGGTGTAATAACTGAGCTGTAAACCATAGGATTTCCCTCTGGAGACATCATTATTTTTTAGCGTGTTTGTTTTAATAGAGAGTAAACTGCAGAATACAGGGTTTGAATCACTGTTGTTTTAAAAAGTAGTTCTCACTTTCTCAACACGTGGGTTACTTCTAAACATTTAGAAATTTTTTTATCTTTGAAAAACAAAATTAATTCTTGTTCTTAAGTAGATTTATCTGAGGACAAAGTTACAAATAGGTGAGACTGAATTCATACTCATCAACTAAGATAAGTAAGGTAACATTTACTTATCATAATATTTCGGTAGACATTAACAGTTCCGATGACTGTGTGTGCCCATTGACGATACTTGAAGTGTGAGGTGGTTATCTGAAGAATCTATGGGAAAACTTTGGTTCCTCAGATCATTAAAAGAAACTGCACTTATGCTACAGTGCAGCTGTTTGTGCTTCTGTTTTATTTTGTTGTTTTTACAATTGCATGTTTTTGACAGATGAGGAATTTCATATTTATGAATTTGAAAGATATTTAATTCATTATTAAATATCAGTTCACCCCAAAGAAAATGTCGTCTGCAGTGTTTCTTGGTTTTGTCCACACAACAAATAACTTAGTTAGTATTTCTTGAAGAACTATTGCAATATTGTGAAAAGATACCTTGCTTTTGGATTTACAATTAAGTTTTGCTCAATTAACAACTGGCAAAGTCTTGGAATCATACATCCTTAGGACACTCATAAAAATGCAAAGTTATCACTTAGGCAATGGGAACAGAAAATGACTCAGGTTTGTCACCACTTCTTAGGTGAAGGAACATGGGTGTAAATAAATAGAAAAGAATCTAGAATATACAAAATAAATTATTTGCTTTCTAAAAAGAGGCAGCTAAGTGCTTGTGTTTATAGGAAACTTTTCAAAACATGTCATTAACAGTAATAATCCAATTACATAAATGCCTTTCATAATTAGAAATCATTTTCTTCTAATGAAATTAATTCATAGAAATTAAATGAGTTCATTTCACCAGGAAATGCTGTATAAGTGCCTTTCTCTAAAACAGCATATTAATACTCTGACGTGGATCTTGTGGGGTCCACGAATACAATGGGATGGATGAGTCTTGCTCCAACATAGATTCCCAGAAGTCACAGGCTGCTGTTCCATAGCAGCTAAAAGAATGACACAGGCCAAAGAGAGGCATACCATTTCACACTCTAGGTGATTGTTGCTATAAGTAAATGGTGGCCCTGTGTGGCCAGATGGTCTGGGGTTTTTCAAAGAGTAGTTGGATATCTGGATTTTTATATGCAATATTCCAATTGTTAAATGTTGTTGAAAAATTCAATTTTTTAAAAACATGGTCTGACTCAATCACACACTTCTCTGGCCACAAGTCGCCAACCTCTGCTTGAAGGATGAACAGCCCCATTGGAATTTGTGGCAGCTGCAAAGTTCCTGCTAATACTAGAGACTATTGCCAGTGGTAATGGGTTTGTTTGCAATGGTTTTTAGATCTTGGAAATGATGTGAATATACAGTGATCCTAACTTTAAAAACTGACTCTCTGCTTCAGGTACAAGAAGGGCCAGAAATTGTCTGCAGATGGGCACTTACAGGTTTTACACAAGGAGACAAGACATTCGGTGTTCATTCCGAAGGCATGCGAGGCAGACGCAGGCCTCTATGTGGCTCGGGCCCAAAACTCTAATGGCATTCTCTCTTCCAATGTCATCCTCCACGTGACAGGTAACCACAGGTCGCCAATCACAAGAATAAACTGGATAACACTGTGTGTCGTCTATATTAGTGTGTCCCTAATGTACTGGGTACTCACACAGTAACTGTGGGGCTAGCACTCCTGGATGTCATTCTCATGAGCCTAAAGAACAATGCTATGGTTGTTTATTTTCCTGTATCTCCCACAGAACATCCTCCATGAAGCGTACCCCCATTCTGGTCATGTTGTTTGTTCAGCTAATCCCACTGCTCAGTGAAATAATCACATTTTCTTTAGTGTTTTAGTATATTTGAAGATGTTGGTAAATTATTAGCAGTGGATAAGCATACATTTTTGTATTCTAGAGAGATGTGTTCAAGACAAAAGCACAGTAAAATACACTGTTTATTCCCTCCCAGTTTAAGAGCATGTATATTAAGGTTCGCTTCAGTAGAAAGATGTGAGTTAAATTTCAAATTCAATTGTTTGATAATTTTTTTCAGTTTATTTTTTAAAGAGAGAGAGAGGGAGAGCAGGGAGGGGCAGAGAGAGAGGTGGAGAAAGAGAGAGAATCCCAAGCAGGCTCCATACTGTCAGTGCAGAGCTGGACACAGGGCTTGAACTCACAAACCATGACATGATGACCTGAACCGAAACCAAGAGTCAGACACTTAACTGACTGAGCCACCAAGACACCCCCAATAACTTGTTTTTAATTGTGGTCATAAACATCTCTTTGTAGAATAACAGTAGAAATATTGAAGTTGTAGTTTTCATTATTGCATAAGCTGTCCTTTCATCTTGTTTTATGTCTTTATCTCATTTATTGAAATACATTCTATATATTTTCAACCTAGCCTTCCATCCTAAGTCTGGGGAGGCCATCGTAAATAATCATTCCTCATGCTGATCTCATGGGTTTCACAGTGGAGAATAGATGTGCTGTTAACTTCAAATGAAGTTTCAAACTTCCATCAGCTGTACATGTCATAGAGCAAAATGGAGCACAGGCTGCAGATGGACCAACATAATTCCTGTCATGCCACTGTCACCTTTTGGGTAGCCATGTATATACACCAGCAACCTGCTCTTCCTGCTTCTAATCTTGATTCTTCAACTATTTTTGCAGCCTGTGGTATAGACATCTCAATGTCTCAGTTTCCCATTTGGAAAATGGGTTCATTATCTACCTCTTGGGCAATTGAGCATTTTTGTTTCATGTCTTGTAAACATTTGGAAATGCAAAGCATTCTATGAAGGCTAAACGTAATTATATTGGTTGATGTAATTTATCATCACACTGCCTCCTGCCCACTCTTCTCTTTCAGATGCTATTTCTTTAGGATATTAAAGGAATAATATTAGTCTGTGATTTCCAAGCTTTCCCGTGTGGGATGTTGATGGTTTATGAATTGGAAGTCAAATTCCTTTCTAATTTTGTAAGACTGTATCTTATTCAAAGACTTGAAATTAACCATAGTAGGATGCATTTAGTATGATAAAAGGGAAAAAGAAGAGTGTAATAAGACAACATAAGGTGAATTCTATCCTTCTAATTATCACTGTAATACTGAAGAATGCTCTATACATTTCTGAAATATATCATTCAGAAAAGAGGGTCTTTTTCTGGTTCCTTTTAAAAATAAACATGAATGAGAGAGGCATTTGTTTTTAAATTTTAAACATAGTCTTGTCATGGTAGGCTAAAATCATTGGTTGAAAGAATAATTTATTACATATTTTAATGAAGAGAAGGAATTAATTATGTTGCTGCAAGACTGTCTACAATAATATTTAAATGTAATATATTCAAGTTAATATTAAAAAGTTACCAAAGGTTATCTGAAGACATGAAATGTGTGGTTGTGTAAAGTTGACATATTTTCCTATGCATTCAATTTAATTAAAAAATTAAATCACTTAATTTTCTTCCAAATTTTGACAGAAATCTATTAAAAGCTTATATATAACATCCTAGGGAATCTTTGGTCCAGTTTCACATATTTTTCATATCTTGCCTAACTGCTGCTCCCATGTTGAAGCTAAATAGTAAAATCTATTCATGTCCAAAGAGGGTGGTCAGGACCAGGTAACAAATTCTTCTCCCACTCTATGTCTCTTTCCTGTTAATTCAGTAAGATCTCCCTTCCCACTTTGTCATCTTGATGAAATTTGTGGCTTAAGGTTATTAGGGCATGGAAATAGCTGATTTGTTTTACCTGTTGCATGCCACTTAAAGGCTAATCCTTTGAGGATTGTATATCCATGATGTATGACTAAATAAGGCATAAAAACCTCTGATACATTGGATGTATATATACCAAATATAACATGTATTTGATATATGTTTCAAATGTATGTATATACATACACATATATGTACACACACATAGAACCCAAATATTGGGAAAAAGCATTATACTGATATTCAAGATATATAGGTCAAGATATATAGTTCAGCTAGCTATCTGTATATCAGTCTATCTGTCCAATCATTCATCTATCCAACCATCCATCCATCCATCCATACATCCAAGTATTTACCTATCTACTTACCTACCTATTACCTACCTATCTACCTACCTACCTACCTATTCTTTTGCGCTATTGATTGACTATCTAGTAATTCCAGCAGCAGTGAACAATAATTAACTATTCAATTATTCTTCCAGCTATATTTTAATTTCAAAGACTTACATGTGATTTTCTTTTTGCCTGGATTTCTGTCTTGATAAAAGAATTCTCCTTATGCAAGTGTGAACTAAACTTACTGATTAAAAATGAAAAACCTGGGAAATTCAAGTGATGTTTCTATTTAAAAATATATACATTTATACCCATTTACTTTAGAGAAAATTCTGGACAGTTAGTAATACCAAAACACTTTTCAACAAGAAAATATAAATGACAAGGAAGATTAAAAGGAACATATACTTGACACCTTGAAGGAATGCAAAACAAAATGAATTTGAGTTTCCTATGAGGCATGATAACTGAGCTTTCCAGTTCTGATTTTCTAATAAAAAGTGTATAAACATTTGGTGGTAAAATTATTTTCATACTCAATTCGAAGAGAAATTTATGCAGGAATCCTTACATTCAGATCTCTACACATTCTAAAATTTCTAAAATCTTTGGAAAAAGAAGCAGTAAACAATTAGTTATCTCATTCAATAATGCTAACCATCACTTATAATCAAGATGCAGCCTTAAAATAGATGACTGTAAGAACCTTCTAACTACTTCACTCAAGTTTTAATTTCTTCAAGTGGTGCACAAGGCCTTTTAGTACCTGGCCTCCCCTCCCAACCTCTATTCCATCACTTCTGATCCCCCCACACGGTGACATTTTACTTTAGGTTTTTAACCTATCATGTTCTTTCTTCTCTCTGTCCTTTCTTCCCAGAACTCCTTCCTATATGCTAACCTATCTTCATGTGGCTTAACTACTGCATATCCTTCTTGGTCCATTTGAGATACAACTTCCCCCAGGAAGCCTTCTGACCCATCAAGTCCAGTGTAGATGTTCCTGCTATGTGTGCTGTCAGAACCTGAGCTGCCCATGTCATGTCCCTTGATACATAATACTGAAATTGCATGTTTGAGCATCCGTCTCCTCTGTGACAGCCCTGTTCATCACTATATTACCAGCACCTAAGACATAGTCATATTCAATAAATATTTCTTGAATTATTAGAGGCCAACAAAAATACACTCAACTTGTTTTTTTCTTTTTCTGGAGAGAGGGGGTGGAGGAATGTGAAAAGAGAAAGATACATTTGTTACTTGATTATTACTTTTTATTATGTCCATTGACCAATCAGAATCAGGTTCTAGTCATGAAGTATGTAGGCATACTACAATGACTATGTCCAAAATGCCAAAAGCTCAATTTATGTACTTCTTTCAACACCCCACAAATTATCAGTATCTTATTGTAGTAATCAATAGTCTCAGTAATCTGGCTGTATACAGATTTTACTTAAAACCAACATTTCATTCATACGTGTAAATTTTAAAAGAACCAAATTCAAGGATTTCTATTGATTTCCAAATGAACAAAGGCAAAAATATTGTACCTTGTTCCACTTGTTTTTATTTGTGACTATTCCCTACTAGAAATTGCCATCTGAAGTTTTTGACATTCCTGTTGTATGTACTTTGTTTTAAGTCTGTCCATGAAACAGTTATTTGAAACAAAATAAAATATATGCTCCTAGTATGCTCTGATACTGTGCACGTCAATGCAAATGCCAAAGCATAACACACTGTTTTCCATTAGCAGAATCTTGAGCTGTATTAGCCAAAAGATTTGCATTCACTAAATGAAACAGTGTCCTCCTTAAAGCAACAACAATTCATTTTCTCTGCTCTCATTACATGAGATGAGATTTGAATGTTATCAGCTGTGTATGAATTCAACCTTAAAATGGAAAGCACAAAGCTGCTAATTTGGCCTTTACCCATGAATCCCCACACCACTGTTCCTTGTGTTGGTGAGTGTTTATATAACATCATCAGCTACCCAAGCATCAGGGGTGGAAGTTGGATGCATGACATTCCTCCAGATGAACAAATCTTTGATTCTGGAGTTTGGCCAGATCTTTCTTCTGTTCAGTGGAAATTTCATTTGTATAAGCCAGGACCTAGCAAATCCAATTCTTTGTATCCTCCTTTTTATATTATAAAATTAACACCTATTCTCCTTAAGGAACAAGGGAGTAGGAAGAGCTGTATGGACAAGAATGTTTGTGTACATATAGTTCCAATTAGCACAGTAAAGACTGGCTGAAACTGAAACATATTTTAACCAGAGGAGTAGCTGGAAAACCTTTATCCAACCTGATCTTTCTTTAAATCAGAAGAATAATAGTTATATACTTTGATGTTTTCAATCTGTATTCAGATGGCTCCCTGCCATGGCTTTTTTCCATTTAGGACCCACTTAAATATCAATACTTGTGAAATAACAGCTCCAGAGCTAGCTAATGAAATAAACTTTTCCCTTTGACATTCAACAACTGTTCTTTTCCAAAAACCTTATTGATCCAACAACTACAAAATGGTATTTTTATCTCATGTTAGCATTAAAAATCATATAATGAAATCTCCTGAAGATAAAAATTCAAAGGATGAAATATATAAAAAAGTATAACTTATTCATGGTGAATAGTCTCCAACCCATATTATTCTCATGATGCCAGAGAACCTTTCTTTGTAAGAAGTATTATGCAAACCCACATGCAAACAAGCTGTTGGCAAACAGGGCCACTGTAAATGCAGACAAAGTAGGAAACCAGTTACCTGGCAGGATCAGAAAGGCTAAAATTCCCATCTGCTCCAAAGTGTCTTCCCTAGCCACCATTGCCATGCTGACTCTCAGAGGCCTGCCTTTGATTAAAATTAATGCAGCTCTAGAAGATGCCTCTTAAAATGAGTATTTATCATTTCTATTACTCTTAAAGGAGTAAAAGAATTTCTCATCATATCCTGGTCTGGGTTATCAGATTAAATACAATTGTTTCCCCTACCAAAAAATAAATTCTTCTGAGGAACTGGGATATGTGGGAGCCTGAATGAGTTGTATGTTACGTTCTACTAAGTGTTGGGAAATGTAGGACAGGAAGGGAAAAATAGCCAAACATCAGGGTGAGGAAACAGAATGTCAGCTGGGGGTTTCATCCTCACTCTCAATGTGAATTTCCTATAGATTCAGGAAATGTATGTGGGGAGACCCCTGAGGGGAGATGAGGCCACAATAAAATGTGTCTGCATGACATTTTTTGTTACCCAATTAGAGGACTGTACTGAGTTGAATAGCATCAGGGTTACCCTAAATCCAGTGACTGGTGTTCTTATAAGAAGACCATAACAGACATGGAGACAAAGGAGGCACACAGGAAAGGGCCATGTGATAAAAGCAGAGATTGGTGGCATTGTCAGCCTCTTCAAGTTCTGGAACACCAGAGATTGCAACCGCAAGGAACAAGAAGTAATAAACTATTCTTCCCTAGAGACTTTGCAGAGAACATGGTCATACTGAAGCCTTGATTTTGGACTTCTAGCCCTCAGAGCTGAGAAAGAATAAATTTCTGTTGTTTTAAGCTACCCGGTGGTTTTTTGTCATAGCAGCCTCAGGAAGCAATACCAGGACCATGCTCTAGAAAAGTCTATTCAAGTCTTTCTCTGGTGAAAAAATTCCCAGAGACATTCATTAATAGACACCAACCAGCCTTTCAAACCAGCACTCCCAGGTGTTCTAGAAGGCCTCAGTTCTCTTCTTAATTTGGGGGATCACCTTGACACATTTTAATCAGTGAACAACTATATTCATCCTCTATGTGAACATTGCCCACCATGTGCACCATAGCACTAGGGGTTCTAAAGGAAGAGTCCTTCAAGACAAGTCCTAATGAATTAACTACGTGCTTGAACAAGTAGTTGCAAGAACAAGAACAAGAAAAATTGGCTACTTGTTTGAACAACTATTTGCAAGAACAAGAAAAAGAAAAAACAAGGTAGTATGTAATCAAAGTGAGGAAAAAATGGCCTCCAGGTAGGGGAGAAGACAAAGGGAAGCTGTGGTTAGAAATGTGAGCCAGTATACGGAAGTGTAGTGTGACACAGTGTAAAGAAGAGAGAAGTTCAATAAATGGGACTACTCACACCTAAGTATTAGGATATGTACGATCTAAAAGAGCACTGTCAATCAATTAGATCCAACTGACATTTATAAAATAGTGTATTCACCAATAGCAGAATACACATTCTTCTTAAGCTCACATGGAACATTCACCAAGATACCATATTCTTGGCTGTAAAACACACCTCACTTAAATTTAAAAGAATAGTAATCATACAAAGCATGTTCTTAAACCATAATGGGATTAAACTAGAAATCAGAAAGATAGCTAGAAAATCTCCAAATATTTGGAAATTAAACATACTTCTAATAACACATGGGTCAAAAATAAATCTTAAGGGAAATGTTTAAATATTTTGGAGTACATAAAAATGCATCAATATAAGGGAGGCAAACCATAGAGACTCTTAAACATAGAGAACAAACTAAGGATTGCTGGAGTGGTTGGTGGCGGGATGGGCTACGTGGGTGATGGGCATTAAGATGGGCTTGTTAGGATGACACTGGGTGTTATATATAAGTGATGAATCAATAAATTCTACTCCTGAAATCATTATTTCACTATACGTTAACTAACTTGGATTTAAATAAAATTAAAAAATTAAAAAAATGCATCATACTGATCCTTGGATATTAAAAACCTATTAAGGGAATACTATAAGAAACTGCCCACAAATTTGATAACTGAGATGAAATGGATCAATTCCTTGAAATATTTAAACTACCAAAACTCACAGAAGCAGAAAGAGACAACATGAATCACACCTATATCTATTTAAGATATTAAAACAATAGTTACTAGGCTTCCAAAAAAATAAAGTACTATGCCCAGATGGTTTCACTGGTAAATCTACAAAATATTTAAGGAAGAAATAATACCAATTCACCAAAATCTCTTTAAGAAATAGAAGTAGGGAGAACAGTTATAACTCATTCTATGAGATCTGAATTACCCTAATACAAAAACGGATAAAGATATTAAAGGAAAACTATAGCCAATATCTCTCATGAATATAGACATAAACATTCTCAACACAATACTAATAAATCAAATACAACAATGAATAAATCAGATTTCTTACACAAGTGCAATTTGGTCCATGTATGCAAGGCTGGTCCGGTATTCAAAAATCAATCAATATAATCTGCCACATATACAGGCAAAAGAAGAAAAATTACATGCTTATGTCTGTCAGTTGATTCAGGAAAACCATTTGAGAAAATCCAACATGTGTTCATGATAATTTAAAAAAAAACTCTCAGAAAACTAGAAACAGAAGAAACCTCCTCAACTTGATAAATATCTACAAAAATCCTATAACTAACATCATACTTAATGGTAAGAGACTAGACATTTTGCCCCTAAGATTGGGAAGAAGGTAAGAGTGTCTTGTCATGACTCTTATTCAATGTTGTACTGGAATTCCTAGCCAGTGAATAAGATAAGAAAAGGAAATAAAAGTTTTACAAGTTGGAAAAGAAGAAATAAAACTATATTTGCAGGTATCATGATTTTCTAGGTAGAAAATCCCAGTGAATCTACCAAAAACTCTTGGAATCAATAAGTAAACAGAGCAAGTTTATCAGAAGCAGAAGGTCTGCAACAACTGCATCCAGGAGAAAGACAAGGAGTTAGCAATTAATGAATCACAGTGAATCAGGCATCTTCAGAGGCAGGGGCAAGGGCAGGCAACATGAATTTGTCCCTTTTCCACAAATTTGTTACAGACAACATGGATACTTGTCATCTACTTGCAACGCTTCACATTTGATTGTTCTTACAGCTTTCTATGATATTTAGGAGATTTCAAAAGAGATATATTATTTGAAGGAGATGATGCTCACCAGGGCAAGGGGATACTTGATATGGAACATAAATCAAATGTGATCATTTACTGGCCATTGTCATTATTAACAGACCAAGAGAGAAAAATTAGAAAGACATCGTAGTTATAACATTGTAGGGCTGAGCTTTCTCGAACAATAACAATTTTAATACTAGAAGAAAAGGAGTCCTTTTGGCCTCTGACATCAAATCCCAGAGTGGATGATTTATCAGCTAGTACTCTGCTGCTCTACAAGAACGAACTGTATCTTTCATGGATTAGTACTTTCTTATCAGCAAGGATGTGCTCATGCTACTAGTATACTTCTAAGATTTTTTGATAGAAACCAGACCTAAAATATGTCAGACATTGTATCATACTTTTAAAAATAATCAGTTCCATAAAGTATCTTGGTCTATTAATTAATTAAAGGATAGAATACAAATGGCCACTTTGGCACTTACATTGAACTAGAAACTTCAGTGAAACTAATCATTTTGTATTTTCTTCTTTTTTTTAATGTTTTTAATGTTTTTTTTTTTTTTTTTTTGAGAGAGAGAGAGTGTAAGCTGGGGAGGGGAAGAGAGAGAGAAGGAGGCACAGAAATGGAAGCAGGCTCCAGGCTCTGAGCTGTCAGCACAGAGCCCAACGCGGGGCTCAAACTCACGGGACTGCAAAATCATAACCTGAGCTTAAGTCGGACGCTTAACCGACTGAGCCACCCAGATGCCCCTCATTTTGTATTTTCAAATAGTAACTATAAGTGCTTTCTCTTTTCTGTGTCCTCGAAGGCGAATTTTGGTCATCTACATCATTTGTCCAAAATAGAATTCTATTATAATTTATGACGTAAAAGAAAACTAACTCATGTACCACAAAAGGTAAGTATTAAACTTGTATTTTATCAAAAGCTTTATAAAGATAATCATATAAACAGCGAAGTACTGTTAAGATCCCATCCAGGATTTAGAAATGGATATTCAAGCAGAGTACTCATTGTAGTTTTTGTTTAAACCTATGGCAGCATAGTATATATTTGAACAAATAGTAATTCACATTTACAATTCAAAATGGATCGTGAAGAATGTACATATGCAAGCCGTGACCACAGTCTAAGGTACAGGGGCTTGTTTTCTTGACACGAGTCCCATTCTGTGCTCTGACTCTAATCCATCATAGGTAAAAATTCAGTCAGAGGGATGATGCTATCTCACAGGGAACCTTAGAATTTAAGGAAAATCTATGGTTTCTTTAAATGTGAAAAATTATGCTTGGTTGTCTTAATCATTGTTACATAGCACAGCATGTCACATGTCATTAGTATCACTGTGAATTAATAAAAACCATTTTAAGTGTTTTGGATCTTGGCGTTACAAGTGGGGTGTGTGTGTGTACATGTATCTGTTTCTTAGTATGAGTTCTTATCTGTATGATTTAGGTAATATATAAGATGCCCAGGTGACATATGATGTAATGAGGTTAGAAAGACAGTTTATGTTGATGGTAACAGTGCTATGAGCAACTGATGACTAAGAGTTCATGAAGAAACAGGCTTTTCTTATTTTAGTGTGGTATAATACAGACATGTATTTATATGCATCCTACAAGATAAAATACTCAGCCCAACTCCAGTATTAAAAATGTGCAATTAAAAGCCAGTATATTTCAAACAGAATTCCTAGATAGCAGATGGAAATGGGAAAATACTATTCAAATCTATATACACATATATCAACTTCAAATGTAAATCCATTTAAATTCCTCATAGGTAGAAATCCTAAAAGAGTTATTTCAACATAGAACTTGGAGGTTGCCTCTATTTAAATGTGATATCGTAAGTCATGCTCAAGAAGCTGCTGTTGTTGTTTTTTTTTAATCCATTGGCTATTGTATTTGAATTTTCCATATGAAGTACTGAATGTGGTCCTTAAAGGCAGATTTCTCTAGCTCATTTCTTAAAGTTATTAAAGTATATATGATTACTTCAAGAACAAATGTTTTGTGTGTTCATTTCTTTTTTTACTGCTAATGGTTTATGCATGCAGATAATGAAATGTATATTATGTCTACTAAGTACCTAGAAGCAATAGAATTTACCTACCTGTTTCTTTGCTCTACTGGGAGCTCTTTAAAATGTAATTCAAGGGGCGCCTGGGTGGCTCAGTCGGTTGAGCGGCCGACTTCGGCTCAGGTCATGATCTCGCAGCCCGTGAGTTCAAGCCCCGCGTCGGGCTCTGTGCTGACAGCTCGGAGCCTGGAGCCTGTTTCAGATTCTGTGTCTGCCCTCTCTGACCCTCCCCCGTTCATGCTCTGTCTCTCTCTGTCTCAAAAATAAATAAACTTTAAAAAAAATAAATAAATAAATAAAAAAAATAAAATGTAATTCAACATTAAATCTCTGTAATACATTTAATCTGATTATTTCATTCCGTCTTGCAGATAGGGGATGTTTATCTTGTATAAATATTGACTCACAAATGCTCTTTTTAAAAAAAAAATTTTTTTTTGAGTTTATTTATTTTTGAGACAGAGAGAGACAGAGCATGAACGGGGGAGGGTCAGAGAGAGAGGGAGACACAGAATCGGAAGCAGGCTCCAGGCTCTGAGCTGTCAGCACAGAGCCCGACGCGGGGCTCGAACTCACAGACCGCGAGATCGTGACCTGAGCCGAAGTCGGATGCTCAACTGACTGAGCCACCCAGGCGCCCCAACAAATGCTCTTAATAAATGCAGTTGCTCAATTCAAGAGGAAAAATCATCATGATGTTTATTATTTGATAGGGAATATACTCCTATTTAACATCCCGTTAGTATAGTAATCTGTTTTATAACAGGTCAGTAATCAAAGCAAGTGAAGATAGTTTTCTCTAGTCAAATTTACTGATTTCTCACAAGAAACCACTCTGAGAGTTGTAGAGTCCTGTTTGAAAATGAATTCACATTTAGGCATCATATGTTCAGTCACATAGTTTTGAAGATGTGTGGGATTTAGGCAATGCTACCAAGAACTAGGCAAAATAGCTACCAGAAGAATAGTAAACTTCTATGTTCCAAATTCTTAGTGCTGCCCTACTAAGTCATGTAGGGCCATAGTAGGTTAAGCATATTGATAATGATAATGGCTATCATGCTTGTCTGTTTGGAAATATGTCAAAGGTTTATTCAGAATGGAAAAATATTCTATTTAAAACTCTTTTTGGGAGGAGCGCCTGAGTGGCTCAGTCCCTAAAGCATCCGACCTCACCTCAGGTCATGATCTTCAGGTCTGTGAGTTCGAGCCCTGCAGGCACTGTGCTAACAGCTGAGAGCCTGGAGCCTGCTTCAGATTCTGTGTCTCCCTCTCTTTCTGCCTCTCTCCTGCTAGCACCCTGTCTCTCTCTCTTGAAAATGAATAAACATTAAAAAAAAAGAATTTAAATCTCCTTTAGGGAAAAAAAATCAGAAACCACTTGCAGTTACACTCAGAATTAGACGTCCCACCAATGAGCATATCCTTTCTCTATGAAAAAAGAACTAGCTACTGAATTCATTTCTCCTATACTTTCTTGCCATGTCATTGATTTTAATGAGAAGTGTTTAGGAGAAATGAAATAATTGTGAATCTGTTTTGCCTGGCACTAAGTCACTAATTGTATGCTGCATAGATAATTTAACCCAATAGTTGTATTGAATATTTCTCAGGTTCACGGAACTGTGGGGCTGAAATTCGCTGAAATGCAATTCCATGTCAGACACAAACAGGAAATATTATCTAAGGCAATAAACAGGTGCTATGGTAAAGACAAGATGACAAACAATAGCTATCACAATATTATGCAATAACAAATGGGATGAAGGATGGGAACTATTTCTGTGCTGAAAGGGAAATGCAAACCCAGTTCCCATTGTGTTTAATGTTCTTCCCTGGGGTGTTGAGCTCTCTGTCTCTTTTTTTTTTAAGGGTTCTTCTTTGTTCTCTTTTGGAGGAGACACACATATACATACATGTCCGTATACACCTAGAAACTTATATATGAATGCATCTAATTATATCTATATTCATAATAGTTGTCCTCTGAAAGTCTCACAAAGACTCGGTGCAGAAAGTCATCCCAGGCATCCTCATCAGTATCCATATAACCATTCCACCAGTGACCCTGAGAATATTTGGGCTAGCTTCAGGGAAGTTTCCTCCAGGTTGGTATGCAGACACTGTGGTGAAAACCTCTAAGATTTAGCCTGTGTGAGCCGATCTGCAGAATTTCAGATTGTTAGAAAAGAGGAATTTCTCCATTGTGTATCCACACTTGACAGTCCCCACTTTTAAACCTGATTTCTTTAAGTGAAGGGTTGATATAAAGTAGGAGAAAAATATTTTTCCCAAGTTCTGTGGAACTATATGTCCTAAACATTAAGTTGCTATAAGTCAATTGCTTGCTTTTATCTGGTGTCTTGTAAACTCTTGCTACAGAGGACCAGCAACATCAACATCTTCTAGGAACTTGCTGAAAATGAAGAACCTCAGATTCTACCCTAGACCTACTGAATCAGGACCTGCATTTTAGGAAGATTCTCTAGTCATTTTTATGCATATTCAAGTTTGAGAAACATTGTTTTAGAAAATGCTTTGAGTTTTAAAGAGTTCAAGCCTTGAATGCAATAATTTCCTGCCGGTTACATCTGTGCTCCAAATTCATAAGATGCAAAATGGAAGAATTCAACACTGGTTTCCATAGAAACACTGACATGGATTGACAGATTTCTACAGTAGAAACAGTAAAAGAAATTAGAATGATATAAACCACTCTGAGAGTTGTAGAGTCCTGTTTGAAAATGAATTCAGATTTAGGCATCACATGTTCAGTCAGATAACTTTGATGATGTGTGGGATTTAGGCAATGCCACCAAGAAATCTGCAAAACCAGAAGGTGCCAGAAGAAAAGCAAACTTCTAGTTCCAAACCCACAGGTTCTGCCCCACTAAACATCTTAGGGTCATAGCAGGTCAAGCATATTATAATGGCTATCATGCTTATCTGTCTGACAATATGCCAAAGGTTTATTCAGAATGGGAAAAAAATATTCTCTTTATTTAGAACTACTTTGGGGGGAAAGCAGAAACCACTTACAGTTTCTGATTTCTGCAGTGTAACTTGCAGTTACACTCAGAATTACATGCCCCACCAATGAGCATAAATAGCCAACAAGTCCATGCCAACATTAAATGCTCTTTGGAAAGTTTAACAGCCTGAGTTCCCAGTGTATACTATTTCAAGTGACCTAAAAACTTGAGTCATGGTGTGCTCACTTAAATATTGTAATTAATCTAATTTTTAGAAGATTATTAACATCTACTGCTGCCATTTCTGTGAGTAGAATTTACCAAGGAAAATTTGCTATTCATGTATTAGCATTGAAGTATATTTTTGACTCCATACACAATACAAATTTTATATTTCTATTTTAGTAACATTGGCACGCAAATTTAAAATGAATATCATTGTTATTTAAGTTATATGACATTGACTATGCACATTATCAGACATAAACAAATTATAACCAATGTTCACTTTCATTTCATTTTCTTGATGACAGATATGACTTTACATGTCTAATCTGGAATTGCCATTTGGAATAAGGTAGATGAGATAAAACTCAGCCCCTCTATTAATGCTGCTCTGAGAAACCTACAGGCATCTGAATCTTTTATAAATTGGATAAACGTTGGCTTTTTTGTTGAGGTTGTCATGTGCATTTTACAAGTTAATTGAAATCCTTAAATAATGCTTATTAAAGTAGTGGAACACTGATTTTATAAAATACATCATGTATTTCAGCCTGCTTTAATCATCTTGCATTCATATAGAAATGAGCACTTGTTTTAAAAATATGGGCTATCCCCTATTACTCTTGTTAAATGTTACTCTTTTAAAGAGCTAAAGATCTAAAATCTAATCCTAGCTCTGTTATAGAAGAACTCTCAGGACTTAGGCAACTAAGTTCTCTGACCCTCATGTTCCTTGCCTGTGAATAATGGTATGAATTACACCATCTCTAAAAGTGCTTCTGGCTCTCACTGATCTCTAAGGAGTGTTAAACACACAACAGCATTCTTGATTTTCTCATTCGAATGGGCAGATGATATTACCAAGGACTTGGTATAGGGGGGGTCAAAGATCAAGAGGCCAGCTCAATTTTAGGATAAAATTTAAAGAAAATTTCTTGGAAAGCAATGGGCAGAGAAGAACTTTCTTTGGTGGAAATAGTACACTCCTTGTCAGTCATAAAATGTTCTCTTTATTCATCAGAGAAGAAAAAAATGTATGTAGGAGCCCAAATAGAGTGGGCTAAAAACCTGGTATACCCAAACACAGGCTCTAATTCAGCCTCCAAAAGTCCCAAAGTCAAAGCCCTTTAATGCAGAAATGCGGTTGGCAGGGTATGACTCATTTGAATAATAAAATAACAGAATATCTCACAGAGTAATTGAACAATATATCTCTATATTAGAAAAGAGAAAGTTGGGGTGCCTGGGTGGCTCAGTCAGTTAAGCATCAGATTCTTGATTTCAGCTCAGGTCATGATCTCATGATTGTGAGATGGAGCCCAGAGTCAGGCTCCTCGCTGGGCATGGAGCCTACTTAAGATTCTCTCTCTCCCTCTGCCCCTCCCCCAGTGCATGCATGCACATTCTCTCTGAAAGAAAGAGTTGGCATCAATCTTGTCATTCTATGACTTTGTGACATTCTATGACACCTTAAATATTCTCTTGTGTGGAATGAGTATAAATGTGGATAGTGGCATAATAGAACCTAAAATTTCATTTCAACATGTTTATCGTGAGGGATCTTGAAAGCATTTCATACATGGATGACATCATGTGATTGTAGTGCTCTAAACTACACGTCTGTTCACTCAATACTTGTTTTAGTGAAAAGCTTGGTACCAATTTCAGGCAAAAAAAAATTTTTTTAATTTTAGAGAGAGAGAGAGAGAGCATGAGTGGGGGAGAGGGGGCAGAGGAAGAAAGAGAGAAAACCTAAGTAGGCTCTGCACCCAGGGCACACATGGACCTCAATCCCACGACCCTGGGATCATGACCTGAGCCAAAACCAAGAATAGGATGCTTAACCAACTGAGCCACCCAGGGGCCCCCACATTTTAATCTTCATTATGTTGAAATGAAGTCACCTTTCTATTGTGATCTCTTTCAAAATAAGCTTTTACATATTCTAATGTTTTCTTCTGAATGGTTCATATAAATTCATGTTTTCTCCAAAATATATTGTTTAATTTCACTTTGATCAACTTCAGCTCTCATTCTCAGGAAAAAGCAACTGTGTTTAAGTCACTTTTTAAAAGTTTATTTATTGTGAGAGAGATAGAGAGCGCAAGCAGGGGAGGGGCAGAGAGAGAGAGATAGAGACAGAGAGAATTCCAAGCAGGCTCCATGCTGTCAACATGGAATCTCACACAGGGTTCTATCCCACGAACCATGAGATCATGACCTGAGCCAAAATCAAGAGTAGGATGCTTAACTGACTGAACCACCCAGGCAGCCCTAAGATATTTCTTTAAATGGTATCTTCTTATTGCATCTAAACTAATTGCATATAGAACACATCATGATTTTCTTCTAAATTGAACTTAAGCCTGGATATGTTTTAGTGCCCAACATATTCAAATATCATTTTCCTTGTTTTTAAAACGTTTAAAGGAAGAGATTGTCTGTTTAATTAAGAACACATATCTGAAAAGAAAATATTATCTTGGGAAATTATAAATTCTGGTTATCAGGGTGAAGATAATCCTGAAAGAGAAATTATCTGAGCCTTATCTGAGGGACTACACCCCTTCCCTTGTCCTAATCACACCACATGTGTGCACGCATGCACGCGCACACTCACACACACACACACACACACACACACACCCGTTCTCCACCAGTGTGACCAAACCAAGGAAAATGAGAAGCAGGAACATAGTTACACAAGTCACGGCCAAAGAAGAAGATTAAAAATAGTATCTTAATCTTTCAGAACCACCAATTTTCAAAGTGAGCCAGAGGGCAGGCAGCAGCTATAGTTTCAAAGAAAAGTAATGACCTCTTTCTAATCAGCTACCCTGTGATAGAACATAAACTACAGTAAGTCATGACTTAGGATCCTGTTATGTATCAGATAAATAAGGGAAAGTATCACTGATGTGCTTTATTTGGTAAATATGCTTATACTGGTATGCTGGTATATATTCCACTTATGCCCTTTAATGTAATAGAATGCTTTACAAATTTTTCAGCTTGTATGTACATTGACCAGAAAATGTTCTATGTGGAAACTGCATTGTGCTTGAGTTTTGAGAACTTTTCGTAGGATATCTATACACTAGTTAAGTTAGTGTATAGAAGTTAGTTAAAAATATAGAAAATGTGGTCTTCATGGTGTATTCCTCCAAGGCAGAGTTTCTCAACACTGACACTACTGACATTTGAAAGCAGATTAATCTTTGTAGTGGGTGGCTGTCCTGTGCATCACAGGATATTTAGCAGCATTTCTGGCTTCCAGCCACGAGACACCGTTAGCATGCCCACCCCCGGATGTGACAATCAAAAATGTCTCCAGATATTACCAAATACCCCCGGCATAAAATCATCTCCAGTTGGAAACCACTGTTCTAAAGATACAAGATAGCATGGGCTTGGTCGGGCTCAAATGCTGGTGCTCTCTTCATCAAAATTTAGAAAATAAAATCCAGCAATTAATGTGGACTTCACAGAACAATGTTACTATTGCTTTATTATTTAACCTTATCCTTTATCAGTTTTTTCTTAAGTGGATTGCTACTATCCTGGATAGATTGCTAAATTATTTTGTTGAAAAAACTTGTTATGAGATCTAAAACTTCTGGCATATCATCTCTCTATATAATGATAATGAAATTGCTTAATCAAATGTATCAAACAGAAGCCCACAGAACTCATTGGATTGGAGTCTACATTCTCCTGGAATTTGAAAGGAAAAAGAGATGTAAGGGATACCATTTTTTGGCAAAGAGGCTAGATTCCTTTGTAATCAAAGGTTACATGCTTGGTCCTAAATGTCATCAATACCAGTTCTGTTGAAATCTGTGCTTATAGTATACTTACTCTTCAGAAATGTGGCTTTTTACTCTGGAAATCCTTCCTGATCCCCCAGCGAGCATGGAAATTTGGTAGCTTAAGAAAATTTGCCCCTCAAGTCCTTCTCTCCCCCTTATATGTGAGGAAAGTAGAATATAACAAGATGACTATATTCTTAACATAAAGTCATCTTAATGGGTTTGGCTTGACTTTTGTTTTTGTTTTTGTTTTTCTGGTTCAGGAAACTATACATGGTTGTTATATGTTAGAGGATGGTAAGATTACAGTAAAGAGAAGATTGTTTATAAATCCTTCTGAAAGTAAACTCATTTTAAATATTGCACATGTGTGCTTTATATCAGCAATGTCAAATATCTTTTTATTTTTTAAAACTAGACAAAATTCCAGCATTCCTAGAAAGTGTTGAACCTGCCCACCTCCAGGAGGGAGATATGATTCCACACTACAGTACCTGGAATACTGGCTTATCATTTGTGACAAATGCACTATGCTAATATAAGATGTTAACAATAAAGGAAATTGTATGTGTAGGATGGGAATACGTGGGAACTCTCAATACTTTGTGTTCAATATTTCTGTAAACCTAAAACTTCCCTAAAAATTAGTCTATTAATTTTTTAATGGCTCTGAAAAGAAAACCACTAATTTTTGAAGTGATAAAAATGTGAAGTCTAATAAAATTATGGTTCTTAAACATACATGGAGTGGTTGTTTTAAGTATCATTTAGATTTTTCAGTTGTGACCCTGTTTCTCAAAACTTTAACAATGAAGAAATCTATTTTAAAGGAAAAATGTATTACAGGTCCCAAGAATTGTTTACATTGTTTTTAATACTTTATTATTTAAATTTGTGCAAATATTAAGCTAAATATAAGTCCTTTATGTTTCCAAAACTAGGAAACAAAAAAATGCAAACCAAAGATAAAACAAAACCAATAAAATTATATCTGTCAGCATCCATTAATGTGACAGATGATATGTTGCTGAAACTAATTGCTGCTTAAAATGTGAGTATGGTTTTATAGCAAGCTGCCAGCAAAGCTGAATTTCCATTCAAAAGGTTGTTCCATGAGTGTGGACTTAGAAGGATAAGTTTGAATTCATTATTATTAGGCTCAGATAGCCCAATGTACTTATCCTCATAAGATGATGGAGGTTCAGTGAATGTGGGCCTTTCCAAGAGCACCCTGCCTGCCTTCTTTCAGATGGTGCTGGAAGGGAAGAGGAGAGCCAACCCTTGCCTTGGTAAGTCCTGTTTAAGCACTCTATGAACAAGATGTTCATGACTTATTAAAATAGTCTTTCTTTTCTTCCATTCTACTCTTGCATGTCATTTCTCTTAAATGGCTTTTTTCTCTTATTGTACAATATATATTGTATTATCATATATTGAATATTACAGCAATAATCTTCATTGTAGACAACTCAGATTGTATAGAAAAGCAAAAAAAAAAAAAAAGTATCAAATTAACCCATAATCTACCACTCAGAGACAAATACTATCAACATTATATTATTTGTATTTCCAGGTTTTATGTTGTGAACACACACACGTATGTAGCTACCTGTAAACATATGGAACATCAGTGCCTTCCAGCCAGAGAGCACCAGGAGCATATCCATGGTTAAACATGTTGGAGTATTGCTTGTTGCAACAAAGGGAACTACAGGCACATCAGTAATAAGGGGATAGACATGACTTACAATTGGACTTAGACTTTGTGTTATGTGACTTTGGGGAACGTTTAAGGCCTTGTTATGGATTGGAGGTGGAAGTCTATGTTTCAGTATCTTAATGAATTTCATCTGTAGGGCAGGAAGATTGATTTAGTCACATGAGCCAGGGTAGGGGATGGCGTATTGCTGGGTCATTTTTGTGGCTTGGACAGTGTTCACATTTGTGTTCAGACAAGATGATGGAATAGTTTTGTCCTTGTCCCAATCCATCATGGTTCCATGTTCCATGGTTCCACGTGAAGTTGTTTATGTTCAACAGAAAGACACAAGATCTAGCTCTGAGTGCCTGGCAGTTTCTGGATGTCAGGGCCTGCTTTAGTTTCTCAAAGCTTAGAGTCTTTTTAAGCCTATATAAGGCCTTATACCTGTTAGTCTACTAACCTCTAATGAGTGTAGTTTCTATAGGGTGAATGATACTGTTTTCCTCCTCCTCTGGGCCTCTACAAGCATCCCCAGCCCACACCGCAATCTATTACCACACGAGCAGGTGGTAAGTGTTTCTTCACTCTAAAGATGAAAGAATTTGCTAAGGGCAGAACTTTACTGCTAATGCTTTCGCTTTTTAAATGGGAGGGTAAACATTTAACACTTAGATCCAAAATGAGGGCCAAAAGCTGGGCTCTCATTTGCTACTGGAATACTGTAATTGGCAGCTGGAAATGCCCATCTTCTCCAAAATGCTGCACTCTCATTTCCTCCAACAAGCTTCAGGGCTTCAGAGAAAATCTGCCACTAAATAATCATCAATATTTTTCTCTGATAAAGCTTCCAGAAATATTTCATTGAGCACTGTATAAATTTGTGAAGGTGGCCATAATGAAGTACCATAGACTGGGTGGCTTAAACAGCAGCGATTTATTTTCTCACAGCCTTGGAGGCTATAAATTCAAGATCAAGGTGTCAGCTGGGTTGGTTTCTTCTGAGGCTTCACTCCTTCACTTATAGATCACCATCTTGTTCCCATGTCTTCACATGGTCATTCCTCTGTGTATGTCTGTATCCCAATCTCTTCTTATAAAGATACCAGTCACATAGGATTAGGGCCGACCCTAATGACCTCATCTTGACTTCATTACCTTTTTAAAGTCTCTATCTCCAAATACAGTTACATTCTGAGGTACTAGGGGTTAGGATTTCAGCCATATGAACTGTGGAGGGGGACACAAATCAGCCTAGAACAAGCACTTACTGTGTGTTAATCATTGTTCTAGGCAGTACTGCACCTGACAATGAGCTGGGCAAAGTCAAAACTGGGGCCAAATAGTCAGAAGTGGAGGAAAATAGATTCAGTGAGTATCTTTGGTGTGTAATTTGATCAGAGGAGGCCAAGAACAGTTAAGAACTAAATCCAATAGTACAAGTGAGAAATCAGGACCTGAGGGTGGCTGTGGCAATAGAACTACAAAGATTCAGGATATATTTAGGTGGCAGAGTTAAAACAATCTATTAACATCTCAGGAGCAGACATGAGGAAGAGGGAAGAATTAGGAACAACTCCCAGTGCTCTAATTTGGCTGATTGGATAGATTGTGACATTGTTAGCTCTGATAGAAAAATCAAGAAGAGGAATAGATTTATAAGCAGTCCAATCTGGGTATTTTGAGTTTAAGTGTCTCTTGGAGATACTGAATAGATAGTGAAAAGTGAATCTGGAGCTCATGAGAAATGAAAGATCCAGAGATACTGTTTTGAAGGTATCAAGATGTAGTTGAAGCCTGGAAAGTAGATGAGCTAACACAAGGAAAGCACAAAGAGTAAGAAGAAGCAGAAGCTAAGAAAAACCAACATTTAAGGAGAGGCAGAAAGAATAACTGCTCACGAATGAGCCAGGAGTATAGAAAGAAAGTATCTCCAGAAAGGATATCATGGGATTCAAGTTTGAAGAAAGCTCTTTGAAGAGGAAGTGTAAAGTTATGGGGCACGGGGGGGGGGGGGGGGGGGGGCACTTGAGTGTCTCAGTTGATTAAATGTCCAACTCTTGATTTTGGCTCAGGTCATGACCTCACAGTTCATGGGTTCAAGCCCCATGTTGGGGGGAGCCTTCTTGGGATCCTCTCTCTCTCACTCTCTCCTCTCTCTACCCCTTCCCCACTTACACACTTTGTCTCTTTCTCTCTCTCAAAATAAATAATTAACTTTTTTTAAAAAGTAGGTGCAGTGGTGAAAGTGATGGAATGCAGAAAAACCTTAGTGTTGTTCACAGATAAAATGTTTTATTAAAGAATCTGAAGCCAAAGGAAGACATGGTCTGAGAAGTAGTTCAAGTTCATTGCTATGAACTCACTGACTTTTCAACCACTCAACATAGTTTTCCTTCTAGTATATTTGAAGTTCTCTATTCTCTAGGACATCCTAGGCATTATAAAAAATACTTTATTTTTAAAAGGCCCATTGCAACTTACTGGGGGATTCATCAGGAATTAATAATGATGACAACCAAAAATGCTGCAAAACAGTTTTTAAAAATGCCCATTAGGCTTAGAAATAAGAAAGGCATTAGAAAACAATGTGAGTAGCATGAGAAGAGAAAAGAAGCCAAATGAGGGAATGAAATGAGTAGGAAATGAAGAAATAAATAGAGCAATAAGCTCAGCTCTAAATTAAGGAAGGAAACATATATGGTGTGTCAACTAGGGCGGCTGGCACATAATAGGGACAGAACTTCAATTAATGCAGATTGCCATCATAGTCGGAATGGTTATTGGAAGAAAAGAGACTGACACCCAGAGGGCAATGCCGAGTCATGAGAAACTTGTGTCTTTTATTATTTTGTGTTTTTAAGACAAAATAGATCATGATTTAAGAGGAAAGAGACAGAAGCTTCTAGAAAGGGGAGGTTGAATCTATAAATGGAATAGTGCAAGTCTGGGCAGGGACAAGAAGAGAAGGATCCAGACTATCGGCCTAGCCTTGAAGAGGAATAGACCCATTTCCTGTGAGACTGAGGAAAAAAGATTAAGTGTACATATGGTTACAGAACTCATGTTTAAGTTTTGCCCATGATAATGGTGACTATAGGAGATGTAGCTTCAACTAGTCTGTTGATGTTAGAAGAAAAGCCACTCTCCAGGGAAGAGACGTGGAGAGAACAAGATACAAAGCATAGTTGGAGAGGGAGAGAAGTAAATGTCATCCAAGGCCTGCAGGCCAGGAACTGCATGACTAAGGTGTAGAAAAGGCCGTCCAAATCACATCAACAAAGCTTCCCCATTCAGTATTTACTGCTTACTGTACTATGAAAAAGCAAAAAAAAAAAAAAAAAAAAAAAAAAAAAAGCTGGTTAACTATTATGTTTTGAAAGCATGTAAAATTACAAAATAAAATGAAAACTTTAATAAAGTAATTGTTTACAGCGGTATGAAGATTCCAGAGGACCCGGGGAAGGGAAGGTCAGATTTCAAGAGAAGCAGACACAGAACCTACAGCAAAAAAAGATTTTCCCAAAAAGCTCATTTCCTGCCTTGTCTTATATATGTTGGTGACAGTTGCAACTGCTTTTGACAGTGTTTGCTTTTTTTTTCTTTATAAAAGTAATACATGCTCATTATACCCAAATAACATCACTAGCACTTCAGTATATTAGGCCTCTTTCCCCCTGCATGTGTTTGGTTTCCCTTGTCTAGATTCGTTTAGCCTGTGGTCACGTTGAGCCACAGAATAGCAGTTTAAGGGGATGTCTTTCATGGAGAAAGTTTTTTTGTTTGTTATTTTTTTCTCATTAACTAGACTTTTATGTTTTCATTTAATTTTTTGAGTTTATTTATTTTCACACACACACACACACACACACACGTGTGTGTGGGGGGGGGGGGGGAGAAGGGCAGAGAGAGAGAAAGGGAGAGAATCCTAAGCAGGCTCCACACTGTCATTGTGGAGTCCAGTGTGGGGCTCAAACTCATGAACTGTGAAATCATGACCTGAGCCTAAATCAAGAATTGGACGCTTAACCGACTGAGCCACCCAGGCACCCCAGTTTTCATTTAATTTTTAAATTTCACAGCTGGTTTTGGATACATTTCTGTAATATTAGTCTTTTTAAATGAAAGTAATATGTGCTTATGGTAAAAAATCAAACGCTTCAATCAGGAAAAAGGTGAAAATTAAAAGGTTTTCATCCTTGCCTTAAAATAAGTAGGTCCAACTCTCTAAAGGAAATCACTCTTAACATTTTTTCTGTATCATTCCAGAAGTTCACTATGAATTTTCATGAGCATCTTTTGTCTAGTATAGCACTGTACCAGGAGTCAGTGATATAAAAGTCAACTAAACAGATTTTGTTGCTTAAAAAATTTATGGAATTTACAACCCAGTGGGAGAATCAGACAATAATCCAGAAAATAACAAAACCCAAATAAGGTGAGTGAAACAGATTGCTGTGATCTGGAATAATATGCATTGTGTATCATTCTGCAACTTGCTTTTCACCTACTGTCATGGCCATCTTTCTCGGGCAATATGTGGGTCTAACTCATCTTTAATTAGTGGATAATAGTCATGCTATTACCATGGTTATACCATAAATCAGACATTCCTTGTTGACTGACATTCAGATTATTTCCAAAATTTTTCCACTTCAGACAATGCTAAAAACATTTTTTACCTATACCTCTGTGTTTTGAGGCATTTGACCTCATTTGCATGCAAATATTCCCTCAATCTTTGGAATTTGACCAGGGTAGATTATGCCATACAAAATTATTTACTTGGTGCAGTGTTTAGTCTTTTCCTTAAGGCATCTCAGTTTCCAGTGTTCTTTAAGATAATTTCTCCAACCTGTGAGACTCCACAAATATTTTCCTATAAGCTGTTATTATATTTTATTATGTTCTTTTTACTTTTAGATATTTAATCCATTTGAGATTTATTTTACATGATGTGAGGTGCTTTCTTCTAAATAAATATCCAGTTATGTCAGCATCATTATAACAAAACCATCATAGATTAATTCCTCAGATTTTCTTAGATCTATTTCTGGACACTGTATTTAATAATTTACTTTTATATTACTGTGTCAATACCTTGCAGTCTGATTGCTGTAGTTTTATAGTATGTTGTAGTTTCTGGCAAGGCAAGTTCCCTTTTACCATTATTCTTGTTTTTCAAGAGTTGCCAAGTGGTCTATCATATCAGTATAAATACTCCCCACTGGCAGATGTATAAGTTGTTTTCAGTGTATATTTTCTATTACAAATTCCTAGAACAAGTGTTTTTTCATCATGTGATATAATTCTACGTAAGACAAGTAGAGAACAAAAGCCACACATTAATGTATTTCTGATCTGCTATAGACTCACTTATTAGTAAGTAACGCTTTCTTACACAGCTACATTATACACATATTATTCAAATTCACATTTCCCCCAAATTAACAGCCATAACTCTAACAGTGTGAATATATTACAATGTGTCAAACTCACAAATGTTAAACCTCTCAATGTCAAGAACCTACGATGTAAACAATTGGCACCCTACTGGACTTATTCTATGGACACGCACAGCTTTCAGACCTTCAGATTTTTAAAGATCAAGTACTTAAATTGACTAATCCCTTGAATTTCTTTCTCTAGTGATAATTTCTGCTCAGACCTACTGCCAAATATTATCTGCTAAAGTCTTTAAACAAAAGTCTTAGAAACAGAGGTACGAGGCAGTCAACTCGACTAGGCTGGCTCTAACACTGACATATGACATAGCTTCATCTTCAAAGCCAGTTTGTGTCATGAACTCCTGAAAAACAATGTGGAGCAAGTGCCTTTAGCCTTCTCATAGAGCAGCAGGTTCTGACACTGGGAGAGATATATTTGCATTTCATGTTGACCTTCCCCAGGGTGTTGGCTTGCCTCTTACACACTTACAAAGAGAAGATCCACTCAATGTCTGTAAGGACTATTCTAAATTCATATTCTACAATCCAAAAGCATAATTATCAAACTGGAAGTGGATTCATTTACAAATATGTTACTCAGTAAGTGTAAAGTGGTGATTATTGTTAATGCCAGTGGAAAAAAATGTGGAAACCTTTACAACAGGGAATGTAATCTTTATTAAAAACTCTTAATGTTAATAACTTGGCAGTCAACCACACAGAACACCAGGACCCTAGCCAGAATACTCTTGGCTTACAGTTTCAATTCATATCAAAGGAATACCTGAGACAGGTGATAGTTATCCAAGATCTTTAAGATGTTATAAATTCCACCCATAAATCAGGGGCTGGAGCCCCACCCCCATTCTTACTTTTTAAAACTTGTACTATATTTCCTTAGCCTCTCATTCAGTTGCATGTAGTTAATTGACTTTTAGTCTTATGCCCTGGAATTTTTGTTAAAAACTTTCACCCAAAACATCAACATATAAATTAGGTCACTACATCTGCTCTAGATATATTGTTAAACACTTATGTTCTGTATATCTTTCAGTGCCCCCTCTTTAATTTTTAAAAAATTTTTTAAATGTTTATTTATTTTTGAGAGCAAGAGATACAGAGTGTGAGTGGGGGAGGGATAGATGAAGAGAGGGAGACACAGAATTCAAACAGGCTCCAGGCTCTGAGCTGTCAGCACAGAGCCCCATGTGGGGCTTGAACCCACAAACTGTGAGATCATGACCTGAGCTGAAGTCAGACACTTTACTGACTGAGCCACCCACGTGCCCCAGTGCCCCGTCTTTTAAAGTTGTACATGACATATTTTTAAAATTTAGTGTTAGAAAAATTACACTTCCTCAAGAAATTGGTATGCTTCCTTCTCTATATAGGGAATTTGTGCTTCTCTTTTTAATTAACTTCCAGGAAATTCAGCTTTATACCTGAAGTTCAACTATAACAAATATTGTGGCCATCTTGGTTTGTGAACTTGTGCCGTTCTTTGACATGGTTTTAGTTTTCTACTTTTTTTGTATTTTCTCTGAAAGATATTTTTTATTTCCATTTCTTTTTTATCTATTTTATGTGCTTTTGCTGAAATGCTTCAATACTTTCGTGGAATGAAATAAAAACACCAACCCAAGGTACCCTCTCCATGAAAAGTTCTGCTTTTGTGGCACCTGTAGAGCCCTCCTCCATCTCTGCCAGTGTCTCTAGCAATTGTTTTGATCCTTACCTTTCATTGTGTCTTCTTGCATTGTTACATACCTCTCTCGTCTTTCCAACTAATATTTAAGTGAAGAATATTCCATTTTCTGTATCCTCTATAGTTCTTGGTGCATGGAAGACACTCAAAAATTATTTTATAAGAAAATAAAGGAGGGACAGAAGAAGGGAAGGAAGGAGAGTAGGGGAAAGGAATGGAAGTCTGAACTTAATATTAAAAATATGAGCTGCCTGGAGGGAAGAAGGGATAAGGAAGAAGTCTATTGGAAATTGAAGCAGCTATCTAGCAACTAAGATAAATGCTTAGGTTGATTTACCTTAAGAAGGATAGAAGCTTTTATTATTGTCTCTACACAAGGTCAAGTCATAGTCAGGACAGGAAGCACATGCAACTCAATAGCATAACTGAGGAGGGTTTAATGAAGGACTATTACAAGGTGTGTGCAGGCTCATGAACACTAATCAGGGGTTGGCAAAGAGCTTTGCAAATAGCAACAGAACAAAGCCAAAATTAGAAACATTGGAAAGGAGAAGTTATTGGGAACCAAAGAAAGTACCGCTAGGAAAGGGGTCCCCGACAGGAGCATGGCCACAACAAATAAAGGCCATGGCCAAAGTACGGCCAGGCAAGGAGAGAGTCTGGGGAATTAATACCCCAAACTCTCTCCTGTCAGCATTTCCCATTGGCTGGACCTTGTCAGAAGCCAGAGGCAAGGGAGGACCCCCCCCCCCTAGAGTTCAGCCTCTTAGGGGCATGAAGGATGAAAGAAGGTAGGTAACATATGGAAGGGCAACCAGAGAATCCAGTGCCCTACACTTTGCTTTCACAGTAAGGGCTTATTTCAAAAGGATTCTGTATTTATAATGAAGGGTGGAAATGGAGTGGGAGTATTTGGCTAAGAATTTGAAATAGATGGGTAAAACACAGAAGTAAGGTCTAAATCTCTTCAGTAGACACACGAAATCTTCAAAGTTCCATATGAACCCAAATTATCATTTAACGCTCAAAGGGTCTTTCTAATGTTTCAAAAGTTACTTTGCTTTTTGATACAGTAAAGCTGCCTTGACTTTTAGGTTTTTGTCTCACACAGGCTCTTTTACTTTTGGAAGATCCACCCTTTAACATGTCAAGCATATTAATATATACCTGTCATGGGGCACCTAGATGGCTCAGTTGGTTAAGCATCTGACTCTTGGTTTTGGCTCAGGTCATGATCTCATGGTTCATGAGATGGGGCTCTGTGATGACCGTGTGGAACCTAATTGGGATTCTCTCCCTCTCTCTCTCTGCCTCTCCCCCACTTGCTTTCTCTGTCTCTCCCAAAATAAACAAATAAACTTAAAATTTTTTTTAAGCATACCCATCATAAATGTAGTTGACTAGCTGACATGTCTTCTTTTGCAGACATTTGATAAGCATCTATTATTTTTCACCTCTGCAGATTCCTTTTTGTATTTCAGGGCAAAGCATTTTTCGGCCCCCAAACACATTGACCCTGAAAAAAGCCCTTAATTTTTAGGTTCTGTGTCTGAAGCAGTTACTGTTTAAAATGAGCCAGGCTGCCTCCTTTCAGTGGGTGTAAAGCTTATTATTTGACAACAATATCACCTCCAGTGAGCATCTGCTGGTGGTTGGATCTGATCTGGTTTGTGGTCTCCAGTCCCACGCCTCCAGAAATCCAGCTTATTTCTTCTTTAAGGTTGTGGTAGTTTAATTCTATGCATAAATGTCATGTCACCTTCTGAGATCCTTCAGGGAAGGATGTATGTGTTTCTATGAGTTCACTGTTGGACTTTTCAAAGATTTCTTAGAATATTTAGCCAGGTAGTTAAATAATTGATCAAATCATATTACTAAGCACAGAAATGATTATATTTGGGTCCCAGTTGGCAGTAGCAAAAAGTAAAATGCTCACTAAGTGTCAGATTCTCACTATCCTGGGCACAGTCATGTTCATTTTATCACCTAAGCTTCCCAATAACACTTTGAAGTGGATATTATAATCCCCAATTTCCAACTGACAAATCTGACACTCAGGGATTCAAGTGAGTTGCCCAAACCCACGTAGGGTAGGAGTGAATTTCCATGTGTCTCTGAAGTCAGTGCTGTTAAGAAATGCGAAGATCTTTCTGATTTTGGCAGAAGTATCCTATGTGTTTAAAATAATCTTTTCGAATTTTATGTGGCATTAAATGTGTTGGGGACTATTCGTACACCTATCAATAACTAGAAATCAATCAAGTTGATCTTACTACTAAACAAGCTAGTAAAAGTGGGATGAAGAGAATCTTCTCTTGAATTTCAACCAGTACTTTCTTGCCTCTTATATCCCCAGTGTAACTTTGTCTGCTTCTATAACTCAAGGAACACAGATGATAATACATTAAAATGGTTTTTCTGGGTGACCAGTTCCTCCCTGTACACTTCCTAAATTTGCTCTACTCCTTTCTTGTGTATTACAAGCTCAGTGATGAGCTTATATTCAGTTTTGAAATACTTTATGAGTATAGATAAATCTATAGACTATATAGTTATATTATTAGATACTATTGTCCTTACTAAAATGCAAACTCCTTGAGGGCAGAGATTCTTGTCTGCTGTGTGCATTGCTATAATCCCTGTGCTTGAACAGTATTTAACAGAGTAAGAGCTCACACAAAAGTTTTTAATGAATTATAAATACATTAATTTTACTCTTTTCTCTCAGAAAGGACTCTTACATTAGCTTTGAAAACTGTACCCATTTCTCTATCCCCAGTAAGTCCTTCCTTTGGTAAATTGTTCTGTGTAGTATAAACAGAGTCTGGCACCACCACCAGCTGTGTAGATGGAGTGACTGCCTGAGTTTATGCATATCCTAGTCTAGGTCTCAGTCAAAATTACTGAGAATTTATTTGAATTTATTAGACCACAATCCCCAAGAGGGCAGGAACCACAACAATCTTCTTGGTCATGGGTATCTAGCCATCATCTAGCAAAATGCCTGACACAAAATCACTATTCAGCAGATATTGTTGAGTGAATGACTGATGACAGAATCCAGAATTATAATTTAGCATAACATTCAGCACTGAGCATATACTTAATAAAAATTTATTGAATTGCTTTGACTGATGTTCAAAAAGAATCACACCATGCATTCCAAAACTAAGTAGGCATTATATTTGAACTATCAGCTGTTTTGGATTATCTATGGGACTCTGCTCCACTGTTAGGGTGGTAAATTAAGATCTTACTGCATCAGCAAACTCCTCAAATCTGAGTAGTATTTGGTTTCCACTGGGCTAGCTTACTATATTCCAACTATGGCATACTTAATTTTAAAACTAATGCTTACCATGATATCATGTGCTGTCCACTACTGTTCACTAATCCAAAATAATATAGCTTCTTTCTAGACTAGTATGTTAGTTATTTACTTACTAGTCCTTTCCTTATTTCTTCCTTCCTTCTTTCCTTCCTCTTTCCTATCTTCCTTTCTTTCTTAACTCCGAATGTCACATAAGGATGTAAATATCAAAAGGCAAGGATCTTGACAATACTGCAAAGTCTAGAAATGTTCAGGAACAGTGAATAGACAAAAAACTTTGGAGGCAGACACTGGACCTTATGTTTATAATATATGGCCCATTTTCCCAGCTCTTGAGCTCCCTGAATTGCACCAGCTTGCACCAGATGACGCAAGCTTCAAGATTCTACCCATTCGTTCCCTCTAGTTCCCAGAAGAAATAAAGGGCTTTGACTTTGGTTCCAACAAAAATAACAAGACATTAACATGCTTCACATTAGATCAAATGAACCTAAAAAATATACATACATGCACACCACACACACACACACGTGCACAAGCACATTTTAAATAGCCAATTGGTGAACACCCCAAATCAGAGAGGTCACACATTTCTAGTCTTACTTTGCTTTATGACTGGCAGCTTGCCTGTAACATGAGTCTCTTCTTGAGAATATTTTTTAAGACATACGACATGAAACTAGTTGTTTCTGAAAAAGTCAATCAAACAGGATTATTGAAGGTAGAGTCAATAGAGGGAAAAATGATGCCACCAATACAGATATCACCTCTGAAGTAAAGGAGATGATTTTTAAGTAAATACATGGTGTCATCTTATGTATATAATTGTACTACACTAGTTTTCCAGTATAGTTTAGCACTGTTCAATGTTAATAAATTAATCATGACATAAATAGTTACAAAGTATGAAATATGCAAGAAGTTGAAAAGTCTGATGCATGGCCATGTTCTTCCACAACCCAGAACATTTTTACTAAAAACACAAATAAACTGAGCTTAAATTTTAAAATTTTTGTCTATTTTATTAAACAAAGTCTTTCTCCATTACCAACAAGACAATTTTCTTCCCTCTTAGTGAAGTTTTACAAATCTCTTGGCTGAACCATTATAAAGATCTTTTGGTATGCTCTTTTCTATTTGAAATATCTCTTGCTTGAAATTAAATTCAGTCCTAAAATAGCAACTATATCATTTCCTAACCACTTCCCATTAGTAACAGCAAACTCCAGAGATAAGTAAAGCAGCCTTCATGTGTCTGGAAAAAAGAACCCTATGGATGATTTAAACAGAAGAGTTCGCTACTTGTTAAGAAACAGTGCATGCACATTTGTAAATATTAATGCCAGAAAGATATGAAATCTGAAAAAAAAAGTGAAATCATTATACTGCATAGACTAAATCTAAGCAGAGTTCAGATTTTGTCATTCCACATTATGTCTTGCAGGGCCGTATAAACACTTAGCTCATTAACATTGACTTAATTCTTCCTAAAGTACAAGTGGATTCTGGAGAATGTAGATAGTGTAAATGAGCTCTCTCAATGCTAAAGTTTAGAGGCACTCATTCTTCAAAGAAGGTGAAGTCTAATGCATGAGATAGATTCCCTCATCTGCTGTCTTGATTGACAGGTACATTTGGTTGGTTGTGTGGGGGAAGGGAAGAGGAGCGGGGCCTGACTCACAAGGGCAGGCCCGTCAGGTAAAAGGCTATTTTATATAACTGCCCACAAATGCCTGCTATTGCCACAAAGTCTCAAATCAGTGTTTGCAGATGTTAACAAATGCTCTTCTCTCAGCCTCAATTGTTGTTCTTTAAATACACTTCTATTTCCTTGGTAAAGCCTCTTTTGAGATGCTAAATTTAGCACTGCCAATCAGAAGAACAGGTGGTCTGTGACACCACCAAACAGGTCCCTTTCCCATCATGCTTTCCTAAGACAGCCAATCACCCAGGGGCCTGCCCTAGGGATGTGGGGCTGTCAGCAGATCTGGTAAATAAAAGGGCAGAGCCCAGCCCTGGCTCTTGAGCAGTCGTGCATTCCCAGCCTCGCCTCGGGTGTAGGGATTGCATAGAAAAACAAAACTGCACAGTCTTGACTGTGTAGTTTTGTTTTTAAGTTTAGAGGCTCACCGATTCATGTCGGAGATGGTCGAGAAAACCAACTCTAGATAGGACGTCGTTTCAGAAGCAACCTTGGGCTTAGTCCCACCCTTTTTGGGCACTCTTGAGAAATCAGGTGAGCAGCATCTTTACTTTTTTTTCTTCTTTTTTTTTAACAGTAGGGTCCCTTCCTTCTTGATTTCTAGTTCCCAATTCAAACTTTTGTTCTAATGTATGAAACGTTCCGACGCAGAAGTGTTTGTCTACTTGTCGCTGTTACCGTTCTGTTATTTGAATTATTTGAATTTGAATTTCAATTATTTGAATCCATTTTCTTTAAAAAGTTCAACGCTGTAGCATATCAGCACAGTCGGTGATTCAAATTGTTTAGATCCACCTACTACTCTAAAAGTGTTAAAGTTGAGGTCAGAAATGGTGATAGAAATGTTTGTTTCTGTTATGGACTCTTTGTCTGTTGAGAGTGTTCAAGGTTATATTACTCAGTGATAAAGTGAGACACACCAAGAATAGCTCTGATAAAATGCATGTGGCATCAGCTACACCCTGATGACTTTTTAAGGGAATCAACTGCTGAGGTATCAGTTGCGGGACAGTGACAAAACACTTGCCTGCTGTCAGTCAACACTGGAGAGTTTATTTTGGGAGCATGACATTTTAGATGCATACCTTCAGCCCCAATTACACAAAGGCCTTTCAAGAGCAAGTGCTAAAACAACAAAAGTTACCTATCCAATAGGAATAAAAGGCCAATTTAGATAATTGTAATATATTTAGAAATTTGGGGGGAAAGCTATATCATAGTTTTAGAAAAGACTCAGGATCTCATTATGCATTTTAATTTAGTTTGTAAGCAAGTTATATATGAGCTAAATGTTGGTGTTGAGGGTAAGAAATAGTATTTTAAAGACTTAATATCTAAATACGTTTTGACTTCCCATCTTCCTGGATTTAGATTACTAATTATAAATGCCTGTAAATACATTGGTATATAATACATAAATGGTGTCAAAGAATACAGCTATTTTTAGAAGATGCACTAGGTTGTAAACAGAGGAAGTTAGACACAAAAAGTTATTTGTCCTCAATGTAATATGCCATATGGAGTTCTTGGCAAAAGATTCACAAAAACTTTGGGATATTATTTGAATTTTCCAAGTGTAAATTTTATTGGCTCAGAATTCTGGTTTCATTTTCTTTTAACTAAAGAATAAAAAGTTACAGTAAGGTACAGAATTTTCTAGAAAAATTATTTTTCCATAAAGTCGTAGTGAACAGGGAATTTTGTGAAAATCGGGAATGAAGTAACTGACAATTGAATATAAGGTATTTATGCATCAGAAAATTCTTCACAATCTCTCTGGAACTTATGGACAAAATACTTTCTCCCACTAAAAAAGGACCTAGCTGCACATTTCATATTCATTTCTTTGGTTTTGAATATTCGTGTTAAGAAAGAATGGGGCTTTTAACTTCGTTTACACTTCACATCAGCATTCCATTTTTCAGGTTTGTACCTTGTTCCTTATTAAGTACTCAAGTCAGTATTTTTCTTTCAGATCTGTATAAAAGTTGGCCTGCTCACATGAGTTTAAATGTTCCTATGCAGTTCAGCAGGAGCAACATTTATTGAGCAGTTACAATGTGAAGAAATATTAGAAATAGACTGCACTATATGCTGTCTGTGAAAGGTTTGCATAGTGACCAAGACTTTCCAGAACTTTCCAAGTAAGGAAAGAATTGCAAAGTTCAAATTTTTAGTGTTGGTGACTATTTTAAGTAGCCACCAAGATTTCCTGAAGTAATACTGCCTGAAACTATGTCAACTTTATAAATGGAGATATAGTGAGTAAAAGATATTGGGAGGAAGGATTTTTTTTTAATTATTGTCTCTCAACCATTGAACTGATGCACAGATTCATTCTATTCTTTCCACACATCTTTTATTGTTCTTCTCTACCCCCACAAATTCCAACTTTCCCTCTTTCTCTCACCTTGGTGTCCCACGTTTGGTAAGACTGAATTTCCCTCTTTGACCACTAGAGGACACTCCTTGCTCTGCTCTCCTGAATTTTTTCCCATTTCTCTTTAGACTTCTTACTCTGTTAGCTTCAGGTCAATTCAGACAGGGGCCCATGTTCAAATTCAAGGCACAAAGGAGAAGGCCTACCCATCACTCTAGGTCCACAGACGACCTAAGGAGCAATCTCTTTGAAAATGTGTGTCTCTGCCATTACAAAGTAGCTCCAGAGTGGCCCTTAGCTGTGACATTCTAACTTATTTTATGTTCCTTTTCAGAGTGCCTAAAAAGATGACCACTCAAGCACCGACGTTTAAGCAGCCGTTACAAAGCGTTGTGGTACTGGAGGGTAGTACCGCAACCTTTGAGGCTCACATTAGTGGTAAGCTCACGCCTTCACACTTTCCTTTTGTCCATCTTCTCCCCAGTACCTTAACTTGGCTGTATGACCTGACACCAAGTTTAAGCCATGTTTCCGCTTTGTAAAATTGGTCCAACTGTATGGAGGGCCATTATAAGGGTATACCGTTCACAGAGTACTGACAAAATCTGACAATATAATGGCTTAAAAATGTTTTATTCATATTTATAATTCCACAGAGCAAAATAATTAGCATTGGATTAAAATTGCTGTCAGAATCCAGCAGCTAAGTACAACCAAATCTGGTCATTCTATATTTGGGTTCAGCTGCAGAGCCAGACTGAAAGCCAAGAACTGAAGCCCAGTAGGGGGCCAGCCATGGAGCTGCGGGGCAAGTAGCCTGGGGCTGACTGCTCTGTGCCAGACAATGGGAAATAACAATACATTGGACTTTATAAGAAGCAGAAAACTTTCAGTGTTGCGCTAACTCCTAATTATCTTACTCTTGTATATTCAATCTTTATTAAATGATTCTAGTGAATTAAAAGGTTTTCCAATCTTTTGGAAACGACAACAAAAAATAGTATATGCCACCCTGGTCTATATATTAAAGAGAAATAAACATTGACTTTAGAATTTTATTTAAAAGAAAGTTCTTCTGGTTTTTCCCCCCTTTTTCTTCTTCATAACTCATATTAGAGGTGGTTCCAAAAAATGCATGATTTCTGGGACTTACTGTCTTCTGAAAAAAAAATGAGGGTAATCTACAAACTACATTGTAAATAATTTCAAAATTATTTAATCAATATTGTCCGCAGTATTGTAACTGGTCCTATAAAATTGTATGGATTGATTAAAAATCAAGCTTGATGCACCTCCATGGTGCACTATCCCTCTTTTTATATTTTTTGGCTTATAATAAAGATATAAAATAAGATTTCCTTTTCCTTTCTTTTTCCTTTCATTTTTTCTATTTTATGTAGCAATCTTCTTCCTAACTGGATAAGACCTTTACACTGCACAAATATCCTATAGTCATTCTTCATTTTCCATTGTGTATGCATATAGAGACCAACTCCATTCTTCTCACGCATGATAAACTCTGACTTTACAATAATACATTTATTTACCTTGTAACACTCAGTAACTTTTGAACTGAGCTGAACGCAATTGGCTTCAGTGGGAATTTTGCCTGTTTATGAAGTTAGTGGGATCTTGCTTCCCCATAGCCTCTTATTCCTTCACACTCCGTGCTAATAAATTCTCAGGAAAACAGCACTGAAGATACTTGATATTCATGAATTAGGCAAATAAACTCTTCCCTTGGTCATGGTGGGAGATGAGTTCACGTAAGGACAATGAAACAAATGTTCTCTTGATTTTCTCCACCTCACAGTTTAATATAAAATAAAATAAACCATGCTCTGAATTTGCCTCATGCCTTCTGAATGTACAGAATGTTACTATCCTTAAAATATCAAAACCACGTACACGTGGTTCTTAGCTCCACAATTTGTGACAATTGAAGAGAATTTGCCTTCTCTACCTGCAACTCCAAGTATACATGTTGTTCTGTAAGACTAGTTTTGGCTTTGTGTCATTTATATGAGACCCGTCTCTCTCTGCACTTTGGCGTTTTTTGCTGATTACACATTTGAAAGGCAGGAGAGTTCGAGGAGACAGTGTCCCTGCAACCACAGAGGGCGGACACGGACGGGCTTGACCTCTTGTGCTTGCTAGGCAGTGCTTTTGGACCCTTTGCTGCTTTTGCTCTTTGTTTTTGAAGAGGACAACAGTTACTTTTTATTTCAAAGTTTCCTTGGCTCTGCACTTCTATAAATCCCTTTCATGATTTTAATGCCATCCGTTAAATTGCATCAGGGAGAACCTGGGACAGGGGGGCAGGAGCTGGAGATTCTAATCGTCCATGTGCCACTGCTGGCCGAGGGACCTTGGAAAAATCACTGAGCCTCTTTTGGTCTCAGTCTCCTTCCCTATTAAATGAAGGTATTGACCTCTACATGAACCCACAGACCTCCTCGTTGTCTGCAAGTTGACCCTTTCATCGTGTGGCTGTCAGGTTTTCCTCATCATTAAATGGCCTTACACTCTGGGGAGCTCATACCATTAGGACAAGATGGTGAACACAGCAGCACAGAGCAGAGGACATTGCAGAGCCCCATTCCAACATAAAGATGAATTGTATTTGTGCTCCAGGTTTCCCAGTTCCTGAGGTGAGCTGGTTTAGGGATGGCCAGGCAATTTCCACTTCCACTCTGCCCGGCGTGCAGATCTCCTTTAGCGATGGCCGCGCTAGACTGACGATCCCCGCCGTGACTAAAGCCAACAGTGGAAGATACTCCCTGAGAGCCACCAATGGATCTGGACAAGCGACTAGTACTGCTGAGCTTCTCGTGACAGGTAGGCTGGAGGGGACCCATCTGTCCTCTGCTCTGCCCCCAGGGCCTCTCCAGCACACGGGAAAGGAGGTCCAGGAAGAGCTACTGAGGGACAAGTAGATGTGGCTAAAATCTAGAGAGGGGCCCAGGAGGCTCAATTGATAGCAAAGTTGTTTGCCTCAATTTTCCTCTCAAAAGACAGCACAAAAGTGGCTGAGAACATTTCCTCTATACACATGTTAAACACTCAAGAATATATTAAGGAAATATTAAAAACCATGTTTCTGAGCAAGCGGAAAAGCTTAAAGCCTTGTTTATAAGCCTACTAAGGAAACAGGTACATCATCAAGAATTTACGCTTTAACAAGCTCCTAGATGATACTGAGGCAAGTCTTCACAGACCACCCATTTAAGAAAACTGCTCTCGACTATAAAGTTCAATAATGCTTCACTTACTTTCCATTTCTAATAATAGTACACGGTAGACATTACACAGAAAAAGGCAAATGCATGACGCAGTTACCTCGGAAAAGTTACTACTTATTCTTCATGGCCTCTGTCATTTTCCTTCATCCTTTACTTCCTGGTAAGACATTAATACATGAAACATCGCCTTACTTTACACGCTAGAAACAGTACCTGCATAACCAGCTATGGAACGTTATATATGATTATCCAATAAACTATGCTGCCAGCATGTTCAAGTATAGGACTGTTACTGATCTAAACACAAGGTGTATCAAGAACATCGCGTGTGAACTTTAACATTTATCCGGAAAATCCAGAAATGGAAAATTCACAGGGGTGACAGGTTGTTTATTACTCAAATACATGTCAAAGTTAATCCCATTCTCTCTTCACATTCCTAAAAATTTCTTTCAGTGTAATTAACCAAATAATCCCCTTTCTGTAGCCTAACTAACATTAAATCATGTCACTATTTAGATTAACATTTTAAATGCAAGTAAATATTTGGGTTATTTGAATACTAATCAATTTGGAGGTAATTTAGGATTTTTAACATTAAATTAAAATTTAATGATTCTATAAGTCACGGGTACACTTATCACAGCCATTGGGATTCATTTTAATGCAACTTACTGAAATATACAGAAATTATTTTAACATGTTAATATAGTGCTAGATGTGAGGTTGGGAAGATGTGTCCAAAATATTCTCTAAAAATGTTATAATGACATCTAGGCTTTTAAAAAAAAAAAAATTGTGGTGGCCTAGAACTGCCAAACTAAACAAAGCGAATATGATAAAATATGGTTGTGGGATTGCCTTCTGCCATCTTCTGGCTCCTTTTTCGCTGTCATATGCATGAGCTGGGCTCAAGGACAGTCAAGGTTGTTTGGTTCAGAGAGTCATCGCCTCATTTTGGAAACGGAGCTGTGATCGTTTAAAAATAACCTATTTGGAGCACCCTGGCTTGCAGTGCTGATTTTCCTCCCTTCCCCCTGCAGCAGAGACAGCACCACCCAACTTTGTTCAACGACTGCAGAGCATGACCGTGAGACAAGGAAGCCAAGTGCGACTCCAAGTGAGAGTGACCGGAATCCCTACACCTGTGGTGAAGTTCTACCGGGACGGAGCCGAAATCCAGAGCTCCCTTGATTTTCAAATTTCACAAGAAGGCGACCTCTACAGCTTACTGATTGCAGAAGCATACCCGGAAGACTCCGGGACCTATTCAGTAAATGCCACCAATAGCGTTGGAAGAGCTACTTCCACTGCCGAATTACTGGTTCAAGGTGCGTGCTGGAGACTGAGTAACAGAGAGGAGAGAGTGCTGATCTAGGAGGAAGTGGAGCCAGAGGCTGTCCTGGCTCCCCTCGAAGGCTTTGGGGAACCTGCGAGCAGAAAAGCAGGCTTTTCAGCATGGGTGAAAAGTCTCTGAGATTCCAAGCAGGAGCTCATAATCATTGAAGCAATCTGTGTTTACTAAGCCCATTAGAAGCTAGAAAGTCTCTCAGCTGAGTCATCTGTGTTTTCAAATTGTTGACCAATAATGGATGTGAAAAATACGGTTCTAAGTAAATTCTTACCCAATAATGAACATATTGTATTTTAAAACCTGATGTATATTAATGCAAAATCCAAAACCTTATGCATTTTTGTCCATCAAAATACCTAGAAAATGTTACTGACTTCATAGACAGAATTAACATAATCTCTTTAGAAATGGGTCGCCCTGCTAAACACCTGTCTTTCCCTTCTGACAGGTGAAGAAGTAGTACCCGCTAAAAAGACAAAGACAATTGTTTCGACTGCTCAGATTTCAGAAACAAGACAGACCCGAACTGAAAAGGTACTTTTCTATACTATCGGTTTTCAAACCGATTTCAGATTGTGGCTTCACCAACTATTCCTCCTCAACGTGGGCTTTGTTTTCTTCTTTTACAGAAGATTGAAGCCCACTTTGATGCCAGATCAATTGCAACAGTTGAGATGGTCATAGATGGTGCCGCTGGGCAACAGCTGCCACATAAAACACCTCCCAGGATCCCTCCTAAGCCAAAGTCAAGGTCTCCCACACCACCCTCCATTGCTGCCAAAGCACAGCTGGCTCGACAGCAGTCCCCATCGCCCATCAGACACTCTCCTTCCCCGGTCAGACATGTGCGGGCACCAACCCCATCTCCTGTCAGGTAAAGCCTTTCAAAGGAGAGCAAGTCACTATGCATTTTTCAATTAGGTTTCATCCAGCAAGAAGAGAAATAGAAGGAAGCAATAAAAAACGTAGCACGTGATAAAGGAGGTAAGCCGAAAGGTGCTGAATACGATTTTCACAAATCCTCACTGTCCACAGGTAAATTGGAAGACTTTATAAACCCCATTTCTGAATTCCTATTTGTATTCCATTTAACAAATATCTGCATTAGGGGCCAAGAGAAAGCAGCAAAATAAAAAGAGCACAGAATTTAGGGTTGGAAGCCCGATGTTCAATCAACCTGACATAGTCACTACTATATATTGACCGCTTTCTCTCAATCAGACATTTGGTTGGCATTCTATACATATTATCTCATTAAATAGTCGTAGCAACCTCTACGAATTATCATTCCTAATTTTATAGTTAGGCAAGTTGAGTGGAGCCAAAGAAATTAAATAATTTGCTTAAGGTCTTAGTCATACCATTTATAAATTAAAGAAAATCACGACAAGAAAGATCTCAAGGTGTGTTGTGAAGATCCAGTGAGATAATTAAAGGTTCCTTGTAAATAGAAAATAATTATACAAATGTTCTTATGCTCTGGTAATAAGTAAAGTCTTCTAAATATTGTGCATATGTTTATGTCATTTTATGTGGAAAATAAAATGGGTTTCTATGCTTAGTTAATATGGAAGTATTTTAGAAAGTGAGCATGTATCATCAGGGCTCAGAAATTATATAATCAAGTGTAAATTATCCATAACAAATTTGAAACTTTGGAACTTGGCTTAACCTGCTGAAGTTTTTAATATGATGATCAGAAAAATGTACACAGTTTGGAGTGAATTAGAAGAGTGTTCTTAGCCAATTTATATGATTAAAATTTTTTTTCATATTTATTTATTTATTTTGAGAGAGAGCATGAGCAGGGGAGGGGCAGAGAGAGAGAGAGAGAGAGAGAGAGAGAGAGAATCCCAAGCAGGCTCCATGCTGTCAGCACAGAGCTCGAATTCACCAACCGTGAGATCATGACCTGAGCCAAAACTGAGTCGGGCACTTAACCAACTGAGCCACCTAGACACCCCTATGACTTTTTTTAATGTAGAGAAAACTCCCCTGCCAAGAACAATTTTAAAAGGAAAATAGCCAGATAGCTGACCTAAAAATTTTCAAACTTATTTGAGTTACTGAAATCAAAACAGTATGGTATTGGTAGGTGAATAGAAAACATATTAGGGAAGCAAAACAAAACATCTAGAAATAGATTCAAGTATCTGGAAATTCCATTTTTAATCAAACTGACTTTTCAGGTCAGTGGGGGAAAGGGTATTTTACTTGATAAAGAGTGCTGGCCTGATTAGCCATCCATTTGGAAGAAAACAAATATTAATCTCTACCTCAAACCATGTACAAAATAAATCTCAGCCTGACTAAAAAGCTAAATTAAAAAATAAAAACTAAAAAAAAAATGAGAGTATTTGGGGAAACATTTGTAGGGGAGAGCTTTTAAAAATAGATTTAGAGATTCAATTATACAAAAATAAAAATGTATGTATGGCAAAAGTAAGGTCATTGCTAAGCCAAGCAGTGCATTTGCGAAAATATTTTAGAAGTGCCTCTTCCTCAAGATATTTCATTGCCTCTGCCATAAAAGTATTGTATCAAATATACCATAGCTACAATATGAATGGTACAAGCCAGAAACAGTGCATAACTTAAACAACTATATATGTTGATGCTCGATAAGACCCCGTATAGAAGCAAAATGCAAGCAGTAGATCTAGGGGGGGCATGTTTGCAATACTTACGACAAATGACTAAGTGCCAAATGCATTAAAAAGCTTCCACAAATTATTTTTTTAAGTTTATTTATTTTGAGAGAAAGTGTGAGTGGGGGAGGGGCAGAGAAAGAGGGAGAGAATCCCCAGCAGGCTCCACACTGACAGTGCAGACTCGACGCGGGTTGGAACCTATGAACCTCAGCCAAAGGTCATGACCTCAGCCAAAGTTGGATACTTAACTGACTGAGCCACCCAGGCACCCTCCCCACAAATTAATTTTTAAAGGAAATAAATAAGCAACACAAATGGGAAAAAATGAACAGAAGGCAAGCATTTCACACAGGAGACAATGTACATGTCCAACAAATATATGAAAAATGCTAGATATTTTCCAAATTTTATTATATTGTCCACTTTGAAAATTAATGGTTCTGACAAACACTAATATGAAGCCTTGAACAAAAAGCTGAGTTTTAAAAACATGTCTGACTATCAAATAAATAAAGTGTTCTGTCTCAGGCTAGCTCTGAGTTTGCACACCATGAAATCACAAGACAGGCCAAATGTGAATATCTGGGGGAGATAACAACCTCACTATATTTTTAATCCAAGCCTAAGGGTCATTGAAAATTACAGAGCTTTCCTGATTCCATGGAGCGTTTTGACTGTCTTAGCAGTTCTGGCAGTTCATTAATAACAATCCCCATTACTTGGTCCCTGAAATTTGCTTTCAAATAAGAAATAAAAATAGCAATTTGTGGAGCAAATAATGGTTATCCAAGATAGACTCCTTCCTAAAATGCCTAATGGTTTAATCTTGATTTTTGTCGTAGAGTAAGGCAAACATATTTTGTTGAATAAGGTACACGTATCTAGCTGTGACCAGGTGATGACTTTTTATTGTAAGAGCAAAAATAAGCACTTTCCTATAATGACACAAATTACATTGATTTTCCACAGTTATGGGCTTACCTGCAGCCTGCTGCTAATCACTCAAGTCTTGCTAATCATGTCTTTAACTCTTTTTGAAATAAGCCCACTTTATGGTGAACAGCAAGAGTAAGGCACAGGTTGAAACTTGGAAGTACATGTCACTTTGCTTTTCATCAGTTGGTGTAGACCCTCATTATTCTAAACTTGTCTTTGTTATATTTCTAATGCAGTCACTTTTAAAATAGGGACATGTCCCCCTGGGTTTCCCTTTAGTTGATTACAACTTCATTTATAAAATGTAAATTGATTTTCACCAAGAAAAACCCTTCTTCAGGAAAATGACTAAACATTTCCTCATGAAACTGTTTAATATTTTAGTGTACTATTAAGTTACTCTGTAATTTAGAGCAGATATCAGCTGTATCTTCAACCTTAATTAGAATAGTCATTTCATTTAATGCCAGAGAGCGTTTATAAACATTTTTCTATGGGTAGTAGTTATAATTCAATGATAAGGCAATACTGCCACCTAGAGGGAAAAATTAAGAATTGATCAAGAATTAAATTATGAAAACTGTCTTAAAATAATTGGTCAACCCCTCGAATTACTGCTGAAGACCAGGGACTGTCTTTTTTGGCCGTAAATGCCAGGATTTACACCTAGATTCTTCAAATGATGCTATTGCACTTTGGATATACACACAAAAAAAAACAATGAAAACTATTTTGGAAGAAGCACTTTATCAATTTAATAATAATAATAATAACGCTGTGGGATCCTTGGATTTCAAAATAGCCAGTTACCACAGTAGCTACATGGATGTTAAAAGAAGTCCAGAGTCCGACAAAATGAGCCTGAAGGTAAACACAGAGAAAATTAAGAAGAGCGGTTCACAACACGTTTTGACCAGAATGGCAGTTTTCACAGTGCATTGCACAGCCTACGCCCTAAAAAGCTCTGTAAAGCCAAGTACCAAGAATGCTTCCTCCTGGCCTGGAGCTTCACAGAGTCTGTGGGCATGTGAAAGCCATGAGGAAAGGTGTAACGTATTTAGCCTAGAATTAATTGCACAAGCATTTTGATTACAGACACCTTTCTTTGTTCAACACCTGTCTGACATGCCCTCACTCACCAGAATTCAGAGTGCAAAGAAATTGAGAGCTATGATTACCATATTCACCATGTCCTTTCTTTGGCTGTCTTTCAAGACCTCCTGCTGCCGTGACTTTTTTTAAATGGTGAGAAGGTGGGGCAGGGCACAGAATTCTTTAGCTTAGAATTCAGTCTGATTCTCTTACGGAATTACAGAAGATAAGATTAAGGCTTACTGAGATTTAAAACACATTACTTTCAATCAAGTACATTGTTAGCCTCTGAATCGGTTATTGCGGCACAGGTTTTTAAACTCTGCCTTAAACACTTCCAGATTTTCCTTCCATTATTCAAATCTGATGACCCGAGGAGGAGTTCTCCGTCTTGGCATTCTTGACCTCTGCCCTTGGGTTTTCAGGTCCGTGTCTCCGGCCGGGAGGATCTCCACGTCTCCCATCCGATCTGTTAGGTCTCCATTACTCATGCGGAAGACTCCAACACCCAGCACGGCCACAGGCCCCGAAGTGCCTCCCCCTTGGAAGCAAGAGGGCTATGTGGCTTCGTCCGAGGCTGAGATGAGAGAAACCACGGTGACAAGTGCCACCCAGATCAGAACAGAAGAGAGATGGGAAGGGAGATACGGGATCCAGGAGCAAGTGACCATCAGCGGAGGAGCGGGAGCTGCTGCCGGCGTGTCGGCCAGTGCTGCGTTCGCGGCCGGGGCTGTGGCTACTGGTGCTGCAGAGGTACTGTCAGAGCTGTCCTGTTTCCTTTCATGGCTGCTTTCTCCAGCCAGAACCCTGCCACGAAGCCCCGTCTCTGGAGGTTGGAGGGGAAATGCATATGCACGTGGGAACATAACAGAAACTAAAGACCAAATCTGGCTCGTGCTTTGTGAAATCATTTTTAATGGGGATGAAGGCTCTAATCTGTCAGGTTTTTATAAAATACGGGGTTTAACGGTACACGCCCTATATCTCTTGGCAATGACAAATGCTTGTCCCGTGAATGCTTTACTAGAGCTGCTCATTTCCATTGCACTCTTGTATTTGCTGCTGGGCATGTCATTTTAAAAAGGGACTTGGTCATTTCCAATCCAGGTGAAACAAGAAACTGACAAAAGTGCAGCTGTTGCGACCGTCGTTGCTGCTGTTGATATGGCCAGAGTGAGAGAACCAGTCATCAGCGCTGTAGAGCAGACTGCTCAGAGGACAACCACGACTGCCACGCACATCCAACCTGCTCAAGAACAGGTATGCATGTGGCCAGCCAGAACGAGCTTTGCATGCAGCGATCCCATGGCAAACCAGTGCTCCAGTCATTTTGAGGACAGCCCTGAGCCCAATGTGGCCCGGGTTTCTAGGACACTCTGAGCAACGGATGGCCTGAGATACCCAGGGTGTTCGAGAGAGAAGTTACCTGACTACCTCGTCCGTGTCTGGCAGGAAAACACACAGGAGTTAGCCATCAGAGAGTTAGTACAGGAGGCCAGAGAAGGAATTCAAAGTATCAAAGTGGTCCTGGGTCAAGACAGGCAAAGAGTGGCCCAAAAAGTCAGCCAAACAAAGAGGAGTGTATGCGCATTCATTTCTCTAGTTCTGGACCGGTCAATCCAGAGTTCAGTTGCAGAGCCAGGCACAGAAACCACTATTGCAGGGCAAACATTACCTTTCTCTAAGCCTTCCCAAGAGACCTTTGCTTTTACTTACCTCAAATGTGACATGTGATTCATGGCTGAAAAGTGTTATAAATCGAGGATAATTTCCCACCTCCTATTTGAATAGATTTTTTTTATGTAGTTTAAAATCACTCTAGCTTTCCTCCTTATCCTCTCTTGTGTGACGTTTATGTCTTTATCCTGATTTATTATTGTAAGTTTTTATATAAGGTGCATGAAACTATTTCCTTCCTTTCTCTTCTGAAAATCAGATTAAAAAGGAGGCAGAGAAGAAGACTGCTGTAACTAAGGTAGTAGTGGCTGCCGATAAAGCCAAGGAGCAAGAATTAAAATCAAGAACCAGAGAAGTAATTACGACAAAACAAGAGCAGGTGCACGTAACTCACGAACAGGTGAAAATACATTTTTTTTAAAAAAACAATTGGTGAGGCTTTCAGCCAGCGGAGCCAGCTGGGTGGTTTGAGAAGATGACTTTCTTTTTTTTTTTTTTTTCCTTTAAAGCTTATTTATTCATTTATTTTGAGAAAGAGAGAGACAGCATGAGTAGGGAGGGGCAGAGAGAGAGAGAGAGAGAGAGAGAGAAAGAACCCCAAGCAGGTTCCACATTGTCAGCACAGAGCCCTATGCAGGGCTGGAACTCACAAACCGTGAGCTCATGACCCAAGCTGAAATCAAGAGTCAGACACTTAATCAGCTGAGCCACCTGGGCATCTTGTGAAGATGAACTTTCACGTCTCCTTTAAACCCTGAGATCCTGAACGCCAGGGATAATGTCTGAGAACGGCAAAGAGGCAAAAGGGGAAAACTGCTTCCCCGCTCCCACACACACACCTTAGGCATCCGGATCCAAACAGCCTCCTTTGGAAGGTTAAGGATTTGGAAAACATCTTGCCCAAGATATGTGTAAAACTTTCTCCCTGTAATGTCTCAGTTTTAGAAAAGTAAGTCTTGATATATTCCAAACCATCATAATTAAGAAAGTTTTCAAAGCAAAAATAACATATGAATGCAGATTGTAAATTGTCCATACTTGATTTCTCATATATAAAATAAAAGGGTCGGACAAATTCTAAGGCCTTTCATTCTAATATCCTATTCTTTAAGATCAACCTTTAGATGACAGAAGTGGCATAGAATAGTATTGCCATATATCCATTAGTAAAAATTGAAAGTCTTTTCAAAGAAGACAACTCTCCAATTCAGATAATGGTGTTGAAATCAACCTTTTTTCCCCTGAGCAGCATAAATTATGGTTGAGGCAGAGAAGGAGTGTGGTCCTATTGAGGCAAATGAGATAATTTATTTAGTGATCTGTCCAGAAAAAGAAGATTTTACTCCTTTCTTCAAATTTCTATTTTATAAACATTATGTCACTTCCATTCGAGATCAGGAGACAATAAGTGTTTGTTCTGATCATTGATTTCAGATAAGAAAAGAAACTGAAAAAGCGTTTGTACCAAAAGTAGTAATTTCTACAACCAAAGCCAAAGAACAAGAAACTAGAGTAACTGGACAAATTACTACAAAGCAAGAACAAAAACAAGTAACTCAAGAAACAGTAAGTCCAGTTTTGTCATTACATTGTAATTCATGGACAAATAATGCATTCTAGCCAGCTGCCTGTGCCCTATGACCAGAAACTCTAAATGGAGGAGTCCTGTGTGTGTATTTCTTTTTGTTGTTTCTCTGTCTAGTACGGAAACTCTTTCATGATGGAAATTCTGTTTTCATTGCAGTTTTTCACTCAATTGATCCATTTTGGGGAGATTGTCTATTAGAACAGTTTGGGGGCACATCTATGACATTTCTAGGGCATAACTTTTTACTTATTTGAAATGTTTATTTTTTGAGAGAGAGAGAGAGAGAGTTCAAATGGGGAGGGACAGAGAGAAAAGGGGACAGAGGATCTAAAGCAGGCTCCGTGCTGACAGCAGCAAACCTGATGCGGATGTGGGGCTCAAATTCACAAACCATGAGATCATGACTTGAGCCAAAGTCTGATGCTTAACTAACCAAGTCACCCAGGCATCCCTCTGGCACATATTTAAGTGTAAGATAGATATCACCCCAATCAAGTTACCCCCAGTACAGTTTTTTAATGGATAGCCTGAGCCCTCAGTCGCTTAGGTTGTAAGACATGTTGTGTACACACACACACCAGCCATGAACACTCCCATGTAAATATCAAGGGAGAGTGAGGAAATGTTGGACATCAGGGTTGACTGGTACTTCTTCAAGAAAATGCTTTAAAGCTTTTGCTGCTTTGGTGCCATACAGCCACGTGAGAACAGCCTGTGTCACTAAAGTCCACTTCTCTTCCACATGTGACATCAAACCTTAACGTGTCAGGAAAGAAGCATCTATTTTTAATACTTTCATGTTCAGGAGGGTGCCTGCACTCACCTGTCTTGATCTCAAGTTCTTTGCTGATCCCAGAGCTACTTTTTACAAAGGTCTAGCTGAGAACATTATACACTTTGGAGGCTGGCCAGAGGCTATTGAATGAATTTCCATCCCCTTATAGTGAGTGAGAGACTTTGAATGCCCAAGAACTCTACTTGGCATAATCAAGAGCATAGAAATGCCTGTTGCCATTGCGATGCCACTTACTGGCAAGTTCAGCCTGACCATAGTTTTCCAGCCATTTGCCCGTGGCCACTCATTGGGTGTCCTAGAGTGTCAACATGTCCCAGAGATGAGAACTTTTCAGTTTCTAGGACAATCTGCTAAGGAGCAGGTGGGCAGAAAAGAAGCCTATAGACTATTTTTCAGGAAAACAAAAGTCTGTGTTTTAAACCATTAAGTGTTGGCCCTTAAAATGGAAATGTGATTCTTTCTCAGAGCTAATCATTTTGTATTCTTCTGATGTTGCAAGGGTATCTTGCCATTTCTTTTGTGCCTGTTGAAACTGAAACCCTTATTTTACTCTGAAAATCAGATAAAACAGAAAGCCGTGACAGCTGCCGCATCCATGGTGGTAGTTGCCACTGCAGAGTCCACAAAACTAGAAACAATCCTGGGAGCTCAAGAAGAAGTTGCCACACAACATGATCAAATGCACATGACTCATGAAAAGGTGATGACTTCCTGCTGGTGTGAAATTCACTCTTCATCACTTCATGTGCAGGCTGCCTCCATTGTCATCATGGGTCTTAATCATCACTTTTTCACCCCCTCTGTTTATAGCTCAAATAGAAAACTCCCTCAGAATCTGTCACGAACCCTTTGCCACCTCTCCAGCTTTCACTGCCACTTTTCATTCCTAACTTTCAAACTTTCTTGGGGTTGTTACTAACATGATATGATATGATAGTTCACTTTAATATCTTCCTATTGCCGTAGATTCCAGTTTTCAAGTCAATTGATAAAATGTAAAAGTATGTGTTGCTTTTGACTCTAATGGAATTTCTCGTGGATTATAGTAAGACAAATGTGGGAAAGAGAAGTGCATCCTTTATTCTTTTGTTGCTGATCACAAGTTTTTCTTTTAGACTGCACTCATTTTGATATTGTTATGTAATAAAACAGTAAGGAAGATCAAAGTAACTCACATTATGTGTTTAAGCATGATGAAAATGTCCGGGAACAGGAAGACATTTGCTTCCTTTCTCAGTTTTGACTTCAGGTTCTTTTATTAGAGGCTGTATGAAATTTAATGACCATTTTCTCACCTTTCTTTTTATCATATGACCAGATAATGAAAGAAACTAGGAAAACAGTGGTGCCTAAAGTCATAGTTGCCACACCCAAAATCAAAGAACAAGATGTAGTTTCAAGAACTAGAGAAGGCATCACTACCAAAAGAGAGCAAGTTCAAATAACTCAGGAAAAGGTGAATACAGATATTTGAGATGGGAAAAATTTATCTTTAAACTAATTTCTAGTAAACCGTTAACTATGATGTTCTATGAATTGGTAGTCTGTATTTTCCTTTCTGAATCCCAGACTAAAAGCACAATGGTAAATGTGTGACTGCTTACCATTAATTTTATCTGTACATTTGATTTTCATCCATCTGTAACATTGATAACTCATTTTATTCAACCATTATTCTTTGCATGAAAGTTAGCATTTTTAGCCTGATTCTTAAAAAGCAATATATAGAATCAAATGGAGAGATTTTTGTGGGTTTTTTTATTTAACATTTCTAAATTTTGTGACTCCCAGTCCATATATGCAAACATTGTCAAGTAACTTCTTTTGTGTAGTTAACCCCGAATAACTTCATCTTGCATCCCCACTAGGAGGGGGGGAAGGGTCATACCATGTGTGTCTAAAGCCCTGTGCAATTGACACTTTGATTTTACTGTAATAATCAGATGAGAAAGGAAGCTGAGAAAACTGCCTTATCTACAATAGCAGTTGCTACTGGTAAAGCCCAAGAACAAGAAACAATACTGAGAACTAGAGAAGGAGTGGCCAGTAGACAAGAACAAATCCAAGTTACTCATGGAAAGGTGACGCTTGCTATTCCAAGTGTGAAGTCCCCTCTTTGATAATACATTAATACCCAATCTCAAGAGTTTCTTCTGTATGAGACACTATTAACCGAATTCATTGTTTAGATGATTAAACAATTGGAAACTAAAAAACCAAATTATTATGTTAATATTACTACATATTCCTCTCCCACTGATCTCCTCACTATTATTTTCCATGTTTTTTATTATTAACATCTATAAGTTCTCTGGAAGTTGATTAAAATTGCATGCAGGCTGATTTTAAGATATCCTGTGAATATTAAAGAAAAAAGTATGAGTAAGTGATGAATCTTACTTACTGTCATGAATATGTGTGGTTTGAGGGGTCGTGAATTCAATATATTACTTCGTAAAGTATGGACTTATTTCAGGAAATCACCCATCAGTTTTTTTCAGGTGAAAGGTTATCTTTTTTCTTTCTGTAAATACCAGATGAGAAAATTATAAAGCCCGCCATACTACTGCTAATTCTAACAAGATGCAGTATCAAGTCTAGCGAAGGAATCCTCCAACTAGAATGCACATTAGCCATGAAAAACTTTATTTGTAGCATTTATTTGTAGTTATGAATCTCCATGAATTAACCAACTTCCTATGATTCTGTCATTTACCCCAAATAAGCTATTTACCTAATTTTATTCCTTGTTGTCAATATAGTATTTGGAAATGAGCAACTCAATTTCTTTAGTGTCATGGCTGAGTCCTGTCTATATTTCTCTCAGTGTTGTTTTCTGTCTCTACATTTTTGGGTTTTCTCCTAAGGCATGATTGAAGGTCAACTTTCCGAACACTTAACCAAGTAGGATATTGACTGGTATATCAGCCTTTCAGAAATCTCATTGGTAAAGGAGATTCTAATACGTAACATACTTCATGAGAGATTGTATTTAAATTTTTGTTTGTTCTGAATCACATAAATTTGACTGTCTTATTTTTGTTGTTAAAAATTAGCTAAGAATGGAAGCTGAGAAAATATCTGTACCCAAAGTAGTAGTTACCACTGCAAAATCTACTGAACCAGCCACACTGCCAAGGACTAGAGAAGGATTTGCTATTAAGCAAGAACAAATCCATCTTTTTCATGAGGAGATGAAAACTGATGCTGTGGAGGTGAAAAGCATTGCTTCATCCCATTTTATCACCAGCACCCATAACTTTTCATCCAGCATGAGTCGTTGTGTTCCTAGTGTTTCATTTAATCGCTGAAGTGGTCAATAAACATTAGAGCTGATTAGACCCTGTCCAGTTCCTCCAGTGCAACAGTTAGCATTTCTAGATGTGAAGAGCCAGATTAGGTAACACTCTTCTTTGCTTTGCCTAAATTAGTTCTCAGTGTTTAACTGCTCTGAATTGGGGTCTCCTACTCCAATTCTTCTTCCTGCTGATCTAGGTTCCAAAAATATGAGAGAGCTTAGAGTCCACTAAGAAGTAAAAGTGGTACCAGCGTAGAGGACAAGTAAATTGAACCAAAGTAAACACGCCTGTGGTTGTCTATGAAACAATAGCTGTACGTGGACTTGATATGCATTAACTCAGGGAAAAATACATAGATGCTCCCCCAATTTGAAATATCCTACCCATAATCAAGATTCTTTTTTTTTTTGCATAAGTTTTAAATTCAGAACAAGATTTGCATATTTGTACATTTTGGTCGGCAAATGATCATTTCTTTGAGCCTGAGTTTTCTCATTGTTAAAATAAAACTCAACCTGGTTACCTCATAGACTGGTTGAAAGATTCAAATGAGATATAATATAAACGTCACTTTACAAACAAAGTGATCTATCTTAAATGTGTGTACACATATGTAGAATGGCATATCAGACGTCATATACATTGAAAGTGTATATATACTTAAGATACCACTTATAGAATTATTACATTTACATTATATCTCATTTGAATCTTTAGTCTACATTAAATATACATGATAGATGTTAAATATATTTCTGTTATCTGTCAGAGACAGATAACATTTTGAAGCATCTATAAAATTAAAATCAACTAATGGCCTATATGTTTTAAAAAAGAAGGCCAGATGAAAACACACCTAAGCCTCACGTATATTTTACAGCTTCTTCTAAGATGCAATGGTAAAGTGAAAATGGCGTTTGCAATCCTTCAAGGCAGATTAGGGTGTTTGTGGCTTACTGGAAGGAGGCACTGAATGAAGCCCTTGATCGCTAAAGGCCCAATTTCATCTCAGAAAAAAAAAACCCTCATTTCTATCTTAAATGATTGAGAGAACAATTTTAACAGATACACAGGTAGCATCCTTGAAGAACATTTCAGCTGTGATCTAGATTCTTTTCACGGCAGCAGAAAAGAAAAATGGACATTAATAAACTATTCCAGCATTACTTTTAAAGAGCAGTGATGGACACAGCGATGTGATTTTTAGGATTTGCTATTTCCAAGCATTGCATAGACTCCTAATTTGTAAGGCATATCAGCTAGTTTTCTTTCTTTAAAAGAGAAACACTTCTGCAGACTGTTTTCATTTATGTTAATCAGATTCATGGAAATGAGAAAACAACATTTCTGGTTTTTTCTGCACTTATCTCCCAGTCATAACCAAAGCAAATTGAACTTTACTGCAAAAGGTGGTTCTCTTGAATCCAAATATTATTAACACTTTCATTTTAATCACAGTCTCTTCACTTGTGTTTTTTAAGAAAGATATTTCCTAATAGATTAAAAATTCTTATCCCTAGGGAATCATAAGAAAATTAATATGCTCCCTATGTTCCATGAGCTTTCATATTATCTCAGATTTGCACGCAATCGTACAACTCTGTAGCAACTGATTTTTCTGGATGGGTCTATGATGGTTTTGAGTGTATTTTTATCATTACTGTCTTTGCAACAACACTAGACTAAATGATTGACAGGCTAATAAAAATAATCAATGAAGATAACCATCCCCCAAATTCTGATTTCCCAAGTGCTAATTAACTGCCTCAGACAAAATCCTAGAAAAACTCAAAATCTCCTTACTATTTTGTATCCATACTGTGTTGTCCCATGTGGTGTCTGTGTGATTTAATGTCTTGTCTAATTAAACAGGTGTATATAGAGTGTATCTAACTAGATGTCCATTACATTATAATAATCAATGAAATAAGTTCCTAAATGTATCTGCGAGTTACATTTCTGGAGACATTAACAGCCATATAACACAGGTGCCATCGGCCTACCACACCTTTAGGCATTTGTCTGTTCCTAATGACTATCCTTGGAGAACATGTCCCAGCTTGACTTGGTGTTACTGTGTATTAATTCCGGAAACCTTGTCTCCAGGTGGACGTTGGGAAAAAGGCGGAAGCTGTAGCAACGGTTGTTGCTGCAGTGGACCAGGCCCGTGTCAGAGAGCCCAGGGAGCCTGAGCGTCCTAAAGAATCGTACGCTCAGCAGACCACTTTGGAGTATGGCTATAAGGAGCACATTTCTGCCACAAAGGTTGTTGAGCGTCCCCAGCGTCCAGCCTCGGAACCCCACGTTGTCCCTAAAGCAGTCAAGCCTAGAGTGATCCAAGCTCCTTCTGAGACTCATATCACAACTACTGATCAAATGGGAATGCACATTTCATCACAGGTGAGTCTGTACCCCTAGATTTTTACCCTATTTATGGGAAAGCAATTTTAACTGCTGTGGTCGTCTGGTGGACAGTGGTGTCATTGAGTCTCATTTCAATGCAGATCAAGAAAACTACAGATCTAACAACTGAAAGATTAGTCCATGTGGATAAACGCCCCCGCACAGCAAGCCCTCACTTTACTGTTTCAAAAATTTCTGTTCCTAAGACGGAACACGGATATGAGGTAAGAAGTTAAAGAGCATGCCAAAGAAATGTCTGGCTCAGAGGTGCCATACATACCTAATGTGCGATGTACTGTATCTTTGGTGGAGGCCAATGTGGGCCTCTTGCTGGTGATGTCTGTTTGCGTTCATAAGAGACTCTCAAGCCCCTGGAGTTTGGCTTCTGAAACTTGCCGAGCAGGGTGAGCACACAGTAGCCAAGGTGGTTATCCCATACCTCTGAGAAGACACAAATCTGTACAGGCTTCTCTCAGTTTCACATTTTGTAAAAGATGGCGCATTGTACAGTTTCATTTTCCTTATGCTGTGAAACATTTCACAGTAACTTAGCTGTGAATGTGTATCAATATAAAAATCAGACATTGAGAAATCCTATATTCAATATAACAGTCACTGAGAAATCATATGTCCACATACGCAACATAACAAGATGGAGAGAGGTAGGATTGTGTGGTAGTGGGGGTGGATTGTGGAATCAATCACACAGCCTTGGATTCGTGTCCTAGCTCTTCTCCTATTAGCTCTGTCATCGGGGGCAAGTTAATGCATGCAAAAATGGTAGCAAGTTGACAGCACATAATAACCCTTAATATTAGTCTCTGTTCCTCTTATGCACATCTAAGACGTAGAATGCAAATCTTATGTGCCTTCACAGCATTTTAAAGTCCGTTTAATACCTATATTTGGAATAGCCCCAAATCAGTATTGAAATCAGATGACCATAGACAGTGACAGAATAAAAAGAGTGAGATAGCCTTTCAAATATTTTTGTAATGTCTCTGTTTTTACCTTCCACACAGACCTGAAGCTGAAACTTTACAATTTTAAACTATTGTCAAGTAGTTCTTAGGAATTTACCAAATATTTTAATAATTTCCTGATTCTGAATTTCCCACTGTAGTATTTTCAGGATGGTTAAGTGAAAATTGGTCACTGAACTTTAGAAGCTCCATTGTCCCTTTATGATGAGAGAATAAAATAAGGAGCTCTAAATACAACTCTCTAAGAAAAATATTTTCCATTTTTTTACTGTTTATTTTATTTTTGAGAGAGAGACAGAGTATGAGGGGGGTGGGGGAGGGGCAGAGAGAGAGAGGGAGACCCAGAATCTGAAGCAGGATCCAAGCTCTGAGCTGTCAGCACAGAGCCCAAAACGGGGCTCGAACTCACTAACCGCGAGATCATGACCTGAGCCGAAGTCGGATGCTTAACCAACTGAGCCACCCAGGCGCCCCAAGAAAAATAGTTTCAAACGTATTTTATAAACTGGCAGGAATGACAATGAGCTTTATAACCAGCTCATCCCTAACTGACTTTCCATTAACCGTAAAAGTGAGAATGAGAGCATTGAAAGACAGACCATATAGAACATAGACTCCTACCCACCACAGGATGAGTGATAGTAGCCACGTACTTCTGAACCATGACGCAGATTGTTCCCTTTCCATTTAGGCATCGATAGCCGGTAGCGCTATCGCCACATTACAGAAAGAGTTGTCAGCCACGTCTTCTGCTCAGAAGATCACCAAGTCGGTGAAGGCACCCACTGTGAAGCCTGCCGAGGCGAGAGTGAGAGCAGAACCCACCCCCTCTCCGCAGTTCCCTTTCGCCGACACGCCAGACACTTACAAGAGTCAAGCTGGCGTTGAAGTGAAAAAGGAGGTAGGGGTGAGCATCACTGGTGGCGCAGTCCATGAAGAGCGCTTCAAAGTACTGCATGAGCGTGAAGCCAAGGTCAGTCACTGGATCGCACACTATCTCTTGACCCATTCCTCTTGAGCAGGGTCGGACGCACGGCCAGTTTGTGCTACAGTAGTACTCAGCCAGGCATCCTACCTGTCCTTTACTGTGCTCCAACGTAATTTTATTGAGTCTGGTGTGGGTCAGAGTTCTTTTTCCTCAAATTATTTTTATAATTTTGCATGGGTTAAGAGTTGATGAGATTGCCCCTTATGCCACGGGCATTTTTGTAACGTCCTTTGTAATATTTGTAGGTAACAGAAACAGCAAGAGTACCTGCACCTGTTGAAATCCCTGTTACTCCACCAACTTTGGTCTCGGTGAGTGATGAAATTGATTGTGTTGGACCATACACATATCTGGTCAGATATTTTCATGTATGCAAAGATCAGTTTCTTCAACTGGAAAACGGCATTAGTGAGTTCACAAATGCTAATTTTAAGATGGCACACTATTTGGCAAGAAAAGGGGGAATTCTGTGAGACAACGATCGGTCACATAGTCTGTAGGCTTATTGAGCTTCTATTAGGTCTAAGGGATTACTGGGAGCGTTATGGAGATGTGAAGACTAACCCAGCCCTCTTTGAATTTTTAGCCTTACTATTAAGGAAAATGTACATAAATAGGCAAAATCTAGACGGTGATAAGCACCCCGACAGAGGAAGAATAGAGTACTTCCAGTTGGAGATAGCATGGAAAGCTTGGTGAAGGGGCAGCATTTGCCACTGAGCCTTTAGGTCCCGTTGGGATTTAAATATGTGAGAATGACAGAGGGTACGGAGTTGTCCCATTAAATGGTGTTAATATAGTTCTGCCTTATGAACTTGGAAACACCTTACATGTATTTCAAGTTAGGAAATAACTTTTCAGGGGAGTCTCTTTACTAATATTTCTACAGTCTTGACCTTTGAAAACATTTTAGGGCCATTAGAATGTGCAAACCCTGACACTTGTTATAACTTATAGAGATGATTAATGAATATGTACATGTTATCAGTATTTCCTTTTTCTTCTCTCCTCAGGGCTTAAAAAATGTGACTGTTATAGAAGGTGAATCCGTGACCTTGGAGTGCCACATCTCTGGATACCCATCCCCAAAAGTGACATGGTACAGGGAAGACTACCAAATAGAAAGTTCCATTGATTTCCAGATAACCTTCCAGAGTGGAATCGCTTGTCTTATGATCCGAGAAGCCTTTGCGGAAGACAGCGGTCGATTTACTTGCAGTGCTGTGAATGAGGCTGGGACCGTCAGCACATCCTGCTATCTAGCTGTGCAAGGTTTGTGGCCACACTCCCACCACCCGTCTGTACCTGCCATTTTACTCTCAGCCGACATTTCTTTCCACAATACGGTTTCTGCACATCCTATAATGGTGTCCTCTGTGGGATCTGGGGCTAGATTAAGGGGTCAACTTAACTGTCATGCTAACCAGAGGTCACTAACAAAACAGACTAAATGCCCGACTTAAATTAGAGACTTCTGTCTTCTTCCAGCATCAGAAGAGTTTGAAAAGGAAACAACCACCGTGGCTGAGAAATTTACCACGGAAGAGAAACGGTAAAACCATTCTTCTGCTTTTGTTCTAGGATGGTTTTGATTTGGTATTGGCAAATTACAGCCCAGACGCTAATTTTAAGGGAATTCTCTTTCCAGCTTGGTAGAGTCAAGAGATGTGGTAATGACTGATACCAGCATCACAGAGGAACAAGCAGCCCCCGGAGAACCCGCCGCTCCTTTCTTTATTACAAAACCAGTGGTCCAGAAACTGGTGGAAGGTGGGAGTGTTGTGTTTGAATGTCAGGTTGGTGGCAATCCAAAGCCCCATGTCTACTGGAAAAAATCTGGTGTCCCTCTCACCACGGGATACAGGTATGTTGATGGCTGACTGATAGAGTTCTCTGTGATTTGTATGATATGTATAAGGAAGCCTAGAGAGAGGTGGGATATACCTACCCTACCATCCCCCAAATGTAGGCTCTTTTATTATGGAAACTTTAGGGTATGTTTTCAGCTATTTTGAAATTTTTGCACAGTCTCACCGAGGAACAAAGCTGTGTGACCAAAGTGGATAGAATATAAATTTCTTTATACTCTAGTTTGATTCATGTATAGCGCCAGTGAAATAGAGAAAATGTGGATTTTTACACACATACACGTGTTCTTCTAGAAAGCGTCTAAGACAGCATTCAGCAGAAATGCATAATAATTAAGTCACTAAAAGAGAAAAGAACAAGGGTCATGTAATGAAGAAGAAAGTTATACATGAAAATCTGTGCTAATAAATTTGTTATAATTGAATGTAAAATTTAGCTTTGAATTTTCTGCAGCTTGAGACAAATCATCTAAAAATGTACCTCTTATGTCTTAATAAGAAGAAATATAGTATACCAGAGGCTTAAAATTGAAATATTTAAAGGAATGTATTGTTTTGATCATTCATTTGATCTTCACATGAAACAAGGAGCAAAATACTGAACAAAGAGAAATACCCAAGTGTTTAAATGACCTCATCATTTGCATAAGCACCGAAGCCCTTTCCATGTGGTTGATTCTAGTGGTATTATATTCTATCGTTTATTTCAAAGAATATATGAGCCTTATTCAAAATGAAAAGTTTAAGTTGTTTGTCCCTCATTACTCATGTCCGTGCACTTTCCTCCATTTTCAGCAATCTTATATTCTATATGGAGCTTGGTCTCATGTTTAAGATCATTGAATTTTATACCATAGATCCACATGAGGGTTTGTTTATTCACATAGGGTTATTTGTGAGTGAATTTTATGTATGTTCATTTCCATAAAGATACAAAGTGAGTTACAACAAACAAACTGGAGAGTGCAGACTGGTGATTTCAATGACTTTTGCCGATGATGCTGGAGAATACACTATTGTTATTCGTAATAAGCATGGTGAGACTTCTGCCTCTGCCTCCCTGCTGGAAGAAGGTAAATGCAGCCCTTAGTACTTCCTATGTGCCTGATAGGAATGGAAATGCAGGGAAGTAGCACTGTTGTGTGTTTATCAAAGACCTATTAAAATATCCCAGTTCTGATTCTGGCTCTGTCCCCATCGCTACCCTCTCTTGGCCTCAGCTATACAGAAAATGTTTTAGACCACGTGGCCTCAAAAGCCATGCTGGTGCTAAACATCATGGTTCTGGCACGAAGTTTCTGGTGCCTTCATTTCTAGGCATATCGTGCCTTCAAAGATGCAAAGACTCCACACCTCGCTGCCTTCTAGATCCAGACAGATAATATCAGTGAGTGGTAGGAAGATAGTGGCAAACTGGAGAGCATATGCCCCGCCTCAAGGGGGCAGTCGTTCCCTGCCTCCACTGTGTTGTGACCAGGCACATACCTGCCAGGCTCAATGTTCCTAGAGTTTCTGGTATTTTAAAGAAAACTTGGAAATCAAGATTTTTCAGGATTCATAAGTAATTGGACAAAAAGCATAATGGCATTCAGGCCAAACTGAATGTATCTGTGGGTCACATTTACTTTCCCTTAATTGTTCACATTTACAGCCGACCATCCCATGTTTTGTCTCATTTGACCTGCCCAATACCCCTTAGAGAAAGTTAGGATATTATCCTAATTTAGCAGATAGAGCACTCAAGACCCAGGAAGATAGATGAATTGCCAAAAGCCACATGGCAAATTAGGAAGACCCCCAGGATAGTTCCTAAAGAACTGACTGCTAACATAAAATTCTTTCTACAACAGTACCGGCTGCTTTGACTTGTCAAGGCAAGTTTGTTTTTGAATTTCAATCTCACAGATATTGAGCACCTTGAGAGTAAAATTTAGAAAATCTGGCTTTTGATTATCAACTTTCTCTAGTGTAGGGCTTGCCTGAATGAAGTGGCATGAAGGCTTTTTCATGAGAACATTAAAAATTAACTTATGTTCTTAAAACAAATGAGCAAAGGGGAGAAAGAGAAAGAGAGGGAGAGAGAGACAAACCAAGAAACAGACTCTTAACTGTGTGGAACACACTGCTGGTTACTGAAGGGGAGGTGGCTGGGGGGATGGGTGGAATAGGTGATGGGGATAAAGGAGGGCACTTGTCTTGACCATCACTGGCTGTCAGATGGAATTGTTGAATCACCTTAGTATACACCTGAAAGTAATATCACACTGTATGTTAACTATACTGGAATTTCAGTCAAAACTTTAAAACAACTTCTGTTTTTAACTCCTAGCTGATTATGAGTCACTGATGAAGTCCCAGCAAGAAATGCTTTACCAAACACAAATGACTGCATTTGTGCAAGAACCTAAAGTTGGAGAAATAGCACCTGGATTTTTCTACTCTGATTATGAAAAAGAGTATGAAAAAGAACAGGCCTTAATTAGGAAAAAAATGGCCAAAGATACTGTAATGGTCAGAACTTTCGTAGAAGAACAGGTGAGTATAAGAATAATGACCAAGCAAATCATCTCATAAATTACACTTTCCTTCCAAGGTGCCCCTCTTTTTGTTTGATATTTTCATTGTCAGGTGATGGGGTAAGGATTGGGCTATAGTTATTAGCTCCAAGTTCACTGCCGATGAGTTTCCTTAACCTTCATGACCTGCTGCATAATGTGGTTTTAGAAATAAGGATTCTATATATGCAGGAAAAGATAAATATTAGAATGACCAGGTCCACTGCTGCCCAAATCCCTTCATCTGTAGAATGAGCATCCCAAAGTAACCTGTGCCTTTAGAATGTCATTGACCCAAGATGCCACAGCATGAACTGACAGAGATGATGGTAATGCAGATTAGAAAACAAAACAGGGACTCCTATAATTCTCACTGAAAAACAAAAACAAACAAAAATCTTCCTAGATTTTCCCCCCAAAACTTGGATCCTTATCTCTGAAACTAATACTCTTTTTTAAAAAGTTAATTTACTTATTTTAAAAGACAGCATGTGCATGAGCAGGGAAGGGGCACAGAGAGAGGGAGAGAGAGAGAATACCAAGCAGGCTCCGCACTGTCAGCGCAGAGTCCCACATGGGGCTCAATCTCATGAACCGCGAGATCATGACCTGAGCCAAAATTAAGAGTTGGATGATTAACCAACTAAGCGACCAAGGTGCCCCTGAAACTAATAGTCTTAAAGCATTTCTGTCTGTCAAGATTTATATATTTTTAACAAACTGTCATCTTTTTTACTACATAGGAATTCCATATTTCTTCCTTTGAAGAGAGGCTCATCAAAGAAATTGAATACAGAATAATAAAGACTACATTAGAAGAACTTCTTGAAGAAGATGGAGAAGAAAAGATGGCAGTTGACATTTCTGAATCTGAAGCTATTGAAGCAGGATTTGATTTAAGAATCAAGAATTATAGAATTCTTGAGGGAATGGGTGTTACTTTTCATTGCAAGATGTCTGGCTATCCATTACCCAAGGTAAAAAAATAAACATCATGCATCCACACTACAATAAAGATATACATCATCTACAATAACTATTTTATCTAATTTTTTTCAAATATGCATATTATTTGCAGATTGCATGGTACAAAGATGGCAAGCGCATCAAACATGGAGAGAGATACCAAATGGACTTTCTGCAAGATGGCAGAGCTAGTCTGCGAATACCTGTTGTTCTTCCAGAAGATGAAGGCATCTACACCGCATTTGCCAGCAATATTAAGGGAAATGCAATTTGCTCAGGGAAATTGTATGTGGAACCTGCTGCACCTCTCAGTGCTCCGACTTACATACCTACGCCAGAATCAGTGAGCAGAATAAGGTAAGACTCAGAACAATTTGGGTTGATTAACGTTTAAATTGTTTAAAACACCAAATATCCCAATAGCAAATTGCTGTTGTGTGGGGGCCAAAAAAGTGGAGATAACACCAAAACTTGCCATTTGCAATTCAGATGATGCCAAGAGTTTTTACTTCTTGCCCCTGTGCCAGGTGAGCAAAGCATTGTCATTAGTGTGGCATGCTATTCATTTGCTGGTGCTAGAACCAATATGATGAAAACTATAAAGGTTTACTTAATACCTGATTTTACATAAGTTATCTCTAATTTATACAACAACCCTGCAATGTAGGTATTCTTATTACTATTTTAGAAGTGGGGGCACTTAATCTTTGTGAGCCTATAAAAATTGTCTTAGTTCACCAGCCCTGATTGTGCCAGCACTTGAAATTCAATCCAAGCCAGTCTGGCTGCAATGGGCAAATAGGTTTTTGGTTTTTTTCAAATATAATTTCTATGTTTTCCCTTCCCTTGGATAAAAAATTATATTTCTCTTTTTCTATAAATTTATTCATTGGGTTATTTAACTGACCAACATTTATTGAGATGTTTTAGCAGTTGAATCAGAAGGGTTTGGTGACTAATTCAGGTAATGATGGAAAGACTGTATTAAGAATTATTCCAAGATTTTAAGGCTGAGTACTTGACTGTGTTGAATAATACTGACTGGGATTGAGGATATATGGAAAACATAGATTTGGGGGCAACAATAATGTATTCTGTTTTGGATCCCAGTGAGTTTGAAGTGCCTTCTAATAATATATGAAGTATATTCTAAAATAACATTAAGAAGGGGGTTTGTTTATTTTGCTTTGTTTTCTCTGTGCCTCATGAGAATATTCTGTTTTGTTTTTCAGATCCATCTCTCCACGTTCAGTGAGTAGATCTCCTATACGCATGTCTCCTGCACGCATGTCCCCTGCAAGGATGTCACCTGCACGGATGTCCCCTGCAAGAATGTCCCCTGGACGTCGGCTGGAGGAAACAGATGAGTCACAACTTGAGAGACTGTATAAGCCAGTCTTTGTGTTAAAGCCTGCTTCTTTCAAATGTTTAGAAGGACAAACTGCCAGATTTGACTTAAAGGTTGTCGGTAGACCTATGCCAGAGACCTTCTGGTTTCATGATGGTAAGTATGATAATTTTTTACTTACAAATCATTAAACACAAAAATAAGCTTATATGTATGTACAACACTTTTTAAAAAGAACTATTTTAATCTATGTTTTCTTTTTTACTTAATTTTTTACAGGCCAGCAAATTGTCAATGATTATACCCATAAAGTAGTCATTAAAGAAGATGGTACCCAATCACTGATTATTGTCCCTGCATCCCCCAGTGATTCTGGGGAATGGACTGTGGTTGCCCAAAACAGGGCAGGCAAATCTTCGATTTCAGTGATTTTAACTGTGGAAGGTATTAGCCCTTAATAAAGAAACTACCTTATTACTTGGGCTATAAACAGGTATTTCAGCCCTACTCACTCTGAATCACAAACTTTCTCTTCCAGCTGTGGAACACCAGGTAAAACCAATGTTTGTGGAAAAACTAAAAAATGTCAATATAAAGGAAGGTTCTCGACTTGAAATGAAAGTCAGAGCTACGGGTAATCCCAACCCTGACATTGTATGGCTGAAAAACAGTGACATCATTGTACCTCATAAATATCCAAGAATCATGTGAGTTTGCTTGAAAATAATAAAACTAAGCTCATTATCAAATCCAAATAACTAAAGAAGCAATAACTACTTCTGTATTGATTTTTCTTCCCTTTTTATAGAATTGAAGGCATAAAGGGAGAAGCTGCCCTCAGAATTGATTCCACTGTCAGCCAAGATTCTGCCTGGTATACTGCAACTGCTATCAATAAGGCTGGTAGAGATACTACGAGATGCAAAGTAAATGTTGAAGTTGAGTTTGCAGAGCCTGAACCAGAGAGAAAATTAATCATCCCACGAGGGACATATAGAGCAAAAGAGATTGCAGCCCCAGAACTGGAGCCCCTCCATATGCGATATGGTCAAGAGCAATGGGAAGAGGGTGACCTCTACGATAAAGAGAAACAACAGAAACCATTTTTCAAGAAAAAACTCACTTCCTTAAGACTCAAGCGCTTTGGGCCCGCCCACTTTGAGTGTAGGCTAACACCAATTGGTGACCCAACAATGGTGGTGGAATGGCTCCATGATGGGAAGCCACTTGAAGCAGCCAACAGGCTCCGTATGATCAATGAGTTTGGGTATTGCAGCCTTGATTATGGGGTTGCATATTCCAGAGACAGTGGTATCATTACTTGTAGAGCTACTAACAAATATGGAACAGATCACACATCTGCTACACTTATTGTTAAAGATGAAAAAAGTCTTGTAGAAGAGTCTCAATTGCCTGAGGGGAGGAAAGGCTTACAAAGAATTGAAGAGTTAGAGAGGATGGCTCATGAAGGTGCTCTTACAGGTGTAACAACAGATCAAAAAGAGAAGCAAAAGCCAGACATTGTTTTGTTCCCAGAGCCAATAAGAGTACTTGAAGGGGAGACCGCTAGATTCCGTTGCCGAGTGACCGGTTACCCTCAACCCAAAGTCAACTGGTACCTCAATGGACAGCTCATTCGCAAAAGCAAAAGGTTCAGAGTTCGTTATGATGGCATTCATTATTTGGACATCGTGGACTGCAAATCATACGATACAGGGGAAGTCAAGGTTACCGCAGAAAATCCTGAAGGTGTGATAGAGCATAAAGTGAAACTTGAGATCCAACAGAGGGAAGATTTTAGGTCTGTCCTCAGACGAGCCCCTGAACCAAAGCCCGAGTTTCATGTACATGAACCTGGAAAACTTCAGTTTGAAGTACAAAAAGTAGATAGACCTGTTGATACCACTGAAACCAAGGAAGTTGTGAAGTTGAAAAGGGCTGAAAGAATTACCCATGAAAAGGTACCTGAAGAGTCAGAAGAGCTGCGCAGTAAATTCAAGCGCAGAACTGAGGAGGGATATTATGAAGCAATTACTGCTGTGGAGCTCAAGTCTCGTAAGAAGGATGAATCCTATGAAGAACTCCTAAGAAAGACAAAAGATGAACTTCTCCACTGGACCAAAGAATTAACTGAAGAGGAAAAGAAAGCCCTTGCTGAAGAAGGCAAAATCACTATCCCAACTTTTAAACCTGATAAAATTGAACTAAGTCCTAGTATGGAAGCTCCTAAAATCTTTGAAAGAATCCAAAGCCAAACAGTGGGCCAAGGATCTGACGCACACTTCCGGGTCAGAGTGGTGGGAAAACCAGATCCTGAATGTGAATGGTACAAAAATGGGGTAAAGATCGAACGCTCTGACCGAATCTACTGGTACTGGCCCGAAGACAATGTTTGTGAACTGGTCATAAGAGACGTGACTGCTGAGGATTCTGCCAGCATCATGGTGAAAGCCATCAACATAGCTGGAGAAACCTCAAGCCATGCATTCTTACTTGTCCAAGGTAATTTCGATGTCTTTGGTTTGATGGATCTGTCTCTATTTATCCATGAATATCCATTGGTGTATTTCTTTTTATTTTATTTTCCCATTATTCAAATTGTGAATTTAATATAATGTCTTTTTCCCCCCTTTTCTTGTAGCCAAGCAATCGATCATTTTCACACAGGAATTACAAGATGTTGTTGCTAAGGAAAAAGACACCATGGCAACCTTTGAATGTGAAACTTCAGAGCCATTTGTCAAAGTGAAATGGTATAAAGATGGTGTGGAGGTTCACACGGGAGATAAATATAGGATGCACTCTGACAGAAAGGTTCACTTCCTGTCCATACTGACGATTGACACATCTGATGCTGAAGACTATAGCTGTGTACTTGTGGAAGATGAAAATGTAAAAACAACAGCGAAACTTATCGTCGAAGGTAGTAAATAATAATTTCGCCATTTACTTAAGTTCTAAAGTCACCCTTAGTATGTGATTAAATTAGCTTTGCAATTTTCCTTTTATAAAAAGAACTATGTGGGAGTTGAATATAACCTCCATAGCAAGATTCCTGAATGTATACCACTAATTGAGATTATTGACAATTTGGATTTTTATTTTTTTTTCAAAATTTTTATTTCAAAATTATTGGATGGCATGACATGACATTCTTCTCTCACGTTAATGACAATTTGGATTTTTAAAAATCAAGGTTATTTTCATGCCTTATTTTTAAATTTTTACATTGAAATAAAATTCTGTTTTAAAAAAATTTTTAAATAAAATAACTTTTTTTATTGAAAATATATTCCTCAGTTCATCAGCAGGTACACATTAAGAATATTCCTGATAGCATGGGGGGATTTAAGAGACTTACAAGGAATTTTTTCTACCCTAAGTCTAGATGTGTAACTCTCAAGAAAAATTAACTTCTCTTTATCTTATGCCTCAGGTGCAGTTGTTGAGTTTGTGAAGGAACTTCAGGATATAGAAGTTCCAGAATCATTTTCAGGAGAGTTAGAGTGCATTATATCCCCAGAAAATATAGAAGGCAAATGGTATCATAACGGTGTGGAGCTGAAATCCAATGGTAAATACACAATTACATCTCGCCGTGGACGTCAGAACCTCACAGTTAAGGATGTGACCAAAGAGGACCAGGGAGAATACACCTTTGTTGTCGATGGGAAAAAGACAACCTGTAAACTAAAGATGAAACGTAAGTCTGCCTGTTCTTTTTGGCCTGAAGGGAATATCATTATGGCTTATTGATAAGAAATGATCATAACTTTCACTTTTCTCCCCATATTTCACAGCCCGTCCCATTGCTATTCTACAAGGACTTAGTGATCAAAAAGTCTGTGAAGGTGACATTGTTCAGCTTGAAGTTAAGGTCTCCTTAGAGAATGTGGAAGGTGTCTGGATGAAAGATGGCCAAGAAGTACAGCCTAGTGACAGGGTTCACATTGTGATAGACAAACAGTCACATATGCTGCTTATTGAAGACATGACTAAAGAGGATGCTGGAAATTACTCCTTCACCATTCCATCCCTTGGACTATCAACCAGTGGGCGTGTCTCTGTCTACAGTGAGTGCAACTTACATATTTTTATGTGTATATTTTTAAGTGAGGTAGAAAACTTTAATTAGCAGGCATTTAAAACAAAATTCACATTAATAAATGTGTGTGTGTGTGTGTGTGTCTGTGTCTGTGTGTGTGTGTCTGTGTCTGTGTGGTTTTGCAGGTGTTGAAGTGATAACACCTCTGAAGGATGTTAATGTGATTGAGGGTACCAAGGCTGTGCTCGAATGCAAGGTCTCAGTCCCTGATGTGACTTCTGTTAAATGGTACTTAAATGATGAACAAATCAAGCCTGATGATCGTGTACAAGCCATCGTCAAAGGCACTAAGCAGCGACTAGTGATTAACCGGACCCACGCCTCAGATGAAGGACCTTACAAGCTGATGGTTGGCAGAGTCGAAACTAGCTGTGATCTTTCTGTGGAAAGTAAGGATTCTTCCATTTAACTTATTATAGTTTTAAGCATTCTATTTTCCCAGTGTAATATTAACCAAGTGTTTATTTTCTTTTTCCCCAGAAATTAAAATTATCAGAGGTCTTCGTGACCTTACCTGTACAGAAACCCAAAATGTGGTCTTAGAAGTTGAGCTATCCCACTCAGGAATTGATGTTTTGTGGAATTTTAAGGACAAAGAAATCACACCCAGTTCCAAATATAAAATTGAAGCTCATGGAAAAATATATAAGCTGACAGTTCTAAATATGATGAAAGATGATGAAGGAAAATATACATTTTTTGCTGGAGAAAATATGACATCTGGAAAACTTACTGTGGCAGGTTGGTACATTTGTCATTCAATCTGAGTTCTTATGTGGGGTACTTATTTCAATTTAAGAAATTGTGGCCCATTTCCTTCCAAATTCCCATCAGGTTCCTTCTTCCATGCCTCTGCTTATGCTGTTCTCAAAGTCAGGAGTCCCCTCAACACTTTCCCCACCATGTGCTTCTAGGGAGACCTACCTCAAATGCCATCTTTTTGTGAAGCCTTCCTTAATCTTCTCATTTGTATAAGATCTTACTCCAGCAACCTCAGGATTGTTTTGTGTGTGTCTCTTCCATGGCCTTTATCACATACTTTTCTCATTGCCCATTTCTTCTTCTCACACCAGAGTATAAACTCTTCCAATCTGGAATTTTGCTTCTTTCCCATCTTTGTTCTCTAACATATTGCACGTGATAGATGATCGATAAACATTTGTTGAACTGAGCTTTATTTAAACTTTCCTACTCTAAAGGTGTATTTCTTTTTTTTTAATCATTCTTATTTCTTCAACTTTTGTTTCTTTTGTTCCCTTCATACTTGTTTTATGAACCCAGTGAAAATTTTAAAATATAACTCAATGTATCTGTATATCTCTTTCTTGTGACATGAAGTAGACCATTCTCATTCAGCAGAAATCCCTAGTTTCAAAATGGAGAACCAAAAGCATAAATCAATTGCTAAGAAAAAAACTAGAAGTCATCATTAATTTGCTTGGTTTATTACAATTTAATTACTGAGGAGTTGAGATATGACATCGAGATTAAATTGTGTAGTCCATATGGGAATTGTGTGTCCCACTTCGTATGAGTTACCTAGATTATGCTTTATTACATTATAATATTTCTGCAGATATTTGACTATGAAAAACACTTCTGAAACAAAATTTTGGATCCTACACTCTGACATGTGTAATATAAATTGCATGTTTTTAAATGTGTGCAAACAAGAAAAAACTATGAGCCCTTATATTATTTCACTCAACATTTTTTAAGGCTCTACCATAGGCAAGGACTGCTAGAAGCACAGGACACAAAAACAAATGAGGCATGATATTTTTTCTTGAGGAATTCACAATTTTTAGAGAGGGACAGATACATCAGTAACTAACTTGCTGAAGGAGCAATTTTTTCTGCCAGTGAATGATGGCCATGGAGACAAAGGGGGAAGCTTCATAAAAGAGATGACAGTTGTTAAAATAGTGATTTTTTTAGTACATAAGAATCTCTTATCTTACAGAAACATTGATGACTGTATATTTTGTTTAGCACATCTTTTCCCAATCAAATATTAGACACATTTGCAGGAAACAATCCTTAGAAGACTAGGTAGAATGCTTTTGAAGAAGGAATTGAGTTAGAGGCCATCCATGTGGTATGGTTCTTAGAATTCAGTAGTAATTTACCGGTTGCTTTCCCTTTGCAAAACCTTCCTGATTCCAGTATTTTCCTTATCAGTCATGCAAACTTAGAATAGGGGTTTCTGTGATACCTTCTCAATATGGGCAACGATAATTCTATTCGACAGTTCATTATATTCAAAATCATGTTTTAAAATTTGATATTTAATTGTGCAAAGATTTCCTTTTTGTATAAATATTTTTTTAAAGGACTCACACTTGTACTTCTCTTGTTCCAAAGGGGGGGCCATCTCCAAGCCACTCACCGATCAGACTGTGGCTGAATCACAGGAAGCTGTGTTTGAATGTGAAGTTGCCAACCCAGATGCTGAAGGAGAATGGCTGAAGGATGGCAAACACCTACCGCTGAGTAACAACATCAGAAGTGAATCTGATGACCACAAAAGGAGACTGATCATTGCTGCCACCAAATTAGATGACATGGGAGAATATACCTACAAGGTGGCCACCTCCAAAACATCTGCCAAACTCAAAGTTGAAGGTTAGTGATATAATAACAGATTTATCCATTCCACATTATATTATCTTCTTGATGGCTCTCGTTTTAAAAGTCAATGGTATAATTATTTTGGATGTCATGAATCATGATTTCATAAAATCATTATAAACTCTCCAAACTTTCTAAACCATATACACAGGGCACAAAATTGCTTATAAGATGTGTTTCTGTGCAGAAGCCATTTCTTAGGTTCCAGCTTGGAGGAACAGCTTAATGAGATGCTCTCATTCTCCACCCTTCTTTTGTTCTTCTCCAGTCTATTAAGCTATTAGTATACAGCTGTGCAAACTTCATCTCATTCAAGTGTAGAAAAATCATTGCACAGTGTACATTTTAAACTGGATTCCAGGTTTTCGTAAATAATCTCAAGGTATCTTTTAAAATAGAGGTGCTGCATAAACCACAAAAGTTTTGATAACCATTCTTTTGCAAGATGACCAGGTAATGATCTCATTCCAGGAATTCTTTTACTTGATGATACCATCTTTATTTCCTAAATAAATCATAAATTTGTCTCCAGCTGTCAAAATTAAGAAGACTCTGAAGAACCTCACGGTGACAGAGACACAGGATGCTGTTTTCACTGTGGAACTCACACACCCTAACGTAAAGGGTGTCCAATGGATCAAAAATGGGGTTGTGCTACGATCCAATGACAAGTATGACATCTCGGTCAAAGGAACAGTTTACACTCTGAGGATTAAAAACTGTGCTGTTGTGGATGAATCCGTGTATGGCTTCAAGCTTGGAAAGCTAGGAGCCAGTGCCAGACTGCACGTTGAGAGTAAGTTGATTCAGAAACACTTTACAAGTAGCCGGTTAATGGTTACCGCTAAGTTAACCCATATCCCTGAATTGTTTCAACTTTCCTCATTAGCTGTCAAGATCATTAAAAAGCCAAAAGATGTGACCGCCTTGGAAAATGCCACCGTTGCCTTCGAAGTTAGTGTTTCCCATGACACGGTTCCAGTAAAATGGTTCCACAAGAATGTGGAGATTAAGCCAAGTGACAAACACAGACTGGTCTCAGAAAGGAAGGTCCACAAACTGATGCTGCAGCATATTTCCCCCTCGGATGCTGGGGAATATACAGCGGTGGTGGGACAATTGGAATGCAAAGCTAAACTTTTCGTGGAGAGTAAGTATGAGACAGCCCCCTATGGCGTTTCCCTAGATGATCCGCATGTGTTCATTTTTTGGTTGGTTGGTTTCATCCGCTTTTTAAAAAAATAATATATACTAACTGAAATACTCTTTGGTTTTCCCAAGCATTGCATATTACAAAAACCATGAAAAACATTGAGGTACCTGAGACGAAAAATGCCTCCTTTGAGTGTGAGGTGTCCCACTTCAATGTCCCTTCCATGTGGCTGAAGAATGGCGTGGAGATTGAGATGAGTGAGAAGTTCAAGATAGTCGTGCAAGGGAAACTCCACCAGCTGATCATCATGAACACCAGCACAGAGGACTCCGCAGAATACACATTTGTCTGCGGCAATGACCAAGTCAGTGCCACCCTGAAAGTGACCCGTAAGTACACAGGCAAAAAAGCTGTATAAAATATTCGGGAAACTCCTGGTTATTCCGTATTCTACACCTTTCCTTCCTAACCAGTTAACCCACTCAAAAATCCTTGATTGACACATCTACTATGTGTGCACACTTAGGCACTAGTATCTCTATCTGTTTAAAATTTTCTGATTAGAGTAGCCTGGAAAGGCTACCTACAAACATGCTCTAGTGTCTATCACTAGCTCTTTCTGCTTGGCCTTGTCCTGTTGTAGAGGGGTACCTGGAACCTCTCACAGCTCATATCCCTGAACTACAATCACCTTAGCAGACATACTAAACACATCCCTAGTTTTCACTCTGTGCTTGTTGTAACTCACATCATGCTGACACAAAGTCTCCTTGGGTGTATTTTCTTCCCCTTTGCAGCAATCATGATTACATCCATGCTGAAAGACATCAATGCTGAAGAAAAAGACACCATTACCTTTGAGGTGACCGTGAACTATGAAGGCATCTCATACAAATGGTTAAAGAATGGTGTGGAAATCAAATCAACTGACAGGTGCCAGATGAGAACCAAAAAGCTCACGCACTCACTGAACATCAGGAACGTGCACTTTGGGGATGCAGCTGAGTACACCTTTGTGGCTGGAAAAGCTACATCAACAGCCACCCTTTATGTGGAAGGTACGGTTTCACAAACGTCCTATCCATAAAAATAAATGTGAATACACTATGCAAAATGTTAATCAGTGCACTAATTAGTGAATGGAAAAATAAAATGTGGGTATCCATGTCATGAAATATTGTTAGCAATAAAAAGCCAGTGCTGGTACATGCTACAACATGGATGAATCTTAAAAACTTTACGCTAAGTGAAAGAAGCCAGTCCCATAGGACCATATATTGTGTGATTCCATTTATAGGAAATGTCAGAATACACAAATCTGTAGAGACACAGATTTGTCTCTAAATCTGAGGGCAGACAGTAGAAGGTGTCTGGAGGGTGATGGCTGAGGGGTGCATGGTTTCTTTCTGGGGTAATGGGAATATTCGAACATTGATCATGGTAATTGTTGCATGACTCTGACTATACTGAAGGCCACTGAATCGAACACTTTAAACAGGTGAATTGTATACTAAGTAAGTTATGTCATAAGGCTGTTAGAAAGGTTAATTTTTTTGCATGCTGTTTCCCAGCTCGTCATATAGAATTTAGGAAACACATTAAGGACATCAAGGTTCTCGAGAAGAAGCGAGCCATGTTTGAATGTGAAGTCTCTGAACCTGACATCACTGTCCAGTGGATGAAAGATGGCCAAGAACTGCCGATTGTGGATAGGTCAGTCGTTTTGTTTTGCCGCATTCAAGGAATGCGCAGTTTGCTTTGAGTCACTGTGCGTTGAACTTCAATTTCCATTTCATCTACAGAATAAAGATACAGAAGGAGAAATACGTCCACCGCCTCCTGATCCCATCCACCCGCATGTCTGATGCCGGGCAATACGCAGTGGTGGCAGGAGGCAACATATCCACTGCTAACCTCTTTGTAGAGGGCAGAGATGTTCGCATCCGGAGTATTAAAAAGTCGGTTCAGGTATTGTCTACATGCTGAATTTTGGGAGACATCATCAGGAGCCTGTAATCCATAGTTTGGTATTCTAATTTTTTAACTTTAGAATTTTCTAAGCACAGTCTTCTAAAGAATGAAAACAGCTGATCCCTGCTGGCTTAGACTCTTGATCTGACATCAATTTAGTCACAGTTTTCCCTCACTTAGGGAAATGGTGTGTCCTTAGCAGCTGTCTAGATACTTTAATTAAAACAGCTGTGGAAACTTCACTGTCTAACAAATGGCCACCTGCCAAGCTGCACAAACCAGAAAAGAACTAAAATTTAAGTTGCGGTGTTTACACAGCAGCTAGAACTCAGGGAATTTAGAACAAGGTGGCATTTCCTCAGAAGCCTTCTGTTATGGAGAGGCAGGTATGTAGGGACTTGGCTGGAAACACTTCCTCTTAGGTCCAAGAGGAAGACTGGTGCGGGCAAAGCTGGATTCCTAGCAAACATGCTGAGCCAGACACCTCTGCTGTCTACCACATGTGCAGAATTTATTCTCATGAGGGCCAGTCTTCTCAAATGATGTAATGGAGATAACATGGTAAGAGAAGTGTCATTAGAGTTCAGATTTATCATATTGCTCGTCTAAGGAGAACCGGGCCACTCAGGCCACCTGAATAAATCTTCTGTCCTTTATTGTCTGATTCTGAACCTTGATTTCCTCACTCTTAAAAACGAGGATAATAGCTTCCACCTACTCCAGTAGATTCTTGTTCCTACCCCATGAAATCAAATTGAGTACTAACTTAGAAGAGCTTTGTCGAAAATAAAAAGCCCATGGGCATAAAGTGTCATTATTTCTGTTATTATTAGTTAAGAAGCAAACATTTAAGGACTCGAACATGGTCTCTTTGGGGGCAGCATCTCTCCTCAGTGCAGGTATAAGCATGATTTCTACAGAAGAAGTTAGGGCACCAATTGTCCAAGGATATGCAGGACAAATCAGAATGTGACACAACCAGTCAGCTTTTTATATCGTAATGGATAAGTTTGGCACACTCTTGAAATAAGCAGTTTTAGAAACAAGTCAAAACTGAAAGGAAACCGGGGCTTCAATTCTCTTTTTCTGTTGTTCCATCAAAAGGTTATTGAGAAACAACGTGCTGTGGTTGAGTTTGAGGTCAACGAAGATGATGTGGATGCCCACTGGTATAAAGACGGCATTGAAATCAACTTCCAAATTCAAGAACGATACCAGTATGTGGTGGAGAGAAGAATCCACAGGATGTTTATCTCTGAGACCAGGCATAGCGATGCCGGCGAATACACCTTTGTGGCAGGAAGGAACAGGAGTTCTGTTACACTCTATGTCAATGGTAGGTGGAGATATTGATGTGTTTTGTGAATCCAGCTAGAGTAATCCTCTTCTTTAAGTTCCTAAAGTGCTGATAGTTTCTGGGAAATCTCTAGGGAAGCCATGGTCCTTGTATGCTTGCAACTACATTTATTTTCACATCATTCCCTGGTAAAGGGACAGCAGCTATTAAAAAGACTTAAAGATGTCATTTCTTGAAAGTGCCTAGTGGCTGGATCTTAATTGAGTTGGTCAACACTATTTGATAGCCACTGTATGTCAATTATAATAGACCCCCAATGGGTTTCTAGATACAGAATTCAGCTGGTCAAGTTTTCTGCCCTTGCCCCCAAGTGCTTAAGTACCAGTAGACTTACCAAGCCATAGGGTCATTTCCTTTGAGAAAACCCAAAGGTCCTCTTTGAGGCCCCAGAGGGCCTAGACAGCCACAGGCAATGTTCAACTAGGTTTTCTCTGCCCCAAGCCCTAGGATCATAGGCTCTTACTTTTAGGGGAAATTCCACATGCTACCAAAGGCTGAGAGGGGTGCCATTAAACCATTTTCTTTCTTCATTACAAACCTTAGAGCTGAATTTGAAACTGGCCTGGAAATGAGACTAACCTAAATAGAGAAAATGGACCATTCATCCCTATTTTAATTTTGAGTCATATCTGTCTGCACAAATACCCCTGAGGCAGATGAAGGAACTCTAGGAAAATCTCAAGTTAATAAAAAAGAACCATATTGCCAACATTCCCTCAGTCCCTAGGAGACCAAGTGATCATGATATCCAGTTCTTATTATTTCTGTATTAGTGGTGGATAGACTGAGGCACAGAGAAGTAAAGGTCAGAAACCAGCCTCACAGGAGTCCTTTCTCCCCATCTCTGTGTTCAGTAAACTAGCTAGTTCCCCTCACTCATCACAACACAGACAAGATGCTTTACTTAGGATAGCAGGAAAGTGAGTTTTTTTCAATCTACCTAATTGCCTCTAACTAGGTCTGGAATAACATGTATTCTTACCTTCGTAGTTACTGATTGTGCTTCATTGGCACCTATATATAAAGAAATGACTATGACACATACACAAATACTTGGAAAACAAACCAGTATGAAATGAACCACATCACCACATGGTTTGTCCAAATGATGTAAAATTAGGTAGCACGTGGCAGTTCTCACAATTTTTTTAGTGTTGAGAGAGAGAAAGAGAGAAAGAGAGAGAGAGAGAGAGAATGAGTGGGGGAGGGGCAGAGAGAGAGAGGAACAGAGGATCCAAAGCAGACTCTGTGCTGACAGTGCAGAGCCTGACATGGGGCTCGAACTTGCCAACCTCAAGATCACGACCTGAGCTAAAGTCAGACGCTTAACTGACTGAGCCACCCAGGCACCCCTGTTCTAGCATTTTTAGGGTACTGTGCATCACTGCACCCCCACCCAGACCCCAACATGCAAAGGGGCGATCACCTTATGTTGACAAGTTCAACACTCGCAGCAACACCCCGTCACCAAGCCTCAAATAGAAGTACCTTTCTAAAGTTATTCTCTCTCCTCGAGGACAAAATTCCAAATGTTTTCTTCCTTCCCAGCACAAAGAACATTACAATATTCTGAGGCAAGTAAAGTTATCATAATTCCAAAGTTTTGTTTGTGGGGACTGGCCACAAATGAACACAGACTTTCACGTGCTCTCCTGTGTTGTCATGTTTTTTCACAAGCTGTTTGTTTTCATTTACTCCCAGCTCCAGAACCACCCCAAATTCTGCAGGAGCTCCAGCCTGTCACTGTGCAGTCTGGCAAGCCTGCCCGCTTCTGTGCTGTGATATCTGGCAGACCACAGCCCAAAATTTCCTGGTACAAGGAAGAGCAGCTGCTTTCCACTGGCTTCAAGTGCAAATTCCTTCACGACGGGCAAGAGTACACGCTCTTGCTAATTGAAGCCTTCCCAGAGGACGCGGCTGTTTATACCTGTGAAGCCAAGAATGACTATGGAGTAGCCACGACGTCCGCTTCCCTCTCCGTGGAAGGTAGAAAGGCCTCGCTAGCCTCAGCTTAAAATAAAACCTAAGAAACCCGCTTTTTGTGTGTTGTCCCACTGCATTTATGAATACAATTTGGAGCTCATACAAGTGGATTGCTGCTCAGCTTTCAGAAAGTGCCCTGATGCCACATGAATTAAGATAAATCCACGTGCTCCGTTCTTCTTTGAGGTCTGCAGGTGATTTAATCCTGACGCATCTTGTGGTCCCTTTCTTTAGTTCCGGAAGTCGTGTCTCCAGATCAGGAAATGCCAGTTTATCCTCCTGCTCTCATTACCCCACTTCAGGACACCGTCACTTCTGAGGGACAGCCAGCCCGTTTTCAGTGCAGAGTTTCTGGAACAGGTAGGTTCATGAGCAAAGATATCGTTGCTAATACTTACACAGAATGATCTGAGGAGAGCTTTCTCACATTTTCCTCCATCACAGACACGTCCCAGGCATAATTTGACTCTTAATGGGAATCTTGCAGAAGACTTACTTGAATTACTGAACTAAGGAATAGACCATGTTTACCGCTACTGAACTGTAGCATCAAAAGTAAGGGCATTATAATCCGAGAGGTTAGATTTGAATTGTGGCTCCCCTGTGTGACCTTAGGCAAATATATTATTTCTCTGGCTCTCTTTTCCTCATGAGTAAAGTAAGAATAGTATTGCCTTTGATCTTAGAACATACATTTCACAAGGGCAGGGATTCTGTCTTAGCACCTAAAACCTGGTGCCTAAAAAGGCAGTGGCTACTAGAAGGTAAGACCCTTGGCAGTGAGGGTGAATCCTTGTCCTAGGATAGCTTCATACATAGTGGATAGTCAATATGTACTTGTTAACTGGACAAAAGAATGATTATCAAATGACTAATACCAATGAGGATCGTGTTAGATAGCACACACCAGCGCGTAGCACAGTGTTCATCATATAGTAACCCTCAGTTGGTTAACTGTGTGCTCTTTAATTGGGGCATGCTTCCCAAACACCCACGGCCCTGTCTCACAGCCTCAGGAGTCTGATGTTGGTAGAATGAGGCAAAATATTTGCAGCTCTTTCAAGCCAATTATGATTGTAAATTTATCTCAGGTAGGGAAAAAGTAAATCACCTTTATCCCAAATGAAAGTCACTCTCATATTCTTGGCCCTTATATATGCCCACCAAAGGGAAATTCTTAGAGCTTAGCTTCATAGCATTCCTAGTTAAGTGTAGGTTTATTTTTATGCTTCTTCCATTGGTTTACAACCCAATCTCTGCATTGCCATGAGCCATTTTTGTAAACAAGTCAGTATTTCAATTGGCCTTCTAAAACCTGATGATTTCCTCCTCTGAGGTGAAGATGCTGATCTAGAAACCAAATGGACCTGTTTGATTTTTATGAGTATAATGAAAAGATAATTAATGATGTAGGTAAAGCATCTATAGGCCTGGCTGGCAAGTGACTGGTGCTCAATACATTAATTTTATTATAGCTATAGAGGGGAATTATATAAACATAAAAGTCTGGTAGTGAGCAACCAACATGGAGAAATACCATAGACTTTGTGAGTTTGAGAAACACTAAATATTAAGAAATAAGATCTGATTTGATAATATCCTACTAACACAGTAAAGAAAAGGCATTTTAATATCAAATTCATTAAAGCCACACTAAATAATTTGTCCTTCCATTGAATTTTTAGAGGAAATTTTTCAAATCAATATACATATATATGGGTCGTTTAAAGCAGTAGTCTTTATATAGTACTCTTCAGTTTATAAATAATATTATAGTTTTGCCTTTAAGGTATTACAAAAATATGTTTTAAGCCTTTCATAAGACTCCAATTGGGGGACGCCTGGGTGGCTCAGTTGGTTGGGCATCCCATTCTTGGTTTCTGCTCAGGTCATGATTCCAGGGTTGTGGGATCAAGCTCGCATCAGGCTCCATGCTAAGGGTGGAGCCTGCTTAAGATTCCCTCTCTCTCCCTCTGCCTTTCTCCCCTGCTCACACACACATGTTCTCTCCCTCTCTAAAATAATAATAATAATAATAATAATAATAATAATAATTTTTTTAAAAAGACTCCAATTGGGGTAGAAAGAGAAAAATATCTTTTTCATATGACTGACATCTTTAAATGTTTAAATGGACTTTATAAATTTATGGATTACTAACTCTTTATGTGTGGTACTATTTATACACGTATAGAGATTTGAGCATCCTCTTGCAAATGTATTTTCTATATGGCAAAATTTAAGTTCTTTAAGTAAAATGCCCTTTTAAAAGCTCACCAAATCATAAAGGTTGATGCCCCTGGGACTAAATATATTTACACAACTTTCTCTGAGCAAGTATTACCCTAGGAAAGTAAATTCAGCCCTGCCTTCTACAAATGTGAAAAAAATTATCAGTCTTCAGAAACCTCAGTCACATGTTTTTGGAATCCAATACATACTGAAGCATGGAACTTGGCCCTCAGCAATCTAGTGGTGCTTTTATGAGAAACTGTTGCCTACTGAAGGTCTCTGGTGCCACCTACTGGTGGAAAAGCAATTTGTAAAAGCAAAATTTTAAAACGTAATAAAGCTACATTTTTACCAATGTTTATTCTACAGATAATCAGTATCATTTAAAGGCTTACTGAGCAACAGCTAGATAAATAAAATAAGTAGTCTGGCAATGATGGGTTCCTGTTGTTCATTTAAGTAACTCTTCAGTTTTATTCGACCGCTATTGAAACATTACACTAGCTGCTAGGGATGCCAGACCTGGCTTTCATAGAATTGAGTGTAGGTGAGGAGACACATGTGCACAACTAGATCCCAAGGTTGTAAGTGCCATAACAGCCCACGTACTCAGCGCTGACTGTTTGCAACATGAACAGAGATGCACAGACTGGGCATTGAAAAATCAACAGGATCCTTGAACACAGCGGTGTTCTAGGCAGAGAACGACATTTACAAAGTCATAAAAGCTTGCAAGGGTACTTCATGTGCTGGAAACAACAAGTGGCTTAAGTATGGTTGGAAAGTGGTGTGATAAGTGGATGAGAAGGCCAGAAAAGAAGGCAAGGGCCAGGTACTAAAGGTTTGGTATTCTATGCTGAGGATTTTAGATTTTACCTTGTTTATACTAAGGAGCAACTGAAGGATTTTTAAGCCTCTGGGTAACATGATTTACTTTTTTAGAGACACTACTGTGGTAGTGAAAAGAGGAATGGTCAGATGTGGGAGGTGAGACCAGGTGAGGACCAAGGGAGAGGCCATCCTAACAGGCTTGGAAGGTGCTGACAAGGCCCTCAATTAGGGGAATCGGGAGAAAAAAGGGTGTATATTGAATTCAAGAGGTGGAATGAACAGAATTTAGGGACCAAATACAATGGAGTAATAGAATGGGGAGCAGGGACAGTGGAGAGGCCTCACGGAAGCCAAAAGAGGCCAGTGACCAACACAGAAAGGGGCAGCCCAGTCAGAAGCACCAAATCCATTACCAAGAGAGGTCTCACCTGTTAGCTTATTTATTGTTGACAATACATGCCTATCCTAGGGCTTCAATCAGTTTACCTCTGTCAGTAGTAATATGCAGAGAACCTTGCAAAGTGGTGAACTAAACCCTTCATCTTCCATTTCTGTTGAGGTTTAATAGACAAACTAAATAGTTATAGAATGATCGCTAAATTCCATGTGATGGTGTTGTCTCTTACATCACCTGGCCCTGACTTTTGGTAAATTATTAAAGGCACTGCTGATCCCTTGTGAGGTTAAACATTCTTTCTATAATGACTGACTTGTGGCAGTGGTTTATAAAGCTCCTTCCATGTGTAAGCCATTTAATTCACACAACAATTTATTGCAAACAATAGCTCATGCACTGGGTGTTGTATGGAAACCAATTTGACAATAAATTTCATATATTAAAAAAAATAGCTCATGAATTATTATGCATCTTATTTTACAAATGAGAAGACTGGTCCAGAGAGATTAAATGACAGGTGTAAGGTCACACAGCTGGTAAATTGTGGTATCAGCGTTCCATTTTCTACCTTACCTTGCTACCTAAGGAAGTGAAGAGATTTAAAAGGAGAACCTGTAGTTTAAAAATACTACCACCATGGGCAGGATGGAGGGAAACCTTCACAAGCCAATATTTGTGCCAAAATGCAAACAAATGCTAGCTGATTGCACCACAAAAGAATCCTCCATAGATGGTAATTAGATAAGGGAGTGGTATAGTGATCATGCTCAGCTTGGGTTGTGGCTTTTAAAACAAATAGCTAAATTTAAATCCACTCTTGACTTACAGGGTTACTGTTTCAATGGAAGTACAATATTTTTTAAAGTGCACATTACCTTAAACCATAACAATATAATGTTATTTTATCTTTGCTTTAGGGTTATTTTCTATCATTTTAACATGATTCAACTCCTTATATGAAAAGAACTGGTTTTATTATTATATACTATTACTGTTACTTTGAAAAAAGCCAAATATATCTATCAATTTCAATGCTTGCTCATTGGTAATGACAGTATAGAATTTTTTTCTTCAGACTACAGGGTGTCTGTTTTATACTTTTGGGAATGTTGATTCTCTCAGCTCTCTTTTTGATTGATCTTTCTGCCCACCAGAAGCACAGAATTTCCTCTCCCTGTCCTCGTAAGCAACCACAATCCTAGATAAAACCCATCCTGATGACTCTACCTTAGGACTGTCTTTTTCTCAAGGTCACTATGTCAAAACCTTGACCCTGTTTCCACAGCATGGACTGCAAATGGTTAAAAAGAATATAATTAAAATTATAAAAGTTCAAATATTACAACCAGTCTATAAGCTGGATTTTTCTGGAATCATGTTTTTCTTAAAGATGAAAAGGAAACCTAAAAGAGCAGATGTGGCAAGCCCAAAAGGGAAATCTAATGTTATTAAGATAAATATGAAATGTAGTCAACAATGTAATCAATACTGTGTTTGCAGGTAAAATCATCCACCACTTTTTGTGATTTTAAATAGCTTTTTTTTCTTTTGTGATGCAGATCTAAAAGTGTCTTGGTACGCCAAAGACAAGAAAATCAAGCCATCTCGGTTCTTTAGAATGACTCAATTTGAAGACACTTACCAACTGGAAATTGCCGAAGCTTTTCCGGAAGATGAAGGAACTTACACTTTTGTTGCTAATAATGCTGTTGGTCAAGTATCAAGCACAGCCAACTTGAGACTGGCAGGTACAGTAAACAACTTTAAGAACCACATTTAAATATGGATCTAATCTTTCAATGCCAGTAACAATCACTAAAGATTCCATGTAAACCATCATTGGCCCTACCATTCTCTTTTAATGCAACTAATTGTTTCCATGTTATATATGACATTCTTACTTTTCTTTTATCCCATCTCATGATGAATCACAAACCATCATTTTCTATTTTGCCCTGCTTTGTCTTTATATTGTTTTGTAATGTACTGCTCTCCTCGCCAGCTTTCATGCTTTCTGATCAGCATGTATCAGAATGGAGAGAAATATGCTAAAGAAATACTTAGGTAGAATTGTTTTCTCATTTAGCTAAGATGAAAATTTAAAAAAAATGTTTTTTAATGCCAGCGTTACTATCCCCCCATTGTCTTGACACAATTCTGAGTTCACAGAAGCTACAGAGGATGATTTCGGGTCTGGACACCATCTAGATGCATTCGCCATCATTCCAAGAATGCCTTCAGGTTAAGGGGCCCAGTCCAAAGATGGTTTAGCATTTCTGATATTTGGGGCTTTTAAACTGCAATCAGAAACACTTCCCTGGCAGTGGGGAGCACTTTGATTCAAAACAAGATAACAACAATATTTTTATACAGTCAGACTATTTTTGCTGAGCTAATTTAGTCTATGTATTCTTAACTATATACAAATACATAAGGATTGAAGGCAACTTTGATTTTTCCCTTAATTTTAAATACAATAATAATCAGATACTTTCTTAATAATCAATTTAAAGTCGTTTACAAAATAGAAAATCTGATTTTATAACCAGAGGGGAAAAAAATAAAAACAGAAAACAAGAATACCTAAATGAAATTGTGTACTTCACTACTGCCTTCACAAACAATACGGTGAAGTTTCTTAGACTATTTATGTCTCCATTTGTTTGTCTGGAAAATGGAAGTGAACATGTGTGACTTGGAACCAATAATGTCATACGTTGACAAGGCATTAAGATTGGTCTGGATTCTAGTTCACCATTACAATTTACGACAGATCTGTAGACAACTCCAAATGAGTTCTGGTTTCAATGCAGGGTAAGACATTAAAGGTTGGCATGCTTCTTTTCAGGATTTAGCAAATTTGGAGAAGTTACATCAAACTCCCAATGGCATGTTTCTTCATCAGTTTCATTTAAGAAGGACTCCCTTGGCCAAAAGCCCATCTTCATCCAGCCTCTATCAAGCCTCAGGGTGCACAGCGGGGAGACAGTCAGATTTCATGCAAGGGTTTTTGGCATTCCCAAGCCAGAAATCCAGTGGTTTCATAACCAGCAGCCAATTCTACCAACAAAAGATGTAGTTTTCCATTTTGAGGAGTCCACAGGCATGGCTTTAATGCTTATAGTTGATGCTTACTCAGAGCATGCTGGGCAGTACTCTTGCAAAGCCGCCAATAGTGCTGGGGAAGCCTCTTGTGCAGCTACACTCACAGTGACTCCAAAAGGTAAAGCTCATGTTGCTTTAAAGACTTGGATTTGCTTCATACCTCCTACTCCCACTGTTACTAATGAGAGTCTCTACTGTTTGTCTCATTGCATAGTGTGGTCAGTCGATAATTTACTAATAAAATAACACCCAACAAGTCCTCCTTAGTTCTCAATTATGGGTTAACCTATGCAATTAAAATCTCACTGAAGTGTATATTCTGCATAGTACACTAGTATTTTTTAAGGCATCAGCTTTGCGTGATGTTTTTACTTTTCTAAACGACATCTCATGATTGGATCATTAATGATCCATTTGCTGTATATTGTTTATAAAGTATACAGAAGAAGAAGGACAAATGGTATCCCAGGAGAGGGAAAAGAGAGAGAGAGAGAGAGAGAGAGAGAGAGGGAGAGACTATGTAACTCTGGTTAGCTGCAGTGACAACAGAAGGAAGGACGCAGAGACGCTATGGCATCGCATGAGCCTTCATCATCCATTCATCACTGGGTCACTGGGAATGAACTTTCTTTTGTATGATCTGACATCCTAGAGCATACTCCATTTGGCATGCTGCTTCCAAGTGACAATGACGTCTTCCATCTTCATCTTCCATGCCATTTTATGTTACTAACCTAACCAAGTGACAAAGCTTAGATCTTAATATTCTTTTCTTTTTCTTGTCACTTGATTATACAGTGCAAGCCCTAGCTAGGCAGAGTTCTGGGAAAGATGTAAGAGAGTCCACCAAGTCCCAGGCAGTGGCAGATTCCTCTTTCACAAAGCAGGAGAGCAAACTATCCCAAAACGAAATTAAGTCATTTCAAGGATCATCATATGAATATGAATCACAGGTTTTTGAAAGTGTATCTCAAAGTTCCATCCACACAGCTGCATCGGTTCAAAATGTAGAGTTGCGCCACACTGCGTCCCTTTCACAAATTGCAGAAAGCACTGAGTTATCTGGGAACTATGCTGAAGAGGCAGTGGGTGAGGCACCAAAGATTCTCCTGCAGCTTCAGGACCTCTCTGTAAGGTGCGGCGACACTGCTGAATTCCTCTGTGTCTTACAAGATGAATCCTCTGTTGATGTAACCTGGACTCATGAAGGCATAAAGATCGAGGACTCTGAAAGAGTGAAGCAGTCACAACGTGGAAATATTCAGTTTCTTATCATATGTAACGTTCAGCTGGTAGACCAAGGACTGTACAGCTGCAGTGTCCACAATGAGTATGGAGAGAAGACAACGTCAGCAGTACTAAGCATAGAAGGTGCTTATTTGGCTTTTAGCTCTGACTTGCTTCATTTCATCCCCATCGCTTTATGCAGCTTTTCTGCTGTGCAAATTGAATCAATGAATATATTAATTAGAATATCTCTAACTTAGCACTCTATTCGTAAAAGACTCACGAAAGTCAGCCAAGTTATTGGCCAGACTTGTGATGAACATTTTTAACTTTCCAGTCTAGATTCAGGGAAGTGTAACTTTCAAATCTCATTTTGGAAGGTTATGGCTTATTTCACGTGCAATGCTTTTCCTAGTATTTCCCAAATATGCCCCCTACAAGGTATACTGAAGAAGGTCAAGCTGTTAATCAATTATTGATTATTTATTATTGTGCCTGATACTGCGCCAAGCTTAAATTTAATTATTTTAATATTAGGAGGCTCAAAAGTTCTCATCTGCCCTTTGTTTGCAGATCTGGAAGTTCTAGATGTTTATAAGGAGCAATAGAAAATTGTGCACTGATAATGATAGGGCTCTGTCTGGACCAAAATTAGGAGTCTATAGCTATTTCTTAATAGGTGCTGCTGCTTCAAAGTCCCAGATCTTCCTGGAATTCTAGAATTATCTCATGGCAAGATTATTATTTTTGTTGTTATCGTGCTTGATTTGCCACCATGTCTGGAAGGGAATGAATAAATTTGTCTCGGAAAAGATAAGTTCTTCCTTTTATCCATGGACCTCCTCTTAGATACTAATGAAACAGGAAAGTTATTCTTCAGGTGCTAGAATCCCATGCTGTATGTCTGTAAGCAAAGAGTCTTTACTGAGTCCCGTGAAAGGTAACTGATGGAAGAAGTTCTAGCATCTCCAGGGGTCGGTGGAGACCTGTGGCCTCAAGGTCTTTTCTGATCTCTCCATCCATTTTTGAAATGTTAGAGACGAGCAGGGGATAGTACAGTGCTATATGACAGCCATCTTGGCTCTGAATTTTGAAAGAGTCTCATATATCATTTAATATATCTGTAATCCTCATTCGCCCAAAGGAGTCTTTTTTATCTCTTAATCTGACATTTTGTTCTGTAGCTCTTTCTGGTAACATTTTCATAGGCTTCAAAGGGAATAGCTCCAGAACTGAGATCTAGTTATGCAAATTAGATGGAAAATTCCACCATCCAAAGAGTTGACTCTCAATTTCACCATAGCTGCTGGCTAGTGCAATAATTACACATAGTGATTATTTATCTGGAGGTGACGTGGTGACAACCATGACGGTTTCTGCAGCCATATAATTGAGAGTTGGCTGTGTTGTGGAGGTAGGAACAATGTAGGTCTTTCAACTCGTTTCCTAAGGAATGTAGGGCCATGGTACATGCTTGATCAGCACATGGCCAGAGTGGATTTAAGCTGGACATTTTTGCCACAGGATTTCTAGTTCACTCAGTTCTAATGGATTATATCATTAAAGTGTTCTTGGAGCATGAGCATTTTTCTCTTGGGAAGTCCAGACTGCCTCACTGGTACTTAAGAAAGTGAAAAGATAAGCCACTTTTAAGTGTTTGAAGAATGAAGGATCAGGCACAGTTATCTAATTATCGCACATAAGACCAGTCTTTACATGTTCCTCTTTTACTTTGGCCTTGTAACTCTACGTAGGCAGAGTAGTTATCCGCAAAGATCAAGTAGGAAGGTAAACCCTGTAAGTCTGTTTGAGTAGTTCTTCTGTACGTAAAAGTATAGATATATCATATGTTAGTTTGGGGACTAACATGCTGCTTTCCTTCTCATCCTAATGACACATCACCTTCTCTAAATTCAGCGTGTGTTTTACTCTTACAAACACAGCTAATTTATTACTTTTCCTAACTTTATTCTCACCTAGCAAACGAATCGCAAACCAGAACAGTTACAAAAATTGCCCTTGGTTCAGACACTAAAAGTTTTAAAACACACAAAGAGTCACAAAATAAAACAACCCATGAAGTAAAGAGAGAATCGTCAAGGAAAACAGCAAGTTTGTCATTCACTTCATGCCAAAGCCCACAAGGAACGGAGGAGCCATGGAGTCCCGCGTTCCCACACAGTTCCACACGGATGGACAGAAGAACAAGAGGGAACCAAGGCACCCACCTTTCCCAGGAAGCTGCCCCAGAGATGATTGTGTCTAAAGCCTGTGCCTTTTCCCTATATAATAAAAGCTATTTTGACTTGAGGACTCTGTTTTGCTCCTTAACATGTAACCAGACTTTGTGTAGTCTCAAGTTTTAAAGGTGGTCCAAATGAAAGGCATATTTACTAGCAGGAAACGCTTAATTCTGCAGGAAAACCTGAGAATAGCCCTCGGCAAAAGGCGGCAAGTTAGAAAATGCATGTTCCTTCTAAATGTGATTCCTTCTCTTAGCAAGTGTTCCATCGATAGGACATTTTTATTTTTAAAAAAGAGAATATTCCTTTAGTTTATGGATTGCTTTTTGGAATGCATGTAAAGGCATGGGGAGTTATGAAACTAAACGTGGAAATTTCATAGAGAACCTAAAATAAAAAATGTTTTAAAATCTTTCTGCCGACATTGTCATGTACTTTATCAGCTCATTGATTTGTCTGGCATGGATTTTTTGGGTGCACTTGGGGGACATAGTTTTCTGTTACTAGAATGAAGAGGAAATTATAATTATATGAATATATGAATTGAGGCAGAAAGTATATCAGGTTAATCATTAAAATCTCTTTATATGTTTTCCCATTTTAGCCCCAGAATCAATTTTGCACGGGAGGATTGAAGAGGAGATTGAGGTGGAGATGAAAGGTATTGTTTGTTATATTGGATGTGAGATTTAAGTAGAAATTCTGAAGGATTAATAGAATCCTTGACCTGCCTACTTTCTCTTAGTAATATTGAGAAAAATGACATAGATGTACAAATATATCTCTTAGAGTATATATTACTATGTCGCATGCCTGGTTTAGTATGCTGATGGTTACGTGCATTTCACAGTAATTTGTTTGACAGTAATTTAAAGTCTTATATTTAAAATTTATCAGCCATTTTCAACTTCATGTTTGCAGCCATTTTCATAAGTGTGTATCAGAAAAAGTTGTCATCTTAATGCATGAAATCAATTAGTGGAATTTGTTTTCAAAATCGCAGCGAGTTAAATTGAACAATAGGCAATCACCTAGCTGTCAGTCTCAGAATGCAATGTCATGAATGAATTATGATGATTGAAATGCTACTTCATTTAGGATGTGTGAAAATGTTACATTCTCATTCTGGTTTACACTTCATGCACATACATCATTTTAACATTGATCTGTCTCTTACACTGGCTTGCAGATAGCTGCCTTACATGATCATTATTGCCTGCTTTTCTCTGCGTAACGTTGTGACTTTATGGCTGTATTAGTTCGAATAAACGCCTTCTCATTTTATTTTAGTTAATTACTTATGGTTAAAGTTCTTGCAGATTTTTTTTTAAATAGTTAATGCTCAAAAAGATAATAATTTAATCCAACAATCAAAAGGATCAGAAAGGGCGTTTATTCCACTCTCTGCAAGTCAGGTAAGATTTTCCTCTTAGCCACCAAAAGAACAAAGATTTCCCGCTCTCAAAACAAACATGCACAGGAACATGTTATTTTGAAATGCATTTTTGCTTGTTCAAGAAGAAATTTCAACAGTTTGAAGAAAAGACCAGACAACGAACGATTTTCGTGTCAGAATCTTTTAAACAGAGCATGGTGTTGCGTTTATTCGAACAAATATGGTGAGTGAATTTTTTTTATGGATTTGTGAGAATCTGTAGCATGCATTTTATTTTATTTCCTATTTTGCAATTTCATTTATTTTCAACTTTTTCAAATACTATGGAAAATAGTAAAATGCTTTATAATTTAATTTTTCTTTCAGAATCGTCCTCTGAGGGGGAATCTGAACATTCAGAAAGAGATGCACGCGACGCCTTTTCAGATTCTGAAGACTTCGACCACAGCTCCATGGCTGCTAAACGATATGCAAGTAGAATATCATCTACAAGCTCCTGGCCCGAGTATTTCAAGCCTTCTTTTACCCAAAAACTTACATTTCAATATGTTTTAGAGGGCGAACCCGTTGTTTTCATGTGTAAATTAATTGCCTGGCCAACTCCAGAAATGACTTGGTTTCATAACAACCGACCTATCCCAACAGGTCTTCGACGGGTTATAAAAACTGAGAGTGATTTACATCATCACTCTTCCAGCTTAGAGGTTAAAAGTGTCCAGCACAGAGATTCTGGAAGTTATAGATTATTGGCAGTTAATAGTGAAGGGTCCGCTGAATCAACGGCATCATTGCTTGTTATGCAAAAAGGGCAAGATGAGAAATGTTTAGAATTTCTGAAAAGGGCAGAACAGACACATGAGAATATGGAGGCTTTAGCTGAAAGGAGAGAAGACAGGATAAAGGTAGGCCTGAGGTTTACAGGCTCTCCCTTTAACAAAAAACAAGATGTAGAACAAATGGGATTGATGCGAACTATACACTTTAAGACAGTAAGTCCGGGCAAGAAAACTGACTTTCTGTGTGATGAAGAATATTTAGAAAGTAAACCTGACCTAAGGGAATGGCTTAATGTAGGTGAAAGCTTCCTGGACGAGGAGACCAAAACGAAGTTGCAACGTTTACGGGAGGCTAGAAAAATCTTAACGGAGAAAAAGAAATTATCTCTTTCAGAAATGTCATCGGAAATCAGCTCGAGAACTCTGAGAAGTGAAGCTAGCGATAAAGACACTCTGCTCTCTAGAGAGGAGATGGAAAGCAGGTCTGTATCTGATCTAGCCGAAGGTAGGGACAAGGTAGATCCTTCAAGCGAGGGTATTGTCCCAAATCCACATGTCCTTTCTAATCAAATGGATCAAAATGTAGCATCTGGAGAACCTCCCACAAGCTTTCAAACTACTGTTGATGAAGAAATTCTCCAGACTGAAATAAGAATGAGCCAAGAGGCATTTCTAAGAGAAAATCTACAGAAAGACCATTTATATGGTCAGATTCTAGTAAGTGAGGAGACCCGAGCAAGAAAACCACTTGAAGAAATTATGACCAAAACTGAAATTGGAGAGTCATCTAGATATATCACTGTTGTAAATAAGAACGAGGAAATCTATGAGACTCCTGAAAAGGTGCCCCAAGTTATTATGCCACATGCCAGTGAATCTGTTGGTCCAGTTATAAATATTGAAGAAAATGAAGAACGAGATAGTGTGAGAATAAGAAAGGATGATTTGAGAGAATTACAGCACTCTATTTCCACAAAAGTTGATGAATTCAAACCTGAACAAGAAGAAGAAAACGCACGATTTTATGAAAGTCCTTTCCAAAAGCATCCACAATGTTGCCCACCTTCATTTCTTCAAGAAATTGAATCTCAAGAAGTTTATGAAGGGGACAGTTGTAAATTTGTGTGTCACTTTCAAGGATATCCTCCACCCATCGTGACGTGGTACAGCAATGATATACCAATCCCCCGGAACCGAGGCTATATCTCTCAGACCTCGGAAAACTATTCAATATTAACTTTCTCTTCTGTTCTTCCTCAAAACGAAGGTTCTGTTACCTGTGTGCTGTTTAACCAATATGGAACAGTAAAAACAACTGGCACACTTAAAGTGAAAGCAAAACAAGGACACGGTGTCGAAGCACATAGAGTCCCTGTGTTTCATGAGTACACGGATGAGGAAGAGGAGCTGGCATTGGTGTTTGACCAAACAAAAGGCATTCATCCATCTTTGAGACAAAAGGGCCAAACAAATCTCCATATGTTACACGCTAACCCCCCACGTCTTCCCTCTGCAGATGTAGAATTGCTTTCGTTCCCTGTAGAAATTCAGATAACAGCAGCTACTCCCACCCCAGAACAGGATAAAGAGTCCAGAGAACCGTTTCACCCCGAGGAGCTGGGAGCTAAAGCAAGACCTCAAGATGAAGCTTCTCGGTCACCAAAACACAAATTTATATTTTCATCTGATATTACTAACGAGCCACCAAAAATGTTACAGGGAATGCCGAAGCATATCAGATGTGGAGAGGGGGGTTCTATAATACTTGAATGTTTGTTATCTGGTGAGCCTAAGCCAGTTGTAACATGGTTTCAAAATGGAGTCATGTTAAAGCAGAACCACAAGTTTCAGTTTGAAGAAGTTCATTTTAGCCACAGATTATATATTAATGACCTCAATTCTCAAGATTCTGGAAAATATAAGTGTGTTGCTGAAAACAATTCAGGAACAGCTGAGAGTGTTTCAGATCTGACAGTGGAACCTGACACTCACAGGGAATATAGTCGATTAGGAAATATTGGTGGAATTTATGCAAAATATTCCAAAAATCAACAAATTCAGGGAGAATCTGTAAGGGCGCATTTTTATGATTACCCACCTTGTCCTTTTACTCCCCAATCCAATATAAAAGAACATTCTGTAAGGGAATGTTTTCAAAGCTTTGAGACAACTGAACAGATAGACCAGAAAGCCCAGGTTCATTGCACATATTCCAGAGAAAAACTACCTAGATTTATGCAGGTTGCTTCTAGAGCCACAAAAATTGACAAGCCTGTCAGAGCCAAACTCGTACAATATCAGGGTGAGGGGAAAGAGGGACATATAAGTGAAAAATCAAAGCGATACCAAGTAGAGGGTACTGTTTATCCATTTGTCGAGGATATCAGTGAAGTTAAAAAAATTAGAAAAGAGGTAAAAAATGATTTTGGAAAACTTGAAGCGGAAAGGGAAGATGTGCAAGAATATGCCCTACGTGACTATTTACCAAATATCTACTCTGAGAGAACTTCTGATAGTTATGATACAAAAGATCCATCTGTCATTGTGTATGAAGAACCCCTGGGTGAAGAGAGGTATTACCCAGGAAAAAAAGTGAAGCATAGAATCATTGCATTTGAAAAGTTACAACGTGTAGAAAAAGGGGTTCTAGAAAAAAGACTTACCAGGAAATTTGTCAATCCTCCTCAAAGGAAGCTTGGTGACAGGGATTTTCCATTGACGCCAAGAGACTCAAGATCAAGTAACCTAAGTCAGGCAGAGACAATGTCTCCAAACACTGAACCAGATTCCTCTGACGTTGTGATGAATTTAAAGCTGCTTTCTTCTCAAACTCTTAAGGAATTTGAAGTACAAGAGAGGGAACAACCAAAAGAAACAGGTCTTCTAGATCAGTCTACAATTTCTGAAAGGACTGAACATGAAGTACCTATTACATTTGACTTAAAGCAATTCCACTCTCAAATAGAAAATGCAAATGTAAAATTCCAAGCATTAGATGGCAGTCAACCAGAAGCATACTTTAAAATCCAACGTCCTGCTTCTGAAATAGCTGGTGCTGAGAACATTGTATTTGATCTAAAACAAATGTATTCTCATATAGGAGATCCAGCAAAGGAGTTTCAAGGGCAAGAAACTAGGCAGCAGGAAACACCTTACCAAGAAGAAATTGCTGGCACTGAAACATTGCAATCCGAAACACAAAATACCTCTAAAAGTGTGCAAGATAACATATTCACCAATCCAGAAATTTCTTCCAGTCAGGGGTTTTCAAATAGGACTGTGATGGAGAAAAGTCATTTGGATGAAAATACCTTTTATTTGGAAAAACATACACAGGAACACAATTTAGAAATTTCACATACTGATATTTCTCTTAAATCATTTTCTGAAGAAACCCACAGTGAATCATGGACCCCACTTCAAACCTCATCTGCTGATGTTGGAGAAATGGATATTTCTGAGAAAAAAAGTTCTCTAGAAAATGGAGATAGAAGTTTCATTTCACATTTGAAAAAAGCAGCAAGTGAGGAAAAGCTTTTAGAGGTTCATGAAGTGGAAGAAGAGCATACTTTGGAACCAGAGTTGGCCCCATTTCAAAAGCAGGGTGGAGGGACACAGGGATATGTCACTGGAATTTTGGGAGACCACGAAGGTGGTGATGATCATGAGGCAGCCACATGCCACAGAAAAGTCTCCTTGAGCTTTCCATTCTTGATGACTGAGGAACAGCAGAATCCAAATGAACAAACTAGTGAAAAAAGTGATGCCTTTGGAAAAGAAAAATGCTATGAAGAAGTTCAAGTTCAGAATGAAACTTGTTTCTCCGCTACTGAAGAAGGAAAGACAGAAACTTGTTTCTCTGAAAATCTACCTAAATTGGATGAAGCACATACAGCAGAAGTAATGGACTCTGAGACCTCCCTAACACAATACTTACTTGCTGCTGGAAAGCACCAAGTTCCTGAAATGAAAGACACCACATGCAAGGCAAAGCATGTTCAGAGCGAATCAATCACATCAATGGAGGTTGAAGAAGTAACTTTCAGCACTGTGTATGAATATTACAACCAACAACAGGAAACATTAGGTCGCCCATTTTCTCCTGAATCTGATATTTCGATTGATGTGGGAAGTACAAGCAGTGAAGAGATCCCTGAGTTAGATCAGTTTTATACCCCACCATCCTCTGTTGAACATTTTGAAACTCCAAAGTCTCCTGATTTATATTTTACTCCTTCAGATACAACTAAACAATCCTCAACAAATTCAGGAGGTGAGACTATTGCAAGAACCACACTTTTAGAGGAAGCTGCCGAAAGGTACTCAACACCTTCCGAAGGCGAGGTAGCAGAGAGATATTCCACACCCCCAGGGGAGACACTAGAGAGATATTCCACACCCCCAGGGGAGACACTAGAGAGATATTCCACACCCCCAGGAGAGGCATTAGAGAGATATTCTACACCCCCAGGAGAGACACTAGAGAGATATTCTACACCTTTAGGAGGAGAAACGGTTGAAAAATATTCTATTCCTACTGGAGGACCAAACCCCACTGGAAACTTTAAAAGATACTCATCAAAAACAGAAAGGGAGGACAGTACACCAAATGAACAATTCCATACACCTACAGAAGAGAGAAGTTCATCTTATGAACTATGGCGTTCTGATTCATTTGGCACACCCAATGAAGCCATTGAACCAAAAGACAATGAAATGCCCCCATCTTTTATTGAGCCTCTGACCAAAAGGAAGATATATGAGAACACAACATTAGGCTTCATTGTTGAAGTTGAGGGCATTCCAGTTCCTGGTGTGAAATGGTATCGAAATAAATCTTTGCTCGAGCCAGATGAAAGAATCAAAATAGAAAGGGTGGGTAATGTGTGTTCTTTGGAAATTTCTAACATTCAAAAAGGAGAGGCAGGAGAGTACATGTGCCATGCAGTAAACATCATAGGGGAAGCAAAGAGCTTTGCCAGTGTAGACATAGTACCCCAAAGAGAAACAGCAGTGGCTCTCCCACCTCCAGTAACACATCAGCATGTCATGGAGTTTGATTTGGAAAACACTACATCGTCCAGAACACCTTCTCCTCAAGAAATTGTCCTGGAAGTTGAATTAAGTGAAAAGGATGTTAAGGAATTTGAGAAGCAAGTGAAAATAGTCACAGTTCCTGAATTTACTCCTGATCATAAAAGCATGATTGTGAGTCTGGATGTTCTACCTTTGAATTTAGCAGATCCAAGTATGGCTTCAAGGGAAGAAGAAGACAAAGATTTAAAAATTGATTTAGAAGTATTTGAAATGCCTCCTCGCTTTATAATGCCTATTTGTGATTTTAAAATTCCAGAAAATTCAGACGCTGTGTTCAAATGTTCAGTCATAGGCATCCCTAGTCCCGAAGTTAAATGGTATAAAGAATATATGTGTATCGAGCCAGATAACATCAAATATGTGATCAGTGAGGAGAAGGGCAGTCACACCCTTAAAATTCGAAATGTCTGTCCGTCTGACAGTGCAACATATAGGTGCAGAGCTATCAATCGAGTAGGAGAGGCTATCTGCCGGGGATTCCTCACCATGGGAGATTCTGAAATGTTTGCTATGACGACAAAGAAAAGTAAAGTGACTTTAAGCAGTATGAAGGAAGAATTAGTCCTAAAGAGCAAATATTCAGACAGCTTTTTTGAATTTCAGGTGGTGGAAGGGCCTCCCAGATTTATCAAAGGTATTTCTGACTGTTATGCACCTGTAGGTACTGCAGCTTATTTCCAGTGTTTAGTTCGTGGCTCTCCAAGACCCACGGTTTACTGGTACAAAGATGGGAGATTGGTGCAAGGTACAAGGTTCAGCGCTGAGGAAAGTGGCATAGGGTTCCACAACCTATTCATAACAAGCTTAGTAAAAGATGATGAAGGTGAGTACAGGTGTGTGGCTACAAACAAGTCAGGAATGGCGGAGAGCTGTGCGGCCCTCACCCTAACTTAGTTTCCTGTGCAATGTTTCGGTGCCTCAGTGAGTAGTGAATCGATTCGAGTGCTCCAGATTTCCCAAATTAGATCGATCCAATAAATTTCCAAATAGGTCTACTCGATTTGAATTCAATACGTGGAAAATGCCTGGGAAAACAGTTTCTCTCTGGAGAAATCTTGTGTTTGTAATACATGTAAATAGTCTGTCATCTAAGCTGTGGAACCATCACTGTGTCAACTCTGTTGTGAATCATCAAACGCAATTAAATATCTCTGTGGCCACCTAACTGTTTGTACTGCTGCTTTACCCTCGTTCCTCCTCCACAAAAGAGTTTCAGTAGAATGCATTCTCTTTTAGCAGATAAGCTATTTAAGTAAAGTAAAACGTAAGATGGAAGACCGTGTCACATGACCACGCGGACAAATCGGTAAGGTAAATTTCCTCTCTGCTCTGAGTGTAAGTCAGTTTTGAAATTATAACCTCTTTACATCCAAATCCGTGCATACTGACTTGGACTTAGAATAAACAACAGAAACCAGCTTCACCCAGTTGATGACTAACTCTATAATCTGTTTTACCTTGCGATCTTAATATATTTGTTTGGCTCTTTTACAAATATTTTCAGTATTAATGTCCCCCTTCTTAAATATTTTAATTCTTGCTGGTTTTTCAGGGACCAATGGTGCTTTCTTTTTTGGGTGGAGTTCATCTAGACATTTGCAAAATATGCAAAGAAAAATCTTTCCACTTTTGGGAATACCCTATTTTCTCAATTTTTAAAATGGCATCAAGTGTGAAATACAGCATTCGATATTGGCCTGGAGTGAGGGGGGTGGGGGCAGGGGCGGGAACTACTATATTACATTTATACACAGATTTTAAACCATAAACCAATTTCAGAGTCTTTAAAATTAGAAAAAAGAAGGGGGGACATTTTTAGTAGTGAGCAATATGGTAACTTGTATTTCAGATTATATACAAATAAGATATTCAGCTTTCCTGTCATTTTTACTGAATTTCATTTTTAAAACTGGAAATTCATAAGTATTCAAATTTAAGATGTATATATGTTCCTAAAGTGAATTTGTTTTCAAAATTATAATTCTAATATTCACAGAATCCTTAAAAATGTGTCTATGTTATCACTGTGAACCTGAATCTTCTTATGGTTAGATGTAATAAATACTAAAGAATTCAGTTTTCTTAACTGAAAATGAGAAGTTGGACCAAAAGACCTCAGAGGTGATTGTTCAACTCTGTGATTCTGTGTTGTTCCAATGGTTAACTTTTCTTAATATAGTTTAGGATAAATTTTAGTTTTGCAACAAATGATGAGAAAAACAACAGAATATAATACTGAAGTTGTGAATCTTTCCTCCGTCTAATTCTAAATTACTCACTGTTACCTAACAGCTGTATTTGTCCCTGCAGTGAGCAACTTTTATGTACCATGATCATATTAAACATATTGCTTTTAATTCTAAAAAATTTAACACTTCATTTAAATTTAATATTCATAAGAATTCATATATTCAGGCTTTATATCCCTCCCCTACTTATCCCCCCCCAAAAAAAACATTTGTTTTACCTGTTTTGAGTCACCATAACTCATCCAGATATACTATTGTGGAACAATAATTTCTGTTTCAACCAGTGAGCACACGATATCTGTGGTAATAAGTATGGGTATAATGTAATATATCACATCATCAATCCCTTTAGGGACTTAGGGATTTATTCTACTCCTAGTTACAAAATGGATGTTTCAATAAATTAGAAATTCAGGTCATGAGAAACATGACAATAGCTGGCACAGTGGTGGGGCAGTTCAAAACCTGTTTCAGGAAAGAAGGAAGGAAAGGGAAAAGGACAAGGAAAGGGAAAGGGAAGGAAAGGAAAGGAAAGGAAAGGAAAAGAAAGGAAAGGAAAGAACATTTTATCAAATTGACAGGAAGAATTTGATTTTGCTCATTACAATTTTTAGTCTCAAATGCATTGAACTTGAGGATATTCAGAATAACAATGACTGAATAAAGAAAAATAAGTCTTGTCTTACTTATTGTTGTAGATAATTAAATAGAATTTTTTTCTGAGTCAATGGCATATAACTTAAATGCCTGAAATATTAATTTCCCTGATGCTGGATAAAGAATTCATTGTATTATGTATACTAGAGTTTAGACATAGTTATTAGCTGCTACTACTACATGTATTTTTAACTATACCTTTCATGTTTGAGCACATTTGAATTTTATTTATTGTATTTTTTATGGTCAAAACACCATATTAGAAGTAAGGGAAAACAACTGAAAATATTTCAACATATTAGTGAATTGGGGTAATTTAACTATATTCACACTCATTCCCTTTCCAGGTATTTTGGGAGTTCAAGTGAAGGGAAAGTGGACATGAGTTATACGTTACAAATTAAATGTAAAGTTAAGTGGTGACCATTAGTGTATGAAATTAGTCAATGGTTTTCTGGCTTACTAATTGAAAAAATAAATAACCAAGTATGTAGTGTACATGCTGTAGATAATGTTTGCCAGTACATTTAAAGCCAACAGACACTAGAGTCGTGACTTCTAATGCTTCCACACCAGAACAGAAAGGAATTAAGGCCTGGCTATTCCATGTGATGCAAAGGGAGTGAATTAATAAAATAATAATACTTCTTTGGAGGAAGGTAATGAAACAATTAACAACAGAGCTGTTCTACATTCCTAACAGATTTAATGAAAAGCTGAATTCCTTGTTATCAAATTAAGCCCTTCATCCTGTCATCCATGATCCTGTTTAAAGAATATCCGTTGTTCACTTTTTTGTTTTTCTGTTCCATAATGGTGTGTAGGTATTTCTCACACAATAAAGTACAATCCAGTTTTTAATGTTGGAGTTGTTTTCTTTCATTTCTCATTCTCCCATTTTCTTGACAACAAAAGCCTTGTTATAAAAGCTTTGTTAAAATAATATGGCCATTTACACGGCAAAAGAAGGCCTGAATTTCTAGTAACTGAAAGAGGTGGTTCTCTTACAAATTCAAATTAAGTATTTTCTGTAGCCTCTTATTTTTAAGAGTAGCTTCAGTTTATAAGCAGTAACTGAAACATAGATGTTTTATTTTGGAAATCATTGGTCTTCAATTTGAAGATAGATATCATTCTGAACTCAAGAAAATTCTTAAATGTAAATAACTATCCTGGATCGTTTTAGAAATTGATTTAAATAATCCTGGATTCTTTTATTATAAATATAGAGGCAGCAGGTTTTCAAACCTTATATCACAAAGAGGAACTCATAAAACAGCTTTAAAATTTGTAAACTCTAACCCAAGTGATGTGGATTGAAAGTTGCATTAGTACAGTATCTATAATTATATAATATGATATAATGAGCTAAGGTTAAAAAATTAGGAATGTGCTTTTTGGTAAATCTCAAGATACGCTAGCGATTCCAGGAATAAAGCAGAAGAAGGCCATCAGCTGGTACATAATTCTTTGACTTCTATATTTTTGTTGTTGTTAAGTAAAGCTGATAATAAAATAATAATAATTTTTCCCCATACAGAGTTTTCTAGTTTTCTTCTGTCTGCTGAGGAAGAAGGATTCCAAACCAATAGCTCTGGCCTTCAATTATCTAATAGAAAGGAAACACTTGAACTTTTGTCTGAACCTCCAGTTCATTCAACGAAATTTGATTCCCAAAAGGAAGGCCATGTTCCAGTTTTCATCAAAGAAGTGTCAAATGTTGAAATAAGCATAGGGGATGTGGCTAAACTGTCTGTTACTGTCACTGGCATTCCCAAGCCTAAAATTCAGTGGTTCTTCAATGGAATGATGTTAATCCCTTCTGCTGACTACAAATTTGTTTTCGATGGCAATGATCATAGTCTGATCATTCTGTTCACCAAATTTGAGGATGAGGGAGAGTATACATGCATTGCCAGTAATGAATACGGACAGACAGTATGCAGTGCCTATCTAAAAATAAGTTCCAAAGGAGAGGGGCACAAAGAGACAGAACCAGAACCAGTGGAAGAAATTCTGGACAAGTTTGAAGGTCCCTGTCCTCCTTACTTTGTTAAGGAGTTCAAACCAATTCACTGTGCTCAGGGGCTCCCTGCCATCTTTGAGTACACAGTACTTGGAGAGCCTGCACCCACTGTCTTGTGGTTCAAAGAAAACAAACAGCTTTACACCAGTGTTTATTACACCATCATTCATAATCCTGATGGTTCCGGGACGCTCATTGTCAATGACCCTCAGAGGGAAGATAGTGGCCTCTATGTCTGTAAAGCAGAGAATAGGTGGGGTGAGTCCACCTGTGCTGCAGAGCTTCTCGTGCTTCTGGAAGACCCAGATGTGACTGATGCTCCCAGTAAAGCAAAGCCCATGCCAGAGGCTACTAAAGATTTTCCACCGATGTCGTTAAAGGATCCTGCCATTGAGGCATTTGACTCCGAGCAGGAAATTGCAGCTTTTGTGAAGGATACTGTTTTGAAAGCTGCTTTAATTGCAGAAGAAAACCAGCAGCTTTCTTATGAGCGTGTGATTAAAACCAAAGAACTGAGTAGCCAAGTTACTTTAGTGGCTGAACGACTGCAATCCACAGTCACGTTGGAGCAGAATATGCCTAATGCAGACAGCACCAGGGAACTCCTTTCCATCAATGGGACTCTTCATGTTCAGTCTATCAAGGAACCGTCTCCCAGTTTACAGCTGCAGATTGTCCAGGCCCAGAAAACCCTCCCCAAAGAAGATATTCTAGTGCCTCAAGAGCAAGAGTCACAGGGGGTCCTATCAGATACTGAAAAAGTCTTCCCAAGTGCTCTCTCCATAGAGGAAATTAGTTCATTACCAGTGGAGCCTCTGAAAACGTTATTAGCTGAACCTGAAGGGAGTTATCCACCATCTTCAATCGAAGAAGCTCCAGTCCATTCATATCCAACCTCTGTGGCTGAGGAAGTACTTTTACCAAAAGAAAAGACAGTATCTGCAATGGATACTGAGCAAAGAGTGATTCTGCAAAAGCAGGAGGAACAAAGTGCTCTCATCCTGAGTCAGAGCTTAGCTGAGGGCAGCATGGAAAGTTTCAAGGGTCTTGACATCACAATCTCTGAGGTCAACTGTGAGCCCCAGATCCCTTCAGAACACACATGCTCAGAAGGTGAAATTTTGATGGAAAGTACAGATCAACTGGAAAGTGCAGTGCAAGATTTTGCAGCCAGGACTGAGGAAGGCAAGTCCCTAAGGTTTCCGCTAGCATGTGAGGAAAAGCAGGTACTGCTCAAAGAGCACTCTGACAACCTGGCAGCGCCCCTGAACCAAACCAGTGAGTGTAAAAAAGAGCCCATGGTGATAAATGGTGTGCAAGAGGTGCAGGTAAGTGACGCTCTTTCTAAGGAAAGTTTGCTTTCTGGAATTCCAGAAGAAGAACGATTAAACCTCAAAACTCAGATCCGCAGGGCTTTGCAAGCAGCAGTGGCCAGTGAGCAACTGAGTCTTTTCTCTGAATGGTTAAGAAACATTGAAAGGGTGGAGATCAAGGCCATAAACTTCACCCAAGAGCCCAAACACATTATGTGCACCTACCTTATTACCTCGGTGAAGTCGCTAACGGAAGAATTAACCATTGCTATTGAAGGCATTGATCCTCAAATGGCTAACTTGAGAACGGAACTTAAGGATGCTTTGTGCTCTATTATATGTGAGGAAATAAACATCTTAACAGCTGAGGATCCCAGAATCCAGAAAGGAGGCAAAACAGGCTTGCAAGGAGAAATGGGTCCTTTTTCAGTTTCACAGAAGGTCGAAACAATCAGAGAACCCGAAGTCGAATCTAAATATCTCGTCTCTGTGGAAGAGGTCAGCTGTTTCCATGTGGAAAGTCAGATCAAAGTTGAAGATACCACACCTGTCCCTGATGAGGTTGCTTCAGTTGCTATCCCTGATGAGACACCAGACCAATCAGAGGAAAAAGGAAAGTCCCCCAGAAGTGGTACCAGGGAGGTTGGCATCGAAGAGGTACAGGAAGATGAGGGTAGCTTAGTCCAAGAACATGGTCCTGTCATACACACGCCCTTGGTGGACACTACTATGGAGGAAGGTGACCCTGTCAACCTCACGTCATCCATAACAAATGCCAAAGAGGTGAATTGGTATTATGAGGGCAAACTGGTGTGTTCAGATGAAAAGTTCAAGTGTTTACAAGATCAAAATACATACATGCTAGTAATCGACAAAGTAAATACAGAAGAACATCAAGGAACATATACCTGTGAGGCCTTGAATGAACATGGACACACAGCAACTTCTGCAAAACTCACTGTGGTCAAAAGAGGTTGGATTTTTAAGAATGAAGTGGGTCGCGCTCTAACAATCACTGAATCGTAATGTTTTAGTTTTCATCACTGAGTTTTCACTTACCTGCCTCTGCCAGGATGCAATTTGTATAGAGTAAGAATGACATCACAGACATAATCATGGTTATTAATTCTTCTCCTTTTTCCTGACTGCCTTACAGGGTAGTACATCATCATCTCCATGTTGCTATTTATTTTTAAAATAAAACGTATTTTCATATGTTTGATAATACCAACAGGTTTTTTTAGTTTATATTTACTTCAGAATACTTTAATAATATGCAATAAAAGCTGTCAGTGAACACCTAGCTCCTCTGAAATTGCCAGTCTAATCCCTAAACTCAAAATAACCATGATTAATTGTCCATTTGTGTTTCGTATTTTTACTTCTTTTTTGATGCTGTTTTCACTTCATCACTGTATTTAGTATATCACATTATGAAATGCTATTCACAGTGTACCTAGCCAGCATGGTATATTTAGAGTACATCATGTTGGTATGCATGTAAGCTCATAGCATCACCTTTTAATCATTTTTTTCACAATTCACTGCAGAGTAATGATTGAAGATGTTAAAAGCTACTTATTGTCTTCTTTTACCTTCAATGATTGTTCTCACGTTCCAGTCACTTGTCTTAAACTGCTGCAATCCATCTCATCAAATTCAACTGTTTTCCTTCATTAACAGCAACAGAAGTTAGAAGAAAACTGGTGTTCCTGTTAAGGAGGCATGCTAATGGACTCTGCTTCCCTTTGCAGCCGCCCCAGTGATCAGGAGAAGAATCGAGCCCCTGGAGGTAGCTCTGGGCCACCTGGCCAAATTCACCTGTGAGATCCACACTGCCCCCAATGTCCGCTTCCAGTGGTTTAAAGCTGGCCGAGAAATTTATGAAAGTGACAAGTGTTCTATCCGATCTTCAAATTACGTCTCCAGCCTGGAAATCCTGAGAACCCAGGTTGTTGACTGTGGCGAATACACCTGCAAAGCTTCCAACGAGTACGGCAGTGTCAGCTGTACGGCCACCCTAACTGTGACAGGTAAATGACATACATCGAGGTGCTTGTCCCATTTCATACCATTGCCTGTTTTGTTCTTTATACAGGTGCAGGATGTCCTACCAACTGGAGAGACCAATAGACATGTTATAATACAGTGGCTTGGTACTGCAGAGTCTATAGGGGGACAAGAAATCATGATTTAGAGTCATATTTCTAAGAGCAACTAAAGAAAAAATAAAAATACATTATTTTGAAAACAACATCAAGGAATCAAGTGACCAGTGGCACCTGAAAGCTTGGTTTAGGGTGTTGTTTTGTTCATTCTATTTTAAAAAATGACTAGCTTTGTGGAAATGCCTCGGATAACTCCTCATGGCCTGGTGTGGCACTTAATATGAAAAATTTCAGGACACTTTGGTGCCACTAAAAAATAAATTCCCAATGTATTTAATCATTTGGAACCAGTTAACCAGTTAAGAACAGAATTACAAACTGAAAAAATCCAAATCATAAGATGAAAGTTAAATCCTAATAAAAATACAGGACTACAAACTAGGATTCTCACCCTAGGCTTTATTATTAATTTAAAAATAAGGGCAACTATATAAATATTCTGTTCTCAGTTTCCTAATTGACCAACAGCATAACTTTTGAGTAGTTAATGCTCATTGAGTGTTTGAATTCCCTCATTAGTGAAAGAAAAAGAAAGAAAGAAAGAAAGAAAGAAAGAAAAGAAAGATTAAAGAAGAAAGAAAGAAAATGTATAGCATTTTCCTTTTCTTTGTCTCTGTCTTTCTCTTTTGCTTTCTCCTTCCAAGGGAAAGTATGACTATAAACTATGGCTTAGAGGAGTGCCTGGGTGGCTTAGTTGGTTAAGCATCTGACTCTTGGTTTTGGCTCAGGTCATGATCTCAAGGTTCATGAACTCGAGCCCCATGTTGGGCTCTGTGCTGACAGCACGGAGCTGCTTGGGATTCTCTCCCTCTCTCTCTGCCTCTCCCCTGCTTGCTCTCTATCTCTTCCTTAAAATAAACAAATGAACATTAAAACAAAACAAAACAAAAAAAAAACCTATGGCTTAGGGTCTAGGTAGCAATTACCTGTGTTTTTGACAGAAGCTATGCATTAAATATCTGGGAGGGACAGTCCCAGGTCTTTTCCAACAGAAGCATGAAGGGGAAAGGCAAAAACAGCACATCTCTTTGACTTGGAAAAGTCAGGGTTCCCTGTAGCTTCCTCACCTCTGCAACTCTTTTACATATCAGAAAATCTGAAACCCAGATCCCTGATAACCCATCTATTGGTTTCACTTTGTGATCAAAGAGTCTCCATGCAACCAACTAATGGCAGTATTCTTAAGGACACTTTTGAAAACCTCTTCTCCCAAATTAGGCCAGTTCAGTAACAGGACTGATACCTGAACTTTCAAATAACAAGAGCAAAAGAAGGAAGAGATTTTTTTCTTAATTGGAAAGGCTTCCTTCAAAGTGCAGAATGAAAATGGGAAATTACTGGTGTAAATATTTTTACAAGTTTGAAATGATTTAGGGGATGAATTCAAAGTTGGGCCATTTAAGGAGTTGCTGATGGTTGACATGAAGGTTAGAGAGACTTCACAACACTAACTTGATCTTCTTATCACTTAATGAATGTCCCTACTCTTCAGAAGAGTCAAGTGCATTTTCTTTATCTTCTTACACAGTCTTCTAATTTACAGAATTAAAGTATCAGCTGAATTACCTATCAAATAATTCAGACAACTAATCAACTACTAAAGTGGACAAATCTTTTAACTGTATTAAGTTGATGTTGCTGCTAGATAAAGCAACAGTTGTTCTTTCCTTTAATAGAGACATAAAGTGTTGTCTCGCTCCTGTATAAAGGACTCACTCATCCCTTTCCTTGGACAGATCTTTTCATCTTATTATCCTATCTTAAACAATGTCTCATGTCTATCTAAATATAGAACTCATCTCCTCCCTTTCTTAGAATGTTAAGTTACAACAAGAGCTTCCATGGAGACAAAATGTAACGTTGAAAAAATTTCTTTTGCAGAGGCATATCCACCAAGCTTTTACTCCAGACCTAAGTCCATTACAACTTTTGTGGGTAAGACAGCCAAGTTCCTCTGCACAGTGTTAGGGACCCCCGTGATTGAAACCATTTGGCAGAAAGACGGCGCTGCACTATCACCTTCCCCTAACCGCAAGATTTCAGATGCAGAAAACAAACACATTTTAGAACTCTCAAATCTTACAGTTCAAGATAGAGGAGTTTATTCTTGTAAAGCTTCTAACAAGTTTGGAGCTGACATCTGCCAAGCTGAGTTAATCATAATCGACAAGCCGCGTTTCATTAAAGAATTGGAGCCTGTGCAATCAGCTATCAATAAGAAGATCCGCCTTGAGTGCCAAGTAGACGAAGACAGAAAAGTTACAGTAACATGGAACAAAGATGGGCAAAAACTTCCCCCTGGGAAAGATTATAAGATCTATTTTGAAGATAAAATAGCATCGCTTGAGATCCCTCTGGCCAAACTAAAAGATTCAGGAACCTATGTCTGTACAGCTTCCAATGAGGCTGGGAGCAGCTCCTCTTCAGCCACAGTGACTATCAGAGGTAAGAAATGCATGAATATCATCTTTCGCTTCCTTCTCTTTAAGGATGCCGCTGTAGAAAATCTTTGGCAAACAATGCAGCCCCTACATTTTATTATTAAAATAATTTCATCCAAGAAATTGTTTTGGTTTGGGGAAATCCTGGCATTGTTTGATTTTATGTTTTCAATCTTCTTTGGAAATCACTTTGTTCTTTTAAAGCTGTCTGCCATTAACAAAGCTTGCTTAAAATTTCTTCTAAGAACGTCGAGTGTCTAGGCGACTCTTGACTGTCTTCTTTTATAAAATTGTATTTTGTGTAAGTTGAGTTTGCTTGTTTTGTGTTTGCTTGTTTGTTTGTTTGTTTGTTTTTTAATTGAGAGCCTGGGAAAGTGTTTTATAATCATGGAAACAGGGAGAGCTATTGAGTGCACCATAACCTTTACAGAACTTTCATCGAGATATTTTATGTGTGTTGTGTCTTTTGGTTGTAATATGTCTACTTTTCTTTTGTGGAGTTTATGCTTCAGATCTCTTTCCTTTTTCTTTTTTGTTAACTTCCTGTAGAGCCACCATCCTTTGTGAAGAAGGTGGATCCCTCTTATTTAATGCTCCCAGGTGAATCAGCACGCCTCCATTGCAAGCTGAAAGGCTCACCTGTGATCCAGGTTACTTGGTTTAAAAATAACAAAGAACTTAATGAGAGTAACACTATTCGAATGTCTTTTGTCAATTCTGAGGCTGTGCTTGATATTACGGATGTGAAAGTTGAAGACAGTGGCAATTACTCTTGTGAAGCGGTGAATGATGTTGGCAGTGACAGCTGCAGTGCCGAAATAGTTATCAAAGGTTTGTTTACTCAGAGTCCTTTGTGTTTCTGAGACAAGATTTTCTTTTTAATTGCTGGTAACCCGTTACTTATACGATGCTTTCGTGCTTTTGTAGAGCCTCCTTCTTTCATCAAAACTCTTGAGCCTGCAGATATAGTGAGAGGAACGAATGCCCTTCTTCAGTGTGAAGTCTCAGGCACTGGACCATTTGAAATTAGCTGGTTCAAAGATAAGAAGCAAATTCGGAGTAGTAAAAAGTACAGGTTGTTTTCTCAGAAGTCTCTTGTGTTCCTGGAGATATTTTCTTTCAATAGTGCAGACGTGGGTGACTATGAATGTGTCGTTGCTAATGAAGTTGGGAAGTGTGGCTGCGTTGCAACACATTTGTTAAAAGGTCAGTGCTTAAACATAATGATGTCTCTTTAATAAATTGTCAAGGTAGCTTTCCTAACCCATGGAAGGAAAGCTGGTGCCTTCTCTCCTCCTAATCTTTGAAAATATGTTTCACCTTTGGTTTAACCTGGGACCTTGGGGACAAAGCCAGTGACCTTCATCCAGTCTTTATTCTGAGATCACTGTAAACATTTAATCTCAGATAACAAAAGTGGATTATGGAATAATCTCCTATAATCATTTTGTCAGCTGGTAACCGTGTGTCTTCTATGCTTCTTTCTCTTGGATGGAGTTGTCATTCTTCTTAAATTTCAATATATTCTTCTAATTGGCCAACACCATGGGATAGCAATATTGGCAAGATAAATGTAATCTAGATTAAAACACTTAGATGTATATGGTGTTGAAAGTGCTTGGGAATTGATAAGTTTTGTCTGTTCTCTTTCTTTAACTAGAACCACCAACCTTTGTAAAGAAAGTAGATGATTTTACTGCACTAGCAGGTCAAACTGTTACCTTACAAGCTGCCGTGAGAGGGTCAGAACCCATTTCTGTTGTATGGATGAAAGGACAGGAGATCATTAAAGAAGATGGAAAAATCAAAATGAGCTTTTCTAATGGTGTTGCGGTCCTGATAATCCCTGATGTTCAGATTAGTTTGGGTGGCAAATACACATGCCTGGCTGAAAATGAAGCCGGAAGCCAAACATCTGTTGGGGAATTAATAGTTAAAGGTTCGTGTAGGAACATTTTTACTTAGAGTCAATATTTCCATTTAAAGCGAAACCTTAATGCACTTTTCGGCATGCTAACCATTTAATACCATTGTAGAACCTGCCAAAATCGTTGAGAGAGCAGAACTGATCCAGGTGACGGCAGGAGACCCAGCCACACTGGAGTACACGGTCACAGGCACCCCAGAACTCAAGCCCAAATGGTACAAAGATGGGAGACCTTTGGTTGCTAGTAAAAAGTATCGAATAAGTTTTAAAAACAATGTGGCCCAACTCAAATTTTATTCAGCTGAACTGCATGACAGTGGCCAATACACATTTGAGATTTCCAACGAAGTGGGCAGCAGCTCCTGTGAAACAACATTCACTGTATTAGGTTAGTATCTTCAGAAACCTGTGCCACGAGTTCCCTTGAAACCCAACAAATGAGCAAAAATGAAACCACCGAGCCCTTTTCCATGCTCATCTTTCTTTTCTTCTTGTGCCACGAACAGATAGAGACATCGCTCCATTTTTTACCAAACCCCTGCGCAACATGGATAGCGTTGTTAGCAGTACCTGCAGGCTGGACTGCAAAATCGCTGGCTCCCTCCCAATGAGGGTGTCCTGGTTTAAGGATGGTAGAGAAATAGCTTCTTCTGACAAGTACAGAATAGCGTTTGTGGAAGGCACGGCCTCTCTGGAGATCAGCAGAGTAGACATGAACGATGCAGGCAATTTCACCTGTCGAGCCACAAATTCCGTGGGAAGCAAAGACAGCAGCGGAGCCCTGATTGTGCAAGGTTGGCTGGACACTTTGCATTTCATTCTAATGTAGACGATGTTCCAGTTAAGACTTCTTCCCTTAGATCATGCCTCTTAACTCTTAGAAATTCTTTCTTCTGCCCCTTCTTTAGAACCACCCAGTTTTGTAATTAAACCTGCATCAAAGGATGTTCTGCCTGGCTCAGCAGTCTGCCTGAAGAGCACCTTCCAAGGGTCCACTCCTCTCAAAATCAGATGGTTTAAGGGTGACAAAGAGCTTGTTTCTGGTGGGAGCTGCTATATTACCAAAGAAGCTTTAGAAAGTTCCCTGGAACTCTATGCAGTAAAAACCTCCGATTCGGGCACATATACCTGTAAAGTCAGCAACGTCGCCGGAAACGTGGAGTGCAGTGCAAACTTATTTGTAAAAGGTCTGCATTGTTTTCTTGACATCTTTGTGCTACCATCGTTCTAGGTTCTTTCCTCTTCCTCATTTCTCTTCATAACTTCCTTCCTTCCACAGAACCGGCCATGTTTGTTGAAAAGTTAGAGCCATCACAGTTGTTAAAGAAGGGAGATGCCACCCAGCTGGCCTGCAAAGTAACTGGTACCCCTCCAATTAAAATAACATGGTTTGCAAATGATAGAGAAATTAAGGAGAGCAGCAAACACAAAATGTCTTTTGTGGAGTCCACTGCGGTCCTAAGACTTACAGACGTTGCCATCGAAGACAGCGGTGAATATATGTGTGAGGCTCAAAATGAGGCTGGCAGTGACCACTGTGGTAGCATTTTAATAGTCAAAGGTTTGTGTCCACCTTGCCCCTTGGTTTACCAAAGTTGTGGCCCATAGCATAGATTCCTCCCTCACTAACTCAAAATAATTCCTCTTCTGTAGAGTCACCTTACTTTACCAAGGAATTTAAGCCAATTGAGGTGTTGAAGGAATACGATGTCATGTTGCTCGCCGAGGTGGCAGGCACACCTCCCTTTGAGATCACTTGGTTCAAAGACAACACAACGCTGCGAAGTGGTAGGAAGTATAAAACCTTGGTTCAGGACCGGCTGGTTAGCCTGCAGATCCTCAAGTTTGTAGCTGCAGATGCTGGTGAATACCAGTGTCGGGTGACCAATGAGGTGGGCAGCAGCACCTGCAGTGCCCGGGTGACTTTAAGAGGTTAGTGTCAGTTCAAATGATGCACTGGCTCTTCTGCAGAATCAACTCTTCTTTAGAAAAAAAAATCTAGTTTTGGTGTAAAGCTGACATTGATTGAGAATTATTCTTCTATTAGAACCTCCAACCTTTGTAAAGAAGATCGAGAGTACCAGCTCCCTTCGAGGAGGCACGGCTGCCTTCCAGGCCACTCTGAAGGGCTCCTTGCCAATCACGGTGACTTGGTTAAAAGACAACGATGAAATCACCGAAGACAATAATATAAGAATGACCTTTGAGAACAACGTGGCTAGTCTGTACCTCAGTGGCATTGAAGTCAAGCATGATGGGAAATATGTCTGTCAGGCCAAAAATGATGCAGGAATACAAAGATGTTCTGCATTGCTCTCAGTTAAAGGTCGGTTCAGAAAGTTTGCCATGGGTTTTAGGAACTAATGCAGATGTAAGCCTTTTAGCAGAGTGATTCACAACCCACACCTATCCCTTTGTTTTCTACAGAACCTGCAACAATCACCGAGGAGGCTGTGTCTATAGATGTCACCCAAGGAGACCCAGCCACTTTGCAGGTTAAATTTTCAGGGACCAAGGAGATTACAGCCAGATGGTTTAAAGATGGCCAAGAGCTGACCCTGGGCCAAAAATACAAAATCAGCGTCAGTGACACAGTCTCTGTGCTGAAGATTATTTCTACAGAAAAGAGAGATAGTGGAGAATACACTTTTGAGGTCCAGAATGATGTTGGCAGAAGCAGCTGCAAAGCTAGCATTAATGTATTAGGTTGGTATTGAAACGGGGTATCCTGTGCTCCTCCACATCTTACAGTCTCAGAGAAAATGCAGATTGCTGGGTTGACCTAACTTTTCTTGTTGTTTTCTGCTTTTTCATCACATAGATCTTATCATACCTCCCTCATTCACCAAAAAGCTGAAGAAAATGGACAGCATTAAAGGGTCTTTCATTGACCTGGAGTGTATAGTGGCTGGGTCCCATCCCATAAGCATCCAATGGTTCAAAGACGACCAAGAAATATCAGCTAGTGAGAAATACAAATTCTCTTTTCATGACAACACTGCCTTCTTGGAAATCACTCAGCTGGAAGGTTCAGACAGTGGGACATATACTTGTTCTGCCACTAATAAGGCAGGACACAACCAGTGCAGTGGCCATCTTACAGTCAAAGGTTGGCATTTTTTATCTCCACTTATCAACAACTTCTTGCTCTCTCATTTCTTAATTGTCACCCTTATTGCTCCATTCCAAAATAAACCTGCCTTTCTCTTTTTACTCCTTTTTCTTTCATCCCAGAACCCCCTTACTTCATGGAAAAGCCACAGTCACAAGATGTCAACCCCAATGCAAGGGTTCAGTTAAAGGCTCTTGTGGGTGGTACTGCACCCATGACAATAAAGTGGTTTAAAGATAACAAAGAGTTGCACTCGGGAGCGGCTCGCTCAGTCTGGAAGGATGACACCTCCACCATTCTGGAGCTCTTTTCAGCCAAAGCTGCTGACTCTGGGACCTACATTTGTCAACTAAGCAATGATGTTGGCACAGCAACCAGTAAAGCCACTCTCTTTGTGAAAGGTCTGATCTCTGCATACACCTCTCTTGCTAGTCTAGCTTTTCCTGGAGGGAGGGAAGAGGCTTAAGAAAGCGATTTTGGCCTTTGTTTTACAAAAATGTTCAACATCACACTCTTTTCCCCATCTTTAGAACCTCCTCAATTCATTAAGAAGCCCAGCCCTGTATTAGTGCTGAGAAATGGACAGTCTACAACATTTGAATGCCAAATAACAGGCACTCCTGAAATCAGAGTTGCTTGGTATCTGGACGGCAATGAAATAACGGCCATTAAGAAACATGGCATTTCCTTCATCGATGGTTTAGCCACTTTCCAAATTTCTGGTGCCAGGGTAGAAAACAGCGGGACTTACGTCTGTGAAGCCCGTAATGATGCAGGCACGGCAAGCTGCAGCATTGAATTAAAAGTGAAAGGTTTGTGACCGGATCTCCTTTCCATTTGGGCTGTGCTGCCGGCCAGGCCCTGGGTCTTCCCTTGAGTAAGCCAGTCTCTGTCTTCCTTTCGAATCCTTAGAACCTCCCACCTTTATCAGGGAGCTGAAGCCTGTGGAAGTAGTGAAAGACAGCGATGTGGAGCTGGAATGTGAAGTGATGGGAACCGCTCCATTTGAAGTCACGTGGCTGAAGAATAACAAGGAAATCCGAGGCAGCAAAAAGTACACCCTGAGTGGCAGAGTATCTGTGTTTAACCTCCATATCACCAAATGTGACCCTTCAGACACTGGTGAATACCAGTGCATCGTATCCAATGAAGGCGGCAGCTGCTCTTGCAGTACTAGAGTCTCCCTCAAAGGTCAGTCATACACACAAGAAGCAGGCTGCCATGCAGAAATTTGGTAAAGCTCTTTAATTTTATGATTACGAGGAGAAGTTCAAATATCCCTCTTCTTTTCGCACTGTCTGATTCCATCACAGAACCACCGTCGTTCACTAAGAAGATAGAGAATGTCACTACTGTTTTGAAAACTTCTGCCACCTTTCAGAGTACCGTGGCGGGCGCTCCTCCCATCTCCATAACCTGGCTAAAGGATGATCACATTCTCAATGAAGATGATAATGTTCATATTTCATTTGTGAACAATGTGGCCACACTTCAGATCCGGGCTGTGGACAATGGGCACAGCGGAAGATACACGTGTCAAGCCAAGAACGAGTCAGGAATTGAGAGGTGTTATGCTTTCCTTTTAGTGCAAGGTTTGTAAGCCTTTCTCTTGAGAACTTAGTCTGTGGGGACAATTTCACAAGCACGCCTTAGTTCTCGTAGAATTATCAATGCAACTAATTTGCATTTTTAATTCTCACTGCAGAACCTGCTCAAATCCTAGAGAAAGCTAAATCCGTTGACGTTACTGAGAAAGACCCAGTCACGCTGGAGTGTGTTGTGGCTGGAACACCAGAACTCAAAGTGAAGTGGCTCAAAGATGGAAAACAAATTGTGCCCAGTAGATACTTTTCGATGAGTTTTGAAAATAACGTGGCCAGTTTTAGGATTCAGTCGGTAATGAAGCAAGACAGTGGTCAGTATACTTTCAAGGTGGAAAACGACTTTGGAAGCAGCAGCTGTGACGCCTACCTGAGAGTGCTAGGTTTGTATTTTGGCGCTAGTTGGCTTCTCTTCCTTATTTCTACTATTTAATACCCTTTGTAAACAAATGGCAACATACTGATGGATGTGTTTTGCTGTTTGCGTTGGATAGATGAAAATATTCCTCCATCATTCACCAAAAAATTAACCAAAATGGATAAGGTTCTGGGCTCTTCTATACGTATGGAGTGCAAGGTTTCTGGCTCACTTCCTATTAGTGCTCAGTGGTTTAAGGATGGAAAAGAAATATCTACAAGTGCAAAATACAGACTTGTCTGTCATGAAAACACTGTGTCACTGGAAGTCAATAATCTGGAATTAGAAGATACTGCAAATTACACATGCAGGGTCTCAAATGTAGCAGGAGACGATGCGTGCAGTGGCATCTTAACTGTTAAAGGTTAGAACTTCTCTTCCTCTTCTTGATTCTTCTTTGTGATTGCTTTTTAAATGTACCACGCTTACCTTGTATTCTTTATAGCTAAAAGTCTTAATAATTCTGTTTCTTTAGCTACATATTTATTGAGTTCAAGAAATATATGGTCATCACCTCTTTTCAGAAATGTTTTCTTATATGTCTATAAGACTGTCAAAATAGTTTACAAGGGATCTAATTAAATATGTTTCTCTTAACATCTATAGAACCACCAAGCTTCCTAGTGAAACCTGAGCGACAACAAGCAATACCTGATTCTACAGTAGAATTTAAAGCAGTACTGAAAGGAACACCACCATTTAAAATAAAGTGGTTTAAAGATGATGTGGAACTTGCCTCTGGACCTACATGTTTCATTGGCTTGGAAGGGTCAACTACCTTCTTAAATCTCTATTCGGTGGATGCTTCCAAGACTGGACAATATACTTGCCAAGTTACCAATGATGTTGGTAGCGACTCTTGTACTACAATGTTGCTTGTGACAGGTGTGCAAGTTTGATTGTTTTATGTGTCTGACCTCTGGCTCCTTTCTGTACAATGCATCTTCCCAATCAAGAAAGTACACCTCTCTCTAACAGTGCACTGTATTATGCCGGGCATTGTTCGTCTTTTCCTCTTTCCTACATATTACCTAATGTGGCTTTTGTTATTTATATCGATTTTCCCATAATCTCCTCTTTCTTTCACTCTCTAGAACCACCAAAGTTTGTAAAGAAATTAGACGCATCCAAGATAGTGAAAGCAGGTGACTCGGCACGACTTGAATGCAAGATAACCGGATCCCCAGAAATCAGAGTTGTGTGGTACAGAAATGAACATGAACTCCAAGCCAGTGATAAATACAGAATGACTTTCATTGACTCAGTGGCTGTCATACAGATGAACAATCTCAGTACTGAGGACGGTGGGGATTTCATTTGTGAGGCTCAGAATCCTGCTGGCAGCACAAGCTGTAGTACCAAGGTTATCGTAAAAGGTAGAAATCTCTTTCTTCTGTTCCTCGTTACCTAAAAACCTTCTTCTCCCCTGCTGTAGCAGAACTCTTTTTTTCTTTCACTGTCATTTTAGCTTCCATTTAAGATCATAGACTCTTTTCCCAAACTAATATTACTTCCCTTTTCAGATGTTATTTCTTCTTAAGATTTGCTTACACGTAGCCAATCATTCTGGGATATTTTTCATGTTATTCCAGTGCCATAATTCTGATCACCTCAACACATTAGCCAAGCAATTCAAATTAGATGTTTCACAAACATACCAAAAAAAAAGTAGGCATTTTAAAATTAATTTTTGCCTTCAATAACCTTATGAATGGATCATCATCCTCATGATAATCTTTATCATTAATAACAAATAATATTTAGTGGCTCCTGGGTGGCTCAGTCGGTTAAGTGTCCCACTTCAGCTCAGGTCATGATCTCACCGTCTGTGATTTTGAGCCCCGTGTCAGGCTCTGTGCTGACAACTCAGAGCCTGGAGCCTGCTTCGGATTCTGTGTCTCCCTCTCTCTCTGCCCATCACCCACTCACACTCTGTCTCTCTCTGCCTCTCAACAATGAATAAACATTAAAAAAATTTTTAAATAAAAATAACAAGCAATATTTTACTCCATATATATATGGTACAAGCAATATGGGTTTAACCCTACATTTAAAAGAGGAAAATTATATATTTTTCTCTCTCTCTAGAATTGGTTCCTATTTTTTTTTAAATTATATCACTATACTCTTAGTACTAGTTATCTGCAGCCATTTTCCAATATTTTTATCACAAAGTCCAAGTCTGTCATGGTGTGAGGCAATTATTTCAATAACATTTGTTGACATGGAAGATTAGATCACAGATATCATGGTGGCTTCTAAGTATCTTAGTTATAGAGCATATACAAAAAATTTCAGCCCTGAAGTCAGGATTCCATACCTCATGCAAATCATCTTAATTAAGGTACTTGGGTTTGGTTTTTGTTTTACAACTTTTGCATCAATCCTTATAGTCCAAGATAAATTAGTAAGGTAAGGTAGATAGAAGTTGAGCTGTTTTGGAAAGACATCTAGGGGGTCTAGTCTGAGCTCTCTCCCAAGGAAGCGGAGTGATTTTACAAAGGCTAACGTTGCCCATTACAGTATCTTGACTCTTTCTTCCAACTTAAAAACAAAGAAATAAATATATTCTATGGAATTAAATAGCCCAATTCATTAGAAATTCTTGTTTTTTACAGAACCACCTGTTTTTAGCAGCTTCCCGCCTGTAGTAGAAACCCTTAAAAATACTGAAGTTAGTCTTGAGTGTGAACTTTCGGGAACACCGCCATTTGAGGTGATATGGTACAAAGACAAGCGGCAACTGCGAAGTAGCAAGAAATACAAGATTGCCTCCAAAAATTTCCATGCAAGTATTCACGTTCTCAATGTTGAAACCTCAGACATTGGTGAATACCACTGCAAGGCACGGAATGAAGTGGGAAGTGATACTTGCATTTGTATTGTCAAATTGAAAGGTAAGTATATTTCCTGCGCATGGTGGAAATGGCAGGAATGTGCCCAACACTTATTTCCTCTCTCTCTCTTCCATTGTCTGGACAATGTTCTCAACAGTCTCCACCCATCTTTCCCTGTTCAGAACCACCAAGATTTGTCTCCAAACTGAACAGCCTCACCGTTGTGGCTGGCGAGCCTGCTGAGTTACAAGCATCCATAGAAGGAGCCCAGCCTATTTCTGTCCAGTGGCTTAAAGAGAAGGAAGAAGTGATCAGAGAAAGTGAAAACATCAGAATTACATTTGTAGAAAATGTTGCAACTCTGCAGTTTGCAAAAGCAGAACCAGCTAATGCTGGGAAGTATATCTGCCAAATCAAGAATGATGGTGGAATGAGGGAAAACATGGCCACGCTCACTGTTTTAGGTTGGTACAATATAGTATGATGGTCCCCTGATAGAAGGTGGGGCCAAACACTGAGAAGACTTACTGAGAGTCACTGGTAGAATCTCTTGTTCTGAATTTCTTCTAGAATGATACTAATACTTTCTTATTTGAAAGGTTTAAGAGAAAGGACCTAATCGACCTTCTTCTTCTTTTTCTTCTTCTTTTTTTTCCCCTAATTGATCTTTTAAACACTCTTTCCTATTTCTGTGATCCTGACAAAAATTAGCTATCTGTTTGATTATTTACCTACTACTTTTCTTGATGGATTAGCAGATGCAATCATGACTCTCTTTTGCTTAAGCATGAAAACTGTTGGGAGCCAGCATATGCAACAAAGAAATTTTGGTTCCAAAGTACTGGTTGTTAAAACTCACAAGAACTCCCAAGATCAAAGTTTGATAGGAAAGACTTCCACTTGCATCTTTGAACAATTTAGCAATTGTTTGGATGACAACTTTGAAAAAAAAAAAAAAAACTGGCTCTAGAACCTTAAAAAAAATAAAGCAGGAATATCAATTCATAACATGAATCCTTTGCTCTAAAGAGGGTCAAATGCAAATGAATACACATTGCCCAATGTGTATTGTCTGAATTGTTTTGGAAATCAACTAGTGCACAAGAACATTTCTTAATAATTCCCATAATTTCATGATAGCACGTAATTGTGGAATCACATTTTGAGGTCTAGAGAGAGAGCCTAACATAACCACACCACTGGAAGAAACAATGTGAGTGAATTTGAGAGTAGAGGCATGGTTAAGGTAATGGAATTTGACAGACGGCTGTCACGTTTTATTTCAGAGCCTGCAGTCATTGTTGAGAAGGCAGGACCAATGACGGTGACCGTGGGAGAAACGTGCACTCTGGAGTGTAAGGTGGCTGGCACTCCCGAACTCTCAGTTGAATGGTACAAGGACGGAAAGCTGTTGACCAGCAGCCAAAAACACAAATTTAGCTTCTACAACAGAATCTCTTCCTTAAAGATTCTCTCTGTTGAAAGGCAAGACGCAGGCACATACACTTTCCAGGTGCAAAATAATGTTGGAAAAAGCAGCTGTACGGCTGTGGTTGATGTTTCAGGTTAGTTCCGATCCGTTCCCCATGTTGCATGTGTGAATTCCTTTCACCGGTTTCCTTCTCTCAAGTCTCTTCTGCTCTTTCAAATCCTGATGAGTCTCTTGCCTTTCTTCACACAGACCGAATGGTCCCTCCCTCTTTCACACGAAGACTGAGAGATACCGCCGGGGTGCTGGGTACTTCGTGCATCTTGGAGTGCAAAGTAGCTGGCTCATCACCTATCTCTGTTGCCTGGTTTCATGAGAGAACTAAGATTGTCAGTGGAGCAAAGTACCAAACCACATTTTCAGATAATGTCTGCACCCTGCAGCTGAATTCTCTGGATTCCTCAGATATGGGCAATTACACATGCGTGGCTGCGAATGCCGCTGGGTCTGATGAGTGTCGTGCCGTGTTGGCCGTACAAGGTCAGTGTTATAGATGCAAACCGTTTCTTACAGATTCCTCTCTGGGTGCACATCCAGGCATGCATCTGACACACATTCAAAAGTGCTCTTTGTCTTTGATTCAAAGTTGCAGCTTAGAAGCTTATAGGCTCTTTTCACTGTCCTCCATGTCTATGTAGAACCACCATCTTTTGTGAAGGAACCTGAACCTGTGGAGATACTACCAGGCAAAAACGTCACCTTCACAAGTGTTATTAGAGGATCCCCTCCGTTCAAGGTGGGCTGGTTCAGAGGTGCCAGGGAACTGGTGAGAGGAGACCAGTGCAACATCTATTTTGAAGACACTGTGGCAGAACTGGAATTATTTAATGTGGACATCTCTCAGAGTGGGGAGTATACTTGTGTGGTTTCTAACAGTGCTGGCCAAACATCCTGCACTACTCGCCTCTTTGTAAAAGGTTTGCTCAAGTGCATTTCTCTTCCTACTCTTTATACATTGACATCTTTGTGCTTTTACTGTGTTTGATTGCTATGCTTTGTCACTCACCAGAACCAGCTACGTTTGTGAAGAGGTTAAGCGATCAGTCTGTGGAACCAGGGAAGTCCATAATTCTGGAGAGCACCTATACTGGAACCCTTCCAATTTCAGTTACCTGGAAAAAGGATGGTTTTGACATAACTCCATCTGAAAAATGCAGCATAGTCACAACAGAGAAAACTTGCATCCTAGAAATCCTGAACAGCACAAAAAGAGACGCGGGACAGTACTCCTGCGAAATTGAAAATGAGGCAGGGAAGGATGTTTGCAAAGCTTTGGTATCAACATTAGGTGTGTTGTCTTATTCTCTCTTTTACTAATTGGCATTGAGGTAACACAAAGCATGGGTCTGTTTGGTTTTCTTTAATTCCAGTCGCTGATTGCAATCCTTTGTTCTTTAGAACCACCTTATTTTGTTACGGAACTGGAGCCTCTGGAGGCATCCGTTGGAGATTCAGTTTCTTTACAATGCCAAGTTGCTGGGACACCAGAAATTACAGTGTCTTGGTACAAAGGAGACACCAAGTTACGGCCAACTCCTGAATACAGGACCTATTTTACAAACAATGTGGCCACGCTTGTTTTTAACAAAGTGAACATTAACGACAGTGGAGAGTACACCTGTAAAGCAGAAAATAGTATAGGAACTGCTTCGTCTAAGACTGTCTTCAGAATTCAAGGTGATGATATTATTTTAGAAATTAAGAAAATTTGAAATCTTAATTCTTCTCTCTTTGTGGAGAAATTTTCACTTCATCTACTAATGACTCCAGTATTGCTTGTCTTCCTACAGAGCGCCAACTCCCACCTTCCTTTGCAAGACAACTGAAAGACATCGAACAAACTGTTGGGCTTCCAGTTACACTCACTTGTCGATTAAATGGCTCCGCACCCATCCAAGTGTGCTGGTATAGAGATGGGGTACTTTTACGAGATGATGAAAATCTACAGATGTCATTTGTAGATAACGTGGCAACTTTAAAAATTTTGCAAACTGACTTGAGCCACTCTGGCCAGTACTCCTGCTCAGCGTCTAACCCACTTGGAACAGCATCTTCTAGTGCTAGACTGACGGCAAGAGGTTTGTTCCCACGTTAATCTTTCTCTTTGCGAACCATGACTTCTTATTCATTGTCAGAAGAGAAATGGCCAATGAAAAAAGTAAAACAAAACAAAATGTCCATTGCCTTTTCTTTTCATTTTCCAGAACCTAAGAAATCTCCATTCTTTGACATCAAGCCTGTATCTATAGATGTCATTGCTGGGGAAAGTGCTGACTTTGAGTGTCATGTTACTGGTGCTCAACCAATGCGAATCACTTGGTCAAAAGACAACAAGGAGATACGTCCTGGAGGAAATTATACTATCACATGTGTGGGAAACACTCCCCATTTAAGAATTCTTAAAGTAGGCAAAGGGGACTCCGGGCAATATACTTGCCAAGCAACCAATGATGTTGGCAAAGACATGTGCTCGGCTCAACTCAGTGTAAAAGGTATCATTATATGGTGTCTACCAGAATTTGTTCCTTCCCACATTTGCATAATTGTCTTCTAAAAAGTTTCTTTAGCTTTTAAATTTTGGGGGTAAACTAACCGGGTCATGTTAGAACGTATGTTAGTGTTGAAGAAAACATTAATCAATGTTCTGTTTTGTCTTTTTTTTTTTTTTAATGTTTATTATTTTTGAGAGAGACAGAGACAGAGAGCAAGCATGGGAGGGGCAGAGAGACAGGGGGACACAGAATTGGAAGCAGGCTCCAGGCTCTGAGCTGTCAGCACAGAGCCTGATGCGGGTCTCGAACTCACGAGCTATGAGATCATGACCTGAGCTGAAGTTGGACACTTAACCAACTGAGCCACCCAGGCGCCCCTGTTTTGTCTTTATATTGTTCTTTAAATCAGTGTTATCTCTAAGTGTGATCCTATCAAATAGTGTTTAATTGAAATTTGTTAAATATTGTTTCAACTGTCCATTCTCATTTTTTGTACTTTTCTGTCATATGCATTCTGATTTATCATTACTAAATTTTGATCAAATACCTCTATAATACATTAACTTATATGTTTCAGTTTATATATCAAACTACAAAAATAAACTTAACAGTTAAACCCTCTATTAAAAGCTTATTTTATAGAAAAGATAACATGTTACCATAAAATTATCAGGCAGTATATTCTTCATAAACCAGTGACCAGTTTAAATATGTGTTTGTGGGATCTTCAACTACAAACATAAGCTATTTTTTTCCTTTGATTTACTAGAACCTCCCAAGTTTGTTAAGAAACTAGAAGCTTCAAAAATTGCAAAACAGGGAGAACCCATCCAACTGGAATGTAAAATAAGTGGTTCCCCAGAAATCAAAGTTTTGTGGTTCCGAAACGACAGTGAACTTCATGAAAGTTGGAAATACAACATGTCATTCGTTAATTCTGTGGCATTGCTTACCATCAATGAAGCCAGCACTGAGGACAGTGGGGACTATATCTGTGAGGCCCATAATGGTGTTGGGGACGCCAGCTGCAGCACAGCCCTGACTGTTAAAGGTTAGACACACTAAGCATCTTTCTTTTCCTCTGATTTGATTCTTTCTCAACAATGTTATGAGCTCCAAACTAAAAAGGCTCATTAAGAGGATTTGCTTGTAGTTCTTAAATTAGTTTTTACGAATTATTATTTCTGGTGTTTGTTAGCGTAAATGTCATATGGTCACACCAATCCCTCTTAATGATTCTGGATTCTAAGATATTTTTTTGCTTTTTAGCTAGCAAATATTCTCATCATTTAACTTCTTTTTTTTTTCTTCTGGTAGCACCTCCCGTTTTCACTCAGAAGCCTTCTCCAGTAGGAGCTCTTAAAGGTTCTGATGTTATCTTGCAATGTGAAATTTCGGGAACCCCCCCATTTGAAGTGGTGTGGGTTAAAGATCGAAAGCAAGTTCGAAGCAGCAAGAAATTTAAAGTCACTTCAAAAAATTTTGATACAAGTCTTCATATCCTTAATCTTGAAGCCTCCGATGTAGGAGAATATCACTGCAAAGCTACTAATGAGGTGGGAAGCGACACATGTGTTTGCACTGTCAAGTTCAAAGGTTTGTATACATGGGCACAAAAACATATGCCTCTTCCTTTCATCTTTTCTTGCTCAACTAATAATTTATGTGGCTGTGAGTCTCTTTATTTTCTCTAACCACAAATTTCTTTCATTAGAACCCCCACGGTTTGTGAAAAAGCTAAGCGACACCTCAACCCTTATTGGGGATCCTGTTGAGTTACGGGCTGTAGTGGAAGGCTTCCAGCCAATTTCTGTTGTCTGGCTGAAAGATAAAGGTGAAGTCATCAGAGAGAGTGAAAACACTAGGATTTCATTCATTGATAATGTTGCAACCCTCCAACTTGGGAGCCCGGAAGCATCTAATTCTGGAAAATATGTGTGCCAAATCAAAAATGAAGCTGGAATGAGAGAATGTTCAGCAGTCTTGACTGTACTAGGTTAGTAATGAAGTAAAACCTGAGAAAAAAATCAAATTGGCCCATGATCATCATCTGCAAATAGTACTCTTACCCCATAATATATTGATCACACTCTTAGTTTGGAAGGTGACTTTATTTTCAATGCATTATACTTCTTCTTTTAGAACCAGCCAGAATCCTAGAGAAGCCAGAACCCATGACTGTCACTACTGGAAATCCTTTTGCTTTAGAGTGTGTAGTGACTGGAACCCCCGAACTTTCAGTCAAGTGGTTCAAAGATGGGAGAGAATTATCTGCAGACAGCAAACATCACATTACATTCATCAACAAAGTGGCTTCAGTTAAAATCCCTTGCGCAGAGATGAGCGACAAGGGGTTATATAGCTTTGAAGTGAGAAACAGCGTTGGTAAAAGTAGCTGTTCTGTGTCTGTCCACGTTTCCGGTGAGTGGTAGGAGGTTCTCATGAGTATATAATTTTTCCTAGAAAAACAAAAAAAGAAAGCTTCTCTTATCAAAGGAAAACTACTCTTCTCCACCCTAGATCGCGTTGTGCCTCCTTCCTTCATCCGCAAGCTGAAAGACACGAATGCCATCCTGGGAGCCTCCGCGGTTTTGGAGTGCCGAGTCTCCGGTTCAGCCCCGATTTCAGTTGGCTGGTTTCAAGATGGCAATGAGATCGTTAGTGGGCCTAAATGCCAGTCCAGCTTTTCAGAAAATGTCTGTACTTTGAATCTGAGCTTACTGGAGCCCACCGACACAGGCACATACACATGTGTGGCCGCCAACGTGGCGGGTTCTGACGAATGCTCTGCCATCCTGACCGTGCAAGGTCAGTGTGCATGGATCAGGCTGAAGCTTCTCTAACATCTTTTCTCTGAGGGACTTAGTGCCTGCCTTGCATTGCAATTTCTTTATCTTCTCTTCATGCTTAGTCTTAGTTCCCTTTTCTTCAAGTAGCAGAAGCACATCTCACCTGGATGTCTTTTCTTTCTTGCTCTCCCCCTCCCTTGGGGTATCCAGAACCACCGTCTTTTGAACAAATCCCTGACTCTGTGGAAGTTCTACCTGGAATAAGCCTCATATTCAGCTGCGTCATTAGAGGCACCCCTCCGTTCAAGGTCAAATGGTTCAAAGGCAGCAGGGAACTGGTGTCAGGGGAGTCATGCACCATCTCTCTGGAAGATTTTGTGACAGAACTGGAGTTGTTGGAGGTGGAGCCATTGCACAGCGGAGACTATTCTTGCCTTGTTACTAATGATGCTGGCAGTGCCTCCTGTACCGCACATCTTTTTGTGAAAGGTCGGCTCTTTGCTCCCACTTGCGTATCTTTTCAATTTTCTTCCAAGTCTTCATTTAAAGATGCCAATTTTACCCTCATGTTTTCTCCATATAGAACCAGCCACCTTTGTGAAAAGATTGGCTGATTTCAGTGTGGAGACAGGAAGCCCCATAGTTCTCGAGGCCACATACACTGGCACACCTCCCATCTCAGTGAGCTGGATGAAGAATGAGTTCCCTCTTTCACAGTCTCAGAATTGCAGTATTACCACGACAGAAAAGTCTACCATCCTGGAAATTGTTGACAGCACTGTAGAGGATTACGCACAATACAGTTGCCTGATAGAAAATGAGGCTGGTCAAGATATCTGTGAAGCTCTGGTGTCTGTCTTAGGTGTGTTAACAAGTTATCTCTCTTTCATTGCTATCTTTTCTTTCTTTTAAAGCATCCTCTTTATGTTAGCGTGACTGATTGATTATCATCCTTTGTACCCTAGAACCACCTTATTTCATTGAACCTCTGGAACATGTGGAAGCAGCCATCGGAGAACCCGTAACTTTACAATGTAAAGTGGATGGAACCCCAGAAATTAGAATTTCTTGGTATAAAGAACACACAAAGCTACGATCAGCTCCTGCGTATAAAATGCAATTTAAAAATAACGTTGCCTCTTTAGTAATCAACAAAGTGGATCACAGTGACATAGGAGAGTATACGTGCAAGGCAGAAAACAGTGTGGGGGCCGTCGCTTCTTCAGCTGTGCTTGTTATCAAAGGTGATGATGCTTTCGTTTAACGAGTCTTACTGTGTGCTGACAGACCCATTTTCTTAAAAACATCAAAATTTTAATGGGTTGAAATATATCGTGGTTGTTTTCTCTCTTGTGAATAAGGATTATCTGTAACTTCTTTACAGAGCGCAAACTTCCACCTTCCTTTGCAAGAAAACTGAAGGATGTTCATGAGACTCTTGGCTTCCCAGTTGCGTTTGAATGTCGCATCAATGGCTCAGAACCTCTTCAAGTGTCTTGGTACAAGGATGGGGTGCTTTTGAAAGATGATTCTAATTTGCAAACATCTTTTGTTCATAACGTAGCAACTCTTCAGATTTTGCAAACTGACCAGAGCCACGTTGGTCAGTACAATTGCTCAGCTTCTAATCCTCTTGGAACTGCTTCATCCAGTGCCAAGCTCATTCTTGCAGGTGAGTAGTTAATCACCTTACTCTCTTTCTTACCAAGCAGCTTCGCTGCTGTGGGCCACTGGGCTGGTGCCACTTAGTTCCTGCTCTATGTCTGGGAGCATGAAAACTGAGGTCACCATGTTGGTCTTCATCCTTTTCAGAGCATGAAGTGCCTCCTTTCTTTGATCTAAAGCCTGTATCAGTAGATCTTGCTCTTGGAGAAAGTGGTTCTTTTAAATGTCATGTAACTGGAACTGCACCCATCAAAATCACTTGGGCCAAAGATAACCGAGAGATTCGCCCTGGAGGCAACTACAAGATGACTTTGGTCGAAAATACTGCCACTCTGACAGTTCTCAAAGTAAGCAAAGGCGATGCTGGGCAGTATACCTGCTACGCAAGCAACGTCGCTGGAAAAGACTCTTGTTCTGCTCATCTGGGTGTACAAGGTACTTGTCCCAAAAAAGTAGCAACATCTCTTACATTTTCAATATCTTGAAATATAGGAGGAAGGGTGTGCTTGAAAGTTATGTTTAGGACCATGGTCTAGTAATTAGAAGAGACCAGATGGATCCAGAGCCTATCAAGTGGGGTCAAGCTTTAAAATTTTTTATTAAAAAATTATAAAACCAGTAAAACATGGACTGAAAATCCATTTTCAAAGGCTAAAATAGAGACGAGGGAAATGGTGAACAAAAGTGTTTGGCAGAATTGCAAGAAGATCCAAGTTTTGAAAGAAATCAGTTTGGGTGGGAGAAAGAAAGGAAGTTATCTCAAATGACTTACCTTCCACAGTAGTTTGTAAATTAATGGATTTAGTTTCTCTAGAGGGTAGCGGATCCCAAACAATCAAGCCCTTCCAGAAGAGTGAGCTTGTGTCAACCTCTTTTCCTCCGCTATACCCGCTTAAATAATAGTGGAAGTCAGAGGGCTGAGGAGAACATCAATGTTCAACATTGTAGAAGGCAACCATTTCTGTCTGTAGCAAGTGCATGGCTGCTATTGTCAGAAATTAAATAGTTAATGAGCTGCTGATTTAACCCATTAGAGAAATTTTTAAGGGTTTTTGTGGTGATACTTTATAGATATCTTGAAATTAAAATAGCATTGTATTTGCCAGCCCATTTGCTCTATGGCATATTCCTAATCATTTTTACCTCCCTGAGCTTGAATTTTTTCCTTCAGTTAATGAAGAAAGCATTGCTCTCCCTACCTCATATGGGAAATTATGAGCGTTGAAGAAATATCTATCTAAGGTGTATAAGAGAAATTGGCATAAATATTAACAAAACTCACCCAATTTTGTTATTTTGATTCCTCATGGTACATATCTGATATCTTTGCAGCCATAGGAGATAGGCCTCTGCTGACTTACATACAGGAGAGTGGTCAAACTCTCTTATTTATTCCCGGTGAACCTCATAGGGCCTCCAGCAACAGATGCACCCTCTTCCTCTGATCTTGCACTAAAGATACGACTTGGGGGGGCACCTGGGTGGCTCCGTCAGTTTAGCATCTGACTCTTGATTTCAGCTCAGATCATGATCTCACGGGTCCATGAAATTGAGCTCCGCATCGGGCTCTGTGCTGACAGTGCGGAGCCTGCTGGGGATTCTCTGTCCCTCTCTCTTTCTGCCCCTATCCCGCTCAAAATAAATGTTGTTTGAAAAGATATGATTCTTTTGTTGGGAGGAGGACCACACAATATGGATCGATGTATTTTCCTCCTTCCTTTTGCAATAATATTTAATGTAGGTGCTTACTGAAATAAATGCATGTTAGTTTTAGAAATTTCTGCTTAGATTTAACCATTGTTAACTACTAGTTATTAGCTATTCTTCCCTGAATGGCCTCACATAATTTGTTTTCCAGAGTTAAAGACCTCTGCATCTGACAAAGAGTTTCCTTTTTTCTCTTCATCTTGAGTTACACATGTCTTTTCCATCCCTTACCTTGTGTTTTCTCTCTTGGTTCCATAGAACCACCCAGGTTCATTAAGAAGCTAGAACCATCAAGAATTGTGAAACAGGATGAATCCACAAGATATGAATGTAAAATAGGAGGGTCTCCAGAAATCAAGGTGTTATGGTACAAAGACGAGACTGAAATTCAAGAGAGCAGTAAATTCAGAATGTCATTCATTGACTCGGTGGCAGTGTTGGAAATGCACAACCTCAGTGTTGAAGACAGTGGAGACTACACGTGTGAAGCCCGCAATGCAGCAGGCAGTGCAAGCAGCAGCACTTCCTTAAAAGTGAAAGGTCAGACCTTACTCTTCCTTCGTGGTTTTCACACTGGACTCCTCTCCAGCAGTCCTCTCAGTTACCTGTTTGATTCTCTAGCAGTATCTTAAATTTTTACTTATTTTATTTTTTTATTAATATATATAGTTTATTGTCAAATTGGCTTCCATACAACACCCGGTGCTCATCCCAACAGGTGCCCTCCTCAATACCCATCACCCACCCTCCCCTCCCTCCCACCCCCATCAACCCTCAGTTTGTTCTCAGTATTTAAGAGTCTCTTATGGTTTGCCTCCCTCCCTCTCTGTAACTTCCCCCCCCCACCCCCCCCCCCCCCGCTTCACCTTCCCCCTGGTCTTCTGTTAAGTTTCCCAGGATCCACATATGAGTGAAAACATATGGTATCTGTCTTTCTCTGCCTGACTTATTCCACTTAGCATAATACTCTCCAGTTCCATCCACGTTGCTACAAATGGCCAGATTTCATTCTTTCATCTTATATGTTTAAAGGGTGCAATTGAAAATTAAAAGTGGTATTGTCTGTCTCGATAATAGAACAGAAAACAGATTCCCACTTGAAACTAGATACTTACAGAACACATCCAAATATTCCTTTTTTCTCTAACCCAATTACCTTTCAATTGTAGAACCACCCATTTTCCGCAAAAAACCTCATCCTATTGAGACACTGAAAGGAGCTGATGTTCATCTTGAATGTGAGCTGCAGGGCACGCCCCCATTCCAAGTTTCTTGGCATAAGGATAAGAGAGAACTGAGGAGCGGCAAGAAGTACAAGATAATGACTGAGAACTTCCTAACAAGTATTCACATCCTGAACGTCGACACTGCGGACATGGGGGAATACCAGTGCAGAGCCACCAACGATGTGGGCAGTGACTCTTGTATTGGTTCTGTCACTCTGAAAGGTTAGAGTGGCTTCATTTTTTTCTGTCTGCTCTTTCCCTTCCCATTTTTTTCCCCTCTAATTGTGATACTCTTTTGGCTTCTTAGTGATGCCCTGTCCTTTTATCGCTAGCTCTGTCTTCCACTTTTCCTTTTTTATTTTTCCAAATCCTTTTTTAATGTTTAGTGTGCATCCCATTTCCAAATCCTACCAACTACCATTTTAGACCATTTTTCCTGTGGATTTCATTGAACTTAGAATCCTGGAGAGGACAAGATATTTGACTCTTTCAGCTTAATGTAAATTCTAGCATATCCCTGCTCTCACTCACCAAAAATACCTCTTATTTAAGAAATGGAAACAACACATTATCACTAGTGTAATTCCTAGCATTGCATGACTTAAGTACTACTAGACCCATACGTCCATACGTTCTATTTTTTTTTTTCCAAAAGGTTTTATTTTTAAGTAATCTCTATACTCGATATGGGGCTCGAACTCACAACCCCGAGATCAAGAGTCATATGCTCCACTGACTGAGTCAGTCAGGCACCTCTGGAACATTTTTGTATGAACATCATCTGTTTTTTTTCCTAAATGTAATTTATTGTCATGTTAGTTAACATACAGTGTATACCATGTGCTCTTGGTTTCAGGAGTAGATTCCCATGATTCATCACTTACAACACTCAGTGCTCATCCCAAGAAATGCCCTTCTCAATATCCATCACCCATCTTCCCCTCCCCACTGTACCCCTCTTCAACCCTCAGTTTGTTCTCTGTATTTAAGTCTTTTATGATTTGCCTCCCTCTGTTTTTGAAACTATTTTTACCCTTCCCTTCCCCCATCGTCTTCTGTTAAGTTTGTCAAATTCCACATATGAGTGAAAACATATGATATCTGTCTTTCTCTGACTGACTTATTTCACTTAGCATAATACCCTCCAGTTCCATCCACGTTGCTGCAAATGGTAGGATTTCATTCTTTCTCGTTGCCAAGTAGTATTCCATTGTATATGTAAACCACATCTTCTTTATTTGTCAGTTGATGGACATTTAGGCTCTTTCTATAATTTGGCTATTGTTGAAAGTGCTGCTATAAACATTGGGGTACATGTGCCCCTATGAATCAGCTGTCTGTATCCATTGGGTAAATTCCTAGTAGTGCTATTGCTGGGTTGTAGGGTAGTTCCATTTTTAATTTTTTGAGGTACCTCCACACTGTTTTCCAGAGCAGTTGCCCTGGTTTGCATTCCCACCAACAGTGCAGGAGGGTTCCCCTTTCTCCACATCCTCACCAGCCTCTGTTGTCTCCTGAGTTGTTCATTTTAGCCACTCTGACTGGTGTGAGGTGGTATCTCAGTGTGGTTTTGATTTGTACTGCCCTGATGATAAGCGATGTTGAGCATCTTTGCATGTGTCTGTTGGCCATCTGAATGTCTCCTTTGGAAAAGTTAGACCTATGCATTTTAAATGACATGCCTCTTTGCCTTCAGCACCACCAAGATTCGTGAAGAAGCTCAGTGATGTTTCTACCATCGTTGGTGAAGAAGTTCAGCTGCAGACTACTATCGAAGGCGCTGAGCCAATTTCAGTGGTGTGGTTCAAAGATAAAGGGGAAATTGTTAGAGAAAGTGACAACATATGGGTTTCTTATTCAGAAAACGTTGCAACCCTACAGTTTGCAAGAGCAGAAACAGCCAATGCTGGGAAGTACACCTGTCAGATCAAAAACGATGCTGGAATGCAAGAGTGCTTTGCCACACTCTCTGTTCTCGGTTAGTACAAATAGAACATTGTCATGAATACAAAATACAGCCTTACTGGTATCCATGTTTTCCTTAGTTTTTCAGCTTGATTTTAAAATCTGAGTGTAATCTGTATCTCATTCCAGAACCTGCAGCAATTGTGGAAAAGCCGGAATCCATAAGAGTTACCACAGGAGATACCTGTACCTTGGAGTGCACGGTCACTGGCACGCCTGAACTCAGTACTAAGTGGTTTAAGGATGGAAAACAACTGACAAGTGACAGCAAATACAAAATAAGCTTCTTCAACAAAGTATCTGGCCTTAAGATCATTAATGTGGCACCTAGTGACAGTGGCGTATACAGTTTCGAGGTGCAAAACCCCGTTGGCAAAGACAGCTGTACAGCCTCAGTTCAAGTTTCAGGTTGGTTGGTTAGCCTTTTGCCTCAGTGTTATTTTAGTATAGCTCCTGATTTACATATACACGTATGGGAAGCTCCATCTTCTACAGTGTGACCGTGAGTCTTACATCTTCTCCATCAGCAAAATCAGAAGTAACGTACCCATAGAGTTAGAAGAAAACCACATGGAGAAATTTCCACAATTCAGAGTGATTAGAGTAAAACTGAATCCCTGGAGAAGGACAAAGTTTGTCTTTAACTATCACTTATGCTGGAATAATTCACCACACAACAGTTCACAGTGATGAGAGACCAAGATCCTTAACACATCAATCAGTACATCTCACGTTGATTCGTGAGGCTTTTGACTGTGTGAACCCATAGGGAACTCTTTGATACCTTCGCAAAAAAGCCAAGTGGATCTAGGGATATTCCATCAAAAATACAATAATTCTCTTTTCAAATCATGTTCTAACTGATGTCCCTTGTTCGTTTGATTTTTACCACATTCAGACCGAATTGTTCCTCCTGCATTCACGAGAAAATTGAAAGAGACGAATGGTCTGTCTGGTTCCTCAGTTGTAATGGAGTGCAAAGTCTATGGATCACCTCCGATCTCTGTGTCCTGGTTCCATGAAGGAAATGAGATCAGCAGTGGAAGGAAATACCAGTCCACCCTGACAGATAACACTTGTGCTTTAACTGTGAACATGCTGGAAGAATCAGATGCCGGCAACTACACATGTGTAGCTACTAATGTGGCTGGTTCTGACGAATGCAGTGCTCCTTTGACTGTGAGAGGTCAGTTAAAAAGACAGCAAAACAGGGGCACCTGGGTGGCTCAGTTGGTTAAGTGTCTAACCCTTGATCTCAGCTCACATCATGATTTTGCAGTTTGTGAGTTCTAGCCCCACGTTGGGCTCTGCACTGACAGCGTGAAGCCTGCTGGGGATTCTCTCTTTTTCCCCCCTTCTCTCTCTGCCCCTCCCCCACTCATGCTTTCTCTCTCAAAATAAATAAATTTTAAAAATACAGCCAAATAGAGCTGTATTTCATAGTTTGTTAAATTTAGTAAGTATTTTTATCATCAAAGTGGAAAAATATTAAATTGTTTTTGGTATGTGTTTGTGTGTGTTTGTGTAGAACCACCATCTTTTGTTCAGAAACCTGAGGCCATGGATGTTTTAACCGGAGCCAACATAACTTTCACAAGCATCGTAAAAGGAACACCTCCTTTCAGTGTCAGCTGGTTCAAGGGTAGCACTGAACTAGTACCAGGGGACAGATGTAATGTGTCTCTGGAGGATTCAGTTGCCGAACTGGAGCTGTTTGATGTAGATACAACACAAAGTGGAGAATACACCTGCATAGTTAGTAATGAAGCTGGCAGAACTTCTTGTACAACTCATCTCTATGTAAAAGGTTTGTTGGGCTGCTATTTTGCATTTTTACAATTAGCATACACAAAGTAACAGTTAGGTCTATATCTGAATGTATATCGGTTGATTTCATATTGTCGATCTGTTTTCTATAGCCCCAGCCAAATTTGTGAAGAGGCTCAATGATTACAGCATAGAGAAAGGAAAACCCCTGATTCTAGAGGGCACGTATACCGGAACTCCTCCTATTTCCGTTACATGGAAGAAAAATGGCATAAACATAACTCCTTCTCAGAGGTGTCATATAACCACAACCGAAAAGTCTGCAATCCTGGAAATCCCAAGTAGCATGGTAGAGGACGCAGGACAATACAATTGCTACATCGAAAATGCTTCTGGAAAAGATTCCTGTTCCGCACAAATACTGATACTAGGTTTGTTATCCTACATTCATATCTTCATGTATAAATAATCATCTGGCATGTCTCTTGATGACTATTTATCTCTCCTGCCTGCAGAACCACCGTATTTTGTCAAGCAGTTGGAGCCTGTTAAGGTGACCGTTGGAGATTCTGCCTCTTTACAATGCCAAGTTGCTGGGACCCCTGAAATTGGGGTGTCTTGGTACAAAGGAGATACAAAATTAAGACCTACTACCACCTACAAAATGCATTTTAGGAACAACGTTGCTACACTGGTTTTCAACCAGGTTGACAGTAGTGACAGTGGAGAATATATCTGCAGAGCTGAAAACAGTGTGGGAGAAGTTTCTTCATCAACTTTCCTTACTGTTCAAGGTGATTGCAATATTTTAGAAGTGAATGAATTTGTGTTGCTTTTGAATAAGATTTAAAATACCTGGTGAAGGACTTCCTTCTGCCCAATGCAATGCAAAATATTCCACTTGAGAAATTACATCTACAGTTAGTGGCTTACCTTTGTCTATAGGTGGAAGTGAGAAGAGGCCTAAGTGTTTGGTTGGAAGGATCATGGAATCAATTGTCTCTGTAATTAAATCTTTAAGAAAAATGAGTGGCCATATTTTTAAAATTTCACCTCATGAGTATCCCATTCAATAGGCAACAAGGCAGTCCTAACAATAGGAGAATCTGCTGTGTGCCTGGAGATGTACCTTAAGCCAATCAATTTCCCCTCAGGCTTACATGTTTTTGTGCCTAGTATGCATTAGGGTGACCACAGAGTGAAAATTTTGCTCCGAAGGTTTGTATGTTGTTCTTTGCGTCCAAGTTAATTCAAGAGCTGTTAATACCTCTTGATATTTTTGTAGACATACTATTATCTATATAACAATAATTGTGAAAAGAGTATTTGGCAAATTAAAAACATCCAGAAGTGTTCATTATTTTAATTCTGTTCCTACAGAGCAAAAACTTCCACCATCATTTTCTCGGCAATTGCGAGATGTCCAAGAAACAGTTGGACTTCCAGTTGTTTTTGAATGTACCATACATGGATCAGAACCTATCTCAGTGTCTTGGTATAAAGATGGCAAGCCGTTGAAAGATGGCCCAAATGTACAAACATCATTTTTAGATAATGTAGCCACTCTGAATATTTTTAAAACAGATCGGAGCCTTGCAGGCCAGTATTCTTGCACAGCTACAAATCCTATTGGGTCGGCTTCTTCCAGTGCCAGACTCATTCTCACAGGTTTGTGGATTCTTTGACTTCTTTCTATTTCTATAAATAAAATTTCTGTAATCAAAATTAAGGAGAAAACATCACAGTTTCTGTCAAGTGGAGTGGCTATAAAACCTTGCCTTTCTGCTCTGCTTTTAGAGGGGAAGAACCCACCCTTCTTTGACATTCCTGTCGCCCCTGTGGATGCTGTGGTTGGGGAAAGTGCGGACTTTGAGTGCCACGTGACTGGGACACAACCAATAAAAGTCACCTGGGCCAAAGATAACAGAGAGATACGCAGTGGCGGAAACTACCAGATTAGTTACCTGGAAAACAGCGCCCACCTGACAATCCTGAAAGTGGACAAGGGAGACTCCGGGCAGTATACCTGCTATGCTGTGAATGAAGTGGGAAAGGACTCCTGCACGGCTCAACTTAATATAAAAGGTATCATTTATTTCTCATGTGGTCCAACAAAAACATAATCATTTTCTTTCTGTTCTTTCCTAACAGTGCAGTTTCTATCAGGGCAGTGAAATTTAGGACAGTTTTAAACAGATGACATAAAAATGTTTAAGAAGAAATGTTTCTCTAGAGAACAAGTGATATTTTAAATTCATATTTTTCTAAAACTATATACATCCTACATAACCCTAAGGCCACCCTCCTCTTTTTATTTTTTACAATTATGTGGTTCTGGAGACAGTTGTAAGTTATTTTCATCATCTATCCCATAAATGAGAGAACAGTTTAGAATAAGTTTGTGGAGGGGGCTGAAATTTTAGGAACATACACTGATTTGGTGTATTTAGTTGGTCAGCATTAACTTTTAACGTAAAATATGACTCCTTTTTCCTGAAAAGCCTCACATCGATAACCTGCTCCTGGCTTCCATTTCATATATCATTGCAATTTCTTACAGAGCGGCTCATTCCACCAAGTTTCACTAAAAAACTCTCAGAGACAGTTGAAGAAACAGAAGGGAATTCTTTCAAGCTTGAGGGCCGTGTTGCTGGCTCCCAGCCTATAATGGTTGCATGGTACAAGAATAATATAGAGATACATCCAACTTCTAACTGTGAAATTACGTTCAAGAACAACATACTCCTGCTGCACGTCAAGAAGGCGGGCATGGGTGATGCTGGCTTGTACACATGCAAAGTGTCGAATGATGCAGGCTCTGCTCTGTGTACATCTTCAATTGTCATCAAAGGTTAGTTATCCTTGCACCCCCAAGCCTCCTGTGTTCTTCTTTATTGCCCATTAGATATTCCTGTGCATTTCTTCTGACATATGCATTTCTTCTTTACATCTGTTGACCAAGTAAGTTATAACAGATACATGTACAGTTGACCCTTAACAAATGGAGGTTACGAGCCCTGACAAATCCCTGTATAACTTTCGACTTCTCCAAAACTTTACTAATAGGCGACTGTTGACTGGAAGCCTTACCGATAACATCAACAGTTGATTAACATAATTTTATGTTATGTATTATATGTTATATTCTTACAGTACAGTAAGCTAGAGAAGAGAAAAAAATCTGCCGGTAAGGAGACACACGCCATTCAAACCCATGTTGTTCAAAGGCCAACTATAAATATGCATTATGTAATTGGCACACCATAATTCCACATATATTTACTTAAAATATATTACTATTTGTAATTTACATGGCCAGCAAAGTAGGTGTCCTATACTCAAGGGACTAAAATCTTAGCTTGTAGATCATATCCCACAATTCTCTCCAGCAGCTAGAATTAATTCCAAGTCTACTTGGAAATTCATGTGCAAGTGGTATATGGATTTTTATGAAGCATATTTGTTTCAAAAACTTCTTAAATTTTCATCATTGAAAATTGCATTAGCTTTGCTCATTTCTAGTTATATCACACTCTAAAACATTCTCTTTTCCATTGCTAAAGGATTATTGTTTGACATATATTGCCCAAAGCTTTTAGCCTGTAAATGAATATTAATCCCAGACAAAAGAGTAAAATTTGCTTGAAAAGGAAAAAAAAAAGATGACTTAAAAGATGCTGCATATCGTTATGGAAGATGTATTTAAATATACACTCATAGCTTGAGGCAAAGAAATAGAGTGTATCATTTAAGGAGGTCTTTTTCATCTGATCCTCTGACCATAATGGCTTCATCCAGATGAGTCTGATGTAGAATCATCAAAATCACTTTACAAGCCAACTTCCTAGAGTAGCTGGGAGTTTGATTACCAGCTCTGATGACACAGCATGCCATTTCAGGGTGCGTGCACAAGTAATAGGTTAATATCACTAATAGGCTAATATCATTGAGTTGTCTTAACTTAAAATACACTCATTGAACAGAACTTAAGTGCATTTAGTTTTAAAATATGTTTAATAAAACAAAAAAAATGTATCCTTAGCAGTGTCTTATGCTTATGATTTGTATCCCTGGTGGTTATTAAGTAGATAAGTACTTTCTATAGAATTCAGAGGCTATTTCTTTGTAGAAATAAAAAATTTTTTATGTAGATGTCAGAAGTTTTAATCATTACAATCATGAATATTGCCTTATTTTAATATTTCTCAGAATCACTGAATAAAATCATTATATAACACTGAGTTGGACATGGCATTCCTATCACGTTACTTGTGTATTCTTCATTGGTTTTCAGTTGACTGAGCTTCAGCTGCTGTTTCCTTTGGGCAAAGACTGGATTTTAAACGCTACTATAGCTGCATTTAACAACTAAAGATAAAAGTCACAGATAATCACGTATTACGATATGGGCTCATGGATTACTAAAATGTTGGCTTTCCTTCCCAGAGGACAGCAAGAACTGCTCCTCTAGATGAGGAGAGTTCCCCAGTAGGCCCTTAGTCTTTAGGGTTTGGCAAAAATGCGGATATATGCAGGTTTGAGAGAATCAATTGTGTGCTATATGGCACAGAAGTTTATAGGAACTGCCAGTTGCAATGTTTGCGGTGCTTAATCAGGACACAGATGCTTACATGATTTATGAGCAACACGGCATCTAGTCTTTGCTTATTTTTAAACCTTTGTCTTTAAAAAAAAAATCTAACAAATGTAGCTGTTGCCTTCAGAGAGTAATCAACCTTGATTCAGTTCTTGGTTCAGTTCTACTACCACAACTAGTATTGCCTGTTAGAGGCAAAACTTATTTCTTTGCTGGAATTCAATTTTTTTTTTGGCTTTTATGTTCCTTTTATGTTTAAAAATAGCCCCTGGGATGCCTGGGTGGCTCAGTTGTATAAGCATCTTACTCTTGATTTCGGCTCTGGTCATGATCTCATGGTTTGTGAGTTTGAGCCCTGCATCAGGCTCTGCACTAAAAGTGTGGAGCCTGCTTGGGCTTCTCTCTCTCCCTCTCTCTGCCCCTCCCCTCCCTCTCAAAAATATATAAATAAACATTTTTTTAAATATCTTTTCAATTCCAGAACCTAAGAAAGCGCCTGTGTTTGATCAGCACCTTACTCCAGTAACAGCAAGTGAGGGAGAATTTGTGCAGCTCAGTTGCCATGTTCACGGATCAGAGCCGATCAGGATCCAGTGGCTGAAGGCTGGAAGGGAAATAAAGCCTTCAGACAGATGCAGCTTCAGCTTTGCTAATGGCACTGCAGTACTGGAACTTAAGGACGTGACTAAAGCAGATTCAGGAGATTATGTGTGTAAAGCTTCAAATGTGGCTGGAAGTGACACTTCAAAATCAAAAGTGACCATTAAAGGTACAGATACCTCCAAAGTATTATTCAGACCAAGTCAATGACTGGTCACATTTATTTTCTTATTACAACTTAAATAAGAATGGAATTCAATTTTTAGAAACATCAGTTCTTGCTCACTTGCAGTTATAGCTCCCTTATTATGACTGAAGTATTAGAGAATTCAATGAAAATGATTTCAACACAAATTGTCTGAAATTACCCCAAGTTCACCATCCTCTTTCTTGTACCTTTTTTACTGTATCCAAGAATGTATAATTAAGTTCCAAAAATTATGCTATAATAATGTAACATGAAGTAGTCTGATGTCATAGTCCTGGAGGAAATCTATATAATAAAGCCAAGCATAGAAATACAAAATTTGATACTGATATTATAATTGTCATTCAACCTGTATGTGAGAGCTATAACTAGTTATACTAGTTATAAGTGCTTATAAAATTGCTGTATCTCCCATAAGTCACTCTTATACTCTCATTAGAGTCCTAGAGTGAATGATATCTTTGACGTGGCCAAATTCCTAAAGCTTATTTTACAACGGAATCATCTATTCCAATTTTAATGTAATTGTAATAACAAAACATGTAAATATGTCTTTCAGACAAACCAGCCGCAGTCCCTGTGGCTAAGAAAGCAGCAGTAGATGGGAAACTCTTCTTCGTGTCAGAACCTCAGAGTATCAGAGTTGTAGAAAGTAAGTTCTTGGGAAAAGTGCATTGTTGTCTACCCTGTACATTTTGCCACCAATTTAAATCTGCAAGAACTGATTTGGGAAAATTAAGGTCTTTATTCATTTGCTTTCATTCTTCCTTAGAAACCACTGCAACATTCATTGCAAAAGTTGGAGGTGATCCAATTCCAAATGTTAAATGGACAAAAGGGAAATGGAGACAACTGAACCAAGGGGGTCGCATTTTTATCCACCAGAAAGGCGATGAAGCAAAGTTGGAGATTAGAGACACCACAAAAACGGATTCTGGATTGTATAGATGTGTCGCATTTAATAAACATGGTGAAATTGAAAGTAATGTTAACCTACAGGTGGATGAAAGGAAGAAACAAGAGAAGATTGAAGGAGATCTTAGAGCAATGCTGAAAAAGTAAGTTCAATTAAAAAAAAAAAACAAACATGCACAGTAAATTTCCATTCACAGAAGAGATCTCTCAAGAGGTATGGACCATTCCCTCCAAGATTCAGATCATGTAAGAACATAAGCACACAGACATTCTCACAAAAACATATAAGCAAACATCCAGTATTTGGGCATAAGTTAGTGGCTCATTAAGATCAATTTCTGAATGATCATGAGAAAGTTTTGAGAATGAAGTGAAGTTTTATTAAAATTTTGAACAAAGGAAATGGTCTACAGAGAAGTGTGTATGCATCTAGATATGAAATTTTTATTTCTATGTATTATTTCTCATGTTCTGAATTGTTTTCTAGAGCCAAAGTCAGATGTTTAACCGACTGAGCCACCCAGGTGCCCCTGAAAGACTAATATTTCTTGAATAAAGGACATAGCACTATGTCTTTGTGAAGGGGAAAAGAACCTTACTGACATTTATAATCTTTAAATAATAGGCAATTCAAAATAAGTAGAAGACAGGTGATTTATGTGTATTTCTGATTTCATTTAGGACTCCAATCTTAAAGAAAGGACCTGGAGAAGAAGAGGAAATTGATATCATGGAACTTCTCAAAAACGTTGATCCTAAAGAATATGAAAAATATGCCCGGATGTATGGAATCACTGACTTCCGGGGTCTTCTTCAAGCATTTGAAATACTAAAGCAAAGTCAAGAAGAAGAGACCCATAGATTGGTATGCCCTTTTGTATATAGCATCATCTTAAACATTTATATTTGGGGGGTGCCTGGGTGGCTCAGTCGTTTGAGCTTCCGACTTCAGCTCAGGTCATGATCTCGCGGTTGACGAGTTTGAGCCCCACATGGGGCTCTGTGCTGACAGCTCAGAGCCTGGAGCCTGCTTCAGATTCTGTGTGCGTGTGTCTCTCTCTCTGCCCCTCCCCCACTCATGCTCTGTCTCTCTCTGTCTCAAAAATAAAATAAACATTAAAAAATATATATTTAAAAAATTATATTTGAAACATCTAATATATCCCCTTTGAATTTCCAGAGCCCTACAACTGTATAAGATCACTTAGTATAACCTAAACAGCATCAAGAGTGGAAGCTGAGTAGAATCATGTATCCTCGAATTCACATTTTTTTCCATATGTAATACTTACACTTTTTCCTCCTCAGGAAATTGAGGAAATAGAGAAGTCAGAGAAGGATGAAAAGGAATTTGAGGAACTTGTATCATTTATTCAGCAAAGGCTGTCACAGACAGAGGTAAAATGAGTTATGATGATAATACAGTGAACAGGTTATTATTCAGGATTATAAGGAAAGGAGTGACTAACATGTGTCAATTCTTTATTCTCCTAGCCTGTCACTCTGATCAAGGATATTGAGAATCAGACAGTTTTGAAAGATGATGATGCTGTGTTTGAAATTGACATTAAGATTAATTATCCAGAGATCAAGCTTTCATGGTACAAAGGGACTGAAAAACTGGAACCCAGTGATAAATTTGAAATAAGTATTGATGGTGATCGACATACACTCAGAGTCAAAAACTGTCAACTTAAAGATCAGGGCAATTATAGACTGGTGTGTGGTCCACACATCGCTAGTGCTAAACTAACTGTAATTGGTAAGTAAAAATCATCGTATTAAAAAAAAAACTTGTGAGATTAATTCACTATTGAGCACATCTGCATGTGGTATTGAACAAAATGTTTTTTGTATCATTCCAACAGAGCCTGCTTGGGAGCGGCATCTTCAGGATGTTACTTTGAAAGAAGGCCAGACGTGCACCATGACATGCCAGTTTTCTGTGCCAAACGTAAAATCTGAATGGTTCAGAAATGGCAGAATCCTTAAACCCCAAGGTAGACATAAGACAGAAGTGGAACACAAAGTGCATAAACTGACCATTGCTGACGTGCGAGCAGAAGACCAGGGCAAGTACACCTGCAAATATGAAGACCTCGAAACTTCAGCAGAGCTCAGAATTGAAGGTGGGTGAAAGAGTATGGCTGGACTTCTTTCAGCACAGGTCATTGGCAGCTGTATGGGACCCCTGCTGCTTGCTGTCACCCTGCCATTGCGCATATTCCAAAGTGCTTGTGTTCTCATTTCCCAACACGTACTCACAGCATTCACTCACATCTCAAAATTCACATGAAGCCAAAAGGGAAATAGTCACACAAATGCCAATTCCTTTGCGTAGTTTTGGATCAAAGGCGGATACCAGTCTAAACTAAGACATGACTTTCTAACAGTTATTTAAATTCTAAATAATTCTGCAAAATTCAACAAGTCTTTATAATTTTACCAGTTTCCATAATTCTCACATCTGTGATTCTTATTCTAAGAAAGAAATCACAGAAATGACCAGATTTCATAGCTGTATCTAAAAGATCTTGGCTATGAGTTGATGTTTTGTTTATAGAAATTAATTTGAATCTACCTATTAGATAAAATTAACAACATATGGGGTGTGTGATTAGCAGCTATTTTTCAAAAATAATTATTTCATGTGAGGATTATATTCCAATCTTCTAAATCTCTGAAATAAAGTGAAATCTGAGGATTTAGGAGCAGCACTATTCATTTCCCAATCCTTTGACTATATGCACTATCTGAAGACACCCTGGGGTTATTTTGAGCAACATTTTGGCTATAATGATAGCATCTACTTCCAGTTGATGCCCACTTATAGTTGTTAAAATACAACTATATGACTTTTCAATTTCTCTGACTTGCTTTAAATGGGTATTAATGCCTGGTTGTATTTTAAAGCTCAAAAAATTTTCTTATTTTCAATTTAAAGGATCCAGTTGAAACCACTTATCATTTTTTAAATAATTGCATTCTTATGTGATCCCTCAAAAAAAAAAAAAAAAAGAAAAGAAAAGCTCACCAGAGTACTTATGATGTCGAAGATGTTCTTGATACTATTATACATTGAATTCCAGACTTCCGAATAAAATTTTGCAGAAGGACCGCCTACTCCAGCCCATTCTCCTACTAACCATGCCTGCAATTCCCATGGATTGACTCCTTTGTGTATGTCCACAGGTGCTTACAAGCAGGTTTCAGAATCTGATAAATGAATCTTGTGAAATTTTAAAGTCCAGACTTCCTGCTGAGTTTACATTATTTCACAAGGAAAGTTATAACATAGTAGATAATAAACAATTCTAGGTCCTGAATAGCAAGATTATTTTTACAGAAGATAGAATTTCAAAGGAGAATAAATTACAGAGTAAAGTTAAGTTTATGTTCCCTTTATTTTGAACCCAAACTTCACTAACATTTTAAAGTTTAATTTGACTTTTGGGTTATAAGCACCTTTGACTGTTGCCTTTGTGCAAATATTTTAAGGACTCTCAGGGATTTCTTTATACTTTCCTACACTGGTCTTGAAGGAATACACTTAAGTATTGGGATAATTTTTTGTTACTGATGCAGACAAGAGCTCTTTCTTTTTTGTTTTACATTTTCGGCCTTTGTTATATTCCAATTGGAGACAAAGATGGAGAGTTTAACTGTCTGAGGAGAAAGGAGACTACAAAAACTTCCTCCCTGTACAATCTAACTTTGACTCCTCTTTGTGCAGCTGAACCAATTCAGTTTACGAAACGCATACAGAACATTGTGGTGAGTGAGCATCAGTCTGCCACCTTCGAATGTGAAGTGTCCTTTGATGATGCCATTGTAACATGGTATAAAGGACCAACAGAACTGACTGAGAGCCAGAAATACAACTTCAGGAATGATGGTCGCTGCCATTATATGACCATCCACAATGTGACCCCAGATGATGAAGGTAATTCAGTTCACAGGGTCCTCGTGAATATATCATTTAAATCTTGTCCGTTTTATATACTTGTACCCAAATTTACACTTACACTCTGTAATTTTATATAGAATACTATTTAAGGAAAGAGAATTATATATAAATATACATAAATAAATTCAAATTAAATCCTGTATTTAAATAAAGAAGGGTAATTTACAAACACCAGAAAACAAAGTTTGATGATTCTTCTCCTTAGGTGTCTATTCGGTAATTGCTCGACTGGAACCAAGAGGTGAAGCCAGAAGCACAGCAGAACTGTACCTAACAACTAAAGGTCAGAAAACACCACATGAAAGTCACACTGCAATCTTTGAAACAAAGAAGGCTGCCCAGATGATTCTAAATACAAAAATGTCATTTTTTTTTTCTTTTGCAGAAATCAAACTTGAGATGAAGCCTCCTGGTAAGTTAAAAAAAAAAAAGAAAGAAAGAAAGAAAAGAAAAGAAATCAACCCTTGTTCACCATATATTCAACATAATTTTGTAAATGATAGAAGCCAAACTGAAAAGTCTAAAAATATTGTTTATTTTTTTAGTCCAATATTATTCAGTAAAATTATTTTCAGGAAATAAGATAAATGTTAGGCTTTGTGAGCTTGGGAAATTAGAGATAATAAGGTCTCATTTAGCTGGTATCTAGGATCATGCCAAAATTGTGTGGCCATAGAACAAAACCAGTTTTCACAGGGAATCAACCTGCCTATGTGGTTACTTACAAAAGAATTCTAATATCTCTCTATATTAGATCCTATATACAGGTGTCTGTAGATTAGATTCTGCTGTTGGAAATGCCTGACAAACACATCTTAGTTATCTAATAAATATGTGTTGTTTCAATCCCTCGATGCTGATCATTAAATGTTCCTTTTCAGATATTCCTGACTCCAGGGTTCCAATCCCAACCATGCCTATCAGAGCAGTCCCTCCAGAAGGTAAGACTCAACACCACGACACCTGGGCTTGCAGCAACAATTTTCTACCATTAGGAAATTAGCGATGCCAAACCACAGCAGAAAGCCAGAACACATCATATTCTTCACTGTATATTTAAAAATCAAAACAGAAGAGTAGTAACAATTATAAATATATGCTATTTTTATTTTCTCTGGTTGATTAATTTGTAGTATAACACCTTTGAGTACTGAAAGTAATGAATCAGACTTTTCATTATACTTCACACCAAATAAAAAACCAAACCATGATGATGGCATTTCTTTTCTTCAGAAATCCCTCCTATGGCTGTTCCTCCTATTCCTCTGTTGCTACCAACACCTGAAGAAAAGAAACCACCAGCAAAACGCATTGAAGGTATTTTATGTTATCTACCTAAATGTCAAAGTATATGATTAATTATTGCAGACCTGGAAAATGTTGTCAAATGCAACATGTTGGCCCTCTAGTGGTCAACAGGTTGAATTGCCTTTCAAAATGTAAATTATTTGCTTTCAATACTTTAAATATGTGTAAGACAGACATATGATTAAAACTATGAAAATAACCATGAAACCAAATGCAATGCTTGATATTAAAATATTTTATCTTAATGGAATCACTTAAACATTAATGGCAAATTGATTTCATGTTTCTTATTATATATGTGTATATATATATGTACAATATATTTTATATAGTATATGTATATATACATATATACACATGTATATATGTATATGTATATATACACGTGTATGTATATATATGTATATGTATATATACACGTGTATACATGTGTATGTGTGTGTGTGTGTGTGTGTGTGTGTGTGTATATATATATATATATATATATATATATATATATATATATATATATATATAATGGAATTAATTTCTAGTGAAGTTCCTGGGGATAACCCATACTAGTTTATGGTCATGTTGCAAATTATAGTTTGTATTTTTTTCTCAATTACAATGTTAATGCCTTTTTAAAATTTGCTGTTTTGTTACAAAAATATGACTTAGAACATCTTTGATATATTTGATTTCTTTTTTCCTTAGCTAAGGAATGAGTTAACCGATAAAGAGCTCTTGAGTATGTCAGGGAATTTCCCTTTTCAAATACTTCAATAGACAAATTATGCTATTTGTCCCCCAAGCTATTCAAGTAAATCAGTCAGCAGACTTCCTGGGACTTTCTAGAGTTCTGAAAGTTGAGAATTGCTGTCAGAATTCTCACATCAGGAAAAAATTCTGCATGTCAAAACCAGATATTTCCATAGTCAGATTTTTGTGTAGCATTTTCCAGGGTTTGGCATGCTAGTCCCCTAATATCTGCTACCATTGGTGCCAAGAGGTTGAGCTAGTTTTCAGCCAGCCTCAGGGAAACTATAGTAGACAAACAAAAAATGAAAAACTTCCAGTTATGTGATGAATACATCTCAATAACAAAAGCATTTTTATAACTTATATGAATAGTTAAGTATATTTCATCTACTTCTGAGAGCAAAGAAGAACAAGAATTAAAAATCATAAATTAAATTTCCATTTACATGTGTTGTCAGGAATAATAATCATATCTTAATGAATGAGTCTTGGAATGATACTGTCAACATGGCTAAGTTTGACTACCCACTAAAATATGAGACCTTATTTTAAAAGTTAAAAACTGTGCTATTCATGAATATCAAAAGCTGTAATCAAGTTATGAGTAAGGGCCATGATCAAAGTATAATGTCAGCAACAACAAAGAATACTTCTACGGTATCATAGATGGGACTTTTAATTTTACTAATTCGCTTGTTCTTTCTGACAAATTTAAAGTGCTCTTATCTAAGTGAAACAAAGTGAAAATGTGGACCTTTTCTATTTATGGTATCACAGGTTCATGGGCTCAGTGTTTTGAAAACTTGAACTGTAGGCAGGCATAAAATCACCCTACATATTCTATCTCCATCCAAAAAACATTTTCTGCATTCTAGCACAAGACCTTTCTGAAACAAGGTATCTTGCAATAATGTTGCAAGATCTCATTACCATCAAAGCCTGGAAACATTTTACTTGTTTACCTCTGACATTCTTTTTTTTAGTGACCAAAAAAGCTGTGAAGAAAGATGCCAAAAAAGTTGTTGCAAAGCCCAAAGAAGAGGCACCTACAGGTATTATAATTAGTTAATCAAAATTGAATGTTACTGCTTTTCTCCTGGTTAACAATTTTAAATGCCAAATAGTGGAGGCTGAGGAAGGTAAGAGTTTGAATGCACAAAATGGAACCTCTGCCTTCCCTCACTCACGCCCTCTTCTTGAACTCAGTCCTCACTTTCTTTTCGTCAACTTTCTACTTTCTCCTTTTTTTCTTCCCTGTCCACCTGTGCCTGTGTCTGTCCATGGCACACAGCGGTAGCACCAGAGCTCTTGTTATCTCTGGATGGCACCTCCAGTCCCATGGCTGCTCTGGATTCAGTTGTACCAATAGAAGGCCAAGGACTGATGCTAATTTCAGTGGCTGTTCCAGCCCAACTCACAACCCTTCCTGGCTCATCTTGCTGCCAGTCCCTGAAGAAAAATAAAACACTTTTTGAAGGAGGATCAATTCAATTACTTCCATTTGTACTAAATCCTGGAAGTGTTTTAGGAGGGAGACTAGATAACTAAATTGAAGCAAATAGTTTTACCTATTTAACCAAGATTAGAGTAAGGAAGTCCTCCTGAAGGAAGGAGAGTCCAGGAGCACAAGGCACCATTCCCAGAGATGTTTCCCTGAATGATCATTTGTGAAACATTATGGTATAAGAGGAAGCTCAAAAAGTGTGGATATTTTCTCAACTTCATAGTTAACCACTGAAAAAATGAAACACGCCTTATTTTCTGGCATTAGACTTATTGAATAATCTCTTCATGTTTCATGTTCATTGAAATTGTTTTAAATCGACCTAAACTAGAATCAGAGCTCAGCCTTTCCCCATTTTTGTTAATATGGCATTGCCTAGCAATTCCGGTGGGCTAAATTTGGAAATTATAAAGGCATTTAGTCTAGTAGTCACAGATAGTACAAATGACTAACAAAGCACAGAGGATTAGTAAACATTAAATAATGCATAATCTAAAGATAAACGTATTTTCTATTCTTTTAAATCCCAGAGGTTGCCAAGAAGCCCCTGCCTCCTACTGCCTTAATTCCGGCAAAAGGTAAATGAAACGATATTGTTAAATATTTTTATTTACTCCTGAGATTTGCATCTCTGCTCTGGATTCTTTTTTTAAATATGAGGCTTCTAGTTGATCGTAAAGTTGTGACATCTCCTCTGCCATATTCAAATTAGTACTAGAAATGACGGTTTCCTATTGCTCCAATCCCAGAAAGGGAATCAGAGGCGATGTTGATGTAGGCAGCCTCAGTGGAAACAGCAGTGGTGAGGGGTGGAAAGGGAGGCAGCATCCTTATTGTTTTACTTGTAGTTAACACAAATACTAAGGATCACGTAAACAATGTTAGCCTTCATTTTTTTTAAGCTGTTGTTATAAAAACAACTATTTGACTTGGTTACATAATTTTAAGTATCATCTTTACAAAACTGATAAGAGAGTCATATTCAACTATCAGAAATGTAGCTTTAAAATTAGAAATGTTTCTGAAAGAATAATTAGAAACTTAAATAGAGGTTAACATTAAATATAAATTCCATTAAATGATCAAATGTTAAAATATCCTTGTGGGGGGGCGCCTGGGTGGCGCAGTCGGTTAAGCGTCCGACTTCAGCCAGGTCACGATCTCGCAGTCCGTGAGTTCGAGCCCCGCGTCAGGCTCTGGGCTGATGGCTCGGAGCCTGGAGCCTGTTTCCGATTCTGTGTCTCCCTCTCTCTCTGCCCCTCCCCCGTTCATGCTCTGTCTCTCTCTGTCCCAAAAATAAATAAAAAACGTTGAAAAAAAAAAAAATATCCTTGTGGGAAACCAGGGGCTTCACAAACTGGAGGTCCTTTAGAACAATGGAGGGTGTGTCCATTTGATATTTACTGAATGCTGTTTTGTTCACACTGGAAAAATCCTCAAATTAAGAGTAGAGTGCACCTTGATACTCTTTATTGTGTTCCATAGTCAACAAAAATTTAAATGGATTCAACACACAGAAAATATGACAAATTATCGACATAACGCTGAGATCCAAACACTGATATTGTTTGACAACAGGCTTTGGTTTATGAAGTAATTGGATATGGATATAATTATGGGTAATGGATATAATTAATATGCTAATATTGTCATTTGATGTATCATTCATTCATTCATTCATTCATTCATTCATTTTAGCTCCTGAAATCATCGATGTATCCTCCAAGGCGGAAGAAGTGAAGATAAAAACCATAACCAGAAAGAAAGAGGTTCAGAAAGAAAAAGAAGCTGTGTATGAGAAAAAGCGTGCCGTCTATGAGGAGAAGAGAGTTTTCATTGAATCTTTGGAAGAACCTTACGACGAACTAGAAGTGGAACCATACACGGAGCCATTTGAAGAACCTTATTATGAAGAACCAGATGAAGATTATGAGGAGACCAAGGTAGAAGCTAAAAGGGAGGTTCATGAGGAATGGGAAGAAGATTTCGAGGAAGGCCAGGAATACTATGAAAGGGAAGAAGGTTATGACGAAGGGGAAGAAGAGTGGGAAGAAACTTACCAAGAGAAAGAAGTAATTCAAGTGCAAAAGGAGGTTTCCGAAGGTATGTATCAACTGGGCGCCTTTTGTTCTCTTTCTTCTCAGTTCCTCGTATTTTCAATGTTGTTACCCTGATCTGTAATGGATATGAAATCAATGAAGTGATCATTTAGGTCTTAAGGTTAGAAATTTTTAGAAACTTAATCTTTAAGTTTCTGTAATTATTTTCAGGCTTTGACATTATAAGTGGAAACATTCAGTCCTATTACCAAATTACGAGTGCTATTTTCTAATGCAGAAATTCAGGGTTTACTCCCACTACCTTGCTGCATCTCTGCTTGATCCTGCTTCGAAATCCAGCTGCAAGGGATCATGTTTCCAATATCGATCCCAAACACAATACTTTCCATGATTATATATTCTGATTTCCTTTGCAATTGATACAGACTACTAGAACTCACCTATTTAAGCATCCCTTCTTATTCCTGTTTTTGTTAAAGAATCCCGTGAGAGAAAAGTTCCAGCAAAAGTGCCTGAAAAGAAAGCACCGCCTCCAAAAGGTATGTAATTGGAATTATTTAAGTAGATCAGAGCATCAACATCATTATCATGGCTTGTTTGGCAAAGATGTATAAACCACCAGTTCAATCCAATAGGCACAACTTCTTCTCTAAGCTTTATTGTATCAACGAATTTTTTTCCTAAGAATATCTAATTTATTTAATGCAAAATTTAAAAAGATCATAAAAAGATTATTATGATAAATATTTTTAAAAATAACCAAAATATTTGAAGTACAGAACCTTGTACTTAAAGTTCAGAGTACCAAACTTGTTTCTTTCTTTAAAATTATATACATATTATATATGCATGTAAACATATATACATACATATATGGATACATAGGGAGAAAGAGAGAATTTTAATAGAAATTCTAAAAGTACTGCAATTTCTTTAAAATGCTTGCAGTTATAAAGAAGCCAGTAGTTGAAAAAATTGAAAAGACTTCTCGAAGAATGGAGGAGGAGAAAGTTCAAGTTACCAAAGGTATTATGATTTAAAACATTTCTAGTACCATGTACACACGTCGTCTGTTTACTGATGTATGTTCCCGTGTTAGTTATTTATATAATCATCTAAAGTATTTTTAAATTTTGTGCAAAGCAGTATTCTTCACAATACAAATATATCTGTACATATTTTTTAAGTACCCGAAGTTTCAAAGAAGATTGTTCCACAAAAACCTTCTCGGACTCCAGTGCAGGAAGAAGTAATTGAAGTGAAAGGTATACATCTTTGTCTTTCCAGCTACAAGTTTTAAACATTTTTATTTATGTCTATGGATATGTGTACATATATTACTAAACAATTCACAAACCTGAAACTACCAACATGAAGACATGTTTATACAGTATATATTTTATGTCGAGTTGCACATAACGCATAATTTAAGGAAATAATAACATTCCCTTTGTTTCTAATTTTGCTTTAAAATTACATAATTTTTTTTAATCTAAGGAAGGCTTTGTTTAATGAATAGTCTTCTAACTTTACTATGCAATGCATCCCATTGCATATAATATTCCCCATCCTCTTGTTCATGTGAAGAAACCGTAATGGATTTGGAAAAGCACCACATTTTGTGTGAAGAAGTTGTGTCTATTTGATTCCCACTTAATAATGTTTGGTAAAGGCTGCATGGGTTGTTTGTCCTTATATATCAAAACATGATTTGTTTTCTTGTCAATACTGACTTTATTCTCAAGCTCTCATATTAACCCATTCATTCTGTATCTAAAGACTTACACAGAGTATGTAATCTATGTATTTGATCTGGTATCTTGTCTTAGAAAAACAAATACTAAATGTGAAATGCTCTCTTTGAAGTCCCAGCTGTGCATACAAAGAAGATGGTTATTTCAGAAGAAGAGATGTTCTTTGCTTCTCACACAGAGGAGGAAGTGTCAGTCACAGGTATAAGGCACATTTGAATTTGGGGGCTCAGATGGAAGGGCGTCAGATGAATTTTTATCCCTCTTCTTCTTACCTAACTTGTGATTCTATAGGCATCTCTGTCTCCTTGTAGCTCTCTGTCATCTTCTTATTGCACATTGTCTCTGTTTTAATTCGTATTTCAATATTCTTTGTAAATTATAATTACCACCCACAATATGGCACACCAGTAATTAAAATGTACATTTTTTTAAAGTCCCTGAGGTACAAAGGAAAACTGTTATTGAAGAGAAAATTCATGTTGCTGTTTCCAAAAAGACTGAGCCTCCACCTAAAGGTATTAGTGATTCCTTCTAAGTTTAAAATCATTTAAAATTTCCATAGCAGATCCAAGCATCTGGATATGTTAATATTGCATAATGGATTTGGTCACACGGTCAGCAGACCTATGGCCACTGTGTACAATGGACATTACAGGGGGATGGGAGACCATGAGGAGCACACAGGAGAGAGGAATGAACATAAATGGAAACTCTGTTCTCTGCTTCAGAGACCTTACAATCTAGTGACCAGCCTTTTGGAAATAGAGATTTGATGTCCTGGAGCCAACTCAGGCCAACTCCCCCAGAGCTGATGGTTAAGTTTCAGGGATGCTGCGACCCAGTGTGCAATACCTCCATGACTAAAAGTTAAACTATATGAACTTACAATTAAACAAATTATATTAAAAACCATGATCATAGTTAAAACTCTCTGCTTCCACTTTGACTGCACTTTATTATTATTATCTCTGTTTCTGAGGTTGTTTCCATCTATTGTGCCTACGTAGTCAAAGTACTGAATTGCGGTGGGCAACTGCACATCTCTTCCCAACTCCATGACAATGTCACCATGCTCGGTAGCCAGGGAGGGAGTGTTTACACCATCACAGAAATTGGAAAATGGCAGCTGCTACAAATTAGGGCTCCCCTTCCCCCACACCCCCTCCCCAAATCGTTACATATTTAGGATACAAAAACTATTTAAGGTAATCTAATGCAATCATTATAATGCAGTCACTTTGTACATGTAAAGTTTCTAAAACTGGCATCTGGGGCACTTTCTAGGAAAGTGGAGGCTCCTGCAGTCCAGTCGAAGGTGACTAACAGCCACATTTTCAGTTCCCTTCACACTCGTTTCTCACGTAGAAGTTTCTTGCATTTGTTTGTCATAAAAGAGAAATGTCTACACTTTATTTTAACACTACCTTGCAACCACATATACCTTGTTGTAAAAACACAAGATTTCTCAAAAATGGCACTCTTTTTTAAAGTCCCTGAGCCACCTAAGAAACCAGTCCCAGAAGAAGTGGTTGCTGTTCCCGTTCCTAAAAAGGTGGAGCCCCCACCAGCCAAAGGTAGAATAATATTTTGGGGAAAAAATTTCTCCATGTCTGTCTTTTTTTTTTTTTTTTTGTATCTTTTTCTATGGGATCTGTGTATTAACGAAACAGCATCTGTCAACCATTTGTAATGTATTTAGTTCTGTGTATGTTTATTTCATTAATTGTGGTAATGTATTATGCAAGTATCAGTAACATTTAGACCATACTAACTGGGTCTTTGTTTCATGGAATGTATGTAGTGTCTCTATGGTACTGATTTATTTAGCATACATTTCTACCACAAGTAGAGCATGTTTAATTACTTCCTAAATTCTTACACTCTTACTGAGGATTTATGCTTTAGTATAATCTTAAATGTCTCAGAAGGAGACTCGAATTCTCAACATTGTTTCAACAATGGTATCTTTAAAGTTCCTGAAGTTCCCAAGAAACCTGTGCCAGAGGAGAAAAAGCCCGTTCCTGTACCCAAAAAGGAACCTGCTGCTCCCCCAAAAGGTACACCAGAACTGATCACGGGGCAACCCTTTGCCCCAAATGCCAGTCTTTTGTTTTATGTGGTCTTCAACCGCATGCTATGCTATCTTAGTATTTTGTGTCTTGTAGATGCCCCTCGTGTTTTTCATTTGTTTACCACCTTCCAGGGCTGTACTCTTGGCATGCATTATTTATGACACTGAACATCCCAAAGACATTACCAAAGTGTTCTTAAAAGAAGTAACTATGTCAAACTGCTGTCTTAAATTTTTAATATCTTTCCTGTCTCAGAGAAAGAAGAAATTTTGTGAAACTCGTATTCAGCAGGCGTGTTTGGAAGAAAAACTCTTACACCCCTTATATATGGGATGTTTTTCTTAATACAAAACACTTCCATGAGTTATAATGAGAGACAAAGAGTAGCAACCTTCTGACAGTGTTTGGCAGAACTGAATATTAACTAGACAAAGATTGTACAATGCTGCTAGTAACTGTCACTCTTCTGAAAAGTCCATAGTGGTGAGTCTAGAATAGTGGGAAACATTGATTTTCGACATGTACTTTCACCGTGTTTCCCGACTTTAATTGAATGTCAGTATTTGCCATAAATGTTATGATTATCTATTATCTAGTCAGAGGCCTTTTGGTCTAGGTATGTTTGGATTCGATGTGCTAATCCTTTACCTTGCTTTTGAATTTGGTTTGTTTTGTGGGGGCGGGTGGTGGTATAAGACACGACTTTATGGATGCAGTGAAACTATAGACTGCACACATCTGGTCTGTTACAGAGAGATTCAGCAAGAATTCATTAGCATCCAATTTAGGCTTACTGAAATCATCATGTTCCCATTTTGCCTGACTTCCATTGTCCAGTTTCTTCCTGAATCAATTCTGTTTCTCCTCTTTCTCAAACTCTTGACTGTTTCAGAATTCTGGGTCTTCTTTTTTTAATCGAATGATTTGTAAAATGATTTCTGATTGTCTAATCATTAGAAAATAATGAGTATATGAAGATAAAATATATTAAAAGATCATATTACTAAAACCAATACTAATACCAAAGCCACTTGATCACTCCTGAAGGAGACACAGAGACATGTCTCACCATTGAAATAAATACACATAGTAACATATATAGATATGCATAAACACCCATATATAGATAATATATACAGACAGAAATGTGTATCTGTATAATTACATCGAGATGTTACAAATGCAAGTATAGAAGTGCAGGAGTTCACAAAAACTGTTATCCTGTTTGAAATGGAAACAATTATTGCTAGTAATGCATACTGTTAAAATAAAATACATCTGCTGGTTAAAAATTCCACACCATCGACACTTAGATAAACTAAACTGTTGTTAACCTTTTTGGGTCAGAGATCCTTCTGAAAACAATGAAGCCTCTTAGAGAAAAGCATATATGCACATACCCACAAAATTTCACACACAGAGCTCCCCAAAGCCATTGACACATGGATATCAGATGGAGAAGCCAATTTACTCTAGAATGAGTGTTTCCTGATTTTTCAACACACTACAGTTGCATCAAAAACAAACAAAATCAGAAGAGAAATGGGAAAAAAATGTTAACATATAGATACAATTATTCTAAATGTGTCTTAGTCTAAGATAGTCTTAGATAAATTAACTCCATTGTCATTATGGATTCCATTTCTCCATACAAAGCATAATGACACTTTGCTATATTCTATATCTACACACTATATTGTTTGTGTAGTCACTGGTTTGTTTTATCAAAAACATACCGATATGTAAATAAGTTATGTACATATTTTTTGTGTATATAACTCACTTTTAATTGCTTGAATGCTTCTGTAACACTACTTGTGGCATTTATCACATCATGACCTTTGTAACATTATAGTCTAATTTTCTGTGTTATTTTGCCAATACATCGAAACTCTATAACATTAATTAACTACTAAAGATTTGTGTGTGTGCCTATGTCCATTCATAAAAGTGGTATATGTCTGAACTAATGTTCTGTTTAAAAAACTTTAAGTCCCAGAGGTGCCAAAGAAACCGGTCCCTGAAGAAAAGATTCCTGTTCCTGTCGCAAAGAAAAAGGAAGTTCCACCAGCTAAAGGTACGGTGTCTTGCATGGTAAAGGAGCCCTATTTTTATGTCTTGAGTACAAAACACTTTTGTGTTTCCTTATGTGTTGAGTTACTTTAATTCAAAATGAGTGTTTTATGGTGTGAGTAATAATTCAACGGAAGTGCCTGTCCACCTGCCTACTCTTTTACAAAGTAGCTGTAAATTAGCTACTTGGGAAAATATAAATTCATTTCTAAAAATTCATGTCTTTTCAAGTTCCTGAAGTACAGAAGAGGGTTGTCACAGAAGAAAAAATAACCGTTGTGACTCAAAGAGAAGAATCTCCACCACCAGCAGGTACTTAATTCCATCTTCATAAATAACCTTGTCTTTCCTTGAGGCTTCTTTAATTGCATGTCTTCTTTCATGGGCATGCCAATTCTGTGTTGCTCATTTATTTTGCCGTTCTGGGAATTTTAAAATCAAATACTATTCTTTAAGTGCCAGAAATACCAAAGAAGAAAGTTCCTGAAGAAAAAAGACCCGTTCCTCAAAAAGAGGAAGAAGTTCCACCACCAAAAGGTATCGCCTCTCTCTCTTTCCAAGAACCATCTTACATAATATTATGTGACAAGGCAAATGATAGTTTTGTTAGTTCTGTGATACTGAGTGCATTGTGGGTGTATATCTGTGGGGATATGGCCCACAGTTGGGGGTTGGCCTTCAGTGAGATGACTCTGAGGTTCTAAAAGTACATGTTTCTAAAGTGCCAGCTCTACGTAAGAAACCCGTCCCTGAAGAAAAAGTTCCTGTGCCAGTTCCTGTCGCTAAGAAAGCTCCTCCTCCCCGAGGTAGGATTTGACAAAAATCTTTTAGCTTGTGAATTCTTCCTTTGTTCCATCACGTGTCTTCCTGCGTGACCCTCTGTCTCTCTTCTGATTGAATTGTTATGTGTACATCCTTGTGATATGTTACGTAACTTGTTTTCCCATTGTGTTAGTGAGAACGGTATATTGTGTATTTATTACCCAAACTCCTAGGGAGAGAAAATTATTAAGATTCTTAAAATTTAAACTTCAACTTTAATGCTTTTTTAAAGCTGAAGTTTCTAAGAAAACTGTGGTAGAAGAAAAAAGATTTGCTGCCGAAGAAAAACTATCTGTTGCAGTTCCTCAAAGAGTGGAAGTCATGCGACATGAAGGTATATAATCAGAAGTGAGGGGGGAAATGGGTGTGTGTGTTTCCTCAATGTCCTTCTTTCCAGATGTGACTGTTTACCTTACAAGTTGTCCTTATCGGTGTCTACATGCCATAGCTTTCTGAGACTGAGTCTTTTGTGTCTGCATTGGTCCTAAATCATTCCAAGACAGTGAATGGGGTGCTGAAAATGTGATAATTGTCCAAAGTGGCCACACTTGGACATTATCTGAATATTCTTCTCAGTCTTGGGCTGTACTGTTCTCTTATCTTAAATCAGCTCTCACTTCCATGTAATGAGGGAAGCACTATGAAGCCACGCCCTCAGCAGAGAGAAGAACCATTATCTATCTGTAGGGAACATATGGCTATTACCAGTATTTCAGGAGACTGAATTTAAATTAAATATTATCTTTTAAAATACCTGCAGAGGAGGAGTGGAGTTATTCAGCAGAAGAGGAAAGAGTGTCCGTTTCAGTTTATAGAGAAGAGGAAAGAGAGGAGGAGGAGGAGGAAGTGGAAGTTACAGAATATGAAGGTAAAAATGCCCTGATCCAGAGATGATCTGGAGTCTTGATGGGCTGTTTTCTTTCACAGATTGTTTCTCAGATTAATGAAAGTGACACAAATTCAGTGAGCATCTGTGGGCCTCATTAGATGTATCTGTTGATCAAAACACAAGATTCAGGAGCAGGACTTAGAGTAAACATCCAATGTATTTCTTGTCCATCCTCTCTTACTTGGCTACAGGTGAGGGGGAGAGAAAAGGCTTCATATTTATAGGTTACTCATGGTGCGGGTATCGCCATACACATGTATCCTTTCAGTAGACAGGACTCGATTTCAGCATGGTGGGCTAGCATAAACTTCACCTGGTAGTCTAATGTCTAAAACATGGGTAACATAAAGCAGTGTTGATAGCACAACTCACAGTTTTTAAATGAATAAGAAATTGTGTTATTATATTCCAGAAGTCAAGGCCATGTTTGATAGTGAAGCACTGAACACATAGGCTTTTCTTATATTTTATGTGTGGAGAAAACAATGATGTAATATCTTTGATTGAATTAGCTATTCAGATGTCCCCATACCTATAATGCTAGTTCTCTATTGCTTCATAAGGATTGAACAATAAGCTTTATTTCAGTCCTTTTCAATGAGTAAGATACCACTAGGTTTACTGTTAAAGTGCAGCACCCTGGCTGAAGCTATATATCTGAAAGAACTTCCTTAAGAAAGTTCCGACGTAGCTCTGCTTTAAAGAAAAATCAGTAAGTTCTGTAACAAATTGACCCTTTTTCTAATAAAAAGATAAATAGAATTCTATATGTAGATGCCCTTGAGAGTGCATTTCTGGCTAGTAAATGTGCCCCACTTCTTCTCCACGTGGAAGAAAAGTCCATATAAAATTCCCAGGGGCAATCATAATGGAATGGCTTGGAGCAGAGCAAGACGGGACATGAGTCCCAAGAGGAAGCCCACCGGTTCTGTTGTGCTTCCTGGGAAAGGCCACGGTGTTGGGTGTAAGTCAGGAATCTAATAGATCAAAGAGGGCCCCATCCCTTTTAGACATGTTTGGGAAACCAAACATAACATGTGTATAAAGAAAGCTCTCGGGGCGCCTGGGTGGCTCAGTCGGTTAAGCAGCTGACTTCGGCTCAGGTCATGATCTCGCGGTCCGTGAGTTCGAGCCCCACGTCAGGCTCTGTGCTGACAGCTCAGAGCCTGGAGCCTGTTTCAGATTCTGTGTCTCCCTCTCTCTGACCCTCCCCCGTTCATGCTCTATCTCTGTCTCAAAAATAAATAAACGTTAAAAAAAATTAAAAAAAAAGGAAGTTCTCACTGCATGAATCTGATTTCAACTTTTGACAGTACACATTATAAATCTCTTTCTGTATATGGATTCTAGTTAAAAAGAGAGATGTTCTATGATGTTCTTAAGTTTTCATTAAGCCCGGAAGATTTAGGGAGAAGATGGGTAGTCTGTTAAGTTGGCTTTTAGTGTAAAGAGATGTGTCTATAACTAGATTCTATTCTATAATTAATACTATACACATAGGTTCAAAAATCATATGAAGACACCTGTCTCTTCTACCATACCTGTCCCCACAAAGATGGAAAAAAATACACCACCCAGTTTCCAAGTCCTCAGTAGGTTTTTCATATGTAATACAGGCTTTTTTATAAACCCATTTACGATTCCTCAAGTGTATGTTTCTGCCCTGAAGCCTTCAAACCTAGAGTGCTCTGTTATTTTTGAAACCTATCTTCAAATGCTTGTGTTCTTATTAATTTAGCCACTAGGATTGTTTTTTATGTCGTGTACTTGTCCTGTTCTTCCTGTGAATACAAGCATTATTATCTTTATGATACACTTGAAAATTAAATTATTGAAACTTATTTTCCCCATGCTTTATTGAGGCACATGCTTTGACTAAAATGCACTTCTTTGGGTATCTTAAATGGGAACAATCGGGAATCTGGCATGTGTTAAACTTTTTATTATTTTAATTGCTCTTTGAAGTAATAAATTACAGCTGAAGTTAAACTTGAAAAGCACTACAACTTTTTTTAAAACTGATGTCTTTAAAGTGATGGAAGAGCCTGAGGAATATGTCGTGGAAGAAAAGATGCACATTATTTCTAAGAGAGTGGAGGCCGAACCTGCCGAAGGTACACCGACTCTTGTGTTAATTTGAGCCCCACGTGTGTTTGGCTTGTCCCATTCTTTATGTCCTCTTGTGGTTAGTTTATCACTTGTATTGCAAGTATTGATAGCCATCACGTCTAAGTAAAAAGATTCCATATATTTTTATCGAAAAGAAATCTGGGGGCACCTGGGTGGCTCAGTCACTTAAGCACCTGACTGTTGATTTCAGCTCAGGTCATGATCTCATGGTTTGTGAGACAGCCCCACATTGGGCTCTGCACTGACAGCACAGAGTCTGCTCAGATTCTCTGTCTCCCTCTCTCTTTGCACCTCCCCATTTGTGTGTTCTCTCTCTTTCAAAAATAAATAAACAGTTAAAAAAAAAGAAATCTGGGCATTTCTACACATGTATTTTGTAATCTTTTCAAGTGCGTGAGAAACATGAGAAGAAGATTGTGCTGAAACCGAAAATTCCTGCTAAGGTAGAGGAGCCTCCACCAGCTGAAGGTATAGTTCTCTCTCAAAGAATATGATACCCTTTGCTTTAATAGCTATAAAGCCTCTGAGGACTGCCTGAATTTTGTCCTCACACGTGTATCAACATCTTTGCTGATTCAGTCATTAATGTTTGTGTGTACGTATGGTCTTTACAAAAAGCGAAGCCCCACATGTCACTTTATCTGTAATGCAAACTGATGTTCTTAAACCTCATCTTTCTAAAGTTCCTGAGGCACCTAAGAAAACTGTGCCAGAAAAGAAAATCCCTGCTGCAGTTCCTAAAAAGGAAAAGGTGCCACCAGCTAAAGGTATATTGGCTTTATTTTATTCTTTCTTGCATAATGTCTGTCTTTTTCATCTTAAATTGGTACGTTTTTCAGATTTGTGTAACACTAACAAGAAAAGGTGTGCCTGTGTTTAAGATTTTCCACGTTGTGTGCTTGATTGTGTTGCTTGATATCTTTTAAGTGCCAGAAGAGCCAAAGAAGCCAGTTCCAGAAAAAAGGGTTCCTCCAAAAGTGGTTAAGAAAGAAGAACCTCCCCCAACCAAAGGTAAATGAAATTCTCCAGCACAAAAACAAGAACCGTGTCTTGTCTTTTCATCCTCTCGCTGCTGACCTTGGCTCACACCTTGTGTGTGGGGGTTACTGGTGTATGTCGGAGGCAATGGTGTATTATTGCATTATCTATGGGTGGAGTATTAACCTGTTGTGACATTTATTGGTGTGTGTGTTGTGAATTGTCATAGTCTAAAATCACAGTACTTTCTGGCCAATACAAAAAAAAAAAAAAAATCCACTTTAAGTAAGTAATTTAACTCCCAAATCCTAAAATTATCTTTCAAGTGACTGAGAGGCACGTGGAAATTACTCAGGAAGAAAAAGTTCACGTTGCTGTGACTAAAAAAGAAGAGCCTCCAAGAGCAAGAGGTACATGAGACCTTTCAATACACAGAATATTGTATTTAATCTATTCTCTTTACCAAATGCACTGGTTATATGGGTGTTGTTTGTTGTTCTTGTTGCTCTAGTTGTTTTGTATGTTTGAAATAATGCAAATGTCAAGTCTTTTATGTTTGAGTTACTATTCTCTGACTGCCTTTTGGAGGTTTGAATGAGGGAAACAAGTCTTTAAAGTGAAATCTGTCTTTAAAGTGCCCGCGGAGCCCAAGAGAGCTGTTCCAGAAGAAAAAATTCCAAAACTCAAACCTAAAAGAGAGGAGGAACCACCAGCAAAAGGTACACCAACTTTTTTCAAAACTCGAAAGAAGCATGTAGGTACTGAAGTTAACCTAGAGGAATTGGGATCTTTAGAGAAAATAATCTGAATACTTTATTATAAAGTAAGTCATATGCACACGCTATTTCCTGTCACTTCAAAACTCAACATTTCTGATACCAGAAAGTACTCTCTTCCTTCTTTTCCGCAAAAGTGCGAAGCTCCCCCAAACGTGTACTTTCCCTCAAAGTGGACTCGTCTTCTAATATGTTATTGTCTGTATACTAAACTCATCTGCCGAAATGATTGTGTTGTGTGGCAGTCTTTGACAAAACTTCAAATTTTTTAAAGCCTGAATTTTCTACATGGTGCCAGTGGAGCTTATTGAGAACACTTTAGAATTCAGGCGAAGACACTACTTATGTGACTCAAGCTTCTGCCTAATGCTTGTTCTCTAGTCATTGTTTATGCTGGCTGGGTGTCTTTTTGAAGTCTCTTATAAACACTCCCTGACCTTCTTAAAGGCATTCAATATCTTTGAAACATTAAGCAGGTTAGGAAAAAGTATTCCTTTGTATCACAGACCATGTTTATTTCCCAGTCTATTGATTTTTTCTTGCCATGTGAATGAGAAATAATGACGAGCATGGTGATGGTTGTCTTTGTCTGTGGATGGTTCTTACACAGTAGCTCTTAACATGTACATATTCAAAATCCTGCAATTCACTTTTAATAATTACTCTTTTTAAAGTCACTGAAATCAGAAAAAGAGCTGTTAAAGAAGAAAAGGTATCCGTTGAAGTTCCAAAAAGAGAAGCTCCTCCCGTGAAAGGTATGTTGAGCTTTGACTAAATAAAAAACTATACAGCTTTTTGCCTGCTACTTCCTAATTTGACTCCCACCTTTCCTGGCTTATGTTGACTTATGGCAGGACATCTAACATTTGTAATCATAAAGAGCAAAATGTACATTCTTTAATCCTTGAGGAAGAAAGGACAGTCAGGGTCTCCCATAACCAGTGCATGAATCCATCACATAAGAATGAAATCAAAGTGCATCGTCACTATCACTCCTAAATGGGCTTGAAGTAAAATGCTGCCTGTTGTCAATATTATTCTAGAAGTAACTGTAACTGAAGAGAAAGAATGGTCTTACACTCAAGAAGAAGAAACCGTTTCGGTAGAACGGGAAGAGGAATATGAAGAATATGAGGAATATGATTATAAAGAATTTGAGGAGTATGAGCCAACAGAAGAATATGACCAATATGAAGAATATGAGGAACGTGAATTTGAGCATTATGAAGAGTATAAAGAGCATGAAGAATATGTCACAGGTATGAGCAAAACTGCACACCTGACACCACATTAAATACTTTCAGATTCCATTAGAATGGGATAGAAGTTTGGATGCCCAAAGACATTTGCAAAGAACTTTACTTCATTTGACAAATTCAGGAGTTTTTGGTTCTTCGGTAACTTTTAGAAAAAAATCTCCATAAATCTTAAGGTTACTATTCAACTTTGGTTCTGAAACTAACCTATTTCCCCCTCATTTTTGCTTAGACACAAAATAGCAAATGTCCCTAAGTTTCTTTCTCAAAAGGGTTAAGAGTTTATTTGCAAGGGCCCATGATCATTGTAATACATGATCAGAAATTTCTGAATATCTTATCCTAAAATGTGTTATTATCGAGTACAATAGTCTTTTGAAAAATATTTTCCATGAGTCAAAAATATTTGTAAAAAAAAATGTTTTCCATTTGATGTAAAACTCAAAAGATGGGTTCCCATCATCAAAACTTGACAAGTGAAATAAGTCATACAGAGAAAGACAGGTACCATATGTTTTCACTCTTATGTGGATCCTGAGAAACTTAAGACCATCGGGGAGGGGAAGGAAAAAAAAGTTAGAGAGGGAGGGAGCCAAACCATAAGAGACTCTTAAAAACTGAGAATAAACTGAGGGTTGATTGGGGGGGGGGGGGGTAGAAGGGAAGGGAAAGTGGGTGGTGGGCATTGAGGAGGGCACCTGTTGGGATAAGCACTGGGTGTTGTATGGAAACCAATTTGACAATAAATTTCATGTTAAAAAAAAACTTGACAAGACTGCTCCAGAAGTAAAGACAGAGGAGGCTAACACAAGCAGTTATGTTATATCTAATGAAGATCAGATTTGTTGAGTATAACTTCAGCTGCAATTTCTTTATTTTACTCAAAGAATTAAGTTCCTACTGGAATTTTGAAATGAATCAATATTATTATTTCATGTACCCAATCTCTGATACTTCATAGCTTAACTTTGAGAACATTCTATGTGGTTGTACAGATAGCATTAAAAGCCAACATTATTTAGAAAGAAGTCTTAACCATGATTTTTTTCTACCTGAAGTGAAATGAAAATGTTAATATGTAAGAGAAAGTTACAGTGACCTAAAAGCCAGGAGGAAAGGGCACTATAAGCTTTTAGACCTTAATCTCCTTGAACCTGTGATTCTCATTCAGCTCTAGAGGCTATGGCTACACTGTAAATAAAAGATATATTACTTTAGTTCTTTGAGTCCATTTAGGAAATAGCATGTTTTATTTATGTTCCAAAGTCTAACATTAAATACCCTGTGTGTACTTTTAAAGAACCCGAGAAGCCTCTCCCAGTAAAGCCTGTCCAAGAAGAACCGGTTCCCAAAAAGCCAAAGGCCCCACCAACTAAAGGTACAGTGAGAAAAATGTTATCAGTTCTAAGAGACCCATGTTTCCTACATGTCTGTCATGCTATACACACGTGTTGAAGTGGCAACGTACAAATTGTGTGTGTGTATGGGGGGGGGGGCGGTATTATGTTGTACATTGTGTTTCTTTTTGTTCTTACTACTCTTGAGAAATCTGGTTTTTAAATCTGTTAATATTGATATTTTAAAGTGCCGAAGAAACCTGTCCCTGAAGAAAAAGTACCAGTGCCCATTCCCAAGAAACTCAAACCTCCACCACCCAAAGGTACTTTGCAGAGTGATAACTACGAGAAACATCTTTGTTACCTATGTTCTATAAATGTGTCTTACTACCTTGTCTGCTGTTTTTTGTTTTTACTGAATGTGTTGTGGTCCTGATTCTTACATTTCACAGTTTTTGTGTATTTTTTATTTATATGGTATTTGTGTGGTTGGTTTTAATGTTCTTCAATAATTAATGTCTTCAAAGTGCCTGAAGAACCAAAGAAACTTGTTGAGGAAAAAATACACATTTCAGTTACCAAACGTGAAAAAGAGCAGGTGGCTGAGCCAGCTGTTAAAGGTATAATGATTTCCTTCCAAAATTGTGATCTTTTATAATGTCTCTTTTAAAATTAAGGTAGCTATGTTTTGCTTCATTTTGTTTTTGTATGTCTTTTATCATCGGGATTTATTAGGTAGAAAAATCTGTCAACATAGGATAAGTAGATAATGTTACCTATAAAACAAAAAGTTGTTTTGAAATGTATCCTTAGCCTATGATACAACAGCTGTGGCTACAATATATTTAAAATAGAATACTTGGATTTAAAATTGGTAACCATTTGACACATTCCTAACTTATCTAAATTGATATAATGATATAACAGTGTTGACCACGGTTTAATACCTGTTTATTCATTCTAAACTTATTTTAAAGGCTTAAAAACAAAAAATCTAACTCAGTGCCTAGTCTTTTTTTTTTCTAAGTATGAAGTAATTTCTCTGCACTTTCAGAAAGTATACTTACCCAGAGGCAAATTTAGCTTTTCGGTAAAGGATGTTTCCTACAAGCAGAGATACCTGAACACTAAACATAATTTCACATCTGGGTTCTGCTACTTCAAACTTACTTGAGTATTTTTGTCCGTTTTTATCCCAGTGAGGTTCAGAAGCATTTCCATGGAACATATAAAGCTTCTTATAAATGAACAGTTTTATATCTATCACATGAAAGACTTGTAAAATTATTCTGTCTGCTTAAAGTCTGACAAAGCAAGCATTGACTAGGTAGCCTGTTTCTGACAATAAATCTCCTTATACTTAAATTTCAAGTGCCCTTGAAGCCCAAGAAAGTTGTCACAGAAGAAAAAGTACTTGTTGCTAAAAAAGAAGTAACAGCACCTGTTAGAGGTACCTAATATTCTTTTTAATGTGTTGTCTTCTTTGTTGTAAAAGTCATGTTCAGTTCTACGTGTGAAACTCTTCTCTGGGAAAGATAAAGCCTGATCTTTCTTCTGTTACAAATGGCTATGTTCCTATGTGTCTTAATTTCCTTGAGTAATTGGTAAATGTCAAACCTAAAGATAATATCTTTAAAGTGCCAGAAGTACCCAAAAGACGAGAACCAGAAGAGATTGCCTTTGAAGAGGAAGTTGTCACCCAAGTAGAGGAATATTATGAAGAGGAAGAAGAGTATCTTCATGAAGAAGAGGAACTCATAACTGAAGAAGAAGTGGTACCAGTGATACCAGTCAAAGGTAGATTATGTCTCTTGACAAAGGGATACACAGCAGCATCTCTAGAGTCTAGGTGTCTCATTTGGTCAGATTCTGGGGCTTATTAGTACCGATGACCAATTCTGCTTATTTTAGAAACAGACACTTATGCTGAAGTATGATTTCTGCAGTTACTTTTCACATTTTATATCTTATATCAACATTCCCAAAATTCTTAATAATATCTTTAAAGAGCCTGAGATACCCAAGAAACCTGTTCCAGAAGAGAAGAAACCTGTTCCTGTTCCCAAAAAGAAGGAAGCCCCACCAGCAAAAGGTATACCACCATTCATAACATGACCATAGAAAAGCCTTAATCTCCATATGAATATCTTCTGAGTTCACAACTTTGTGTGTGTTGCTCTCTGTTGTTAGAAATGTTAATTGTGCTTTATACAGATGTGTTGTTACTAGTAATTAGAACTTACCTATAAACAATATCTTTAAAGTGCCTGAGATTCCTAAGAAGCCAGAGGAGAAGGTTCCTGTGCCCATTCCTAAAAAAGAGAAGCCTCCACCAGCTAAAGGTACATCTCTTTATAATCCATCAGTGGGATAATGTAATAATTTATTCACGTAGTATAACTTGATAAAACTTCTTTCCCCATGACAATATTAACAAGACAAGGGCCTCCCAACTGGTCATAAAAGCAGTTTACCATGTATTCATCTCTAAATTTTGCCATCAAAGCATGCTGATGCTAAATGCTTGGCTCTTTGTCTTTAGTGGAAAGTTCTTACTGTAAGGTAAATTCTTATAATACCAAAATGGACAAGATCACCCTTTACCAGGCATTGTGTGTTGTCTTTATCACCAGTCTGTGTTTTCTCAGTGTTCTCTATTTAAATTTTGTGCCTCTCCTTGCCTTTATTTTGTGGCTGTTATTATTTTCATTCTTAAAGTAAAATTATATGATGCTTCAGTTAAGTCCTAAAATTGTTGGGTCCTTATCGATGGGTGAAGAATTTGACACTAATCCTACTTGATATCTTTAAAGTTCCTGAAGTACCCAAGAAACCTGTACCAGAGGAGAAAGTACCAGTACCGGCTCCTAAAAAGGTGGAAGCTCCACCTGCCAAAGGTACATGAACTTGCGAAATGTTTTTATTTCACATTTGCATATAAGGAAAAATTAACCAGTTCAATTCTATGCTCTTTCGGGATGCAACTGTTTAATATTCCCTCATGGAAAAGAAAAAAATTTATTTTAAAGATAAAATGCTTCTTGAAATGCCTTGGTTATAATTTTATTAATCTTTTTTGAGACTATGCTTAAACTCAAAATTTTATGTCATGTAACATTTTTCTCTAAATAATTTCTTTAAAGTGCCAGAAGTGCCCAAGAAGCCTGTGCCTGAGAAGAAGGTGCCAGTTCCTGTACCTAAGAAAGTAGAGGCTCCACCCGCAAAAGGTACATCACTTCATCATTTAAGTGTGGGTTTCAGTTATGTATATTCACATACACCTTCCCCCATAACATTGCATGTTTTAAAACCTTGTTGATAAGAAATGTAAAAGTCAGGCATCTGTGATTATTTTCATATTCGTTGCTCCAAAACATAAAAGAACACATTCTTAAAGACAAATAATATTTTTAAAGTGCCAGAGGTGCCCAAGAAGCTCATCCCAGAAGAAAAGAAACCAACACCTGTTCCGAAAAAAGTGGAAGCTCCACCACCCAAAGGTACATTAGTTTCTTACAGAAACAGAGAAAAAAGAAAACTAACTGGTATTATACTGCCTCACTAATTACAATTAATGCTTAATGACATTGAATTTGAGACAATCGATGCTCTATGATAACAGAATATTTGCGTTTCATGTTATCCCATTGTTATGAATAGTGTACATAAAAGTGACACTTGTACGATTGAATAAATATCTTTAAAGTGATATCCAAGAAACGCGAGCCAGTTCCAGTTCCTGTAGCTCTACCTCGGGAAGAAGAAGTCCCATTCGAAGAAGAAATTGCTCCTGAAGAGGAAGTTCTACCTGAGGAAGAGGAAGTTCTACCTGAGGAAGAGGAATTTCTACCTGAGGAAGAAGAAGTCGCTCCTGAAGAAGAAGAAATTGCTCCTGAAGAAGAAGAAGTTCCTCCTGAGGAGGAAGAATTCATACCTGAGGAAGAAGTTGTACCTGAAGAAGAGGAAGTTCTTCCAGAAATTAAACCTAAGGTGCCAGTACCTGCACGAGGTATAGCAACTCTTCTTGGAGTCATCAAGACCTCTTTTGTGTTGCATTCTGCCTTTCCATCTTTCGTATTCATCTCCAGTCTTATCTATACTACTTCATTCTTTACGTTGCCTACCATCTGAACCTTAGAAAGCGTTCCAGACATGTGTGCCTTTATTGTTGTGTCTGTCATGTGTGTCTATTGTAAATGATCTGAATGTCTTTTCAGATTTCATGACATGCAATGTTATTTAGTCGTTCGTGATCTTAGTCTCATTTGTCTTTTTGTTACATATATAATACTGTGCCTGCGGTTTTTAATGTCTTAAAATGAATGTTTTTAAGTGCCTGAAGTGCCAAAGAAACCTGTACCAGAGAAGAAAGTCCCTGTTCCTGCTCCTAAAAAAGTGGAACCTCCACCACCCAAAGGTATACTTCCCCTAAGTGAATGCACATTCTTCATCCATAAACATTTTCATCCAGACAAATTGTGGTGGAATTGGGTTTAGGAAAAATTATATTTATAGAATAGAGTGGCACATTTTTATTTCTAAAAATGTTCAGGAACACTGATATCCACTTTTCACTGGATGCAAAACAGTATTCAAGAACAAAGTTAAAAGAAAATATTGTCCCAGTACTGCCACAGAAGTTCTACCCAGTTGCCTATGATTTTATTAAACATCATAATTTTCTTTCTTTTTAATTTTTTTAATGTTTATTTTTGAGAGAGAGAGAGAGAGAATGAGAATGAGCAGGGGAGGGGAGAGCGAGAGGGAGACACGGAATCTGAAGCAGGCTCCAGACTCTGAGCTCACAGCACAGAGCCTTACGCGGGGCTCATACTCATGAGCTGTGAGATCATGACCTGGGCCAAAGTCGGACGCCTAACTGACTGAGCCACCCAGGCGCCCCAAACATCATAATGTTCATATAGATATTCTGCCAAGCTAAACATGATGAATACATTTTCCTAAGTTTCATCCTTCAGCCATTTATATGAAGTGCCTTTGTAACACCAGGATGAAGATAAAAAGGATTGAAGTATTTCTCAAAATATTATGGAATAGCTTATGTCTTGTGTTACATATATATAAATGGTAGCCCAGCAGGTTTTAACTTTAGCCTTGGGTTTGTTCCTTGCTGTATTATTCTGAGCAAGTCTTTTAACCAATCTGAGCCTCGGGTATCTCTCCTTTAAAATGGGGAGACTGGTATCAGTTCTAGCGGGCTCAGATATTATTGTGAGGACAAAATAAAGTAAGGTATGTGAAAGTGCTCTATCTGTGAATGAATTATCCAGGTCAGACCATAGTACAGGACAAAGTCCATATAGTTATACCTTAAATCTCAGTATTTTCTGCTAAAGGTCATGGCATCACTACTTAAAATAAGCATAACCCCTCCACCAGGTTAAATATCATATAAGCAGTGAAATGGTAAAGCTGGTCCTTTATCAAAATTTTTTAATGTTTTAATTTATGTTTTAGAGAGAGAGAGTGCGAGTGGGGTAGGGGCAGATATAGAGAGGGAGACACAGAATCTGAAGCAGGCTCCGGGATCTGACCTGTCAGCACAGAGCCCGATGCGGGGCTTGAACTCACAAACGGCAAGATCATGACCTGAGCTGAAGTCCGATGCTTAACCGACTGAGCCACCCAGATACCCCATGCTGGTCCTTTATTAGATTTCAAGAATTCAGAAATACTTTATAGATAATGATTCAATAAATTACCAGTGAAATTTAGATGGATGAAATGACAGCATCTGTCCTCTGATATTCAAATAGGTTGCTGATCCCTTGCTCTACAAAACCTATTTATATCATAACATTGGGCTCCTGATCTACCCTATATCTCTACCCTGAGCAACTGTTGCATGTGTTCTTTCTGTGTGTGGACTTCTTGTGTTCTCTCTTTTTTGTCCCTCACAATAAATTCTTATCATGAAATGATGTCTTTAAAGTGCCTGAGGTTAAGAAGAAAGTGCCAGAGAAGAAAATGATCATTCCTAAGAAAAAGGAGGCTCCCCCCGCCACAGGTACTGCTACTCCCAAGCAAATTAGACACTGCCACTTCTTTCTATCCGTAAAAGTCCCAGTGTTCTGTTTCAATATCTGTTACTATAACTTGTATTATTGCTGTGTCTGGTGTCTCTGTGTTTGTGTATCTTAAATTGTAAAATCAAATAATATCTTTAAAGTTCCTGTGGTGCTTAAGAAACCTGAACCAGAAAAGAAGGTGCCTCCTCCTGGTCTTAAGAAAGCAGTGGCTCCTCCTGCCAAAGGTACATCTCCCCAAAACAGGAATGTGTTTGTTGTACTGATGTTGAACTGTGATGCTGTCCACACAGGATGTTCAACATAAACGTTTGCTTTGTGTGGTGTGTCATTTGCATTCCCCATTTGTGACTCTGTTGCAACCATGTTTGTGCTATGTCATTTTTCCCCCGCTTTGTGTTTGTGTATTTTACGTTGTTTCTCTACATACGTTACTTCTCAAAGATAAAAACACTATCTTTAAAGGGCCCGAAGTAACTAAGAAGCCAGTCCATGAAGTACCTGTTGCTCTTTCTAAAAGAGTAGAGGCTCCAGCAATAAACAGTAGAATATCTCTTTAATGGGCTGTTAGTCTTAAATCACAAACCTCTTTAATTTTGTTTCAATAGCTGATTATGTGAAATCTCAATGTTTCATCTTGTGCATGTGTATTTTTATATTTACTACCTTGTGTTGAAAAATGGGAAACTTGGTCTTTATGAACTCTTCTTTGGTTCTTGCATTCTAAATTCCTAAAACAATCAATATCTTTTAAGTTCCTGATGTGCCTAAGAAAGTGGAAGAAAGACAAATCATTCTCCTTGAAGAAGAGGAAGTTCCACCGATTGAAGGTAGATGACTTTCTAAGAAAATAGATATTCCAAGTCATCATTGTCTTATCATTGTTTAATATTTGAAGGAGACAAATGTACATTTCACTTCAGAAAATAAACATATTCAGGCTCTAAAAGAAATTATTATTTACCTAATAAAAATTGGGCAGGCAAATGAAAATCAACTGACTCTCCTTTCTCACACGCTTAGCCTATTTGTTTGTTTGTTTATTTCTTTCTTTTAATGACACTCTTTGAAAGGAAACTGTATTTTCCATGGGGAATTTTTCATCAAATGATGTGGTTGGCAATAGCAGAATATACCCACCCAAAAGAAATTCCCAGTTAAGCCTGAGTAGTTTGTACAGAAAATCTGACTTATACTGCTAAGTGAATGTTTGCCTTCAAACAAGTCCATCTCCATTAAAAATAATGATATAATTCTAACTGAATTCTCTTTGATATCCTTTCCAAATATGAAATTCTTGAAAGGGCCTAATGTATTTGAAGACCCCATAGATTTTTTTCAAGGACTAGTGAGTTCTCACGCACTGGAAAAAGGTTGAGCTATGAATTTCCTATGTTTATGACGACCTCTGTTTTCAGATAGATCATTTTGGTTTAATATTCAAAAAGAATTATTATTTACAAAGTAATAATCTTTTTAAAGTGTATGAGGAACCGGAAGAGCCTATTCCGGAAGAAGAGATCCCAGAAGAACCACCTAGCATAGAAGAGGTTGAGGAGGTGACACCACCTAGAGGTACAGCTTCTCTTGGGAGTTGGACATTTAAAATCTATGGTGTTCCAAATCTTTCCCAGGATATGTCTAAATCTAATATTCCTCAATATACTTTTCTCACATCTTATCAATGATAAATTGAAGATCAATAATTAATAGCACCGAAAGTGTCCCTTCCCCTCCCCCAACTTTTCTACTATTAGCCCTTCAATTTTTTCTGGCGAGGCCCTGTCGTAAGATTTTCTCCTAGTTTCTAGTTTTGGGGCTTTTATTCAATATGAAAGTGGAGGGAAATCTATTTCTGTGTTGTTTACTTTATAGAATAATTCTTAGCCTATTATTCCTGTAAACTATGACAAGCTTTTTCATTAACTGATATTATATTTGCTAATAGGATTAAGAAATAATAGCCTTCTCACCTTTAGAGTCGATACTCCATATATATAATTACCATTTAGGTTGCTAATATCTTTTAAAAATGAGTCAATGCTTTTTTTGCTATTTTTTGCATATGTGGATGTTGTTCCGTTCATTGCGTATCATTTTTCAAAATGTCTATCTAATACCTTTTAAGTGCCTGAAGTGGTTAAGAAAGCAGTTCCTGAAGCACCTACTCCTGTTCCTAAAAAAGTGGAGCCACCACCAGCCAAAGGTATAGCAAATCTCAATTAATAACATCTTTAAATTCCAATTAATGTTCTTTTAAAAAACAGAAATTTCTTTTCTGACTGCTTTCTTTAAATAGCAAACTTATGAAATTGATTAAGGATCAATAAAACTGTAACCCACTTCATATCTTTAGCCTTTTTGGAATGTTAATGGATGGTTATGTGTGTATATGTTATTCCAGAAGTTTCTCATTGTAACTGAGAATTTTAATGTTAATTAGTACGTTTCTTTATACTTTTATACATAACAATAGATTCTTCTTCCCCACGTTCCGTTCATAAATCTTATTCCATTACATAGAGTTTTCTCATGTTACTATAAGTATGTATACAATCTTATTTTATAGGGGAAAAAAATCTGTCCTAATGCTTGGATAATAACTATTTTAAAGAGCCTCATGTCCTTTCTAATATTTTGCCTAAGCACTCAAGTTTACTGCAAAATGTCTACTTCTCATTGCTTCCTAATAAAGTTACTGCTTCAGGAAAGCTCTTAGACGATGAGCTTACGCTGTCCCTATCACAGTAGGCATCGCCAGCAGATGTAATACTATCAGCAGAAAGGGCGCCTGTGTCAAGGCTTAAGTACTCCATTATGGTAATCACTTCAAAAAAGTCTCTGTCAAATTAAAAATTGTAGAAGTCTTTGTCACATTAAAAATAGGTCCAATATTGGTAACTCCTGCTATTAAATAAATAAATAAATAAATAAATAAATAAATAAACAAACAAACAAACAAACCAGCACAGGTTCTTGTGGACACGTCCTCTAAGGTTTGGTTAGCACAAATAAGGGATTTGGAAAGATAACTCTATTGCCTATAAAACTGGTGGCCAGTAGTACGGAGTGTCTTCTTAAACTTTGATTATTAAAGATGTTGTTTTTGCTGTTTTTATGTCATGTTTATTATTGAGTATTGTCAGCTAACCGAAATGCCTAATATCTTTAAAGTGCCAAAGAAGGTTCCTGAGGAGAAAGTACCTGTTCCTGTTCAGAAAAAAGAGCCACCTCCAGCCAAAGGTACATATTCTCTTATAAACCTAAACTTCCTGTTAATATATTCTCATTAAGATTTTTATGTTTGGGGTGCCTGGCTGTTTCAATCCACTCTTGATCTTGGGGGTCATGAGTTCAAGCCCCACGCTGGGCATGAAACCTACTTAAAAAGAATAGATTTTTTTTTAATTCAAAAAAAGATTCTTATGTATTATGTCTCTGTGTCTTGACTGTTTTGATGTCTTTTGTCTATGAAAATTTGCTCTTAACAGTCCTAAATATTAAAACTATATCTTTAAAGTGCCTGAAGTACAAAAGAAAGTCCCAGAAAAGAAAATTGCAGAAAAGAGAGTCCCTGTGCCTAAAAAAGAAGCTATTCCCCCAGCTAAAGGTATTTTCGGAAAGATCTTTGATCTTCACTTATTGTTGCATGAAAGCTTTTTTTTTATTTCAGTTGTTTTTATTCTGTATTTTGAATTTACATTTTCATTTCTCTTGTGTTTTTTAAAAAAAAAAGACAAATTTCTTAAACTAGATGCTCTTTCAGGGAGGACTGTCCTTGAAGAAAAAATATCAGTTGCCTTCCACAAAGAGGAAGTAGTAAAAGAAAGAACAGAATTAGAAGTAGTGGAGACACCAGTAGAATATCTTGAGGAAGAAGAGTTCCATGAAGTTAAAGAATATTTTGAAGAAGAAGAATTCCATGAAGTAGAAGAATTCGTTAAAGTAGAACAACCCAGAATTGAAGAAGTACACAAAGCTGAAGAGGTCCATAGAGTAATAGAAGTTTTAGAGGCTGAAGAAGTGGAAGTATATGAAAAACCCAAAGCTCCACCTAAAGGTATAGGAGAATTCTGTAGATACTACAAATTGTTATATCTTGCTCTAACTCACTTTTTTTTAAGTGTATTTCATGTTCAGTTTGGAACACTAGAAACCCACTTACTTTCCAAGTTAAAATCATTGAATGCTTTAAGCATGAGCTTCAACTATTTGATACAAAGATTAATATGGAGTAGAGATTAACCACACAGAATATAATTTAGCAGGCAAAATAATAGTATTTGATATCTACTTATCTAAGGAGCTCACTATATGAATTTGTAGATTCTTTTTTGAATCTAGCTAAGAATGACTGTTGCAAACAAAATTCTTTGTTTGTACAAAATTCTTACAAACATAAGAATGATTGTTACAGGTACCAAAATATCTGACCAAGGTTATCAGTTGAGTGAAAAAGAAGCTCCTCAGTTCACTGAAGAATTTACATGTGAGGCAATACAACCATTGCTTTGTTATCATGAGTCAACTGTTCACAAACTGATCACTGCTTATCAAAAGCTTCTGCCATTTTATAATATTTTCATTAGAGAAATAACATTAAGGAAGTAAACGAAGCATTGGTATTTTTCGAGGAGAAACCATGATACAAATAAATTCTCTTCAATACCACTCCAGATCTTGAACGAATTAATATATGTGTAATGTGAAGGAATATGTGTATGGTGTGCATGTGTGCTTAGTATACATAGAAAATCTACAATATAGATGAAATCTAGCAAAGTCACATCCCTTTTGGAGGTGTGATGCAAATTCAAAAAAAAAATAGATAAAGCATTTATGAGCCCTCATTGGACTAACTTTATTAGTAGCACTCCCTAATACTTTAAGAACTCATTCTAAATCAAAACACTAATATCTTTGAAGGGCCTGAGATATCTGAGAAAATCATTCCTCCAAAAAAACCACCCACTAAAGTTGTTCCTCGAAAAGAGCCACCAGCTAAAGGTATTTCATTGGTGAAAAACTACTTACCTAATTATATGTACAGTAGCACCTTGATTGCATTATAAGTTTGTGTTCTTGATGTTTTTCTTCTGTGTTTTGTGTTTTTGGAATTTCTAAGACAAACTATTATCTTTAAAATGGTTGAGGGTCCAAAGGAAGTTCTACCAAGAGAGAAAGCCACTGTTGTTATACCTAAAAAAATAAAGCAAATATCCTTATCAACCAGATAGTAAACCCAGGTTTCCTTCTTTGGTACTATTGAATTATATATTCACTAATATGCCTTTTGATAAATCCATGTTTTCCTATTAATCATTAGTTTTAATAACTTAGTAATAATAAATACATAGTGACCGTGTGTTTAATGTCCCTGCTTTGTTCATTCTTGTAAACCTCTTGAGTTTTACAACAGAAATAAAAAAAAAAAAAACACCTGATAAATAATATATATTTCTATCTTTAAAGTCCCTGAATCATTTAAGAACGTTATCATTTGAGAGAAAGTATCGATTATTCCATCAAGACAAGCAGAAGTAGCACCAGCTGACAGTGTCTTGTTAATTTTTCTTGTCAAATTCTTAACGGATTCTAACACGGGAAATTCTTCTGGATCTCTGTTGTCATGTTTGTTATCAAAATTCAACTCATTTTAAGTACAGTAATGTATGTGATAAAGTGAAACTGTTTTATATTGTGACTATGTCATGTTTTGTGTTTATGTTTTTCTTATGTTCTGCTTGTTACAAATCTTTATGAATGTTTAAAAGTAAAAGAAACTATTACTGCTATCTTTAAAGTACCTGAAGTGCCCAAGAAAATTGTGGTGGAAGAAAAAGTACGTGTTCCTGAAGAGCCCAAATTTCCACCAGCTAAAGGTACCAGCCTTTGCTGATTTCACCACTAATATAAAACCCCCTTTTATTCACTTACTGTGGAGCAGAGAGAAAGAGAGATCATTCTCCCCTCAATGCCACAATATAGCTGAATTATGTAAACTGCAGTTTATGTTCTAAAACATAGTCTTCCCTTTGTGATGACCTTCTGGAAACGAAGGCATATGCCTAAACATTGTTATTGTTTTTGTTTGATCCTCTTCTTAAGCGATAATTAAGTGATATTGACCCCCTCAACTTCTTTTCAAAAATAATTTATTTTGGAACTATTGTCAGGAAGCTCTGGAAACAAACATTCCAAATAACAACAGAAAATGATGCTATACCCCAAGGGCAAAGTATTTTTAATATGACAAATCAAGAACTCATCAACAAGGCAATCTAGAGAGACGCACTGTGTATTTAGTTGGCTTACGATTTTGGAATTCTTGGTGTTCTTGTTAGATCCCCCTCTTTATCTTGATATTTTAGACCCAATTATGATATTTTTAAAAATAAAATAAACAAATATCTTTAAAGCACCTGAAGTACCCAAGAAAATTGTTCCAGAAGAAAAGGTTCATGAAGCTGTTCCTAGAAAGCCTGAAGTTCCACCAGCTAAAGGTATACACTGATACTAATCACAACATGAAATGATTCTTTGTTTAGTTATTCATAGTTTAAAATGAATGTGTGTGATGTTAAATTCTTGTATTTGGCTTCTTTATATTCTTTGCATATTTGTTATTTATCACAATTAATATACTAATATCTTTAAAGTTCCTGAGGTGCCTAAGAAAAGTATTCACGAAGAAAAATCAGCTACAGTTCTTTCTGAAGACACAACGACGTACAGTGAGTGTAGAAAAATCGGTGCTTCTCTTTGGTTTCAGTTGTGTTTGTCTTCACAGCTTTTAAAAATAAATATACTAATACCTTATAAAAGCCTAACATGCCAAAAAATATTTGGCCAAAATTAAATCATTTGAAAGTTTACTTGCTCAGACAAGGTATATCTCCTCACCAATTTAAAAAAAATAGTCCTTTACCTGTAACGTTGCCCAAATTTAGAAAAGCCATTTACCTTGTTGTATTTGTCACTGTCTTGTCTTGTTCTGCTCTGTGTACAAATATTTTCAGCTCAAAAGCATTTTATTTTCTCAGGCCATGAAGTAACTTACTTTAACTTCATAATAATATTTTAATTGGACTTTATAGATTCAAAATGCCCCATTATTATTTTTCTACTCTTCCCAGCCATCATTGGAAATATTTTGGCAATACTGCTCCAATCAAACCATAGATTTATAAGGCCATTACAACATCAAAAGAATTCTCAAGCCATTTTTTTTTGGTCTTATGCAAAATTATGATTAAATAATTTGAGGAGTAAAATATGAATAATAAAATACTCTGAATAGAATACTATTCAATAATCTGAATAGTAAAATTGCTAGGAGTCAAGATACTCTTCCATTTATTTCAATCCAAAAAATGCCAATAGTTCTGATATTCTTTCATTTAGTTTAATCTAAAAATTCCCTGCTTAAACCCATTTTTTTTTTGTCTTTAATACTAGGTTGGGATAAAAATATATGATGACTCCCTTCTTTGAATACCTTTTCTATGCTTGAGTTTCATTATTGTCATCAGCCAGTCTTCCTTTCTAAAAGCTGGAGAAATCTTTTATTTTCTTCATTTGCCTTATTTCCAAAGATTTAATTATTTTTCTTTTTCTTTTCTGCTTCCAATCCCTAAGTGGTTATTAAACTACACAGCCATAAGCCAGATGTGGTTTGAGATTATAGCCAACTACGTTTCTGGAAAAGGAAAGGACTTATATGAATTTCCAGTAGCCCAAATATAACATAAGAGAATTCTTAATGTGCAACTCAATATCAACCCTGTTCTTTATGAACAAAACCAAGAGCAACAGGACAGTTTTACCAGTAACTTTCTGCAAAGTAGAATTATATAGCCCCTGACCAGGGAATTCCTCAATTTTATCATCATCATAAATGAGGGTTCTATATGATAAAACTGGAAATTAGCCAATGTGTTATTGTCATTAGTTTGTGTCTATGTACTACTGGTAACTTGGGTGATGAGCGTGTATTGTGTATTATGTTTTCTTAATACTGTTTGTCATTGACTTGAAATTCCCTTAATTGTATAAATACTAATATCTTTAAAGTTTATGAAGTGTCTGAAGAATCCACCTCAGAAGAAAAAGTACTTGTGACTCGTCCTCAAAAGACAAAAACCAAAATAGCAAAAGGTATATAACACCAATGATCTGGTCTGAAGAAAATTTATTTTTTAGCTCATTTTAAAAGCTGAATCTTTTCCTTCACTGTTTATAAATATAACTATACTCATATCTTTTAAGTGCCTGAGCCACCCAAGAAAGTTGTTCCAGAGGACAAAATATATGTGACTATTCCTAAAAAGAGAGAAACACCAGCAACTAAAGGTACATTTCAACAACCTCGAACTTGGATGAATAACTTTGGATTCAAGACTCAAAAATTGTGTGTTATATAATTTACTGTTTTTACAACTTCTAAGTGTAAACCTACTAATATCTTTAAAGAGCCTGATACAACCAGAGAAGTTTTTCTGGAGGTGGAGTTACCTGAGGCTGTTCCCCAAATTCCAGAGCATCCTCCAACTCAAGGTATAATTCTTAGTTATGAAAATCTAAATAAGAAAATCTTTCTTCTTCACTCTGAAAGATACGTTTAGTGTTTTGTGTAGGTTCTCAGAACCTCTAACGCTAAAATACTAATATCTTTAGGGCATCCAATGTACCCAAGACAAGGAACTTTATATGACTTGCCTCCCCCCGCCGCCCAAGAGTCCCACTCATACAATGTACAAGGATAAACAATTAGAACAAAAATTAAATTTCTAACTTAAAGTTATAATATCTGTTAACACATGTAACTTTCTTAATATGTTGTGTCTTCGTGTCTTTGCCTTTTTCTCAACTAAAAAATACTAATATCTTTAAAGAGTTGGAAGTCTCCAAGGAAGGTCTTCCAGAGCGGCAAGCTCCTGTTGCTAAAAGAAGAAAAACACCACCACCAAAAGGTACAAGCCAGAAGAAAGTCAACTTTCATATCTCATGATTGTAGTTGTACTTAACCCATGCAAATATACTTATATCTTGAAAGCTCCAAATGCTACCATTTCAGAGAAGTGGGAGCCCCGAAGCAGAAGCTCGACTTGGGTATACACATGTTCCCAGGAGTTATTCAAGAGAAAATAGAGGAGGAAAGATCTTTAACTTATCTAAATGGAAGATACGTGGGTTATAAAGTTTAACCTCTGAGGCCTTCAGGGAGTATATGAATACATATAATGTTATATGAGACCCAGATAGATTCTTCAGTAGGATTACTAATACTATTATTGTTTCCCAAAAAAGAAAAAAATCAGAATAGCTGGAAAAAATCTACACAAGACCACTTAAAATATTTATATCCCTGAAACTAGATTGAATTGGTTTAGCTCCCCCTTTAAAGCAGACATCAGTGCCATCAAATGACAGAGGTGTTTGGCTGTAGACTATAAATCAGCAATTCAACTCTCCATGGGGTTGAAATCGCAGAATATAACTGCTTAATAGAGTTGCTCTTCTATTAAGATAAACTTACTACTAAAAATAGGCATATTAATTTGAAATAATTATTTTCCCATAAGACTTAAGTACAGAAATATTTTTGGAAAACCATGACTTAAAGACAATAAAATATGAAGTTCAATGACTTTGAGCAGCAGTTCTTCCTGTAATACCCTCTCCACTTGAGAGCCTTCTAAAACCAAGGCAGTTAAAACTAGTTAAAGTTGGAATTCTGTACTGAATACTTAGTTGCTCCTCTCATTGTCTTTTATTTTTAACGAGTTCTACATTTTTCCATTTTGAGTGTTTTAAATAAATCAAAATATGAGAAAGTTTTAAGACATCCAGCATAACAGTTTCTTTATAATATCCATGATATTCTGTACTTTAAAGAATATCTGAACACTTTGACCTGATTTTTTCAGTCTAGATCTTTAGGTCATTCTCCTGTCTCCCATGCTTGAAAAACAAACACCTTTCTAAAGTGCCTAAAGTAGGGGTACAAAATGAGGCCAATCCAGATAAGAAAGAAACTGTTTTGTTCTCCTCAAATTAATATATAAATGTACATCATTAGTTATACAAAATCAATTTTTCTCACTTGAAGCTAATTTTCCATGATCTAATTTTCTATACATCTACCATTCCAAGAAATTAAATTACTAACATTGACAGTACCTGAGGTGACCAAGAAAACAGCTCCTAATAAGTATGTATTCTTACCATCGTTAAAAAATCCAATGTGGGGAGCAGGGAGGGCCCCCAGTCTGGGGTGTTCCTGTAGGTTGAGTTAGGAATAAAACTCTTCATCACTCTAAAGTATGATGCATTAATATCTTTAAAGTGGCTGAATCACTTCAAGAAGCTGTCCCTGTAAAGAAAACACCCAAGGCTGCTCCCCCTGAAATTGAAACACCTTCCAGTAAAGGTATCATTCATTCTATCATTCCTGCCTTCATTCATTTCATAAATGTCAATGGTGTATATGGTGGTAGGGAGCTGGGAAATAATGAACAAAGACAATTAAGACTTGATTCCTTTCTTCAAAACTTTATACCTCATCCACCTTTTAAAAGAAGCACCCATGTAACCAGAAATATCACTTTGGTTCAGTTCATGTCTAATGTCAGTTAACTAGTGTCTTCACTGATCCCTTAACCTCTAAGTATGATACTAATATCTTCAAAGCACCAGAAGCTATGGAAGAAGTTGCTCCTGAGATGCAAGTATCTGAAGATGTTCCTAAAGAGCCAGAATCTCTGCCTGTAAAAGGTATGTGATACCTGTGAACAGATTCTGAAGAAGAGATGAAATGTCCTCAGCTCCTAAAACCATGTTTTTCTAATGTCCTTCGTAACACATAAACATAAAAATACAAATATCTTTCAAGCATCTGAAGCTGCGCCCAAAGTTCCCTCTCAGAAGCAAATATTTGCAGGTGTTCCTATTAAAACAGAAACCTCTTCTACTAGGAGTATTCATTCAACAAATACTTAGTGAGGAGGGTCCACAGTGTCACAGGAACTATGCCAGGTGCTAGGGAAGGCCTCTTCTCAAGAATGGACAGGCAAAGAAGAGACTTCTAGAAAACTACATTTGCTAACTTATTGTGGTTACTGTTTTCACTAACAATTTTAAATCTTTAAATGTGAAATACTAATATCTTTAAAGTGCCTGAAGCTCCTCAAGAAGCTGTTCCTGCAAAGAGAGTCCCTTCCAAAAAAAGAGAACCTCCTTCAGTTAAAGGTACAAATTACCATGCCCTCAAGCTGAAGAAGAAATAGCTCTTGTAGTCTTGAAAATATTTTGCTGTTCCTAGTGATCTTCATAACACTAAATATTAAAATACTAATTTCTTAAAGTACGGGAAGCTCCCCAAGAAATTGTTCCTGAAGAGAAAACATATGTGGTTCCTCACAAAAAGCCTGAAGTTCTTCGTGATGAAGGTATATGTTGCTAGAAGCTTAGAATTTTGGGAAAATGTCTTTTCCTGTGTAAATGTGTTTCCTGTTTGTCCTGATTCTTATAACTCCTAAATGTAAAAATATTAATATCTTTAAAGTGCCAGAGGCTCCCAAAGAAGTTGTCCCAGAAAAGAAAGTGTATCCTCCCCAAAAGCCTGAAGTCGTACCTGTCAAAGGTACATTCTAAACCACTCTTTAAGGTGGGGTAGGGAGGGCAATGGAAGTTGAAAGTTACTGGACTTGAAAGTTCTTGTCTGTGTTGATTCTTGTGACTCACATGTAAATTTACTAATATCTTCAAAGTACCAGAGGCTCCCAAAGAAGTTGTCCCTGAAAAGAAAATGGCTGTGGCGCCTCCTAAAAAGCCCAAAGTCCCATCTGTTAAAGGTAGTTGTCACTAACCTTAGGTTTAAAAAGATACAACTCTTCTGTTCTTGGAAATATTTTGTTCTAGCGGTCTCACAATGCCTACATGTAATTTTACTAATATCTTTTAAGTGCCCGAAGTTCCTCAAGAAATTGTCCCTGAAAAGAAAGCACCAGTGGTGCCTCCTAAAAAGCCCGAAGTCCCACCTGTCAAAGGTATTTGTCACTGGCCTTAGGCTTGTAAAGACATCACTCTTCTGCTCTTGAAAATATCTTGTTCCATTGGTCTTCATAACTCCTAAGTGAAATTTTGCTAATATCTTTTAAGTGCCCGAGGCTCCCAAAGAAGTTGTCCCTGAAAAGAAAGTGGTTGTGGCGCCTCCTAAAAAGCCCGAAGTCCCACCACCTGTTAAAGGTACTTGTCACCGATCTTAGGCTTATAAAGACATATCACTCTTTTGCTCTTGAAAATATCTTGTTCCAATGGTCTTCATAACAACTGATTGTAATTTTGCTAATATTTTTAAGTGCCTGAGGCTCCCAAAGAAGTTGTTCCTGAAAAGAAAGTGGCTGTAGCACCTCCTAAAAAGCCTGAAGTCCCACCAGCCAAAGGTAGTCACCCCCATGCCACTGTATTTGATACTGTCCATTTTTTTCTCTACTCTGTCTAATCATGAAAATACTAATATCTTTAAAGTACCCGAGGTGCCGAAGGCAGCTGTTCCGGAAAAGAAGGTGCCTGAAGTTATTCCTCCCAAACCGGAAAGTCCACCCCCTGCAGGTAATGTCAAAGCTATACATACTAGGAAAAGAAAACAACTATAATTTTAGCTAGAAAATTATATATGTAAATACCACAGCATAAAGGTGATATAATTCTAAGGAAAATAAAGTCAGGAGTTAACCAAAATATCTTAGTGTATAATTACATGGTACAGTCACCAATTTTTTTCATCTTTTCTAAACACAAATTACCAATATCTTTGAAGTGCCTGAGGTGCCGCCAAAGAAAGTCATCCCTGAGAAGAAAGTACCTGTGGCTCCTCCTAAAAAGCCAGAAGCTCCACCTGCTAAAGGTATTTATCCTTCCATGTTGTTGGTCACCTATTCCAGGGGGCTGGGAAAAGTGTGTATAGACATGTCTGCCAGTCCATGAATTGTCTTTGCTTGGATAAATGTGTTGTCGGTATTCCACTTTTATAATCTCTTACTAAAAGATACTAATATCTTCAAAGCTTTCGAAGCTCCTAAAGAAGTTTTACCTGAAAAGAAAATATCTGTGGTTGTACCCAAAAAACCAGAAGCCCCACCTGCTGAAGGTATTTATTCCCACTGCCCTGTTAAGAAGAAAAACTATTGTCTTGTATTTTTCACAATCATTGTAATATAGGCCTTCATCATTCATAAATTCTAAACATTCTAATATCTTTTAAGTTCCTGAAGTTGCTCAAGAAGTTGTCCCAGAAAAGATAATTCCCAGGGCACCACCCAAAAAACCAGACGCCCCACCTGTCACAGGTACATATTAGCCCTGACTTTATTAGGAAGAAGAAATATCTCTTCTATTCTTGAGAATAATTTTAGCCTATAGCTCATCATTAACTACTCGTTTAATACTACTAATATCTTTCAAGTGCCTGAAGTTCCTCAAGAAGTTGTTCCAGAACAGAAATTCCTCAGAGTACCACCCAAAAAACCAGAAGCCCCACCGGTTTCAGGTATTTTTCACTCCTATCCTTATCTACAGAAAAAATACCTGTCCTACTCTTGGAAATATTTTTAGTCCACTGTCTTCATTAATCTAAATGTAAAACTACTAATATCTTTTAAGTGCCTGAAGCTCTTCAAGAAGTTGTCCCTGAAAAGAAAGCACCAGTGGTGCCTCCTAAAAAGCTGGAAGTTGCACCTGTTCCAGGTACTTGTCACTCACCTTAGACTTCAGAAGATATAACCCTTCTGCTTTTGAAAATATTTTGTTTTAGCAGTCTCATAACTCCTAAGGGTAATTTTTACTAATATCTCTTAAGTGCCCGAGGCTCCCAAAGAAGTTGTCCCTGAAAAGAAAGTGGCTGTGACGCCTCCTAAAAAGCCCGAAATCCCACCTGTTAAAGGTATTTGTCACCAACCTTAGGCTTAAAAAGACCAACTCTTCCGCTCTTAAAAATATCTTATTCCAGTGGTCTTCATAACTCCTAATTGTAATTTTACTAATATCTTCTAAGTGCCTGAAGTTCCTCAAGAAATTGTTCCTGAAAAGAAAGCACCAGTAGTGCCTCCTAAAAAGGCCGAAGTCCCACCACCTGTTAAAGGTACTTGTCACCAACCTTAGGCTTATAAAGACACCACTCTTCTGCTCTTGAAAATATCTTGTTCCAATGGTCTTCATAAACAACTAAATGTAATTTTACTAATATCTTTTAAGTGCCTGAAGTTCCTCAGGAAATTGTCCCTGAAAAGAAAGCACCAGTGGTGCCTCCTAAAAAGCCTGAAGTCCCACCACCTGTTGAAGGTATTTGTCACCGACCTTAGGCATCACTCTTCTGCTCTTGAAAATATCTTGTTCCAATGGTCTTCATAACAACTAATTGTAATTTTGCTAATATCTATTAAGTGCCTGAGGCTCCCAAAGAAGTTGTCCCTGAAAAGAAAGTGGTTGTGGTGCCTCCTAAAAAGCCTGAAGTCCCACCACCTGTTAAAGGTATTTGTCACCGACCTTAGGCATCACTCTTCTGCTCTTGAAAATATCTTGTTCCAATGGTCTTCATAACAACTAAATGTAATTTTGCTAATATCTTTTAAGTGCCTGAGGCTCCCAAAGAAGTTGTCCCTGAAAAGAAAGTGGTTGTGGCGCCTCCTGAAAAGCCTGAAGTCCCACCACCTGTTAAAGGTACTTGTCACCAACCTTGGGCTTATAAAGACACCACTCTTCTGCTCTTGAAAATATCTTGTTCCAATGGTCTTCATAAACAACTAAGTGAAATTTTGCTAATATCTTTTAAGTGCCCGAGGCTCCCAAAGAAGTTGTCCCTGAAAAGAAAGTGGTCGTGGCGCCTCCTGAAAAGCCTGAAATCCCACCACCTGTTAAAGGTACTTGTCACCAACCTTGGGCTTATAAAGACACCACTCTTCTGCTCTTGAAAATATCTTGTTCCAATGGTCTTCATAAACAACTAAGTGAAATTTTGCTAATATCTTTTAAGTGCCCGAGGCTCCCAAAGAAGTTGTCCCTGAAAAGAAAGTGGTTGTGGCGCCTCCTAAAAAGCCCGAAGTCCCACCACCTGTTAAAGGTACTTGTCACCGATCTTAGGCTTATAAAGACACCACTCTTCTGCTCTTGAAAATATCTTGTTCCAATGGTCTTCATAAACAACTAAATGTAATTTTGCTAATATCTTTTAAGTGCCCGAGGCTCCCAAAGAAGTGGTCCCTGAAAAGAAAGTGGTTGTGGCGCCTCCTAAAAAGCCCGAAGTCCCACCACCTGTTAAAGGTACTTGTCACCGATCTTAGGCTTATAAAGACACCACTCTTCTGCTCTTGAAAATATCTTGTTCCAATGGTCTTCATAAACAACTAAGTGAAATTTTGCTAATATCTTTTAAGTGCCTGAGGCTCCCAAAGAAGTGGTCCCTGAAAAGAAAGTGGTTGTGGCGCCTCCTAAAAAGCCCGAAGTCCCACCACCTGTTAAAGGTACTTGTCACCAACCTTGGGCTTATAAAGACACCACTCTTCTGCTCTTGAAAATATCTTGTTCCAATGGTCTTCATAAACAACTAAATGTAATTTTGCTAATATCTTTTAAGTGCCCGAGGCTCCCAAAGAAGTTGTCCCTGAAAAGAAAGTGGCTGTAGCACCTCCTAAAAAGCCTGAAGTCCCACCAGCCAAAGGTAGTCACCCCCATGCCACTGTGTTTGATACTGTCCACTTGTCTCTACTCTGTCTAATCATGAAAATGCTAATATCTTTAAAGTACCCGAGGTGCCGAAGGCAGCTGTTCCGGAAAAGAAGGTGCCTGAAGTTATTCCTCCAAAACCAGAAAGTCCACCTCCTGCAGGTAATAATGAAACTGTCAAAACCTATATATATAAATATATACACACGTGTATATATTTACATATATCATTTATACACATGTGTATATATGTATGTATGTATTTTTTTAAAGAACACTGTTTTCTTAGTGTTGTAAAAATCTTTTTGTAAAACAATTCATATGCTTTAGTCAATTCTTGCATTAAAATGAGCTTGTGTCTTTAAAGTGTACGAGGAGCCTGAGGAAATTGCCCTGGAAGAGCCTCCAGCTGAAGTTGTGGAAGAGCCAGAGCCTGCCGCTCCCCCAAAAGGTACTTGGCCAGCTAGGTTGCCTTAGCCAATTTTCCACCCCTCTCGCCCTGAAGATGCTGGACATTTTGAGCTTTTGTGTCATTTCTCATCTATCTTCACTGAGTCTAAAAAATAAATTCTAATATCTTTAGTGACAGTGCCACCCAAGAAACCTGTCCCAGAAAAGAAACCACCTGCTGTCGTTGCCAAAAAACCTGAACCACCACCAGTGAAAGGTATTTCTCATTGCCACTAACCTCCTACAGAAAAATGTCTGTCTTTAAAGTGTTGGGTTCCACTGCTATACTTAATGGTTTCCATATGTCATTGAAATTATGAGCTAAAAATGACTAATATCTTTTAAAGTGCCCAAGGTACCCAAGGAAGTTGTTCCTGAAAAGAAGGTGCCTCTAGTGGTTCCCAAAAAACCAGAAGTCCCACCTGCCAAAGGTACATGTCTACCATTTGATGGAGGATAAAAACCTCGAACTCTTAAAAAGTATTTTGTTCTATGTAAATGTGATGAATGTTTACTAGTGACTCTTCCTAATGTTAAAATACTAATATCTTTAAAGTGCCCGAAGTTCCAAAAGAAGTTGTTCCAGAAAAGAAAGTTGCTGTTCCCAAGAAGCCGGAAGTCCCACCACCCAAAGGTACATGTCACTAATGAGACTCTGCAGAAAACACTCGCTCTTTGTTTTAAAAGTCACTTATTATAGTAAACCCTGTTGTTTGTCAAACCTAATATTCATAATTACAAACCTGCCGTTCTGGGTTTTTAGGGTTTAAATGTTCTTAAATAACACCATTGTTTAAAAAAAAGAATTGACGCATCTATTCTGAGCATTGGAAGAGTTTTTGTTAATCTTAATAGGCCACTCTTTTCCTCCCTGCTTTGTGTGGATCTCAGAACAAATTACTGGCCTTGTAAATTTTGTTCTTGGATTTGTCTCTGGGTTATTTGACCTAGATATGAACTAGAGGTGGTATAAATTCCATGTACTGTACTTCTCAACTACCTAGAAGTAAAATTAACTAATATCTTTAAAGTGCCAGAGGTACCAAAGAAACCTGTCTTAGAAGAGGAACCAGCCATTCCTGTTCCTGAGAGAGTAGAGTCTCCTCCTCCAGAAGGTACACGTAAGACCATTAATGAGCTTGCCACTCATGACAATTGCTAATTTAAGCCTTGTTCCTTTTTTTCTAATCTAGTATCTCTTGGTCATTTTCTATCCTTTAGTTATTTGTCTTAATTATTCTTAATTAGCTCTGATTTGGGTTATCAATCAGAAACATCTACATAGGGCATCATAGGCATCATAAGCTATATGAAAATTTCTCCTATACGCACAGAAAGGAGGACAGAACTGATGACTATAAATGACATTAAATACCAAAAGGGCTTTTTCAAATATTCAGATAATAGAAACAGAAGTCAGTGCAAATGAGATAGATTTCATCTTCACAAAAATGAGAGAAGATATTAATTGAAACATGGAAAGAAATCAAGGTTACTAGTTCTTATGTTCAGTGCTTTGTGCATTTTAGAATATTGTTCCACGCGTGGAATTAAAATTAACTATATTTTTTAAGTCTATGAAGAACCTGAGGAAATTGCTCCTGAAGAGGAAGAGCCAGTTCCTGTTGTGGAAGAGGAAGAGCCAGTTCCTGTTGTGGAAGAGGAGGAACCAGTTCCTGTTGTGGAAGAGGAGGAACCAGAAGCGCCACCACCAACAGGTACAAGGCAGGATCCTGTACTGTCTAAGAAAATACAACCTTTGATTTTTATATCGATTATATATCTTCTTTAAGATAAAATTCCAGTCTTCTATCTTCTTATTTGAAATTTGACTTCATTGGCAAAACCGGAAGTCATTTGCACACCAAAAGCTATAGAATTTTACAATATGCCTACCAAAGGAATAGGTGTGATCTTCTTCATTCATTCATTAACGTTAAGCCTTTCGTTGTAATCATTTGACTCTAAAAGAAATTATTATCCTTCAAGTGCCTGAAGAACCAAAGAAGGTTGTTCCAGAGAAGAAAGTTCCTGTTATCAAGAAACCAGAAGCTCCACCTCCTAAAGGTACTTATAGTAAAAGAAATCAATATTTGCTTCTTTTCTGTGTGCTGTCTAAATGTGACACTCTTTCTTTATTACGTATTGTGTTGTATTCTGTGTGTAACTGTTATCTAAATGTTGGTGTGTTGGACAGACTCATCAAATTAATGTGTACATATTGCATCTTGAAATTTTATATTATTAAATGCTACTAATATCTTTAAAGTACCTGAGATGGCAAAGAAAGTTGTCCCAGTGAAGAAAGTTCCAACTGTTAAGAAGCCAGAAATACCAGCAGCTAAAGGTATTCATGTCATCATTGATATTATTTTTCTAAAGTAATTTGATATCTGTCCTTGTTGCATAACTAAGGACAAGAATGTCCTGATTTTGTTTTCAGTAATTTTAATGTCGTTCCATTAATTATAGATTCTTTATTCTTAACATGTAAAATGTTTCCAAAAATCTTTTTACAAATAAAACTAATATCTTCAAAGTGCCTGAGGTGCCCAAGAAACTTGTTCCAGTAAAGAAGGAACCTGTACCTGTTACCAAAAAACCAGAAGTCCTGCGAGAAAAAGGTACCTACCGTGAAGAAACAATATCTATTTCTCTGAATCACATCTGAGCATTTTAGTAATAGTGCCCAGAGCAAAACATACCGCCGTTTTTGCAAAACCACTTTTCCCAGGTAAAAAGGGGAAAGTAATGAGGACAAAGAGAAAAAATGAGACAGATAAGCAGGAAAACAAACATAAGGAGATTCAGTGGTGCTATGACGTGGTCCATGTGGTAGAAAAAGACCTCCTCTGATTGAAGGTGTAGAACAGCTCAATCGAGCATATTTTGTTGAATGTCTTATAACTAACAAAACAGTGTACTAGAAAAAAAGAAAATAAGATCTGATCCTGTCTTCAAGCACCTTAACTGCAGTGAGAGGAAAGCACAGCAATAACTCCTATCGAGACAGGAAGTGACCACAACTACAGAGTATAAGGGGTTACAGAAGCACAGAGCGAGGGAGATCAACTTCGGGCAGAGAGGCATCAGGGAAAGCTGTATGAAAGAAATAGCATTTTATGTTTTGATGGATTTTTACATTGTAGTCATTGAGAAAATGGTTTTCTAGGCAAAGGGAAGATTTCAAAAAATATTTTTAACGTTTATTTATTTTTGAGATGGGACGGGAGGGGCAGAGAGAGAGAGCGGGGGCAGAGAGAGAGAGCAGTGGGGGGAAAGACACAGAATCCAAAACAGGCTCCAGGCTCTGAGCTGTCAGCACAGAGCCTGCAGCAGGGCTCCAACCCATGAACCGTGAGATTATGACCTGAGCCAGAGTCAGACGCTTAACCGACTAAGCCACCCAGGCACCCCTAGGCAAAGGGAAGATTTTATCAAAAGGCACAGAAGGTAGAAGAGTCTAGGAAGTTCAAGGGCTGTCAAATAAATTTGTGCAATTTGAGGATGGATTGGTTGTGGTGTATCTTGAAAGACAGGCTGGATATAAAGCTGAGAGTCATATTTTGGAGTTCTTTGAATGTCCCTATGAGATGTGTCCTCTATTCTGTAGGCAACAGGAAGCTTCAAAGGCTTTGAAGCAGATGTACCAATTAGTAAGAGCTGAGCTTCAGAAAAATAACTGGCAGTAGTTCCAGCTACTGGAAGACAGTGATAATAGTAAAGAGCCACTGCAGTTCATTAAGGTCATTAAGAGTTGGACAAGATTGGTGGTGGTAGAAATGGAACAAGAGTGAGAGAAATGGGAGATCTAATTGGTGTCTATTATCAAAATAATTAAGGAAATAGAGGAACCCAAGATGATTGTAAGGATTGTAGCTAGATATCCATGAGGTTCATTGGGTCCCTAACTAATATTAGAAGATAATGAATATATTTTTCACTTTTCAAATACTGAAGGTGGAAATATGCATTTGGAGCTTAGGAAAGAGAGCTGGAGATGTAGATCTAGAAATGAGAGGCACAAGAGTTGCGGGTACAGGAGTGACTGCTTAAAGAATGTAGAGCTGATTTGTAAAGGCTTCAGAGTTAGACCAGTGGAGAACACTGACACTTAAGGGTACACAGAGGAAGAGAAGTAAATGAAGAAGGCTGAGAAGACTCGTGTATAAAATTGGAATGTCCAGAAAAGCCATATTCCCCCACAGTGTCTTATAAGATAAAGTGCTTTCCCCTGTATTCTTTGCCTGCTGTTTGCAGAATCTTGCACATCTTCTAAATTCTTAATAGTAAAAAAAAAAAAATCAATGTCTTTAAAGTGCCTCAAGTGCCCAAGGAAATCGTCCCAGAAAAGAAAGTGTCCATTCCTATTCCTGAAGAGCCAGAAGCTCCACCTGTCCAAGGTACATGGCTGCTCTATAAATCTTGGAAAGATGACAATTGTCTTCATCTTGCTTTGGTTGTAGATGGGTCTTATGTATTTATCTGTTCTCTGTCTTATGTCCTGAAGTTGATATCTTGGGGTCATCTGAAGAATATGTTATTGAGTCTAACTAAGATGATATGTTGTAACTTAGCAGTTACAGGATTCTCTTGTGAATTGAGTCTAAAATATAACATTGTGTTTTTTAAGTTGAAGAGTCTCCTGAGGAAATAATATATGAAGAAAAAGCATCCATAACCATTGGTAGAAAAGTGACTCCCCCTGTTGAAGGTATATATGTGTGTATGTGTGTGTGTGTGTGTGTGTGTGTATACATACACACACACACACAGTATTCATAGGGTGACATTCTTTCTTAAAATTATATACAGAAGCATTCCAGCATATGTTTGCTTCATTTTTCAAATAGTTATACTTCTTTTGAATATAATCTTGAATTTGCTTATTCTTGACAGTAATTGTAAATTCCCAAAGATAGTTTACAAAGCAAAACTGGAATAATTGCATTGGATTCTCAAACAATAACCCCATATCAAATTTTAAGTCATCTCATTTGCTATCAACATACAACAAATAAAGTAGTTAATAGAATGTTTTAGTGTAACAGAAACCTTAACTCTTTTTCTATATAAGTGAATCTGTACAAATTGTATATTTTTGTTTTTGTGACTAAAATCTTTGCAACTGTGTGAAATTTGTATGAGTCTCTGTGAAGAACTTTACAACCTCATATCTTCTGTCAACATTCTTTAAAGAACGTGAAATTCAAAAGTATATTGAGCCTGAAGAACCTGAACCTGAACCACAGCCAGAAGAAATACCAATACAAGGTATTCAATTACTTGGATTATCTTCATCATCATAGACTTCATCTTCATATACATATATATGTTTTATGTTAGTCTGTAAGTCTCTTTGCATCTGTATGTAAGATACTCTTTTTTAAGTGTGCATTTCACTCATATGTATCCTTGTCATTTGTACTGTTGATCTCATGTCAGTGTGGCATATACGGATACTTCCTTTGTTTTTATTGGTGCCTTTGCTGTATTTCTCATCATCTGTGCACAATGTTGATGTTTTTGTGTTTTATGTGGGATACTGTTTTATGTTTTATGTTGGACACTAATAAGAACTTAAAAAGAAAACCTTTTATTTCATGTATGTTTAAATTTCTACTGAATATACTATCTACACACCTGCTAATTAACATATACATGTACTAACACTCCTGAAATACTCTTTCAAGAACCTGAACCGGAAAAGAAGGTTATCGAGAAACCAAAACTCAAACCAAAGCCTGCAGTACCTCCTCCTGCTCCACCTAAGGAAGATGTGAAGGAGAAAATATTCCAACTTAAAGGTATAAAACACCACACCAAAATTTTATTAACCTGCTTCAAACTTCTTTTCAGTCATCAGAAATGGTGCTTGCAAGAAATGTATTACTTTTAAAAGTGTGTGCTTGCAAACACAATCAGGCTGTGGGAATTGCATAGAGACCTGTGTTTTCTGCTGCCTTTGGGTGCTTTGTCTGGTCATGCCTGACAGAAAGTGTATCATGGTTAGCTTCATCCTGGCGATCTGGATGCAGGCGCTGTCCAACTAACTTTCTTACGGAGAAAGGATTTCCTCGTTTCAAAGTGTGATTGCCATGCATATCTTTGAGATCTTGTGCATTTGGGATGTATAAGAAAACTTTGCATGAAATTTTTAACGTTGCAGTAACAAATTTAAAACTCTGTTCTTAAAGAATTTCACGCGCTTTAAAACATACTCTAAATAATATATTTATGGCATTGATAGCTGATATGTGCTCATATACCATCAAAGGAAAGCATATGAATGATAGAAAGTCACTGCTCCCTTACTTTTTTTTTCTTTCACAACTTAATAAAAGCCAAATTGTGTTCTGTAGTGGTCCTCGGTGTAGCCAGAAAGAGTGATTATGAATACATTTGATATCCAGCATCTCTTCTCATTGTTAAGTTTCCCTTCATTCTTTTTGCATTTAGATATTTCTTTGAACTGATGCAATATTACTTAATTTTTAAAATAACATCTTGAAACGCTGAAATAAACTGGCAAAAGCATATTATTCTTTTAATTGTAATATAGTGTTGTCTTATTTGTAGTGTCATGAGATTTCTCAACCTAAAATAATCTACATATAATCTTAGATAAGCACTTTTCCCATACTCACCTACACGTGTACAAAGCCAGGATATTCCAGAGTAATACTGCTTATAATGATTCTTGTCCCTCTTCACTCCTCTTGACCAGTAGGGGTAACTTCTGGTATTTTAAGTCAGACATAGAAAATGGGCTCCTTTTAAGACTACACATCTGTTGATTCATAGTCCATGAAGACGCACACTTAATACACTTCCCTTAATATAAATTTATACTCAAAGGAATATTTCTTCCTCCTGCAAAGAACAAAAATTATCTTCTTTCTCCACCAGACTTATACCTACAACCCAAGGTCAGAGTAAAGAGGCAATGTTTTCATGGTTTAAGCGCGTCTTGTGTGTTCTTTGGTGGCTGCTGTTGGCTGTTATTAATGCTATTTCGTTGTAAGAAAAGCTTGGTTTTGACTCTTAGCGCACATATTTAAAAATTTGCTTCAGATTAGTCTAAATATACAAATAATAAAATTAAGATCATATTCTTTAAAGCTGTTCCAAAGAAGAAAGTTCCTGAAAAACCTGAAGTTCCAGAAAAAGTGGAGCTTAAACCTCTGAAAGGTATTTCACAGTCTGGGAAATGCATTTATATGCATTATCCCTTCATCTGACTTTTGGCTCTTCCTGTCTTCTAGAATGTTCTTTCTTTCTTTCTTTCTTTCTTTCTTTCTTTCTTTCTTTCTTTTTCTTCTTTCTTTTAAGTAATCAGAGTAATCTCATTTATTTCTTGTATTTTTGTAGCTTTTATGGTCCTGGCTCATGAGTGTTGCTTCCTCTGTCTCCCATCAAATTCATACATTTGTGGATAGATATTGTTTATCTTTGTCTCATCTACATATGTCTTCTTGCATTTTCCTAAACTTAAAAATATCACATTTTACTGACTAGCTGAAATTAGTATCAGGACCCATATTAGGTTAAAATGCAGGGAGTTAATATTAGAAAACTTTAGAATTTCGCCTGAACAACAGTATTTTAGCCAGTGTTATAAGCACTAAAAATAAGTCACGCTCTCCTTCTGTATTACTGAGATGACTCATAGAGATTTCCTCAGGCCTTTCCTGTCACTCTCTTGTCACTGACTCCAAGACATTCTTTCAGGTGTACAGATCTCACATTTTAGGGAACATTCTTCATTGCTGCAGGTCATTTTTCAAAATTTATTTCTCTTGACACAGTATTTTCCCTATCTAAACTTAGACCCTAAAGGAAAATAAATGGATCATAAATTTTAGAAAATTTTCTGTTACAAATAAAATTATTAACTTTTCTAGTAAGTATAATGGGTAACAGTGTTCTATTTAAGTAATCAACATATCCAGACCCAGAAACTGAATCTGTTGTTGATTCACTCTGTAATGTTAGAGAAGTCACCCCTCTAAATACACATTTCCTGATTTATAAAATGGGGATTACAAAATAATGTGATAATGTCTGTTAACTAGTGACAAGGAAAAGCCACTCAAACATTCAAATGACATGTAATTACATATAATAGCTTTAAAGATAATAGCTGCAATGGTGTGTTCTGTACCTGAAATGAAATAATATGGAAAAACAAATGCAAAGATGTATTTCCACTATGTCCATCATGTGAGTAAAGGATATATGCCATCCTTATGTTCATTAGATGTGTGGTTGTCTCTCCAGGTTTGATCAATAAAAATGGTTTTACATTGAGAATATTAGTAATCCTAAAATACTATTGAAAGTCACCACAATTTATCATGGTTAAAAAAGTTTAATGTTTAGGTGTGAAATTTTACTTAACATACTTGACAGAAAAAAATCATTTAAAATGAAATGCTTACATATTTACCTTTTGTATATTTAAATTTTGTAGTTATGCAAAGTTATCTTCACATTAAAAAAATAAAACTATTTAGTGAATTGCAAATATCTTGTTTAAAGCACCAAATAGGAAATTTTATAGAAATATCTAAAATTCAGATTTCACATGACTAAATAAATATGGTGTTAAGTGATACAAAATAATGTATTAAATTGATTTTCATTGACATGAGTAGAGACGTAAGGTGGTTCAATAAGCACCCAGTGTTTCTCTTTTTTCCACTCAAATCTTTGAGGGGGCTAGAGGAGGAGGAGGAGAAACATTATACATGCTGTACATATCTTCAACTGTGCCCAACAGTCACTGAAGATGCAAAATAGAATGAACTTAGACTTGGGTCCCTTTTTAGTCTAAAGACCATTTTTTTATTCATTAAAAAGAACTCCAACACCAGCTCTCAAATTCTATAGTTTTATAATTTTAGGTATAATTTCAAAAAGGAGATCTTGAGAAATGATATTTCTCTTCTGTTAAGAAAATGAGAATGGCCCTTTCCCAACATCAAGGTCATCAGCCAGATCCCGTGGCTTTCTTCTCTTACCAGTGGAGAAGATTGAATATTGACACTAACACTTACCAGTATCATTTTAATGTAATTAATGGTTCGTGAGACACCAATATAGATTTGAACAATCTATAATTGTAGATTGGGGCAAAGATGCTGTCAGGAACCCTATATGTGATCAAAGACTCATAAAGTCAATATACAATAACGTCTTCTACCCTCACTTAAGATGAATATATTTGCTTGTAATAAATGCAGTGGAATTTGTCACAAGGCTATGTAGATGTTTGCAGAGGAAATAACTTGAAGTGTATTATTTGCTTTTAAATTCTGTGATATTTATAGGCAGCAAACGTTATTACTTATGCACTGCAGTTAACTAGTTTTGAAAGAGACCTTTTTCTTGTTGAAATTTACTTTTTATATGAATTCACTTCAAAATTTGAAATCATATTCTTTTAAGTGCCTGGAGTTGAAAAGAAAGTTCGCAAATTACTTCCTGAACCTAAGCCTCAACCAAAGGAAGAAGTTGTTCTCAAAAGCGGTATAGTATTTTTCAACTGTTTTTTTTAGCTTTACGTTGACCAGAAACAGACTTGAAAGCTTACAAAATGTTTCTGTCTCTTGGTCAGATTACCTATTCAGATACCTATTTATCACAATTCATTTATAGTTGCATTGAAAATTAGGAAGGTTATCATTTCCATGTCTTTTTTAAAAGAAGACAGAAATTTTGTAAGCACTCACAGTGTTTTGAAATTTACATGAATAGACATAACCAAACTGATAATGCTCTAAGCTAATAATAATGACCACAGCTGTCATGTTTGTAATCACATGATGTAGTAAAATACACTAAGCCTATTAAGTACCCCAAATTACAGAGGAACTATGTAAGCCTAAATTCAGTATTCAGCTTTGAAGTGTAACACAGGACCATCACAACTAATAAGTAACATTTTTAAAAAACTGAACATTTCTTTCTACTAATAAACTATTAAAGAATTGAAAGTAGGATTTTCAGATGAAGAAGTTGTAACATTTTCTTCATGCAGAATTACAGATATCTAGGCCACAGTTCTTTGGCTATCTCCACTTAAGTAAACTTTATACTTATTTAAACACTCCTCATTATATTAGAATGTTGAATTATGATTCGAATTTGTTGCTATTTAAACTTACTCATGTTGTGATTTGGTCATTTTTGCAATGGAGTTGTCTCCAAACAACAGATTGGCTATGTACATGGATATAAAGTGACTCTGAGTGTTATTCTAATTAAGATAGCAACCTTTGATTTTTTTTTCTTAAAAACAAGCACTTCTAGCATAAATGCTAATTGCCCAGTGCACCAGGTGGCATGCTTTTCATTTTCCTTGCTTTGTGCACTATTTGCATTTGTCTAGCTCAACATCTTCATTAGTTTGTTTGTCTTGGTTTACATATAAACCTTTTTGTCTTTTAAGTTCTAAGAAAGAGGCCTGAAGAAGAAGAACCTAAAGTAGAACCTAAAAAACTAGAAAAAGTTAAAAAACCAGGTAGGAATCTCAGTAACAATTCTCTTTTAACAAAATGGACATTTAACAAAAGGTTTATCTTGTAAACATTATCGGAGTTAAATATAAACACAGCTTCATATATCATCTGTGAAATAGTCTGTGCTTTCCATTGTCTGCTTTCTGTTTAAATATCTTTATAGTTATTTCAAATCCATTCATGTATGTCCCTGTACTTCATTGTTGTTAGTACTTTGCCACTGGTCCTTCTGGTAGAAATGATTGTGAAATAATCAAAATGGCTACAAAATAACTTAATGGGAGCGTGTCAGCAAATGTGGCACAGAATTTGGGGGCTTTTAAGTGGGTTGATTTTTATCATTAGTCTATTTTCAAAGGATGTATTTATTGGGAACTGTTATGGAAGTGATTTAGACAGGGGAAGCTGACGGAGTTAGGACCCAAGTGGATGGAATAAGAGAAAGGCAAATAAATTGAGGCAGAGTCAAGAAGAGAAAATAGAAATTAGTTGATACAGTATAAGGTTTTGTTAAAAGCCATTAATGGAGCTTTTGAAAGATAGTTTGATCTGATTATTTCAGGTCAATTGATTTCTAACTATTCAAATAACACTAGAAAATAATCTTACTATCTTAAAGTACCAGAGCCACCTCCAAAAGCTGTTGAAGAGGCTGAAGTACCTCCAGCTGTTACGAAAAGGGAAAGGAAAGTTCCTGAACCAGTAAAAGGTACAAACTTATTGGCACTTTCTTAGTCTCTAAAAATGCAAATATGCATCATTTAAAATACCATTACACTGGCATTAAGATTGGAACACATGACCTTAATCTGCTCATCACATATGGCTTTAATTTTCTATACCATTTCACTTTTATGTGAACTTGGCTAATGACCACCCATTTATCAAATAAATAAGTTTTAAGCGCTAGGAAAGAAATGGGTAATTTGATGAATGACAACATTAGAACCAATCAGATGCTCTACTATTATTTTCCAAATATTTTGTTTCAAATGCAAAATAAACTTAGATCAAATACTTGATTTAATGACTGTATGTGTATAAATTCTAGTATATCCCAAGATCTATTAAGTCTGTCCAATTTTGGTTTGAATTTGTGAAAAACTTCCAAAATACTGCGATAACCTTCTTACTATTGTGAATTATTTTAGTGCCTGAAATTAAGCCAGCAATACCTCTCCCTGGACCTGAACCAAAACCAAAGCCTGAACCAGGTAAGCAAACTTATCCTCAGTGCCAACAGCATATTCCTTCAGGCTTCGTTACAAATAACATGTCAAATAACAAAATTCAACCAAGCAGATGTGAAGATCTAATTGGCTACATGATTAATGAATGGGGCAACACCCGGTCTAGCAAATAGAGGCACCTGAGTTGTACAAAATGGGAGGTTTTTATATGCAGAGGGTGGAGGCAAACAGTTAGGAGCTCAAAAAAGGATTGTTCCCAAGGAGATTGTCTGCCAGGGGGGAAAAAGCAGGGGGTTTTTATCATGCATATTATGTCTTTCTTTCTTTGGGGGTTAGAGAGGACCCAGGTGACCCACTCTTTGGTGCTGATGGGAGGAAAAATCTCCTGACTTACCAGTGAAGGCCACATTTCTGGAGGGAGCTTGAAACTGCAATTAGACCGAGTATAAAGTCCCATTTTGAGAACTTGATCAAATGACACCATTTTGGACCTGCGATTTTCTTTTCTTTTCTTTTCTTTTTTTTTTTTAAGCAAATATGTAGTTAATTTAAAAAGGGAGTAAATGTCCACATGCATCAAAAGATTTCCAATGTCCCAATATATCTTTAGACATTATTTATTTTATTCAATATACTTAAGTATATTGGAATATATTGAATATATTATACTATACAAAGATTATGTTATAGTTAGAACATATTATTCTCTGAAAAACTAGTGATTTAAAATTTTTAAAATTATATCAGAAAAGGCAAATAGGCCACTAAATGAGATTTTAGGAAGAGACAAATGGATACATTAATGCAATGGACATCTCTCTACAGAAGTGAAAATAATCAAACCGCCTCCTGTGGAGCCCGCACCAACTCCCATTGCTGCCCCAGTGACCGTACCAGTAGTTGGAAAGAAAGCAGGTATTTGTTCTATAGTTTTCTTTTTGCTTGTTTGTTTTAATGGCTTAATAAAAGTATTCATACTTCATTAAAATTCAAGCCCTCTTGTTGAAATGTAGGTATCATCAAGGTGGGGGAGCAGGGGTGTGTATAAATTCTTGATTAAATTTTTATCATCTTATGTCCTTTACCAAACTAATCTGTCACCCATGGGTACATACTGTGTTTTGATTGAAATATACATTCCTTCAAAGCATCATTGCTTTATATGCTTTTGAAATTAAGAAATGAATATGTTCAAGGCTGATGAAAACAAAGGAGACAGACAGACTCTCTAAGGACATACATCTAGGCAGCCTGTGGATATTCAAATTTCCCCCATGTGACCTGTAGGAAACATTTCTCCTTCTTTAAAAAAGACTGCATATTAAGATAATGAGAAAGTTCAGGAAAAAAAGACTGCATATTAAGAAATGAGAAAGTTCAGGAAAGTTCAGGAAAAGTTCAGTGTTATGATGATTGCATAACACTGTGAATATACTTAATGCAACTGAATTGTATACCTGTTACAGTGGTTAAAATGGTAAATTTTATGTTGGTGTATTTTACCACAACAAAAAAAGGAGAGACCAAAAAAAGACAACGTAGTTCAGCCTTTAAATCTATATAAGACTTTAGGTCAATAGTAATTTTCTTAGATGTACTAACTCTGTGGCATTAACTATCTCAGGTACAAACTTAAGTTACTTATAAATTGTACATAAACTATTAGTAGTTTGTCACTTGATGATAATCTCAAAACCAAAAATGATTTGATATGTATTGATCATTGATAAATATGTATCCTAACTATTTGATCCTTGGCTAGTTATTTAACCTGTTTAAATTCTAAATTTCCTAGTCTGTAAAATCAGATTCATAATTATATCTGCCTCATAGGATCATTGTAAGGATTAAATATATATAAAACAGTACAGTGCCACCTGGCATATAGTAAAGCACAATAAATTTTTCATTATGTTTAATGACAGACAATATACTGTATTCTTTGGGTTGTAGTTTAACTTTAATATTTATTTATGTTAATATATTTGTCACTGATATTTATGATTTAGGCATTATTCTGTTAAATTTTTATAATTGCAATGTAATACCTTTCATTAGCTCAGGAAAGGATCCTAACTGCCAGTGAGCTAATTAAACGTGCATAAAAATGAAGCTTTTCTCACACTCCCAGCGGCTGAAACTAGAGAGTTGGTTCTATAGTTTATATTTTGCCACATTAATAATTTCATTAAACTCTAAATAGAGGAACTGTCTTACTTCTCCCTTAGTTCATTGTCTGATTAAGGGAACTCTTCAAAGGAATCCGTATGTGTGTAACACATAGACCCTCCTCTTTCCTCAGTCTTTACTGGATTTGTCTGCCCAGTTAAAAAAACAAAAACAAAAAATAGACTTGGGGTGCCTGGGTGACTTGGTTAAGCAGCTGACTTCAGCTCAGGTCATGATCTCACAGTCTGTGAGTTTAAGCCCCCCGTGGGGCTCTGTGCTCACAGCTCAGTATCTGGAGCCTGCTTCCGATTCTGTGTCTCTCTCTCTCTCTCTGCCCCTCCCATGCTTGCTCTCTGTCTCTCTCGAAAATAATAAACATTAAAAAAAAAAAATAGGCTTTTGGTAATTTCTGGGCCATTTCCCTTTTGCCTACATTGATTCCTTGTTGACAAAAACTTCTTTCCTCGATTCACTTACCCAACACATACAAAATCATATCAAATACTTTGCATAGCTACGCAAGAGTAAAACTTCCTCATAAGGCAAGAGTAAGCCTTCTCCCAGAAATGGGAGAAGAATAAAATCACTTGCTGAAAGCGATTTTTAAATCCTAAATATGTTGGTAATTTGGCTTGGTCACATCATTGACCAGAATGATACTGATCAAAATATGCCTTCTTGGAAGTAGCAAAGTATTGTCCATCGAAGTCATATAAATAAAGTCAATTTCTCTTCATGCATTAATATTTATAATAAAGAACATGATTCACCCTGCATGGTTTACTATGACACATAAAATAGATCTAAAAATTGTTTAAATGCTGAATTTTCTTTGTATCTCAGAAGCCAAAGCACCTAAAGAGGAAGCTGCCAAGCCGAAAGGTCCCATCAAAGGTAAGAGTCATTTCCCTGCACCTCAATTGTAACCTTTCACTCTGGGAAACTTTACATTCAAGAGGGAAAAAAAGTGCTGCTATAAACATTGGGGTCTGGGGGCGGGTGGGGGAGAGGGAAAATGGGTGATGGGCATTGAGGAGGGCACTTGTTGGGATGAGCACTGGGTGTTGTATGTAAGCCAATTTGGCAATAAATTCTATTTTAAAAAAATAAAATGCCAAAAGAAAAAAAAACTACAGAAAAAAAAGAGGAAAAAAGTTTTAAAATTTATAACAATTTTCATTATTCCCAATTGATTCTGCTAAAACGAATATGTCTTCTGATAGTTCAAGTACTGTAACTCTAATATTATTCAAGTGGGTATTATATATAACCAATTATATTTTAGCATAATGAACCCCATACATTCTTAGGTTCATTCTTCATATGTTTGATATTTATACATGACAGATAAAATAATTAGACATTAATTGGGACATTTTATATTTGGTTTAAAACTTGAGAAAACGAAGAGCATTTATTATTCATGGCTTCCTTATACCATCTCATTTTCCTATCTGAAAGAAGGCAGTATAAATTCAATTGACCTTTCAATTGCTTAGTCTTTAGTTTTCTCTTCTTGTCTTCAAGTTGCTCTACCAGTGGTATTACCCAGCAGACAGCTAGGTATGCCCTTCTGACCCTAATGAAAATGCCAAATCAACTTTTAACTTTATTTTGAATCAGGTGTAGCCAAAAAGACTCCTTCACCAATAGAAGTTGAAAGGAAAAAGTTAAGACCAGGAAGTGGTGGGGAGAAACCTCCCGATGAAGCCCCATTCACGTACCAGCTAAAGGCTGTGCCATTGAAGTTCGTGAAAGAAATCAAAGACATCGTCTTGACTGAAGCAGAGTCAGTTGGGTCTTCTGCAATCTTTGAGTGTTTAGTCTCCCCCTCCACTGCAATTACAAGCTGGATGAAAGATGGTAGCAATATCCGTGAGAGCCCAAAGCACAGATTCATCGCAGATGGTAAAGACAGAAAGTTGCATATTATGGATGTCCAGCTTTCTGATGCCGGCGAATACACCTGTGTGTTACGTTTGGGAAATAAGGAGAAGACCTCCACGGCTAAGCTTGTTGTAGAAGGTAATTTCCAGTCTTCTAAATATGGTCCCTATTACATTTTAATACAACAAACCTCAGTAGCCATTTTTATTGTAACTTTGGACAACACCAAAAAGAGTCGTTTGTTTAATATCATTGAAAATATTGTATGTAATTGGAAAGTCTTTGCAGATTTTTAATACTGAAATTCCCCACAGAACTTCCCGTGCGTTTTGTAAAGACACTTGAAGAGGAGGTCACGGTGGTAAAAGGACAGCCACTGTACTTGAGCTGTGAGTTAAACAAAGAGCGTGATGTAGTCTGGAGGAAGGATGGGAAGATTGTGGTGGAGAAACCTGGCAAAATTGTGCCCGGCATCATTGGCTTGATGAGAGCCCTGACCATCAATGATGCAGATGACCATGATGCTGGAACATACACAGTTACTGTGGAAAATGCCAACAACCTGGAATGTTCATCCTGTGTCAAAGTAGTAGGTTAGTACTTTGCCAGGAAATTTTGTTCTGCTTATTATACTTATTAGTACTGCTCATTATGTTAACAAAATGGAAGAGAGAACTTTATTTCCAAACCTTGTACCTTACCTAAGAGGGGGAATAGCAACACATCATAACAAATTAATTATTTCCGGTTTTGAGAATGTTTTTTTTTTTTCTATTTCTGAAATTTACTAAGCAAGGTATTTATATTATATGAGTGTTTTTCTGACCTCATTTTCATGCAGAAGTCATTAGAGACTGGCTGGTGAAACCTATCCGAGATCAGCATGTGAAACCCAAGGGGACAGCCATTTTTGCCTGTGTAATAGCAAAGGATACTCCAAACATTAAGTGGTTCAAGGGATATGATGAAATCCCCTTGGAACCAAATGATAAGACTGAGATAGTAAAAGAAGGAAATAAGCTATTCCTCAAAGTCAAGAATGCTACACCAGAAGACATTGATGAATATGCAGTGGAAATTGAAGGGAAGAGATACCCTGCAAAGCTGACACTTGGAGGTATAACACTCTTTACTTTTATTCTAAAAGATAAGTTTTGTGTGTAAATAAGGCAAAACAACACATCAATAAATAAATAAATAAATAAATAAAAAGGGGAAAGAAGAAAGAAACCAAAGCATTGTCAGATTGTTGAAAGCATTATGATTTTTCATCCCTGACCAATACAGAGCGTGAAGTTGAATTGCTTAAACCAATAGAGGATGTTACCATTTACGAGAAAGAAAGTGCAAGCTTTGATGCAGAAATCTCAGAGGCAGACATTCCTGGACAATGGAAACTGAAGGGAGAACTTCTGCGGCCCTCACCTGTGAGTCATTTCTGGTTTTAAATTGTCAGTCACATAAAATGTCCACATTGTATATTCAGATTTAACATTCAGATTTGGTTCAATAACGATGGAGTTATTTCAGGGTTCTAAAGTCTCAAAGGTGGGGGGGAGAACTTTGATGCACTATTTGTGGACAGCTCAGGCAATTTTTTAATATTTTATGTCAAGATTTTTTCCTTATTTTTTAAGTTTACTTATTTATTTTGAGAGAAGACACGAAGGGGGGAGGGGCAGAGGGCGAGGGAAAGAGAGAGAATCGCACGCAGGCTCCACACTGTCAGTGCAGAGACCGATGTCGGGCTCAAACTCACAAACCGTGAGATCTTGACCTGAGCTGCAATCAAGAGGTGGCTGCTTAACTGACTGAACTACCCAGGCGCCCCTTACTTACTTTTATTAGTAATTTTTATGATATCTTTAGACATCTGTATCTGAAACATTTCTCCTTGAGGGAAATTATCTCATCCAAATGCTAACTAAGACCATTGTTTTTCAGACCTGTGAAATCAGAGCAGAAGGTGGAAAACGGTTCTTAACTTTGCACAAAGTCAAACTGGACCAAGCTGGGGAAGTCCTTTACCAGGCACTTAATGCGTTTACAACTGCCATTCTGACAGTAAAAGGTATGGCCTTATAGAGTGCATGAGGTGGGCTCAACTTCATTACACAGCCCTGGGCATTCTGAAAAAAACCTCATTCTTAATGTTTGATTTTCAGAAATCGAACTTGACTTTGCTGTGCCCCTGAAGGATGTCACTGTTCCAGAAAGACGACAGGCTCGATTTGAATGTGTTCTCACTCGAGAGGCGAATGTTATATGGTCTAAAGGACCTGATATAATCAAGGCATCTGACAAGTTTGATATCATTGCTGATGGAAAGAAACACATTCTTGTTATCAATGATTCTCAATTCAGTGACGAAGGGGTCTATACTGCTGAGGTGGAGGGCAAGAAGAGCTCAGCACGATTATTTGTTACAGGTAAGAGCTGATGAGATGAGATCTGGCTAGAATATCCTACATTTAAACACACAGACATATGACTTTAAAGATAGAATGCTGTGTGTGCCATTCCCAGCCTGTCAACAACCAGTGTTATGGCTGGACCACCCCTTGTGGTTCTTGTTATGATTGCAAAATGCACTCAGCAGCACCCATCAGGAAACATCAAAAGAGACAAGGTTTATTACTCACAGGACCTGGAAATTACATAGCACAATGGGCCACAGTGCCAGAAGTGTGTGTGTGTGTGTGTGTGTGTGTGTGTGTGTGTGTGTGTGTTTTGGAAGAGGGAGTGAGGGGTAGAGAGTGGACCTGGGGGTTCCACTTTTATTGAGGTTGAGGGTCTGTGGTTTTATGGGCTCACTCTTTATTGGTAAATTTAAAACATAAGAGCAGGAATTTAAAGTGAGGGAAGAAAGGAGCACCTGCGTGGCTCAATTGGTTAAGCGTCTGACTTTGGCTCAGGTCATGATCTCACAGTCTGTGGTTTCGAGCACCGCATCAGGCTCTGTGCTGACAGCTCAGAGCCTGGAGCCTGCTTCAGATTTTGTGTCTCCCTCTCTCTTTCTCTGTCCCTCTCACTTGTGCTCTCTCTCTCTCTCTCTCAAAAAATGAATAAACATTAAAAAAAATTTTTTTTAAGTGAGGGAAGAGAAAAAACATGCAGCCCAAACTGGCTGTTTGGTCAGTTATCAAAATCAACCAAGGTCCCCAAAACAGAGGAGGCTGTGGGGTGTGCTGGGGAGGGACCCAGTCTAGCTCCTTATCTAGCCCTGTGGCTGGCAAGGTGTTTTTCAGGATAGCCATCTCTGAGGTAGATGCTTGGCAATCAAAGCTTAAGTCAGGTACTTGCATCACAAAAAGAAAAGCCAACTGTCAAGGCTTATGCTGCAAACACCAAGTTCTAATAACAATAAGTTCCAAGTGGCACCACAACTTTACTGTCAAATTGCCACCAAAAAAAGCCCCTCAATTTTTTTTTTAATTAAGGATGACTCCATTTGAAAGGACGAATAAATAAATGCTATGTGAAATGGTTCCTTTTGACCTTGGCAGATTAGAGTGGAATATTTCTGAAGGTAAATTGTATGTCTAAGCAAATTCTCCACGCTTCCACTGCAGGTATAAGGTTGAAATTCATATCGCCTCTTGAAGACCAAACGGTGAAAGAAGGCGAAACAGCAACTTTTGTTTGTGAGCTTTCACATGAAAAGATGCATGTTGTCTGGTTCAAAAATGATGCCAAACTCCACACAAGCAGGACTGTACTCATCTCATCTGAGGGCAAGACCCACAAGCTGGAAATGAGAGAGGTGACGCTGGACGATATATCCCAGATAAAAGCTCAAGTGAAGGACCTGAGCTCCACTGCAAACCTGAAGGTCTTAGGTAAATCTGACCAATGATAACTAGATAGCTGCTTTGGGGACAGTGAGAGTGGGCGGTCCTTACATATTTTGCAACTTGTAATTCTCATAAACTCGAATTTTCACATGCTTCTGACAATCTGCTGAACCACTTTCACAGAGGCCGATCCCTACTTCACCGTGAAATTACACGACAAAACTGGAGTTGAGAAGGATGAGATTATTCTCAGGTGTGAGGTGAGTAAAGACGTACCAGTGAAATGGTTCAAAGATGGCGAAGAGATTGTAGCTTCACCGAAATACTCTATCAAGATGGATGGCCTGCGCTGCATCTTAAAAATCAAAAAGGCAGAACTTAAAGATAAAGGCGAATATATGTGTGACTGTGGCACCGACCAGACAAAAGCCAATGTTACTGTTGAGGGTGAGTCGCTCAAAAATTTTAAACTCATGCTATCTGAACATGAAGTTTATTTGTTCAGTCATCCTAACAAATTTCTGTGGAATTTCAGCTCGACTAATAAAAGTGGAAAAACCTCTGTATGGAGTGGAATTGTTTGTTGGTGAAACAGCTCGCTTTGAAATTGAACTTTCAGAACCAGATGTTCATGGCCAGTGGAAGTTGAAAGGAGAGCCTTTAACTGCTTCCCCTGTAAGTCAAGATTATCTGACCACACACGCAGGGCGTGCTTGGTGGTTTGGGGTGGAAAAAAAAGATATACTTCTGGTTTACAATGTCTTGATGATTGGTAAGGATAACCAGTTATGAAAATGATGTTCTTCTTGCTCCTTCCTTTTGCCTTTCACTCCGAACAGGACTGTGAAATCATTGAAGATGGGAAGAAGCATATTCTGGTCCTTTATAACTGCCAACTGGATATGACAGGGGAGGTGTCCTTCCAGGCTGCCAATGCTAAATCTGCAGCCAATCTGAAAGTGAAAGGTAGGCTCTGCCTGTCAGCCACCCTTTTGTTATTTTCTTTGCAAGACTTCGAGACCCTGACTTGATCAGGGGTCATGAATGGAAGCCTAATCTGGCTTATCCACATCACCCTCTTCTTGCAGAACTGCCACTCATCTTCATCACCCCTCTCAGTGATGTTAAAGTCTTTGAGAAAGATGAGGCTAAGTTTGAGTGTGAAGTATCCAGGGAGCCCAAAACATTCCGTTGGCTGAAAGGAACCCAGGAAATCACAGGTGATGACAAATTTGAGCTTATAAAGGATGGCACCAGACATTCATTGGTGATCAAGTCAGCTGCTTTTGAAGATGAAGCAAAATACATGTTTGAAGCCGAAGATAAACACACAAGTGGCAAACTGATCATTGAAGGTAAATATTCTTTTATTAAATAGACCACATTTATTTATTTATTTATTTATTTAGCTTTTATTTTTATAGTTCCTCCTTAAGGGCTGGAATTAATTAGTTTTTTTTTTTTCTTGATAGGAATCCGACTCAAATTCCTCACCCCACTCAAGGATGTAACAGCCAAAGAGAGGGAAACTGCTGTGTTCACTGTGCACCTGTCCCACGATAACATCCGAGTTAAGTGGTTCAAAAACGACCAGCGCCTGCATACCAGCAGATCCGTCTGGATGGACGATGAAGGGAAAACTCATTCCATCACATTCAGAGACCTCTCTATTGACGATACCTCGCAAATTAAAGTCGAAGCTATGGGGCTAAGTTCAGAAGCTAAACTCACTGTGCTTGGTAGGTGTTTTCTATTTAACTTTATTACATTAAATTCAACAGAAATTTGTGGAGTATCTATCATATAAAACAGTCTTCTGAGTGTTATATTGCATGAAAGCAGTGCTGTCCTTAAGAAACTATCACAAACATTATCAAGCCTCTTTCTAAAATATTTTTACCTAAAAATATGAGGACTTTCAAGTAATATAGATTTGGGCTCATGAAATAACCAATTGAAATCAGAAATAAAACTCCTAATTATTGAGCCCTATCATCTTTAAAATAGGAATAGAAGTACTTCCCATCTCCTTACTTCATCAAAATTATTTCAGAAGGGTATCTTCCAACTTCTAATAAGAGAGGAAACACAGCACTAACATTAAAAAAAATCATTGTTTTTCTTGGCCCCTTAATATCAAGCAGATTACATATGAGGTCTAACATGTAGAAACTATTAAAGGTGAACTATTGATTGATATAAGAAAAACTAATAACATGAATCCGAAAGCTTAAAGGTAAACTAGAGGTAATAGATTTGCTAAGGAATTAGAAATTTAGCCGAGCAATGAAGGAACACATAATCATATTTGAAGCTAAATTTCATAGTATCTTTCAAACCACTATTAATAACATACTTTAAAATATAGATGGATTAGATCTTGACAGATCACATGCATTGATTCCCTTTCTAACCTTTAGACAACTTCTGAACATAAGCATGTCAAATAAGCAGAAGCTGGGTACAGTTTTAAACTATGCCCAGAACTGTGAGCTGCTTCTTAAACTCTCCAAGGGACCGCATTTCTTCAGTGGTTAATGGAATGTTTTCACTTATACTTTACTTGCAGAGGGAGATCCATACTTTACCGGAAAGCTTCAAGACTACACTGCCGTAGAGAAAGATGAAGTGGTTCTACAGTGTGAAATCAGCAAAGCAGATGCACCAGTGACATGGTTTAAGGATGGCAAAGAAATAAAACCATCTAAAAATGCTATTATCAAGGCAGATGGCAAGAAGCGCATATTAATCCTAAAGAAAGCCTTGAAATCAGATATTGGACAGTATACCTGTGACTGTGGGACAGATAAGACCTCAGGAAAGCTCAACATTGAAGGTAAGGAATTTCCATGAGTTTGACTCTTGAAGCTGATTGGGGTTATTTCTGCCCGAGGCTAATGACGCATGCTGACCCTTCACTTTTCTAGATCGGGAGATCAAAATGGTGCGACCCCTGCACAGCGTAGAGGTGATGGAGACTGAGACGGCCCGCTTTGAAACTGAAATCTCTGAAGAGGACATCCATGCCAACTGGAAACTCAAGGGAGAGGCACTACTCCAAACACCTGTAAGGCTATTTCTGAACTTGTCAACACCTAGAGGAGCTGTGTGAAATAAAAAAGGACAGGCAACAAGTCAGAATGCATGCAGGGCATTTAAAACATGCTATCAGGTTCTCTATCAGACCTAAAGAGAGAGATTAGGATCTACAGATCCACATAAATCGTGCATTCTTTTTGATCCAGCATAGTGGTATAGGTTGTAGATATTCTGTGATGCTGCTAGTTGGTTCAGAATTCTACAGATAAAAGAAAGTTCGCTTTCTTGATATTTCCTGTAAGCTTTATTTCATGAAAAAGAGCTCAAATTACATCAAGTCTTGTCACTAGTTATTTGTAACATTCCTTAAGCTCTGATAGTCTCAGAAAAAATACCAAAGCTTATTTCCTGTGAAACCTTTTTTCTCTTTTGGCACAGGATTGTGAGATCAAGGAAGAAGGCAAAGTGCACTTCCTTATTTTGCACAACTGCCGCCTGGACCAGACAGGCGGGGTGGATTTCCAAGCTGCCAATGCTAAATCTAGTGCCCACCTCCGAGTGAAACGTAAGTAATAGGTGTTTCTGCTGAAAAGGAAGGATGTACTTTTGCAGAAAATGAATGTGCATGCAATTAATTGGAATTATTTAATTAATTAGAAAACATTATTAAGGTACAGACACTGGCTTTCTTGACATCCTAACACACACATGGTTTCATTTCCAAAGTTTTGGACATTTCATTGACCTTGCTGGCCATTGGAACAAAATAAAAATAAGTGAGTCAGATTCTCTTACTGTGTAATCCTTCCATTCAAAGTCGCAATGCATGCAATAAGAATCTAACTCAGAACTCTTGAAGACCACATACCCCCATGGCTGTTACAACTGCAGCACTACAGAAAAACTTGGCTGTGTGGGCATCTCAGACTGAAGAAGGGAGGCAGGGTGCTTGGGCTAACATTTTTGGAAGGTGCAAAGTGTTTGATGGATATGGACAGGCTATGTGATTGAGGGCCCCTCGTCCTCTCCCAATCACAGTCTTAGTTATTTTGGAAGTCACATACCACATGTAGCAAGAGGAACTTGATGCCTGGCAGAGAGACAGATGCAGCGCAGATTTCTTGCTGACCTTGGATATCAGAACGAAAGGGCCCCTACAAATACCCACTGTCCGGCCACCAGCTCTCCCCTTCTCAGCACTGAGGGGCCACGTTCACATGCGAGTTAAAATAGTGGCCAGTCCCACGGCTCTTTCCTTCTTGAAGAAAGCAACCATGGAGATGAATAACTAAGTGTATTTATGCTTTTGGAATTACAAAATGAGTGATCCTGAGCTGTTTCCTTCTTCTCGCCAAGCACGAGTAATTGGTCTTCTGAGACCTCTGAAGGATGTCACAGTGACTGCAGGGGAAACAGCCACCTTTGACTGTGAGCTCTCTTATGAGGATATCCCAGTGGAATGGTATCTCAAAGGGAAGAAACTCGAGCCCAGCGATCAGGTAAAAGGCAGGCGCCTTGCCATGTCCTGCTCTTCTCTTTCTCTCATGTTCTCCAACTTCACTCGGATGTTCCTTGTTCTTTGCTCTTATGTCCCTTCCTCTTCCTTTCCCTTTCTCTTACCTACTCTAGCCTGATTTCTGCTTAAATTGAAAAGCAGATTCTTCACATCATTGTTGGATTTAATCTGTTGATATTTTTATTGAAATGGAAATAAAAGTTTTAAATACAATAAGGTTTTAGTTTTTTGAGGAGAAGGCAAATGCTCATTAGCTATTAGTACTAGTTTGTTTGATTAACTGGAAGACAAGAGGGATCAAAAAGGCCTTTTGATTGGACGCCTTGCAACAACAGCCCACATTAAGTTTTGTGACTAATTCTCTCCGTGTTCTCTAGTGCTCTGCATATAAGGGGATTAAGAGGAGAAGATGGAAATTCCATTTCAGGCAGTTGATCAAGTGGTTGAGATAACTTCTGGGTAGACTTGCTCTTCAAGCATTTCTCCAAAGCTATTTTTAACCCTCAAGTGTTCTGAGCTGTGCAAATTCTGGAATGCCAAGTGGACTATTTACAGTGCAGCTGACAGTTGTGACAAGAGAGAGGGCTCAGAGGTTATCCACATATGTGAGCAAATACACATTAAGTTTTAGGAAATAACCAACTCTCAGTGTTAGCACTTCTATGTCCCAAATTTTCACTGTAAGTAAAAACTGAGGTGACTGTTCAGATAGACCTAAACTACCATTTACCTAAATTGAGCTATATATTCTGCCCCCCAAAACAGTGTGTTTATGTTATCCTGATAATTCTTCATTAATTTTGAGTTCTTAGAATAAAACTTTTAGAAAATGTCCAAAATGGGTTAGAAATAAAGCACAGGGAAGTACATTGTTCTATGACATTTTTTTTCAATATTTAAAAAATAATATCGAATGTGACAGCAAAGCTTCAATGCAAATCAAACTTCAAAGGTGTGAAGGCAAATAATTCAAAAAGGATTCAGTTTAACAAAGAGTCACAAGGTTGACTGAAGTAATAAGAAGGCAAATGCATTTGAATAACAGTAAATAGTAAAATAGTAAAAATAGTAAATAAATAGTAAAACAAACAAAAAATCATGTATTCTATCAAAGTCATTAAAGGAGAATTCTGTTAACAGTCACTGGGGAGACAAAGTCTGCTTGTTACACAGACAGTAATGATTAGTCGGTCTCCTTTTTTTGCTAAGGACAGAAAAAACAGCTGTACGTTCAAATGACCGTATGAGAATTAAGGTATATATGAGGAAACTTTCCCTACAGTGAGGTCTTCTAAATACTGAACTGGGTGAAGGAGTCATGTCCACCTTCAAGTTTGCTCTTTTTTTTTTTAAATGTACATTTGTCCTAATACGTGTAGTCTCATTGCTTTCATGTCCAAATGCAGAGAATTGGTTGCCTTTTCAAGATCCTTTCTATATCTGTAAACTCATGATTTGAATATAGGAACACTGCTTAAGGACAAATGATATTATACTTTTGCTACTAAGTATTTTTTGGTCAAATTAAGAGCTTTGTTTTATTAACAGATCAGTTCGCATTAGTTCTAATGTAAAAGCTCTACTATTTTATTTTGAAATGTAGATTCCTAAAAAATGTATCCACATTTCTTTTATTAAAAAAAGATTTTATATAGTATATACATATATACACATACATACATGTATATAGTCACTAAACTTTTTTCTGGGAATAAAAGAGATCACCTTACTATAATTCTCTAGGGCTTCTTTGTGTCTCTCTTGGCATAGGAATTTTAATCCTTTATTTTAGCCACCCAAAATACTTCAGCTGTTTATGAACTTGCTCTTAAATTACTTACATGTCTCTTTATAAAAAAAACTTTTTTTAATGTTTATTTATTTTTTGAGAGAGAGAGACAGAGTGTGAACAGGGGAGGGGCAGAGAGAGAGAGGGAGACGCAGAATCCAAAGCAGGCTCCAGGCTCTGAGCTGTCAGCGCAGAGCCTGATGCGGGAATTGAACTCACAAGCTGTGAGTCAGACGCTTAACTGAGCCACCCAGGCGCCCCTTATATGTCTCTTTTTTAAAAGAACTTAAATATAAACTGTGAAGTCATAAAGTCATTTTATTACATTTTGCAGATTTTGTTTCAATTTAATTCAGGCCTTTCATTTTCAGTTTGCAAAATGTTTAGCCTCCAAAACTACACAAACCAAATACAGGTGATTGAAATAGAAAATCAAAAAAAAAAAAAAAAATTAGGGGCGCCTGGGTGGCTTAGTTGGTTAAGTGTCCATCTCTTGATATTGGATCAGATCATGATCTCCTGGTCATGAGACTGAGCCCTGTGTTGGGCTCTGCGCTGAGTGTAGAGCCTGCTTGGTATTCTCTCTCCCTCTGCCCCTCCCCTGCTCACTTGCTCACTCTCTCTCTCAAAATAAATCACTTAAAAAAAAAAAGAAAGAAAGAAAACATTTTATAGAAAAAACAGTTGTGTTTCCTGCCCCACCTTGGCCATTAGTGCAGGAAGGCACTACTAGTCCTAACTGGGCCTTTGATAATTATGTATTTAAACTTTAACAGCATGGTCAGAGTCATAATGCCTATTACAGCAATATGCACCTACTAAAGGTTAACAATATTGTAAAAGGATAATCTCTAATATTATCCATGGAAACAGAAACCACCACAAAATCATCAGCTTAGTTTTTCCTTTTTTAACATAATCAAAGTACACTGTATATGAGTTACTTATTGAGAACTACTGTGTTCTGAGACAAGTTCTTGGTAACAGAGTATTCTAAAGTATCCTCAGAGGAATTTAAATGATAAAATAATGTGTAAACAGAGAAGCTATATCTGTGGATGGGTTGGGATCTGAAATACTTTAAAAGAATAGCCTAACACACAGTACAAAATTTATATTCAAATTTATATTGAAACATCATTACAAAAACAATTTTTTCCCATTCAAGCACCATGTTGAATAAGTAGCTATGTTACTAAGACATATCTTAATTACCTTCTCCTATCTGTTTGTTTTCCCTTATTATGTCTTTGACCTGTTCTCAATTATTAAGGTAGTTTTATTAATAGCCATGCCCAGCTCTTAATTAAGAAAAATCTTCATATGAAACTTTATTCCTGACTCTTTCATTCACACCAGCATAATAAATAGTTTCACTGGTAAAAAAATGTTTACATTATTCGTAACTCTAAATGAACTCTTAAGTGGTGCAGAATGAATCCCAATGACAGGGCACAGCATCTCACAGACTTTCATAGAAGAAACTCTGATTGTCGTATTGTGATTACTGTCAGGATGGCCCTGTCTGTAGCCTGATTTCCAATTGTATAAGCCACATTTATGAGACCTAATGGCAGTCCATATCAAGGTGGTGTATTCTTTTTGGACAATTCATTTTCCTACAGACTTCTTCCTCAAACCATCAAAGGTTGCATTTACAACAAGAATTTAGCATCCAAATATTAACAGCAATGGCAGTATTTGTCTTGATAGTCTAAGATCACAGGATTGTGAATTAATTTTTTCCTTTCCTTTAATTATTTAGCTTCTCTAAGTTCATATATATATATATATATATATATATATATATATATACATATACATATATACATACATATATATACATATATACATATACACATATACATATATATACATATATGTGTGTGTGTGTGTATATATATATATATATATATATATATATATATATATATATATATAAAGGCTCAGTGGCAGAATGGATGAAAATATTTATCTATATAAATATATACACATAAGTATAAACAGAAAATTTCCTAGGCATTTCAACATAAAAGGCCAACTAGTAATTATGTAAGGCAACTATGAAAGCCTAAAACTTCCTTAAAAGATTCCAAACTACTGGTTAAAATCATTTTCAAAGGCATATGTGCTGTATATATGATTATAAAACAACTTGGAAAGCACTATTCTAAACTGTTGACTAAGTGAATTAAATATATATATATATATATATATAGAGAGAGAGAGAGAGAGAGAGAGAGAGAGAATTGCTATTTCATATAGTCTTAAACTGTACTTTTTTCAAAAAAAAAAAATAGGTGGTCCCACGTTCAGAAGGAAGAGTTCATACACTTACTCTGAGGGATGTAAAGTTAGAAGATGCTGGAGAAGTCCAACTGAGAGCAAAAGATTTCAAAACTCATGCCAACCTCTTTGTGAAAGGTAATTACAAGGTTTATTTTCAAAAACGTGGTATAATGTGGAGGTTCATAAATAATGTCAACTCTCAATTTTCTTTTTATGATTAGTTCCATAGATCATTAATATCCACCAAAGATCCAAATTTTATTTTTTGGCCTAACAAATTAGGTCACAGACTGTAAAAGAAAAAAAAAAAGTCAAAATGGACTAGAATGTGTTTTACTTCCTCCCAACTGTTTATGTTGCATTCAATAAATGGCTAGAGGAAGAATTATTATCAAACTAGGTATCTATCACTTCATTAATCAAGATTTGGCCATTATTTCCTTGATGTTTCATACTTTTTAAAACAACACCTTTCCTCTGTATGTACAAATAATGGTGAAACATCATTATTAGAGGAAACCATCCAAGTGGAATCAAAACTTGCAAATGAAATTGAAAAACAGGAAAAGCTCTGGCGATATCAGAAGAAAGTTGAGGAGGTGCTCAAACTCTTGGAGAAGGAAAGGAGAAATACCTTGGCTAATTAGTGTGATTCTTTCAGAACCCCCCGTTGAGTTCACTAAGCCTCTTGAGGACCAGACGGTCGAAGAAGAAGCCACCGCAGTATTGGAATGTGAAGTATCCAGAGAAAATGCTAAGGTGAAATGGTTCAAAAATGGGACAGAAATCCTCAAAAGCAAGAAGTATGAAATTGTTGCTGATGGCAGGGTCAGAAAACTTATTATACATGGCTGTACCCCAGAAGATATTAAAACATACACTTGTGATGCTAAGGATTTTAAGACTTCCTGTAACCTGAATGTCGTGCGTAAGTATTCTTCTGACATGGGACTTTTCATTTGCAACTCTTTGATAATAACAAAAAAACCAGCACTTTTTGCATGCCCTTCTTGGCCTAACTGCATTTTTTGGCAACTTATGGTATCGATACTGACCTAACATGATCTTTATGTGTTTAAAAAAAAAAAAAAAGGAAAGAAAAGTTCTATTACATCTGGTCTGATAAGGACATATCGATCACTTTCACTATGTTTCTGACCAGGGGGTAAGGCTACTGTAGGAATATTCTGAAACAGATAAGGACAAATTGAATGAAAGAGACAAGAAAGGAGTCATGATTTAAAAAAAAAAAAAAGGGAAAGAAAAGAAAGAAAGAAAGAAAGAAAGAAAGAAAGAAAGAAAGAAAGAAAGAAAGAAAAGAAAGAAAAGAAAAGAAAGGAAAGCAATTTCTACTTGGAAAGAATGAATTCTCAGATGTCAGGAACAACTAGAAAATGAGTACGAAATTTCAGTTTGAGTAGGAGCACGCTAAGGTCTGCTGTAATATGACATAGCCCACTCACATAATACTATCTCTGAAAATAAGAAAGGATAATAAGAAGGAGCAAAGCCTGGATTCTTGGAGTCCTGTGAATGAAGAGGAATCTAATGGTTGTTAACATTACTTCTTCCTCTGGTGAAAAATACAACATCTCTTTTCCAAATGTCACATGCTAGTTCATTTTCTTCATTCATTCATTTGTCTGGTGATAACATTTTCAATGTATATTTTTGTGCAATTGCTGTTGTTTAGTTTAGTTGCTTCTCATCTGTCAACAGCTACAAAATAGTGGCTTTGATTGTGCTTCCATGTATCTTGTATTGTTTTATTCTTTCCACTTTGTGGTTGTTCTGCTTTAGCTTATGACAGAGTAGTTTCTTGGGTCTCCTTCTTCCCTTTGTCATCTGTTTTGTCACCACTCCAAGAAAGCTCAGCCACACTGAGCATGTCTTCAAACCTATTGGCCAGCATTTGTGTCCCAGAATTTCACTGATCAAGAACAATCATCCTTGGGAGGACTCACAAGGAGCCCTAAAAGAAGGAGGGGCAAAGGGCAGCTCTCTGATCCTATACATTTGCTGACTTAATTCTGGAGATAAATGAAACAAGAGATGTGAAAAACCAAATTACCCTCCCATACAAAACACATTGCTTTGTTGCACTAATAGATTTCATGCCTGTCTTATGTGTGAACATCTTTGAAGATGAAAGAAAACAAAAAAAGCTAAGTGTGTGTGACTTCAATTGCAGACTGACTCATGCCTCTTAGCCATAGACAAGACTAGTAATAGCACTTCAAGCTGCATTATCATTGAATTCTGCTAATTTCTTAAAGATTACGTTGCCTGCCTTAAATAAAATAATGTTTCTTTGCTACCGGTGTTTCCTTCGACAATATCAACTTTCAACTCTGGAAGAGTATCAATGGGAATTTTTCTTTCAGTTATTCAGAAGAACTGAGTTCATTATTGATTGATAGATAACAGATATAGATATATAATGAGTTGAACATGTAGCATGCAATATAATTTCATGAAAACTACAGAGATATGTAAAAAATAAAAGCAAAGTATCATACCTGAATGGCAGCTCCAAGTGCTTTCAAAATCTGTTGTAACCTATTAAAATGGAAAGGTCCTGCAAAAGACTAACTTTATCTTAATATGCACCACAGTAATGTTAGAGTAAATTCTAGAAGTCTCATTTTGAATTCTGATGACCTTCTCTTACAGCTCCTCATGTGGAATTCTTAAGACCACTCACTGATCTTCAAGTTAAAGAAAAAGAAATGGCTCGGTTTGAGTGTGAAATTTCCCGAGAAAATGCTAAGGTCTGTGATTGTATGGTTGCTATCTTGTATTGTCATATGCCTTTACTTTTAGTCTAGCCAAAATGGAAAAAAAAAAAAAAAAGAGTGAATCAAACTTACCTCTGATAATCACTTTACTTTTAAATTAAAGATTGTCACTTTGGTATGACATACATACTTGATTTAATTGTTTTCTTTTTAGTATTATTCATTTACTATTACTTGACAAACAATGGACTCACAATCAGGAGACTCAGATATTATTGGTTTGGGCCATATGGAATTGCTATTTTCTTAGGCTAAGAATAAATATCTGCAATTTCATGCCTCATTTACTACTGTTGTCTCAGTTCACACATCCTGAAAACAAAGAGTTAGTGTGCATGATATCTAAAACCCTCTGTGACTCTCAACTTACATGATCCTATTATCTTTAATAACTGATAATAGTTCACTTAACAATAACTGAAGAAATTTCTTCTTGTCCTTTTGGGTTTAGGTTGTATTTGCATTTACCACTTTGGTTCTTCTTTACACCATAGTTTTGTTGTTTTCAAAAAAACTCAGAATCCTAGTTCCTCTTAAGGACACATATGTGAAGGAACCAAAAAAAAAAAAAAAAAAAAAACCCTGAGAAAAGTATCTATTTACCTTAAATATAGGTTCACTGGTTTAAAGATGGTGCTGAAATTAAAAAGGGCAAAAAATATGACATCATATCTAAGGGAGCAGTGCGCATTCTTGTCATCAACAAATGTCTACTGAATGATGAGGCAGAATATTCCTGTGAAGTAAGGACAGCAAGAACTTCTGGCATGCTGACCGTACTAGGTAAGAATAAAGTCTTTCTTTGGAGAGGTATACGTTTCAAGAAAAAAAAAAATTCGGTTTAACTCAATGTTCTTGTTATTCTTGTAGAAGAAGAAGCTGTCTTTACAAAAAATCTTAGCAACGTTGAAGTTAGTGAAACAGACACTATAAAGCTGGTTTGTGAAGTCTCCAAGCCTGGAGCAGAAGTGATTTGGTACAAAGGGGATGAAGAGATCATTGAAACAGGAAGGTATGAAATACTTACGGATGGACGAAAGAGAATCCTGATCATTCAGAATGCTCACCTTGAGGATGCTGGCAACTACAACTGCCGACTCCCAAGTTCTCGAACTGATGGCAAAGTCAAAGTACATGGTATGAAAATCACAATAAATAATATTCTAAGAATTCATACTTGATGTATTTAAGGTGCAAATGCTGAAGTTTTTAATACCTCACAACCGCTTCTTTCCAGAACTTGCTGCTGAATTTATCTCAAAGCCTCAAAATCTTGAAATACTTGAAGGAGAAAAGGCCGAATTTGTCTGCTCTATATCAAAGGAAAGCTTTGAAGTCCAGTGGAAGAGGGATGATAAGACACTTGAATCTGGAGACAAATATGACATTATTGCTGATGGCAAAAAGAGGATCCTAGTTGTGAAAGATGCCACATTACAAGACATGGGCACTTATGTAGTCATGGTTGGGGCCGCCAGAGCAGCAGCTCACTTGACAGTAATTGGTAAGTTTGTTTTGTTCCTTGGGTTTACTTATGTTTGTCTCTACCACCTTGGTCCTTCTTCATACTATGAGAATTGTTGGTTGCTTTCAGAAAAACTCAGGATCGTAGTTCCTCTTAAGGACACCCGTGTAAAGGAACAACAGGAAGTCATCTTCAACTGTGAAGTCAATACAGAAGGTGCCAAAGCCAAATGGTTCAGAAATGAAGAGGCCATCTTTGATAGTTCAAAATACATTATTCTCCAAAAAGACCTGGTTTACACACTCCGAATTAGAGACGCACGATTAGATGACCAAGCCAACTATAGTGTGTCTCTGACCAATCACAGAGGTGAAAATGTTAAGAGTGCAGCTAATCTGATAGTAGAAGGTAAGTCACTTATGTGGCATTAAGGAGTTTTTAAGTCAATGTCTATTATGAAAATAGTTAAAATCAACATTATTCTTCTCCTTTATAACAGAGGAAGACCTTAGGATTATTGAGCCTCTTAAAGATATTGAAACAATGGAGAAGAAATCTGTCACATTCTGGTGCAAGGTGAATCGTCTCAACGTAACACTGAAGTGGACCAAAAATGGAGAAGAGGTGGCTTTCGACAACCGTGTTTTATACAGAATTGATAAATATAAACACTCTCTAATCATTAAAGACTGTGGCTTCCCAGATGAGGGTGAATACATTGTTACTGCTGGACAAGATAAATCTGTTGCTGAGCTTCTGATCATAGAAGCCCCGACAGAATTTGTAGAACACTTAGAAGACCAGACAGTCACTGAGTTTGATGATGCAGTCTTCTCCTGCCAGCTGTCCAGAGAGAAAGCAAATGTGAAATGGTACAGAAATGGGAGAGAAATCAAAGAAGGCAAAAAGTAAGTGGAAGCTTCTTAATCTCTATTTCTGTAACTATTACACATTTGACAATTTAGTGATCATTATGCAAGCTAACCAATAATTCAATCTCTTCTCTTAGATACAAATTTGAAAAAGATGGAAGTATACACCGACTCATTATCAAAGATTGCAGGCTGGATGATGAATGTGAATATGCTTGTGGAGTAGAAGACAGAAAATCTCGAGCTAGACTTTTTGTGGAAGGTACACACTGAGTGAAAGGACAATTTTAATATTAGCACCAGTTTTTAAAGGTTGTGAACCCAAATATGAACATGTTTGTATTCATTTTGCATTTTTTTCAGAAATCCCTGTTGAGATCATCAGGCCTCCCCAAGATATTCTTGAAGCCCCTGGTGCTGATGTTGTCTTTTTGGCTGAGCTCAACAAAGATAAGGTGGAAGTCCAGTGGCTAAGAAATAACATGGTTGTTGTTCAGGGTGACAAACATCAGATGATGAGTGAAGGAAAGATACACAGGTTACAGATTTGTAATATTCAACCTCGTGACCAGGGTGAATACAGATTTATTGCCAAAGACAAAGAAGCCAGAGCTAAGCTTGAACTGGCAGGTAAATGCCTTTCTTTTATTTTCAAATATCCTCACAATATCACAGATGCATTGTAAGTTTCAGATTTTGCAATTAGTGAGGTAATGCCTGTGAAAGCCTTTAATTTCTGTTAGGCTCCACCCACATGTGACTATTCTAATTTCTCTTACCACAAGGGTGTCCTGAGTAAGAGGTAATTGATAGCATTTTTCTTTACTTGCCAGAACCTTGAACAGTTCCTGGCACATGGTGGCTGTTCATTAGTACCTAGAATTGACATAGTACCTTGAAAGTCATCCCCAAAAACCTGGACTTAGGGCAAACTCAGGTTTCTTCTATTTTCCAAACCCCATGGAGCCTCTTAGGTCTGTTTTCATCCTGATTCAAGCTTCCAAGGCATCCTTATTGGTTGACATTATGAAAAAGCCATTAGTGTTCCTCTTGTACCTAGGTAGTTTGTCTGGTTTATCCCTAAGTATGACACGCCCACTTCACAAAAACAAACATGTTTTGTACTATGTTTAGTTCTCCATTATTAATTTTGGCAAAGAATGGAGATTTTATGGATGATATAAAAATCATCCTTAATCCTCTGTTTTCAAGTCTGACAATTTGCAAAATAAGCCATGAGAACTCTAAGTCAGTCAGTGTTCTGTGCTAGAAAGTTACTGTGATATATTTCCAAGGTTGTATCACTGATATTTGCTAACAAATGCATAGTAAAGAAGCTATGGTGTAACTGGACTACAACATATAAGTCAAAAGCATTCACGTGTTATTTTTCTCACCAGCTGCACCTAAAATCAAGACAGGCGATCAAGATCTTGTGGTTGATGTTGGCCAGCCTCTGACAATGGTGGTGCCCTATGATGCCTACCCTAAAGCAGAAGCCGAGTGGTTTAAAGAAAATGAAGCTCTGTCTTCAAAAACTGTTGATACTACAGCTGAACAAACTTCTTTCAGAATTTTAGAAGCTAAGAAAGGAGACAAAGGAAGGTATAAAATTGTGCTTCAGAACAAACATGGAAAAGCAGAAGCATTCATCAATTTAAAAGTTATTGGTAAGCCCTTAAATCACTTGGGACTTGATTGGCAAAGCACAATTAAAAGCATGACAGCACACTAAAAAAATTTGTATATGTGCATTTCAGATGTTCCAGGGCCAGTTCGCAACTTAGAAGTGACAGAAACATTTGATGGTGAAGTAAGCCTTGGTTGGGAAGAACCATTAACTGATGGCGGAAGCAAAATCATAGGTTATGTTGTTGAAAGACGTGACATCAAAAGAAAGACCTGGGTTCTGGCCACTGACCGTGCAGATAGTTGTGAGTTCACTGTCACTGGACTACAGAAAGGCGGAGTTGAGTACCTGTTCCGTGTCAGTGCAAGAAACAGAGTTGGCACTGGTGAACCAGTAGAAACTGACAATCCTGTAGAAGCAAGGAGTAAATATGGTAAGAAGTTTTTAAGTAAATTGCAAACTAGCTTATCTTTGCTTTTATCTCTGATTTAACCCGAAACCTATGTTTTCTTCTTTGATGAAATCCAGATGTTCCAGGCCCTCCTTTGAATGTAACCATCACTGACATAAATAGATTTGGGGTTTCACTGACATGGGAACCGCCAGAGTATGATGGAGGAGCTGTGATCACAAACTACGTTATTGAATTGAGAGACAAGACTTCTATCAGATGGGACACTGCCATGACAGTAAGAGCTGAAGATCTATCTGCAACTGTCACTGATGTGGTAGAAGGACAGGATTATAGTTTCCGGGTCAGAGCCCAAAACCGCATTGGAGTTGGAAAACCAAGTGCAGCCACACCTTTTGTCAAAGTTGCTGATCCAATTGGTAAGCTCATCAAAACAAGGAAATAATTACTTCATGAAATCCATAAATTAAGTCTATTAATTAAAATAAATTGGAGTTAATGAAAAGATAGAACATCAGAAAGATGTGAGCAAAATCATAGAAATCCAGGCTGTGCCTATCATAGAAATCCAGGCTGTGCCTACTTTTACTCAGTGAATTCAGTAAACCTGCTATTTTAATGCAGATGATAGCAATGGTTACACGTTATCTTAACAAACTGTTACTGAATTCAATGGTATGTTCCAACTCTTTCTTCCATTCCAGAGAGACCAAGTCCTCCTGTGAACCTAAAATCCTCAGATCAGACTCAGTCATCAGTTCAGCTCACATGGGAACCTCCTCTGAAAGATGGAGGAAGTCCAATATTGGGTTATATAATTGAGCGATGTGAAGAAGGAAAAGATAATTGGATTCGTTGCAATATGAAACTTGTCCCTGAACTGACTTACAAGGTAGGGAGCTTATATCTAAAAAAAATATTCAATGTATGATCATGGACTTAAATGTATGTGTGTGTGTGTGTGTGTGTATTTTTCTTACAACTATTGATTCATACTTTAGGTTACTGGATTACAAAAAGGAAATAAATATTTATATCGAGTATCTGCAGAAAATGAAGCTGGTGTTTCAGATCCATCTGAAATTCTTGGTCCTCTAACTGCTGATGATGCATTTGGTAAGTGGATATTTTATTTTTAGATTTAATAGCTTAATATAGCTTAATAGCCTTAAATATAGTGCTGGAGACTCATTAATTTTTCTTTTTGGTAGCTGAACCAACAATGGACTTAAGTGCATTTAAAGATGGTCTAGAAGTTATTGTCCCGAATCCTATCAAGATCCTGGTTCCAAGTACAGGCTATCCAAGGCCAACTGCAACCTGGTCTTTTGGAGATAAAGTACTAGAAGCAGGGGACCGTGTGAAAATGAAAACCTTATCTGCCTATGCTGAACTTGTCATTTCTCCAAGTGAACGTCCAGACAAGGGCATTTATACACTGAAATTAGAAAATCCCGTAAAAGCAATTTCTGGGGAAATTGACGTCAATGTGATTGGTAAGGAACTAAACTTTTGTTACATATGGTGATTTGACAGTATTAACAAATATTGGTTCAATCTATTACCGATATTGATTTTGGACTACCTTTTTTTTCAGCTCGCCCAAGTGCACCCAAAGAACTGAAATTTGATGAGATAACCAAGGACTCAGTACATTTGACTTGGGAACCACCAGATGATGATGGAGGGAGTCCATTAACTGGATATGTTGTTGAAAAGCGAGAAGTCAGCCGGAAAACATGGACTAAAGTGAGTTTTGAGCAGCAATGCAACTCACAGAAAAAAGAGTGGGGGGAATCCCAGAATGCTGGGATGCCATGCACAGTTTACATGGTTTAAATTTACCTTGCTGAAAAAGACCCAAAAACTTCTCTTAAATGCCTTGATGCTAATGCTTCTTGAGGTAGTTCAACCAAGATTTGGTATAACTACCTTATTTTGTGCCTTACCAAATTTTCTACTGTTTGCTAAAAAATAAAATTACCTATTCACTTGGTACCTGATGAGTATCCAGTGTGCCCTATGAAACGATCAGCCATTCTAAGGACACTAAGTATTTAACTCCCTGGTCATCAAACTTCTCACTCCACTAGATTATCTTAGTTGGCCCAATCTACCATTTGTTTTCTCTTCAGTTTATTACTGTTATTTATTAATTTCTCATTATTGTTTTTTACCTTGATTTAAAAGCATATTTCTAATAACCAAGCTGGTGGAAAGAACCAATACCTTATTTGACACCTTTTTAATGTGTATAAGTTATGAAAGTCTCACCTTAATATAAGGTTCAAATATTGTGTCTTACTCTGCAAATTTTTCCCTAGTGTAAAATTAATAACCCTTACCATTAAAAAAATTTTCCATTTGTATCACTGCTTGTCGTAAAAATCTTTGACTCAGGCTTTTGAGAAACGAGTAATTATATTTCTTTGTCCCAGGTTATGGACTTTGTGCCTGACCTAGAATTCACAGTTCCTGATCTTGTTCAAGGGAAAGAATATTTATTTAAAGTCTGTGCTCGTAACAAGTGTGGCCCAGGAGAACCTGCTTATGTTGATGAACCTGTAAATATGTCAGCTCCTGCAAGTGAGTACATTCTTGATGGTTGCTTATGGAGCCTCTTGTTACCTTTTTTTGCTTTGAGACCAGGAGTCGAATTTATGGGGGAACGGCAGGGGCAGGCAATATGGAGATTTCATAGATGGCCTATCTAACACTGACTCTCTTTAAAATGTTTATAGCGGTACCTGACCCACCAGAGAACGTTAAATGGAGAGATAGAACAGCCAACAGCATCTTCCTAACATGGGATCCACCTAAATATGATGGTGGTTCACGCATCAAAGGATATATAGTTGAAAAATGTCCACGTGGTTCGGATCGATGGGTTGCCTGTGGGGAACCAGTTGCAGACACAAAGTAGGGTTTTTGTTTGTTTTTAATATAATCTGTTGTCAAATTGGCTTACATACAACACCCAGTGCTCATTCCAACAAGTGCACAGAGTAGGTTTTTATAATTATTTGACACAAGAGTAAATGTTTCATCTTACTAAAATTAGTGTTTTTCTTTTAGAAAATCTATTAGTTTTTTTCATTGATAATTCCTCTGGTGTGCTTGTCCGACTTTAAAGAGTGCTACTGAACTTATCCCCTACCCAAGGTGTTCATTAGTTATAATACTGAAGCAATCCAGAATTAATTTAAGGAATAAATAGTGTTATACGAAGAGAAGGTATGAATTTTAGAAAGATCATATAAAACAGGTTGTGTGCATTATAGTAAAATATACCATTTTATTTTCTGATAGAATGGAAGTAACAGGTCTTGAAGAAGGCAAATGGTATGCCTACCGCGTGAAGGCCCTGAACAGGCAAGGTGCTAGCAAACCAAGCAAACCCACAGATGAAATCCAGGCTGTGGATACACAGGGTATTTATTTTTGGTTTTTGTATTATTAACCAGGCCTCTGCTTTTCATTTTGTTTGAGCTTGCTAACATTATAAATCATCTTTTCCAATTTCAGAGGCTCCAGAAATTTTCCTTGATGTGAAGCTCCTTGCTGGTCTCACTGTAAAAGCAGGAACTAAAATTGAACTTCCTGCCACTGTAACTGGAAAACCTGAACCTAAAATAACTTGGACAAAAGCCGATATGCTTCTGAAGCAGGACAAAAGAATCACCATTGAAAATGTTCCTAAAAAATCCACAGTGACCATCATTGATAGTAAGAGAAGTGACACTGGCACATACATCATCGAGGCTGTCAACGTCTGTGGTCGGGCCACTGCTGTGGTAGAAGTGAACGTCTTAGGTAAGAGAGGCCATCATTTAAAAAATGCGCAGACTCATTTCAGTTACTTTTAAAAATAAAACATGATTTTTTAAATGATTTTTTCCTGAGTGTATAATGTCATCCACAGACAAACCTGGACCACCAGCTGCTTTTGACATCACAGAAGTGACCAATGAGTCATGTCTTCTAACATGGAACCCCCCACGAGATGATGGTGGATCTAAAATCACAAACTATGTTGTGGAGAGAAGAGCAACTGACAGTGAAGTGTGGCACAAGCTCTCATCAACTGTCAAGGATACAAACTACAAGGCAACCAAATTAACACCCAACAAAGAATACATCTTCAGAGTTGCTGCAGAAAACATGTATGGTGTTGGTGAACCAGTTCAGGCTACTCCAGTAACAGCTAAATATCCATTTGGTAAGTTTCTCTTTAATAAGTTGGCCAAAAATTTTTAAAAAGATACTTGTGTCAAACTTGGATTTGGGTGTCATATTTATATATAGGGCATATAACACATCGTTATCCTACCTATAGATCCACCTGGACCTCCAACTCGCCTAGAACCTTCTGATATCACTAAGGATGCAGTTACTCTCACATGGTGTGAGCCAGACGATGATGGAGGAAGCCCAATCACTGGATACTGGGTTGAAAGATTAGATCCTGATACTGATAAATGGGTTAGATGCAATAAAATGCCAATAAAGGACACAACATATAGGTATGTCCAATATCTCCATCAAGGTGTTAAGACAGCAGTATACACAATTTTTAATTCTCAAGCATTCATTTTGATTACAAATTCTTATATATTAACCATAACATTTTAAATTATTTGTACTTATATTTTGTATTACCACATGATCTAAGAAATGATATAAATTCCATTCAAGGGCACATTTCTTAATTTCCTACTATAAAATATTAACTTTCTGTGAGTTTCAAAGTGTTTGGTCTTCCAGTATATTATGATCATGATTTTTTATAGATCTTAGAATTACATTAGTACATTCAATCAAATCGAAAGTTAAAAGGCAATTTTAAAATTATATTGAAATATTTTCAGTTAAATTTCCAAATCAGTTTTTCACAATTTAAATAAATTAGTTCCTTCCATGTAAAATACATAGAGGCTTCTGCTTATCATGGTATTCAACTCATACTTTGTCCCTAATTCAGAGTGAAAGGTCTCACCAATAAGAAAAAATACAGATTCCGTGTGTTGGCTGAAAATCTTGCCGGACCTGGAAAACCAAGCAGATCAACTGAACCAATCTTAATAAAGGATCCAATAGGTATTGTTTATATATTTTTATGTGGTCATTTTGAAGCTTATATTAACTCCTTTTTTGACAAACCTAAATCATGGTTTCATTTCATTGGTTTGCAGATCCTCCATGGCCTCCTGGAAAACCAACTGTGAAAGATGTAGGCAAAACATCATTGATGTTGAATTGGACAAAGCCAGAACATGATGGAGGGGCAAAGATTGAGTCTTATGTCATTGAAATGCTAAAGACTGGAACGGAGGACTGGGTCCGAGTGGCTGAAGGTGTTCCCACCACTCAGCATTTTCTCAAGGGTCTCATGGAAGGGCAGGAATACTCATTCCGAGTTAGAGCTGTGAACAAGGCTGGGGAAAGTGAGCCCAGCGAACCCAGTGACCCTGTGCTCTGCAGGGAAAAGCTGTGTAAGTCACTCTTGATGTTTAGTGTATATAAATTCCTCTAACGTAGGTCTGAGAACTACAGTATGAGAAAATATGAAAAACTCATAACTAGATTGCTTCATCATTGCTATGTGACTTCCTAGTGACTGCTAGAGAATTCAGTGAAGACTGAGTATTGGACAATAAAAAAATTGAATTTTTCTTTTTTTCTTCTTTAGATCCTCCATCACCACCTCGCTGGCTTGAAGTTATTAATATCACAAAAAATACAGCAGACCTCAAGTGGACAGTTCCTGAGAAAGACGGAGGGTCCCCCATCACCAACTATATCGTGGAAAAGAGAGATGTGAGGCGAAAAGGCTGGCAAACAGTGGACACAACTGTCAAGGACACCAAGTGCACAGTAACCCCACTGACAGAGGGCTCTTTATATGTGTTCCGAGTTGCTGCAGAAAATGCCATAGGACAAAGTGACTACTGTGAAGTTGAGGACTCTGTTCTGGCCAAAGACACCTTTAGTATGCTAACTTAATATTTGTGACACTGTTCGTACTGGATTATCATTTTTCCCTCTGTTTTTTCTAACTATTGAATGTTTTGCTTCCAGCCACCCCTGGACCACCCTATGCTCTGACAGTGGTTGATGTAACCAAGCGACATGTTGACCTGAAGTGGGAACCACCTAAAAATGATGGTGGAAGACCAATACAAAGGTAGAATTTTAATTAATTTACAAAGGATAATTTATACTCAGCTGAAAATTCTTAACTGTATTTTCTCTATTAACACTAATGAACTGCTTTATTTCAATAGATATATCATTGAGAAGAAAGAAAAGTTAGGTACCCGTTGGGTGAAAGCTGGAAAGACCTCAGGACCTGACTGTAACTTCAGAGTAACTGATGTCATTGAAGGAACAGAGGTCCAGTTTCAGGTTCGGGCAGAAAATGAAGCTGGAGTTGGTCACCCAAGCGAACCCACAGAAATCCTGTCAATTGAAGATCCAACAAGTAAGTAGTGTCAATTAAACAAAGGATATCATCTAGAGCTTGATGACGAGATGGTGGATGTGAATGTTTCACTCTTTTTTCAGGTCCTCCTTCACCTCCCCTTGATTTGCATGTGACTGATGCTGGGAGAAAGCACATCGCCATTGCCTGGAAACCTCCAGAGAAAAATGGTGGAAGTCCTATTATAGGATATCATGTTGAAATGTGTCCGGTAGGCACTGAGAAATGGATGCGAGTTAATTCTCGCCCAATTAAAGACTTGAAATTCAAAGTTGAAGAAGGTGTTGTTCCTGACAAGGAGTATGTTCTGAGAGTGAGAGCTGTCAATGCTGTTGGTGTCAGTGAGCCATCTGAAATCTCTGAAAATGTGGTTGCCAAAGACCCAGACTGTAAGAACACAGTTTCTTTCAATTAATAAAACAGACTTTGCTTATCATACATTGCATTTTGACATATCTTTTTTTTCCTTTTTGGATATCTTACAGGCAAGCCAACAATTGATATGGAGACTCATGACATTGTTGTTATTGAAGGTGAAAAGTTAAGAATTCCTGTTCCCTTCAGAGCTGTCCCAGTTCCAACTGTTAGTTGGCATAAAGATGGCAAAGAAGTTAAAGCAAGTGACAGATTAACAATGAAGAATGATCATATCTCTGCACACCTCGAAGTTCCCAAGAGTGTCCATGCAGATGCTGGAGTTTATACCATTACACTAGAGAATAAGCTTGGCTCAGCAACTGCCTCAATCAATGTCAAAGTCATAGGTAATCAGTCTTTGATGAAATACAAGATATTATTCTTCACACATTGGGAAAATTAGTTAACTTTGTAGTGTTAGTATAAAGGGCTTCATGAGTTGGCTATTTGTAAACTAAATTGCTTCTCATATGGAAAGAAATCATCTGGAAAACAAGTAATTATAGAAATGAAATTGCTAGTTAAACTCTGATTAAACTAATTTACTTCTGTTGTAATTATTGGCATGTGAAGTACTAAATAAAAGATACAGCATACCCAAAGAATGTTTAAATTGCCAATATTCATTTATTAATTGTATTTGCATTTTTCCATAGTGTACTCACCAGGATTAGTAATACTTTCTGCCCCCTCCCACACAGATGATGTTTAAAAATTGGGTGGGGGTGATTTTCACTTAGAACAAAAACTCAGAGGAGTTACATATGTTTAGTAATTGGGGCCAATGACGCTAAATAGCCTTCAGCATAAGGCGGCAGAGGGGCGTTCCAGCACATCAAAGATTATCCCACCCAACAGGTGGATAGTCTCAGAGAAAGAAAGAGTGTACTTTTAACATGCTGACTTTTCAGATTACAATAATAATTATCACTTTATTTCTGATAGGCCTACCTGGACCATGCAAAGATATTAAAGCAAGTGACGTGACCAAGAGTTCTTGTAAATTAACCTGGGAACCTCCAGAATATGATGGTGGAAGCCCAATCCTTCATTATGTCCTGGAACGCAGAGAGGCTGGGAGAAGGACATACATACCAGTCATGTCTGGTGAGAACAAGCTGTCTTGGACTGTAAAAGATCTCATACCAAATGGTGAATACTTCTTCCGTGTTAAAGCTGTCAACAAGATTGGTGGAGGCGAATATATTGAACTGAAAAATCCGGTCATTGCTCAAGATCCAAAGCGTAAGTTGGGGCATGGATGTAACATAGCTAGGAATTAATATGCAGTTTTTTACTTAAAAAAAGATGGGTTTGTGCATGGGTACATATTAACCATTTTTTTCCTTATTGTTCAGAACCCCCTGATCCACCTGTAGATGTTGAGGTCCATAATCCTACAGCTAAAGCAATGACTATTACATGGAAGCCACCTTTGTATGATGGAGGGAGCAAAATAATGGGTTACATCATAGAGAAGATTGCTAAGGGTGAAGACAAATGGAAGAGATGCAATGAACACCTAGTACCAGTCCTGACCTATACAGCAAAAGGACTCGAAGAGGGAAAGGAATACCAGTTCAGAGTGCGAGCAGAAAATGCTGCTGGTATTAGTGAACCTTCTCGAGCCACTCCTCCAACCAAAGCTGTAGATCCTATTGGTAAGTTTTGTTTAATGGGGTTGCTGTTTGCCCGCGGCACAATCAAGGAGAATAATGTTTTGTCAATGTTTTGATCAGAATTGAGAACAATTATTGTTTTTAATCATTACAGATGCTCCAAAAGTCATTATGAGAACAAGCCTAGAAGTGAAACGAGGTGATGAAATAGAACTTGATGCAACTATTTCTGGGTCACCTTACCCGACTATTACGTGGCTAAAGGATGAAAAAGTTATTACACCAGAAGAAATTAAAAAGCGAGTAGAACCCACAATTAGGAGGAGGAAGGGTGAAGTTCAAGAAGAAGAACCATTTGTCCTGCCTCTAACACAACGTTTGAGTATCGACAACAGTAAAAAGGGAGAATCTCAGCTACGTGTCCGAGATTCTCTCCGACCTGACCATGGCCTGTATATGATCAAAGTTGAAAATGACCATGGTATCGCAAAAGCTCCTTGTACTGTCTGTGTGCTAGGTACGTAGGTAAAACTACACTTCTCAATGGAAGAAAGTCTATATGAAGAGTTTCAGTAAAACTTAAAAAAGGGGTTTTGGCAGGGGAGGTGGGGAAGGGGGATAAAAGAAGTAGGAAATAGCTTCAGCAAGTTATCCTCAGTCCCATTTTTCCTGCTGGCTATGTAAACAAAATCAACCCACCTTGGTATTTGTTAGCCATACAAAGACAGATGTAGAAAAAGCAGAAGTTTATGTTAAAGGGGCATGCTAACATTTACATTTTCCTTTGCAACCTTTTCTACACAAAATTTTAATCACTGCTATCTTTTGAAATATTAGATACACCAGGGCCACCAATCAACTTTGTATTTGAAGATATTAGAAAGAACTCCGTCCTCTGTAAATGGGAACCACCCCTTGATGATGGTGGCAGTGAAATTATAAACTACACTTTGGAAAAGAAAGACAAGACAAAACCTGACTCAGAATGGATTATTGTCACTTCAACACTTAGACACTGCAAATATTCAGTGACAAAACTGATTGAAGGGAAAGAGTATCTCTTTCGTGTAAGAGCTGAAAATAGGTTTGGGCCTGGACCGCCATGTGTTTCAAAGCCATTTATAGCTAAAGATCCATTTGGTAAGGTTCTTTTAGCATCTACATTTTGCCTTTTATCATATGCAAGGGTATATTCATTATCGTAGCTTATAAACTTGAATTTTTAGGTCATACTAGAGAATTAATTCAAATATGCCATTTTTTTTTTTATCAGAACCACCTGATGCACCCGATAAGCCCATTGTAGAAGACATTACAAGCAACAGTATGCTAGTGAAATGGAATGAACCAAAAGATAATGGAAGCCCCATCTTGGGTTACTGGCTTGAAAAACGTGAGGTTAATAGTACACATTGGTCTCGTGTCAACAGAAATCTTCTGAATTCTTTGAAGACCAATGTAGAAGGCCTATTAGAAGGACTCACCTATGTTTTCAGAGTATGTGCTGAAAACGCAGCTGGACCTGGAAAGTTCAGTCCGCCTTCAGACCCCAAAACAGCACGTGATCCAATCTGTAAGTAATTTCTTATGAAGAGAGTGGGGTACAGCATGGTGACTATAATTAAGTCACTTCATCCAGTTAATTAAGTACTATATTATATACCTGAAAGTTGTTAAGAGAGTAGATCTTGAACGTTATCAGTACCAAAAAAAAATAATTAATTATGTAAGGGGAGGGAGGTGTTAACTAACATTGTGGTAACCATTTTGTAATATATGCATGTATCAGATCATATTGTACACCTTAAATTTACAAAAAAACAAGCAAAATATTAAATACCTACAGACATATATTAAGGTTGCAATGTAAAATTTTAAACATCTTGTACATATAGCTTAAAAGTTTCACAAAGCAATACTTACCCCATATTACATGCAATGCGCTATGAAAAAAAGTGGGATAGAGTAAGCTACTGTGCATTTTAAAATCTTCTGGGAGTTTTGATTTGTGTATCTACATTCATTCTAGCTCCACCTGGGCCACCTGTCCCAAGAGTCACCGACACAAGCTCTACAACTATTGAACTAGAATGGGAACCTCCAGCTTTCAATGGCGGTGGGGAAATTGTTGGCTACTTTGTTGATAAGCAGCTGGTTGGAACAAACGAATGGTCACGTTGCACGGAGAAGATGATCAAGGTCCGTCAGTACACAGTCAAAGAAATCCGAGAGGGTGCCGATTATAAACTTCGAGTGAGTGCCGTCAATGCTGCAGGTGAAGGACCACCAGGAGAAACGGGACCGGTTACTGTGGCTGAACCACAAGGTAACTTAAAAGTTGCATGGATCCATGCAATAAGATTATGGACATTTTTCCACCAAAGGATTTTTTTTTCATCTTTCTTGGACTAACGTATTACTGTTCTCTTTAAACAGAGCCTCCAACTGTGGAACTAGATGTTTCTGTCAAGGCTGGCATACAAATAATGGCTGGGAAGACCCTTAGAATTCCAGCTGTGGTAACTGGTCGTCCAGTGCCTACCAAAGTATGGACCATAGAAGAAGGGGAGCTGGATAAAGACCGTGTTGTAATAGAGAATGTTGGAACCAAATCGGAACTAATTATCAAGAATGCATTGAGAAAAGATCATGGCAGATATGTGATTACAGCTACCAATAGCTGTGGTTCCAAATTTGCAGCAGCCAGGGTAGAAGTTTTTGGTAAGGAATGTTACATGGATTTTCATAGGGTTTTTCTAAATGATACAATTTATTGCACTGATTTTTACGTTTGTTTGTTTTAATTTTTCAGATGTTCCTGGACCGGTTCTTGACTTAAAACCTGTTGTGACAAATAGAAAGATGTGTTTGCTTAATTGGTCTGACCCAGCAGATGATGGAGGAAGTGAAATCACAGGATTCATTATTGAAAGAAAAGATGCTAAGATGCATACCTGGAGACAACCAATAGAGACTGAGAGATCTAAATGTGACATCACAGGTCTCCTTGAGGGACAAGAATATATGTTCCGTGTGATTGCCAAGAACAAGTTTGGCTGTGGCCCTCCTGTTGAAATAGGACCAATTCTTGCAGTTGATCCACTAGGTAAAAGAGGTTTTCATTGTGTTTATAAAGTAAATACTGTTTGCTTCTAGTTATGCCATTTATTTATTGAGCCCTATGACTTCAAACTCCCAAGAGTCTCATGGTCTATAGCAAGAGAGTGATAAGAAAGGTGAATCAAAAAACTACTGGCAACTTTAAGAATATCATACTTGCTATAATATCAATGTAATTTTGCACAAAACCGTATGGTTTCATGTACTGAAAAAACCTGAATCTACCAGAGCTTAACAACAACCTACAAACAGGTAGAAATACTACATCTTGGCAATAGAATACTCTGGAGTGATTAATTTAATGCTTTAGTAGTTAAAGGGAGTTCACTGTTTTTGAAGGATTACAGGATATACAACAGCCTTATGATAAATGCCTTAGTCTTCCTTTAGCCCTCAAGTAGTCTCCACACTGGAAGGATATGGATGCTCAGAGTCAGAGAAAGCCACCAGAGAATAGAAAACCAACCAAAGGAAATCTCCTTAAGCAGTGTGAGCAAATGTGAAACTCTAAAATTGCACACACTTGGTAATGCATACTGACATCCCATCACATCCTCCCCATAACAGCTCATCTCAAAAATGTCTGCTCTAGCTCAAGTTGTGCCACAAGTATCAAAACAGAGCTGAGCTTCCACTGCAAAGCTCTGCTTCCAGTTACAGTGACAGTTCAACAGGAGACTAGTTTTACCATGCAAAGTTATGCTTTGTTTTGTCCTTTGGGCCACGAAACTACAGAAGCATCACGTAAATTCTCTTTCCACTCCATTTTAAACCCACACTTGAGGCAACATGGTTCTAAGTGTGTTCAGCAGACACATGCACTGTCCTTTAATAAAGGAAACACTTTGCTCCCAGCTGGTCATTCAGAGCAAAACTTCACAGACCTTCTCTCCTACTTCATTAGGACTAGAAGCTTTCCCAGTGACAGAGGTAAAATATCTAAAATGCTAAAAATAACAAAAGTCTACATTCCCTTTGATTTATTTTTAATCAATAATTTTTACTCTAAGAAAAATTCTGCCTGTATAAATGCCTATAATTCTGGTAACTGATATGTTTTTGGAAGGATTTTAAAGATGGATGTAAGGTTATGCCAAACAGAAACTTATTTCTCACATAATTAATTTAAAGTGAAATGCTATTTCCTATATGAATATTTATTTCATGCTTGTCATTTCAACTTGCCTCTGGTTAAAGGTCCTCCAACATCTCCCGAGAGGCTCACATACACAGAAAGGACAAAATCCACTATCACCCTTGACTGGAAAGAGCCCCGCAGTAATGGCGGCAGCCCCATCCAAGGTTATATCATTGAAAAACGGCGTCACGACAAACCTGACTTTGAAAGAGTTAACAAGAGACTCTGCCCAACCACATCTTTCCTGGTTGAAAATCTTGATGAACACCAAATGTATGAATTCCGTGTCAAAGCCGTCAATGAAATTGGCGAAAGTGAACCATCTCTGCCTCTTAACGTGGTCATACAGGATGACGAAGGTGTGGAATCTGTGCATGATTTTAGTGCATTTTACAGCGCGGCCTTTATCTTCATAAGTTGAGCAAATATACTTAGGACTATGCATTTTTTTTTCTTTCCTTTCTCTTTACAGTGCCTCCAACTATTAAGTTGCGCTTGTCTGTTCGAGGAGACACTATCAAAGTTAAGGCAGGAGAGCCTGTTAACATCCCTGCAGATGTGACAGGCCTTCCAATGCCTAAGATTGAGTGGTCCAAGAACGAAACTGTGATCGAAAAACCCACTGATGCACTTAAGATAACCAAGGAAGAAGTATCCCGAAGTGAGGCAAAGACGGAGCTTAGCATTCCCAAAGCAGTCCGGGAAGACAAAGGCACCTACACAGTTACTGCTTCCAATCGCCTGGGTTCAGTGTTCCGAAATGTTCACGTGGAAGTATATGGTAAGGGACCCGTTTTCTTCTATCAAGATGAAATCCAGTACCTTTTTAAGAATGGCCTTCTCATTCTCCTGTGTTGGTTCCTTCCCAGATCGTCCATCACCACCAAGAAATCTTGCTGTTACTGACATTAAAGCTGAATCTTGCTATTTGACATGGGATGCCCCTCTAGATAATGGGGGCAGTGAAATTACCCATTATATCATTGACAAACGTGATGCAAGCAGGAAGAAAAGTGAATGGGAGGAAGTCACCAACACTGCTGTAGAGAAGAGATATGGGGTAAACTATTCTAAATATTTACTTATACACATTAAAAGGACACGACTTTGAATTAACACCATTAGGGCATAACCTGGGAATTTAATGATTAAACTCAAAACCACACACAAAAAGATTTAGCACAGTTTTTAGCACCATGTACATAAGGCCACTTAGTAAATACTATTTGTATATAAATTCTTTTTTACTTGAGAGATCCAGTATTAGGTACAATAAATTCACATATTCTCATTTTAAAATGCTTTCTCCACATTTGAGCCTATTTATTTTTTAACTATATATTTATTTGCTTTTATAGATTTATTTTTATAGTCTCCCCTACCAAAATAACTTGAATTTTAAAATAAGTGAAAATCAACATAAGTATGTTGTTAAGAAATCACTATTCATTTGATTTCTAGGTCTGGAAACTTATCCCCAATGGTCAGTATGAGTTCCGAGTTAGGGCAGTGAATAAATATGGAATCAGTGATGAGTGCAAATCAGATAAAGTAGTCATTCAAGATCCCTTTCGCCCTCCTGGACCTCCGGGAAAACCAAAAGTTTTGGAGCGCACCAAAGGGTCGATGCTAGTAAGCTGGACTCCTCCTCTGGACAATGGCGGGTCTCCAATTACTGGCTACTGGCTCGAGAAGAGAGAAGAGGGAGGTGCCTACTGGTCACGTGTTAGCCGAGCACCAATTACCAAAGTGGGATTGAAAGGCGTGGAATTTAACGTTCCGCGTTTGATTGAAGGTGTTAAATACCAGTTCCGAGCAATGGCAATAAATGCGGCAGGAGTTGGCCCTCCCAGTGAACCATCAGATCCAGCTGTTGCAGGAGATCCTATATGTAAGTATGCTTCCATTTCCGGAATTTACAAAGGGCAAAGCCACTAAATGGATAATTCTCTCTTAAATTGCCTGCGTTTTTCTATAACAAAATTTTTTTTATTAAAGTAAAAAGTTTCATAGAGTATCAGAAGCATAGATGTATGTGTATACATATACACACTACATATACATATACGCACTACACATATCTATATGTATGCATACATACACACATGTATACACATACCTAAAATCATATAGTTTTTAAATTCTTGGTTTAAACCTAGTATTTTATGAGGAATCACAATAATAGAGACCCTGGACTATAAGCTCCTCTCTGCTCTCCTACCTTAAATAAATGCCTAACCCCTAATTAGATACTGTGGACATTATCTCCCTCCCTGTTTAGACCCTCTAGGTGGAGTTCAACAAAAGGCAAATGTTAACTTTTCAATAATATTTATTGAACAAAGATACGAGATTCTCAAGCACAGTCTGTGAAGTGAAATTAAAAAAAAAAAATTCTTCTGAAAGATCTATTAGCAGATAAGTTCAAAAATTAAAATAGCATGGCCTTAATGGTTAATTATATTTGCTATATATCTGAATAGATTATCTGCAGAAAAAGAATTCAGCTATTTGTTAAGACTTAAAATACTCTAAGTTCTATATGGAGTACATCTATAAAATGAAGCAGTCATTCATTCAGCAAGCTATATTGAACATGTGCTATGTGCAAGGAACTGTGCTAGGCACTAGAGAGGAAGAGGTAGGGTTAAAAAGAACAGAGTAAAAGACTTTCTATAATTGTAAAGCACCATCAGAAATGTTATGTAATTATTACATACATTGACCCTGTCCCTAAAAGGCATTATGATTAATTTGTGTTCAAAGGTTTCCCAACTAATGACAAAATTATTTTTTAAATATTAAATTAAAGATGAACATAGGGGAATGGAAGAAAAATAAGATAAAAAACAGAGAGGGAGGCAAACCATAAGAGACTCTTAAATACAGAGAACAAACTGAGGGTTGCTGGAAGGGAGGCAGGTGGGGAGATGGGCTAACTAGGTGATGGGCATTAACAAGGGCACATGTTGAGATGAGCACTGGGTGTTACATGTAAGTTATGAATCAGTAAATTCTACTCCTGAAATTATTACACTATATGTTTACTAACTTGGATTTAAATTTATAAATAAATAATCTGACATATTTTTTCTAAAAAAATAAATAAGTTTTTAGTAGATTCAAAGGGATTTTAAAACGAAAATAGCTTTTCACCAATTGTGTGTAAATAGAATATAAATCTATCTAGAGATAGTTGAGTAGTCTTTCTAATTCCAGTGAGTTGCCTGCTTTCTTTTGTTTTCACATCAATGCTAAATGAAAAAAGACTATTTCTTATGTTCTCTTCTCTAGAAGGTAATTTATTCTTTTGGCATTCCTATTTTAGTATTTAGTAGATTAAATCTAGCATCCTATTGGCTTCAAAACTTGATATATATTTTTTTTCTTTATTAGATCCACCTGGCCCACCTTCTTGCCCAGAGGTCAAAGATAAAACAAAGTCTAGCATCTCGCTAGCATGGAAACCTCCAGCCAAAGATGGTGGCAGTCCAATCAAAGGCTACATTGTAGAAATGCAAGAAGAAGGTACTACTGACTGGAAAAGAGTAAATGAGCCAGACAAACTGCTAACTACCTGTGAATGTGTGGTACCAAATCTGAAAGAACTCAGGAAGTACAGATTCAGAGTGAAAGCTGTCAACGAAGCTGGTGAATCTGAACCAAGTGATACAACTGGAGAGATCCCTGCCACTGATATTCTAGGTACCAGCCCTTTATTACATTTATGTCTTCATCTTTTGATCTCATGAAATTAATTTCCTGAAGATATGTCAATTACATTTTTTGAAAAAGTAAACTAAATCCTATTATATTATTCATGGTACTATAGAGGCACCAGAAGTTTTCATTGATATTGGAGCACAAGACTGTCTGATTTGTCCAGCTGGCTCACAAATTAGGATTCCTGCTGTCATCAAGGGACGCCCGACACCCAAATCATCTTGGGAATTTGATGGAAAGGCAAAGAAGGCAGTGAAGGTAAGAAAAATATGATTTTCTGTGTCTTCCGGTGAATCACTCTAAGGAATATTTATACCACAACTGTCTTCTTTTCTAATAGGAGGGAGTTCATGATATACCCGAGGATGCACAGGTAAAAAGAAAAAATTGAAATGATTCAGAACATGGTTGGCTGCAATAATGGTTTTACTTCATCCAATGTATGACTACTGTTTTCTTTCTATAGCTGGAGACAGCTGAAAACTCATCAGTAATTATTATTCCGGAGTGCAAGCGATCTCATTCAGGCAAATACAGCATCACAGCCAAGAATAAAGCAGGACAAAAGACAGCAAATTGTAGAGTTAAAGTCATGGGTAAGAAAGACTTTAAAAGGGACCATAGAATAAGAACAAATTATTTTAAACAAAGTGACATTGTTTATATTGTGATTTGCATCCAACAGATGTACCAGGGCCACCCAAAGATCTGAAAGTCAGTGACATCACAAGGGGTAGTTGCAAACTCACATGGAAGATGCCAGATGATGATGGAGGAGACAGGATCAAAGGCTATGTTATAGAGAAGAGGACTATTGATGGAAAAGTCTGGACTAAAGTCAATCCAAACTGTGGAAGCACCTCATTTGTAGTTCCCGATCTTATTTCTGAACAGCAATATTTCTTCCGTGTGCGGGCAGAAAACCGTTTCGGTATTGGTCCACCTGTGGAAACCATTCAGAGGACCACTGCCAGAGATCCAATATGTAAGTTTTTAACCGAAGATTAAAGTAGTTTCTCAAGAAATATATCATTATAAACAATGCTTAATACTTCTTTTAACTATTTTTAAAGATCCTCCTGATCCCCCTATTAAACTCAAGATTGGCCTCATAACAAAGAACACGGTACACCTATCATGGAAACCCCCAAAGAATGATGGAGGCTCCCCTGTCACCCACTATATTGTTGAGTGCCTTGCATGGGATCCTACTGGGACAAAGAAAGAAGCATGGAAGCAGTGCAACAAACGCGATGTGGAAGAACTGGAATTTACTGTTGAAGACCTCATAGAGGGTGGAAAATATGAATTCAGAGTCAAGGCTGTCAATGCTGCAGGAGTCAGCAAACCTTCAGCCACTGTTGGCCCTGTGACTGTCGAAGATCAGACATGTAAGTACCAATGTATTAACAGAAAATGTCCTCTTTATGAATCCTTCCTAGAAATTTAATATTTGTCCAAAATAAAAAGAAATATCTGTACATCAGGAAGCTACCATGAATTGAGTGTGAACATGGGCACATTAATCACTCATTCCCTCAACTTCTACAGAATTATCAAATTTCCTTACATATTACCTTTCCCTTATTTAAAGGAGATGACGTTTAGATTTCCTTACTGTAATTTTCTGCATGATCCTCAAGAGGGGAAGAAACTAAGCAGTTATTTGCTCAGTGAGTGCTAAGACCCATTTATCTTCATAATCAAGTTTCTTTTTCTCTATTTAAGAAAAAGATATATATAAATAGACAAATTTTATAGACAAATATGGTAGAAATTCTTCCTCTGTTACCATCACTACTGCTGTGTGTTCAGTTTTTTCTTCTAAATTTGGGGGGGGGGGGGGCGCATGTAGTCACTACCCTCTTTACATTTTCTTCTACTGGATTCCTGGAAAATGGAAAATTGCTTTGCATCTACTAGCAGTTATCTTTCTTAAAAAGGGAATTCATCTTAGAATAAAAATAGTCCTGTCATAACTCTGCTTATTAAAGGGAATATGCATGCATATTAAAGGGAGTATCATGATAGAACTCCCAAGACTAAGCTACTACAATCTTCACTTCTCTCTGCCCCTTTTCAGTATCTACATGTATAATAACATTAGGTAAGAGAGAGCCAATAGCCGATACATAGCCACATGTAGATCCAATAAAGGATGATGACTACATTACCTGCCCTCCGAAGTCATATAATTAGTTGAAGTCAAATCTGTTCTTCATATTGTGCTATGAAGTCTGCCTATAGTAGATACAAATAGCTTTATAGGCACTGTAAATTCTACTTCTGGTCCCTAATGACCACCTTTTTTTTTTTTTTTCTTTTAAATCATCTAGGCCCACCATCAATTGATCTAAAAGAATTCATGGAGGTTGAAGAAGGAACAGATGTTAACATTGTAGCCAAAATTAAAGGTGTGCCATTCCCGACACTAACCTGGTTTAAAGCTCCTCCAAGGAAGCCTGATAAGAAAGAACCTGTTCTCTATGACACCCATGTCAACAAACTGGTAGTGGATGATACTTGCACCTTAGTTATTCCACAGTCTCGAAGGAGTGACACTGGCTTATATACCATCACAGCTGTGAATAATCTGGGAACAGCATCAAAGGAGATGAGACTGAATGTGCTTGGTAATGTTTTCCTGGCTTTATTAAAACTATGTTTTTCTGTTCCTAAATATACTATTTGGCTTTAAAATCATTCTTCTAATATTTTTTTTTTCCTTTTTTAAACCATTTTAGGTCGTCCTGGCCCTCCAGTGGGACCAATAAAGTTTGAATCTATTTCAGCAGATCAAATGACATTATCTTGGCTTCCACCTTTGGATGATGGGGGGTCTAAGATTACAAACTATGTAATTGAGAAGAGAGAAGCTAACAGGAAGACATGGGTGCATGTCTCCAGTGAACCTAAAGAGTGCATGTACACAATTCCCAAATTGCTAGAAGGCCACGAATATGTATTCCGAATCATGGCCCAGAATAAATTCGGCATTGGGGAGCCTCTTGACAGTGAACCTGAAACAGCAAGAAACCTCTTCTGTAAGTAGAACATATTTGCTATACAAAATCACTCTTACCTGTTGTTTTTCATGGTTTCTTATAGATCAATGTGATTTTTGTTCTTAGCTGTCCCTGGAGCACCAGATAAACCAACAGTTAGCAGCGTGACTCGCAACTCCATGACTGTCAATTGGGAAGAGCCAGAGTATGATGGAGGCTCTCCTGTGACAGGATATTGGCTAGAAATGAAAGACACCACTTCGAAGAGATGGAAGAGAGTTAACCGAGATCCTATCAAAGCCATGACTTTGGGTGTTTCTTATAAAGTAACTGGTCTTATTGAAGGTTCTGATTATCAATTCCGTGTGTACGCAATCAATGCTGCCGGTGTGGGTCCACCAAGTCTGCCATCAGACCCAGTCACTGCCAGAGATCCAATTGGTAAGCCTTGAAACCATTCCTCCCCCCACCCCCTCACAGTGCCGTGGAAAAGGCAAGAATACTGATGTATACTGGTTCTTTCCAGCCCCTCCTGGTCCTCCACTTCCCAAAGTCACAGACTGGACTAAATCCTCTGTCGATTTGGAGTGGTCTCCTCCACTAAAAGATGGTGGGTCTAAAGTAACTGGATACATCGTTGAATATAAAGAAGAAGGAAAAGAAGAATGGGAGCAGGTACTTAACACTTGGAATTATGGAAATATAAATAAACTGAAAATGTAGCAGTTATCCTCAATCCCATTAATCCCATTGTATTTTTTATTAAGAAATCAGAGAAATAACAATTATAAAATAACATAATTACAAATAATCCAAACATCTGTTATGTCCAAAATCTGATCAAAGGTTAAGTTATATTGGGGCGCCTGGGTGGCGCAGTCGGTTAAGCGTCCGACTTCAGCCAGGTCACGATCTCGCGGTCCGTGAGTTCGAGCCCCGCGTCAGGCTCTGGGCTGATGGCTCGGAGCCTGGAGCCTGTTTCCGATTCTGTGTCTCCCTCTCTCTCTGCCCCTCCCCCGTTCATGCTCTGTCTCTCTCTGTCCCAAAAAAAATAAATAAAAAACGTTGAAAAAAAAAAAAAAAAAAAAAAAAAAAAGTTATATTATCATTAATTTCTCTTTTGGCTATAAATTCTAAAACGGTGGAAAAAATTAAGAGTACATTTTTCAATCATTTGGCATAATATTAAAACACAATTCCTGGAAAGACATTTCAGTCAGCATTTACCTATAATATCTGATCCCCAATACATAAACTAGCAACAATTTTCCCAGACTAGTTAAATATGCTGTTGGCTATGCTTTAGAAAGCCATTAAAATAAGAAGCTACAAAGAACTGAACGCTTGTGATCCTTCCCCAGGGTAAAGACAAAGAAGTGAGAGGAACAAAGCTTGTTGTGACAGGGTTAAAAGAAGGAGCTTTCTACAAATTCAGAGTTAGAGCAGTCAACATTGCCGGCATTGGAGAACCTGGAGAAGTCACAGATATCATCGAAATGAAGGACAGAATTGGTAATTATTCATACTTCTATCATTTTATCAATATTTGTGTTTTGTATTGGAAATGAAAACCACATTTGTAATTTTCAATTGTGTTCCAGTGTTGCCTGACCTTCAGCTAGATGCCAGTGTCAGAGACAGAATTGTGGTCCATGCTGGAGGGGTGATCCGGATCATCGCGTATGTGTCTGGAAAACCTCCTCCAACTGTCACCTGGAACATGAATGAAAGAGCATTACCTCAAGAAGCTACCATTGAGACCACAGCCATCAGCTCATCCATGGTCATCAAGAATTGCCAGAGGAGTCACCAAGGTGTCTATTCTCTTCTTGCCAAAAATGCAGGTGGAGAAAGAAAGAAGACCATTATCGTTGATGTATTAGGTAAATACTTTGAATTTGTCCATGCAGTTTTTAAAAATAACATCTTTACTTCAACTACAATAAGACTATGTAATAATAAAACTGTTACATATACTTTGGAAACTTAAAAAATTACCAACAATCCCATTGACCGCTATTTGCATTTTTTAAAATTACTTTTTTAACGTTTATTTATTTTTGAGAGATGGAGCTACCGAGCATGAGCGGGGGAGGGGCACAGAGAGAGAGAGAGAGAGTGTGTCAGAATCCGAAGCAGGCTCTGGGCTCTGAACTGTTAGCACAGAGCCCAATGCAGGGCTCAAACCCAAGAACTATGAGATCATGACCTGAGCTGAAGTCAGACGCTCACCCGACTGAGCCACCCAAGTGCCCTGACCACTATTAGCATTTAAAAAAATTTCCTCTTTGCTTTTTTATCCTATACATATTTTATATTGTTATACTTCTATAAACAGTTTTATATGTTACCTTTTTATATAACATTAAAAAGTTATGTTTTTATATTATATAAAAACAAAGTTTTTTATAACAAAGTTTTGTGTTTTGCCTTGTTACATAACATGCCGCCATAAGCATTTATGTTTTATATAGTTTTCACAAAAGAAACTTTCCTGCCAGTGTACATGAATATCTAACAAAGATTGATCAATTTCTTATCATGAGAGTGTATCCTTATTTGCTAATTATCTTAATAAAGCAAACATCTGTGAAAGGTTTCATATTCTAATTGAAAAGCATCATTTTTGGTTATCAATATTGCACTTCTAGTCACTAAATATAGAGGTGAATTCTACAAGGCTTTTTCATGCCTCTTGTTGGCTGCTTTATTGTAGTGATTTGCTCAGAAAGCAAAGTTCTCCCACTCAGATTTCTCTCTCAGCATGTCTCTAACACAACCATACCCCAAACAGTGAGTTTTTATGTGAGAATAACTGGTTCTCTGTTGAACATAATTAATGTTATGTAAACATGTTACATTTTCATTAATGATAATGGCATAAGGAAAAAGATCTCATTGACCAATAGTCCTATAAGCTTTTGGGTTAGTTTCAAGCTCCTAAACACCTTTTACTTTTACTTGAGAAGTGGTACCTTTTCAGATTAAATTCTAACCCTCTCAAAAGTCATTCTGAGATTTGGGGACTCCTGTGCTGCTTTCTGATTTTTTAGTCATCTAGAAAAAGTTCTCTTTCCCTTTCCCCTCTGGAGAGTAAACTAGACACAAAAAGTAGCCAGCCATGCCACCCCTCACCCCTCTCCTGTCTCCTTCTGTGCATTCTCCTTCTGGCAGCTCTTCCTATCTGACTTACAAATTAAACATATATATATATATATATATATATATATATATATATATATATATTTAAATACATATTTAAATATACATATTTATATTACACACATTACTATTCCTTCAGCTCCTGCTAAAACAGTGGCAAACAGTAACTGTTACCTATTTCATTTTAAAATATGGCTGAATATAGATATCATGGGGAGGAAAAAAAATCAATAGACAAAATCTCATTTTCTTCATAAGAAAATGTCTTAGTGTCTCCTTTTTAAAAACAGAGGGTGACAAATATTGAGCCCTGTAGTTCATTGAAGGTTCATTAGAAATCTCTTCCTCTTATTTCCAGATGTGCCAGGTCCTGTTGGAGAACCATTCCGGTCTGACAACCTCACCAATGACTCCTGCAAGCTGACATGGTTTTCTCCGGAAGATGATGGAGGCTGTCCAATCACCAATTACGTCATTGAAAAGCGTGAATCTGACCGCAGAGCATGGACGCCAGTGACGTATACAGTCACCCGGCAAAATGCTACCGTCCAGGGTCTCATTCAGGGCAAAGCCTACTTTTTCCGAGTTGCGGCTGAAAATAGTGTTGGCATAGGCCCATTTACAGAGACACCAACTGCACTTGTCATCAGAGATCCAATCAGTACGTACATCTTAATTTCATTCTCAATCACTTCTTCACTCATTTAATAAAAGAATGCGGTGACAAAATATGTATATAAATGCCAACCATTTTGTTCCTTTGACGAGACTCATTAGGCAAATGCTCAGTATCTGATGTTGGTAGTATTTGAATGTGATTTTGAAAGATTGTGGGAATATATATGATTCTTCAAATCCTTCCATGTATACTACACTAATTTTTTTAAATTTCCCCCTTAATGGCGTAAATATATTTTCCTAACTCAGAAACTACTAACTCTGGAGAACCTTCTTAAATTATTTGGCCTCAGTGAACCTCTATTTCCTCATCTATGAGAGGAAATTAGACTGTATGGTGTTTTTAACTCTAATGTTAAAAATGAGAGTTTCTCATCTCAGAAGATGAGATGTCTTCTTGTTACTTATCAAAGCAGATAATTTAATATTTAAATGCAACTCTCAAAAAGTATCATCTACTATATTCTACTACATTTTAATGTGGCATTTTTTCACCATAATTCCATATTTTACTTACAGCTGTACCAGAGCGTCCTGAAGACCTGGAAGTCAAAGAAGTTACTAAAGATTCTGTTACTTTGACTTGGAATCCTCCTAAGTATGATGGTGGATCAGAAATTATTAACTATGTCCTAGAAAGCCGTCTCATTGGAACTGAGAAGTTCCACTCAGTTACAAAGGACAACTTGCTTAGCAGAAAATACACCGTTAAAGGCTTAAAAGAAGGTGATACCTATGAGTACCGCGTCAGCGCTGTCAATATTGTTGGACAAGGCAAACCATCATTTTGTACCAAGCCAATCACTTGCAAAGATGACCTGGGTATGTGTTCTAATTCAATTTATACCTTGAAAACTTGGACATTTACAGATTTACCATAAGAGATCGGTAAAACTGACTTGCATTTCTAATTAAAATTTTAGCTCCTCCGACACTTGACCTTGACTTCAGAGATAAACTCACAATTCGGGTTGGTGAAGCTTTTGCCCTCACTGGCCGTTACTCAGGCAAACCAAAGCCTAAGGTTACTTGGTTCAAAGATGAAGCTGATGTGCTAGAAGATGATCGTACTCACATAAAGACCACTCCGACAACACTTGCCCTAGAGAAGATCAAGGCCAAACGATCAGATTCTGGCAAATACTGTGTGGTTGTGGAGAACAGTACAGGTTCTAGGAAAGGTTTCTGTCAAGTCAATGTTGTTGGTAAGTATAATTTCACAAGAAGAGTAGATATTCTGTCCTTTCCAGAGCAGAAGTGGAAATAACATTTTGTGTTCTGTGTTTGTGTGTTTCTGCAGACCGTCCTGGACCACCAGTAGGACCGGTTATTTTTGATGAGGTGACCAAAGAGTACATGGTTATCTCTTGGAAGCCACCTTTAGATGACGGAGGCAGTGCAATTACCAATTATATTATTGAGAAAAAGGAAGTGGGAAAAGATATTTGGATGCCTGTTACGTCTGCAAGTGCTAAAACAACATGCAAAGTTTCTAAACTTCTTGAAGGAAAAGATTATATTTTCCGGATATATGCTGAAAATCTGTATGGAATAAGTGATCCTCTGGTATCTGATTCGATGAAAGCCAAAGATCGTTTCAGTATGCATTACACTTCTTTTTGGTGATTCAATGTTTGATATTGTTAATAGGAAAAATTAAATTTCTAACACACTCTAATGTTTATTGTAGGGGTTCCTGATGCACCTGACCAGCCAATTGTTACAGAAGTTACCAAAAATTCTGCATTAGTAACCTGGAACAAGCCAAATGATGGAGGAAAGCCCATCACAAACTACATCCTGGAAAAGAGGGAAACTATGTCTAAACGATGGGCTAGAGTTACCAAAGAGCCCATCCATCCATACACTAAATTCAGGGTTCCTGATCTTCTAGAAGGGTGTCAATATGAATTCCGGGTTTCTGCAGAAAACGAAATTGGCATTGGAGAGCCAAGCCCACCATCCAAACCATTCTTTGCTAAAGATCCAATTGGTATAGTATTAAAGCATTCATTCAGCTTTCATATTATCCAACTTCGTTTTCAGCTATATTCTAACTCCTTTTTTTTTCTTTTATTATGTAGCTAAACCAAGTCCACCTGTTAATCCTGAAGCAATTGATACAACATGTAATTCAGTTGACCTAACGTGGCAGCCACCACGTCATGATGGTGGGAGCAAGATTCTGGGTTACATTGTTGAGTACCAGAAAGTTGGAGATGAAGAGTGGAAGAGAGCCAACCACACTCCTGAGTCATGTCCTGAAACTAAATATAAAGTCACTGGTCTTCGGGATGGTCAAACCTATAAGTTCAGAGTATTAGCAGTCAATGAAGCTGGTGAATCAGATCCAGCTTATGTTCCCGAGCCAGTGCTAGTAAAAGACAGACTTGGTGAGTAAAATCTTCTCAGCTGTAATAGCAAAGAAGATAGGTGTCTCATTGTATATGCTTCATTGTAAAATACATCAACAAACCTTAAAGTGCTATTCATTTTATCCTAGAACCCCCTGAATTGATTCTTGATGCCAACATGGCAAGAGAACAATACATAAAGGTTGGTGATACTCTAAGACTTAGTGCTGTCATCAAAGGAGTGCCATTCCCAAAAGTAACTTGGAAAAAAGGAGACAGAGAAGCTCCAACTAAAGCAAGAATTGATGTTACTCCAGTTGGTAGCAAGCTTGAAATTCGTAATGCTGCCCATGAAGATGGTGGAATTTATTCTTTAACAGTGGAGAATCCAGCTGGTTCGAAAACTGTCTCAGTAAAAGTACTCGTATTAGGTAAGAATTTTCATGGTTATATCTTTAATGTGATAACATATTAAAAATAAATTTTAATATATTTTGAGCCTTTATCTGGATTAAGTCACTAATATAACTTCATTACTTAACACTTTCAGATAAGCCGGGGCCACCTAGAGATCTGGAAGTCAGTGAAATTAGGAAAGATTCTTGTTACCTTACTTGGAAGGAACCACTAGATGATGGTGGTTCTGTTATTACAAATTATGTGGTTGAGAGGAGAGATGTTGCCAGTGCCCAGTGGTCACCTCTTTCAACTACATCAAAGAAAAAGAGTCACTTGGCTAAACATCTTAACGAAGGCAATCAGTATCTTTTCCGAGTAGCTGCTGAGAACCAGTATGGACGTGGTCCTTTTGTAGAAACACCTAAACCCATCAAGGCTCTGGATCCTTTACGTAAGTTGCTTTCTCTGGATACAAAAGTTTTGTCTGCCTGTCTTTGAGAATATTATTCATTCATCATAACTTCTTCTTTTGAAAAGATCCCCCAGGGCCACCCAAAAACCTGCACCATGTAGATGTTGACAAGACTGAAGTCTCCCTTGTTTGGAATAAGCCAGATCGTGATGGTGGCTCTCCAATCACTGGATATTTGGTGGAATATCAAGAAGAGGGCACCGAAGACTGGATTAAGTTCAAGACTGTGAAAAACTTAGAGTGTGTTGTTACTGGACTGCAACAAGGGAAGACCTATAGATTCCGTGTAAAGGCTGAAAATATTGTGGGTCTTAGTCTCCCTGACACAACTATCCCAATAGAATGTCAAGAAAAACTAGGTAATTTTTGGACTGGCATTATTAATTTTTTAATTCATACTGTGAATATTCATATTGTGAAAATCAAAATCTAATTTTCTCATGTTTACTTTTCAGTGCCTCCATCTGTGGAGCTGGATGTGAAGTTAATTGAAGGTCTCGTGGTAAAAGCTGGAACTACAGTCAGATTCCCTGCTATTATAAGAGGTGTACCCATTCCCACTGCAAAGTGGACAACCGACGGGAGTGAGATTAAAACAGATGAACACTACACAGTTGAAACTGACAGCTTCTCGTCAGTACTTACCATTAAGAACTGCTTAAGGAGAGACACTGGGGAATATCAAATCACAGTTTCCAATGCAGCTGGCAGCAAAACAGTAGCTGCACATCTTACTGTTCTTGATGTGCCTGGTCCACCAACAGGTCCTATTAATATTCTGGATGTTACTCCTGAACATATGACTATCTCATGGCAGCCACCTAAGGATGATGGAGGAAGCCCCGTGATAAATTATATTGTTGAGAAACAAGATACAAGGAAAGACACATGGGGTGTTGTTTCATCAGGAAGCAGTAAGACAAAGCTGAAAATCCCACATCTGCAAAAGGGCTGTGAATATATTTTCCGAGTCAGAGCAGAGAATAAGATGGGTGTTGGTCCTCCCCTTGACTCCACACCTACTGTTGCTAAACATAAGTTTAGTCCTCCATCTCCTCCTGGTAAACCAGTGGTTACTGACATTACTGAAAGTGGTGCAATGGTGTCTTGGACTCTGCCAAAATCTGACGGTGGCAGTCCAATAACCGGTTACTATGTGGAACGTCGAGAAATAACTGGCAAATGGGTGAGAGTCAACAAAACACCTATAGCTGACCTGAAGTTTAGAGTGTCTGGACTCTATGAGGGAAATACCTATGAGTTTAGAGTTTTTGCTGAAAATCTTGCAGGATTAAGCAATCCATCCCCAAGTTCTGACCCAATAAAAGCTTGCCGGCCCATCAAACCACCTGGACCACCTATTAATCCTAAACTGAAAGACAAGACCAAAGAAACAGCTGAGTTGGTGTGGACAAAGCCCCTCAGTGATGGTGGTAGTCCCATTCTAGGCTATGTAGTAGAATGTCAGAAAGCTGGTACAACACAGTGGACCAGGATTAATAAAGATGAGCTCATTAGGCAATGTGCCTTTAGGGTACCTGGACTAATTGAAGGAAATGAGTACAGATTCCGTATAAAGGCAGCTAATATTGTGGGAGAGGGAGAGCCAAGAGAACTAGCAGAATCTGTGATTGCAAAAGACATCCTTAATCCTCCAGAAGTAGAACTTGATGTTACCTGTCGTGATATTATTACCGTTAGAGTGGGCCAAACTATTCGCATTCTTGCTCGAGTCAGAGGCAGACCTGATCCAGACATAACTTGGTCCAAGGAAGGCAAAGTATTGGTCCGAGAAAAGCGGGTTGACATAATTCATGATCTACCTCGTGTTGAGTTACAAATTAAAGAAGCTGTTAGAGCTGATCATGGCAAGTATATCATCTCAGCTAAGAATAGCAGTGGGCATGCCCAAGGTTCTGCCATCGTTAATGTTCTTGACAGACCTGGGCCTTGCCAGAACTTAAAGGTTAGCAATGTAAGCAAAGAGAACTGTACACTTTCTTGGGAAAACCCACTAGATAATGGTGGCTCAGAAATAACAAATTTCATAGTGGAATATCGGAAACCAAACCAGAAAGGCTGGTCAATTGTTGCTTCAGATGTCACTAAGCGATTAATTAAGGCCAACCTTTTAGCAAACAATGAATACTATTTCCGAGTTTGTGCAGAGAATAAAGTAGGTGTTGGACCAACCATTGAAACCAAAACTCCAATTCTGGCTATTAACCCTATTGATAGACCAGGTGAGCCTGAAAACCTTCACATTGCAGATAAAGGAAAGACATTTGTCTATCTCAAGTGGCGACGGCCTGATTATGATGGTGGCAGCCCGAATCTATCCTATCATGTTGAGAGGAGGCTGAAGGGCTCTGATGACTGGGAAAGAGTGCATAAAGGAAGCATTAAAGAAACCCAATACATGGTTGATAAATGTGTTGAGAACCAGATTTATGAGTTCAGGGTACAAACAAAGAATGAAGGTGGGGAAAGTGACTGGGTAAAGACAGAGGAAGTTGTTGTGAAGGAAGACTTACAGAAACCAGTGCTTGATCTGAAATTGAGTGGTGTGCTAACAGTCAAAGCAGGGGAAACCATTAGACTTGAAGCAGGTGTGAGAGGCAAACCATTCCCAGAAGTTTTATGGACCAAGGACAAAGATGCTACAGACTTAACAAGATCACCAAGGGTCAAAATTGATACAAGTGCTGATTCATCCAAATTTTCTCTTTCTAAAGCAAAGCGAAGTGATGGTGGGAAATACGTAGTTACAGCAACTAACACAGCTGGCAGTTTTGTGGCCTATGCCACCGTCAATGTTTTAGATAAGCCTGGTCCTGTAAGAAATCTGAAAATTGCTGATGTGTCCAGTGATCGGTGTACTATTCACTGGGATCCACCAGAGGATGATGGTGGCTGTGAAATCCAAAATTACATTCTAGAAAAATGTGAGAGCAAGCGAATGGTTTGGTCTACCTATTCTGCTAATGTCTTAACACCCGGTATGACAGTAACACGTCTCATAGAAGGAAATGAATATATTTTCAGAGTCCGTGCAGAAAATAAAATAGGCACAGGGCCTCCAACAGAAAGTAAACCAGTCATTGCAAAAACCAAATATGATAGACCTGGTCGCCCAGATCCCCCAGAAGTCACCAAAGTAAGCAAAGAAGAGATGACTGTGGTCTGGAATCCACCTGAATACGATGGTGGAAAATCCATCACAGGATACTTTTTGGAGAAAAAGGAAAGACATTCAGCACGATGGGTCCCTGTTAACAAGAGTGCAATCCCTGAAAGACGTCTCAAAGTACAGAATCTCCTCCCAGGACATGAATATCAGTTCCGTGTCAAGGCAGAAAATGAAATTGGAATTGGAGAACCAAGCTTGCCCTCAAGGCCAGTGGTGGCAAAAGACCCCATAGGTATGATGTTCTTGCTTTTTCTGATATTACACAAATTTTTTTTAATGTTCATAATTTTTGAGAGGGGGTGGATGGTGGAGGAGAGAGAGAGTGTGTATGCAGGTGGGGTAGGGGCAGAGAGAGAGAGGGAGACAGAGGATCCAAAGCAGGCTCTGTGCTGACAGCAGAGAGCCCGATGTGGGGCTCAAACTCAGGAACCACAAGATCAGGACCTGAGCTGAATCAGACGCTTAATCAGCTGAGCCACCCAGGTGCCCCTATGCCAGTTCTTAATCTCAAGCACAGAGCTGTTAGATAAATAAATTAAATCCATGACATCCAAACTTCATTTTAGCCAGTATTTTTCCAAATCACCTAACATGTACAAACAATGGTAGATTCTAATTTTATGAAGGAAAAAGAGGACTCCATGTCTGAGAAATTGAGCCCTCCATCTTTGACGAACTGAGAATGGACTGTAGAAAATGACACATTAGAGCGGGATCACTCGTAGTCATTAACAATGTGTGAATTCATTGTTATGCAATTCATTTTCAGAGCCACCTGGTCCACCAACCAACCTCAAAGTGGTTGATACAACCAGAAACTCCATAACTCTTGGGTGGGGAAAGCCAGTATATGATGGTGGCGCACCGATAATTGGATATGTTGTGGAAATGAGACCAAAAAGAGTAGACATGTCACCTGACGAAGGCTGGAAAAGGTGCAATGCTGCGGCACAACTTGTTCGCAGGGAGTTCACTGTCACCAGCTTGGATGAAAACCAGGAATATGAGTTCAGGGTGTGCGCCCAAAACCAAGCTGGCATTGGGCGCCCCGCAGAACTGAAGGATGCTATTAAACCTAAAGAAATCCTGGGTGAGGCCCTATTTTATCATGTGACTCATCCTTTCTGCGCTTCTCACATAATTTCCCCACATTCTGAAAAGTCAGCTAATGGCTTTCATGTCATTTGCAGAACCTCCGGAGATTGAATTGGATGCCAGCATGAGAAAACTGGTCACAGTGAGAGCAGGGTGCCCTATTCGACTCTTTGCCATAGTGAGAGGACGACCAGCCCCTAAAGTCACTTGGCGGAGAGTGGGTATTGATAACGTGGTCAGAAAAGGACAAGTCGATCTGGTTGACACTATGGCTTTCCTTGTCATTCCCAATTCTACCCGTGATGACTCAGGAAAATATTCCTTGACGCTTGTGAACCCAGCAGGAGAAAAGGCCGTGTATGTGAATGTCAGAGTATTAGGTGGGTTACTGACAAGCTCCTTCTTCCCCTTCAGAGTAAGTAGAAGCCTGAGGAGACACAGTGTATCTGAATTTGTGGTTTGTTACAGATACTCCTGGACCTGTGTCTGATTTAAAAGTTTCAGATGTCACGAAAACATCATGCCACATTTCCTGGGCCCCTCCTGAGAATGATGGTGGGAGCCAAGTGACACATTATATTGTGGAGAAACGTGAGGCAGATAGAAAGACGTGGTCAACAGTCACCCCAGAAGTTAAGAAAACAAGCTTCCAAGTCACCAATCTTGTCCCTGGCAATGAGTACTTCTTCAGAGTAACTGCTGTCAATGAGTACGGCCCCGGTGTGCCTGCAGACGTCCCCAAACCAGTGCTAGCATCAGATCCTCTAAGTAAGTAATTTCTTTTTGCCTCCTTTTAGCTCTGGTCTCCTACTTTAGCAAGGTTGAGGTCCCAAGCACTGAAAGGGCTTTCATTTGTAGGAACACAAACAGTACAAACAACTATCTAACTCATTAAAGACATTTTGAATCTGCCCCGTCTTGCAGTATTCACTTTCAACATACTGTACTATAGTTCCCGTATGCTTCAAAGCAAGTGGCATACTCAAACATGTATAGGTGGTAACACGGGGATTTGATTAGGCTACCTGGACAGTTTTTCTAAATCGCACTTCTCTTCCAGGTGAGCCTGATCCCCCAAGGAAACTAGAAGTTACTGAAATGACGAAGAACAGTGCTACATTAGCCTGGCTACCTCCCCTGCGTGATGGAGGTGCTAAAATTGATGGCTACATCATTAGTTACAGGGAAGAGGAGCAGCCTGCAGATCGCTGGACAGAGTACTCAGTGGTAAAAGATCTCAGCCTTGTTGTCACTGGCCTAAAGGAAGGAAAGAAGTATAAATTTAGAGTAGTGGCCAGAAATGCTGTTGGAGTCAGTTTGCCAAGAGAAGCTGAAGGAGTATATGAGGCCAAAGAACAGCTGTGTAAGTAGTCATTGTCTCATTTCATCATGTGACAAAAGTTGATTAGAATTTCCTTTGGACATCCAGACTTGTCCCTAATATTTTCTCGTCGATTCAATCTTATTCTTTTAAAAAAAATATTAGCTGTAAAGCAGACATTAATTTGAACCCATTAATGGGTTGCAACCCACAATTTGAGAAATACTAGTGTGGTTGCCCCACCAGAGGAAATTTAACCTCCCTGCAAGGTTAATGAATTTTTATTCTACTTTTAGTGCCTCCAAAGATCCTTATGCCAGAGCAAATTACTATTAAAGCTGGGAAGAAACTCCGAGTTGAAGCCCATGTGTATGGAAAGCCTCATCCAATCTGTAAGTGGAAAAAAGGAGAAGATGAAGTTGTCACATCCAGCCACCTGGCAGTGCATAAAGCGGACAGTTCTTCCATCCTGATCATAAAAGATGTGACTAGGAAAGACAGTGGCTACTACAGCCTCACTGCAGAAAACAGTTCTGGGACAGACACTCAAAAAATCAAAGTTATCGTCATGGGTAGGTCAAGCATTAGACAAATGGCTATCTGAATATGAAAATCGGCAACATTTTTTTCCTATCAAATCCCTGTTCTTATACATTTCTTTCCTCTTGGTCTGTGCAGATGCTCCGGGGCCCCCTCAGCCTCCGTTTGACATTACTGACATAGACGCTGATGCTTGCTCCCTCTCATGGCACATCCCTCTGGAGGATGGAGGCAGTAACATCACCAATTACATAGTGGAGAAATGTGATGTGAGCCGAGGTGATTGGGTGACAGCTCTAGCTTCGGTGACAAAAACTTCCTGCAGAGTTGGAAAACTGATCCCAGGCCAGGAGTATATCTTCCGGGTCCGTGCAGAAAATCGATTCGGCATTTCAGAGCCTCTGCCATCTCCAAAGATGCTGGCTAAGTTCCCATTTGGTACGTTTCTTTCAGGAAGAAAAAAATTGTTTTCTTTCTAGTCTCTTACCTAAGATAAAAACTGACATTTCCCTTGTCTTCATCTCCAGATGTTCCTAGTGAACCAAAGAATGCACGAGTCACTAAAGTCAACAAAGACTGCATATTTGTGGCATGGGACAGACCAGACAGTGATGGAGGAAGTCCCATTACTGGTTATCTGATTGAACGCAAAGAAAGAAACAGTTTGCTCTGGGTAAAAGCTAATGATACTCCTGTCCGGTCAACTGAATATCCTTGTGCTGGCCTTGTAGAAGGTCTTGAGTATTCATTCAGAATCTATGCACTAAACAAAGCTGGATCCAGTCCACCCAGCAAACCAACAGAATATGTAACTGCAAGAATGCCAATTGGTGAGTAATTTTTTGTTAGTATTATGGGAATATATTTAAACCTTGGAGTCTCTGAAGATTACTACTTCTATTCGGAAATATTCTCAACATTTCTGGGTGATAATGAGAAATACGGAAGTTTACAACTTCTGCAATTACGATAAATGCTGAGAATACCTCTTTTGGTTTTAGATCCTCCTGGAAAGCCTGAAGTTATTGATGTTTCCAAGAGTACTGTGTCCCTCATCTGGGCTCGTCCAAAGCATGATGGAGGCAGCAAAATTATTGGCTATTTTGTAGAAGCTTGCAAACTGCCTGGTGATAAGTGGGTACGGTGCAATACTACACCACACCAGATTCCCCAGGAAGAGTACACAGCCACTGGCTTAGAAGAGAATGCTCAGTATCAGTTTAGAGCAATTGCCAAGACCGCAGTGAACATTAGCCAGCCCTCTGAACCTTCTGATCCAGTGACCATCCAGGCAGAAAATGGTAAGATTCTGTTCAGTATTATATATGCAAAGGTGGAAAGTACTCGTAATGTATATTTCTCCTAATAAAAAACTAAATCTACATCATGAGGGAAAAAAACCCAAGTAAAATGGTAGGTACTTTGTATACAGACAACTAAAAATTATGATTATGGAGAATCTTCATAGCATGTTAAACTCAAAAACCAGATACAAGGGGTGCCTGTGTGGCTCAGTCTGTTGAGCTTCCAATTTCGGCTCAGGTCATGATCTCACAGTTTGTGGGTTTGAGCCCTGCATCGGGCTCTGTGCAGACAGCTTGGAGCCTGGAGCCTGCTTCAGATTTTTGTGTCTCCCTCTCCCTCTGCCCCTCCCTGGCTTACACTCTGTCTCTGTCTCCCTCTCAAAAATAAACATTAAAAACAAAATACAAAATTGTAAAGACCATATCATTTCAACCATCATAGGCACAGAGGGACAAGGAAATGCCACCAAATGATAACAGTGAAAACTGAAAGATTTTGAAACCATGGAAGATACTCATCTCTTTATATTTTCAGCATTATCAAACTTCTACATTAAACCTATATTCTTCTATAATGAATATTACTTCTAAAAATCTCATCTTGAAAGAGACCGAGCATATGAATTTTCTACTTGTATTAATAAAAATGATATAATATACCTTTTCTTATATTAAATCCTTATCTTATTTCTTTCCAGTTCCTCCCAGGATAGACCTAAGTGTGGCTATGAAATCTTTGCTTACCGTGAAAGCCGGAACTAATGTTTGCCTGGATGCTACTGTTTTTGGTAAACCAATGCCAACAGTGTCTTGGAAGAAGGAAGGCACACTGCTGAAACCAGCAGAAGGCATAAAGATGGCCATGAAGCGGAACCACTGCACACTGGAGCTGTTCAGTGTGAACCGAAAGGACTCAGGAGACTATACCATTACTGCCGAAAATTCGAGTGGTTCCAAATCTGCCACCATTAAGCTTCAAGTGTTAGGTACCTAAGTGCTTATTTAGAATCTCATATTTTACTTTGATTAATGTGATATCATAGAATTTACAAAATCATATGTGAGAAAAGATACATATCCTGATGTATCTTTTATAACCAGAGAATTAGTCTCATCACAGGGCAATGGCATTTTAGAGCTGAAAAGAGCATTAGAAGTCATATATTCCAGTTACATATTTTACACATAAGGAAATTAAGATTTTGAAAAATTACAGACCTTCCAAGGTCATACAGGAAGTTAATGACAATATAAAGACTGCATCCAGGTCTCCAGACCTCCAATCTACTCATTCCCCATTTTACATGTTAGTGTAAAAGTAAGTGTTAGTAAGACTTCACTTGTCTTTCTTGTTCTTTCAGATAAGCCAGGTCCTCCAGCATCTGTTAAAATCAACAAAATGTATTCAGATCGCGCAATGCTTTCTTGGGAACCGCCTCTTGAAGATGGAGGCTCAGAAATCACCAACTATATTGTTGACAAACGTGAAACGAGCAGACCCAACTGGGCACAGGTTTCTGCCACTGTGCCCATCACTAGCTGCAGCGTGGAGAAACTTATAGAGGGCCATGAATATCAGTTCCGAATTTGTGCAGAGAATAAATATGGAGTGGGCGATCCAATCTTCACCGAACCAGCAATTGCCAAAAACCCATACAGTAAGAACATTTTCTTTTAGTTTTTCATTTTACTTTTTAAACATTTACCTTTTAGACTGCCATATTAACTTTTCAATCAATCTCTGCAGATCCACCCGGGCGCTGTGATCCTCCTGTTATTAGCAACATAACCAAAGATCACATGACAGTAAGCTGGAAACCACCAGCAGATGATGGTGGCTCACCCATCACTGGCTACTTGCTTGAAAAGAGAGAAACCCAGGCAGTTAACTGGACTAAGGTCAACAGAAAACCTGTAATAGAAAGAACAATAAAAGCAACAGGTCTCCAAGAAGGCACTGAATATGAGTTCCGAGTTACAGCTATAAATAAGGCTGGACCAGGCAAACCCAGTGATGCATCCAAAGCTGCTTATGCCCAGGACCCTCTGTGTAAGTTCTCATGAAAGAGTCCCGTATCTTAGGTTATAATCAGCACTGAACAACCAGGAATGAGGTTTTAATGAACATTTTCTATTATTTATCCTCAGATCCTCCTGGCCCACCAGCTTTTCCTAAAGTATATGATACAACCCGTAGCTCTGTGAGTCTATCTTGGGGCAAGCCAGCCTATGACGGTGGTAGCCCTATCATTGGTTACCTTGTTGAAGTAAAACGAGCTGACTCTGATAACTGGGTGAGGTGCAATTTACCACAGAAGCTACAGAAAACCCGCTTTGAGGTTACTGGCCTAATGGAGAACACAGAATATCAGTTCCGTGTGTATGCTGTTAATAAGATTGGATACAGTGACCCCAGTGATGTGCCAGACAAACACTGTCCCAAGGACATCTTAAGTAAGTATTACCAGGAGAAATACATAGAGTTTTTCTCATCAGTCATATTATAAAATGCAGTACAGAACTCCCTTATGTAGATTTGTTTTTAGAAGCATTAGAGTTGATATCTTTAGGACTACATCGTAGGAGAGGTGTGTTGGTACTTTATGGTATCATATACAGATCAAATGGAATGCAAGCTCATCTGTGGTTTTGAAAACCTTTTCATATTTATGTGAGAATTAATGTCTTCAAAAGAATATGGAATATAGGAATTTTATTCTGAAAATAGATTTTTTTAACTAAGTAGTGAGCTATTTATCATTCTAAAAGTTTTTTCTCTTCTAATCCACCTGTCTTCATAAGTATGTAATCATAGCCTCTCCATCCTAATTTCCCTTCTTACCATTTCTTCTATTCACTTATTCCCCATAACCATTTCTCCCTTTATTTTAAATTACTTGGTATTATACTTCACCCCCAATGTACTTTTCTTCCCATGATGAAATAAAGACAGAGTATACAGCAGAGAGCCTTCACTGAATATAGATGAGAAAAACAAGAATGGAAGAGAGCCAAGAATCAATTATCTACATTTAATATAGAGAGAGTTTGAGAATATGGAAGGTTCATGAGAAGAGAAAGTACAGGTTCTCCAGGAAAAACTTGATTTAGCCTACAGGATATTAGAATATAGAAAGATCAACAATAACTATAGAGTACTGAAATAGTTGATAAAAGTTTTGAGGATTTTTTAAAGACCAAGAAATCAGGGGTGCCTGGGTGGCTCAGTCAGTTAAGCATCCGACTTTGGCTCAGGTCATGATCTCACGGTCCGTGAGTTCAAGCCGTGCGTCGGGCTCTGTGCTGACAGTTCAGAGCCTGGAGCCTGCTTCAGATTCTGCATCTCCCTCTCTCTCTACCCCTCCCCCATTTGTGCTCTGTCTCTGTCTCAAAAATAAATAAACACTAAAAAAAAAAAAAAAAAGACCAAGAAATCAGTTGTGAGAAAGAAACATATTTTAGGAATGATAAGGCTAGTCCTTAGAAATACGTTTGACCATTAAATTATTAACTTTAAACAGTTCCACCTGAGGGAGAACTTGACGCGGATTTGAGGAAAACACTCATATTACGTGCTGGAGTTACGATGAGACTGTATGTACCAGTAAAAGGACGTCCACCTCCAAAGATAACTTGGTCTAAACCAAACGTCAATCTAAGAGAAAGGATTGGACTTGATATTAAGTCAACGGACTTTGACACTTTCTTGCGCTGTGAAAATGTGAACAAATATGATGCAGGAAAATATATCTTGACTCTGGAGAATAGCTGTGGTAAAAAGGAATATACCATTGTAGTGAAAGTGCTTGGTAAGTCTGTTTGAAAAAAAAAAAAACCATATGCTAAAAATGTAGCTTATGTATTTTTTACATATTCCTTTCTTATATACCCACTCTTTATCCAGATACTCCCGGGCCACCTGTCAATGTGACTGTTAAGGAAATATCCAAAGATTCTGCCTATATTACTTGGGATCCTCCCATTGTTGATGGTGGAAGTCCCATCATAAACTATGTGGTAGAAAAACGTGACGCGGAGAGGAAGTCCTGGTCAACAGTGACAACTGAGTGCTCAAAAACAAGCTTCAGAGTATCTAACTTGGAAGAGGGAAAATCCTACTTCTTCAGGGTGTTTGCTGAAAATGAGTATGGCATCGGTGATCCTGGTGAAACACGTGATGCCGTCAAAGCTTCCCGTAAGCATATGAGCGACTTCCCCATCATTTTGAGTGACCTCTTACCATGGTTATCTGGGGCTTAGACTTATCATGTTTTCTTTGCTTTAGAAACCCCTGGACCAGTTGTGGACCTGAAAGTGAGGTCTGTAACCAAGTCATCTTGTAGCATAGGCTGGAAAAAGCCTCACAGTGATGGTGGAAGTCGAATTATCGGATATGTAGTGGATTTCCTGACTGAAGATAATAAGTGGCAACGTGTTATGAAATCATTAAGCTTACAATATTCTGCAAAAGATCTGAGTGAAGGGAAGGAATATACCTTCAGAGTGAGTGCTGAGAATGAAAATGGAGAAGGAACCCCAAGTGAAATCACTGCTGTGGCAAAGGATGATGTTTGTAAGCCATGCATCTTCATTTTCCCTTTATTGTCATCAAAAGTGCATGCTTGAGCCCTACTCACTGGCTTATATAAACACCCTTTACAAATTATAATGATCTGAAAAAATTAATTGCCTGGTCTGAAAAATAACAATAATTTATCTCTGCTGTTTTACAGTGGCTCCGGACCTTGACTTAAAGGATATACCTGACTTGTGCTACTTGGCAAAAGAAAATAGCAACTTCCGTCTTAAGATCCCCATAAAAGGCAAGCCGGTTCCATCTGTATCCTGGAAGAAAGGGGAAGATCCTCTAGCAACTGACACAAGAGTCAGTGTTGAGTCATCTGCCGTTAACACAACTCTTGTGGTATATGATTGCCAAAAATCTGATGCTGGAAAATATACAATCACACTAAAGAATGTTGCTGGCACCAAGGAAGGAACTCTCTCTATAAAAGTTGTTGGCAAGCCTGGCATCCCCACCGGGCCAATCAAATTTGATGAAGTCACAGCAGAAGCCATGACCTTAAAGTGGGGTCCTCCAAAAGATGACGGAGGTTCTGAAATCACCAACTATATCCTAGAGAAGAGAGATTCTGTAAACAACAAGTGGGTGACATGTGCCTCAGCTGTTCAGAAAACTACCTTTAGAGTAACCAGACTTCATGAGGGCATGGAATACACCTTCAGGGTCAGTGCCGAAAATAAATATGGTGTAGGAGAAGGCCTGAAATCAGAGCCAATTGTTGCTAAACATCCATTTGGTAAGTGTCTCAGAGTCAGAAAACACAAAGCAAAACATGTTTTTGAGGAAGTTCCATATTGTAAATCTTGCATTATCTACTTTTTCCTAGATGTGCCTGATGCTCCCCCACCTCCCAATATTGTAGACGTCAGACATGATTCAGTATCTCTAACTTGGACTGACCCCAGGAAAACTGGTGGCTCTCCAATTACAGGTATTTAATTTGCTCTTATCCCACAGCTTGTACATTAATGTTGCTTCCACATCTTCCTCCCTGAAAACAAGCTGAATGTGTGTTCCTTATTTATAGCACTACCTGCATATATAATAATGTTTTTCCTTTCAGTATATTATACATTCATACATTAAGCATTAATTAAGCTAATACTTGATTTCAATGAAAATCTAATAGTTAACAAGAAAAGGCTTTCTTAGTGATATCTATTTTTGTAAGTTAGGATTTTTCAACAGAAGATGCAATAAATACACAGATTCTGAGAGAGAATAGCCCTATGCCCTAGGGTAATAAAAGTGTAGATACTAGCAAGAATGACTGTTTACTCCATATTATGTCCACAAATTAACCATTTGGGCAAAAACATATATTTAAAACACAGGTGACATTCGTATTTTCTACCTGAATTGACAAATTCACTTGGTCTTTTTTGTAGGATATCATATTGAGTTCAAAGAAAGGAACAGCCTTTTGTGGAAGAGAGCTAACAAGACTCCCATTAGGATGAGAGACTTCAAAGTGACTGGATTAACTGAAGGTCTTGAATATGAATTCCGAGTTATGGCAATCAACTTAGCGGGAGTCGGCAAGCCAAGCCTGCCATCAGAGCCAGTTGTGGCACTTGATCCAATTGGTAAGTCACTATACAAAGAAAAGTCTGTGTGTTTTTTCTGCATGAAAACAAAACAAACAAACAAAAAACATCGGTATTTGACTGACTCTTTTGCTTTGTTTTAGATCCTCCTGGCAAACCTGAGGTTATTAATGTAACAAGGAATTCGGTGACCCTCATCTGGACTGAACCCAAATATGATGGTGGTCATAAGTTGACTGGCTATATAGTGGAGAAGCGGGATCTACCTTCTAAATCTTGGACGAAAGCCAACCATGTTAATGTCCCAGATTGTGCCTTTACCGTAACTGACCTTGTTGAAGGTGGGAAATATGAATTCAGAGTTAGAGCGAAGAATACAGCAGGTGCTATCAGTGCCCCATCAGAAAGTACAGGAACCATTATTTGCAAGGATGAATATGGTAGGTGTATTTTACCTTTTATACATATAAAAAATGGCAAATCAAGCTGCCTTCCTTTTTTGATTAAAATGTATTTTTTTTCTTTGCAGAGGCACCAACCATCGTCCTTGATCCCACAATAAAAGATGGGCTAACAATTAAAGCAGGAGATACCATTGTTTTGAGTGCCATTAGCATTCTTGGCAAGCCCCTTCCAAAGTCAAGTTGGTCTAGGGCCGGAAAAGACATTAGACCATCAGATATTGTTCAGATATCTTCGACTCCAACATCTTCCATGCTTACTGTCAAGTACGCCACTAGAAAAGATGCTGGTGAATATACCATTACTGCTACCAATCCTTTTGGCACAAAGGAAGAACATGTGAAGGTAACAGTCCTCGACGTACCTGGCCCCCCAGGTCCCATTGAAATCAGTAATGTTTCTGCTGAAAAAGCAACACTTACGTGGACGCCTCCATTGGAAGATGGTGGCTCACCAATTAAGTCCTATGTTCTTGAAAAGAGAGAGACCAGCCGACTTTTGTGGACAGTGGTTGCTGAAGATATTCAGTCTTGCAGGCATGTGGCAACCAAACTTATCCAAGGAAATGAGTACGTCTTCCGGGTCTCAGCTGTAAACCACTATGGGAAAGGAGAACCTGTACAGTCTGAACCTGTCAAAATGGTAGACAGATTTGGTATGTAGAGCATATAAGACACCTGACCTGTTAACATTTGTAGCACAGTTTGTGAAATCATGGATTTCTCATAAATTTACTTTCTTTTCAGGTCCCCCTGGCCCTCCTGGAAAACCAGAGGTTTCAAATGTCACTAAAAACACTGCCACTGTCAGCTGGAAAAGACCAGCTGATGATGGTGGTAGTGAAATCACAGGATATCACATTGAAAGGAGAGAAAAGAAAGGCTTGCGATGGGTGAGAGCAACAAAGATGCCAGTTTCGGATCTCAGATGCAAAGTAACAGGACTGCAAGAAGGAAATACCTACGAATTCCGTGTCAGTGCAGAAAACAAAGCAGGAATTGGTCCACCTAGTGATGCTTCAAATCCTGTTCTAATGAAAGATGTAGCATGTTAGTATTTATTTTTTTTCAACATCACTCATGTGGGAGTACCAATATTTCATAGAAGTTATCCAAAAGCTAAACTCTTAATATACATTTTTGTGTCTTTGTTTCTATTTCAGATCCCCCAGGCCCACCTTCAAATCCACACATCACTGATACTACCAAGAAATCTGCTTCTTTGGCCTGGGGCAAGCCTCATTATGATGGAGGACTTGAAATCACTGGTTATGTTGTAGAGCATCAAAAAGTAGGAGATGAGGCCTGGATAAAAGACACAACAGGAACTGCTCTCCGAATCACTCAATTTGTTGTCTCTGATCTTCAGACTAAAGAAAAATACAATTTTAGAATCAGAGCCATCAATGATGCAGGTATTGGGGAGCCAGCAGTGATTCCAGATGTTGAAATTGTAGAACGAGAAATGGCTCCTGATTTTGAACTAGATGCTGAGCTTCGAAGAACACTTGTTGTTAGAGCAGGACTCAGCATTAGAATATTCGTCCCAATTAAAGGTCGTCCTGCTCCTGAAGTGACATGGACCAAAGATGGTATCAACCTTAAAAACCGAGCTAACATTGAGAATACGGAATCATTTACTCTTTTGATTATACCAGAATGTAACAGATACGACACTGGTAAATTTGTCATGACCATTGAAAACCCTGCTGGGAAGAAAAGTGGCTTCGTTAATGTCAGAGTCTTGGATACCCCAGGACCTGTCCTTAACCTAAGGCCTACGGACATCACAAAGGACAGTGTCACCCTCCACTGGGACCTCCCTCTGATAGATGGGGGCTCACGTATAACAAACTATATTGTGGAAAAACGAGAAGCAACACGGAAATCTTACTCCACAGCCACCACTAAGTGCCATAAATGCACATATAAAGTTACTGGCTTGACTGAAGGATGTGAATACTTCTTCAGAGTGATGGCAGAAAATGAATATGGAATTGGTGAGCCGGCAGAAACAACAGAACCTGTAAAAGCCTCCGAAGCACCATCACCACCTGACAGTCTTAACATTATGGACATAACTAAGAGCACAGTCAGCCTAGCATGGCCTAAACCAAAGCACGACGGTGGCAGTAAGATCACTGGCTATGTGATTGAAGCCCAGAGAAAAGGCTCTGACCAATGGACCCATATCACAACTGTGAAAGGGTTAGAATGTGTTGTGAAGAATCTAACCGAAGGGGAAGAATACACCTTCCAAGTGATGGCAGTGAACAGTGCAGGAAGAAGTGCGCCTAGAGAAAGCAGACCTGTCATTGTTAAGGAGCAGACATCGCTTCCAGAATTGGATCTCCGTGGCATTTATCAGAAATTAGTCATTGCCAGAGCCGGTGACAACATCAAAGTTGAAATTCCAGTGCTTGGTCGACCAAAGCCCACAGTTACGTGGAAAAAAGGAGACCAAATTCTTAAACAGACACAGAGAGTTAATGTTGAAAATACAGCAACTTCAACCATCTTAAATATCAATGAGTGTGTAAGAAGTGATAGTGGGCCCTATCCATTAACAGCAAGAAACATTGTAGGAGAGGTTGGTGATACCATCACCATTCAAGTCCATGATATCCCAGGGCCACCTACTGGACCAATCAAATTTGATGAAGTTTCATCTGATTTTGTAACCTTCTCTTGGGACCCACCTGAGAATGATGGAGGTGTACCAATAAGCAACTATATAGTAGAAATGCGACAGACTGACAGTACTACGTGGGTTGAGTTAGCCACCACCGTTATACGCACTACCTATAAAGCCACTCACCTTACTACTGGAGTGGAGTATCAATTCCGGGTAAAAGCTCAAAATAGATATGGAGTTGGACCACCCATCACCTCAGCATCTGTAGTTGCCAGCTATCCATTTAAGGTTCCTGGGCCTCCTGGGACCCCTCAGGTGACAGCGGTTACCAAGGATTCAATAACAATTAGCTGGCATGAACCTCTTACTGATGGTGGAAGCCCTATTTTAGGATATCACATTGAAAGAAAAGAACGAAACGGTATTCTCTGGCAGACTGTGAGCAAAGCATTAGTACCAGGCAACATTTTCAAATCAAGTGGACTTACAGATGGTATTGCTTATGAATTCCGAGTGATCGCAGAAAACATGGCAGGCAAAAGCAAGCCAAGCAAGCCATCTGAACCCATGCTTGCTTTAGATCCCATTGACCCACCTGGGAAACCAGTTCCTCTAAATATTACCAGACACACAGTGACACTTAAATGGGCTAAGCCTGAATATACTGGAGGCTTTAAAATTACTAGTTATATAGTTGAAAAGAGAGACCTTCCCAATGGACGGTGGCTGAAAGCCAACTTCAGCAACATTTTGGAGAATGAATTTACAGTCAGCGGCCTAACAGAAGATGCTGCCTATGAATTCCGTGTCATTGCTAAAAATGCTGCTGGTGCTATTAGTCCACCATCTGAGCCATCAGATGCTATCACGTGCAGGGATGATGTGGAAGCACCAAAGATAATGGTGGATGTTAAATTTAAAGACACAGTTATATTAAAAGCAGGTGAAACATTCAAGCTAGAAGCTGATGTCTCAGGTCGCCCACCTCCAACAATGGAATGGACCAAAGATGGAAAGGAGCTTGAAGGCACAGCAAAGTTAGAAATAAGAATTGCAGATTTCTCAACTAATCTGGTAAACAAGGATTCATCAAGAAGAGACAGTGGTGCCTATACCCTTACAGCAACTAATCCTGGTGGTTTTGCTAAGCATATTTTCAATGTCAAAGTTCTTGATAGACCAGGCCCACCTGAAAGACCTTTAACTGTATCCGAAGTGACATCAGAAAAATGTGTGTTGTCATGGCTGCCTCCACTGGATGATGGAGGTGCCAAAATTGATCATTACATAGTTCAGAAACGTGAAACCAGCAGATTGGCATGGACAAATGTAGCCTCCGAAGTCCAAGTGACCAAACTAAAGGTCACTAAACTTTTGAAAGGCAATGAATACATATTCCGCGTCATGGCTGTAAATAAATATGGAGTAGGAGAACCACTGGAATCAGAGCCTGTGCTTGCAGTAAACCCTTATGGACCCCCTGATCCACCCAAAAACCCTGAAGTTACAGCTATTACTAAAGATTCAATGGTTGTCTGCTGGGGACATCCTGACTCTGATGGTGGAAGTGAAATCATCAATTATATTGTAGAACGACATGATAAAGCTGGGCAACGCTGGGTTAAATGCAACAAAAAAACTCTTACAGATTTAAGATATAAAGTGTCTGGACTGACAGAAGGACACGAATATGAGTTCAGGATTATGGCTGAAAATGCTGCTGGAATTAGTGCACCAAGTTCTGCCAGTCCATTTTATAAAGCTTGTGATGCTGTGTTTAAGCCCGGCCCACCAGGTAACCCACGTGTGCTAGATACAAGCAGATCATCCATTTCAATTGCTTGGAATAAACCAATCTACGATGGTGGCTCAGAAATCACTGGGTATATTGTTGAGATTGCCCTGCCAGAGGAAGATGAATGGCAGATTGTCACTCCACCAGCTGGGCTCAAGGCAACTTCTTACACCATCACCAACCTCAAAGAGAATCAGGAATATAAAATCCGAATCTATGCCATGAATTCTGAAGGAATGGGAGAACCTGCACTTGTTCCTGGAACTCCAAAGGCTGAAGATAGGATGCTACCTCCAGAGATTGAGCTGGATGCTGACCTGCGCAAAGTTGTTACCATAAGGGCTTGTTGTACCCTGAGACTTTTTGTTCCAATCAAAGGAAGGCCTGCACCTGAGGTGAAGTGGACCCGGGAACATGGAGAATCTTTAGATAAAGCTAGCATTGAATCCACAAGCTCTTACACCCTGCTCATTGTTGGAAATGTAAACAGATTCGACAGTGGCAAATACATACTAACTATAGAAAACAGCTCAGGCAGCAAGTCTGCATTTGTCAACGTTAGAGTACTAGATACACCAGGCCCTCCACAGGATCTTAAGGTAAAGGAGGTCACTAAGACATCTGTCACATTGACATGGGAGCCTCCCCTCCTTGATGGTGGTTCAAAAATAAAGAACTATATTGTTGAAAAGAGGGAATCAACAAGAAAAGCATATTCAACTGTTGCAACAAATTGCCACAAGACTTCCTGGAAGGTAGACCAGCTTCAAGAAGGGTGTAGTTACTATTTCAGGGTTCTTGCTGAAAATGAATATGGCATCGGGCTGCCTGCTGAAACTGCAGAATCTGTGAAAGCATCAGAACGACCCCTTCCTCCAGGAAAAATAACTTTGATGGATGTCACCAGAAATAGCGTGTCACTCTCTTGGGAAAAACCAGAGCATGATGGAGGCAGCCGAATTCTAGGCTACATTGTTGAGATGCAGAGCAAAGGTAGTGACAAATGGGCCACATGTGCCACAGTCAAAGTCACCGAAGCCACTATAACTGGATTAATTCAGGGTGAAGAATACTCTTTCCGTGTTTCAGCTCAGAATGAAAAGGGTATCAGTGATCCTAGACAACTGAGTGTGCCAGTGATTGCCAAAGATCTTGTCATCCCACCGGCCTTCAAACTCCTGTTCAATACTTTCACTGTACTGGCAGGTGAAGACCTAAAAGTTGATGTTCCATTCATTGGACGCCCTACACCTGCTGTTACGTGGCATAAAGATGATGTACCACTGAAGCAGACAACTAGAGTAAATGCAGAGAGCACGGAAAATAATTCACTACTGACAATAAAGGAAGCCTGCCGAGAAGATGTTGGACATTACACAGTTAAGTTGACAAACTCGGCTGGTGAAGCTACTGAAACCCTTAATATTATTGTTCTTGACAAACCAGGGCCTCCAACTGGACCAGTTAAAATGGATGAAGTGACAGCTGATAGTATTACTCTTTCCTGGGGCCCACCTAAGTATGATGGTGGGAGTTCTATCAATAATTACATTGTAGAAAAACGGGACACTTCCACAACCACCTGGCAAATTGTGTCAGCTACTGTTGCAAGGACAACAATAAAGGCTTCCAGATTAAAGACTGGATGTGAATATCAGTTTAGGATTGCAGCTGAAAACAGATATGGAAAGAGTACCTACCTCAATTCAGAGCCTGTTGTAGCCCAGTATCCATTCAAAGTTCCTGGTCCACCAGGCACACCATTTGTAACACTCTCCTCCAAGGACAGCATGGAAGTACAATGGAATGAGCCAGTCAGTGATGGAGGTAGCAAAGTCATCGGCTATCATCTAGAACGCAAGGAAAGAAATAGTATCCTCTGGGTGAAGTTGAATAAAACACCTATTCCTCAAACCAAGTTTAAAACAACTGGCCTCGATGAAGGCATTGAATATGAATTTAGAGTCTCCGCAGAGAACATCGTGGGCATCGGCAAGCCAAGCAAGGTGTCAGAATGCTATGTAGCTCGTGACCCATGCGACCCACCAGGACGGCCAGAGGCAATTATTGTCACGCGAAATTCTGTGACTCTCCAGTGGAAGAAACCCACTTATGATGGTGGAAGCAAGATCACTGGTTATATTGTTGAGAAGAAAGAATTGCCTGAGGGTCGTTGGATGAAGGCCAGTTTTACAAATGTCATTGACACTCAGTTTGAAGTAACTGGCCTAGTTGAAGATCATAGATATGAGTTCCGGGTCATAGCTCGAAATGCTGCAGGAGTGTTCAGTGAGCCTTCAGAAAGCACAGGGGCAATAACGGCAAGGGATGAGGTAGAGCCACCACGGATAAGTATGGATCCAAAATACAAAGACACGATTGTGGTTCATGCTGGCGAGTCATTCAGGGTTGATGCAGATATTTATGGCAAACCGATACCAACCATTCAGTGGGTAAAAGGTGATCAGGAGCTTTCAGATACAGCCCGGTTAGAAATAAAGAGCACAGACTTTGCCACCAGTCTCAGCGTAAAGGACGCAGTACGCGTTGACAGTGGAAATTATATACTAAAGGCCAAAAATGTCGCAGGGGAGAGATCAGTTACTGTAAACGTCAAAGTTCTTGATAGGCCAGGGCCACCTGAAGGACCTGTTGTTGTATCAGGAGTGACAGCAGAAAAATGCACACTAGCTTGGAAACCCCCGCTACAGGATGGTGGGAGTGACATCATAAATTATATCGTGGAAAGGAGAGAAACCAGCCGCTTAGTTTGGACTCTGGTTGATGCCAATGTGCAAACTCTCAGCCATAAGGTTACTAAGCTTCTTGAAGGCAACGAATATGTTTTCCGTATAATGGCTGTAAACAAATACGGTGTTGGCGAACCTCTTGAATCTGAACCAGTAATTGCCAAGAATCCGTTTGTAGTGCCAGATGCGCCAAAGGCCCCAGAAATCACAACAGTGACCAAGGACTCAATGACTGTTGTATGGGAAAGACCAGCATCTGATGGTGGCAGTGAGATTCTTGGATATGTTCTTGAAAAACGGGATAAGGAGGGCATTAGATGGACAAGGTGCCACAAACGCCTGATTGGAGAATTGCGCCTGAGAGTAACTGGACTCATAGAAAATCACGATTATGAATTCAGAGTCTCAGCTGAGAATGCTGCTGGACTTAGTGAACCAAGCCCACCTTCTGCTTACCAAAAGGCTTGTGATCCTATTTATAAACCAGGACCTCCAAACAATCCCAAGGTTGTGGATGTTACCAGATCTTCTGTCTTCCTTTCTTGGAGCAAACCAATATATGATGGTGGCTGTGAAATCCAAGGATACATTGTTGAAAAATGTGATGTGAGTGTTGGTGAATGGACAATGTGCACTCCACCAACTGGAATCAATAAAACAAATATAGAAGTAGAAAAGCTGTTGGAAAAGCATGAATACAACTTCCGTATCTGTGCTATTAATAAAGCTGGAGTTGGAGAACATGCTGATGTCCCTGGACCTGTTATGGTTGAAGAAAAATTGGAAGCCCCAGACATCGAGCTTGACCTAGAACTAAGGAAAATTATAAATATAAGGGCAGGTGGCTCCTTAAGGCTATTTGTTCCTATTAAAGGTCGTCCCACGCCAGAAGTTAAATGGGGGAAGATGGATGGTGAAATCCGAGATGCAGCTATAATTGATGTCACTAGCAGTTTCACCTCTCTTGTTCTTGACAACGTCAACCGATACGATAGTGGAAAATATACTCTCACGTTAGAAAACAGCAGTGGAACAAAGTCTGCCTTTGTTACTGTGAGAGTCCTGGATACACCAAGTCCACCTGTTAATCTGAAAGTCACAGAAATCACTAAAGACTCAGTATCTATTACCTGGGAACCTCCTCTTTTGGATGGAGGATCCAAAATTAAAAATTACATTGTTGAGAAACGTGAAGCCACAAGAAAATCATATGCTGCAGTTGTAACAAATTGCCATAAGAATTCTTGGAAGATTGATCAACTCCAAGAAGGATGCAGTTACTACTTTAGAGTCACAGCTGAGAACGAGTATGGTATTGGCCTTCCTGCCCACACTACTGATCCAGTTAAGGTTGCAGAAGTCCCACAACCTCCAGGAAAAATAACTGTGGATGATGTCACCAGAAACAGTGTTTCTTTGAGTTGGACAAAGCCTGAACATGACGGTGGCAGCAAAATCATTCAGTATATTGTGGAAATGCAAGCTAAACACAGTGAGAAATGGTCAGAGTGTGCTCGTGTCAAGTCCCTTGAAGCAGTAATTACTAACCTAACTCAGGGAGAAGAATATCTCTTTAGAGTTGTTGCTGTAAATGAAAAGGGAAGAAGTGATCCTAGGTCCCTTGCAGTTCCAATAGTTGCCAAAGATCTGGTCATTGAGCCAGATGTAAGACCTGCATTCAACAATTACAGTGTACAGGTTGGCCAAGACTTGAAAATAGAAGTGCCAATTGCTGGACGTCCTAAGCCAACCATTACCTGGACTAAAGATGATCTTCCACTGAAGCAGACTACAAGAGTCAATGTCACGGACTCACCTGACCTCACTATACTCAGTATTAAAGAAACTCATAAGGATGATGGTGGACATTATGGAATCACAGTTGCTAATGTTGTGGGTCAGAAAACAGCATCCATTGAAATTACAACTCTAGATAAACCTGATCCTCCAAAAGGACCTGTTAAATTTGATGAAGTCAGTGCTGAAAGTATTACACTATCTTGGAATCCCCCAGTATATACAGGGGGCTGCCAGATCACCAACTACATTGTTCAGAAAAGAGACACAACCACCACAGTATGGGATACAGTTTCTGCTACTGTTGCCAGAACCACACTCAAAGTGACCAAACTGAAAACTGGTACAGAATACCAATTCAGAATCTTTGCTGAAAACAGATATGGACAAAGCTTTGCCTTGGAGTCTGATCCAATTGTAGCTCAATATCCCTACAAAGAACCAGGCCCCCCGGGCACACCATTTGCCACAGCCATTTCCAAAGACTCCATGGTCATTCAGTGGCATGAACCAATCAATAATGGTGGGAGCCCAGTCATAGGTTACCACCTTGAGAGAAAGGAAAGAAATAGTATTTTATGGACAAAAGTCAACAAAACTATTATTCATGACACCCAGTTTAAAGCACTCAATCTGGAAGAGGGCATTGAATATGAATTCAGAGTTTATGCTGAAAATATTGTTGGAGTAGGCAAAGCAAGCAAGAATTCTGAATGCTATGTAGCCAGAGATCCCTGTGACCCACCAGGAACCCCAGAAGCAATAATGGTTAAAAGAAATGAAATCACTTTACAATGGACCAAACCTGCATATGATGGTGGAAGTATGATTACAGGTTACATTGTAGAGAAACGTGATTTGCCGGAGGGTCGCTGGATGAAAGCCAGCTTCACAAATGTCATTGAAACTCAATTTACTGTGTCAGGTCTTACTGAAGATCAAAGATATGAGTTCAGAGTCATTGCAAAGAATGCCGCTGGGGCAATAAGTAAACCTTCTGACAGTACTGGACCAATAACTGCCAAGGATGAGGTTGAACTCCCAAGAATTTCAATGGATCCAAAATTCAGAGACACGATTGTGGTAAATGCTGGAGAAACATTCAGGCTTGAGGCTGACGTCCATGGAAAGCCCCTACCTACCATTGAGTGGTTACGAGGAGATAAGGAAGTTGAAGAATCTGCCAGATGTGAAATAAAGAACACAGATTTCAAGGCTTTACTTATTATAAAGGATGCCATTAGAATTGATGGTGGACAGTATATTTTAAGAGCTTCCAATGTTGCAGGTTCTAAGTCATTCCCAGTAAATGTGAAAGTATTAGATAGACCAGGACCTCCAGAAGGGCCAGTCCAGGTTACTGGAGTCACTTCTGAAAAATGCTCTTTAACATGGTCTCCACCACTTCAAGATGGTGGCAGTGACATTTCTCACTATGTTGTTGAAAAGAGAGAAACGAGTCGACTTGCCTGGACTGTTGTTGCTTCGGAAGTTGTGACCAATTCTCTGAAAGTTACCAAACTCCTAGAAGGGAATGAATATGTTTTCCGTATAATGGCTGTCAACAAATACGGTGTTGGAGAGCCTTTGGAATCTGCACCAGTACTAATGAAAAATCCATTTGTGCTTCCTGGACCACCGAAAAGCTTGGAAGTCACAAACATTGCCAAGGATTCCATGACCGTCTGTTGGAACCGTCCAGATAGTGATGGTGGAAGTGAGATTATTGGTTACATTGTAGAGAAAAGAGACAGAAGTGGCATTAGGTGGATAAAATGTAACAAACGCCGCATTACAGATTTGCGTCTGAGAGTAACGGGATTAACAGAAGATCACGAGTACGAATTCAGAGTCTCTGCAGAAAATGCTGCTGGAGTTGGAGAACCAAGTCCAGCTACAGTTTATTACAAGGCTTGCGATCCTGTGTTCAAACCTGGCCCACCCACAAATGCACACATTGTAGACACCACTAAAAATTCAATTACACTTGCCTGGGGTAAGCCCATCTATGATGGTGGCAGTGAGATCCTAGGATATGTAGTAGAAATCTGTAAAGCAGATGAGGAAGAATGGCAAATAGTTACTCCACAGACTGGCCTGAGAGTCACTCGATTTGAAATTGCAAAACTCATTGAGCACCAAGAGTATAAAATACGCGTCTGTGCCCTCAATAAAGTTGGTTTAGGTGAGGCCACATCAGTTCCTGGTACTGTGAAGCCAGAAGATAAACTTGAAGCACCTGAACTTGACCTTGACTCTGAATTAAGGAAAGGAATCGTTGTAAGAGCTGGTGGATCAGCCAGAATTCATATTCCATTCAAAGGTCGCCCAACACCCGAAATCACCTGGTCTCGAGAGGAAGGTGAATTCACAGATAAGGTCCAAATTGAAAAGGGAGTAAACTATACCCAACTATCAATAGATAACTGTGATAGAAATGATGCTGGAAAATACATTCTCAAGCTGGAAAACAGCAGCGGATCTAAATCTGCTTTTGTAACTGTGAAAGTTCTTGACACCCCAGGACCACCACAGAATTTGACAGTCAAAGAAGTGAAAAAAGATTCTGTCCTTCTGGTATGGGAACCACCCGTCATCGATGGGGGTTCAAAGGTCAAGAACTATGTTATTGACAAACGTGAGTCAACCAGAAAAGCCTATGCTAATGTGAGTAATAAATGCGGTAAAACAAGCTTTAAAGTTGGGAATCTTACAGAAGGAGCCATTTATTACTTTAGAGTTATGGCTGAAAATGAATTTGGAGTTGGTGTTCCAGTGGAAACTGTTGATGCTGTGAAAGCTGCTGAACCTCCTTCCCCACCAGGAAAAGTTACACTCACTGATGTGTCCCAGACCAGTGCCTCGTTGATGTGGGAGAAACCTGAACATGACGGTGGTAGCAGAGTCTTGGGGTATGTTGTTGAAATGCAGCCTAAAGGAACAGAAAAATGGAGTGTTGTGGCTGAATCCAAAGTCTGTAACGCAGTTGTTACTAGTTTGAGCTCTGGACAAGAATATCAGTTCCGTGTCAAGGCTTACAACGAGAAAGGAAAAAGCGATCCAAGAGTGCTTGGTGTTCCTGTGATAGCCAAGGACTTGACTATACAGCCTAGTTTTAAGTTACCATTTAACACATACAGTGTCCAAGCTGGGGAAGATCTTAAAATTGAAATTCCAGTTATCGGCCGACCAAGACCTACAATTTCATGGGTCAAAGATGGTGAACCTCTTAAACAGACAACAAGAGTAAATGTTGAGGAAACAGCTACTTCAACTATTTTGCACATTAAAGAGAGTAACAAAGATGACTTTGGAAAATATACTGTAACAGCAACAAATAGTGCAGGTACAGCAACAGAAAATCTCAGCATTATTGTTTTGGAAAAGCCTGGACCTCCAGTTGGACCAGTTAGGTTTGATGAAGTTAGTGCAGACTTTGTGGTCATATCTTGGGAACCTCCAGCCTATACTGGTGGCTGCCAAATAAGCAACTACATTGTAGAGAAGCGAGATACAACTACCACCACTTGGCATATAGTATCAGCAACAGTTGCAAGAACAACGATAAAAGTAACCAAACTGAAAACAGGCACTGAATACCAGTTTAGAATTTTTGCAGAAAACAGGTATGGAAAAAGTGCCCCTCTGGATTCTAAACCGGTTATTGTACAATATCCATTTAAAGAACCTGGACCACCTGGAACTCCTTTTGTGACATCAATTTCAAGAGATCAAATGGTTGTGCAGTGGCATGAGCCAGTTAATGATGGAGGTAGCAAAGTTATTGGCTACCATCTTGAACAGAAAGAAAAGAACAGCATTTTATGGGTCAAATTAAATAAGACTCTCATTCAAGACACCAAATTCAAAACAACTGGGCTTGATGAAGGCCTTGAGTATGAGTTCAGAGTTTCTGCTGAAAATATTGTTGGCATTGGCAAGCCTAGCAAAGTGTCAGAATGCTTTGTCGCTCGTGATCCATGTGACCCGCCTGGTCGCCCTGAAGCCATTGTTATTACAAGAAACAATGTCACACTGAAATGGAAGAAACCTGCCTATGATGGTGGTAGCAAAATAACAGGTTATATTGTAGAGAAGAAAGATCTACCTGATGGCCGCTGGATGAAAGCCAGCTTTACCAATGTATTAGAAACTGAATTTACAGTGAGTGGACTTGTAGAAGACCAAAGATACGAATTTAGAGTAATTGCAAGAAATGCAGCTGGCAACTTAAGTGAACCGTCTGAAAGCACTGGTGCCATCACTGCAAGAGATGAAATTGATGCACCAAATGCCTCGATGGATCCAAAATATAAAGATGTAATCGTTGTTCATGCAGGAGAGACTTTTGTCCTTGAAGCTGATATCCGCGGCAAACCTATACCTGATATTGTTTGGTCAAAAGATGGAAGAGAGCTTGAAGAAACAGCTGCTAGGATGGAAATTAAATCTACTATTCAGAGAACCACTCTTGTTGTCAAAGACTGCATACGTACTGACGGAGGACAATATATTCTGAAACTCAGCAATGTTGGTGGTACGAAGTCTATCCCAATTACCGTAAAGGTACTTGACAGGCCAGGGCCCCCTGAAGGACCTCTGAAAGTTTCTGGAGTGACTGCTGAGAAATGTTACCTGGCATGGAACCCACCTTTACAAGATGGTGGTGCTAGTATTTCACATTACATCATTGAAAAGAGAGAAACAAGCAGACTCTCCTGGACCCAGGTTTCAACTGAGGTACAGGCCCTTAACTACAAAGTCACTAAACTTCTTCCTGGTAATGAGTACATTTTCCGTGTCATGGCTGTGAATAAATATGGAATTGGAGAGCCTTTGGAATCTGAGCCTGTCATAGCCTGTAATCCTTATAAACCACCAGGTCCTCCTTCACCACCTGAAGCCTCAGCAATCACCAAAGACTCTATGGTAGTAACATGGGCACGCCCAGTGGATGACGGAGGTGCTGAAATTGAGGGCTACATTCTTGAAAAACGAGATAAGGAAGGTATTAGATGGACCAAGTGCAACAAGAAAACACTAACAGATCTCCGACTCAGAGTAACTGGCCTTACCGAAGGTCATTCCTATGAGTTCAGAGTTGCTGCTGAAAATGCAGCTGGTGTGGGTGAACCTAGTGAGCCATCTGTTTTCTATCATGCGTGTGATGCTTTGTATCCACCAGGTCCACCAAGTAATCCAAAAGTAACAGATACTTCCAGATCTTCTGTCTCCCTGGCATGGAATAAGCCAATTTATGATGGTGGCGCACCTGTCAAGGGCTATGTTGTTGAGGTCAAAGAGGATGCGGCTGATGAATGGACAATTTGCACTCCACCAACAGGATTACAAGGAAAGCAGTTCACAGTGACCAAGCTTAAAGAAAATACTGAATATAACTTCCGTATTTGTGCCATCAATTCTGAAGGTGTAGGTGAACCTGCAACTATACCTGGCTCAGTTGTTGCTAAAGAGAGGCTAGAGCCACCAGAAATAGAACTTGATGCTGATCTCAGAAAGGTGGTCGTTCTGCGTGCAAGTACTACTTTACGCTTATTTGTCACAATCAAAGGTCGACCAGAGCCTGAAGTTAAATGGGAAAAGGCCGAAGGCGTTCTCACTGAGAGGGCCCAGATTGAGGTGACCAGCTCGTACACAATGTTGGTAATTGATAACGTTACCAGATTTGATAGCGGTCGGTATAATCTGACACTAGAAAATAACAGTGGCTCCAAAACAGCTTTTGTTAACGTCAGAGTTCTTGACTCGCCCAGTGCCCCTGTGAATTTGAATGTAAGAGAGGTAAAGAAAGACTCGGTGATGTTGTCTTGGGAACCACCACTTATTGATGGTGGGGCTAAGATTACAAACTACATTGTTGAAAAACGGGAAACTACAAGAAAAGCATATGCTACTGTTACAAACAATTGCACTAAGAATTCTTTCAAAATTGAAAATCTACAAGAAGGATGTTCTTACTACTTCCGAGTCTTGGCTTCCAATGAATACGGGATTGGTTTGCCAGCTGAAACAGCTGAACCTGTTAAAGTTTCTGAACCACCCCTCCCACCTGGAAGAGTAACTCTTGTCGATGTGACTCGTAACACAGCTACAATTAAGTGGGAGAAACCAGAAAGTGATGGTGGCAGCAAAATTACTGGTTATGTAGTTGAAATGCAGACTAAAGGGAGTGAAAAATGGAGCATCTGCACACAAGTCAAGACTCTAGAAGCAACTATATCTGGGCTAACTGCTGGAGAAGAGTATACCTTCAGGGTAGCTGCAGTTAATGAAAAGGGACGAAGTGATCCAAGACAACTTGGAGTGCCAGTAATTGCAAGGGATATTGAAATAAAGCCCTCAGTTGAGCTTCCTTTCAACACTTTCAATGTAAAGGCTAGAGACCAACTTAAGATTGATGTTCCGTTTAAAGGAAGACCTCAAGCTACTGTAAGCTGGAAAAAAGATGGTCAGATTCTTAAAGAAACCACGAGGGTCAATGTTTCTTCTTCAAAGACTGTAACATCACTATCTATTAAGGAAGCTTCAAGGGAAGATGTTGGAACTTATGAATTATGTGTTTCAAACAGTGCTGGATCCATAACAGTTCCTATTACTGTAATTGTCCTTGACAGACCAGGACCTCCAGGACCTGTGCATATTGATGAAGTTAGCTGTGACAATGTAACAATTTCTTGGACTCCTCCAGACTATGACGGTGGCTGCCAAATTAGCAATTACATCGTTGAAAAGAGAGAAACCACTTCTACAACATGGCACACAGTCTCACAAGCAGTTGCAAGAACATCCATTAAAATAGTTCGTCTGACAACAGGAAGTGAGTATCAGTTCCGTGTTTGTGCAGAAAACCGCTATGGCAAGAGTTCCTACAGTGAATCTTCACCTGTTGTTGCAGAGTATCCATTCAGCCCCCCAGGTCCTCCTGGTACTCCTAAAGTTGTACATGCCACAAAATCTACCATGGTTGTAACCTGGCAAGTGCCAGTAAATGATGGAGGAAGCCAAGTAATTGGCTATCACCTTGAATATAAAGAGAGAAGCAGTATTCTTTGGTCAAAAGCAAATAAAATCCTCATCACTGATACTCAAATGAAAGTCTCTGGCCTTGATGAAGGACTGATGTATGAGTATCGTGTATATGCTGAGAATATTGCTGGAATTGGTAAATGCAGTAAGTCTTGTGAGCCAGTCCCTGCAAGAGATCCTTGTGACCCTCCTGGACAACCTGAAGTCACAAATATCACAAGAAAATCAGTGTCACTTAAATGGTCTAAACCACATTATGATGGTGGAGCTAAGATCACAGGATACATTGTCGAACGTAGAGAACTACCTGATGGCCGGTGGCTGAAGTGCAATTTTACTAACATACAAGAAACATACTTTGAAGTAACTGAACTTACTGAAGATCAGCGTTATGAATTCCGGGTTTTTGCAAAGAATGCTGCTGACTCCATTAGTGAACCATCTGAATCCACTGGACCTATTACAGTTAAAGACGATGTTGAGGCTCCAAGAATTATGATGGATGTCAAGTTCCGAGATGTTATTGTTGTCAAAGCTGGAGAGGTCCTTAAGATACATGCAGACATTGCAGGGCGACCTCTGCCAGTAATTTCCTGGGCCAAGGATGGTGTAGAAATTGAAGAAAGAGCAAGAACAGAAATTGTCTCAACGGACTATGATACTCTGTTAACAGTGAAAGACTGTGTCAGACGAGACACTGGGCAGTATGTACTAACACTAAAGAATGTTGCAGGAACTCGGTCTATGGCAATTAATTGCAAGGTACTCGATAAGCCTGGCCCACCAGCAGGACCACTTGAAATAACTGGCCTCACAGCTGAGAAGTGCTCTCTTTCCTGGGGACCGCCCCAAGAAAATGGTGGCGCAGACATCGACTATTACATTGTAGAAAAACGTGAAACGAGCCACCTCGCATGGACAATATGTGAAGGAGAATTAAGGACAACATCCTGTAAAGTAACCAAGTTACTCAAAGGCAATGAATACATCTTTAGAGTAACAGGCATTAATAAGTATGGTGTTGGTGAGCCCTTAGAGAGTGTGGCAGTAAAGGCACTAGATCCATTTACAGTTCCAAGTCCACCCACATCTTTGGAAATTACGTCTGTGACCAAAGAGTTCATGACACTTTGCTGGTCAAGACCTGAGAGTGATGGAGGCAGTGAAATCTCTGGATATATAATTGAAAGGCGAGAGAAAAACAGCCTACGATGGGTGCGTGTAAACAAAAAACCAGTTTATGATCTGAGAGTGAAATCAACTGGACTTCGGGAAGGATGTGAATATGAGTACCGGGTTTATGCGGAAAATGCTGCTGGCCTGAGCCTTCCAAGTGAACCCTCTCCCTTAATTCGGGCAGAAGATCCAGTGTTCTTACCATCTCCTCCATCCAAACCCAGAATTGTGGACTCAGGCAAGACAAATATAACTATTAGCTGGGTTAAGCCCTTGTTTGATGGTGGGGCCCCAGTAACTGGATACACTGTAGAATACAAAAAATCTGATGAGACTGAATGGGAAACTGCCATTCAGAACTTAAGAGGCACAGAATATACCATAGGTGGACTAACAACAGGAGCTGAATATGTGTTCAGAGTAAGATCTATCAATAAGGTTGGTGCTAGTGATCCCAGTGATAGCTCTGATCCCCAAATAGCAAAAGAAAGAGAAGAAGAACCTGTATTTGAACTTGACAGTGAAATGAAGAAGACCTTGATTGTCAAGGCTGGTTCCTCATTTACCATGACTGTACCTTTCCGAGGAAGACCAGTACCTAGTGTCTCGTGGAGTAAGCCAGACACTGACCTCCGCACTAGAGCTTATATTGATTCCACAGACTCTCGCACATCACTTACTATTGAAAATGCCAACAGAAGTGATTCTGGAAAATACACATTAACAATTCAGAATATTTTGAACGCTGCTTCACTGACTTTAGTTGTCAAAGTTTTAGATTCTCCTGGTCCTCCGACCAATATTACTGTACATGATATAACCAAAGAGTCTGCAGTGTTATCCTGGGATGTTCCGGAAAACGATGGTGGAGCACCAGTGAAGAATTACCACATAGAAAAACGTGAGGCCAGTAAGAAAGCATGGGTCTCTGTGACCAACAACTGTAACCGCCTCTCCTACAAAGTTACCAACTTACAAGAAGGGGCAATTTACTACTTCCGAGTCTCTGGAGAAAATGAGTTTGGTGTTGGTGTACCAGCAGAAACAAAAGAAGGAGTAAAAATAACAGGTATGTTTTAAAAACAAAGAACATCTTATATCTATATTAATTTTCCTAGAATATGATGAATCATTCTAATTAGTCTCACTTAATTTTAAAGGCTTTTAGTTCACACCTCAACAATTCATACTATAGCACAGCATGAAATCTCTAATACAAAAAGTTTTTTTGTTGATAAATTGCAGAAACTTACATAGCTGGAATTGGAAAATATATATTGAATTTAAGTATAACTGAATTTGACTGCACATATATAGTATGTGTGTGCCAAAATCTTACAAGATTGTTCATCTTATTCCTCACTTTTATACCCATGATAAATTTGGGATGCATTTTACCATTTAATCTAGTCATTTGACACTTAATTTGAATTTGACTCCAATGACGTATCCTGACATGTAATGACCAAAGCTTGGGGAAGTTTTGCTTGGCTCAGAAGCTAAACTGGTCATATGAAAAGAGAGACTCAAATCAAAGATTAAGTATGTAGCCTTCATTTAAAATTTTTCTCTGACAGTGCAGAAAGAACACATATGAGGGGAGGAATGTTGTAATAATCCCTTTATTTTGATGTTTTACTTTCTTAGAAAAACCAAGCCCACCTGAAAAACTTGGAGTAACAGGTGTATCCAAAGATAGTGTTTCCCTGACCTGGTTGAAGCCAGAACACGACGGTGGAAGCAGAATTGTACACTATGTCGTTGAAGCACTAGAAAAGGGACAGAAAAATTGGGTTAAATGCGCAGTGGTGAAATCAACCCATCATGTTGTTTCTGGTCTGAGGGAGAATTCTGAATACTATTTCCGGGTGTTTGCTGAAAATCAAGCTGGTCTGAGTGACCCCAGAGAGCTTCTGCTTCCTGTTCTTATTAAGGAACAACTGGGTATGTCTAATTTTATGTAAAAGCAAAATTTGAAATGGTTTGTATTAATTTTTAGAAACTCTTTTTCACCTTCGTCTGACATATTCTTATCTTTCAGAACCACCTGAAATTGATATGAAGAATTTCCCAAGTCATACTGTATATGTTAGAGCTGGTTCAAACCTTAAAGTTGACATTCCTATTTCTGGAAAACCACTGCCCAAAGTGACCTTATCAAAAGATGGTGTCCCCCTGAAAGCAACCATGAGGTTTAACACTGAAATTACTGCTGAGAACCTGACCATCAATCTCAAAGAAAGCGTTACTGCTGATGCTGGAAGATATGAGATCACTGCCGCCAATGCCAGTGGAACAACAAAAGCTTTCATTAACATCATTGTATTGGATAGGCCTGGTCCCCCTACTGGCCCTGTTGTTATTAGCAATATAACAGAAGAAAGCGTGACTCTCAAATGGGAGCCACCTAAGTATGATGGTGGAAGTCAAGTTACCAACTACATTGTACTCAAGAGAGAGACAAGTACTGCAGTATGGACCGAAGTGTCTGCAACGGTTGCAAGGACCATGATTAAAGTCATGAAACTGACCACAGGAGAAGAATACCAATTCCGCGTCAAGGCAGAAAATCGCTTTGGCATCAGTGATCACATAGATTCAGCTTGTGTGATTGTCAAATTACCATACAGTAAGTTGTTGAACTTTTCAAAGATCCCAGGTTTTCATTTACATAAGTGTTTTAAATATCTGTACTAACCTAAGGGATTCCTGTCTCTTGTAGCAACACCTGGACCACCATCTACACCCTGGGTCACTCATGTTACTCGAGAAAGCATCACCGTGGGCTGGCATGAACCAGTGTCCAATGGAGGCAGTGCAGTTATAGGCTACCACCTGGAAATGAAAGACAGAAACAGTATTTTGTGGCAGAAAGCCAACAAATTGGTCATCCGCACAACTCACTTCAAAGTCACAACGATCAGTGCTGGACTTATTTATGAATTTAGGGTATATGCAGAAAATGCTGCTGGTGTTGGAAAACCCAGCCATCCTTCTGAACCAGTCCTAGCCATTGATGCCTGTGGTATGTATTTTTCATAAGAAGGACAATTCTGACTACTTAAAAATGAAAATCTTATTTCTGAAAAGCAAAATAATGTTGACATAAGTTCCACTGATTTGCTTTCTCTTACTTCCTCAGAACCCCCAAGAAATGTCCGTATCACTGATATTTCCAAAAACTCTGTCCACCTTTCATGGCAACAACCAGCTTTCGATGGAGGAAGCAAGATCACAGGCTATATTGTTGAGAGACGAGACCTTCCAGACGGCAGATGGACCAAGGCCAGCTTCACCAATGTTATCGAGACTCAATTCACTGTCTCCGGCTTGACTCAGAATTCCCAGTATGAATTCCGGGTCTTTGCTAGGAATGCCGTTGGTTCTGTCAGCAATCCATCTGAGGTTGTAGGCCCCATTACGTGCATCGATTCTTATGGTAAGCATTTTTAGAACTTTTAATCCCAATAGCATTTTAACCCAATATCTTTCCTTGCTTTTTCTGGTTCTAATCTATAGAATAACTTTGACTATGCACCTTAATTAGATATTTGAAGAAAGTATATGAACTAGCTGAGAATCTTAGGAAAGTTCCTTAATCTCTGCTGGTCTCTTGACCTAATTGTAAAATGTGAGATTTGGACTACAGGATATCTAAAGTCCTTTGCAACTTCAACCTTTTAGAATTCTTTGATTGTACTTATGAGTTGGCACTTTCCCTTTTTTCTATTTTAAAACATGAGAATTAATAATTAAAACCATGGTTGAGTGCTCAGATAATTTTCGTCTTACATAAATGAAAGACTAAACAGAGGCATTAATGATAGTATTAGCAGCAGCTAACATATACTGGGTGCTTTCATGAATTCTCTCCCCTAATTCTAACAGCCCTAACATTATCCCATTTTACAGAAGAGAAACTGAGGTTTAGAGTGCTTATATGTAACTTCCCCAACATCAAGCAGCTCATCAGTGTAGAGTGGGAATTCAAAGAGACAGACTCCAGAATTCTGTCTACATTGCTGTCATTACAAAATACACACACTTGACCATTATAGAAGATAAAGAACAGATTCAACTCAACAGTGGTTTCAAAATTAAAATTTCATGAGGGTTATGTACCCTATGATACTCTTTTTAAAAGTTCCGTGTGTTCAAGGAGTCTCTATGGTGTCTCGGCATAAGTATCCACTCCTGTCCTCATGCTGAGAACCTCAAGGCTGCTCTTTATGAATCAGGCTTTGTGAACACTGTTGTGAGACTGTGAAGCAAGTCAAATTTATTCTCAAATTTAGTTTCTCAAAAGTCCTAAGCTTCTAACCAGCCTGGCAGAAAATCTGTCCAGTGAAATACTCTGTGAGTAATGAATTCAGACTTCAAGAGTCAGACATGAACAATCCACACTTGGATATCAGTGAACTGGGAAGAGAAAATAACAAGAATAGGAGATAGAGGAAAAGAAAGGAGAATCTGAAATGAAAGAAAATGGATAATACAACTTCTTTAGGGATGTTCTCACTACCATATCCCATTTTATCCTTAGAATTAAATACCTGATAGACTTTAAAATACATTTCAAAGGCATTGAAGTCCTTGTGCAATTAGTGTGTCATTGGAGGGCAGAGCTTCCTTACAACCTTTCTTCCCCATCTGGGATAGAACTATGGCTTGTAAAGTTTTACTGTTTAAAATAATAGGTAAATATGGGGTGCCTGGGTGGCTCAGTTGGTTAAGCATCCGACTTCAGCTCAGGTCATGATCTCACAGTCTGTGAGTTCGAGCCTCACGTCGGGCTCTGTGCTGACAGCTTGGAGACTGGAGCCTGCTTCCGATTCTGTGTCTCCCTCTCTTTCTGCCCCTCCCCTGCTCATGCTCTGTCCACCTCAAAAATAAAACATTAAAACATTATTAAAACATTATTTAAAAATAAAACAAAAACATTAAAAACAAAAAATTTAAAATAATAGGTAAATAAAATTAGAACTACCATGTAAAAAAAAAAAAAGTACTATATTACTTAATAAAGACCAATGGCCTTACTTTGAAGTTGCAATTATTTTTTCCATCCTTGTGATCCTTTAAATATTTCTCATCTGTTTCTCTTGCAGGTGGACCTGTAATTGATTTGCCTCTAGAATATACAGAAGTTGTCAAATATAGAGCAGGTACAGCTGTGAAGCTCAGAGCTGGCATTTCTGGGAAACCTGAGCCTACAATTGAGTGGTACAAAGATGATAAAGAGTTACAAACCAATGCACTGGTGTGTGTTGAAAATACCACTGACCTTGCATCTATACTCATCAAAGATGCAAATCGCCTTAATAGTGGAATCTATGAATTAAAACTAAGGAATGCCATGGGCTCAGCCTCAGCCACCATCAGAGTGCAGATCCTTGGTAGGTGCTGATTATAGGACAACATCATATTTTATTATCTAAAACTTAGCAATTTTAAATGAGTAGTCTTCTAAAAAGTACTGACATATTGTTTCATTCTTTCATTAACAGACAAACCAGGACCTCCAGGTGGACCAATTGAATTCAAGACGGTCACTGCTGAAAAGATAACTCTTCTCTGGCGCCCGCCAGCAGATGATGGCGGCGCAAAAATCACTCACTACATCGTGGAAAAACGTGAGACAAGCCGTGTTGTGTGGTCTATGGTGTCCGAAAATTTGGAAGAGTGCATCATTACAACCACCAAAATTATCAAAGGAAATGAATACATCTTCCGGGTTCGAGCCGTGAACAAATATGGAATTGGCGATCCACTGGAATCTGATCCAGTGGTAGCAAAGAATGCATTTGGTGAGACATAATTTCATTAGGAAACTGAAATCAAATGCTTGAATATTTTACAAATAAACTATTCTGCTAGTTTGTGAATATGTTTTCTTAGAATGATTTTGATTTTCTTTTATCTCACATCTCCCCTCATTATCATCCTTTTCAAAAGGTGGAAAGTATAATAAGTAAAACTACTATTCTTGAAAATGAATTTATCAGTGGTGTTGATCCTTCAAACTCCTTTTCCTTTTCTTTTTAAATAGTTACTCCTGGACCTCCAGGCGTACCAGAGGTGACACAGATTACCAAGAATTCAATGACTGTTGTCTGGAGCAGGCCAATTGCTGATGGTGGTAGTGAAGTGAGTGGCTATTTCCTTGAGAAAAGAGACAAGAAAAGCCTAGGATGGTTTAAAGTCCTAAAGGAGACTATCCGTGACACCAGAGAGAAAGTGACAGGACTCACAGAAAACAATGACTACCAATACCGAGTTTGTGCTGTAAATGCTGCTGGTCAGGGTCCATTTTCTGAACCATCTGACTTCTACAAAGCTGCTGATCCTATTGGTAAGTGCTCATAAATGCTGCATCTTCGCTATGTCTCTTTGAGGTCACTAAATTGTACATGATTGTGTAATTGTGGTATTATGAATGGTCATTCCAGACCCTCCAGGCCCACCAGCTAAGATAAGAATTGCAGATTCAACCAAATCGTCCATCACTCTTGGCTGGAGTAAACCTGTCTATGATGGAGGCAGCGCTGTTACCGGATATGTTGTTGCGATGAGACAAGGAGAGGAAGAGGAATGGACTGTTGTCTCTACCAAGGGAGAGGTCAGAACTACAGAATATGTGGTATCTAACCTGAAACCTGGTGTCAACTACTACTTCCAGGTATCTGCTATAAACTGTGCTGGACAAGGGGAACCTATAGAAATGACTGAACCTGTTCAAGCTAAAGATATACTTGGTATGTACCTACTGGTATGGTTGTGTGTTTATTTTTATTAGAGTGCTGCTAAGAAATCATTCATTTTCTTGCTTTAAAATTCAAAACGTATGTCCATTTTGTTTCTACAGAGGAACCAGAGATCGACCTAGATGTGGCTCTCAGAACCTCTGTTATAGCTAAAGCCGGTGAAGATGTACACGTGTTGATTCCCTTTAAAGGCAGACCTCCACCTACTGTCACGTGGAGAAAAGATGAGAAGAATCTGGGCAGTGATGCCAGATACAACATTCAAAACACTGATTCATCTTCATTACTAATTATTCCTCAAGTCACTCGCAATGATACAGGAAAATATATTCTTACAATTGAAAATGGTGTTGGTCAACCAAAGTCTTCGACTGTGAGTGTTAAAGTGCTTGATACACCAGCTGCCTGCCAGAAACTACAGGTTAAACATGTTTCTCGAGGCACAGTCACTTTGTTCTGGGATCCTCCTCTCATTGATGGAGGATCTCCCATAATTAATTATATCATTGAAAAGAGAGATGCCACCAAGAGAACATGGTCTTCAGTGTCACACAAATGTTCTAGTACATCCTTTAAGATAACAGATTTGTCAGAGAAAACTCCATTCTTCTTCAGAGTTCTTGCAGAAAATGAAATTGGAATTGGGGAACCCTGTGACACTACAGAGCCGGTGAAAGCTGCTGAAGTACCAGCTCCTATACGGGATCTCTCAGTGAAAGACTCCACAAAGACATCTGTTACCCTGCACTGGACCAAGCCTGACTTTGATGGTGGTAGTGTCATCACAGAATATGTTGTGGAAAGAAAAGGTAAAGGTGAACAAATATGGTCACATGCTGGCATAAGTAAGACCTGTGAAATTGAAGTTGGCCAACTTAAGGAACAGTCAGTGCTGGAATTCAGAGTGTCTGCCAAAAATGAGAAAGGACTGAGTGATGCTGTCACTATTGGGCCAATTACAGTGAAAGAACTTATAATTACACCTGAAGTTGACCTGTCAGAAATCCCTGGGGCACAAGTCGCTGTGAGAATTGGGCATAATGTGCACCTGGAATTACCTTATAAAGGAAAACCCAAACCATCCATCAGTTGGCTGAAAGATGGTTTGCCATTGAAAGAAAGCGAGTATGTTCGTTACAGTAAAACCGAAAACAAAATTACTTTGAATATTAAGCATGTCAAGAAGGAGAATGGAGGGAAATACACCATTATTCTTGATAATGCAGTTTGTAGAAACTCATTTCCCATTACAATCATCACACTTGGCCCACCATCAAAGCCCAAAGGGCCCATTCGATTTGATGAAATCAAGGCTGACAGTGTCATCATGTCATGGGACGTGCCTGAAGATCACGGAGGAGGAGAAATCACTTGTTACAGCATTGAGAAGCGGGAAGCTTCACAAACTAATTGGAAGATGGTGTGTTCAAGTGTTGCCAGGACAACTTTCAAAGTTCCTAATCTAATCAAAGATGCTGAATACCAGTTTAGAGTTAGGGCAGAAAACAGATATGGAGTCAGCCAGCCACTTGTCTCAAACATTATTGTGGCAAAACACCAGTTCAGGATTCCTGGCCCCCCAGGAAAGCCAGTTATATACAATGTGACTTCTGATGGCATGTCACTAACTTGGGATGCTCCAGCTTACGATGGTGGTTCAGCAGTTACTGGATTCCATGTTGAAAAGAAAGAAAGAAACAGCATCCTCTGGCAAAGAGTTAATACAACACCTATATCTGGAAGAGAATATAGAGCTACTGGACTAATGGAAGGCCTAGATTACCAGTTCCGTGTATATGCTGAAAATTCTGCTGGCCTAAGCTCGCCCAGTGACCCAAGCAAATTTACGTTAGCTGTTTCCCCAGTAGGTAAGTAAGTGAATATTATTCAAGCATATTTAATTCAGCAAGTGAATATGTCACTAACAAATAAATCACACACTGCTTTTCTTCCACGTATCACCTTCCCACATATCTTCTGATCACTAGAGTGCTGGTCAAATAAAGCAAAAGAAATGATTTTAAGTCAGTCTAATAAAATAATTTAAAGTTCTTTTTAAAGACCCATGCTACAAAAAATTGAAATTAAAATGAGTTTGATGGATTTATTCACTTTACTTTTCTCCCATTGCTAATGAAGAATTGGTTACAGAAATGATGCATTTAATTTCCATATAATTTTTTAGACCCACCTGGCACTCCTGACTATATTGATGTTACCCGGGAAACCATCACACTTAAGTGGAACCCACCATTGCGTGATGGAGGCAGTAAGATTGTGGCCTACAGCATTGAGAAACGGCAAGGGAGCGATCGTTGGGTCAGATGCAACTTTACTGACGTCAGTGAATGTCAGTACACAGTCACAGGACTTAGTCCTGGGGATCGATATGAGTTCAGAATAATTGCAAGAAATGCTGTTGGAACCATAAGTCCGCCCTCACAGTCTTCTGGCATTATCATGACAAGAGATGAAAATGGTAAGCATTTACAACTGATTTCCAAATATGATTAAAAGCATTCACACTTTTTTAAAGATACTTGTGGCCCCTGGTCTGTAAAAGGGGGAGCAGGAATCTCATTTCATGCAGATTACCCAGGGTTGTTAAGTGGATGGATTAGATTTTCTACCTTTCAGATGAAGAGAAGGAAAAACAACATTGGCATCAATTCTTTTTACCATGACTATGGTTTTGCTTCATTCCCATATAAATAGCATGCAAGTGGGAATGAATTCTTAGTTTTGATTTCAGTCATTTATAGTAAAGAAAAACACTCTCGAGAATAACTGTCAAGCTTTACGAAGTTACTAAAATACAATATACACCCAGCAGTACAATCAGCATTTTGCTTGAGTGCAGCTGATGACCTCTTATAGGAACTTGTTTGACTATACAGCAGCATTAGGAAGTAAGCGATCTACAAATGTTTCTTCTCTTTTTATAAGTGGCAATGCAAATTAATAACATGACAGACATAAAAAGGAGATAACCTAATAGCATGCAGATGTTCAACCCCGTAATCTAAATTCTCAATTATCAATCCTACTTTCATAATAGCCCTTGGTAACACAGGATAAACATTACCTTCTATGCTTTAGGATGGTGCTAATGAAAAACACATTTATGTTTTTATTAAGCCAAACTAACACATATCATTTCTTTTCTTTTTTTTTTTTTTTTTGTAGTTCCACCAACCGTAGAGTTTGGCCCTGAGTACTTTGATGGCATCATTATTAAGTCTGGAGAGAGCCTTAGAATTAAAGCTTTGGTGCAGGGACGTCCAGTACCTCGAGTAACTTGGTTCAGAGATGGAGTAGAAATTGAAAAGAAGATGAATATGGAAATAACTGATGTCCTTGGATCCACCAGCCTTTTTGTTAGAGATGCTACCCGGGACCATCGTGGTGTATATAGTGTGGAAGCCAAAAACGCATCGGGCTCCACAAAAGCAGAAATTAAAGTTAAAGTACAAGGTACTTCTGAAATAGCTTCTTAATCTTGCCATTTACAAGTCTTGGGGTAGAGACATGCCTGGTTGCATTTTAATAGAGAGGGATAAATTAACTCTGGAAACTTTTTCTTATAGATACACCAGGAAAAGTAGTTGGGCCAATAAGATTCACCAATATTACTGGCGAGAAGATGACTCTGTGGTGGGATGCTCCTCTCAATGATGGCTGTGCTCCCATCACTCACTACATCATTGAAAAACGGGAAACCAGCAGACTTGCTTGGGCACTAATTGAAGATAATTGTCAAGCCCACAGCTATACTGCCACAAAACTAATAAGTGGCAATGAATACCAATTCCGTGTTTCTGCAGTCAACAAGTTTGGTGTTGGGAGGCCACTTGATTCTGACCCAGTGGTTGCTCAAATACAATACAGTAAGTGTCTGTTTTCACTAAGTGGTATAATGTCAAAAGATTAACTTCCAACCAAACATGTCTAATTTTTTTTCATTTCACAGCTATTCCTGATGCTCCTGGCACTCCAGAACCTAGTAATGTAACAGGCAATAGCATTACGCTGACATGGACAAGGCCAGAATCAGATGGTGGCAACGAAATTCAACATTATATCCTCGAAAGGAGAGAAAAGAAGAGCACACGATGGGTGAAAGTGATCAGCAAACGACCAATCTCTGAGACAAGATACAAAGTCACTGGCCTGATAGAGGGCAATGAGTATGAGTTCCATGTCATGGCTGAAAATGATGCAGGAATAGGACCTGCAAGCGGTATCTCAAGACTAATCAAATGTAGAGAGCCAGTCAGCCCACCAAGTGCTCCCACTGTGGTCAAAGTGACAGATACATCCAAGACAACTGTGAGCTTAGAATGGTCTAGGCCAGTGTTTGATGGAGGCATGGAAATAATTGGATATATTATTGAAATGTGCAAGGCTGACTTGGGAGACTGGCACAAGGTAAATGCAGAGGCATGTGTGAAAACAAGATATACAGTCACTGATCTACAGGCAGGTGAAGAATACAAATTCCGGGTTAGTGCTGTCAATGGTGCCGGAAAAGGAGACAGCAGTGAAGCGACCGGTGCAATTAAAGCAGTTGACCGGTTAACAGCTCCTGAGTTAGATATCGATGCGAACTTCAAGCAGACTCATGTCGTTAGAGCTGGGGCCAGTATTCGCCTCTTCATTGCCTACAAGGGTAGACCTACACCTACAGCTGTATGGAGCAAACCTGACTCTAACCTCAGCATTCGGGCTGATATCCATACAACAGACTCCTTCAGCACCCTCACCGTGGAAAACTGCAACAGAAATGATGCAGGGAAATACACCCTCACTGTAGAAAATAACAGTGGTAGCAAGTCAATCACATTCACTGTAAAGGTGCTAGACTCTCCAGGTCCACCTGGCCCAATCACTTTCAAGGATGTGAACCGCGGATCTGTTACACTGATGTGGGATGCTCCTATCCTTGATGGTGGTGCCCGAATCCATCATTATGTGGTAGAAAAACGAGAAGCAAGTCGTCGTAGCTGGCAGGTTATCAGCGAAAAATGCACTCGTCAGATCTTCAAGGTCAGTGACCTGGCAGAAGGTGTTCCATACTATTTCCGTGTTTCTGCAGAAAATGAGTATGGTGTAGGTGAACCCTATGAGATGCCAGAACCAATCATAGCCACAGAACAGCCTGCTCCACCTAAGAGACTTGATATCATTGACACAAGTAAATCCTCTGCAGTCTTAGCTTGGCTTAAACCTGACCATGATGGAGGCAGCCGGATCACTGGCTACCTCCTTGAAATGAGACAAAAGGGATCTGACTTCTGGGTTGAGGCTGGTCACACCAAACAGCTGACTTACACAGTGGAGCGCCTTGTTGAGAACACTGAATATGAATTCCGTGTGAAGGCCAAAAATGACGCTGGCTACAGTGAACCCAGAGAAGCCTTCTCTTCTGTCATCATCAAGGAGCCTCAAATTGAGCCCACTGCTGATCTCACTGGAATTACTAATCAGCTCATAACTTGCAAAGCAGGAAGCACATTTACCATTGATGTTCCAATCACTGGTCGTCCTGCTCCTAAAGTAACATGGAAGCTTGAAGAAATGAGACTTAAGGACACAGATCGAGTGAGTATCACAACAACAAAGGACAGAACCACCCTGTCTGTAAAGGACAGCATGAGAGGTGACTCTGGAAGATACTTCTTGACCCTGGAAAATACAGCTGGTGTTAAAACATTTACCATCACAGTCGTGGTCATTGGAAGGCCAGGTCCAGTAACTGGCCCCATTGAGGTCTCATCTGTCTCGGCTGAGTCATGTGTCCTATCATGGGCTGAACCTAAAGATGACGGAGGCACTGACATTACTAATTACATAGTTGAAAAGCGTGAATCAGGTACAACAGCTTGGCAGCTTGTCAATTCCAGTGTCAAGCGCACTCAGATTAAAGTCACTCATCTCACAAAATACATGGAATATTCTTTCCGTGTCAGTTCAGAGAACAGATTTGGTGTCAGCAAGCCTCTGGAATCAGCACCAATAGTTGCTGAGCATCCATTCGGTAAGAAAAATAAGAATATTTCGAAGTCCATTATTAAATATTTCCCTTGAATTTTATAAAACTGTATTCATATTTGATACCTTTATTTATATTTAGTCCCACCAAGTGCTCCTACAAGACCTGAAGTCTACTATGTGTCTGCCAATGCCATGTCTATTCGTTGGGAAGAACCCTACCATGATGGTGGCAGTAAAGTCATTGGCTACTGGGTTGAGAAGAAAGAACGTAACACCATTCTTTGGGTGAAAGAAAACAAAGTGCCATGCTTAGAGTGTAACTACAAAGTGACTGGTTTGGTAGAAGGACTAGAATATCAGTTCCGAACATATGCACTCAATGCTGCAGGTGTTAGCAAAGCCAGTGAGGCTTCAAGACCTATGATGGCTCAAAACCCAGTTGGTATGTATCAATATTTAATCGGTACATTCATTTATTATCATCATTATTACTGGTACTAAAATTCAGAATTGTATTTTTTAACTTCATTTTTGCATCCCTTCCAGATGCACCAGGAAGACCAGAGGTGACAGATGTTACAAGATCAACAGTGTCACTGATTTGGTCTGCCCCAGTATATGATGGAGGCAGCAAGGTCGTGGGCTACATCATTGAGCGTAAGCCAGTCAGTGAGGTTGGAGATGGTCGCTGGCTAAAGTGCAACTATACCATCGTATCTGACAATTTCTTCACTGTGACTGCTCTCAGTGAAGGAGACACTTATGAATTCCGTGTGTTGGCTAAGAATGCAGCAGGAGTAATTAGCAAAGGATCAGAATCTACAGGCCCTGTCACTTGCCGAGATGAATATGGTAAAAAAATTTTTTCAATGTTCGTGTTCTCCTTTTAAATTATCACAATTTATATGAAAATAAACTGTCCTATATTTATTCACATCTATTTTTGCCCATGACAGCTCCACCCAAAGCTGAACTGGATGCCAGATTACAGGGTGATCTGGTTACCATAAGAGCAGGCTCAGATCTTGTCCTTGATGCTGCAGTTGGTGGCAAACCTGAACCCAAAATTATCTGGACCAAAGGAGACAAGGAACTAGATCTCTGTGAGAAAGTCTCTCTGCAGTATACAGGCAAACGAGCAACTGCTGTGATCAAGTTCTGTGACAGAAGTGACAGTGGAAAATACACTTTAACAGTGAAGAATGCCAGTGGGACCAAGGCCGTGTCTGTCATGGTCAAAGTCCTTGGTAAGCATGTCAAATGTTCTTTTATTTTTTATAGCATTTTTAAGTGTGGGTAGAAAAAAAGATCTTAATCGTTGCTTGCCATTACACTTGTTTCAGATTCCCCTGGCCCATGTGGAAATCTCACTGTCAGCAGAGTAACAGAGGAAAAGTGCACTTTAGCCTGGAGCCTTCCTCAGGAAGATGGAGGAGCAGAAATAACTCACTACATCGTGGAAAGACGTGAGACCAGCAGGCTCAACTGGGTGATTGTTGAAGCCGAATGCCCAACACTATCCCATGTGGTTACCAGACTCATCAAGAACAATGAATACATATTCCGAGTGCGGGCAGTAAACAAATACGGCCCTGGTGTGCCTGTTGAATCAGGGCCAATCGTAGCCAGAAACTCATTCAGTGAGTATTAACACTTTTAAACAACTTGGTAGTTAAATATAATGGGATCGGGGGAGAGGAGGACAATCATATCAACAGTGATTTTGTATAATTCTGACCATCCTTATTTTCATAAAAATATAAACAGCTATTCCATCACAACCTGGCATACCTGAAGAAGTTGGGGCTGGCAAAGAGCATATCATCATTCAGTGGGCAAAACCTGAATCTGATGGTGGCAATGAGATCAGCAACTACCTAGTAGACAAACGTGAGAAAAAGAGCTTGCGCTGGACACGTGTCAACAAAGACTATGTGATATATGATACCAGGCTGAAGGTTACTGGCCTCATGGAAGGTTGTGATTACCAGTTCCGGGTGACCGCAGTGAATGCCGCTGGTAACAGTGAACCCAGTGAAGCTTCCAACTTTATCTCATGCAGAGAACCATCATGTGAGTTCTAAGAATCACGCATTAACCTAATGCCCATCAAAACCATGTTACAAATAATTTTCCAACATACCATTTCCAAGACCTTCTTGAATTTATGAATGATCTAGAAAAGCATATGCTTTTTAGAGAGATCTTAAGCATAGCCAAGTCAGAACATTTTAACTACTACTTCCATTGATAAGTTAGCAGTTACATTGTTGAAAATTATTGCAATATTTTCTAGTCTATGTAAAAAATAAATTATTTTACTACTAATACAAAAGAAATATATTTTATAAATATTCCTAAGAATGGAAAAAATGTGGTATAGTGATAACTACTAAAAAGAAAAAAAAGTCTCTTTTAAGAAGAGCATAAAGTTTAGTATTTTAATAAGTACCTAACAAAATTATTGTCACAAGACCTTCAAAAATGAGTGACAAATCCTTGAACAGAGTTTGAGCTCAATGACTAAAGAGTAAACCACTGTGGCTGAATAGGGGAAGTAGAAGAAACCAATTCCTGTACTCACTAGAAACATAGAGGTAACAAGTGATATTAACACCGTGAAAGCTGAGCAACTAAGGAAAAGTCCCTGAGAACAGGTATGTTAAGCAATGAGCTGAACTAGAAGAACCCAGAATAGCTAGCCAAAGTAGCAAGAAGAAAACCATCTAGCTTTCTAAGAAAGTGTAATTTTTTAAATTCAATAATGATGAGGATAATGATATAGCATACAGTGCTGCCCTATATTAGCAGAAGAGCTAAATTACACAGATTATCTTGGTGAGTGCTAACAAAGAACAATAATGCCTTACACTTCTGGGGATAGAAGAATCAGAAGAAAGATCAGTTAACCACATACTTGTGGGTTAAGATGCAAAGATTATAAGTTAACTTGTGTTTCTTACGGCCCGTAAGGATACATCTTTAATGAATCCCACTTTTTAAATTTTTAATCCTTTACTAAATAAAGGCCTTTGGAAATACTGAATTTAATAAATTATAGGGTTTTTTTCTTAAACCTTAATTACAACATTAAAAGACCTTTTGAAATACTGGTGGGGTTGGGGGAGAATAATGCACTTGTGAGTCTCGAAAACCAAAAATACAAACCTCAAAACTTCCTTATTTGTATCATGTCTGAATCCCCCTTTTTAAATTCCATAGATACCCCTGGACCACCTTCTGCTCCAAGAGTTGTGGATACCACCAAGTACAGCATTAGTTTGGCATGGACCAAGCCCATGTATGATGGTGGCACTGACATCACGGGATATGTTCTTGAAATGCAAGAGAAAGACACCGATCAGTGGTACCGAGTGCATACCAATGCCACAATAAGAAATACTGAATTCACCGTGCCAGATCTTAAAATGGGCCAGAAATACTCCTTCAGGGTTGCTGCTGTGAATGTGAAGGGTATGAGTGAATACAGCGAGTCAACTGCTGAAATTGAGCCTGTGGAGAGACTAGGTATTTGTAATATAAGCTTTTAGGTGAATTATTTTCTCATCATACCTGCTCATGAATTAATTAAATTTTGACATTTACTTTCCAGAAATACCAGACCTAGAACTCGCAGATGATTTAAAGAAGACCGTGACCATCAGAGCTGGGGCCTCATTGCGCCTGATGGTGTCTGTATCTGGAAGACCACCTCCTGTCATTACATGGAGCAAGAAGGGCATTGACCTTGTAAACCGGGCAATTATTGACACCACTGACAGCTACTCTTTACTTATCGTGGACAAAGTTAACCGGTATGATGCTGGAAAATACACCATTGAAGCTGAAAATCAATCTGGCAAGAAATCAGCAACAGTCCTTGTTAAAGTATATGGTAAGTATTTGTCTTAAAAATGACTATGCCAGGAGTAGATTTCTTACAAAAAAAAAAAAAATTACACTTTGTCCTATGATTGATCACCTTTCTAGAGAGAAACTATGTTCAATACATTTTCCCGTAAAAAAACAAAAAACAAAAACAAAAAACTATCAACCAATCAGCAAATAAGTATGAATCTTCCATTCTATTTTTTTTTTTTTTTTTTTTTTTAGATACTCCTGGTCCCTGTCCTTCAGTGAGAGTTAAGGAAGTATCAAGAGATTCTGTGACCATTACCTGGGAAATTCCCACAATTGATGGTGGAGCTCCTGTCAACAATTACATTATTGAGAAGCGTGAAGCTGCCATGAGAGCATTCAAAACAGTAACTACCAAATGCAGCAAGACACTTTATCGAATTTCCGGACTTGTAGAAGGAACCATGTACTATTTCAGAGTGCTGCCAGAAAATATTTATGGCATTGGGGAACCTTGTGAAACATCTGATGCAGTTCTGGTCTCAGAAGTACCTCTGGTGCCTACAAAGCTAGAAGTGGTCGATGTCACCAAATCAACCGTTACTCTTGCCTGGGAAAAACCACTCTACGATGGTGGTAGCCGACTCACTGGATATGTTCTTGAGGCCTGCAAAGCTGGCACTGAGAGATGGATGAAGGTTGTCACCTTAAAACCCACCGTCTTAGAGCACACTGTTATTTCCTTAAACGAAGGTGAACAGTACCTATTTAGAGTAAGGGCACAAAATGAGAAAGGTGTGTCAGAACCAAGAGAGATCGTAACAGCCGTAACTGTAAAAGACCTCAGAGGTATGTATCAAATTGCCAAAAAATATCAATAATAGTAGGTAAAATAAAAATTCTGAATTCATGATACTTCATCATTAGAAATAATGCTTAAGAATAAATGCCTACTTTCTTTCCTCACAGTATTGCCAACAATCGATCTTTCTACAATGCCTCAAAAGACCATCCATGTCCCAGCTGGCAGACCAGTAGAACTGGTGATACCAATCGCTGGTCGCCCACCTCCTGCTGCTTCCTGGTTCTTTGCTGGTTCTAAACTAAGAGAATCAGAGCGTGTCACGGTTGAAACTCATACTAAAGTAGCTAAATTAACCATCCGTGAAACCACTATCAGAGATACTGGAGAATATACACTTGAATTAAAGAATGTAACTGGAACTACTTCAGAGACCATTAAAGTTATCATTCTTGGTAAGGATGTGTGACAAAGACACACACAAGTTGTTGATGTTCAGTCACCCAATTTTGATGTGAAGTGAAAACTAACTTCCTGGATTTCTTTCTCTTTCATAGACAAGCCTGGTCCACCAACTGGGCCTATTAAGATTGATGAAATTGATGCTACTTCAATTACCATTTCCTGGCAACCACCTGAATTGGATGGTGGTGCTCCACTGAGTGGTTATGTGGTAGAACAACGTGATGCCCATCGTCCAGGATGGCTGCCAGTGTCTGAATCAGTGACTAGACCGACATTTAAGTTTACCAGACTCATTGAAGGCAATGAGTATGTGTTCCGTGTGGCTGCAACAAACCGCTTCGGGATTGGCTCTTACTTACAGTCTGAGGTCATAGAATGTCGCAGCAGCATCAGTAAGTCCTTGGACCCTTAAGTCTCCCATTCTCCCCACCTTATTCTGAATGTTAACAGAAAGGAATTTGTTTTTACTATGCCCTAAGCAAAAATAGATCACAGAATTAACCCCAGGGTCTTTCTAAGGTTTCTGAATTTTCTTGGAAGTTTTCAACATGGTTAGTTTTTTTTTTGGTTTTTTTTTTTTGGTTTTTTTGTTTTGTTTTGTTTTAATGAAAGAGAAGAGGAAGGCAAAAAGGAAGGAGGGAGGGAGGCAAGAGGGACTAGCTAGGTCACAGAAAAAAATACAGAATGTGTGCTTAATAAATGTTTATAAAATAGAAGAAAGTGAGGAACCTCAAAAGTACAAAAATGAAAACATTAGAAAAAGAGTCACAAGCCTTGTATACTACTTAAAAAGCTAAGACACACAGAAATGTAGGCGTCTTTATTTTAATTTATTCCCATTGCCATAATGTGTTTACCTCTGTCTTGCTGCAGGTATTCCTGGACCTCCAGAAACATTACAGATATTTGATGTCTCCCGTGATGGCATGACACTGACTTGGTATCCACCAGAAAATGATGGTGGCTCCCAAGTGACTGGATATATTATAGAGCGCAAAGAAGTGAGAGCAGATCGATGGGTCCGTGTAAATAAAGTACCAGTGACTATGACACGGTACCGTTCCACTGGCCTTATTGAAGGCTTAGAATATGAACACCGTGTCACAGCCATTAATGTGAGAGGGACCGGAAAACCAAGTCGTCCTTCCAAACCCATCGTTGCCATGGATCCAATTGGTAAATACATTTTGTATTAAGTCAATGTATCAAGGTATAATTTAATGTAGTAAAATTTACCCTTCTGAAATATGTAATTCTAAGTTTTGAAAAGGTCCTGTTATATAACCACCACCACAATAAAAATACAGAATACTTTCATCAGCCCAAAAAGTTCATTTGTCACCAATCCCCTCCCCGCTCCAGCCCCTAGCAACTTTTGGCAAGTAATTTTTTATTCTCCTCTTGAGTCTATTCCCTACTCTTTAAAAAAAAAGGGACTTAAAATATATGCCCTATATCAGTGTTAAATTTTTAGAACAATATCTCTGAAAGCACTTTAAAAGCTGATAATGAACGTAATATGGCAGTAATCATAAATAAAGCACATTTAAGACAAAGGAAAAAGCAAGAGTTTTGAGTATTTTTAACTGATAATAATGAATAAAATTTTAACAACAGTGTATTCTAATGCCAACAGTTCATGTTTACACAACTGAATGTTAGGTGGCACAGTCGATTTTCAGCTTTGCAGCAACTTTAACAATATGTTGTTGTCTTATTCCCAGCTCCTCCAGGAAAGCCACAAAACCCAAGAGTTACTGATACAACAAGGACATCAGTCTCCCTGGCCTGGAGTGTTCCAGAAGATGAAGGAGGATCTAAAGTCACAGGCTATTTGATTGAAATGCAAAAAGTAGATCAACACGAATGGACCAAATGTAACACCACTCCAACCAAGATTCGGGAGTATACTCTAACACACCTACCTCAGGGCGCTGAATACAGATTCCGGGTCCTAGCCTGTAACGCTGGTGGACCTGGGGAGCCTGCTGAGGTACCAGGAACAGTCAAAGTCACTGAAATGCTCGGTAAGACATACGATCATTTACTTTCTGCTATGATTGTCTTAAGATTTGTTTCTTATCATCCACCCCACAAAAATGCTAATTGTAACTGGATCTTTTTTCCCAGAATATCCTGATTATGAACTTGATGAAAGATACCAAGAAGGTATCTTTGTAAGACAAGGTGGAGTCATCAGACTTACCATACCAATCAAAGGAAAACCATTCCCAATATGTAAATGGACCAAGGAAGGCCAAGATATTAGTAAACGTGCCATGATTGCAACCTCTGAAACACACACTGAGCTTGTAATCAAAGAAGCAGACAGGGATGATTCTGGCACTTATGACCTGGTTCTGGAAAACAAGTGTGGCAAGAAGGCTGTTTACATCAAAGTCAGGGTGATAGGAAATCCCAACACTCCTGAAGGGCCACTTGAATATGACGACATACAAGCTCGCTCTGTAAGGGTCAGTTGGAGACCCCCTGCCGATGATGGCGGTGCCGACATCTTAGGCTATATTCTTGAGAGACGAGAAGTGTCTAAAGCCGCCTGGTATACCATTGATTCCAGAGTCCGAGGTACATCTCTGGTTGTAAAAGGCCTCAAAGAGAATGTGGAATACCATTTCCGTGTTTCAGCTGAAAACCAGTTTGGCATAAGCAAACCTTTGAAGTCTGAGGAACCAGTCATACCAAAAACACCACTGAGTAAGTACTCTTCCAACCACAACACTGTAAAAATTCTTTCAGTACTCTTTTGTTTTGTAAGCCATCAGCTTACAAGATATGGGGTTGTACTCTTAACACGTTTCCTACTTTATATCCAGATCCTCCAGAGCCTCCAAGCAATCCTCCAGAAGTACTTGATGTGACCAAGAGTTCTGTCAGCCTGTCCTGGTCCCGGCCCAAAGACGATGGTGGTTCTCGAGTCACAGGCTACTACATTGAACGCAAGGAGACATCAACTGACAAGTGGGTCAGACACAACAAGACTCAGATAACGACCACAATGTACACTGTCACTGGGCTTGTTCCTGATGCTGAATATCAGTTCCGCATCATTGCACAGAATGATGTTGGCCTAAGTGAGACCAGCCCTGCTTCTGAACCAGTTGTTTGCAAAGATCCATTTGGTAAGGAGAGAGTTTCTAAAGGGTTTCAAATCATAGAGGCAAGCCATCTTGGTCTTTCTCTTTTATTTCAGCAGTAAAGCTGATTCCCTTTTCAATTGTTTTAAAATATTTCAGATAAGCCAAGCCAACCTGGAGAACTTGAGATTCTTTCAATATCCAAAGACAGCGTCACTCTACAATGGGAGAAACCTGAATGTGATGGTGGCAAAGAAATCCTTGGATACTGGGTTGAATATAGGCAGTCTGGAGACAGTGCCTGGAAGAAGAGCAATAAGGACCGCATCAAGGACAGGCAATTCACAATAGGGGGTCTGCTAGAATCTACTGAATATGAATTCAGAGTTTTTGCTGAGAATGAGACTGGGCTTAGCAGACCTCGAAGAACTGCTATGTCTGTAAAGACTAAACTAACATGTAAGTTGGCATTAGTTCTCTGCTCATGACCTACAAACTAAGTAACATGTTAAGGCTAATTCTTTCCCTATATTAAGTAGATATCTAGAAAACTTTATTGGAGGCCAAGTGTTTGGGCAGAATCACTCACTTTGGCATATACACACACATGGAATAGCCAATACATTCTACAGGAAGTCATTCCAAGCACATAACTTCAGTAGATATTAGGTGCAGAACCTAAACAAGGGCCAAGATACTACAGATTTATAGACATAATTCATACTTCTCCAAGCCCCTATACATTGTTTTTTAGTGAGAGTGAGAGTGAGAACGAGAGTGGGACAGGGGCAGAGAGAGGGAGAGAGAGAATCCCAAGCCGGCTCCACGCTCAGCGTGGAGCCCAATGTGGGGCTCAATCCCACAACATTGGTATCATGACCTGAGTTGATATCAAGAGTCGGATGGTTAACTGACTGAGCCACCCAGGCATCCCACTCCTATACATTGTTGATGTCTCCCAATGTAAAGGGAAAAGTCACTCTACATAATAATGTAATGGTGTGCTCACTGAATCCCTGTTTTCCATAGGACCCCAGGAAAAGCACTATGAAATTTTTAAGAATTAGACTCATATATAAACCATGCTATCTAATAAAGTGTTAGTCAAAAGGATAAATTCATTCCTGATATACAAGGACAGAGGATTACAGATTTGGTAGTAATATTAATACATTAATATTATCTTTCATATCCTTCAGCTGGAGAGGCTCCAGGAGTGCGCAAAGAAATGAAGGATGTTACCACCACGTTGGGCGAAGCTGCTCAACTCTCATGCCAGATTGTTGGAAGGCCTCTTCCTGATATTAAATGGTACCGGTTTGGTAAGGAGCTGGTACAAAGCCGGAAGTACAAAATGTCTTCAGACGGACGCACACATACTTTAACAGTAATGACAGAGGAACAAGAAGATGAAGGTGTTTATACCTGCATAGCTACAAATGAGGTTGGAGAGGTAGAAACCAGTAGTAAGCTTCTCCTACAAGCAACACCGCAGTTCCATCCTGGTTACCCACTGAAAGAGAAGTATTATGGTGCTGTGGGTTCGACGCTTCGACTTCACGTTATGTACATTGGTCGTCCGGTACCTGCCATCACTTGGTTCTATGGCCAGAAACTTTTGCAAAACTCAGAAAACATTACTATTGAAAACACTGAGCACTATACTCATCTTGTCATGAAGAATGTCCAACGTAAGACTCATGCTGGGAAATATAAAGTTCAGCTCAGCAATGTTTTTGGAACAGTTGATGCCATCCTTGATGTAGAAATACAAGGTATTTCGTTTTAGTTTAGTTTTTTTTTTTTTTTTTAATTTTTGAAGAAAAAATAGATCTCAGGAGACACACTACAAAAAAAACCAAAAAACAAAACAAAACACTACAATTGTGTTTTCTCCCAACAGATAAACCCGACAAACCTACAGGACCAATTGTGATAGAAGCTCTATTGAAGAACTCTGCAGTGATCAGCTGGAAACCGCCTGCAGATGATGGAGGCTCCTGGATCACCAACTATGTGGTGGAGAAATGTGAGGCCAGGGAAGGGGCTGAATGGCAATTGGTGTCTTCAGCCATCTCAGTGACAACCTGTAGAATTGTAAACCTCACAGAAAACGCTGGCTATTACTTCCGAGTTTCGGCTCAGAACACTTATGGCATCAGTGACCCTCTAGAGGTTGCCTCAGTTGTGATCATTAAGAGTCCTTTTGGTGAGTACAACCTCTACAATCTTCATATGGCAAAATTCCATCTTTACGTAAAACTCTTGTTAATAGATATAACTTTTGAAAGAAAACAGTCAAGACTTAGGCAAAGTACAAGCACCTTTTATCCCATTTAAATTGAATTTTTGCACATCTTTAAGGGCAAAAACGAACCCCATCTTCTTCTTTAAAAAGGAACTTTGTGTTTTGATAAGTTTCTTAGTATAAAGTAACCCATTTCGTTTTTCTGGAATAGCTATTCTTAGAACTTTGGAGTTCATAAAATTTTATTTTTGAAAACTAAGCTTTTAATAGAGCAGCTTGTTTCACCTCATGACTAAAATCCTTTTTGTTTCTTTGAAACAGAAAAGCCAAGTGCTCCTGGCAAACCAACTATTACTGCTCTCACAAAAGATTCTTGTGTTGTGGCTTGGAAGCCACCTGCCAGTGATGGAGGTGCAAAGATTAGAAATTACTACCTTGAGAAACGTGAGAAGAAGCAGAATAAATGGATTGCTGTGACAACAGAAGAAATTCGAGAAACTGTCTTTTCAGTGCAAAACCTTATTGAAGGTCTTGAATATGAGTTCCGTGTGAAATGTGAAAACCTAGGTGGGGAAAGTGAATGGAGTGAAATATCAGAACCTGCCATTCCTAAATCTGATGTCCCAATTCAGGCGCCACACTTTAAAGAGGAACTGAGAAATCTAAATGTCAGATATCAGAGCAATGCTACCCTGGTCTGCAAAGTGACTGGTCACCCAAAACCTATTGTGAAATGGTACAGACAAGGCAAAGAAATCATTGCAGATGGATTAAAGTACAGGATCCAAGAGTTTAAGGGTGGTTACCACCAGCTCATCATTGCAAGTGTCACAGATGATGATGCCACAGTTTATCAAGTCAGAGCTACCAACCAAGGGGGATCTGTGTCTGGCACGGCTTCCTTGGAAGTGGAAGGTAAATACTACAAATCTATAAACATCAGTTTGGTGCTAGATGACATATTAATTAGGGTTCGTGGGGGTGGTTGTTGCACTTAAATAGTGTTGGGTATTGCTAAATTATATTCTTTCTTCTTTTATTCTGATACAGTTCCAGCTAAGATACACTTGCCTAAAACGCTTGAAGGCATGGGAGCGGTTCACGCTCTCCGAGGTGAGGTGGTCAGCATCAAGATCCCTTTCAGTGGCAAACCAGATCCTGTGATCACCTGGCAGAAAGGACAAGATCTGATCGACAATAATGGACACTACCAAGTTATTGTCACAAGATCTTTCACATCACTTGTTTTCCCCAATGGAGTAGAGAGAAAAGATGCTGGTTTCTATGTGGTCTGTGCTAAAAACAGATTTGGAATTGATCAGAAGACTGTTGAACTGGATGTGGCAGATGTTCCTGACCCACCCAGAGGAGTCAAAGTTAGTGATGTCTCACGAGATTCTGTCAACTTAACATGGACTGAGCCGGCTTCTGATGGTGGCAGCAAAATCACCAACTACATTGTCGAAAAATGTGCCACTACTGCAGAAAGATGGATCCGTGTAGGACAGGCCCGAGAAACACGTTACACCGTGGTCAACTTATTTGGAAAAACAAGCTACCAGTTCCGTGTGATAGCTGAAAACAAATTTGGCCTGAGTAAGCCTTCTGAGCCTTCAGAGCCAACCATAACCAAAGAAGACAAGACCAGAGCTATGAACTATGATGAAGAGGTAGACGAAACCAGGGAAGTTTCCATGACTAAAGCATCTCACTCTTCAACTAAGGAACTCTATGAGAAATATATGATTGCTGAAGATCTTGGGCGTGGTCAATTTGGAATTGTCCACCGTTGTGTTGAAACATCCTCAAAGAAGACCTACATGGCCAAATTTGTTAAAGTCAAAGGGACTGACCAGGTTTTGGTAAAGAAGGAAATTTCCATTCTAAACATTGCTAGACACAGAAACATCTTATACCTCCACGAATCATTTGAGAGCATGGAAGAATTAGTTATGATCTTTGAGTTCATATCAGGACTTGACATATTTGAACGCATTAACACAAGCGCTTTTGAACTTAACGAAAGAGAGATCGTAAGTTATGTTCGCCAGGTCTGTGAAGCACTTGAGTTCTTACATAGTCATAATATTGGACACTTTGACATTAGACCAGAAAATATCATTTACCAAACAAGAAGGAGCTCCGTCATTAAAATCATAGAATTTGGTCAAGCCCGTCAGCTGAAGCCAGGGGACAACTTCAGGCTTCTGTTCACTGCCCCAGAATACTATGCACCTGAAGTCCACCAGCATGATGTTGTCAGCACTGCCACAGACATGTGGTCACTTGGCACGCTGGTATATGTGCTGTTAAGTGGTATTAATCCATTCCTGGCAGAAACTAACCAACAGATAATTGAGAACATCATGAATGCCGAATATACTTTTGATGAAGAAGCATTCAAAGAGATTAGCCTCGAAGCCATGGATTTTGTTGACCGGCTGTTAGTGAAAGAGAGAAAATCTCGCATGACAGCATCTGAGGCACTCCAGCATCCATGGCTGAAGCAGAAGATAGAAAGAGTCAGTACTAAAGTCATCAGGACATTAAAACACCGGCGTTACTACCACACTCTGATCAAGAAAGACCTCAACATGGTTGTGTCAGCAGCCCGAATCTCTTGCGGCGGTGCAATTCGATCGCAGAGGGGAGTCAGTGTCGCTAAAGTTAAAGTAGCATCCATTGAAATTGGCCCTGTTTCTGGACAGATAATGCATGCAGTTGGCGAAGAAGGAGGATATGCCAAATACGTATGCAAAATTGAAAACTATGATCAGTCTACCCAAGTGACTTGGTACTTTGGAGTCAGACAGCTGGAGAACAGTGAGAAATATGAAATCACCTATGCAGATGGAGTAGCCACCATGTACATCAAAGACATTACCAGATTTGACGATGGTACCTACAGATGCAAAGTAGTCAATGACTACGGTGAAGACAGTTCTTATGCAGAGCTATTTGTTAAAGGTGTGAGAGAAACTTATGACTATTACTGCCGTAGAACCATGAAGAAAATTAAGCGCAGAACTGACACAATGAGACTTCTGGAAAGGCCACCAGAATTTACCTTGCCTCTCTATAACAAGACAGCTTATGTGGGTGAAAATGTCCGGTTTGGAGTAACTATAACTGTCCACCCCGAGCCTCGTGTAACATGGTATAAGTCAGGTCAGAAAATCAAACCAGGTGATGATGATGCAAAGTACACCTTTGAGTCTGACAAGGGTCTTTACCAGTTAACAATCAGCAGTGTAACTATGGATGATGATGCTGAATATACTGTTGTGGCAAGGAACAAATATGGTGAGGACAGCTGTAAGGCAAAGCTGACTGTAACCCCACACCCACCGCCAACAGATACAACCTTAAGACCCATGTTCAAACGGCTGCTGGCAAACGCAGAGTGCCAAGAAGGCCAAAGTGTCTGCTTTGAGATCAGAGTGTCTGGCATCCCCCCACCAACATTAAAATGGGAGAAAGATGGTCAGCCACTGTCCCTTGGGCCTAACATTGAAATTCTCCATGAAGGCTTGGATTATTATGCTTTGCACATCAGGGACACTTTGCCTGAAGACACAGGTTATTATAGGGTCACAGCCACAAACACAGCTGGATCTACCAGCTGCCAGGCTCACCTACAAGTGGAACGCCTAAGGTATGTCAAACAAGAATTCAAGAGTAAGGAGGAGCGTGAACGACACGTACAAAAGCAAATTGACAAGACACTAAGAATGGCTGAAATTCTTTCTGGCACTGAAACGGTGCCACTGACCCACGTGGCCCAAGAGGCTCTGAGAGAAGCTGCCATCCTTTACAAACCAGCTGTAAGCACCAAGACCGTAAAAGGGGAATTCCGACTTGAGACAGAAGAAAAGAAGGAAGAGCGAAAACTCCGTATGCCTTATGAAGTACCAGAGCCACGCAAATACAAACAGACTCTAATAGAAGAAGACCAACGCATTAAGCAATTTGTGCCTATGTCTGACATGAAATGGTACAAAAAGATACGTGATCAATATGAAATGCCTGGGAAAATTGACAGAGTTGTACAGAAAAGACCCAAGCGCATCCGCCTTTCCAGATGGGAACAGTTCTATGTGATGCCTCTTCCACGCATTACAGATCAATACAGACCTAGATGGCGTATTCCCAAACTGTCCCAAGATGATCTTGAAATGGTGAGACCAGCCCGCCGCCGCACACCTTCTCCTGATTATGACTTTTATTACAGACCTAGAAGACGTTCTCTTGGAGACATGTCGGATGAAGAACTTCTCCTGCCCATTGATGACTACTTGGCAATGAAAAGGACAGAGGAAGAGAGGCTGCGTCTTGAAGAAGAGCTTGAATTAGGCTTCTCAGCCTCACCACCAAGCCGAAGCCCTCCACGTTTTGAGCTTTCTAGCCTGCGTTACTCTTCACCACAAGCTCATGTCAAGGTAGAGGAAACAAAAAAAGACTTCAGATATTCAACCTATCACATCCCCATGAAGGAGGAGACTAGCACAAGTTATGCAGAACTGCGGGAACGGCACGCCCGGGCCTCCTACAGACAGCCGAAACAACGGCAAAGGATCATGGCCGAGAAAGAAGATGAAGAGTTGCTTCGCCCAGTTACTACCACCCAGCGACTGTCGGAATACAAAAGTGAGCTTGAACACATGTCAAAGGAGGAAAAGTCTAGAAAGAAATCCAGGCGACAGAGAGAAGTGACAGAAATAACAGAAATTGAGGAAGAATACGAAATCTCAAAACATGCTCAAAGAGAGTCCTCCTCATCTGTGTCTAGACTACTGAGGCGGCGGCGTTCCCTGTCTCCAACCTACATTGAATTAATGAGGCCAGTGTCCGAGCTGATCCGGCCACGTCGACAACCAGAGGAGGAATATGAAGAGGACACAGAAAGAAGGTCTCCTACTCCAGAGAGAACTCGCCCACGTTCCCCCAGCCCTGTGTCCAGTGAGAGATCACTCTCAAGATTTGAGAGGTCTGCAAGATTTGATATCTTTTCCAGGTACGAGTCCATGAAAGCTGCTTTAAAGACTCAGAAGACATCAGAAAGGATGTATGAAGTATTGAGTCAGCAGCCTTTTACACTGGACCATGCGCCTCGAATCACACTGAGAATGCGCTCCCACAGGGTACCATATGGCCAAAATACACGTTTTATCTTAAACGTTCAGTCTAAGCCAACTGCCGAGGTTAAATGGTACCATAATGGCGTTGAACTCCAAGAAAGCAGTAAGATTCGTTACACCAACATGAGCGGGGTCCTGACCCTGGAAATTCTGGACTGTCACACCGAGGACAGTGGAACATACCGTGCTGTGTGCACCAACTACAAAGGTGAGGCTTCAGACTACGCGACCTTGGATGTAACAGGCGGGGATTACACCACCTATGCTTCCCGACGCAGAGACGAAGAGGTCCCCCGGTCTGTCTTCCCTGAGCTAACAAGAACAGAGGAGTATGCGGTTTCATCATTTAAGAAAACATCTGAGATGGAAGCTTCTTCTTCGGTCAGGGAAGTGAAGTCACAGATGACAGAGACAAGGGAAAGTCTCTTAGCATATGAACACCACGCATCTGCAGAAATGAAAAGCGCTGCAGTAGAAGAAAAGTCGCTGGAAGAAAAATCCACACACAGAAAGATCAAGACGACTCTGGCCGCAAGAATTCTAACAAAGCCAAGGTCCATAACCGTGTATGAAGGCGAGTCCGCAAGGTTTTCTTGCGACACAGATGGTGAGCCGGTGCCCACTGTGATCTGGCTGCGTGGAGGACAAGTGATAAGTACCTCTGCCCGCCACCAAGTGACCACCACAAAGTACAAATCGACCTTCGAGATCTCTTCAGTCCAGGCTTCTGATGAGGGCAACTACAGCGTGGTGGTAGAAAACAGTGAAGGGAAGCAAGAAGCACAGTTTACTCTGACTGTTCAAAAGGCCAGGGCTACTGAAAAGGCTGTGACATCACCACCGAGAGTCAAATCCCCAGAGCCTCGAGTGAAATCTCCAGAAACCAGTAAGGCTCCAAAACGAGTGAAATCCCCAGAACCAGTTACTTCTCACCCAAAATCCGTATCACCCACAGAGACAAAACCCACACCGACAGAGAAAGCTCAGCAGCTCCGAGTCTCCGTCCCACCCAAGATAACTCAGTCCCTGAAGGCTGAAGCTTCTAAAGATATTGCAAAGCTGACCTGTGCAGTCGAAAGTAGTGCATTATGTGCAAAAGAGATCACCTGGTATAAAGATGGCAAGAAACTGAAGGAAAATGGGCATTTCCAGTTTCATTATTCAGCAGATGGTACCTATGAGCTCAAGATCCATAACCTCACGGAATCGGATTGTGGAGAATACATTTGCGAGATATCTAGTGAAGGTGGAACTTCCAAAACTAACTTCCAGTTTACAGGACAAGCCTTTAAGAGTATCCATGAGCAGGTGTCAAGCACATCAGAAACTAAGAAAGCAGTTCAGAAAACTGCTGAGTCTACAGAAACCAAGAAAACGGAAGCAAAAGCTCCTGAACCAATTTCCTCCAAACCAGTAATTGTTACTGGGCTGCAGGATACAACTGCTTCTTCAGACAGCATTGCTAAATTTTCAGTTAAAGCTACTGGAGAACCATGGCCGACAGTCATCTGGACAAAGGATGGAAAGGTAACCATTTCTTAATTATCTCCTGATGGTATCTCCTAAAAATCTAACTTCTTCCCTCATCTCCATCTCCCCAAAAATGTTTAAACTTAACTCACTTTTTAACACTCAAATAACTTGCATTCTACAGGCTCTTACACAAGGAAGTAAATATAAACTCTCTGAAGACAAAGGAGTTTTCTTCTTAGAAGTTCATAAGACTGATACTTCTGACAGCGGGCTTTATACTTGCACCATAACAAATTCAGCTGGATCTGTGTCCTCTAGCTGTAAATTAACTATAAAAGGTAGGTTGGCTTTTGTTCGTACCAATATTTTTCAGAAAAACGATATTAAGGAAACTTTCTAAACATTCTCCCTTACATACACATACACACACACACACACAAATATTAAAGTAAAACTGTTTTCATTTTTTAAGGTTTAATGTTTATTTATTTATTTTGAAAGCGAGAAAGTGAGAGCATGAGCAGGGGAGGGGCAGAGAGGGAGAGAGAGAATCCCAAACAGACCGTACTCTGTCAGGGAAGAGCCAGATGTGGGGCTTCTTCTCACTTACTGTGATCATGACCTGAGTCAAAATCAAGAGTTGGACAGTTAACTGACTGAGGTACCCAGTAAAACTGTTTTCCAAATTCCAGAATACCATTTGTATGCAAATACACATATTTAAAGAAAGCCTAATAGTAGCATAAAAAGCACATATCAGGTACCTAATTATATGTGGTATTACTTAAGATTCCAAAGAGGCAGCCACTGCTCCCAAGAATATTTAGGAATAAAGTCAGGTGAATATACAAAATGGTACTGCTTCCATAAACTTTCACTCTTGCTAATTTTCCAAAGCGGTGCAGTTTGTAAAAGAGCTATATTACTTTTCCCAGTTAAAATTAAGTTGCTTTCAAGGGCACCTGGGTGGCTCAGTTAACGGTTAAGCATCCGACTTCGGCTCAGGTCATGATTTCATGGTTCGTGAGTTCGAGCCCCACATGGGGCTCTGTGCTGACTGCTCGGAGCCTGAAGCCTGCTTCAGATTCTGTGTCTCCCTCTGTCTCTGCCCCTCCCCTGCTCACACTGTCTCTGTCTCCCTCTCAAAACTAAATAAAAATTAAAAAAAAAAATTAGGTTGCTTTCCTTCAATCTTCTAAAACATAATTCAATTTTTTTATTAATCAAAATTTCCTAAATCCACACCTATCCTAAATAATTTGACTATTCTTTTGAGACTTTTCCCTTAAGTCATAAGAACCATCTTCAATTTAGTTTAAAGAATCATTACACTGATCTCAAAAATCATGCATGACAACTTTTTTTGTGTGTATATTATTTATTCACTTGCAGAACTACAAAAGAGTAAAGGGTGGGACCTCTTTTCAATTAAGTTCGCCTAACACCTAACAGAGGTTTCTTTTTTAGCTGTAAAAGACACTGAGGCACAGAAAGTATCTACGCAAAAGACCTCTGAAGTTTTATCACAAAAGAAGGCGGTTGTCCAAGAGGAAATTTCCCAAAAAGCCCTCATTTCTGAAGAAATGAAAATGTCAGAAGTGAAATCTCAGGAAAAGTTAGCCATCAAGGAGGAAGCTTCAAAAGTTCAGATTTCTGAAAAAGTCAAGAAATCAGAAGCAACCTCTCTGGAAAAATCCATTGTCCATGAGGAAATCACTAAAACATCACAGGCATCGGAAGAAATCAGAACACATGCCGAGATTAAAGCATTTTCTACTCAGATGAGCATAAGTGATGGTCAGAAAGTGACCTTAAAAGCCAACATTGCTGGTGCCACTGATGTGAAATGGGTACTGAATGGAGTAGAGCTCACTAACTCTGAAGAGTACAGATACGGTGTCTCAGGCAGTGATCAGACCCTAACCATCAAGCGGGCCGGTCACAAAGATGAAGGGATTCTCACCTGCATTGGCAAAACCAGCCAAGGGATCATCAAGTGTCAGTATGACTTGACCCTGAGCAAAGAACTCTCAGATGCTCCAGCCTTCATCTCACAGCCCAGATCTCAAAATATTAATGAAGGACAAAATGTTCTCTTTTCTTGTGAAATCAGTGGTGAGCCATCCCCTGAAATCGAATGGTTTAAAAACAACTTGCCAGTAAGTTTAATTATGAATATGTCATTGAAGAAAATTTAAAATGACACATCTATTCCTGAAGAGCTCAAAGAAACATTTCTTTTTTTCCCCCTTACATTTTAGATTTCTGTTTCTTCAAATATCAGTGTAAGTCGCTCCAGAAATGTATATTCTCTTGAAATTCGAAATGCATCAGTAAGCGACAGTGGAAAGTACACAGTTAAGGCCAAAAATTTCCATGGCCAGTGTTCAGCTACTGCTTCCTTAACGGTCCTTCGTAAGTAGATCTTTCCCATTTTTTTTTTACTTGCTTAAGGCCTTTATATATTTTTTGTTTTTTTGCCTTTGTCTTCCGAGCACAACCAACTCCGATGAGCCTTATTAAATTCCGTGAGTGAGAGGCACAGGTCTCCCCTCATCCTTACAAAGTTTCTTGACAGCTAAACAGATATGTGGATAAATTAACTTTCAAAGCCAAGCTACCAAGTGCCCTGTTACATTTGTTTCCAGAATGCACAAAATCTATATTATTTTCTATATGACTAATCATTTTTCTCCCAGTTATTCTAGCACCTGCATGTAATACAATGATAGAAATATAAAAGATACGTTTCTTGGAGACATTGAGCTAGCTCTTGACAAATGTATGTATTTGCTTATGCTTCCACAGCAAATTGTTTGGGTTACGTTACTGTGTGTGTGTGTGTGTGTGTGTGTAAGTTTTCCATTTCTGCAAGTCAATGTCAGATGTCACCAATTAACCGGATGTCATCAATGTTCACTGTGTATCTGCTATGCTCCACAGCTCTAGTTGAAGAACCTCCCAGAGAGGTAGTATTGAGGACAAGTGGTGACACGAGCTTGCAAGGAAGCTTCTCATCTCAGTCAGTCCAAATGTCTGCCTCTAAGCAGGAGGCCTCCTTCAGCAGTTTCAGCAGCAGCAGTGCTAGCAGCATGACTGAAATGAAATTTGCAAGCATGTCTGCCCAAAGCATGTCCTCCATGCAAGAGTCCTTTGTAGAAATGAGTTCCAGCAGTTTTATGGGAAAATCTAGTATGACACAACTGGAAAGCTCAACTAGTAGAATGCTTAAAGCAGGCATAAGAGGTGAGCAATGAAATTACTGGTAGAGGTAGATAAGCCTAGTAGCACGGTATAGCCTTTAGTTCATACAATTTAGTAGAAAGTAAATCATTGTGTTTTCAGTTCCTAAAACATTTTTGTTGTTGTTCCATAAAGGAATTCCACCTAAAATTGAAGCTCTTCCCTCTGACATCAGCATTGATGAGGGCAAAGTTTTAACAGTAGCCTGTGCTTTTACGGGTGAGCCTATCCCGGAAATAACATGGTCCCGTGGTGGAAGAAAAATTCAACATCAAGAACAACACGGGAGATTCCACATTGAAAACACGGATGACCTGACGACTCTAATCATCATGGATGTACAGAAACAAGATGGTGGACTTTATACCCTTAGTCTAGGGAATGAATTTGGATCTGACTCTGCCACTGTGAATATAAACATTCGATCTATTTAAGAGAGCCTGTGCTCTCATACTCCTACTCATTCTTAACCTTTCACACATGATTCACATGGACTAATCTTTCTGATCTGTAAATATTAAAAAAGAAAAAGTAGTTGTGTATCAACCTAAATGAGTCAAAGTTCGAAATTATACATTTCAATCTTTTCATAATTGTTGACCTAAGAATATACATTTTCTAGTGACATGTACATACTGTATATAGCCGGATTGACGGTTATAAAGTTTTGTACCATTTATTTTATGACATTTTACAATGTAACTTTTGAAACTAACTGTTGGCAGGAGAAAGTTTCTTATGGAACGAATACCCTGCTCAACACTTAATCAATCTTTGTGCCTCAACATAACGTTGATGTCTAAGTATGCCTCAGTGGGTTGAGAAATTCCCCACTGAAGATGTCCTATCCACCTAAAAGATGATGCCATGTGTGTAACCTGACATGTGCACCAATACCTACTGAATCAGGAATGTAAGGCATTGGTGATGTTTGCATTTACCCTCCTGTAAGCAACACTTGAACGTCTTACATTTTCTGATGATGTCACACTCAAAATTATGACTTAGATATTACCAGAGCAGAGTGTAACGGCCAACACTTTGTTCGCTCATTTTGCACTGTCTCTGACCATAGAGAATGCGGGGATAGCTTGGAAAAGTAACATCGCCTGGCCATCCCTTCATTTCACCAAGCTATTCAAGTATTCCTTTGCCAGAGCAGTGTCAACTCTTGGAGGTTCTGGGGTGCAGCCAACGCCTTCGTGTGGTAGCTCTAAATTTACATTGAAACCTGAGAAACTGGGGCAACTAAGCAATGAGCCACAGCAAAAAAAAAAAAAAAAAAAAAAAAAACAACAACAACAACAACAACAAAATAAAGCTGTCGTTAAACTAAAAACAACTACAAGATTACTAACTGCCCAGAATGTCAATTTGATGTAGTTCCTTTCATGCAGGTATAAATTCGATTATTAGTTACAATTGTTGGACCTCCTTGAGAAATAGTAACAACAAAATAAAGCAAGCTATCTGCACCTCAAAATGTGTGGTTGGTTGTTTTGTGTGAAATCCTGGGGTTGGGGAGTATGACTGAACAAATCACAGAAATGATCACAGATCAGGCAAAGTGGCCCATGACGATAGGGTTCAAAATGGCCCATGACGATAGGTTCCTTAAAGCAAATATTTGAATTATTGTGTTGGACATAGTCAACATTTTTTAAAGCATAGATTTGATTCTCATGGATAAATTCATCCTCAAAAGTCATTAAAAAAAAAAAAACCAAAATAACAGCTTACATCTTTTAAACTTATGAAGAAAAATATTTTTATGGGAACTCATTCAACTAAATCCATCAAAAATACCAAACATCTACAATTCACACTATCTTGTGCTAGACACCATAGGGAACGACGCAAAACTGAGCAAAATAATACAGACCCTATCCCTCAAAGGAATGCAGTCAAGAGAAGACGATAACTTCAGGGAAAATGATGTTGTGCAACTGAATCCATATCCCCTACTGCAACTCCAAGTTGAGACAAAATAAAGGTTCTCAAAACTAAAAAAACACATGTTCAATGGTACACTCCTACCATGCTTTTTTAAACAATTATTCTATACTTAATAAAATACCTAGTGCCAGAAAAATCTGTATTTATCCACTTCAATTAATCATAATTGTAAACCAATAAAGAGGATTACTGACCTAATGAATTACCTCTTAAATGTAAGTACAATTGCCTTCTAAATGTCAATACAAGTGGCCAAAGCTGAAGTACATATACTGTCAACTTTTATTCTCTAAAACAAAATTGGGGTATTTATTCAGCAAGTATTCTGTCTTAAGTCAGATTCCCTAGAAACCGAGCCCAAGACAGGGATTCCTACAGAAGCAGTTGATCTCATCTCAGAAAAAAGGGAGTGAGGGAAGCAGAACAGAGGAAGAAGGTTAAGCTAGACTCTCAGTGGGGACATCAGCCCTATCCCACAAGGGAACATAAATTGTACCACAGTTGGTTCCATCTTGGAACAAGGGGGCTGACCTTTTGTACCCCCTTACCAGCCAGCAGCTACAGGCTGTGAGTTTGGGGGGATGGAAGGTGGGGAGGGAAATAATCTCCCAGGTAAGGAGGGGTACCTGTTGACCAGGGCAGTCTCTGCAGACTAGGGTAGCTAAACAGCCAACACTCAAGAAACCCAGTGGGGTACACGTACCCTGGGGGACCTGGATAGCACCAACAGCATCCACTATGTCAGGTAACCATTTTAAATGCCTATTCTTACCTTAAAATAAGAGGCAGAACTTACTGGTGATTCCTGAGGATGATTCCCAGCCCCAACATGCTAATATCCTCACATGTACTACAGTCCATGCTCAGGAGAACTCTTCATGCTGCAAAGATTTCATACTTCCTGTAGTTGCAGCTCGCAGTCACGGCAGGCACTGAGGGAGGGGAGAGGGGAGGAGCACCGGTTTATCTAGCCAAGAACACCTGCGCCAGAGGCAAGGTCTGACCTCTATTTATACCTTAGCAGAAGCAGCAGCCTAGGCAGGCAACATGGGGCAGCCACGTGAACTTATTACCTGTTTTCAATAGTAGCTGATTATATAGAGGAACCATGTAGAGGTAAGGAGAGAGGTAAATCACAAACAGCAGGTAAAATAACATATTCAAATGACGGTCTCTATGGAGACTGATTCAAGAATGTTTTATGAGGGTGCTCCAAAAAAAGAGAAAGTAATTTGTATTTGTTTACTCTGCCCCAAATATAACTTTGAAAAATTCAAACAGAAAAAGTTTAGTTTCCTTGTAAAAGGAGGAAAGAGTGTCTGCTAAACAGAATTTTTAAAAATAGATTGGCCCATCAATTTTTAGTCTAAGATTATAAAACGTGAAGGCTTAAAACTTAATTTTATGCCTTTTGGTATCTCTGGGTCAATATTTCCCAAACTCTCTTCCTCAGGATGTTGGTAGATGTTTTGAAAAAAAAGTGTTTCACAGCCAAATAAACTTAGGACATGGATAATTGTACTTTTTTATGCAGGACTTCTCAGAGTCTTTGATGAGCTAAATGTGTTTGTGATTCTCCAAGACAGTGCTTCCTAAACTTAATTGATGATGGATATAATATTTATATTATTATTATATATATATTATTATATATATATCTATCTCCAGGGGCACCTGGGTGGCTCAGTTGGTTAAGCATCCAACTTCAGCCTAGGTCATCATCTTGCCGTTCTGGAGTTCGAGCCCTGTGTCAGGCTCTATGCTGACCACGCAGAGCCTAGAGCCTGTTTCAGAATCTGTGTCTCCCTCTCTCTCTCTCTGACCCTCCCCCCACTCATGCTCTGTCTCTCTCTCTCTCAAAAATAAACATTAAAAAAAAAAAAAAAGTGCTCAAAACCACACCGCTGGGGCATCCAGTCAGAGAAATGCAGAACAATCAGGTTAGAGGAAGTTCCCTGTCAAAGCTTCAACCTGAAGCGTGGGCAGAATAAGGAAAAGCAGGGTGGGGCTTTCCAAGCAGAGGACCTTTGCACCTGCAGAGGCTTTCAAAAAAGTAGAAAAAATGATTAGTAAGGCTGGTACAATAGCTTCTGAAGGGCTGGGGGCAAGAGGAAAGGCAGCACTGCAAAAAGCCTCAGAAACATTATACAGTTTGGGCTTTTCCCTAAGAAGTTAAGGAGGAGCATGAAAGAGATTCAAGCAAAGTACTTACTTGATCAAATTTTAGATTTACAAGTCTTTAGCTATTCTTAGAAAGCTATCATGTTTGCTTGCCATTCTACATCAATGAGCTTATTTCTACCTGGAAAGGAAGGAGGACTTCACAGGAAGACCTTGACCTAACACCAAATTTCTAGCCCATAGTGGTCCTGTAAATTATTAAAATTAAGTTATTATTAAGGCTCCAGGGCTTTATAACCATTCATGGAAAGGTCTTTCTTAAGGTGGTCTGGGGTCTTAGGAATACAGTAATAAAGCCAGGCTGGTAGACTCTCTGGGCACATAAGAGGTGTGGGAGAGAGGGAACTTGTGGAGAGGAGAGGGCACCTTAGTGCCCACGGCCTTCCCAGTGACAATGACTGCTGCCGTGGAACTGGCAGTGGAGAGGTAGGACAGTCCAGCCCAGCAAGCTGAGCTCCCCTGAGGATGCCGTGTTGAGAATGTGGCTCATGGGGATGACTCCCACTCACTCCTACTACACTTTAAGAAAAGGTAAGAAGCAAGAGGAGAGAGCAGACATACCAGTGCTTTCAAATCTGTCAGGAATCCTGTGGAAAAGGCAGCATGTCCTCAAAGTCAGGACTCCAAACCTGAAATTCATGCTTATCCTCGTATTTTTAGGGGTCCATAAGCATACCGAGATTATGCCTATGTGTATCTTTTAGGGACATGACTCCTACTTTTCATTTCATTTTTAAAGATGTCAGTGATTCAAAAAGTTTAAGAAATACTGCCCTACATGTTTCAAAGGGAGCAGGCAGATAGATGCCAAGGCATCTATCTGAGAAATACTCATAGCTCCCCATAGAAAGAGGCAGTGATAAGCCCCATTTTGGAAAACCTTTCCAGAGCTCTGCTGCTCAGGATGCCAAATGCTTCTTGCGAAGAATGTAATAGGTACAAATATCCTGAATTATAGGGGGAGTTTCTAGGGATATTGAGGGGACCCTGTCTGACACCAGTCTCAGACTTAGGAACAGGAAGACAGAATTCTTCCCTGCAGTTCTAACACATGAACAAAATCAGCTCTTTGTTGACAGCTGCCAGTTCTGTCTGAGGGCACTGTAGTCAGGTGAGGCCCACGGGTACTCCTCCTCCCCCAATCCGCTGAGAACCTCACCACCATCTATAGGAGAGGCTGGGTACCTCCTCTACCCTTATGTCCCTGCTTAGAACAACTCAAAGAAGATGCAGAGAAGGGACATCACCAGGTCTAGCAGGCCAAGACCAGATGGGAGGCTGATGCCCTGTCTAATAAATGGAAGGACCACAATTAAGGGGCCCCTAATGGAGATATTCACCAGAAAGAAAGCTGCAAGGAGAGAATACTGAGACCCAGGGTCTTTGAATAACGTGCCCAAAGCCACATAGTTAGTAGCAGAGCTGAAACTAGAAGCCAGGTCCCCACTTATCAGTGTGGTCTTGCCACCCTTTCACAACATCAAAATTCAAACCTGCTGGAGAGCGAGAGTGCAAGAGGGAGGGCCTCTTTAGAGAGAAGAGGATTCTATTCTACTTTCAGGGTCCTTATGGTTCCAGGGTAGGGCAGACAGCAAAATCCCCTCAGGTCACTCCCCATAAAGAGGCTTCTCAGTTCCAGTGTAGTCAACTCCTCTTCTCAGAAAGCTTAGAGCCCTTCACTGCCATCTGCAATTCCACACCTGGAAATAGGGTGCTTATCTAACCCAACATATCACGTGAACAGACAGGGATGGGAGAGCCAAAGCTCTCTGTAAACCATGTTATGGGCTCTGAAAAAATAATAGAAAAGAACCTTTCCAACTTTAGAGGAAGGAGGTAATCTGCCTTGTTCTCAGTGCGTGTTTAGACACAGGGAAGCCAGCTGAGAGTTCCTGGAATGTTTAAGGTAGGGGACCGCAGCCATGATAAGGGAGGTTTCTGAGAGCTGGGCGCTGGACAGACACTCCAGAGCATTTGGAGGATTTGATTTTATTCATTTCCATTTGACACTGGGATGAGTAAATTTCTTACTTAAAAGGAACTTTCTCTTGCAGAGAAGAATTATCAAAATAAAGATGTGTATGAAGAAGTATTCTTGCAAGGACTATAACTTCTTTTTTTCCTTAATACGTAAGAAAGCTGTATGCAGGGAGTGAAAGAGCACACATGGCCTTCAGCCCAGTGACCATTCTTTCAGTGTCTTTTTCTTCCCCATTTTGGGGAGAGTGCAGTTTGGTGCTGATGGTCATAGTGGGCATCATTTCCTTTACATGTGCTCCAGATCAGAAAAATCATCTCTAGCTTGTAACCTGCTGATGTGAGCACACAGCACTAATTTCATTTTCCAACCCTCTATGAAAATATCACAACTTACCTAGGACAGACAACCAGAGACAGAAGCTGAAGGCAGGATGTATCAAGAGCTACATTTACCCTAAATCACCTCCAAAATACCTGAGAATAACCTGGGGATCAGTAGACCTGAGGTAGGGGCCTGACATTCTGCATTTCCAACAAGCTTCCAATGAAGCCAATGCTGCTGATCATCAGGCCATGCTACTAAGGACCTGAAAAATGTTTGGACTTTCTGGCTGTTAGGTGATGGCCCCAAACTTGAATGCTATATAATATACCTCCTAAATACAACAATCAGGAGTGAGAGCTTCCACCTACCTCAGTGGTTCTCAGCCTTGGATACTCATTGGAATTGTGGGGGAGCTTTAAAAAATATCAAGAACTGGGTCCACCCCTACCAAATCTGCTGTAATTGGTCTGGGCCAACCATAAGGAAGTTTGAATGCTCCTGGAGGTTTCTGATGCACAGCCAAGGTGGAGAACCCCTGATCTAGCCAAACAAGGTGATCCACTTAATGTTTTCATTTAAAGGTCAACTATTCCTTCTCCTACAATCTGTTCTCACATCACACCACTAATTTTAATTTAGCCAATCAGATTTTACATTTAAGTGTGCAGGCAAACCGTCACATTATTTTAAAAGCAGAGTTACCCTTCCTTAAACTTTCAAAACATGCTGTCCTTAAATTTTCTTAGTGACATGGCAAATTTATTAAAGCTTCCCCCACGCTGTTAACATGGTTCTGTTTATTGATTTATAAAATTGCTACAATACTTTAAACAAGCAGCATTTTCATAACAAAAATAGAGAGTACACCTTTTGGCATTGGGAAGAGAAAAAAAAAAAAAAACGAAGTATACATATATTTTAAAATCAAGTTTATTTTTCCCCTGGGAACAAAAATCCTATTCTGAAAATGTTTCAATATTAAAGTGCTTAGTTATATCAATCTAAAAGCAATCTAAAGCTATTAGGTTATTAAGTTTTTTTAGAGACTAGCTTTTCTATCACTTTCAGTATTTCCAATTTATTTAACTTCTAAAGTTACAAATTGTTCATTAAGTACCCACAAACTTGTTGCAAAAACCATTATGTGTATTAGTTATGACTAACCCAAAATAAAAACATTTCAAAAGCAAAAAAATCAGGTGCTTGTGTTTTTAATAATATTTATATACATAAAAAAACAGCTGTTTTAAAATGACCTTGATATTTTCCAATGCTTGCTTATTTGCATTTAGGTAAAATAATAGTTGGTGTGCAAATGTGAATAATAAATACTATTCAACTAGTTAACTAAAAGAAGTGAAAATTTAGGACAGCCAATTAAATTTAAGATAGTCAATTTATCTAAACTATTAAAAATAAAGCAGTGAGTTTTCAGTGCACTCAAGAATTATACAGCAAATAAGAATGTTAACAAAATGGCACTTAGCAGTCAATAAATATTGACTGAACAAATTTTTTAAGTTGGATAAATATATAAGCTATCCTAATTTTTTTAATGTTCATTCATTTATTTTGAGAGAGAGAGACAGAGGGTGAGTAGGGGAGGGGCAGAAACAAAGGGAGGGAGGGAGAGAGAGAGAGAGAGAAAGAGAGAGAGAGAGAGAGAGAGAGAGAGAGAGAGAGAGAGAGAGAATTCCAAGCAGGCTCGGTAGCTGTCAGCTCAGAGCCTGATGCTGGGCTAGAGCTCATGAACCTGAGATCATGACCTGAGCTGAAACCAAGAGTCAGCCACTTAAGCAACTGAGCCACCCAGGTGCCCCTAAGCTATCTTAAATTTAAATTCCCTCTTGTACTCTCCACTCTTCCCAAGTGATTCTTTTGTTTTCTAAAACAGTTTCACCAAATATGGAAATATTGGGGAGGCTATTATAAGAGACTCTACATTATTAATTAAACACGGAGAAAAAGTTACAAATATTGAATCATTATGTGTAAACACCTGAAACTAACATAATGTTATATGTCAACTATATCTCAATTTTTTTTAAAAAAACTAACATAATGTTATATGTCAATTATATCTCAATTTTCTATTTTGTTTGAGCCATTAAAAAATGGACAAAAAGATAAAGTGAGTAAGAATTTTAAAAAAGGAAAGGTAGGATGAGCAAAGTTCCTATGACTTTCTCTTTGGCTAGATTAATATTGGAAAGCTCTTAGAAATTTACTTTTAACATTCAACCATGATTTTTATAACATAACATACAACCATGAATTCTTCAGAGCTGGCAGAAAGGAAAGGTTGAAATAACATACAGAATTTTGAAAACCAGAGGCAAAAATCACACAGTGAGTCTTTCCTATTCTCTTGGTCAAGCTAGTAATGAATCTGAACTATTAAAAACCTCATCTAAAACTATATCTACTCCCTCACTCCCTTCATTCTCCTCCAGAAGAAAGACACCTGCAGGAGTTGAGTCTGAGAGATGCAGATACAGATACAAACATTATGGTAAAGGAAGCCATGTGTCCCCAAAAAACATACTGTTATGAGGTCAAAAAATGGTAGGTCACCAGTACATTTTGCTAGGCTTCATGACTCAAGCCATATTCAAGGACACTGTGTGGCCAACGTGGCCTGATTCACAAAAGCAAGAAAGAAAAGTTTCAATCTGCACATCTGCCCCACCCCCTGCACCAAAACCATGGCCTCTATTTTAAAAATGCAGCAAGGAGAAAGGACAACTCATCTAAGGAGTGTTGCTACTTAGGTATAACTGCAGATGAACTAAAAAACAGTCTCTCAAGAGATGACCAAACACAAAAGGTGACTTCTATAAAACACTGGTATGCTATCGAATTTCACTTGCTAAACTCATACTTTTTAAAGTTTTTTAAAAGTATGGCACTATTTGGGGTCTTTTTTCCTGAGCACCAATGTCAAGGTTGCAAAGGTCTTCGAACTCACAAAAGCAATGTTAGTAAGTGAATGGTGCGTGTTACTTATGCACACATATATACTTGGCCTGAATAGGCGATGGCTAGTTTTGTTTGCATTGAAAATATATACATATGGTTAAGTTCATCCTAGTATAATAGTGTAAACTTAAAACAAGGAATCAATTATGAGTCGTTCAACTTTATTTTGAGTTCTTAAAAAAATGTAACGTAGCAAAGTTATGGAAAGTCAGACCACAATCATTGCCCTGTATTCTGAATGACCCTTGCCACCATTCCCCACACCTTACCACCAAACCCATGACGGGCATCATTAATCAAGTAGGTGGGTTATTCTCTGCTGATCCTAGCCTCAAACTCAGAATCCCTGGAAGCTACAGCTAACTGATCAGAGTTGGCACAGAAGGAAAAAAAAAAAGGCAGTATGCCATCCATGGTCACAATACTAAACCACAGGTATTTATTGCCACACATTTCTCTCTGGCCAACCATTGCAAAACAAGAAAACAAACAAACAAAAAATAATAAGCCAAACAGCAATTGTATATATTACTTGTACTGTAAAGCCTCACCAAAATTAGACATCATAGCAAGGGACTCTAGACAGTCTTCTGGGCGTGCTGGAACACTTGCATAACTTAGCAAGTCCCAGCAACCACAAATACCACAGAAAAGGGCACAGTCTAGAAACTTCCTATTTAACTCAACTACAGTCTGATTCTGGTGTAAGACTTCAAAGACATTTATTGTATGCTCATCTACCATATAAATTTGTCAAATAAAGTTTTAATCACATGGCCATGTATACATTCCAAGACAGAAATCTGGATGCTTAATGCTTACTGCCTCTAGGCCACACTTTTGATTGCTGCCAAACAAAAAATACAACTCTATTTTGACTGAGTCATAGTAATTTCTCCAGCAAACGTGTTCTATCTTTTGTAGGTAAACTTGTAAAATCAATTGTGAAAACAAATGTAAAGCTGTATGTATGTATCGGAAAACAAAATGATTCCAGGTCTCATGGTCCACAACCAAGAAACTATATGTAAAGACATACATGCAAACACATTCATGTATGCACGATTAAAGAAAAGCACTAGAAATCCTAGGACTGCCTTTCAAAAGAAAATGGCCTCATTCTAGCTATCTGAAAGAAAGAAAGAAAGAAAGAAAGAAAGAAAGAAAGAAAGAGAAAGAAAGGCAGTCAATTCACAGTCCCTTGCAAAGGAGGATTAAAAAGAAAATAAAAGAGCCAAAATAAATGTCAGTCGGGTCAACAACAGCAGAGGTCAAAAGTATTCTGCTGTCACACACAGAAAGTACCTGTGAAGATATATAGGGTTACCTCCTTCTGTGTCACCAGCTGCACCATACAGATGTGCCACCTTGCTGTCAATGAGCTAATCTGAGTGACTGCGTATACACCCACATTAAAATGCCTAGGAAACCATCAAAATCCTAGAGGAAAACGAAGGAAAAAACCTCTCTGACCTCAGCCGCAGCAATTTCTTACTTGACACATCCCCAAAGGCAAGGGAATTAAAAGCAAAAATGAACTACTGGGACCTCATGAAGATAAAAAGCTTCTGCACTGCAAGGAAACAATCAACAAAACTAAAAGGCAACCAACGGAATGGGAAAGGTTACTTGCAAATGATATATTGGACAAAGGGGTAGTATCCAAAATCTATAAAGAGCTTACCAAACTCCACACCCAAAAAACAAATAATCCAGTGAAGAAATGGGCAGTAAACATGAATAGACACTTCTCTAAAGAAGACATCCAGATGGCCAACAGGCACATGAAAAGATGCTCAACATCGCTCCTCATCAGGGAAATACAAATCAAAACCACACTGAGATATCACCTCACGCCAGTCAGAGTGGCCAAAATGAACAAATCAGGAGACTATAGATACTGGCGAGGAGTGGAGAAACGGGAACCCTCTTGAACTGTTGGTGGGAATGCAAATTGGTGCAGCCACTCTGGAAAACAGTGTGGAGGTTCCTCAAAAACTTAAAAATAGATCTACCCTATGACCCAGCAATAGCACTGCTAGGAATTTACCCAAGGGATACAGGAGTGCTGATACATAGGGGCACTTGTACCCCAATGTTTATAGCAGCACTTTCAACAATAGCCAAATTATGGAAAGAGCCTAGATGTCCATCAACTGATGAATGGATAAAGAAATTGTGGTTTATATACACAATGGAATACTACTTGGCAATGAGAAAGAATGAAATATGGCCTTTTGTAGCAACGTGGATGGAACTGGAGAATGTTATGCTAAGTGAAATAAGTCATAGAGAGAAAGACCGATACCATATGTTTTCACTCTTATGTGGATCCTGAGAAACTTAACAGAAGACCATGGGGGAGGGGAAGGAAAAAAAAAAAATGTTAGAGAAGGAGGGAGCCAAAACATAAGAGACTCTTAAAAACTGAGAAAAAACTGAGGGTTGATGGGGGTGGGGGGAAGGGGAGGGGATGGGTATTGAGGTATTGAGGAGGGCACCTGTTGAATGAGCACTGGGTGTTGTATAGAAACCAATTTGACAATAAATTTCATATTTTAAAAAAATGCATAGGAAAGGTCTGTAAGGATACCCACCAGAAAAGAGTGGTTATCTCAGGGGGAGTGGGCATGTCAAGGTGAACTTTTGCTTTATTCATAGTCTAAATGATTATTTAATAGAGAGAATATACTCAGGTACTGCTTTAAAAAAAAAAATAAGAGAAAGGGTGGGAAATAACCCAGCTCTCTGAGTTTGAAGTCTAGAATCTTGAGAGAAGATGGCGGGACTGAGTGAGGCTGACAAGTTTCCCTAGAACGCCTCCTTTTCGTTGCACATAACTCATTAGTCTTTATTCCCAAACTGCTACATCTCATCCAAAATGACAACTTCTCTCTGCTAATGCCGAGAGCAGATGGGAAAGAAAAGAGTGTGGGGGGATAGCTCCTGGTGGCTATGGCTCCCTTCGTGACACTGTTCTCTCTCCTTTGTTGCTGACTGTCCCCGTGCTACCAAACCTGGTAATATACTTTATACTGAAAGCTCAGTGGGTAAAACAGTCTTTGTGACAAATTTTCAAAAGCACAAAGAGTATCAACAGCATCCTCCTCTCACTTGGACAGAATGAAACTAAGGAGGAATTCATTATAGTCAGACATTTTATTCATCGTTGATATTCTGAATACATCACCCATATAAACTATCCTTCATGATGTCAAAGGAATTTCTGAATTTGCTAATATCCCTGTACATTGATTCGTTTGTTTTATCTATCACAGTTAATAAAAACCTAATATATCCTGCTGTAAATTCTGTGTGTGGCTATTTATTCAGCAACTAACTGTAGCCCAAAAGCATATAAACTAAAATACTAAATAAAATAAACAGATTAGGGGTGCCTGAGTGGCTCAGTTGGTTAAGCGTCCAACTTCGGCTCAGGTCATGATCTCACAGTTTGTGAGTTCGAGCCCCACGTCAGGCTCTGTGCCAACAGCTCAGAGCCTGGGGCCTGCTTCAGATTCTGTGTCTCCCTTTCTCTCTCTGCCTCTCCCCTGCTCGTACTCTCTCTCTTTCTCAAAAATAAATAAACATTAAAAAAAATTTTTAATAAACAGATTAATTTAAACACTTAGTATTTCAGGATATAGTAACAAAATATTCATCATGCTGATCAGTCATGTATGAGTTAATCCTGGTTCTGCATATTTTGGATGTTTTTGTATGCCTGCACTTTAATATCTTTGTTACAAGGCTATAATGTGGTAAAGCAACTGGCCCATAGTGTTACAAATGTTTTATTATCACAGAGATCAACAAAATACTCTTTTGGGGAAAGCACATTATGAGAAAAGAAAAATTCTATCCTGTGAAAATATACAAGATTAGTTACTGCATTTGGAGAAAAGACAGCATAAGGGCTCCAAAGCTGTAGACATTAAATCTTCAGAGATGAAATATCAAAGCAAATAGTAAGGGCACACAATAATATTCCCATCGGGAAAGAGGAAAATGCCCACATCAAGCTAATAGCAGGCACGGAATGAACCCTGGCCATGTCTCCCTGTTTCATCTATACTAGCAAAGTCAACCTGATAATTTGCAAAGAAGTTTATTCACACTAAGTAACTGGCTATTTCTTTTGTAGAAAAATTTCTCATCTCGGGGTGCCTGGTTGGCTCAGTTGGTAGAGCGAGCAACTCTTGATCTCAAGGTTGTAAGTTCGAGACCCACGTTGGATGTCGAGATTACTTAAAACTAAAATCTTTAAAAAAAGAAAACGAAAAATTTCTCACCTCACAGCCATTTGTCACAACCATGGGACTCTACTTCAGTGAGAGAGAATGCAAATCTCCTTATAAATAAAAAAAACTTCCCCAAAGTATGCAGCTCTCTACCCATAAAAAGAGGAGTGTGAGCACCTAATGCCACTTCACTTCTAAGAATTAGAATTCAGCATTATCATACACTCAATCTAGATACAAAGAAGATACTTTAAATAACTGAGCAAATGCAGACATTTTGATTTATAACTTCACAACATTTTCTGAAAACTATACAACCACTGACAAGGTCATAGATCCAGTGACTGGAGTCCACTGTTTGTCCATTTCTATACTCTACATACTCAAAGAGTATACATTTACTGGCTGTAGGAAAGGCATAATAAACATCACCTCCATAAATTTATTTTCTATACTTCACATTTAGATGATCAAAACACAATACCAATAAAGCTTAAAAACACATCAAAATTGTTATTATATGCTTTTAAAATCTTATGCAGTAATCACTACTGATTGGATTTTTTAAGGCTTTCATGTATCTTAGAAAGATTACATCTAACCCCTGAACACTCCATGTGAAGTCTAGTCAAAAGAGGGTCAATATTATCAAACACTAGATTTTTCCATATGTCAATAATTCTTCCTGTGATGAAAACATTTTAATCTAGATCTAATGGATTACTGAAATAAGGGTGATAGTAGTAAAAATAATAATGGTAGCAACAATATTAATAGCTAACACTGATTTAACACACACCAAGTGTCAGGCACTGTTCTAATTGCTTCAGATGTATTGATTCTTCTAATCCTCATGACAACCCTATAAGGTAGGTAGTACAGTAGAATCATATTAGTTAAAAGTCATTAGAAAGTGGAAACAATAAATTACAGAATAATACACACAGTTTTACTTTCTACACACTATCTGAATTGAAATCTAGACTTCCAGTTAAATACAGTAGACTGACCACTTATATTTGTTTTCTCTACCTCCAAACCCCACCAAAAAGAGATCAAAGGAATATAAATGGTATTAATCCATAAAGACAAAGAAAACAGGCTATACAGCCATGAGATTTTAATAAAGTTCATAACAATAGAAAACAAGAGGAGGTGTAATAACTAATCTAGCAGAATGGAGGAAGTTAAAGCCTTAGTCCCCAGAAGAGAGAAGCCAACAAATACATTCTACCTAGCACCTAATAAGTTCAGGACTTGGAAGTACCAGGTGTTATAGAAAAAGGGAGTGAAGTATACAGCTGAATATAGGACTAGAAATCTGTATAAAAAGCAACTGGACCCCACGTCTTCTTCCCACTTTCCACAGCCAGACAACCCACCCAACCTCTATACACAGAAGAAACTGAATGAGAGGGTCACCATCCACAGAAGGCTGGAGTGGGGCGGGTCAGGACATAGGGACGCTGAAAGTAAGAGATTAAGGAAAAGCCACCATATAAACTCTGGGGTCCTCAGCCCTCTTTTTCTACCCTACCAAAACTTAGGAGTCCTTTCTAGAGAAACCAAATGGCTCCAAAGGAAAGATCCCCACTGAAATGAAACGGTATCATAAAAAAGGAACAGAAAGAAAAAAAAAAATCTTAGAAATTAAAATACATAGCTAAAAAAAAAAAAAAAAAAATCATTGGAAGAGCTAGATGATAACAAAAAGAACAAATATAATACAACTCAATGAACAACCGGAGAGAAAAAATTTTTTTAATTAGAGGATCAATCTGGGAGTTCCACCATTCAAATAATAGAAATTCTAGAAAGACAGGATGGAGAAACTGGAGGAGAGAAAATTGTCAAAAAGATAACACAGAAATATTCCCATAAATGAAACAGACAAGTCTACAAATTGAAAGACTCCACCAAGTTGAGTACCCATTGGCATGAATAAAGACCCACACAACATCATGAAACGTCAGGGGTAAAGAGGAGCCTCTAAAAGCTTCCAGAGTGTAAAAGAACAGGTCTGTGTGAAAGAATAGTTTCAGAATTCTCACAGAAATAATGAATGCAATAAGACAATGGAGCACTGCTTTTAAAATTCTGAGAAAAAATTATTTTCGACATATACTCCAAACTACCAACCATTCAAGAGTAGAGACATTTTCAGACCTGTAAAGCCTCAAAATCTTCAGCTTGCCACACTTTTTCCTAGGAAGTTTTCAGTAGTGAACACACGTTGGCAAAAAAAGGGGCAGTGAATCAAGAAATAGGAAGTCATAGGATCCAATAAACGGGAAATCCAACATAAAACTAAAAAACAAAGTAGGTCCCAGAATGACCGCTGAGCCATGCACAGGCCTAGAAAACAACAGTCCAGATGGCAGAAGATGAAGGATTGTGGAAGAAAGGTCCCCGAAGGTCAAAAAAAAAAAAAAAAAAGGAATTTGATAGATTATATAATGTTTTGGAGCATTTAACCCTTTGAATAATCTTTGCAATTGGATATAAAAAACTAAGCCAATTTTAAAATCAGGTAATTATTTTTGTAGTAGAGGCTAAAGTCTGGGATTGTGATGCCTCCTGCTTTGGTCTTCTTCTTCAAAATTACTTTGGCTATTCGGGGCCTTTTGTAGTTCCATATGAATTTTAGGATTGCTTGTTCTAGTTTCGAGGAGGGCACCTTTTAGGATGAGCACTGGGTGTTGTATGGAAACCAGTTTGACAATAAATTTCATATATTAAAAAAAAAAAAGAAAAAAGAAAAGGTACCCAGACATTAATTCAAAGTAAAACTGGCAAAGAAGACTGGCTGATTACCTAAGTCTGTATTAAGTTTTTAAGCTATGTCCTGTCCTGTCCTGTCAGCGGATGTTATAATTACACTAAAATCAAGGCCCAAAAGGTGCCCGAACTATGAAAATGTCTATGGCACAACCTACTGTAATTTTGTGGCTTAATTAAGGAAGAAATATATCCCAGTCAAAACAAAACAAACAATAAACAGCTACCCCAACAGAAAAATAAATAAATAAAAATAAATAAAATAAAATCAGGTAATTATTAATTCAGGGAAAAATAAGGTTATAGTTGAGAGGAAATAATGATAGTTCACCACGGGGGTTCCTTAGTGACCAACATTTAGAGTAGTTCCCCAGCTTATCCCTGGGGGATATGTTCCAAGACCCCCAGTGGATACCTGAAACTACAGATAGTACTGAATACTTTATATACTAGGTTTTCCCTATGCATATGTACCTATGATAAAGTGTCACTTATAAGTTAGATGCAGTAACAGATTAACAACAATAACTAATAAAATAACACAATTATAATATACTGTAATAAAAGTTGTATGAATGTGGTCCCTTTCTCTAATATCTCACTGTACTGTACTCACCCTTCTTCTTGTGATGACATGAGATGATAAAATGCCTACATGATGAGACAAAGTGTGGTGAATGAAACAGGCGCTGAGATGAAGTATTAGGCTACTGCTGACCTGATGGTATGAGGATGATCATCTGCTTCCAGACCGGGACTGATTGCAGGTAACTGAAACCAAAGAAAGCAAAACCACAGAAAGCAAAGCAGCAGATTTGGTGTGTGTGTGGGGGGGGGGGGGGGGGGTAATTGACTGTATAGCTATTGATTTTACAAAAACCTGTGGCTAACTTGTAGTGGGAGAGATGGGAAAGAAATATGGGAGAGGTAGGGGTATAAGAAAAGTAAATCCTGGGGCGCCTGGGTGGCACAGTCAGTTAAGCAACTGACTTTGGCTCAGTTCATGATTTCACGGTTCATGGGTTCAAGCCCCATGTCAGGCTCTGTGCTGACAGCTTCAGATTCTGTGTCTCCCTCTCTCTCTGTTCCTCCCCTGCTCGTTCTCTGTGTCTCTCAAAAATAAATAAACGTTAAAAAAAATTATTTTTTAAATAAAAAAAAAAGAAAAATCCTGCCTAACATGAAAGGAACTCAAGAAAGCATTTCTGAAATTGATAAATCAAGAAAAAGTAACACAATATCTTTTCAAATAGGAACAAACCACTAGGAGTTGAAAGTGCTCATCTCTGGACACTCATCTGGGGAGAGGGAGGACTTTTTTTTTTTTTATAAGCCTTCCAGTTCTACTTGGTTTTTTAAACTATGTACATGAATTACTTTAATAAAAAGAAAACTACAGTTTTTCTAAAATTTTTTTAATTTACAAATTCAGTATGAATTCAAAGAAAGGAGAACCGGGGACCTGGAAAAACATGAAAAGGAAACCCTATCTACCAGCTACAACTTCCTTGCCCCACCTGGGCTACTAAAAGACAGACCTCCTGGAAGGATCTCCTGCAGTCTAACCAGGCTTTCTTTCAGGCCAGAACACTCCCTCTGTACCAAGTGGCAATAGCAAGGCTCAAAGGACAGGCATGGAGGCACTTCATTTAATAAAAGAAGTGAAGAATTGGTACAGTCCAAATTAATGATATAATAATGTATGTGGAATTAGTGTTAACAGCAGTATAATATTAATATATTACAAAGATATATTTCCTGAGATCTTAATGGTGATTTCTAAATACTAAGTGTAATAATACACAGTGAAAAACTACAATTCAGGGTTAAAGGTTCCATGGTGACTATCAAATGAAGATACTTTATCTCCTGCTCTAGAATTTAAGTTCAAGTGACAACATCCATTTCTCAACCTGTCCTGATCGAAGGTAATACACTAAATTCAATGTAATGTAAGAGAATTCAAAAATAGTCCAATTATAAAACAATTCTCATCAAAGTCACTTTAACCATGGAGGCCTGGATTCCCACACAACGGAAATCAGGCACTTGAAAAGAAAAGCAAGCACTGGCTTTGGTTAGAGGATCAATGACATACCAACAGTCTCCAAATTTCTCGATAACCCCAAGGCCTAGCTAGACAAAGCAAAAAAGGAACAACCACTACCTATACATTAGAGAAAGTTATGACAAGCTAAAATTCTTACAGGATTGTTCTTATTTGGTTTATCTTTTTCTTAAAATTCAGAAAAGTCAGGCACACTTGAACATACACAGGGCTCCTCAAAATGCAAGGTTCACTGAAGCTTTATCGATTGCTTCATGCTATCAATTCACTAATCAAAACCTAGATACAATTCAAGATACATTTATACTCCTCCCAAAAAAATGATTTCACAAATGTGTTGGTTCCTAAGGGAAAAAAGCAGGTCCCAGTAACAATAAAAGCCATACTTAGGAATATGGCACACCTGTTCAAAGCACCTGTTTCAAGGGGGAAAAAATGATACAAACCAGAAATGATAGCATTTTATTTTAAAAAATATTTACAGAAAACTGTTCAGGAACTCATCTTTTTGGATAAAGCAATAAAAAAATGGATTTGTTTCCTATGAGTTCAAAAGCTTGTTATAGTATTTCCATTATAAACCTACTGGTTCAAAAAAAGTACCTACCTGAAAAACTCCCTATCAGTAGCACCTTGACTTTCATTATCTAGTCACTATGCAAATTCTTACTACCACAAAAAAAAGGAAAAAGTCTGATTACTCACTCAACATGAAACTTACTACATTATTAAACTTTTCTCAAATTTGACATATGAAGTACAACATACGAATGGAAAAATTCCACTTAATCTAGCCTAATGACCTGTGTGCTACTTAAAGTCACAAATACTTTTAAGCAGCATACAGTTTATCTAAATGCATATTAATGTATTTAGATTGTGTCCATTTTAAACTTACAATTACAGATTTATTTTAGTGAAGTAAATACCAAATATTAACTGTTTAAAAAAACTTCCCACATAAACCTACAAGAGAAATTTAAAGTGAAACAGGCCACACTATTCTAAGCTCATAGGCAACAAAACTAAAAATATGCCTCATTTGTGTATTCACTAGGCGGTCCAAATATACAAACAAAATCAAAGCAATGAAGAATACTAATAGCACTTGATAAAGATCAGACAGAATATCAACAATGTAAAAAATACAATGTATTATATGATACGTTTGAATGCAAAAACCATGTATTTATTAAACATGTGATTAACTTAAAAACACCAAACCAGTTTGTTTTAAAGTGCTCCTCATCCAAGACCTTGGACAAAACCATCACTCCAAAGTGAATTTTTTTAAAAAAACAGTTTACAAGGCAAACACTGACAATAGGTATGGACAGGCACTACCAAAAAATGCTATTTGTTCTTTAATTAAATAATGCCATTCTCAAGTGATGTAGAGTGGTCACTTTGACAGAATTCCTTTTTTGTATAAATAGTCATAAATAAAAAATGTCTCTAGATAGTCTAAAGAGCTGCAAATATTAATACCTTACAACAGCAGCTTAATGTCTATTTTAGGAAAAAAGCACTAAAATCCTCTTCCATTGAAAGGCGTTTATTTCTCTGGTGTAAGTGAGCAAGGTCACTACAACATTAACCTCTTTTCTAGAACAATGTAAATAACAAATGTATACACATCTTAAATTTGGTAGGTCATAAAAGTCAGGATGCAATCATTTTTTGATGCAACAGAAAAATAAATAAATAAAAGTTAAATACTTTAACCCAACATTTGGTACTGACAAATCACTAGTGTCAACTTCACATATGAAGGACAGCACAGTCTGGTTTTTAAAAAATCCTCAATGTGTCACGGTATTTGGGCTAAAAATATTTGGAATATTAAATGTCTCCTTTTGCTTAAAAGAATACAATAGAATCACCATCAAGCTGCTATCGTAACTCATTTTTAGCTGGGGTAAAGTGACCATTTGGTCCATGGCACAAGTTACATATATCACACGTCTATCAAACTGAAACCTTATGTTTATAAGATTTCATGTTTATAAGCTACAATACACCCTGACTAAGCTGTCAGTCCCTCACAGTTTTTTAGAAAAATATCTACATTTGTCCTTATGGATGTCAAAATGTTACACCATCATTTGTTTAAAAAAAAAAAAAAAAAAAGATGCACATTCATACTGTGAAGTTATTAGGAAAATACTCTTGCAAATAAACTATATAAAGATAAAATACACTTCAAAGGTATGTGGGTTGTTTTTTTGTTTGTTTGTTTTACAGTATTCTATAAAGTGCAGAGAAATCCTAAGGGAAAAACTACTCCCTAGAACATAGTTTAATTACAGCAGCTTTTGCATAGCAATACTTAGAGGAAGTTGGACACTTCCATTTCCTCAGGAAGAGAAGGATGGAAGAGGATCTTCCGATTCAGATTTTTTTTTGGCCATAAGTCTGCTTTCCTCAGGAATGGTTGCTGATGCCAAATCTCCATTAAGTGTATTTCTTGAACAGTGAACAGGTCCTATTCAGAGATAAATTAAAAGGTTAAACAGCCTATCAATATAACTCCAGTTCTCTACGAAAAAAACAATTTTAAATTTCCTACTCAGGGACATGAAATTCCTTCAGCTTCCTACTAATTTTTTGGTTGACTGTTGAATAGAGAAAAATCTAACTTTCCCACGATTGGCAGTCATAAGGAGAAGCTTCGGAGTTAACAAAATAACTTATGAAGCTATCTGAAGCAGAGACGGTTTTGTTCACTGCTAGAACCACGGTTGGCATGTAACGGGCAGTCAATAAACATGTGCTGAACTGAATGTAGTCTTTCTTAGCTAACTATTGCTTTTCAGGCCTGATTTGTTTTAATGCTGTCCGTATCCTCCTTGTGTTCTAGGGTTAAAAAAAAAAAAAAAAAAAAAAAGACCCAAAAAGGTTACATGCCTAACCCAAGATTACCCAACTGGTAACAGAACTAGGACTAATTCAGGTTTGCTCTTTTTACCACAAGACTTTCTGAGCAGAGCTGACAAGGTATTTCACACTGAAAGGTCCCATATCTCCACTTGGAATGCAGCTGACAGAACTATCATTGCAGTTCTGACTGAATACAGTTAAACGCACTGGCATGGCCCTGTTGCAAAACAATTGCACTTTTATATGTACATATTTATTTGAATTTACCATAAACATTTATTACTTCTATAATTTTTAAAAATCCAGTTAATAAATAATAGAAGCAGTTTTATCTCTCAAGGAAAAGAATATTTGGGGATAAAGGCTTCGGACTAAGACCACCCAACTGTAAAACATGCACTTTGTAAAGAAGAACAGGAATTCAGTCTCTGCTCTGTCAACTAACTGAGACACTAAACTTTAGGATAAATAGAAGGAAACCTAAGGATAAAACTCCTGACCTAGGCTACACTTCCCAATTTAAAAAAAGTTCTAGAGAACTGAGACACATGTATGTATATAAATATGTATGCATGTGTGTATGTTTGTGCAGATATGTGTGACTACTTTTGTTACACTCCTTAGCAGCTAACTAGGGGAATGCTACATGGAATAAGGCATGCATACTCAGAACTTATAAAAATTATTTTCAAAAATTCAAAACCAGGGGTGCCCGGCTGACTCAGTCGGTAGGGCATGAGACTCTTGATCTCAGGGTCATGAGTTCAAGTCCCACATTGGGCATGCAGCCTACTTAAAAAAAAAAAAAAAAAAAAATTAAGGGGTGCCTGGCTGGCTCAGTCTGTTAAGCATCCACCTCGATTTTTGGCTCAGGTCATAATCTCACAATTATGAGACTGAGCCCTGCTTCAGGCTCTGCACTTAGCATGGTGCTTGCTTGGGATTGTCTCTCTCCCTCTCCTTCTGCCCCTCCCCCACAAGCTTGCTCTCTGTCTGTCTCTCATAAATAAATACACTAAAAAAAAAATTCAAAACCAGCGTGCTTAAAAAGAAAGCAAAGAAAAATGGCTAGCTTTAAAAAAATTTTCACTGTCACAAATGAAAATGATCCCCATAAAGTAAAAAAGAGCAGCATCCAGAGAAAAGTACAAGGCAGCATATAGAGCTCTTTCATGGGCTCTAGATTAAAAGGGTCATGTATACAAGGCAGAAAGAACAAGGTATATCAGAATATACATTACCTGCCCCCAGTAATTTTTCTTCCCACACCTAACCCCTAACCCTCTTCCTCTTATCTCTTTCAAGTTGTACTAAATTGGCCCAGGAAAGTTACTTTCTCCCTTCCCCTTCCCACCCTCACCCATTTTCCTTCCTTCATTTCTTTTACCCATTTTCTCAACTTGAGTTAAAAATGGCAATGAGTGTAGAGTAGTCCTCTATGTCAATAAATAGTTCTGTGAAGAAAATGGACTTAAAAAAAAAAAGATGCCATCAACTCCTAAAAATCTGAAAATGGGCAGTAGGCCCTCTCCAACCTCCACCACTTTCGTGAACTCTACATTCTCCTCTAATTAAACCTGTTTAACCTTCTGGTTCAGTGAAACAATTCTATCTTAATCAACGTGAATTAGCTGAGCTCTTCTAGACAACCTAAAGAATCTAAACACCACTTATCACACCATTTCCACAAGGGAAATAAAATCTGTTCCCAACAACAGACTTACAAACTCCTGGAACACAACCTGCCCCCCAAATAGGAACTCTATGTAATTTCCATCACACATGCTTCATGGGCAATAGTAAAGACCCTGAAAAGCAAAAGTATATTAATAGAGCTGTAATAATAAGACTCTATTTGTGTTCACTGGAAATCATGGTCACTACTGTCTAACTAGACATTCTGACACATTTTCAAAGCTTTTTCTTGGAAGAGAAAAATAAATTTTAACCTAAATCATAAAACCTTGCCTAAAGTATTCAATCACAGGATGCTGCTCTTTAAAGAAAAAAGGAGAAAAGGGCATAGGAATAAATGCTACCATAATTCACCACCACCACCAGAAAAAATTATTTTCCTTGGCCATTTCAAATTATTTAAGTAATAATACCGATTTTTTTTTTCTCTGCACTCAGAACTTGCCTTTATTTTCCCCTAGAATCCCAACCACAATTGATGCTTTGTTCTAAAATGCTTTTTTAATGTAAATATAGTGGGAGTAGAACATTACTAAGAGATTACTAAAATATAGTGGGAAGAAAACAGTTTGATGTTATACATATTAATCTAAGATATGGCATTTACACAGTTACTCAGCACTTCTTAGTTAATAATAAAGGTGTCTGTAGGAGGATATTATGAGCTTCTGTTGATTGTGTGCTATTTGCCTGGCTCTGAATTAAGGAATTAATCCAAAGGGAAAAGACAGTGTTCACTGTCAGTGTCCTTCATTGACTACAACACACATAGAGTCCCACCACAATTTGGGGGAATAAGCCAAAGAAAGAGAGAGGGCCCATTTAACTTACTGTCTGGGTCTTCAAGAGGAGTATCATTACAAGAGTCTGTATCTGAGTAGGTTCTTCGGCGTCGCTGGGAGAGTCGGTGAAGTGTAGATATTGGTTCTTTTACAGAGTGGCTATTCCTGCAAATTAAATAAAAAGCATTGCATCATAAGGCCTTAAACAAATGATAACACCCTGAACTTACCTGGAGTTTTACATGACTTATTCAAATGAAAGAGAACTATTTTTACGCCCAAAGTTCTATTTTAGCAACATTTGACTCCTTCAAAGGTCACACCACAGGCAAGTCAAATCGTTCACAATCCAGCCGGTAACCTGAAGAATATGGCCTCTGAGCCGAATTAAATGGAAAGGGGGAACCATGAAGCAACTTCTTTTATAGAGAAGGGTCCACCAAGACATTAGATATACCAGATGGTTAACAAATGTTTGAAAACTAGAAGTTATGACCTACACAAGTGCATGAATCTAGTGTCAATCCATATCATCAAAAACAGCAGAATGAAGGGGGTGGGCAAGTAGGTTAGGAACATGCTAGAGGTCAACTCACTGACAGCAGCAAGAACAAATAAATGTGCCAAATGGAGGCCGTAAAAACTATTTTAAAAAACAGTCTAGAAAATCAGAAAAGTAGACAAGTCAATCTAAAATATTTAATATAGAAATAAACCACCACCACTCAACAGCACCTTGACTACCACTGTATAAAAACCCAACATTACTGTTCTTAATGATAATCTTGATTCACTACGAAAAAAAAAAATTTTTAACTCTAATTATATTTTATCTAATTAGGTAGAAAAGATAAAATACAGTTCAGAAAAATTTCTATCATAAAAATGAAAGTTTATAAAAGGAATCAAGCTTCTGTTTTTCTGGAAAATTCAGCTAGTGAAACTCTTTATTCCCTGACAGGACTGGATACATATATTCATCACTGGACTCTGTGCACATAATAGTCCAATCACAGATTACATAATCATGGGAGGGTGGGGGGGCAGTGACAAAACAGTAAGGGCTCAGTTAACAGTTATTTTAAGATTTTTGTTAGTTTGTTTTTTGTTTTTTGAGAGAGCATGAGCATGAGGGTCAGAGAGGGGGGAAAAGAGAGAATATCCCAAGCAGGCTCTACACTATCAGTGCAGAGCCTGATATGGGTCTTAAACTAATGAGTGTGAGATCATGACCTGAGCAGAAACCAAAAGTCAGATGCTTAACCAACTGGGGCCACCTAGGTGCCGCACTTACTCTTTTTTTTTTTATTTTTTTTTAATGTTTATTTATTTTTGAGAGAGACGGAACGAGAGAGAGAGAGAGAGAATGAGGGAGGGGCAGAGAGAGAGGGAGACACAGAATCTGAAGCAAGCTCCAGGCTCCAAGCTTCAGCACAGAGACCAACGCGGGGCTGGATCCCACGAACTGCAAGATCATGATATGATTCAAAGTCGGGACACTTAACTGACTGAGCCACCCAGGTGCCCTGGCAGTTATTCTTAACATAGAGAAATAAAGCTAATGTCACTACAATTTCATCATTTTCCGAAGAACCAAATATGACAACTAGGGCAACTTGAAAGACTATTATCTACTAAGATAATGAACATTTTAATAACCTGGGATATTGGTGAGATCTATCTAGAAGGCAAATGTCTTAATGTGTTCATATGCATATATACTTTAAAATATCAATTGGTTTTTCTCTCTTTTCAGTTAAGATCTTTAATTCTTAAACAACAGATCAGCATGAATATGTGACTATAAAAAGCTGTAGTAAAGTGAGTCTAAGCTCACCTCAAAACTGGATTTTTTTACCATCATTTGATATAATTTCAAACATCTAAAAAAGGTACAATAGTCGGCAAGATGCTTACCTTGCTGGTTAATTCATCCACTCATTTTTATCTTCACTGACTACCTACTAGGACCAGGCCCTAAACTAGTAACTAAGAGATATAATGCTGAGCAAATCAGAACCAAGCTCTGCTCAAAAAGAGTTTCCATTCCACACTACTTCACGTTAAAGGCCCAAAGAATTTCCCTAAGTAGGTAAATTTCTGAGAGTACTTGGTTAAAAGAAAAGATTATTTTACCTCTCTGAACTGCAAGAACCAGGGTGGCTGACAGAACGCTTCATCTAGAAATTTAAAATAAAATAAGCATAATTAGTATGTGAAGTAGAATAATACAGCTCTAATTTATTATCATTATCATAATTAACACAAATTTACTCCGAAAAAAAGATGACTAGCCAAGATATTTATTTTTTACAGACTCAAGCAACACTATTAGCACAATGTCAAGCTTTGTCCCTAATAACCATTAATTGGAATCTTTCTCAACACCTATCAAAAACATGCTAGATTCTTTTCTCAATACTAAAAACCAAATTTTACATTATATACATAATATATATATCATATATATGTGTGCATATGTGAGTGCATGTATATAAAAATATTTTAAAAATATATAACTAATCCAAAAAAATCATACTATTTAAAGCAGTATCTAGCAAGCCAGAAAGTATTCTAATAAATATCTTCCTCTCTCTTTTTCTTAAAGGCCAGGAAAAGAGGCTGGTAGCAAAGCTTCTCTTTGTAATTCACTATTCAGGTAGCTGTTACACAGATGTTCTAAAGTGTGGTTTTTGTGGAAGATAGCATTAATAATCTGAGTCTTTTAAGAACTCAGAAGAACCCTAAGTCTCAAATAAGACTCTAAAACATACATTTTAAAAATTAAAAAACCTGAATGAGCAGAGTGTTAATAAATATGACAAATACTAAACACAATTTAAAAGATCCAATGACTCCACCAAAAAAATAGAAAGAGACCACCAATTAAAACAGATTATTTCAATGTTTAGCAAGGTAGCAGAAAAGCACAGTTTATACTACAGGTTGCTTTTATATTTATATGCAGGGGCTCAAGGGTCTTACCAGTCCAAGTCTAAAGTCTGTTATGTAAATAAGTGGCTGCTGTATTTGTAACGTAAGCCAACAATAGCTCTGAGAAATCCCAGCTGAAATGATAACAGATATGACCAACCCATTTTGTAGTCCAGAACATCTAATATGATTGACATTAAGATACAAATGGACATTAACATCTCCTTTAACAGAAGTCACTCCCTTTGGGATTACTAATCCAATGATATCCCCACTACAATTATCACTCAGTCTGGAGTCAAAATGATGATTTTCTGAACTTCCATTATGACCTGAAATAAGACTGAATGCAAATTTATTCTAAGAGGGACACAGTGATATTAGCTACATAAAGTAGTTTAACAATCAGTTTAAATAGTTTTAGAATTCTCAAATCTTTCAGGTTTATTTCCCATTTACTCATATTATTAAAAATATATATATTTTTCCACAAAGACTGACCTTTTTTTCCATCTGTGTCTCCAGAACTAATTCTCATAAGCCACAACTTTTGCTTTATGTATGAAGTAAAATGGCAAAGCAAGGAAAAATAAACAGCCTCTAACCAGTATTTTTTAGATTAACCTATTGGATTTCCTATAACATTGCTACTGATAAAAAGTTTTGGTTTAAAAGAAACAGTTATCATTGCTTCTTATGCATAAAATACACATATGACCTCTCTGGACTATGAAGCATTTATAACAGAAGGCATTTTCCTCAGAAATTCAGTACAAAAACAGGCAGTTTTAAGGTGGCTTTATTGCATTTGATTCTATAAGGTCAAACATAGTAGTATTTGTAGTGAAGTCTGTATTTGACACCTTATATATCAACTTCAGGAACACAGTGTTATATATACACCCACCTCAAAAGACCTTTTCTTGTTATTCAACCATACAGGTTATCTCACAGTTCATAACGTATCTACAGTTGTGTTATAAGGCAATATTGTCAAAATGTTCTACTGAACACCACAGTATTGTGAGCTGTTATTTAAAAATACACAGGAAGGGTTCACTTGTCAAATAAATTTCAGAAACAATGCACACCACCTCTCCTTCTCAGAGATTCATAATACACATTATCATAAAAGAGATTCTAAGATGTCCAATGACAGACCCAATTCATTTAGAACTTCCCAAACTAATCTGCCCATAAAACTCATTTTCATAGTATACCTTTCTCAGAGGACATTATTAGCCCATCATACATTGATTAGAAAACGATGATCTAGGGGCGCCTGGGTGGCTCAGTCGGTTGAGCATCCGACTTTGGCTCAGGTCATGATCTCACAGCTTGTGAGTTCAAGCTCCGCATCAGGCTCTGTGCTGACAGCTCAGAGCCTGGAGCCTGCTTTGGATTCTGTGCCTCCCTCTCTCTCTGCCCCTAACCCACTCGCATTCTTTCTCTGTCTCTCTCAAAAATAAATAAACATTAAAAAAAAAATTTTTTTTTAAAAAGAAAATGATCTAAATAAACATAGGTAATAATCTTTACTAAATCTCATATAACTAAATTGGCTGGCGTGGTTAAGAGAACCTCGGAATGAGTTGTACCCAATTCCTTCTTCTAACAAATATGCCTTCAGGTAATTGCTAAAGTAGTAGCCAAGTGGCATTGTTCCTTCTATAAAAGGCTCCCGAAAACACTTGGATGAAAGAAATGTAAAGTCTCATCAGACTCTCACCTATGAGTTCCCTACAGCTTGCCTGGGCAAGTTTATTAACTTGGAAAGGACAAGGAGTTCACCACCCCTGGCAAAGGATAATCATTCAGAGCAATCACAAGGAAAGAAACTGACATGAAGCACCTGCATTACACAGATCAGCTCCTTTGCAATGACCTGCTGATGGAGAAGACCTTTCACTTTATAGATGAAGAAAATGAGGTCCAGAGAAATTAAGTAACTTGCCTACTCAGAGGGCTCAAGTCCAAATATGGACTATAAAATACTGTTTTCCCTGTAACATGTTCTTTCAAACCCCTGTCAAGGTCCTTTAAAGATCTGCTTAATTTTATTCCTTTGTGAGTAAAACATCACCCCATTGTGATGTTTTTACCGAGTAGAGCAGTGTCCCCAACCTTTTCTGTGTCAGAACACCCACAGAGCATTATAATATATTTCTGGCACTCTGGGGTAAATGGCACAGTCCCTCCAAGGGAAAAGGACAGGACCTTGGCACATGCTGAGCCCACAGAGCTAAGAGGCTCCAATACAGAATATTCTATCTGTTGACCATTTCCCTCCCACTGCCAGTTTCCATCCTTAAAAACAAAAACAAAAACAAAAATGCAACATCACTGGAAGAAAAACAAGTTCCAACCATTTGAACAGGAGAAGGCGACACAGGGGAAACCAAGGGATCCGGATGGGACAGCTGAAACATCTCAGGTTTAAACTTGGCATTCGCTATCTTCACACATTCCTCAAGTGTTGTGATGAATGTATTACATGTGGCACTAAGCAGAGAAGAGGCTTCATTCATGTTCTGAAAAATTACACACTGAGTTGAACAGATTCAACCACAATTATATGGAATCATGCAGCACATTATAATCACGTAACTAAACATTACCTACAACAGACACCTTACTAGGTTACGTGCAAATCTATTTAAAATATACTACCTTAGAAAATTAAAGCAATATATGAATAAGAAATGTCTATCAGACAAACAGTGTATGAAATTAGATTCCATGAAAAAATAAATTTTGCATTTAAACCAAATATCATATTGAAAAACTATATCCAAAAATTTATCTTAGATAAACCTAACCTAAACAGTAATTTTCTAAGTACCAAAATTCTGAAGGTGGTCACAGCAGAACACCCTGAGCATTACTAAGTGGCAAGCACAATTCATATCTACTCCAAACCCATTCTCCTACTTCTTCCATGGTAGAATAAAAACTCCATTTTTTTTTTTTTTTTAATGACAGCAATGTGTCCTGACCCTGGGGGATGAATACAGACTGGTGGAAGCCACTCATGGCTATTCCATGACCCTCTGTCAAATATTGAGATTTCTTAATTTCCACTGACCCAGACAAAAAAAGATGAGAAGTCTGTTAAGGAGTTTCTGGGACTTTTGTTCCCAGATAAAAGCCCAGGACAGCAAGTTAAGAAAGTCTCTTTCCACCCTGGTTACCCCACTGCCTCCTGCCTCTGTATGACCTTGGCCTTGCACTTAAGGGGGCAAATCCAACACACCAAGAATGGCAGAGTGGAAGGCTGGAGCAAGACCAGGTCCTTGATATTGTCACTGAGCCGCTGGAGCAAATGTGAGGGCACCCACCTCCAGAGAGCTTGTGGTGAAACAGTGAGTGCCCTGAGGGTCTAATGTACCTACAACTAAATATGACCTCACATAAGATTGTTCCCCACCAGGAGAAGGCCACAGAAGTAGGAACATTTCTTGTCCCGTTTCTCCTAAGTTAGGTAAAAGGTGACTGGGAACCATGCTGGCTTTTCACCCAGAGAACAGTAGGGCCTGCTGGTCCTCCTTTATCAGAAAGTGTGAACCTATTTCATAGCCAGGTCCCACAAATTCGAAATTTGATTACTGCATTACTGTTCTGAGAAGGACTTTTTTAAAAAGTTATTTGACAAAGCTAAGTTATCAACTCTGAGTCATAAAACTGGGACCTCGTCACAAAAAGAAAGAGAAGAGCAGCTGTCCAATGATTCATACAGCTAGCCCAGAGAACAAAGCCTGGAATGCTTCTTCCCCACCCCAACCTCCAAATTATCAGATTGGCTGATTCCCTTGATTAAATAAGCCTTGATTCCCTGGGGCAGTGTGCTGCTTCCTGCTTTACTCTGGTTGCACAGATACAATCTAGAAGATCCTAGAGATTTCCAGAGTCTGGATTAGGGATTGCCCAGAAGAGCTAAAAATAGCTCATTTTGAAAATGCTTCTCTGCCACCTTATGAGAAGAACCTCACCCACCAGTGTATTACAAAGCATAATCAGACATGAAGGGATCATCTTTGTATACCTCTACACTGGGAGGTGAATGATTCTCATCATGGTGAACAAATTCTTGGATGGTATGAACTTGCTGCATTAGGAGGTCACAGTAGAGACGAAGTTCAGACATTTTGGTTTTCAGAGATTCACTGGTTTCACTTATCTCTGAAAGGAATATATATAAACATTCGGTCAGATTGTTTTCATATTGTTTCAGCAATAAAACAAAATGGAATCGTTTAAAAGTAATGCAATAGATAATAAATACCTATATGAATAGATATAAATACCTATAGCTTAAGAGGTGTGGGCCCTTGGAAACAGATACAAGGATATTGAGGAAATACCCTCTCTTCAAATAATTGGGGAAAAAATGGAAGTCATATGTCTGACATGAAGCTTAGGTAGATTAATTTCCAGATGCAAGATGATGACCACTGGATGTTTTATACAGGACATTTCCATTCCATTGCTCATTCTTCATTTGAAAAGTGCTTTATATTTCTTCTTTTGTAAATTGTCTTTTCTGTCCTTTACATATTTTTCCAATTTTGATGTTCAGTTTTTCTCTTAATAATATATAAATTAATAATCTATAAAAGTTCTTACCCACTAAAGATAGCAATCTTTCCCCTGTCCTATATACTGCAACTATGTTTCCAGTTCTATCTGCTTTCAGCTTTCTTTATTGTACCTTTTAACGCAGAGAAGTTTTTAATTTTTATGTCATTAAAACTATTGTATTAAACATCTGCTTTCTTCTGTTCCTTTCATAACTTCATTTTCACATTATATTGTTTTCATAATTGTCTTATTAGGAGCTTACTTTCTTTTATTTAATACATCCAGACACAGTAAACATCCAGCCATAATCTTAACCATTCAATTCATTCTAAACTAGAAATATAAACAGCAGAAGTAAGGAAAAATACACGTAGCAGATCCTGGCGTTTTTCCACATTCCCTGAGCCACTAGTCAGTGGCTAGTGATACTAGCCACAAAGCAACTCTGGCCACAGTGGACCAAACAAGCTCTATCTGCTTATTTGACTTAACCTAAATTAGGTTCTACTCAAATTTAAGTCCATTCCCTCTTTTCTTTAATTATAGTGCAAAATATATAATGAAATTTACTGTTTTAACCATTTTTAAGTGTATAGTTCAGTGACATTAAGTACATTCACATTGTCCTACAATCACCACACCATCATCCATCTCCAGAACTCTGTCATCTTGCCCACACCCTAGCCCCTTCAACCATTACTCTACTTTCTGTCTCTGTGACTCTGACTACTCTAGGTATGCTAGTAAGTACAATCATACAGTATTTGTCCTTTTGTGACTGGCTTATTTCACTTATCTTTTAAGATTCACCCACATTGTAGCATGTGTCTCAATTCCCTTCCTTTTAAAGCCTGAATAATATTCCATTGTATGTATAATACTACATTTTGTTCACCTATTTCTTTGTCTATGTCCATTTGGGTTGTTTTTATCTTTTGGCTATTATGAATTTCCATTCCTTCTTATCCTACCTGTAGCCATACTCTATGCATGATGTTCTTTCATATGTTTTTCAAGGATTATAAATTCAATTCTGGACCTTCATTTTTCAATACCCATAATTCAGTCGTTGTCACTAATCTAAATAACTTCTATCATTTTTTAATTATAAAAAGTAATATATACTCAATGAAAACTTTCAGAAAATCAAAAAAAATATATAGAAAAGAAAAATCAAAACAACCGCAAACTCACTGCCAAGACATAAATTATTTTATTATTTTTGCACTGTATCTGCATACGGTTGAACTAATACCATAAATTATTTACTTTGCTTTTGATTTGTTTAATCCTTTGGAGTCAGCAATATATGAACATGGTAAAGTCAAAGGTACCAAAGGGTATATACGATAAAAAGTGAGTCTCCTTCTCACAAATTACCTTTCCAAAGGTAACAACTTGACTGATTTCATAGATCTTTCCTGAACTGGCCAATGAATGGATATGTAATTTTGAATCCTGCTTTTCTACAATTATCACTTAACACTGGGCATTTTCTCACATTATTAAAATTCCTTGTAAACATTTTACTGGCTACATAGCAGCTTATTCCAGCCTAGAGGTGACTGAACCATTCCCCTAAATTTAAATCTTTGCATTGTTTACAAGTTTTTTTACTATGATGAATGTCATGCATGTAAATCTTCATCTACATTTCTGATATTTCTTGAGGCTAGATTCCTAAAAGTAGACAAGACAATTAACATTTATGTTTAAGAAAACATTCTCACCACCAAAGAAAAATGTATAGTTACCTTTTTCTTTTTTAGTCCTAGTATCAGTCAAACAAGCTTTGGAGCTCCCCAGAGCAACCAGCCACCTCTGTCTTTCAGCTGCATTCACTGCCTTCATGTAGAAATGCTGCTCTCCTGGAATGATTAATTCCATTCTTGTGTTGTCTGCTGAATGGACTATGATGATAAACACAGGAGAAATACAGTAATGAACTTAAGTAATTTGGGGAGAATCAAACAATCACTCTTACGCAGTATTAGATGTTACAGACACCTACAACAAGAAACTGAGATTCAAGATGCAGGCATTGACTTTCCCTAAAGGGCTATCTAGTGGCACCCTCAAAACCACCTTCTCACATCTACTCATGGCTGGCAGAGGTGCTAAAGTGGTGATGGCAAGAGGAAGAGAAAACAGCAATGAAAACTAAAAACTCCCTCTCTTGGGGCTGCCTATACTACTTTAAATACACACGCACTGTCACACTTACCACACATTTTTTTACTGATTTCTTTGAAAACAGACTCTACATCTTAGTATCCTCCAAGCCTAGGATAGTGCCTAGCATACAGAAGCAGCACAATAAATAAATGAATAAATGGTACCTATGGCCACCTTCCATTAAAACAGCAGCCCTCAACTAAGGGGCATATCACAATCACCTAGAAAGTGTGAGTATTTTGGAGACCTTCTCCTCTTTCCCACCCCCCTCCTCCTCCTCCTCCTCTCCTAAACCACCCCCCACCTTGATACTCTGACAAAAGAAAACTAACCAAGAATTATACTGAGCCAATCCTCAATCTTTGTTGTAAGAATAAATTTGTGTTACACTGTCCTTAATCAAGAAGTATTCACTCAGCTCAGAGAAGTGCTGGTAGAGGGGGAAGACACAAGAGGAGAAAGAAAGGAGTCTTTGCTCTAACAGAGCGGACAATTTAACCAAGGAAACAAACGGACACAACAAAAATAATCAAAACACCTAAATGATGAACTCTTTGGTACAGTGACTTCATGTGTAATTAAGATGGGAGAAAGTGAGAGGAGGTGGGAAATAAGTCTTCATGAAGAAGGATTTGACAATAGTAGGATTTAGTTAAGAGAAAAACTGCATTAAAAAAGGCCTAGATGAGGAAATAAACATAATATGCACTGAGGGTATCAGGAGTAAATAAAGCCTTGTGTTATATTACATGGTAATAATATTCACAAATGGACAAGCTGAGTTGAGCCAAATTATCAGGGGCTCTGCAAGTCTGGCAGAAGCCCTAATTTACATGATTAATTACCAAAAATATTGACCAGATGTACTATGGCAAATAAGTGCCACAAAAGCTTTGCTAGCTTATTATTCTATTTAGAAAGGCCATTCTTAGAGGTAGATAGTGAAATATACAAACATGCAACAATCAATGATGGGTGCAAAGATTTCCAAGCCAGGATAAAATTACTGAAATCCCAAGGCCCCAAGAGTAACTTTTTTTGCTGCTTGTTAATACTAGTGAAAGTATCAATAACTACCTTAAAAGAAAACAAAGCTCTAATTGCCAATGATGCTGCTACAAATGAAAATAAGATGACTCCTTTTTAAACATACCAAAATTGATGTATTAACCAAGAGTGTCCCCTACAAAGTAGTCACCTAAGACAACAAACTTAAGAACAAGACTCCCCAAACATCAAGTTCTCAAGATAAAATGGACAAGAACTCTATATGCAAAACTGTAAAAAATTACTGAAATTAAAAACCTAATTAAATATACAAATACACCATGTTAGTAGATCAGAAGACTCAACACTGTCAAGAATACTATTCTTCCCAAATTGATATATAGATTCAATATAATTCCAATCATAATTCCAGCAGACAGTTGTGGAAATTTACAAGCAGATTCTAAAATGTGTTAAGGAAATGCAAAGAGCCAATAATGGCCAAGACAATCCTGAAAAAAAACAAAGTTAGAAGACTTAGACCATCAAATACTTAAGAAGTATAAAGCTAAAGAAATTTAGACAGTGTGATAATGGCACAAGGATAGAGAAATAGTCCCATGAAACAAAAGACAGTCCAGAAAAGGACCCAATGTACATGGTCACTTGCTTTGTGACAAAGATGTTCCTACAGTGCAGTAGGTGAAAGGTTGATATTTTCAATAATTGATACTCAGTCAACTGAATATCCCTATGAGAAAAAAATGAATCTTAACCCCTGCTGATACCATATATAAAAATAAATTTTAAGTCAATCACAGACCTAATACAGACTTAAATATAAAAGGTAAAACAATAAGCCTTCAAGAAGAAAAAAGATTTCCTAAGCGGGACATAAAAAGTTCTAATTAAAAATATTGAAAAACTGGACTTTATTGAAATTAATAACTTCTGCTTATCAAAAGATACCTTTAACAGAAAGAAAATGCAACCTACAAAGTGGAAGAAGATACAATACAAAGACTCATTTGGACTAACTACATAAATATACACACATATATATATACAAATATATATATATATATATTTGGAAAATATATATGTATCTCTAGTCTTTGGCCTAATTTCTAAATTGGGCTGTCATCTTTCATGTTGTGGGAAGTCCAAACATGTGTGTGTGTGTGTGCATATATATATATGTATATGTATATATATATATATATATATATATATATATATACATATATATATATATTTGGAATGTGTATATATATATATACATATACACATACATATATACATATATTTGGAAAATATATATATACATATATTTGGAATATATATATAGTGTACATATATATATATATGTATACACACACACACACACACACACACACACACACACACATTTGGACTTCCCACAAACAACATGAAAGATGACAGCCCAATTTAGAAATTAGGCCAAAGTCTAGAAAGGACACTTCAAAAGAAGAGGACATTCAAATGGCTAATTAATACCTGAAAAACTATTCATCATTAGTTATTGAAGAAATACAAGTTAAAACCACCATCAGATACCAACATATACACTAAAAATATTCACAATTTTAAAAATGATAATGCAAGTTTTGGCAAGGATGCAAAGCAACTGGAACACTCATATCCTGCTAGTTCAAGAATAAACTGATACAACCACTTTGGTAAACAGTTTGGCATTACCTGTGACAAAGATTCTCTCCTTGATCAAACTTCAGTCAGGCTCCTCTGAGCCCTCTGCTTGACTATGCCCGACCCTGGGCTTCCATCTCTGTCCTTGTAGAGTCCAATCTTAGTAAGAACTCTGCTAAGTCAGTTTAGCCAGAATCCTCCACCTTCAATATATGATTACCCTCAATATCCAAAAAAATTCCTCTAGCCCCAACATCCCCCAGGTAATATCTGGCCTGCCTTCAGCAAGAATCTGTTTACCCAGAATGCCCCCTAATCCCTCATGTTTCCTCTTAGTAATTTTCCACCCACCAATCCCCCCACTCTACTGCTTGGCTGCAAATTCCCACTTTTCTTTATCATTTTTGGAGTTGAGCCCAATCTCTCTCCCCTACTACAAAGCCCCAATGCAGTAGTCCCTATACCTATCATGAGAGACTTGAATAAAGTCAGCCTTATTAGCAAGTGTCAAGAATAATTTTCTCCTTAATTCTGTTAAAGCTAAAAGTATGAGTATCAATGCCTCAGCAATTCCATTCCACTTCCAGATATATACTGAATAGAAATGCATATGTATGTTCAGCAAAAGAAATATAATAAGAATATTTATAGCAGCTTTACTTACTCATTATAATCCCAAATAGAAAAAAGCAAAAAAAAAAAACAAAAAAAAATACACATCAATACTAGACTGAATAGGCAAGTTGTGGGATATTTATAACATCAGAAATACTACAGATCAGTAAGAATGATTGAACTACTATTACACAGAACAACATGGATGAATTTCACAATGTTGAGTGAAAGGAGCCAACACAAAAGAAAATACTGATTTATTCCATCTATAAAAATTCAAAAGTAGGCAATATTTATCTATGGTGATAAAAGTCAAATTAATGGTTACTTTTTAAAGGGATTAATGGCTGAGGAAACATGACAATATCCCTGTATCCGAAAGGCTGACAACAATTCTAATTCTTAATCTGGTTGATAGTGACACAAGTGTGTGTACTTTGTAAACATTCTTCAAACTGAATATTTAAGATTTGCTCCCTTTTCTGTATTTTATTCTTGAATAGAATGATTACTTCAAACAAACAACAACAGTAAAAATGCTGCCACATCTTGAAACATTTTACAAGTGCCTTAGGATTCTGCCACTAACAGTCTTTTAAATATCCTCAAGGGTGGCAAATCTTTGAACTGTGTAGTTTGATTTCTGACTCTCACCAAATATCATTTGGAATCAAATCTGGGGAATAAAATGAGATAAAACCATCAATTTTTAAAAAAATAAAAACTCATACTTTGTGCTTTTCTTGTGTGATTTATAAACTGGTTTATAAGGCAATTCTAAAATAGGAGTTCTAAAGAGTTATGGGGGATGATGGTGCAATTAAAAATAAATACATAAAACTGAGTACCTGGAAAGCCAATACTTAATTGGTATACATTTCAGTACTTTTGTCTAAGATAAACAACAAAACTATGCCTCACATATTTCAGGGACGATGCAACAACAATACATTAGGCTGAAGTGTTTCTGTATCTTAGATAGCCATCACTTCCTTCCATTAGAACAGTACTAATTCTCAGCTAAAGGGGGCATGTTACAATCACATGGCAGCTATGTGCATTTTGGAGAAAGCTCCCTGGATGACACTTATCTACCCCAAATTATAAATCACTGCTGTGGAAAGAACCCTAAACGAATGTGAAGAATTAGATGTGCAGCAAAGAAAAATTCTATTTTGTCTCCATAGCTAAATCGTACTAAGAACTACCACAAAACTACACCAAACTAGCAATCCGGCCCTGGAAAATATAAGATAATGCACTAGCTGCTGCTTTGCTTTAATCTAAATAAGAAAATGCACAGAGCATTAAGATTACTCTCAAGTGTTTGACAGCTGTGACCAAGCGCTCACCATGTCAAAGGAAGTACCCATCATGAAGGACAAGTATTCAAGATACAGAGGAGAAATGAAAAAGGCCTGTAGGTGCTTGATATTGGCTCCTCTAGTGCTTTAGTTTTTCCTTCAATTCTCTGAAGAACTTAGTACTTTTCATTATCATTTTGTCTGATCTCCCCTGCCTACCTCCACCCCACACAACCCAACCACATATACAAATGAATCAATGGTCCATGAAACCTTCTTTCATGAAAATTACAGCATGACCTATTGCTTTAGTTCTTCTCTTTTGAAAGAAAAGGAAAACATCTCTATCACCCAGAAGAGCTGATCTCCGATTCAACAAAGAACCAGAGTTTTATGCCTTTGACTTCATGTTTTAGCAAAACTGACTCATTTAGCAAAACCCTGCAGAGCCTGCCTGATCACCTTTTGTTGGAGAAGAAGAAGCTGGAGGCACTGTAAGAATGTCCTGAAGGAAAGGGACAGAGCAGCAAGGAAGTGAAAGCAAGGAAGAGAAAGCTGCTGGGACTGCTCATCTCTCCAGAAGGACATCATATGGGCGCCAGGCCAGGGATAAGACTGTTTTGTCTGGCGCTAGATGTACTCATGACCCAGTATGGAATACACTGCAGGTGCATGACCTGTCCAGATGCCAAATACTATGTTGTATGTGCTCGCTGTTATCAGACAAACTGCAAAAAATAAAAGAGGCTCGAGCCAGGGGACCGGTGCTTCGGCTCCTAGAGAGTCTTAGCCCCCTGCTTCCAATTCTCGTCACCGCACCTTTAGGCCCCATCTCTCTACAATCTTCAACTTTTTTTTTTTTTCCTCAAATAAGCTCCATGCCCAACGTGGGGCTTGAACTCATGATCCTGAGATCAAGAGTCTCATGTTCTACTGACTGAGCCAGCCAGGCCCCGCACCTCAACACCTTTAAAGCTCAGCTTCCTATCTTTGCAATACCTTTATTTTATAATGCATATAAAAGAGAACACTTGTGGACTCCATAAGGACGCTGAAGTAGCAACCACAAAAATTGTTTTTCAGGTCCAAATTAGAAAACTAACCCTAAGATTTTGAGTTTCAATAGGAGGGGGGAAAAAAAAAAAAAACCCAACTGTGCTTAACAATGTTAAGTGCCACTCTTAATTGCTAAGGAAATAAACAGCATTAGAAGATCCCTACCTGACTAGAAATGCTTTTTTTCCTCTTTTTGGATTGTAGTGAAGAATGCTTTCCTTACCTAACTTCAAATTTCTCTAATTCCATGCACTCACTTACCTTTAATTTCACAAACTGCCATCTTTATACTTCCTTTGCTCCCTTTGCAAACATCATCTTGTGAATCATAGTAGGACAGGATTCCATTATCTAAAACAAACCAACGTGGCTGCCAACCTGCAAAGATTATAAATAACAGAAGATTGGTAAGAAATTACTTTAATCACAGAGAAAAGTATGACTTCAAAATTTGCCATCCATGTTTTCTTGGCTCTAAGGTGACATTCTGACAATGAAATTTCTTTTTTTTTTTAATTTTTTTTTTAACTTTTTTTTTTTAACGTTTATTTATTTTTGAGACAGAGAGAGACAGAGCATGAATGGGGGAGGGTCAGAGAGAGGGAGACACAGAATCCGAAACAGGCTCCGGGCTCTGAGCTGTCAGCACAGGGGCCCGATGCGGGGCTCGAACTCACGGACCGCGAGATCGTGACCTGAGCCGAAGTCAGCGCTCAACCGACTGAGCCACCCAGGCGCCCCCTGACAATGAAATTTCTAATGGCCAAGTCTTGCTGAAATTGTTCTTGCATCAATCCCACTTTGTTGGGAAAGATTTCTGGAGAAATCTATAGATCAGCATAAATATAGGGGGTAATACCTTTAATCTGGTTCACAACGTTCTCATTAACAACCCATGAGACTCATGCTCAATAATAACCTATACTGGATGCAACATGACTGCCCTTTTCCTGAAGGGAACAGAGTTGGGTTTTTGATGTAATGTTAAAAGACATGGATTCTAGCCCCGCTTTATTCTAACTCTTTAGATAAGCTGAAACCAATCTTTTCACTTTAATAAATATAAAAAATTCCCAGTCTCAAAAATGAGTGGATTGAAAAAGGTGACCTCCCAGGTGCCACTCAGCCCTCTAATTCTGCAATGCAACTTTCCCATCTCTTACAAGTTGCCTAGGCAAATTCCCTTGCACAAGCGGGTTGCTGAATGTAGTCTCTTCCACAGAAGATGCATACTATAGTGAGAGCCTGCATTCCCCCTAATACCTCTCTCCTTGTACTGCTGTTGCCCAACTCCGGCCGAAATGCTAGAAACTGCAATCATTCGTTTCATTTGTGTTTATTCAGTGACTAGATTACACAACTATCATAGACTTGGCTCTCAGGCAAAGATGAGGATGAGGTTGATGGCTTTCCTCAGAGTTCAACTGCCACCCTTGCAAGCCAAACTCAGTGTTCCCTAAAATCTTATCAAGCATGCTACTGATTTACAACAGTTCACTGATTAATAACACAGTGACCATGACCAGGGTGCCTCACTGAAGGCAGTGTGACTGTCCTTGTTCTTTCTGTAACTATTAAATCATAATTCAGCCTGGTCACATTAGATGTAGCCCACTATCTGCTTAATCAATTCGGTTTTTCAAGGGCCAAATAGTGCCAGAACAGTGGCAGATGGGAGAATCATTCCTACACACTGATAAGACCCAGGACTTATCTCCTCAAAGGCTTTTCCTGTAATACTTTTGAAATGACAGCACGGAGTCATCATAAAAAGGTTAAATTTCACAACAGGGAATGTCATAATACAGTTCAGAAAGACGGATACCCAAAGTAATTAAAACAAGTTTTAAATACTTGGAAAATTCTTATTATGAAACACTATACCCCTAATGAGGCCTAGCAAATTAAAAGGTAAGTTCTTTTGGTACATGAACTTTATCTTGTTTGTCATTGCATTCCCAGCACCTAGAATGGTGTCTGGCACATAGCAGGTGCTAAAACAAAATGTATTTCTCAAGTGATTAAATACCAGAAAAGTGAGATATTGCATGTTATCCATGACAGTAAAGATATGCAATATATCCATGAGAGTATTTTGTATACCAGCATGCATAGAAATGATGAAAACATTATCTTTCCAAACACTAATTCACCTTGGCAAACAAATTATAAGCAGGGTGGTAAAAGTGCACTCCACACCACCCGAGGTCCTATGTGCCTATAAGACAAATTGGGATTCTGTAAGCCCGTATTATTGTGATTCAGTATCTCTTTAAAACAAATAATGAGCAAAATGACTTATTTAGAATTTGTAGCAACTTAGGGGTGCCTGGGTGGCTCAGTCTGTCTGTTAAGCCTCCAACTTTGGCTCAGGTCATAATCTCTCAGTATGTGAGTTCCAGCTCCGTGTCAGGCTCTGGGCTAACAGTTTGGAGCCTGGAGCCTGCTTCGGATTCTGTGTCCCCTTCTCTCTCTGCCCCTACCCCACTTGCACTCTGTCTCTCTCTCTCTCTCTCTCTCTCTCTCTCAAAAATAAATAAACATTTAAAAAAAATTTTTAAACAATTTGTAGCAACTTGAAAGGTGACCATGATTAAATAAGAAAGTTATCTCTACACACATTTTTGAAGAAATATTTAATTAAAACAATCTCTAACTGATTCACACATTTATATAACAGAGGGCTATATCTGTGAAAAAGATAGGCATAGGCATTCTTTAAAAAAAAAAAAAAAAAAACACTTTCTTTTTATCTCAAACTACCAAATGTTACTGAAATCCTTGTCCTCTACAAAGGATTCTCAAAGAACACTGTCATGAAACTGAAAGGTTCCTTCAAGATCATCCAGTACAAACAGCTGCTCATTCTTCTGACCTAAGATGTACTAAAATTAAAAATCAGGATCCCACTGAGTCAAATTTAAATTTGAATTCTTCCAAACAAAAGATTTCATTGCAGCAAGCTCCTACAACACATACTAGCAGTTTACTTAAACGCTCTGCAAAGACTAAAAGCGTTAAGCGCACAAGTGGCTATAGTGCTCAGTGCCAGAGGAGATAAGAAAGATGGCCACCAAGACCACAGTATGCTCCAGGAATAAATTATGACTCATCTCAGTAATCACCAATTGCTCTATTGCAGGCATAAGTGGTTCCTCCCAAGACACTGTGGACACTATGCTTATGAATGTGTGCCATGAGATGATCATTTGCATATCAAAGCATAGAAACTACTGTCTTTAAAGTTAATACCATATCTCAACTAAACAGCATAACTGCTCTCACAACTGCCCAAACGAAATGCTTAAGAAAAAATATTTACCTCGTTTTTAAATGTTTCCTGCTAAAACATATCATTTACAGAAACAAACTGACATTTTAATGTGAGCAAAATAAAGCACGCATGCATACAAGTGTTAAAGCATTTGCTGCTATAAATTGGGCTTTAGCATTCCAATTAATCAAAAAAAAAAAAAAAAGGGAAGGAAGGAAGGGGCAACTGTAGCTCAATGCTTATGCCTTAAAGAGTTTATGTGCAGATTTTGCACAAGGTCAGGTGGACACAAATTGAGTGTACTATGCAGTTACAAAGGGGTTCAGTACTTTTTTTTTTTAATTTTTTTTTAACGTTTATTTATTTTTGACACAGAGAGAGACAGAGCATAAATGGGGGAGGGTCAGAGAGAGGGAGACACAGAATTGAAACAGGCTCCAGGCTCTGAGCTGTCAGCACAGAGCCCGATGCGGGGCTCGAACTCACAGACTGCGAGATCATGACCCGAGCCGAAGTCAGCCGCTTAACCGACTGAGCCACCCAGGCACCCCGGGGGTTCAGTACTTTGAGCAGAGTAAATAAATGGGTAGCAAATCAAGATTTTCCTATTACACTGGAACAAGAAATGATTGTTATTTAATCTTATTTTAAACTCATTTCCTTTCATCTAATGTGGTGAAATCATAGAATTCTGAAGTTGGAAGACCCCTTCAGGATAAACTAACTGCTCATCCTGGCCTTCCCAGACTGAGATCTTGAGAGAGTAAGTGACTTGTCTTTACTGTTGGATGATGGCAGAGATGGGACTGCAACTCAGAATTAAGTCTCTTTTAATAAGCCAGGCTGTTGGTGTCATGGAAAAAGACCCTTCCCAGCTGGCCTCTCATTTCTACAGAAACACAAAGCTCTTCAGAGTCTTTCCTTTCAACCCACTTCATGGGTGATGCTGACCTGCCTTTTCCACTTGTGTGTGTTGCACTGTCTTCCACTATTTCTCACACACTTACCTGAATTCCAAAATATAAAGATATCTCATTGACAACCACCTCTTAAGAGAATGGTTATCTGGGGACGATTTCCCAGAAAACCATGCTTTCTATGCTGAACAACTTCAAGGAGAGAACTTTTAAAGTAAACCGTGTTGCTAAGGAAATTAAAAAGAAATACAAAAAAGATTTCTTAAAATTAAATCTTGATCTTACAAGGTCCATTCTATTTCTATACCCTGACAACTCAGTTATTAGCAAAATGCCGAATTAAGTGTGAATAAGGATGGAGACAGCACCACGGGCAGAGTAACTGGGAATTGTTCCGGAAGCTACAGGAGGAAACAAGTATTATTACAGGGGCAAAAAAGTGGTCAAGCGCACTTCCCACCCTCAGGAAGGTGCGCAGTCTCGAACGGTCCCCTACAGACGCCAGATCTAACGCGGGACTCAGCTAGGGATTAGCCTCGGAAGCAGAAGGGGCCGGCTCCCTGCGAGGGTCACCGCAGGCCAGGCAGAGGGAGGGGCCCCTGAACGGTCTTTTCCGCAGCCTTCCCCCCTAAACCCGCCCAAGCACCCGGCCTCTCCCGGCCGCCCTCGGAGCACGCGAGCCCTCTGACCTGTGAGATAGTTGGTCCACTTGTACAGAACCCCCTCCATGCTTCAGAGCCCGGCGCCGCGCATCCTCCTGGCCGGGCGCCGGCCGCGGTGCTGGGGTAGGCGCGGAGCTTGGGCAGCCCCTCCCGGCCCGCCCGGGCCCTCCCCAGGCAACCCCGCCGGCACCGAGCCGCCCTCAGCCTGCGCGCGCCGCCGGGACGTGGCGGCCCTTAGAGGCCGGGACGGCTGCCGCCGCGTGGAGCTCGAGGGCAGCGAGGCGCGGGCTCAGACATCCCCGGGCGAGCCGCGGCGGCGGCGGCGGCAAGATCACGACCGCAACCGGCCTCCCGCTCGCGCTTCCACCCCACGGCTGTTCCCTCCCGCGCCCCGGCGCTCCCTCCTCCTCGCCCGCCTTCCTTCCCCCCGGGCTCCCCGTTTGTTTTCATTGACCCCGACGTCGCTTTCACTTCCTGGATGAAAGGGGCCGGCTCGTCCCAAGAAACCCCTCCCCGGCGGCGGGGCTGAAGAGCGGGCGCGGCCTGCAGCCCAGCCGCGATGCCGGAGGCTGCGCGAGGGGGCCGGCGGGCGCGGCGCACCCTTGGCCTCCCAGCCTGGGCACCTGACTCCGCCTCATTCTTCCTCTGGCCCTCGGCCGGCGTTCCCGGGGCTCCCCACATCCTCCCCGCCCCCCCAATCACCGGAGAGGCTCGGACCGACCGTGCCCCGGGGCTAAAGCCTCCTAGGCCCGGCAGGCGGACTCCGCGGCGCGCGCAGCCCCCGGCCAACCCGAGGACTCGCTGCAGGAGCACAAAAGTCCCTACGTCTCGTAGGCCTCTCGGGTTTTCCTCAGGTCCTTCCGGTGGTGGTGTTTCAGGAGAATAAAAGATTACCCGTTTATGTTTCCCCCGTACCCTCCTCACATTCAGGGGGCCCAAGAAACTATCTCCTAGTTAGGCAGTGTGGCGCTGAAAATCCTCCGGCAAGGAACCGCGAGGGGCCCCAAGGGGAACTGTCACCACGCTGACAATTAACCTTAGCCACTACTTCATTTAGAATATAAAACATGGAACCGAACTTTGGAATTTATTTTATTCTAGAAATAAGGGCTTTCCCCTAGCTTTTATGATTTTTAAAAAATCCTGTTTGGAAATGATCATCTTACGTAATGACAATAATTCAGGTTTACTAAATGCTGGATCTTTAAGCAAAGCAAGCTCAGTGCTGCAGTTTTGCTTAGCATCACCAAATAGAGTAACACCTCTCTTTCCCGAACCGAATCCAGGCCTGTGCTGAAGCTTTTCTGATTTGGGTAAAAAGTCTTTGGGTATTCACTTGGAAATAAGGTGAGTTGTTGGATGGATGGATGGATGGATGGATGTGTAATAAATCGAATATAGTTACATGTCAACGATAGACTCCAAGTGGTGGTTGGAAGGCCGCGGCGATGAGGTAATAAAATTCAATATTTCTGTATGTTTGGAAGTTTTTCATCCTAAAATGTTTGGGGGTGGGATAAAGGGTGGTTTTGTGTCAGACTTGGTCAAATCCCTGCTGCATATTAGGTTTTGGGGGGAAAAGCCGAATACTCAAATTACTTCATTTTCTCATCTGTGTACCGTGGATGGTAAGAAAAAGGTCACCATCAAGAGTTTTCCTCAACTCCCCCGAGCCCTCATATAAACGGCGGCCCCCGAGTGGTGGGGGAAAGAAGCGCAAACTAGCAGCCCCGCCCAAACCGCGGGAGTTGACTCCTGGGAAACTCATCTAAAGGGGCGGGGAGCATTGGGACCTTTCTTGACTCGCGACCAGGTGGCGGTCAGATTGTGTGAGGCTTAGCCTGGAACCTCTTAAGGCATGGCTCCACCCCGAGAAGGTGCTTTCAAGGACACCGCAGAAGCAGACTGCCTCGCCATATGCCCGCTGTTCCCTAGGGGTCTGAGGAGAAACCTTTTAATTCCAAAAATGACAGCCGTATTCTCTAACTACAACATTCCACTCGTAGGCTGTTTATTTCTTTTGCCGGTTTCATTTTAGGAAGTGCGAGCATTACTACATAACTCTGAGGAAACCGGCTGTAAAATTTGCATATTTAACGAGAAGCGGTGCAAGTGTTCAGTACTGCTTCAACGACTGATGACAGCCATCTAAAGCGCCGGGTACCAGAGGGATAGGACCTAGCCAGACGGAAGAAAATTCTGAGGCTAAGCGCGCAGCCCGGGGGGGGCGGGGCCATCGGCCGTCCCGCCCCCGGCCCTTTGTGACGTAGAACAATGCCTGCCACGAGTCGGAACTGGGCTGCCTTTGCCTCTGGAAGCAAGTGACACGCGTGAAGGAACGCAGTTGTCATCTGGGGCCAATTTCAGGAATCATGAAGTTTGTATTCAGGTTAATCGTTTTCTTTTATGTATGGGGCATTTTGGGGGCTCAGGGACAAAAGGAAGAGGAAAGCACAGAGGAAGTGAAAATAGAAGTTGTGCATCGTCCAGAAAACTGTTCCAAGACAAGCAAGAAGGGAGACCTGCTAAATGCCCATTACGACGGCTACTTGGCTAAAGACGGTTCGAAATTCTACTGCAGGTAGGAAATGCTGTGAACTACTCCCGCATCCAGTTCATACATGATAACTAGCCTCCCTTTCTACCAACCAGAAGCCTAAGTGGTTGGTTGATTGGTTTGTTCTTGTAACAGTAAGGTTTGAGCCTTGTATTCCCGGGGCCGGGGGGAGGGGGGGGTGAGGGTGGGGGATTCCTACTGATATGCCTTAGTTCCCTATTGAACTATTACTTTTTAAATTGATAATGTTGGCCCAAGAGATTATCGGAAATACACTACCTCCAGACACCGACCCCCGCCCCCACCCCTGGGATCTATAGAACTCAGTTATGGAGCTGTCTGTAAGGATGTTCACTTTTTTCTTTTTTTTCCTCCGTATATTGGAGTCTCCTTACAGAGTATTAGGTAGGGTAGTTTAAGTGATTTTAACTGGCCTTCAGAGGCACGACACTTAGAGGCTGAGAGCCACTTTGCAACTGTATTAAAAAACCACCACAACAATAACCTTCCCTGGTGTCTTCTGGGCCCTGTGTTCTCCCACCTTCTCCCTCATCCCGCCACTGCCTACTCTGATTTAATTGATCATTTATTACTCAGAAGGAGAATGGCTTTTCTTCATCTGTGCTATTATCCTATGAAGATAGGGTTGGAGAAAGTTCTTAGTACTTACAAGAAAATAGATTGGGGCGCCTGGGTGGCTCAATTGGTTAAGCATCCAACTTGGGCTCAGGTCATGATCTAGCGGTTCCTGAGTTCAAGCCCCGTGTCAGGCTCTGTGCTGATAGCTCAGAACCTGGAGCCTGCTTCAGATTCTGTGTCTCCCTCTATCTGGCCTTCCTCTGCTCACACTCTGTGTATATCTCTCTCTCAAAAATAAAATAAATATTAGAAGAAAATAGATAAATTTAATAAGTAAAGATACAAATTTTAATTTTTGTTCAAATGACTTTTTGAGGCTAAACCTGTACCGTCATTTTTAGAACAAACTCAGAAAGTTTAAATGAGTTATTTGGACAAGCCATGCAGCTAGTTAGTGGCCAGAGACCCATTAAAAAAGTAACTGTTGAATCATTTCTGCAAAGATGGCAATAAAAAAGATGAGATGGTTCCTAATGACTAGCTTTGGGCAAATCATACTTCTTTCTGGCTGTTATGAAAGAAGTTTGAGCCAAACACTCCACCAGGGGGTTCAGAATGAGTGTTAATATGGGAAAAGAGTCAGAGAGGACTCCTATTTTAAATTATAACTAAGCGTCCAGATGTATTTTAAAGTTTGATTTCACTGATCTTAAAATCAGTTTACCTAAGTGTTGTTTTTTGGTTTTTTTTTACTATAGCCGCACACAAAATGAAGGCCACCCCAAATGGTTTGTTCTTGGTGTTGGGCAAGTCATAAAAGGCCTAGACATTGCGATGATGGATATGTGCCCTGGAGAGAAGCGAAAAGTGATTATACCCCCTTCATTTGCATATGGAAAGGAAGGTTATGGTAAAGTATTTTAATATTTATATCTTTAAGTTATATTTAAAAATAAATCCCAGCTAAAAAATAAATAAATCATAGCTTTGGGTATATATATCCAAAAGAATTGAAAGCAGGGTCTAGAAGAGATATTTGTATACTCATGTTCATAGCAGCACCATTCACAGTAGCCAAAAAGTGGAAATAACCCATATCCATCGACAGATGAATGGATAAACAACATATATACACATGCAGTGGAATATTATTCAGCCTTAAAAAGGTAGGAAATTCTGATACATGCTACAACATGGATGAACCTTGAGTACATTATACTAAGCCAATCACAAAAACAAATATTGTATGATTGCACTTATATGAGGTACATGGAATAGTCAACTTCAAAGAAGGAGCTGAGAAGAGGGTGGAATAGGGAGTTGTTTAATGGATGTAAAGTTTGAGCTTTGCAAGATGAAATAGTTCTGGAGATTGGTTGCACAGCAATGTGAATGTATTTAACTGTACTGAACCTAAAATGGTTACAGTGGTAACTATTTGTTACATGTATATCCCACAATTAAAAACTTTTGAATCACTAAAACAAACAAATATAACATCACAGGGGAAATATTTACAGAACTGTTGGGTCCGATAAACTTTAGCTGTATCTAGTGCAGGCCAGCTTGGTCCCCACTTTTTACATAGAATGAAAATAAGACATTGTTGGGAGACAGATCTCTAGCGAGTTCTTTCCCTCACATAATGGCAGTACTCATAATGATCCTGTATATTCTATAGGCTCTGCCTTTGTCATTTTTATGTATTTTAGTATATGTTATTTTATTATTACATAAATGTCTATAGTATATGCCTTTGGTAAGCAGTACCAAAGTCAAATTCATAAAACTCAGGAAACTGAAACATGATTTTAGAGTAAAAGGACAGTACTAGAACATAGAAAAAAAGAACATCTGAATATAACGACTGTCAATCACTGGTACCCAAATTCAGGTGAAGCCTTGAAATGTAGAAGAAATGAACTGCTTGCTTCAATATCTTATTTGAAATCTCACAATTAGACCTGAGAACCTGGGTAGAGCTGGTAAATGGGGAAAATGTTTGCAACTATTATGAAGACTCTTACTAACGAATAATAAAAATGACCTAGCCCTAGAAATGGATAGGTTCATAAACAAACAGCCCACTAACAAAAAAATACAAATAACCTGTAAATCTATGACAGTACTTAGTTTCATTAATAATTAAAGGGAAATTAAAACAAAGTGATTCACCATTTTCACTCATCAGATTATCAAAGGCATAAAAGTTGGCACAGGTATGGAAACACCAGCAGTCTCATGCCTTATTGCTGGGAATATAAATCATGTGACCTTGCTAGCAATTTCTATCAAAATTTAAAAGCACATATCCTCTGACCCAATAGCTCCATTTATAGAAATGTACACAAAGGTATATATAAAAAACCATTCATACAGACTTTTATTCGGTAGCAAAAGACTGGAAACTACCTGAGTATCCATTAATAAGGAATTATTTTAGTTAAATTATGGCATATCTATACAATGGATTATGATTCAGCCAGTAAAAAGAATGCAGTAGAGCCATATGTATTAGTATGTTAAAAATAAAATGGGATACAATGTATTCATGCAACAAGCATTTCTTGAGCATCAACTGCCAGGGCCAGTTCTAGGCACTGAGCATAAGGCAACATACATAGAAGAAACAATTTCCTATACTCAAAGAGCTTACATGTGAGGGGGGGCGTTTTCACATATGCATCATGTATCTACACAGATTATATGTGTAAGGATACACAGTCATCTGACGACATTAAGTGTTCCTGAGAAGGAAACCTGAGGGTCAAGGGTGACGAGATTTCTTCTTACCCTGTAGTATGTTGTACTATTTAAATTTTTTACCATGCATATGTATCAATTTTTCGAAAATTAATCTTTTAAATTACTAAAATTAAAGGTGGAGCTAAATAAAGAGGGACAGTTTTTAAAAGGGGAAAATGGTCAGCTTGGCAGAGGCAGTTTTTACTTTGCATTCTCAGTTAGGTCCTTGCTCCCTGTTGCTGTGTAAAGACTAGGAAGACAGAATCATTCCTTCCTCAGGCTATTTAGGACACTTGCTAACCCCACCTACTTAAAATACTTAGTATATAATGAAAGTCATTAAAGATTAGTTTTCTACGATGAGATATTGTCATTACTCCCAAATATTTCATTGAAATGGCACAACCTCTTTGAGGCTGTTTGGTTACCTCACTAATAGTAGTAATTCCCTCACCTCTTTCCAGTAAGAGCAGGGGATCATTGCACCGAATTGGACTAGAAAGAGGTTAGTGGTGCAAGGCCGACCCAGACTTAAAACTCCTAGAGACAGTTCCATGTAACTCCAACTTCATTTTCGATGCTTTTGGCCAATCATTTGGTCCCATCAAAATAGCTCCCATGGAACCACAATTTATATATCCTGTTTTTAGTCATAGAGGAATCTGGGAGAGGGAGAGAAAAAAAAAATTGGAGATAAATTAAATTGAATGCAATACTTGTCCAAAATTATTGTCATAGGTCAAGGCCAATTCGAGGCAAAATGATATAGGCAGAGTATGCCTTTCAGACTCTTTAATCTCATTTTAACCACATCCCTCATCAATAGGTGCTCATCCATCCTATTGAGCCCCCTTACCCCTCAGCAAATGACCACTTAGGTTTCCTTTTCTGAAACTAATTTATGCTTAACTATGAATGACTACCCTGGCTGCCTAAGCTATGAATAAACCAGACCCCTGCTGTAGAGATACACAAGTTTAACTTTGAAGAAGTTAGTTCATATTTAATTTGAGGTTTCTCCAATACACATACAAATGATGAATCTCATTAGTAACACCACCAACACTTTTGTTTTACACATAAGGAAACTGAGGCCCAACAAAAGTATGTTCTTTGGAGCATACTTAACTGCTGGTTACCTGCCAAATATGTAGGATTAGACTACTTAAAAGATGTAGTGAAGATGTAAGTAACTGCTTAACAAACAACTTCTTGATCAAATAAGCTTTTTAAAATAAGTTATTACTCAGGGCGCCTGGGTGGCTCAGTCGGTTAAGCGGCCGACTTCGGCTCAGGTCATGATCTCGCGGTCCGTGAGTTCGAGCCCTGCGTCGGGCTCTGTGCTCACAGCTCAGAGCCTGGACCCTGTTTCAGATTCTGTGTCTCCCTCTCTCTGACCCTCCCCCCGTTCATGCTCTGTCTCTCTGTCTCAAAAATAAATAAACATTAAAAAAAATTTTTTTTAAATAAATAAAATAAGTTATTACTCATTTTTAAGTTACTTGCATAAGTTACTTATGTTACTAACACCAGCTATAACTTTATTTTAGGTAGTACTTGAAGAAGGCTTTCCTCTGCACGGTATCCTTGCTTCATGTCACAGAGCACCCTTGCATGTCTTGAAATGCATGTGACTTTTTAGTACTTTAATTAACAGTACATGTGGTATGTATAGATTCTTTACATTAACTCCTGTGTCTTTGATTTGCTTCTCTAAATACAAGTCATTCTATAGCAAACTTACCTTTTTCATTTTCTCTTCTTTCTGCTCTAATTTCTTTGTGAGAGAAAACCTGATTGGCAATATTTTCTGCTTTTACAGCAGAACTATTCAGAAACTTCATATGTACGTGCAATATTTTTTCTTAAGTTGAATTTGTGTTTGAGGTTATCTTTAATTATTATGATTAGTTATTTTCCTGTCATAAGGAGATTATAACTGGACAGAATAGGAATGGATTTTGTAAAACTGATCATTGAATTAATCTGTAGCTCTTTTACTCTAATGTCAGGTATGTGATATATTGCATGGGACTTCATTAGTCACATGATGATGCAGAGGTAGATTTTTCTATGTCTTGGCTTTGAAGGTGACTGATTCACTTCTTTTGGCTATAACTTTCAAGTTCTTTTCTCTTTGGGTTATATAAATACTTTAGCAAGAATTCTTCACTGTTTCATTAAAGAAATCACTATTTCCTTCAAAGAACAAATAGCCATTTTAAAAATAAACCAGAGGGATCATTCATTCAACAAATATTTGAGTGCCTATAATGGATGAGACCCTGGTAGACTCTGGAATATCCTGGTGACACAAGCTAACTGCTGCCTCTTAGCAAGTCATTTCAGTAGGTTATTTTTATGAAACAGTCATCTGAAATAGCCCATAGGTTGTTAAAATCATCTGTGATATCAGTTAATAGGTTAACTTTATTAAAGAGAACTACTCAACTTAATACTTAAAATTCTTTATTATGATTAGAAATTGTTTCATAAAATTGTTACTGGATTATTCTGTCATTGCACTTATGTTTTGATGTCTGTAAAGGGGTGGAAAGATAAGTCTATGGAAAAATGTTTTATTTATGCTTTCAAATAACTATACAATATCATTTTTTAAAAGATTACTGATTTACACTTTGAAATTTTTCTGCCCATTTACTTCTTCTCTGCACCAGCTCCCTCCTGTATAATGATGGGGTAAATTAATAAAAATTACACAATCTGTATTTTAATTTAACCAGGAAATAAGGGCCCATGAGGTCCTTAGAACTGATTTGGTTTAAAACATGGAAAATACCTCCTTAAAAGTAAGCCAAGTAGGTAGTTTTTATAAATATGAAATAATATAATCATGATGTTATAATGGCTACTTGTGAATAAATATGTGAACTTTATCTTCATCAGTTAAACTGTTAAAAATTATACCTTTAGCAGAAGGCAAGATTCCACCTGATGCAACATTGATTTTTGAGATTGAACTTTATGCTGTGACCAAAGGACCACGAAGCATTGAAACATTTAAACAGATAGACATGGACAATGATAGGCAACTCTCTAAAACTGAGGTAATTCAAACTAAGTTCCACGTGTACAGTCTCATTTTTTTAATCACAATTTAAAGACATCCATGTTACAGCTGTTATTTTTTAGCTCTACTAAGTATGGGCTGATTACATTGCTTTTAATAGAGCTGATTACTAAGGGGCCACTGGGTTGCTCAGTTGGTTAAGTGTCCAACTTTTGATTTCAGCTCAGGTCACGATCTCACAGTTCGTGGGTTTGAGCACCACATGGGGCTCCGTGCTGACAGAGGGGAGCCTACTTGGGATTCTCTCTCTCCCTTTCTCTCTGTCCCTCCCCTGCTCTCTCTCTCTCAAAATAAATAAACTTTGAAACAAAATAGAGCTGGTTACTAAAAAATCTAAGCTCCAAGAAGAAAATGTGCTTTTTGAGTATAAAACTTGTAACTGAGTCATCCTGTTCAGCTGCCTTTCTCCCTGCCAGAGGGTCATTAAAATACCAAGCTAATTTCTACAGGGCATCCCCAGTTTCTAGACTACAGGAACAAATCTCGTTCAAACACCACCATAGGAATTTGGAACAGGGCAAATAATTTCCACCTCACAGGATTGTGGGGATTACAGGAAATTCTGAAAAGGGCTAGCAAGCATCATCTTTATGACAACTTATGAGGTAGACACCTGTCATTATCTCTATTTAGAGAAGGGGGAAATGATGTTGAGGAACTGGCTAAGGTCACGCCACTGTAAGTGACTTCATCAGATTGCAGCTCAGCAGTCTGGCTCCATTTCTGTGCTCTTAACCATGGCCTACCCTGCCTCTTTCAGGGAATTTCCAGCACAGATGTTTCAGGGCTAGTGTTTGTACTCTTGAAGACTGGTGCCTTACCTAGTCTCACTGACTATACCCTTTTGCCTTAAATTGAGTAACCCAATTGTCTGCCCTCTTGTTTGAAAACAGTTTAACAGGCATGGCTCTACCACCTAAGTGATAAAAGGTACCTGAGTCATTGATTTCAGGAGACAAGTAAGCCCCCTTTCTCGGGTTTTGTTTTTTTCCTCTCCATCCCTAGTCCTTCCCCCACCCTGATGCTACTTCCTCCTCCAGGGTATTAGTAAGGACCTTCTCCTGAAGGTCCTTTGCTGCTCACCAGTGGAAGAGGAATATGTGAATGTGAACATACCCCATTCCTGAAGAAGGAGGACAATTAGAGGGCTGGAAAATTCATCCCAGTATGTGCTTTGCGTTGACTCCGTATGACTTGTAGAGTGAACAGCAGCAGATGAATTCACATGGGACCCAAGAGCTCAGCCTATGCACACAGACCATTCATTATCAACTGCATCCAAAAAGGCATGTTCTGCGGTATGAACACTCCCTCAGGAGACCTTATCAGATCTTTAGTTTTTTCGGGAAAATAAAAGTAGAGAAAGTCCAAAAACAGTGACCTGCTTAGCTACCATCTGCCCAGATGTCTCTCAGGTGTCGCCTGCATTATCACTAGATGGTCAGAGTGATTTTCACATGCTTGAATAACAATAGCTATCTTTTATTGACATCTATAAATATTACTCTAATCCTTACATCAATCCTACCGTAAAGGTACTGTTTCCCTCCTTCTACAGATGACAGAATTGAGGTTCAAAGACGTTAAGTTACCTGTTCAAGACCACACAGCCAGTATATGACAAAACCAGGATTTGAAATATGAACTAAAAGAAACTTCCTCCCTTCATCATCAGATTGTGTCAATTATTTCCTTAGTATAAGGTGGGAGAGAAGGGGAATACACTACATTAAGGTTATGTTCTTACCCACTGCCATTTTGTACCTCTCCACTACAGTGTACTAGAAAAGTACATTTTGAGGGTCAGTATATTTACTTAGAAACTGAGGAAGATTTGAGGTTCTTTAAAATTCTTTTCACCTTCATAGGATTGCTGAGGCTCAACTGGAATAAAAATGTATCTCCCTCAATAGGACTTAAGTCCCATTTGAGAACAGTTTATATATACTTCATTAAGATCCATTGATCATTCTAAAATAAAGTCTACTCATGATGGATTGAGTTGGGATCTGTATTGCTAAATACCTCTCAGAGTTCAACTTTAGCTTTCAAAAATAGTCTTTCCTCTAAAATGCCCAGCCTTGGGATGCCTGGGTGGCTCAGTGGGTTAAATGCCTGACTTCAGCTCAGGTCATGATCTCATGGTTCATGAGTTCAAGCCCCTCATCGGGCTTTGTGCTGACAGCTTAGAGCCTGTAGCCTGCTAAGGATTCTGTGTCTCCCTCTGTCTCTGCCCCTCCCTTGCTCATGCTCTGTGTCCGTCTCAAAAATAAACATTAAATTTTTTTCTAAAGTGCCCAGCCTTACTGAACATTATCTCCAGATTATTGCCTTGCTGAACATTATCTCCAGATTATTACACACTGCTTTCTATAGTTATTACATAAATTAGCCCTTGCCAGTGGAAATATAATTGAGTCACATATATAATTTATTTTTTCTGAGTTTATTTTGAAAGACAGCTTGGGGTGGGGGGGAGGGTGGGCAGGGAGACAGTGAGAGAGGAAGAGAGAGAATCCCAAGCAGGCTCCACACCGTTAGTGCACAACCCAATGTGGGGCTAGATCCCATGAACTGTGAGATCATGACCTGAACCAAGATTAAGAGTGGTATGCTTAACCGACTGAGCCACCTGTGTGCCACAAGTAATGTACATAATTTAAACACTTTTAGTAGCCACATCTTAAAAAACAAAAATAAACAGGTGAAATTAATTTTAATAGTATGTTTTGTCACTCAGTATATCTAAAATATTTCCACTTCAACATGAAATCAAAAATAACCAGTGAGATATTTTTTGTTGTCTTCAAAATTTGTTGTGTATTTTACCCTTATAGTAGTAGCATATCTCAATTTGATCTAGCCACATTTCAAGTGCTTAGTAGTCACATGTGGCTAATAGAAATGTCATATTATACAGAGAAAGAATACTTAAGAATACCTTTTCTTAAGGGGCACCTGGGTGGCTCAGTCAGTTGAGTGTTCAGCTGTCGATTTCGGCTCAGGTCATGATCTCATGGTTCATGAGATCGAACCCCATGTCACCTCCATGCTGTCAGTGTGGAGCCTGCTTGGGATATTCTCTCTCCCTCTCTCTCTGCCCCTCCCCTGCTCATGTGCTCTCTCTCTCTCTCTCTCTCTCAAAATAAACATAGAAAAAAAAGAATATCTGTTCTTTATTTGACATTATTATATAGAGATTATCATATGGATTTGAAGGAGAGTTATAGAAGCATAGAAAATTAAGAAAATTAAATTTTATTTCAAAAATTATGGTTGAGTTTTATTGATAATAGAATATATTCATTAATTTTAGAGATTATAAAAATGCCAATTTGGATTTTATTCACTAATAGAAATCCTTAAGGATGATTTTCCTTTCATAATGTGGACAGTGTAGATTACTAGAAAACACTTAAGTTTCAACAAAATTCATTTCCGATGTTAATCTTTGAGTATGTACAACTAACATCTATAACCTCAGGGGAAGCTAATTTGAAGATGTTTCTTTTCAGAAAATTGCTTTAAAGGTGAAAAAATAAAACCTCAAATAGCTTTTAACAATTTTTTATCACTTATTATAAGTAGATTTCAGTTTCCTTATGTAAACATTTCCTTAAAGTTACTGGATATTTACTGTGGTACTTTTTTATTAAAGACATATTTTGGCCCTCTAGATAAATAATTACCTGAAAAGGGAATTTGAAAAAGATGAGAAGCCTCGTGACCAGTCATATCAGAATGCAGTTTTAGAAGATATTTTTAAGAAGAATGATCATGATGGTGATGGCTTCATTTCTTCCAAGGAATACAATGTATATCAACATGATGAACTATAGTGTATTTTATTTCTAAATTTTCTTAGCTACTTACTGTACTTTATATATAAAAGAGTTACTTTTCTAGAACTTGTATTTTCTGTTTTCCCTCCATGAGAACATATTTTGATCCCCTCAATACATGTAATTTTGGCATAATAAATGTGTTATTTTGCAGATTTAACTTTCAGGAAAGATAATTGTGTTTCCGGTTGCTTTATCCTGTGAACACGAATAGTGGCACCATGAAATAGACCTCTTCATTCCAGTAGGCAGTTCTCCCCCTTCAGGAGATAGGAGAACACCTATGTCAAAATCGATGAGGTTCTTCCCAGTTCTAACTTTAATAACATGTATACATATCCAATTTTTAAAATATTCAATAAGGACCCAGGAATTAACATTTCACTTGCTGATACATTTCATAGCATTACAAATGAAAGGATAATATAAAAATGACAGGACTAGGGCGCCTGGGTGGCTCAGTCAGTTAAGCGACCGGCTTCAGCTCAGGGCATGATCTTGCTGTTTGTGAGTTCGAGCCCTGTGTTGGGCTCTGTGCTGACAGCTCAGAGCCTGCTGCAGATCCTGTCTCCCTCTCTCTGCCCCTCCCCTGCTCGCACTCTCTCTCAAAAATAAATAAACATTTAAAAAAAAATTTTTTTAAATGACAGGACTGAACAAATCTTCCTTTGGTATGCATATAGGAAAATATTACTTGTACAATTCTGTCCCACAGAGAGCCTTAACACCGTCGCTGTACTCCTTGGTGCAAGCTCTGGCCTTGGGTCATTATTCCAGTGGGGAATGTTTAAAGATATTTGATCAGACCAAAGACTTTGTGTCTCTTATAGCAGACATAATAAAGTCTATACTGCTCTGAGTCTGTACTTTTTCAGACATCATTATAAATGTGTTATTTCCTCTGGCCTCCTGTAGGCCTTTAGATCTATCATCCCTAATGTTTTGTCTTGATAGTCTTAAATTGATGCCATGGCATCTAGTTTCCAGTTCCCTTTCTCTATGTGTCTCTATCCTGTCAGTCACTTCATTTTACAATGTTCTTGTTATTGATCATGAATGAGCATTACAAACTCCTATGCCATCAAATTTTTGAAAATGTGTAGAATTTATTTTACACATAAGGATATGTGAGGATATCAAATGAGGATACAAATGGGAACATACACTGCCATGGCAATCCCGTGTCACAGTCAAATCATGACATCCAATTTGTTGAGAACAGGAGGTAAGAGATGCTGTAGAAGATCACACTGGTGCCAAAGAAAGGACACATTATTTATCAGAACATGTAAGGTTTTGCCTACTGCATATGTAGGAAGGTATGGTCAGGAAATAGCTCTGTTCAAGACATGTGAGTTCAAAACAAAGCTTTTTCCATTTTCTGAAACTTGCCCTTTCCAAACCATCGATACACTGCCAGAAATTCTATTACCTAAAAGTGCAGGGGTAACACAAAAACCACCAGATTAGTGGATATCACAGATCCATAGCACTGAGTTTGACACTTCATAAAACCAAAACATTCACTATCTTTTTTTTCCTCCCAGTTCTTCATGCCTGTACCCAGTTTTGTAAACTCTTTACTTGCTAATCGCGAATTCTTGTTCTTTGACTTCCCTCAGGAAAACCTCCACTGGAAATGACTCCCATTATCTGTATCCATACAAAAAAAGTCACTAGAATATTTTGCCATCAGTATACTCGTATTTGCACTTGACTCATATATTCTGCTCAAAACAAAAATACTGTGGAAGGAAGATATACAAGGAAATCATCCCTTTATACAAACTATTCACAATTCTATCCTGTCCCATTGTTTTCAAAGTGCTTTTAAACTTATGTTTTTAAAATTTATAGATGATATTAAATGAAGATTGATTCAAAAACCCTAGTCACATTTAAATAAACAGTAACATTTTAATCATTCTACGTGCAGACAGGCATCAGATGTTTTATATTTTCATGATTGTTTTATGCTTTCACAGGCATATACGAGTAGATACCTAGTATCACTACATTTTGAGTTCTAGAATTTTAACATCACTTTTGCAATTATTTTAATAAGGGTGTCGAGTAAATTAATAATTTAGGTTGTCTGTGTATGAAAAATTTCAGATGTCTTACAGAGTAGATGAAAATGAGCTCTCAGAACTAAATATGTTAAATATTTTAAACATTTTCAAAGGCAAAAGATAAAGGTGTCCTAGTTGCCTTAACTATTTTTTTTTTCTAGCTGCCTTACCTTGACAGCAGTGAGTTTTTATAAAGACAAAACTAGGGAGCATGTGTATGATACAGGACAGCAGCCCATTACCACTAACAGTCTCCCTGTTAACTGTGTACACAAAACCCCACACTGAGCTCAGTGTGCTTTTAATTTGATACCGCAATTAAATATTTAGGATTACATTAAATTATTAACACATTTTTCTCATTTTACCAGACCTAAGGCAGTGGGTAAGGCACCATAAAGTCACCACATTTAACCTCTTGTCATTCTTAAATGTTGACTTAAAAGCCAATTAAAACCAAAATTGATATTGAGAAAAATCGCTGTGTAAAGTTAAGATGATAGACTGAATTCCCAAGTATACTTCTAAAGTAACTGGCAGATTTTATGAAGGAATCGCTATGTTTTGAATATTTAAACCTTTTTCACATAAACAATATTAACCTTTATGGCAATTTATAGGATAGAAACTATTATCTTCCCTTTTATCGCTGAAGAAAATGATGCCCAAACAGGTTAATTTCTCTTTCCTCTCCCTCTTTACTTTGCCACAATTCATCAAAGCAAACCTAGAAAATTTTGGAAAGGTGTGTGGCACAGGTGCACCTAAAACACTAGCAAGGTACGTTCATTATTTTTGTTTTATTTCATCCTCTTGTGCCAAACATCAAAACAAGGAACTGCATGAAGTCTCACATACTTCTGCCCATCGACGGAGCACTGAAAGCACCCATAAACCGTCTCCCTTTTGAAGTTCCCCATTCCACAGAGTATGCAAGGTCCTTTTGGAATGTTGTGATTAAGTAAGTTAACTCGGATATGAGTCCCTTCTTTGAGAGAAATATCAGTCATGCCGAGAGGTTTGTCATAGTAGTCAGAAAAAAGATCATCTAAGTAAAGCTGTGAACGAGAAATGGCATCCATCACTCTTCTATCTAAAAGCACAAAAACAGAAATGTGTTACAGGTCAAATAAAAAATATATAACCAAAGTGCATTTATAAATACGTGAATCTAAACCATCAGTCATGAAATGATTTTACTTTTAGATTGTAATTCTTCCTTAGCAGACAGGAGTACTGAACAGATAAACTCAAGTGTTAATCTGAGAAGGAAAAAAAAAAATTGAAATACTTTTCAACAGACATACTTCTCTCAAATAGTATATTCCTCAATCTGTAGAGCAGCGCAAACGTTGCAGTTTCTTCCCTTTCAAAACCTCCTTTTGACACTGAAGTGACACAAAGGTCTGTAAGAAAATTTTTTGATGTTATTACTGGAACAACTCACATTTTATTGGGAGTTTTAGTTGTGGTTGATGAATTCTGGCACATGTCATTCACTGTATTTTTTAAGTTAAATTTTCTATATTTTTGGAAAAGCTAACATTCACATGGTACAAAATCCAGAGAACAAAAGGGGGATACAGTGATGAGTTTCCATCTAGTCTGGATCCCAGCCTCAGTTTTCCACCTCAGAAGTAACCACTGTTAAATTTCTTGAGTATACTTCCACAAATACTCCATATATTTTACAAGCATAATGGAATATATACGTATGTATGTATGCACATAAAATTATTTAGGCTCAAATAGTTAAACACTACACACATTTATTTAAAATATCTCTTAGGATTCCATGTCAGGTGCCCTAGTGCTACGTCATTCTTCTTAATGGCTTCATAATGTTCTGTATTGTGGATATGCATCATTATTAAACTAGTTATTGATCGTAGATCTTAAGGGTATTTCCAATCTTTTGCTATTACAAATTGAATATCCTTATACTCATATCACTTTGCATATGTATATCTGTAGGATAAATTCCTAAAAGTGTAGGATATGCACATTTTACATTTTAATGGATATATCAGTTCTATCAGTTGACACTGCTCCTAACAATCACAATAACTGTAAAAACCTACATCTGAAGCATCCCAAATAGGCTGTAAGTAGCATGTTTTGTCACATTTCTGGATTCCCTATTCCCTCTTCCCACAGAACTGCAAAAACAAAAACAGGTCTACAAATGTTTATAAATTACCATGGTTAGGGGGCTCCCTCACCTAGTGCTTTGAGCTGGTTGGCCCCCTAATCTTAAAGACCTGTGAAATTTAGCGGTCTACAGTGAACTGCACTGAGGTATCATATAAGGTATATAAAGTACTGTATAAAGTATATAAAGACAATTTTAAGGTAAGTATTTGTATTAAAGTTATTTTTTAGAGAGAGTCGGGGTGAAGCTGGTCTATGGTAGGTAAAACTGAAAAGAATTTGTCTTTGGGTACCCTAGTTTGGGCACTGACCCCTGCGGGCATCTTGCCTACCCACTCCTCTATTTGCCATCATCAAAAACTACCTATTAGAAGGTCATTTATTATCTCTCTATGTAACTCAAGGAATACTTTGCCAATGGCATTGCACTTGAGCTCTTATCTATAATTGCAAGTTGGGTGGCGGGGTGTCTACAGCTTTCACCAGGCAGAAAAGAGGTAGTGGGTGAATATAGACAGAGGGTCTTTCCCAGCTACTTTACCCAAGCATATGATTGACAGTGTTGAGAGCATCATTCTTCTACAGTCACATAGAGAATGTATGCGTGTGTTTCCCATTAAATTCTTAAAAATATAATCATTTCAGCGTTTCGTGCAAATCATTCACTCACCAAAGGCACCATCCAAGTAAACGAAGAGTTCAAAAACACTGAAAGCTATGGTTGTGTGTGCTGGAAAAACAATAGCTTTGTCCCTTCCCTTGGGATTCTGTTCATCCATAAAATGAAACTATAGTAAATAAATAAATAACATTATTAAGGAGCACAACACATAAAGACAGCTTCTTGGAGAAAGAAAACAGTTCATACAATCCTACCATTAAGACAAAAACTAATTATTTGGCAATCAAAAAGAATGACTCTTGCCATTTGCAACTACGTGGATGGAACTAGAGGGTATTATGCTAAGCAAAATTAGTCAAGAAAAAGACATGTATCATATGACTTCACTCATGAGGACTTTAAGGTACAAAACAGATGAACATAAGGGAAGGGAAGCAAAAATAATATAAAAACAGGGAGGGGGACAAAACATAAGAGACTCTTAAATATGGAGAACAAACAGAGAGTTACTAGAGGGGTTGTGGGAGGGGGGATGGGCTAAATGGGTAAGGGGCATTAAGGAATCTACTCCTGAAATCATTGTTGCACTATATGCTAATTAATTTGGATGTAAATTCAAAAAAAATAATAATAAAATTAATAAAATAATTCAAACTTAAAAACAAATTATCCCATTGAATGTAACTGTTTATACCAGAGGTCCAAGTGGTCCAATGGGGTCTCATGATCTAGGAAATACCACTCACCACTTTCTCACTAACACTGGCACTTAGTGCTACAACAATAATGCTAACATAGAAACCTTTTCTTTTCAACCACAAACCAACTGTTTAAGTGCTACAGTTGTTTTTAGCCTACCCTGTCTATTGTTCTAAAGTCCCCAGAGTTTTCAGCAGCTTTCCAAAGCAATCATCAACTTATTTTCCAAAGTAATCTCCGACAATTAAATGTTTCAGTTTGTGCCCCTGAAATGATCCAATGTTAAACAATTCAGTAGGCAGCTAAACATAGCCACTGAACAGAACCTTTATTTGCAAAGACTTTAAAAGTTTTTCACTGAACGCTAACAATTGGTTTTAATAAAGCCAATCAAGTGTCATTATTATGTGTCATTATTATGTGAATGACAAAGACAAATAATACGGAGCTTTTTAAAAACTAAAAACAAGTTCCAAGAGGTTTTTTAAAAGTATTTAACATTGAATGAAGCATGTTTGGCCATTGACAATGTTATTTTAGAAAACTTAAAATAAAAATATAAAATCAACTTTTAAAAATTCAAGTATAAAGTACATCACTTAAAAATAAAATCAAGGGGCACCCGGATGGCTCAGTCGGTTGAGCATCTAACTTCAGCTCAGGTCATGATCTCATGGTTCATGGGTTCTAGCCCCACATCGAGCTCTCTGCTGTCAGCACAGAGCCTGCTTCAGATCCTCTGTTCCCCTCTCTACCCCTCCCCTGCTCATGCTCTCTCTCTTTCAAAAATAAACATTTTAAAAAATCATTAAAAAATAATAAAAAAATAAAATCAAGAATTCAACATAAGCATTCTTAAAACTTCATTTAAATAGCAATAGGAGAGACTTCAGTGTAAATTATTTCATAAGGATTAGTGTTTTGTTTGCATTATGTTCCACATTTAGAATCCAAATTTTCTTGGATTTTTTTAAAACTCTCAAACAAAACCATTACTGTGCAAAATCTGATATACACTTGCAGCTCTTTAATCTCAACATTTGACAAAATACACGTCTCATTAGAAATTGAGTACTATGTAAAAATTCCCATTGCAGCTTTTTAGTAAGAGAAACTTAATGAGTGTGGTTTACCCGCATGGCTTCCCCACGAATTCCAGCATGCACAGACAGCGAGCACTGTCGTGTGGTTCGAATGCTTTCCATGACCACACACAATACTGCCTTTCTGCTGCTTTTTGTCTGACGTATCAAGCTGTGGTCAAAATTAATTTTTCTGGAAAAAAAAAAAAGATTCACAAGAACCTGTCACATCTAATTACATATTATCAAGTACATTTTTGCTGTCATGTGTTACTCATTCCCAGTCCACCTTAACCAAAAGTAAATCCAGGCAGGTCTAATACAAATTACAAAGTATGCTCAAAAGCCATTAATGATCTGCCTCTCCTTTCTGTTTTCTTAAAACATGCTTATTATAGGATTCTGTTGGAGGAGACCCCCTTAGTATATTTGTTGCATGCAGATTAGTACATTCTTTTCATCTGATAATTTGGCACCAAAGCAATTTTGGACCAATTTAGGACCAAAGCAATTCTGTGGAACAATCAAAAATCCTGTTTAAACCAAATGATTTTGGCTATCTACCCTTATCTAAAGCCTGGATATATTGCTAATTTGTAGTATTTCAATCAAATGAAAGAATTAAATTACATTAGACAATAGATAGAACCTGAATGTTTTAAGCATTGTTTATAACGAAGTTTACATAATTACGATATTTAATGAAAACACTCAAGTACATTAAGTATTATTCTACTGACCGTGTAGTAATTTCCTTGAGTAATGTCGATACTTCCACTTCATGTTTGGTCACCACACCAAATGAAGCTTTCACTGCAACAGAATCTGATCCAGTGACATTAATCCCAACATCATTCACAATATGGTTGCCTCGCCTTCCATAGAGTGAAACATCTGATTCATCTTCATAATTCAGTAACTGATAAGATGAAATACCTTTAAGAAAAGGAAATCAATATTTTTTAAATGTCTTGAATTCATTTAATATGTTATATGTAGTAATGCATTAATTTACTATGTAAGACTTCATCACACGTTGAGAAGAAGACACGTTACGTGTTGAGAAAGGCAACGTGTCAAGCCAAGATTTAAAATAGCATTAATTTGACAACAAAAATAGAGTACTTAAAAGAGAACTCAAGTTCTTCGTTCCACCAACAGAACTCTATAAGCTTTAATATCCACAGAGTGGTTGAAAGAAAAACAAGTGTTTATAAGAAATACTTTGTCAAAATGTCAATTTGTTTTCTAAACTGTTTTAAGAAAACAGAAAGGAGAGGCAGATTGTTAATGGCTTTTGAGCATACTTTGTAATTTGTATTAGACCTGCCTGGATTTACTTTTAGTTAAGGTGGACTGGGAATGAGTAACACATGACAATAAGATACATTTCAGTTTACCAATTGCAATAACTGAGCCATAAGAAATAAATGTAAATTAGTTTCATCTCGTGACCATGTAAATAGGCAAGTCAGATCTCATTTTATAGATGAAATCTATAATCTATTTTGTCATATTCTAAGTTGATTTGGTCAAAACAATCTATAAGATAAGTGAAATAAAATTATACAATAAAAGATTTTACAAAATATGTTGGAAAATTTTTCAACCAATAAGATTTGATACTATACAAATTTTAGATATTATTAATCTTATTACTACTATCATAAGAAAAGTTGCTTTTATCAATGAAAATGTGTAAATATTACAAAATAAGTAGTACATACAACCTGTTTAGATTGTTGTAATACAGCCAATGAGCAGTCGCTCTGAAATAGACATTAAAACTTACCAGCTGAAATTTCTCTGTCTCCTAGAAGAATATCTTTCAGTGTAAAAGGTGTTGAAGTAAATTTATATCTGGGAAAGAAAAAGCATCGCTTCTTTTTTACCACCAGACTTAGAGGCTGGTATTTGTCAGCCTCACTGAGGCTTGGAACAGGAACTAATCTCCCTCCATCTCCAACTTGCTTGACAAAGCTCTTGGTAGCAGCAGCAAACATATTAATATGACATCAAAACGTCATCAACTGCAACCCTTAGATAACAAATCCATATTTTCAAAGAAAACCAGGCACAACCCTAAGCCTTCCTTGATTTTAAATATAATTAAACACATTAAAAATACAAAGCCTGGTTTCACCAAGTAGCTTACCAGTGTACAGTTCACAACACTGCCTCCCCTGGTGTGCTCAGGTAATGAATTATAGATCAACCGCGTAAAATGATATACTTACTGAAAGCAGTCAATTTGGAATTGCGGTCTTTAAGCACTAAAATATACACAGAAAACTAATCATTTAAAAATACTACCAATGTCCTTGATGAGGGTTACTGTTGATAGTAGTTTGCCAGTTTTGAGGAAACATCTAGTCCTCTGGGAAAAAGGCAGTTTAGGCACTCACCTTAGCCCTGGACACCATTTTTAGTGGACCTAGTCCAAAGGGAATTCCTTCACAAGTTTGCCATGCCAACGTTGGCAATAGTAAGGTGCTATTTTGAATCCTTATGGTATACAGTTCACTCATTTTCTTTCTTGTATGTTACAAAACCAAGTAATTAATATAAATTCATTGAATATAGGGAAGCAACTGTATGCAGACAACTAAGAAATAACAAATGAAAGTTTATTTGTATATATGCATAAATATATGTACAAATATATACAATATATGCATAAATAACTAGAATTCTAACACGTATATAAATAACTAGAAACTACAACTTAGGGGTTTCTCACTCTGTAGCTGGCACATAGACAACTCTGAAATAGCACTGCGTTTATTTTGTTTCATCATCATTATCTGTTACTCAACCCTTAAAGAGAGCTGAATAAAGTTTGGGCTTAGGATATCATGGCGAAAAATAAGTTTTAGGAACAAATCTGAGTGCTGAAATATTGTATTGCCCTAATTTTGTGGATGTTAATATATGTTGAAATAGTGGCTATGTATATTTATGGTAAGATACTCATTAAAACCTAACAGTAGTAGTAATCGCTATACATACATATACAGAGGGGATAGTGGAAGACAGAATAGACTTAATTCAAGCCTCAAATAATATAAATCAATTTGATTAGATCCTAAACACTTTTTATTTGCTTTCAAGCATCCAGGGCTCACATGTAACCAAAAAACAAACAAAAACCCACCAAAACCAAAAAGAAAAAGTTTTTAATAATGTCCTTTTGTGTGAAAAGCATAGTGTAATCTTCAACACAGAGAAAGCACAGGGAGTCATTTCCCAAGTGCCTAGCAAACCCCTAAGCGACACTTCCACCGTCGCTCTCTGATCTCCACCAAAGGCGGTGCATCCCAGGCAATCGCAAGTACGACTAGCAACACAGGTGTGCAGAAACAGCATTTAATTGGAGCCCACACAAAAGCCTTCGTTTACACCTAACGGGCCTTGCTCAAATTGGTCGGCCCGCATTCCTCTCGAGACGAAAGCCTAGATACAATGGAGACTACCCGGCGGGAGGGGGTCTCCGGACATTCCTGAGAGCTCCTCCAGGCAGGCCTCGAATCGGGAGAGCCCACCGAAGCCCTCAGGGGCGGATAGACCGCGAATCGCAAGCTTAGGGGCCAGGCCCGGGGACGCTCCGTAGCAATTTTGCATTTAGAATTTTGAAATCTTTTTCATAAAGTGACGCAACCCCGATTAACTTCCCCCAGCCCCACCACCAAGAATGCTGAGCTCAGTCTTCACATAGTGTGAGGCTCGCCGACCGACAAGCCGCCTCTCCGGGCCGGAAACCGCCTGTTTAAGGACACAAAACTGCGGCCTCCTCAAGGCCATGGGGGGAGCAGAGAAACGAGCACCCGGGAGCCGCGGGACTACAGCGGGGTACTGGCGGGAGCGAGCGGGACCGGGAGAGGGGCGGAGTCTGAAAGAAAAGGGGCGGGCCGGACGCCCAGGAGACCCGCGAACCGGCGGGCGGGGCCCACCTTAGAGTAAGACCCGCAGCCCAGACAGCGAGGGGGCGTGGCCGGCGCTGCTGCACCGAGGCTCCGCCTTCGCCCGTCCCCTTCGCAAGAGGGACGCAAGCCGGGAGGGAAGGGGGAGTCGGAGGAGGCGGCACCGCTGGAGCGCTCCTCTCGGGGACCGGCTGACCCGGGGAGCGAGGACGTCGCTCGGCACCGCTCTTCCGCCTGCCGCCAGACCGTCCTTTCTTCGCTATGTCCCAGAGCAGGCATCGCGCTGCGGCCCCGCCGCTGGAGCGGGAGGACAGCGGGACCTTCAGGTCAGCACCCGAACGGTCGCGGCCAAGCCGGGCAGGGCCGGGAGTGGTGGGCACAAGAGGCGGGGCGGGAGAGCCCGCTTTCCAGCGGCATTCTGGGTAGAGCTCCCTCCCGGCGCTTTCGCCCGCGCGGCTGCGGGCGGACCCGCCGGCACTCAGCTCCGCCCTCCCGGCGGCGCGCGGGCCGGGGTCTGCGGCCTGGCCCCGCCCCGCTTGCGGCCTCGGTGCGCGCGCGGGGTGGGCGGAGATGGCCCGCGGCTGCCGCCCGGGAGGGGGTTTATGTGGGGTTGGTCCTGAGAGGTAGCAGCACCCAAGACCCGAGCGAATCCTCCCCACCCGCTTTTAAGTTGTCTCCTTACAGCCCCTTTCACCCTGCCGGTTGCCCGCCGCAGCGGGGCTGCGAGACTGGTGCGCTTCGCCATCGCTGGTGCTGGCCTCAGGGGAGCTTCGGCGCCTCCCGCATCACTGTTGGTAGCAGTCAAATCTAGCCTCTGTATGCTTCTGCTTCCCTCTCCGCTTTGGCATGCAAGGCACACCTTTTCTGGTTTTTGCAGTTTGGGGAAGATGATTACAGCTAAGCCAGGGAAAACACCGATTCAAGTATTACACGAATACGGCATGAAGACCAAGAACATCCCGGTTTATGAATGTGAAAGATCCGATGTGCAAATACACGTACCCACTTTCACCTTCAGAGTAACCGTTGGTGACATAACCTGCACAGGTCTGTGTGCTCAGTTAACCCCGATGACCATGTGGGTTGGCCGGCAAGACTTGGTATTGCTTTTCAGTTCGGAAAAGTGCCCTTTTTAAACCAGGGACAGCTGTGAGGAGCAGGCTCTTGAAACTGAGACCTCTCATCTCAGGTCATGGGGACTTTCCAACTTCATCTGATTCGCTCCTTCATTTTCTCCTCTCCAGACACCAAGAGAAGCTTAGAAACATACCTTAGGATCCTCCTACGGTTTTTCCAAGAATTAGAAGCAGGAAAGGTTTTTGGAGCAACCATAGCTGGGTCAGTAGGTGCTGACAAGTTTCGTAGTATCATAGATTATAGCAGATGCCCAGAGACCTGATCCCAAAATATTCTGAGCCTCTTCTCTTTGTCCATAGTGTCCATCTGGGACTTTAGGCCCGTTGTACCACACTTGATTCTGTGTCCAAACAAAATGAGGAAGACAGAAGGCTCAAATACTGCATTTCATAGCACCTTCTAGTTCCTGACCCTGTACAGGTTTTAGTAAGATGTCATCTCCTTTTTTTTTTTTTTTTTTTTTTTCAGTTTTTTTCATGTTTATTTTATTTTTGAGAAAGAGACAGAGCACGAGCAGGGGAGAGGCAGAGAGAGAGAGGAAGACACAGAATCTGAAGTAGGCTCCAGGCTCCGAGCTGTCAGCACAGAGCCCGATGTGCCCCCAATGCAGGGCTCGAACCCAGGAACGATGAGATCACAACCTGAGCCAAAGTGGGAGGCTTAACTGACTGAGCCACCCAGGTGCCCCTCATCTCCCTTTTTATACATGAGGAAACGGATTCAGAGAGATTATCAGTAACATGCCCAAAGTCACATAGCAATGAAGTTTCAGAGTTCAGATTCCCCTTATTATGGTCTGTGAGCTTGAACAAATGATAACTGAAGTTGCCCATTTGTAAATGTAGGCATTCTATTTCTTATGTATATTTAATTGCAAACACAAAAAAATATTGAATACTAAATTTGGAAGAATGCTAAGAAAACAATTCCACAAGAAGGCTGGAGTTGCACCATCTGGTAAATGAAAGGCATCATTTGCTTAGGTCCCTGAAAGTCTGGAATCCACTATTTTCCTTGAAACTGCTTTAAGAAAATCTTGAGGCTTTTTTGTCTATATGAGACAGGTGGACTGTAAATGCCAGCTACAAGTTTACTCATTATGAACCATACAATCATTGCATTACTCCTTTAGCAGATCTATTTTTAAATATTCAGTGAAAATTTAAGAAAAGAAATGGCCTTTTTCCCTTTAAGATTAACAGCCTATGGCAACAACCATTCTGTGTAGGTCCCCTACTCTCCCCACACTGCCCTGTCTTCCTATGCAAGTTTATGTGCCTCCACAGCTTCAAATACTATCTAAAGGCTGATAATTCTGAAATCTGTCTTCAACCCAGCCCCAGTTACAGAACAGTCTTCCAACCTGTGCTTGCTGGGCATCTTCACTTGGATGGCCCAGACTGAATCCATCTCTTTTCCCTTAGATCTGTTCCACCTCTATTCCCTGGCTCAGTAAAGGCACCACCATCACCCATTCGCTCATAGTAGAGTGTTGGGTTTCATTTTCTTGACTCCTTCCCATCCCTCTGCCTCTTGCCCACTCTTCCACTAAGTCTTACTTCCTAAGCATCTCTGGTACCTGCCTCCTTCCCTTCTGTTTTCATTACTGGTGTCTCGGCCGCTGTCTTCGCGCACTTGGGCCACAGCTGCTATCTCACAGTTGCTCTCTCAGCTTCTAGTCTCAGGCTGTCCATTCCTCAAAGGACACTGGCATTCAAATCTTTTTGTGTTCTTCTTGCTGTTAAATCCATTCAGTGGTTTGCCCATCATCCTCTGGATAGATACAGGTTTCTTAATAGGACTTAACAGCCTTGCTTCTCAAAATGTGATCAGCAGCAACATTAGTATCACCTGGGCACTTGAAGCAACTGCTCTAGAATATCAGGCCCCATGCCAGACCTGCTGGATCAGCGACTGCATTTTAACAAAATTCCCAGGCAATTACTAGGGACATTAAAGTTTGAGAAGCACAGATTTCGGAGACTGTTCTTTGATCTCCCTTCCTACCCTCCAACTCTGTAGCCTTTCATCTCAAAACTCATCTCCTTAAGCATTCACCTACCAACTGATTGGAGCTCTTGAGAACACCATGCTCTGTGTTGCCTCTGAACCTTTGCAGGTGTTCTTTTCTCTGCCTAGAATACTCTTCCTAACCCCCAACTCTCTTCACATTACTAGCTTTTCCTAATCTTTTATGTCCTCATTGAGTTCTCTCTTCCTGCATGAAAACTTTCTGAATCCTTCCCAAGTAAAGGAGCTACCCCTTTTGTGTGCTTCCCCTCCACCCTGCACTTAAGCTTGTTTAACACATACGACTGTATTTCAGATGCGTATTTACAGGCAAAGTCCCATACTGGGCTGTGTGGTCTTCGAGGGCAGGGATTCTGTTTCATATTCCACCGTATCCCTCATACCTACGTTAGTAGATAAAGGCATATGGGTTGTATGTCCTCAGACATTTGAGAGTCACAGTTGAAATTCATTCCATATCCCTTTTCTTTCTTCCACACTGGAGAAATGGACATCAGCACTTTGGTACCACTTTTGAAGGGTTCTCAACACCTAGTTTGAACTCAGAAGGAAATTAGTTGGATTTACTATTTAGCAGGTGTGATTTCTTACTGAAATTAGGCTTCAATTTCAGTGATTAGTCAGGCCTACCCCCTGCCACCCCATTGACTACCAAGAGATACAGATTATATCAAAGACACATAACATAAATTCTCATCTTACCTGTATAAACCTTCTCCCACTGTACCCAACATGTATCTAGGACTGCTTAGCCAGTCAGGGCTTTAATCCAGTATAGGATGGACGATTAGAATAAAATTGTGCACATTTTGCTGTCAAATAGGGTTGATATAAGTAGCTCTGCTCCTTTGAAGAAAACTTCTTGCTACAGAAGAATTTCCTCTCTCTCTAGGAATAAGGAAAAGTAAAATACTAAGTTGTATTTTTCATAAAGTGTGGCATGGCCTACTTCATTACCATTTTATGTAATAAACATATACAGATTTTTTTAATATAGGGATTCATAAAGTTAAATAGGTAAAATGTTTAAAATCATGGGTTTTTCATATATTAATTTCATATGGTGAATATTTTGTTACAGTATGTAGTATGTTTTTATTACCTGCGTGTATATATACAAAAACTGTACTGACTTTGTTTTGCATTATGCAAACAGCTATGCAAGCCTCATATTTTCACAGCATATAAAAACATTTTTTTCTTAACCTTAATTCAGGTGAAGGTACAAGTAAGAAGCTGGCGAAACATAGAGCTGCAGAGGCTGCCATAAACATTTTGAAAGCCAATGCAAGTATTTGGTGAGCTAAATTTCTTTGTATTCTGCAGCTCAAAAATATCATGGCTGAGGTAAGATTAAAATTTTGAACATGGTCACAAAAGCAACAAAGTCAACAGCTGTTAGTATTTAGCTCTAAAATTCTATTTCCTTGTGAAAACCTGTCACCATTAAAGACGACTTTATCCTTAAGAAATTCAGTCCACCAATTAACTGTTAAATGAAAGCTCTTGTGAACTAGGCGTTTTCCCCCCTCACTGGGATGCGACAATACAAAACCCCAGTTTTTCTGGCAAGTATCTTACTGTATTAAGACTTTAATAACTTCTGTACTACAGAAAACAAGGAATGAAGTGGAAAAAGATCAGTGGAAAATACTCTTAGGAATTCTAATTTAGAAGGAGACAAAGAGATTTCCTTTTATTATGGAATGTATAACAAATACAAGAAGATGTTAAGGGGGATGTTAATTCTTGACATGATTTTTCCAAAATGAATTTGTGTTATCACTTCAGGTGCTTTTGGAAAGTATTAGTCCCGGAGCATCTCATGTATCATTGGATGATGTCCTTTGGTTTCTGATGGACACGTCCTGGGGCATGCTGAGCCTTCAGATTCTCTTTACGTGCACTCAGTTATTCTTGGAGTTCAGTCTGGTTTATCTGCTCATAGTTGACAGCAGAGGCCCATGGGAATTTAGGATGAGTTTTTCTCCAGCCTCAAAACTTTTGCTTTAGCACGTACTTAGGTCCTCATGCAGTGCTCCTCCCGTTTCTAAGCTCTTCCAAACCATTTGAGTAGTTTAGAATGAAGCATTGACAAACTTCAGATCTCACAAAATGATTCTTGATTCTTTGGGGTCATATGTTATAGTTGATTTATGCTGGCTTTCTAGACATGCCAAAATGGCATGGCAGGTATTGGATTCTCCCCTTGCTGGTGGTGACCATGCTATTTCTGTGCAGTCCAAAGGTCAACCCAAAGTGTTGAGTACATTTGTAGAAATGAGTGTACGTAGTGTCCTTTCTGCACATGGGCACTTCGCTTTGTCAGCAAAAAAGGCTAACAAACTTTACTATATATTTGTGCTTCTTGACAGATAAGATGGGAATTACTAAGCTGTAATCAGGGCTAAAGTGGCCTGATTTAATACAGAGACTTTCTCACTTCTCCATCACAATTATTTGGGTAGCTTCGGCGTGCAGCATTGTAAGTGAATATTCATATCTCATCAGCCTATATAAAGCTTGAAGTTCTGGCAGGTGGAAAGGAAACTTGAAGAAGTGCCAATAACTGAACTCTTTTGTCACCAAAGAAATGACTCTTCAGCCTTGTAGGTGATAGTAACCTTGAATGCAGCTTTATTCAGTGTTACACACTCATCCCCCAACTAACTAGTAAATTTAAACTAGTTAGAAGAGATTGTTCTCTTTTTCCCTAATTACAATCCCCACATGCTGGAACCAGATTCATGCAGGCCATCTATTTTATGCAGGATATATGTAAGTCTTAGGAGGATCATTCTAGCATAGAGCAGATGATATATCAAACAGATCTTTCTTCTTAAAAAACAAAACAAAAAAAACCAAACAAACAGATCTTTCTTCCATAATTATATGAGGGGAAAAAACAACTTTATGACCTGTATCATTCACCTTACCAGGCTAAATTTCCTAATTGTTAGTCTTCCCTTTTTGTGGCTGTAACATTAGTATGCTTTATTTAAATACATTTTTATTGAACACATAATATACAAAGCACTACAAGGCTTATGAAGGTAAGTAATCCATAGGCCCTACCATCAAGGATTTGACAGTCTGAACACAGGAGAGGTGTGGTGAGGGATGGACAAATTACATGTATTTGTAAGAGTATAATTTATGGTCATATAATTTGCCTAAGAAAGGGTCAACCCAAATGTCAACAGTTCTAAGGAGGGAGAGATTATGTTTCATTGGAGTAACAGGATAGGTTTCTTAGTGGAAGTGGCATTTGAGATATATCTCAGATAATGGATAAATCATGTTCTCATCCAGGTGGGGAAGAAAAGCATTCCATGAAGAAGCAAGAGCAAAGGCATAGAGGATTAAATAGGAAATGCTTGTCATTTATTTAACAGTTTGGGGAAAAGTATTTTGTTTTATAACACTTTAAAAAAATGTTTAGCTTTGCAGTTCCTGACCCCTTAATGCCCGACCCTTCTAAGCAACCAAAGAACCAGCTTAATCCTATTGGTTCATTACAGGTACGTTGCACAGTTTTTCCTTACTTAACATGTTGTCTATTGAAGAAAGATGTCATGTATTGATGATATCACAAGGGCTGAAATAAGGAATAAATATTTTAAAGATAAGATGGTATGATATTTTGTTTTCCCAGTTGTGATCATTAGATATTACAGCACTAACTTGAAATTATTTTCCTATTTATTTACGTTTTGGATTTTCTTCCATATACAGTATCTGCCTTTGGTTTGTGGAATTCTCATTTGAGATCAACAGGACCTCAGTGCACATGGGTAGAGTGTTTTATACTTTAAGAATATTTCTTGCCACTCTTGTGACAAACCTCTTTCTACTTCTGTTTAGAACAGAAGACTTTATAAAGAACCCAAATCGGGTAGCCTAACCCAAGAAAGGGGAAGTAGTTTATTTGCTTATTCTATAAAACAAACAAACAAACAAAAAACCTCAGCTTTGAATTTCTGCATGCGGAATATCCTTCTTGCAGATTATCCATGTGCTCTGTTGGACAGCTCCCCTCCCTATTACCCAGCCAGTCCTTTGGTCCCTTTCTTGCTGTCTGAGTTTTTCCATAGTGTTCTCCCCTGATCTTTCCTCAGCTTTGTCCAAGTCTGTCTGTTTGCCGCCTCTGCTCATCTTGCTGTTGTTGCAATGCAGTAGTTAGCTAGCTGTGGGCAGGAAGTCTATAACTAGGAAAGAGAGGCATTAGGAACTGAATGACAGTGAGACCTGTAGATGTCCTCACTGATGTTCCCCGAGAGGGCAATAGTAGCTCCTCTTTCTCTATGAGCTCTTTGATATTGGCTCTCTATGGCTTAATGGAAGAACACCATTCCTATCCTAGCAGTAAACTGCTTCAGTTTTAGTATTGTGGGCTTGCAAGATATAAAATGCTGGAGTATTTATGGGGAATGTAGGGTCTTCCCCCATTTTTTCATTGCAGAATATCATTATTCCTTTCAAACTTAGAAATGGGATCAAAATCATGAAAGACTATCGTTTATGTGATTAAGCCATTGCATAGAAAAATTACTACTAAAGCCGCATCTCCACTTTCTAGGAATTGGCTATTCATCATGGCTGGAGACTTCCTGAATATACCCTTTCCCAAGAGGGAGGACCTGCTCACAAGAGAGAATATACCACAATTTGCAGGCTCGAGTCATTTATGGAAACTGGTAGTTACTTCTTTTTACTCTCTTAAAACTGAAGACATTTGAAATACTTTTACATGATGAATGACTATAGAAATTTCTGTTGTGATTTCCTTTCAAATATTTCTGTGGGGAAAAATTGATACACTCCTGTTCTACTGTCTCGTTCTGCAATTGAACTTAAGTTAAATATTTGGCTTAAGAATTCTTATACTTCAGGGGCGCCTGGGTGGCTCAGTCGGTTAAGCGTCCGATCATGATCAGCTCAGGTCATGATCTCGCAGTTTGTGAGTTTGAGCCCCGTGCTGGGCTCTGTGCTGACAGCTCAGAGCCTGGAGCCTGCTTCGGATTCTCTGTCTCCCTCTCTCTCTCTGCCCCTCCCCTGCTCACACTCTGTCTCTCTCTCCTTCAAAAATAAATAAACATTAAAAAAAAATTTTTTAAAGAATTCTTATACTTATTAATTTGATATTTTTCAGAATCATGGAAAATCTTGTAATGGAAAGTAGCAAATAATTGACCCTTTACACAGTCTGCACTGATGTGTTAGTGACTTAAAAATCATTTTAGAAAAAAGCAATAGTGAACCTCTTAGGAATTTCAACAACTATTGTAGAAGATTGGAGGACTAGAAGAAGATCACATTTGAAGACAAGATGATTAATAAGAGGCTAGGTGGCAAAAACTAGCGTGAGATAAAAATAAAGTAGAAATCATCCTTTTGAATGATAGCAACTTCCATGTTGTAAAGGCCAGAAACTACAAGGAAAAAGTCTCTTAATAGAGCACTAGTGAGGGTTCCTATTTTCACTTCTGCAGCCTGTTTCTATCATTCTTAAAATGGCGTGAAATGAAATTTTACCTTGGCTAGATAGTAGTTTCAAATAGTAAGCAACTGTTTGCCCTTGAGAGGCAGTGTGGACCAATGCAGAAAGCACTGAACCAGAAGTGGGAACTTCAGCTCCCATGCTTGATGCAGTCCTTGGTGTGCAAAGGTAGGCCGATCACTAATCCCTCTGGGCCTCACGTTTTAAATCTATAAAATAAAAAGATGGAAGTAGATGATACTTATGATGTCTTTCAACTGCAGTTATCTTCCCTAAGCCCTTTTTATTCATGTTAAAAAAATTCCACACAGTTGTCAGTGTATAGAAGTTTACAAGCAAGAAGTCGGCATCGAGATAAGAGTTACAATTCAAACGTACCTTGATAAATTTGAATGCTTGGTCACAGTTAAACCAAATGGGATTCATTGAAGCTAGGCAGAGGGAAATAGAGCTGTTCCAAACACAAAGTATAACTATTAAAGATAGTTAAAGTTTATTACAGATAAACTGCCAAAGAAGTGCCTTCAGAAATGTAAGAATTAACAGTTGTATGAGGTACAACAAGCAAAGATGGCAGGTCAGCAAAAGAATAGTGTATAAAAATCATCAAAAACAACATTTTACACATCTGATTATTCTCTGTGGACATTAATTTCTTTCCTAAACCTACTTTTTTTTTTTTTTTTTTTTTTTTTTTTTTTTTTTTAGGAAAGGGGGCATCAAAAAAACAAGCCAAGAGAAACGCTGCTGAGAAGTTTCTTGCCAAATTCAGCAATATTTCTCCGGAGAACCACATTTCTTTAGTGAGTAATGATCAAGACACCTATGATGTCAATGTGATTAAGTAGCTCTTACTGTAGGAAACTTCCCTAGATTCCTTCTTGTATAGACACCTCAGAGTTGCAATTTTTAAAAATCTCCTCACTGTTGAGTTCTACACCACCCCAGTTTTAGCTGTCACGGGGTGACTAGGTGAGAGGGCTTGGGAGACCAAATCAAATTCGAAATCATATGATGGATTCTAAAATGATAGGCCAGTAGTGCCATTTTTGCCTTCAAATTAACAATGCATTCCCATGCCTTTGTTCATTCATTCATTTATCCACTCACCAAACATTTAGTGAGCTCATACTGTGTGCCAAACTTTGTGTCAAGTGCTGTGCATACTGTGAATAAGACAGTTTCTGCCCCTAGGGAATTTGTAGCCTACTGAAAGAGAAAAGACCCCAACAAACTGGTCCATAGAGAGGGTGCTCGGGAACATAGGAGAAGGATCCAGCCAAGACCAGGGGTTTCAGGAAGACTTCTTGCAGGAAGTAATATCTAAGTCAAGACCTTAGGATGAGAACAGGAGAAAAGAAACCCAAAGAGGAAAAAAAAAAGCACGTACAGACACCTAGGAGTAATACATTATATGCCATCCGGGAACCCTACATAATTTGGTGTGGATAGAGCATAAATTTGGAGGAGAGTGTCTCAAAGAGTCAGGCCAGAGAGGCAAAGAGGGATTAAATCTGGAAGGGACTATTATAGTAAAGAGATTAAATTTTATCCTGAGGGCAGAGCAAAATCATAGGAATTTTAATCTGGGAAAGACAGGATTAGAAGTGGAATCACCGGCTGCACTGTGGTGAGTGACTAAGTCTTAGAGAGATGCTAGAATATTGTTACAGGAAACAGATGAGAAATGATGGTGGCCTCTACTACACTGGTGGCAGTTGAAATGGTCAGTGTGTAAAAATTATTTTGAAAACCGAAGTGAATGGGGCATGGTAACTGATTGGATGTGGGGAGTAAGGAAAACGGGGGAAATAAACATTTTTAGATTGGCAACTGAGTAGATGATGGCACCATTTAATAATATGGGGAACACAGAAGATGAGTGGGATTTAAGGGGGAGAAGATAGTAAGTTAAATGCAGAATGTATTGAATCTGAAATGTTTGTAGAATATGTTAAGTAAAGATAGTAGGCAGCTGGGCAAACAAATGTAAAGCTTAAGAGGTTAGGCTACACGTGACATATTACTTGTGATTCTGATATTTAGAGATAGATACATCTTGTGGTACATTCATTATCTGAGTGTTTATGAGGTAGGAAATGAGACGTGAAGATTATAGCAGTGCCAAGTTTATGATAAAATAAGGGCTCATTCTTAGAGAAAAAAAGTCAAAGACATACACATTAATATGATTTTGGTTTTACCTTTTTAATAGAAAAACATAAAACATTGCACCCACTTCTTTTAAAATTGGATCAGAGATGACACCAGAATCACAAAGCACAGATTGGTTTATAGGTGAATTCTGTTAAATCTTCAAGGAAGAGGTAATTTCCAATGCCATTTAAACTCTTCCAGGCAATACGTCTATAACATAGGGGAAGCTTCTAAATTTATTTTTCAAAAACAACAATAACACTAACACCAAAACCTGACAATAGCAAATCCTGATGGAAAAAAATTATGGATTAATCTCCCTTATAGTGAAAAACCTTAGTAATATATTCAGTGGAACAATAAAAGAATAATATACCATAGAGAGGTTGGGTTTATTTCAGGAATGCAAGGATATTTCAAGGTTAGTAAATCTGTTACTATAATTAATCACATTAATGGGTCAGAGAAAAACAATCTTCCCAATGGGTGCCAAAAAGATACTTGACAATCATTGATAAACACTATTAACATATCCCTATTGTGATTCAAAATATATACCTCAAAAAAAAATCAAAATCATAGTTATGTATTTACTTATTACATCCCTTCCCATTAATTTCATAAATATGACAATGATATCCACTAATGGCATTTTTTGAACCTTGTTATAGAGGTACCAATCAATATAATTAGACAAGAGAAAACAATAAGAGGTTGAAAATCAAAAAAAGGAGATATAAATGATCATTAACTGAAAATAATATGATTGTGTTCCTATAAAATCTGCTAGAATAAGAGAATTTATCAAGGTAATTGATCATAAAATTAATAAAATCAATAGCTTTTCATATTATTTACAGTTATGAAAGTAACCACCACAATAATTAAAGAGGATACTTAAAAATTGCTTCTGGAAAGGGGACCAAAGGTAGGGATGGAGCAAAGCTCAGGATTATTGCTTTTATAATTCTGTACTATTTGACTTTTTGTTGTGTGTGTGTATTACTTAACAAAAGTTATGGAGCTTGGTAACATTGATCATTTTATAGTAAAACAGAAATCTTTTTTAAAGTGTACTTGAAAAAAATCAACAGTTTATTTATAGATATTAAGAGGTAGAATAAAAGAGATCTTATTTTCAACAATAGAAAAGAGGATAATGTGCCAGGGAATGAACGTAAAATGACATGTGCAGGACCCATGTGAAAAAAACTTTAAAACTTTACTGAAGGATTTAACAGAAATTGAATATATGTAAAGCTGTTTCTTTATTAACAATAGGAAGACTCAATATTGTTAATATAGTACTTAAGAAGGTAATGTAGTCTCAAAATCTGCTGGAATTTGGGGCACCTGGGTGGCTCAGTTGGTTAAGCATCTGACTCTTGATTTGGGCTGAGGTCATGATCTCCCTGTTGATAAGATCAAGCCATCAGGCTCTGGGTTGACAGCATTGAGCCTTCTTGGGATTCTCTGTCTCTCCCTCTTTCTCTGCCCCTCCCCTGCTCATTCTCCTTCTCTGTCTCTCAAAATAAATAAACTTTAAAAACCAAACAAACAAGCAAACAAAAAATCTACTGGAATTCACTTTGGATCTCAATACAGCTTTACTGCATTTATCTGGAAAAATGAACTCTCAAGAATAGCCAAGAAAACTGAAAAGAAAGAGTGCCGAAGGTGGGGTTATACCTTACCAGATATACTGTAAATCTATAGTGATAAAACACGTACCGGTACAGGAATAGACAAAGGATAAAATAGAGAACCCAAGTATAGACCATAATCATATAGGAGTATAGGATATGATAACAGTGAGATTTCAAATCAATGGGCAAGAGGATGGATTATTCAATAAATAATGTAGAAGTAATTTAACAGCCACATTTGCAGGAAGGAAAGGAGAAGAAGCTGTATATACCTGTGCATGTGTGACATATTTAGGTTGCTCCCTTATTCCTTATATCTAAATAAATTTCAGATGGATCAAAAATGTGAACATAAGAATTGACAGGCTCTGTGCTGACAGCTCAGAGCTGGAGCCTGCTTTGGATTCTGTATCTCCCTCTCTCTCTGCCCCTCCGCTGCTCTCACTCTCTCTCTCAAAACTAAACATTAAAAAAAAAGTATGACCATGGGTCGCCTGTGTGGCTCAGTCGGTTAAGTGTCCGACTTCGGCTCAGGTCATGATCTCACGGTTCGTGGGTTCGGGCCCCACATCGGACTCTGTGCTGACAGCTCGGAGCCTGGAGCCTGCTTCTGATTCTGTGTCTCCATCTCTCTCTGCTCCTCCCCTGCTCATGCTGTCTCTCTCTGTCTCTCAAAAATAAATAAACGTGTAAAAAAAAAAAAATTTAAAAAAACAAAAAAAGTGTGACCATAAGAATTGAAACCAAGTATGAGAAAACTTGGAAGAGCTTTCCTTTTTAAAATTCTTAGCATAGGGAAAAATATTTTAGTATAACCTATAAGCTATAAAGTAGTAGAAGATTTATAAATTTGACTACATAAAAACCTATTATTATATGGCAGTAAAATTTGTAAATAAATCTAAGAATAAGAAGAAATTATTTGGAACACTGATCTATAAATGGACTGTTTTCTGTACCACATAAAAAGCTCTTACACATCAATAAAAAAGATAACCCTGTAGAAGAAATACAAATGGTTAAAAAAAAATGATCAGCTTCATTCATGGACATTAAACTAGATACTATTTTCACCTTTTAGATTGATGAAACCTACAAAGTTCGATAGCACCTGCTGTTGGCGAGGGTATCTGAAAACAAGCACCCTCCAAGAATGTTGATGGAGGTATAAATTGGTTTAGAAATCAGTCTGGAAGTATTTATCAAAATTAAAAGCATACATGTTCTGTGACTCAGTTCTACTTCTAGAAATCATCCTACAGGTAAAGACATCCAAGTGCAAAAGAGTTTTATTGTAACATTGTTAGTAAAAGCAAGAAATCAGAAATAACCTAAAACCCATAATTGAAGACTGGTAAGATAAATATAGTACATATATGTGCATTGACATGAGAAAAATGAACAAGATGTAGAAGAGTAAGCTATCATTTTTGTTTGAAAAGAAGACTGTGTGTGCTTGAATTTAGAACAGTTATAGAAGGATATTGAAGAAATGTTTCAACATTAAGTACCTCTGGGGAGGGCAACATAAGTTTCCTGGGTAGAGATAGTAAGCAAAAGAGACTATTTTTCATTATATATTTGTTCCTATTGCAATTACTATATCAAAGAATGATACTTTTTAAAAACCAAATTTTAAATTTCCAACTAAGGAATATGAAATTCTATTTAAAGATCGTGAATAACCAAAATAATGTTGAAAAAGAAAACCAAAGCTAGATGCATCACAGTCCCAGACTTCATGTTGTTTTAGAAAGCTGTAATCATCAAGATAGTATATTAATGGCATGATAACAGACCTACTGATCCATGGAACAGAATAGAGAACCCAGAAATGGACCCACAAATGTATGGCCAATTAATCTGCAACAAAGCAGGAAAGAATATCCAATGGAAAAAAGACAAGTCTCTTCAAATAGTGTCAGGAAAATTGGACAGCAACATGCAGAAGAATGAAGCTGGACTATGTTCTTATACCAAACACAAAAACAAACTCAAAATGGATGAAAGACCTACAGGATACCATCAAAATCCTAGAGAAAACAGGCAGCAGCCTCTTCGACCTTGGCCACAGCAACTTCTTACTAGACATGTCCCTGGAGTCAAGGAAAACAAAAGCAAAAATGAACTATTGGGACCTCATCAACATAAAAACTTCTGCACAGTGAAGGAAACAACAAAACTAAAAGGCAGCCTATGGAATGGGAGAAGATTTTTGCAAACAACAAATCAGATAAAGGGTTAATATCCAAAATCTATAAAGAACTTATCAAACTCAACACCCAAAAAACAAATAATCCAGTGAAGAAATGGGCAGAAGATGTGGATAGACACTTTTCCAAAGAAGACATCCAGATGGCCAACCGACACATGAAAAGATGCTCAACATCACTCATCATCAGGGAAATACCAATCAAAACTACACTGAGATACCACCTTACACCAGTCAGAGTGGCTAAAATTAACAACTCAGGCAACAACAGATGTTGGTGAGGATGTGGAGAAATGGGAACCCTCTTGCACTGTTGCACTGCAAACTGGGGCAGCTGCTCTGGAAAACAGAGTGGAGGTTTCTCAAAAAATTAAAAGTAGAACTACCCTATGACCCAGCAATGGCACTACTAGGAATTTATCCAAAGCATACAGGAGTGCTGATTCGAAAGGACACATGTACCCCAATGTTTATAGCAGTGCTTTCAACAATAGCCAAATTATGGAAAGAGCCTAAATGTCTAACTGATGAAATAAGGTGTGATTATATATACAATGGAATACTACTTGGCAATAAGAAAGAATGAAATCCTGCCATTTGCAGCAACATGGATGGAACTGGAAGATATTATGGCAAGTGAAATAGAGAAAGACAGATACATGTTTTCACTCATATGGAACTTGAGAAACAATGGAAGGCCATGGGGAAAGGGAAGGAGAAAAAAAATAGTTATAAACAGAGAGGAAGGGAGGCAAACCATAAATACAGAGAATAAACTGAGGGTTGATGGAGGGGATAGGAGAGAGGGGGAAATGGGTGATGGGCATTGAGGAAGGCACTTGTTGGGATGAGCACTGGGTGTTGTATGTAAACAGTGAATCCCAGGAATCTACCCCCAAAACCAGTATACAGCACACTGTATACACTGTATGTTAGCCAACTTGACAAGTTATATTAAAAAATAAAATTTTAAAAGTAAATAAGACTAAGAATAGCTTGCCCTACTTTGTTTTTGGCGTACTATATGAAAGCAATTTGAGAAAAATAAACGAACATGGTAGAAAGGGATGGATATAAGGGAGAAAAAAGGGGAAAAAAGAAAACAAAAACCATAAGCTCGGTTGGGATCTGGGAAAAGTCTGATAAGAACTTTTAGACGTCCTTCCTTTCATTTGAATGACTTGTTCTTCTCAAACCTAACTTGCACATCGCACCTTTTCTACAGTTTGTTTTCTGCTCTACAGCTGTTAGTTACAATGATTGGTTGGTATTTAATACAGGAAATCATGAAGATAAGAACATTGGTTTTTATTTTAATTTGTAAATTGCTCCATTAGGCAGATTCAGTTATTTGCAGGTTGGTTTATACTGCTCTTAAATTTCTTAAGACATCTTTTTTTAACATACATCTTAATGTGGCCATCAGAAAATTTGGCGGAGAGACCTTTGTCCTACACAAAAGTATTTTTAAATACTTCCAGTATATTATTGTATGTGTTTCTTTCTTCTGTAACATTGTGGTATTTGTTAAGAGTGTCCTTGTTGGTGTTGTCTACTTTAAATGGGAAGTTTAACCAAATGGTATCCATTTAAACACGCTCTCTTGGTAGAGCATTAAATGTGCCTAATAAATACTTTTAATTATATCATAGCATTAGAGCCCAGTCAGAGTTAAAAGTCTTAATTTTCATCTCTGTTTTTCAGACAAATGTAGTAGGACATTCTTTAGGATGTACTTGGCATTCCTTGAGGAATTCTCCTGGTGAAAAGATCAACTTACTGAAAAGAAGCCTCCTCAGTATTCCAAATACAGATTACATCCAGCTGCTTAGTGAAATCGCCAAGGAACAAGGTTTTAATATAACATATTTGGATATAGGTATGATTTTTTTCCTTAGCTTACCTCAAAACCTGTTTCTTTTTAAAAAGTATTTGAAAAACAAAACCTGTGTTATAATTTATTTCATTGACCAGGGATTATAAATATAAATATATATATTTTTTATATATAAATATATATATATAATATATATTATATATTATTATATATATTAATATTATATATATTATATATAAATATATATATATTATATAATATATATAAATATATATATTTTTTCACACACACACATACATTTATAAATACATTTTTATTTATAATAAATACATATTTTATACATATATATAATTAGAATAGTAATATTTATCATTGATCTGTCTGTCCCATTCTTATAAATAATGCTAATAGCTATCATCTATACAGTTGTAATAATAAAAACAGTAGCTCATATTTATAGTTTTATTATAGGCCAGGCACTGTTGTGGGGATATTACATATTTCAACTTAACTGAATTCTCAAACTAATCCTGTGAAATAGGTCTATTATTTTTACATATAAGGAAAGAAAGTAAGGCACAGGAGAGGTTCGGAAACTTGCCTGAGATGACAGCTAGTTAGTGGTAGAGTCAGATTAGGGGAGGAGTCCCCTAGACACAGATACTGTGTCTATTAAACTAGCCCTGATGGAGAGCTTGACAAATAAAAAGGCACCCACACTTCTAGAACAAGTACCAAGGTTGTGGGGGCCAGACCCCTTCTCTCCACTTTGTCACCATATGCCCATTCAAGGATATCAGTGGGGACAAGTACTTTATAACTCTGTTCCATCCCAGCTATTCTAGATTTCTTCGAGCTCTTAATCACTTAGATAGACAAACGTGGACAAATTACATAGCAAGTCAGTTTGGATTTTAATTAGCTTTATAAAGCCAACCTGTGTTTGTGGCCTGTGTGCATGTGCGTTTGGTGTCTTGACTTAACATGTGTAATATGTGAAGAATTTGATATCCCTTATAGCATCCCCAGTGGGCTATGGGGACCTAGCTTGAAGGAGCTGTTAGCTGTGGTGGTTAGGTGCTTAAAGAACTTCTGATTGTCTGCTACTTCCCGAGTGCAGTATCTTAATATACTGAAAATGATGCAGAACCTGGGAATTTAGTACGGACACATTGTCAGAAAAGATGGCTGATGGGAGACGATTCATTCAATAAATATGTTGCAGGGAGTATGGCCGGAGTCACAAAAGATGAGTCCACAAACAAAGTGCAGTTAAGTGAAGGTCCTCATACTTGAGTCAGAATGAAGACCCCCAGAATGAAGCTTCTTTTTATTAGGATAATTGCTAAAGACTACGTGCATAAAGTCAGCTAAGCAAGTGTGTTAATCAGTCTAATGGCTTAGCTTTTCAAGGTTGAATTTCGAGTTAATTGGTTTCTACAACACTAGGAAGGGTCAGGTGTGAAGGAGGATCCGCCCTGGACAATGTTAATGGCTCTAGGCATTCCTTATGCAGCAGCAGCAGTGGTCAGCTATGTAAACATGTCCTAAGGCCTTCTGTCTCTCTCTGTCTCAAAAATAAATAAACGTTTAAAAAAAAAAAATTTTTAAAAAAGGGGCGCCTGGGTGGCGCAGTCGGTTAAGCGTCCGACTTCGGCTCAGGTCATGATCTCACAGCTTGTGGGTTCAAGCCCCGCGTCGGGCTCTGTGCTGACTGCTCAGAGCCTGGAGCCTGTTTCAGATTCTGTGTCTCCCTCTCTCTGTGACCCTCCCCCGTTCATGCTCTGTCTGTCTCTGTCTCAAAAATAAATAAACGTTTAAAAAAAAAAAAAAACATGTCCTAAGGCCTTGTACCTTCTCCAGCCCTTCCCTTTTGAAGTCTTTTCCTTTGATGCTTCTCTCCTGCATCTCCCACAAACATATTTGTAAGTATCTACACTTTGTTGAGTGTTTAAGATACAGAGATGAATAAGCCATGTTATGAATAGGACTATGGATAGTTTTGAATCTGGGAAAAGAAGGAAACTTAAGATGGCCTTTGAGATTATGAATTAATGATGCCTTTAAAACGAATCTTACCAATTTTAAGAACTAAGTAGTTCTTGTAAATATAGAACAGCAATCTAAAAACCACAGCTAATTTGGCCTTTTTTTTTTTAATTTGGTTTATTTGTTTGAGAGAGAGACAGAAAGCAAGCTGGGGAGGGGCAGAGAGAGAGAGATAGGGAGACACCGAATCCGAAGCAGGCTTTAGGCTCCGAGCTGTCAGCACAGAGCCTGACACAGGGCTCAAACTCATGAACTATGAGATCATGACCTGAGCTGAAATTGGACACTCAACCAACTGAGCCACCCAGGCGCCCCTAATTTGGCCTAACGTCCATGCAGTTACCTTCCAAAGAACCTAAATGTTCTCCAAAAAAGATATGCAAAAGGCCAACAAGCATACAAAAAGATCTCACTATTATTAGTCATCAGGGAAATGCAAATCAAAGCCACAGTGAGGTACTAATTCAGACCCACTGGGATGATGACTATGATGAAGAAAATAGAAGATAACAAATGTTGACAAAGATGTAGAGAAATTGTAGCATTCCTCACTGCTGGTGGGAATGGAAAATGGTTGAGCTGCAGTGGAAAACAGGAATTTTGCTGCTCTTCGAATGAGTTACCATATGACCTAGGAATCCTGCTAGGTATATACCCAAAAGAATTGTAAACTGGTATTCGAACAAATACTTGTACACACATGTTCATAGTAGTACTTTTCACAGTAGCCAAAAGGTGGAAACAGCTCAAATGTCCATAAGCAGATGAATGGATAAATCAGTCGTGGGATATACATGCAATTATTATTATTCAGCCATGAAAAGAAGTGAAGTTCTGCTACATGCTTCAACATGGATGAACCTCGAAAACATACTAAGTGAAAGAAGCCAGACACAAAGGGTCATGTTGTATGATACCGTTTATATCAAATACCCAGGGTAGGTTAATCCAAGATGGTTGCCAGGAGCTTCAGGGGAGGGAAAACAGGGAGCAACTGCTTGATGTATCTGGTGTTTCTTCTGGGGGAAATGAAATGTTGTGAATGTTGTGTAACTAGTGAGAGGTGGTGGTTGCACAATATCTGAACGTACTAAATGCTACTGAATAGTTCACTTTAAAATGGTTAGCATTATGTTATGTGAATTTTACCTCAATTTAAAAGAAAACAAAAGAGCCTCAACGCCAGCACTAGAAAGCCTCTTCACACATGAAGTCATTCCACTGTATCTGGATGTTTCCTGTTATATGGACTCTAGCTGAAATAGCGTTTAATCATGACCACTTTTAACAAATTGTAACTCACCTGTTTCTCTTTCCCTTGTGTCATCTAACCGTCTTTAGTGACAGTGATTGATCCGTTGATGAGAAGAACATTTGTTTCCTGAGTTTAGGTATTTTTAAAACACCCTAACCCATATGCAGTATGGAACTAGACTATCTGCATAGATGTATAACAAAAGAACATTGAAGGCAAGAGAGAAGTCTTGCTCTGAACCCTGTATTTCCTGGTTCAGATGTCTACTGAAAGTAACTCTAGACTTCATAGGGAAGAAGACAATCTCTCTAGTTCTCTAGCAAATGGTTTTTTCCTCTCTAAAAAAGCCACTGTGGTTCAGTTTGCAAACACTGTTCAACTAGACACATTAGAATTGCCTTGGGAGCTCTTAAGAGGAAATGCAAGAATCTGGCCACTCCAACCCCTAGCCCTGTGTGTCTGATTGAGCCTGCATTTCTTTTGAGCTCCGTCAGGTGGTTATGAAGCCCAGTTGTGTTTGAGAGCTACTGGAGTTGATCAGTTGTGTTTTGGTGTCTGTTTGTATAAGGATGATAAAGATGTGGAGGAAGCAGAGTCCTATACCATGGGTCTCTAAAGGAAGACAATAGTAAAACCTTGCTTTCACAGAGAATCTGCTTTCTATCCACTTGGTCTTAACTGTCCCGTTTGAATGTCATTGCAGAAGAGCTGAGTGCCAATGGACAGTATCAGTGTCTCGCTGAACTATCCACCAGTCCCATCACAGTCTGTCATGGCTCCGGGATCTCCTGTGGCAATGCCCAGAGTGACGCAGCTCACAATGCTTTACAGTATTTAAAGATAATAGCAGAAAGAAAGTAAGCCTGAAGCAACTTAGAAACCCCCCGTAGCACATAAGAAGTCCCCCTTTCACCCCTTCCCAAGTAAAATGTTTACTATGTTTGAGTTTGTGTGTCATTTCTAAATCTCTTCATAGAGCCCATCAACACCCCAGATTTAATTATCTCCTGGTAGTTATTAAGCTCTTTTTAATGGCTTCAACTTTGTATTGGTATATTGTATTTATAAACTTTGTACCATAGGCAGAGTGTAGCGCCCATTTTACAATGCCATGTACATAGAAGGAAGAAATTGCATGTTTGTTGTTGATGACCATGATGAAGATGATGAAGACTAAAACTACTGCTAGCAACAGTCTTTCTTACTGGTGCTTAACCTCTTCTTTGCGCAAGGCTTTGTAAAGGGAATTCGAAGGAAGCCCCTTAGAACTACAAGCGTTGAGGAGCGCACTATCAGGCCTCTGTTGAATGTGAGTGTTGAATTTCAGGGAACATGATTGGTCTGCTGTTCATTTGAATCCATGTAATAAAAAGCTGTTGTTATAACAGATTCCGTTCATTTTATTAAAGTGTTACTGACCTGACTTTGGCCCCTTCTTTTTAGCCATTCTTGTGAGTGACATAATGTGGATATTCTGTTATTTAAGTATCTCTAGTGTACTTCTGAAGATCAAAGTTGAGGAAAAAACCTATGGCCTGAGCAAAAATTCACAAATGTATACATGATGAATCACTTCCATATTTTCTCTAAGCAACTGCAAGTTGGTCTTTTTCTTCAACATAACTGTTTGTAGATGAGTTAGCAGTTGAAAAAGCATTAGTAAGATTACCAAAAAAACCCAAAAACTTAAAATTGAATTATAACTCAATTCCATTGCAAGAATGTTTCAAACAAAGCAATGAATGATTGAAAGGTTAAGAGAGAAGCTTCATGAGCAAATTTTAATTTTGCCTTTTATGTTTCCATATATCATCATCTAACACCTCAAGCGGTCCATCTGCCAGCACCAGTGGATAGTGCTCCTTTTGTAGATTAGATGGAAGTCTCAGGCCTGTTTTCAGAGCTCAGGGAAAGCTTCAGAGCAGGAGAGCGCTGAATGATAAAGGTAGGTTTTGACAATCTCAAGTGATAATCTAGCAGGAAGTATGTAACAAGTATTTTTCTGTCTGGGAAAAAATCAGACCTAAGTAGAATCCTTTGAGAAGAACAAAACAATAAAGGAAAACCAATGCATGTAACTTATTTAAAACTGTAAAGAACACTTTCATATTATAGCTATACATATCAGTTAAACCATGGAATTCTAAGGATCTGTTCTTGATGAAGTTAAGGAATACACAGTCTAGAAACAAATTTAGGCATAAACAGGAACTTGTGGGTCATTAAGTTTAGACTACTTTAGGTTTTTATGAATGCTCTGGAATATAGAAGGGGCACAATGAACTTTAGAGATGACAGACTTCTGCACAGCAAAATGCCGACTTTGAAGAGGGTAAGTTGAAGAAAGATTTCATAAGGCATCGGAAAAAGATCCTGGTTGGGGGGGGGGGGGTGGAGAGGAGAACGGGAAGGACTATAATTTGGTTCTAAATAGTACTGATGAAATGATGAGGTCTGAGTATAAGGTGCTCAGAAATCCTACTCCTGCTGACTGTTTTCTCTGCTGCTTTCTGGATCTGGAGGAAGCATGTGTTTTTAAAGATACTGTTCGAATGTCCCCTCTGTTGGGACTTTCTAGGGAGTGAGCTGCACCATCAGGTGATCTTTAATACCATTTTGTTCACCATTTTCTTAAGGCTCTTAACCCATATAATCAGTTTTACCTGTTAACCACATTAGGTGAATTTCCCAAATAGGCTTTGAGCAGGCAACAATGCCATAGCCTCAGTTCTAACAAGGCATCAGTTCTAACACATGATAGGCATCAAGTGATGAATAGAAGAGTGACAAAGGTAGCAATAGCCCAATATGATAATATGAGTTTAATAAATTATGAACACCAATGTGCCCAGCACTAAAACAGGCTTCTGGGATACAGTGTTGACCCACATTACATTATGTAATAAATACCCATTTGGGCTCACTGATAGCAAGGGACATGATAGGACCCCAATTAATGGAGGGTACATAACTGTTAGTACATAACTGTTAGAAACCTGACAGCTGCAATTATGATAAGTGGCCAGTCCAGCATGCCAGCCTGAAAGATATGGAGAGGGTCTATAGAACATGGTAACACAGATGGTCAGTTAGCAAGGGTACTGCTCTATCTGTACAGTCAAATCAAGGTGGATGATCAGTAGGCTGACAGCAAACACCTCAATAAAAATGATCCCTCATCCAGTTTCCAGACCCAAGCCAGTTGTTGGACCCAGACCCATTGACTGAAAGAGAATCTGGGTGCCCAAGAGGAAGAACCCTGTAAAGGACCAATGACATAATTTGTGGGGCCCAATGCAAAATGAAAATCTGGGGCTCCCTGATAAAAAATTAAGAATTTTAAGACAAAGATGGCAGAGTATTAAACTAAGAGCGAGGCCTTTCTAAGCTTGGAGCCCTGTGTAACTACACAAGTTGCACATCCACGATGCTAGCCCTGGCTATCAGAACTTGGAAGTAACTTAGAAATTGAAGAGTCACTTCATTCAAGTCAGTCACATCCACTTCTTTTGGCAGGCTAAATCCAATGCCAGGCAAACAAAGATCTGACCCTCTTACTCTAATTTGGGACAATTCTGAAGGGCCATTCAGCTTCGGAGATTCCCATGGGGTCAGTTGAGAACTTGGTTGAGATTATATCACAAACCAACTCCTCCTCTGCTCAATCCCCATTTCTTCCCATTCTTTCCACAGATGAGGATCCCAAAAACATTTGCTAAATAAACCTCCTGCTCCAATCCCACTGTCTCCTTCTCCGTCTGCTCCATCGGGAGCCCAACCAAAGATATAGACTATAGCTTAGTGAGAAAAGATATTAATAGAAAAAATCAGATTAATCATGTAATTTATAAATCATACAAAATTACAACTCTGGAATACTCCAGTTTCTCTTTAGATAAATCGTTTGCCTTTTATTATAATTCTAGAGAAAGGATTGGTTATCAATTTGTAGGTAGTTTTTTCTTTTTGTGGGCCTCTGCGGATGATCTGTGTATGTGCTCCCATGGCAAGGAATATTTGCATTTGGAAAAAATTCCTCTTGATATCTAAAAGATATGTAAGAAATGAAATATAAATTACCCTAACGTGAGGACAAAGCCCACCATGAGTAAGCCTACATCCAGAATAACAGTGTACTTCAAGGGCCGAAGAACAGTTAAAAATCATGAAAGCCCCATATTGTAATATGAGTTCTAAAAAGTATAGATTCACAGCCTGACAACTTCTGAGTATTAGAACAAAGAAAAGCTTTTATTAGATTGAGAGAACAATGAATTTATTTGGACACATTAAAGTACAGCTTTACCTGAAAAATTGCAAACTTGTGGAGATTATTGAAGATGTGGTCCACTCTGAATACTAGCTTGACAGCATATTCAGAATTATTCACAGATAGGAGATGATGATGGCTTTCTGCCAAGCAGTAAAGCTGATACCAAAAAAAGGAATTTTGGTCCAACTCATGGATATGTAGAACAGATTGGTGGTTGCCAGGGGTGGGGGGGCCGTGGGTGTGGGTGAAATGCATGAAGGGGGTCAGAAGTTACAAACTTCCAGTTATAAAATAAGTCATGGGAATGTAGCATACAACATAGTGACTGTAGTTAGGAATACTGAATTCTATATTTGAAATTGCTAAGAGAGGAGATCTTAAAAGTTTTCATCACAAGAAAAAAATTTTTAATGTGTGATGATTATTAATCTTATTAACTAGACTTGTGATCATTTTACAATACATAAAATACCAAATTATTTGTTATACTTCTGAAATGAATATAATACTATATATTGATGATACTTCCAATTTTAAAAAGAGCAAAGGAAAAAAGGAAGGGAAGGTTTGGGCTTGTTGGAAGGCAACAGTAAAGCAAGCCTTGATTTAATGTATTTAATTTACCTTTTCCTGATTTTGTCATTTCCCTTTGTGAGTTTTTTAAGGTTAGGATTTATCAAAAGGGTCATTTACAAAGAACATGTGCAATGATCTGCCAGCTGCTACTCAGTTAATTTGAATATCACATCAATAGAATGGAATATATACATGTTTACTTGTCTGGCCATTTTGGTCCGGGGCAAGATTGGAGTGGAAAGATGATCTGAATAAACTAGTTCTCCTTCCTGTGTTAATCAGAGTGAGTGCACAACTGCCATGTGTCTATTGCATTCTGTGCTAGTAGAGAGAACTGAAGTTTGAAAGAAATTAACAGATCTCAGTAAAAGGGCGGGGAAGCGCAGAAGACAGAGGCAAACTTTTCAAGCATATGGGCTAAAACCAAGGAAAGGCATGGGCTTAAAGAGGTCTCATTATCAATTTTTATAGAAGATGGAAAATTAGACTCATTTAGGTGGTAGATTAAGAATTAAGAATTAGAGGTGCCTGGGTGGTTCCATCAGTTGAGTGCCCAATTCTTGATTTCAGTTCAGGTCATGATCTCATGGTTCATGAGTTTGAGCCCCACATTGGTCCTTGCACTGAGCACAGAGTCTGCTTGAGATTCTCTCTGTCTCTCTCTCTCTCTCTCTCTCTCTCTCTGTCTCTCTCTGCCCCTCCCCCCCTAAAAAGAAACTTTAAAAAAAGAATTAAATATTAGATGGTAGATTAAGAGCAGGGTTTTATTACAAATATTTGCATTTGTGAACTTGTGCCCTCATTCTGCTGCAATCTGCTTTATGGCCAGATGGGGGTATTACTGCACAATAGCTACTGATTTGAAATTGATAGGAGTCCCCATCCATGCCTGATTGCTTGGATTGTTTTATTTGTTTTGCTTTATATTTCTAATGAATAAAGGCAGAATTTAATGGCAAAAAAGCCGACTAAGGATTTAATATTTTGTGCATGCAAATAAGCAGGACTTAAGCAATAAAGGACTTCAGCAAATGCCCATTTTTCATTTGCTAATGGTAGGACGGTAGTAAAGATTAGTATTAATCAAGAATCCCAACTCATGTGGTGGTGCGAATGTCCTATTGAACATCTTCTGTTTTGAAGAGCTAGGATTGATACCAATTCATAATTTAGGGTCTTTAAGAATAATCAGCTACACTTTGTTAAGGACATACTATGCTCCTGACACCGAACCAAACAGCTTGCATGTATATAGAGGCCATTTTTCATTCAGTAATTAAATGAGGAGCTCTGTAGTCAGACTGCCCGGGTCTGAATTCCAGCTCTGATACTTAAACCACTGTGTGATTTTGGATGCGTTGTTCAACCTTATCATTCTTCCATTTTCTCCTCTCTAATACAAGAGGAATTGACTTCTGCTTCCAGCATGATGGCATAACAGATTCTAGGTTAGCCTTCCCACTGTAAGCAACTGCAAAACTGCACAGAAGACCCAAGGCTATTTTCAGACATGGGATCACAGCATGGACTGTTAAGCTGAGAGAGGGGAAACACAGGACATAAGCCCCCAGGTGCTCTAGTAGCTCTTTGCCTAGGGCACATTCCAGACTGCAGTGTGGAAAAGTAGAATCTGTGAGATATAAGAGATACTGCATTGGTGAGAATGTGTAGGGCCAGGTCCCAGAGGGAAGGGAGCTGTAGAAAGAAGCCTCCAAATCCTGCCCAGGGACCCAAACACTAAGGCATAAGTGTGCAGGGTAAGATTCCGTGAGGCCCAGCAGAGAACAGTGATTCAAGAGGTCCTCCAGTGCTGGGAGGTACCATCATCTGTGATCAACATTGTCTTGAATATGTGACACATATTCAGAATGTGTCACGATTTCCTGCTTTTGTGTGTATGTGTGCCTCTTTCATAATTTTTTATCTATGGTATGCTGCTGTCAAAGAGAAACAAAGCTAGTTGTTAAACTGTTGTCTCAAACACTAGTTAGAGGCTGTAAGACAGATTTTATTCAGTACTACTGCAGTAGCAGGGAGACCCCAGTGTAACCTGAGCTCTGCTCCTCTGAAACAAAAGGCAGAAGGCCCTTTAAAGGCTGGAGTGTGCTAAAGGCAAAACACAGAAGGAGGTCAAAGGGTGTAATTAAGCCATCTGTGTCTGCCAACATCAACCCCTATCCTGTCATAGAGCCTGGGAGGCAGGGGCCATATCCTTCTTGATGATTACATTTCAAAGGAATGGCTCTCAGATCCTTGAAAAAGACATCTCTGGGGGTTAGAAGATTCTTGTCTGTCTCAAAGGCACAGAGAAAGAATCAACCATTGTACATTTTCTAAAGTAGATGCTCTCAGAAAAGGGAGGTCAGAGGCCTATCCCAGGTGTCAGCTGGAACAAACAGTAAATTCTTTAGGCAGCCTTGAGTTTTCCCAGACAGGGACTTGAGTCCTGTTGGGTTGTCCCAGGGACATGGCTAGAAGTCATGATGAAGTTGGGTCAAGTCTCTCAGTGAAGGGGGTTAGGTGGCTGGACGAAATTGTTCATGCCAAGATTTTGCATTTCTCACAGGACATGGATGATTCGATGTTGAATCTGGATTTTGTTGTCTTCCTTTTGAGAGTCATGCCTTTTTTTTTTTCCTGGAAGGCAGTTCATTTGCTAATCAATCACCTTCATTCTTTTGAGGCTGTTAGTTTGTTAACATGAGTCTAAAATAGCCATTTTCTACCAAAGCAGGAGGCATCACAATCCCAGACTTTAGCCTCTACTACAAAGCTGTCATCATCAAGACAGCATGGTATTGGCACAAAAACAGACACATAGACCAATGGAATAGACTAGAAACCCCAGAACTAGACCCACAAACGTATGGCCAACTCATCTTTGACAAAGCAGGAAAGAACATCCAATGGAAAAAAGACAGTCTCTTTAACAAATGGTGCTGGAAGAACTGGACAGCAACATGCAGAAGGTTGAAACTAGACCACTTTCTCACACCATTCACAAAAATAAACTCAAAATGGATAAAGGACCTGAATGTGAGACAGGAAACCATCAAAACCCTAGAGGAGAAAGAAGGAAGAGACCTCTCTGACCTCAGCCGTAGCAATCTCTTACTCGACACATCCCCAAAGGCAAGGGAATTAAAAGCAAAAATGAATTACTGGGACCTTATGAAGATAAAAAGCTTCTGCACAGCAAAGGAAACAACCAACAAAACGAAAAGGCAACCAACGGAATGGGAAAAGATATTTGCAAATGACATATCGGACAAAGGGCTAGTATCCAAAATCTATAAAGAGCTCACCAAACTCCACACCCGGAAAACAAACAACTCAGTGAAGAAATGGGTAGAAAACATGAATAGACACTTCTCTAAAGAAGACATCTGGATGGCCAACAGGCACATGAAAAGATGTTCAGCGTCGCTCCTTATCAGGGAAATACAAATCAAAACCACACTCAGATATCACCTCACGCCAGTCAGAGTGGCCAAAATGAACAAATCAGGAGACTATAGATGCTGGAGAGGATGTGGAGAAACGGGAACCCTCTTGCACTGTTGGTGGGAATGCAAATTGGTGCAGCCGCTCTGGAAAACAGTGTGGAGGTTCCTCAGAAAATTAAAAATAGACCTACCCTATGACCCAGCAATAGCACTGCTAGGAATTTACCCAAGGGATACAGGAGTACTGATGCATAGGGGCATGTGTACCCCAATGTTTATAGCAGCACTCTCAACAATAGCCAAATTATGGAAAGAGCCTAAATGTCCATCAACTGATGAATGGATAAAGAAATTGTGGTTTATATACACAATGGAGTACTACGTGGCAAAGAGAAAGAATGAAATATGGCCTTTTGTAGCAACGTGGATGGAACTGGAGAGTGTGATGCTAAGTGAAATAAGCCATACAGAGAAAGACAGATACCATATGTTTTCACTCTTATGTGGATCCTGAGAAACTTAACAGAAATCCATGGGGGAGGGGAAGGAAAAAAAAAAAAAAGATGTTAGAGTGGGAGAGAGCCAAAGCATAAGAGACTCTTAAAAACTGAGAACAAACTGCGGGATGATGGGGGGTGGGAGGGAGGGGAGGGTGGGTGGGTGATAGGTACTGAGGAGGGCACCTTTTGGGATGAGCACTGGGTGTTGTATGGAAACCATTTTGACAATAAATTTCATATATTGAAAAAAAGAAAAAAAACGCCTGCCATTTCCTAAGTAATGAGAACACTGGGAACATCTCTTGTTCTAATTTTTGGTCTTTGACCCTACTTCCTGACACAGAGCTTTTGAAACCCTTGTGATTTCCTGGATGATAGGAGTGTCTTTTGTTTTAATGAGATGACTCTGGGTGGTCTACTGGATGAGGGCTGGTCCCCAGAAAGACCAAGATGTGATTAGAAGCAGAATGCTCTAGAAAGGGGAAGGGGCAGGTAATGAAGTTAATAACTGATCATACCTATGTGATGAAACCTCCATAAAAACCCTAAATGTACAGGGTTTGGAGAACTTCCAGGTTGCTGAACACATCCATTTCCAAGAAAGGTGATGTACCCCAACTCCATTGGGATAGAAGCTGCCGTGCCTGGGACCCTCCCAGAACTTGCCCTATGTGATCTCTTCATCCGGTTATTAATCTGTATCCTTTATCATATTCTTTAATAAACTGGTAAACATGTTTCCTGAGTTCTCTGAGCTACTTTAGCAAATAATTGAATCCAAGGGGGAGGGAGGAGACCATGAGAACCTCTGGTAGGTAGCCAAGTTGGATGGAAGTTGTGGATAACTGGAGGACTAATTATGATTGGCATCTAAAGTGAGAGGGCAGTCTAATGAGACTAAGCCCTTAATCTGTGGGATCCGATGCTATCTCCATGTAGACAATATCAGAATTAAGTTGTAGGGCACCCAGCTGGTGTTGCAGATTGCTTGGTGTGGAGAAAAATCCCACACATTTGATGCCCAGAAGGGTCAGAAATGAAATGTTCTATGTGAAAGTAAAAGAAATACAGAAGACTGAACTAAGGGGGTAAATTTTAAAATTGTAGAGTAGGTGAAAAAAAATAAAGATAAGAAGCTAGAAATAAACTTTAACAGCTATTTAAAAAATTAAGCGGCTAAAACTCACAAACTAAGACAGTTTAATTAAGAAATCAAGAAGAAATATGAATCTACAAAGATACATTTAAAATATTAGAATACAAAAAGATAGAATTTAATGATTTAAGAAGGCTATCCTAGATTTTATGCACAATAAGAAACTGAGAGAAGTTGTTTTAGTAACTGACACTATTTCATTCAAGGTGAAATGCATCAGAAAGGATAAAGAGAAGCAAACTATACAAGTAAAAAGAGTAACTGATCAAGAAGATAATCTTAAAATCTTAAAATGATCATGAAATATATGTATAAACATATATAGAAAGCAACAGCTGATAAGGCAATAGAGAGAAATAGATAAATTAATTCTATTTGTAGTATAGCCCCCTTCTCGGAAACTCAAATAGAAAAATCAATTCATAATTGATAATATTAATATAATCACGATGAACGCAAACTAATAGAAATATCTAGACCTTTGCAGCCCAGAAAGGATATACATTTTTATTACATGTGAGACATTCACAAAAATCTTCTATGACCTAGATTACACACACACACACACACACACACACACACACAAACCCACCTCAATAAATTCCAAAGAATCAACATCATGCAAATTATTCTCTCTGACCATAATGAAGTAGAATTAGAAATCAACATCAGGTTGAGAGACAAATCTCACAAGTCTGGAAATTTTTAGTTTTTTTCAAGTTTATTTATTTTTGAGAGAGAGAGAGAGAAAGAGACAGAGCGTGAGCAGGGGAGGGGCAGAGAGAGAGGAAGACACAGAATCCAAGGCAGGTTCCAGGCTCTGAGATGGCAGCACAGAGCCCAACGTGGGGCTTGAACCCATGAACCGTGAGATCATGAGCTGAGCCGAAGTCGGATGCTCAACCGACTGAGCCACCAAGGCACCCCACAAGTCTGGAAATTTAAAAGTATAATATTCAGTTAAAGACAAAATTAGGAGAATAATCACAAAATATTTAGGACAGATGACATGAAAGTAACATGTGTGAAAATTTGTGCAACACAACAAGCAATACCTAAAGACCAATGTACAGCTCTAAGTATATTTTACTGAAGACATGAGACAGGGGCACCTGAGTGGCTCAGTTGGTTAGGTGTCCGACTTCAGTTCAGGTCATGATCTCACGGTTCGTGGGTTTGAGCCCCATATCGGGCTCTGTGCTGACAGCTCAGAGCCTGGAGCCCACTTCAGATTCTGTGTCTCCCTTGCTCTCTGCTTCTCCCCGGCTCACATTCTGTCTCTCTTTCTCAAAACTGAATAAACATTAAAAAAATTAAGAAAAAAGAAAATGCAAGAGAAATAAGCTAGGAAATAAGAGATTACAAAAGGCCAACACATTCGGCAAAGAAAACAAGGAGGGAAATAATAAGCATAAGGGCAAAAAAATCCATTAATAAAACCAAAAATATTGGAGATTATTAATGGAACCAAAGATAATCCTAATAGACCTCTGGCAGAATTTAAGAGAAAAGCCAACAAACCAACCCAGAGAGAGAAAATACATAGAAACAAAATGAATAATAAAAAGGGAGAAGTAATTATAGACACAGAAAATGTTAAGAAATAATAAACCAACATTATGAATGATGGTGCAGCAATAACCTTCAAAACCTGGATGAAATTGACAAATATGCAAAACATAAAGTCTCAGAAACCTGAATAGATTAATAACCATTAAATAAATTGAATTGAGAATGAAAACTTCAACAAAACAAAAACCCAGGCCTGAACAGTTTTAGAGATGAGTTCAATCAAATTTTCAAAGAAATAATTCCTATTTTATATGAATTATTCCAGAAAACAGAAGGAATGCAAACTGTGGGAACTACTATTAAATAACCTTGAAACCAAATCAAATAAGGACAGACTAAGAAAAGGTAGTAATAGACAATTTCTCTTATGAGCCCACGGGGCTAAAGATATTCAGTGAAAGTCATTTATATTGCTATGTTGTTTCATCTTAACAGATTTTTTTAATGTAATATAAATATATGGGCGCTATACTGAAAACCCAGTGAAAACACAGACCAATCTGCCTTGTTTTCTATTTTATCTGCAGCACCTGTAACAGAACCCAAGTTTATATGCCCAACATACTGTAAAACCAATCTCTGAGACATGGGGGATGCAGCAAGGAATGTGTTTATTTATGAAATGCAGCCTAACAAGTAGACGGGAGTGCAAGCCTCCCGGAAGAAGGAGAGTCAAGGAAATGCTGATTTTGCTCATCCTGGCTTCCTATCGGCCCACCATCCTGTCCTACCTTTCCTGACTTCTTCAGGCAGCTTTGATAGTACTCCTTCATCCTGATGCAATAGCACTGCTTGAAAAGCACAAGCTTACTTTGGCCATACCTTTATATCCATCTGTCCAGGTGTTTTAAAGGCAAAAGAGAAAAGGTCTGAGTAAGAAGTTGCAGCTGCACTTAGTATTCTTGTTAACCCTTCGGTTACCGGTTTCACACCTAGAACAGTTCCCGATGCTTTGTAAGCACACAATAAATACTGATAGAACGGAAAAGTGAATTCCTAAGGCCCACTTGTCTGTGTAGCATGAATTGATCCCATAGTCTTCAAACCTGTCTGTGGTAGGCAGGATAATCGCCACTCAAGGATGTCGACAGGCGCAAAGGGGAATTAAGGTTGCGCATGGAATCAGCTGTTACTCAGCTGATTTTAAAATAGGAAGATTATCCTGGATTATCTAGATGGGCCCGATGTAATCACAGGGGACTTAAAGAGGAAGGAGGCAGAAGAGAAAGAACTAGAGAGAGGTGGTTGCATAAAAAGGATTTGGCTTAATGTTGACGGCTGAAGATCGAAGAATGGGGCCATGAGCCAAGGAAAGAGGCCTGCCTCTAGAACCTGGAAATGGATCCTCCCCTAGAGGCTTCAGAAAGGAATGAACCCTGCTGACATGTTGTTTTTAGCACAGTGAGATCCTGTGGGACCTCTGATCTCCAAAGCTATAAGATAATAAACGTGTGTTGTTTTAAGCCACGAATTTTTGGTAATTTTTTTTCTAGCAGCAATGGAAAACTAAAACCCTTTCCTAATTGCCATCATTTACACTTAAAAATTTAGTTTCCTTTTATATCTATGATTTTCCTTCTTTTTGCTGCAGCCATATCCATACATATCATTTTAAAAATTCTATTTTCCTTCACTACTGCCCACATTTGTTTTCTTGTTGAAATCTTTTCTGCTGTGGAACTTGGGCAAGTGACTTAATTCTTTGAGCCTCTGTTTCTATAACTTCAGGTTAATGATACCTCCCGAGTATGTTGTTAGAACATTAGAGCTAATGTTTTAAAGTACCTGCTGCAGAGAAGATTTTTAACAATCATTAATATTATTCTATACATACTGAATGCTGTTATGGGGGAACATAGTTTGGAAGATGGAAAGATAAGGAAGCCTACTTCACATTATTGTGACAGGCCCTAAAATGGCTTTAGAAGAATTTCATAGTATTTAGTTTGAACACTTACACAAAAATTAGTTTTTATTCTGTGATCAGAGTCCAGATATTATTGGGGTTTGTTTTGTTTTGTTTTGTTTTGTTTTGTTTTGATGTAGGCTACGTGTTTGGGCTACTATATCAAAGTACCATAGGCTGGGTGGCCTATAAACAACAGATTTATTTTTCACAGTTCTAGAGGCTGGGAAGTCCAAGACCAAGATGCCAAGAGCCTGCTTCTTCATTGTAAAGTCACTAATCCCATTAGTGAGGGCTCCACGCTCCTGACCTAATCACCTCCCAGCAGCACCCCCCTCATATACCATCACTGGGGAATTGGTTTCAACGTATTAGGTAGAAGCTAGACACAGCAGTGGAAGGAATGCCCCAAGGCAGAGTTCCAAGTCCTTGAAGGGGAACGCTAGAGACATGAGCTGGAGGCCAGGATGGCCTAAAGTAAGCTCCACTTTAAAAGCCAGGGTGCTCACTATCTTGAACTTGTGGCTTCCAAGACCTTGGGCCTGACAGAGCAAGAGCTACAGGTGCAGCACATGCCCTCTCCTCTTTCACCTCTGCCCCAGGGTAGCCCCTAGACTCTTTGTAATGCATATGCATTGGGGAGCCTAGGTGGCTCAGTTGGTGGCTCCATTGGTGACTTTGGCTCAGGCCATGATCTCACCATCCCTGAGTTCAAGTCCTGCATTAGGCTCTGTGCCAACAGCTCAGAGCCTGGAGCCTGCTTTGGATTCTGTGTCTCCCTCTCTTTCTCTGCACCTCCCCTGCTTGTGTTCTGTCTCTGTCTCTCTCTCTCAAAAATAAAATAGAAAACGTTAAAAAAAATTTATAATGCATATGCATTGTGGATACACCCTGCTCTCCACTCTGCCCCATGGAGAAAGGTTTCCATGACAGTTTGGTAAGAACCTTGTCAGGTCAATCCCTCATTCCCAACCTGTGGGAGGAGTTTCCCAAATGATTGGAAAACAGCCTCCATTAGAGACCACTCCACTGGACCTCACAGTTCCTCCCAGACAACCTAGGGGCAAGTTACACTTGGTTGGCTTATTCTGAGCTCAGATCCCCATGTAAATCTTCTCGTGGAGAATCCAAGGACCAAGACCTCCATTCACACAAAGCAGACTCACCGGTAACAAACATGATTTTTGGGTGGGGGGGAGGCACAAACATCCAGTCTATGGCGCTACAAGATCACACAAGATGGGTCATCAAGGGGCACCTGGGTGACTCAGTCAAGTGACTCTTGATTTTGACTTAAGTACTAATCTCACGGTTCCAGGGTTCAAGCCCCAAATTGGGCTCCACACTAACAGTATGGAGCCTTCTTGGGATTCCATCTCTCTTCCTTTCCCTCTACCCCTCCCCTCCTCGTGCGCTCTCTCCTTCTCTCAAAATACATAAATAAACTTAAAAAAAAAAAAAAAGATGTGTCATCTATTTGTCTTTGTTAGGCCCTGGTATTGGGCACTTTACGGGATGTTTTTTCTTGGTCAATGGGGAAGTATGTTTCTCCTTTATAATCTTATGAAATAGGGGCGCCTGGGTGGCTCAGTCAGTTAAGTGTCTTATTTCAGTTCGGGTCATGATCTCACAGCTTGTGAGTTTGAGCCCCGTATCAGGCTCTGTGCTGACAGCTCGGAGCCTGGAGCCTGCTTTAGATTCTGTGTCTCCCTGTCTCTCTGCCCCCTCTCAAAAATAAATAAACATTAAAAAAATTTTTTTAAAGCTTATGAAACCACCCTGGTTACATGAACTTGAAAGAAGAGATCTTCCTTTAGTTTTCTTTCTAACTAGCCTTATGTGAGTTATTTTCAGAGCCAGGCAGCAAAAATATTTCTTCTAGAGGCAGTCATTCCAGTGGAAAATTTGAGATTTGAATCATAGGTGAAAGAACTAGATAAAGTTCTAGATATCACCTCCAAATTTGTCATTAAAAAAGTTGGGACTTCCTTAAGAGAGTTGGTATTTGAGGGGCACAGTAGGTTAAGTGTCCAACTTTGGCTCAGGTCATGATTTTTGTGGTTCTTGGGTTCAAGCCCCACACTGGGCTCTGTGCTGATAGCTCAGAACCTGGAGCCTGCTTTGGATTCTGTGTCTCCCTCTCTCTCTGCCCCTCCCCAACTCACACTCTGTCTCTCTCTCTCTCAAAAATAAAATAAACGTTACAATTTTTTTTTTTAAAAAAAGAGAGAATTGGTGGTTAATACAGATTGCACCCATAACGTTTACACGTTTCTAGACTCCAGTTTGGGGGAAGGGAGACCAATCTTTTTTCAAGGGAAGGAGTAAATCTTATGTCTGAGTTTGGAGGCAAAAACCTGCCACTACAAATTGGCCTTGGCTAGAAACAATGCTGTCGGTTGTGCCCTCACAGTGTGATATTGAGTGATATACAGGAAGAGAATCTGGGCTATACTTCATAGTTTACTGTCGGGTAAATGAGGCATTCTACATGCAGAATTATTGTTGGGAACTCTTCTCAGTAGGAAGCCATTACCAAGGCCCCAGTACCAAAGAGAAAGCATGTTGATTCTCTTTCCTTTGACAGCTAATAACTTGTAATAATCATTACATGGGCTACTTGGTCCTGCTGGGTCCCAGCTTGTGACCTTCTTTCTGATCAAAGTTACCCTCATGGGCAGGCTGTGGTTAAATAAACTCTTTAATCTCTGTCTCCGTGAAGTTCTGTTATGCTGGTCCAAGAGATTGAATTGGCAGTCTATAACTTCCTTCTTAAACACAAAAGTGCGATTTAAAAACAACTTTTTGGGGGCGCCTGGGTGGCGCAGTCGGTTAAGCGTCCGACTTCAGCCAGGTCACGATCTCACGGTCCGTGAGTTCGAGCCCCGCGTCAGGCTCTGGGCTGATGGCTCAGAGCCTGGAGCCTGTTTCCGATTCTGTGTCTCCCTCTCTCTCTGTCCCTCCCCCGTTCATGCTCTGTCTCTCTCTGTCCCAAAAATAAATAAACGTTGAAAAAAAAATTTAAAAAAATAAAAACAACTTTTTGCTTTGAAGTTTATTATAGATTCATGGGAAGTTGCAAAGACAATACAGAGAGGTTTCCTCTATTCACCCTGTGTCCCTAAATGGTTACATCTTACATAATTATAGTACCATCTGAAAACAAGGAAATTTAACAATGGTACAAGGTGTATATACATTTATGTCATTTTATTAGTTAAATTAAAAAAAAAATTAACGTTTATTTATTTTTGAGAGACAGAGACAGAACATGAGCGGGGAAGGGGCAGAGGGAGAGGGAGACAAAGAATCTGAAACAGGCTCCAGGCTCTGAGCTGTCGGCACAGAGCCCGATGCAGGGCTCAAACTCACGGACTGTGAGATCATGACCTGACCCAAAGTCGGACGCTTAACTGACTGAGCCACCCAGGGGTCCCTTATTATTTAAAATTTTTAAAATCGTGGTAAAATATACATAACATAAAATTTACCATCTTAACGATTTTTAGGTGTACAGTTCAGTAGTGTTAAGTGTATTCACATTGTTGTGCAACTAATTCCCAGAACTACTTCATCTTGCAAACTGAAACCTTATACCCATTAGACACCAACTCCTCATTCCTCCCTCTCCTCAGCCCCTAGCAACCACCCTTGTACTTTTTGTTTCTATGAACTTCACAGGGGCCTCATATATGTAGAATACATTATTTATCTTTTTGTGACTGTTTTAATTCACTTAGCATAATGTCCCCAAGTTTCATCCATGTTGTAGCGTATATCAGAATTTCTTTCCTTTTTAGGGCTGAATAACATTCCATTGTATGTATATGCAGCATTTTGTTGATCAACTCATTGATCAATGGACACTTGGGTTGCTTCTACCTTTTGGCTATTGTGAATAATGCTGCTATGAATATGGGCACACAAATATCTCTTTGGGACCTTGATTTCAATTATTTTGGGTGTTGTTAGAGGCTGAATTGTGTCCCCCTCAAGTTCATATGTTGAAGTTCTAACCCCCAGTATCTCAGAATATGACTGTACTTGAAGAGAAGGCCTTTTAACAGGTGACTAAGAAAAATGAGGCCATTAGGGTGAGCCCTAATCCAATCTGACTGGATTCCTTTTAGAAAGGAAATTTGGACACACTGAGAGACACCACAGGGGCATGAATATACAGAGAGACAAACATGTGAAGAAGCAGCAACAGGAGGACCATCTGTCGTCCAAGAAGAAAGGCCTCAGAAGAAACCAAACTCACCTCCACCTTGATCTTGGACTTCTAGCTTCCAGAACTGTAAGCAAATAAAATAAATTTCTGTTGTTTAAGACACCAGTCTGTGGTGTTTTGTTATGGCAGCCCCAGCAAACTTTTACAGGTATATACTCGGAAGTGGAATTGCTCGATCATATGATGATTCCATTTTATTTTTTTTAAGTAACGGTCATACTCTTTTCTATATCAGCTGCACCATTTATATTCCTACCAACAATGTACAAGGTTTCCAATTTCTCCACATCCCTGTTAACCTTTGTTATTTTCTGTTTTTATTTTTATTTGTGCTAGAGTAGCCATCTTAATAGATATGATGAGGCATCTTATTGTGGTCTTGATTTGTATTTCCCTAATTAGTGATGTTGAGCATCTTTTCATGTGCTTGTTGGCCATTTGTATACTTCTTTGGAAAAATGTCTATTCAAGTCCTTTGCCCATTTTAATCAGGTTGGTGTTTTTGTTGTTGTTGTCAGTTCCTTCCTTATTTTTTAAAAGTCCTTTTTTTAGACCTAAATCCTCAGAAAACCAAAGGCCATCAGGAAGAAAGGGTTTAAAGGAACCTAATTTTGGAAAGAGTGGGCAATACAGATACATAGGGTAACTATATAATTTATTGTCCAAACCAAGACATATTTGAAAAGGGGGTCCTAAAAGTTACAATTACATGTTTCATTGAAATTTTTATTTATTGACCAACAAATTCATTTTATTATATTGGTGGACGTATAAAATAGTTCTATTCAAAAACAATTTTAAAAAAGTAATCTTACCAGCCCAAGAAAATTGTGGTTGATATTTTTGTGCATTTACTTCCAGAATGTCTCTGTTTAATTTTTAAAATCATATTTGTCATTAAATTCTACGTGCATAGTTTATGCAGTCTTTTTTATTATAAAAAGTATTTCCTATGACATTAAAACTTGTAAAAATTTTTAAAATTTTCATTCAGAAAAAAATCTTTTTAAAAATAAAAACCTAGAGGGGCACCTGGGTGGCTCAGTCAGTTAAGTGTCTGACTTCGGCTTATGTCATGATCTCGTGGTCTGTGAGTTCGAGCCCCGCGTCAAGTTCTGTGCTGACAGCTCAGAGCCTGGAGCCTGTTTCAGATTCTGTGTCTCCCTCTCTCTCTCTGACCCTTCCCCACTCATGCTCTGTCTCTCTCTGTCTCAAAAATAAATAAACGTTAAAAAAAATTAAAAATAAAAACCCAGAAAAATTATAAACATTTTTTCTACAATAAAATATGTATCTAAATACTTTAAAATAAAACAAATTTAAAAATGTCTTCATATTGGTTATCTGCACATTAAAAATCCATCAGAATAATTATTTTTGGCATATATTTGTGTACATTAATCAGTTTCTTAAACATCTCTCTTTCTAAAATTGTGTCACTGGCATTTTCTGAAGTGTGTATTTTTTAGTATGGTCTCATAATTTTTTTTTCACTTAAAATTGCCTACAGTATTCTTTGAAGTTGCAGGTTATTTACGATTATTAACATCTTCAATTGCTTCTCTTTGATAGACCATAATATGTATATTTTATTTATTTATTTGGAGAGAGAAAGAGAGCCCACGTGAGTGGGGGAGGGTCAGAGAGAGTGAGAGAGAGAAGCCCAACAGAACCGCAGAGCCTGACGTGGGGCTCGAACCCACAAACTGTGAGATCATGACCTGAGCTGAAACCAAGAGTCAGATGCTTAACGGACTGAGCCACCCAGGCACCCCTTCAGGTACAATGTTCTTAACAACTAACTTTTAAGTCTATGCTGATGCCTCTTCAGCAGACTTAAACCTTCTGGGGTTTTGTTTTGTTTTGTTTTTTAACATTCTGGTTTTCATGTTGAAAGACTGAAAGTACAAACAGACAATGGCCAGACCACATATGACAATAGAGCTCTCACCCAGAACCTCTGCAGCCATTGGTTCAATCGTCCCAGAAGTGTCAGGACCTAGTCAATGGCTCCGGCTTCTGTATTTTTGTCTCAGTTTCCAACTGAGGACCAGAGAATGCCAAACATGCTTCCCAAGAGAAACAAGCTCTGCTTCTAGTGAGCCTGCTTCCATCTTGCCCGTGCCAACAGCTTTCCATCTAAGCATATCTGAGATTTCTTTCAATATAGCACTTTTCTACTCCCCTGTCTGCCTTTGAGTCAGTTCCTGCCAAACACAAGTGATGGTGGCTCCCTTGCTAAACCAAGTTCTGGATAAATGGCTTCTGTTCTCATTTGGATGGTCCTCATTTACTTCCACAATGTGGTCATTGATTTCATGATGGATGAAATCGCCCATGGTGGATGACAAATGTTGATAAACATTTTGTTCAAGTTATATATTTTTCATCAAATTTCCGGAAAAACAGAAAATCCTATTTCATGTTTTGACTCCTCACCGAGTCTCAGTGCCGAGCCCACATCGGGAGCCTGCTTGGGATTCTCTCTCTCTCTCTCTCTCTCTCCCTCTGCTTCTCTCCTCCGCTCATGCTCTCTCTGTTTTAGAGATAAAACAGAACAAGACAAAGTACAACACTGGTTTTCTAAGGCTCTTGCCTTGTTTAGATTTTTGCTAAGGGGAAAACATAAGAGGAAAAACCCACTATGTTGAAACATCAGTACTTTTGTTTCACTAACAAGGTATCAAAACAAAACCCACTTGTACTGGCAGAATTGTTCAGATTTCTGCTGCTGGTGATAGACAACAGATGCCACTTGCTTGACATGAACCACTCCTGGCTGTGGCCTCAGCACAGAACACACATTCCCTGTCAATTCTTGTTTGTGTAAGAATGCCGTCAATAGAGTGTACAGGCATACACTTGTTCCCAGGGAGTTTCCATACTATCTTTATATTCTCAGTTACGACGGCTTTATTTAAAATTCATACTGGCTCTTTGGTGATATTTTCCTTCTGCTCCCCGAGAGTGAGATTGATAGGGGGTGACCTTTTTATCTCAATTGGCTCATTAGGCAACAAGTTCATATGTCAATGAGAATAGAAAGTGAGTTTGTTTAGAGAGCAGGGCTGAGAGAAGCATTTTATAATTTACAAACTGGACTTCTCCAATTCACACGTTTTCTCCTTTCTTTCTTTTTTATTTTTTTATGTTTATTTATTTTTGAGACAAAGAGAAACAGAGCATGAGTGGGGGAGGGGCAGAGAGACAGGGAGACCCAGAATCCAAAGCAGGCTCCAGGTTCTGAACTGTCAGCCCAGGGCCCAATGTGGGGCTGGAACCCACCAACCGTGACGTCACGACCTGAGCTGAAGTCAGACGCTTAACTGACCAAGCCACCCAGGTGCCCTAGTTCTTCTTTCAAGTTAAGTATGTTAGAGGAGTCTGGTTCTCATACTGCTTTAATCCAGGATTTAATTGGGATGGGAGTTGGTTATTCCAAAGTCAGATCCATTTAGTACCAATTGAAACAGCTGAAGTTGTCCAGCCATTGTGCTGACCTGAGTCTAAATTTAGAATGATACCTTTAGTCACCCACTCTTTTAAATTTTTTGTTTAATGCTTTTTTATTTTTGAGAGAGAGAGAGAGGGAGAGCACGAGCAGGGGAGGGGCAGAGAGAGAGGGAGACATAGAGCCCGAAGCAGGCTCCAGGCTCCGAGCTGTCAACAGAGCCCTATGCAGGGCTCGAACCCACGCATCGCGAGATCATGACCTGAGCGAAGTCAGATGCTGAACTGACTGAGCCACCCAGGCGCCCCCTTTAGTCACCCACTGTTATTAAAGTAGTAGCCAGATGCAGTACAGTATGATGGAGAACCCAAAGAAAAGCCTAGAGGCAGGCCATTATTAAGGAATTGTCCCATTTAAAATGTGGTTTACTGTGTTCCCACTTTCTTTATCTTTAAAGGTGTATGCCTCACTGAATGAGTCTACCCAGGGATCGATGCTTGCTGATGACCCCCATCCCAGATGGTTACCTATTTGATTTTCCCATTTAATGAGCAGATTTAGTCACTTTTGTGGAAATGGAAAATCCTTTTCACAAAAAAGTTTTCAAACATACTTATTTGGTTTTAATGTAATAAAAAGAAATTTGAAGTTATTTTCTACAGAGACTTTCATTTTCTTCTGTCTGCAATCTCCAAGGGGAGCTGTATTCATCTATTCATTCATTCAATAAATATTTCTTGGGGCCCCTGGGTGGCTCAGTTTGCTAAGCAGCCGATTTCAGCTCAGATCATGATGTCACAGTTTGTGAGTTCAAGCCCCGCGTCAGGCTCTGTGCTGAAACCTCAGAGCCTGGGGCCTGCTTTGGATTCTGTGTCTCCCTCTCTCTCTCTGCTCTTCCCCAGCTTGTGCTCTCTCTCTCAAAAATAAAATAAACATTAAAAAATTAAAAAATATATATATTTCTTGCATACCTACAACATGCCAAGCACTGGTTTAGGTAAAGATGATAGATTTGTGAGAGAATCATTTTAGATGTCTCAACTCTAGCAACTATTAAATTCTATGTTATTTAGCGAGAGGTTTTTTACTTCCTCTGCATTTGCATTTTGCAACTCACCTCCTCCTGCTAGGTCAATCCATTGTGGTAGGATGAATAATGGCCCTCCAAAGATGTCTTCGTCCTAATCCCTGGAATCTGTGAATGTTACTTCATGTGACAAAAGAGATTTTGCAGATTGATTATATTAGAAATCTTAAAATGGGGAGATCATCCTGGATTATCTGGGAGCGCCCTAAATGTAATCACAGTTTTCTAATAAAAGCAAGGAGGGAGATTTGACTATGCAAAAGGAGAAGGCAGTGTGACTACAGAAGTAGAGATTAGAGAGGTGTGGCCATGAGTCAAGGAATGCAGACGGCCATCAGAAACTGGTAGAGACAAGGGACGGATTTCTCCCCTGCAGCCTCCAAAAGAAACCCACTCTGCCAATACCTTGATTTTAGCCCTGTAGGTCTCATTTTGGACTTCTGGCCCTCCAGAACTGTAAGGGAATAAATATCCATTGTTTTAAGCCACTAAGTTTATGGTAATTCATCAGAGCACCAATAGGAAATTCATACAGCTACAGGCCTACGGTTTTGAGAATTCATAATTGTAACTTATAGAAGTAGAGTTTAGGATGTCTCTAAAATCATAAGTGTTGTCCACAAATTAGCAGCTTTGCAAATTTCCCCCACTGGCTAGAAAAAAGAAAAATTCTCTCTTATGGTTCCCCCAAATCTATTGAGAAGACAGTATAATGTGAGATAGTACTTTGGAGATAGATAAGCTCTCTCAGAATTGTCAAATTTAAAGCATGGATAATAACACTCTCATAGATTTGTTGTCAGGATTTGTCCCAGATGCTAACAAATTAAAAATAAAGCGTCTAAATGAATAATCTAAGGGGTTCTAACAATGCTAGCTGTAGGCATTTTCATCAGTGTAGCTAGACTATTTGTGGAAAAACATCTTTTTCACTGAACAAAATAAGTTTAGAATGTTCCACTAAATATCATTAACTGTGTTTGGTAAGACTGTGAGGAATTTAGAAAATGAGTTTGAACTCTCGGGGCTGATCCTACAAACCTGAACATTGCTGATCTAAAAAGCCATGCTGGGAGAGCTCCCAGCCCTGCTGTCCTCCCATGCATTCAGATGCCCTGTAGCCGCCTAGTTAGGTGATCATTTGTATTTATCCCAATTTGCATCTAAATTTTGTACCCAGGAAGCTAAAAGTAAACCAAGAAATCACTACCTACAAACCAGCAATAGTGTATGTAACTGGGACTATGTGTACTCAGAAGAGGTTAATTCTCTGGCATGATATCATAGTTGGAGCAGGAAAGTGATGTTTATATAATCACAAACTATGCAACTAAAAGTCTCATCTACTGTGTCTCTTTGCTACTTATTTTCAATTTGTTTTCCTGTTGCTTTATTACATTCAGCAAGAGGAGGGGCATTTCTTTGGGATCTTGAGTTCTTATTTTCTCAGTCTTTCTCTCCCTCTCTTTTCCTCCCTCCATCTCTCCAAGCTAAGAGCTTCTGGTATGTACGGAGAAAAGGACACAAGGAAGAAAGATTTCTTCGTGCATTCCTGCCAACCACATGGATGTTTCTCAGTATAATCCTAGGAACCCATCCCCTGGAAATGCCGTGATGAGACCCTCACATCTCCTTGTTTGGACAGTGTCTGGATAAGGCACTACCCCGTGAACCTTCCACAGTGAACTGGGCTATTGAAACCCCAGGGCCTATCTGCTTAACATATTCTAGCAGGATTGAAATAGGCAGGCTGCCAATATTTTTAAGAAATTGATTTAGGGATTCTAGTGACCAAAGGTTTAGTATATTGCTTTGACACTGCCTCTGAAAATATTTCTTCCTCCACCTCTTGATAAGAAATTAGAGACTTGGAGGTCAAGAATGATAAATCTGCCTACAATGTGTATGAAGACTAAAAGCAAAATACACTGTCACTATTTGGCAGGGCTTTCAACAGTGACAGAAAGCATTCCCTATGAACACTCTCCTTCTGAGGGAAGACATTTGGATGAGGAAAAGCTAATCCCTAGTGGCTTTCTCAAGAGGCCGGCAATGGAAAAAACGAATCTGTGAGATCTTGAGTTCCTTGCAACCTTTAAGAACCATATATAGTTTTACTTCTATAAGCTAGAAACAAAATAGAAACCTGAAACCAGCTCTCTAAATCTTCATATAAATAAGCTCAAAATTCAGGGAGAAATCCTTTGTTCCAGAATTTGATTTGAAAACAGTTTCTACATTGTTACCACATGAAAAAAGCTAGAAATGGAAGTCAGAGTAAGTATTCAATTTTCTTTATATCCAACTTGAAATCTCCTCCTGGAGATACAGATATTTACGCCTTTTGTGAGAAGGTCATTAGAATGTATTGCACACAAAACTCAAGTCTCTTTATGCAGTTTAAAATTTATTCAGTTTCCTGTGCTCTTACAAATGTAACATTCTGGTATACAACATTCATTGAAGAGGCACAATTCTTATTTTGAGGTGGCACAGATTAGACAATATTCTTCAGTGAGTAATTACTTGTTCATTAGGAAATTGAACTACAAGCTATTCTGTAGAAAGTTGCTTGAAAGTCTATCCCTCATATAAGATAAAATTTAATTTTTCTATCTCAAAATGACCGTATGCCAACTAACAATATGACTATGGCCTTTACATGTCCAATTATAAGCAGAGTAATTTCACAGTGGAGGTTTTTCAAGTGAAACATTTAAAAATATATTATTTTCAGGGAAGAAGCTGACATGGAGGAAGAATTTGCTGCTCTACGTCGCTAGGAAAATCTGTTAGGTAATCAGGAGCGTGCTTTACCACAGAATTTCCTTGCGGCTTCCACCAGCCAGGAGCATACCATCAGCCTAATTTTACAACTTCCCTTAGAGGCATAAGCCAGGTCTAAGAGGGAAATGGAAGGTGAGTAGGAGAGGTTGAGCCATGGCTTTGAAGGGTGAAGTTCTGGTTATCCGGGCTGGCTAGAATGCTTCAAGAATACCCTTTGATGGTCTCTGGTTTAACATAGTCTCATCTTTCACGTTTCACGGTTCTGTCCTCCCTCCTCCCCACTTCCATATCACAGCACTGGCCTTGGGACAGAAGTCATCAAAGTGACAAAAAGCCACACATGACAGAGTCACAAGTCACCAAGCTCTAGTTGGTTTTCATTCCTCCAACTAGATTTTCTTATTGCGTCCCAAACGTCACTATGAGACAACAAACAAGATCCTGAGATTGGAGCAGGGACCAGGGAGTGGGGGGTTAGGCCAGCCCATGCTCATGGAGCTTTCCCATCTGCCTCAGAATTCCCTGGGGGCCAAAGGTGGTTGGTGAAATACAGATTCTTGGTCCATACTCTAGCTCTTTGGACTCAGAATCTTCAGAGGGAAGCTCAGAAATCTGTGTGTAAACATCCAAGGCGATAACTTGGCCTCCGGGGATCCATCCACACACCCCCAAGGAGCATGACCCTTGCGTCACTTAGGGAGCCTAATTTTCTTTCTCAGTTTCCATTTCTCTTCTTTTCATTCTTGACTCCTCATTAGCACTTAATGTCAAGCATGCTGTATTTGATAGTCTCTGGAACAGTTTTCTATTTTTGAGCAACAGGCTTTGAGGGGCAGGAAATCAGGAATAAGCTTTCAACTTGCAGGGCTGTCAATGGCAGGAAGCTCCCTGGACTGCAGCTACTTCATTTCCATGTCTTTTTCAGAGTTTAACAACCTTATCTCCAGATGGGGAGTGTGTGCATTAGAAAGGATGGAAAGGCAGCCTTCTTGAACACTGGAGCTTTCAAATGTTTGCTACTCAAAAGTGGGGCTAAGGTGGCAAATAATAAATGAATCAGCAAAGGCTACTTCCTTCATCATCATTATCAAGATGCCATCATTTCAAGAGCAGTCATTCTAGATTCCCATGGCTTTGTCGGGGAGTCGTTCCTTATAAACAAGAGGAAAATGCTTCCCACAGTACTGCCAACAACTTCGGTGTTACCATTATTTTGGCCCCCTCTCTGAAGATGGAAATGAATTTAGTAACTTACATTGCTATTTTGAAATGAAAGATAGTTAATTGTCTTCCCTTTAAAATCTAGAATTTCTACTGGGCTACTGACCTAGAACTTAAGATCTTTTGTAACGTGTTACTGTTTGATGTTGGATCCTGGGGTAGTGGCATGGGAGGAGTTTGGAGGCACACATCTCCCCATGTGCACCACAGCCTTCTAGAAAAGTCTCAGATGCAATAAATACAAGAAAATATCCGGGTTTTAAGAAGTAATGGAAGCAGAACAATGATTTCCTTGGAGTGGTGGATGGGGAGGAGCAGGAGAGGGATTATCAAGGGGCAGCGCAAAGGTTTGATGGTGATGGATCTCATTGTCATGATCGTGGTGAAGGTGTGACGTGTACATATACATCAAATGTATCAAATTACTTGTTCATGTATGTAAAGTTTATGTCAGTGACACCTCAATAAGCTTGAAATGATTGAAGGAAGTTTCCAGCAATCACACCATTTCTCAAAGAACTAACTAGATGAGGATAACTAGAGGGTGTGGGGAAGTTGGTGCCTAAAATAAAATGGTTTTAGGGGCGCCTGGGTGGCTCAGTCGGTTAAGCGGCCGACTTCGGTCCGTGAGTTCGAGCCCCGTGTCGGGCTCTGTGCTGACAGCTCAGAGCCCGGAGCCTGTTTCAGATTCTGTGTCTCCCTCTCTCTGACCCTCCCCCGTTCATGCTCTGTCTCTCTCTGTCTCAAAAAAAAAAAAAAACAACAAACAAAAAAACACGTTAAAAATAATAATGGTTTTAGCATTCTTCTCTAACAGTATTAAGTTGTTGCTTATCTTATTGAACTTAAAGGAAGAAGAAACAGGTGAACTCAAATAGAATTATGCCTCATTTTCTGAAAACTCAACATTCCTCTCATCACAATAGCCTTAGTTTATATTTAGAAAGAAAGTATAATAGAAAAAAATTGCAGAAAATAAAGACATTCTTGTTTTATGGTTTTTTCCCCTATCAATCTGAAGATGCCAAGGAAACTAATACTATGGAATTACGGGGCAATTTTTAATCCACAAACATTCAATAGTGTTCCACAGAGGCTAAATACAGGGGTTTCAGGATTGATATATTACCCTGCAATTGTGCATACATATTGCATATTTTCCCCATACTCGGTTGACACAGTGCAAAAGAATAGACATGTGTATCCCTGTCCCTCACTATGTCAGGATGAGAAGGAAGAAAAAAAATGAGAGTGGTTTTAGGAAACAGAAAGATGCATGTAACAGACAGGTAACTATCATCTGTAAGTTGCCTTAATCATGGGGCTTTGTTTGCTTCAAATGTTGGGCGTCCTATTTCATCCCAATGATTTTTAAAGAACTCCTTTTTAGATCTCATTTGGAAGGAATTAAAACTAACCCCTTAAACAATTTACCATTTAATAGCGAAGGCTGCAAGAAAGGTCTTATGATTCAGTCACATAGGTATGTTCTCACATGAGTATGCAAGGTATGTTCTCAGTTATGTATTAAAGCTAAACAAAGTCAGGTTTAACAGAATGATTCATGCAATGTACAATTTAAATGTATCAACTTTACAAAATAAATTCAGTGAAAACTTATAGGATTTAATCCTGTTTTGATAAGCAGTATTTCTACATGACTGGGAAGTCTTGAAAACAAACAACCCCCAACAAAATTTAGCTTAATCTTAGCTCCAATTACATTTTTTCCATCTTCCCCCCAAAAGAACATTTCTAGAGCACAAAATAGATTCATAATTGTTTAATTAGATACATTATATATATCCTGGACAGAATGGCTCCCATAGAAATAAACTAGTATTTTGTACACAAACTCTATTTACTGTGCCACATTCATTATATAACAACTTGAGCCAAGTGCAAACATTTATTACACCCTCTGGTGTGTGAGGAGCTCTACTCCCACAAACACTTCATTATCTAGGATGATAGGGAACAAGATTAGACAAGATGGATAATTAATTTCTGTAATAACAAATTTTTACATTAGTATTATAAAGTCATCTCCAGCCACAGCTGTAACCAGAACTAAGCAAACCGTTGATCAGTTTCTTCTTTAACCCCTGCCCTCCAAGTGCTCTTTGGGGCAGGAGCTAATGATTGATTAGTGGGACTGCTGAAAGGCACGGGGACCAGAATAATAAAGAGGAACAAAAGGTTTGGAAAATCAACAACCAGGCATCCTGTGTATTGACGACCCCTTGGTACCTCTTACTCAGAAAATAGATTTGGTAGTTTTTATGTCACATATAAATTGATAAGTAATATTAAAAGGTATCTTAAATGAGTTTTATTTTTACAACTGCCTGGAAATCATGCGGTATTTTTAAGTAACCCATGAAAAACAATGACTTAATTAAAAAAAAAAAAAAAAACAGTAACAGCAAAATCTGAGAGTAAATTTGCACCCTGGGTGGCAGCATATGGGAGCAAAATAATTAGTTTCTAGTCGGCCTCTGAGTGCTGGCGTGTGCCATTGATCTGTTCAGTCTAGCCGCATCCACAGGACCATCATCACTTATTACTGCTTTCCTTAATGACCAGCTCAAAAAGATGAAGCAGCTTATGAATAAATCGCAGGGGAGGTATAAAGATATATTAAGTCTTCCTCTATTTTAGATTGTTTTAGGGAAAAACAAATAAGAAAAGTACCCTTGAAACACAAAAGGTTTATATAAAATTCTAAGAAATAAGTCAGGTTACATCAGGAATGATCTAATATTTATTCTCTCCTTTTGCATTTTAAACTAGTCTCAAAAGCCCCAAATTATGCAGATGAAAATTCCAGACTGAATGTATCTCACAATTCTAAAACCATGGTATTAGTAAAAAGTAAAAAAAAAAAAAAGTGGGGGCGGGGGGAGTGAGGCCATTACATCAGCATGAACATTTAATAGGGAGATTTGTGAATGAGGCATTACAGGAATATTAACTGAAATTGAATTGATCACTTGAATTGGGAGTTTAAGGATATCTGAATCTCCAAAGAGATTCTCAATGCAAGGTGTTATTATACATTGTAGTGCTTTTCAGGTTAGCTCTGATGAACATTTACCTATCTGATTTGTAGCCTGAACTTATTATCTAGTGAAGGTCCTCTCTGGTGGTTATTCTTCTTCTCAGTTACAGCCTGAATGCTAGGTTACAGCAGTCACTTCCCTGGTGGGTCCTGAGTCCTCTTGCAGCTGCGTGAACGGATACATCCACAGTCACACCTCGTTTTCCTACTTCTCTATTTGCAGTGTATTTGCTTTGCAGAATTCTCTCCTTATTTTTAGGCTAAATATTTTGAGACTATTCAGGAAAGTGCTAGTAAGTACAGACCAGAACCACTTTAAATGGTATTTAAAGCTTTACCAACTGTGGGTGAACAGACTCCTATGGGGAAGACAACCGAATTCTAATTACGTTTTAATTAAAATGAAAGGCATGTAGCTCGGGATGTTGATAAAAAGACGTCAAGATGAATGCATAGCAAAAGAATCAATAACAAGGGAAGAATTTTACTATCTCGAGGCAAGCCACCTATAGATTTAAAATGGGAATGAAAGGCATTGAGAATCCTAGGGAGGGTGTTGCTTCAGTGGGATGCATACATCTGGTGATGGATTAGGGAGTTTACTTGAGAAGGAAATTACACTTTTTATGTTTATTTATTTTTTGAGAGAGAGAGCGCATGCGCACAAGTTGGGGAGGGGCAGAGAAAGGGAAACAAACTGAAGCAGGCTCCAGGTTCTGAGCTGTCAGCATAGAGCCCTACACGGGGTTCGAACTCATGGACCGCGAGATCATGACCTGAGCCGAAGTATGACCTGGCTCATAACCAGCTGAGCCACCCAGGCGCCCTTGAGAAGGAAATTTCACTTAAAACCATAGGGTACACAGGATACAGGCACTCAGATGGAAGGAGGGATTTCAGAACTAAAACACGGCTCCACCTAGTGGAGACTCCAGAGTGTTTCCTTCTGTTCTCCGTGGCAGTTCTGGTTTGAGAGTGGATTATGGAGAATGCTCTGCTGAGGAGAAAGAACACTACAATCAATACCTCATAACAAAATGTAAAATGTCAATAACCTTGTTGTCAGAGTTTAAAGTAATACTTAAAATCCGATGGTAAGACTCTAAGAATAAAATATATGTAATTTTATAATTCTCTAGGAAAATCTCTAAAGAGATTTTTTTTTTTTAAACATACAGGCATTTATATAGTCATCTACGTGCAGAAACTCAGGAACACTGATGCAAGTTTCTTACAAAAGCCTCTGAATACTGGAAAAAAACCCAAATCCTGAAGTATGCAAAGCGAATTTCTGCCCCTCCCTCCTCCCTCCCCCGCCCTCTTGTTGGGAAGGATAAACTCTTGAGCTTGTTTTCTATCTCTGCCAAAGGCAAGATAGATGCCTAATATGTCATTATGTATTACACAGAATCACTGGATGAAAATATAAAGTATGATTTTGCATAGAACTCATTGAAACAATGCAACTAAGCCCCTAGTATTCTTGCTTCTGTTCCCAGCAGGTTTCCACTCGGTGCCAATGGGCTGGGCACAAGCTCGACATGGGGGTTACATTGTGCTCCACTCAGAAACAGTTTATGTTTACAGTAACTCCTAAGCCCACACAAAATGCCACATGCTTTTTGTTATTTCCTTCTAGGGTTTTAACACTGATGCCAAGTGTTCAAATCAAATACAGATATTGCCAAATAACAGGGCACACTGTGAGGTTAGGTCGAAGAGGGTTTATTATCGGGTGGCAGGACAGGAACTTGACGAGCAATGTGAATACAGAGATCTACTGAGCACACCTTTTCCTTCTTGCCCTTCGGATATATGATACAGTAGCCGACAGATCAAAGTAAAGCATGTGTCGTTTACTTTGCAAAAATCCATGTGTTAGTCTCCTAATTGTTCTGATCCCAGAAAGTGAATCATGCCATGATTCAAAAGAGCTGTCCTTCACATAAACCTAGGAGCACACATTTAAAAAATGATTTATTGTACATCTTTGCATTTCTTAAGGCATGAACAATGGCGTACAGATGGAACAGGTTCTGAGAAGTATCACATCTTTTTTGACAAGGTCAGCACAAGTACACCACATCAAATAGACACACTCGAAGTCTGAGCTGACCAGCTGCCATGGCCCGGGAGCTTCTCTGAGGACGGGATGGTGCTTCCAGACAAAGGACCAAACGCGTGGTTTAGACGTCATGTTGCTTTTAACTCTCTGGATCAGCTTTAAGCACCAGTTACAGTTTGTTTTCTTCACAGACACTTCAGACTTTGGATTTTATATTCTGCTCCTTTTTTTCTGCTTTTCAAGGAGGGCGTGGATGTTTTTTAAGGGATATGGTTGCAGCAAAACAGAAAGGATCCAAAAGTGGTTAGGGGCCTTGTCTAATGCACTTCTGAAAGTCCATTATAAAGATGAATAGAAAAGCAAATGGTCGGTTTTCAGTCGACCCAGAAACCACGCGGAGCTCTAGGAAACATAATTGTGCATAGTTATTTATTCATTCAGAGCGTGATATGTTGGCTAGCTCTACATTCCCAGTTTACCAAAGAACAGGACTGTCTACTTTGCTAAACCCAGGGTCCTTTCGCAGCTCCCAGTAGGTATCATTAGAAACCCAGGCTTCTCTTTGATTGGCATCAATAACTTTTCTGTGGAAATATAAAAACCGACATTAGACTCCACTCACATCAAGATGACCTGGTAATTGGACCCTCTCCCGTAGATGAGATGTGTATGTATAAGCGGTACTTCGTGAGCCAGTTAGTTTCCTATCTGCTTATTGATGGCTTGACTATTTTTGACCAAAAAGAAACTCATTTATATTTGTTCCTCTTGTTTGGTTGAAATGGAAGTGGATGGGGTCCTGGGGAGAGGGGTTAAGGGCATGAATAAATCACTTCCAGGCAAGGCTAGAAAGTGAACAGTGCCTAAAAAAGCACGTGCAGGTACTGTACTAAGAGCTTCAGGTCCCACACAAGAACAGTCTGTGCTTCACTTGTGGGGAAAAGTATACAACCACAGTAGCTCCATGAGCCTCGGCAAGGCTCACGCCCAGAGTGCACCTTCGACACTCTGGGTGCACTCCTCCCCAGAACAGCCATGCAGGGCATGGCTGCATTCCTCCCCAGAACAGTCACAAGATGGCACCTTGAAAGCATATGAGCTTATTCTGGGCTGATAACGGCCTGGCTCTGGAGGGCCACAGACGGATTTGGAAAATACAGCTTACTCTGTGTGATGTCTACATGATCCTGCAAATAATCCTGTAATAATCACCCGTGAACACACCATAGAAAGGCCAAATCTGAATGACATAAGCCCCGTATGATAGAAATAAAATGAAATACTAATGAAGCCAGGATGCCCTTGAGGGCAGTGGGGGTCCCATCGTGGACCCAAGTGAGGGGGTGGAAGCAAGGTTCCACCATTCCAAATGGTGTAGTTGAAGGACAAACAGCATTTTTGTACAAGACTCTCAGCCTTTTTGCTGCCCACGAAAAGAAAAGAGCTGTTGAGGAGAGTTTATTTTTATGGTTCCAAACTGTTCACAAGTGCAAAATCTGGCTCAATATTTTCACTACCGAAACCAAAGTGACCAAAATCAGTTTGATCTGAAGTTCCCTGGACATTAAACTATCTCTCACTTTCTTTTTTTCACCTGGAGTTTCTCACTGCTTGTGGCAATCATTTGCAAAGTGTGCACCTGTTGGGGAATGAACCGACTTACTTAAAAAATTTTGGTATATGTTCAAGGTTGTTTTCTTCCATGTAGCGCCTGCGTGATCTCTGCAGCTCCTCTACTCTTTGCTTCTCTGCTGCTGCAGCTTCTAAATTTCCTTCTTCCAAAAACCTAAGCAGAACACAGTTATCTCTTTAATATTGTATCCTCTTTTCTGAGAAAAAAAAAAAAAGTGTCATTTTGTATAAGATTACCTTCTGGCTGCTGAGGATATAACATGGTGAACAGTCATGTCCCCTGGCTCCTGCCCCAGGCCACACTACCTCTGTCTGACCGCCCACCAATTAACATTACTTGCTGTGGATGCCAACTGAAGTATCGCATACAGCAATGTAAAGCTAGGAATGAAAGGTGAGTAGTTTGGCCTTGAAGACTTTTCTGTGCTCTCTCCGGCTTAGGACAACATGAAGTACCAGATGTACTCTTTCTCCATATTATCCAAAAAACACGTGCTAACGCCCACAGGAAGGATGGTAGCTGGCTGCTCTCCATTTACTTTTAGAGCAGAATGAGAGGGAAGGAGTGTCCCTGTCTTATTGATGAGAGTAAAACTGATGAAAAAAGAAAAGATAATAGTAGAGGAAATCACAAAAGGCCACAGAAAGGAAAGGAGTCATAAGTGAGGGAATATTGGAATAGAATCGAAAAGAAAAAGCAGACCCAATGGCAACTTACAAAACCTGTCTTTAAATTTCAAAATGAAGCAAACTTCAATATGATGCACACAGAAAGAGTGTTGATGAGTGTGAATGTCAAACAGTGAGACTTCATGTTCTAGAGAGGGGGGTGGAATACAAGAGAATTGAATAGTAGGACATTCAATACTGGGTACTGTATTTTGAGTATATCTCATACCCTGTGGGGTCAAAACCATGCTGGGTAAACACGAGACTTTGACTCAAAGCATTTCTGTAGCTTATCTTCTTATTCCTCAGGTTAAAACATACTCCATGTTAAAGAGTAGCAGAAACAAAGAGGTAAAAACACTGGAGGAGGTTTTAGTGGAGACAGAGTTCGTGAATTTGCATACTTTTGGTGTCTTGGGGGCTGGGGGTGGAAACCTTTTGTTAAAAACTGTTATCTTCTTTGGGAACCTTTTTGTTGTGCTAAGTATCTGTTATGATCACCCATGAATATCATGCTGGCTAGGGTAGAAGACTCAACTCTTGCAGGGCGAATGAGGGAATGAGTGAATGATTCAATTAATAAAAGATAGTGGTGAAAATAAGCCTTGATGACATCTATAGTGCCGCCGTGCCATGATCTAGCGTCCATTTCAAATATCAATGCCATGCTCACCTCTGATCTGGCCGGAATCGGGCGTCTGTTGGTGGAAGGAGATCTTTCAGCACAGGATCTAACTCATTGAGCTCAATAGCAAACCTTGTGAAACCATAGTAGAGTTCATAGTTGGTTGGCATGGAACCTGGAACGATGCCAATAAACCACTGTGAGTGGCAAAGAGGAAGAAGCTTGCAGAAGCTGACTTCTTAACCCACGTGCTTAATTAATACCCACACTAATACTAAATTTATAGTCATAAATATCAGATTAAGATTTTTCTTAAGTGCATTAACTTGGCTGTATTTTGCTAGATAGGAAACATTTTGTTAATTATCAGAACTGGTAGATTTATATATTTAATAAAATACAGTCTTTAACATAAAACTATGTACATATAATAGTCTTCACTAGCTAAACTATACCATGATTCTCCCTCAAATATTCAATTGGGTAACTAAATGCCAGGGTGATTAACTATGAACATTAAGACTTCACGAGAAACACTTGACAATTTACTTCCTTTTGGAAAAAGAAAAAGGCACAGGTCTACGTTAGTATTTATTGGCACTTTTTAACTAAACTCAAAGTCAGGATCTTTGTCTGCTTTGCTCGTTGATGTATTCCAAACTCTTAAAGTTTGATGCATAGTCACTACTCAATAAATAGCAGCTGATTGAATGAACTGACCACTCTACTAACAGGAAATTTAAATACTCATTGGGGCTTCTTAGAAAACCAACAACTAATTTTAAAGTTAGGAGTAACTGACAAAATTCCAGTGAAAATAAATGTCAGGTGGACACTTATTCCATTTACACTTGATATTCAAGTATTGCTAGTGTATTACCAGAACTCTCTTGATGTCTTTTTGTTAAATGTCAACATAATGCAGCTTTTTGCCGCTCAAGTAAGATCACTTACTCTGGTTAAGTTATTGAATTTGTGGATTATAGATGTTTGCAGGCTTTCCCTTGTTTTATTAGAACAGAGAATAAATAAGGACTTTAGTTTGTACAGTTCAATTATCTGAATTCTTTAATAAATACACCTAGCTTTTGAATGTGGGCATTACATTTAAAATGACTTTACATGAAGCCTAATCTCTGACCACACATCTGATTTGGCTTAAATTTTATAATTCCTTATTATCAAATGTTGGGATTTACCTAATTTATATGTTAGGTAAAAATATGTAACTATACTTGTCTTAAGCATCTACGGTTTTCTTTACGGTTTGTTTGTTTATGTGTTTAGAGAGCGATCGAGCATGGGGGAGGGGCAGAGACAGAGAGAGGGAAAAAGAGAATCCCAGGCAGGCTCTGAGCTGTCAGTGCAGAGCCTGACACAGGGCTCGATCCCACATATGGTGAGATCATGACCTGAGCCGAATCCAAGAGTCAGACGCTTAACTGACTGAGCCACCCAGGCCCACCAAGCATCTACGTTTTTAATCTCACTATTAAAGAAAACAAACATGAGGGGAACTTCATGAGACATGACATTCCCAAGGTGCCCTCCTAAAGCAAGACACCCATACCCCTCTCACCTGGTCTCCAGATGCACTTGGCAGAAGGGGCCACGCCACAGAAGAGCCCTTCATGCCACTTCCCAAATAGCCGGTGCACCACCTTCCCCTCCTGATCCATTACAACCCCCTGGACTTCATTCACATTAGAATTCCAATAATTCACCTGGAAAAACCAAACTCAATTAAAACATCTGATCTCTTTAATAACACCAATCCCTATAATTTCCATAAGGAAAATTTTCTTAACTTTGAAGTTACTCATTCAAATCACTTCCAGAAATCTACCTCAAAATGTTTTATATGAAAGTTTGGCTTTCTAAGTGTTAGTTGGCTTAACTTTATTTTTTTAAATTTTTTAAATGAAATTTGAGTAATCAGTTTTTACCTGTATGGCTAGTACATTATCTTGATTACTTCCAAGCTATGGGGATAGTCTTTTTTTTTCTTTTTATGAACTTTATGGACTTGCCACTCACCATTGAGATTATAATCGATCTCAAATTAGTTGTATGTGGTGTGATGTGGGAATATGAGTTTATTATTTTCTAATTTTTAATTATGTTTTTAATTAAATTCCAGTTAGCTAACCTATATGTAATATTCGTTTCAGGTGTACAATTTAGTGATTCAACATATACAACACCTAGCCCTCATCACAAGTGCCCTCTTTAATACCCATCACCTGTTTCTTCCATCCACCCCCTACCCATCTTTTTTTTTTTTTTTTTAATACATATACAGTTTATTGTCAAGTTAGCTAACATCAGTGTATACGGTGTGCTCTTGGTTTTGGGGGTAGATTCCCATGATTCATCCCTTACAACACCCAGGGCTCATCCCAACAAGTGCCCTCCTCAATGCCCATCACCCATTTTTCCCCTGTCCCTCACCGCCCCCTATAAACCCTCAGTTTGTTCTATTTAAGAGTCTCTTATGATTTGCTTCCCTCCCTCTCCGTTTGAAACTATTTTTTCCCCTTTCCTTTCCCCATGATCTTCTGTTATGTTTCTCAAGTTCCACATATGAGTGAAAACATATGGTATCTGTCTTTCTCTGACTGACTTATTTCACCTAGCATAATCCTCTCCAGTTCCACCCACGTTGTTGCAAAAGGCAGGATTTCATTCTTTAAAGAAAGGGATAATCTCTATGCTAGGGCAGAAAAGACTCTGTTTCTATCCTAATAACCTAAAATTAATTTACAGGTTAGTAATTTCTTCCTTAGATCCTCCTATCTCAAATTTTTCCTTTGCTCATGGGTTTTAATGAGTTTCAATGGGCGATGCTGCAGAAGTCATTTGTGAAATAATTTTTATAGTGTGCACAAATAGCTAAATTTCATCAGGAAAAGCCTGGTCTGGCCTTCTTCCAGCCATGCTTCTCCCCGGGAGACTAGAAGTCTGTGGGAATTTACCCATCTGGATCCCATGGCCCCCTTCTAGATCAGGTGCTAGAATTCCCCCTCCCAACAACTCTAAGCTTATTCCACAGTCCACACTGGCCTTTCCTTTGGATTCATTCATCCAAAGGGCAGACCATCCACCACCAGTGTATGAATTTAGGCCTGAGGGGTGGCCAGTGGTGTTTGAGGTGAGTGTGGACAGAGCTCAGACATGCAGCTGGACTGCCTTCACATGTGTGGCCAAGGCCCCTGTGGGGCAGGACAGAGCCAGCTGCAGGAGGGGGGAAAGTGGGAAGGCCATCCATCGGGTCTGGTTCTCCTGTGCTGCCAGGTTTCCAGCTCACAGTTCTAAAGGGTCCAATCTGGCCTTGGGGGTTTTGTTATAAAAGGCATATTTGTCAAGGTCAAAGAACAGAATGTAAGCTATTTGACAGACTGTAGGTTTGATCTACAAATTTTAAATATTTACACATATGGAATTGGGGCCCCCATTTGTACTCTTGCTTTGAGCTCTGGAAATATTAGGGGCAGGCCTAAATCGAAGCTTCTCGTGGCCCACAAAACTAAATGCACACATTTACTGTCACCACCCAACCAGAGCCAACTAATGATCCTGGCTTTTCAGTTCTGAGCCACCTAATGAGTAGCTTTTTTTTCCAAGGAAAAAAGGAAAACACAAAAAACATCTTGAGTAAAAATAAAGACCTTCAATTAATAACATGACCTTCCAAATGGTTTCAAAGGATTTTACTAAGAGAACATTTTTGAGTGTTAAGACTTCAATATGTTACCTGCTTTTGCCACGACAGAATGAGATCAGGAGTAGAAAAGATAAAGGGGCTGGTGGGATCTCTGTACCATGATGAGTTCTGTAGCATGCCTAAACAAGAGGGCAGTACTGTGTGTTCCTCTTAGGACCACAGACACGAAGGGAAAATGATATTGTGTAAGCATTTCTATCCCAGGAATCTTTTCCTGTTAATAAAGGTGATGTTTTTTCTTGAATGTATTTGGATTATAATAGTGGCAGAGTTGGATAAGCTTGTGGTGACTGGAAGCTATCATCCACACGCATCCTCAGAAAATGACAAATGCATTATAATTAGCTCCCTAAAATAAGATCACTTGACTGTGTTGCAATCAAGCAGGAATAGAAATAGAAACCAGAGGGCTCACTATAGGCAAGAAGTGTTTTCTGGAATTTTACCTAATGGGTGCTGACTGGCTGCTTAAAAAGAAAATTCTTTGGAAAGGGTATTTCTTCTGTCTTGAGATGGTGCCTTTTTTGACCTCCACACATTCAGAAGTCTAGATGCCTTGTGTAACTCTACCAGTAGGTTCTGCTTTCTTATCTAAAATGCCCGTAAGGATCAATGGTACAGGATAGATTCACTTGCTGCTGTTTAAGGTAACTGTTTTATTTCTCCTTTACAAAGCACTTTATATTGTTTTTTTTCCTTGACTGTTGTGTGATATTATTTACCTTAACAAATGTGAGTTTGCAAATGCAAACACTGCTTTTGGTATTTCTAATGGTTACTTCTCCATAATGCTCTATCCACCTCCTCCCACTGAGAATATTATGTATACATGTGGTGACTTTATTCCATACATAGCAATCTCCATACCTAGGGAAGAATACAACATTGGTTAAAAACAATAAAGGTTACAAATATTTATGACTGTTTCTACTACTGGGAATATTATTTGGCCAAAGGTCTCTCTTCCCTCCTTTTCCCTCTCATTTCTTTGTTGAACATTTCTATGTAGTCAAGGATATTTATGATATGACTTATTCATTTAAGGAACATTTCAGTGCTTCCTGTAGGCCAGGTGCTAAAGCTACCAAGTTGAATAGGACCTGTGTCTTGCTCTCTTGGAGCCAACAGTATGGTAGGGGTAGATGGACATGGAAACAAATACTTACAATAAAATATGATGAGGAAGTAGCATGAGAACAGAGAAAGGGGAGTCCTTATATCTGCCTGGAACGTGCGGTAAGTATCAAGGAAGATTTGTTAGAGAAGGCTGGGTTCAGTCTAAGCTTGGAGGGTGGAAAGGAGGGTGCTGCAGACTGTAAAAGGCACTGACAAAGCCACAGAGGTCAGAATAGCATGGTGTATCTGGGGGCCTGCCAGTGGTGTGCCACACATGAGCGGGAATGGTGGGTGGCAAGACTGGCAAGGTGGATGGGGTGGAGCAGGGAAAGCCTTCAATGATGTCCCAATGAGTCTGGCTGGATTCACAGTGCAGGTAATGCGCCGCTGTGGAAGGATCTGAAGGAGGAGATAGGCATGGTAGGATGGGACTTTAAGTAAGATTATCCTCAGCACATTGTTTCATACTCTGAGTTAAGACCAAAGATGTGAATAATTCTTTGAGAAAAGACTAATGATCACAGCACGTACCTAATGCAAATTCTGGGACAGAGTTTCTGCCAAGGAATGAGATGACATAGCTTCAGATTGCCTTTAAGTTTACACATTATCTATATCTTCTTCTTTAATTTTTTTAACGTTTATTTATTATTTTGAGAGAGAGAGAGAGACAGAGAGCGAGCAGGGGAGGGGCAGAGAAGGGGACACAGAATTCAAAGCAGGTTCCAGGCTCCGAGCTGTCAGCACAGAGCCCGACGTAGGGCTCAAACCCACGAACCGCGAGATCATGACCTGAGCCGAAGTCGGATGCTCAACCAACTGAGCCACCCAGGCTAATAAAATTTATCTATTTTTCAAAATAAAATAAAACACTTCTAAGTTTCTAAGAAGATTTATGAGTTGGTATCATGTAGAGTCTATATACACCATGGTGTATACAGAGGGAAAACTCTTCTCATGAGTTTGCAAATAAAGTCTATTTTGTGGTTCTGGGAATTCTTCCCGTTCCCCACCTTCTTTCATATCCAATCCACCAGCAAATTCTGTCATTAAATAAGCAAAAAACAAAACAGAACAAAACACCACCAACCAAATGAAGAAAGAAACAAAACAACAATCAAGCCTTTGGCCTCAATGAAAACTTCAATTAATTTAAAAAATTTATAGGCTATATCCTCTAGAAAAATACCATAAAAGAATTTTATCACTCTTCCTCAATAACTTAGACATTAGAAATAGTCCCTGGATCTAAGGTGAATTCAAAAGTGAAAACATATATTATATAGAAAAAAGTGGCTAAAAAGAACCTCTGATGTAAAATGCAAACTAACATGGTGACTGGGACAGGTAGGTGGCTGGTATTGACTTGATGAACGGAGGATGAGCAGAGAGAAGTAGGGAGCTTTGATATAGATGCTAAAGTCCTCATTTGCTTTTGGTGGAGGGATCCATTCTCAAAACTTAGGAGATGTTAACAGAAGCTTTGGGCATACATAGAAATGGACTGTTGGCACCTTCTAGAGTTTCAAAGGCCCATTTCTGATTTAGAAAAGCAGGTAAGAGACCAAAAGGAAGATGAGAGCAACCTACCTGGGAAGCATGACATTCAGTGTTCCAACAGGCAGGATTTCCATCGACTTCCCCCAGAACTTGTTTTTCCATCTGATATCTAAACAACATAGGGAGAAGAGAAGAAATATATATTCCATATCTAATCATTTATTCTATAAAAACCTAACATGTGTATCACACTCCACATTCCACAAAGAACTTTTGCAATCACAATTGATTCTATATTGTTGATTTAACATATCAAGTAACTGGGGATGGCCCACGGTGAAAAGATTAACTGTGAACCAAAAAAATCTACTGTCTATGTTTCTCCATGACACATGTTCCTTATCTGTTTCAACTAATACAACTGGGAAAAACTCAGAACAGTATGTGTATATACATGTGTGTATGAATATTCACGTACACATATACACATAGACTCTACTGTGCTTTAATGTCTAGATAAATGTTGTTGTAAGTCTTAACTAAATGGTGGAAAGAGTTAACATACATGTTAAAAATAAGATGTATAATAAAAATAATTGCAGTAAGGCAATACCATGGATTTATTTACATATTGATTTGAAAAGTTATATGATTTGGGAAAATAGTAAAAAAATAAAATCTCTAATACAGAAAGTAAGTTTTATGAGAAAATGAAATTAACCTAAGGAAGATGTTCCTATGCTGGTTGTTAAGATATGGTCCAGGGCTCATATGATGTTTATCTCACATGATGGCTTTATGTGTTACTGGGGGACACTCAGGTTTGCCTATGCATTTGTAATAACCACTTGGCCCCATTTTGATGGACTGTAAGTAAGGGAGCTTAGTGTGGTTTCCACAAAATTTCTGACTCTTTGTTATGACCAAGAAATGACTTATTTTCTCATTTTGCAATCAAATACAGTCATAGTACTCTATCATTTTGTGTGTTTCCAGGTTGAGAAAGTGCATACGAGAAGAGGCATTCTGTGAGCAATGACGCTCCCTTCCAAACATGAAGGAACAATTTATACTTAATGGTTAAACGTACATATGCAGTTGACCCTTGAGCAACATGGGTTTGAAATGCATGGGTCCACTCATAGGCAGATTTTCTTTGATCAATAGGGTACAGTACTATAAATATATTATCTCTTCCTTATGATTTTCTTAATAACAATTTCTTTTCTCTAACTTATTTTACTATAAGAACATAGTACATAATACATACAACATACAAAATATGTGTTCATTGACTGCTTATGCTATTGTTAAGGCTTCTGGTCAATGGTAGCCTTTTAGTAGTTAAGTTTTTGGAGGAGTCAGAAGTAACACGAAATTTAGACTGTGGGGGTCAGCACCCTAACCCCAGTGTTTTCAAGGGTCAACTGTATATAGTTTTCTTTCTAAAGGGGTTTTGAAGGATACCTGGGGGGCTCAGTCGGTTAAGTGTCCGACTCTTGATTTCGGCTCAGGTCATGATCTAGTGGTTTGTGAGTTTGAGCCCTGCATTGGGCTCTGAGCTCATAGTGCAGAACCTGCTTGGGATTCTCCCTCTCTCGCTCTCTCTGCTCATGCGCATGCACTCTCTCTCTCTCTCTCAAAATAAATAAAAATAAATAAACTTTAAAAATCAAAAGGGGTTTTGAAACTTGTAATTTCAGGTAAGTTTGTAACATTGTGATTAAACATTCTGGTTAAGTAGAGACTTCAATTCAAATCCCTGAGCCTCAGTGAGTTAAAGACCACAAATCAGCACAATGTTTACATATGTAAATAGACTGTGGCCATAGATGATGTGCCACAGAAACTTCTTTCACAATTAAGATCTTGAACACACTCAAAAAACAAGAAGGCAGCAGTTAGAACCTCCATATTATAGAGGGCAGATAATGAGGCATAATGAGGTAGAGTGATGGCCCTGAGCTGGCATAGTGGGCATGGAGCTCTGCTGTCTCTAGGGCTTTGTTGCCTACGTATACAATTTCATCTCCCAAATGGTTTCATGTTTAAAGCCAGGAAATCTAATTTCTCAAACTCAACTCCACACCAATTACTAACATTCTCCGAGTTCCAAAGGCAGAAATCTAACCTGAGCATAATGTACATTTAGAAAGCAGAAACTGTTTCATTGGATTTTGAAGTTATAATTGAAATACAAACCTTGCCAAAACACAAAATTCTTGGATTCACAGTGACAGGCAGAAATGGGTGGATGGTGGCTAACCTGGTAATTAAAAACAAAAAAGAAGGCAATGTCATCAGTGTTAAAACTTCTATAAATGATTAAGTTTTTTGCAACATATACAGGCTACCCCCAAATAAAAAAGTAGTCAACTCATCCATCTCTGTTACTGAATTATTCTCAAAATGTGTAAGTAAATTACTGAATCGGTCACTTTAAGACTTCATGCTTATATAAACACTCTCTAGAGAAGTTACATACATTAAAAGATAAGCAAAGTGAGTTTTCTGGAAGCTGGTAACATACCCCACTGAAAGCAGTGGTTTATCAAAAAAGCCGTTTTCATCGTCAAACTGTCTTCCTATAGTTTCTGCACAGAAACCTCACTGAGTCCAGTTGGGCTTACCTGTTCTGAGAAAAATCGGAATCCCTTGTCCTCTCTAATGCATTCGTAAGTCTCCCCGAGGACAGGGTTGAATGGCTTACTTCCTGCTCTGAAATAGGTGGAGCAATATCCTGAAACTGCAAATGCAGCAATAAGAACCTGTTAAAACATTTAAGAAAGGAAAATAATATAGGAGAGACTACTTCCAGGTCTGTTCGTCCCTCATTCCTCTAGATTTTACACCCCCCTGTCAATGGGGGCTGATTTGGCAGCATTTGCATTCTCTATTATTTGCACAGGCTCTTCATAAACTCATGGGTAAAAAAAGGAGTGAAATGAGGCTCAACTTGGATGGGAAACAGCAGGCAACTGAGGCCAAGTATTCTTCATTCACCTGTCACCCAGTTTTTGGAGTGTCACAGAGTTCAATGGTTCTGACACCTAGTTTATAGGTTATGCCATTTGCATAGCTTAGTGCCATGTGCAGGAGGCTCGTGGCTGCTGGTGCTTTCTTTCCAGAGGGCAGTCAGGTTTTCCACAGTCATATGGAGTAGAGGCCAGGGCAGAGCACAAATAGGAGGCTATTTTTTCTGACCCAAGTTCTTGAACAAATGGGCTCTCTTGGCTTTCAGGAAAAGCTAATAAAGCAAGGCCATGTAACGCTTCAGACCTATAAGGAGTGTGATACCTTTACCTCCTAACTTCAGAAACACTCATGACAAAGATAAGTCACAAAGCATATGTCTTCTATAGAGGTATCTGGAACTTTACGGCCCTGCCCAATTTACGCGAACTGCTTGGTGAGAGTGTTACGCAAAACCCAAAGATGCCATCCTAATGAATACTGCCTTAGTCCACATCTAGGGTTGATGAATCCTTAAAAAGCGCTGTTCTATTATTTATTACCATGCGCTCATAGGGGTCATCAGTTTCTGAAGCCTTGTCCAGAAGCTCACTGTATTCGATCTCCTCACAGAGATGCTGCAGCGTGTTGAGTGGCTCATTCAGCTCCACAGGCATGGAGACTTTAGACAAGTCTTTACCAATGTTGTTCCTCAAGATATTCCACAGGTTAATGTTACTGGTGTCAGGACAGGGAGCTGGCAGGCATGTTCGACGTCCATTTCGGAAGGCCCCTCCTGTAAGCTCCCCATTCAAGACTGGAAGAGAGGGAAAGACAAGAATCATAATAAAAGATACTTCGCTTTTTTGATTTCATCACATCTAGGAAGGAAATAACTCTTTCAAATAATTATGATTGTGATACATTTCTTACGCCTTCACTATACTCTCTCAAGAGTGAATGGAATTATTTCAACACAGGGATGCTAATAAATGCACAAAATGTCAATGTATAATTTTTTTTTAAACAAGGTATTAAATAAACTCAAATAATAGTCCAGAGAAGATAAGTCAAATTTTAAAAAAAGTACATAGAGTTAATAAGAAAGACTCGGGCTTTTGGTTTAAGCAAGAAGTAAAATTTTTTCATTTAAGCATCTACCTAACAGATTTTTCAACCATTTACCTCAGCAGATTGTACAAACATAAAATGTATTGAAGAAACAATTAGTAAGGAGAGAAAATGATTATTCACTGAATCACCAGGGTTCTCAAGAAGACAGAACAACCTGGAAGCTCAAAGGATGCCTACTTTGCCGAGAAATGTTGTCTGCAACACTGGTGTTGTCTTCAGATATATTATCACTCACATCACTGATGTAAGACTCATCATCTGAAGCCTAAAAAGGGAAAGCACACAGAAAGGATCAGAATTCTTGTTTCATCTCAAAAGGTCAAAAAATCAAATGATTAAGAACAAACTGTTGTCCAAATAAATAGCCTGGGTCACAGGGAGAAATGGGCTTGGCCCACATGCAATGAACACTTGAGCGAGAGTGTGTGCCATCAGCCGGAATATAGCACTGCTCGAAAGCAGCCTTTGTTTTTTATTAAAAAAATGTTTTTTAATGTTTATTTATTTATTTTGAGAGAGAGAGAGAGACAGAGAGAGAGAAAGAGCAGGGGAGGGGCAGATAGAGAATTCCAAGCAGGCTTCCACACTGTCAGTGTGGAGCCTGATGTGGCACTTGAACCCACAAGACATGAGCTGAGTAGAAACCAAGAGTCACTTAACCAACTGAGCTACCCAGGTGCCCCCAAAGCAGCCTTTGTCTTTAAGTAGCTCCCTGCCTTAGTTGGGGTGAGAGGCTGCGGGAGGCCAGTACATAATCAGGTGTATTTCAGCATAATACAATAAGAACATGCAAAAAAAAGGAGGGCTTCTACTCCTCCCTAGAGGGGTCAGGAGAGGCTGCTCAGAGGAAATAAAATTGGCACTTGGTGTTGGAGAGGTATTTAGAAAGGAAAGAAGCACAGGAGGAAGGGAGAGTGTACACAGGTAAGGAACACGAGGGAAACATTCCATTCTAGGAATGCTCAGGAGTTGAGGGGCTGTGACAGAGGGTGGGATGAACAGGAGGAGGGTCCCACTGTGAAGGGCGTTTCATGACAACATAAAGGGATCCATAAAATCCCACAGAGTTATTACATGCAAGGGGATGACTGAGTCACTGTTAGTTTTCAGGAAGACACCTGGCTGCTTTGCCTTTGGGAGCTCAGCTAAGAGGATACTACATAGATCTGTGTAGGAGATAACTGACAGCTTAGGTTCAGACGGCCACAGTGAAGATCTGGAAGTAAAGCTGCTTGAGAGCCACATTTGATGACAATGGACAAAATTTGGCAGATTATTTAGGAGTGAGAGAGGAAGATCCAGGGATGGGGGAAATCAAGAATTACGCCCCTCTGTATAAGAGAAAAACATGTCATAAAATGAAACCAAAATTTGCATGGGGATAAAGTTAAGGGGCAACATATGTACTAATACGGGGAGCTAGAAATGGATCAGGTAAGAAAACAGAGCAGGACAATAGAGCCACTCAGAAATGGGAATAACCAACAGGTCTACTGTAGGCAAGAAAGCTGTTGGGGCGCCTGGGTGGCTCAGTTGGTTAAGCGTCCGACTTCGGCTCAGGTCATGATCTCGTGGTCCGTGAGTTTGAGCCCCGTGTCGGGCTCTGTGCTGATGGCTCAGAGCCTGGAGCCTGCTTCCGATTCTGTGTCTCCCTCTCTCTCTGACCCTCCCCCGTTCAAGCTCTGTCTCTCTCTGTCTCAAAAATAAATAAACGTTAAAAAAAAAATTAAAAAAAAAAAAAGAAAGCTGTTGATACACATACTTACTGTCTTGAAAATGGAAATAACGCTACATTTATTTCTGCATATATAACAAAACATTCTTATTGTAAAAATTAGAAATTATGTGAGGGTAAACAGATTATATAAAAATGAACCATAATTCCATCACCTAGTGGAAACCACTTCTAACATCTGGATATTACCCCCAATTTTGAAATGCCTATAAAAACATGTTGATATATTTATCTTTAGATACTGAACAAGGGGGTCAGTTTATATACTGTGTTATGGTGTTCTGAATATATTTCCATTTTAATAAATATACCTCTCATCTTTATTTGGAAAGTCAACATAATTCATTATACAGGTATAACACAAGGAACTTAGCCAACCTTTAAATGGTTTCCAAATTTTGGTGCAGCTGGGTGGCCCAGTCCATTGGGTCTGACTCTTGGTTTCCACTCAGGTCATGATCTCACGGTTTTGTGGGTTTGAGCCCCCTGTCAGGCTCTGCACTGACAGCGTGAAGCCTGCTTGGGATTTTCTCTCTCCCTGTCTCTCTGCCCCTCCCACAATCCCGCTGTCTCTGACTCTCTGAAAATAAATATACTTTAAAAAAAATGGCTTCCAACTTTTTATTATTACTGACAACACTTGGATGCACATCGTTGTAAGTCTATTTCTGTGATTCTGTCTGGCAATTTCATTAACATTTATTCCTAGCTGTGAAACTGCTGGATCAAATGGGTCACATTTAGGCTTTAGACACATGTTGCCAAGTTGCTCTCTGGAAAGATGGTAGTAATTTGTTCTCACTAGCAGCAGACGAAAACATCCATCTCCTTACACCCACTTAAACACTATCCCTTTTTAGTATCTATTTACCTTATGTAGAAAAATTTCTTTTTAAATTCTGCATTTTATCTTTTTTTAAATTTGCGGTTTTTTTCCTTAAAATTTTTCTTTTAATTTTAAAAATTTACATCCAAGTTAGTTAGCATATAGTGCAATAACGATTTCAGAGATAGAATCCAGTGATTCATCCCCTATATATAACACCCAGTGCTTATCCCAGCAAGTGTCCTCCTTAACCCTTGCCCATTTAGCCCATCCCCCCCACCCACAACCCCTCCAGCAACCCTCAGTTTTTTCTCTGTATTTAACAGTCTCTTATATTTTGTCCCCCTCCCTATTTTTATATTATTTTTGCTTCCCTTCCCTTATGTTCATCTGTTTTGTACCTTGAATTCCACATATGAGTGAAGTCATGATATTTGTCTTTCTCTGACTAATTTTGCTTAGCATAATACACTTTAGTTCCAACCATGTTATTGCAAATGGCAAGATTTCATTCTTTTTGATTGTTCAGTAATACCCCATTGAGTATGTGTGTGTGTGTATATATGTGTGTGTGTGTATATATATATATATATATATATATATATATATATACACACACACACATCTTTTTTTTGACTTTAACTTTTTAATTTATATCCAAATTAGTGTATAGTGCAACAATGATTTCAGGAGTAGATTCCTTAATGCCCCTTACCCATTTAGCCCACCCCCCCCCCACACCCCCTCCAGTAACCTTCTGTTTGTTCTTCATATTTATGAGTCTCTTATGCTTTCTCCCCTCCCTGTTTTTGTATTATTTTTGCTTCCCTTCCCTTATATTCATCTGTTTTGTCTCTTAAAGTCCTCATATGAGTGAAGTCATATATTTGTCTTTCTCTGACTAATTTCACTTAGCCTAATAACCTCCAGTTCCATCCACGTAGTTGCAAATGGCAAGATTTCATTCTTTTTGATTGCCGAGTAATACTCCATTGTATATATATATATATACACACCACATCCTCTTTATCCATTCATCCATCAATGGACATTTGGGCTCTTTCCATACTTTGGCTATTGTTGATAGTGCTGCTATAAACATTGGGGTGCATGTGTCCCTTTAAAACAGCACACCTGTATCCCTTGGATAAATACCTAGTAGTGCAATTGCTGGGTCATAGGGTAGTTCTATTTTTAATCTGTAAACTTGTTTTCTTTCACACATTTTTTAGTTTGTCATATAGAGTGCATTTGGCAAGTTTGAAATTTATTTTTTAATGTGGTTTTAGCTCTTTTTTTTCCATGTAAAAGTTTTAAATTTGTAGATAATAAAATCAATCAGTCTTTGCCTTTAAGGTTTCAGGCTTTCTTGCTGATGTTTTAAAAATTAAAGTTGAGGAGGATTAATATATTTATGGATAACAATGATAGAACTACTGTATATATAAATGAAGAATGATGGTTTTGCTTTGCACACTGAGCAAGTCTATAAAGATGGAAAATTAAAAGTAAAGTCTTTTCCTGATTCACATTTTCCCACTGCAACTGGTTTCCAGTTCTTATTGACTGTAAAAGAGCTGATGGTTAAATCATCATGGCACATGAAAGCCACCTTCCTAAGCTTGATAGAAAAAAAAAAAAAAAAGAGTAAATCAAAGTCTTCCACATGATTTCTCTTTAAAAAGCTAATCACACCTAATTATGTTAGAGGAGACAAATGCCTTCTTAAGCCAAATTCGTGTTGCATGCTTATGTACTGTTTGAACATTTGTTAAGATAACATTCATGTTTATCCTACAAAAAGCTATAAACAGCCCATTTCTCTTGAATTTCTAATCCCTCCCAAGCTAATCCATGATAAAAATGGTCCAATACCCATTTCCTTCTAGAATGAATGGTCCATGTAGAATGTAAAACAATTCTACAATGACAGTGGGCCCTGAGTAAGACCTACATTCTCATATGTGTGAGGAATAGCTAAGGCTGGGCAGTCTGGCTGTGGTCCATGTACATTATCTTGTATATAAAGTTAAGGCTCTGCAGTATTATAATAAAACAATCAATATACATTCATTTTCTTCCCAATGGTCAAGAAGTCCTGGGGACAAATATTTCTCTTTAAGAGCTTAGGGATTCAAAAGAATTCAGGAAATATATATATATATTTTTCTATACGTGACCAGGCATATAGTATTGTGGAAACAAGTTAATAGTAGAGGAAAGGACGTAGATCATTCTGGGAGCAAGAAGAGCATTTTTTTTAAGGAGCTGAACATTCGTTAAATGAAGCGCATTGGTAGATATCACACAAAACAGATTTTTTTCCCACTCATGGAAAATGTTAATGTAAGACAGCTAATGCCCAGATGTTTCTCAAATTAACCATGTGTTAAAGTGCTATAAGCATTCCTTCATTCAGTTAGCAAATATTTGGCCCCTGAAAGTCCCCAGAAGAATAGAAATTACAAAAGGCTGCAGCTGAGAAGAGAGAGCAGATTATAAAGTCTTTGTGTGATAACTAAGGAGTTTAGATAGTTATGTTAAGGACCCTGGAGAATAGGGACATGATCAGATTTCCATTTCAGAAAGATTAATCAGGCTGTCCAGTGGAAAATGGATTAGAGGGGCAAGAAAGAAGGCAGGAAAAGCAGTAATGGGGATTGATCAGGTAATCCAGTGGGGAGATGATGGAGGGTTCAATCGGAGTAGTGGCAGTGAAGCTGTAGGAAAATGTATGGATTTGGTAGTATTTAGGTGACAGATGTTACAGAGCCAAGGAGGAAATCAATGTGGTGAGTCCTAGTAGGGCAGATGGGGTGAAGGCCAATACCCAGGTATTTGATGTGAACACTTGGGTAGAAGAGCACTTAGATAAGCAATATGAGAAGTATGGGCAGGATTCTCCCCACTTGGGATATGTGTGTGTGTAAGGGGTTTGTTGATTACTCCATTTTTGGACATGCTGAGAGGTTGTGTGGCACACGCAGGTGACAATGTCTCACAGGCAGCTGGTTATGTGGATCCTGAGTTGACTCTTGCTCTCTCTTCAGACCTGTTCTCTCTCTGAGCTTTATTTATTTATTTATTTTTGTTTTTTAAATGTTTTTGAGACAGAGAGAGCGAGAAAGAGAGAGAGAGAGAGAGAGAGAGAACAAATGCATATGAGAGCAGGAGAGGGGCAGAGAGAAAGGGACAGAGAATCCCAAGCAGGCTCCATGCTTAGCACGGAGCCCAATGCAGGGCTCAAACTCATGAACCGTGAGATCATGACCTGAGCCAAAATCAAAAGTTGGATGCTTAACTGACTCACACAGGCACCCCTCTCTTTGAGCTTTAGATTTGAATACCCAAATGCTGGCCAGATAACTCCACTGAGAGGTCTGATAAATACATAATGCCTCAAAGTAAATGCATCATCTCCGTGTGCCCCCATCCTTCCCTCTGCCACTAGGTTCACTCTTCCCCCAGAGCCGGTACCACCATGCTGCTTTGGCTTGTGACATAAATAACCTGCTTCACATCCTCTTCATTTCTGTATTGTCAGTGTCTGTGACAAGTGGCACTTGGGCACCCAGTCAGTGTGCCTCCAAGAACTTGAAAATAGGGAAATTAGGTTGCTTACAGAGGAATAAGCTACAAAGTCATCGGATGATGGGTCAGAGCTCAGATAACATGGAGCCAAGTTTGACTGTAACCTGACTGATGACGGATGAAGGGTGGTCAGCAACGGGAGGTCAGAAAAGAGAGACTCAGAAAAGAAAATGCTAGTAGCATGCCTCCAGCATGGTGGTCCCTGGGGGGTGTGGAGATGCGCAAATACCCCGTCCATGTGGCAGAGTAGCCCGATAACCGAGACAAAGCTGTGCGGGAGGCTATTACATTGCAGCCCTCCCAGCCTTTGGTTCCTTCAAATCACTTTTCCTGCTCCGGTTCCTTGCTCACCAAGCAATGTGCTGACTAGAGTTAGGCTTCCCATGTGGGTTGGCCTTAGGGAAAGAGATATAAATCAGCAAGCATGATTATTCTGCCCATCTGATAGCATCTGATCAATTATCATTATGAATAATTAAACTAGTACTCCGGCTTGTACATGGGAGTCCCTGTGAATCTGTTAACATATGACTAGCAATCTGAGAGGCAGGTGCATGGCTTGGTGTGGTAACAAATTCAGTACCCGATACAAGAATTCTATTTTACCTCTCCCCCACTATAAAAGTGAGATGTGTTCATTATTTCTTTCTCTTCTCCACTTATTTTTGTTTCTAAAATTGCTCATAATTTCAAACATCCAAAAACAACTACAACTAATTGTCAGGATGTTTCCTTCCAATCTATTTTCTATGCATATGGAAATAACATTTATCAACTATTTGTTATTTAGCAACTATTTCACTTCCTTTTTGTAAAAATGCAGTACCAAATCTGCAACCTCAAATGACAAAAGTTTTAATCAACTGTGTGGGAAAGAGCTTTGGCTGCTTCTCCCATGCCGAAAGAAAGATTCAAAGGAAGGAAGGAAGGAAAGAAGGAAGGAAAAGAAAGACAAAAGAAAGAGAGACAAAAAGAGAGAAAAAAAGAAAATTCAAAGTATGCTTAACTAAATTTCTAAATTTCAGTTAAAGGATCAATTTCTGCAACATGATTAAGGAAAACTCTGTTTCCAAGACTTAGGAGCATGAAGAACAATCCAAAAAACCTTTATGGGTACAAACCTCCAATTATAAAATAAGTAAGTCCTGGGGATGTAACGTACAGCATGTCAACTATAGTTAATAACACTGTGCTGCATATCTGATTGTTGCTAAGAGAGTGGATTTTACAAGTTCTCATCACAAGAAAAAAAAATTCTGTAACTATGCATGGTGACAGATGTTAACTAGACGGACTGGGGTGAGCATTTTGCAATACATACAAAAATCGATTCTTATGTTGTACACCTGAAACTAAATAAGGCTGTATGTAAATTATACCTCAGTAAAAAACAAAACAACAAAAAAGTTTTTATGTTAGCCAGTGGTAACCTCCAAAACCCATAATTACCCAACTATATATTCTAGACATTAACCTTCTTCTTCTTCTTTTTTTTTTTTTTTATTTTTTTTAACATTTATTCATTTTTGCGAGACAGAGACAGACAGAGCATGAGTGGGGGAGGGGCAGAGAGAGAGGGAGTCACAGAATCTGAAACAGGCTCCAGGCTCTGAGCTGTCAGCACAGAGCCCGACGTGGGGCTTGAATTCACGGACAGTGAGATCATGACCTGAGCTGAAGTCGGACGCTTAACTGACTGAGCCACCCAAGTGCCCCATCCTTCTTTTTAAAATATAACTTATTATCAAGTTAGCTAACAAATAGTGTATACAGTGTGCTCTTGGCTTCAAGGGTAGACTCCCATGATTCATCACTTACATGCAACACTCAGTGTTCCTCCCAACCAAGTGCCCTCCTCAAAGCCCACCCATTTTTCCCTCCCTCCTGCTCACCCCCCATTAACCCTGTTTGTTCTCTGTATTTAAGAGTCTCTTATGGTTTGCCTCCCTCTCTGTTTGAAACTATTTTTTTCCCTTTCCCTTCTCCCATGGTCTTCTGTTAAGTTTCTCAAATTCCACATATGAATAAAAATATATGATATCTGTCTTGCTCTGACTTATTTAACTTAGCATAATACCCTCCAGTTCCATCCATGTTGTTGCAAATGGCAAGATTTTATTCTTTTTCATTGCCAAGTAGTATTCCATTGTATATATAAACCACATCTTTATCCATTCATCAGTTGATGGACATGTGGACTCTTTCCATAACTAGGCTATTGTTGTAGTGCTGCCATAAACATTGGGGTACATGTGCCCCTATGAATCAGCACTCTTGTATCCTTTGGATAAATTCCTAGTAGTGCAATTGCTGGGTCATAAGGTAATTCTATTTTTAATTTTTTGAGGAACCTCCACACTGTTTTCCAGAGTGGCTGCACCAGTTTGCATTCCCACCAACAGTGCAAGAGGGTTCCCATTTCTCCACATCCTCGCCAACATCTGTTGTTGTCTGAGTTGTTAATTTTAGTCACTCTGACAGGCGTGAGGTGGTATCTCAATGTGGTTTTGATTTGTATTGCCCTGATGATGAGCGATATTGAGCATCTTTTCATGTTAGACATTTGAAGCTCAAATCTGGGATGTCTGGGTGGCTCAGTCAGTTAAGCGTCCGACTTCAGCTCAGGTCATGATCTTGCAGTTTGTGAGTTTGAGCCCCGTGTCAGGCTCTGTGCTGACAGCTCAGAGCCTGGAGCCTGCTTTGGATTCTGTGTCTCCCTCTTTCTCTGCCCCTCCCCTGCTCATGCTCTGTCTCTCTCTCTGTCTCTCAATAATAACTAAACATTAAAATAATAATAATAAAGAAGCTCAAATTCATGTCTCTGGCAAAGATGTATGTGTGTGTGTATGTGTGTGCACACACATGCATGCACACACACAGGTGTATAAATGGTGATATTCAAATTCTCTCATTCTTTCTACATTTAACTAGTTTCCTTCTACAAAAACAATTGCCATCAACTATTTGCTTACCCCGAAATACAAATTGTACAGGAGCGTCTGAATAAATGCTAGATTCTTTCCTTTTATTCATCCAATTTAGTAAGTAATAAGTTAGCACCCCAAAGTATTAAGTAAATGGGAACCAATGTAGTTTACATGTTTTGGCTTTCCTACAATTTGAGAATCTTATTATGATGTAAAAAAAAAAAAAGTCCCATAGTCTTACTTTCTTTAACCCAAACTCATTATCAGAAGCAGTTGGAGTTGACACATCAAAAAACCTTACCTCATTCTCTGACGAACTTGCAGAGAGCAGCACCTCCTGGGCATCAAAGAACTCGGAGACAGACTCTGACATGGACAGGCGGCTTTCGTTGGCTACCTGCTGTGACAGGGGGAGACTGACATGGATTTGTTCACCAGCCTACAGAGGAGAGAAGCACTTGCTGTCATTGTTTTTCCCTTGAAAGAAAACCTATTTGTTGAAATTAGACCATTATGTGCCAGGCCAGATTTCTAGAGAAATTCACACCATATGTTAAAAGAGTGGTGACCACAAGTAATTTTCGCTTGCAACTCAGTAATGACCATTGCATAAGTTTTCTTCTAATATGTCTAAAGAATCTGAAAGGCATAGTTGAAAGGTGTTGGTACTGTGACTCGATTTCAGATCTATGCTCAATGGATATTAAGTGGAGTTTAACAGCTTGAACCCCTAACAATACCCCGATTTGATTGTGCAGACAGGTTCATTCTCATATACTTAGATCTGTTGTTACTAGCCATATTCTAACCAGTATACTAAATCTCAAGACATATTTGTAGAAGCCTCTAGATATGCTAAGAAAACAATCTATAAAACTAATTTTTGATACAGAATACAGAAGTAATTTTCCAATTTGATCATGGATTTTGACCAATGAGATAAGAGGACTAGAGTATTAAACCTATGTCAAATTATATTTTTATTCAGTAAGTCAAACTGTGTGTGTATGTGTGTGTGTGTGTGTGTGTGTGTGTGTGCACGCGTGCGTGTAAAATAGTACACATTTCAGGTTGGAAAGATTCAAACTAAGACTAAGATTCAAACTAAGATTTAACAATTTTTGAATGATCAAGTTTTGGAAATAATTTTGGATTCTGAGCAGGTGAGTGAGCCTGAGTATCACCAGATATCATGTGATATCAGCATGAAGGTGAGTGGACATAGGGTGGGAAATTTAAGTCAAAAAGAAGTTGTCTTGGGGTGTCTGGGTGTCTCAGTTGGGTAAGCATCCAACTCTTGGTTTCAGTTCAGGTCACGATCTCTCAGTTCATGAGATCGAGTCCCATGTTGGGCTCTGTGCTGACAGCATGGAGCTGGCTTGGGATTCTCTCTGTATGTGTCTCTGCTCCTCCCCCCACTAACTCTCACTCTTTCTCTCTCCCTCTCAAAATACAAAAATAAACATTAAAAAAAGAGAAGCTGTCTTGGGATGGCATATCCCAAGCAATTAGATGATAGAATCCTGTCACCTATAGATGTTTAGTAAAATGTGCTTCTGTAAATATGACCTTCACATTAGTTACAACCCTTACCTTGTTACATATATTACTGTATCTAAGGCTCTAATATTACTGTTGAAAAGTATAAAGTCTCATGGTTATAAAATCATAATTTTATAAAGGGTTATAAGCAGAATTATATACTAAGTCTAGCCCAAATACTGAATGTTTTTCTATCCTTTTACTAATACCTCAAAAATTCTACTGAAAAATGGAATAATAATAGCACCCACCTCAGAGGTCATTGGGAGGGTCAAATGAAATAACACACGTTAAGTTGTTAGCACAATGCCTACCGCACAGTTAGCATTCATTCACTTGACCTCTGTTAGCAACTAATTATTAATTATCATCATCACTTTTAGTAACTGCAATAGCATCATTAGTATTATTTTAGCAAGGTTAGGTGATTTCTTTCCTAAGATAGGGCTTTCAAAATAAACCTTAAGAAAACTTGCATTTAGCACCCTCTCAGCTAAAAATGTTTTTTCCCCAACATTTCATGGGTCATTTGATGATAATGAACATTTCAAATGAAGACTGCGACAGACACAGGAAATTCACAAGCTGGAGTAGATATACAAACTAAATATTCAGTAGCATCAGATGAACATAGATATAAATAAAAAATAGACACTGATCACCAAGAAGAAATTATATTGAGCTTATGGACATCCCTCACTCTAAAGAACACTGGACTGTCAACAACACAAATACTTATGCAGAGAATCTTCTTAACATTGTAAGAACTGTAAAAAAGAACCCCCCACCCCCAAATATACAGTAGAATTAGATGCCATAAAATAAGTACTCGACATCTATTAAAAATGAGTCTTACCTCATCAGGGCTAGGAATAATATTTACACTGACAACCTGATCACAAATAATAGATTCTGAATGTATTCTGTTCAACCGACTTCTTAGTTCAGCATTCTGGTTGAGTGCCTTAAAATAACAAAAATTGCACATGTAATTTCAAGTTAATAAGCAAGCATAAAGCAGAACAAGCACACAAATACACATTAGACAACAAAGTCTAGGATGTTCTTAGCTATAATTTGTGGAGTCATCATAGGCCAGATCCTACTGTTAAGAAGGAAATGAATGGCTCAGAATTAAGGTATTCATTTTTTTTTTGGTAAAATAATACTGCTGCTTAGTAGGTTAGTGGGTTAAAGAGTTCACAGATTTCATAACAAAAAAAAATGATTCATGGAATTATCTCCCCTTTGGAGTCAGGCCCATTACATCCAAACCCAATCTACCACCACATATATATTATATTTTACAGCCTGGGATAAAAACTATGGATTCTTTCCATTTTTTTTTTTTTTGTTGTTGTTGTTCTAGTTTCTAAAGTTTAGAACTTGTCTCAGAGCCAGATAGTTATCCTAAAAATTATTTGGAAATGGAAGGAACAATGACCTGACTTTAATTTATAGAATTATATTTTATTCCAGTGAAAAAAATACTTGTATTTTCATTTCCTAGGAGCACATGCATATGACAGTATGGAAGAACTAACTCATGTACAGACCCAAAGGTGCCTTCATTGAGCAGTGTAGACCTTGACAAGCATAATAAAGAAGACATCACCGGAAGGAAACAAACTCCAAGTTATCAGCATCACACGACTTTCAACATACCCAGAGTCTGCATCAGTAAAACACTACCTGGCACAACAATTTAGTACGTGTGGCAGGAAGAGAATAGCTTTACATAAGCATGGTCTCCCTACAGGTGCCCTGTGGACAAAGGTACTGTCATCACATCAATGCATGGGAACATGTTCTATATACATAAGACAGATGTAGCTAACTGGAATTACATCAAGGATCAGGGCATGGGAGAACAAAGCCCAGCGAAATGCTGGCCAGTTCCTTTGCTTCGCATTAAAATCAGCAATTAGAAGATGGAGGTGGATGCCTTACGAGCTGGAAGATAAATGTCAGACTTGTGAAGGCATCTTCCCCAGGGAACAGACTACTGCTTTCTTCATATGGAGTGTATGGATGTAGCAAACCAACACATATACAAACATAATATAATTCTAACTCTGTATCCATTAAAACAACCAGGATAAATTACAAAGTGGCTAAACTTGACTTGCATTGAGTGGTACACAGTCTCTGCCCATGGAGCATAGAACAGCCTTTCCTCTCTCCCTTCAACCTGACTTTGGCTTTTTGAGGAGAAAATTGTTCACTTACAGCTTTTGGCTTTTGTTTAAAGTCTTTATAACCAGCTTGTAAAATATGTGTAAAATATAACACACCTGGCCTGGTGGGCTGCCAAGTATTGATGGATTAAAGGTGGGTACAGATCTTACAATTGTTACGTTTACAGATGGAAGGAAATATGTGTCTCGTTCCTAAAACAGGGATGTGTTAGTTAGATAAAATGTGATCACTTTTATAGTAAATAAACTATGTACTTTAAAGGAAGAGTCCTAACATCTTTACATTCTGCAAAAGTGCTCAGGATCATTTTTCCTAGAGCAAGGTCTCTGACACTTGGTATTTGAAAACAAAATAAAAAAACAAACCTCATTACTTCTATCCTTTGTGACCACTTCACCTATGCTTATTTGTTCTTTCATTATATCTTTGCCCACAAGTATATCGAAAGTTGTCTTGTTTACTGAAATATTTGGAATCAGATATATTTTACTGTCTTGTAAGTAGGAAGGCTTGTGATGGGCTCTTTGATGGTTTTAACTGCAGAATCATAGTCTTGACCTGATGGTTTCAGACAAATCTCTGCAGAGGGTTTCTCCCAAGTGACGGTACCTTTTGTTGTTGCTGGACAACACAACAGCACAAAATTCAATGGCAGGGGAAAATAACGGTTTTCCTCAGAGGAGGAGTTTTCAATACAGGCTTGCCATTTATAATACAACTTGCACTATTGTTTGCTCTGGATATTTTGTTAAATTCTCACTTAAGCTCTTATCTCATCCAATGTTCATTAAATGTAATTCTGCCTACAGGTGTGTGTGAAGGCACGCAAGGTAACTTGTAGCCACAATATCCATAGGGGGTGACCTAAAAGTTCAAAAGGAAAGTTTTTATTAATAATACATATGCAGTGGTAGAAGCAGGTTGTTGTCATATAGCCCCGAAAGCATGAACATAAATACTCTTCCAGCTCTGGCAGCCCCAGCGGCAGAAGGTGGAAGCAGGCAGACAGCTAGCTAAGCGTGAAACAGTCCATTTCTGCACATCTTCCCTGGGCAGCTCCTCCTTTTGCCTTGATCACACAGACTGTTTCTGAAGTTTGCTACAGCTGAGTGCCATGAGCTTTGGGGTGCAGTGCTCTCTGGCAGTGCTTAGGGCCACCCTGAAACTCAACTATTTTCTCCGTAATGGTATCATGGAAATCTTGGGAACACTGAGGAATATAGGTATTTTCAGTGAAATGACACTATTAGTGATAACTACCATAGAAGAGCCCAGACGATGGCAGAAACAACGTTCAGAATGTACCCAAGGATCATGAACAGGGCAGAAGCAAGGAAAAAGGAGGTGGATCATCAGCTACTCATACCAGCCAATGAGCAAGAAAAGCTAAGGAGACTAGTTAGTGATAACATTGCTCTATCAGGGGCACGTGGGACCAAAGGCCCACCAGGGAGGAAGCACCCCAAGGCATAGGAACTGTCCTTGGATTCTTCACCAGGCAGGTTGTATGCTTATTCTCACCATTTGTTTTGGTTACTGAGCTTGGACTACACAAAAACTCTCTATAAAGTATTCTCATTTCCCCAGACCTCATGTCCTTCATACATTCAAGCTGAATATATCCAAAAAACACACCATTCCATCCTAATCTATAAAGGAAGTGACCATCTTGAAGTCCTGAGCCAGAACTGACGGAGTGTCCAAATCCCTACTGAGTTGACTATTAACTACCATTATCCACCCTGGCAGACAGTGGGTAAGAATTACCTTCGACTGGGTGAGACTCTGGCATATACATTTTAATGAACAGAACTGTGAGTTCTGGGAAGGAAACATGGAAGCCTGATGGCTGGAGAAGGATATGAAACATATGGCAAGATGGAATCATCAGGGACTTAAATCCTTTGGATAAAAGCAGAACTAGTTCAAAAGGAGTGAGAAAATCGGTACAGGAACTGTCAAAGCTAGAGCTATCAAGAACCAAATCCTGGGAATCTCTTTAAAATTACCTTGTGTTTTTAATTTTAGTACATGCTATTACAGTATATTTGGAAAATGCAAAAAGTAAAATATATATATATTTAAATTCATACCTTATTACCCAATCAACCAACTGTTGGTAGCTCGGTATATTTCTTTCCAGCTTTTTCCTATACATTTTCCACATTATTTAATGGTTGCATACTTTACGTCTGTGCCTGCCACTCATTCTTTGCATATAAACATTTATTTTATGTTGCAAACTCTTCACAAATATGACTTTAATGGTTGTGATCATTTTCTATTATTAGATACTTATGGTATTACTGATTTTTACTAGAATAAGTAATGCTGCCCTGAATGTTTATATGCATAATGGTTTTCTACATTCAGCATTACTTCCTCAGCCACAGGCCAAAGGGTCAAAGATAAAATCTTTTTAAGGCTTTAAGAAATATTACCAAATTATGTCCAAAATTACATCAATTTACATTTACTGGATAGCTAAAAAGAGATATAAACAATTCTATGAAGAGTATCTTCATGTACAAATTTTGCCAAGTCTCAGGGAACTCGAATTCAGGAATACTCTTGGAAGTTTTATCTCAATAAATACCCCAGAATATTTATTTTGTGTATGTGAAATGTTGTAGACAGGAAGGATGGTAAATGCTACAATTGGGATTTTAATCATGTACTATGTGCCTTAAGCCAATTTTTTGCTTACCTGTCCATACGTACCATGTTTCATTGATTCTAAGATGCACATTTCCCCCTACATTTAACAACTCGGAAGCACTGTCAATTTAATTGACCGAAGTTTTTGTTTTTCTTTTTTAGTAATGCACATAATGATAGTGCATCTAACAATCTGTGGTATATTGACTTAATGAAATATGGTGATTCTAGCTGGAATACAAGGGTCATATTCTGCCACTCACATTTGAATGGACCCAACACCCACTACGTTTGACATAAGCTGTGCATAGATTCTGGGGCCAGAGATCAAACTAGTAACAGTGTCAAAGTGTAATGTATTAAGGATAGACTCAAGTGAAGTCAAATATTTTATTATTATAGTAAACCTGGGGTACTGAAGTTACTTTAGTCTTATATACTATTTGATTTTGTTGTTCAGGATACTACATTAAATAGAACGATAGTGAAATTATAGCTGTGTGAAATAAAGTCATTTATAAAGGGAGAGAGACCATATACAATGCCCTGTCCTACAGGTTCAAATCCAACATCTGTGCTGCTTCTCAGGTGTAAAAGTTACTTTTAAAGTTTCATGGAGGTAAAATAACAGAATTATGTATGCCTTTGTGTACTCATAGATCAGGGAAGAAATACCACTTTGGAAGAGGAATTCATTATACTGTTCAGCCTTGAAAATTATTACATGCCTAAGGCAGGTAACAATTTATGCTGAGCAGGTAGTAAAGAACTTAATTTCATGTATTTTATATGCTATGTGCCTTCTAAAAAGATGATGGAATTTGCCAGGTTGATATACTTAAAAACTTTATTGAAAAGCAGCATTTTGAAATTTTTACATATATCACACAGGACTTATGACAAATAAAAAATACACTTTAAAAATGTTAGACTATTTAAGAAGTTATGTAAACAGTCTCTCTCTCCTTCCCTCCCTATGGAGAGACTTAACTGGTCATAAAAAAATATCTAGGGGTTTAACTGATGACACTTGAATATGGATCAAAGCTGTCTTCAGGTCATCTAAAATCACACTATAATGTGAAGTTATGCTAACATAAGGACATACTCAGAACACTTGTCTCAATGTATGCTACTTAGTATCTTGTTCAATTCTGAGTGCCATGTTAAAAGAGGGGCAGTAAAAACAGAGTTGGTCAACCAGGATGGCCCCATCAGTTCACTGTTCCCCCCCATCTTCATCCTCTGCTTCCTTCCCTTCATGACATGAACAAGCTGCCACAACTACCAAAGTTCAAGGATGACTTTCAGTCCATATATTGTTTACTGCTAAATCAGATTCTTAAAGGCCTTTACCTCTGATCTCAATGGTCGACACCATCTAAATTCTTTGGTTGCTTCCCCTGAGTCTCCATCAGAGGATCCTCTTTTTTTTTTTTAATGTCCTTTAACTATTAATGTTCTATATGGCAGCACCACTGACCCTCTTTTGTTCTGATTTATCAGTATCTGCAACTTCACCGATGTACCAGGGTATCCACACCCTTCTTTCTAGACCAGATCTTTCTCCTGAGCTCTACATCTATATATCTGATTGTCTGATGGATGGCCCACAGACACCTCAGTCTCCACAAAACTCACTATTTATGCCTGAAAAATCAGTTTCTCTTGTATTCTCAATCTCAGGGAAAAGAACCGTCACTACTCTGTTACACAAGAAATCTTGATTCTGTCTCCTTGTCTCTCTCTAATATGCAGCTGATAACCAGCCATGCTGATTCTACCCCCTTCCCCCTCCCCCTCCCCCCCAGGCTTTGAAACTCATCCCCTCCTTCTACCAACCTGGTACTTCAAATACCTTAAGACTGTCCAACTGGCTTTGCCCTAATTCCATCCATCCTCCATACTGTACCAGAGTAATCTTTCTAATATACAGATATACACACTATTATTTTCAATTTCTGGCATTATCACTCACTAGTTAAAATTCTTTAAGGCCTCCCTAGCAGTGATGAGATAAATCTAAACTCCTCTGTGTGGTCCTCGATGAGCTGGTTCCCACCCACTTACTTAGCTATTTCTAGATTAATTTGTCCTTGTGCAACCCATGCTTCAGGCACTATGAATTAACTCCCATTCTGCGGATACCTCTCCACTGGTCTAGCCATGGATAGTGATTCCCTAGAAAGGAGTGAACTGTCAGTAAGCTAAAATGCCTAAGCAAAAGCTGTGGTTGGTTCCAAAAGACAATCCATCCAGCCTTAGGGGAGATGAGTATAGATGGCCAGTGAGGGTACAGCTGGCCCGATGGGAGAGTATGGACAGACACAAGAATGTGAACGCAGTCAAAATGCTATGATGGCACACAACTGGAAACACTGAATTCTCTAGAGAATAGGGTATAACAAACTATCTTTATAGTACCAGATTATTTTTACATTTTGTGAGGATAAAATTGAGTGTTCTGGTTAAAAAAATGTATACATAAAATATATATTAAATAAATAAATAAATATATAACAGCCCCCACCCCCCAAAAAAAAACCCACAACAAAAACCCCACAACAACCCAACAAAAATCTTTTAACTTTAAGTTTAGAGGCAAGTAAATTATGTTTTGATAAGAGAAGGAAATATAAAATTGATGTAACTCTGCTTTACTTTGCTTTTATCATGTTAGCATCAGGTCTTTCCTTGTGAACTGTTGCTGTCTATTTAGGTCCCATTCAAGGCTCAGTTCCTTCTGATCTGTGGCTCTGCTTAGAAGTCAGGGATCTCCCATTCTTCTGAACAACCAGAGCTCTGGAAATCTGCACCACCCATATGCTGCTCTGAAAGGACTGTCACATGGTCCATTTAACTGTTTCCTTAGTAAATACTGCTTATCTCACTAACCAGATCATAAGCTTCCTGGGAACATAGCCAGGGCTACTTTCATCTTGGTGTTCCATACCTTGCACTATACCTAATATACAATCAATTAAATGAAATATAACAAATAAATGAATGAACAAATGAATCACTTTAGAAATTTCTCTTTATCATCATTTCTAACTTCATCTGATGCCCCAAAACGTATCTCTATTTCTCATTCTCTGGTTTGCCAACAAAAAAAGCAAGCAAGCAAGAAACAAATATATTTTGAAACAATCAACAAAACTAAAAGGCAAAGACAACCTATGGAATGGGAGAAGATAATTGTAAATGACATATCTGATAAAGGGTTAGTATCCAAAACACATAAAGAACTGATACACCTAACTCAGCACCCAAAAAACAAACAATCCAATTAAAAATGGGCAGAAGACATGAATAGACATTTCTCCAAAGAAGACATACAGACAGCCAACAGACACATGAAAAGATGCTTTATCATCACTTATTATCAAGGAAATGCAAATAAAAACTACAATGAGATATCATCTTACACCCATCAGAGTGGCTAAAATAAAAACACAAGGAACAACAAACAGGTGTTGGTGAGGATGTGGTGAAACAGGATGCCTCTTACACTGTTGGTGGGAATGCAAACTGGTGCAGCCACTGTGGAAAAGAGTATGGAGGTTCCTCAAAAAGTTAAACATAGAACTACCTTACGACCCAGCAGTCATATACTGGGTATTTACCCAAAGAATACAAGAACACTAACTCAAAGGAATACATGCACACCTGTGTTTATAGCAGCATTATTTACAACAGCCAAGATATGGAAGCAACGCAAGTGTCCATCAACTGATGGACAAAAAGATGTGGCATACACACACACACACACACACACACACACACACACACAAATGGAATATTATTCAGCCATAAAAAGAATGAAATCTTGGCATTTACAACAACATGAATGGAACTACAGAGTATAATGTTACAGGAAATAAGTCAGTCAGAGAAAGACAAATACCATACAATTTCACTCATATGTGGGATTTAAGAAACTAAACAAACAAGGAAGAAACTAAGAGAGAGAGAGAGACAAACTAAGGAACAGACTCTTAACTATAGAGAACAAACTGTTGGTTACCAGAGGGGTGATGAATAGGGCAGGGGGGTGGAAGTGTGAAATAGGTGATGGGGATTAAGCAGTGCACTTGTGGTGAGCACCAGGTAATTACAATTAAAAATTTTAAAAAAATGTGCAAAGAAAAAAAAAAAATGTTTTCTTGTTTTTCTTAGCATAAGCTTGTACCACTAAGCCTCTATTGTTTAATACATCTAAAGGAAACATTGCAACATTTAGGGGGATAAAAGTATATTTTACATGTTTACAGGATGACATTTGTACATTTACCTAACCATTAGCTTGATCTTTCTGATACGTAATACTTTAAAATAATGATTCAGAAGATCAATTAACACAGAACCGAGGATTCAACACATACATGACATAAGGAGCCCAAGGCAAACCATTAAAATATGCTTATGAAGAAACCCCTTCGCAGACTGGCACAACAGTTGCTGCTTTGAATGCTTGAATGCTCATGCTCCTGAGTCCCCCAGTTTTGCACGGGAAGCAGAATATGCACCTCAACTGACAGTGTTTTACGGGTAACAAAAGTGTGGCCCAGGTAACAATACACAGTAGCATGAAACTTAACACTGAAAGTTAGCTGACGGTTCAGGTACATAAAACATGGTGAGACAGTTCAAGTCTACTTTCAGGGACGGAGGGAAACTATTCAAGCAGGAGCTGATCCACATGGAAAACCACTTACCCAGGATTTGCTTGCTCCTTCACTCTGATCCAAGGCACCAGGAAGTGAACAATATTTTATATAAACACTGAGTTCTCACACAAAAATCACATAACAACATTGAGATCTCAAAGGATGTTTTAAAAGTGCAGTTATAGACTGAATGAAGAAATTATTTCAGAGGAATTGTTCAGTGTAAAAAAGCATTACATATAGTTTTAAAGGATTTTTATCAGAAATATCAACTTCGATATATATAAGGATTTGATTAGTATTAGTCAATATAATATATTGAATAATATATAATGAATATATTAAATAATATATTTTATAATGCACAATATGTCTTGAAATATATGAGTCTAGCTTCAGGGAGTGTAAGTTAGATAGGAAGAAAATCCTAAAAGTATAAATCAGAAAAGAAAACAAAAGGTAACAATAATCAGTAATTTTCAACAGATTAAGATGCAGTGTAAGTGAGAAAAAATAATAAGTGTGGAAGATTTAGTAGATTCTGTTCTATTGAACACTGGATGGAATATATTCTAGAACATACTTTAAAAAGAGTAAGCCACGTATAAATGCATGATTCTTCTTTTAAAACCAGGGACTGCCTTATCAATGACCACTGAGAAGCATCAAAAAGTATTCAATCAGCTGAAATAGCAATTATATGTTTACAAGCAAGTTTGGTTGATTTTTTGCTCTTACCTTGACTTTTTTTGCAAGAAAAGTTTAATTTAAGCTTTAATTTAAAAATTTAATCAGGCAACTGCAACGTCTTAGGGCATTTTTGATTGAACATGCCATCCATGATGGACCACCTCCACCCTTATCCTTGCCTTACAGGGTGGGGAATGTGTCAAGACAGTGAAACAAACACCCTCGTTTACCTGAGACAGTGACTGCCGGAGCCGTGCCACTTGCGTGCTGTGGCCTTTATTATGATCCTGTTCCGAAACTATTTGCTTAAGCTTCTCCTTCTCTATAGCTATGCTATTAAATGCAGACTTCAAAAGAGAATGCACTGGTGGGGAAAAAAGTGAGAAACAAAGGTCAAATGCATCCAGAAAGAATATACAAAATGATACATTTCTTAGCACTTTAACTCATGTATAGACATTGTCTGGAAAGATGACATTACAGTCTAATACAAGTTAGCCTTACAATGGAATCTTTCAAAATATCGATACACAAAACAAATACAGTAATGGTAATTAATCAGGGTGGAAATTCTAGCATTTCCTACCAGAAAAGACTTAGAAACAGGATACAAAATAAATTGATATTAATTCTTAAATATCGATATTTAAAAAATTATTCTATAATTCCTATGAAGAAAAAGGAATAAGTTTTACTCTGCACTGGCTGATAAGAATATTAACAGTTCTGTGTACAATGAATTCTCATGCAAATAATTTAGAACTATCCAGTAATTATTTCTGAAAGCAGGTACTCAAAAAGAACATTTTATAAATCCTGCCAAAATAAAACAGGCTGATTTAGAAGTCCTGACTAGTTCTCTTCGAGGCAGGAAATGATTTGGACTTGAAAATAATACTTAAATTACTCTCTCAGCCAGGAATACCTTGATGAGAAGTGCTTTCAAAGAGTAAAACTTCCAGTTTTAAAACAAATAAGTTCTGGAAATATACCAGTTTGGTGATATTTGATAATATTGTATTCATACCTCGAAGTTAAGAGAGTAGATCTTAAATGTTTTCCCACTAAAAAGAAATGGTAATTATGTGACATGATGGAGGTGTTAGCTGATGCTACAGTGGTAATCATTTTGTAATATACAAGTGTTTCAAATCAATAGGTATACCTTAAACTTATGAAATATTATATGTCAAACATATCAGTACAGCTACCAAAAAAACACCCAAAATAAATGTAATAATAAAAACAACTCCTCCTCCCCCATTTCTGTACATCTAATAACCTACATTTGTAAAATCTGAGGCTGTCGTTAATTCTGAAATACAAGAAGGCTGAATTTCCAACTCCTATCTTTAGAATAACAGTTTCTATAATATGCAGTCTTCTAAAATAGGAATTTCCTTGTTTAAGAATGGTTGTTTTTAAAAGAAGTCGAAATTCTTAGCAAAAAACACTGGCCTGAATTAAGAGGGAAAAACAGTGGGATCACAAGGGACTCAGAATCTATTGATTTATGTGCCATATTGTAGTCATCATCAATTTAAAGTTACTAACTTAATAGCTGGCATACATTAACCCCACTGGCAGTTCTATAAGCAGACTCTCATACACTTCAAAATCCATAATTCTTTCTAAAGAGTTCAACCAGTAGTCATAGAAAAGCCCTTTTTTCTAGCATAGTTAGAAAAAAATAAGTTGTTTCAACAGGGGCTTTAAAATCCTGTTGAAACTTGGATTTCCTGAAAACCTCAGGACTGCAACTGAATACACAAAACTTTCCTGGGGCTATCTTCAAATTTATTCATCTCCTTTTAGAGGCTGTGCTATACACACTTAATTCACACATTTGTTATCTCATTCTACCTGCTCCTACAACCACCTCCTGCCCCTGCTGTTAGAAGTAAAAGGTACTGGCTTTACTGGCCATAATCCTATGCTGTTACATACAGAAAATAACATTGACGTAATTAGCATCTGGCTCAGAAGTGTAATAAAAACGTACTAGCAAATAGGGCACCTATGTGGCTCAGTTGGTTAAGCATCCAACTCAGTTTTGGCTCAGGTCATAATCTTGAGGCTCATGAGTTCAAGCCCTGCCTTGGGGTCCACGTTTACAGTGTGGAGCCTGCTTGGGATTCTCTCTTTCTCTCCCTCTTTCTCTGCCCCTCCCCTACTCAACTGTCTCTCTCAAAATAAATAAACTTAAAAAAAAATAGCAGGAGTAAAATAGCAGGTGAAAGAGAGTTGGCCTTACAGAAGTGCAACTGGGAAATCTACAGAAAAAAAGCGGAGAGATGATTTAGCTTAACTGTTTCCGCATTACAGAACTGAAGAAATATCTCATAGTACATCTTTGCTGATAGTTTCACAGTATAAAATTTTGTGGACTTCAACATTCCTAGAGATGCCCTCAGTGCATGCCCCTTCTTTTCCTGAGCTACCAGGCTCTTGGGCATTATTGGGCCCTTGAGATGTTCTATTTAGCACACATTTTCAAAATATTTTAGCACCTATTACCAATAGCCCCAGGGTAAATAAATGTCATTAATTTACAGTAAGATGTTAGTGACTGAAAACAACAAAATGTATATCTTTCTCTAAGAGATTATGCATTTTATTTTTTTTAAGTTTTATTTATTTATTTTGAGAGAGAGAGAGCATAGGCAGGAGAGGCAGAGAGAGAGAGAGAGAGAGAGCGAGAGGGGGGGGTGTAGAGAATGAATCCCAAGAAGGCTCTAGACCATCAGTGCAGAGCCTGACATGGGGCTCGAACCCATGAACTGTGAGATCTGACCTGAGTTGCAACCCGGAGTCAGATGCTTAACCGATTGAGCCACCCAGGCACCCTGAGATTATGCATTTTAAAAGACAATGCCTGGGAAGGCACTATCTTAGATCAAAAAATGAATTTCAGTGACTGAAACTTAAATACTGTAGCAAAAGCGAGGGTGGTAATTTGGAACCCAGGCTCTTGGTAAACACAGATAGGACTGCTCAATCCACCTACAAGCTACTGCCCTGACTCTTATTTATTACACCCTGCTCTCTATGGCTGATGGCAATAACTGAACCTATGCAACGCACCTTATTGAAAATTTAATATTAAAAAAAAGTGACTCTAAGGTGGGGTCAGCTTCCCCTCCCCTCCAATCTGAACTGGCCTGTGAGGCTCTGAGCAGTAGAGTGCAGTGGAAGTGACTGTCCCAATCCCAGAGTTGGCCTTGAACAGGACTGGTAGCTTCTATCCCCATCTATTCTATCCCCTTGGAGTCCTGAGCCGCCATGGAGAGAAAGAGGGACACAGTTATGTGCAACCTTGCAACCACCCCTCCAACATGCCAGGAACACAGGGGAAGCCACCTGGGATCTTTTCAGCCCAATCCAGACTCCAGCCAAATACCACTGAGCCCAGGCAATGCCATATAGCACAAAAAGAACTGCCTACCCGAGCCCTGCCTGAACTATAGACCGTAAGGTACAATCCATGAGTGTTATTTAATAAAGGAAAAGAAAGATTCCAACAGAGCTCCTCGCTAAGTGAGGATAACCCACAAGTAGGTATGAAATGATAACTAAAAGACACCGAAAAAAAGATGCTGAGTAGTAGTGTCCTGGTGGCCTACCTAGAAAAACTTTCTGTCTTTCCTCCTTTTTCTCCCCACTCATGACACTTTTCTTTGTTCAGTCAAAACTGTAAACCTATGATGCATGTACTCCCAAGAGGCAGGCATGATGCCCCACTGCATTCTTTATATAGAACTCCAATCAGTATATGCACTATTTAATCTTTCTACCATGACCACCTAGGCAAGGATGAGAGAGTAAATGGTGATCTCTCACCAAAGAAGAGAGCTTCTATAAAGGGCACATTATGTTTGTTGTTACCTTTCTGTGCAATTAGACAAAATTCTTCTTGAAGCTTTGTATAATCCGTTGACCTTTCCAGAGGGTCTGTGAGGTGACTAGGGGGAGTCTGAAACTCGATATCTGCACACAGGTTGGGGTTGGAGGAATGCAAGCGAACTGGCGACATGGTAGCACTGAAAGGGACCTGAGAGGGCAAGACACCAGTTAGAAAAGAGCAACCGTACATGTTCCACATTCTCTTACACAGGAAAGATCTCCTCCCTTCTTCAAAATACTAGATGCCTCTCCAACGATACACACAGAGACACTCAGGACTCATTTAATTTGCAGGTGGCTGTGGTGGGAAAGAGCCTCACTCCCCATGGTTGAGGTGGTACTGCCCGTGGACTCACTGGCCTCTCCCCGTTACAGGGAGAGAGGGCTACAGAATGACAGGAAGGACAGGCATCCATACAGTTGTGTCTAAAAAATTGCTGGCAGGAAACAGTAGCCTGAACTCTCTTACAAAGTCTGGGTACTCGTGTCACAGGGCTTTTTATGCTCACTTGTTTCTGGGCCCAGAACAGGAGCTTACGGAACAGGTAAAAATTCAAGAGGCACCTAGACAGAAAGATTTACTTGCTCCGTGGCCATCAGACAAAACATAAATAAGTTTAATAGTAAATACAATAATGGCTTAAAGGGACGCAAATAAATTTGAAATTGATTTATTAAAATATATTTGTAAGTGAAATATATATTATATATAAAATATATTTGTAAGTGAAATTGATTTATTACAAATATATTTGTAAGTGCAATAAATTACTGTAGTTTCCCTTTGTCACATACAACACTGTTACACATATGAATGTGGCTTACGAACTGGCCAATATTGAAAAACATTAAGTAAAAAAAGTCATATTACTATAGATTTTCCCAAATGGCTAGAGGTACTTTCTTGCTCATGCTGGATCTGGGCTAGCCTTCTGATGCGTGGGGGCAAAGCACCTTTCCCTCTCCTTCTGGAAGGTTATACCTGACTATTACAAATGCTATAGGCCAAACATTCTTAGAAAATGAGAATACCAATTCCTACCGTAAATCAGATCACCAGTAATCTCCCCTAATTCTTACTGCACAGATGTTCATTCAGATGTCTTCAAGAATCATTCTTTAGACTCCTCCAAGAGCTGAATTTCAAACAAATTAAGGGGTAGTTCACACCTTCTAGCTAACAGGAAATATGCTTGTCTGATGTATATCAGAGCCACTTCCTTTTTTTCACATTTTGATTTAGCTTTAAAGTTCTTGACAGAAAATGAGAGACAGTGGGGGAGAGGGAGGGAGGGAGGGAGGGAGAGATGGAGAGCGTGAGACAGAAAAAAGGAGAAGAGAGGACGGGAAAAGGAGCATGTGCATGTGTACTGAGGATACAGAGGATAGATGGAAGACAAGGAGCAAACCAAAAAACCTAGGCTGAACGGCAGTCTGTGGCCCTGTGTGAGGGCAGCTGGGACTGGAGGGGGTCCTTTGCATGTAGCTTTGCCATGGCAGTGGCAAGGAGTTGTTATCTCAAAGGATATCCAAAACTTACTGGGGAAGGAAGTGGGCATGAAGCTTTCTCCCTAAACTCAGCTAAGCTAAGCACATTCATATATGATATCCAAAGCATCTGGTACCTGGAATTACCAAGTAGCTCTACTTTGTCCTTCATGGGGACCTTGGCTACACTGGGTTGGGACACATCTACAACTGGTTTATCTCGGCAGGATCAGAATTCCTGGTTATTCCAGAGAAGAGACATAAAAGTGGCAGAGAAGCCATTTGAGAAAATAGAATCCTTGGGTTCCATAATGTGCTAGAAACCTGTGCAGGCAACTCTGTGATAATGACTGAGGTCTTTTGGGGATGTCTCTACAGGATGTAGAAGAATATTCAAAGATAGATGAAGGGCATTTCTGACCTTAACTGTGAGGATGCTAAATCCAGAAAGAGCAGTAAGCCCATAGCCCTCTGGGAGGGACACAGAGAATCCATGGGAAGGCTGGTGGAGATCAGGAAGTCATGGGGAGAAACTGTGACTTGAGCAAATGGGTAGACCGGGGAGTGTTCAGATTTAAGGAGATGGTTTCCGGACACAAAGATCTAGAAGAGCACTTAAGAAAAAGAAATGGTGGTGTTTGGTGATGGGGAATGAAACGCATTGAGGATCATGGAAAAGGGTTCTGTTTGCATCCAGGTGCCCTCAACACTCCAAGGACTGGCATGAAATAGGAGGGGAGGCAGGGAGGCCAGTGGAGGCCACAATGCAATAAAGGCCCAGACATTCTAGTGAGGGCTCAGACTTGTCCCTGAGATAATGTCCTGTCTATTAAAAGTTGGAATAAGATGCTGAGAAGAAAAACACATTACACATTTATTTTCTTGAACATAATGGAAGTTTAAATTGGTAATTTAAGCCGTCAAAATGAAACAAACAAAAACACCTAAAAAGCAAACAGTAAAAATGATCTTGTATATAGCCCCCAGGGAAAAGCACTCAGAATGCTCCATTCCAACTGCAATCAGACAGTTCCCTGGGAAACTGAACCTAATTTTTATATACTTCTGGCTGAAAATGTTTATATTGGTACTCTTTTTGTTAAAAGAAGTATACGGAATGGACATTTTAACTGAAGCATTCATGACGTGAAATTGAGAATACAAATGGAGATGCATTAATCTAACTCTAACTGAATGCCTCTTCAGCCCCTTCAGTTTTGTGTTCATCAATTTGAGTATTATGGGATTCAGAAACTGAAGTGGTAGCTAGGTCTTCTGTCAGTGATGGCTGGGATGGGAGCTGTCGACAGGTCTCATGGTTTGTGCCCCAGAATCCTCAGTGCTGGCTGCAGACTTTACACCCTGCTCAGGAAAGAAGTCCAAGCCTTCCCTGAGATCCTGTGCTGGGGAAGAAGCCAAATCCTGGAACATTCTGGTACCAGCTAACTGCAGTTTGGAATGGGGGTGTTAGGAGGTACTTTGAACACCTGTCTGTAAAGAAGTTAAAAGAGAAATGACCGATAGCAGAACGACAGCAATGGTAAACATGACTGAGGAAAGGAAGACACAGTCTAAGATCCTAAGCATATACAACTGATGAAGCAAATGTGGAAAGTGTCCTGCTGTCCTTCCTCTGCCTCATGCGTACAGGGAGCCTCGGGTGGAGAACTGATCGCATTGGGGGCCCTCGGTGTTCTTCTGAGGGGAGGGGCCAGTGTGTCTCTTTTCCCAAACTCCTGTTCTGTTGGGTCTGGCTGATGTAATAAGTGAACCATTTCAAGTTCCAGTGTTAGGAACCAACAAGAATACATCTCTGAAACATCTCCTTTGGGTATACTTTTCTTTGGGAGCAATCTCAGCGGCCCCACACACTTGAATGGGTCTCCTTCTCTCTGAGGGAGAGTAAGTAGCTAGGGGTCATTTGGAAGAATTCTAGGTAAAATAGGACACGCTCAAAATGTATAGGATGAGTTAGTGCTGGGAAGAGGGAAGACAGGGAATTCAGAGGAACATTGACTAAGAGTCACCAGCATCAGATCACTTGAGATATAAATGAGGGGGCCAAGGGAGCAAGCTGAAGGTTCCGCTAGATGGTGTTATACTTTGCTATGGAGTCAAAACTATAAATCCTACAAGGTTTAGAGTAACTATTTCCTCCCTTTATTTCTGAATAATTACTAAATGTCGCCAGCTTTTGTCATTTGATGCTTGGAATTATTGGAAGTTATTCTTAACTTCTGTGGTCACTGCTACCCTGAGAGGTGGGCGTTAATACTCTCCGCTTTTAAAAGCTTTTTCTTTTCTGTTTCCCATTCTATTCAAATAGGTTCTAATCCCAGTTTTCTTATACTCACTATATATATATATATATATATATATATATATATATATATATATATATATATATATATATATATCTGCAGTTAAAAAGATGAACACAATAGAAACACAATCACTTCCCTGCATGCTTTCTTGAAGGACATTATTTAAGGAACCACAGGTATTTTCACAAGAGGACTGACCTTTCCTTTCCATACTGAGGTACTGTTCTCTCTCTGATAATCATCTGGATTTCTGAATTTTATAAATGAAAGATTAAGAACTATTTACCTAATTTTACATTTTTCTATTGTAGTAATCTGTTATGGTGTCACATATTATGCATACATGCATAAGATATAGATTAATCATATATCAGTTTCACTGATTTGTTTAAATGTTCACAAAACTGAGTTTAAGAATCAATTCCCTGATAAACTCCAAGCCACTGGTTCATTTCTTTTTTTTTTTTTTTTTTTAATTTTTTTTAACGTTTATTTATTTTTGAGACAGAGAGAGACAGAGCATGAACGGGGGAGGGGCAGAGAGAGAGGGAGACACAGAATCGGAAGCAGGCTCCAGGCTCTGAGCCGTCAGCACAGAGCCCGACGCGGGGCTCGAACTCACGGACTGCGAGATCGTGACCTGAGCTGAAGTCGGACGCTTAACCGACTGAGCCACCCAGGCGCCCCGCCACTGGTTCATTTCATAATCAAAAGCAATTCTATCTCTCAAAAGATCCAGCTAAGCACCCAGATATAAGGCAGGAGTCAGTTATTAATCAAAAATAGAAAACCAACAATCCTTGCATGACTATCCAGTCTCTTACAATGCAACCAAAACCTTTTCATGTTTTTCAGCAATTCTAGCCTTCAAGTATATTCCACCATCAGCAAGGGCAAGACTATTGTTAATTCAGAAAATATTACCTAATAGCCAGAAAAACCTAACATCCATGATTGCTATGAACTCAGTATTCTGTATTTTAAAAAGTTGACAGGATGTCAGGAGTAAGCAAATATTATGATATGCTTTTATCCAGCAAAGGGTTCTTGTATTTACATAGTCTATTTTCTATTCAGAATGCACCATTCACTATTCTAAACAGCTTCTACTCAGTTTAAAATTTTGGTTATTTGCCTTATCTGTTTCAATACTTACTCTATCCTCCTAATACCCATCGTATTTTCTCTTAAAACCAAAACAAACCAACCTGTCTCTATATATGTATATTAAGCACTATTTAACTTTGTAGTTTTCTCCTTTCCACACTGTATTTTCTGATTTTCAGCTCAATAATCTTTCCAGAAAACAATTTTCCCTCGCTAGGTGTAATTTGGGTAGCCATTTAGAAATGACATCAAAATTCACCTTTTCTTACCCTCTCTTTTCTTTATTCTCACATCCTTTTCAAATAGTCACAATGCTACAAAAAAAAGCACAATTTATGTCTGTAGTAACATGACTTTTCTTAGAAAAACAGAAATCAGTTAGCAGGGGTTCTGATATCAGTATGACCAAGAAATAAAAAATAAATAAAAAATATAAATAAATACATAGATAGATAACAATATCATTTTAGGAAATTCCGTATCAGTAACAGGTTACTCAGTTTTGCAACCTTGAATTTACATGGTTTCTTACAGGGACAGTTGAAGAACTGGATCAGGGAGTAGTTTTCCATCGCAAACACGAATACCCATGTGCGACACCTGCCATGCAGAGACAGCCAGAGAGCATGCAAAAGCTAGGCCAGCACGGGAGTGGGTTACAGTTGATGCCGCTACACAGAAGGGGCACCACTGGGACAGGGAAGGTGACGCTTGGACAGTTTCTCATTCTTATTAAATGTCCACTTGAGATTGAAATCCACTCACTGTTGTAGCCACTGCTGCCGCTAGCCTCTGCCGGCGCCGAGTGGTGCTGAACTGGCCCTTCGCAGATGGCCCTTCCTGACAGTGAATGAGAGAAGAGGAGGGAGGAGAGGCCGCGGGGGGGGGGGGGGGGGAGGACACGGGGAGTGGGGAGGGGAAGACACAGTGGCGGACGGTGGTGGGGGAGGAGAGGACAGGATACAGGAGGGTGAGAGATAATCGGACAAGGGAAAGGGAGAGTTTTTAAGTGGAGTTGGCTTGTCCTAAATCGTAGCCCTGACAAGTGCTCGAAGGGGCATTCATAATGCTGTGAGAAAAGTTTTTTGGCTTTTTTTTACATTTATTCATTTTTGAGAGACAGAGAGAGACAGAGCGCAAGTGGAGGAGGGGCAGAGAGAGAGAGGGAGACAGAATCTGAAGCAGGCTCCAGGCACCAAGCTAGAGCCTGACGTGGGGCTCGAACTCACAAACCGCGAGATCATGACCTGAGCCGAAGTTGGACGCTCAACCGACTGAGCCACCCAGGCTCCCCAAAGTTCGTTGTTTTCATTGCAGAACCCCTAAACGTTTAAGTCTAGTTGCTGAATATAACCCCACCCCAAAGGGATATGGGAAATTATGAAGTGATGAACAGCTTGTGATTTTAAGGTAAAATAAATGCGCATATTGTTTTACCCATGCAACGTCACGTTGTATGAAACCAACGGCATTTCCAATCAATGGAAGCAAAGATGAACCTAAGTTCAGGAAAAATGATTAAATAAATAATGTGCAAAGGCCAAAACCAACAAGTTGTAATGGGAGTCTCCCGTCAGCCAGGCAGGATTTTTTTTTTGTTCCTTGCTGGGAGGAAAAGTACACAAGCAAGGGTACCAGGAATCTTCAGCTTCCCATTTATTCCCCTACTAGAAAGCTCACTGGGATTCAACATTAGTAATGGTGTTGGGATTTTCAGGTTGGAGAATTTTTCAAGGAGGAAGCCAGTCCCCACAGCATAGAGAAAAAACAAACAAACAACACAACATAACACAACAACACTCAACGTCCTCAGTGTGTTGGCACAGTGCTTACAAAAATCAACTATGGAAACCTGAAAGCGTGGGTTTCATTTAGTGATGTGCATCTATGCATGAACTAGTAGAAGAATACGGGAGCTTTCTTTTCTGTCTCTTTTTGGTGGCCAGGATTATGGGAGAATGATATTTCCTTCTAACCACTCAAGTCTGCATCCATCTGACAGACCGTCACTCTTCGTGATTGTGAGCGGTAATTTCAATTCCAGTGACCCGAGAGGGACTTAATACCACCTAACAGTGCAGATTAAGGAAAAGCAGTATGACTGCTTAAGCCTTTTTGGAACAACAGAAAAATATTTAAAATTTTTATCTCTCTAATCCTCTTCGAAGTTTCCACGTGACATTCCCATTTCTCTTCCACGTTCATAAATCTTCTGCATGTATTACATGTATGTTTATTGGATACACATATGCCTGTATAATGTGCTTTCCACAAAAAGGTTTCTATACAGAACCCCTTCATCTTTCATGTAGTAAGTAAAAGGAGGAAGAACTCATTTTTACCCTTCAGTATAATTTGAGCACCTGTGAGATCTAGGACAGCTACACATGAATGACAACAGATCCTTTATCTGCTACTCTCCATGCTTCCTGCTAGTCCTCATTCTCTCCAACAACTAGGGATCTGGTATTAATTTGTGCGATTAGTCATGCAGGAAACCCAGCAGCTCTCGGGTTTGTGGCAACCCTTCACAAACCAGTCCCTTCTCGCCCTCCTCTACCTCATTGAAAACAGCCAAACTGTTACAGTGTGATGGTTATAATGAGATTTTTATTAGAACCCGAAACCTGAAGTTTGGGAGAAGTCCTTTTTCTAAAAGGTAATCTCCACAGAGCCTTCCAGAAAAAATGCCTTCGATGAATCACATGAAGGATTTCTGAGGCTAGCTTCTCAACAGCTTCTAGTAGAAATACGGCCATACAGATCCAACATTTAACCTTCATATTCAAATCAATAGCACAACCTAACCTATGTGAAGAATAAGATCCCGAACATACAGTATAACATGTTCTTCACTGTTACTTTCCCGAGGTCAGTTTTCTAAATGACCTATCTTATAATCATTTCAAAACAACAACTACTGCAGAATGCTGAATACAAAGGTCAGTGCGACAGTACCAATAACAACAGCAGCAGTGACAACAAGCACCATTACCACCACCAGGCCGTCGAGGTTCCTCCACAAAGGGCTGGTGCACCACAAGTTACAAACAACAGAGGGGTTGAAAAACGAGCCACTCCCTACAAAGCCTCTCACATTGGCTGCCACCATGACACAGAGAAAGTGGTTCAAGAAGGGAGATGACAGTGGGCTCAAAATAAACACTTGCCCTCGGCTCCTGTGATCAAGGAGGGAACAACCTGTATACTAGGGTGGGAGAAGGTGGTAGGTATGTTTCATCCACTAAATAAAGATAAATGCTATGTCTTTCTGTAAGTAAAACAATGACGAGTAAAGACATTTACATTGGTCATAGGCATCCCTGGCTAATTTTATGGTTTCCTAGCCAAGTGTGTATGTTGGAGAAACTTTCAACTAACTTCCTGTTAATAAAGAATGAGCACCCAGGGGCGCCTGGGTGGCTCAGTTGGTTGAGCATCCGACTTTGGCTCAGGTCACAGTCTCGCAGTTTGTGGGTTTGAGCCCCGCGTCAGGCTCTGTGGTAACAAACAGCTCAGAGCCTGGAGCCTGCTTCGGATTCTGTATCTCTCTCTCTCTCTCTCTCTCCTCTCTCTCTCTCTCTCTCCCCCTCCCCTGCTCATGCTCTGCCTCTCTCTGTCTCTCAAAAATAAATAAATGTGAAAAAAAATTAAAAAAAATAATGAGCATCCTAAGGGCTGCTAGAAGGCCTGCTGGTTTGGGTAAGCAGCATAGGTGCAGGGACAGTCCCAAATTCTGCAGCATTCACTCTACAATACCTTTTGTTTTAGCAATCTAACTGAGCGCAGGGTTTCTCTGGGAGTAATAAATAGCTCACTGCCACCTCCAGGCCTAGTGATTTCCACTTGGAGTCAGAACGGAATCTTCTACTTTTGAAAGTTTAACGTTTTCTTTGAGTGTGGGGATGAAGTGGTTTCAGTTTCCCTCAAAAATAATTGAACTGGAATCACAAGGGCCATTTTGTTACTCTTTGGCAGAACAAAAACAAAGCATAAATAAACATTTAAAAGCAAACTACCCCAATATGCGGCAGAAGTACGAATGAAGAATATTTTCCTGCTTTTTGACCAATTACTTCCGATGACTCAAAAAAATCTTCATAAACTCTCCTCATACAGAAAAGCACAGCCTGTGACTAGAAGTGCTATTCAGAGTTGCATTCTGTTTCCTCCAGGAAAAACCGAGAGATATAGGGACCACGGTGAGCCTCACGGCCACGGCAGGGCAGCCACGGGCATCCCGCTCAGACTCTCTGAGGACCAGCCAGCCTCTTCAAGGCAACGGCTGTGAACAGCAATGTGTTCAATGGCATACCTCATAAAAACGAGATCGAAACAATATCTGTCTACAAATGTATACGTTCATATGATGCGGCCTTCTTCAATTATTTTTATAATGGTTCTTTCTTTCTTGGCTATGAGAACCATAGATAACATGTTTTAAAAAGCCCCACAAAACTAGACAATCACGTACTCAAAGCAAATGAAACTGCCAAAAGCAATTTGAGGTAAAGTTTTGGTGAAGTCATCTGGCACATATGTCTTCTACAGTATTAACATTCTGAATAGAAAACACACAAAAACATACTGAATAAAGGAACACAATAAATTGTGTTCATAGAATGTGGACAGTCTAACTAAAAAAACCATGAATCTTTAGTGCTTGTGAAAATTTATTTTCAAATATATCACATTAGCAAGCAAAGCACCAAAGAGTTTGTTACTTACACACAACACAAAGAATATCAATATGGTCAGAATTAAAGAATTATTATTCACTCAGAAGACACTGAAGATTTCTGGAAAGCAGTTCCTTTTACCTTATATTAGAATATTTAGAATACACCAAAAATTGATTTATGGTGTAATAAAAAGAAAAGCAAAATCCTAAGTCTGATTTTGATTGTTGGGCAAGAGTTTTTTAGATAATATATAGCTAGGATCAGAATAGTAAACATTCTGGTTTAAAGATCTGAAAATAATATGATTATGACACAAGAGGTTTTAGGCATTTACCATATTTCATATCACTTCAATGCAATAACATAAGATGTTCTTACTTGAAAAATTTTAAACTACTCATTCAAATAAATAACTTATTTACAATAAATTTCAAGTAAATTTATCATGAGTCATTAAGACTTTCATGATTCAGATTTTAAAAGTGATTGTTGATCGTCAAATAATACCTCTGTTTGACAAATCATAGAATTTTAGAGTTGAAAAGGAATTCAGAGATAATTAAGTTAACTCCATCACTTTACCCGGGAGCAAATGGAAACCTAGAAAATTTAATAGAAATGCACGAGATTATACTGCCAGAAAATCACAGTGATTACACTAGAGCCTGAGTTTGTTGACTTCCAATCTTTTGCAGACCTCATCCTTTTTTATTGATACATAAAATTTTGGATAAAGCTAATACATAAAAGGCTCTTTTAAGATCAAGTGTATATAAATGAGTGCTCATTACAACACACTGGATTTTTAGCGTAGATTTTTAAGGTAATTTTTTGTTAAATTGCATTTTAATGATTCAAAGGCCATAAGTGAGGAGGAAAATGGCATTTTGTAGTCCTATTAAATCATTTTAACCTTTCTTTTAAATTATTTTTACTCATTCCAGAGTAAGATGAATAGATTTCTCACTATTTTAGATAGTATAACTCAATCTGTAAAGCCCTGGCTTTAAAGCATTTCAGCTGCTTTAAACTTCTTAACTTCCATGAATTGATATATAAAGACTAACATCTTAAAATCATATAAAAATATGAATGAAGGAAAAGTCTGTACCTGCAGTTGTATTTTTGTATCTTTGCTGACACTTTTTGTTCTCCATCGTCTTGTGACCCGCTTGTCTTTCTTTGAAATATCTACACAGTTAGCCTACATTACACAAATAGTTAAAGAGCAACAAAGTATTATTAAGTTCACACAGATGATACAAATATAGACAAAGAGAGCATAGCATGTTAGTAAAGAATCCTTGTTAGCCACCCTAAAGCAAACCAGCCAGGAGAGAAAGTCATATCTGACGCACAGTGGGCATAAAAAGCAGAGATAAGAACTTGATCATAAAATATATCTGTCTGCTATACAAAAGGAAAACGGGATTACAGATCTTTAGCATTTTTTTCCTACATAAAAAAAATGGCAGTAATTCTGAGACTAAGTTGTATCTTCAAAGCTATCATTTCTAATGTGACATAAACATGGAAGAATAATTCACATATTTATTTCTTCTATGAGTTTGTACTTAAATATAAAATATACATTAAGATGTCAAAATAGATATCTTAACACAATGACACCATGAATTCAAAAATATTAGAATAACTGCAGAATATAGATTAATTTGTACTGTATTAGTCATTTCCTTTTAAATGTTACCTTATATATTCATAGAACAATCCAGTAAAAATTCTGTGTTAATGACTTAAAGTCCTTTTGGTAATGTTTACCTGCATGTCAGTAAAGTTAGGTGCTGACTGGGTTCTCTGAAGTATTTCCAAATTTTGCAGGAGTTTGCTAAGTTCCACAAGGTTTGACTGGCAGTGTGCAAGGTCTAAGAAAAATCAGAAATAAAAATATGTTAGAACTGGGCAGGGATGGCAATAAAAGACAGTCAATCCAAATTATGGCAAGTATGATTAGGTAGAACCATGTTCATATAATGATGATACTGGCAAATGAAACAAAACAGACCCTTCTCCAGATTAGAACCTTAAAAGCATTGAGGGTTAAATGAAGTCAATGCCTACTTACGAGTTAACAGCTAGCCACGACAATCTCAGTGAAATTGCGTGTGTTCACTTTCCTGTTCAGGTGGCCTTTGTTACATAGGAAGCACACTCAAGGGAACTTCAGCAGTTGTATGTATGGTTTTAGTCTTAGGAACCTGTCTACTTGCTCCTAACATAGTTTACAAGATGGCTACCTGGAATTTAGATGGAGTCAAAGTCAAGTTCAGGAAAATAAGATGGAATACAAAGTCAGATAGACATATTTTTCTGTGGTTTAGATCACTAACAATGTTGCAATGATGATTTCTTTAAAACCTCTGAGGGATGTTATACTAAACACAACCAAAGATTCTCGAAGTGTGTTCCCTGGCCCAGCAGCATGAGAATCACCTGGGCATGAAGCTTATTGAATGTTTAATGAAGAAATGGCTTTTAATTTTATTTTTAATTTTTGGCTATATTTGAACAAGAGAGAATTTTAAAGATTTGCATAATAAAATATCACTCTTAAAAATTGAATTTTGGTACAAGAGTATTGAGTTATTAGTATTACTTACACAATTATCAATATTTAGAACATGCTGGTAGTTATGTGATTACTTTTGGACGTATACTGTTTATAAAGAGACCACAACAGGACACATCTATAAATCTGTTATATTATAAAGTGGTTAGAGTATGTAGTCAGTCAAATTTTGGTGGGAAATTTCATTTATATTTTCTTTGTTTCTCATTAAGTCTCAAGGATCTGCATTTTTACAGATATAGTACAGGCAGCAAAATATTGCTGTTAAATATGGCTCAAGATGAGCTGGGCCAAATAACACAGGGAGTTGTGTTTGGGGGATTTTTGACTTTTTTGTTGGATATAAAAACAGAGGAGCTAGGGGCACCTGGGTGGCTCAGTCGGTTAAGCGGCCGACTTGGGCTCAGGTCGTGATCTCGCGGTCCGTGAGTTCGAGCCCCACGTCAGGCTCTGTGCTGACAGCTCAGAGCCCGGAGCCTGTTTCAGATTCTGTGTCTCCCTCTCTCTGACCCTCCCCTGTTCATTCTCTGTCTCTCTCTGTCTCAAAAATAAATGAACGTTAAAAACACAAAAAACCAGAGGAGCTACTACTACAAGGGTCTTTCTAGGACTCCCAATCACTGCACACTCTATGGAGAGCAGGGTAGCAGCAATTATAGGGCCAGGCCACATCCTCTTCTTCACAGCATCTGCCTGAGCATGGAGCCCAGATGGGCTGCTCAAGGGCAATGGTTGTTCTTCAGAGAACCGTTGGCCATCAATGCCTTTAAACTCCTTCAGAGAGGAGGTGTGTGGAGGAGAGTACTGATGAAGACAGCACCTGCCACCACTTTCAGGGGAGGCCGTGCCCTTGTGCTCCCATCCTCTTCCCTATGAAGAAAACAAGGGTCCACTGGCTCAGGAGGGTAGGAAATACAGAGCATGAAAGGAAAAGAAAGAGGGAAGAAAGTAGTGCAAATAAGGAAGGAGGGTTAGAGGGAAGAGGAGAAGGGAGATGGGCTAGAAAGGGTCTACATTTTAATTTGCATTTTATTTATATGTTTTTTAATGTTCATTTATTTATTTTGGGAGAGAGACAGCACAAGCAAGGGAGGGGCAGAGAAAGGGAGAAAGAGAATCCGAAGCAGGCTCTGCACCATCAGTGCAGAGCCTGACATGGGGCTCAAGCCCACGAATTGTGAGATCGTGATCTGAATCGAAATCAAGAGTCAGACGCTTAACTGACTGAACCACCCAGGCACCCCTAATTTGCATTTTAAAGAACAAAACTGTACCATAAGCACCATGCTAGCAGGGACATTTTTTCACATTATCCATGCATTGAGCCTTCCATCTAGTGAATATGACATCCATGCTTCTTACTAAGTGTGATTATTATACACAAACGGTATATGGAGGTAGCATAGGAATCTGGAAACGGGGCTTCAAACCATCAAAATAATATCCACTCTTTTTCTAACAGAATGGAAAGAGATCTTTGTGAATGAAAGTGATTCAAGGCAAGAAACCTAAAACGAAGCTTCAGGCGACATCTCCGGGTTGCAGTCTCTTCACCTGCCAAGTGGTGGCAGTAATATACCTGCCTCTTCCCTTCCTGCTTTAGAGTAGCCACTGAGGTGGTAGATGGGAAAACGCTATGAAACCCAGAAAAGTACTGATCACACTGTGTTTAATCATGCCACATGGCCTTAACTTGGAGCAAGCTGCACCTGTCCTCACCACTTCTATCGCTCGAAATATGGGAGAGATGAACTCCTTGGCAGGATTTCACTGCTTGCCTAAGTCTGGATGTACATAAGGATTATAAAGATTTGCCAAAGGCAACAGAGGTATCTTTAAAAAAAGAAATCTCTAAAATTTCTTTAACTAAGATTAAATCTAATTTTAGCAACGGGGAAAAGGAAAATTATGCTGAGAAAATAACTGCTGAGATAGTTCATGATAGTGAACAGTTAAAAACTTAAATATCTAGCAATGTACTTATTTTCCCATCATGTTCTACCTTGCTCCAAAAAGAAACAAGTCGTCCAACTGTGGAATGCTTAAATAAATTACGGTATGTCCAAAGTTATCAACCTATTATTTCATTTAGATACCACTGATGGAAGACACTGGGTACCCAGTACAGTTCTAAGTATAGGGAATATAGCAATCAAGTAAGATTCATGGAATTTACATTCTGGTAAAAAAAAAAAAAATTGCAAACAATTTGTATGTTAAACTATTAAGTATCCATCTTCAACACTGGCATACAGAATACTAATTTAACATTTCGTTTCCATGGGGGAAAAATGCTTTCCAAGAGCCAAACAATTCCCTTACGTAATTGAGATCTGGACTGATGTAAGTTCAGATCTATGAACGGTTCACCACTTTGAGTATTAGCACTATAAATCAGATATATTATGGGTTCAAGATGTTACATGATGAATTTTTGAAATATAAACCTCAATACTGGGGACTCTATGAAGTGATTAGGAGAGACTAAAAATAAAAGTGTTGTGGGAATTTAGAAAATAGAGAGTTATCATGGTTTGATATCGTCAGAGCACACTTAAAAGAGAGACTGGAATCTTTTCTGGGTCTGGAGGATTGATGGAAAGGATTCAGCAAAAGAGAAAGGTGGAGAAGGGCAGAAAAGGCCCTGCAGGTGGGAAAGAACAATGCGCACCAAAGCACGGAGGAGGGAACATGCAAGTGCGTTCAGGAAATAGCAAATGCGTTCAGTTGGGCCAAAGGAAAGCAAAGTAGAAAGGGTAGGTAGGGACTGAAAGCTGAAAGGTGGATGTTGTTGTTGTTGTTGTTGTTGTTGTTGTTATTATTATTATTATTATTATTATTATTATTATAAGTAGGCTTCATGCCCAGTGCAGAGCCCAAGATGGGGCTTGAACTCAAGACCTGAGCTGAGATCAAGAGTCAGATGTTCAACTGTCTGAGTCACCCAGGCACTCCTGAAGGGTAGATGTTAAATGCTGGGCTAAGTAGTTTGGGCTGCAGAGCCCATGGAGAAACACTTGAAGGGATTTTTTTTGCATAAAAGCTGTTTAAAGATATGTCAGTCTTGAAGGGAGAAGTATGTCATGGGCAAAGAACTGGCTTCAGGGTTAGTCAAACATCTTCACTAGGGCAGCTGTGTGATCTTGAGCAAATTCCTTAACTTGTACACATTTCACTTTCCTCTTCTGCAAAGTGGGGATTAGTAATATTTATGTCTCATGGCTGAGTGCAATGGTTTGCTCAATGCCAGCCTGGGGCCTGGGCGGCTCAGTAGGTTAAGCATCTGACTTCGGCTCAGGTCATGATCTCACGGTTTGTGGGTTCGAGCCCCTTGTCGGGCTCTGTGCTGACAGCTCAGAGTCTGGAGCCTGCTTTGGATTCTGTATCCCTCTCTCTCTGCCCCTCCCACGCTTTCACTCTGTCTCTCTCTCTCACTCTCAAAAATAAATAATAAACATTAAAAAACATGGAAATGCCGGTCCAGAGTTGCTAACACGTTCAATAACAGCAATTTCCCAAAAGCCTATGAGAGGTGAACAGCAGAGCTGGAGACTGAGGACGACAACGTCAGCCAGAAGGCTGCTGACCGGCCAGGGACTAGGTGAACGGTGGGTCTGAGGAGGGAAGCAATTTGAGAGGAAGGGCAGATGAGGGCAGGGGGAAGGGTGGGTGTTTTCAAAGAAATAACAGAACTGAGTTTGGGCTAGATGAACAGAGTGGGAGGGTCAAAAAACCTCTCGGGTCTCAGAGGTGGTTATGACAGCAGCACTGACAAAAACTGGGGAGCCCAGCAGCTGGGGCCAGGAGAAGACAGAGGCTGGTTTCAGACAGGCCGAGGAGGGGCGTGACAGAGAGTACACATAGACGGAGCCAATGGCGGGGAGAGGCGGCAGGAATGAAACAGGCTGGATGAGGAGCTGAGATTTATACAGTTTTCAGTCTTTTTGAGAGGGTTATGGTGCATGTGCTCTGGAGTCAGACCACCCACGCTTGAACCCCAATTCCACCGTCGCTAGCTGTGTGAACTTGGTCGGAGTGAGTTGATTCCCCTGAATCTAGGTTTTCTCATCTGTAAAACGGCTCTGAGAGGATCAAATGAGTTGATGCATACAAAACAGCTAGGACAGTGCCTGTCACACAGGAAGAGCCTGATACCTGTTAGCTGCTGCTATTATCACTGCCACCAACCCCCCTCATCATCACCATCACTGCCACCACTCCCATCACCATCACCACTATCTCATCAAAATAGAGATTCCAGCTGAAACTATGCACGTGCCTGTCACCTCCGAAGTGCAGAGCGTAGTCGTTAGAATCCAGTTGGCCTGCCCTAGCCCTCCAGCTCTCCCCAAGTATTTGCTGTGTAACACGGGCTAGGTATTTGACCTCTCGAAGCATCGGTTTCCCTATCTATAAACACATGGTTCATAACTCCTGCCTGGTACTACTGTGAAGATTCACATAAACCATGTATGTAAAGTGCCCAGTTCAGTGTCTGGCCCATTAACGAGCTCCCAGTCAACCAGTTACTATTACAGATGCTGAAGGCAGAAGACTGAACCTTGATCGATCCCCACAACTGATGCTGACCAGACAAGAATCCAGGGAAACGGAGAAGGAGCAGTTGGAGAAAAAGGAAAACTTCATGGGGTCTCAGGGAGAAGTTCTCACAGAGGAGGTCCTACAGGGCAGGTCAGAGATGAGGTCTGAGAACAGAGTGGAGATCAGATGACCTCTTGCTACTAAGAATGCCTTTTTCATTGAGCAAAAGGGGCAAACGTCAAATTACGGAGAGAAGCTGGAGTCTATGGACAGAGAGTAGAAGTGAATGGAAGATAAGGCTGTCTCCCAGAGAAAGGGTAATTATTGCACTAAATCCTGAAGGAAACAGAGAGGCAGGATAGAAGACACAGGTAGAGTAGTCAGGGTGGGAAGAAGCAGGAGCACCCCAAGACAGGAGAGGAGGCACAGGGAAGGGCCATGAGTATTCTAGAGCACAGAGAGAGACAAACGCATCCCTCTTGCCCCACCAGCCAGGGGCTTTCCTGGCATCAAAGCCAATGTCTCTTCACTTTGGTCAGATGAATGGATTTTGCCCCAGTGGATGGCGTCAATCTTGTCGGCAAAGGAGGCAGCCAGGTTAAATACCACGCATGTTTACAAAACTGCGAAGTTAGTAGACAGGTGGAAACATCTAGAACCACTGCTGAGGCGAGACTACAGTGTTTTAAGACAGTGAGGTTTGGCTTCTTTCCCCAACCTGAAGACCATATACTCAGATGAATATCTGTGTGTTTTGTGAATACATTTAAGTACAAGCCTTTGAATGGAATGTCAGTTGGACATACTTTATGAATATAACATCCTGTGTAAAATCATATTTTCACATAAAGATTGAGTATGGGATGTGTCCAGGGCTAATCAAAATGCTGTAGACTTCGAGTTCACACACACATAGAACAAAAAAATATATATATACTTTTGGGGGTTGGGATCAACATGAATTGCCAAACTTCAGTTTTTCTAAATGAGGACATAAGAAAATAATCCAACATCTACTTTCACCATAATTCCGTAAGAGAAAATAATTTAATATAAATAAGTTCGGCCCAATATCATCACAAAATAATTTTTAAAAATTAAATCAATTTAGCTTTATAAAATCCTTGCCATGTTATCCTTGTTTTCTCAGTTTAGGTCAAATGAAAACTCTCTCATAGAATGGAAATGGTCTGTGGCAGTTTGGGCCAAAATGCTCAGTCAGGCTTATTACGAGGGAATAGAAAAGTTTCTGGAGATTAAGAGGCTCCACAATGGCAGAGTGAGGGAATTGTGTATATGTTCAGAATGGTTAATAACTGTCCCACAGTGGAACACCAAAACAGGTTAAGTGTGGCTAGGAAATGCCATATAATTTTGCTACTTATTGCGGGTTGTCAGGAGACATACACCTGCTCTAGGACAAGTTGAAGTAGCAAAGGAAGCTGTATAAGTGACCTGGCAGCAGTCGAGAGCAAGGGTGGAGGTACCCTGGGGGCTGTACTGGGCTGTGAGATTGCCCCCAGGGTGTGGGGTGGGGCAGGTAGGAGGCTAATGAAGAAAGACGGGGACTGGTGGTGAGGAAGGAGGTGACAAGGCCAAAGCGGAAAGGGGTGAAAGGCAGGGGAACGGGGAGACCAGATTCAGTAGTTGTGAGGGTGCAGGAGAATGAACGGGTGGTAGGAAGATGGAGTCACGGGAAGGGGAAGGATCTGGTGCAGAAAAATAAGAACTAGAAAGGTGGAGGCAAACAAGGAGGCTGGAGGGGGAAGGGAGCAGCATCCACAGTTCAAGTTCACCTCTTTCGTTTCTGTTCTCGTGGCTTATCCTGAGAGCCTGCCCTGGGCAAGAACTAACCTTCTGCACACCTGTCCATTTCTTCCGAGTCCTGTAACCAGGCTGCCACCTTGCTCTGGCCGGTCGTGCAGGTAGCGGGGAGGCTGTTGCTGCATGGTAAAGGGGACTGCCATGGAAAGCTGTTTGCTTGCACCTACAATGAACAAGAGGAAATGGATGGTTAAGCAGAAACAGTATATTTAAGTGATTTAAACAATATTTTTGAGATATCCTCAAAGTGACATCAAAAAAGAGAAGAAAGGGCACCCTCGAAATAGGGAGGAAGCTTCAGGGCTAAATGTGTACATGCTCAGTGAAGCCAAAATTCATAAGTGATAACACTCATTAAGCCACTATCTCCACCATACGAGGAGGGGAAAACACTGATGTATATCTCATATCTTAAGGGTCTGCCAGCTCAAATTCCCAAACAATTTAATTTGCTCAGCAAGTTGTATTGGGCGTGGGGTCCTTATTACAGGACTTCTAATGCATCAGTGAAGGCCTTTCCTTTCCAGAAGCTCTTACTTCCTTATGATCAGCTCAAGGCCTCATCAGCCACATGTGATTCCTAAATGCATTATCCACCATCCAGCAGCTGCGCACTGCTTTGAATGCATATTAAAAACTGTAATATACAGAAAGTCAGCATTGGCAAATTATCATTATCTACAGCTGATAGACTTTCCCGTAAAGGGATTTTATGTGAAATGAAGTTGCAGGAAGTATAGTAAGGAGATAACGCAGTGAGTTCAGTGAGCGCTTAGTTGAAAAAGCAGGAACTTCCTTTTGAAAAAGCTGAAACAATGTCAAAACTCCATATCTGACTTTCATATTCAATTACAATTGATTGTGTCTGTCCTAAATCATCATGAAGCAAAAGATGCACGTATTTAGCAAACCCAGACTTATTTATTACCCACATGGGGCCACATACCAATTAACGTTCAGGACTCTCATAATTTGATACTTAGAATGCAAGCCAAGTGACAAAAAACTCTCTTCACTCTTTATTGCGTTCTGCTAAGTGTCACGGAGATCTTTCACCAAGTTCAATCTTAGAGGTGTGTCATTCGTAACTACAGCAATAGATCTTCTATGAAAACCAGAGCTAAAGAGCTTCTTATACCAAGGCAAACAGTGGAGAAGAACTGGCTTCAGTTCTCCATTCTCGGGTATCACCCAAGTTATTTAATAACTAACACAGGGATGAAAATACTACATCTTTTATCAATAGTCTATGCCAAAGATGCAGGCAGAAGCATCTTAAAGGATTAAATGTTCATATTTTTAAAATATCCATCTGGGGGCGCCTGGGTGGCTCAGTCGATTGAGCGACCGACTTCAGCTCAGGTCATGATCTCATGGTTTGTGAGTTCGAGCCCCGCGTCGGGCTCTGTGCTGACAGCTCAGAGCCTGGAGCCTGCTTCGGATTCTGTGTCTCCCTCTCTCTCTCTCTGCCCCTCCCCCTACTCATGCTCTGTCTCTGTCTCAGAAATAAATAAACGTTAAAAAATTTTTTAAATATCCATCTGGGATATAATTCTTGTTTAGTTTGGACTAACTCTGGGATTCATTCTATTCTGTGGTGAGAACTCAGGGGGCCTGGAAAACCTGAGTCATTAGTCTTAGTCATTGTGTGTTGGGTCATCCAGTAAGTGGTCTACTTCCTGCCCTCTGACCTCCTTCTTTTTCACTTCAGAACTGGATAGTATGAGGGTTAACCCAATACCTTGGTCCTCGGAGGAAGATGTTGGTTAAACAATTCTTGGCAAGGCTACCACCAGAATGAAATAAGGTTTAAGAGCCTTGTGAAACATAATTAATGGGATTTAACAAAAATCACTTAAGTGACTCCCATTGAAATAGTAAATAATGAGGGTGCCTAGGTGGCTTAGTTGGTCTGTTGAGCATCCAACTTCAGCTCAGGTCATGATCTCATGGTTTGTGAGTCTGAGCCCCGCATTGGGCTCTCTGCTGTGAGCACAGAGCCCACTTCAGATACCTCTTTCCCCACCTCTCTCTGCCCCTCCCCCTCTCATACTCATGGGCACGCATGTGAGCGCTGCCTTTTTCTCTCAAAAATAAATAAAAAACATTTAAAAAAATAGTAAATAGTGAATACAGCAGTATTTCATGTAATCTGATTTGAGTAATCTCGCAGATTCCATGAGGTTTTTCAACGTTTTGCTAAGGACACTTGGATATATATTACATACATCCCTAAATAAGAAAGCAGAGAAAAGCAGAATCTTCACTGAAAGGTTCTTAAACCCAAATCTTTATGGCAGCCAGTTATTCATTCACAGATGTCTGTGTTCTCAATATCAGGTGCCAAGTGGGAAGCTGGAACACCCCTGGGCACTGCAATGTGGCTATGGTTCAGAAAACTTAATTACTGAATCAAAGGCAGAAACAACCATCTCCCTGTCTCTTGTCCTCACTTCAGTTTTTAACAGGCAACACCTCTAGCTTTTCAGCCACATGAAAAATATGAACTCTTAATACAGGCCAAAGAACAACTTCAGCCTGCCTTAATCTGGTACTTAGTACAGTGGAAAGGGCACTGACTTTGGAAACACAGAGATGAGGATTTGGATTCTGGCTCAGCTGTTTAATGGTTATGTCATTTCTTTGAAAAAATTTTTTACTGTCTCTGAGTTTAGTCTATATTAAAAACTAGAGATGAGTGTCAAATGCTTAACACAATGGTTAATCACTCAAATAGTCTACTATATATATTATGGTCACATTCTTTAGCCAACTTACCTTAACTTCACAGGCAAATTCAATGGTATCTCTCTGAGTCATGTATGCAATATATTACACATGTAATATATTCAAGGTAGAGAAGCAAATTTCATTTTCAGAACTTTGTGGTCTTCTTATTACCAGCCAGGAAAATATCAATTTCTAGGGGCTGATTAGCCAAATGTTCACTCTACTTCCTAATATCCCTACAAAGCCATATAAAATTAGGATGTGGTCCATTCATAGAAAGGAAAAGTAACTACTAATTCTCTTGGTGATCCACATTCTACCTAACCTATACTTGTGATTAACTCTGATGCCAAATGTCACTGTTGTCTTGAGGGTTAGTTTACAAAATAAATCTTCTCTTCCTGGTTTGTCAAATGACACTCAGTTATGTGCCTACATAATTTTCCAAGCAATTTCTGGGCTGATTTTTATATAACAGAGTCGTACCTTTCCATCCACAACAGAAACATTAGCAGCTGGTGAAGATTCAGCTGTGGAGGTTGAAGGAAATATGTGAAAACTAGCATCTCTTGGTGATCTGACAATTTCATTCTGCCGATACAATCGATGATGGCGCAATTTGGAGACCCATGCATCAAACCAGTCCTGGGATTTCACCTAAAACAATGAACAAGAGGAGATGGTAATGGTGAAACCAATCTCCTGTTTACCACTGGCACAGGCAAGTGAATTCCCCTGATAAAGGCAGAAAAACTATTGAGAAGTGACTTTACCTTCAAATGGTAGATATGCTCTTCTGTGTCAAGGTCTATTCTCCGAGCTTTCTTTTTAATTGACATGACCGAGAGTCCAACATCAATGCTTCCATGGACCTTCCCCTTTTGAATCTGAAGTCAGAAGACTAGTAAATAGGCTAGAAGGATATATGATTTGATGTGTTTCTGTACTGAAATGAGCTTAATGTAATCTTTAATTTATCTTTGGGAAAGGGAATACCACACCTTATTTACACAAAGAAAAATGGTTAAGGTTCTGAGGTTAAGGTCCTTAATCTGAGGACAGGTGAAGTTTCTGTGACTTCTTCACACCAATTTCAATAAACAAGACTATTCATTTATTTTTCTTTTCTTTTCTCTTTCTTTTTTTTTTTTTTTTTTTTTTAGTTTATTTGTTTTTAGTAATCTCTACACCCAGCGAGGGTTTGAACTCATGACCTGAGATCAAGAGTTGCATGCCCTTCGAATTGAGCCAGCCAGGCACCTAAGACTATTCATTTCTTAGTCCTGTCTCTAGCACAACGTATAATGCTAATCTTCATAATTCTAGATTGCAAAGCTTATATCCCAAAAAAGATAGGCTTAGTGGTTCCTAAAATAACCATGGTCAATCTTTGACCCACAACTCAGAACATCCCCAAGTAATCAACTAGAAGACAGCTGCTGAGGCAGAACCAGGCAGCTGAGACTGAGAGCACAGAGCAGCCAGGGCTCCCTCTTGGCTGCCTCTGTCTGATCAAGGACACACAGCTGATTCAGTGAAAGAGACGGGGACAAAACTGAAATCTGAGCCCTCTGTTATTTCCCCTACACCACAATGATAAGAAGGATGGCATTTTCCCGTTTTACATGCAAACAACTACTTCTTATATTAAAGAAAAATAATTTGTAATAATTTTACTGAGTTGGGATTCCCAAGATAAAAGGATGCATGAAACACAAATGAAGTTCATAAGATAGGTTTTAAAAGGATATAGACAAGAACAAAGGTTGCTTTAAATCTCAAAAAAAGCACATAAAGCATAGTTCATTGAGAGATGCATAAGAAAAAAAAAAAGTCTATTTGGGTTTTCTCTCCAAGACAGAAGGGGTGATTTTTATTAGTGTATCACTTTTAGGTGTAACCTTCTGTTTTGAAAAACACACATCACAATTGTTAAATTAAATCTTCATGCTCCCGTCTGAGATTTTTATGCTAGCTTGAGCATAAGCATGAAACACATCTTCCATGGGACATGGAAGTTTGGTAACTTATTAATATATGTGCTGCTGAAGTGAGCACGGTAACTTATTAAATCTTACAGGCACAGAAGAGCACAAAGCTGGTAGCTATGTCACAAGGCTTACACAACTGTGGTGTTTACTCACTTTAAAACAATCTTTGAAACATGTCCTGTGTGCTACTTACATCGAGTGGTGCCTTGGAATACTTTAACATGCCATTATCCAGGACAAAAAACCGCTGCAAGAACCAAACAACGCCCAGTTACTGTCTACATTTTGAATTCTATAAAACATTCGCAAGCATGGGTCTAACGTTGCTTGGCATTTAGTAATCAGTATGTTTGATCATTTTAACTTATATGAATTCAGTGTACCTGGCCATAGTCAGTCACATTAAATGGTAAGGAAATCTGAGCTTGAATTCCATACTATTAGCTTACTAGGGTTCTTTTACACACAATCTGATGGAGAGCGAATCTCTCGCCATGCTTTTCCTTGAAGGGAGTGGGCTTGGGGGATGGAGTCTCGGGACCCACAGCCAAGACTTTTGAATGAACCACATCAGGGTGTCTTTGAAAGTGAGAAATGAGAATAACTCAGTTTAGATCACAGTGATTCTGTAAGGAGCTTCTCTACAGGGAATTGTTCACTCTGGATGTAAACTCCTGCATTTCCCTGGATACCATGGAAAATTCCTGAAAATGCTCAAGCCTGTTACAGAAGCCAGTGAACTAGATCTAGGAGGAGTAATAAATTATCTGGAACATTTACGAAGGAGCTTTAGCAATATATTTGTTATCTCCACTTAGCAAAATGCTTGCATTTCACTAAAAGAGATTAAAAATACTTCTAAATTACATTCAGGGTTAAAAAAGAGAGAGAGAGAGAGAGAGATTTTTGGCAATTTTTGTCTCCTTCAAGAAGCTCCTGGTCCACTCCAAACGAATCTAGCCATTATTGCTCCACAAACACTCAGGAAGACTCTGCTGGTTTCCTTTCCATGGGCAATTCACAAGGGAACACACAATTCTCAGGACCCACTCAAACAACGGGTCCAGTGCCCTCCTATGGTCTCTAAAAGTGCAAGGAGTCTTTCTATGGCTGGAAAATTAGTCTGCTGGGAAGGTTTTATGTGATTTGGGACCACTTAGCTGCTGAGGTAGCAGGTGGTCAAGCCCAGGGATACTCTGCACAGAACTCACAGAAAGCCATGAAAACCCTTTTGACACAGGTACTGGGGGGGCAATAAGAAAGCACCAGAAGAAAGTATCCCCACAGTTGAAAAACACTTGATTACTCAATCACCCAAGACATGGGCAATCACATATGCTGATGCTTGACTAAATATCTGATGGCGCTAGAGATCAGGAGAAAAGGCAATCCAAGTTAAGAACCTCCTACTACTGATATAGAAAAATGCTCAAAGGTATGGCCTAGAAAGAATGGCTGTTGAACCACTGAGATGTGGACCTGAGAATGCTAAATTAAAGTTAGTGATTCATGTAACATTGGTCTCTTTGACTTCTTTTCTCTACTTTTCCATTTCTACCTATCAAAGAATGTTAGCAGGGATAACCTACTGTGTGATCATGGGGGAAGAGATTAGCAAAGCCAGTGATTCGAGGAATTGCAAAGTGGTGAAGCCAGAATGAAAAGCAAAAGGTGATTCTAGGAAGCAGTATGGCCAGCTGGCCAAAATCCAAGGAAGAACAAGGGTGGACAGAAATTTTGGTATTGGGAGAATATTATGGGTTCAGGGGAGACTGAGAAGGCTTCTGAAAGGAACATTAGTCAGAAGCCTCTTCGAGCTATTTTTATTTCACGCACAGAGACTGGGAAGTAGGGCATTTGCCGTCGGTTAATTTTTAAGTCTTCCTCTTAAATCGCAAAATATGTGTTTGCAAAAGATGCTATAATCCATAACATCCTTGTTTTGGGCCACTGGAGAGTCACCAGCCAGTCATTTGGGCCAATAGATCCATCTGCTCTGAGATGAAATCCATCAGCAGGTGCAGCAAGTACATGAACCTGTTCTTCCAGTGATTTCAGAGAAGGTACTGGTGGTCTGTTGAAGGCCTTATATTGAAAATGGAGGATAATTTTCTCCTTCTTAGCCTCACAGAATTCTTGTTACTTAGATAACTGCATTGGTGTAGTACAAAATATTTTCTCCATAATTAAAACTGGAAGATGGAGAAAGGATGCAGAGGTAGGGGAGAGAGGAATAAATCACATACTTTTAAGAGCAGTAAACAGACTTCTGTGATTTTCCATCTTTAGTTTGCACTGGTAACAGTAATTCCAGGACTTTATTCCAAGGACTTAAATGGAAATTTGTGTATAAGGATGTTCATCACAACAGCATTATAGTAAATAAGTTAGATATATCCTACATGTGCAGCAATAGGGAACTGGTTCAATAACGGTGCGATATATAGCATAAATCCATCCAATGGAACAGAACATATGCATGCATTTAAAAACATCTTATTTCAGAGAATATTTAATAAGCATACATTCATGTTATTATTTTTCTATATTCATATTATTTTTAAATGAAAAAGTAGAATAGACAACATGTACAAACTGGATTTCAAATATAATGTAAAATATTTTTTCCCTGCATACAGATATTATGTATCTCAGACTTAAATGGGTATAACGGGTTGTAGCCCACACGGTTAAACAAAAAAGGCTTTGAAAATTAGTTTTACACATACAACCATTCTCTTCGTTTCCCACCTAATGACACCAAATAAGATCTTCTCTATTGACGACGAAGGTCTGGAGATGAATATGATGAAAATGGTACCTTGTGCCAGCCTTTTAAAGGCCATTTTCTTTTCTTCAGCATAAAGCCTTCATGTTTGTCTGGTCTCTGGACATTGGTTTGGCCTATTTTCAGCCCTTCTATAATTTCCCAGCTGTCAGCTTCCTGAGAGAAAAGAAGAAAAACAAATCACGTATTTCTTGGTGTTTGATGACACAGTCAAAGCAGACTCTTAAGTAGAAGCTGCTTTTGCAACAACACTGGACACACCGGAAGTCTGAACCACATTCTGAAGCAAATTCTAACATCAGACACAGCGATGCACTTATAAGTGAGGTTAAAATGAGTTTCCAGTAGACCTGGATGCATGCAGGTCCATCAGAGACGGGTTGGGGGCTGGGGGCTGGAGCAGAATGGAGTTTTGATTGCATGTACTCAGAAGATTTAAAATGCATTTTTCCAGACAGTTCATCTCTGGGCACAAAGGCACTTTAACGTTTTAAAGTAAGGCTGTTTTGATGACAAATGTTCAATTAGTGCGGAGACCTGGGCTCCTGTATAAAATGGAAAGGCTGCAGTGGTCTGAGTGGCCCATCACCTGCCCAGCTAAAAGCAGTGCTACGGGCTGCACGTATTTCAGAGGGCTCGTGAAATGCCCTGCCTGCCACAGGACACTCAGAAGTCCATGCTTTCAGAGACACACATCCTGAGAAACACTCACCCTTGGGCGCCCATGTGAAGAGCACCAGACTTGAAAGCCAAAAATCTGGGATTTTGGAGGCTATGCTATCACCCTCCTCTGTTAAAAACAGGCCAAATCATGGTTTCCTCTTTCATAAGACACGTTTTGTCTTGTCTATGATGTCTAAATTTTTTAATGAGCTGTCAACATTTAAAAGTCAGACGATTTCAGGTATAAAAAATCTGAATTTTGAGTGTTTTGCTAAAGTCTATCAGATCTGGCAGCACTGGGTCTGCCCTGAGGGATGGGTGTCCAGACATGTTCAGTTCGTCACGGCCCCCCTCAGGCCTGCTTCCGTGTTAGATACCCAACCCTTAGCGACATCCTGGGTTTTCAAATCCCTGGACCGGGTGGTTCCTACGGGCCTACGCCGCCCTGAAGTAACCGCTGACCTGGCAAACACTCCCATTCAAGATCTCAGGCATGGTCACAAAGCAAGCAGTAGAGGCAGGAGCAAACATCACGTCCCATTCACAACTGCTATGATCCTGCTCCCGGCGCAGGGAAGCACAATCTCTCGGTGTAACCTGCTCCACTGCCTCAGCTTCAGAAAGCGGGACGAGCCCACAGATCAGGGCAGGCATCTCTGCAGAATGCCCCATCCCAAACGGACTCAGGAAACTGTCTTCTGAAGACATATATTCTATCAGGAATCATCCTTCAATCACACAACAAGGCTCCAACAGGAACTGATGAGTTCCATCTTGGACTTGCTGGCACAAATGTCTAGGTGGTGGCCGCCCCTGCTGAAGGACTGTGAGGCTCTGACAAGGCCCAGAGGCAAAGGTGCCACGATTGGTTACGGACATTGGCCCTGGGGACGAGAAGGGAGAGGCTAGCATTTTATCATCCATTCCTCTTTTCCTTTTTCCCTCCTTCCATCCCAGAAGCTGCTTGCCCTATGGCCAAGTCAAATCTATGTTTAAGTCCAAGCATGTATAAATGGGGTGTGTTTTTTCACAGTAAGCTATATTTCTAGGAGATGCGGCTGAACATTGCTTCATTCTAGCATCGCTAAGCCTAGGAGACACTCCTGGCTTATGAAAAGCCCTCTAAGCCAACATCATGCCTCTGTCCTCCCAAATGCAACTGTAAATGTCCCCTACTCCACAAGGAAAACCAATCTGAGACCAGTGTCATTTCTTTATCTACTTGGTCATCCCTGAGGGGTCCCCACTGAATGAACTATTTACCTTACAAAAACATACCTACTAATATTCATTTAGCAACATTAAGAACCCTTTACAGTAACTGCTAGTGTCCCATTAAATTTAAAAAAAAAATCCTGTTTCAGATTCTGTGTCTCCCTCTCTCTCTGTTCCTCCCCTGCTTGCACTCTGTCTCTCTCAAAAATAAAGATTAAAAAAAGAGTTGGACACTTAACCGCCTGAGCCACCCAGATGCCCCCAAGAAATAATATTCTATTTAAAGATAATACTTTTTATTTATTTATTTTTTAAATATATGAAATTTATTGTCAAATTGGTTTCCATATAACACCCAGTGCTCATCCCAATAGGTACCCTTCTCAATGCCCATCACCCACTTTCCTCTCTCCCCCACCCCCCATCCACCCTCAGTTTGTTCTCAGTATTTCAGAGTTTCTTATGGTTTGCCTCCTTCACTTTCTGTAACTCCCCCCCCCCCCCCACCCCGGCCATGGTCTTCTGTTAAGTTTCTCAGGATCCACATAAGAGTGAAAACATATGGTATCTGTCTTTCTCAGTATGGCTTATTTCACTTAGCATAACACTCTCCAGTTCCATCCACGTTGCTACAAAGGGCCATATTTCATTCTTTCTCATTGCCACGTAGTATTCCATTGTGTATATAAACCACAATTTCTTTATCCATTCATCAGTTGATGGACATTTAGGCTCTTTCCATAATTTGGCTATTGTTGAGAGTGCTGCTATAAACATTGGGGTACAAGTGCCCCTATGCATCAGTACTCCTGTATCCCTTGTGTAAATTCCTAGCAGTGCTACTGCTGGGTCATAGGGTAGGTCTATTTTTAATTTTCTGAGGAACCTCCACACTGTCTTCCAGAGCGGCTGCACCAGTTTGCATTCCCACCAACAGTGCAAGAGGGTTCCCGTTTCTCCACATCCTCTCCAGCATCTATAGTCTCCTGATTTGTTCATTTTGGCCACTCTGACTGGCGTGAGGTGATATAAAGATAATACTGTTAAGACATGTGGTTCAGCTGGTCAAAACTGTTAATTAGATACAGTAATATTTTTTGATATATATATTTAAAGTTTTTACTTAAATTCCAATTAGTTAATATATATAGTGTAACATTAGTTTCAGTAGAATTTTGTGATTTATCACTTATACACAACACCCAAATGCAGTAATTTTTTTAAAAAATGTTTCTGATGAGACAGTTTCAGGCTGTATACCATGTTTTTTGGACAATACAGTACAGGTGGCATTATCATCTGGAGCACAAAGTGGGGTGCTCTGGTATTCCCATTTTAAAATACTGAACTGGAGGGCACCTGGGTGGCTCAACCGTTAGGCGTCTGACTTCGGCTCAGGTCCTGATCTTGCAGTTTGTGGGTTCGAGCCCCACCTTGGGCCTCAGAGCTCAGAGCCTGGAGCCTGTTTCGGATTCTCTGTCTCCCTCTCTCTCTGCCCCCCCCCCCCACCCCCCGTTCGTGTTCTGTCTCTCTGTCTCTCAAAAATAAACATTAAAATAATAATTAAATAAAATAAAATACTGAACTGCACCTCAACAAGTGAGCATTGCTTAGGAATAATGTTGCAATCATCAGAGAAGATACTAGGTTCTACTCTCACCAAAGAAAGTAGATTAAAAATTTCATAAAAATGATGGATTTTTACTGATTTCTTTTTAAAAGTTTGATATAATCACATAATTAAAGAATAACTCTCTGTATATGTACAAATATATTCATTAGAGCTTTCTCTGTTCTTAGATATCAGCTGTATTTAATGACATTTCTATTTTTAGTAGCCCTATCCATGTATAGCATCTCTAGAATAACATTTTTATTTTCAACTAGTTCTCATTTGAAGGCTAGTGTTCATCTTTCATCTATTCTGTGTGTGTGTGTGTGTGTGTGTGTGTGTGTACACATTCATATATATGATGTGTGGTATGTGGGTGTATGTATATATATATATATATATATACACATTATATATGTATGTGTGGCCTGTGTGTATATATACATATATGATCTGTATGGTGTACGTGTGTGTATATATATACATATGTATATGTATATATGTATACATGTATACATAAGTAAATACATATATATGTGATGAAGAATACTCTGGATAACTTGTAAAAATGGAAACATTTAATAATAAGTACAATGCTTTTTGGATTTTTTTTTTTCTAATTAAACTCAGACCATAATACCAGCTTGTTCCTGTGGCACAATGGCTACTGACTTCTATCATAGTGTTTTTCTTGGTTTAACTACAGAGGAGGGAAATAAAGGGATAAGACAGAAAAGGCAAAAGGTTAAAATGTATTTCTTAAACATAAATGCAGTAGCTCCAAACAAATAACTCTATTTGCTCTGATTCAATATTACTAAACCCAAAGAAATTGAAAAGAATCCCAATACAGTTCTTACAGTTAAATAAGCTGTCCAACTGACAAAGAGGCAAAAAGGTAAATCCAGAGCAAACAACATCCTCCCTATTTCAATTATAACTGCAGATGACAATGTTACAAATAAGGTGTGTAAGAAATGAAAACAGCCCATCTCAGCACTTAATAGGACCCACCTCTATGCTTAGTAGACTAGGTCTATCTTAAGGAACTTAAAATTACTTTCTGAAAATTGAAGGATTTTTTGTAATTTCAATGGATATTAATTTTCTGTTTAAAAGTCTCCAATTTTTGTAGGTACACTTGTAATGGAAACAGTCAAAAGCCCTTATGTGATCATATCGGGACTTGAGTCAGATACACAAACATTGTTGCTATTACAGAAATTTAAAATATACTTTTAATCTAATAACAACAACTAAAATCAGAAAGTAACCTAGTAATAGCCCTCGTCTGTTCATTTGAGACCCTTCCTTTCTCAAGGGTATACTCCAGAGGCATGAGTGTCGGGGATGGGGGTGGGGTGCTACATCAACCAAACTAAGAATTTCGACAAATCCTGAGACAGGACAATGTGTACTTCAAACAATGTTCTTCTACCATCAACCAGGGCCCAGGAAGTCCATCTCTTCTCAAAGGGATGGTGAGATGCTCTGGTATCTGGAATGGATGGGACCCTCTGATTTCATGAGGCCCTGAGCAATATGGTATTAATACAAAACACAACAATAGTGTAGTCCTACAGCAAGATCCAAGTGGGTAACAGCGTGGAAGAGTAATGGGAAGTGGATACAGTTGGTGCCCTACCTAGATGCCTGTAAGAGCCCAGTGGATCCACGCCCCAGCGGTAGAGGCTCCCTCCTTCTACCGTGAACTGCCTTTTACTGAAGCTGGGGCCATAGAGCCTGGGCATGAATCTCCCTCCTCCATGGCTGGGGCATCTACACCTCAGCATCTCCTTCCCTCAAGACTCTCAACTGCTGAAGGACACAAGAGTACCAACAGCTGACGGAACAAAAATCCCTGCCTCAGAGTGACAGCAACACTGTGATACAATGCATGCCCAGGGCTCACCGTGGAGTCGGGCTGAAGGTGGACTCCGGCCAAAACCACTTCTTGCCAGCACCGCACTGTCCTAACCTCTTCTCTTACCCTTTCTCCTGAGGGCTCTCCCATAATGAGCCACAAACACCCTAAGCCCAGTCTCAGGTCTTCCTTCTAGAGGACCCGATGTAAGAAAGGATGTAAAATAAAGTAACAGATGTGGTAAGTGCAGGGACAGGCTGGGGCCTCGGGTGCATTGGGGTAGGGGGGTGATAAACAGCATCTGAAGAAGGATTCCTGTGGGTCTTAGAAGAGTAGGGGTTTCAGCTAGGGGCACTCCAGAAGGAGCAGACATGCAGCAGTGGAGGAGAGAAAGAGCATGGCCAGTGTAGGGAACTGTGTGCAGGTGGATGTAGCTGGAGTGTAAAGTGAGATGCCATGGAGGTTCGAGATGCAGTTGGTGGGGGACGAAGGACCCAAGCAAGCCTTGTGTGCGTTTGCTTATTATTATTATTATACTTACTAGATCGCCAGTTTATTGTAAAAGGATACAACTCAGGAACAGCCAGGTGGAAGGGATGCAGAGGACAAGGTATGGGGAAAGGGTGAGGAAGTTCCATGCTCTCCGCAGGGGTGCCAATCCTCCAGTGCCTCCCCGTGTTCACCGACCAGGAAGTTCCTCCTTATTTGTGGTTTTCAGCCCAGCAATTCTCCTTGTCGTTTCTGTGTGTCATTCTCTTTTCACTGTGTATGTCTCACCACCCTGGTCTCTGTCACACACCACCTATCTGACTCCGGACAACTAGCTTACTTAGGCGCCAAGTCTCAGTTTCCTCATCAGTAAAATGAGAAGAACGTCAATAGTCACCTCATCCAGTAGGCTGATTATGTGAGAGACTATATGTACTGATCCAATGTCTGAGACAAAGTAGATGCCCAATAAATGTTAGCTGCTGTTCCCATGGCCCCAGGATTTATTTATTCTCTCTCTCTGTTAGCTGCCTGTAAGAGAGAGCTGATATTTTCAAAGAGATTACCAGTTGTATTTACCAAGTCACCATTCTCTGTTTGCCATTCAAATAGAAATCAGATTACTTTCTATTTCTCTCTAAATTATTTTTTAAGTTTAGTAACCCCCTTTCCTTAGATTAGCAGTCTACTCCTGTCCAATAACACAAACTTCATAGCTTGTAATATCTTCTAAATATGAAGAGTACAAGCACATATTTTCCATACCACTAGGGTAGGAAAGTGTTCTTTCCTTAAAGGATTCTGTTTAACACAGGGAAAGCAAAGAAGAATCAGTTCAACATATTTCAAAGTCGTTTGGGGGAAATAAAGTGCTATTTTTATATCTGAACTCAAAATCCCCATGCAGTCTATTTGCTGAGTTTCTCCACAAGACAGGCAGCCCACTGAAGATCACAGGAGTCGAGCAAGAGGTAGGGGTGAGCAGGATGGCATCTCCCCAGCTTTTCTTTAGGATTTTGCATTTTAGACATAAATAAATTTAGATGTTTCCCTAGTCCATGAAAGACAAGGCTGAAGGGAGGGAATGCTGGCTTCCATTAAATGGAAGAGCTCTTAATAATCTGCAGTGTTCTTCAAAGAGCTCACTGCAAGGCAGGCCAGATATAAGGAGAAGGCTGGAACCCTCACATCCAACAGCCCCTCAGGTAGGTACTATTTTATCTGCAGGTGGCCTAGCACTGAAACGGTCTAAGTCTGAATCCCCGCTCTGCTACGTTTTCTACTTTCTGCTAGCTTTTTCAGACGTTGAGCAAGTTACTAATTCTTGGTTTCCATGTTTGTAAATGTAATAAATACCTCCACTGCATGGAGCTGTTTGCAAGGGTTATATTAAATGGGATAATATATTTAAGCACCTGGCACAATGCCTGGTGCACAGTGCAGGGGCCATGATGGTAACAGGTGTTGTTGCTGGTGGTGGTGGTGTTATTTTTTATTTTTTATTTTTTTCTGTTGGACCCAGTGATTTTTTTCTCCCTATTGCTTGGCATAGAAATATCTGCTCATGTCTCCAACAGGGGAACGATAATACTTTCTCTTCCTTTAAATGCAAGAGTATTTTGGATCTTTGTAACCTTGCAAATTCCAGCAAAATATACTTTCATCTATTCCTCCCTTACACAGGGCAGAGAAATCTTACATACTGGAGGCAGAAAGACGTGGTAGCACAGTGCTACAACAGGTATCACAGCTACCTCAGGGGAGTCAGGTGTAAGAGCTGTTTACGATCCAGCTGGCCCACAGCAGGCATCAAGCCGTCTGAGAAAGCACCACATTCCACCACTGACCTTGGAGAGGGGGACAGGCTCCGGTTCTAGCAACTGCCGACTTACAGAGGGTTCGGTGCTGGAGGAAGCAGTCCTCTCCAAGACGTGGATACTCTGAAAATAAATGGAAATACATCCCAGGGTGAGACAGCCCATTTTTCACATGGATGGACACGGGGGCGAGGTCACACAGTGAACTACAGTAAACACAGTGAGCCATGGTAACGATGGCAAGTTCCTGAGGAGACCAAAGGCAGCAGCAACAGTCAGAAAAATGCCAGCACGGGATTTTGTTTTCCCCTCTTCCAGATATGCTCTACAACAGCTGGTTTGTCTTCGAGAAAAAGTCAGAGATTGCACACATTTAAAAAACCACAGAGCATGCCTCAACATATTTATTACTTTACGAGAATGTATATCCACCACTTAGACAATTAGCCTTACATAAAAATATCTGCTTACCTCTCTCTGAGGGCAACAGACAAAAGGGAAGGTCTACATCAAAAATCCCAGAGCCTTAATACCACTTAGTCTCTAGAGTTTCATAATCCTTATGAAATCATTGTAATCGTAGTATCTTACAAAAATTCTTAAATGAGCAGAGAAGAAAATGATTCATCAAGTACAAAACAGTAGATGTGTGTTATAGACTACAAAAAGCACTCACAGATCAGTGACTTTCCAACAGAAAAATAGCAAAGAACATTAACAGGCAACTCATGCAGGACATTTGAAAAGATGTTCAACCTCAACCTCAGAAGTATTCAAAGAAATGAAAACCAAATAATGATTTTTTTTTAAAAACCATTAGATTCAAGAATAGATCAGATGGGAGAAAGGGAGTATAAATCGGGTGTGATCTTTCTAAAGAGGAGCCATTTTATTAAAAACAAAAAAAAACAAAAAAAAACTCTTTGGAAAAAGAAGAACATGCCTCATTGACCTAGCAATCCCATAGCTAAATCTTTACCCTGAAGGAATCAGATTTGCTATACAAAGATATAAGGACAGACAGTTTACTATTATTTTACTATAGTAAAAAACATCTAACACATATGAGACTTATAAGGCAACTCCATACAGTGATCGAAAATGACAATGTGGATCTATATCTACTGATATGGAAAAAATACCCCTGATGTTCTGTCAACTGAAAAATCAGGCTACCAAGAATATGTAGAATATGATACTATATATATAATCAAAACATGTTCCCTAATGTTCACAGCAGCTGCATAAAGGGGATAGAATTATAGGTATTTTTAATTTTTTCTTATTTTTTAATGCAATAAGTAGGTATAACTTGTGTATTTGGGAAAAAGTATTTTCTATGGGGGAATTAACCTGAAAGACATCAAAGAAATAACTCAATGGAATTAATATTTAGGTGTAGGCTGAAAATGAAAAGTAACTTTTTTACTCTAGTGGGAACATTTCACTGTTTCAATAAATGAGGTCAGTATTTTATTTACTTATTGAGGCCTCTGTTTTTTGATATCTCACTTGAAAATTATTAGGTTAATATTTGCTTTTTCAAGAAAAAATTACACTCCAACCTGAGCCAAATTATTCTAATTTCTTGGTAAGTTTCCAAGCTTTTGGTTATTTCTATTACCTTGAGAATAAAGTGTCTGATTACAGATTTTGAAATCCTCCCCAAATGCATTTTTAAAATCATTTATTAGAGAATAATTGGGGCACCTGGGTGGCTCAGTCTGTTAAGCATCATGATCTCATGGTTCATGGGTTCGAGCCCCACCTGGGGTTCTGTGCTGACAGCTCAGAGTATGGAGCCTGCTTCAGATTCTCTGTCTCCTTCCCTCTCTGCCCCTCCCCCACACATGCTCTGTCTCTCAAAAATAAATAAATATTTAAAAATTAAAAAAAAAAAAACAAAGAATAATTACAGTGAAAAGTTTATGAACTGTTCCCCATTTCTCCAATTTGAGGAAATATAAGAAATAAGAAAAGAACAGATATTTTGGGGCCAAATATAAAGTTGGGCAGCAAGAATTCCTTATCTGACACCTATAGTGTCCAAGGACAATCTAACCATTAGCTGGGACTCTGTTCTTTCCATTTTTGGATTTATCTGAATGAGCAGAGAAAAATGATGAATGTAGCTCAGTATCCATATTTGTGTCAGTGCCTTTTGTGAGATAATCAAAAGCAAAGGCATCTTATGGAGTGAAAAGCTGGTGGTGTGTGTTCAGATCTTAGACAAAAAGGGAGCAAAAGACTCAGGACTTGCATATTGATATTTTGGATAGGATCCTATTCAAAACATATCAGCTAAATTTAAATTTTAGATGTATTCTGAGAGCATATAATTAGAAACTAAAATGAGAATTTTGTTGCTGTTGAAACAAGAATGTTATGGGGCGCTTGGGTGACTCAGCTGGTTGAGCATCTGACTCTTGATTTCAGCTCAGGTCATGATCTCAGGGTCATGGGATTGAGCCCCACATTGTGCTCAGCACTGATCATGGAGTCTGCTTGGGATCCTCTCTCTCCCTGTCCTCCCCCCCACCCGCCCCCCCGCTCCCCGCCAAAACGAAACAAAACAAAACAACCCCAAGAATGTTATTACCTTCTTCTGGGAGGTAATGTCCCCCTCCCAACTTTCATTTTATTTTTATGTTTTAAAATGACAAAACTAATATACGCTCATTACAAAAGATTCAAACACAACAGAGAAATACAGAAAAGGTCAAACCTCCCATTCCTTTGCTACTCATCACTTTACCCCTTAGCTTCTGGAGCAGTGATTTATCAAAAGGTAGTCCATGAACCTGGGAGTCCCTAAGGCTCTTTCAAGGGGGTCTGAGAGGTGAAAACTCCTTTTATAGTAAAGCCAAGAAGTTACTTGCCTTTTTAATTCTCATTCCCTCATTAATGTACAGTGGAGGTTTTTGAGGATACATAACATGTGGTATTATAACATATTAAACAGAAGCCGACTGAGAATCTAGTTGTTTTCTACAAACATCAGAAATTTTTTTTACAAAAATGTAAAACATTATAATTCTCACTAAAATTAATTTTGGTAATATTGTTAAAAAATTTTTTTTGGATGTTTATTTATTTTTGAGAGAGAGAAACAGAGCATGAGTGGGGGGAGGGGCAGAGAGAGAGGAAGACACAGAATCCGAAGCAGGCTCCAGGCTCTGAGCTGTCAGCACAGAGTCCGACATGGGGCTTGAATCCACGAGCTATAAGATCATGACCTGAGCTGAAGTCAGATGCTTAACTGACTGGGCCACCCAGGTGCTCCGGTAATACTTTTTTAAAATAAAAAATGTTATTTAGGCTAGCATGTGGTGAGTCTATTTTATTTTTAAATATATTAACGGGGCGCCTGGGTGGCTCAGTCGGTTGGGCGTACGACTTCAGCTCAGGTCATGATCTCGCCGTCCGTGAGTTCGAGCCCCGCATCGGGCTCTGGGCTGATGGCTCAGAGCCTGGAGCCTGCTTCCGATTCTGTGTCTCCCTTTCTCTCTGCCCCTCCCCCGTTCATGCTCTGTCTCTCTCTGTCTCAAAAACAAATAAAACGTTAAAAAAAAAAAAAAAAAATATATATATATATATATATATATTAAGGGGCGCCTGGGTGGCTCAGTCGGTTAAGCGGCCGACTTCGGCTCAGGTCATGATCTCGCGGTCCGTGAGTTTGAGCCCCGCGTCGGGCTCTGTGCTGACGGCTCAGAGCCTGGAGCCTGTTTCAGATTCTGTGCCTCCCTCTCTCTGACCCTCCCCCGTTCATGCTCTGTCTCTCTTTGTCTCAAAAATAAATAAACGTTTAAAAAAATTTTTTTAAATAAATAAATAAATATATTAAGAAATATTAAATTTTTTATACACTTTAATTTCTAATACAGTAAATACAGACAGACATAATCCACATATACACAACTCTCTTTGAGGTCTTCATTAGTTTTAAAGAGGGTAAAGGGTTCCTGAGAACTGCTATTCTAGAAAAAATACTATAAAACTTTTGTGGTTATTAAAATGGAGAATTCTGACTTGCACCTAAGTTATTCTTTTTCTCATAAAGCTTATTTTCAGGAAAAGCATTTTTAAAAAAAACTAATATTTCAAAATTTACTTACAACTACTTAATCTACCTCAAACTAAATTATATAAATCTACTCATTAACAATCCCAAACTGTCCAGACACATCACATAAACCGGTAAGAGGAAACCAAATCATGTTTCATGTATTCTTCAAATATATCTGAGAAAACCTTCCCTAATTGTAAATTCTATAAAGATTAAAAAAAAAAACCGTGAAAGTATTTTTTAAATGCATGAGTTGGTTTTTCTAAAAAAAACAACCATGAGCATAAAAGATATATAGGTGTCAATGAACTCTGTCTGCCGGTGAAATGTACCTGTAATTCATTCATCCATCCATTGGTTCAATTAATCACCAAATAACCTATTGGTTATTGGGCCCTGTACTGTGCTAGGAGCAGATGACAGGGTGGTGGAGAACAAAATAGACAAGAGAATTGCTCCTAATGATTATATTCTAGAGAGAGGTCTTATACCAAAGACCAAAAAAGGCTGAACAAATTTTTATAAACCTGCGCCTTAACCCTGTTCCGTGTGGCTACTGCTTTTACTTATTTCATATTGTCCAGGGAAATATCCTTGGCTTGAGCTTCTCTTTAAGAGCCCTACTCAGCCCTCATCCTTGCAGGTTGCTGAGCAATAGAACACATATACATTGCCTCCCCGACCCCATCCCTGTCAAATAAACATGGTAAGGAAAGCAAAACTTGACCTTAGTAACTATGCAGGCAGGAAATAAAGGATTAACTCAGGAATTTAGCCAGGGGAAGGAAACTAAATCCTCTAATTTCCAAACCAAGCCACAGACCTATAGAAGATCAATTTAGGATATTTAAAGTATGATAAAAATGAGTTTTGTCTCTATAGACACCTATCTATCCAATTATTTATTATTGTCCCATGATAAAAAATTAATCCACTACCTTAAGAATTGCCTTCATGGTGTTTGAAGTCAAAAGCATATCCTGAGGTTATATAATCACACACAACGCTTCATCATTTGTAGTGAACTATCTAAATACTTGAATGCTGCATTTTCAACATTGGCGGATAAAAAGAAGATAGTTTTCAAATTTAACCATACTCGGTGTTGGACTCTAGTTAGATTGGGGGGAACAAGCTCATATTCATCTTGGTATCCTGCCTCCTCTACTGCCAGCCCACCCTTGGCACAAGTCCTTGCAAATTGTAGCCGGTCAGAAATTTCTGGAATTTTTAAGTGCTCTCTGATTAATTTGTAGAGAACAGTCCCTCAGTAATTATTGACACATGATTAGGCATAAAACTGCCTTCTAGCTTCATCTTGGAATTATAAAAATCACAGCTCCAATAGGCTAGAACTTTTGAAAACATTTAAAGAACTTAACTTTTAAAATCGAGACATCCAGTGGATTAACCTCAGGGCTCTTGTTTATTCGATTTAAAGCTATGGTTGGTAAAATTTAATGTAGCAACATCTTCAGTAACAAAAATGAATCTGTTTCATAAGGTTTCCCTTATGATCTTAATCTGTGCTATATACTTTTGTGTACTTTTCTTCACAAGCTGGCTATTTTCACATTCTTTCACGGTAATGTGGAAATATTGTCAAGGTGTTACACATATTAGATAAGGAGCTTAAATAAAGGGTTACATAACCCTTTTATGTATGTATGTATGTATGTATGTTTTATTTATTTATTTTATTTATTAAAAAAATTTTTTTAAATGCTTATTTATTTTTGAGAGACAGAGTCAGAGTGTGAGCAGTGGAGGGGCAGAGAGAGGGGGAGATATAGAATCTGAAGTAGGCTCCAGGCTCCGAGCCATCAGCCCAGAGCCTGATGCGGGGCTCGAACTCACGAACCGTGAAATCACGACCTGAGCTGAAGTCGGACACTCAACTGACTGAGCCACCCAGGCACCCTGTTAATTAGTCTTTTATTTATTTATTTTTTAAACGTTTTCATTTATTTTTGAGACAGAGAGAGACAGAGCATAACGGGGGAGGGTCAGAGAGAGAGGGAGACACAGAATCAGAAGCAGGCTCCAGGCTCTGAGCCATCAGCCCAGAGCCCGACGCGGGGCTCGAACTCACGGACCGCGAGATCATGACCTGAGCCGAAGTCGGCTGCCCAACCGACTGAGCCACCCAGGCGCCCCTTAATTAGTCTTTTAAAGTCAAGTTTCCTTTCAAATCCTAAAATTACAACTTAATTTTCAGGTCAGTGGGGTTTTTTTTTGAAGACTTTTTTTTAGAGTAGTTTTATAAAAGTTCACAGCAAAACTGAGAGAAAGGTACAGAGATTTCCCATATACCGCTGGCCCATATACTACATAGGCATGGTCTCCCCTAGAGTCAGCATTCCCCACCAGAGTGGTACATTTGTGATAGTGATGAACCTAGCTTGGTTACAGGTCAGTTTTCTAGGGAACTTATTAGCACACGCAGAGAAGGTGGGAAGTACTACTTGGCTAACCGTTATTCCTCCTGCTCAAAGAGAACTGATGTATATTTCACTTAAAGCCAAGAGTCCAGGACAAACATGCCACTACAGCTCTTTAATTTGGTAAAAGTTCATCCAGTGCAACTCCTGCAGAGGGGAATGTGACTCTAACATGAGAATGCACAAGATCTGAACAGCTCTCCTGGTTTGTTGGGTCTGTCCGTTTATTCATTTCATTTCAAAGACATATAGGAACTGCTATAACTATTTCAGGCCATGGCTACAAATTTCTGTATAGATTCACTTTTCATACAAGTTTAGCAGAGTAAAAAGGAGAACTGGCCCACCTCTCTCTAAATGTTAACTCTGCTGAAATTGTCCGATGATCCTCTCTAAGCTATTTTTATAATCATCAACTATATAAAATATTTTCAAAGAAAAATACCGAAAATAATTTCTAAACCTCTAAAGGATTTTCTCCTTCAAGCTTTTGGTTGCTAGGCATGTGTCTCTTCTAGTGACACTGAATTCTAACACAGCAACACTATTTCAGTGATGCTCGTAATCTTCATGTGATAGTGCTGATGACAACGATGGTGGAGACAGTTAATATTTGGTGTTCTCTATATCCCTGTCTCCAGGTTTTACATGGATTATTTCATTCCATTTCCACACAAAGCCTTTGAGTAATGACTATGACATTTATTTTATGGCCGATTGAACAGGGAGAGGCACAGAGGGGTTAAATTAATGACACAGAGTCAGTAAGTGTTGGAGTTGGAATGTGAGTGGAGACTTTACTCTGCGTCCGAGCTTTTAAGTACTGCCTTCTGCTGAAATTAAAGCTGACGGTAAACGGCAGAAACGATAGTAATTTCAAGCAGTGTATTCCCTCAAGACTAACTGAACACATCAAAAGCCATCCTCTACCACAGGCTTTTGTGGAAGCAGAGAGGCAGAAATGAGTAAAACAGAACAGGATTGCAGCACTCTTAAATATGGTACAGCCTCATGGTGTTTCCAAGTCAAGAACTAAGAGCAAGCCAGCTAGCTTTTCCTTCAGAGATCCAGTGTCCAATGCAGAGAAAAGAATGTAATTTTTGAAGTCACACAGATGAGCATACCAACCCTCATGCTGCTATTTACCACGTGACTTGGGCAAATCATGAACCTCTCTCAGCCTCAGTGTCCTCTATCTATAAAATGGGGATAGTAACGTCTACCTTAGAAGACACTGCAAATCACAGAGCTGGCACCCAGTGTATGCACAGTGCTGCCCAGAGCCTTGCACACCATGGGCATTTAATAAATGGTAGCTAACATCTCGGTGGTAATGCTGTAAGAATAAATGTTTAGGAATTCTGTGCGATTTTATTGCCATAGAAGGATGTGTCCAAACACCCCGCTGGGGTGTGACATCTGAAAATAAAGAATCCAGGGACACCTGGGTGGCTCAGTTGGTTAAGCATCCAACCCTTGGTTTTGATTCAGGTCATGATCTCATCTTTTGTGAGATCGAGCCCTGGTCGGGCTCTGTGCTGACAGTGCAGAGCCTGTTTGGGATTCTCTCTCTCCCCTCTCTCTGCCTCTCCTCTGCTCACTCTCTATCTTTGTCTCTCAAAATAAACATATATTTTTAAGTGAAAATGAAGAATCCATACTTGACATGATCATCATGTTACCTGGTCAACCTAGTAACCAAAGTCGGCACTACTTTGCAAACAGAGCATCAGAACTTACTGAGGAAGCTGACAGAGTGAGTGGAGACAGATGCCCTAAACACCTGCTAGCAGGACAAAGAGCAGCAGATGGATGCTGACCCCACACCACCCCGAACGGTGATGCTGACCCTGAACCTTGTGAATGGCTATGCGACCCCGCACCCCCTGAATGGAGATGCCGACCCTGCACCCTCCTGGATGGTGATGCCGACCCTGCATCCTCCTGAATGGTGATGCCCACCTTGCACCCCCTGAATGGCAATGCCCACCCTGCACCCCCCTGAATGGCGCAGCAGAAGAGGCATATGGACTTGTCACTGTCTTCTTAATAACTCCCTTCAAGGAAATATTATTATTGGAATAGCATAAAATATTAAAATCATGAAAGCCATAAGGTCATGACTGAATATGTAGTAATCCCACTACTTTCTTTATAGTAGCAATTGTCTTACTCTCACTGAAAGATGGAAGAATTGCATTAATAATAAATCTCTACATAAGCGCCACTGAAATGAATGAAAGAAAATTTTAGAAACAGTGGCTGGAAAAATTCCACACAGCACACCTGGAAAACCCTAAAGGGAGCAGTAGCAGTCACCACAGTCTTGACTCTGTGTGTGTACAAACATGAAAACTTCCTAAGAACCAACAGCTTTGGCCCCACATTGAAGTGGCCTATTGTTGGAAACACTGCATTGTAAGAAATGCCATCAGGACCCATCAAGTGGCCCATTTATAGCCGAGAGCATTTCAGCAATCTTGACTATGAAGTGGCAAAAGGCATGTGAATAAACAGCTTTTTAATTCCCATGATTGCCTTCAAGTAGCACTAGAAGCAGAACTTACTGCTTCTAGGAGCGGGTTTGCTACTCCCCTGTACTCTAATACTCACAAACACATTAATAAGATCACCGAAAACCCCAGCAACTATGACCATTCTTCACTGCGGCAATTGTAAATAAATGGTGAATAATGGAGACAAGTACTAGGTCACTTCAAGAGCAAAGGCTCCGGAACATGAAGAGTTAATATAAAAGGCAGGAGAGCACTTATGTGTGACTGGAAAAGAACACTAAAGTCAAGGTAATTTGTAATTTTCTAAAAGGCTATTTAAATGGCCCAGAACAGACAAGGGATTTTAGTAGGACAATCACTCACGTGATTTTGTTAGCAATAAAAGTAAAAAAAAAAAAAAAAAATCCTATATGTATCTATTCAACACTTACATATGTATACTTAAGACAGAGTTGATTGATTTGCTGTGATTACCCGTGTGAACTCAGAGCAGATACATCTATAATTTGCCTATATGTACCCATAAGTCTTTGCTGAATGAAAGAACAAATTAAGTTGGCACGAGATAAATACAGGTCGTTAAGAGGAGAAAAGGTGGCCCAGCTTCCGCCTCAGTACCTCAAAGATGGTTTTAAAAATTTGTTCCAAGTCTCCCCTGTAGCACATCCTACATATTCATTTATTTGTAAATCTTATGGAGTTAAGGCTTACAATTTTATTATTAAAATGGCTGACACTTATATTTACTTCACTCAAAATACTATTTAAACCTACATACATATGCACAGTAACTCACAAAATAAATGACTCACAAAATATGACATATATTTTTTACTATAGAAGCAATATACATTCATTGCAGAAATGTGGTGGGGGGAACAGAAAAGAAAAAAGAAATTAAAACTACCACACCAGCAATAACCTCTTTCAATATCTTGGTATATTTGCTTTCAGCTTTTTTTCAATTCATATATCCACCCAATTCTTAATAGCCAGTTTTCTTCAATTAACAATGTAACATTTTTCTTACAGCATGAAAAATTCTTCAGAAACATTTTCAGCAGCTGTGCAATATTCCACTGCATGACTGTGAGATAGGTTATTTTTTTTAATGTTTATTTTATTTTATTTTTTTTTGAGACAGAGGGAGAGAAAGAGAGAGAGAGAGAGAGTGTGAGCAGGGAAAGAGGAGAGGCAGACACAGAAAGCGAAGCAGTCTCCAGGCTCTGAGCTGTGCACAGAGCCCAACGTGGGGCTCAAACTCACAAACCGTGAGATCATGACCTGAGCTGAAGTCAGATGCTTAACTGACTGAGCCACTGCTTAATCTTGGCGTCCTGAGATAGGTTTTTTTTTTTTTTTTTTTTTAATTTATTTATTTATTTTGAGAGAGAAAGAGGCAGCACAAGTGGGGGAAGGGAAGAGAGAGGGAGAGACAGAATCCCAAGCAGACTCCACACTGCCAGTGCAGTCTACTGTGGGGCTCGCGTCTATGAACAGTGACATTGTGACCCGAGCCGAAACCAAGAGTCAGACACTCAACCAATTGAGCCACCCAGGCGCCCCAAAATAGTTATTTAAATAACTTCTTGTTTAACATCAGGCAGTTGCTAATATTTTAATAGTATAAAAATACTTTGATAAAGGTCTTTGCACAAAAATCTTTACATGTATCTTTGGTGTTTCCTTGGAATACATTTCTTAGAAGCTGAGTTACCGTGTCCTATGGGATAACCTCTGAAAAGTCTTTAGATATGCATTACAAAATTTCCCTCCAGAAAAGTAGAATCCGTTAACATGCTAAGCAGTAGTGCACAAGAATGTCCATTTCCCTCAAACTTCATGAACACTGGCTATTATCACTATCACAAAATCACCTCTTAATTAGGATTTGAAGTCAAGAAGTCTGGAACTTTAAAGTACACAACATGCATGGGGCTTTCTTTTACCTTTGTGACAGTATTTTACTTAGAGCCTAGCCACTTTTAGTGGCTACTGGGCAAAGGGATGGTAAAATTTTCTATTTGTCAAAACTGAAAATCAAATAAAGCAGTTTTTGTAGAATTTATGATCCTTTGAGACAATGTTTTTATAGTCCTTCAGAAATACCTATAAATGTATTCTGTAAGAGCAATGCTTTCCAAATCTGGGTAAATAACAGTCTCCTAGGGAAGCTTCTATACATGACAGATTCCCAAGCCCCCTCAGTGACCTACGAATGAGATCCTCTGGGGTTCACTAACTGATTATACTGTGGCTCTTTCCATTTGGTGTTATGTCTAAGAACTAAACATGCAGTGTTAATCTTGAGTCTGGTGACAAATTTGTTGCTATGAAAATGCTATCCCAAACCAGCCAGCTCAAGTAATAAGAGATCACTTCTTCAGTGAGACACTGATAAAACAGTCATAGAAAAATCAAAGGATTCTACAGACACACCAGGGAAAGCAGTAGCCAGATTCTCAAATAATGCCGAGTTCTGAATTACTCGTGGATAATGAGCATCTGAATGACAGGTGGCAAATTTCTTTCCAATGATCTCAATTTCAGCACCTGTGACATGGACTGGGCACACACTGTAAACATCAAGCAGTGGTGACAGTGGTCTCCAAAGGGTGGGCACAGCAAGAAAACTATGGGGATGCTCATTTCATTTCACGGAAAAGGCTAATCACAGTTTTCAATGAACAAATGCTCAAAACTTCTCGTTCCAAAGGCAATAGGTGTAGTGAAAATACAGAAAATTCAGGAAAGCACAAAGTGAATGATTCACCTTTGAGAACAGTAGGTCACGATAAAAACTATTAATACAGTGGTCTATGTATCATTTGGTCTTGCTTCCTTGGCCAATGAAGATGTAAAAAATCACTGTTGCTACAGAGAGAAAAAATGAGGAGGCGAACATAACTCAAAATAATTGACAAATGCTGCTTACAGAGTTTGCTTAGAAGTGAACAGAAGGCCCTTCTCCTGGACATTCAGCTTGTCAAACCTTGCAACAGAGCTAACAGTGGTGTGGTCAAGAACTTTAGGAGCTCCAGAATCAGGCTTCCAGGGAGCAGACCCTGTCTTAGGCTGCTCATTAGCTGTGGGGAAGACATTTCACCACTTTATGCCATAGTTTAGGTCTCTAAAAAAGGTGATGACCGGGGCACCTGGGTGGCTCAGTCGGTTAAGCGTCCGACTTCAGCTCAGGTCACGATCTCATGGTCCGTGAGTTCGAGCCCCACATCAGGCTCTGTGCTGACGGCTCAGAGCCTGGAGCCTGCTTCGGATTCTGTGTCTCCCTCTCTCTCTGCTCCTCCCCCGTTCATGCTCTGTCTCTCTCTGTCTCAAAAATAAATAAACGTTAAAAAAAAAATTAAAAAAAAAAAAAGGTGATGACCGTCCCAACCTTCCACAGTGAGAACGCACGAAATACTAGCTGTTGCTGGTGTTGTTCTATTTGTTTATTCATGAACTTTGCCTAATATTTAGACTTTTCAGAACACCCAGTTTACAAAATGCATCTAAATCACAGAAGTTTCTCACAGTGTGTTTTTGTAAGAAATTATTTTTTTTCCCATTGACCTCGGTCCTAAGTCTTTGAAGTTAAGTTCCAGGGGATGAATGGAATCCCAAAAAGGCTAAATTGGAGGTTTGGTATTAAATCAGGAAGCCTTGATATTTTTTTTTCCCTCTAAGAACTAGAATATTTTTGTTTGAGGTAATATTTTATTTTTTTCAACTCAAAGATGGAAATATTTCATATTCAGGTAGACACACTATATTTCAAAGCAGTGATTTGGTTATTTCATTTAATAAAGCTATTTGAAGAAGATGTGTCAGAGGTTCAGTTGGGAGAGACACATTCCAATTCAGTTCACGTAGATGCTAGGGGATGTTTTTATCAGCCTGTTTGTCTAAGGAGAAATGTTGTTATGAAAACCCCATACATAAAGTATAAACGTTGATGAAGAACACTCACTTTCTAGTTTTTTAGGCACCTTCTTCACTTACAATGAAAGCTGCACATGTAGCATATGCTGCTGCTACCAGAACTGGGAGATTATGTCGCCAGTCCATGGTGACGTGAGTCCCACAGAACCTCTGCTGGGGATACCTTTCACTCGTCATCCATGGACATTAACAGAAGGGGCCATGGTGTACTGTTGTTAATGATGTGTAGGAAACATCATTAGACACCCATGTAATTGACACACTCTATTCATTAAGACCGACTACAATACTAAATATATATTTCATAAAAACTGGCAAGAAGATTAACTCCCAGCCTCTTATGACCTATTCATAATATAATTTTTTCCTTAAAAATTATTTATTTTATGATCTCTGAGCTTTGGCAAACTTTAAATCATTATAAGGAATGGCTAATACTTTTTTTTCTTTGATTTTCCATTAAATTAAAAAGCCTGACTCATTTAAGCATTTGCAATGTCTAACCTGGTAGAGCTAAAACAATTCACTGATAACAGACACTATCATCTGGTAATTATGCATTCCAAATCCTAAATTCTTAGAGCAATAGTGTCTGATTTTCTGAAATGACCTGTTAATGATACAAATAAAAAATAATCAATGGCTTCAAACAGAGGCCTCACTTTTATTTATTTTTATGTTTTGAGAGAAAGAGAGAGAGAGAGCAGGGGAGGGGCAGAGGGAGAGGGAGAGAGAATCCCAAGCGGGCTCCATGCTGCCAGCACAGAGCCTGATGTAGGGCTTGATCCCACAACCCTGGGTCATGACCCAAGCTGAAATCAAGAGTTGGATGCTCAACCAACCGAGCCACTAAGGTGCCCCTAGAGGCCTTACTTTTAAAAATGCAGATCCTTGGGCCTAATACCAGAACTACAGAAACTGTCTCAACAGGGTGGTCTCAGTCTCATATATTGTAAAAAAAAATTCTCTAAAATATGTAAATGTAAGAGTAATTATCAAAACAAACAAACAAATAAAATCCAGTCAGCTGGTCATAAACTTAGCCTATTATATAATGTTACCTTAAAATAAGTAATATGACTGGGCAATAGTAACTCCTGTTTTAAAAAAAAAAAGTTATTGGAGGTGTCTGGGTGGCTCAGTTGGTTAAGTGTCCAACTCCTGGTTTTGGCTCAGGTCATGATCTCATGGTTTGTGAGATGGAGCCCCAGGTTGTGCTCTTCCCTGGTAGCACGGAGCCTGCTTGGGATTCTCTTTCTCCCTCTTTCTGCCCCTCCCCCCCATCCCCCCGCTTAGAATAAATAAATAAACTTAAAAACAAAATTTAAAAAGTTATTGAAAACAATAATTTGAAAAGATATATGCACCTCTATGTTTAATGCAGCATTATTTACATAGCCAAGGCATGGAAACAACCCGTGTCCATCTATAGACAAATGGATATGGAAGATGTGGTATACATACACAGACACACATACCTACATACATACACAATGGAATATTACTCAGCCGTAAAAAGCATGAGGCTGTGCCATTTGAGACAACATGGATGAATCTAGAAGGTATTGTGCTAAGTGAAATAAATCAGACAGAGAAAGACCAATGCCATATGATTTCATTCATAAGTGGAATCTGAAAAAAAAAAAACCTATAAGAAACAAACAAAAAAAACTCAAGACCCCAACTGAATTAACAAACAAAAATCAGAATCAGATTATAAGTACAGAGAACAAACTGATGGCTGCCAGAGGAGAGTGGGGTGGGACATTGGGTAAAATGGGCAAAGGCCAGTGGGAGGCACGGGCTTCCAGTTGTGGAATAAGTAAGTCACAGGGACAAAAGGCCTAGCATAGGGAATACAGTCAATGATTTTAATAGCAATGTATGGGGACAGATGGTAGCTACATTTCTGGTGAACGTAGCATAATTTACGAAGTTGTCGAATCATTGTGTTGTACACCTGAAACTAATTTAACATTGTGTGTCAACTATACTCAAATAAAAAATAAATAAAATAAAATAAAATGTTGGGGCGCCTGGGTGGCGCAGTCGGTTAAGCGTCCGACTTCAGCCAGGTCACGATCTCGCGGTCTGTGAGTTTGAGCCCCGCGTCGGGCTCTGGGCTGATGGCTCGGAGCCTGGAGCCTGTTTCCGATTCTGTGTCTCCCTCTCTCTCTGCCCCTCCCCCGTTCATGCTCTGTCTCTCTCTGTCCCAAAAATAAATAAAAACCGTTGAAAATAAAATAAAATGTTACCTCCCACCCCCAACAATACTTTTAATATGTGTGCAGGACACTCCCAATGCTTTGCTTTTGTCTGATGCCATTTCCTTCGTAAGCCTCAAGTCATTTATTCCACCATATAATCACCATCAGCAGCAAGCAGAAAAGTCTGTGTTCTTAGCTCCCTCCTGCCACCTTTGGACATCCCTCTTCCACTCTCAAGATCTACTCTTCTTGGGAGACACGGAGCTCCCCACTATACTACTTTCTTTCTTTGTCACCTCCCAACCTCATGACTATTCCTTCATAGTTCTCAAGACCTCTGGAGCCTGGTTCCCAATCTGCCTCTCCATGCCAATCCCTCATTCATTTATTCATTCAAATATATTCTGAGCCATGCCATATGTGAGGTATTGTGGGAGGTGCTAGGGGTACATTATTGAATGAAATAAAATACCAGTTTTCAGGGAGCTTACAGGTCAGTGACAATCAAAAGAGGAACGGGATACAGATATGAACAGATAAATATGTAACCTGTCAGGTCGTGGTTAATGCTTTAGAGGCAAATAAAATGAGGTACATAGACAATGAGTGATGAAGACATGCAGGGTAGGTCAGAGAAGGCTATGCAAAAAGGCTACATTTGGAAATGAGTCAAATGTATGAGCAAACCTGGGAATGCCTGGAATGAAAAGCAAGTGAGGCTAAGAGGGTCCAAAACATAAAGGCCTTGAGGTGGGAGCACAACTGAGGAAAAATGCTAGAGAGATCTAAGTGAAGGAGAACAAGGCGGGAAACGGGATCAGAGAAGTGGGCAGAACCAGATAATGAATGACCCTGTAGGCAATGGTCAGCAATTTAAGTATTATTTAGAAACAGATGGGGACCAATGAAGGGTTTGGAGCAGTGGAGTGGCTTGCTCTGACTTAGGTTTTGAAAGGATCACTCTGACTACTCTGTAAAAATATGGCCTGTATGTCAGGCAACAGTAGAAGCAGGGAAACCAGTTGGAAGACTATGGCCATCATCCAGGTGAGAAATGATGGTAGCTCAGACCAGAGTGGAGAGGGAGGAGGTGGTAAGCAGTGGTCAGAACCCAGGTACATCTGAAGGTAGAACCGATAGGATTCACTGAGGGTTTGGAAGCAGGTGTGAGAAAAAAACAAGAAGGATGACTCCTGGTGAGGTTTCTGGCTGTACCAAAAGGAAGGACAGAGTTGCTGCTTACTGAGATAAGGAAGACTGGGAAGGGGCAGATTGGAGAGGGAAATTAGGAATTCAGTTTTGGACATGTTAAGTGTGAGATGTCTTCTTTTTTTAAAATTTTTTTTTATGTTTATTTTTGAGAGAGAGAGAGAGAGAGAGAGAATGGGCGGAGGAAGGGCAGAGAGAGAGGGAGACACAGAATCCAAAGCTGGCCCCAGGCTCTGAGCCATAAGCCCAGAGCCCAACGTGGGGCACGAACCCACGAACTGTTGAGATCATGACCTGAGCCGAAGTCGGATGCTTAACCAACTGAGCCACCCAGGCACCCCGAGATGCCTTCTTAACGTCCAAGTGGAGATCACCCTTGGTAACTTCAATATCACTGTGGTTGACTTGATATCCAGGATCAGGGTTGGCAATTCAAATGCCTTCTGGGGCCAGGCAGGAAACATACATATTGAAATACAATAAGGAGAGGTAGGGGACTGTGGCTGATCAGAGGGTATATGCCCCATCTACAGGGGAAGCTACTCCTGAGCCCAGTTTAGTGTTGCCATTTGCAATCTGGGCTCAGTATTCCTAGATTTTCCAATTTCTTAACAGAAAGAAGAATCTGGAATAACAACTAAATCTTCGGAAAATAAAAAAAAGTTCCACAACCTACTATATTCTAGAAGTGTTCAGTTAAAGTTGTAACTCACTCGTTACATTAGTTGCCTGATGTATATTAATATACATTAATTTATTAACCCATATTGCAAAAAGAGACCATGTTTAGCATTTCTCTAACTTCTTTGACAATAAAATTCTCTTTTTCATGCAACATCAAGGGGAAAGCATTCTTTGGCATACACTGGGAAATGCTGGTTTCTGTATAAAACCTAGATGTCCTAATCAACTCCTTTATATCCTTTTTGAAAATTTTAGGGCATATATTTCTTGCAGCTTATGAATCATTGATCTCTTTCTCTGTTTTTGTCTCTCCCTCTCTGTCTCTCTTGCACACACACATACAGTTAATTTTGTTAGATGTTCTAACATCAAATATCAGTCTGGAATGAAATGTAAATGGAGCATTTACTAAAGTCTTCCAACTTGTTAAATACTAAGTGGAGTCTTGACCCTCTTGTGTTGATGAAGAAACACTCAGTGAAATCACAGGGGCAACTGAATCACTTCATTTCCTAGCTCCTCTCCCTCCTTCACCTGTTGTGCTACATAATTTTGCCACAGGAAGGATAGCCAATTACTACTATGCACTTGGCAGATGTTCTTTGTTTTACTTATCTCTGAGGAAGGAAGAAGGGAGAGAACAAATAAATCTGGAATGGCAAATCTGTAGTACGAAGACAAGACTAATACCATTGCAGCCTTTAAAAATATCTTGTAGGATATATTAAAATATTTGAGGTGCAAGGCTTGTCTCTGAAGAATTAGAGTGTGTCTTCTGCTTAAAAGAGTTTGCAACACAGTTTAGGAGATCTGTACACAAAAAGATAAACAATATGAAAATGTCAAATATTGTCAAAAAGTTCTATAAAAGTTCAGAGAAGGGAGAGGGCAACATGAGGTCGCGTGGTCAGTGGAAGTTCACGTGGGCCAGTCCTTGAAGCACAGGGAGGTATCAGGTCAAGATAAGTGTAGTGGGAATATTCTGTGCAGGAAAGACAAGAGCAGAGACAGAGATAAGGCAGTTTTAGGAACGGTGCACACACAAGATTATACAGAGTAGGAGGACAATGGGACGCTGAGGCTGGATCAGATCTTGGCGGTCATGGGATACCAAGTAAGGAAATCCGACCTTAACTATGTTGGTAAACAAGAGTCTTTGAAGGGTTGTGAGCATAAATCTGCCATGTTCAGGAAATTCAACCTCAGGCCATAAGGGAGACAGCAAGGCCAGAGTACTCTCCAGGATGTTGGGTGGAGGCGATGAGGGTCTGGGCTAGCGAGTGGACAGTGCAAACAGAAAGAAATGATCACATTATAAAGGATGAAATAATCAATAAAATTTGTTCACCTACTGAATGTGAGAGAATCAAAGGAGAAAGGAATGGCTTTGACCCTGGGCCCACAAGAGAATGATTATCCTGACAGCAAACGGGCTTATATGTATTAATTTAAGATGCAGTGGTAAATAAAAGTAGAAATGTCCAATCAATTAATTAGTGACCTAGAACCAGAATTTGGGAATGACAGGCCATGTGCATTAAGGCATCGCTGAATTCTCAGCTATGTGCTAGATCATGTCCTATACGATCCATTTGCATGAATGATGGCCTTCATTTGCATAGATGTCAGTTAAACCAGGAGAATGGTAACATCTAATGAAGGCTAATTTATCACACCTCCTCTATGTCCCTTCACTATGAAAACAGCCACACACAAAAATAGGTGCATATAAAAACCAGTGCCTCATATTACATCACAGGATCACTCGAATTTCCGATTTCCATAAAAACCTGGATGTTAGTAAGTGATTGAGATAAGGAAGAAAAAACAGAACTACAATTGTTCTTTATTCTCTCCCCTGAGAGAGATGAACAAGACACAAAACAGGAGACAGGAAGGAAGCAGAGAAGAAAGTATTTTGGGGAGAATTTGCACTGAGATGAACAAAAACTAAACTAAACTCTCCTTAAAGACAACAACCATTTGAACATTGTCTCTTACTTTTCTAAAATTCATTATCAATTTACAGTCACGCTACTTTATTCCCATCATAAAACTTGTCATTCACAAGCCAGCCAGGAGTCCCATATTCTTCCTTCAGACTCCCTCTGCAGCCTCGGGTCTCAGTTTTTCCCTGTTGTTTTGCACGGCGGCCCTGGAGCTCAGGTGCAACAGGCAGATCAACAATGCATGACAGATGTTTCCGCAGCCCTCATCAGTCTTTTCCATTTGCCACAATTCTCCAGGGTGACCTGGGTCGATCCCATCCTTCCCGCAGCAGCCAGGAAGGCCACACTGCTTAAAATGTCTCTTGGTTGAAATGCCCAGGGCAAAGAAAAAATGGAGAAGCCATAACAAGAAAGGACAGAGAGGCAGGTAAAGGATAAACTGGAATTGCAAACTTAGAAAGCATCTCAACATGTAGTTGCTATTTAATATAAATGTACTTTCATTCATGGTACTTTTGCTTTCTTTTACTATTCGAACACAGTGCAGTAAATGTTATAATTGGGTGTAATCACAGATTTAGTTAATGCTATAACTGCTTCTCATGAACAGAATGTAGATGTCCTGTTTGAACTCTATAACGCGGGGCGCCAGTGTCAAAAATACCTGCAGCAGAAATATCTGCCTTAGAATCTATGAAAGATACACATGTAAGGAATCTCTGATTCTTACAGATTCCCCATGAATCTCTTGCTAGAAATGGGAGGAGGGGGTGCTGGGAAGGTAGACAGACTGAAAGTTCCCTAAGGGACCCCACTCCCTCCACAGTGCTTCCCCACCATCTAGAAGAATGAATTCACACCTGGATTGGCTGTCTCAAGACCCAAGTCTATGCTATGGACCATGAATGAACTCATGTTCATAGTGCTACAAACTAGACAATATACCTTGAACACACAGAATAGGGAGGAAAACTCCTGCAAGAATAATTTACTCAATGAATATCCTTCACAAGGGAAATTTTTATAAACAGTTAACTAAACCTGTTTACTGTGAATTTCCAGTTACACAACAAAAAATCCTATCACAAGATAATGTCATAACGGCAAAGAGCAATACTGAGACATGTGCTGGGCAAAACAGCTGCCTGTTTGGGAAATGAAGAAAATCCATATGGCCGATTCCCCCACAACCTTGGCACATAGAACAGCCACTGACGTAGCAACAAAGTACCTCCGTAAACAAAAACAATGTACAGAATTGGCTCAATGGGATAATTAAATAAGAATTCATTTTCTCTGTTGGCTCTAAGCATTACCTGAGCTCTCACTGCTCTTAATTCCCCAATGCTACAATTTCATTTGTATCCTAATTCCTGAATCTGACTGTTAACCAGATTCCACGAAACCCAAACAGAAGTTTGTGCGGGACAGGCCAGTGACAGACTGGTAGGAAGAAGGCCTTTGGCAGGCTCACATCCCTTTCCACCTCCACGAATAGACAGCAGAGCATTTAAGTTCTGAAGCAGTTCCCCCTCTTCAGGTGCCCAGAGAGGAGGAAAGCAGGGCTTCTCCTAGCCACCCTGCCTGCGGTCTACACTCTCAAAAAGGATCCTAAATAACAGAGAAACAAGAACAGGATCTTCATGGCATCATCACGTAGATCTACAGAAAACAGTGAGCCTTCCTGTGGAATAAAAATCTTCACAACAAAATTTCAGGATTAATCAGCAAGCCCACCATATCCTAATGGTACCGTATTTGAATAAGATAACAAAGTGCACTTTGGACCATATTCTCTTACCTGCCGACTGTCCCTATGGGAGGGTGTTGAAGAAGAGGCACTTCTGTGGGTTGGAGTGGATGTTTTATGAGCAGGGGATATGCCCTTCTCGTCTGAACTCATAGCTGCAGTTGGAGTCTAGTTGTATGCGCTTAAGACCATCCCAGTCGTGTCTCCAATTCACAGACAAAGAAGTAGATGAATTTTCAGCTTCAGTTCCATTTCATGAATCAGGTTTGACTAGAAAACAGAAGGCAAATAGTGAAGGCGTCCAAAATACCTACAAGCAAAAGAAGCAAGAAAACCTCATGTAATTAAAATACAAATACAAAGTCATTATATTTAGGAAAAATACCAACACGTAGTGAGAGGAAGAACTCTGACACATTAGGAAATACTTCTTCTTCCTCTAGATTTTACGTGGAGGCTAATGGTGTTAATATGAAAAAGAAGGCTGTCAACAAGGAAAATGGAAAGAAACCACATGCCAAGGTCATATTCTTCCCTACCATTCTCTTTGTTTTAAAGCAGATTACATGGTCCCTCAGGCCAAAGTACCCAAAGTACATCAGTTTCTTCCCCTGAAAGGTAAATTTCCCTGCCCAATGGATCATAAGAGCTCAGCCCATGTCTGTCTTCAGTTGAGTTCAGCCAAGTCATGTATGTGATGTTAAATCCAACACAAAACAGATACAAAAGGCAAAAGGGTTCACACATTTTATGCATTGTGTGATCCAGCATTTAGGAAGGATCAAGAATACACATACTCAGTTATTTGCACCTCAAGATCACAGCACATCTACATATGATTCTCAGCTCAGAAAACAACAGGCTTTCAAGTACCTACAGATTGACAGGCATGTTCTGAAACCGGATAATGCTCAGATTTCCTTCCATTTATCCTCAACCAAGAGCCACTTCATTTTTCACTTGGATTCAAATAAAGAAAGCCTGCATTGTAAGTACTAGGACCAAAAACTTATGCCTGAAAAAAGCATCGTTCAATTGGCAACACAGGTTGTTAAAAACTAATTTTTTAGGGGATCCTGGGTGGCTAGGTTGGTTGAGTGTCTGAATATTGATCTCTGCCTAGGGCATGGTCCCAGGGTCGTGGGATCAAGCCCTGCATCAAGCTCTGCACTGAGCATGGAGCCTGCGTAAGATTCTCTCTCTCCCTCTGTCCCTTTCCCCTGTTCACACACTCTCTCTCTAAAATTAAAAAAAAAAAAGGGGGGGGCGCCTTGGTGGTTCTGTCAGTTAAGTGACTGACTTTGGCTCAGGTCATGGTCTAGTGGTTTGTGGGTTCCAGCCCCACATCAGGCTCTGTGCTGACAGTTCAGAGCCTGGAGCTTGCTTCGAATTCTGTGTCTCCCTCTCTCTCTACCCCTCCCTCACTCATGCTCTGTCTTTCTCTCAAAAATAAACATTTAAAAAAATAATAAACTGGGGCGCCTGGGTGGCGCAGTCGGTTAAGCGTCCGACTTCAGCCAGGTCACGATCTCGCGGTCCGTGAGTTCGAGCCCCGCGTCAGACTCTGGGCTGATGGCTCGGAGCCTGGAGCCTGTTTCCGATTCTGTGTCTCCCTCTCTCTCTGCCCCTCCCCTGTTCATGCTCTGTCTCTCTCTGTCCCAAAAATAAATAAAAAACGTTGAAAAAAAAAAATTAAAAAAAATAATAAACTAAAATTAAAAGAAAAAATTTTAAGGTAAGCATAACGGTGTAAGATGAAAAGCTTACCCAAAGTTTTCTTCATCCAAGAAAACAGAAAACCAAATTCTAGCCCCTATTTTAATGATAGTACTCCTTGAAGGAAGCACAGAAGACTTTGGTAAGTTCTATAGTGCAGGTTGGAAAAGAAAGCTCCTGGCAATGATCAGAAAGCAATCTTAAGGCTAAAGAAAAATGGGACCTGAACTTGAGTCCAGAGGAAGAGACAGTCAATCAAGAAATCAAAAAAGAATAAAGATGTCTGAGGATACATGGTGAGAGGAACTCGATGGGTCTGGAGGTCTGAGGTATCCCTGATCCAGTGTGTTTGAGCTGAGGTCTGAAGGAGAAGCATGAGTTAAGCAGGTGCCTGGATATTTGGCTTGGTATGATCAAGAAATTAGTGCTGCCCATCATGATCAGAGAGTGGCATGATGGGTCAGAGAGAGGCAAGGGCAAGGCCTTGTCAGCCATGTTCAACTTTTCTATTTTTATCATTAAGGCATAAGAAGCCATAAAGGAGTGTGCTATAACGAGATCTGTGTGTTTAAAAGGATACTTTGAAGGGCACCTGGGTGGCTCAGTCGGTTAAGTGTCTAACTCTTGGTTTCTGCTCGGGTCATGATCTTGTGGTTCGTGAGTTTGTTTGAGCTCTGCATTGGGCTCTGTGTTGGCAGTGTGCAGTCTGTTTGGGATTCTCTCTCTTTCTCTCTCTGCCCCCACCCCTGTTAAAATAAATAAATAAACATTTAAAAATAAATAAATAAAAGGATACTTTGATAGCCACGAGGAGAACCAAATTGGGGAAATACAGAAGGTGAGGGAGACCCAATCAGGAAGCAAGAGATAATGGATTAGAGAGCTGGCAAGAAATTCAGCATCCAGTCTCGTCAGCTGTAACAGGGTATGAAGGGGGGCAGTGGGGAAGAGGAGAAGACAGGGTTGAGGAAGACTCCTAGGTTTCTGGTATTCTGAGTGAGGTCTGGCCAAAGGAAATCAGGATTGGCAGAAAGGCACGAGCATGGTTTCAACCCAATGAGTTTCAGGTATAACTGAGGCATTCAAATGGAGATAAACACTTGGAAATGTAGTCCCTAGCTCAGAGAAATTTAGGCTATAGACAAATGTTTAAAGATTATGTTTCTGATATAAATGTATTGTATGATTTATGTACAGATCATGTAAACTCTGCAAGTGCAGGTACATTTTATACAGGCCTACAAATAGTTATTATTTTCTAAATCTGCAACAGTACGTTAATGGATTATGTGGCCCTGAATGTGTTAATCAGGATTTTAATGGCTACCTGGTTACATAGAAGATTCAAAAGAACAATCCCAATAATTAAAAAGCAAATTATTTTAAATTGGGAGACCTGGACTCTCTAGCGAATAAAACTTAAAATCCTTTCTTCAGATTTCAACTTCATTGTCACCACCACTTATCCCCCAAATTGGAAAACTTTCTCTGGAAACAAAATTAGTCTTTGGACTAACAGAAATGTAAAGAGCTGCAGTGCTCTTTCCTTGGCTAGAGATCAGCTTGCATTGAGTATTGTCAAAAGGCAGTGATATGCCGACATGCGATAGATGATCATCCAATCCTTTTGTTTTGTGAAGATAGTCTAATTAAAGCGTGACTGAAATTTCTCAAGCCAAGCTGTGATGCCAGCAAACAGAAAGCAAGAACACTGCTCAGGTCTCTGACATGAAGTACTTTCTGGTGCAAGATGTCTTACAAGCCGCTGATACTTGAGCTAAAAGTATGGAGGTTCTGTGAGGTATTCACGTGTCCCCAAGGGATGAGGTTGAAACAACCAAACCAATTAGACTGTTATCCATTTGGAAGTAAATTCAATCCAAGCTACATCAAGAGCCAACATTTCCTCTTTTGAACTTTTTTCTTTTGATTTTTAAAAAAAATGTTTTAATGTTTTTAATTTATTTTTGAGGCAGAGAGAGACAGAGCATGAGCAGGGGAGGGGCAGAGAGAGAGGGAGACACAGAATCCAAAGCAGGCTCCAGGCTCCAAGCTGGGGCCCGAACCCACGAATCGTAAGATCATGACCTAGGCCAAAGTCGGACACTTAACTGACTGAGCCACCCAGGCGCCCCTTGAACTTTTTTTTCTTAACTGCGCCCAACTCCCAACTGCACTTTCCCCATTAATACATACCAAATGCTAATACCTTGGTTTTTAATTTAAAATGACATTTTCAGGGTAAGTTGTCGATGATGAAAACGCAATCTTTTGGTTGAATTACAATTATGAATATCTTGAAGAATACCAAGAATAAGAAAAGGCGATTTAGAGAATTTAATTCACTCTGGAACTTGACTATGTCAGCGGGGCTGAGTTGTGACGTGGTAATATACAACCACAAAATCTCAAGAGCTTACAAGAAAAGTTTATTTCTGAGAGAGACAGAGAGCAAGCAGGGGAGGGGCAGAGAGAGAGGGAGACACAGAATCAGAAGCAGACTCCAGACTCTGAGCTGTAAGCCCAGAGCCCAACACGGGTTTTGAACCCAGACCACAAGATCATGACCTGACGTCAGACGCTTAACGGATGGAGCCACCCAGGCGCCCTAAGAATCATTTTTGACATTACTGTTGTTTTATTAATTTCTGATTTTGTTTAACAAAGAGGATTTTGAGTACCTAAAGTTGAGTGAGATGACCTTTAAAGTTCATTCCAATCTGATTATCAATCAAGTGTTTAATCACCTGCTCTATTTCAAAGTGTATTACAAAAGTAAGTCTAAATTCTATTAGTAGGTTATACCTATTTACTCTTTACTCGTAAAGTATAAGAATTAGTGTGACATTAAAAAAAATTACTTCATCTCTATCAAAGCACATTTTCAGAAATTGCCTAAACAAAATCCCAAGGTAAAGAAAGACCATAGATTTTATTTTATTTAGTTTTTTGAAAGACCATAGATTTTAAAATCAATACCAACATAATTTCTATACTCAATGAGAAAAATATTGTTGCTGCAAATAACAGCAATACAAGAGCTGAACATCTGATTTTCCTGTCTTCTTCCCCATTCATATCAGTGGGATCACTACAATTGTTTGTAAGTGCTATAACATTTGCATTTACACTGAGTGACATAAAATTCAGATTTACGACCTAGAGACCTGACTAAAGCATGAGGTGTCAAGGAAGACTTCTACAAGCTGCTGTTCACAAGCATTATAAATTGTATGTGTTCAGAAAAACATCTGGAACTTGACGATGTCAGCAGGGCTGAGTTGTGACGTGGTAATATACAACCACAAAATCTCAAGGGCTTACAAGAAAGGTTTATTTACATGTTTTATTTACATGTCCTGTAGAGTTCAGCTGCAGCTCTACCCTGTATCAACCCCCAAGTGATGAAGGTAGAACCATAAGACAGTTCTTAGGTGCAGGTGGAACATGTCACTTTCACTCACATCTTATTGGCCAAAACAGGTCACATGGCTAAACTGAGGTTGATGATGCATGAAAGTATAAAGCATCCAATATAAGGCAACAAAAAATACTTGGGTCAATAATCTAGTATATTCACCATAGAAAAAGATTAAAAGCTCAGATATAAATATTTTAATTGACTAGTTTCATCAACCTAAAAATAACCCTAGTTAACATTTGATTCTATCTTAACCAAAGTAGGAAAATAATGTCCAAACTATCTGCAATATGCTTTTTTCAACCAACAATATATTGGTAACAGCCTTCTTTGTGAACAAAGGAGCTTTAGTATCATGGCTCTTAATCACTACGCATGAGGCCACCACATGGATATACCATGGTACGTTTATATTCTGTATATTTTGAAACAATGAAATTTATCACGGGAGAGTTCGTAATAATTCCGTTTGCGTTTGATTATTATATAAAATGACCCTCTTCATTCATTTCAATACTTTTTTGCTTTATTTGGTATCATCTGCTCTCTTTCTGGTTGCAAGTGATTAGTGAAATTCGTCCATCCTTTTACATTTAAAGTTTCTGTATCACTTTGTATTATGTATTCCTGTAGTAAAGATCATGTTGAGTTGTTCAAAAAATCTAATATTAGCGATATTTTTCCCATTTCCATTTAATACTATAACTAATAGTTGGCCTTATGCCTGCCAAATCATGCTACACTTTCTATTTTATGGTTCTTCTTTGTTTCTTTCAATGCCTGATGGCTTTTCCTTTATAATCTGCTTTTCCTTATAATACTGATTTTAAGATGGTTTTAACTGAGTTTTATATTTGCCATTACTGTGAAAGATAAAATTTCCCTTGTAACGTTCTGTTTCCCTTCAAGTTTCTCTAAATCCTGCTGGAACCTACAGTCTGTATGTGACAGTCAAGAGTAAAATGGTACCCTTCTAGTCGCCCCTGCAATATAAAACCTCCCCCACACCACCCCACCTCAAAACTTTCTTTTCCTAGTCCTTTTCCCAATCTTGGTGATTTAATTTGAAGTTTTAGAGAATTACACTTAGTATTCTAACACAACATGGAGGAGCTGATACCACTTCTGACCAGGGCCAACCAGAATCTCCAAGTGTGAGGACAGCCTGGAAGAATTAAGTAATAATTTTTCTGCTCTTTCTCAAACAGCCTCCTTTTCTGCAACAGCAGCTGAGGTCTGCCACAATCAAGACCTGGCTCAGTCACTATTTTCCTGAATTTGGGATGCAGCGTTCATAAAATTAGGGTCTAGTCCTTCATGGTTTTGATATTAGGTTGTGTTTTAAATTAGTATCTGGGTTGTTGATGGTTTGTCTCTTTCAACATCTGCATGACTATTTACAGAGAATCAAGAGGAGCCACAGTAGATGTGGCACAAGCCACAGGGACAGGGCAATCCTATCATCAACTGATCTTATCAGTGCAAATGTCATTGTACTGCTGGATGGAATAAACTAGTTTTCCGATCAAGATCATCACCAGAGCAACGAATGCCTATTATCATTATATATTACAGTCATTACAATGTCACTTACATTAGTTTTTTTTTTCCCCCTTATAGAGAGAGGGTAGGGAATCTTTTTATTTCTAAGGTCATTAACGCACAAAAAGAAAAAGAAAATCAAGGAATGCTTTCATGAAGATAAGCCAATCACTTCTAAAAGAAAAAAAAGATGGTGGTATAAGATATTTGATAAACATTTTCCTAGAAAATGACTAAAAGGCAGAGGCTAAAAGGATTTTAAAAAAATAAAAAAATCAAGTACTTTCACTAAAGAATAAATGCCATGAGGCGCCTGGGTGGTTCAGTCGGATAAGCGTCCAACTTCAGCTCTGGGTATGATCTCACTGTGAGTTCGAGACGCACATTGGTCTCCAGGCTGACAATGCAGAGCCTGCTTGGTATTCTCTCTCTCTTCCTCTCTCTCTGCCCTTCCCCTACTTGTGCATACTCTCTCTCTCAAGAAACAAACTTAAAAAAAAAAAAGAATAAATGCCATAAAATGTAAGGATCACTTTACTCACAACCAAACCATGATGTATGAAACCAAATATATCTCCCTTCTTAAGACAGTAAAGTGGTGTTAAAAGAAGAAAAGCGGGCAAACTCCACCTATTTTCTCTAGATAAGAGAGGCAAGGAGCAAGAAGCCCAGGGAAAAGCCTCACCACAGATTAACAGCGTTGCTAGGCCTGGAGGCACAGCTCTCCTGGCACTCAAGAACATGGCCCTGCCTTATCTTTTGCTGCTTTCCTTGGTCCTGGCTTCCAAAGAGCATCATGGACATATTCCAAAGCACCCCCAAAATACAGCTTTCCCTGCCAAGATGGCTTCTGGCGCAGTTATTTAAAAAACTAACGAGGAAAAGAGCATACAAACAGACTTCTCTTATTGTGACTGATGAAAACTCTGGTCACTCTCTACTCTCCTAAGATCCTTTACCAAGGAAATGAACAGGACAGACCTACATTCTACAACATCACTTAGACCTCCAGGGTGAGTTTACAGAGGATGTGAATGCTAATTAAGTAAAGAACTATAGAAATGATCCCTGAAAGTATAGTCTTTGAATGCTAATTAACTAAACACTAAAGAAGCAAAGGATAACTGGCATAAATATTCTTTTGACAAGGAACAGATCTCATTTAAAGAAAAATAAAGTTTAAAAAAAAAAGTGTGTGTGTATAAAACACTATAAAATATATTCCCCCAATAAGAGAGCAAATTACTATGTGCAAGAGGTAACTAGAGGGCTGATCTGGAATGCTAATCCTAGTAGAAGAGAGGGCAGCTTTAGAGCACCACTGTTTCACACTTTCACAAATTAAAAAAAAAAGAAAATTCTCTGAATAAGAAATAAGACAGGTTCAGAAGCAGAGGGAACTAGTAAAGGTAAGGAAGAAATAAAGGCAACAAATGATGACACCATCATTTTAAAATAATTAAAATGATATTAATGAAACACTGAACACTTTTGCAGAAAAATCTAGTCAAGAGGTAGGTTTAAAAGATAAAGTTTAGGAAATCATCTTGCAAATGGAAAAAAGGGCAGGCAAAGTTAACAGATAATAGAACCTGAATCTACAGATATGGATCGCCCTGAAGACAAAAACCAAAAAAGAAAAGGAATAGTATTCAAAAATATTCCTTAACATAAGGAAGACTTCAATTTGGAAAATAAAATCTTTAACAATATAAATAAGTATCTTCATCTAGAAAATAAAAAGAATCTTTATCAGGCAAAATTAGTAAAAAGCAAATCAAAATAAGATCTTAATGATACTGCTGAATTTCGATCACTCTCTGAAGCAATTCAGTAAGTTAAATATTAATGAAACATTGGAAGCAAGCAGGGTTAATCCTAGAAAAAGTTCAAAAATATACTCTCCTAAGTACATCTTAGGTTGAAGAAAAAATAAAGCACATTGATATTGTAGAACATTTGAAAACAGAGCAGAAACCAAAAGCATTCAGTCCTGTCCCTCACCTCCCTCCCCTTTCTTTCTGAATGATGGAGTGCATTGTCCAGTTAACTCACAGGTGAAAGACTAGGGTAAAAGCAATCAAAGAATATGCTAGAAATGTTGAACATAGCTACAGCTATAATGAAAGGAAAATTCATGGTCTTAATCATTTCCATTATTAAACACAAAAGAATAAAAACCGGTCGCAAGGGTGGCTCAGCTGGTTAAGCATCCAACTCTTGATCTCAGCTCAGGTCTTGATCTCAGGGTCATGAGTTCAAGCCCCACGTTGAGCTCCCGTGCTGGGTGGGCAGCCTACTCAATAAATAAATAAATAAATGAACAAACAAAAATGCATTAATTTTATAATTTATGAAATTAGAAAAGCCAAATATAAGAAAAATATAAACAAATAAATGTCTTAGACTTATCAACTAATTTACATTATTTACGTATACTTTCATTTCTAAATATGTAGAAAAACAGGAACCATAAGTACAGAAAGAAGGTTATAAAAAGTATATAACCAAGGAATAGAAGACACTAAGTTATTAGATAATTGTTGCAATCTATAATAAATAACTAAAACTAATAATAATCCAAAGGCTAAATATTCTACAATCATCTTGATTTAAAAAGTACACCATTTAATATCCATTGCCAAACATTTAAGAACTCTGAACAAATATTGGAATAGTTGCCTTTATTTTTATTTAAAAATTTTTTTTTAATGTTTATTTATATTGAGGTGGGGGAAGCATAGAGAGATGGGGACAGAGGATCTGAAGTGGACTCTGTGCTGTCAGAAGAGAGCCAAATGTGGATTTCAAACTCATGAACCCTGAGATCATGACCTGAGCCGAAGTCAGATGCTTAACCAACTCAGCCACCCACACACCTCTTTTTTGTTGTTGTTATATTTATTTATTTTGAGAGAGAGAGACAGACAGACAGACAGACAGAGAAACTGAGAGAGAGACAGAATCCCAAGCAGGCAATGCAAAGCCTGATGTGGGGCTCAAACTCATGAACCACAAGATCATGACCTGAGCCATGATCAACAGTTGGACACTTAACTGACTGAGCTACCCAGGCACCTGGGAATAGTTGCCTTTCTATGTGCTATTGTTTATATATAAACACATAAGCATACACACACAGGCACATAAATCAATCTAGCATCAGGCTCAATGGTGAAACATCAGTACCATTTTCATCAATGTCAACAACAAAATAATCATACTGCTTATTACCTTGTTAACACTGTGCTCTGAGAATGCTAACCAGGGAACAATATAATTGTTCATCTGAAATGCACATGAGGGGATCTGGACGGCTGTCAGTTAAGCATTTGACTTTGGCTCAGGTCATGATCTCATGGTTTGTGAGTCTAAGCCCAGCATCAGGCTCTCTGCTGTCAGTGCAGAGCCTGCTTTGGATCCTCTGTCCCCTTCTTTCTCTGCCCCTCCCCCACTCGTTCCCCCCAACCCCATCAAAAATAAAATGTAAAAAATAAAAAAGATTTTAAAAATTAAATGCACATGAGAATCAAATGAAAGTCAACCAGAAGGGGTGAAAAGAAAGTAAGCTTTCAGTAATGTAGCTGGTTGCATATCTATCTATTCATCCATCCATCCATCCATCCATCTTCATTTTTTAAGTGAAAATAGCAAGTCTGAAAATGGTACATACTATATAATCCCAACTATATGACACTTTGGAAAAGGCAAAAATATGGGGACAGAAAAAAAAGATGAGTGGTTGCCAGGGTTGGGAGTGGGAGAGTGGAGGAAGGATAAAATAGGTGAAGCACAAAGGATGTTTAGGACAGTGAAACTATTCTACGTATGCTGTATTGGTGGATATGTGTCATATATTTGTCCAGACCACAGAACGTACGACACCAAGAGTAAACCCTAATGTAAACTATGGACTTTAGGTGATAATGACCTGTCAGTGTAGGCTCATCATTGATTGTAATGGAGGTACCACTCTGGTGTGGGATGTTGACAATGGAAGAGGCTATGTGTGGGGAGCAGGAAGGATGTGGAAATCCTCTGTACTTTCTGCAATTTTACTTTTTGCAATTTTGCTGTAAACTTAAAATTGCTTTTAAAATAAAGTTTTAGCAGGTGCCTGGGTGGCTCAGTTGGTTAAATGTTGACTTCAGCTCAGGTCATAATCTCACAGTTCGTGAGTTCGAGCCCTGTGTCAGGCTCCATGCTGACAGTGATGAGCCTGCTTGGGATTCTCTCTCACTCTCTCTGTCCCTCCCTGTTTGTGCTGTCTCTCTCTCTCTATCAAAATGAATAAATAAACCTAAAAACAAATAATAAAGACATATAAACTCTGGATACATAGAAATAAAACATGTTAAAATGTTCTATTTTATGTCTATTTCAAGTAGAGAATCAAATGAGAAGGTTGTGGGGTGCCTAGGTGACTCAGTTGGTTAAGCAACTGACTCTTAATTTTGGCTCAGCACATGATCTCATGGTTCATGAGATCAAGTCCTGAGTCAGGCTCTGCCCTGACAGCATGGAGCCTGCTTGGGATTCTCTCTCTCCCTCTTCCTCTCCCCCTCCCCCATTCTCTCTCTCTCAAAACCAAAAACCAAAAAACACAATAATAATAAAAAGAGAAATTAAAAAAAAAACAAAAACAAAAACCCAGCAGGCCAGATGTCCTACTTCCCATCCAGGAACTCTTTTGTTATTCATAGTGTATAGATGACAAAAGTAGGATTTAGGAGGTTTGTTAAACAGGGTCCTTAGTTTGGTTTCCAAATCTATTTGACCTCAAAGCCCATGAAACAAATTCTTTCACTGCTATTTACCCTTATTTTACTAATAAATCAATGAATAAATGAGAACTCTAGTTTTTTGGTTTTTTTTTTTTTTACAGGATGGTACATTACTGATGTATAATACAAATTTATAGAGGTTCTTAAATGATATGAAATGTATGGGGCATACAAGCATCATATTTTCCTAGGGAGATATTCAATAGCTTTCATCGGATTATCAAAAGGCTAAAAAAAGTACATCCTTGGGAGTTCATATTACTAAAAGGATTCTTACCAGTACAGGTTAAAAGACAATCCATGGGCACAAAAGCTGTACAACATATTTAACATAACGCGATCACAGGACATTTGATTTTGATGGGAGCATGTGCCACAGCCAGTTTTGACAAGGCCATTTTGGTACCATCACCTCAATAACTTTGCCAATGCTAATTTTCTAAGATTTGTCAGCCACTTTTTCATTCATTATTTGGTTTCTGACTCTTGCTAACATGTTTTGAAAGGAAGCTTGGTAATGTCATAATTCATATTTTAACAGGAAAGATAATATTGGGAATTATGGTTCCCATGACTGCTAATAGGTACTGATTGTCAGCACAGTGGGGACTTTTTGGCAACGACAGGAAACATCAAAGATTTTGCCTCTGCCTTGTGATCTTAAATAATAATTCATTAATCCATGTTGAGTGTGTATAAACTTTTACTGAGACACCAAATGACTTGAGTAGCGGCAAATGTCCTGTTCTCTAGAGGAATTTCCTGTACTGAGCTATGCTGAAGAGTTGGCTTAAAGCCGACAAAATGGCTTAGGTTAAAAATGTTCCAGAAGTGATTCTGATACATTGCTACCAGAAATGTAAAATGGCACACTGCTATTGAAAATGGTATGGTGACTCCTCAAAAAATTAACAATAAAATTACTATATGATTCAGCAATTCCAATTCTGGGTATACGCCCAAAAGAATGGAAGGCAGGGACTTGAACAGATATTTGTACACTGATATTCATAGCAGCATTATTCATAATGGGCAAAAGGTGAAAGCAACCCAAGTGTCCATCAGCAGATGGACATATAAACAAAATGTGGTACATCTGTACAATGGAATAGAATTCAGCCTTAAAAAGAACAGAAATTCTGATACATGCTACAATGTGGATGAACCTCGAAGACATTATGCTGAGTAACCTAAGGACCAATATTGTATGATTCTACTTATACTAGGTACCTACAGTAGTCAAATTATATTAGGTACCTACAGAGTCAGATTTATAGAAGGGTGTTTGCCAGTGTCCATGAGGAGGGGGAAACGGAGTTTGGGTTCAATAAGTACAGAATTTCAGTTTGGAAGATGAAAAAGTTCTCGAGAAAGAAAGTAGTTCTCTGGGCTGGGGGCTGGGCAAAATGGATAAAGGGGAGCGAGTAGTACAGGCTTCCAGCTATGGAATGAATAGGTCACAGGGATGAAAGGTACAGCATGGGGTCACTGGCTGACAGGTGCTGGCTACACTTGTGGTGAGCACAGCATAACACAAAGAGTTGCTAATCACTATGTTGCACATCTGAAACTAATTAATATTCTGTGTCAATTATACTTCAATTAAAAAGTGGTTGTCCGAATCCATTTGTGCTGTTATTAACAAAATACCATACACTAAGTGGCTTAAAAACAACAAGGATTTAGCTGCCTGGGTGGCCTCAGTTGATTTAGCATCTGACTTCAGCTCAGGTCATGACTCATGATCCTTGAGTTCAAGCCCCGCATCTGACTCTACACTGAGAGCTCAGAGCCTGGAGCCTGCTTCAGATTCTGTGTCTCCCTCTCTCTCTGCTCCTCCCCTGCTCACGCTCTGTCTCTCTCTGTCTCTCTCTCTCTCTCTCAAAAATAAATAAATGTTAAAGAAAAAATTGAACAACAAGCATCTATTTCTCACAGTTTTGGAGGCTGGGGAAGTCCAGGATCATGACACCAGAAGATCTGGTACCTGGTAAAAACCCACTTTCCTAGTTAATAAATGGTCATCTGCTTGTTTTGTCCTCACATAGCAGAAGGGGCGAAGGGATCTCTCTGGAGTCTCTTTTAATTCCACTCACAAGGACCCACCCATGACCTAATCACCTCCCCAAATACTATCACCTCAGGAATAAGGATTTCAACATATGAATTTTGTTGCAACACAAACATTCAAACCATAGTGATGGTTATAGTACAATGTGAATGTCTTTAGAATTTAAAAACTGTTAGAATGGTAAATTTTATGTGTATTTTACAAAAATAAAAAAGTTCCTGTATTATCACCTGTAATAACTTTTATAATATGCAAATATCACTTTTGTGTTATTTTGTGCTCAGGTTTCATTTTCTTTACAAAATCTTTCTTAATCAATTAGAATTGTCACTGCAATCTGTATTATGTCTATATTTATGCATGCATATATTATTGAATACCACCGCACTGTTTATTTGTACCGATTCTGTATAATCTTCGTGGGTGGGGACTATGTCACTTTCATCGTTGCAGTCGGATATCAGGGACCACAAAAACCACTCCGATTGTTTGCTGGGCTTATCATTTAAGACCTAAGCCCTCATTATATACATTAAATACAGTTGACTGTGCTCACAGGCTGCCTGAGATAACCCCCTCATGCCAGGTCTTGGATTTTATTATATTTGCCCAAAGAGAACCCAAAAATAATCCAAATGATTTGCAGAGTGGAGTTCCCTTTCTGTTCAATAGAGAGAAAGACTGTACAGAGTTCAACATTCCCAAGGGGAAACCTCTGGGTTTTCCTAAAAAAAGACCCACCAACCTGCTAATGGTACTCTAGGGGCCTGGGGCATTATCTGCTCTGTTCTCCCTGGTGCCGAGTCATACATTAGGAATAGGAAGAGAGGCAGTAGTGTAATTCTTTCAATACGGATGATGAATTAGCCTGGCTGCACAGAGTTACCGCACCTGCCACCTACCTAATTGACTAGCCATTATCTACCTAATCGCAAATATTTCATGATTAAGAGCCTTAAGCAGAATTTTAAAAAACTGTCATCCCTCCAGAATAGCAATGTTTATGTAGACCTTTACCTACATATCAGGGTGCCCATACTTCTATTTGCATCGGGTATTCAGCATGAGTGTTAGTTTCAATTATTGCTCATTCATTGCCACAGGAGAGAAGGAACAGCTGACAATAACTGAGGATTTGCTGCCAGGCCCCAGGCAGTTCAGCATCATGTACTCATTTAATTGGGGTGTGGTAATCTTCGCACACACCTGGTGATGGGCTGGAGTGAGCTTACACAGGCTCAGGAGCCCCTTGCCTGCCAGACCAGCCTCCAGAGACATCCTCTTGGGAACTTGAAATTGGCCATGATAGAAGTAAGCCATGCAAATCAGCATCCTCCCCCTTTTTAGAGAGCTGATTTTTAAATGTTTGTCAGTACTCCACTGCATATATCCTGTGCTGTTTTTTCTTTCTATTTTTACACTTAAAAAAAAAATTCATGGATTGCCTAGGTCTGAAACCAATCCCAACTCTGTTATTTCCTAGCTATCAAACATCAGGCAATTTACTTTATTTCTCCATGCCTCAATTTCCTCATCTATAAAATAGGGATAGGCACACCTGGTTGGCTCAGTTGATTAAGCGTCTGAATCTTGATTTCATCTCAGGTCATGATCTCATGGTACATGAGACTGAGCCCTGCATCAGGCTCTGCACTGACAGCAAGGAGCCTGTTTGGAATTCTCGCTCTCCCTCACTTTCTGCCCCTTTCCCGCTCTCTCTCCTCTCTCTAAAAATAAATTGGGGTGCCCGAGTGGCTCAGTCGGTTGAGTGTCCAACTTTGGCTCAGGTCATGATCTTATGATCTTGACCCCCACAATCAGCCCCACATCAGCTCAGAGCCTGGAGCTGGCTTCAGATTCTGTGTCTACCTCTCTCTCTCTGCCCCTCTCCTGTTCACACTCTGTCTCTCTCTCTCTCTCTCAAAAATAAATAAATGTTAAAAAAAAGTTTTTTAATAAATAAACTTAAAAACAGGGATAAAAATATCTATTTCATGAAGTTGTGAGAAGCAGATGCCATTATTTGTGTAAAATGGTTACTGTTATTATGCATCCTCTTCTGAGCCCCTCCTCCAAATGACTGTCAGGGAGCAGATTTGAGGACACACTGTACCCACGAGAACATCAACTTCCTCCATGAGCAGGTTCAGGACACCTGTCTCCAGAGTACTAATTTTGAGACTGGTTTGATCCATGACACTATTTTATTAAAAGCCCCTATGAAAAAGGTTGCTAATTTTCCATCAAAAGGATCAAGAGTATTTGGGGAGGGGGCATAATTTAACAAAAATCCACAAAATAGAAACTGATGTACCAGTTCATGTATTTAAATGGATTTGGGGCATATCCTTATTAAAAATAAGCCCACACTTAAATATAAAAGAACAATCAAATAACACACTTAAGATTATTTTATTATCAAAAATAATTGAGACACTGATATGAAGTGAAATAATAGGGGTCCTAATAGTTTGACAAACTACATTTGAGGTCCAGATAGTGTCAAACTCATGGTACAACTAACAAAGAAATGGATGTCAGTCAAAAAGCTTGAGCTGGAGCCTTCCTTTTCCAGCAGATCACAAGATCTTGTGTCTCAGGACCTTGGTTTCTTTTATGCAGAGAAAATACTTGAGTTCCCAACTCACTTCACAGGATTTTACAAGAATCAAGAAAAGAAAGAAGTACTTTAAAATGCGCGCGCGCGCGCGCACACACACACACACACACACACACACACACACACACCACACTGGGGTAAATCTGGCAGACTGAATATAGACAGAATCTGTTTCATCCCAAAATTCCACTGAAAACATCAGTAAAGAGATTTTCTTTTTTTAAAAAGTAAAACCCAAGAGCAGTGAGGCCAGGAGGCAATGGCAACAGAAGTTTGGGACTGGAAAACAGAAAAAAGTATTAAAATGATACCTGGTTCATTAGTGAGTCCTGCCACAAAGATGATGAGTGGAAGTTTAAGAAATTCAAAGGAAGTTTTAATGTGTCACCTGATATTGAATTGAGATGAAAAAAGCTACTTTTCCCCAAATCCCAAGCTTAGGAAATACCAGTGCTGTCTACTACAGAGGTTTTGAAAGGTGATCCGGGACCAACATGCCACCTGGGAACTCATTTCAAATGCAAATTCTTGCGCCTGTCCATACTAGTGGGTCAAAACCTGTGAGCACTCTGTCCAGCACTCTGTTTCAACAAGCCTGACTCTGGACACAGGTGTAAAGGATCGCCAGCTGGGCCCTGTTCTTCGATGACCTAACACTAACACTAGGGAATAATAATATAGTATTAGACACAGTCACTCCCAAGTAATAGATGTAAAGCCTCAAAAATAAGGAATTGTTAAAATTGTTCCTCAGCAATTCAAAAATATATATATAATAAGAATTTCAACTGATAACTAAGGTTAATTTAGCATTTAACATTTATAGAAATGGGCTTCATACTACAAAACTGTTACTAAAAACATTAGAAAGCTTATGAAAAAGTATTTTTACTACAAACACAGTATCTCCACCTATGAATAAAAAAGAAAATACAGCAGGGCACCTGGGTGGCTCAGTCAGTTAAACGTCTGACTTTGGTTCAGGTCATGATCTCACAGTCTGTGGGTTCAAGTCCCACATTGGGCTCTCTGCTGTCAGCACAGAGCCCGCTTCAGATCCCTTGCCCCCTCTCTCTCTGCCCCTCTGCCACTCGCACCCGCTCTCTCTCAAAACTAAATAAAAACATTTTTAAAAATGAAATAAAATAAAGCAAAAAGCTCTATCATAACCCAACAGGACTCTATTGTCTACTAATCCCTGCAACTGCAACATTTTTTGGATCCCAGATTCTGAAATGGGCAGAGATAATCCAGTCACCATCTGACTCCATCGGAGGTCAGCAAACTTTTTATGTAAAGGCCCAAACAAAATATTTTAGGCTTTATGAGCCATACGGTCTCACTGCAGCTACTCAACACTGCCATTGTAGTGGAAAAGCAGCCATAGAAAATGAGCACATGAATAAGCATGGCTATGTTCTACTAAAACTTAATTTATAAAGCCAGGCTTGCAAGCCAGGTTTGCCCTGTGGGCTATAATTTGCTGATCCTTGAACTAGGTTATTGAAGATGAGTAAGCATTCTTGGGACCAAATACTGCAAAGTACTTTTAAAGATTGTAGATTCCCCAACAGCTTCCCATGGCAGGGCTGTTAATCCACACTGCAGCTGGCAAGCATTCACAGAGGAGATTCTGAATTTAATGCTTCTTGCCAACTTCAGATTTCTCTATCTCCCCTAACATGTAAAAAAGAAGATACTTTATGTTTAGAAATACACAAACTGAAAAATATTAATAGGATAAAGGGTAGAGGGGATTGCTTTGATCAGGGTAAACTTTTTATTAAAAGCCCCATGTGAAAAAGATTTGCTAATATCCAACTGAAACATAACACCCTACATAGTCCAAGACGATTTCAAGAAAATGCATGAATTATTTTAAAAAAGGAAAAATGTAAATTAACTTTATTGGTAAGTTTTGTTACATTTCTGAAATTTAAGAAGATAAAATTAAGGATCAAAAACCGGGGGGAAATTGGTCCAGTCCATGATGGGACAAGTACGAGAGCATTTAAGTAATAAATTCTCAACACGTGCCACTCTCCCCACAGGACCTTCCTGTTTAAACCTAGCTACCTCATCTCTGCAAATCGAAGCAACACTGTGTTTGATTTGCTACAAATTTTGGTATTTCCTCACCAGTTTTTTCTTTTAAGTGTTTTATTTTGGAACAATTTAAGATTTGCAGAGAATTACAAATACACCACAGCAAGTTCCCATATGTACTCTTCCCCCAAGGACTTCCTCCAGTTTTTACAAACTGACAAAACAAGAGATTTTAACCTTAAAGTACCGACCAAAAAAAACAAAAAAACAAAAAAAAAAAAAAAAACAAGACATTTGGAAATAAATTCACATGCTGAATTTGTTAGGTATTGTTTAAATTAAACAGTGCTTCTAAATTCAGTACTCCAAACATGAACATGCAGTCAGCAAATCATCTTTCAGTTCTCAGCTCCTGTTGCCTTGAAATAGGCACCATCTCTGTCGCTTTCTAGCACAATGTTCTTTTCATTCCCTTCACAGCTCTTACCTCACTCAATAGTTACCTTATTTGTTTATTGGCTTATTATCTGTTCCCAGAGACTTCACCAGTTATGATTCCTGCTCTCTTTGTTACCATTCCTGGGTCCAAAATAATGACTGGTGCATATTGATAGATAGATACTCCAGAGACTTTGCTACATGGACGGATGAATGAATGACCAAATGCCTACACAAATGAGTGAACACTTCAGATACAGCAGGGTTGCTATAAGGCACAGGAGAAAAGACACACCATTGTTTCTGAAATCTCAAACCTTTAAAAGTCTACCACCAGCCATACACAGTGAAGTTTTGGGGAGTCGATGTGTTAGTCCATCATCTTTGTAATCATTTCTTACTGGGGCAAAGTTTAGAATTGTTACTCCAATACATCCTTGTTCTCCGAAAGCCAAACCTTTCAAAACGATGTGTCTTGTGGGTTCATACACACAGTACTTCCTAGCATTACTCATCTGATGTAAAAAGCCAATAAACAAATAATTTTAAATCAACCTCACAGACTAATTACAGTATTAATCATTCTTCTGTATGTAAAAATATATTGGAAAGAACTCAAATACCTTACGGAGGTGGTTTGAGAATAAGAGGTTTTGAGAAGACAGGTTAAAAGTTTTAAAAGACAAAATAGGGAGTGATGTAGCTCTCCTTATTCCTCCCTTGTGCAGCCCTCGGCTCGGGGTCCAGGAATTACCTGGGTGTGCAAAAAAAAAAAAAAAAAAAAAAGGAAGGATAGATGGTTGGCAGAAAGGAAGGATGGACAGGAGGAAGGTGGGAGAGACTACCTACACCCATATTCTCTATGAATGCTTACATTTATCCCAGGGTCAAATATTACAAAATGTGTCCAAAAGTCAAAGCACTTGATCACTTGACCAACCAAGGGGGCGAAAAGGCATTCCAAAATATGCACCCATCAAATAACCATCTATCAAATAAAAAGAAGCAAGAAGACAAAAATCCTGGGGCACTTTCAGGCTCTCTGCTTCATTTAGAGTGTTTATCTTTCTTCTATCTCTGGACCTGCACTATGAGGAAGGGTAGACACTAATAAATGCATCCAATGCAGCACAAATCGATCTACCACCCAGAGAGAACAATAATCCCACTGTCGCCTCTGGAACATCTCCTGCTTATGATGTAATGAGTTGCAAATAACTCAAATTATCTGGTAAACTAAAGATTTAATAGACTGAATTTCACTGCCAAGAAACGTATCAACATTAATACTAAAAATGGAGTTGAAGGAAAGATTCATCTTCTAACCTCATGCATGAATTTTAAGAGACCAAAAATAATGACCAAAAAAAAAAAAGGATAAATAAAACTCTACATATTTTCTCTGCATAAAAACAGAATAATAATTAGTAGTAGTAATGCTGACTGAGCTTATTCATTTGAAAGTATTCTGTGTACTTAAAGAATAGAGCAAATAAGTTTGTAATCTTATTTTGGAACCAAGATCTTCAGTGTAAGAGAAAAGAGATACAAACATAAAATCAAACAATATTAAAATTCCATAAAGTTAGCTTGAAAAAACCAGTATGAACTCATATGTATTATTTTTAAATGTATATAGTTTCTACCCTGCCCCCCAAAAAGCCTAGAATCACTGAGAACCCACAGGAATAAGCCCTCCTAAGACCTAGACTGCAGTTTCTATTTATTTTATTTTGTTTTAATGTTTGTTTATTTATTTTGAGAGAGAGAGACAGAGAGCATACAAGTGTGTGAGCAGAGGAGGGGGAAAGAGAGAGAGGCTCCACACCATTCGCCTGGGAGCCTGACATGGGATTCGATCTCATGAACTGTGATATCATGACCTGAACTGAAATCAAGAGACGGATACTTAACCAACTGAGCCACCCAGGTGCCCCTACACTCTAGTTTCTAAATTCCATTACCTACTGAAAAGAACCAGAGCTTCTTAGAATGGCTGATACTTAGACTGGGATATGAAATGTACAAGAGAAGCGTGGGGCATCCTGTTGTACCAAAAAGCAGGGTCAAAGAAATTAACAGGACAAGAGTGCTTCTGGGATGTTCTGTTATCTTGATCTGGTTGCTGATGATATGGAACTGGCCAGTCTGTGAAAATTCACTGTGATTCTCTTATGAGAGGCTCTCTTTTCTTTACGTATACACAGGAGCCAACTTGAAGGGGATCCCAGTGAACCAAGGTTGTACTTGAGCATCCAGAAAAAAAAAAATCACCGCAACTAATTAAAACATAATATTTTTTAAATCCATGAATATACAATGATACTCAAAAAAAAAAGGAAACTCTTTAATACCTTTTGAAAAAACTAAAGTACCAACTCTAAAACTGTCTATTAAAAAGGAAGTATTAAGCACTTACTCTGCTTTTTCCTGTATGACTGTATTTCAGGGGAAAATACTAGTTGATCCAAATACATGATGTCTACTTCTAATAGCTTCAGAATAAAAGGGAGATGGATAGACAAATCTGGGTGTGTGTATGGGAGTTTACTATTCACTGTCTTTTGTGTAATTTGAAATTTTTCTCAATGAAAGGTATTTTTTTAAGTAGAGAAAAAAAACAGCAAAAGATGAAAAGATTCTTAACAAATCAAAATTTCCTTCTTCCCTACCATTTCATTTATGAAACCTCTGATATTAACAGTATACTTTTCTTCATTCCCAATTTTACTGGATATGTATTTAACATACAACTTATTTTTCAAAGTTGGTCTAAATTTTTCAGATTTAAGGGGGTGACCATTTTTCTAAAACTTCACCAAGCAGAATGAGAAAGACAACATACAGGTGGAGGACTGGTCTAGGGCATGGCCTTTATCCCTGGACAAAGGTTCTTTCCTGATCCTTTGTTTCTATTCTTGTCATCTCATTGAGGTTCTTCTCACTCCTCTTCCAGTTGGCTACTGGCCTGCTCCCTTCGCCTTGGCCCCTTCAGCATTTTAGAATGAGATGCCTATTGAACAGGAGAGACATCCTTCAGAGAGACAGAAGAGGAGGGAAAGCCCAGGAGAGGAAGAAAGGGACAGATAAAATGACATCCGCCTTACCAGTTCTCATTGGATAGTCTCTCCATTGCCACTACCTGAGGGAGGAGTCTCAAGACCCTCAAAACAGATAAAAGGGAACAAACATCAGCAAAAAGTGGAATACTTTATCCTCTATCCATGTTCTCTTTGCTGACTGGTTAGTTGATTTATTGAGTTTACCTTTTTCACAACATTTCAACCTGTTTTTATGTCAATAATGAGTTCTAAACACCCCCTACTCCATTTTTTTTTTTCAGTGCTGGTTGTCCTTTCCTCAGGGAATTAAGTGAAAGGGAATAGAGAGGTGATACCAGGAACTCCAAGAAAAAGAGGCAAAGGCGCTTTCTGAAAGCTTTCCTGAATATACATGCGTACAAACTAATTCCTGTGACAAAAGAACAATATCAGATAAACACATTTCGTTAAGGAAATGAGATGCTGATCACTTGCATTTCCCTTTTTATTTTATTTTTTTTTATTTTTTATTTTTTTTTTAAATTTTTTTTCAACGTTTTTTATTTATTTTTGGGACAGAGAGAGACAGAGCATGAACGGGGGAGGGGCAGAGAGAGAGGGAGACACAGAATCGGAAACAGGCTCCAGGCTCTGAGCCATCAGCCCAGAGCCTGACGCGGGGCTCGAACTCACGGACCGCGAGATCGTGACCTGGCTGAAGTCGGATGCTTAACCGACTGCGCCACCCAGGCGCCCCGCATTTCCCTTTTTAAAAAAAAGTTTAATTTCCGTCTTATACAGTCAACGCACAACTTGGCAAATATGTGTGGGAACAGATTTCCACTTACTTTATTTGCAGGAACTTAAACCTGACAGTCAAAGGGACTCATGTACATTTCATCTTTGCTTGTGGTCAAGTATCAAGAGATCCTAAGCAATACTGACCTAAGAGATTCCATAAGACAGAGCAAAGCAATGCAGCCAGGCCACTAAACCACTCAAAATAAACATCCAAACCAGCTGGCCTTCTTTCCTGTTTGCTTCAACATTAAAAATCGGTAATCTGAGGCCTAAAATCTGCTTAAGTAACAGCACTACCTGTCTGAAGGTAATTGAGTTGTTGGGACAAGAACTGCTATTTTAGGATCAAAATCAGTTTCCTCCATCTGTAAACTCTGATCAAATAATTCATGTTTGAGTTTAGCTAATGCAGACAGAAAAGGACCCAATGATTTGAAATATCTTCATGGCTAAAGTTCTTTATTACCGTACGAAAGTTTGATTCAGTATCAAATTAACAGGAATACCCCTGTAAATAGTTTAGCTCCTAACAATATACAGTGATCGAAGATGGGGAAAGAGACACTTTGTGATGAACTACAACCAATGTGCTTGAGGGTACATCTGATTCTGATGGTGAGATTTCTCAATGTCAAAAGTCCTACACAAGAAGATGGCACAGCATTTTGCTCACTGAATCACTCTGGTGTCCAGACTGAGTAGGGAGCTGGTCAATGGACTCTAATTCCTATGGGCGTCATTCAAAAAGAGGCCAAATCAATGAATCAGTTTTGCCTCCCAGGGACCAAAACAGAAAGATTAGGTGATAGAACCCTTGGGTCATGAAATATCAGACTCTGAAATGACACCCTTAAGGTACAGAAAGAATGATTCAAACCCCATCACTATGCAAATGAGATTTCCAAATTAAGAACAACGCACCATTCCGATTTTGGAAAAGTCTTCCTTCTTCACTGGCAAGTTTGGGAGATATCAGCTTCACCTCAGAAAACCACTATTTTTAAAACACACACATTGTATTGTATTCTATTCTATTGTATTGTATTGTATTTCTATTTTATTTTATTGAGAGAAAGAGAGAGAGAGCACAAGTGGAGGAAAGGGGCTAAGGGGGAGAGGGAGAAAGAAAGAGGGAGAGAATCTTAATCAGGCTCCATGCTCAATGCATAACCAGACACAGGACTTGATCCCCATGAATCTGGGATCATGACCTAAACTGAAACCAAAACCAACTAAGCCAGGCACCCCGCAAAACACACACATTTTATATAAAGTAATAAAATGCCAAACAAGAATAAAGACTAACAGTGTGTTATGTGTAAAGTACATGACAGTGACTTCATGAAAGGAGAGAACTAATGCCTAAAACAGGAATCTTGACAGCAAAAGCCTACAGATACCAGGCAGGTAACATAAATCTGTAAGGCTGTTTGGGTTAAATATGTAAGGGATGGTAAAGATTAGCAAACTTCGGTCTTTGGAATAGTAACAAAACCAGATTTTTAATCTTTCAAGAGAAGCCAGGTATCTGATTTTTTCTATGAAGTTTCCAGACTGATCAATGTTGGCAATTCATTCAATTTTAAAAAAGAAAATGTTTACAGGTTAAGAGATTATAGTCTAAAATTTGACCTATGGGCCGGCAGTTTGCAAGCTCTGCACTAAAATGTAATTTTATTTTATTTTATTTTATTTTATTTTATTTTATTTTACTTTATTTTATTTTAATTTTATTTTAACATACATTTATTTATTTATTTATTTATTTATTTATTTTGAGAGAGAGAGAGAGAGAGAGAGAGAGAGCATAGCAGGGGAGAGGGGCAGAGGGAGAGAGAGAATCCCAAGCAGACTCAATGCTCAGTGCAGAGCCTGATTTGGAGCTTGATTTTATGACCCTGAGATCATGACCTGAGCCAAAATCAAGAGTTGGATGCTCAACCCACTGAGCCACCCAGGGGCCCCTAAAATGTAATTTTAAATAATGCAGTAATAAGCAGAAAGCTTGTCACAGAACAATGACGACACTAAATTACTGAGCCTTGGTTTCTGCTCTACCAAGAAGAACCAGTCCATACAAAGAAAGGGTCAGAGGGTATCAAAATAACCGTGGTGTTTCCCAAATTACAGATGTCTACATTATCACCACCACCACCCCTGTGCCCCAGGGCAAATAAGAGTTTGAGAAGAGGACACACAGCTTGTGAGAGCCTCCCAACAACTTTCATGGTACACTCTCCCACTCTGGGGGTCACTGACCTCAAGAAAGTAGAAAGCTTTGCATAACTGGGAGGAATGTGTCCAAATTGTGAAGGCCAAAGTCACTGAGCCTAACATATCAAATAGCATGTGTGAAGTGGCTCTGAAAATAATAACTGCAAATATCAAAGATGACAAGGAGCCCATAGTAAGCATTGCTGGTATCATATTAGTTCAGTCTCTTGGGGGGAAAAAACCCACTTGTTTACTATGAAAGATTATAAAAAATGGATGCATTTTAAGAACGTGTGTATGCATGAATGTATTTGCATATACATATATAATGCAAGCAGGGTTGTCATTTCATTGTTTAGCTTGAAATCTGCAGCTTTATTATTTCAGAAGGGAAGGGGAGTGTCTTATTTCCACATGATGCCAGACTGCAGATAGAAAAAAGTTAACAAATACTTTAGCATGTTTTTCTACTTCCTATCCTTAAAAAAATTTTCAGTAGAACTTTTTATCAAGATGCCTACACATAACCAGGATTACTGTGTATTGCTTTTAGATCAGATATACACAAAAGAAGATATAAAGAAATAATTTCCTGTCATTTGGTAATGTCTCACTAATCTTTTAATGTGATTACTGCCTAATCTAACCCCATTTTTGATCTTAAGCTTGTGTTCTCCTAACTCACCTTGTAACCAGGTGTCAAAGTCTTCCAGGTCAGCGTTAAGGTAAAAGCTGTCCAAAGTGTTTTATCCTCTGATGTCGGCAGCTTTTCCCCCTGGGAACTCCGTCTGTCTATTGACCCCAGTGGGGTTATCTGGTCAATGACAGGAGTGGCTCCTTGATTTCTTTCTCTTGCTGTTTTGCAGCAACGGGCAGAACTGAAAAAGAGAGATTACGCTCACATAGTACAACTCCACATAATCCACATGAGTTTTTCAGGGGGCTGCCAATGACCGATCAGGAAATTCCTTCCAATTTATCTTTTGAGGTGAAAGTTCATTAAGGATGGTGTCTCAGATTTTTACCTCCTTTGCTCAGTCTTACGTAACCTCAAAGATGTAGTCACTGAACTCAGCCATCAGTAACATTCATAACTCCCACCTCACCCAGAGTCTGGAGCATGAAAACTCTTAATTTATACAGCAAATATTTTCTAAAAGGGGACAAAGCATATTTTCCAGAAACATGTTTAACCCTCCATTTAAATGTAAGCCTTAGTTTTTAAAAACCAGTAAGTATGAAGTGGTTTCACCATATAAGTATATAAATGCACTATCACTGTTCCCTGATAAGGACTCATTAATAGTCTGCAATTTGCCTTACAGAGTACAATTGCCAAACTCCTACAACAATCCTCTAGTGAAAGAGCTGACTATACTACCGAAGAATACAATTTTCAACTTGACATTATTTCTCAGAAGGCAGAGAATATTTTACAAGAATATAAAATATGTTCACTTTAAGGCAGAGGAAGAAGAAAAAGCAGGAGGAGGAGGAGGAGGAGGAGATTCAGAAGAGGAAGCAGAGGAGGAAAAAGAGAAAGAGGAAGAAGGAGAAGGAGAAAAGGAGGGAAGGAAGGAAGATAGAAAGACAGACACACAGACCTATTCTAAAGTAGAAGCTAAATTAGTCACTCTGATCCTGAAATGTGACAGCAGTTTCCTTTGAGCAACCTCTCTAGCAAGCTCATTTCTTCACAAGTTAGCTTTAAAAATTACTCCCCAGGTTTGATTATCTTTCAAGCCTGTTCTGTCACTCAGGTTTAGTTTTCTCTTTTCACCTATGGAAAAGGAAAAAATAAATGCACACACACATTCTGAAAGACAACGTCTTCACGGAAGTGCAAAAGATTGATGTCTACTCAGGATCCTACGCTGTGATAGCTCCTGCAAGTATTATTTTTCTAGGAAAAAAAAGTGTGTGGGGCAGGGAAGGGGAGGGTTCCTAAATCCCCCTACATCTCTACAAAAAATGATTTTTAAATCTCTACTATGTTGTAAGACAATTCCATGCATCTTGTAGGTCCTAAATAAAATTTACTTGATGTCTGTAATGAGGACATAAGAGAACGAAAGCCAGGGTCCATCAAGATTATTTTTGTATGCTCAGCATGACATATTTATTTTCTGCAAACACTACTCAATCTACACTTTTTTTTTTAATTTAATGTTTATTCTTGAGAGAGAGAGACAGGCAGAGCATGAGCGGAGGAGAGGCAGAGGGAGAGAGGGATACAGAATCTGAAGCAGGCTCCAGGCTTTGAGCTGTCAGCACAGAGCCCAATGCAGGGCTTGAAGCCAGGAGTGGCAAGATCATGACCCGAGCCGAAGTCAGACACTTAACCGACTGAGCCACCCAGGAGTCCCTATGCTCTTTAATCCCATATAATTATAGATAGACTGAATATGGTCAGCTACAGAAAATCCCCTGCCCACCTTTTCTTTGCTCTTTTCTATGATGGACTCCGCCAAGCTTTGGAAAAGGAGGGAACACTGAAAAACGAAAAGAAAGAAGAAAAGTATGGCAAAGAGCCCCCTGTGCTACACTGCAGTTCTTTTCATCCACACCCCCCTCCCCCAGTCCTCTTCCCTAGTCTTCTTCTCCACCTCTTACCATCCTGTAAGGGCAAGTAGGAAGGTAAAGAAGAACAGATGACCATGGGGTAAAATCAAGGTTTCCTCTCCATCTGCTTCCTCCAGTCCAGCTGCAGAGGCCAGGGAGAAGATAGGTGAATCTTACTAACCATACTCAACGAATTCCCAAACAGTGTGTGTGTCTTGTCGCCAGCTTATGTAACTCAGACCTTGGCCCAAGGAGCATTTTTGCACTTCATTCGTCTCTTTCTCCATCTCTTTGCCTACGCATCCTTCAAAACCTAGCTCAAAGCCACAACTCCCAATCAACGCCTTTGCTGATCTTCTCTACTAGAAAGAAGCAACTTCTCATCACACCTGGTACTTTGGTCAATTTTATTGGTATACAGCTGTCTTGATCTTACCTGGTGCTTACACCTCTTACCCTCCCCCCCCCCCCACCCCCATCAGACTGTACTGACTCTGAGGAGCAAGGACTGGACCTTAGTTCCCTGCACAAAGTAAGTGTGACTTAAAAAGTGAAACTTACAATGCTTCTATTTATATGTATGTTGTAAGAAATGAATCTATTATTGTTCCTTTTGTGCAAAAGTGTCTATTTGCATACAGTGTGTATGCAAGGTCATGGAATAAATGTCTTGGCTTGTTCTTTTTTTTTTTAACTTTTTAAAAATGTTTAAAAAAAAAAAAAAGAGGTTAGAGTGGGAGAGAGCCAAAGCATAAGAGACTGTTAAAAACTGAGAACAAACTGAGGGTTGATGGGGGGTGGGAGGGAGGGCAGGGTGGGAGGGAGGGCAGGGTGGGTGATGGGTATTGAGGAGGGCACCTTTTGGGATGAGCACTGGGTGTTGTATGGAAACCAATTTGACAGTAAATTTCATATATTAAAAAATAAAAAAAAATAAAAAATAAAATAAAAAATTCTTCCCTGAAAAAAAAAAAATTAAAAAAAAATAAAAATGTTTTTATTTTATTTTTGAGAGAGAGAGCATAAGGAGGGGAGGTGCAGATAGAGAGAGGGAGACCCAGAATCCAAAGCAGGCTCCAGGCTCTGAGCTGTCAGCACGGAGTCTGACATGGGGCTCGAACTCACAGACGGTGAGATCATGGCCTGAGCCGAAGTCGGACACTTAACCGACTGAGCCACCCAGGTGCCCCAGCTTTTGAATTGTTCTGAGACTATAATGAATGTTCATATGGGCATTCTGTGCAAATTGCGAAAGACATCCTTTGTGGGAGCTAACCAGTCTGATTAAAAACTAGCTCTATTGCTCTGCTTCAGATTCTGTCTCTCTCTCTCTCTCTCTCTGCCCCTCTCCCACTCACTCTGTCTCTCTCTCTCTAAAAAATAAATAAAAACACTAAAAAAAAATTGGCTTTATTGGGGCACCTGGGTGGCTCAGTTGGTTAAGTGTCCGACTTCTGCTTGGGTCATGGTCTCGTGGTTCGTGGGTTTGAGCCCTGTGTTGGGCTCTGTGATGACAGATCAGAGCCTGGAGCCTGCTTCTGGATTGTGTCTTCCTCTCTCTTTGCCCCTCCCCACTCGTCTCTCTCTCTCTCTCTCTCTCTCTCTCTCTCTCACAAAAATAAATAAACATTAAAAAAAATTAGCACTCTATCAATACGTGGTTCAGATATAATCAATCATCCCTGATACTTACTGAAGCCAGATATATTAGGAATTGTTTTAATTCAGCTTCAAAAACTTGATTAGGACAGAAAGATTTATATCATCACATTCAAGTTACAAATTACAGGTGACTCACAAAATATATTGTTTTATTAAGAAACCAAGAAGTTAACCAAGTGGCAACTAAACTTTATTTTAATTAAGAAACTACACAGGGTTATTTTCCCTTATATATACACTGTGTGCGGGGCAGAAGTTCAAAGGCACTAAGCTTATAAAGTTCAAGTCTGATTACTCCTTGTGACAACACATACTGAAGATTAATTCTTAAAACTCTTGCTAAAAATATACTCAGAGAAGGGAAGAGGTCATTTCTTTTTAAACTATAACCAAAATGGATGATTTAAAAAAAAAACAAAAAACATTATATCTGGGTTTTATCAAACCACACAAAAAGAATCATGTTCTAATTTAATGATACATTCTGCAGACCAAAAAGGCTCCTGACACCCTCCACCTAAGCAATTAGTAAATTAAAAGTTGTAAAGGTTGGGAAAGCTGATTCAAACAAAGCCTTCTATACCAACCAATACTTGGGTAGGAGAGTCTCTGAAGAATCTCATCAGGGAGTTTACTGAATTTGGCAAAGGTTCCTTCTGAATGGCTCATTCAGGAAGCAAATGATCCATTATCTTTGCAACAGAATTTTTCCTGTAGGTTATGACTAATCCTCCCACAGCCTGAATTTTGCCCACCATACACCATGTTCTCGTCCAGCACACTCCCCACACATTCCACTCATTTCTTCTTCAAGCCCCTCAGAGCATATGACGTATTCTACAGAAGACCAGACTGTCTTGTGTAGCTACTAAGTTAACGCATAGAATGCAAAATGGAGACAAGATAAAGCGAGCTCCACCATTCCATAAAATACTAAAAAATTAATTAATTAATCTTAAAATAGTAAAGACAGAAAGACCACCGGAAGAGTATTTGAACAAAGCAGTCTACAGAGTAAAGTCCATTTCACAACAAAAATAAGTGATGAGACATTATTGACCATTTTCTGTACATTAGGTGGCCCATTGTTCTGATCAATGCCTGTACCATTTTCACAAAGAAGAATTGGTCTTAATTTAGGGTTAAACATCCTAAATTGTTTTCCCGGAAAACTAGCCTCAAATGTGGTATTAAGACCTTTTCTCATTATCTTGTTTACTTTGTCTACTGTCTGCACTAAATAGTTGGTAAAAAGATCTTGCCATTTGCTATTTTCACCAGCAGCAAGGTTTAGACAAGAAATTGATTTTCCTCTTCTTACCTGTGATAATCCCAAGTACACTGAGGATTTTTACACTGTGTCTAAACCCCTGGAGAATAGTTTTAGTGCCACAACCCAATAGAGTTTATGAAAACAGGCTGTGCTGAGATAACTTCCTGAAGATGAAAAACATAATCTTTAGGCACTTTCATCTAGCAACTACTGTGGTTTTCCTGTCAATAACTGAAAAGCTGATTTTTAAATTGGAAAATTTATCTCATCTCATTAGGGCTACCATATATCAAACAAGTAAAATTCACCATTTGATATAACACAGTTTGCATATCTGCCACTAAGCATTGATTGATTCCTCCACTCAACAATGTCGATTGTGTAGTTATTATATACAAACAGTCAAACTAGACACTAAAGAAAATGTACAAGTGTAATAAACAATCAACAAAAACAAAGCTCCTTCCCTTAAGAAATTTAGAGTTTAGCCATTAACAGGAGAAGGTATGTGAATAATCCTTTTTAAGTTACAAAAGCAGAAAATGTATTGTGGATATTCATGGCATGAAAATATTAATTCTAGCTTGGAATTTATGAGGTAGGGAGAAAGCAGACCAGAGGAAACTGCTCAAAAGAGAAGGCATCTGAAAGACGAATGGATTCAGGCAAGAAATAGACAAAAGCAGACATGGATAAAGGACATTTCAAACAGTGAGGAAAAGTGTATGAAAAGCAACAGATGGGAAAGGGTAGACTGCAGTTCCAGTTCTCAGAGTTAAGGTACACAAAAAAGGAGGGGGTGTGGAACCTTTATGACTTTCCACAAAGGCCTCTGTGGAAGGTTTTCAGTACTAGTAAAATTACGACCAGATTTCATCAGGTGAGCTGTAGAGAACAGAAGTGGAGTTCAGAGCTGGGGAGTCATGTGATTATGCACCAATGGGGCTAATCCAGGAGAACACATTCGAGGAGAGAACCCAAAGGCAAGAGAGGACCTCAGAAGACATCAGCAGCCCCAAAAGGAGGGTGGAGCTACCTGGGAAAATGGGCCTTCAGGAGGGTCAAGTGAGGAACTTGTATTTGACAGAGCGGAATGTGATCCTATCTGGCCTCATGTATTTCTTGTCTTAGTAAAACAAGGGGGAATAAAATGCATCCATTTTTTTCAGAGATATGATTGAAGAAATATATGGTCAACATTAACTGAAATAATTTGACACATTTTCTTAAGAATTTTTTTAATGTTTATTTTTGAGAGAGAGAGAGAGAGAGAGACAAGAGTATAAGTGGGGGAGGCAGAGAGAGGGAGACACAGAATCGGAAGCAGGCTCCAGGCTCTGAGCTGTCAGCACAGAGCCTGATGTGGGTCTTGAACTCATGAATGGTGAGATCATGACCTGAGCCGAAGTTGGACGCTTAACGGACTGAGCCACCCAGGTGCCCCACTTGACACATTTTCTCAATGTGTTATAGTTCTATGATCTAGGCCAATTTTTCCAGATTTTTGTTTGTTTGTTTATATCTAACTTGGTTTAAATTGACATGTATTTCTCTGAGGATAGGGAAAGGATTATTTTTCCAAACCCCAAAGGACACGCACAATTAAGGACCTGATATCCATTAAGCATTAAAAAAAAAATTTTTTTTCCCAAATTAACAGCTTTGTCAATACTGACAAAAATTCAGATGACTGATTATACAGGTAAGAATTCTAATGATGTATTACTTAAAGGAGTCTTCAATTTTATTATTCCCTTGCCCAAGTTCTGTTTTATATCTGAAAAACAAATATCACAGAAACCACTCAATGGTTCTATTATTCAGTTGGCTAAAATTTTATTTAGAAACTCTACAGCACTATAAATGTGCTTTGGACATATTCTGATTTTCCAAAAGCAGTATGCTATATAGCAGGAGTCAGTACTTTCTCTGTGAAAGTCCAAATCAGTAAACATTTTAGATTTTTAGGTTTTGTGGGTCACACAGTTGCAACTAATCAACTCTGTGATTGCAGCAGGAAAGCAGCCAGAGGCAATATGTAAATGAAAGAGCAGGGCTATATTCCAATAAAACTTTCCTTACAAAAAAGTGGTGGATTCCATTCAGTCCTTAGACTGTAGTTTGCTGACCCCTGCCTAGCAGATAGCCCAGCTGTAGCAATTTGGTGTGATTTCATTGTTTTTTGTTCCTCAATGTACATAAGTCTGATGAAGTGATTAAAAAAAAAAAAATTACTCTGAGAAAATGGGCTCCAAAGAAAATCTCTACTACTAGTGTAGTGATTAAAAAGAAAACAAAATGGAGAGGTTCTAAGCAGTGATGGAATTAAGTAAACAAGAGACATTTTGGGTATGTTAGAATAGGAATGGGGAGTTTGGTGATAATCCCAGATCACCCTAAGAGAGACCAATGTATATTCTAAGAGGAAATATGAAAATGTGACTCATGAAACCATTTCAGGAAATGCTCCAACCAATGCCCAAAATGCTCATTCCCTGGGAGAAAAAACTTCAGTGAAAGCTTTACCTATTAAATAAGAAAATATTTAAGAAATGCATGACTCTTAACAGAATATTCATGTGAGAGAAAGCCAGGGAATTTGGAAATTTATGGAAGTCTCAGATCATGCTTCCTCTGTGAATTCTGATGATCATACTATATTTACTTCCTAGATCCAGGGGAAAAGTAAGGAAATACTGTCGTTGAAGCTTACCAGGCTATATTTAAATCTATAGAAAAGTTATGAAAAAAACTATCTTAACTCAGTTACATCAGTTTAATGATGCTAACCACTAATTCAGCATTGAAGGTGACTCACTAACTCTGTGAGACCTTGTGCAAGTTACTTTACCTCTCTGTGTCTTGGGTTCTGCATGTATGAAATGTGGCTCTGTCACAGAGGTGGCGGAGGATGAAGCAAGCTAAGGCATGTGAAGGGTTCAGAACAAACTCAGCGCACGGGAAGCGCTCACGTGCTGTGATGCTTCTGTGGCTCCCCTGAGTCTCTTCTCGGCAGCCAGCCTTACTGCTGCTCTTCAGGAGCCCTTGCCTTCTCCTAGGCTCTCACTGGGTGGCCCTAACTCCAAGGGCTTCAACCTACCATTTGCTATGGAGACGGTTAAACCTCTCTCCAAGGCTGACTTTTCCAGACTGCATTTCCAACTGTCTGTTGGACATTTCCACTGGAACGTAGCACGGGCGCCTGAAACTCCATGGGTCTAAAAATTGCGCCCCTTACCTTCCTACTCCTGCACCTTTTCTCTTCTTGTCTCCAGCTTTTGTTCATGACATCACTATCTATTCTTAAACCAAGCTAGAAACTGCAGTTTCTTTTACCCACTCCATCTGCAACCTTCCCGTGTAGCTCACCCCAAGCCTGCTCACTTCTATTTCCTACCTTCTTTCACTTTCTTTAGCCATCTCAGCGATCTCTGGCCTTGACTATTTGCATCTGCCTCTTCATTTCTCTGCTTCCTACCACTCTCCCTTCACAGACACTTCCTGATTCTCAAATAATCTCTATGGCTTGGGGGAAAGGGGTCTATGGACCTACTGGTAAGCATCAGAGCATCTGGGAACCCTCTGAAATGATATAAAAATTTGTGAGTCCTTGATCAAAACAAAGGTCATCGTCTGAGAGAACAATTTCAACTCCTCAGCGGGGTACAATCTGCAGCCTTCTACTATCTTAGTCACTCTGCTCATCTTCCACCCTGTTCTAGATACACTGGACATCGTATTTTGGATGCACATCCTCCAAACATGCACATTGAATGCCATCTCACCTCTGAACTTTTGCATATGCTGTTCCCTCTACCTGTGGTGCTCTTTTCTGCCTGTTGAACACCTGAACATCCATGAAGTCTTGGCTCAGGTCTCAAATGTCATTTCCATGAAGACTCGTCCAAGGGTCCAACTATGTTGCGCAGATGACAAAAGAGACACTAAATAGATTTGTGGCGTCTGTATATCATAACACTGGTTTGAAATTTCTTAAATTCAAAGCTTCATACTATACAAAATAAATAGCCTTAAATGTTTAGACACATATTGTGTTTACTTAAGTCTACGGACATGCTTGCTGGGTGTCCTTGGATTGTAATGAAATCAAGAATAAAGACCCTGGAGTCCAAGTGCCTAGGTTTGAATCACAGCTCAGTTACCAGTAAGGGGACCCTGGGTCAGTCACATAGCTTCTCAATTTCATGATCCATTATAGATGGAGACAGTAACAGTACCTACTGTTTAGGATTATTCTGAAAATTAAATAAATTTATACGTATAGCAGTTAAAGCTGTATAAGTGCCTGCTGTTATTAGAATTATTTATTGAAATCAATGGCAATGGCCAGGACCAGAGGTTCCAAAAGATCATCACAGAGTAAAACTAATTGACCTTGCCATATAAGCCTCAAGCTTTAGTCAACAGAGTTAATTAGCCAGAGAATACTAACAAAGATAGCCCTTTTCACTAATGTTTTTATCAATTGAAAAGTGTTTCAAAACTATCTGATAAAACTCAGATATTTTTTCCTGTTAGCCTCTAATAGCTAAAAGTACCAGCTCAGACTATTTCCAAGGCACATCACAGGTAGGTTAAAATCATTCCTCTGAATAGAAAAAAAGACCAGAGCTACTCTTTTATGGGCAGCAAATCAATGAAACACCTCACTGCTTACAAAGTGCCCAATATGAAGGGAAAGCATGAAGTAGGAAATTGGGAGAAAAGATAAAGGAGCTTAATGACTCATAATTCAAACAAATCAGCCTGTTTGCCAGAGAAATGGGGTATTAGGCATTTTAGCACCACGCACCTGGCCAAAAAAAAAAAAGGCTGTGAAATGTAGATCCTAACATCATTGAACCTAAGGAGGAATCAAAATAAGGGCATGCTGTAGTGATGTAGCTGGCTTCCACCTTAGCTATAGAATTATGTGATATATTTAGCACTGTCTCTGTGGAAATTTTTCAGCCAAAAAAAGTTATTTAGACCCATACCACAAATATGCAATTGTATAACAGCACTTTTTGCATTTTCCCACAAACTGCCAAAAGGATAACTTTACTCTTTATTAATAATCATACTTAAGAGTTGGGCCTTAAAGTAACACACTTGTGTAAGTATTTGAAACTAAGGAATAAAGTCCAAATTCCTTATTCTAGCATTAAAGGTCCTCCATGACCCAATTCCAACGAACTTTCTGGCTTTATCTTCCATGACAGGCTTCTTGAAATCTTCAACCAAAAAGAACTCCTAGCAATTCCCCCCACCTCCCAGGTACACCCACTCTGTGTGTTTCCTCTAACTGAAACAGTCTTCCCCTTACCTCAATCCCATCCTTCCTTTAAACCCTGTGTGGGTGACATGGAATCATTTCCTGTGGCTCAGCTAGAAGTAATTCTCCAGGTTCTTAACTCTCATAGTCCTTGCTCAGCACCTCTTAGACTTTCCTCAGTCCATCTTGATCAGAGTTCTTGAGACACGTGTCTTTTCTTCCCCAAACTGGATGTTCTTTGAGGGCAATATCCACACCTCCCTCATCTTCATAAGCCCAACTGCACCATGGCACATCTGCACATGGCAGGAACTCAGACCTTTTGCTAAAGCTTCTTGTGATTGATCATTGACACCAAATGGACGGGAACATACTTTGACATACTCAGACAAGCTTTAAGGAAAGTCTTCAGTTTAAAAGATATGCAGCAAGCCTTGTTTTCTCATGAAGTTGAGAGATGAGAATTTTAATGCTACTCCTAGGGCAAAGAAACCACCATGTACACTTACCATCCAGTGACTTGCCTACAATTACTAACAGCAGTACATTAAAAGCTTCCCTTCTACTCATGTAACTGATAACGCACTTTCTTTCAAGTTAGAGAAATCACAAGGTAGTCAGTCCTGTGTTTCTTCTACTATAGACTCAAAACACTGGTCACCTATGGGCTTTGGTTAAAGAGCTCTCAAGACCTGTGTATATAATGATAATTTCAATTGTCTTATCTCATATGCCTTCAATGGGAAATATTCAAGGACCAAAATGCAAAAATCAGAGAATCTGATATATAACAGAACCCAAAAAATGCCAAGAGAGGGAAAAATTAATGAAGGAGCCCCTGAACAAACCCCTGGCAGTCTGATACTGCTTGGGCACAGGTTCACTAGTCCTAACAGGCCACTTGGATGGCATTAAGTCAAATGCTTATTGGATCACAAAGGAGAGGCTGACTTCACTCTGGGCTGATGCTGCAGGGCTGTGCTGATCCGTGCGTTCTTGCCAGACCTCTGGACAGCTGCCTACTGTCTGCAGTCCTTCTTTCACAGATGACATTTCTCTGCCTACTCAGTTTACAAACTGTTACATAAATGAGTTCTAACACGCACTCCTAGACATAAGTAATTTTCCTAAGCCCCAAATCCTGAAAGAATATGTGACCCAAGCCCTAAACCCACATGAAAGAACAGGCTTACAGGGATGGCCTGACTCAGCGTTGTGCTAACGGGAAATTTCTGTTGAGTGCTCTACCTGATATGGCTTTCATATCAATGACATTTGGAACACTGAGTCTCCAATATCACATTGCCAGTGTCTCTTGGATTACTGGAATGGCAACTGAATCCTTGGGGCAGATAGCAGGAGACTCTGTTTTATCTTACTTGCCTTTACTATTGCATATGTTCTTTTAAAGTACAAATATAACTACCACATGCAAACTGAGGTCAAAATAAAGTTAAAAACTTACTTTAACAAATTAAGTAAATATCGTCAGTGGTACCATCATAAATTACACAATGGCTTAAATGATAAAATAGACCCTAAACAAATATAAGGTTTGTATACTCCATATATATGGCTTAACTGAATAACCCTGGCCTAATTTATCTTCAAGGCATTCTCTTTTATCCCCTATGCCACTTTGATGGAATTATTTCAAGCTGCCCCATTTCTTAGGCCTCTTACCGTATCAATTCATCTAGGTTTCTATTTGGTTTCCACAGTAACTTACTTGTTTGCTCATGAGACCACAAAAAAATAGACAACTAAATCAGGCCTATTAGCATTCTTATGGCTAAAGTTTCCTGTATTTAGATAGATATAGTATTGTCAGTAAAATCAGAACAAATTTTAAAATGCTAAGACAGTGAACAATGCCATCCGTTACAATTCAAAACTGTTCTTCTGGCAATTTAATTTGATGCCATAGACTGATTAAAAACAAACAAAAAAGGATGGGGAAGCAGGGTGGACCATGTTATCACAGAGCGGCAACTTCCTTGAAATTGAGTGCTTCCTTTGGGCACACGTGGCAGCCTACGGTATCATGGAAAGAGCATGGGGTCTTGGAGTCAAACAGGCTTAGTTCAAATCCCTGAGGTGACATTTTCTAGCTATAAAACGGGGCAGCTTATTTTATTCAGCTTATCTGTCCCTCAGTATCCTCATCTGAAAAGTGGGGGTTTGGAATCTAATAAAACCTAGTTCAAGCTGCTTTGGAGATTACAGACATGCATATTCAGGACCTAGAGATGCACATACCACATGACATGTGCTCAAGTGGTAACTGAATATAAGGGTTTTTTAACTCTCAAATTTTTGGATTTCATAATTATTCTTTTTTTAATGGTTTATTTATTTTTGAGAGAGAGAGAGAGAAACAGACAGAGTGTGAGCAGGGGAGGGGCAGAGAGGGAGACACAGAATCCAAAGCAGGCTCCAGGCTCCGAGCTGTCAGCATAGAGGGGGACTCGGGACGCAGGACTCGAACCCACAACCTGTGAGATCATGACCTGAGTGGAAGTTGGACGCTTCATCAACCGAGCCACCCAGGCACCCCCAGAATTATTCTTTAGTTCTCATGGCATACACTGTTTATGCAAAAACACAGAGACATTATTGAATAGTATGATTGGCTGCTAATTCACAAATTTTCAGATACAGATCAACTAATATTAGGTTAGAATTAGTCTTTTCAAAAACTGAGATCCCTGGATTATTCTAACACCTCTATATGCCAAACTGTCTTCAGGCTACAAGTTTGCCATTCCAGGAAGAAATTACATGCAAAATTTACATGTAAAAAAATCATCGAAATGTTCTTGTCAAACACCCAACTTTTATGAGGCTCACAGAAATAAAGATTACATATTTAAAAGTTTAAAATACCCTAACTAATAAGCAGTTGTTGTGCAGTGAGTGGCTAATGGCCCAGTCTCTGGAAGCATCTAGATTCAAATTCCTACTCTGGCACTCTCTAGCTTGTCTTCTTTCTGTTTCTTGGTTTTCTTATCTGAAATGGGGCTGTAAGAGTACTCATTGCATAGGGCTATAACGATGAGTAAAGAAGAATGTCTGGTATGTAGGAGGCACTCAGTGTGAGCTTTTAAAACAGCTTTGCCCAGGGGCACCTAGGTGGCTCAGTTGAGCGTCCAACTTCAGCTTAGGTCATGATCTCACAGTTCATGGGTTTAAGCCTCGCATCATGCTCTGTACTAACAGAGCCTGCTTGAATTCTGTGTCTCCCTCTCTCTCTTCCCCTCCCCCACTCATGCTCGCTCTCTCTCTCTCTCTCTCTCTCTCCCTCTCTCTCAAAAATAAACATTTAATTTTTTTTAAGATTTTAAAAAAATAATAAAATAAAACAGCTTTGGCCAAAAGTCACACTGCACATATTTCCAGACTCAAATTATTCCTGGTCATGCTTGGTGGTTCCTCTTATTCATATCTTTCGCCACAAAAAAGAAAACAAGAGAACTTCCTTGATAAGACAGCCACACAGAAGAATTTCTTAGAAAGCATTCATTGCCTGATTCCTGTCCTACTTGGTACAGACCTGACCTGAGCCTACCCCCAGCCCTGCTGCAGGACCCTATCACAGGCTCACCTTACCATGGTGTAGTCCACAAACATGTCCTACTCTGGGAAGGGAGGAAAGCTTCAGTCACCAACCCATTCTGGACCAGCCACTGTGTTATTATGGGCCTTGCCTGACATCCTCAATGTTATTCAGCAGCAACGGTAGGACAAGAGTTCTTGGCACAGAGCAGACTCTCAATTAGGATTGCAGAATGAGTGACATCATGAAACTGGCAAGGGATACAGCTGGGAGGCTTGATATCTGTAAAGGTCAGAACTCAATAATTGGTTGTCACTATGCTCTGCTCTCATATTCATGTTTCTTCCTAAACTCTGAACCCACCTTAGAATCCATTTAAATACTGTCTGAATGCCTACATTGTGCTCTGGCCCTGAGAGCTTAGAATCTGGAAATATGAGCAATCCTAACAATGGGAAAAACTCATTCCCTCACTTCTCTGGGTTGTAATGACCAGGGTCTTTATACATTTTGAATGAACTTTACTGAAACAACTTAGAATCCGTATTTAAATTCTCTTACATTGCTGGGGGGAATGTAAGTTGGTATGACCACTTTGGAAACATGTTTCACAATATCTGCTAAAGGTAGCAATAATACTCTGTGACCCACCAATTTCAATCCTGGATAATATGCTCAAGACAGGTGAGTGCTTATGTCCATCAAAAGACAAATGTGAACCTGCTCAAGCACCAAACTTGAAATAACGCAAATATCCATTGAGAACCGTGTACAGAAATGAACAGGAATGAGCTACTGATGCTTGCAATAGCGAGCAACAACACGGACGAATCTCAACACAAAGAGGACCATTGTATAATTCCATTTATATGAAGTTCAAAGACTGGCTGAATTAAAGTGCAGTGACAGCAGTCAGAATGGTTACTGCTGGTTGGTACAGACTGTAAGAGGCGTGACAGAGCCTTCCAGTTTGCTAGAAATGTTTTAGATCTTTATCCGGAGGTGGTTTTGTGCATAGATAAAGATATAGAAAATTAACTGAGCCTACACTTAACATTTGCATACTTTACTGTGCATAAGTTTTACCTTATTAACAAACAAGCAAAAAACATCCTTAATTTAGAAAGTTAAGTGTTCCCTCATCTTGACTGATTAATGAAACCCTACCACTATACTAAACATCACAAGCGTAATGTACATGGTCCTCAATGTTATGGAGTTTGGATGCTGGTAGAGAAAATCACTTTACTGGCACCACTATTTATTTGGCAATAAATGATATACCACCTTCTGACATCTCATTTGTACTTTTTTTCAATTACTTGATAATTTTATATTTTGCTTATATTTATGTCTGGTTTAACTTAAAATATAAATTCCTCAGTTGTTTTAAATCTTTCTATGCCCTTAAATGCCAAGCACAGTCTCACACACAGCACATTTTAAATAATTTCTTGTTGATCAATCTATCACACCATAGTGCTTCTCTCGGCCTCAGGTTTCCTAGCCAATGCTCTTTTCTCCAGGTTTTCACTTTTTTCTGCCACCTATAAAGCCTGAAAATCTACCAAACACTTCAGGAAATACACAGTTTATATTTACATAAATTCTATCTACTAGTAGAGTATAGGACGTCGTTTATGCTATACTAAGTTTTCTTTCTTGCATTAACCTTTTCATCTGATAATAGAAAGAAATTCATCCTATATAATTTCATCCTATTATAGAATCCTATAATAAGAATATGGAAGAGGTAAAGTGGGGAAAGTACAGATGTAATCAATAGACTCATGTCATCGAGGAGAAAATGATAAATCTTACTTTGATGACTTTTGATACACTAGCAAAAACAAAAATAGCCACACCTCTCTGGCTGAGTCTTCCCACAGTGCTCATGGTCCTGCTGATGCCATATGTATCCACACGCCCAGAAAACACCCTGGAGAATGACGTGTAGGATGCTATGCTTATTCATGTCCCCAGCATATGTAAAATATATATATACATATATATATATATATATATATATGTATACACACACACACACACACACACACACACATATGTGTGTGTGTGTGTATATATATATATACATATATATATATATATATTATTTATTTATTTATTTATTTATTTATTTATTTTGAGAGAAAGAGCACATGCACATATGAGTTGGGGGAGAGGGAAAGAGAGAATTCCAAGCAAGCTCCATTCTCCACCCAGAGCCCGACCACCAGGCTCGATCTCACAACTGTGGTGAGATCATGACCTGAGCCAAAATCAGAAGTCGGAGGCTTAACTGACTGAGCCACCCAGGCACCCCAGCCCCAATATATATTTTTTTAAATATGACTTTTCAAAGGGTCACTAGTATAAAAGTACCAGAAAAAGATAAGCCTTATCATTGATCAATAGTTACCACTGATCTTAGAACCATGAACAACTTGAGTTTCATAATTTCCTTCTCTGTGGTCTTGTTACATACAGCAGGCCTCATGTGATTCTTGAAACGACCTGTTATAGCCTGAAGTCACAAGACTGAGGGTTGCATCTGGAAGTCTCAGACTCTCTCCACATGTCAAGACTTCATGTTGAGTTTCCTGCTGACCTGAGGCATCGCAGCAACTGAGCACCAGCCGCCCCCTCCCAAGAGCTCTGCCCACTTCAGAGACTGAGCAAGTTGATCAACCACAAGCCTGTGGCTTCCGTGATAGAGCATGCTGATTTAACAGAATCAGTTTCTGTGTGGTTCTTTCACTAGTATTCAAAGGGAGAAGCCCAAATGCTGCAGGGCTTTTCTTTCTATCCTCCTCAGAGATAACAGCCCACTGTAATTCATGAGGTATTGTCCTGGGAACAATCATCAGAAGTCATGCTCCAGGTCGGGACAGGTCAGTGTATGCTAAAAATTATGTCCCCACATAATTCATATGTTGAAGCTCCAATGCTTAACATTTGGAGATAGGACTTTTAGGGAAGTGATTAAGGTTAAAGGGTGAACCCTAATCAGATAGGACTGACATTATATAAGAAGAGGAAGAGACGGCAGAGATCAATCTCTCTCCTTCCTACACCCACTCTAGCTCACAGAGAAGCTATGTGAGGACACAGTGAGAAGGTGGTCGTCCATGAGCCAGAAAGAGAAACTAACCCCAATGGCACCTTGGTCTTGAACTTGTGAGAAAATAAATATCTGTTGCTGAAGTCACCCAGCGTGTGGCTGGTTTCTGTTACAGTAGCTCTAGCTGACTAATACAATCGTAAAAATCATTGAACACATATACGTAGTCCAGTGCAGTCCTTCAATCACCTGGGCACAAAGAAGCATCTCACAGAAAAAAGCCAACTCTTAGGACTGAGACAAGAATTCCAAGCAGGCAGTCCCACAAACTTCCCATGATTTGTCCTTGCCCCACCCCACCCCACGACATCCTTCCTTTTAATTCTTGAAGTGCATTTTGTTTCCTCTGCCTGCATAACACTTCTTTCCCTTTCTTCATCATCTAGTGAACCTCACTTTGGCGCACCTGTCAGTCCCCCACATTCTCTGACCCCGCAGGTGGGCCTCCCTCTATCATGCTCTCCTAGCACCCCGCATCCTTGCGGCAGATGTCACAGTTTGCAAAGAGAGATTTCTGTGATCTCTGTAGGCACACGTTTTAACCACCGGTCTGGAAGCTTCCCACAGCTACATGGTACTCAAGTATCTGCAGAACAAAGTGGGGAAAGAAGTAAAAAGGAAGGGAGAGAGGTGATGAAAAGGGTAGAGGAGGAAAGGGGAGCAAGAGGCAAAGTTAAAGAGAAAGATGTAAGGACACAGTCACTGACTTTGTCCATTCTTTGGGCTGCCATACTGAAATACCACACACTGGTGGCTTAACCAAGGTGGAAGGGCTAAGGGAGCTCTGTGAGGTCTCTTTTATAAGGGCACTAATCCCATTCATCAGGGCTCCACCCTCAGGATCTAATTACCTCCCAAAGGCCCCACCTCCTAATACCACCATTTTGCAGTGGGGGGGGGGGGGGCAGGGGCGGTGGGGAGGAGGTTAGGAATTTGAATTTGGGGAGGAATTCGGTCTATTGCATATGTGCATCAGTCTCGTCAGATGGAAGCCAGTGGTAGGGGAAGCATGCTGACCTGGTCACACTCACCACCGAAAGGTTGCCACACTTCCAAGAGCTGGCCTAAATCTTTCCAGTCAAAGCCACTAGGAAAGATTCAATGACCTCTAACACAGCTGGGGGAAAATTATTCAGTCCTAGAGCTTGAAACAGCATGAACTAAACTAAATTGTTCTGTGCAAACTTCAGGGACCATATTTAGTCATTTTATACATATACGCACACATTCACACACTTTTGAAACAGAAACAATCAGTACCAAGCTATAAAAAAGTAAAATATTAAAAAACCACTATGGTCCATTGGTAATACTCTTGATGTTTCACACCCCCTTGAGACCTGCACCAGTGACTCCTTACCTAAAGGCCTAGGGACCCGTTGGAGATGATGTAATTGTTGTGAGGGGCTCACATGCACCCACAGAACCAAGTACTACCTGCAGATTGAACGCATGAAAGCCCAATTATTGCCATGTTGAAAACCATGAAAGTTTATGTTTGTCCTCATACTTTATATAGTTCAAAGTCACGCAGCTTAGTAGTTACTTAAATTGGTCCTATTTCCCGTGGCACTGATGGAAAAGGTCCACATGTGAAATAGGCCTTTATTACTTTGAGCCAAAATTTTTTAAGTGTTTGTTTATTTATTTTTGAGACAGAGCGAGAAAGAGAGAGAGAAAGAGAGAGAGAGAGAGAGCATGTGAGAGCATCAGCAAGCAGGAGAGGGGGAGGAAGAGAAGGAGAGGCAGAGAATCCCAAGCAGGCTCTGCACTGTGAACGCAGAGCCTCACGTGAGGCTCAAACTCACAAACCATGAGATCATGACCTGAGCTGAAGTCGGACACTTAACCGGGTGAGCCACCTAGGCGCCCCATCATATATGTGGATTTTACTCTTCTCTGGTTAACGTCCACAATTCAAAAATAAATGGAAGACCTTAAGGAACAAAGCAACTAGCATTCATGACTTAGAACAGTGTTAGAATAGTGTTCCGTGTATAGCCCAACTGTGTGGGTCATAATGAAAGGAAGCTCCACCCTGGACAGCTCCCTGAGCCTCCTGTCACCAGGCCACAGTCCTGTCCTCTGTTCTAAATATGGGCTTAGTGTGACTCTGGCCAGCAAGAGGAAAAAGCTCTTGGCAAAAGGCTACAATGTCAGAGGCTTCAAGGATATCCTGAGGCCAACTTTAAATTACTCATTATCATTTTGGAAGGTACTAAGAATTTTCTGTGCCTCACGAGTAAAACACGCATATACCTATAACCTGAGCATCTCTGCAAGCACTTAGGCTTCCTAACTAAGGTGTGAAAGACGTGTGGTCAGAGAGAGAAAGGCACAATCACCAAGCATCCCAAGACAGCTGAAAAATACACTGACCAGGAGCTGGATGTCTGGGCTTCTAGTTACAGCCCTGCTGATTTGCAATGTGTCATTGTGCAAGTCACTGGGCAGCATCACTGGGGCTTGGTCTCTTTATTTATAAACTGAGGATGTTAGGGGCGCCTGGGTGGCTTAGTCAGTTAAGTGTCCGACTTCAGATCAGGTCATGATCTCACAGTCCAAGAGTTCGAGCCCCGCGTCGGGCTCTGTGCTGACCGCTCAGAGCCTGGAGCCTGTTTCAGATTCTGTGTCTCCCTCTCTCTGACCCTCCCCCATTCATGCTCTGTCTCTTTCTGTCTCAAAAATAAATAAACGTTAAAAATAAATAAATAAATAAACAAACTGAGGATGTTAGACTACCAAATGATCACAAAGATCCTTCCAGCTCTGACAGTCTATTCTACATGTACTTTTGTCCAGGATCATACTAACACACGTTCCATTTCCATTATAAACTTGCAACTACATCTACAAAAGACTGAGTCTCGAGCTTCTGATAAGACAAGAGCTACTAAAGTATCAGGTGCTGTGTATATTGAGACATAGATGGGATTTGGACATACTTTCTCCAACTCTGAATTTCAATTCTGATTCTTCACCTCTATTCCCATATTTCCCAATTTATGAATTCTTAGAAACACTGAGAGATATAGAAACCCAATAATTCCATTTTTTCCTACCACATTCTGCCCCCCCGAACTTTTTAAAATTAAGATTTTCTTTCTTAGAGCAGTTTTAGGTTCACAGCAAAATTGAAGAGGAAGCACAGAGATTTCCTATATGCCCCCTGCAGCCACACAGGTACAGCTTCCCCGTAATCAACATTCTTCACCAGACTTGTATATTTGCTACAAATGATGGACCCATAGGGACACATCATAATCACCCAAAATCCATAGCTTAAGTTATGGCTCATTCTTTTTGTTATACATCCTATGGCTTTGGACAAATGTACAATGACATCTACCATCATAGTGACTTACAGAGTATTTTCACTGCCCTAAAAATCCTCTGTGTCCATCTGTTCATCCCTTCCCTGCTCAGCCACTCCAACCCATGAGCAACTACTAATCTTTTCACTGTCTCCATAGTTTTGCCTTTTTCCAGAATGTCATATAGTTGGAATTATACAGTATGTAGCCTTTTCACATTGGCTTCTTTCACTCAGTGATATACTCTGAAGCTTCCTCCATATCTTTTCATAACCTGACAGCTCATTTCTTTTTAGTGCTGACTAATATTCCATTGAAACACTCACTGAAGGACATTTTGGTTGCTTCCAAATTTTAGTAATTATGAATAAAGCTTCTACAAACATCCCTGTACAGGCTTTTGGGTGAACATAAGTTTTCAACTCCTTTGGGTAAGTACCAAGGAGTGTGATTGCAGATCATATAGTAAGAGTATGTTTAGCTTTGTAAAAAAACTGTCAATCTTTCTTCCAAAATAGCCGATACCATTTTGCATTCCCACCAGCAACAAATGAGAGTTCCTGTTTCTCCACATCCTCACCAACTGGTATTATCAGTGTTCTGGATTTTTTCCATTCTTTTTTTTTTTTTTTTAATGTTTATTTATTTTTGAGACAGAGAGAGACAGAGCATGAATGGGGGAGGGGCAGAGAGAGAGGGAGACACAGAATGAGCCATCAGCCCAGAGCCTGACGCGGGGCTCGAACTCACGAACCGTGAGATCGTGACCTGAGCTGAAGTCGGTCGCTCAACTGACTGAGCCACCCAGGCGCCCCATGGATTTTTTCCATTCTAATAGGAGTGCAGTGGTATCCCATGGTTGTTTCAATTTGCATTCCCCTGATAACATATGGTGTGGAGCATCTTTTCATATGCTTATTTGCCATCTATACCACTTTTTTAGTGAGGTGTCTGTTAAGGTCTTTGGTCCATTTTTTAATCAGGTTGTTCAGATTTTTTTTATAGTTGAGTTTTAAGAATTATTTGTACATTTTGGATAACAACCCTTTATGTCTTTTATAAATCTTTTCTCCTAATCTGTGTATTGCTTTCTCATTTTCTTGCATTGTCTTTCACAGAGTAGAAGTTTTTATTTTTCTAAATTAAGTCTATTGGGGCGCATGTGTGGCTCAGTCGGTTGAGCGTCCAACTTTGGCTCAGGTCATGATCTCACAGCTTGTGAGTTTGAGCCCCACATCAGGCTCTGTGCTGACAGCTCAGAGCCTGAAGCCTGCTTCAAATTCTGTGCCTCCCTCTCTCTCTGCCCCAACCCACTCACATTCTGTCTTTGTCTCTCTCAAAAATAAATAAACATTAAAAAAATTTTTTTAAATAATAAAAAAAATAAATTAATTAAGTTTATTTATTTATTTTGAGAGAGAGAGAGAGAGAGAGAGAGCAAGCAGGGGAGGGACAGAGAGACAGACTTCCAAGCAGGCTTTGCACTGTCAGTGCAGAGCCCAACACGGGGCTTGAACTCGCAAACCATGATATCATGACCTGAGCAGAGATCAAGAGTAGACACTTAACCAACTGAACTAGTCAGGCGTCCTTCTGTGGTGTTTTTAATTTCAATGAAGGCCAGCCTCTTCCACCTTTAATTCATTGGAACCTACAGTCCTAGAGAGGGAGACTATTAAGCTATTTTCTGTTGAAATATCAAAAGGAAACTTGTCCTTACAACATTGCATTTCACTGATGTCTATTTCAAAATATTAACATTTGCTCTTTAAAAATGAATATTAGGTTTAAAATAAACATAAATGACACTTCATTTATGTATCTTGATTCATGAAATGCTTCCCTTGGAGACAGATTCTGAATATAATAATGAAATAGAGGTTTGCTGACATGTTGACACTAACCTTAAAAGCTGGTAAATTTGTATTTTCCCCCATCAAAAACAACTCCCTTTTGCAACAAGCATTTAAGAAAATGAATACTAAAACAACTGGGTACATTTAACACATTTACTTCATTTATTGTAGATATTCAATTTGAAAACAGAGACTGGCATTTTAAACCTTTATAAGCAGAGTTTTTCTTGCAAAGAACAAAATTTTATCTCTGTATTTAATTCTGAATCTCCCTCTGGAGTAAGTAAAATAATTCCTGTTTGCATCTCTCATTATGATAATAACCTGCATACGTGTACTATTTTGCTTTAGACCTTGAATGGGTACATGAACCCATATACCTTCCAGACCTGCCAGGAGACACTGAAGCCTGGTCCTCTTGCCTACACCCTGTGTAATACAAAATACTATGTCTCACACACTGCCTCACAAATAACAACAACATCGAAGTTAAGATCAGTAGGAGAAATCTGACAAAAATGATGCATAGGGCTCTCTTGACTATAAAGGAAAAGCAAAACCACCATGGGTACGAGGGGCTTGCCGGCAGTGAATTTTGCCTTGTTTTCACACACCAACTATCTCATTTCTAGAGATAAAAGCCCTTTTCCAAGAAGTTCAAAGTGAGAAAACAGTTGAAGGAGGGTCAACTGAAGCTGAAATTTGCTCAGTAGAAAGTTTTCCATTTGAACTGCCATAATCTGTTTTCTGATCTCCTCACTTCACATAAATCACTTCACATCAAGGCGTCCAGCCATTTCCTGTATGGCTGACACCAGTGACTAATATTTGAGCTTCACCTTCTTGAACCTCTTCTCTACTCAGACACGTTCAAATGTAGCTTTTATGAAAAGGGCAAAGAAGTAGGCAGAAAAACAGATCATAGATTTCAAGATCTCCTTTGCAGTTCTACCTTCTGTAATTTTATAATTATTTCCATAGCTCCTTCTCCATGATTCTACAGTCCTTGGTTACTTGCTCCATACTCTTCCAAACAATCATCATTTTTTAGTAATCTTCAATTTGAATTAGAAGTATCAGTCTGAACTCATGAAGCAATTTAATTTCCTAACTTTGTCCTCTGAAAGGACCTAAAAATAATGACAAGCCAGCAGCAATCACCACCCCTAGTGTTCATTCTGTGTCTTGAAATACTATTTCCATCAAAAGGAGCCGGATCTCCTTGGAGAAATGGCTGAATTGAGGTCTGAGAACAAAAAGTACAATGAGCCTGGAACATCTTGTCTAGCAAAGACATTTTATTTTATTTTGGGTTTTTTTTAATGTTTATTTATTTACTTGAGAGAGAGAGAGAGAGAGCACAAGTGGGGAGGGACAGAGAGACAGGAGAGACAGAACCCTAAGCAGGCTCCACAGTCAACACAGAGCCCGACATGGCACTCGATCCCAAAAACCGTGAGATCATGACCTGAGCCAAAATCAAGAGTTAGACACTCAACCAACTGAGCCACCCAGGAGTCCCTCAAAAACATTTTAAATAAATTAAAAAAAAGATAGATAAGGGCGCCTGGGTGGCTCAGTCAGTTGAGCATCCGACTTCGGCTCAGGTCATGATCTCGCGGTCCGTGAGTTTGAGCCCTGCGTCGGACTCTGTGCTGACAGCTCGGAGCCTGGAGCCTGCTTACGATTCTGTGTCTCCCTCTCTCTCTGCGCCTCCCCCATTTGCACTCTGTCTCTGCCTTTCAAAAATGAATAAATGTTAAAAAAAAATTTAAAAAAAGATAAGTGGATGGTTAATACACGTATACGTACATACATACATACATACATACATACTATGTACACAAATACATACATACTATACACACAGCTCAGAAGCCACTTAGAAGAAGCCTCCCTAGCCAAAAATTGGGCAACTTGATCATCAAACAGAATAATGATTGCTAATGGACTGAAACACATCAAATGTGTTTAAATCTGTAAATTCATTAAAAAAAATTATTGGTCACTTTTAGAGGAAGCCAGTTAACCAACTCGTTTTGAAACTGGTAAAGTAAAGGGAAAGAATCACCATTTATCTTGCTTTTCTATTACAAGCTTGCTCCTCAGGATGAGTGAGAACTTGATACAGAAGAGTTTCTCTTTATGGAAGCACTCCAGCTAATAAATAAAGAAGAATGTTAGAGTTAGAAGATCACCCTGTGGCACCTCCTAATGAGTGCATGGGATCTCGGCAACAGTCCTCAGTGCTATGATCACCAGAAGCCAGCCACATCCTTCAAAGGTTTTGAGGGGAAATGAATCATCCACTATTGACTTAATACAACTTAATACAAACAGCAAATAGAATAAAGTCAAAGTTAAGTTTACCTTTCAGACTGTCTTCTTCCCAATCAGTTAAAGAAACTATGAATAATTCAACAACATCAGTGTATAAACTTTCTTTGGGAAAGAAACTGTTTGCCAAAGGAGCCAGAGGCACCTATAAATGAGTTCATCCTTGGGTTCACCACTCTACTTATGAGCCTTTCCTTGACAAATTCTTACACATATATCCCCTAAAAGTGACAAGTAAGGGTAATTCTGCTTTTATTTTTTTGGGTCTGTTGTTGTCCTTCTGTAACCGAAAATAGAGATAATCGAGTTAAAGAATTCAAAGAAAATTCCCTACAGAAGAAAAACACATTTGGATCTAATTCTACTGTTGAGTCCTCACTGATTTCTTTTAAATGAAATGAAATGAAATTCAAGTTCTGGGTACAGTAATTTAACCACTATTTTGATCATTCCTCTTCTACTTAATTAGCAAAACTAAACCATTAAATAATCCCATTAAAAATGACAAGACAGGTAAATGGCTTTCTGAATCTTACAACTGTCAGTACTTGACCTTAAAAAATCAGCACAAGCTCAAATGGAATTTCATCAAGAGGACTCCAAAAACATGTAGGCAGATACATCAGCGGAAATTGGTGGGGAGGGGACTTAAGAGGTGGGGAAACATTCCATATAAGCAAATGACTTGGCAAGCTACAGGCAAATTTTTTCAGGGTGCAGCACCTCCTCCACCACCAACCTTCCAAACAGAATCTGCTCTTGCTGGAGGGAATGATAGATCCTTCGAATGTAAAGAAAAACTGTTCAACTCTCTATGTGAGCTTAAGCAGTGATGAAATGAGGCCAGGACCTGGGTTTTCTTAGGGTATCATTCAGGGAATCATCTTTCTGTAGCGATGAGATAGGAATATAGCTCCAGTCTGAACAAAGTACCTAACTCTGGGTCAAAAGCCTAGAGCTTCACAGCCATGATGCTGAAGGAAAGAAGCCAGATGCAAAGGAGTATGTACTGAGTGATTGTACTCCTAGCAAGCTCAAGAACAAACAAAACTAATCGCTGGTGGGAAAAAACAAAAAACAAGAACAAAACAACCAGAACAGTGGTTATGTAGGGAGGGTGAGGAGCTGACTACGAAGGGGGATGAGAGAACTTTCTAGGAAGATGGAATTGTCTTTATGAGGTGTAGGTTACGTAGGTAGACCCATTTGTTAAAACTATGCAGCTAAGGTTAGTGCTTTCCAATGTACATAAACTTTAAAAAACTATAAAAACTATCATCACCATCTTGTGGGGGTAAGAGCTAGTGAAAGTATAGATGTTTTAAGATGACAGAATACTGATAATTGTTGAGATTGGAGGATAGGTACATGGGAGTTCACCATACTATTCTGTTTACTTTGTATATGTTTAAAAATTTCCATGCTAATGTTCTTTAAAAAAGACTAGAGCTTTAATCCCCTCTCCACTACTTAATAGCTATTGGGTGCTTGGCAAATCTCAACCTTTTGAATCTCATTTTATTTATCTATGAACTGAGGATGATGATCCCTGTACACCTCACTCAAAATAACTCTGGGTTGTTGCCAAGTATCATGTGAGGCAATGGAAATAAAAGTAATTCCCTAAGCTGTGAAGTAATACATAAATATAACAAAATAATAATGAAGATTTATAATTACTAATAGATTACAATCCATTCTAGAATGTTTGAGGAGATCATTAATATTTTTCTTTCAACAGAAACATGAGATATAGCTATTCATTTCTCAATAATTCTTGCTTGGGGCACCTGGCTGGCTCAGTTGGTGGAGCATGAAACTCTTGATCTCAGGGTTGTGAGTTCAAACCCCACACTGGGTGCAGGGGTCACTTAAATAAGTCAAACTTTAAAAAAAAATAATAATTCCTGCTTGAAAAAATAGTAATAGAGCTGATAAATCAAAAGGATAGATAACATAAGTGTCATTTATATTTACGAGAAAATATATTTTGCATAACTCCCTAATAATGCAAAAATTTATGCCTTTAGAAAAAGTTTGAGTGTCTTATACCAACATCAACCTGATGGCTGAGAGAAGATACCTTAAAAGCACACTCCAGAAGGAAGGTGGTTTAGGAACTCAAACGAATTATCTATTCACATGTTTAAAATCGAGGTTCAACTGTTACATAACCCACTGAAGCTTGACCATCCAAAATAATGTTCATGAGCTCATATAAAATCATAACATTAGGGACAAGAAACAGTACATTCTTAATGTGAATCTAATGATACTTAGAAAGCTGGACTTCTAAACATATGGCTAAACATATGGCTCTCCAATGTTAAGGCACATAACTATTCAACCCAAGGAAGCCCGGTAGACATATGGACCATTCCTTTATTTTATTAACTTGTCTGTTATGCTACCCTTAGTCAGTTACAATTATCACAAAATACAACCTGTACTGGGAAAAAGACAGAGAGAAATGGAGACAGAGAGACAGAGACACAGAGATAGAGAGAGGTGGTGTAATTCTATCCTAATGTCCCAGTCTAGTCTAGTCAGTGTGTACCCTGAAAACACTAAGGGGTTGGCCTGGTGTGCTGTTGTTGGTTCAAGTTTCAAAGTAAATAAGCATGCCAGAGTGATGTTTTAACAAGAACATTCCAATTCAAAAAATATACTTTACAAGAAAGTCACTTAGATACATTCTTTTGCATGAATCTTTTTTTTTTAATTTTAATGTTTATTTTCAGGAGAGACAGAGCATGAGCAGGGGAGGGGCAGGCAGAGAGAGAGGACACAGAGTCCAAAGCAGGCTCCAGGCTCTGAGCGGTCAGCACAGAGCCCAACGTGGGTCTTGAACTCACAAACTATGAGATCATGACGTGAGCCGAAGTTGGATGCTTAACCGACAGAGCCACCCAGGCGCCCCAACTTTTGCATTAATCTTATCTACAAATAATAGATATACGTACCAAGTGCCTACTTTCAGTGTTCGAACGTCTTCCCAGTCCCGGTTTAGGTGAACATGCTCCCTACATGTCAGTTCTCCAGCCTGGCCTTTCCACTCTGCATGAAGTGACCTGGTGCACTCCTCCTCAGGCAGCCTCAAACGCCATGTCTGTTTTTTTCCACATGACTTCTCTAAAAAGTGCTGGCCTACCCTGCCAACTGCTGGGTTTCAGAATGGCCCAAGGAACACCATCTGAGCTGCTGTTTATGAAATTACTAAACAAAAATATGACTGAAAGTGCTTACTTCTTATTCTTTTGTTATGGTAGAACACATTATATAACACGGTAGCAAAAGTACTGGTCATCTGAAGAAAAATCAAGGCTTCAAGCTAAAACTCTCATTCCAGCTAGCACCCTGCTTGTAAAAGCCTTCACCATTAAACTTAGGCTCTGAGTTTATATTTCTCCCAGTTTATATTGCCCTTGGATAGTTCAAATAAAATACAGGACCATCCAGTTAAATCTGAATGTCAAATCAACATGGAATCTTTTAGTATAAACATGTCTCAAAAAATACTGCATTTTGTACTAAACTTTTATACTAAAAAACCCATTCCTTATTTATCTGAAATCCAAATTTAAGTTGGTGTCCTATATTTTTATTTACTAAATATGGCAACTCGCAGCCCCACCTCCACTATGATGATGAGCAAAATCGACATGCACATAAAGAACACACTAACTGTTATAGCCTCTTTTGATTTGCTGGCTCTGAATTTATCCCTTTAGAATATACACCATGTAGCTAACAGAACAAACTGTGAGAATAAGCAGGATGACATTATAGGGATAACCTCCCTTTCTGCAACTGGGAAATGGAAAGGGTTGAACTAGATCTAAAATTCCATCAAACCACTGAATTATTAACAAGCCTTCACCTATATCAAAGTTAATCATCAATATCTGAAATTCTCATGTCTCCTGGAGGAAGTTTCCTCACCAAAAGACAAAAAAAAAAAAAACACAAAAAAAACCCCCAGAAACCCCAGTTGACTCAATTTGTCATCCATTTCTATTTCTCTTTCAAAAGCATTTCCTGAGGGGCGCCTGGGTGGCTCAGTTGGTTAAGCATCTGACTTTGGCTCAGGTCATGATTTCGCAGTTCATGAGTTTGAGCCCTGCGTCAGGCTCTGTGCTGACAGTCCCTCCCCCCCACTCACTCTCACTCTCTTTCTCTCTCTCTGTCTCAAAAATAAACATTAAAAAAAAGAAAGAACAAAAGCATTTCCTGAAACCTATATTCTCGAAACTCAGCAATAATAATAATTTCTCTGTACAGTGGCCTGAATGTTCACCGATATTTGCCACCTTCTATTGATTCTGTCCACAGTCTACTCTTGCAGAAATGTTCAAGGTTGCAGAAACTAGTGGTCCCTCATAGTGATCACACCAGGGGCCATTATCACATGTGGTGCTCCCTACTGTACTGTTTACCAAAAGGTCATATTATTTTAGCAGAATATCCAAATCTATTCTAAGATGGAGCTGTGTCATGATCTTATCAAGTCAGGAAGGAAGGAACAGCAGACCTCTAATTCAGGCTGACCAAAGACAACCTAGAAGTATTAACATTAATTATAAGAAATGGGATAAGATTTATGTCCTTCTGTATATCCAAATTTGGTTCTATTCAAAGAGCCTCAAGTAACCAATGTTGTTACCTGTGATTACAGATTGCATTTAACTCAGTCCTATGTGTTTAACAAAAACCACTGACCATATAAGAACAAATGTCTCCCATGTTTTGTTTCGCCCAAATCATCCTCCCTGCTTTAAATGTTTTGGTTTGGGCAATTACGCTAATTACATTGGCAAACTGTGGCCCAAGGGCCAAATCTTGCTCTCTGCTTATTTTGTAACAGAAGTTTTACTGGGCTACAGCCATGCCCATTTATTTATGTACTGTCTATGGCTGCTTTCACACGACAACAGCAGAGTTGAGTAGTTAGTGACAGACCATATGGCTCATGAACCCCCCAAATATTTACTATCTGGCCCTTTACAGAGTTTGCTAATCTCTGCTAATCCCTTGCAGTCTCCAAGTGTCCAGGGAGCATTTTTGGTGTAGGAGCTCCTATGGCCACGAGTAGTTCCAATAGGACACCGCTCTTCGGCCTCACACATTCTTGAAGATCCAAAGGAGAAACACACAAGCATGGCCATATGAGAAAGCACATGACTTTCTGCTCCGAGCATTTCACAACATGAAACTACACCATGACAAGCATGTGCACAGTATGGTTGCCGCCACCATTATTTGTGGTGTGATGAGGAAAATGCAGTGGGGCAGGAATACAGAAATTGTCTCCATTTGGTGCCAGTGTCTATGAAGGTACTGTCGCTGTTGTAGCAATTTAGAATTTAAATCAACACAGTTCTCCTGTGACTTCGCTGCTTTAGGCAGGAAGGGCGCGTGATCAGAAAGAAAAGAACAACTGCCTTCAAAACCGAAACTACTCTGAGCCATAAAAGAGCCGTCCATAGATGCCTTGGAGGACAGACTGCCAGAATAACATATTATGGTCTCTGAGAGGCCCTTGCTGAATACCACCTCCTCTGCAGTAATCAGGCATGAAGGGCCCCTTGTAATCTCCTTTCTGCTCCACGGAAAGCCCTTGTAAGCAGAAATGGCACACTCACAGTTAATGAAATTTTATGCCATAGAAAATTAAACACAGACATTCCTCTAGTTGAGAGGAGCAGGAAGGAAAAAAACTCACAGTAACTGGTTCTAAGTTTGACTTCACAATATTGACAGAGTAGATGGTTTACCAAATAAAAACTTTAAGAACTGGGACTAATTCAATCCTTCAACCCCTCTTAGGGATCACAATGGGCTCCCACTGGTACAGAAGCAGAACTGTGGTTCTTTCTTCCATCCTTTGAATCTTACTCCTCCATTGTGTACCATCGTCCACTCCCTGAGCCCACCACTCCCTTGTTTACGTAAAGGTGGGTCCCTGCCTGAGGTTCTTAGGCTCCTGCTGGAAAACACAGAAAATCAACCACAAGCCCACACCCCTGGACAGAAGAGAGACATCCCAGCTCATTTCACTTTCAGGTGCAGCCAGAGCTCAATATGTTTATGCCTTTTTAAATTCTGATATTTGAAGAATGCCTACCATGTGCCAAGGATAGTCCTTCCGGTTGAGGTTCAAGGGTGAAAAAATAGACACAGATGCAACCTTCTCAGAGCATTGACAGGTGAGGGGATGGTGGGGGGGGGGGGGGGAGCAGTTATCAGATAAATAATCCCACAGAGTGTCAGCTTATATTATAAATGTGTCTAAGTCTAGGATTATGAGTCTATACCTTGTGTTCAGTGCCATGAGGGTATGAATAGCAGGAGTCTGAGAATATAAAGGGGGATCCTCATTCACGATCTGGGGAAGCTGCTGTTCTACAGAAGTGACATTTAAAATGAAACCAGGGGTAGGAGATCTTCAGGTGAAGAATGGAGCTGAGGAGCAGTTTGGGCAGAAGGAAGGGCAGGTGCAGGCACCCCAAGGAAGAGTGTGGCCTAGTCAAGGGAGGTGAGAGTGAGGCTGGGAAGAGAAGAGGTGGCCTTCTAAGTCAAAGTAGGGGGTTTTGTTCATTTTAAGTACAATGGGAGGCTGCAAACAGGGCAGTGAAGGATTAGATCTGCATATTTAAAAGACCACCCTTGGGGTGCCTGGGTGGCTCAGTCTATTAAGGATCCGACTCTTGGTTTCGGCTCAGGTCATGATCTCACAGTTCACGAGTCTGAGCCCTACGTGGGGCTCTGCATTGACAGCGTAGAGTCTGCTTGGGATTCTCTCTCTCTCTCTCTCTCTCTCTCTCTCTCTCGGCCCCTTCCCTGCTTACTCTCTCATGTGCTCTCGCTCTCTCTCTCACAAAATAAATAAACATAAAAAATAAAATAAAATAAATAATAAAAGACCACCCTGTGGGTGAAGACTAGTCCAGAGGAGCAGGAACAGAAGCAGGGTTAGGCATGGCTGAGGAAGGAGGTGCCAGTGGCCTGGTTTGGCAGGGGGGTGGGGTGGGTGCACAGTAGTGTGCAGAACAGTGGCATGACTCAAGCTATATTTGGAAAACAGGATCAACAGGAGATACTGACAAATGAAGGAGAAACAGGTACTAAGGATGCCTCCCAACTTTCTGGCATGGGCTCCTGGGTAGATACGCACCATTTACCAAGATAAGAAATGCTTCGGGAAGACACTGTAGGGTGAAGCATCAAGAATTCCATTTCATAAACCACACAGCTTACCTGTAAGGAGCACGGTAAGATTTACTAGCTTCTATTTACTAGCTTCTACTAGCTTCTATGTTCTGTTTCCATCACCTGTATAATGGGAATTAGGGCAAACCCATGTGGCTGTTGTGATGATAAAAAGGGCAAATGCATTTAAAACATTTGGCATGATTCCTGGCACACAGTAATGTAAAAACAAACAAACAAACAAAAACATTAGCAGCTAGGGCTTTTTTTTTTTTTTTTTTTTTTTTTTTTTTTTTTTTTGGCACTGGAAGTTTGAAATGTCTTACCAGTGACCTTGGGCAAGATGTCCAGTAGGCAGTTAGATAGCTCAGCTCTGCAGCTCAGAACTCTCTCCTGCTGGGAGAGTGGGAGGGATGATAAATGTTCAGTGCTGCTATGAGATTATGAATCAAACACCTTATTACAGATTTTATAATAGCAGCTGGAGATTTACTTATAAATTGACTAAAAGGTCAGTATCTGGTATCATCAGCATATACATGGTACCCAGAGTTACAGAAGATAAGAGTAATTTGATGCAGAAGTGAACTCTTAGGGAGGAAAACAGAGGGGTCAAGGAATGAGCCTGTAGGGAGTTACTTAAACACAAAACAAAGATGAAAAGTTGAAGGAAAGTAAATAGACATAAAAAGCATCTGTACATTTTATTCTATTTCTCCAAGCAGAAAAATGGTAATCTTAAAAAAGAGAGTAACTCCTTACAGACTGAAGTATATACAAGGATATGTTTGCAAGGATATTCATTCATTGTAATGCTATAATAGCAAAAATGACCTCAAGCAACCTAAATCAATAATAGCAGACTGATTTAGGTAAAGTATGGCACATCTATGTAAAGAAAAATGTATAGCAATAAACATCATCCCATAGATAATGTATTGGAAAAGCGTCCACATTTTACTGGCATGCCAAAAAAGTAGGTTACAAACTTGTATGCATAATATACAATAGAAAAAAAAATCAGCAGAGCAAACAATACCAGAAAATCGATAACAGTTGATTCTAGATAATGAGATTTCAGATGATTTTCTTTTTTTGTACTTTTTTTTCAAAATATCAGCATGAGTAAATGTTAATTATGTAGACAGAAAATGAAACAAAGCAGAGAACTCTGATTTCTCCCTCCAAAATACCTGACACTTTTAGTCCTCAAATCTCCAAAGGAAATGCTCACGAAAAACTCTAAGACTGAAGTCTTGATACAAATGTCTCCATCACCATCCTCACAGTAAAAGGAACGTGACACTGTTGTATACATGGAGAGCGATATTTACTGATCCTTCCATAATGAAACATTCCCGACCAGTGGCTATGCTTTTCTAAGCCTAAAACAACCAACATCACAGTTACAAAATAGATAACATTCTTTGTTGAATCTTCAACAGTATGCACCAAGAGACGATCACAGGAAAAATTTCCTTTCATTATAAGAAGATAAAGCCACACAAACTTTCAGTCTGTACATATTTACATACCATCACAGTCACGACCAAACCTGAAATTTCTTTGAAAGAAACATTAAATATTTTCAGAGGGCCTTTACTTCCCCACAGGACTTTAAAAATTTATCAAGAAAACTTACATCACCTCTCTGCTAAACCATAAATAAGCTTCATAATAGCAGATTAAACTTCCTCTGATGTAAGCAAAAGAAGAAATTCTCCTTAAATCCTAGTTCTTGGTATCTGTGCAATCTTGACCGAGTTACTTAGATTTTCTGAGTCTCAGTTTTCTCATCTAAGAGTAGGGGGAGGGGTGCTGGGATGGCTCAGTGGGTTGAGCTTTTGACTTCCCCTCAGGTCAGGATCTCTCTGTTCAGGTTTGTGAGTTCAAGCCCCGCATGAACTCCCTACTGTCGTTGGGACTCCCTACTGTCGTTGTGGAGCCCGCTTCAGATCCTGTGTCCCCCTCTCTTTCTGCACCTCCCCAGCTGACTCTCTTTCTGTCAAAAATAAAAATAAATAAACATTTAAAAAAATAAATAAAATAAAATAAAATAAAATAAGAAACTGGGGGGAATGTAACTTTCCCTGAGAAGCTTTCCAGTTTAGAGGACCATGGTGGCTGCATGGATCCCAATCTCTCTACACCTTCTTCCCAAAAGACTACAAAATCAACAAGATGACAAACCTCCTCACAAGACCCAAGCCATTTGTTACGATTAGGGACACAAAATACCACATACTTCAAATTACCCGTATCAAAGGGAATACCAATTTCCAAAAAGAGCTTCTGCTGCTGCTGCAAACCAGTGAGCGTGAGGAGAGGCAACTGTGAAAAGGAAAACAGGGGCACAGAGAGGACTTGGAAGAAGCCCAGACAACATCACCCCCCCAAGAGGGAAAGTCCTGTACCAAGTTCCACGTATCCCACACAGGCCTGAGACCTGGGAGTTCTCAGCACCAGCTCCATGTGAGGAAAGCACTAGGTGAGAGAGACCACAGGCTTCAGAGAAGTGTTGCTTCTGGGAGAGAAGGAACTAGAGGCTCTCTGTGCCTCTGCTATGGCAGAGAAGGAACAGAGAGAGAGTAAGAATCCTGCAACACACCATCCACCACCACTGTCACACACTGAAGAAACAGCACCTCTGACAGAAATGAGAGCTCCTGAACCAAGAAAAGCACCGCTGAAATGCTTAGGAATAGAACAATGTCAGAACCAAACCACGTAGCTGCTGAAAATTCTCCCCACCGAAAACCACGAAGCAGAAGGAAACTCTAGCAACACTCCAAACTGAATTAAATATCCTCATCACACAAGCATTTGGAGAACTGAAAACACACCTAGAATCAGACATACAAAAATTAACAACAGAAATGGACGAGGACAGAAAAGGAAGAAATGTGAGGAGAGTCGACTGAATTCAAGAAAGAAAGCAAAGAAAGAGACAGAAGAACTTTTTCGTCAGAACTGAGAAGTTCTAAGGTGCCCAAGAGAAAATAGATGTGAGTTGAAATTCAATAAGGAACATGGAAGAAAAATCTAAAAACAGCAAAGTAAAAGAAATGGACATGCGTGATAAATGGCGAGGAGCTGGGTACACAACAGCACAGGGGCAGGTCACAGGGAGATAAAGTTGATCAGCGAGACTGAACTGGATTCATTCATTCCGCACACACTTCTGAGCGTCTAAGCATGGAGGACACAGTTGCTGGTGGCTGTCAATGGCAATGGCTCTCGCCCTGCAGGGAGGACAAATGCGGAGTCGGGGACCTTTAGTAAGGAGAGTGATATAATCAGACTAAACTGTACAGGAGGTAACTCTAGAAGCGGAATGGAGGAGGTTATAGAGTGTGGCGAGACTGAAAGGGAGGCTAATTAGCGGGCCGTAATAAATAATTCTGAGATAAAAGCATCAAGGTTTCCTGATGATCCCATACAAAGAAGACACCAAAGCTTCTATTTTGGGAAGCTAGAGAATGGCTCCATAGTAGGTGGAAAGAATATCTGCTCCATGCTGGGCACTGCGAGATATGATCTAGAGACTCGGTGGGACTGTAGGAGGGGGCAGGAACTGGAGATCCTGGGGGTGGTCATCTCTCTGGTGACGGGGTGGCTGCTGGACATTTAGAAATGGACCATGAGTAATTGAGTGCTCGTGTCTACAAGGACCATGCAACAACTCTGGAAGTTTCAAATTTTAAGGGGCAGAAGTGGAGGAAGAGTACCAGAAGACAAAAATAGCAGCAGGAACGTGGCCAAAAGAGAAGGTGCCCAGAAGCCACCAGAGGAGACATTCTGGAAATGGCAGCTGGTCCCCAGAGGCAGACTGTACAGACACCACAGAGAGTGAGGGCTCAAAAACAGGAACCTCAGACACCACTGGTGATCCTACTGAGAAACCGTTTCAGGTTGAGGAGTGAATGGCATTCATAAAGGAGGATCAGGAAATGCACTCACGGTGAAGGGAAGAAAAACAGAACGGCCAGTGGTAAGGTCAAAACTGCACAAATACCAAAAAGAGGAGATAGGTGATAGCGCGAGGAGAGAGGAAGGAGCCACGGTCAGAATGGATGCTGCAAAGGTAGCTTTCAGGGTCCCTTCCAAAACTGTGACAGCAAGGAGTGCAGACGCCGTGTGGAGACCTCACTTAGGCCAGCATCCCAGTGGCAACGTGAATGGCTTTTCCTTCTTTGAATCCCTCTAGGGTGTACTGTGGAATTCGAGGCTGGGGGCTTAGAGTCTAAGACACAGCTGGGTGCGCCAGTTCTGACACTCCCCACTTGTTCCCCTGGGAACAAACACATCCTAACTTATCCGAAGCTCAGTTTACCCATCAGTAAATTAGGTGTGACAATACCAGTCACACACACCCCGACCTACTTCATAGTGTCAGTGTGAGGTCTCCAAAACACGCTATTTGTGTGGATGTACCCTGAAGGCAGACCAGCCCTGTGGCATAAATTAATGGATCTAATTATTCCACATATACTTGTTTCTTGCTAGAGGTAATATTTACTTATTCTGTGTGCATCCCACACAGGGTCTGACACAGTATTTTGTACAGGTGTTTATCACACACTTGAACTAAGAACCAACCTTGTCTTCATGAAGGGCATATGGCTGAACTGCTTTCTATGTCCCACACCACAGCACATGAAACCATCATCTCTAAACCTGGGGTAGGTTCCCAGCCTGAGTTTTTAGTGAAGACTCCTAGCACACTGAAACGGAGTTCAACTACATACACTTTGTAACAGCATTTCCAAATGAGCACAAGTACAATTATGAAAAGGTTGCCGTATGTTACACTGATTTTTTTTTTTAATTAAGAAGAAAACAGTAAGATATCATGTTCCAAGCGCATGTAGCCATTGCATCTAGAAAAGGCACCTAGAGAAAATCAACCACCACATCCGAGCCGAGCCAGGAGGCAGGGTCTGCCCACATGGCTCTCACATGGTTCTACAGAAACCCGCGAGCAGTGGGAGACAAGCTTGAATTCTGTGGCATCATCGAGTAAGAAGCTGCGGCAGTCAAATCCATCATGTCATGTCTCATTTGCATCCCCGTTACCTCTGAAACGGAGCATACTCTGGAAAAGTACATTTTAATATGGCTGATACAGCCTTACCTACCATTCAATCAAGATCTTTTTATTACAGAGATAATATTACACCTGTAACTTAGCACTTTGGTTGGGGTGGGGGGAGGATTACACATGTAGAGAAAATACATTTTTTTTTTCACTACCAAAGAAGCAAATTATTTTTGCTGAACTACATAGTACAGTAAAGTTCATACATTTTAAACAACCTAGATAAAGTCTTTTTTTCCATTTGAGGCAAGTCTCAGTAGTGATTTAAAATTAAATTGCTAACCAAGTGTCAGGAACCATGAAATAAGCATAAGCAGTAGTCTCCCTCCGAATAGCAGACACCCGGATATTCAGAATCACGTGAAAGTATAAAAGCATATAGTAGGGGCGCCTGGGTGGCTCAGTCGGTTGGGTGTCCGACTTCAGCTCAGGTCATGATCTCACAGTCCATGGGTTCGAGCCCCGCATCAGGCTCTGTGCTGACAGCTCAGAGCCTGGAGCCTGCTTCAGATTCTGTGTCTTCCTCTCTCTCTGCCCCTCCCCTGCTCATACTCTGTCTCTCTCTGTCTCAAAAATAAATAAAAACATTTAAAAAAAAAAGCATATAGTAGTAGCACCATCTATTGAACACCTTCAATTCAAGAAAGCTACCTACTTCCTTTTTACACCCAAAGGGAAAATGTTAGGACTGTGATATTATTATTATTCTCTTATTATAAAAAGACACTCATTTATTCATTCATGCAATGCACTGAGCCCCTATTATGTGTCAGACAAAGTGCTAGGAGCTGGGAATGTGGTGTTAAAACAGACTTGTCCTTGCTCTCATGGATCTATGGTCTAATGAGAGAGACCAAAATAAATGAATGAATGGATAAATAAATAAATAAGTAGCTAAGCATATGATTATAAATTTTAAATGCTAGAAAGAAAAAAGTTATACTACTATAAAAAAAAAAAATGAGAGGGACCTAACTTAACTTGAAAGGAGGAGAAGGCTTCTCAGAGGAACTAGCATTTATGCTAACACTGAAGTCAAAGAGGGAGAGGAGGGGCACCTGGGTGGCTTGGTCAGTTAAGCGTCTGACTTCAGCTCAGGTCATGATCTCATGGTCCATGAGTTCAAGCCCCGCGTCGGGCTCTGTGCTGACAGCTCAGAGCCTAGAGCCTGTTTCGGATTCTGTGTCTCCCTCTCTCTCTGCCCCTCCCCTGTTCATGCTCTGTCTCTCTCTGTCTCAAAAATAAATAAACATTAAAAAAAAAAAAAAGAGGAAGAGGAAGAGGATACTCCAGACAGGGGGAACAGCAGGTGCAAAGGGTCTCAGGCAAGAAAGAGTTGGACATACCAAGGACGAGAAAAAGACCAGTGGCATTTGGATGGAGTGTACGAGGGAGAGGAAGACACTAAATGAGGTGGTAGTTGTAGGCAAGAGCCAGATAATTTGGAATCAAATGAAATCTTTGGGTTTTGTTTTGTTTTCTAAGAAGAGGATAAGTTTGGGATGCATTCTAGAGATGGGTGGATAGGACTGTTCAATACGGGCAGGGAGAGCGGGAGGGAATAGGACGTCAAAGGTGATCCTGTCTCTGGCTGGAGCAAGTGACTGAATACAGGTCTCATACAAAGACAGGGACACAGTGGGAGGCAGAGGCTTAGCTGCTAAGTAAGGGATCAAAAGACTGGTTTTGGGGCGCCTGGGTGGCGCAGTCGGTTAAGCGTCCAACTTCAGCCAGGTCACGATCTCGCGGTCCGTGAGTTCGAGCCCCGTGAGTTCGAGTCAGGCTCTGGGCTGATGGCTCGGAGCCTGGAGCCTGTTTCCGATTCTGTGTCTCCCTCTCTCTCTGCCCCTCCCCCGTTCATGCTCTGTCTCTCTCTATCCCAAAAATAAATAAAAAACGTTGAAAAAAAAAAATTTAAAAAAAAAAAAAAGACTGGTTTTGCCCAAAACGTTAAGAAGTTAAATGAGACCTCCAGACGGGAAAGTCAAGTAAGTGGTGGGATTAAATGAAACAGAAATGTAAGGCGTGTGCCATTTCACTCTTGACAATCTAGATTAGTAGCTCAACTTGTCCAGCCTTCTTGGAACGAGTCATTCCCACCTTCTTACTTGCCTCTGGATACAGTCCATTACCATGCCAAGGAGCGGGCCAATGAGAGGGGAAAACAGATCTTTCCTAAGAACTGTGAACAGTGCTCATTCTCAATTATAGCAATTTACATTCTAAGAAAGCAGAGAAGTCTTTGTAAAAAACCCAGCATAAAGTGTTACAGACTTTGTAAACTTTTATATATGCAATCAGTTTCATATATCTTATAAAGTATATACTTACATGAATATATTAATAAATTACACAAAATACATATGAAAATAATTTCAACAATATTCTTATATAAACAAATTTTATATAAGAGAATACACATGCATTTCTGAAGACTTTCTGTGGTTCATATATTATGCATATTGTTTCACAGCTATCATAATAAAATCTTAAAATTATTTTTTAACATTTAAGACAAGACTTAGATTAAATGAGTTCATCTACTATTTCTTTGATAAAAACTTAGGGCATCAATATCCTCACATTTTGGCCAACTTGTCGTATTTTGAAAAGCACTGCAAGATGGTATGGAATCACTTATTGTATCAAGCACTGATTCATGGTTTCAGGTTGTAAGGGACTCCTAGCCCGTATCTGATCCCTGCGTTGACCTCTGTTTTTCAACCAGATTGCTGTGATTCAAAATTCTCTGTTCATTCAAAGTTTCCACCAATTTCCTAAGAGGAAAAACTGCAGAAGCAGGCTCACCACGCTCGACTTCTGGCAGGGCGACATTTAACACAGGCAAGACGGCCAAATAAAAAGATGACGTCATCCACATCTGCTGATTCACGCGGAAAGGGGGGTATTAGGAGGAGCAGACAGTGAAGCCAGGAGCGATACGGGAATTGTGATTACATTTTACTGGAAAGTAGGATTCTGAGCTGGACAACTGCTCAAAAAGGTTACTGGTAGCCAATGAAGAAAGAAAGGAAAGGCAGCTATTTTGTGAAATGAGATCAGAAGAGTCAAATAGTGTTGGTTAAGCAGGCAAGCAAAAGGCACAGTCTTAGCTGTGAAAGACTGAGACCAAGTGTTCCCTTTTCCTTCTCTGAGTGCACATTTCCCACATCGAACCCACTTAAAAACACAGCTTCTCAAGAAGCTGATTACAGTAAGGTAATCAGTTACTGAACCCAAATGAGGACACTGCCTGACAAATATGAATGGGCCAATGGGGAAAATTACGAATGACAGTGGTATAGAAATAATAATAGCAATTATTGGGGCACCTGAATGGCTCAGTCAGTTAAGCATCTGACTTCAGCTCAGGTCATGATCTCACGGCTCATGAGTTCGAGCCCCACGTCAGGGTCTGTGCTGATAGCTCAGGGCCTGAAGCCTGCTTCAGATTCTGTGTCCCTTTCTCACGCTGCCTCTCCCCCACTCATGCTCTGTCTGTCTGTCTCTCTCTCTCTCTCCCAAGAGTAAACATTAAAAAATATGAAAAATAACAAAAATAATAGCAATATTAACAGTGACTTTTATTAAGTAATTACTATGTGACTAGTTCTCCGCCAAACACTTTTTAAATTATTAGTTTTAATTGTGGTTAAAGACATAACATAAAATTTGCCATCTAAATTATTTTTAATTATATGGTGCAATGGTGTTAAGCACATTTACATTTTGGGCAATCATCACCACCATCCACCTCCTCTTTTCATGTTGAAAAACTCAAATTCTGTACCCATTAAACAATATCCCCCCCACCATTCCCTTCTCTCCTGAATCCCTAACAACCACCACACTACCTAAGAATTATGATTTCAGGGGCACCTGGGTGGCTTAGTCAGTTAAGTGTCTGACTCTTGATTTTGGCTCAGGTCATGATCTCATGGTTTGTGGGATCGAGCCCCTCCACAGGCTCTGCGTACTGACAGTGCAAAGCCTACTTGGCTACTCTCTCTCCCTCTTTTTCTGTCCCTCCCCAACTCATGCTGTCTCTCTTTCTCAAAATAAATAAACTTAAAAAAAAAAGAATTATGATTTCATAAGTATAGCCAATAATATACTTCTTCTATTTGAATCCACACGTTTGCAGGGTATCTTTTTCAACTAAGACAACATTAAAATCAAGAATCTAAATAAACTGTACTTAGACTTCAGTATAACAAATATTAAATCTCGATTTTAAAAATGAAGTATATTAAGTTATTAATGTTTTAAAGAACAAAACAGTTTTGGGGTGTCTGGGTGGCTTGGTCGGTTAAGCATCTGACTTCAGCTCAGATCATGATCTCGTAGTCTGTGGGTTCGAGACCCACATCAGGTTCTATGCTGACAGCGTGGAGCCTGCTTGGGATTCTCTCTCTCTCTCTCTCTCTCTCTCTCTCTCTCTCTCTCACTCTCTCTCCCTCCCTCCCTCCCTCCCTCCCTCTGTCTCTCTCTCTCTGCCCCTCCCTGACTTGAGCTTTCTGTCTCAAAATAAATAAGCTTAAAAAAAAAAACAAAACAATGGTTTATTGTAAAATTTTAAGTATTAAGTTCATCTTTCCTAACCTTTGTAAAATTTCTACTTCATGTTCTAAAACTTAATACTATGTGTGTGCATAAAATTTATTAATAAATATCATACTCTGGATATGACATGCACAAAAACTTTTTAGTGATGTGGTGTACAACCAAAAGCATTTGGGGAGCCACTAATACAAAGGACTGTGGTCCCATTAATGGGAATCAATGAAAGGAGGGAAGGCAAGGAGCTTGTTTTTGAACATGTTGAAATATATTGAGTTAGTGTGTCAGGTAGAAGATCAGATGGACACACCCACAAGGCAAAAGGACATGTAAGCCTAGAGTGAGGCTGAGAGACGGAATCTATATTTAGAAGTCATCTGCATAGCAGTGACCAGAAGAGACATGAGAAGAGATGAGAACCATGAAAAAGAATACAGCAGAGGCCTACACAGAGAGCAGTCCCTATATTTAGAAAGTCTAGGAGAAAGGAGATCTAAAGGAGACAGGGAGCTAAGAAGAAAGCCAAAAAGAATACATAAAATGGAAACCAAAAATGAGGACACAGTGTCAAAAGTTTCAGAAAACTGAGGAACCGAGAAAAGGCCACTCACTGGGTTTGGCTGCCAGGAGGTCACTTCATTCCTCTGAGAGCATTGTCAGTAAGGGGTAGTGTCAGAAGTCTGATTCAGATCTGACTGGGTGGTGAGGGGGTGGAGATAAGAATTGAGTGGTCCACAGGGAAACTTGGTGATGATGGAAATGAAAAGAAGAGCAGAAGAACAATGGATGGATTGGCCTGGTTGCAAGAATTTCTTAGGTGTTGGTTCTCAACCAGGGGCAATTTTGCCCCTTGAGAGATATTGGCAATGTCTGGGGACACTCCAGAGTGCTACTGGCTATCTGGTGAGTAACGGCCAAAGTTGCTGCTAAACATCTTACAATACACAGGACTGACCCCTACCACAAAGAATCATCCAGCACGAAATGCTGATGTTGCCCAAAATATCAACGGCCAATCACTGAGAAATCCTACTCTAAAAGATCAGAAAGATCTGAGCGTTTTCACATCGTAAGAAGCTATGAAATTTAAGTTACAAAAAACGGAAGGATGTAATGACAAATCAGGGTCTCAAAAGAGTGGAAGGTATTTGATTAAGGGCAGAAGCAGGTAGATGAGCACTGGAAAAGAGAAGACCTTCCCAAGTTGTTTGAAACAGGGAATGGAAGCAGAGACAACAGTAAATACAGAGGATTGGAGACCAAAAAGATGAAAGATGAAAGTTAAGGGAACTCATATTGGATGGCCTTGATCTATCTCCTTAGAAAAATCAGCAGCAGGAACTGCATAATATGGGGGTGGAAGTAGGGTCCTGAGAGGAAAAAACACTTGGAACAGCCCCTATGTGGGTGAAGCAGTTAGAGGAACACAAAAGGCTTACCAAGTACCTATGAGGAATTGGTAGGAGAAAAAAAAAAAAAAAAACCAACTCAGTTTCCTGAATATTTACAGAAAAAAAAAAAAAAAGTCATTTATCCTTAGAGCAAAAGATAAGAGAGTAACATCAGGGTTTTCTCAAGGTCAGGACTGACCAGATAACTCAAGAAGAGGACAAAAGCTAACCTAGACTAGACAGCTCTGCTGAACTGGCTTACTTGAGGTCCACACCAAGGCAATGAAATCTAAACCAGATGAACTGAGAAGACAGAAAGGAGGCTGGGCACAGGTTGGGTAGGAAGAAGACTGAACAGAAAAGGAGTGATAGGAAGCCAAGGTCAAGATGGTAATTCTGAGGTCTCAGATCTTGGATGATAAATTGTTTCAAATCATGATGAGGTCCAAGACAAAGGCATGCCTGTAAATGGCTGTAGACTATTTTTGACATCTAAGGGTGGCAGGGAGGACCCGGGCTTCCTATATCGCACCATCCTTAATATATTCCTACCAGCGTCAGTTTTTGGTGACCACTTAACAACAGGTCTCTGTTTAGGTGCACCAATCACACTGTCACTAGGTCCCCTTGTACATCCCACAGCACATGTCAGTGACGTGACCATATGAAGTTAGTAAAGACTGTGTCACCGGGGCTGGCTGGTAGAAATCGAATCTCTTTGACATCAAACTCTTCTAAGAGTTGCACATTGAAAAAGATTCTATCATGATATGGTAGCACATAATAGTCCTTATTACAGGATGGACATCATGGCCTACAGCTATCACTATTCTTTACTGTGGTAACAAGTGAATCCAACTTTACAACCAAGACAAAATTAGCTTTCATTCTTGCCTCTAAACTCTAATTGATCGTACTGTCCGAAGACACAAACACCGGTAAGGGCTATTTCCTAAACTTAGCATTTTCTTCCAAGATCAAGATACAAGAAACAAATTTATATTTTGCCCTCATTTCAGCTGCTATGTTTTAACACAAGGCCTGTTACAGCATGCCCTATAATTTTAAAGGGGCAATTTAATTTTTTGAGAGAGAGAGAGAGAGAGAGAGAGAGAGAGAGAGGGAGTATGCACACAAGTAACGGGGTAGGGGCAGAGAGAGAAGGAGAGAGAGAATCCCCAGAAGTTTCCGTGCTGTCAGTGCAGAGATCAGCACGGGGCTCAATCCCATGAAACCATGAGATGATGATCTCAGCCAAAATCAAGAGTTGGACGCTTAACTAACTGAGCTACCCAGGTGCCCCAGGACAATTCAATTTTTAAGGGACTGTAGCAAACAGAAACATGGATTGAACAGAGCAAATGACTCAGAAGAACACACAAAAGGAGAGTTTAATTTATTAAATATTAAATAAAGAAGACTTGCCTAACTACTTCAAACAAATGATATAAAATTGAAACATTCTAAAACTGATATTTTAATAAGGTTCTAATTACATTCCAAAATCAAATAAATATCCAGACATGAAACTGCCATTTTTCAGAGGGCCATTAGAGACATCCCACAAATAGTTCTTTATGCTAGTGAAAAAAATACTTTAAAAATGTTTAAAAAGCAACAAAATATCTAAATATTAGGTTGTTAAAACATAGAAATCTTGGTGTTCATCAAGTGTTGTGAATTTTTCTCCAAATAGAGGTTATATCAAATTATCTGCTCTAATGAAAGGAAGAGGAGGTAAAAAATAAGACCAAATAGCAAAAGAAACAAATAATCCCAAGATTATTTATGTAACTACATCCCTCCCCTCTCCTGCCTCCCCCCAAATATGATATAACTAAGTAATTTCAAGCATCAGGACCAATGTCTTGCCTTTTTGACAGACAATGTATAAATAATAATTAGGATGGCCCTTATTCTACTGCATCCTATTAACAGGGGTCCAGGAAAGTAACATCTAACCAATAATCTTTTAATCATTTATTAAAGACTTTCTCTGTACAGCAGCAGAGAGTATCCAGCAGGGCACCTAATCCAGAGTTCGTCAGAGGGTTGGTGTGGACGTTATCCACATGTATTTGATAATGCAAGTGGTAAAAATGAATGGGGGGAGTCACAGACAAAGTAGAGAAAGAAGAAAAAAGACTCAAGGCCAAACTCTCTGAATCAGCAGTTCTCAGATCTTAGGGAGTTTCTAAAATTGACAGACTATCAGACCCCATCCCTAAGAGTGTGATTCAGAATGTATGGGGAGAGGCCCAAGCACATGGGCTTTATAGCAAGCATTTGAGATGATGCCAAAGCAGGTACTGTTTGGACATGCTTTTGAGAAATACAACCCTAGACCATAAAAAGAAAAAAAAATTGATAAATGGGACCTTATCAAAATTAAAAACTTTTGCTCTACAAAAATATCCCATGATGGGGCGCCTGGGTGGCTCAGTCGGTTAGGCGGCCGACTTCGGCTCAGGTCATGATCTCGCGGTCCGTGAGTTCCAGCCCTGCATCGGGCTCTGTGCTGACAGCTCAGAGCCTGGAGCCTGTTTCGGATTCTGTGTCTCCCTCTCTCTGACCCTCCCCTGTTCATGCTCTGTCTCTGTCTCAAAAATAAATAAACATTAAAAAAAAAAAAAAAGTGGAAAACGAGTAAAAAAAAAAATATCCCATGAATAGAATGAAAAGACAAGTTACATACTAAAAGAAAATACCTGCATATCTGAAAAACTCTATGGATTGTACCAATGTTAATTTCCTGGTTTTGCTCTGTACTATAGTTAGGGAAGATGTTACCTTAAGGGAAAACTGAGTGAAAGGTACATGAGACCTCCTGTACATTTTTTGGTAACTTTCTGTGATTTCTAATTATCTCAAATAAAAAAGTTTAAAAAAAAAAGTAACTATCTATCTATAGCTATACAGCACTTTGGTAACATGCCAGTGGGTTATACTATAGCCTGAAATACCATTTATTTAACAGGACTGACATCCAGGAAAGTCGACAATTCACAACTTGTGAAATCTTCAGCGATGTTAACCTGCATTGGACACGTGTTCTCCTCCCGTTCCATAAGAATTCAGATGTAAGTGCAAAAGCTGCAATCGTTGTTATTGTCGTCATTATTGTTTTACTCTCCAAAGCAGTGTTACAACATGTACCATAGAAACTGAGTAAATGATATGACTTCAAATATATATTATAATTCACATTAAGAACTGTTAGGAAAATATGCATTTTCTCTTATTAATCTAATACTGAGTGAACATTATTTTTTGACTGTAGAAAGTTGGGGGGTGGGGGGGGTGCGGTGCCTGGGTGGCTCAGTCGGTTAAGCATCCGACGACTTTGGCTCAGTTCATGATCTCGTGGTCTGTGAGCCCGAGCCCCATGTCAAACTGTGCTGACAGCTCAGACCTGCTGGAGCCTGCTTCAGATTGTGTCTCCCTCTCTCTCTGCCCCTCCCCCACCCATAATCTCTCTCTCTCTCTCTCTCTCTCTCTCTCCCTCTCTCTCTCTCTCTCCCTCTCCCTCTCCTTCTCAAAAATAAATAAACATTAAAAAAATTAAAAATAAGACTATAGAAAGCTGAGTAAAGTAAGTTATAGAGAAAAGGAGAAAAACTAGTCCTAGAGAATTATTATTGTCTCAATAAAGTGTACCAGCAAGAGTACTTTCAGGGTCTTTAGAACGGCACCTACTGTGAATAATAATACTAATTAATTGCTGGTACTCATAAGGTACTGTACTTATATGTGTCAGATACTATGCTAAGCTTATCATAAGTGGATCATCTTAACACAACAACCCATGAAGTAGGTACTGTTATGAAAGATGGGAAAATAGGGAGCTTAATTAGCTTGTCCACGGTCAGATCTCTTACGAGGCCAAAACTCCTGCCGCCAACTACTGAACATTCAATTCCCATCTCTGCTCCCACATGTCATCACCACCTTTCCTCCCAGAGGGCAAGGGTCCCCCAGGACCGCTCTGAGAATGTGAGAGAAATTAAGGGTCCAGGGTTCTTGATGAGGTTTTTAATCTGACACTACACATTTTAACGACCAACTAAAGCAAGTAATAATATTCACCATAATTCCAATTCTTGTGGATGAATTTACATTGAAAACAGAACTGCCAGAAATGAAGGAGTCCCGCTCATATCCCATTGAGAAGCCTTAGCCAATTCTGAGGAAGTAGCCATGATAAAATAAGGCCAAGCAAAGCCAATGGAAATGGCCAAAGTTTCAAGAGAGCAAGGCCATTTTATAGGAATAAGAAATTCATCAATACAACTAGTTGTTGTCTAATTTCACTTTTACCGTGTATTTCATTGCTGAAGGCAATTCAAGGATTCCCTGTATTTTCTCGCCTTTTTTTTTTTTTTAAACAGGAGAGGTCCTGATTTCACATCTACCCAAAGAATGAAGGAACAACACTTCTTATTTCTACACTCTTAATATTAAACACGTGTCTTGAATCAGCTGTTTTCAAAGTGCTTGAAGAACTGTAAAGAGTATAAAAGAGTTTACAGTTTTCAATATTATGAAAATGAACACATTCCAGGCAGTATACCATAGGCTGTTTCTATTCAAGCCATTAGGAAATCTCTTTATGTAATTATTTGTTACCCGATGTCGGTCACAATAACGCATTATGTGGTAGTTTTTAAAAATCACACATGCTGAGTCACGGTGCACTGTTTCTTAGTGAGAGCAGTTAAACAAGAATACCTGAGGCTCAGGACGGGCCCCACCTCCACCACACAGCATGGAAAGGAAGTGAGGAGGGGTATTGCTGGGGCTACTTTTGGAAGACGGATTGGGAGCTGTTAGTCCAGAATAAAGTGGTGGGCTGAGTGGAAACTCAGTGTTCTGGGAATAAGGAGCCCCACCCAGGTGATTTCAAGACAACAGAAACAAGAACAAAATGTAACATGTTATTTAAACCCTGAGAGCAAGAAAGTAGGCAACTTAGTCAATGATTATTATCACTATGGAGTAGAGTAGAACCAATCATATACTTGCCCTTGAATATCTCACCTAGGGGTAAATTCTGCTGTGCACACAATGTACCACTTTGTGCCTAGCCTCTGCCTCAAAGGAGGATGGTCAGGGGCTGATCTTAATGACTCAACTTCTCTCCGGCACATTTCGAGTTTACACATAATTCATAGCACCTTTAAGACTTCCTCAGGCATTATATGTATCCCTATTTTGTCTATTTTACTTTTCCAAGAAACCAATATACCAATGAGGATCACATAGTGTGAAATAATAAAACCAAGGCTACGCTCTAGGTGGCAAAATAAATCAAACTGTACCCAACGATTATGGTGAGATTGCAGATTGCTTTAGGGTCCATTCTCCACCTTTTCCTTTCAGAAACAGAACTACCTCCACGAGTTTTAGTTGGCACACAGCCAGCTAGTCTACAATTCCCAGCCTCCCTTGCAGCTAGGTAATGGCTGCTTAGTTATACTCAAAGGGATGTGAGGAGGTATGCATTTTTGGCTCTCAGACTTTAAAAAAAGGAAAGTGCTTGCCCACTGCATTCCTCCTCCCTAGTCCCCTACCTTCCTACAGGTAGGATTCAAAAGGGGTCCTAGCCAGCCAGCTTCTACCCTACAGATGAGGGCAAGACTATGATGGTACAGGAACATTTTAGAGCCCAGGTCTCTGAAGACCTCTATACCCATGGTTCTCAAACTTTAGTGTGTATCAGAATTACCTGGCTGGGTCTACCTCCACAGTTTCTGATTCACAATTTGCATTTCTAGCAAGTTCCCAAGTGATGTTAACACTGCTGATCTGGTGCAAGAGGCTGGGGAGCACCAGGTGCACTCTTTCATTAAGGTGGACACTAGCCACATGTGGTTACTGAGCACTTGAAAAGTGGCTAGTGAGATGAAGAGATGAATTTTTAATGCTATTTAATTTTAATCAACTTAAATTCCAATACTTGACTTAGTTAATGACAACCTTAAGTATATTTAGAACATCTTGAATATGTGACACTACTTTTTTCAACTGTAAACTTTCAAATCTAAAATTATAAAAATAAAAAATGTAGAACTTCAAATCATGAAATCTAAATACAGATCAAGTATTTCTGATGAAAAGTTAGTGTCAAAGCTGAGCTGCACTATAAGTGTAAAATATCTCAGACTTTGAAGACTTAGTAAGATAAAAAGAATGTAACATATCTCATTAGTGTTTTTTCCTACTGATTATATGTTGAAATAACATTTTGACTATATTGAGTTAAAAAGAATATGTTATTAAAACTAATGTAAACTTGTTTCTTTTTCCCTTTTTAACGTGGCTACTAAGAAATCTCATATTGTGACATATGTGACTCACACATATTTACTGAACGGTGATGATCTAAACTATTATGTGAATGAGGGAGAGGAAATGGGAAAGAGATCACCCATCTTGTTTGGGCAGTTCATCTTATTTGTGTCTCTTTGTAACAACTGTTTAGCCTAACCCCTGATTATCCTCCTATGCAAAATGTATAATTTCCAAATTCCTAGTGGTAAATGTACTATGCTGCTGTTCCCTTTCCACTCATCCTAACCCTCCTTTCTTGTTTTATTCAACCTCAACTGCACAGAACTGAGTTAATCACCATCTTGAGATGAGACACATTCACATCTCTGGGCCATGCACGCTGCCTCCATTCACTCATTCTTCATTTCTAATGCTGTGATAGGCAACCATGAACCCTTCACCTGACATAAAACTCAGACTTCGACAGTAACTTATCTGTCCAAGTGGCCCTCCTGGTCTCATCTTCCTGGTTCCCACTACCTGAGGTAACAACCATCCTGAATCCTGTCCTCAATATTCTACTGCTTTCCTTTCTATATATTTTCATCTCATCTATATGTATTCCTAAAACCTATAGTTATGATTTTAGTTCTTTTTAAATTTACAGAAAAGGAACTATACGTGATATTTTTTCATTTTATATTGGTAAGACTCATCTATGTTGTAACTCTTCCATTATGCTTTACTTGTGAATTGTGTCCCATGGGGTGAATATACTGCAGTTCATTCAACTACTCTCTTGCCCACAGACATTTTGGGTGTTCCCAGGCTTTTCGTGTCATATACAGTGCTGCCATAAATACTTCCACACATATTCCCTGGTGCATATGTGCAACAATTTCTTTTACAAATATACTTAGGAGTAAAATGTTGGAAATGTGGTCAACTTTATGAGATAATGCCAATACTATTTTCTAAGGTACTTGCACCAATCTACCAGCAGGTGTGAGATCCTCTAGGTCTCCATCTGCCCTAGCACTTTTTATTTATTTATTTATTTATTTATTTATTTGAGAGAGACAGAGCATGAGTGGGGGAGGAGCAGAGAGGGGGGAGACACAGAATCCGAATCTGAGCTGTCAGCACAGAGCCTGACGTGGGGCTCGAACTCACGAACCGTGAGATCATGACCTGAGCCGAAGTCGGACGCTTAACCAACTGAGCCACCATGCTTTTCTTTTTGATCAGCAGGACTTTTCTGTATATTCTATTAATCCTTTCATCTTCTGTGTGCTTAGTGTAATGAACCCCATGTACTCACCCCCCAGTTTCAAAAATGATCAGTTCATGGCCAATCTTGTTTCATCTATACCTCTATTTCCCCTCCCACAAATTATACTGAAGCAAATCTCAGGCATCATGTAATTTCAGTAAGTCTTCTTTAAATGAAGAAAATTCTTAATTTTAATAGAGTCCAATTTGTCAATCTTTCTTTTATATTAAATGTTTCTTTGTATGTTAAGAAATCTTCTCTAGGGGCGCCTGGGTGGCGCAGTCGGTTAAGCGTCCGGCTTCAGCCAGGTCACGATCTCGCGGTCCGTGAGTTCGAGCCCCGCGTCAGGCTCTGGGCTGATGGCTCGGAGTCTGGAGCCTGTTTCCGATTCTGTGTCTCCCTCTCTCTCTGCCCCTCCCCCGTTCATGCTCTGTCTCTCTCTGTCCCAAAAATAAAATTAAAAACGTTGAAAAAAAAAATTAAAAAAGAAATCTTCTCTAAAGACTAAAAGTATGAAAACATTTAGGAAATCCTTTCCTACTCCTAAGTCTTAAAGCTTTCTTCCTGACATTTAAAATTTTGATCCTTCTGGGATATCCAGAAGGCATTCAACTCTTGATTTCAGCTCAGGTCATGACCTCACGGTTTGAGATGGAGCCCTGAATTCAGCTCTGCAGTGGGCTGAGCTCGGAGCTGGGTGTGGGGCCGGCTTAAGGTTCTCTCTCTCCCTTTCCCTCTGCCCCTCCCCCATGATTTCTCATTCACATGCACTCTCTCAAAACACACACACACAAGTTTCTACTAAATGCTAGGCACTAGGCTAGATGCAGGGAAACTAAGACATATAAAAGGAAGTTTGTAATAATAAGGACCTGAGGTCTAGAGAGGGAGACATGCACATATAAAGAAATAACAGTAATTGTACAGTATGCACTAGACTCAGTGGAGCACAAAAAAGGAAGTCATCAGCTGGGAAAGTCATAAGACTCACTGGTGTCTCTGATCTGCTACACATCTCCTGTAAAAGACATTCTTTTATAAATAACTTCTCTTCCAAATGTTTATGCTTCCAAAGGGCAAGGAGATCCTCAGAGAATAGAAGATTTATATACTGTGTTAGTTAGTCTCCATTTGCCCTTCCCCGCCCCAGATCCATAATCCAGCCTTCTCTGCCCTTCTGGCTCTAGGAAACTGACCTCTATAAACTGCATCACCCAGGATCCCTTACTCTAGCTCCCAGATGGATCTGGGTAACAAAAGACACCAGCAGGAGACTGGAGAGGAGAAGAGAGGGAAGAGGAGTCAACATATTTGCATTCACCCCCATCTCCCTGCCCGCCCCTGTCCAGCCTGTAGCTGTATCTACATTTACAGCTCCAGGGGCATGGCTCTCACTGGGTCCCAGGCACACTGCTTCCTCCCTCATTTCTTCTGGCCTAGAGACAGTGTTGGATCCCACCTCTGCCACCTGTGGAGTGCTTTGCCATCACCTGGGGGGTTCCCTGAGCCCTGCCCTCAACTCTTTAAATAACTCCTTCATTAAATACTCTCCAGGTAAACCTTTAGGATATGCCATCCCTTACTTTCCAGGACTCTAACTGAAACCACAGTTTTCCGCAACCACGAAATCCAATCTGTAGAAAATATCTGAGCAAAACTTAACGTTTTCAAAGAGTCTGACATCTGGACAATGTCATCCCTGTCCAACACTTGCTGGATAACTACCTTGGACAGCACCTTTTATCGCGTACTGAGTATGCCAGTTTTGACTAAAGTTTGCATCTCTCTTGGACCTGGTTGAGATCTTCAAAAAAGGGAGTCTTAAGAGCAGTTGTGGGTATTTTAGGAGTGAGCCACAGACTTTTTTTGCTTGTTTGTTTTTTATGTAATGGGATGAATTAAGCACCTAACCGTTTTGAGAATAGGGAATGGTCGGCTCACTGATGTTCCCCAGAAAGGCTTCCAACCCAGGGCTACGCAATGCCTTTCTGCTCAAATCTGCATTCTGCATATCCAAGCAGCTAAAACACACCTGTCATGATAACCAGCTTGGTAGACTGTAGATTTGTTTTGTTTCAAAGAAAAACCAAATTGACTTTAACTACACCAGTTTCAAATCTGTAACAGTGCTGATTCATGGAATTAACAAGTAAAAGTGTCCTATGATTCTGAGTGGCGTCATTCTGATTCCAGAAAAATCACTCGTGATTTACTCAGGCTACAATGAAGAGTACAAGGTGAAAACAATGTTAGTTCCTTAGACCAGGGTTGACCAAACACATTAGATGGTTTTCAGTGGAAAAAAAAAAAACAAAACCATATTGTCATTGTATGCTTTTCAGAAATCTTCACTATTCTTTATTCCCTCTCCAGATACTCACTTACTGGCCATGGAATTTTTTTTTTTCACTAAACATAACTTTTTGGTATTCATTCTCAGTGCCTATGCTATAGTGTTGTTGTTGTTGTTGTTTTTATGTTGGCATTTATTATTTTGATTTCTACCACTTACTTCCATGTGAACTTCTCCTCTATCCCTGTTCTGTTGGTGCACTTTTCCTTCATCCTCTCCCTCCCCCAAGTTCATTGTCAGATCATGGCATAACCTCGTCTCTCCGCAACATTAGCAAAGTGCCCTAAAATTGACAAATGCACTTCCACTGCTAAGGACAGAGTTCCTCTCTTCAGATGAGGCATTCCCACTGGGACTTGGGTTATCCTTTGGGCATTTGATTAGAAGCAAGTGAGGTTGCCCAGGCAACCACTCCAAATTGTCCTAGGATGCCTGGCAAGCATGTTTTACGCAGCCTGATGTGAAGGTCACACTAGCCAACCCTGTGACAGTTAAAGGCGCAGTCTCTGTGCAATCAGCCAAGGGCTCAGGGAACATCCATCAAGATGAGCTCAATAACATTTGCATAATCATAAAATTGTCAGACTCCCAAAGCCATAAAGACCCATGTGAACAATCTATTTCAAAGAGCCAAAGATACTAGCTTTGAAAAGGAATAACAATAGGTGAGTGTGCTAAAATCATTAAAAAGAATACTTCAAAAACCAACCAGATGGAATCCAATCACTTAGCTGGTAAAAACACTTAAGCTACTCAGTTTCTCAAATAATTTAAAAGCATTCTACTCTGAAGCAAGGCAACAAACTGAAAGGCCTGGGAAAATGTCACTCCATATGTTTAGTCCTTATAATGTCCTTACATGAGAAGTGTGTGAGATATTATTCTCAAATAGCAAGACTCAATATTGAGAAATATGCTCATACCCACTAAATTCATTAATTTACCTTTGATTAAATCTGAATAAAAATTCCAATCTACTGGGCAAAAGCATACAAAGCAGAGAAGAAATCCATGTCCTTAAGCCATAAAATGCTCTCACAAAACAATAAGCCAAAACAGAAACACCTCTACAGAAAAATGGGAAAAGAATGCAAACTAGCCAATTTACCAGGAAATTTAAGTGGCCAGCACATGACAGAGAAATGCTCAGCCTGAAAAGCTACAATTCAAAACAATGAGAAACCACTTTTAACATAACGAACTGATAAGGAATCAGAATAAACTTTGGGGAAAGTAACATAGCAACAAGTCTCACAAGCTTTCAACATATGTTCTGCTTTGATCTAATACATTCTACTACATTTAAACACTTACCTTAATACATAATCAAGCAAGTGCCCAATCATGTGTACAAAGATGCTCATCAAAGTATTGCTTATTATTTTTTGCCTCGCAAAAAATCAGGATACAACCTACATGTCTAGCAAATCTCTACAGCCATTCTAAATGATGACGTAAATATATAGTAGCCAAAAATGGCTCAAAAAAAAATTTTTTTTTTGGTTGGGGGAAAGGTAAGGAAAGGGAGAGATTTATAAAGTAGCATGTTTCCATTTTGGTAAAAAAAAAAAAAATATATATATATATATATATATATATAGAACATATAGAACATATGTTATTTATAGGAATATGTATACATTTAATATATATTTATATATAATATTTAATATATATTTAAAATATATTATATATTAATATTATAGTATATATTATTATATATAATATATAATTAATATAATATTACTATATTAATATTATAATATTAATATAATATTTAATATACATTTATATATATGTTATTTATAGGAATATAAGTCCTAGGGAAGAAAATCTGGGTATTTGACACCAAGTGCTATTTATTTTTGGATAATGGGCTATGGGTGATTTTTATTTCTTAGGGGAGGCTCTACTTTAATTTTTTTCTGCCATGAACAAATACTACTTCCCAAAGCAACATTTAGTTTTGAAATGTTAAAAGGAATTGTAATTAATTTCCATGCATACCAAAAGTTTTATTTTGTCAACAAACTTTTGTGTTAGGCCAAGATTATTAAACATCTCTGCAATAACTGAGTCTCTACAAATTAGAATATAGAAGGTCCTTAAACAACTATGGATTTTAGGGAGATAGATGCACAAGAGATTAAAATGGCATCACCAGCATCAATTCCTGGAAGCCAAGCTGGTTACCCAGGAAAGCTGTGGCCTAGGGCTGCTTCTGACACAATCACAGAATCAGAACTTCCCAAGGCTGGACAGAAACCTGCTGCAAGCCATCTCTGGCCATAGACTCCATAAGGGTGATTTCTTTAGCAGAGGCCTTCCTTCCCTCTTTCCACTCTATTCCCAATGCACACAAAGAAAGAGAAAAGCCAACAGTACAAGAATATGGTATATAAGAATGTGCACTTCTTCAAATATAGAGCTCTGTGGTGGTTTACTCCAGTGGGGATGATTTAAATACTGTGTCTGTGAGGGGTCACTTGACAATGTCAACTCAGGAAAGTAAAATCCATTCATTTATACCTGGTCAGCCAAATAAAAGGATCTACAGCATGCTACTTCATGTATATTCAACTGTGAAACCAGCCCCCAAGCCCCCCAAAACTTGGCTGTTTGACTGACCCAATTATCCTCTGAGTATCAGTTACTATTCAAAGCCACACCTTAGTAAACTCAATCCACATCTCTGTTAAGAACAGACGGTACTTGACTGATGGACAGTCCAGTCCGCTTGTTATTTTTATTCAAAACTGAAGGTCAGTTAATATCATGGCGAGGATATTTAGTAGAAGTTTACTACTTGGGAACACAAGTGAAAAATTTATCACGCATAACACACACACACACACACACACACACACACACACACACACACCTTAAATAGATTTAGGACCAAATAATTTTAGAACTTAACGTATATTTCCCAAAAATCACATTCATAGCTTCATCTTCCCTTGCAGGGTGTTTTATTTCCATTTCACTCAATAATGACACATTCATTTATTATAGGGCTTTATTTCTTAAAGTATGCTTACTTTACAATACATCCCTTTATGCAGTATCGTGTGTTTATCAGGTTTCCTAGTGATGTTTCCACCCTACACTCAAATAATAGACAACATCATGCCCACCCAAATTTAGTCAATGCCCCTCAAGTTATTTTTATTCAGCTTTATATTTCTTCTTTCTTTTCTTCCTCTGTACTTTTTTTTTTTTTTTTTTTTTAAGGCATATGCTAAGGGGCCACCTCTAAGTTTGCCCAGTTGGGTTTCCAGAGACCTTTTTGCCATGGTTAAAATTTACAGTCGATATGAATAATCTAGTTGAAATAGCCAAGCCCCAGAATGGAGGGGGAAACAAAGAGGTTCTTTACCACAGAGAGTCTTCGGGCAGCCTCAGTGCGCTGAAGAGTCAATCACCTGTGAGCTAAGCCTATAACATTCTGGGCATTCTGGGGCAGAACCTGACTTAATGGACACAGTCCAGTTATCCCAAGAGGGCAATTTTTTTCCAGATGCTTTCACAGCCCCACTACACTCTAGCAAAAAAATCCAGTCACTGCATTTTCCCATGCAGTGTCTCAGCAACATGGTAAAAATCCAAAATCAACAGGAAGATCCCACTCAGGAGATAATCCTAATGTCAGCAACGTAGGCAGAACTACAAAGCAAGCTGTATACACAGCTCCACCGATGACACTTTTGCTACGTATTTCCAAAGGAAAAATACATTTGTCTTTCGCATTCTTCTCTATAAAGTAGAATTGGGACCTGATACCTACAAGATATATTTTATAAGCAAGAATTTCAAATTCCAGTTAGAAGTCTGTTCATTTTTTAGCTTAAAAAAATGGTGGACGATATACTTCCCATTAATCCAAGGTCGTGAATTAGCACACCAGCACTCAGCTTCTCATGCCTCAGCCAAGCCTGTTTTCACATCCTGGCGTTTGGTTATGTGGGTGCCCAGGTGCTGTCGGTGCACAGCAGTCATTCCACCAGAACCGCGTGAGAGCAGGGCCCCCAAGACCAGCTCGCAGACCGTGCAGCATGGCCCTGCCCCCTGCCCAGTACCTCTAGCCCCTTTCCTGGGCACTCAAAATCTGAAAACTGTCAGAATGAACGGTATTCTCACATTTCTCAAGTCTCCAGAACACCAGTTAGGCGAATGCCCAAAATGTGTTGTCTTGAAGCAGCATTCCTCAGATGGCACCGTGGTGACGGTTATTGAAAACGATCCAAGTCCAGTCTAGTGAAGATGACATGTCACAATGTCACTAATTGCTTCTGACATGTGAGGCTTACCACTGGAACCTCCGAATATGAAATGGGTCCTGGATTTAATAGCACGTAATTAGTTCCCGTTACATTCCAAAAGGAGAACCGTTCTGGAAAGGGGTCCAAGGGGATTGCTTTCAGCAGCAACCTGCACTGATTATAAACAATGACTTGCCAAGAACCAGCCATTCAGATGCTGACCTACAACTGAGCTTCGCCTCTCCTCACCACTACTGTAAACAATACAAGATGGTTATCCCTGGCTCCATTTTGATACTCATCTAAATGTCATCCTTGACCCCAAAGGCACTACCTGTAGAACCCAAAAGGTATGGAACTAATATCCTTGGGCTATACTGTGGGTGTGAAGCACCATGAGTTTTGAAATTCACTTGTGTTTTTAAGCTTAGCTTTGCCACTTACTATTTTTTATTTTGGGTAAGTTGCTCAACATCTGTGCTTCAGTTTCCTATTCCGTAAAATGGGCATAATAAAAACACCTACTCTAAAATGGTGTTGTGAGGATTGTGACTATAAGATAATGTAACCAACAATTCTCAGCCCATAGTATACATTCAGTAAATAGTAGCTACTAACAAAACTTCACCTGTTACCAATCTCTGTTGCTAGGAATCTAATTCAGATGGGCCTTCCTCTTGAATAAAGGCAAATGGAAACATTGTATCTAGAATTCATGAGGCCACAACAAAAAGAGAAGCAAGTCAAGGGAGTGGGCAGGGAAATGAGACTACAAAAGAGGGAGAGGAGAATGAGAGGCAAAAAGAATAAAAAAACACAAGCCAACGAATTTGTAGGAGAGGAAAGAAAAGCCAGTAAAAGAGGAAGCTGAAAGAGAAGCATGAATAAGGAGACACCAGGTAAGTGTGGGGATATATGAGAACCAAATGAGGAAAAAGAGAAATGCAGGGAAAGGCATCCCTATTACCAAACCAGAATACTTCTATTAGTAGTATTAAAGTATCAGAAAAAAAAAAACACACATCTCTCTACACACCATTTGGTCACCAAGAGATTATATTTCATTAGTATTCTCTCTTTTTAATGTTTATATGTTTGTCTCATTTTGCCCTCAGGAGGACCCACCCTGCATGACAGGCCATGCAGGTACTGTTATCCTGGATTTACATTTGAGGACAAAGAATCAAGAGGCTGACTTGTCTACAGATCCTTCACTCTCCTACTCTTAACATCTTTAACATTCTTTAATCTTGTCATTAAAAGCACAGTCTGGCCTCTGACAGGCAGGAATAAATCCTATCCTATTCTGATCAAAGAAAAAGGAAATCAAAGTTAGTTTGAGTTTCAGAAAAGCCCTTCTTGCACTTTTAAAAGACTTTATTTCAAAACAATTTGAAACTTACAGATAAACTGCCAGAACAGTACAGAGAATGCACAACCTTTCACCTAAAAACCCTCCTGAAATTTTTGCCAACTACCCCGATGATTTCCTTTGCAGCAAAAGGATCCAATCTAGATCACTCATTGTATTTACCATGTCTCTCAGTCTCCTTCAGTCTAAAACAGCCCCTTGGTCCTCCCTTGAGTTTCATAACTCTTAAAAATAATATATTTTATTTTATTTTTTTTCAATATATGAAATTTATTGTCAAATTGGTTTCCATACAACTCCCAGTGCTCATCCCAAAAGGTGCCCTCCTCAATACCCATCAAAAATAATCTACTTTAAAATAATTTCAAGCACACAAAAAAGCTGCAGGAACAACACGAAGAACTCCTGGTTCCCCTTGACCTAGACACCCAATTGTTCAGTATTTTTCTGAACCAGAGTAACCGTGGTTACTTCACTGAACCAGAGTGACCGTGGAGTCCCTTCACTCCCATATACCCCAGTATGTGTTGCTCCAAACAAGGACACTTTACGGAACGATCATAGGTCTCTTTCAGTCTGGAATGGTTCCTCAGTCTTCACCTGCCTCTCTCATCCTTGACAATTTTAAAGAGCCAAAACCTTTTCCTCCCTCAGGTGACCTGGATCACCCTAATTTGGGTCCATCTGATGTTTCCTCATGACCACATTCAGGCCATGTACTCGTAGCAAGACAACCCCCAAAATGATGCGAGGCTCTTCTTAGCACATCACACCAGGAGGCCCAGGAAGCCAGATTGTCCCATCACTGATGGTGCTAACCTTGATCACCTGGGCAAGTTTGTATCTGCCAGTCTTCCCCATAGAGTCACCATTGCCTTCTTTGTAATTAGGAGTGTTTGGTGGAAAAATACCATAAGCCCATGCCAACACCCTGTTCTTCATCAAACATCCACCCACCCATGGACAACTCCTGTCGTCGTCAACCATCACTGTAATGTTTCCCAAATGGTGATTTTTCTATTTTTTTCCCTCTTTCTACATGTATTTGTTGGCATTCTCCTGTAAGGAAGAGGTTTCTCTCCCCTCCTCCCATTTATTTATTAATCAATATAGATGCACTGAATCTTATTTCATCTAATGGTTTATAACACACTATCATTATTTATTTGGATGCTGCCATTTTCCCAGATTAGATCACTGATAGCCCCTTGCACTTGTCTCTTTGGAAAGCAGATCTAGTGAATACAATTTCATGTACCAAGATGCATGTTCAAGCCAAAAAACTCTGCTTTTTCAATTTGCTTTGGGAATTGTAAGACAACACACAGAAATCACTCACAGATGTTAGCCTTTTTTTTCTTTCTCAATAGCTACCAGCTGACATTCATTTCTAATTATATCCTTTTAGAATCAAATGTTGGGTAATTTTCAAAATGAAGCACCTATATCATCCTTTATAAAAAGACTGAACACCTAAAACACAATCTTCAATACTAAGCGTCTTCCTCAAACTTCTCCCTTGGTTCAGGATACTTCGTAAGTGATCTCATATGGCTAAAAGTCACACCAGTATCTCCACTGACATGAGATGATGTGTGTCAATGCACCAGACCCAGCATAGATGCTCGGTAAATCGTGTTAGTTTTGTCCTTCTACCTGCCTCAGAACTAAACATCCATTCCTCCTCCGACACCACCACCTCCATTACCGGTCTTGGACGGTCCCCATCTTAGAAGCGATAAGCCTCCAAGTTTCATCTTCAAATTTTCCCTCTTCCTCAACGGATAAACTCTGCTAGTGCTAGAATCCAGCCTCTAGTACCCCCGCTGTTAGCACTCTCTCTCCCCCCTCACTTCACCTTCCACCTCAGATTCCTCGTCCTAGGTGATATAAACATGGCACTCCCCAACAGAGAGAACCTCTTCTCTCATTGAAGAATAGCTGGATCCCCAAGCTTGGTGCTCGGGGTACTTCATGCTCTGCCACCAGACCATACCCCCCTCACATTCTATACTACAACCACACTACACTCCAGGCCTGCAATGATTTAACTATCTGTCTACTTGTTGACTTATTTGTCCATTGCAAGGCCTCAAAGTAGAGGGTGGTATTCTGCCTTGTCTTGTATCTCTGCTGCCCAACTCTGTGTTCAGCAAACGTTTGCTCTGTTAATAAATGAAAAGGCACCCATGGAAGACATTGTTGTCCACTTATTAAAAGCACTACACATAAAAGCCCATTTTCCTAGGATTTTATTACTGATTCACGTTTGAAGTAGTCACACATCTATTTTGAACAGCAGAGTAATTAGGTTACTGGGCATACTTCAGCAGAATAGGCAAAAATCTCCTTAAAACAGCCATTATTTCCATACTTGATAAGCCCACCGAATAAGTATTTAATTACCATTCGCAATTCCAGGAATGCCAAGTTGTTTTCAGAAGGTTCATTTTGTTTTTAAACTGGTGTTTTGCCTCAGAACATTTGATGGTCAACTTTGTGTGTCAGCTGAGATACAGGCTATAGTCTCCAGTTTTGAAACAAACACTAATCTAGGTTGTTGCTATGAAGGCATTTTGTAGATGTAATTGAAGAACATAATCAGTTGACTTTAAGTATGGGAGATGAGCCTAGATAATCTGGGTGGGCCTGCTTCAATCCATTAAAAGTCCTGAAAAGTGGAACTGAGGGTTCCCTGAAGAAGAACTCCCACCTAGAACAGCAGCCTTGCCCTCCATGTCCATGAGTTCCAGCCTGCCTTTCCTGACCTCCTGCCCTACGGATTCCATACTTGCCTCAAAGCCCCCTCAATCACATTAGCCTATTCCTGCAATAAATCCTTTCTCTCCTACCGGTTCTATTTTTCTGGCAGAACCCTGACCGATACGGTCTACTCCCAGAATAAAAGGGGAAAGAGCATGCAACAGCTGAACGGTTAACAAGATCTAAATAAGGCTTTCACAGTATTGCTCATTATGGAGTGGGAAGTGTTTGAGTCCTAGAACATCAGATACCCCATATTCAAACATAAGTACAAATACATATAACATATGCCACGGCTTCTGTCCAACTGCATTCATTATACATTCATTTGGCAAATATTTGTTATGAAAGGCACTGGGGAGAGAATGGTGAGCCAGACAGGCATGGTCCCTGCTCTCAGGGAGTTTACAGGCTAGTAGGATAATCAGGCATCAAAATAGTAATTATACAAATACTCATTTAATTATGATGAGTGCTAGCAAATACAGGATGCTGTTGGCATATTTAAACAGGGGAATCTAACCAACTGGGGAGGGCTTTGGGGAACATCGTCACTGAGGAATTATACTGAGGCTAAGACTAGAAGGGCAAGTAGGCAGTAACCAGGCAGAGCACAAGAGGAAGAGCGTCTGAGGCCGAGGGAGCCATGAATACAAAGGCCTTGCACAGGGAAGGTTCTGAATGAATTCAAGCACCTGAAAGATGGCCAGCAACTCTGAGCTGCTGTGAATTCGGGGTGAAGAGCGTACAAGATCAAACGACCACACTAGTGAAACACGTTGACCTTCAGCAATGGGTAATCACTTCACACTTTCAAGCAGATAACAACATGATCAGATTTGGGCCTTAATACTTTGCTAGCAGCTGTGTATACTTTGGAAGGAGGCAAACTGCATTTGAGGAGACCAGTTACAAGGCTTTTGCCACAGTGCAGGAAGGAGAAAATGGGGGCATGGACAAGGGCAGGGTGATGGGGAAAGACAAAAATGGTTGAAAGAGAATCAACAAAACATGGAGTTGTGTTGGATCACTTCCTAAGTTGAGGGGGCAGGATGGGGGGAGAGGGCGGATTTGGGAGAGGAGATCGCGGTTCTATTTTGGGCTTGCAGTTTTGCAATTCCTACAAGATACTCCCATGAAAATCTGCATCTGGAATCCATAAGATACCTGGTCTAGATTCCCCATATTTATATGGGGAATTTGCTAGCACAGAGTCAGAACACGATGAGGTCAAACAGGGAAGGAGCATAGGGTGGGAAGAAGACCCAGGATAGAGCCCTGGGAGCACAGACATTTCAAGTGGGTGGGGAAAAAGAGCCTGAAGAGGAGATATCAAGAAGATCTATATTCACAGAGTACACATTTATTTATACGAAGACTTCTCTGTGAGCTATTTTAGTTCAGCCTCCATGCTCAGAAGAGTACCCACTTGCACTGACAAGGAAATAACGAAGTGTAAGAGTTACAACTTAAGAAAAACCCAATTGGAATGGACATGAATAATTTCCAGCTAAAGGTGTTTTATTCATTGGATACCACCTCACTGATTACTGTTTGCAATAGTTATTCAGTCCTTGGGTCAAACTGTACTTTCCAAAGTCACTTCTTATTAACACTAATGGCTTGGCCCTTTATGTATAATTAGTTCAGGCAATTAGTTGTAAGGCTCACATTAGAACACACGGCTTTAATCTTTTGAAAATCGCTTTGTGTCACATTATTCTAAGAGTGTCTCACTTGAAAGAAAACACTGAGCCGATAGGAAGTACTAATTTAAAAAAGTTCTAAGAGTGCCCCAGCGCCCAAAAGAATAACACAAATTAGTGCAGGCTCAGTGACTAAAAGAACTTAGGCTCTAGGAAAGACCGCATTTAAATTAAAACTGCACATATTCAGACTAGGAACGCTTCTTGCCTTAATCCTTCCCATTAGTACGACACAAGATGTGTCAGAGAAAGCTCTACAATGTGCTGAGGTTCAGAGGGCAATTTGTAAGGCGGCCTTATTATAGCTTATAAAAACAGGCCCAGCAGAGGCCCATAGATCCGGCAGTCACAACAGCATGATGCACAAGCGGGAACTTAATGAATATTTGATAACAACATTTTTCCTCCTTTGCACGTTGTTATAAGGCAGTCCCCAATTTATCAATAGGACTTGTGCCAAAAAGTTGGTTTTTCAAGTCTATTACCTAAAACTTGAAACATATTTTTCCTTAAAAAATGTGTTATAAATGGTAGAGCCCAGGCCATGTGCTAACCATAACAGTGTATAACTAGAGTTCCTACCCACCATTTATAACAACGCTTTTGTGAAGAAAATACATTGAGCACAATTTAGTATTCAAGAATGGATATTTCCTCTGCAGCAGTCCCAGAATGGACCAAGAGCCACAGGAAAAGAATCCATCTGGTTCCAAACTGGGAAGCTGGGCAGAATGGTAATGCAGAGCAGCAGCTGGGAGTCAGGGCCAGTCGCTGCATGTAACACACTGAATCCAAAGATAAGGATGTGGGAGGTAGTTGAGAGTAGGCTAAGGCAAAGACTCAAGCCCTGGCAGGGCTGTAGGGATAGAGGAGGGTTAGGGATTCCCTACCAAAATGACATCAGGCTGTGGACGGGAGGTTAAGTAGCAGGTGCTGGAAGCAACCATGTTCTGGCAGGAGCCCTGAGGGGAAAGGTAGTTTTGGAGTCAGGGACAACCTAAAGGTGGGTCCTAAGTAAGGTCAGATATTAATCAAAGACTGCAGACCCTTGGGCTTTCAGGACATACTGCTAGCCAAAGTCTCTGAAGCCATATAAAAAGCTATGCAGCTACTCCCCAATTTGTACATAGGCAGTTCCTCTGTCCAACCTTCCTAGGATTTACTAGGTTCAGAACTTCCTGGACTTTGTATCTTGGTCTATCCATATAGTCACACCCCATTTAGACTTGGCAGCTTGGCTCCAGATAACGGTCTTCACTCCACTCCCTATCCTAGCCTCTGCTCTATCCCCGGAGAGTGGTCATTTCTATGTCCAGTGTACATAAGGCATATTGTATATACATTAGTCTTGTTTCAACTTAAAAAATTTTTTTAATGTTTATTTATTTATTTTGAGAGAGAGTGTGTGTGTGAGTGGGGGAGAAGCAGAGAGAGACAGGGAGAGAGAGAATCCCAAGCAGGCTCCATGCTGTCAGTACAGAGCCTGACATGGGGCTCAATCCCACGAACCCTGTAAGATCATGACCTGAGCCAAAATCAAGAGTCGGATGCTGGGGCGCCTGGGTGGCTCAGTCAGTTAAGTGGCCGACTTCGGCTCAGGTCATGATTTTATGGTCCGTGAGTTTGAGCCCCGCATCGGGCTCTGTACTGACAGCTCAGAGCCTGGAGCCTGTTTCAGATTCTGTGTCACCCTCTCTCTGACCCTCCCCTGTTCATGCTCTGTCTCTCCTTGTCTCAAAAATAAATAAAACGTTAAAAAAATTAAAAAAATAAAAGAGTCGGATGCTTAACCAACTGAGCCACCCAGGTGCCCTTAGTCTTTTTTTTTTCAATGTTTGTTTATTTGAGAGAGAGAGAGAGAGAGAGAGAGAGAGAGAGGAAGAGGGACAGAGAAAGAGGGAGAGAGAGAATCCCACACAGACTCCCTGCTGTCAGTGTGGAGTCCAACGTGGGGCTCGATCTCATGAACCATGAGATCATGACCTGAGCCGAAATCAAGAGTTGGATGCTTACCCAACTGCACCACCCAGATGCCCCTACATTAGACTTCTAAACCCTACATCGGTCTTCTAAATTGATATCCAAATTTGAAAATCTATCAAGCCATAATATTCAAAAGATGGCCATCAAATAATATCCTTAGGTTGAATCATCTAACGGTAAAATACTAGTCTGTCCTAATTTTAGGAGAAGGTTTTGAAAGGCTTTGTTGACTTTTTTTATTTTTATTTAAAAATAATTTTTTTAATGTTTATTTATTTTTTGAGAGACAGAGAGACAGCATGAGGAGGGAAGAGGCAGAGAGAGAGGAAGACACAGAATCTGAAGCAGGCTTCAGGTGGTGAGCTGTCAGCACAGAGCCTAACACAGGGCTCAAACCCATGAACCATGAGATCATGACCTGAGCTGAAGTTGGATGCTTAACCGAGTAAGTACCCAGGTGTCTCTACTCTTTTTATTTTTAAATTTATTATAGTTTTTACTTGTTAATACAGTGTTATATTTATATAGAGCAATAATATGGAAAGGGACAAAAGAGGCTGGAGGTATTATGTCTTAAAAAGCCATTTAAGGGGCACATGGGTGGCTCAATTGGTTGAGCGTCCGACTTCAGCTCAGGTCATGATCTCGTAGTCTGTGAGTCTGAGCCCCATGTCAGGCTCTGTGCTCACAGCTTGGAGCCTGGAGCCTGCTTCGGATTCTGTGTCTCCCTCTCTCTCTGCCCCTCCCCCGCTCATGCTCTTTCTCTCTCTCTCTCTCTCTCTCTCTCTCTCTGTCGAAAATAAATAAATTTTTTTAAAAACATTAAATAAATAAATAAATAAATAAAAATAAAAAGCCACTTAAGTTATTTAGTACAAAAGAAGAAACGGCAGCCAGGCCAAGGCTTTCAAGTAGAACCTTGGGAGATTGTTCTCTATAACATCTGTTCTGACCAACAGGAAAAACCTAAAGATATTGCTATGTTACGGGGCATGCTTCCTCAAGAAATTGAACTGGTTCTGTCTGAAGCCCTCACTTTAGAAGCCACACTTGAGTTCTGGGAGCTTCCAAATCAGCTCCCTGGGGACTCGTTATTAAATAAGAGTAAATAATCAAGCATCACCAGATATTTAAGGGAAAGCTCTAACATGAAAGGCATACCAACAAGCAAGCATAAGGGAAGCAATATGAAGGAATTAGAGGTTGTACAAGGAAAAGGAAACATCCTTAGGGGGTAAGAGAAGATATTATATTCACAAAACAAGAAAGGTATGGTTAAGGAAAAAAAGAAATCAAGATATAAAAAATTCAACAGAAGGGCTAAAAAATAAGGCTTTGGGAATCCTCCAGAAGCTAGGGCACAAAGATTAAAAATGAAGAAATATGAGAAAAGATAAGAAAATTAGAGAACCAGTGATTTCTATAAGCTCAATACTCAAATAAAAAGAATTCCAAAAAGAGAGAGAGAGAGAGAATAGAGAAAAATGAGGGAAGAAAATCATCAACAGAACTAAGGATGTTTCAGATGTAAGGACCTGAGCTTTCCAGAATGAACTAGCCCACCAAATACTCAGAAAAAAATGGATTCATAAAAAGAAAATACTACTAACTGCCAGACAGAAAGTAAAGTGGGATTAGATTTTTAGAAATAAGGTTTTAGAATAGCTTTTGTCTTCTTAACAGAAACATTTGAACCTAAGGGACTTAGGATAATCTCCCAAGGTTCGGAATATTCTGAAAAGAAATTATTTCCAACCTAGAATTCTATGTCCAGTCAAACCAGCAATAAAGAATGAGAATAGTGTAAAAATATTTACAGACATTTAAAGTATCAAAACTTTGCCTCAGGAAGCTAATGAAGGGTATGCTACATCAAAAAGAAATGGAGGGGAGTGGGGAATGGAACAGTAAAAAAATACTGGATTAATGCAAAGGAGGCTAGAGAGGAAAAAAAGACATAAAAATAGACATAATTCCAAATATATCAGTAATCACTTAAAATGTAAATGGATTAAACATTCAAACTAATAGACAAAGATTTTCAGAATGGAAAAGAAACCTAACTTTATGCTGCTTACAAAAAATACAATTTAAACACAGAAAAGTTGAACACAAAAGTCTGGATTAAAAAAAATGGTTTAGCTAGAATAGTATCACACAAAATAGACCTACAGGCAAAGTCATTAATGGTTTTTTTAAGGTATCTCTTGCTGATAAAGGGGTCAATCCATCATAAAAACAGCACAATCATAAACTGTATGTACCCAATAATAGTGCTTTAAATTTATAAAGCAATGGGGCACCTGGGTGGCTCAGTCGGTTGAGTGTCCAACTTTGGCTCAGGTTATGATCTTGTAGTCTGTGAGTTTGAGCCCCGTGTCAGGCTCTGTGCTGACAGCTCGGAGTCTGGAGCCTGCTCCGGATTCTGTGTATCGCTCTCTCTCTCTCTGCCCCTCTCCCACTCATGCTCTGTCTCTCTCTATCAAAAATAAATAAACATTAAAAATAAATTAAAAATAAATAAATAAAATTTATAAAGCAAAACTGATAGAACTAGAAGGAGAAATTGACAAATACATAATTACAGTGGGAGGCTTTAACATAATTCTGTTAGAGATGAAAAACAAGCAGACAAATATACTAAGAATTTACCTGCACAATATACGTAAGAAATATGTATCCTTTTAGCACTAGACTTGAGTATCTTCACATTGTTAGAAACAGTTCTTCATATTGTATGTATTAAATCTTTGGAGGAGGTCAAAAAAGATGGAGGGAGGGAGGGCAGAGGGGAAGGGAGGGAGGGAGAGAGAGAGGGAGAGAAAGAGAGAGGTTCAGGGGAGTCCCTGGAAAACACTAAAGAGAAAAATGGGACGACAGATGCGTCCTGCTGAGTATAGAAGGCAGCCCAGCTAGGCAAGTAAAAACCAGAAAGCTGTGGCGATTTAAATAAATATCTTTAGAGGAAATGTATAACAGATTTCTTACGGTTTAATGTGGGAAGGGATCTCGTTAAAATGGGGATTCTAATACAGATGGTCAGGTTCAGCCTGAGTTTCTGCATTTCTAATCTGCTCCCAGGTGATGCCAAGCCTGTGGGTCAAGAATGACAATTTGAGAAGCAAAGCCTTGACAACTGATGACAACCTGGGGTTAAATTCATAATAGATACATAGAAGACTAAGCAAAGCACAAAAACCATAATTATCAACTAAAGCAAAACAAAAATTTTGTAGGAGAAAAGTAATCATGGTCTACTCCATGGCTCAGCAGTGAAGTGTGTTTTCATAGTCATAGTAACATAAATACTGAATACTGATCTAACTAAAATATAACTCTACTGAAACGGTGGACCATAGGAAATTGGTTGTGGGCAAAAGGTGTTAGGAAAAAGTTAATACAAATGTTCCATAGTAAGAAATTAATATGTAATTCCTACAATGAGAAAATAATAAATTAGTAATATATTTGACTTAGAGATATGGGGAGTAATATCAAAATAATTAACTAAACGGGGTGGCGGTGATTGTTTCCGAGGAGGAGGCAACAGGATGGAGGAGAAAAGAAAACTATTGTTATTTTCGGTTAAACTATAAGGCAGTGCTCAAAAAGGAGAAGAGCTCCCAGTGGCCAAAGTTTCAACAATTTGAGAAACAAAGTAAATAATGTTAGAACTGAATTATAACCTGTACAATCAACGGGGCCCCTGGGTGGCTCAGTCGGTTAGGCGGCCAACTTCGGCTCAGGTCATGATCTCGCGGTCTGTGAGTTCGAGCCCCTCATCGGGCTCTGTGCTGATGGCTCAGAGTCTGGAGCCTGTTTCAGATTCTGTGCCTCCCTCTCTCTGACCCTCCCCTGTTCATGCTCTGTCTCTCCCTGTCTCAAAAATAAATAAAATGTTAAAAAAAAAATTTATAACCTGTACAATCAAGTAAATATCCAAGAGTCTATACTGACATAAATACTTAAATGAGGGAGAAGGGACAACTCTTTTTCACAGAAGGGAGACATTTCTCAACATTAGGGGAACACCTCAGTAATAACTATTATAGTCAAGACCCACTGATGGATACTAAAATTAGTGTGAAAAAGGTTAAAGAGAAACAGGATATGTGCCTACTCTCAAACTATCTCTCCCAAGCTACTTATGAATCACAAAGGGAAAAATAGCAACTTTGTAGCAGAGAAACCCAGCAGATACAACTTTAATCCAGTGATCAAGGTCAACATTACCTATAATAAGACATACTGACATCAAGCATCTCCTGATATCACGCTCGGAGAAAGGCATAATATCACCTCTATAGTATTCTTGCCAAATATTCATAACCTCATTATAATCTTCAGAAAAATTCAGACCATCCTTAATTGGAGGGTATCCTACAAAATATCTGAGCAGTACTCTTCAAAAGTGTCAAGGTAATCAGAGATAGGGAAAGACAAAGAAGCTGTCACAGACTGGAGGAGGCATAATAACAAATGCCATGTGAGAGGATCCCAGGTTGGATCTCTGAACAGAAAAATGATCACTTTATTTATTTATTTATTTATTTATTTATTTATTTAAATAAAAATGATATTTATTTAGCTTTTTGGAAATATAAATAACACAATAAATGACAAAGAGCAAAACAAAACAAAACAAAAACCCTGACATGTTATGATTGATCATTCCCAGGCACAATAGCATTTATTAATGAATATAAAAAAATAAATTTTATTATTTTTATCTGCTTTCCTCCCAACTTTACCTACATGGGTGTTTTTAAAAGTTTGAGTTCTTAAGAAAATTCCACAGCTATACCGGCCCCTACAATGTGACCTGAGGAGGTTAAGATAAATTTCTTAATCATTTCAGAATCACTGGGGATTCTGAACAACTAGATCTTCAGGAACTTAAATAACAGGTGTTTTTGTTAGGATCCTTCTAACACTATCCATTAAAACACAATCCAATATGGATACAGGTTTTCCAAATTCTCCACATGACTACCAGACTAGGCTATGAGCTTTTCTGGCAGCCCAGTCTGCAGCCTCTCAAGCTGCACCAAAAGTGGGATTCATAAAACCAAAGATAAAGCATTTCTGACCTTTCCTCCTAGAAGTTAGAGGGTTTCTTGGGTAAGGAGGGTAAAGAGTAATTTACATCAAGGCTTGCCTTCACACTCAGTACTGGAGGAAGGGCTAAGTCTACCCCGTGCACATTTGTGTCAAATGTATGGAGTGTACTTACCCATCACCACACAAGGAAGTTAAAGAGTAAATTAACAAGTCACTCTGAACCAAGCCCCTTCAAAACAGAGGCAAACTCGGTGAACCAAGGTCACTTTCTGTGGTAATAACCCCAGTTCACCTAGGTCCTTTCCTGAAGAACCATATTAATCTCCTGATTCAAGAGGTTATCTCTGGCCAGGACAGAGCACTCAAGGAAAACGTAACTTCTGGGTAGAGCAATACCACGTGGAGTTTAGAGGTTGTGGTTTAGTCTACAGCACGAGAAGATCGTGGCATCACTAGTATTTAGAGCTGGAAAGAGCCTTGGCCGGACCACACTCCTGGAGCATCTTTACTAATGCAGCTTAATGGCTGTTGCCCAGATGTCGTTCCTGGGGAGTGGGGGAAGGACCCATCCTTGGGGAACGGAGTTGCCTTTGGGATAGGAGCACATTTTTTAAATGGTGAAATTCCAATAGTTTGGTTAGTAGCACTGTAGCAATGTTATTTTCATCTATGTGCTATAGTGATGTAAGATGCTGACTTTAGGAGGAACTTTCCTGGTCGACCAGGAAAGCTTGCTGTACATTTGTAACTTTTCTGTAAGTCTAGAGTTATTTGAAAATACAAAATTAAAACACTAAACAAAAAACATCTTTGTACAGCACAGTGCACAGGCTGAAACTATGGAGCACAGGTCACAACTGGCCCACTGACTAGTTTTGTGAATAAAGTTTTATTGGAACACAGCTATATCCATTCATTTACATATTATCTATGGCTGCTTTACTACTACAACAGCAGAGCTGAATAGCTGCAACAGAGATTTTATGGCTAGCAAAGCCTAAAATAATTACCATCTGGCCCTTTTTAAAAAATCTCGCCAACCTCTGGCACGTAGTTAAGATTATAGATTCCGAATTCAAATACTAGTAATCCATTACTCACTATGTGACCATGAACAAGTTACTTAACTTTTCAGAGCCTCAGTTTCTTTACACATCAGTCTGTAAAACAGGGATAATAGTTATTGATTTCCTAGGGTTATTATGAATTTTAAAAATGAAAATAAAAATAAATAAAATATGATACATGTAAATTAATAAATGTAAAAAAGTGCCTAGAACAAAGCCTGCACATTAAAAAAAAAACGTTTTTAAAGTTTATTCATTTCTGAGAGAGACAGAGACAGAGACATAGACAGAGTGGGAGCAGGGGGAGAGGCAGAGAGAGAGGGAGACACAATCTGAAGCAGGCTCCAGGCTCTGAGCTGTCAGCACAGAGCCCGACTCAGGGTTCAAACTCAGGAACTGCGAGATCATGACCTGAACCAAAGCCAGACTCTTAACTGACTGAGCCAACCAGGCGCCCCTAAGCCTGCACATTTTTTTAAGTGCATGTCAATAATTTTTAAAAAAGGTTTAAGACCAAACTGAGCAATAACGGTGAAAGTACTCTATTGGATAACGCTTTGTTTCTGATAAAACCTAGCTACTCATCAATACAAGTTCTCTAAACCCAGTCTCCATATCTTGGTTGATATTTGTTAATCATCAAACAGTTGAGAAAGAAAAAGTACTCTCAATATCAGCTGAAAGTCATTACCTCTTAAATTAGACTGTCTTAAAGAAGTTACTACATAGCTTTAGAAAGTTCCCTGAACATTTGATATCTTCCCCTGAAGATTCTTTCCAAATAAATATTCACTCCGTCTCCATCTCTTCCTCTCCTCAAACACACCCAGGAGCAATGACTCCAGCCCAGCACACCTGGGGTTCTCACAGGTGACTTCCCTTGCATTCTCACGGTATCCAGATGTTTGCTAATGTACCTCTGCAGGCATCTCCTGGTGGCAGGTGCACTCACAGCTGGAAAAACCAACTGTGGCAGGCTATAAAATGGCTTCCCAAAGATATGTTCACTTTCTAATCCCCAGAACTTATAAATGTTACCTTATAGGGCCAAAGAGAATATTATCTCATATGGGAAAAAAATATATGGTTAAGTTAAGGATACGGAGAAGAAGTGCTTATCCTGGATTACCTGGGTGGGCTCTAAATGCAATTACAGGTATACTTAGAAGAGAGAGGCAGAGGGAGTTTTGAAAGACATAAAAGGAGAAGACAGAGACAGAGGAAAGGGTGATGTAAAGATGAGACAGAGATTTAGGAAGATGTGGCCACAAGCTAAGAAACACCAAAGAATGCTGGTAGTGCGGAAGCTGGAAGAGGCAAGGAAGGGATTCTCTCCTCGTCCCTCTGCAGGGAGAGTGGCCTTACCAACCCCATGATTTTAGCCCAGCGAAACTGATTTTGGACTTCTGGACTACAGAACTACGAGAGAACAAATATGTATTGTTTTAAGCCACCAAGTTGGTGGTAATTTTTTATAGCAGCCATAGGAAACTAAGCTACCACCACGCTATGCCAGCACACACAGGGGCCCACACCTTTATATGCAGGGACCCACTAGTTATACCATTTTTTTTTCATCAAAAAAAAGAAACAACCCAACTCCTATAAAGGAAAGTTGGTGAAGATGTTAAAAAAGCCTTTGGTAACTGAATTAAATCCTTTTTAAGTGATTCAACATGGATCAAATTTTCTCCCTCTTCACCTTAAAAACCTTAAGAAATAGTAATATCACTTGGTATACAGGGCGAACTACCTTTGGCCTCATGGTTTTATGCTCTGATATTTTGTCCCACTGGTCTGCTGTCTATGGAAGGAAACTATCAAGTAGTGACACTGTCTTCACATGCGGCTTGTGGACTCAGTCTCAGTCTTATAGTCCCTGAGTTCTCACTTAATCTGGGAGTTCTTGATTTTTCTCTGTTGACATAATATACAATAGCTTTTCACCCATTCAAGAACCCAAAAAGGACTTTTTTTTTTTTATTACATCATACCTATTGGAAAACACTCTAGGCCTTCATACAAGACAAAAATTAGATGGTAACTTCCTCAAAATAGCCAATAAGATAAATCTTAGCCACATGGCCTTCACATATTAACAACAAATTACTGTGGAAAATTAGATGCATAATCTGATTAATCAGCACACTGAACAAACTAGAATAGTTGAAGGTTCCATATTGATTCAATTGTAACTAGTTTTAACAGTTTTAAATATAACTTTAAATGATCGCAGAATTAATATTTCTTTGCCCATTCTCTGATACTTCTATAGCCAAGAGCCAAAGGCTTCTAAAGTGTGACAAATGATCATTCTAATTAAAACTGATCAAACACTTAGTTGTGCTTAGTGGCATAATGCTCTTAAGAGGATTAGACAAACAATTCTGGAAATATACAAAGCCATTGTGTTTGTGAATGAATTTCTGATAGAATAAAACATTTGAGTGTTTCAATAAATGACCACCTTTGTCTTCCCATTTGTCCAAGTGACTGACTTAAAAATGATTTGAAAATACATAATGGAAATATCTTCTACCCTGTTGCTTGCTCTTTTGCTCTCTGCCAGCATTTTTTATAAAATAACTGTACTACGGTCAAATTTAACAATGCTTTCCCTTATGATGAGTACTTTTATGTCTTTTAAAAAAACTTTTCTTATTTCTTTTCTAGGAGCATGGTTGTTTTACCTTTTTCAGATCTACAATCTATCTGGAACTGTTGTTGGAGATCTGGAACTATAGAAGATCAGGTACAATTCTGGGGACTTCTTCCTTCCATATCACTTTCATGGCCATCATCCAGGGCTAACCACATGCTCCCTTATTCCTTTAGGTCATCGCAGCCATTGTCAATACCACAGAGACCTTACGGACTCTGAAACTGTTCTTCTTCCCAACCATCAGCCTTCATCTTTGACACTCTCCTTTCCTGATCTAGTTAGTCAGGAGCTATTCCTGCAACCTCTTCCTTTTCAGCATGCTCAGTTCTCCAAACACTCCCTTAACACAAATCTCACTGTTGGCAAGGAGAAAGTAGTATGGACCAATTAGTTTGGAAGCTACAAGGAACAGGGTTTGAAAGTTGATTATACAATTTATGAGCTGTGGGACTTTGGCAGTCACTTCAGCTTTCTATTTCCTCATCTCTGATATTGAGAAGAGCTGGGACTGAGGGTGGGAAGAAGGCAGAGTGGGGTGAAGGATTATCAATAAGAACACCTTTCAGGCCTATTGCATAAATGAGAAATAATGTATATCAGGGCCTTGGCACAAAGCAGGCACTAAACAAACAAACACATAAACAGTGACTAAAGAAGAATAATCAATCAATCAGTCAATCAAGCCAGTAGCCAATCAACAGAGCTTCTGAACATTGCTGAACAAACTCTTACCACCTCAGCTATGCTTTCCCATTCACCACAGCGTCTATGTGAACCTTTACTACAACCTCTCAAGGTCTCTATTTCATCCCTCTCTCTGCCTCCTGACTTTCCAAAGACCCAGGGGAACTTCCACTGCTGGCCAAGATGAAATAACAAGGACCAAATTTGCCTTTCTATTTGAAACAATCAAAAAGTGGGCAAAACATATGAAGAAATGGTTTTCAAGACACCATCGAGCAACAAGAACAGTGATCTCTGGAAGATGGGAAAGTGAGGTGAGTCCTAAGATTGTACAAGCAGACTTGCTGAGTTGAAAGTCCAGAAGACCAAGCAGCTATGGTTCAAAGAAAAGGAGAAAGCTTCACAGAGAGACCTATGGAGATATGCAGAGAATTCTCCTCGAGAATTCAGCTGAGTCTTGCTCATGGGTGTAAAGAAATTAAGGAGGTTTGAAGGAAAAAAAAACATCAAAAAGGATTAGAGGTTATAGTGCTATGCTTGCACTCACACCAAATCAAGAACAATGCCTGCTCCCACATGCCACACTAGAAAATCTTATAATTCAGGGGACACTAGACAAAGTACACAGAAGGATCTTACCCAGTTCTGGGGAATAATTAGCCCTAAATTAAGCACTGTTCTAGACCTACCTAACAAATCTTAAAATAAGACCTAAAAAAATCAAGCCATTTCCAAGTAAATTAACTGCATCACAGAACAAAGTTGAAGAATATTCATAGGAATTCAAAAAGATTCAGCACTAACAAGACAAAATTCACAATATACGACATCCAATGAAAAATCATCAGGGACACAAAGAAGCAGGAAAATATGACTCATAATAAGGACATAAATCAATCAATCTCAACCCAGAGTTGATACAAATATTAGAATTAACAGACAAGGACATTAAACAGCTATAATTGTATTCTGTATGTTCAAAAAGTTAAATAGAGATATGGAAGATATTTCAAAAGACCCAACTATCAATTCTAGAGATGAAAACTACAAGGTCTGAGATGAAAAATACACTCAATGGGATCAATATTTTAGACATCACCAAAGAAAAGATTACTAAACTTGAAGACAGAGCAATAGTAACTATCCAAAGTGAAACAGAGAGAAAAGAGAATTTTTAAAATGAACAGAGCATCAGTGAGCTGTAAGACAACTTGAAGCAGTCCAATATGCAGGTAAATACAGACTCCCACAGGAAAGGAGAGTAAAGAAAAGCTAGAAAAAAAGCTTTGAAGAAATAATGGGGTAAATTTGTCAAACCTTCTTGAAAGCTAAAACCCCACAGATCCAAGAAGCTCAATGCACCCCAAGCACAAGAAACATGAGGAAAACCACAACTCTTTCTGCCATGTAAGGATATGAGATGTCTACAACCCAGAAAAAAAACCTCACCAGAACTGAATATGCTGGAACCCTGGCCTCAGACTTCCAGCCCCCAGAACTATAGGAAACCCATTGATCTACGCATGCCTACCATGTGACTTGATTTTAAAGCTTCATATCTGATGATGAAGAACCATGAATCCTAATCAGCGGACAGACTTCTCAGGATGAAAAAGAATACCACTCGTCCCATCAGCACTTTCTCCACATGTATACATATTTGCAAACCATCCCTAATGTCTGCCCTGCACCAGGTCTGGATAAAATAGCCAGATGTCTGATGATAAGTGTAAGACTGACACTGGCTTGGACACTTCACTGAACCTCTCAGAACCTCAGTTTCCTCATCTACAAAATGAGAGAGGTAGACCAGAAGTTTCTAAGGTCCTTTCTACGATTTGGATAATGCTGGATAGGCTAATGTCCTAGTTAAATATTAGGTATTTAGACAACAAGAAAATATAATGATAGATACTTTGGGCATCTGTCACAAAAGAGTCTCAAAGTAGTCCCCCAAAAACATTATTCTGAAGCATGGTCATTCTTTCCCTCTCAAGTTGTCATTCTGATTTTATGAAAATCAGCTGTCCACCACCTGCCAACTCCCAACACTGCTATCAATATTTTCTTTAGACAGAGTACTAACCGTGACTCTTAAGTATCTTCAAATCAGAGAGATGAATTTAACTTTAATCCTCAAAAAATAATAATGTATGTGAGGCATACAATTTTAGGAACATTCTTCTAAAAGTTTTCTGGAATTCCTAAAGAAAATCCATCCATTTTAGAAAGAAAAGTCAAAGGAATCATGGAAAACCACACAAAATTACCAAGTAACTCCCTCTCCCCACAACACATCCTGGTACAAAGTACTTTTACATGCAATATTATCATCCAAGTTGCATTTTTAAACTAAAACTTGGAGGCAGATGTGAACTAACTTGTCAAAGTCAATGTTCTATCACCACCCTCAAAAAGAGATTGCTAATTTCCTGTTGTAAACACAGTCATCATATCTATGCCAGAAGAGGAGAAAGGAAAAAGATTTGTGGATAGCTTTTTAAAGTGTCTCAAGAAACAGAACTTTACTTTCATTTAACTCATACATTACTGCTTTGCAAAGAAATGTGAAATGGACTGTTTTAAACCAAAAGGAAGCAATTAAAAAGCTCTAGCATCTTCAACTGAAAGAAATGCATGCTAACCTTTGTTTACTTTATTGTTGGCTTTGAAAACTATTATCCCTAAACCTGTCACTTCACATATGTGGCCTGCTTACAAAGAACAATTAGGAATTTTTCTCAAAGTATTTTCTTATATATTTCTTACACAGAGAAGCAAATAATTGTCAGCTGGCTACCCTATAAATGGACATTTGAGAATAGAAGTATGGCACTTTTTTATCCAAATACGTGTTTTCCTTTAAAGTTTAAAGGAAAAACTCTAGAAGCTTTTTCTTCAATGCTCTCAAAGATCAGAGTATAAATACAAATTGAATAAACCCATAATTAGTGTTTCTAATAGCAAACAATGTACAGTATAATTTTATATGAACCAATTAACAAAAATTATATATTCAACAACACTTACTGAATGCCCACTATGTACAAAGCTATGTGACATGGGAGCTAAAAAGATGAATAGACGGAGCTTTCTGTTTCTATGAAAAGCTCTTTAATAGCATTAGTTTTGGGGATTTACCAAGTGAAAATTAAAAAAAACCCTTAATGGTTATCAGTCCCACTGAGGCTCCCCATGACATCTCAGCACTCACTGAAAGGCAGTGAAAGGTTGAAGACTCAATATCTCAGTGAGCCAGGAAACCATAGGATACAGCCCCAAACCTAGGCAATAAACCAGTCTGCCTTCTTCTAAAAAGACCCTGAAAAGCACTCAGCAGCAAATATAGCAAATATCAAGCATCCTCAGGACCAAATCAACAGAAATATGAAATGTGTGGAAGGGGTAATGGTCAAGGAAGAACAGTGGAAAGGAGGGAAAAGAATCTTTCTTTTATTTCACGCAGCATTTCCACCGTGATTTTAAAAATTAAAATGCTGCCTTTACATGCTGTCACATGGCAACTCTCATGTGCTTTAAGAAAAGTGAGGGTTTGGGGGCGCCTGGGTGGTTCAGTCAGTTGAGCGTCCAACTTCAGCTCAGGTCACGATCTCGCGGTCCGTGAGCTCGAGCCCTGTGTCAGGCTCTGTGCTGACAGCTCAGAGCCTGGAGCCTGCTTTGGATTCTGTGTCTCCTCTCTCTCTGCGCCTCCCCTGCTCACACTCTGTCTCTCTCTCAAAAATAAATAAACATTTAAAAAAAATTTTTTTAAGTGAGGGTTTTGCCTATCCTTCTTTTAATTACCAATTGGGATTAATAATTTTGGTCAAAAAATAGTAATTCTAGTCATATTTTACTATTTGCCAGATAGCATTTACTTATATACTGAAAATAGCAAAGCCAGAGTTAAGACTGCAAAGCAACCAAGGGACATATGCTACATCCAGTCTCTTTTCAGAAAGTTTTAAAAAATTATAAACTGTCATTAAATAATAGTTACTTAACATCAATGTTGTACTAAATGCTGAGTGAGTTAGACAAGTTCGAAATCTGAAGGAAATTTCTAGTTGAGTAACTATCCATTAACTGAAAAACAAGAGCCAATTAAATTCACTATGATCATTTCAGCTCTCATATGTCTGTGATGCTACTACTCCCATCCTGAATACTTCGGTGACATTTGGAGAGTGTGTACTATGGGCCAGAAAAGCACAGAACACTGGACACAATAACCTGAGATTTAGGGCCTACATTACAGTGAAGAAAAACATTTCGGCAAGTTACTTAACCCCTTTGTGCATTAGTTTTCTCATCTTTAAAATGGAGCTAATAATAATACTAACCAGTAGCATTGTTGTGAGGATTTAATAGTTAATTCAAGAAAAGCACTTAAAACAAAGGCTAGCACCTAGTGAACTGCATAACATCAGCTATTATTATTGTGTCTATGTTTTCACAGCTAATAGGACAATTCTTCCTACTAAGCCCTTTCATACATTCTTAGCCGGAGTGAAAAATGATTTTAAAAAGTGTCTGAAGGACTGGGCTATTAGAGGACATGTAACAAAGGCCTTAAAGTGTTCACATCCTTTTATCCTCAATATGGCCATTTTAGGGAATAGAGTTGTAAACAAAAATCTATGTACAAGGCCATTCATCAGGTTATTTATAATGCAGAAAAACCACCTGGCTGTCCCAACTAGAATAAGTAAAACATGGCACGTGCATAAAACGGAATATTCTGCACGTGTTAAAAATTAAGTTTAGCCAGGGGCTCCTGGCATTCAGCTAGAGTATCCAACTCTTGATTTTGGCTCAGGTCATGATCTCACTGTTTGTGGGTTCCAGCCCCACATCAGGCTCTGTGCTGACAGCGCAGAGCCTGCTTGGGATTCTCTCTCTCCTTCTCTGTCCCTTCTCCCCTTCTTTCAAAGTGAATAAATAAACAAAAAAATTTTTAAGTTTAGTTATCGAAACAGTGAAAGGATTAGAAGTTGCTATGGGTTGTTAGGAGGAAGGATGAATAGGTGGAACAGAGGACTTGGGGGCAGTAAAACTACTCTGTATGAAACTATAATGGTGAATACATGTCACTATACATTTGTCCAAATCCACAGAATATACAGCACGAAGAATGAACCTTACTGAAAACTGGACTTTGGGTGACGATGATGTGTCAGTGTAGATTCATCCATTTTAACAAATGTACCACTCTGGTACAGGGTGTTGATAGTGGAGGCTTGGCTTATTTGGGGTAGGGGGTATATGGGAAATCTCTATGCTTTGTGCTCAGCTTTGCTGTCAACCCAAAACTGTTCTATTTAGAAAAGTTTCTAAACCCAAAACTGTTCTGTTATAGAAAAGTAAAGTCTATTTTTAAAATTAAGTTTAGAAGAATGGAGATGATAAATAATCATGATTCATTGCTGAGTTAAAGAAAGCAATCTGTAAAGAAGTAAAAACATATATCCAAACATTAAAATTTTGTTTCCAGAAATGATATTTAAAAAAAAAAATTTTTAATGTTTTTACTTATTTTTGAAGGAGAGAGAGAGCGGGGGAGGGGCAGAGAGAGAGACACACACAGAATCCGAAGCCTGCTCCAGGCTCTAAGTTGTCAGCACAGAGCCTGGTGCGGGGCTTGAACTCACTAACTGTGAGATCATGACCTGAACCGAAGTCAGACGCTTAACCGACTGAGCCACCCAGGTGCCCCCAGAAACGGTATTTTTAAAAAAATTTTAATGTTTATTTATTTTTGAGAGAGAGGGAAAGAGACAGAGTGTGAGCAGCGGAGGCGCAGAGAGAGAAGGAGACACAGAATCCAAAGCAGGCTCCAGGCTCTGAGCTGGCAGCACAGAGTCTAACACGGGGCTCAAACTCATGAACTGTGAGATCATGACCTGAGCCAAAGTCAGATGCTCAACCAACTGAGCTACCCGGGTGCCATTAGAAACAGTCTTAAAGGTGATTTTTAAATATGTTTTTCTGTATTTGCAAAATTTTCTACAATGAGCTTGCATCACTTTAAATATGGCAGAAAGTTTTAGTACTTTCCTTTAAAATGTCACCTAGTTTTTAATTCAAAGTTATTGAAAAAAGACATGTTAAATAGAAAAGGAACAATCACTGACATAAACTGACATTTCTAACATCTCCACAAACCTGCAGAATCTCACGAATGACATAAAATCCTGTATCTTTGAGCTATCATGTACTCATTCATCCCACAAATATTAAACACCCATCATGAACTAGGTTCTGGGAATACAGCAATAACTAAGCTAGACAATGAAAGTTAGGAGACAAAAAAAAAAAAAAAACACCAAATAAACATATAAGGAAGATGTTCTCAGACTGGGATGCACGGGGGCGTGATAAACAGACATCAGCGGAGTGCTGGGGAGGGCCTCTCTGATATTCGAGCTGACATGGGAGAGGTGAGGAGGAGTCCAGGGGGGAAAGGTGCTCTAAAGGAAGAAAAAGAACAAGTGCCAAGGCCACGGAGTGGGACTAATCCAGGTTTATTAAAAGAACAGCAACAAGGTCACTGTGGTCATCAGTAAAAGTTGGGTCTTCACAGTTCTGCATCTAAAACACCTTGAAGCTACTGAACAATTATTATTTAAAATTGGTTAAGAGCCCAAGCTTCAGAGCCAGAGAGGTCTGACTCTACCTTGGTCACTTTCTGCAGGTGGACTGTGAGTTGGTTACCTCCTGTCTGGACCACAGCTTCCTCATCCATAAGATGGAAGTAACAATAGCTACTGCAAGAGCATCTGCAAGGCTTTAAACAAGAGGATAATCATCTCAAATGTTTAGGAGAATGCTTGCCAGACAAAAAATGCTAAACAAATGGTAGCTAGTCTTAAAAGTGCCCTTTAGAGAATTAGAGAATAAGAAAGAAAGAAAGAAACAAACAAACAAACAAACAAACTAGAAATTTTACTATATATGAATCACATCAATATAAATAAATGTATCTAATCTGACTTGGTGCTTCTTTTGGTTTAATGTCATGTCCCAGAAATTCTATTATATGCTATTTTGTCAAGAAAAGTCAATAAATCCCCAACCAAATCTCTCTGACCCCAGGAAGGATGAGGAGGGAATGCTTTTCATGCCCTTTCTTTAAACCTCCTTCTCTGTGAGTCTTCTGTTATATTTGTGATAGCCCATTTCTCTTCCTAAAAGTTCTTCCCTGTCTTGACTCAGGGACATGACTCTCAGTCTTTCGCCTATCCATCTATCTGTTCCTCCTCTACCCCAGACTTCTCCTTCTGGTCTTCCCACTCTCTAAAAATGTCATCTGTTCCTAAACTTTTATCCATGCCCCTCTTAACCACAAAACCTCCTGGGATACCACACAGCACTAAATCACATTCTCGGTGTGACACTTAACCTCATTACATTTGATATTATACTAAGTTATATCTTATCTCCCATATTGGAAGGGCAGGTTCTTCAAAGCAGGATTGACAGCTAAATCATCTTTATTTCTCCCTTTAGACCTAACAAAACCTCTTGAACATAGTCGTTTTTATCAGTAACTACGTGGGTAAGCATATAAAACACTTTTAACAGATTAATAACATTAAAACAGAGCCTTAGAAATACTGTTGGCAATTTTCTTATCTCTCTCAAATTAGCTTTTGATCTGTAACAAGGCATAAAAGACATTATGACTATATTTACATTTTACATAGTAAGTATCTAACTAATGAATAATGTAGTTAATTTTCCATTAACATGGTGTTACGTAGCACTTACTATGTACCCTGTTCTTAGAAATGTATATGCATTCACGCATTCTATCCTCCTAACAATCCTCTGTGTTAGGCACTATTTTTATATTTTCCATTTTAGGAAACTAAAGCAAAGAAGAGCCAATCGACTTTATTCAAAGTCACACAACTGGACAAAGCCAAGCCAGGATTTGAACCCAGGCAGCCTTGGCCCCAGTCTGTGCTTATAACACTAAGCCTTACCTAAACAGCCACTCTCTAGAACAATCTAATTTTACATAAGCATTTTTGAACCCATCTAGAACTTTTACAGAAGCTTGCTATTCATAAGTAACATATTTTTTTCTATAATATAAACAAATATATCTGTATTAACCACATCAAAGTTCTGGCTAAAGTATGCATATATAATACACTAATGCAAGTATCATAGTACCAATTTTACATTAAATAGTGCAATATTTTAAGTTACCTCATCTTAACTTCTGAATGTTACCAATCTAACACGGAATATTCTTGAGTATCCTGGGAAATTTATATTTTCATATAGATTTTTCTGTATTCTGAATCCATTTTTAAATTCAAGAAAACTAAGAATTTTCATGAATATGTAACATAAATCACACTAATGGTTCTTAGCATTAGTGTCACAGAGGACAACTATAATAATGCTATAATCTTGTTGAAAATGACAATTTAATATATGATGTTAGATTTTTAAAGGCTATACTTAGCCCTAATTAATTTACCTCTAGAAAATAATCTCCATTACTACAAAGTCTGCTTAATTCCCAGATGTTATACTTAAAGCTTTTAGGTTAATAAATCCAAAAATAGTAGAGAATTCTATTATTAAAATGCAAAACAAACTTTTAATGAACAAAATTCTTAAAATAACATAAGCCACTGCTTGTAGGTCTGATTTCTCAGCAGTTAATTTTTAAAGAAAAATTGTTTCAGTCTTTGCCTCACCAAAAGTAAAAAACATCCAAGAGTGTTCAAAAGTAAAATCCTATTGACTAATCATAAAAGTAACCTGCCAAGGGGCACCTGGGTGGCTGTTGGTTAAACGCCTGACTCTTGATTTCGGCTCAGGTCATGATTTCATGGTTTGTGGGTTCAGCTCTGCATCCACTGACAGCACGGAACCTGCTGGGGATTCTCTCTCCCTCTGTCTCTGCCTATCCCCAGGGTGCTCTCTTTCTCTCAAAAACAAACAAACAAACAAAACTTTAAAAAAAGTAGCCTGCCAAAACCAGACACTCTTTTTACCCTTTTAAAGAGTGTAACACCTAAAGTATGCAGCCTAGACTCCGACAAGCTCATTCCCCGGGTCCTCACACTTGCTGTTCCCTCTGGCAGGAAAGGATCTGGACCCAGATTTGTTCACAACCTGCTCTTTCCCATCCTTCAAGTCCAGCTCAAATGTCTCCACCTAGCAAGGCCTTCTGCCTGGACAGTTCACCCAAATAAGTCATTGTTATGGATTGAATTGTATCCCCCCAAAAGATACGCCAAATTCCTAACCCCCCCCCCATACCTCAGAATGTGACCTCATTCAGAAATAAAATTGTTGCAATGTAAGTAGTTAAGATGAGGTCATACTGGAGTAGGATTAGCTCTTAATCCATCATGACCAGTGTCCTTATTCAAAGAGGAGACACACAAACACAGAGAAGGCCATGGGAAGAAGGTAAGCAGAGACTGAGTTATGCCACAGCAAGTCAAGGAACGCCTGGGGTCACCAGAAGGTAGAGGAGACAAGGAGAGACACATCTTGATTTTGGACTTCTAGCATCTAGCACTGAGAAAGTACATTTCTATTGTTTTAAGCCACCCAGTTCCTGGTGCTTTATTACGGCAGGGCTAGGAAACTAATATACCCACCACCATTATTAACTGCTCTCTGACCCATCAATCACTTTCCTTGTCCTTACAGTTCTCAATGGTATCTAAAACGGCAAATGACTGTCTTTTATTTTTCAGTTACTTTTACTGACTGCCTTCCTTCATTAGAACATCAGCCTCATGAGCGAAGAGGCCTTTTCTGACTTCAAAGCAGAGCCTGGCACACAGTAGGTGATCAAGAAATATTCTGTTAAATAAATTGATGACCTTGAGAAAGATGACAGGATTAAAGAACGCCAAATGATCATTCACCTCCCACACTCTCAGCAAGTATAAACTGGCCCTAAAAAAGAAGCTCCTGTTTTACTTGGGAGGACAAAATCCGCAAGGGGCGGCCAAAGGGAAGACCCATGGTGGAACAGGAACGAGAAGGAGCCTCTGAGTTGTAGGGGACAGTGACTGCTGTGGGGTTTCAGGAATGAGAAGGTAAGAAGGGGCAAGAAGGAAGTGATGGGAGAGAGAGACCTGCCTGTGGCAAGGGCAAGAGCCGGTGACGGAAGCTGAGAAGAGACAAAATGCCACTGGGTGGGGAGAGGGAAGGGCAGCATCCTTGCAACTGCCAGAAATGGGCTGACCTAGGGGACTGAGGGCTGCTTTACCCCACGTTGATTAGAAATCAGGATTTTCTACTTACTTAACAAACTAATTTTCAACGAACCATAATAATGATAATTAAAAAGGATTGTAACAATTTTTAGAAAAAGTATTTTGCAACATGATTCCTACGATCATCACCAAAGTTTTCCTTTCCTTTAGTATAACTCATAACTATTCATATCATTGCTTATTAAATTCATATCGGCATATTATTGTTCCTCCCAAAGCTATGACCCACTAACTATTCAGTTGCTACCTTGGCTTTCTCCATCTTACTAATCTCTACCTCAATATTCAGCATCGCTTTGTGGGCTCTAAGATGGCAAAGGCATGATGAAACAATCCCACTGAAGAAAGCATGTGTTTAACAGTAGAGCACCAGAAAAGGTTTTAGAAGTTATAAAAATATTCCGAGGAATGGGTATTTCAAGGTATGAAGGGGAGAGTCTTATCTATACAACAAGGAGGGTGGAAGAGACCAGCGATTCTTAGAACGAGCTCCCAAAACCAAGGGCACTTTAAAAAAATGCATATTCTGGGGCGCCTGGGTGGCTCGATCGGGTGAGCGTCCGACTCTTGGTTTCGGCTCAGGTCATGATCTCACAGTTCGTGGGTTCAAGTCTTGCATCAGACTCCACACTGACAGTGCAGAGTCTGCGTGAGATTCTCTCTCTCCCTCTGTCTGCCCCTCCCCCCTTTTTCCCTTTCTCTCAAATAAATAAACTTAAAAAAATAAAAACGCATATTCCTAGACACCGCATCACACCTCAGGAAAAATGGCTGCAACCCATAACGTAACATTTTTCTCTGTACTACCACTGTAAACCACCTCTGAGGGAGTCAGAGTACCAATTAATACCATCACCATGTCTGCATTCTTGCCGCCTCAGGTTTCTGCCACCATCTTCTTCAATGTCTCCTCTCTCTGAACTCTCATCTGCACCCTGTTCCTAATCAGTGTTCCTTGGGTCTCCCTCCCAGTGAGAACAGTTAGCTGGGAGCCCAGTGGCAAGACCAGGGACACCAAGCAAACCGATGCATGACAACTCTGTCCCAAAGGGCAACTTGTGATTTCCCTCCTCTTTGGACTGTAGCCTGTCAGAGTAGTAGTAAGGGTGAGTCTTCACGGCAACTACCATTTTCATTCAGTCCAGAATGGGCCCCACATTTCCAAAGCAATGCTATTGGTTATAACTACTCAACATTCTTGATCAGTACAACTGATCCTCAAGACTTTTTTTATTGAAATATAACGGACAGACAATATACTATTCATTTTAAGTGTACATCATATGATCTGACATTTTTATACATTATGAAATGATCCCACTTATTAGTCTAGTTACCTTCTGTCACCATACAAAGCTGTTACAATATTAGTAACTATATTCCCTATGCTGTACATTGCATCCCCATGACTGAAATATCTTATAACTGAAGTTTGCACCTCTTAAAGAAATATTAAAATTAACTTGGTTTGAATAGATAATATGTTCATATGCTTAAAAATTCAAAAGTAAGGGATATACTAAATAAGTGTCCTAAGTAAGTGTCCTTCCATCCCCACCCAACCGTCCAATTTTCTTCCCCAGAGTCAATCACTGTCAGCAATTCCTTGTGTCATCTTCCAGAGACAGTCTTTTTCAAAAAAAAAAAAAATTTAACATTTATTCACTTTTGAGAGACAGAGTGCAAGCAGGGAAGGGGCAGGGAGAGGGAGACACAGAATCCGAAGCAGGCTCCAGGCTCTGAGCTGTCAGCACAGAGACCGACGTGGGGCTTGAACTCACAAGCTGTGAGATCAGGACCTGAGCCAAAGTCAGACGCTTAATCAACTGAGTCACCCCGGTGCCCTAGACATAGTCTTTACACATAAACACATATTTATAAACTCATATTTAATACCAATGGCCATATACCACTCTGTACCTTGATTTGTTCCCTTATTATATCTTAGAGATCATTCCATATCAGCAAATATAAAATAATCTCACTCTTTTTAACAGCTACTTAGTTTTGTTTCTGCTCATAATTTTTTAACCAATCCCATATGAATAGATATTTAGCTTTCTCTAAGTCTTTTGCCATTACAGACAATGTTGCAATGGACATCTTTGTGCAAATTTGTTTCGGATGTACAAGTAGAACTATAGAAAAATTTCTTATTAGTCAGTCAGAGAAAGACAAATATCATATGACTTCACTCCTATGAGGACTTTAAGACACAGAACAGATGAACACAAGGGAAGGGAAGCAAAAATAATATAAAAACAGGGAGGAGGACAAAACATAAAAGACTCTTAAATATGGAGAACAAACAGGGTTACTGGAGGGGTTGTGGGAGGGGGGATGGGCTAAATGGGTAGGGGCATTAAGGAATCTACTCCTGAAATCATTGTTGCACTATATGCTAACTAACTTGGATGTAAATTTAAAAAATAAAATAAAAAAATAAATGCTTAAAAAATAAAAATAAATTAAAAATATAAAATAAAAAAAGAACAAAAAAAAATTTCTTAGATTTTCCAGGATGAGAAGGTAGGTGAGTTTTTAATTTTGGTATCCACAGATGCTGTACCATTTTGTACCCCTATCAACAGCATATGAGCCTTTCAGCTTCCCTAAAGCCTTGCCACCATAAGGGATTAATAAACATCAAAGATCTTTGCCAACTTAATAGGTTAAATAGTTTAAAATTGCATTTCTCTTATCATGAGTTAATTTCATCTTTTTAAGCACCATTCGTAATTCCTTTTCTGTGAACTATTTGTTTGTTCCTTTGCCCCCTTTCCTGTTAGATTAACAGTTATTTTTCTTGTTGATCTATAGGAGCTCTTTGGATATTGAGGAATTAAGCCTTGTCTGTGACATGATACAGTTTCTTTCTCATGTGGTCATGTTTATCTTCTCTCTGTACAGATAATATTTTTCCTTAAATGGAATTTAATTTATCACCATTTATCTTACTTATTCTGCATTCTTCAAGATAGTTCGAAGTTGATTTTTTTGTTAAGTGTAGAGGCAGATATCTTCCCTTGTATCTGATTTCCATCAGCTGGGACTGAAATGAGACTATAAGACAAGCTGGGATAGAATACCCATGTCCTTCTCTCCCTGACCTTCCTCCTCCATCACTCTGAGCTCTTTCAGACCTTGCTTGCTGCTCTCTCACTTTCTTCACCGAGTTTCACGTGAACCCTACATTTGCTTGGCCTACCTTGGAGCTCACACTCTTTTTATAGTTCTTGCTTCCATTTGAAGTTTACAGAGATCAAAAAGAATTTCATTAATGTCTTTTCATAATCAACATGCCATTCAAACTGTGCTGCTTTTTCTATTCTAGGAAAATTATACAACAAAAACTGCTCAGATTGTTGCCTGATGGGGTGCGAATATGCAAAAGATTGTCTAGCTGCTACAGATAAACAGAAAGCAAAAATGTTATCTTAATTTAAAATAAAAAAAATCAGACTTCATCTCCAGAAATGACATGAAACAATTTTTTTTAATTTTTAGCGTTCCTTTAGATACTTTATTCTTGAAACTTTAGTCATTGATAATAGTTTGTTACTTATAGCAACATTGTATAATATACAAAAAATCAAAGTAACTTGTTCAAATTAGGATAAAACTTAGGTACCGTATAGGAGATGTAAAATAAACCTATGGCTAAAAATTGAGGCCAGGTTTATTTTAGGTTTGACTTTTGAAAAAAAAAAAAGGTTCTAAAAATACACTGCTGTTGTTCTCCCTTCTACTTCCACACTCTTTTCAAAAGGTGGGTAGGTCTGTCTCAAGATCTTTGGTGAGAACTGCCTCGATATGATGCAAGATCAAAAAGTAGAAGTTAATGTTCTATTCCTGACTCCATTCCCTCCACACGTTGATTGTCTCTTATATTAGCATATGGAAAGAGAATGACAAAGGAAAAGAGATAGAAAAGTACACAGCACTGGATAATTTAATTTTTCTCTATCCTTTCCTGTCCATGGAGTTAAAAGACAAAGCTATGAGTATCAAAATAGCAAACAGCCAAAATTTTTGAATAATGATATTTGTAGTGTTCATTCTTCTCATCATACCCTCAGAACAAAGTCTTTTTTCTAAACCCACCCCCCCCAAAATTAAAAATGGATATATGTATGATTTCACTTTCTATACCAGACATTCAAGAAGGAGAATGATGCAAAAGAGGATTAAAATTCCACTGGAGAGGTTGCTATCGGTTCATTTTCTCATTCATTTACCCATAATTTAGGGAAGAGCATTATTTCCTGTTATCCCCAACAGAAGCAAATTCTTTGGCACATTATTTTCTAGCTATATTTGCACACGGGGCTTGCACCTCACTGGGCAAATCTCTAAGCCTCAGGTTATCCACCTGGAAAACAGGAGAGGCTGGAAAAGAAGATGTTTTTTGTTTGTTTTAAGATTTATTTATTTTTGAGAGAGAGCACAAACAGGGAAGGGGAAGAGAGGGGGACAGAAGACCTGAAGCAGGCTCTGTGCTGACAGCAGTGAGCCCATTGCAGGGCTTGAACTCACAAACTGTGAGATCATGACGTGAGCCAAAGTTGAACACTCAACCACCTGAGCCACCCAGGTGCCCCCAGAGTAGAAGATCTCTTAAACCTCTTTCAGCTCTAACATCTTATGAATCAATATGAAGGTCATTCAAGCAGCAACACATCAAGCAAAGATAAGTATTTCTAGTGCCTGAGTATTTTCTTCATATATTGTATAAATTCATATATAGGTTTTCTTGAGTAGAGAAAAATATAATCCATCGTCTCTAAAGCAGAAGATAATTCTTGGTGTATTAATCATGAATTTTTTGCACCTAGCGTCAACACTGGTGAAACACATTCAAAGTACAATCTGCCAGTATCTCATTTAAAGGTACTTATTTAGGGGCGCCTGGGTGGCTCAGTCAGTTGAGCGTCCGACTTTGGCTTGGGTCATGATCACGTGGTCTGTGGGTTTGAGCCCTGTGTCGGGCTTTGTGCTGACAGCTCAGAGCCTGGAGCCTGCTTCGGATTCTGCGTCTCCCTCTCTCTCTCTGCCCCTCTCCTGCTCATGCTCTGTCTCTCTCTCTCTCTCTCTCTCTCTGTCAAAAATAAATATAAACATTAAAAAAAATTTTTAAGGTACTTATTTAAACTTACTTTTACGTAAACTTGTTTACATATTTACTTATTTAAACTTATTTGAAGTTTAAGAACTTAGTCACCTACTTAACACTCTCTCTAACCCAATTTTCCCTTAGATAGTCCTGGATATTCAGCTACTTGGCTTGGCCTCCTCTCTAGCTCTGCTGTTTGACAGCTTACTGCAGATTTGGAGACACTGGCCTTGTTAGATGGAATACCATCACAAAGGGTAGGTTTTACTTTCATAAACTGCCAAAGCAGTAGCAGAAAGAGTCATCGGATTGTTCTGCTTCCTTTCGTTAATGTAATCCTTACAGTTTACAGATATTTAACATTTACATTATAATTTATTCTAGTATAAAAACTATACTAAGGGGCACCTGGCTGGCTCAGTCAAAAGAGCATGTGACTCTTGATCTCAGGGTCATGAGTTCAAGCCCCAGGTTGGGGTTAGAGATTACTAAGAAACAGAGATAAACTTTCAAAAAAAAAAAAAAAGGACTGATTTTAAAAACTACACTACTGGGGCGCCTGGGTGGCTCGGTCGGTTGGTGTCCGACTTCGGCTCAGGTCATGATCTCACGGACCGTGAGTTCGAATCCCGCATCGGGTTCTGTGCTGACAGCTCAGAGCCTGGAGCCTGTTTCAGATCCTGTGTCTCCCTCTCTCTCTGCCCCTCCCCTGTTCATGCTCTGTCTCTCTCCATCTCAAAAATAAATAAACGTTAAAAAAAAAATTAAAAAAAAAAAAAAAAACTACACTACTGTACCAAGTAAGCGAACATAAACTCAAAGAGAAAGAGTTCATATAACTCAACAGGAACATCATCTTGAGACCACCATGATTCAGTATATTCAATTCCCTATAATACTATGTTGGATCTTTTAATAGACATTCATATTTGTCTATTTTCTATTTTTCCCTTTAAAAACCAATTCAGCACTAGGACACACTCCATTCGTTACAAATCTGACTTCACTCACCCAGCTCTCCCTTTCCTGATCCCTTTGTCCTGTTTGACAACATTTAAGTGTCCATGACAAAAGGACTTACAATGAGTTTAAAACCTTCTGCTTTAAAAAGCCGATAAAACAGAAGTACATTTAAAGTAACTGTTCTTTGCAGGCGCTGCATTTTTTTTCCCCATAGCACTCTCAATTCAAGGAGGTCTAAACATAAATCTGGAAAAAGTTTAAGGAACAAAAGAAAAAATAGATACTTCATGCAAATTCTAAAACCAAAGCCAGATCCACCCCACACACATGCATACATATTCAATAGTGACTTGTTTTTGGTAGATTCTGTTTTGGGTAGGTCCCTGAGGGCAGAAAGGTTTACGACCCAACACTTAATATGGTGTCTGGTACATAGTAGGTGCTCAGTAAAGGCTACGTGAATGAAGAAGAAAGGCACTTGATGGCCCATGTCACCTTCACATAAGACCCACAGACTCTGGTCACTTCTCTGTGAAAGTGATCAGCTCAGGGTTTGGTAACTGAATGGATGGATGCAAAACTGCCTCCAAAGTTCTTGGAAACTCAGAACCATGCCAGAAACCATGCCAATTTCACTAACTGAGATGTGTATCATGTCAGTTATCCCTACAATTAATTTTAGCTCATTGTTTTGACCAAAGCTACTAAGTCCACCCTGGTTTTCAAATCATTAAATATTTATATCTATTGAGGCGATGTGGGGAAGGTGTAGCTGAAGCAAGGAATGTGACTAATCATTCACATGAGAGAGTAGAGAGAGAGTCCTTTACTCTCGTAGGAGCTTTTAGATAATTTCTGACTATAATGGTAAGCAACAACCTTTTTCCTTTGGAAGGTCTATCTTTTCCTTTTTCTTTTTTTCTTTAAGATACTGCCACATTTCCATTCAACTGCTGTTGGAACCACAACCAAGATGTCAAGATGTTCTCCAAATCACTATGCCAAGGAAAGGCAATTGAGGACTAGATTGCCTTGGAGAAAACTATACAGCCACTAATCATTGTATCAGCTGGTGCGAAATCAGTGAGAAAATAACATTAGAGAGGATGAGAAGACATCAAGAAATATATGTAAAATCAGAAAAGGAATTTTAAAATATGATGAGAAAATGCTGAATACCTATCATAATATTGACAAATTAAAATGCCAGCTAAAATGGTATTCAATCAAAGTGACACTATATATTATCCCAGAATAGCCCTAGAAATAAAAAGCCTTATCCTGTCCCCACAGGAGGGCACAAGCAACTCTTTATTATAATGAAGAGAACCTAAAAGATTGAAACCCTTTATCTTTTTCAATGGAGTATATATCAGAGAATATAAACGCATGCGCCATTACTTTCCAACATTAGATGGCAAACAGCATGAAAGCAAACATTAGCCCTAAAGACTCTAGTCCCTCAATCACATCTTGTTCCCTGCACCCATGGGAAGTGGCCATTAGTATCTTCATTTTAGATGTGCCATAACTGAAGATCAGAGGGGTTTTTCCCCCCAAATTACATACAACTAGTAAACTGTCCAGAAAGATTTGATTTCAACCCTTGTGGTTGTGATGCCAGTACACTCTCAATTCCATGAACCCTACTCACTGCCAATGCCAAAACATCTTCTTCACACCTTAAACCATTAATCCATAACCTCCTTTACACAAGTAAATAAAAAATTACACAGATGAATTTTATGTACTCTTCCCTCTCAGATAATCTTCCACGTGCAACAGATACATCATTAGAAAATCCCATTCTTCGCTGTGAGTGTCCTAACTGCCCACCAGCTCCATGCCCAAATTTTCAAACATGAGCTTGAATATCTATTACCCCACACTTGACACGTCTAAATCCTATTAAAATCTCCTACCACAACTTCTCTATTTCTTTTAATTATAGTGAAACATCTTTGACTCCTTCCTCCTCTTCTTATTTAGGATCTTAAGTCTTGGATTCTCCTCCCAGTGTCTTTTAAAATCCATTCTTTCCTTTTAGTTCTCGCCAAGTGGAGAACTCTCATCTCAATCAGCCAGGTATTCCTAGCCAGTATCCTGCCTGAATCTCTCCCCCTCCCACCCCCACCTCCCAATCTATCAGTTTTCCAGACTTTTTAATAAACTCTTTGAGTGGTTCACTGTTGGAAAATTTCCCATGGCTGTTTCCACTTGTGTTCATTTCCTCTGTCCAAGATGGCTGAAGTTCCTCTTCTCAGCAAGGCCACTTCCTGCTCATCTTCCCTGTAAGCCTCTGCTGTGAACTCTATGCAATACATGCCTATGCACAGGGACTGCTTCCTTGTCCCTCAGCTGACATCTTGTGGGTCTTTTAGTACAGTAGCCTGTTCTGCCTTGTGTTAACTCTATATTGTCCTTATTTTCTTTTTCCTTAGAATTTTAAGCTATTACTGATCTATGCATGACCCCCCCTTTTTTTTTTAAATATAATGATCACTTAAGAACTTACCACCAACTCTAACTACTAGATCATTACCAATAACTTATATCCATCTGTGTGTTCCTCCTCATGACATCTGCCTGGTCCTCCCAGAAGACAACTGCTATCCTAGGTTTTAAGTTTATCATGCTCTTGCTTTAAAACAAACAAACTAAGTAACTAACATGCATTTCAACACATACACATATATAAATGCTTGTTTTTATTTGATGATTTGTGTTTGCTTATTTCCCTGGCTTGTGTAAATTAGTATAACAATTTTGGGAAATAATTTGGCAATGTCTAGTAAGTTGAACTCACACGTCCTACAAATCAGCAATTCTGTACGGTGGTATTTACCCAAAAGAAACACTTGCACTGTGCCCCAGGAAACATGAATGATCAGAGCAGCACACCTAGCAATTTTTTTTTTAAGTAGAAACAAAAAAAGGCCATTGGCAGAACAGGGAAACATTACTATAGACACATAATGGAATAATGTGCAGCAATGAAAGTGAATGAACTACAGCTGTATACAACATGGATGAATCTTGGTGACAATATGTTCAATGGAAAAAAATTCCCAGAAGTCAATGGGTAGTATGAGACCTTTTTTGGAAGATTAAAAACAAAATAAAAAAAAAAGTATTATAATTATTACTTAACCTTTGCAGTTAAAAAAAATCTCTCTTTTGAGAATTCATGACTTATCTGCCCAAACTAGTCTACAAATTCTTGAAGGCAGAGTCATCTTTACTTCTCATGTGTATTTCCCACAGTGCCTACACCAATGTCTTGAACAGGTAGATGCTCAATAAGTTATTATCCATTGAATGATTACTGAATGCTACCTAAACAAGGCATTTTAATGAAATTTAAATCTTCTCCCTCATCCAGTAGATTCATGAATAAAGTCACATAAAACTTTTACCTACTTATGCATTAACCTAATTCTATTTCTGCAATGGTACTACAGATCTCCAACCACACATATTTCATCTTAGAAGGACTTCACCTTTCTTCTTGGAGTAAGGTAACATAAGGTTAAAGCAATCCAGGGACAAGAAAACTTATGAGATCCTGCAAAAGTTCGGCAGAATCACAGGACACTATACCAAGAGACATCTGATGAACCACCATGATTTGAAACTGAGACATCCCAAGAGGAATCCAGCCACTGAATGCACAACTGAGCCAATCAACATCAAAGCTGAAAATATGGGCAAAAACTGGATTTTTAGGTTTTCTAAAAGCAAAGATTTTCATTAGAAAATATTTTGTTTCCACTCTGAGGGGAAAAAAAAATTACTTCTTAGGGGGAAACACAGGAAATCCCGGGGTAAAAGAATAACTGGAATACTATTCCACCAATCAGGGCCTTCCTTCTAACTCAAGGAGGACTATGCAGAGTCTCCATAGGTGATTAGAGGGGAGCTACACTGCAGCTTCCCTCCGACCTTGGGAACTCTGCTCACTCTGAGTTACTGCGAGGTCTCCCGTTTCATTTATTATTAGTCTTTGTATCTGCAATGCTGTAGCTTTGGTGAGGACTATCAACACTGTGAGCCTGCAGTACCCAAAACTGTAGAAATGCTTCCAAAAAACAAATGGGAGGGGAGGAGGGAGGAAAAATCACAACCAAGAGAAAAACAAAGTTAATGATATGAAGACGGGATGTTTTTAAATTTCACCTTTGAAGAAAGACTGCATTTACTAATCAGCTCTGTGATCTACAACTAGCCGCTGGCAGGCAATTTATTTTTTAATTAAGAAAAGATGTCCAAGAAAAATGATTTTGTTGTTTAGGAAAAACAAAACAAGACAAAACAAAAGTGAATATAACAATTTGCCAAAACTAGTCCAGCGATTTAAAAAAAGAAAATTCATATGGAGGAAACAACCTATAGGACTTTGCGTCTTGGAGAAAGAAATAATCTGGCAACCCAGTGGGTTCACTTAGTTTCGTGTCATTTGCTTCATGTCCATTATGTAATGCTTTCCCCAGCTTTAGGTCTGTATGTTTAAGCTACCGTTCAGGTATATCACAGAATTGCCACAAAATCAGGATCTGGTCATAACTTTCAAAACCATCTTCAAAGGTGTCACGCAAATGTGTCTACAACAGTAGAGGCTTTTTGAAAAATCTGCTGGTGTCATTACTTCTTCCCGGCTTCCTCCCCAGGTCTCCCTACCCCTCCTCCCCCAGCATCCCCGGCGACACGATCTGCGGGCAGCTCCCGGCTCGATGCAGGGGAAGCACGTCTTAACTGCAATGCAAACGTTGTCCCGGTCTGAACCAGGGAAGGCAGTCTCGGCCCTGGCTGGAGGTGTGGACCAAGGCTGCAGGGAAGGCTGCAGGGGAGCCAGCAGCGGGTGGACAGGGGTGCCCCGCGAGGGCAGTCCGCAGTGCACGCGCACAATAAAACCCAATGCACAACTTCCCCAGCCGCTCCTCTCGGCTGCCCGGATTCGCTGGGAGGTGCGGCGTAGGCGTTAGCTGGAGCAGGCGCGGGCGCCGGCGCTCTCACCGCGCGGGTTCGGTTCTCCGCTGACAATTACATCAGTCCTTCTCCCGGCCCCAGCTTCAATCCCCGGCAGCCGAGGGGGAGCGGGGGCGCCGGGCAGCGCGGAGGAATGCGGGCGTGAGAGCCCGGCGGCCGGAATTCCCCAACCACGAGGGGGAAGGGAGGGCGGCGAACGGGGACCTTGACCCAGACACCCCCTCCCACCTTGGCCGTAGGGCCGGACAGGCATCGCCGCCCCCGCCGCCCGGGCCCACCGGCCGGCCGGGGAAACCCCCAGGGGGCGACGACGCCTCGAGGGCCCAAAGCCCGGGTGCCCAGCCGCGCGTCCCTCCGAGTCCTCGGCCCTCCGGACGCGCACAATGCCCCCGGGCCGCGGTGCGGGCACCGCTGTGGCGGCTCCCGGGGTCCCCCTGCGCCAGGACACGTACCTGGAGGGCAAGCAGCGGCGCCGCCGAGTCTGCGGCGGCAGCGGCGGCGGCGGCGGGAGGCGGCTCCGGCAGGCGGGCGGGCGGGCGGGCGGACGAGCGCGCGGGCTGGCCGGGGAGCGGAGGCGCGGGCGCCGCCTGCGCGGAGCCGCGGACTCCAGCACCGACAGCGGCGGTGGCGGCGGTGCTGCGCCTCCAGTGGTCCGCCGCGCCGCAGCCCCTCCTCTCCCACGGGCGGGGCGCGCTGGCGGGGCGGCGCTCCCGGCTCCCCGCCCCCGGCTCCCGCTAGCCGCCCAGGCCGGAGCGGCCCCGCGGGCGGCGGGCTCTCCCGCCGCGCGCCCGCCCCGCCGGCCCCCTTCTCCGCGCCGCCCGCTGAGCTCCCGGCCGGGCTCGCCGAGCTTCCGACGCGCGGGATCCCACTGTCTGGCCTCCCCCCACCCCCCCCCCCCCCGGCCCGGCCCCCTGGGGACCCCTGGGGTCCAGAGATAACCGCCGCGGAGACCCTGGCCGGGAATCTCCGGGCCTGAGAGGCGCTTCTGTGGCCACAGAAGCGTCCCCGCCTGCCCAGGCCAGCGGAGGCGGGCCGGCCGCGGTTCTCTAGGGCTGACCCCGAAGGGCCCCGGCGCTGGGGGCCTGGAGCGCAGCCGCTCCGAGCTCCTGGGGAGAGCCGATCAGAAGGAGACAGCAGCCCGGCGGCCTCCCCGGAGGCGCTGTCCAGCCGGGGTCTCCGGCGGATGTTCAGGCTGGTCAATAAACACACAGGACTGTGTGTGCCTGCCCGCCCCGACTTCCCCACCGCCGGGTCCCTGACACTGCGGAGCCAAACTTCCCAGGCCCAGAGAAACACTTGGGTTCGGTGAAAACGTATATATCCGTTGCCTAAAGCCCCACCGTACGACGACGCTTACCCACTCTCTTGAGCTCTTCCACCTTTAGACCCTTCCTAGTCTGTGCCCTAGGGTACATTAATCGGGAGGCGAATTTGCTCCAAGGACAGGGTAATTTAAATATTTGCACAGACGTTTCTTCTGTAAATGGATGACCGAGGAAATGACAAAAGTATTCCAAGACATTTCTGTCATCACCATCTTGGGGGGCGGGGGTGAGGGGGTGGGTATGAATCCAGACAACACTGATTGAGCCTAATAGGAATTATGACAGAAACAGCACTGGAGTGCTCTATGGGCTATCTAGGCGTCCAGATTGGAAGGGGGACCGGGAGGGGGCAGGCTTCAAAAATTGAAGACATTGCTGCCCACAGAGGCAACTCAGTGACGGCGTTTCACTGTTCTCATACTGTCCTGTTATAAAATACTAGGCGCTGGACTCTGTGACACATGGCAGTTTCGCTTTAACTCCTCCCCTGTGAAGACACTCTCCTCCAGGGAACGAGCGACTGGATCCCTGACCCTCTCGGAATCACCACCACCTCCTTACTCCTTCCACGGGGGTTCCACTGACAGAACTACGGAAACCACTCCGGCTACAAAGAAGGGAAAAGTCAAACCCCATACAAGAAAATGCACAAGTGTGGGAGGAGGTGAGAGAGAACCCACGCAGTGTCCTTAACCTAAAGAAGTGCTTCTCCACGGTTTTCACTCCTAGTAGCAGAGAACCATGAACTGCTGGGGTGGGGGAGAGGAGCTACCACAACGGAAACTCCTTTTATCTTAAGAATGCTTGCACACTTTTCACTCTAGTCCATAGCATCTCTGTGTGTTTTGCTATTTTAAAAATAGGTGGAAGTATCAGGAAAAGGTCTCCTACCTGTCTCGTTAATGATCAAATAAGATGTGATGGCACTACACCCTTGGCAACGGGCAGGTTAAAGAGAGCCGCCATTGCTCTGGAGGCAGCTTCTCCACTCTGCATCACAATAGTTTGAAAACTCAGACTGGCATAGATATAGGAATATGAATAACAGGCTTTTCACCACTTTTAGAGCTACCTCAGCAGTTGCCAGAGAGCAATGTTTTCATGAAGTGTATATTCTTGCTAAGAGTTCAGGTCATGAGTCTTATGTTGACTAAAAGGATCTCTGCTCCCTGATTCATTCCTTTTATTCGTGCATGGGCGTTTTCAGTGAAGGAAGTTAATGATCTTCTTAAAATACTAATAATATTAATGCTATAATTTCATCACATACAAATGAACTGAGCTTCATATGAATCATAGTCCCCACCATCAATACATACAGCTCTCAGCACTTCATTTTCATTACAGTTTTTAATGTTTTTAAGTTTATTTATTTATTTTGAGAGAGAGAGAGAGGGAATCCCAAGCAGGCTCCCCATTGTCACATGGAGCCCAACACAGAGCTCAAACTCTCGAACCGTGAGATCATGACCTGAGCTGAAAACCAAGAGTCAGACACTTAACTGACTGAGCCACCCGGGCACCCGTCATTACAGTTTTTCTATGGGCACTATTTTAGCTGGGGTTTTTTTTTTAACATTTTTTTTTAACGTTTATTTATTTTTGAGACAGAGAGAGACAGAGCTTGAACGGGGGAGGGTCAGAGAGAGAGGGGACACACAGAATCTGAAACAGGCTCCGGGCTCTGAGCTGTCAGCACAGAGCCTGACGTGGGGCTCGAACTCACGGACCGCAAGATCACGACCTGAGCCGAAGTCCATGCTCAACTGACTGAGCCACCCAGGCACCCCTTAGCTGGGGTTTCTTAAGAAGGGTGAAGTGCTAATGCTTCTTTGAAAGATGCAACCCCTGGGCATCAAGAGCAAGGAAAAGAGGATATGCACCAGGGAAGAATGGGAAGCAAATACATGATATGTTCCAAACCTGGGCCATTCTTCATGAACCTGAAAAAGCACAGTTGCTGGGCCACGTGAAGTGGGCCACTGTGAATAGGAACAGCCTATCAAAGTGAGAACCAAAGAAGAAATTGGCCTGTAAGCTCCCTCTCATCTCCTATTTCCCATTGGTCAAAATTTATCCCACTGGTTGTTAACTACCCAGCTTTCAGGTTGAATCATCTCTTTCCTCTGGCAGCTACTTGAAAAACAAATCCACGCTCTGGAACCATGCTACGGGATCTGTGCTGAATTGTTCCACAGACAATTTGGTTATGCTGGAAGTTGTGTTTCCCAGAATCCTCTTTTCTGTATGTTCCAGGTCTACGTGTGTCCAGATGGATAAAAGCTGAAGTTGCCGGAGACTTGGGAGGCCAAAGTGAAGCAGCCCAATTACACTCTGAAAGTTGTCATTGGTTAGATATGAGACAAATATCCACATGCAAGAGGGTTCTCCTTCCTTCTCACTCTTCCAGGCTCTGTGTTCTCCTCTGCAGAATAAGTATGACCACAGCTGGGCTAACAGGCTCTTTATAGACTCTTCCAGAGGTAGTGTCCACAAAGGCCACAACCTTCTGTGGACTTCTACACCAACCCTCCTGGTGGCCTCACTGAAGCAGGTGGATGTGCTTCCACATTCCCCTGAAAATTCAGACTGCTTCACCTCTGTGAGGGCTAGTCCCTGATCTTTTGGCAACCCTTTTCCAGACTCTTCCTTCCCCAGCTCCTCTCACAAATGTGGAGGTCTAATTGCTACAGGAAAGCCCCTATTCAACATACTTATCGTGCTTCTGCTTCCCTGATTGAACCCTGTCTGCCAGAGGCTTAAGCGTGTGGCTCATCTGCCCCAGGAGGTTTGCACTGGGTCAGTCACCTGTGGGCAATTGAGGCAGGCCAAGTAGCTGAGAAACCTGGAAATGTGAGGCAAAGATCTGAGGAAGTACTCCAGCGGCATCCTATACGAACAGCAAAACTATTCATAATTTTGCTTTGTATTTGTTCATTGACAGTGTTCAGCCTTGAAAATATTTTAAGTGTTACTAAATTCACCTACTTTGGTGAATCATTCTCATAAACTGGAATGAACGGTGGCTTTTTTTTTTTTTAACCTTTGTTTGAGACATCATTTTGGCTCCTTGAGTGGAAAACAATAAACCAAATCTCAGCTGGAAAATTCTGACCAGTATCTTCCCCCAGCTATGGAAGCATCCTACCTGAGTTTCTCACTTTGTGAACATAAAGATGAGCATTGCTTTTTGTAACTCACTCTTTGTAAAGTCAATTTTTTAAAAAAAATAAATTTACCATTTTATAAGATCAAAGGAACACAGTAAGAAAATCAAAAGGGAAACTCTTTGTAGCAATGAGTTCTTGCAGGAAGGGTACAATGTTAGTTTTAAGTGTGAGGGGCCTTCACATACCCTTACCTTCAGCCTGTTTTGTCACTCTTGGCATTGCCTTTGAACGTGTGCATACACTTTTCCCCCCAATTTCTTCATCACCGATGCTGTTGGAACTTTTCTTACCAAGAATATTGTCATCAAGAACCTCTGGGTAAATATCTGTCAAGGTCAGAAGCCAAACCTCCACGTCCCGAACCCCATTTGGTCCTATATCCTTCATTCCCACACTGTCAGGATCGGCCCAGATGACTTGTTGATATAGCCCAGAGAATGTTGTCGCATCCACTTCAGAGTGAACCTTTCATTCAGAGCGCATATCAGGGTGTCTAAAAGATGGAAAGAATTGGGATTTTGTTAGGCTAATTGGTTGTAGGGGGCTTGGGGTTTTTGATACCTATTTTATTCATTTAATTCAATACATGCTTATGAAGTATCTACTATGTGTTAGGCATAATTCTGGGTGCTTGAGATATGAGTAAGCAAAACAGAGCCTACTTTCATAGAGCTTACGTTCCAGCAGAGAGAGACAGACAATAAACAATAGACCTAAAGATAAGTGAATTATACAGCATGTTAGAAAGCCTAAGTAATGCAGAGAAGCATAAAAGTCGAGCACATTAAGAGGAATGGAGGGGCGCCTGGGTGGCTCAGTCGGTTGAGCCTCTGACTTCGGCTCAGGTCATGATCGCATAGTTCGTGGATTCGAGCCCCACATCAGGCTCTGTGCTGACCACTTGCTCAGAGCCTGGAGCCTGCTTCGGATTCTGTGTCTCCTTCTCTCTCTGCCCCTACCCTGCTCACACTTTGTGTCACTCTGTTTCTCAAAAATAAAAAAATGTAAAAATTTTAAAAATTTTAAGAGGAATGGAGGTGGCCTGCCATGTTGCAATATTATATAAAGTGCTCTTCACTGAGAAGGTGCACTTGACCAAAGACTTGAAGGAGGTGAGGAAGTCAGTCAGGCAGATGTATGGGAATGGGAAGTTCCCACTCCAGTCAGTGATCAGCCACTGCAAAGCCAATGGAGTAAGCATGCCTGATGTGTTCCAGGAAGGGCAAGGAGGCCAGAGTGCCTGGAATAGAATGAGAGCCGGAGACAGTGTGAAAAGAGAGAGGTAACGGGGCCCAATCACTTGGAACCTGCAGGCCATAGTGAGGACTTTGAATTTTCTTCTAAGGGAGATGGGCATTGATCACAGACCTGTGCAGTGGAGTCAAATGATGTGGCTAATGTTTTAAAAGAGCTCTGGCTGCTGTGCTGTGGATAGGCTCTTAGAGGGGCAAAGGTGGAAGCTGTCCCTCTGGTGGGGGACAACAGTAGCTCAAGGCCAAGTGGTAGAGGGGAGTGGTAAGAAGTGGTCAAATTCATCATGCGTTTTAAAGGTAGAGCCAACTGGGGCACCTGGGTGGCTCAGTGGGTTAAGCGTCTGACTTCAGCTCAGGTCATGATCTTCTGATCTGCGAGTTTGAGCCCCACATCAGGTTCTGTGCTGACAGCTCAGAGCCTAGAGCTGCTTCGGGTTCTGTGTCTCCCTCTCTTTGTCCCTCCCCTGCTCATGCTCTGTATGTCTCTCTCTCAAATAAATAAATAAATAAATAAATAAATAAATAAATAAAATAAAAAGGTAGAGCCAACAGGATTTTTGCATGAGTTATGAATGAGGCTTATTTTATTATACTATTCACTTGGTGAGGTTGTGGGGAGCAAACATAGGGCCCTGCGGCCTTTAAATATTGGGGAGTGCTAATCACGGGCAAAGATCCTAATGCCTGAGAGGGACCATTACAAGCGCTAATACCATTAGATAATGGTATCAGCAACACAACAGTGCTCCATGATTTGGGTTTGCATAAAACACACACAAACCCATACATGCAAAGGTGAGATTCATCTACATGGAAAAGTGGACTGTTTGGACATACACACAACAAACCCCTTAGGAGCATAAAATTGAAAATGAAGTTTCCCCCCAAAATTGTAGGATGAAATTAGCAAAATGGAACACACTTTGTGTTTCTTATCCCACTGCTTCATGTCCCAGGGCTTAATTGGAAAACAAGACTTTCATGTAAGCAAACTCAGACCCAGAACATAATTTCTCAGCCCTCAGGCCTTTTGGGGGAACTAGATCCTTAAAATACCCTTATTATTATTTGCACAGGCCTACCTGCTTTCCAGGAGGGCTAAGAGAGCAAGAACCCAACCTTCCTAATGGGCAAGGATGCTAAGGGAGCTGAAAGTTCTCTAAGGATAATTAACATAGTGATGGGTGCTGCTAATCTGAGGCACTTGATATCTTTCTTCCAATTCCCTAAAAGGGTTATTGCTGTATGTTTACCTCTAGAACTCCTACTACTACAAAGAAGGAGGCAGATACCAAAGGTGTGGTGAGATGATTTCGCTGATTCTCAGACACACATGTAAAGACACTGAATCACAGAGCAAGAAAATAACTTTTTCTCTCTCCTTTCCTTCCTTTCTTCTTTCCTTCTTTCTTTTTCCTTCCTTCCTTCCTTCCTTCCTTCCTTCCTTCCTTCCTTCGCTTTCTCTTGCTTTCCCTTCTCTTCCCTTCCTTCCCTTTCCTTTCCTTTTTTTGCTCTCTTGCTTTCTTGCTTTCTCTTTTTTCTTTCTTTTTTGTTGAGGGGGGCAGGTTGATCTCAAGAAGCAAGGCTTAATTTGGTGCTTATATGTTTTTAATAGCTCTGTTTAATCCTTGCAAATCTCTTATTTTAACAAAAAGGAAGCAGATCCCAAGGCTTGGGGCCTTTGATTCTAGTAGCATGGTTCTGGAACTTAATGATGTTTTATTTGTTGGTCTTCACTGTATTTATTTTTAGAGTTATTTTATGTTTGCGGCTTGTGATACAGTTGTGATATAAAGTTTGTTTTAAAAACTCTTTTTTAATGTTTATTTATTTTTGAGAGAGAGAGAGAAAGTGTGCAAGGATGGGGCAGAGAGAGAGGGGGACAGAGGATCTGAAGCGGGCTGTGCCTGGATAGCAGAGAGCCAGATGTGGGGCTCAAAAGAGCAAAGTCAGAAAGGCTGAGCTTCTAAACCCAGTCTCAACCTTTCCTTGCTGTTTGACTTTGAACACGTTTCTGAAGCTCTGTTTCAGCCCCACGTTCTTCCTTTATAAAAGAGATGAAAAAAATTTCCAAACCTAGTAACTCTGTGGTGAGAGCTGTCACAGTAATATGTAAAGTACATCCTGTATAGAAAGTTCTGCACAAATATTTGGGTTATCTCTGCTTCCTGAAAGCCCATCCTGCCTTGGAGATGAAACACAAGTGTCATGATCTTCATAAGACTTTTCCTAATCCCGGCCAGGTTTGAATGTGACCATTCATCTCCACAGAACTGCTTCCTGTATTCTCCCTATGTTCTGTTGTTCTTCTCGGCTTTAGACTTTGTTACCTCTACTTGATTATAAGCTTCATGAGGGCAGCTTTTTGTCCAAAGCCTTGTATATCATGGATGATTAATATACATTCCACTAACTTAATTCAGTTAATCACGTATTCAGTGATAAACTTATGCCCAACACGTGTACTTTAAATCACCTGTCTGCTGACAAGCACTGGCAGGCCTTTGATTCATCAGTGCACAGCCTGAGAATCTTTACACACATAAGGTACTGTCCCTAAACAGAATCATTGTCTTACACACAATATGACCTATGGTGTTGAGATTAATAAAAAAACAATTTAGTTAAAAGTATGACTAAGTTCATAGTAGGTTTTGCCTATGATGTTTTTCCTCAGCTGATACTCTCATGAACGAGTCCACAGATTTTTTTGTTCGTTTGCTTTTAATATTGAATATTGGCACTGAAAGTGGTTGGGAATCACTAGAGTAAATGGCACATAAAAGCATTATATGGCCCTTGGTTTACACTCTCAAAGCTGGTTATCAAGATATGTTTAGGTTGATACATCTCTTAAGACTGTACCATAATATCAGACGAGTTCATGAGTTGTAAGTATTTCTTGCCTGATATGCAGCATAGAAAAAAGAGGTTATGTAGTCGTGTTAGGTGTGTGGGTAATACCAAAAGCAGCAGCAATATGCATTGCTCCACAGATTACATGTGGCATTATTTAGATATAGCATTTCAAGTTCATTTTCTCATTTCATTATGTGCTCACTTTGTGAAACATGCAGGTAAGATATCCATTTGACATAAGAGGAAACAGACACTGGAATGTGACACTCCATGGTCACACTCATTAATGGGAGTTCTAGAACTCTGTTGTTGGCCTCAAACATTTTCCCACTCCCTGACAAGTTATGCTGCCTCGGAGACCTAAGCGCGTATACAAATGGAGACCCACATCCCAGTATACCTAAATATTCAAAAGTTATAAATCAAACAGTTTAATAAAATACATTCTATTCTCCTACCTTACCAATGATACCTTTGTAATGACCTGGAAGGTATTCAGAATTTTTAAACTCCCTGTAGTTCTAACCAGATGACTTAGCGGTTCAGGAAAGTACGCCCCTGGCTCCTGCCTGTGTCTTGCACCTTTTCTCTCCCCACCCCCAGCTCTATCTAATGCATCCTGGAAGGATCTTTGTGCTCACACAGGAGGACGATCCAGCCCCTACACCTAAGGTCTGTTTATACTTCCCTCAAACAGTTGCCCTTTGGCACAGGGTCCTGATTGTCCTGAGTGCGGTAGAGAAGAGGGGCAAGGGCTCCGGTGGGCATGCCACCTGGGTCCTGTGCGTCTCATGACTGAAGGGGAGACACCTGGCTCAGAGGAGGACCAGAACGGACCTCTAAATCACGGGGCCCAGAGCAATGTCTTGGTCAGCTTTCACAAGGACAGATCTGGTCTGTACTTAGAATTCCATTTTAATTTCAGTATTTCCTGGGAAGAAAAATTCTTAAACCTGATGCCTCATAGCTGTAGAATCTCACAGTCCTCCCACTTTATTATTAAACTCCACTCCATCATTACAGAACCGTAAAAATATTCAAGGTACTCTATATATCTCAACTTGCAAAACAAAGAAACTATTGCTTTATATTGATTTGGAGATATTGATAAACAGTGATAGTCAAATTCTTCAATATAAGATACCGAGAGGAAATTGCCACAAGTAATTCATAAAATACTGATTCCAAACCACCCCCCAACCCCCAAAATCTAACTCACAAACTAAACAAATGAAGGCCAATTTCCCTTTAGGGAGGTGTACCTTTGACATCTGAAGACTAAATATATGTAGGTGAGCAAAACCATGTATCCTACCCTCCAGGCTTTTCTTAAAGAAGAGGTCCAGAAATAAGTGTCAATATAGGGAAGGGTCCTGGATATGTCTCTCCAAGACTCACCTTCCCTGGGTTTTCTCATTCCAATTCCCTTGACCTATCCACACTTGACTCCAAGGAATTTCGGTCCAAACGCAAAGTTCTCTCATTTGGTTCCACTTAGCAGAGCTGGCACATGCTGACATTTCCAAAATATCTTCACTAAAGAGTAAGGGCAAGGGGAATGGAAATAGTTGTAGAAAAATACAAAAAACTTAAATATGGCCTTGCTTCCAGAATAAGGTTTCTGGTCCTCAGTTACTTAACTGCATTTTAACACCCGCAGGTTACAATTTCCCAGGTAGCTCTCACGGTCTGTTTCCCTAAGGGCTCCCTGCCTGTCTTTGTTGGGGGCGTCTGCCTATCACCTCGTCTTCCTAAACTCCCCAGGAATAATGTCATCATCCATTTAGTCCTGTCCCGGGGATGTGCATCAAATACCCAGGTGCATGGTCATGGATTTCTTTGGAACCTGTCACACAGGCTCTGTTTTCAGTTGGAAAGAAAAATCTCTTGTGAAATTCATTGTCAGGATATCTTTGTTTGATAGATAAACTTCAGTGATCAACTCTATAGCTGAAGAACTCAGAAGAGACCTTTCTCCTTTCCCCAAATACACGGCAATGGGCAATGAACTCATCCATTATCAGCCACCCAGGAGGGTATATTGACCACAGAACAATGTGCAGGCATCAGCATAACATTAGTGTAGCCCGCATGAGCCTTTGGCTTAAAATAGTTGAAAGAGAAATACTCAGAATTACTGCAGCAGCCCAGGGAGGACATTTAACATTATTACAAAAAAAGGATAATAGCCCTCTCTTTTCTGACCAGTTAGAATCTACTTTTAAAGTGGAATATAATTTAGAACTGCACTGATCAACAGAGTAGCCACTAGTCACACGTACCTATTTAAATTGTAATTAATATTAGTTAAAATTAAATAAAATTTAAAATTGAGTTCCACAATTGCACTAGTCACTTTTCAATGCTCAGTAGCCACACGTGGCTCGTAGCTCTATTGGCCAGCAGCACAGAAGAGAACATTTCCCTCACCATGGCAAATTCTATAGGATGGCACTGATCCAGAAGATATTCTTGCCACTAAAAAGGAATAAAATTTAAAACATTTTTCCTGTTACCACAATTCTGGGCAGAAAATGAAGCACTCAGGAATAAGATAAAAACTGCAGGGCTCAATAACAAAAATGGAAGCTTCTTTCATTTACTACATAACAAGTTTTGGGACATTTTGAGCATTTTTGGAAGGAAGAACTACCTATTTAACAATCAATGGATAGGAAAGAAAATTTATGCTTAAAGTGAATTTTAAGGTGCATAAATGGAGAGTAAAAATAAATAGCCTGATGTTACAAAGTGGAGGCTCAACACAGGCTGATTTAGGTGAAACAGGGAGAAAACTGGCAGAATCAGGAAAAAGAGATTAGACTAGACCAAAACAGATAGGATTGTCTTAGTAGCCATATCTGGCTAAGAGATCTAGCAAGTTTTTCAGTGAGAATTATAAATTAATATCTGAAACCCCAGTACATGTTTTTTATTTTTGATTACCTAGAACTGTGCTTAATTACATAGCAAAATTGTGTATAGAGAAAAACGATATGCAATATCAGAGCGTGTTCTAGGACGGCAAAGAGATCAGCTGAGAGGTCTTTATGAACATTGAAGCTAAGAAGAAAGCAGACAAAAAATATAAAGAAATCTTATAAAGCAGATAGGCCTACATTTAATGTTACCTAGCTTTAATTATTTTACTTAGTTTATGTTACCTTTAACGATATATTCCCTATGTCATGTAGTTCAGATATGTCAGATTTGGTCAACTCATTCATCCTTGCAAAGGTTTCTGTGTGGGCAATTGATTCTTTTGAGGATTGACTATCACTAGCTGCACTTTTGGCTGCCGTGAACCATTTGATCTCCTGGGCATTTTTTTTTTAAACCTATTGCAGAATAAGCCAGACACAAATCTGTTCCAGAAGTAGACTGGTCATGATGAAGGACCCAGAACTTGATTCATTGTAAGAAGCAGGGTGGTGTTTTTTTTTTCTTTTCTTGAATAATGAAATCAAGAAACACACACAAACACATACACACGATCAGTTTTGAAGTCTCCCCGCCTCACCTCGTGACATACCATGCTTCATAACATATTTTGGATGTTCATGTATCTTCCAGTCCTCTACACTCAACTATAGGTAGACTTTAGCAAAACTACTTTAGGCCTGTGGTGAAGCAAAGATGCAAAGTTCAGTTCACATCGGTCTAGGTGCCACAGGGAGATAAGCAGAATTTGATTAAGACAAGAAAGAAAGAAATGTGCTCCTAACTGCCTCTCCAAACATGGAAGATGCCTCTCCAACAAAGCCAAAACAATAACAAGCTACCAATTCTGCCCATCCAGCACTCACTTTCTCACTATCCTTCAGTGCCCTCTGGTTCTTCATCTCCTTTTTGTCCAGTTTATGTTCCAGGGTTCACCTTGATAATTCTGCAATAAAATATCTCCAATTCCTGTGCTGCTTTCCCTGATTGGGTAAATTCCAGCCCGGGAAGAACTCAATTACCCGACCTTCTCTAGTTCTGTACCTGAGCAGCTAAATGTTGATGGAGAAAATTATACATCGGCTTCAACTTTACCTTGGGAATCTTAGTCCTCAAAAGTGTCCTTCATACAACACAGCCATCATACCATACCACTATCCCTGGAGTTTTTGGTTTTGTTTTTGGCTCTCAAAAATACTATTTCATGCTTTCTTCTCCATCGTTAAATGTGCTACCTCATACCATGTCAAAACTCTCAATTGATAATCTTGCTTCATTCTTTGTTGAGGAAAATAGAAGCCATCAAACAGGAACTTCTTGTTTTCCAACTTTACCCATCTACAATCCAGGATTCCCCCTCCTATCAGAGGCCAATGCCACCTGTGCTTTGAATCCCAGGTGCCCTAGCCACCTCAAGGACTTTGCTCCTTGGGTTATCAACCACTCCCTCTCTCTGGGATCATTTTCAATAATATATAAACATGCTCTAGTGTTGTCCATTCTGAAAAGCATCTCTTGATTTGATCACCTCTCCAGATACTGTATGCTTTTCTGTTTCCTTTCATAGCTAAATTTCCTATTTTCTCCACAGGCTTCTATCTGGATTCTGCCCTATAGTCCACAAAGACTGCTCTTATTAAGTACTATAGGTTGTTTTTAGTGACCTCAATGTAGCCAAATCCAATGCGCACATTTCTATCTACATCTTATTTGGCCTTTTAGCTGCATTTGACAAGTTCACTTCTTCTTTCTTGAAGCATTCAGTCTTCTTTCTTGATTTCTGAGAGATTTCCCTTCTATCCTTTTGACCCACTTCTCTCAATTTCTTCATGGCTCCTTTTTTTACTGACTTCCAAATGATGGTGTTCTCTATGCTTTCATCCAGGGCCACAGGTGCTTCTCTTCTCTTAGGTAATCCCTCCAGTCCAAACTTCTCTGAGCTATAGACATTGTTTTCCAACTTCTGACTTCACATCTCCATTTAATGTTTCCTGGTATTTCAAACTTAACTCAATGATTTTTGTACTACCAAAGCTCTAGGGTTTCCTATCCCAGCAAATGACACCACATTCCACTTAGTTGCCCAAGTCAGAAATCTCATTCCTCCTATCTAATCAATCATGAAGTCCTGTTGTTTTTACCTTCAAAATGTATCTAAAATGTCAGTGTAGGGCGCCTGGATGGCTCAGTCAGTTAAGCGTCCGACACTCTTGATTTCAGCTAAGGTCATGATCTCACAATCCTGAGATCAAGCCCTGCGTTGGGCTCAGTGCAGAGTGTGGAGTCTGCTTGGGATTCTCTCTCTCTCCCTCTCTCTGCTCCTCTCCTGCTTGTCCACACACACTCTCTCTCTTCAATAAATAAATAAACTTTAAAAAAAAATTAAAAAATACCATGTGATGTTGTCATTTCTCTTTTCTCTCATTGGTAACCATACAAAAGCAGGAAGGAAGAAAGAAAGAAAGAAAGAAAGAAAGAAACAAACAAACAAACAAACAAGCTATATATCCCATTATACGAAGGAAACAGCCAAAATCCCAAACTATAGAACAAGTAGAATGGTTCCTCCAAAGCAGGAGAGATCATGCCAGGAGTGTACACTTGGCAAAAGTGGTGAGAGGGTCTATGGATGTGAATCTTAGAGACAAAAAAGAATGTTTCTTAAAGGTGACAGGTACACCTTTATTTCCAAAACTGAAATCCCTTGTTTATAACACTAGAGACAAGGTCCACATGCTGGCCATGAGAGTACCCTAGCCCTGGTTTGGTTCTGAGAAGCAGGAGAAGAAGATCTAAATGAGGAAATATAGAGACAGGCTATATTTGCAGCAAGCAGTATTTCTCTTTGGCAGAGCAGGAGAAAGAAAAATGCATTGTGAAAATTCATTGCCTGTCACCATTGGCTAAAGAGAAGTAAAGCTAAACAAAAGTACACACAATCAAGGTTATAAAAACATTTCAGCTAGCCTATGACTGGTGCTGGTCTTTCTTGCAGGTATAGTGGTAGCATAGAAAAACTCAGCTGCTTCAGAGATAAGTAATCAAAATGGAATATGCACAGTATCTATACAAGATGCTACACAAAGAAAAGAGAAAACAAAGGGTCAATAAAGTACACTTGTCAGAAAAATGTTTCCATAAAACAGCTGAAAATTATGATCAAATATTTTACCATGAATCTTTAGAACAGAATGAATGAATCTCCTTTATGAGGAAAAGGCATAAAGAAGAGATACAAGAGCTCATGGAGCAGATGTTAACACAACAGAAAGAAATGAGATGTGAGCTGATAGAGCTCAAGGAAGAGTAGAGGAAAAAAAAATGTAACCATCAGAAAAATGAGAGCAGGAGCACCTGGGTGGCTCAGTTAGTTAAGCATCTGACTTTGGCTCAGGTCATGATCTCATGGTTTGTGGATTTGGGCCCCACATCGGGCTCTGCGCTGACAGCTCAGAGCCCGGAGCCTGCTTTGGATTCTGTGTCTCCCTCTTTCTCTGCCCCACTCCCTTCTCTCAAAAATAAATAACCATTAAAAAATTAAAAAAAAAAAAAAAAAAGAAAACAAATGAGAGAAAATGGGAAGGAATACATGGGCAAATAGGGCCTGCTGAAAAGACAGGAAAGGACATAACTGAGTGGAAATGAAATAGTAAGCAAAGTGAAATGGAAATTTAAAGCATTTTTAAAGGATTAGAAAGCAATTTTAGATATAAAAGGCAAGCAAAGGTGAACCAATTGCATAATTGAAGTGTAGGAAAACAAAGATAATAAAATCATACTTATAGATGTAACTATAGAACTTTTTCCTAAAATAAAAGAATACTTGAACTTACATCTTGAAAGACTCGATATATCCTAGGAGAAACTCCCCCAGAACAGATAGAGCATATTAAAGTTACTAAATTTCAAGGAAAAGGAAAATATAAAGCTAGGTTCAGACTTCTACATCACAATATTCAATGTTAGAAAACCATCAAAGGAAAAAGTTCCAAAAATCAGCATCCAAAGATGTTATCTGACTGTTGCTCAAGTTTGAAAGTATAAAACAAAGTTTTGACCATGCATATTATTCCCTTGAGTGCTACCTAATGATTCTATCATGTGACAAACACGGGTGAAACAAAAGATGATCTAAGAGACTACTTACTACAGAGGACTGGCAGGGAGCAATGAATATATTTATCTAAGAGTAAAACAGTATGGGGATTAGGGCAACAGAACGAAATACAAATCTTACGTGCTTGACAATGCAAAAATGAAAAACTAACAAAAGTCACAAGGGGAAAAGAAAAAGTAAAGTGCATGTAAATATGCTGATTTCCTTATCTTTAATCGCTCAAAGTCAATGGATAAATACAATATAAAATTGTGTAGTAGAGAAGAAGTAGGGGGTGGAAGAGAAAATATTCATTTAATCCATGCTTATGGTAGGAAAATAGTAGAGATACCAATAAACAAAGGATTGGGACATTATATAGAGTTGTAATTGTAAAAGTAAAAACTAGAATGATACAAGTCTTCCTATTTAGCAGAAGAAATACATAAGGAAAAAAATCATAGAAAAGTGACTGCTAGTGACTTATTTTTTTAAATATGAAAAAGCAATTACAAAAATAACATTAAAAAATTGAGACTAGGGGCGCCTGGCTGGCTTATTCAGTAAAGCATGTGATTCTTGATCTCAGGGTTTTAAGTTCATGGCCCACTTTGGGTGTAGAGATTACTTAAAAATAAAAACAAAAAAGTGAGCCCAAACATATTTGTTAAATCAATGAATATAAATGGGCTAAACTCACCTATTAAAAGAAAAGTACATTTTGACTGTATCACAAATCAAATTCAGTGCTGAATCTAGAGAGATACATAAAACAAAGTGATTTAGTAAGGGTAAAAATAAAAGGATGAGGCAAAGTAAATTAGGCAAATGCAAACAAAAAGAAACAGAGATGGTGATCTTATACCAGAAAAGGCTGGATTCAGGCCAAAAACTATCAGATGAAAAAAGTACAGCCTTTTAGAACATTCCAGGGTACAGTTCATAGGAAAAAAATGAATAATTTATATCTATTATCAAGTAAAATAGCATTAGCATTTAAAACGCAAAAAAAGAAGGTGATACGATAAGAAATGAAAACACATTAGTGGTGGGAAATTAATCACTTCAGTCCACAACAGATGAAGAAGACAAAAAAATAAGTAAAATTATTGCACACAAATAATATCATGAGATAGTCCTTATGGTTAAACAGAAAACATATCCTCAAGTGTCCGTAGGAAGTTTATAAAAATTGACTGTATTAATCCATAATGAAAATCTCAATAAATTACAGAAAGGAAAAAGTTGGACACCGTTGATTGATAGCAATGCAGTAAGAATAAAAATTAATAGCAAACCCAGATTCCACAAACTTCTACCACTACTACTATGTAGAAACTTGAAAAGAAGGAGTGCTCTTGGCTCTTGGGTGCTAATGAAATTCAAACTCAATTTGGATCCTATGTAGGAAAAACAACAATGAAAAGCTAAATCAGAACCAATGAGACACAGGTAAAGCAGTACAAAAAGGTAACTTAATAGTTGTAAAATACATCCATTAACAAAGAAGAAAGAATAAAAATATATCAATTAATAAGTTAGCAAATTAACCACAAATTAATGTTAAGGAAAGAGAAAGGCTGATAGAGAAGTCAAAAATCAATAATTTTGGAAATTTAAAAATAGTAAAACTAGTGCATATATGCAAAAATTATTTTTATTTTTTTAACGTTTATTATTTATTTTTGAGACAGAGAAAGACACAGCATGAACGGGGGAGGGGCAGAGAGAGAGGAAGACACAGAATCAGAAGCAAGCTCTAGGCTCTGAGCCATCAGCCCAGAGCCCGACGCGGGGCTCGAACTCGCGCACCGCCAGATCGTGACTTGAGCTGAAGTCGGACGCTTAACCGACTGAGCCACCCAGGCGCCCCGCAAAAATTCTTTTTTTTTTTTAATTTTTTTTTTTTCAACGTTTTTTATTTTTATTTTTGGGACAGAGAGAGACAGAGCATGAACGGGGGAGGGTCAGAGAGAGAGGGAGACACAGAATCAGAAACAGGCTCCAGGCTCTGAGCCATCAGCCCAGAGCCTGACGCGGGGCTCGAACTCACGGACCGCGAGATCGTGACCTGGCTGAAGTCGGACGCTTAACCAACTGCGCCACCCAGGCGCCCCAGCAAAAATTATTTTTAAGAGAGACATAGTAACAGTATAATAGAAACTTTTAATTAATCTTAATATCAGACAAAGAAAGCACAAACACAAAAAATAAGACATGAAAAGAATCGACTTACGCAGAAGTCAAAAGAATCGTGAGTCAGCTTAACCCTATCAGAGATAACTTTATAATCTATGAAAAGAAAGTTGAAAACAGGGATGCAGAGATGAATGGACATTTTCAAAGAAGTTATAATCCTTGATGTAATAATAAGGACCATCTTATTCATGATATTTAGTAGTACTATAGCCAGGTAAATATAATTTACTAAAAGTAACTGCAGAAGAGACAGGAAATTCAAATAGACCAATTCCCACAGAAGAAACAACACAATGAAAAACCTCATCTTTTCCCTGCTCTTGATTAAAAAAAAAAAAAAAAATCAGGTTCACAGTTTTCACAGAAAATTCATAGGAAAACAGTCTAATGCTACCTAAAATGTTTCAGAGCATTAAAGCAAGGAAACCCCTAAGTAAATTTAATGAAATGCAATGATTGCATTAAAAAAGACCCACAAACCAATCTCATTTATGACTATGGGTGCAAAATTTCTTTAAAAAAAATTGCAAGTAGAATTCAGTTGTGCCATATATACCAGACCAAGTAAGGTTTATTCAAAAAACGCAACAATGATTTAAAATTAAGAAATCTAAGATACAACAATTTATTACATTAGTAAATGTAAGGATAAAAATCATAAAACAATTTTTGTATATGCCATTACTGGTGTAGGAAAACAAACCTCCTAACAAAATAGGAATAGAAGCAAACTTCCTGAACACGATAAGATGTAGTTACCTAATTCCTAAAACTAGCATCTTGCCAAATGAGTAAATACTAGAAACATCCTCATTAAAGGCAAGAACACGGGCACCTGGGTGATTCAGTCGGTTGAGCATCTGGCCTCATCTCAGGTCATGATTTCACAGAGTTCATAGAGTTTGAGCTCCCCATCAGGCTCACTGCTGTCAGGGTGAAACCCGCTTTGAATCCTCTGTCCCCCTTTCTCTCTGCCTTTCTCCAGCTCACGCTCTCTCAAAAAATAAATAAAACATTAAAAAAGTCAGGAACAAGTTCAGGATGGCTTAGAGGTTAATATTGACCATTATTTAACATTCTGTTAGAGGTACTAGCTGATGCAATTAGAAAAACACAAGAGATACAATGTGGTACAGTTACCATGATCTGCAGATGATATGATTGTATATTTGGAAAACCTGAGAAAAATCTTTAAACAGTAAAAGAATACAATAAAGTAAGTTATTAGCTACAAAATTAGTATACAGCAATAAACGAATCACTGTCCCTAAACCAGTCAGAGTGCAAAGGGAGGGATTTACACTGCTAGTCAAATCTTATAAACACACTTGCAGTCACAAATGAGGTAAATCCCACTCAAACACCATGGGCAGTCTCCCCCAAAGAAAGTCCAAGTGCTGTTTGAAGGGAGAAGAAGGAATATATGCTGGGTAGGCAATAAACAAATTTCTACTCAGCCAAAGAATAATTAGATATTTATGTTCTTAACATTAATAACTGCTGCTAATCTCCTCTCATAAGATGGACTGTAACCAATGGTTTAGTGGTTACTAAACAAACATATTTAGAAAGAAGCCAGCAAGGATAAGTAACAGTGCTGGGGTTGTTTTGTTTTTTCCTCTAGCAAGATTGAAAATGAAATACTGATTCTCAAATCCTGACAGTCATAAAATGCTGTTATTCCTTTCATCTTCCTGCCTCCTCTCCCCCAATTTCCTTTTTTTTGGCACATGAATTTATCCAGATGAATTCTCTAAGAAAGGGACATTGATGTATCTGGGCGTATGTGTACCAAGGGCTTCTGCTACACGGTTATATAAAGGATGTTGAATATGCGGGAATCTATGAGGTCAATAACTTTTTTTATATACATCATTGAGATCAATAACTTTTTTATATACATCGTTTGGTTTATTATAGATGACTGGATCCCAAATGCCTTACTCATTAACAGGATGCTATTATATTTCAACTACTCTCATTCTCCTTGGATGTAAGTTTAAAATAATATTTTTTAAAGCCTAACAGCTATCATTTTATCCCAAAAGCCTAACATTTTATCCCAAATGGCTTTTACAACAGCAGTAATTATATTGTATTGATTATGTATTCATGAGTTTCAAATACACAAATTATCATAGTTGTCTTTAGAAGTATACTATGGAGAAGATTTTTTTTTTAAGATTTTTTTTTTTTAATAAGTTACTTTGGGTATCTGAGAGATGACTAAGAATTTCTTCTTCAGAATGGCTTATTCTTTGCTAGATTAAAATTCAATAACTCTTTAAGATAGATTGAAAATAGAACCTTTACGATCCACAACTGACTTGACTGCATTACAGTAATACAACAGTGGAGAGATGACGGATATCATTTGTATGTAGGAAGAACATGGTAGCATGTTTTGATGGATTTCATTGTGGTATTTACCTCTAGCAAGTATTACTGGCGTTGGGATGAGAATCTGAAAAGTTCTTTTTACTCCAGCTTTATTGAGATATAATTGACATATAACATCGTGTAAGTTTAAGGTGCACAGCATGAGGATTTGATATCAGTATATATTGTGAAATGATAACCACAATAAGGTTAGTTAACACATCCATGACCTCACATGGTTACAATTTGTGCCTGTGTGTGAGAACTTTCAATATCTATACTCTCAGCAACTTTCAAATATATGCTACAACATTGTTAACAACAGTTACCATTTAAAAGTTTTATGATGCATTTTCAAAGGTAAAAGGGTTAAAAGAAATTGTGCATTTATAGTGATAATTAAGGAAAATGAAATACATTGAGTTTGTGAAAGCATATAATTTAATTGTTGCTTGCATTTTAATGACTCAAACTTTAAACTACAAATATGAAAGTTTCACAGAAAAACATGCATTTGTATTATAAAGAATGCAGGTAATGCATATGCCAAATTAAAAAATTAGAATGACTATACTGTTGTTTCAAATGCAAAACATAAATTATTGCATGTCACAACACATGCTAATATGATTCAGATTCACATTAAATTAAAAAAATATTTTTAAAATGATCTAGAACACTGGTTTCTGTGCCTTGTCCCTTTCAAAAGCAACATAACAAAGAATAGGTAATGAAGAATACACTCAGCTTAAACTAAAATAAGAATATTTTAAAACAATCAATTATTTCTTGAATACTTGATGCAAACACTTTATAATATCCAAAAGTTGAAAAAAGATCAAGTAAAAATAAATCTTTCTCTTCCTGCTGCCAACATCCAGTTTCCCTCCCTGGCAGTACCATTCGGTCCGGGTTCTTGTGTCTTTCTAGAGTTGTTCAATATGCAAAGAAGCTAATGTAATAGTAGAAATTATGTAACAGTATCATTATATACATGTTGGATACTGAAGTTCTTAAATTGAAGAATACTTCCTGAAGGATATTCCATTTTAATGACTATAGAAATACTGTTTTCCACATCATAATTTATTTAATCAATTCTTGTATGAGTCAGCATTCTCCAGAGAAACAAAACCAATAGTGTGGATATGTAAACAGAGAGAAATTTATTTTAAGGAATTGGCTCATGCAATTATGGAGGCTAGGAAGTCCAAAATCTGAATGATGGGTTGCAAGGGCGGAGAACTGGGAAGAGGTGATGTTGCAGTTCAAGTCAAAAAGCCATCTGCTGACAGAATTCCTTCTTGTTTGACGGAGGTCAGTCTTTTGGTCTATTCAGGTCTTCAGTGATTGGATGAGGCCCGCCAACTTTATAGAGGGCAATATGCTTTACTTAAAGTCCAGTGATTTAATGAAAATTTCATCCAAAACATACAACCCTCATACAACATCCAGAATAATATTTGACTAAATATCTGGACACATTGGCCCAGCCAAGTTGATATATAAAATTAACTATCACTTGTGCTTATTCCATTTGTTTACAATTTTTAGCTAATATAACGGGTATCATAATATATAAATTAATTCACAGACATGAATGCATATCTATAAAATAAATTTCCATAGTGGAATTGCTAGTCTATTGGTGTGCACTTTTAAAATTCTGATAAATATTGCCAAATTGTCTTCCAAGTGTTTGCATCAACGTATACTTATTAAGGATGAGAGTGTGTTTTCCCAACCCTTTCCAACATAGTGTGTTAGGAAACTATTTGATCTTGGCTATTTGAGTAGATGTGTAGGAGTTAGGTAACTAATGAGAAGGCATTGTATACATCTCAGCTGGGATGGTGTTCCCCATCACATATACAGATTCGGAATGTGCGTGGCAGTGTTATCACAATAATGATGGAATGAAATGTAGAATGCAATTTATTTTAGAATTAGCATAACTAATATAGGATAAGAAACAATCGGTATAGGAATCAATATTATTTATTTAATTATAAATGGTAATTGTAATCATAAATTTCATAATTGTCATATGCTAAGATACGAGGTTAATCATAGATCAGAACTCTGGTTACACTGAATTGAAATGTCTAAAAGAAGATGTAATTAATGATAGGGCCATCTTTGAGCATTTGTTTTTGTTGAAAATATATTCTCCAGTTCATTTAGCAATAAATCATATGAGTTAGTCTCCTACTATGGGGGTTTTAAGTCATGATACTTAAAAATCATAGTCTTATATTTTCTTAGTTACAAAAATCTCTGTTCATCAGAAAATGCGCTTTCTGTTCACAGAAACAGATGGTATGTAATATTTGACCTTCTCAGAGAAGATAGAACTGAAAAGTACATGAACAAGAGTATAAACACCATAAATTTCGAAATGCTGCAGGTGAATACACAATTTCTAGTTACAAACTTTCTTAAAGTAGAGTATGTCTCTCATCAAATGTAGGGCTTGTCTTTAGACAATGGGTCTGAAAGAAGATAGACAGCTTGAAATGAAAGAAATCATTTATAAAAGTATTCTGCTCCCCCCACCCCCAACCTCATTTCTCTTGTGGAAAAGAGGAGAAAAATAAGACAGCAGGGACTAAAGAACTCAAACTCTAGCTATCAAGGTTTCAAACATGTAGTAGACATGCTTATCAAGGCTTCTTTGTGCAGCAGACACACATTGGGTTGACTACCCAGCTCAGAATGACTCTCCAAATGGCCACGTTTGTCCTACTCATCTCGTCTTCACTTGAGGGAATTGTTCATCCTTTCTATGCTCTGAAGGCAGGCTTTATCCCATCACAGAGTAACCTCCATTTCTCAAAAATATATACATATAAATAAAAAAGAGTACATCCCTTTGGCCATTGTGATTGGTCCAACACATGAGTGTGTGATTTAGTTTATGCCAATAAGTGTCCTTCCCTGATATTTTCCAAGTTGAGGCTAAGAGGAAGCACTTCTATTTCTGTTTGTTGCTAAGCTATGAGCATGATGAATGTGGATTCACCGGAGGCTATGTTTCTAATTTTATATGGATATCAGGCCCCGTATTATAAAGCTAACAGAGAGAAGCAGATCCAAGATTTGGAGTGGAAGAGAGAGAAAGAGAGGCAAAAAAAATTTAAATCATCACCTCACATCCATCAGGATGGCCGCTTTAAAACAAAAAGTGTTGGTGAGAACGTGGAGAAATTAGAACTCCTTTTATTTTTTAAATGTTTATTTATTTGGGAGGGGCAGAGAGAGAGGTGGACAGAGGATCTGAAGCAGGCTCTGTGCTGAGAGCAGTGAGCCCAATGTGGGGCTTGAACGCACGAAGCATGAGATCATGCCTGAGCCAAAGGAGACCCTCAGCCGACTGGGCCACCCAGATACCCTGAGAAACTGGAACTCTTGTGCACTGCTGGTGGGAACATAAAATGGTGCAGCCAGTATGGAAAACAATACGGCAGTTCCTCACAAAAATTTAAACATAGAAATACCATATGATTCAGCAATGCCACTCGTGAGTATATACCCAAAGGAAGTGAGAGTAGGGCCGTGTACAAATTTTGTATACCCATGTTCATAGCAGCATTATTCAAAATAGCTAAAAGGTGGAAGCAACCCTAGTGTCCACTGACGATGAATGGATAAACAAAATGTAGTATATACATACAATGGAGTATTATTCAGCCTTAAAATGGATGGAAATTCTGACAGGTAGTACAACATGGATGAATTTGAAGATACTATGTGAAGTGAAATAAGCCAGTCTCAAAAGGACAGATAAGATATGATGCCACCTATATAAGGTTCTTAGAGTAGTCAGATTCATAGAAACACAAAGTACAATGGTGGTTGCAAATGGCTGGGAGAAGAAGAAAATGAGGAATTATTTAATGGCAATAGTTACAATGTTTCAAGATGAAAAAATTCTGGAGATACATCACACCATGATGTGAATGCACCTAACAATACTAAACTGTACAATACTAAAATGTACACTTACAAAATGATTAAGGTATGAATTTTATGTTAGTGTATTTTACTACAATTAGAAGTTACTTAAGTAACTTCTTAAAAGCATTAGATGAAAACATAGGTAAAAATCTGTCTAATGTTAGTATGATGTCAAAAGTAAAAACCATAACAGAAAATGTCCATATATACAAGGAATGTCTTAGTGCTGCTTATCTGTTGATCTTGGCATTAGGACTACTTTTTTTTTGTCTTTAACAAACTATTTTTCTGTAATTAGGAAATCTGATGAGTAATTTTTAATTAGGTAAAATGAGACACTGTTTTTTTTCCCCCTTCATTCTGCCATTCACCAAAGATTGTGAAAAATTATGAAATTCAATGTTGGTGAAGGTATGAAAACAGGTACTCTTGTACATTGTTCATGGGAGTATCATTTGGCACAACCTTTCTGAAAGGTAATTTGGTCACATATATCAAAAGCTTGAAAAATTTGTGCATTCTTTGATCCATCAATTCTGCATGTGAGAATTTATCTTAAAGAAATAGACCTGTAGCCTGAATGTTTAGCCATAAGCTTTTTCATTGTTGATCTCAGTGTGGTTCATAATAGTCAGGAATTGAAAACAAGCTAAGGATCCAACAATAGGACAACATAAATCAGTTAGAGAAAGACAAATATCATCTGATTTCACTCATAAGTGGAATTTAAGAAACAAAACAGATGAACATATGGGAAGGGGGAAAAAAAGAGAAGAGAAGGAAAAAAAAAACCATAAGAGACTCGATAGGGAACAGACTGAGGGTTGATGGAGGGAGGTGGGTGGGGGATGGGCTAGTGGGGGATGGGTATTAAGGAGGGCACTTGTTATGATGAGCACTGGGTGTTGTATATAAGTGACAAATCACTGAATTCTAGTCCTGAAACCAATATTGCACTGTATGTTAACTAACTAGAATTTAAATAAAAATTTTAAAAATAAAAGGTTTTAAAAAATTGTATGAGCAGTATATCACTTGTATAAAAAATAGTATCTATCTATATATTATATATTAAAAATAATATATAAAACTAGAAAAATAAGACTAAAAAGGCATGCATTAAAATGTTGACTGTGTTTTTTTTCTAATGGATTATAGATGCTTTCTGGCATAGAGTAGTAAGTGAAATGCTTATGGATCTTCCAAATCAGCCAAGCCCAGAAGAATGATGTAGGATTAAAGAAAAAAAAGATCTAAAATTATAAAATTTAATTTGCTAATTTTTACAATATGTTCAAAAATTAAAACACCCTAAAATTCTTTTTCTCTGGCATTCTAAGAGACATAACACATATGAAAGAAATAAAAGAAAATGAAGTCATCTTATTACCTGGTAAAACAAAGTGACTTTACCAACATTTCTGCTAATGGAAGTTAAGATTTAAATGTGACTTTCGTACTACTAGTGAGTAGAAACATGAAAAGATTATAAAGTTATCTGAAGGTAAATTATTTTGTTTTCCATTCCATTTCAATAATTGCCGTTTCCATAATTTCCACCTTATTTCCATAATCACCACTTTCTGTTCTAACCCCATTCTTAATCCTCATTTTAATTCCAATCCTTTCTCTATGAATGCTTTTAGTGTATATATTATATGCCCAGTGACACACGTTTTTCTATCCTATAACCCTCTGAAAATCCACTTTTTAAAAGTGACTCATTTGGACTCTGAAAATTAGTACTACAAATTAATTCTGCACTGTACATATGATTCTACCTACCCACATAGATGGAAACTCTTTGGGGAAAGGTCTTTGACACTTCTCTTTAAACTAATGGTAACATACTATGAATAACTCTTTAACAGAGGAGAAAAAAATATGTCCATCTTTAGTTGGCTCCTTTGGAACTGTCCTAGAATATAAAAATCAATGTGATACCAGAGATTACACGAATAGATCTTAAATCTCACGGAAAGAAGAAGATTCAAATAAGCCCAATTCTTAAATAGACCTAGGGGTATAACCTTCAAAATGAAAGAGCTGAAGCTAATTTATATTTCAAACTACAACAAAGGTTTAGATCACTGATTTCTGAGGTCTATGATTTGATGAAACTCATGTCCTGATTATCAAAAACACACAGGACCTAGTTATCATAGTGGAAGCATTAATACCACTTTTATGTCTTGTCAAAAAATAAGGGCACTGGGGCACCTGACTGGCTTAGTCAGTAGAGCATGTGACTCTCAGTCTTGGGTTTGTTAAATTCAAGCCCCACAGTGGGTACAGAGATTACTTTAAAAAAAAAAAAGGCACATATGTAAAGATTGAAAAATGACCAATAAAGGATCAATTTTGAAAACAGAAAAGAGATTAGGCAAACACCAACAAAGACTTAATTTCTTTGTTTAAACAAGACCCTTGAAGCATTAGGTTATAGCATTCAAATGATATTTTATATCAGTAAACAAAAAAAAGAAAGGGGCGCCTGGGTGGCTCAGTCCGTGAAGCGTCCGACTTTGGCTCAGGTCATGATCTCACAGTTCATGAGTTCAAGCCCCGCATCGGGCTCTGTGCTGACAGCTCAGAGCCTGGAGCCTGTTTCAGATTCTGTGTCTCCCTCTCTCTCTGCCCCTCCCCTGCTCATGCTCTGTCTCTCTCTGTCTCAAAAATAAATAAACACTAAAAAAAAATTTAAAAAAAAAAAGAAAAAAAAGAAAAAGAAATAAGGATATGTGCTTTATAATAAAACAGATTGCATATCGCATTTATATAACTTGAACACTTAAAAAAATAGTGATAGCTAAAACTACCTACTTTGGAAGAATTTTAAAACTCATCAGCCCTAAAAATAGATTATCATTTTCTTAACCTAAACATTTATTTGTATGGCCCATGGTCTGCTAAAAATAGACATTAACAAACAAAATAGAGCTAATTTATGTTACTAAGAATTTATAAACCTCACCCTTTCTTCAAAAAATGACTGAATCTATGAATGCTTAGGGTAAAGGATTTATAGCAGTTTTTCAAATAGGAGTGGTTCCAAATACTAGCTTTTCCCAAAATAATTCCCCAAGGACTTAGTATAAGAGAACTTCAATTGATGTGTAAATGGAGAAGGGGATTGTCTATATGGATGATTCAGTAGAGTGCCAAAACCATCCATCTTACTAATGTCAATAGATTTGATGCTTTCCTTTCACCATTCAGTGGAAGTACTCTCAGTTTTAGTAAGCCTCAAAAAACAAGACTCTTTCTACTGTAAACTCTTTAAGGAGAATGACACATTTCATCCTAACACCTCAGTGAGAATGAATTACTTTTTTTTTTTTTAATTTAAATTCTAATTAGTTAACATACAGTACAATATGGTTTCAGGAATAGAATTCAGTGATTCATCACTTATATACAACACCCAGGGCTCATCACAAGTGCCCTCCTTAATACCCACCAACCATATAGCTCATCTCCCACCCACCTCCCTCCATCAACCTTCAGTTTGTTCTCTATCATTAAGAGTCTCTTGTGGTTTGTTTACCTCTCTCCTCTTCCCCCGCTCCCCCCACTTCCCATATGTTCATCTGTTTTGTTTCTTAAATTCCACATATGAATGAAATCATATGGTATTTGTCTTTCTCTGATTGACTTATTTTATTTAGCATAATACATTCCAGCTCCATCAACGTTGTTGCAAATGGCTAGATTTCATTCTTTTTTGGTGGCTGAGTAATATCCCATTGTGTATATAAACCACATCTTCCTTATCTATTCATCAGTCAATGGACATTTGTGTTCTCTCCATAGTTTGGCTATTGTTGATAATGGTATCTCCTGAGAAAGGAGGAGCCGTGTCATCTGAATACCTTGGACAAGGGATCCCTGGGAGGCAGGGGTTGAAAGAGGGAATAAATAGCAAAGAAACGAGAGGTGAAGGCTAAGACAAACTTGTCCTGTATCTGAATCTTGCCTTCCCAAAACAGACTCTGGCTTCCACCTGTGGTCTTTCTATTTCCATTTGCTTAGTCTCTGTATCTCCCCATTTTGTGCTTGCTGATCAAGAAACAGAAAGCGAAGGGGACAAGAGAGAAGGTCACACATGAATCTTTTCAATATGGGGAAAAAGATGGAAAGTCATAAAATTTTAATCTTAGAAATTATAGCTGTGTTTAATAGTAAAAAATTGAAAAGTAACGATCCTTTTTGGCTGTATAGAGAAATCATTGAGAGAAGCTGGCAGAGTTTGGATTCCCTAAGTAGACTCTGAGTCAGAGATTAGCAGCCAGGAGATTCATGAAGAGCGTTCTAGGGACCATCGCCTACATGAGGGTAAGGGAAGGCAAAGAGAGGGGAAAAGAACTGACAGAGGGAGAAATTGAGCCGTGATAGATCCTCAATGAAAGCCTTTACTCTCTGGAATGTTCTTTAGACAGTTTGACCCTTTTAAGAAAAGTTGAGTTGAGTGGGGCAAGAGGGCCAGGCATTATGCCTTCACATTGACCAGTGATCAGATGTAGAACACCTTGTGAAGGTAAGGACAATCTCTCACTTGAAGCAATCCCTGAAGGGGGCTGACAGGTGAGAGCTGAGTTGTCTGCAACATTCCTAAAAGGTAGGGGAATAAGACATTCAGTTGTGAAAGGGAATTTGGGTAGTGTATCCCAGTGTCCACCACAGAGAGAAAATTAGTACCTACCACAGAGCTTGATATGTTATTCAAGAAACATTTGTTGAAATGATGAATTTTCTTGTTCTGCCTTTCAAATTGCTCACCCTTCCCAAAGAAAAACAAATGTGATATTATTAAAGCTTTCACAGACAAACAACTGCCTTTGATGTAAGTTTTTGTCAAGTAGAAAGACTGGCAAAAACTGTAACGGAACTGTACCTGTGGCCAAGGAAAATGGCATTATGTAACAGACATCTGTGAGAATCTGCCCTAACTTTATGTGCATTTAGTTTTGCATTTTTGTAAAACATTTCCATTTTGAAACAATGTCAAACATACAGAAAACTTACAAAAATAGTATAAGGAACTTTTGTTATTTGAACAATTTGAGAATAAGTTTCTGACCAGATGCTCCATTACCCCTTAATACTTTAGTGTGTATTTCCTATATACAAGGACATTCTCCTATCCATGATACAACCAACCAAGATCAGGAAACTAACATTGACACATTACTACCATTGAATCCTTATACCCTGTTCAAGTTTTGCCAAATGTTCCATTGCCATTTATAGCAAAAGGATCTAGTCCAGAATTAAGTGCTGCATTTAGTTTCATGTCTCCTTAGAAGTCTTCATTCAGTCTCAAATAGTCCCTCAATCTTCTGTTGACTTTTAGGACCTTATCACTTTTGAAGATTATAGGTCAGTCATTTTTTTTTAAATGTTTATTTATTTATTTTGAGAGAGAGAGCAGGAGCAGGAGAGGGGTAGAAAGAGAGGGAGAGAGAATCTCAAGCAGGCTCCACCCTGTCAGAACAGAGCCCAACGTGGGGCTTGATCCCATGACCATGAGATTGTGACCTGAGCAGAAATCAAGAGTCAGATGCTTAACTGACTGAGCCACCCAGGTGCCTCTAGATCAGTAATTTTTAGAATGTTCCCCAGTTTAGCTCTAATGTTACCTAACAATTAGGTCATGCTCCTTTGGCAGACATCTCACAGAAGTGATGAAGTATTCTCATTACATCCTTTTGGGTGGGTGCAGGTTCCACATTTTCAATTTGGCTCACTACTGGGGTATTGTTCACTTGGATAATTCGATTAAAATGATGTCTTCTAGAGGCACCTGGGTGGCTCAGTCGGTTAAACATCTGACTTCGGCTCAGGTCATGATCTCACGGTTCGTGAGTTTGAGACCCACATTGGGCTCTGTGCTGACAGCTTGGAGCCTGAGCCTGCTTTGGATTCTGTGTCTCCCTCTCTCTCTTTCCCTCCCCCATTCACACTCTGTTTCTGTCTCTCTCTCAAGAATAAACATTAAATAAATAAGTAAATAAAATGATGTCTTCTAGGCGCTACTATTATAAACTAACCTCATATCCCTTTTTAATCCATAAGTATTTTGTAGGGAGATACTTTGAGATATTGTAACTATCTCATTCTCATTAAACATATAATTTATTTATATCATTACTGACTTGTGGATTCATATTTTATTCAATGGTTAGAATTTATTACTATTATTATTTATTTTAATGCCCAAATCATCCCAGATTTTTCTAGTGGTATTCACTTCAAGCTGATGGCTGTGTCCTTTTGACATGACCCCCCTCCATCATTTTGGGAGGCATTTCCTTAATTTCTAACACAAGAAGATGTTCCAGGTTCAATTTGTACTTCCTCTGCCCAAACCCCAGAATGAGCCATTTCTCCAAGCCTCTAAGACCAGCTCTCCAATAGAAATGTGTGGACTCATCACAAGGATGTAAAACAAATGCTAAAGAGGAGTTTATAAAAGCTATATAATAGATTGTTTCTTGCTCTTTGAATTTGAAAGATACAACACTCTGTGCTTGAAATCCTAGCTCCAAAGGTACAGATTCCCTAAGAGTTTACTGCAATATCTTCCGTGTATAAATATATCTTTAGCATAGCTAGGAGGTAATGTAGTTAGTAATACTTTGCATAACATAGGACATTTCTAGAACGAAGGCCTGTAAAGGGTGATAAAACCTGTTTAAAACTGCTCTGTGGTAAGATTTGTGACAGCCAGTTCAGCAGCACCCATGGTGGACTTTAAGCAGAGGACATGGGTTTGTGTCTCAGTGGAATCATTTTATGTGAAAAGAAGCTCTGCCTCACTAGGTTGCTGTAAGGTTCTGAAAGGAATTCCTTGGTTTTCTCAAGAAAAGAAAAACCAGTGTGCCAAAAAACTCTACTAACATTAGGCTTTTAAAAATGTGAGATTGCCTTTATATGCTGTATTAAAATTTTTTTTTAATGTTTATTTATTTTTGAAGGAGAGATAGAGTGTGAGTGGGGGAGGGGCAGACACACACACACACACACACACACAAACACACACACACACACACACACAGAATCCGAAGCCGGCTCCAGGCTCTGAGCTGTCAGCACAGAGCCCGATGCAGGGCTCAAACTCACAAACTGTGAGATCATGACCTGAGCCGAGGTCGGATGCTCAACCAACTGAGCCACCCAGGTGCCCCTATATGTTGTATTTTTTCATAGGACCTTTAGTATATCTCAAATTGCAGTTTTGCTGAAATCTCTCTGGTGACTGTGCTATTATTGCTTATTAACTTTCTCACATGCTCTGCTAAATTCAGAATATTTTGTTCTTTGAGGTCATTTACAGGTAAGGTGTGAAACTGTTAAAATTACTGAGAATGAACTACTAATGACAATAAAAAGTCTGCAGTTTTTTTCAAAGGTAACAAAATGGTTTGTTAGACTATGGGTGGACTACGGTGGATCTGGATAACACATTATGAAGAAAAAGAAATATTATAGAATTCTCACTTGTTCTTCAGTGAGACACTCGTAGAAGAAACAAAACTATAAACTACTGCTATTTATTTAGGATAAGAATGGTATTGTTTTTTAGAGTCCTCATCTTTTAGAATACATATTGGAATATTTTAAAATGAAATATGAAAGAGATACTTTTGCTAAGGAGGGTGGGTCAGAGGACATTATAATGGTCAGCAAACTTTTTTTTTTTTTTGTAAATCCTAAATAATAAATGTTTTAGGCTTTGCAGGCCATACAATCTGTTGCAACTACAAAACTCTGCTATTGTAGCATGAAAGCAGGCAGAGACAACATTTAAACAAACTGCATGGCTGTGTTCCAATAAACTTTATTTACAGTAACAGGTGGTAGGCTGGATTTGACCTGTGGGTCATAGTTTCTCCAACCCTGGTATAAATGAAACAAGGTTTGCCATGATTAATAATTACGAAGCTCAGTAATGGGTACATAGAGGTCATTAAACTATGTTGTGTTTATTATATATTTGAAATTTTCTGTAATACATTGTATATAGTAAAAAGTCAAAAAACAAAGAAGAGATAAAAATTTGGAAAGGCTTAGAACAGAGAATGCGATAACCGGGTTGTGATAAAATATACTAATATTTAATATACACATTTAAAAGTAGTTTATCTTAATGATCAGATTTATTGTTAAGAATAGAGGACTATTTCCTATTTTCCTTTTATACAATTAGCCTGATAATTTTTCCAAATGTACTGAATTCCAATATTGATGTCTATCCTTTGAGAAAGTGGTTATATTTTGTAATGTATTAAATTTAGGCATATTTAAGTGCCAAGAGATGTCAAAACAGATTTTATTTTTAAAAAGCATCACAGAAAAAAAAGAGAAACTTCACATGGTATTCTACAACTTTGGGTGGCAATGCTGTTAAAGTTCAAGGTTCAAGGTTTCCCCTGCTCCAAATCCATGACTGTGATACGTAAGAAAAAATATACAGCTTAAAAAAAAGAGACACGAGTTTGTTCAATAGGATAAACATTTCTGTGAGGTGGGAACAGAAAAGAAATACAATAAAGAAATGGGGCCTGGAGCCATCCATGGGCCTGCTGGACTGGATTGTGAAGTAGGCAGAAGCAACTGAGAGTCGACACGTTTTTGGGGAGTAGAGAATAAAAGTGCCCTAGATGAGATGGAGATCAAGGACAGGTTCCCTGCCTAAAACTAGGTGCTGGGCTGGGTGATCCTCACTCACCTCCACTCTCCCACAGGGGAACTTTAAAACACTGCTGCTGGCTACTTCATGGGAAGCTGCATGCTTCCGGAAGCAGAAGTGCAGTCCCACATATGACCATGGAGGGTGACATAAATTACTGGCCCAAATGCTTCTCCCCTCTCTGTACCCATATCCTCTACTATGCTAAGTTTGAAGGTCTTTCCACAGAAGGCAGTATACTTTTCCACCCTTTGACTTAGGGCTCAGCCATGGAACTTGTTTCGGCCAGTGGGATATTAGTAGATGTGATGGAATGTGCTTGTCTCACGGGGCTTACCTTCTTGTACTTCTGTCACCTCAGTGAAAAGGGCTTTCCCTGGGGTAACTGCCACTGTTCAACCTGGGCCTAAGCACGAGTATTTGCAGACCAGAGCTGCCCCACCTGCCCACAGACCTGTGATATAAAGCAGAGCTGCTTCAGCCATTGATACCTAAAGCTGCTGTAACTGACCTGCAGACCCACTAGAGAATTAAAAGATTAATGTCATGTGTCACTGACATTTTGTGGTTGTTCATTACACAGCAATAGCTAGCTGGTGCAGAAAGCCTAATACTGAGATGCTAAGTAATAAAAGCCTAAAAATATGTGGTATTAGTTTAGAGGGCAGGTGATGGATGGTAAGGAAACTATTTCAGAAGCTGAAAAATGGCAACCTGTATTTCATAAAAGTGTTGCCAGTGGTAACACAAAAGATAGCAGGATGATTTCTAGGCATGTGATCAAAGTATGAGCCAGTTACTTTTAGTTCTATTTTATAAGGTACTATAAGAAAGAGATAAGTTCAGGGGGAAAAAAAAAACCTTCCAACTTGCAAGAAGACTTTAGCCCCCAGAACTTGCTTATTTGGCAAATAAAACTCTTCATCTCAAGCCAGCAAGAGAGTCTCAGATTCAGCCTGGGTGGGGGGTGGGGGTGGGGTATTAAACCAAGAGCATTGCTGCAACTTCCTTTGTTAAGACAGCTGAAAGAATTAAGGAGATGCCTGGTAGAACCTCTCAGTTGGACCAACACGTTTCTAGAAAACTTAAGGGCAGGGGTCCCTCAGAAGCCTAATGGGTGGAAGTTTCTCATAATGAAGTCTAGAATGAGAGGCATGTCCCAAAAAGAATCATAGGATGGTTCTGATAAACAGAACTCACTGAAAACAAATGCATAGAAAATCCATTTTTGAGAGAGTTGTTAGTGATAAACCACCAGCTAAGACTAAAAGGGAATGAGACTGAGATATAAAAAAGATGTCTGGCCAAAGGCTTTTCATAGGCAGGAAGTAGCTGAGAAAGCTTCTTAGTACCACAAGGGGCGTATTTCCCAATGCCCATTTCAGAAGTGACCAAAGGGGGAAGACAGAAATCTAAAGAATTCACCTTCTAGGAGGGTGAAGCCAAGAGCAGTAGAGAACGATGGACTGGAGACACACTGCCAGGGAGAATTAGGGTCTAATCAAGGAAAATTCCTTCTTCTCAGAATAGGAGTACATTTTTCCCATGGTATTTCAGAAAAAGTGAATGGTAATGCCTTTTAATCTCCCCCCTTTGACTAGGAATTAATTGTAGTTATCCTATCCCAGTTCCATCATTCCATGTTGTATAATGGTGGGGGAAGATTACACTCCCCCTCACTATCTTAGTTCATAGGCTTCCAGATCAATGGGAGCCACATTCAAATTTGATGTATGTCATAAGTTACTGAATATTGATCATGATGCCATGATTGGATGAGGGTCTTGGAGGTCTTGGGCTAAGGGTGAGTCTGTTTTTCTGTGGGACACATACAAATAATTGTGGCCAAGAGAGTGGACTGTGGTTGACTGAAATGACTCCTGACTTTGATCCTTCACCCTTCTTTGTGTTAACCCTTCGCCTTGTAACTTTGAAGAAATTGCTCCTTAACTGGGGACTTGCCTATCGGATTTGCTTTGGCCAACTGATGTTTGTAGAAGTTATATAAACAAGGGTTTGAAATGCTTGCACAATGGTTTGCAAAATTCTTTCCTCTATTGTGCTCCTGCCTTTATCATGAAATGAACGTCCCCTGGATAGCTGCTTTTCCTTCAGCCTGGGCTCAACAATGAGCACACATGTAACTGTCCCAGGTGACTATAGACCCACAGTCTGAATTAAGAGTTGTCCCATAGACTTGTGAGCAAAATAAATGCTTATTGTTATGTACCACTGAGATTTTGAGACTGAATTGGCAATAACTAATCAACACAGGGGAGAAACCTCAAACTGTCAATGCAAGACCTGGTTTGAGACTCGAGACCCTGGGAACTTGTTGGCCAAGTGCAAAATCCTTAGAAAGGTGTAGATGACAAAGCAACCTTTCCCATTCAAAATGAAAATGAAAATCAAAGTTCCAAAGCACATGAAGACATCTACCACTAAAAAACACTGCCATAAAATCAATAATCAGAACAATAACTTGCTTCATATTAAATAAAAATAAAAGGACAATCTAAAGAAAAAGACTGTTCCATACACTCAAAAAGATAAAGTGATGCATACATATTTTAGAAAAATATATCTATGGAAATAGAAAACTCAATGGACATTCTAGTCTGCACATAGTCGAAGAGAGATATCCAAATTAGAAACCATTACTGAGTAATTAATCCAGAATGAAACAGAGATTATTTATTTATTTATTTATTTATTTATTTATTTATTTATAGACAGAGAGAAAGCACAAGCAGGGTAGGGGAAGAGGGAGAGGGAGAGAGAGAATCTTAAGTAGTGTCCATGCTCAGTGCAGAGTCTGAAGTGGGGCTCGATCTCACGACTGTGAGATCGTGACTTGAGCAGAAATCAAGAGTTGATGCTTAACCAACCAAGCCTCCCAAACCCCCCATAACAGAAAGAGATTTTAAGAAATAAGAATGAGAAAACAAGTGATACAGAGGGCAAACTGAGAGACTCTATCTAATGGAACTTCCAAAAGAAGGAAATAGAGAAATTACAAAGAAGAAATATTTGAAGAGATAGTGCCAAGTAACTTCCCAAAGTTGAATAATGACCCCTAAAATTAGAAGTGCACTCTGTATTGAGCAGGATAAACATAAATTCATATCTAGACACATCATGGTAAACTGCAGGATATCAAACACAGTAAATCAAACCATCATGCTGCATACCTAATACACTGATATATGTCAAGTATTTTTTAACAAAACTAAGAGAAAATATAGATAAAAATCTGAAAAGTACTTACCAAAGAGGAAAAAAATAATTAACTATACAGGCATGATAAAGAATTAAAGTAATATCAGATTTCTAAATGGGAAATGTAAATGATAGGACACAATGGAATAACAGCTTCAAATTGCTGAGGGGAAAAGAACTCTGAATGTAGAATTCTATACTCAGGCAAAAGTTATCATCCAAAGAGTGAAAGCAAAATAAAGGCATTTATAGAAAAAAGCAAAACAAAACTCCTAAACCCATCTCACTGGAATAACCACTGAAGGTTGCAAGAAAAAATGTGAACCCTAGAGAAAGAAGTTAAATGCAAAAAACAATGGTGGCTTTATGGCATATAAATGACATATCATTAAGTTGTTATTTTAACAAAAAGAAACAATAGTGAGCATAAATATGTTGGTATATTTGAATATTTATTTTTTTAAAAAATCCATAAAACGTTAATGCTAATCTAACGTTACACCTAAAGGAGCTAGAAAAAGAAGAACAAAGCCCAAAGCCAGTAGAAGGAAGGAAATAATAAAGATTAGAGCAGAAATAAATGAAATAGAGATGAAAAAAATAATAGAACAGATCAATGAAACCAGGAGCTGGTCCTTTGAAAAGATAAACATTTAGGTAGACTCTTGAAGGAAAAAAGAGAGGACTCAAGTAAATGAAATCAGAAATGAAGGAGGAGAAATAACAACTGACATTAAATAAATACAAAGGATTGTAAGAGAATATTATGAAAAATTATATGCCAACAAATTGGACAATCTACAAGAAATGGATAAATTCCAAGAAACACATAACCTTCCAAAACTGAATCAAGACAAAATAAAAATTTTGAACAGACTGATTACTAGCAATGAAAGGCAATCAGTAATCAAAAAACTTCCAACAAATAATAGTTCAGGACCAGATAGCTTCACAGGTGAATTCTACCATTTACCTGTCATCCTTGTCTAGGGGCCATGCTAATCTTTCTATCATTCCAATTTTGTGTATGTGCTGCTGAAGCAATCACTTACCAAACACCTAAAGAGTTAATACCTATCCTTCTCAAACTATTCCAACAAAAATAGAAGAGGAAGGAAAGCTTCCAAACTCACTTTATGGCCAGCATTATCCTGGTAGCAAACCAGATAAAGACACTACAAAACAAAACAAAACAAAAAAACCAATAGACCACTATCTCTTATGAACATAGATGCAAAAACCCTCAACAAATCATTAGCAAACTGAATCCAACAACACGTTAAAAAAACCTGGCACACCTGAATGGCTCAGTTGGTTAAGTGTCCAACTCTCGGTTTCAGCTCAGGTCATGATCTCACGGTTCGTGAGTTCTAGCTCTGTGTCGGGCTCTGCACTGGCAGCGCAGAGCCTGCTTGGGATTCTCTGTCTTTCCCTCTATCTGCCCCTCCCCCCACTCTCTAAATAAGTAAATAAACAAGCAAATAAATAAATAAGTCTTTTTTTAAAAAAGATTCTCTCACTCTCTCCCCCTCTGCCCCTCTCCTACTTGTGTGTGCTCTGTCTCTCTCTCTGTCTCAAAAAAAAAAAAAAAAAAAAAAAAATCATTCACCATGATTAAGTAGGATTTATTCCAGGGATATAAGAGTAGTTCAATACTTACAAATCAATTAATGTGATACATTACATTAACAAGAGAAAAGATAAAAACCATATGATTATCTCAATAAATGAAGAAAAATCATCTGACAAAGTACAAAATCCATTCACAATAAAAAGTCTCAGCAAAGTAAGTTTAGAGGGAATATATCTCAACATAATAAAGGTCATATATGCAAAAATCCACATCTAACATCATACTCAGTGGTGAAAAACTTAGAGCTTTTCCTTTAATATCAGGAAAGACAAGGTACTCACCAAAGAGGAAAAAAATAATTAACTTTAAAGGCATGATAAAGAATTAAAGTAATATCAGATTTCTAAATGGGAAATGTAAATGATAGGACACAATGGAATAACAGCTTCAAATTGCTGAGGGGAAAAGAACTCTGAATGTAGAATTCTATACTCAGCAAAAGTTATCATCCAAAGAGTAAAAGCAAAATAAAGGCATTTACAGAAAAAAGCAAAACAAAACTCCTAAACCCATCTCACTGGAATAACCACTGAAGGTTGCGCTCTTATTCTGTTGGAATAAGAAGTGTTGGAAGTTCTAGCCACAGCAATCAGATAAGAAAAAAATAAAAAAACATACAAAGTAGTAAGGAAGAAGCAAAATTACCACTATTTGCAGATGATCTGATACTATATACAGAAAACCCTAAAGACTCTGCCAAAAAACTAGAACTGATAAATGAATTCAGTAAAGTCACAAGATACAAAATTAACATAGAAATCTGTTGCATTTCTACACAATGAAGTAATTAAAGATATTAAGAAGACAATCCCATTTACAATTGCACCAAAAAGAAAAAAAAGTTGATGCTAAATTTTTAGTCAATAATAAAAGGGTAAATAAAAGGAACTAATGTTCTTTTCCAGTTTGTAAGGAAGACAGAACTACTGAAGACTTTGGCAAAAATTTTATAGAAGTATATTTAGATATATATGTGAAATATAGACATAAATATTTTATATATACATATGCATGTATATATATTTTATATATATACATAAGGAAGAGATATACAATTTATGACTTCCAAATGAGGAAAACATAAAGGGTGGGGGGAAAATCTGTTCAATCTAGTGAAAGACCAGAACCAAAGAAGCAAATGTAAATAATGGTAAACAGAACACATAAAATGGTACTAAATCCAGAGGCCATCAATCACATAAACGTAAATTACAATTAAACCAACATATTGAATGGCAAACAGAATCAGATTCCATAAAATATAAAACCAGTTCCATGTTGCTTATAAGAGATATATCCAAAGTAAGATGACACAGAAGATTTAAAATAAGGGATAAAGATATACTAGGCAGAATTCTGCTTCTGGAAATGGTAAAGAAGCTTTTATTGACTAAATCTTCTATACCAATTATAAACTCTGGGCAACATATTGAAAAACAGCTATTTGAAGGCACTGGAGAATGACCAAAAGCAGGCAGAAACTGAGGGGAATAAACATTTTGGGAATCACACCAGGTGAGATTTGTGTTTATAAAGTTTTTTGCCGGAGGACACTCTCACATCCTCTTGAGTGAAAAAATGCTAGAACTCAAGCAGAAAAATGCAGTCATACTGGCTTGAGGAGTCAATGGGCTGGCTGGGTTTAGAGATGCCCAAGCAACTTTGAAGTTAGGGAGGATAATCAAAAAGGGAAAGAGTCACAACCTACAGAGTCTTAAATCTATAATAAACCTCACCCCAATTTTTAGCTGACTCCTTTAGCTGTGCTCGTGCAGGAGAGACTCCAAGGGGGCAGGTGAAACACGACAGATGGAAGGCTGAAAACTGTGACAGAAATTTCAGCTGCTGCCCACTGCAAAAGAGATGGAGCTGGAAATTTGGGTCCAGATCAGATAAGTGTCTTCTAAAACAAAAATGAACAATCTTCAAAAGCAACTCTACGTGATTTGTTCCCGATTTCCTGTATATAATAAAACATTACCAAACAGAAACATGTGGATGTTTACAGAAGCTTTAGTCTGCAAGCTGGAAACAACCCAATGTCCATCAACAGGGAAATGGATAAATTGAGGACCATTCTAACAATGGAATACCACTCAGACATGAAAAGGAATGAACCACTGATACACACAACAGCATGGATATATCTCACAGACATACTGATTGCAGCAGAGAAACAGGAGTATATGTTGTATGATTCCACGTATGTGAAGTTCTAGAAAAGGCAAAACTATCTATTGTGAAAATCAGAAAGAGGATTGTCTCTTGTGAGACTGATGGGAGAGAGACGTGAGGGAACTTGTTGCTCCAATGGAAAAGTCTGTATCTTGAAGGAGGGTGGCTGTCAAGAACCGTGAAGGGTCTGACGTTTCACCCTACTTGCAAGATAGCAAGTTAGCCTAACAGTCTTGTGGATGCTGGCAGAAGACACAAAACTCCTGGGTCAGAGACAAAGAACTTTATTATCCATAGCACAATAAGCAGTTTGGATGTGTTCGCATTGGTTCCTCTTGTTCCCTAAACCTTAAACAGGTAACACAGAGGGGTCCAGAAAGATGCTGTGTATACAGTGTATACTTGTGTCAGAACTGAAGATCTTCAAGCTTCAGGAACCTAAATCTTTTATAAAGGGCAGTAATTGTGCCTGCCCTTTGCTCTGGAAGAAGACATTACCTTTATTATACTGGACAGTAAACAAACCTGCCTTTTGCTCTGGAGGGAGACACTATCTTCCAAGACTGTTCACGATAAAAACATTCCTGAAAAGAGAGAGTCTCTCCTTTCAAGAGACACAGAAACAGTCTCAAACAGTGAGTTGCCAGAGTATATATGCATTTGTCAAAATTTATTGAATCTTAATACTTATTATTTGCACACCGCATTATAGTTTTTGCCTCAAAAATATAACAGAACAAAAAGACCCTGTAAAACAAAAAGAATTAGGTGTGGACAAATTGGGGGAGGGACAGTAAAAGGGGAATTCTTTTGTTTTGGTGAATCCTTTGAAAGAGCTAGGTATAGGAGGAGCCAGCCTGCTTTAACCCAAGTGATAGCTGACCTCATAGTTTTCTTTTCTTTTTTTTAATGTTTATTTATTTTTGAGACAGAGAGAGACAGAATGCAAGTGGGGGAGGGGCAGAGAGAGAGGGAGACACAGAATCCGAAGCAGGCTCCAGGCTCTGAGCTGTCAGCACAGAGCCCAACGCGGGGCTGGAACCCACGGACCGCGAGATCATGACCTGAGCCGAAGTCGGACGCTTAACCGACTGAGCCACCCAGGCGCCCCTGACCTCATAGTTTTCAACTAAATCTGAATTAGACTAATTTACATAAAGGCAAGGAAGCTATCTTTTTTTCTTCTCACCATCATGTCTCTTGGCACTCAGTACACAGGTGCTTAATAGAGCTGTTAGTTAAACTTGTACAACCAAGGTAAAAAAAAGGAACCAATGCTTTGACCACAAAGCCACTGAGTCATCATTTCTTTATTTTGCCATCTTATTCCTTTCTCTCTTGCTTTCTGCACTTCCTCTCATCTCAGTTATATTTTTCTCTTCACCCCACACTCTCAAGGGGCCACACAATGGAATGAAATTATCTCTTCATTACATGCTCTATTTTTACAACAAAGATTTTATACTTCATTCTTAAACAGAGAACAGCACTTGAATTACACAATGTGAACTTAAGTGAAGGCATGGAGTCATACTCCCTAAGTGTGAATATTAGCTCCATTATTTGCTTGCTGTCTGTCCTGGCAGAAGTCATTTAACCTCAATTCCACACAACTATTAGGACTGCTAAATGGGAAAATGCCTTAGAGTGCCTAGGGCAGTACTGACTTAGCAAGAGTTCAATAAATGTTACCTGTTATTTTAAAATACCACCAAGATTTGTACGTGGACTGTGATTTAGCCACTAATACATTTATGAAAAACAACAGAAACATAAAATTGAAATTGAATCTTTAAAACTCAGCCTAGTAAGTAGGGTCTCAATTTTAAAAGATGGCATCTGAACAATTACCAGGATATTTATAGAAAATGTGGATTTGTTTATGGAATCTCTGTAGTAAAAGACATGCATAGAACCCTTTATGTTGTAATCTAAATAAACATTTTGTACCTATTATGTATAAAGTGCATAGCTGGGTTGGAAGCTACAAAAATAAACAGGTTTTGCTCACAAAAGCTTCTCAATCTTGTACGGGATATAGTATTTCCATGCTGTCTCATAGTTTTGGAAGGATTTGTTGTTGTTGCATAATATTCAATTGGTGTGTGGTAGTTTCTGAATTCTTTGTCACAGCTGTTGACATTTAGTGTGCAGATTAAGAACATGGATTTTAAAGAAGACTATCTGTATCTGAAGGCCAGCTTCCCCCTTTGCTGGCTGTGTGATCTTGGGCAAGTTACTTCATTTCTCTCAAAGCACCTTAGATTCCTTTCAATAAAACAAGAAAAACTGTACTTACTTCATAAGTTTTGAGATGTATGCAAACCAATTAGCCTTATGCCTGGCAAATAGTGAGGGCTCAATAAATTTAGCTATTTTTCTAAGAAGCAGTTTTAGACATTTTGGTTCCCTCACTAATATTCATCCATACTTTCTCCATTATATAGCCATCATGTAGTTAGAGGGGAGGGTTAGACACTGATTCATACATACATCAGACTAATACCACTCCTCCAGCTAGTGACTGTTTCAAGTAAACCAAATATAATCTGAACTGTCCACAGCATTTGCACAACCACAAGAATGGGTAAGTAATCAACTTGTAGATCTTAGTATGGTCCTATGAAAATAAGTGTTACAGTAATAATTTTTCTTCATGTAAATTGCTTTTTCACCAAAGGATAAACCCTACTAGGCAATGGTGAAATGTTCTTGGGACATATTATCTGCACTTTCTAATATTTTATTTGGCTTATTTATATCCATAGTCATGGGTAAATTAACAATATATGGATTTGATTTTCATTGCCTTTTCAGTGTTGCTGTCAGGGTAATGTTATTTATGCAAAATCAATATATATTCTCACCTTTTTCTGGCTGCATGGAAAAACTTATAAACCACAGGAATAATGTGCTTCTGAAGTCTGGAAGAATTTAGAAGTGATGGGGCTCATTTGAGGATCTAAAATTCACTGATAACTACCTGAATTTTTTCTTTGGTTATTGACCTGGTCAGGTTTTCTAATTCTTGTTGATTGGATATTCTAAACTTGTGTACCTAACATTTCATAACAAATGTTTAAATTAAAATATATAATTGAGGATGGCACTTATTTTTAAGCTTCCTCTGTTTTTTCATTACCTTATTTCTGATTTTGAATTTTTAAAAAATGCATTTGCCAGGTTGCCTTTTTACTTTTTTTCTAATTTTCTTTTTTTAATGTTTATTTAATTTTGAGAGTGCAAGCAGGGGAGGGGCACAGGAACAGAGGATCTGAAGCAGGCTCAGTTCTGACAGCAGTGAGCCAGATGTGAGGCTCAAACCCACGAACCACGAAATCATGACCTGAGCTGAAGTCAGATGCTCAATTGACTGAGCCACCCAGGTGCCCCTTTTCTAATTTATTTCTAATTAATCTTATCTTTATTGTTACTTTTTCTAGTGTTATGTTTTACTCACCCATTTTCCCTCTTTATGCAACAATGGCTATTAATATGCCCTTTAGCATAGCTTTAAACATACCCCCCCACCCTTTTTCCCCATTGTTTCGCTCTTCTTTTATTGCATTTTTTGACAAAATAACTAGAAGAGGCCTTTAAAATTACTTTCCAAGTGATTGTGCTTTTTATTCTCTGGTTTTATTACTTTGTGATCAAAGAACAGAGCCTGTACAATTTCTGCCCTATAAAATGAACTTCAAGGGAATTATCAGACTGCAAGGATTGCTTTCAGCTTTTACAGTCTGCTCAGATGCTGACGTAATGTCCAGCAGATGGGCACCAAATGCTCATCCATTTCATTCCTCCAGGAATGAAGGAGGCCCAGAGGGTCCAGGTTTAGAATAGAAGGTACACGATTTCCTCGCAATTTGTCTTTAGAACAAAGAGGCTAAACACACTTTAGAACTAGTTTGATGGTTTTATGATCCCGGCTGTAAATATTATGAGCTGATGGGCAGAAGTTAAGACATGTTTCTGGGTCCCTTACACTGCCTGTTATTCAATGTTGCTATCTGATCAATTTGTAAACAATTCCATTTGAGGAAAAAAATTATATCCTCTTTTTTCTATATAGTAATTCTGCTTTATTATTTTTTCCCATTTATATCTCACTTCTACTTGATTTGTTATGATAGTTCACAGAACATTTAAGATCTCCCACAATTTCTACATTAAAGGTTTTTGTATTTCTGCATTTTAATCCTATATTATCCTGCATATAAACTCTATGGTTTGTCGTCTTCACTACTAATTGTAATTTTAGGAGTGAATATGCTACTTATACTTTCTCTCTTGTACTCTGAAATACTTTTCATGTTAGGTGTATGTGGCAGAATTTGATCTAAAGGTAAGTGTTCTGGAAGAAGCAAATCACTTCATTCTGATTTTAGAATTTAAACAGTTTTGGTCTTAAGTGCTCTTCTTTTTCTTTTGACTTTTGTCAAATATGCAATTCCATTTTTTCTTTTGCAAGGATTTGGACAGGAAACATTCTGTTAATAATTTTATTATTAATCACCTTAACAGATTTCATAAGACTCTTAAACTTACATTTAATTTTCAAAGTAAAAAACAAGTTGTTGTTTTTCCACAAAAGTTTGGATTGTACCCCTCATTTCACCTCCTAAAAAAGAAACTGTGATCCCTTCTTGGTTCTTCATTAACTTAATCTGGAGTTAATAAACCCCATTTAAATTTTTTGAGAATAATCATTTAATAAATAATATATTTTAAATATAATTATCTGCATTATCCTAGTAGTTTTACTGATTTTAATACCCACCAACTTTCTTCCCTCATTCTTTTCTTCTTAATTTTGGTTCATTTTGGTAATGTAGTGATTATATTCAAATAATTTTTTTCTGTAAAGGGCAAGTAAGTAGTGCATTGCAGATCACAGATGTTTTGTTACCTTCACATGTGGATGACTGGAGAAATCCTGAACTACAAAACTCTGCTCCATTCCAGCTGGCATTTAATGTATAAAACAGGATCTTCATTTAGACTTGAGCCTTTTTTTTTTTTAGATCAAGATTTCTCCTATTAAAACTACTACCTAATTTGTTTTGTTGTTTTCTTTGGGAACACCTATTATTCAAAGGATAAATTTTTGTAACCAGCCTTTTAAAATCTGTATTTTTTCTCTCTCACTGAACTCATCTGAAGGGGCTTTTTATCTTTTACCCTGGTGCTTTGGTTTACTGTCACATCTTTAAGCTGCAGGATCCCTTAAAGGAAAGCTTATTAAGCACAATATAGAACACTGAAGGCAGCTCTGATCTGGTTGATAAACAAGTGGTGGGGAACCCCCTCCATCTTTCCTTTGTTGGTTCATGAGAACCCACAGGGTTCTGAAAACCAGTGGGATATTCACTGGTCTTCATTTAAGGCTAAATTTTCTTTAGCACTGTGGCTACTTTTTAAAATGTTATTTAATGTTTTTAATGTTTAATGCTTATTTATTTTGAGAGAGAGGGGGGAGGGAGGGAGAGAGAGAGACAGAGAGAGAATCCCTAGTAGGCTCTTTGCAATCAGCACAGAGCCTGATGTGGGGCTCGAACTCATGAACGGATGGCCTCAGCCAAAACCAAGAGTTGGACCCTTAACCAACTGAGACCCCAGGCACCCCTTATTTACTGCTTCTGACACAAATTTTAATATGGCTTCTCCCTTTCTTTACTCTCTTACTCTTCCACCCTCATCATCATAATGCTCTGTTGCACCAGGGTGGGAGCTGAAGCAAATATTTTCTAGTATTTCTTGCTATACATGCACTGGAAAAACAAAGAAAGCCCTTCACTCTAAGTGCCCCAGGATATTGCTCTTCTCTTATACTGCAGAAGTGTCTGCCCCATTAGCCTCATGCTGATCTTGCTTTAATTCATTTAAGAAACAAAAACTTTAATTGAAGTAGAAGATACATTTTAAAAATGCATAAGCCATTAAGAGTACAGCTCAAAAAGTTATCACAAAGTTATCGCCACGCTGGTGAAGACATTACCAGCACACCATAAACCCCCTTTCTGACCCCTTCCCATTCCATTCTGCCTAAAAGTATATTTTGCTTGTTTTTGAACTGTTTTTATAGTGGGACTCATATACACATTTTTTGTTGGCTTGTTTCTTCTAGTAACATCATATTTGTAAGATTCATCCAAATTATTGGGGCACCCGGGTGGCTCAGACAGTTAAGTGTCCGACCATGGCTCACATCAGGATTCTCATGGTTCATGGGTTCCAGTCCTGCATTGGGCTCTGTGCTGACAGCTCAGAGCCTGGAGCCTGCTTCGGATTCTCTGTCTCCCTCTCTCTCTGCCCCTCCCCTCACTCGCACTCTGTCTCTCAAAAATGAATACATGTTAAAATTTTTTTTAAAAAATCATCCCAATTATTACATGTAGCAAATTAGCTCATGTCCTTGTTACAGAGTAGTATCTCATGTATGCATTCTGTTGACACTGCATTGTTTCCACTTTGAGGTTTTGAATAATGCTAAGAATATTCTTCTACTTTTTGTATACATATGTTCTTATCTCTGTTGCTTACATGCTTAGAAGTAGAATTACTGAGTTGTGGGTAGCTGTATGTTTCAACATTAGTAGGTATTTGTCAAGCATTTCCAAAGTGGTTGAACCAATTTACAGTTAACACTGGCAGTTTATGAGAGTTCCTGCTGTTCCAAATTCTCACCAACACCTGGTATTGTCAATATCTTAATTTGCTAACAGTTGTAAGGATATCTTTCTAGAGTTTTAATGTGCATTTCCTTGATGCCTAATATGGATGGACATTTAATAGATTTAAATTTTATTCTTAAATTTACATTACCTGTCAAAGTAAAAAAGAATATTTTAATGTTATCTTTATAAAAGATAAGAAATTTACCCAATTCTTCCTTCCTCTGCCAGAAAAAAACAAAACAAAACAAACACACGCAAAAAAAACTGTGATCTCTTCTTGGCCTTCTTTGTGAAACACTGGCTCATATCTCTTGTCCTTTTAGTTACTCATTTCTCAACGAGGACAGATTCAGTCAGGCCAATTGCAGAATCCTCAGAATCCGAGAATTGCAATTCCGAGGATTGCTTTCAGGTATTTTTCAGCCCACTCAGGTGCCAATGCTGATCCAGCTGGTGGTCAGAAACGTTAGTCCCATTTAATTCCTCCAGAAAACCCAACTAAGTCCATCGGACATAGGATTAGTGTAGATGAAGGTAAGGAATTTCCTTAAAATACGACCAAAGTTCTTAGGAAAGATGGCTGGAAAGAACACCTTTCTTAAAAGAATCTTGCTCTAAGTATTCTACATCTGCTAATGGATAGAGGGTAAAAGATCTTTTTGGATCCCTTTGGTGCCCTTGTCATTATTCTTCCCTTTTAGGACCACACCCCCTCACCCCACCCCTAGGTGAATGACAGCTGTGGTTCTCTTGGTTAAGGAAAAGCTCCAAGATAGTACAGCTTTAGTGCCACTAGTTAAGAATCCGAATGGGGCTTTCAGTAGCTGTCTTGAATGATTAGTACAGCCTTCTTATACATAGGATAATAAGCAACGTTAGATGATGAGAAGCTAAGGTGTCATCTTGCTTTACCAACAAGCTGTTTTGATGTGGATTCTGAGTCAGCCGTTTTTTAAAAATCCACCCCTTATAGCTTTCCTTGGTAAAAATTCCTTCTAGTTTCCACTATTCTTACCCAAGTTTCTATGAATAACATTAACTTCTTTATTTGAATGTTTCATGGGTATTTTTGCAGAAAACTGGGATAGGAGTGTTGCCGGTGTTTGTATTTATACTGCCTTTATTATTATTATTATTATTATTATTATTATTATTATTTTATTTTATTTTTTTCCTAGATGAGAAAACAGGTCCAGAAAGGTGATGTTGGTATAATGTATGAAACCTGCTCCTGGGGGAACTGGAGTTAACAATAAGATCAGGGTGCCCAGTTGCTCAGTTGGTTGAGTATCCGACTTGATTGCAGCTCAGGTCATAATCTTGTGGTCATGGGATTGAGCCGTGTCAGGCTCTGCACTGACAGCATGGAACCTGCTTGGGATTCTTGTTCTCCCTCTCTCTCTGCCCCCCCCTCCCCCCCGCTCACACTCATGCTCTCTCACAAAATAAATAAACTTAAAAAAAAAAAATCTAGAAGACATTGTACATTCCTATATTACAAGTAACTGAAAGTTACTAAGTAGAAGTACATTGCTAATCTTTCAGGATGACATAAAGGGAATCTACTTTCAATCCCTCCCCCCCCCGCCCCCCCCATACTTTGAGTTACAGCAGTGAAATAAAACCCGGCTAGGTGAAAGATGAGACTGCATTACAGTGCCTAGGATTCCAAGATTCAGGGTAAATGTGAAAGGGAATGAAACCTGCTAGGAGTTTCTGGGGGAAGGATTAAGCCAAAACAGTACTTAATGGTAGATGGGCCTTAGTAGGAGTTTGTGATAGTAAAACAGAGATGGGTACTATATCTCCAAGTATGTTCTTTTCTTGCCATTGTTGGCCCATTTCTGACATTGCCAATGCAGGTCAGCCAGTTCCAGTTTTCAGCAACTACTTCAGATTCTTCCTAAAGTCAGTCCTACAAGTAACAAATCGTAATCTTCTCTACTGTCCCCCAAATGTCACATTCTTAAGTTACTAATGTACTAATGTGGAAGAGGAAAGAAGTCTCTTGTGCCAAAGGATCAATAATTTAAGAATGTAAAAACTATTTTCTAGTGCCAAAACCTGATATAACAGACTTTACCAAGGATGAACGGAAAAAATTAAATGATGTGTTTTTATACAGCAGATCTTCCACTAAATAAGTGTGATTTTAATTCAATGACTTTAAAGTAGATTAATTCTTCTTTTAGCATTAAACAAAAAATAACAGAACCAACACAAAAACCCTTTAAGAACTCTGTGCTAATGAATGCTACCACCTGTGTATTACTAACACTGAAAAATGATAATATGGAAGCAAGAAAATCAGTTAGCAGCAACAGCATTTACCTACAAAATCAGAAATGGAGTAGAAGCAGGAAAATAAGAGTATAGATTCATAGGAGTATCTGTAAGTACTTTGGTTAACCTTTAGTGCTCAATAATTTCCCAACTTCTAAAGAAAACAGTACTCGTTTTTTCACACAGTTCCTGATTTCTGTATTTCAAATACAAATGATATTGCTAAAACAGTCTCCTGGTGCCTTCCTTCCACCACTTCTGTAGCAGTATTGTCAGAAAGGCAGTCTCCAGGGTGCTGCAGTGGCTGCAGCCTTACTCAGCTGGCAGGTTAACCAGCTCACGTGGACCTTGACATCTGATATTGGCTGCAATTCATACGAAACAGTCATAGGATTCCCTTCTCCTGTGATAAACACTCAAATGGATTTTCATAGGGCCTGGTAACTTTCTCAAAGTATAATGGGTCCTCCATATTCTACTGAGGACAAGTCTTTTCTACCTTAAATACAGTGAAAACATGGTCAGTATAATGAATGAACTGCAATTTCATATGTTAACTAAATATTTCTATCTGATCCCCTGGTTATACCATACCTTCAATTCCCAGGATCCAAGTGTTCTTGAGTTACTGTTTCTAGAAAAGGAAATAATGCAATCCATTTATTAGAATTCAGATATTGAAATGAAACTTACCTAATAAGGATGACCTTTATGTTATCTCTCTTTACTGAAGTCATATGTAAAGCTAGTTGCTATGATTTTAATAGAGCTTACTAACCACATACAAAAAAGATCAAACTTGCAGGTGGCTATACCTCTGGATAAAAAGGCTATATAAATATTTAATTTATTCTTGACCTCATTGAATTTTAGTTTTATGCAAATAAGAAGTTACTGAAAATTCAACTGCACCTATAAATCAACAGTTTTTGGGTGCACCAAAAAAGCATTCATTTCATAAGAAGATTCACTTTAGGATTGTAAAAATACTCAGATACATACACATATATTTCTGTACTCTTGTGAGCATTCTTTTTTCATTTTTTTAAACACTCATGATCAATAAGTACATCACCTTCATGCTCCTTTGTCATTTAAAAAGAATGACATATATACCCATATTTCTTTAGAGCCAAAATCTTTGATGGTAATTTATGAAAATAATTCACTTCAAAATAAAAGTAAATAAAAAATAAAATTAGGTAGAAGCTTTGGGTGGCAAAAAGCAAATAATTACCATCCTATGCAAAAATATCAAAAAATATTTGCTAATATGAAAAAGCCAGCCTGATACCTTGTTATTTGTAAGACTGTTTTTCAATTTCTCATTGTAATTCATGTTTAACTGATATTAAAGCAGATGCTTAATTCTAAAAAATGCTTAAGGTAAAAAGACTTAGGAACTTCTCAATGTCTTACTTTTACAATAGTCCAACTTAATGTCCAATATATGGAATCTCTTTAGGCTAGTATACTGAAAAGAAAATGTCATTGGCTACCCTTTCAAAATCACTTAGGGAGCTTACTGAGACACTCACCCCCAAACCTGAAAACTCAGTGTACCTGTATTTTAAACAAATACCTGAGGTATTCTTGGTAGACACTTAAGTTTAAGAACCACTGCTTTACCCAATACAAATCCTGTCATTTCATGCTCAGGGCCTTAAATAACATCTGAATGCTGTAGTTCACTGTTTCTGAGTGGCAATGTTTATCACCACCTAGTGGTAAAATCCCTTATCTTATCTCCTATCTGTTCACTGATATCACGTAGGTACCAAGTAAAAGAGAATAAAATTCAGAGAACGAGAAGATTTTAGAGTAATAATTTCCTTAGTATTTTGCATTAATTTTTCATCTACAGTATATATGCTAGAAGAAAACAGTATATATGCTAGAAGAAACTTTCCTAAAACACATCCGTTGTTATATCATTGCCCTGTGTGCCTCTAAAAACACATTTCACAGTGCAAATTATGCTCTTCTTTTGGAAATACAGGGACGGAACATATTAGCATATTAAAACCTCTGGGAAATTTCACAATCGAAAAAATCTGTGCAATAATAACTATTTTCTAAATGTATTTGACCATGAAAACTTCTTCCCTAAAGAATAACGGACTTCTCTGAAGACATTAGTACTTCAAGGAACATAGCTTGGGACATGATGCTCTAGAAACAGCAAATCTGATACCTGCTTTCAGCATCTGTAACCTACAGTAAAAGACCTGACAATGAATTTACAAGAAAGTTTTGATCAGGCTTTGTTTTAAATGCTATTTATATTTGAACCACATATTTGAAAGAGAAATTTATTGATCTGAATTGCTTAACATTTTTTTCTTTTTTTAAATTAAAGAAATACACACCTAATAAAAATTCCACTATGTTGGCAATTTTAGTAACTGACATATGCAACGCATTTAAGGATCTGAATATAGTATTATGTTCTTATACCCAAAGTGGATTTGAGAAGTAAACATTTAAGTGAATACGTAAGTACTAGATTATTAAATGCTATTTCTTAGGTTCTAGAACTTCATCTTAAGAAAAACATGACATTCTGACTTTTCAAAATAAAGTTTTAGGGCTCACCTGCAAGAGAACTGAGACATGCAGTTGGAAAACACAACAGACGGTTGCACTGTAAAAGCAGTGTTTCGTAGGCAGAGAACAATTCTCCAAGTCTCTTTAGAATTAATATGAAGGAATCAAGGAAATATATCTGCATAAGACACTTTACTGAAACCACAACTGTTTGCTGAAACTGGCTGACATTAAATGCAGCATGGACAAGTTGGAATTACTTAATGCAAATAGAAAATCTGGAGGGCAGGAGGGTGTGAGAGCTGAAAGAGCTGAATCACCTGAAAGATTCAGCTTCTTCTGTTTGACCCAGTGAAAAACCTAAAGACTAATAGGTGATTAATTGTAGGGAATCATATTTTGTTAATTATGAGGATTAACCAAAGATGCAATGGACTCAGGTATGACTTAAGAGAACTCCCTTCCTACTTTTACACTGTTTAGATTAACCAGATGGCAGGAATATTTCTGGGAATATTCAAACATCACTTGAGTGGTAGAGACTGATAACCTGTAGGGCACCATTTGGTTCCAATCCATGAAAATGGAACTACGCGTGCAGTCAATGAGCTTAGGATGAATAAGTCTACTTGTTCATAATCAATCAACTCTCTTTACTTAGGTTTTTCATTTTGAATGAGAATATTTGCTTTTGAATGAGAATATTTGCTATAAAATGTGCCCTTTGGGGAGCCTGGGTGGCTCAGTTGGTTAAGCGACTAACTCTTGATTTCAGCTTAAGTCATGATCTCGCAGTCCTGAGATAGGAGCGCCGCATTGGGCTCCAGGCTGGGTGTGGAGCCTCCTTAAGATTCTCTCTCCCTTTGTCCCTCCTGCATGTGCTCACACATACTCTCTCTCTCTCAAAATAAATAAATAAAAATATGCTCTTTGGTTCACAAAGATTCCATTCTCATTCAGTAAGCCCTGCCTGGGAAGAGGAGATTGGAAGTTTTATCTCAATTTACTAAAATTACCAATTCAAAAAAAGAATTTTCAACTTTTAAATGGAGAGATGTCAAACTATGCAATACTCTATTACGCCCAGTGAACTTAATCTTTTATTATTTTTAGTTTAACTCAGAATGTGAAAGGCATGAGGAGGTACTTCAGTGGTTTTAATAACTGCATACCATTTATAATATCTTTAAGATGCTGAGTTTCTGATTTAGATACACCTTTTTGATACACATCATTCACCTCAATAGCAGCTAAACATTTTCCTTGGATTTTCAAAATACAAGCATAGTAGGGTCTTAATCTTTAATCTTTTTTTGAAATGACTATTCTATCATAATCTGTTCTGAAATTACATGTCATATTTTTGCAGTGACCATTGTATCTTGTATTTATAAAGGGAAAATGTCCACCCTCCCGCAAGGCCACTGATATTTAATTAAACTTATCAACAACTTAAAACTTTTTTTAATCACCGTTGCTCTATAATCTTAAAAGATCTTTACAAAATTACCAACACATTTTGGTGTAACTATAAAATATAGTCTAAAATATTTCTAATAATGTATTTTGGCTCTTGACTTAAAGTGTAAGTAGCCAATCTGGATGTGTAAGTTGAGCAATTACCATATTTTATTGAATCTAAGATGCAACTGACTGAAGGAAGCACTTTTATTTTGCGTTCTGTTGAGAAATAAAAACAGGTTGTCAACTATAGTATGGCACATAATCAGTATTAAGATGTTTCCAATTTGAGAAGTGTAAAAATGTGAAAAAAATGTGCATCTCAAAATCAATGAAATATGTCATTTAGTAAAATTCTAAACACTGTTGTATTTTTTATTCTCTTCTTTCACATAAATAAGGCATGATTTAGTCAAGCAAAGAAAACTTTATTTCTGCTACACATAACAACATATTGCTCTAAGAAACAACTATTATATTAGTTTTAGCACTGACGTGTGGATTCAAAAATTCATGTCAACAATTCGTGCTCCCCAGACAAAACAATGTTGTGCACGGACTACCAGGTATATGAAAAAAAAAAGCTGTCAACTGTCCACAGGGAGTGCGTCCAGTCACATTTTCAGTCAGTCAGCTGAGGATTATGTCATTATTTAGTCTTTGTTCTGTAGAAAGAACACAACACAAGTATGAAAATCATCACCTGAAAGGAAACAGCTGTTGTATATAGTATTCCTATAATGTTAGGAATTTCCTGTATTTCAAAGTAACCAATGTTATCTGCTTACTTAATCATAGACGCCCCCAAATAAGCAAAACCAAACTTACTCAGAAGGATGATGTAAACAGGTACTGAATTTCTGGAGGGAAAATGCTGTGAATTAATATAAAATCAGGATGCTCTGAAATACTAAAATGTTTATTTTCCTCAAATAGAAAGAGAAACATATTTTGCACATCAAACCCAGCTCAGAATAGAACTCAATTACTTTCAAAGTTGTACTCAGTTTTTCCTATTTTATAGGTGTAGCTCACCTAATCCTAGGCCTATTCCTCAGAGATAAAAGGAACCAACCTTTGAGTGGTGCTGGTGTTTTCCTGAAATTAAGGAAACAAACAAAAAAATGCTTCCCCCTCCCAAGAATTTCAATTTCAATTTTCATGTAAAACTTGGTAAACTTTCTCATTATTTTATTGAACCTTAAAATATGTACATTTACTTAATATACCAACAAAGGAGGAGAATCATTGGAGTCCACAGTAACTGGAAATCTACAGCAAAAATAAATTTAAAAACATAGAAAGCTAATATAGCTGATTATTTCCCACTATTTCCAGCTAACCTGACCCTACTTTATTTTTGCCCTGAATAGGTACAACAATTCAATAAAGGGAAAAAGGACAGATTTATATTTTATGAAGAGTCATGCTGAAGTATATGCACTTCCTCTATAATGCAGGGAATGGGATGAAGGTATGCCACTTTTACAGGGAAAAATGTGGTATGATAAAGCTTCATTCCCATAGCACTGGATGCCCACAGTCTGTATATTAAACTTTTAGTTTCTGACCATTTAGATGAGACAACATCTCAAAGATTTCACTGAAATCACCAATGCAACAGTTTTAGTTCATACTTGCAAAACATTATTTTTATAAAGACTTCTGCTGATTCATTTCTTTCACTAACCCTATTAAAAAAATCAGACTCAGGAAGGTGAAGAGGTCTGTCCAATCACAGTCAGGTATCAGAGTTAGAATTCCAAGCCAGATCTTCTGATTTTTAAGTACAATGTTTTTATATTATATAAATAATCACCAGGAAAGGCTCATCCACAAGAGTAATTCATACATTTTCCCCATAATAAAAACATAGTATTATTGTACTTTTTTAAGGACAAAGATTCTTTGAATAAAATAATTGCTACCTACATATTAAAATATCCAAAGACACAAACACATTTTTGTGTGCTATTTTAGAAGACAGCTGGCTAACCAGAATTCAGGTCTTAACATTTTATTTGTAAACATTAAAAAACAGCTTTAAGAACTTGCTAAGTCATTTTCACTGGCATTTTAATATTTCTACATTGTATGGGGTAATGGGAATGAATTTTATAATTAGATAAAATATTTTAAGACATTTCTAAATTAGGATTATTCATAATGGGTCCAAATATTGCCAAATGCCTTCTAGGTAGGAGGAACTCATCACCTGACTTGCTCTATATTAGAAGGTCATCAGCACTAAGGCATGAGACAATCCATTCTGATACTTGCTAGTTGCCATAATTGGTCAGAAAGAAAATTGATGTAAAATGAAATCTGCTTTCAAGTCAGTAACTTCAAAGTGAATCTAAAGTGCTTGCCAACTGCTATCATTTGACCAGCAGTGGACTTAGGAAAGCTGGCGTGTGTGGAAACAGGGAAATTGTCAGCTTCCCCTGAAACTCAGAATTCATTTCCAGAATAAAAAAGTGAAAGAGCTGAACATTTCTACTTTAAAGAATGTCTCCCTAAGCCATGGAGACGTGAGTTGAATTATCACAGAAAAAGAAATTTAAGTTTGATTCTGAAAACTAAAGAAAAAGGAATTCATATGGCTGTATGTACCATTATAATAGATAAAGAGTTTTTGGTAAATTGTCTGTATGTACCATTATAATAGATAAAGAGTTTTTGGTAAATTGTCTGGGTTCTTTTTTTTAATACAAATATGCATATGAGAATACTTTCTGAATGTGTAGTTTTAATGCACAAACTCACAAATTTAAGTCCACAAAAAACCAACATTTAAGTTCAAAAGTTCCAAAAACACGTATTATTTGATATTGCTTTTTAGGTATTACACTAGTGAGATGTCAAAACACTCTTTATAAAGGCTATTATAAATTAATTTATAAATCAAGACATTAATCCCTCAACTTAAAAAATCTTTAGAACTATTTCAATTTTAAAAAGTCACATAAGCATATAGTTAAAAGTCTAATGCTTAACATCTAAGACATTCACAAACAAAAAAAGCCACTATTTAATTTTCTATATTGAAATCTGATTTTATTTTATAGAAGGGCAAAAACACTCTCCCAGTAAACATCAAAAACATTTGTTTTAAGTTTACAAAATTCAGGTTTAAAAAATATATTGTGAAATTAACCTGTGCTGTGGTTTTATCAGCCAAGCTTTTTTAAGTCACAAGGCTTTTAACCGATAGCTTCCAAATCCCTAAAAAGAAAACTCTATACATATTCCTCTGGCTGTAATATTTAGCCGGTATGTTTTTAAAATTCAGAGTAAAAAGGGCTTACCTCAAGAATCAGTAAGTTCTCTGTCGTTTGTTAGACTCTTCCCTTGGGGAATCTGCCAACATAACTTTAAGTCTGACTCCATTAAGGATCTTTCCATGTAAAGTAGTAATGGCATCATTGGCGCTTATTCTATCTGCATACTTGGCATACCCCACGTTTTTTCCTGACACAAGGTAAACTTCGATCAGGTTACCAAAACGACTGAAACAAAGTAAAAAAAATCAACTGAAATTGGTAAAAATACAACTGCGTAGGTCCCAAAATTGGGGTCCATTCTGGACTCCTTTTCCATTCCTCTCCCCACACCCAATCTGCAAGCCAATCCTCCTTCTCAAGCACGTCTTCTATTAGTCAAGTTCTCTTCATTCTCACTCAGTTCCCCATCCTCATTCAGCCAGTCATGATCTTTTCCTTGGAATACTCAAACACGTTCCTCCCTTGTTTCCCTGCACCCTGGGCTGGTCCCTCTTTAAAATATTCTCTACCCAGTCTTCCCAGTGATCCCTCTAAAATACAGATATGATCATTTCCTCCCCAAAATTCTCTTCCAGGGTAAGGACAAACTCCCTAACGTGGCTTGTGGGCCTTTCTTGACATGGGCCTTGTTCTCTCCTGCTTCACCCTCCCACACAGTCTCTCAAATTCCATATTCTAATGATCTCCTTTCACATTCTCTCTGTAGGAATAACCATCCGAACGCCCTCCTTTCTTCTATAGCTAAGTTATCATTGTCTATCAGGTCTCCGTTATACCTTGCTTCTTTAAGAAGTCTTCTCAGAGTCTTAAAAGTAGATGCTCCTCTCATGTATTTCATAGCCTGCACATTCCTTTTCACAACACTAACCTCACTAGGCTGTAACAATACCAACTTCAGTAGGCTGTAATATCCTACCTACTTGTCTGTGTCCTATATGAGATTAGCTCTCACAGGACAAGGACTATAATGTCTTACATAATACATTTTGTTTACACAATGTCTCTTGCACACAGCATGGTGACCACCTGGCACAAAGGATATGCTCAAGAAATAAACTACATGAATCAATTAAATGAACTACTGATATTTTATGCAACTGTTCAATGAGTTTCCTGGTGTTTTTTTTTTAATTCACTAACATTGTTGTAAGGCAAACAGGAAAAAGACCAAAAAGAAAAAAGTTAAGATTCAAGGAGTTCTATTAAAAAAACAACAATTAACAAGTGCCTTCCCTTTTTCTGTATTTATTATATACTCTTCCTTACAATCAGGTAATTGTTTACTCAACATAATTCTTAAGGTTCCAACAGAGTGTGGACAAAATAGAAGATGCTTAGTAAACTGTTCAGGTGAAATACTACTACAAAGGGAAAGATATGTAACAAGAATTTTAGAGGACAGGTCTATTTTTTACCAAGAAACAAATGATTTGTCCATTTTATGCATGCAACTTTTCAAAACAATACTGTATGTTTTATGTCTTTAAAAGAAAATCGGAAATTCTGTGTGGAGACTTAGGATATGTAAATAGTAGAGAAGGAAATCATCGTATATTTTAAAAGGTCATATAAATAAGGAATTTTTCTAAACTGCAAAACAAATCATTTCTACCTGATTAAGTATTGGATATAGAAGTTTCAAGATTGTGAGAGGACTTAAATTACTAGTTTAAGTAAATTATATTATAAAACGTAACTTTGTGGAATTGAAATCTTACCAGAAAATATCCTCTAATACATCTAAAGGTAAAGGATGAGGATTAAACACGATAAAAAGTCTTTCTTTCACAGGAGTTTCAGGAGGGGCTTTTTTTTTGCATGATGGAAGTACAACATCTGTCTGGATTTGAGGCAACTGTGATCCAGAATTTCCTCCAAATTGCTGTTGAAGAGAGGTACAAAAACAAGAAAAAGAAAAACTGCACTTTAAGGATTTTAAAGCCAAGAGCTAAAAAGATATATATATCATGGCTCCTATGTGATCTTTTACTACAGCTCTGAAAATTTTCTTTCATAGGTAACAAACAGAGGCCACATTTATTACATACCCTATTGATGTACTACAGAGATTAAATTCTTACCTACTTACCAGAAATTGCTGCTGATTTGGGTTATTCCACACCATTGATGCAAGCTGTGCTGCTACCATCTGCGTTGCCATTTTTCTAAGGAGACTAAAGATAACAACTGATAATTTACAGAAAACTAGAGATATTCAGTCTCTTACCCGTAACTTGTTTTGTGTGACTTCCTCACCCAAGAGGTCAACTGCTTTCTATTTTTATTCTTCAAGTCATATTATGTACGCCCTGCTTTAGACTCTCCTGAGATGGTACTTACTCTGTTGCATTACTCCCATCATCAATGAAGGAAACACCTATCCGATTCCCAGGAGGGTACTGAAATCCATGTAACTTGTATTTTGCATAAATAGCTGATGCTACATTAAAATACTGAACCACTCCATGACCTAAAACAAAGTAGAGAATCGGGAATTAAAAACAAAAAACAAAGAGAATACCTAAAGCCTGTGTTGCCATAAAAATGAAACAATATAGAAATACCCTAGTATCACACAACCAGTAAATACAGAATCAAATGGGTCAGAAAACAACGTTCATATATATATATATATATATATATATATATATATATATGTGTGTGTATGTGTGTGATATATATATATGTGTGTGTGCAACAGCTGTGTTCCTACAAAGTCTAAACCAGATTTTGTTAACAATATAAACATGATATTTTAAGGAAAATGAAATTACTAGTGTAAGTTTTTTCCAACGAATTTAATTTTAGAATATTGGTGTTTCTTATATGACAGATACACCTAAAACCAAGCAGTTTTTCTTAAATATTTATTCTTTGAAATATACTTTGAAATTCTAAAATTTTCCCTATCATACTGAGCAGGAAATGAAACGAGGGGAATATATAATCTGATAAGAACATACAGTCATCTGGCTAGCTACAGTGGTAGAGAAAGGAAAAGTGGTATATATGAAAAACAAAAGGTAGGGAACAGAGAATCTTAGATTAGAAGTCACAGATTACACACTCTTTTTGAGAGCTTTCAGCTATGGAAACAGATTTTAATTCAGGAAGATGATGCTGAAGGTGGTGGGGGGTGGATAATTTTATACCGGAGTCCTTACATGGAGAGCCCAGGAGCTTATAACACAACCAAAAAAGTTTCCATAATATATTTACAATACAACCCACTTAGGGGGAAACACTGCTATAATTTAAGGGTCCTGTCTAAACCCAAGCATCGCAACATTTTAATGAAATTAAAACTCAGAAAGCAAATGAATATATAAAACCAATTCAGATAGGACTTTATATGATGATTCCTCTATCAATAAAAAAGTGTTCCAATGACACATGTATTTATTTATCAGACACATTCAACCAAAGAAACAATACAGAAGGTGAAGGAACAAATACATTTCAACATAACAGATAAAAGGGAAAGAAATACAGAATAAAATTACATATAACAACAAATGTGCCAGAAAACACAAAATGTGTGCACACAAAATAGTCAGAATAAAGAAGAGGTTGAAGATGGTCCGAAGTAGGTTCACATGCAGTCCTGCTAACAGACCAGGGCTGGGAAGAGTAATAGTGAGGATGTGTGAAGAGTGGCACTACTCCGCTCCAGGCCCGTTAGCCTATATGACCTGATTAACACCTTCCCACTTATGCTCACACCCATGGCACCCTAAAAGCACTACGTCAAGTGTATCTATAGGCCAGGAACAGATGCCAAGTATGACTTCTCTATACTCCCCTTACCTCAAATTCTTTAAAAGAAACTGACAAGCCCCTTAGACTTACTGAGTGCCTATTATGTGCCAGGACTTGCATTAGGTATTTTACATATAGTATTTCTAATTCTTTTTTTTTTTTTTTTAACGTTTATTTATTTTTGAGACAGAGAGAGACAGAGCATGAACGGGGGAAGGGCAGAGAGAGAGGGAGATACAGAATCGGAAGCAGGCTCCAGGCTCTGAGCCATCAGCCCAGAGCCTGACGCGGGGCTCGAACTCACGGACCATGAGATCGTGACCTGAACTGAAGTCGGACGCTTAACTGACTGAGCCACTCAGGCGCCCCTATAGTATTTCTAATTCTTATCTAACCCTGGTACTGATAGTATTAATAATCCCCTTTTACATATAAAGAAAGAAAGGCCCAGACAGGATAAGCAATTTGCCAAGGTCTCAGAGCTACGTGCCAGCACTGGGATTTCATTTGCACCTGAGTCAGATGCGAAATGGAATGCCAACCATTTTCCATTGTGCCACAATGACTCCATTTCTTAAAAGCCTTAAAAAACAAAAAACAAAACAAAAAAACCTTAAAAAATTACAAAAATGGTTAACATGAGATATTAGGTTTAACCGATTAAGTAACAAGTTCAAATGCCTGATAGTAGAGCCTTGCTTCAATTAAGACTGGGAAGATGTAGTGAGAGAAAGAGAGCAATTAGATACTTGAAATGAAGGGAAGGAGTTTTTTTGAGGTATAAGCTTAAGAAAAAGACTTAGGGATGAGAAGGACACTTTAAGGGTTTTATAACTTCGTCTAGCATTAATCAGCAGTACAGAGACTCCATTTTGGCTGCACAAATGGAAACAGAGAATGCTCTATTTTATAAGCGTTAAAATGTATATATTTTTTTATTTTTTATTTTTTTAATGTTTATTTATTTTTGAGAGAGAGACAGAGCATGAACGGGGGAGGTTCAGAGAGAGGGAGACACAGAATCTGAAACAGGCTCCAGGCTCTGAGCTGTCAGCACAGGGCCCGACGCGGGGTTCAAACTCATGGACCGCGAGATCATGACCTGAGCCGAAGTCGGCCGCTTAACCGACTGAGCCACCCAGGCGCCCCTAAAATATTTTTAAAAAATAAATGACTTTGTTTAAAGGAGCTATAATCCCAGGGGGTTATTTATTAAGGTATCGCTGTATTTGAAAATTTAAAGTGGAAAAAAGAAAACAAAATTGTCACACACAGAGTATCTGACATCAAAAGTGCCACTGGAGAAAAGACATTTTATCAAAACACAGTATGTTTAAAAATAATAGACATTATTTTACCATAATTAGAATAAGGATCTCGTTGAACTTCACAGTATTCCAATCCTGGTACTATATCAAAAATACTGAAAAGCTGCTCTTCAGTGAAAGGAACTCTTGATACAACTGACAGGCGTTTGGAGATAGCTTCTTGGCCTCTGTTGTCATTCTTGTCAAAACTTGAAAATTCAGATTGTTGTTCTCCAACAACATAAAAAAAGTATATCTTTAAATTTCTATACAGTTGAGAATTCATTTAACATTTATGTACTAGAAAGTAAGATGCACTGTCATTGCATTGGAACTTGTTCATTGCATTGGACAAGGAACCGTGTTTTGTCATATGCTCTTGGTCATTAGCACTATCAGAAGGGACCAATGGTGAGGAAACAGAGAATTCTTCCCACTCCCCTGCCTTCAACACAGAAAGTTAAGTAGAAATGTGTAGTCTAACTTCACAGGAATAGGTTTAGTACGCAAAACTACAAAATATGGCAAGTGTTTCATCTAAAAGAAAGTTATGCCAAATAACATTTACAGGTCTTACTTTCATCAATTATTTCCCCCTTCATCTGGCTTCCACTTTTGTCATTCCTCTCCTTTCTTTAGCCCTAGTTTGAAAGCAGCAGTATCTTAGGGATAAAAATCTTAGGACTCACACTGAGGGGACAGAAGCAGATGTCTTTTATACTTTCTGGTTGGCTACACAGAGGCAGAAGCTCACTCAAAAAAGTGGCGTGACATAGTTTAATATCTAGATACATAACTAACCACAGAAAACTACAATTGGAAATATGTTAAATGAGTGTTACATATTAAGGACATGAGAAGTCATGACAAACTTCTCAAAAAAACCCTACTACATTAATTTTGATTCACTAAGTCAGATTTACAGACTACTGATAAAAGAATATTTTATAAAATCCAAATCAGATTGCATATACTGCTTATACTATTAAAATAAAGAATAGCTTACTCACCGAATGGAAACATATTTACTCTAGGTTCATGTCCCAATGTCTCCTGCCTCATGTTATAATAGTCTTGTTCTGAGGATTCAGATGCTTTATTTTTAGGTTCAGCCAAGATTGCCCTAAAACCTGAAAAAAGAATCTATGATTTTCAAACTTCATAGTAAATTTAACATACCTGCAAATATACATTATTGCCAGTGCTTGACTTAGCTTTATAACTATTAATTTCATAAAACAAAATCTATACAAAGGCCACCTGCACCAGACCTACTTCTTTGCTTTTTGGAAGATGGCAAAAAATAAATAGAGCGAGAACCCCAAATTATGGGTCAATGTAGACATGCAAAATCAGCAATTCTTTTTCATCCTTTCCAATCTCCCCCTACTACCAAGTAAAATCATCATTCATTCTCCCTGGGTCAACATTAAAATCCTAGAGGGCTTTTCACATTCAACATGTCAGCAAGATTCTTCCTTTAAAATGTATTTAGAAAATGTTATCTTTTATTCTAATTTCCCTGACTTTGTTTCTAAGTTAGATTCCCTTCAATTAATTACAACAACTCTTTAACTGGTCTGCCTATGGAGCAAAGGTTTTAAGCATGGGTTCAAGGATGAGCTTCAAAAGGTGAGAAGGTTCCATGAGCCCTCTGAAACTTTAAACAAAATGCTTATATATGTGCACATGGGCATATTTCAAAGGAGAAGGTTTGTAGCTTCAACCATAGTATTCAGTGGCTCTAAAAAGGATAAAACCAGCCACTTTGAATTCTTTCTCTGGAAATCCATCCTTGATACTGTACTTAGATCAACTGCCCAGAAACAGTTATTTTTCTCCTTTTAAAACAATCTACAACGGAATCCTAACATGGACTAAGCTTGAACTCTTCGTGATCTCCCATGTATGGTGCCAATGTACTTAATGTTGTCTCCTAATTTCTCAACAATATTATGTTTTATTCAGATTGCTGCCTTCACAGCATTAAGCAAAGACATGTTTATTTCTATCTCTGGGCCTCTGCAAACACTGCTCTCACCTTCTGTCCTGCCTAATTTATACCAAATGTAAATCTCACCTCTAGATGTGTTCTTGTGCTCTCAGTGCACTTGTTTTTCACCACTGATGGACCATAGCACACATTTTTGAACATTTCCTCATCTCGCAAATTTTTATTGAGTCTATTATAAATAACAGTATCTTTGATAGAAATCTCAATAAATCTTTACTGAGGGCCTATAACTGTACTAGGTAGAAGGAATAACAGAGACAGAAACATAAAACATACTCCCTGCTTTCAAAGAGCCTTTTAAAAAATTCTCCTAATATTCTTTAACAATTTTTTACTAGATCTTGGCTACCCAATATAGTTAAACTCCTTAAAAGCTATATATTCCCTCTGTACCTCTTTACTTAACATATTGCCAAGTATACCATAGGTACTCAATTAGTGCTGTCTGAGAAATTTAGAAGGATCTGAGAGAAAATTTTGGTATATATCTTAGGCTTACCTAAGAATTCTAGTGATTAGCAATAATTCTTCAGTACATATAGATCTTCATAAAACCCTAAAACCTAGAGTATTCATCATTTCTAAAGGTCAATATAACTAGAAGTATGACAACAAAGAATATTTTCCTTGGCTTCTTTAAAATTCTTATTCTTCATTATGTACACTAATAGGAAAAGATCCAATTAATGTCACTCTAGCTTCAAATTAACCTAATGTATATTTATTTACCTATATGAGCATATATAACACTAAACCCCATCCTTAACCTGTGTGTTTATTGGTAAATTTAATTCTATTTAGGGTTTAGGTTAAATATGAACAAATTTTACAGAAAACTTGAGTTTTTTCAATATAAAGAAAAAAAAATTTTTTTGAGCCTGAAAGGGTAAGTCAATTTAATACTTAAAAATTTTAAATATTAAAATAAACCCCCAAACCTTAGAAGTAATAACCAAAATATGGTAACAGTATTTTCACTTACTAAGTTAATGTAGTTGCCCATATTTTTCTTCAAGATGGCGCCTCAACAAAAGCTTAATCACAGCCCTCAAATACTTTTCATCCCAGGTATATATATATTTAAACTCCCATTGCTAAGATTAAATTAGCAGGTATGGTTATTAGCAAAAACCAGTATTAGATTCCATTATTTAGAATAATTAAAAGTTTAAAGAAAGTCTTCAACATGTTAAATGAACACATCCTTACTTCGATCACAGTTTTCTATTGCTTGGGCAGCTTGTGATGGTTTTAAGTATCGAACATAGCCCAAACCTTTACTTTCTCCAGTTACTTTATTCTTAATAATGCTGCAGTATTCGATATCTCCATACACCTATGGGAGTTAAAAGAAATGATCTTAGAGGAGTCAAAATCAGTAACTGTGAACAGATTATTTCAGCTTAAAATTTGTTTATTTGCACCCTTTATTTGCAAAACTAGAAATAACAATTAGAATATATAGCCATTTTTAATAATAGAATCAAAATGTCACAAACTAATGAGGCACTAGAAAAAAACCATAATAATGATATAAGCAAATAACATAATCAAAATCATGATGATTTTCATTTTCATTTTCTGAGCATTTGCTTTACATATATTTCCTTCAAGGAAATAACAATCCTTCAAGGGGTGTGTGTGTGTGTGTGTATAATATATAAGTTATTTCACAGACAAGGAAACTGGGTCTTAGAGAGGAAATCAAATAACTTAGTCTAAGTCATGGAGGGAGAGTAAGAATGTGTACATGGTTTGGAAAGCTCCAAAGTCTTAGTGGTGATTACAAGCTGGAATCGAACCTTCCATATTTGAACCTGGCTCAGTCCCTTATTAACTGGGCAGTTTATTTATCCTCTCTGAGCCTGTCTCCTTATCTGTTAAATGGGGCTAATAGCTATACCTACTTCATAGGGTTATTTTAAGAGTTAAATGAACTAACAGACCTAAAGTGCTTATATAGAGTTTGGGACACACTAAACATTAGTTATAGTTATAGTCGTCTGCCTTCTAACAGGACATAACTGTGTATTCTTTTGAAGAGAAGCCTCACAAAATATATAACTAAAACACACAGGTTTACTCAGTCAATTCTCCACATGAAAAATATGGGTAAAAGTTTATTTTTAATGTTGGGAGAAATATGGGATATAAATTCTTAGGGCTTATTTTTTTTTAATAGTTATTGAGAGAGAAAGAAAGTACATGAGCAGGGGAGGGGCAGAGACAATTTTAATCCTAAACAGGCTCTGCACTGTCAGCAGAGAGCCCCAGGCAGGGTTTGAATACCACCAACCATGAGATCATGACCTGAGGCTAAATCAAGAGCAGGATGCTTAAGCAACTGAGCCACTCAGGCGCCCCATTAGTGTTTATTATTTATTTCATAAAATTCTCATGCACCCAATTAGCAACTTAATTATTATACATTTGGATAAAAATGTCATATTTGTTTGCTCAGAAAAAGATAAGAATTTATAAATATATAAGGTAACAACTTTTTTCTTACTTTTGGAGGAAGTATGGACTATGTATTTTTGGTATTTGTTATTTTTGAGGTATTTTATTCAACTCTCAATTGAATTTTCAGAGAGAGAAAGTCTGAAAATTACTTTTGACTATTTTCTTTCTTATTTGTTGCCCACCTAATTCATAGTATTGGGAAAATTAGTAGATAATGGATAAAAAGTTACAACTCATAACAATTTGAGAATTGCTTTTTAGTAATTGTTAGTGAAAGTATATCATTGCATATAAAAGTCATTGGCTATAAAGAGATTTAAAATGATCTTCAAATTTCACTATCAGTCATTACCATAGCTCTTGCTATATATATAGTTCAGAGCTGTAGATTTTTTCTTTAAATATAAGTCCTTAACTTTAGGACAAAAATTCTGTAAAGGATGAGCCTTTCTGTGAATAAGTACAAGATCAACATGCCATAGGCTTTGTATATAAATAGATAATATAGTTCACACACTTAGGCTTGCTTCATTTACCTCTACATGAAAGCAACAGAGTGGTGAGAGGGTGCTTTGAAATTGTAAAGACCAAGAGCAGGTTCTGGATTCAGACAGTCTGGGTTTAAATCTTGGTCCACCACCTACTATGTATGTGACCTAATTTAAAATTCTGGGCTTTAGACTTCATTTTCCTGAATCTGGCAGAAAATATCATCATTATGTTTCTTATATGGCAGAAAACATCATCATTAATATGTTTTTCATCATTTTCATGTTTTTTAAAAAGTTAGTTTATTCTAGCTTTACTATTTTAAAACTAGATTGAAATAGATGACTTAGAAACAATTATTTAATTCACCACCACCACCAGCCTAATGATCTAACTCGATCAACACTTAAGATTTAGTAACCATATAACCGATTTAGGATTGTAAATTATCATAGATGCTAGCTGATTAAAAAACGTAAGTACCTTAAATTTTTCCCGCAAATCTTCTTCTGTGTAGGACTTTGGTATCATGACAAATATTCTTGTAAGTTCTTCATCTTCAACATCTCGGTGACTTCCAGATGATCTGGACTGAGCAATGAAAACCTAAGCAACAAACATAATCCAAAAATAATGTGAAAAATCAGTTAACTGTTTTCCTATTCCTTAAGTACATTTACTTCATTATTAGTATGAGATGCATGTTAGGTTAAACACAATGTAATAGGGTCTTATCAAAAAGTTTTTTTAAAGCAATTTTTACTGCAATGACTTTTTATATGAGATAATAACAATCTCTGCACTGTTTTTCCAAATCTATATTTATATCTATATAGATATATAGATATTTTTTTTAATGTTTTTTTTTTTTTAATTTTTTTTTTCAACGTTTTTTATTTATTTTTCGGACAGAGAGAGACAGAGCATGAACGGGGGAGGGGCAGAGAGAGAGGGAGACACAGAATCGGAAACAGGCTCCAGGCTCTGAGCTGTCAGCACAGAGCCATATGCAGGGCTTGAACCCACAAACCGCGAGATCATGACCTGAGCCGAAGTCGGACGCTTAACCAACTGAGCCACCCAGGCGCCCCCCCAAATACATTTTTACTTTTGCATTTTTGTTTACCAAGGGCAAGCCAGTGCACTGAAAAAGAATAAGTACTCTGTAGCTGCTGGGTACAGTGTTCAATAGATGTCAGTTTCATAGCTGATTAACAGTGTTATTAAAATATTCCTTATCTTTGCAAATTTTGTCTAGTTGTTCTATCAGATACTAAGAAAGGAGTTTAAATACCTGATTGTGAATTTATCTTTCTCCTTCTGGTTCTACCAATCATGCTTCACGTATTTTGAAGCTGTATTATTGGCTGCATAAACATTTGGGATTGTTATGTACTTTTGATTGATATTTTTATTCCTATGAAATTAACCTGTTAATACTCCTTGTGTTGATGACCATTTTGTACAACATCACACCAGCTTTTCTTATCCTTTTACTTTCAACTGCTTTGTATCCCTTGTACATAGTATTTAGCTTTTTTTTTTTTTTTTTACAAATCCTGATAATCTCTGCCTTTTAATTGGAATGTCTAGTCTACTAATATTTAATGTAATATTGACACAGTTGGGTTTAAGTCTAGGATGTCATATTTTTAATTGTTTTCTTTCTAATATGTACCTTTAAGAAAAGGTAACATAACCATAATTAATGGATCGTCTCAGTGACCACCCAAATGATTTATGTAAGTAAGAAAATGAACAGCACTACCTGAGGCTCCATTTTCTACTGTTAGCATTTTCTACTATTTAGTTTTACTGAAAACATCATCTGTGACATTGGACTACTTAGATTATCATTACTTGGATTATGACATTAGATTATTACTTTATAATATAAATTGTTTGGGTTTTATATTATTCTAGAGGAATCTTAAAATCTCTAACTAGGATTGTGGATTTTTTTATAGAGCCATAAGGATAAGAACTTTAATGGCTAGTTTTGTTTTTTATAATTTGAAGACACGTAATAAACTTAATATAAATCACCTTACAAGCCCTTAAGGCTTCTTTTTTCTTTTACTTTAAAGGGGGAGCTGTATACCATTTGAGTATGAGAAAACCTGAACTTATGGATTTCTAGAGTAGGAGGCAGCAACCAAAAGGATAGAAAACCTATAAAGCCAGGGGATTTTAGAAGTACTAAAACATAAAGTCATTATGTTCGCTTGGAAAACAGCTGTCATAGAGGTGAAGGGCCTTGTTTACAAGATATAGCTGGAGACATATTCCTATGTCTCCTAACAGAGTCCACTGTTACTCCTTCAATAAACTTACACTACCTGCCAAACAGTGTATGAGGTATTAGTAATAGAATATTGAGTAATACAGAAATGACCCACTAGAAAGTCTAGTGGATGTATTGGTAATGGATGATCAATAGAAAAATAAAATAGGAAACATTTAAGAATTTGGGAAGACATTGGGGGGCAAAAAGAATCTCAAGTAAGATTTGAGGTTGTAGGTGTCATCAAATCACAAATTTCTAAATTTTAGAAGACCGGAGTGTTTCAAATTTCCAATAAGGCAAGCAGTGTCTGAGCAGAACACATGTATAATAATTAGCCACCTAATGGATGATTTCTCCTGAGATTTATGTTCAGACTACAGGCTCTAAAGAGGCATTCTTGCAAAGCTAGAAAACAAGACTTTTCTACATTTTAGGTTTACCCCTTTCCTCCAGGTAATGTAGCTGGTCACAAAATAACTCTTACCTAGTCAATCTTTTCTGGCTCTAGGCCTATAATTTTCTTATTTGTCTCATAGATACTACGGAACTTTGCGAAAGCAAACTACATGAGAAAAGTTGAAGCTGTGTTAATTTAACTGGAAATACTAAAAACAATAACCACAGTAACAACAAACAAACAAAAAACTACATTCTAGTGGAAGACAGACAGAGCTGAACCTGCTGAAGAATGAACTTAGTCTAGCTAGGCCCTGTAGTCCAACAACCCTCTGTCTGAAACTGAGTGGACCAAAATGTGAAAAACAGAACTTCAACTTTATTTTGGGGAATAACTTTTCTGTGATTAAAAAGGAGGGTCCCAGTATTGGGGCTTTTACTTCTCTTGTAGGAATTTAATCAAGGAAAGAGGATTCTATAGGTTTCAGATCTGGAGCATTTTTTTGGGTTACCAACAGATCTCTGTGGTTATATTCAGAAAGTATAAAAACCTTCTCGATTAATTTAATTGGAAGGAGATAAAAATTAAATCAATCTAGGGAATCAACAAACCACAGCTTACTCTTTTTCAATAGCCCATGATCTAGGAATTGTTTTTACATTTTTAAAGGGCTGTTAAAAGAAAGAAAATATGTGACAGAGACTGTATGTGGTTCACAAAGCCTAAAATATTTACTATTTGTCCTTTTACAGAAACAGTTTGTCAGCCATTGATCTAGTATATGCCGTGGCCTTACAATTCATCTTACTGATGATCTGTTCTGCTCCATTTCAGAAGGTTGGGGATGGAAGTAAAGGGCACGTCTATGGTCTACTGTGTTGTTGGTATATTCCTATGTTCCTTCTCTTTTGTGGATGGAGGCATAGGGAAGACCTCCAGAGACTGAACTCTCTCTCCGTCTTTCATTTATAAAAGTCAGTATTAGTAGTATTCTTATCAGTTCTCTGTTGTAAGTGGAAAAAAACAAGAAGGAAAAAGTTGAGGGAAAAGAATTTTGTGGAAGGCTCCAACAGAGTTACATATACAGCAACTATTTCTACACGACGGGCGGGGATACAGTTTAAGCAACTGTCAGATCCTCAGGACTGGGTCCTGAACTCAGTCCACAGCCAGTAAGGAAGGACATTTTGGCTACTAATGACCACCAAGATCTATGCGCGGGGTCTACCTTGTGACGAGCACTGTGCTAAAAGCATAGATTAAAACGAATAACCGTCAAAATCATCCTTCCTGCCACGTGTCAGTTTTGTTACTTTTACACAAGTCTGGAAACTCAATATAAAGACCTCCAGGGTGAACTATGAGTACGCAAAGAAACAATAATAGCACAACTACACTACCATCACAATGATTTGGCTCTTCTTAAGGCAGTTTATTTTGGGTTGCTTTCAAAGAAAAGTGGCAGTAACAAAACGTTTGCCAATTATAGTTTCGCAAAGAGGGCTTAATTAAAATGATTTTAAAAATCACAACGGTGTGACAAATCTAAACAGCAGCAGTCTGAGTCACCTCCACTCAAATATTATATACATGCATACTTTCGTGTGGCACTGGGAAAGCGCCCAACACCAGAGAGGCCACATTTAACGTATGTTTATCAAGTTGCTAAGCTCCGTACCACCTCGAGGAAAAGCAAACTAATCTATTTTCATACATGGTAAACGGGGTTATGAGAGAGGAGGGCCAGAGGTGGGTCGTGGAAGCCAGAGCTCTGGACTAGACATGGCGGGAGTAGGGGAGAGGCCCAGTCACTATAGCTCCGCGGCCCAAGTCGGGGCCGACATTCTTGCCGCACCTCGGGGCTGCCTCGAGCGCCGGGCGGCCCGAGAAACCCTGTGCGGAACACCATCCGCCCCTCCTCCCGCCCCCGGAATGCCAGGCACCGCCCACTTCGCTCCAGGGAGCGGATGTACTACCTCGACCCCACCTGACACAGCTTCGGGTGCAGGAAGGCCCATCCCCTCCCGCTCCCGCGGGCATCCCAACCCGGGCACCTGCACCTTGATGGGCTTGGTGTCGTTGGGGCTGAGGCACTGGCCGTGCATCTCCTCCATGGCCCTGCAGGCCTGCGAGCTACGGGCAAACTTGACGAAGGCGATGCCCTTGGACTCCTTGGTGTGCTTGTCCCGCACCACCCAGATGTCCTGGATCTCGCCGAAGGGCGAGAAGCGCTCCCTCAGCACCGACTCGGGCGTGTACTTGCTGATCACCAGGAAGATGCGGCTGTTGGGGGGCTCGTCCAGGCTATCCACGCCCGGGCGGAACCCTCCGCCGCTCGCACAGCTGCCTGCTTCGTCCATGATGTTCCAGCCCGGCGCGGGAGGCAGGCCCGGGTCCCCTTTAGTTCTTGTCTTCTCAGGCGCGCCAGCCACCACCGTGGTCGCACACCCAGCCGTTGCGGGTCCAGGGCTCCGCTTCCGGAAGACGCAAGGGTCTCGCGCCGGGCGCTGTGCGGCCGCGCAGAGTGCCAGCTTCCGGGGAACGGCCTCCAGCGCCCCCTAGCGGCTCGGGGTGGGGTAGGCCGACCCAGTCAGTCTAGCAGTCCGCTGAAACAAACGCCGGGTGTGCAATCCTCGTTCTCTGTGGCCAGAACAGGCCCGTCTGGCGCACAGCCTTCCCAACCCTAGAGTCCAAGCATTCTTCCTCTAAAACTTGCCATCTTGGTCATAAACTCAATAGAGGACCACTCTAGGATAAAGTTAAAAACCATATAGTCTCAGAGCTAAAAAGAACCTTTGAGATCATCCAATTCCAGCCTCATTTGTTGAGAAAATTGAGATGAGGAAATTGAGGCCCTTGGAATGCCAGAGACTATATAGAGATACAAATAACAGAGCCCAAACCAGAATCTATCTGCTGATCTGCTCGACTCCCACAAACCTTGGGGATTTGAGGGCTGAAAAGGTGGACTGTTCAACTATAGCACTAGGAAAAGTCTTAATGGCAAACAAAGTGGGAATGCATACTGACTTCTAAGACTTGTTGTTGAAGGGACTTGACAAGAGGTCATCGGAAAGCTAGAAGAAATTCGGAAACAAGATCAGGATTTCGTAGTGGAGTTGGAATGAAGTAAAAAGAATGAACCAGAGGTAGTCCAGGAGCAGACCTCTTTGAATGTTCAAGAATGCAAAATAATGTTCAAGAATGCAAAATGCTTTTGCCACTGAATTGTGAATATGAGTTACTTCATATTTCCAACTTCAGTTCCTCAATTGCAAGTAGAAATAATATTACCTACTACATGGGGTTGTTGTTAACCTTAATTAATTTATCCATTTATTTAAACACCGAATGTTTTTTGACTGTCTACTATGTGTTGGGCACTGTGCTATACTCAAGTGATATAATATTAAACAAAATGATCACTCTTCTTCCTTTATGAAGTTTACAGATTGGTCTTGTATAGTTAGGATTTTATAGTTAGGGATAAAATGAGATAATAAAGTTTTTTGTTCCTTTTGACTAGCGTTTCCACTTCCCCACTCTTGATATTGTATACTTGTATGATAGCAATTAAGAGTCAGGGATTGTGGGTTCTTACTCTAGCTTTAGCACAAGATTATGACAATTTCTCCTTGTGTTGCATCTTGTATCTTTAAAATGGGGACTTTGTTTACTCAGGAGCTTAGTAAGCAAAGGAAGTCTCTTGTTTTAACTTTCCACGTCTCTTTATCTTACCCAGACCAATCAAAGTGAATGAAAACAATGTAGTAATGTTAATAATAGATGAATCTGCAGATTCTAGCAACGCTGTTTGCACACCAGTGCCATCTAGTGGAAAATGTATAATTTTTTTGAACTGCATTGACTGGGCAATTTTTATTCTTTGTAATACAAATAACAGAGTAATTTGTAATACAAATTAATGATTGATATTCTGAAAATTTGAAGCTGATAATTAGAGTAGTTCATTTTTTTCTTAAAGAAGAGATAAAAGATTGCATAAAACAAAACCAGGAACAGAAATATTGGGAAATGCTAAGAAAGCAAAATTTCTTTATCACTCAATCAAATGAAATACCACATATGTAAGCAAAATAAGAAATTTACTTTCTTTATTTTTTTAAATTTAAGTTTGATTTTTTTTAGTAATCTCTGCACCCAGCATGGGGCTCAAACCGATGACCCCTAAGTCAAGGGTCACATGCACTTCTGAACAAGCCAGCCAGGTGTCCTGAAATTTAGTTTCTTTATGTCTTATCATTTTAAGCAGCCTCCTTGAGATATAATTCATACATCATACAATTCACCCATTTAAAATGTTCAATTAAATGGTTTTTAGTATGTTCACAGCATCGTGCAACCATCACCACAATCAACCGTAGACGTTTTTTATCACTCAACAATAACAGTTTTGCCGTATTTCAAGTCATATAAAATCATATTTGAACATGAGTCACATGTAGCTAAAACAACTAAAATTCTGAGGTTTGAAAGAATGATTATTAATGGGTATACTATTAGAGAAAAGATGTGCTGTGCATTTGCAGATTAAATTTTTCAAGTCTTTAGGGGCGCCTGGGTGACTCAGTTGGTTAAGCATTTGACTTTGGCTCAGGTCATGATCTCATGGTTTGTGGGTTCTAACCTGGTATTGGGCTCTGTGCTGACAGTACGGAGCCTGGAGCCTGCTTCAGATTCTGTGTCTCCCTCTCTTTCTGCCCCTCCCTGGCTCACACTCAGTCTCTCTCTCTCAAAAAATAAACATTAAAAAAATTTTAAATTTTCAAGGCTTTAAAACATGTAACCTTTAATGCACAATTATTAGAATGATAAATATTTATGTTTATTTCACATGAAATCCAGTTTTCCCCTAAGTTTTTCTTCCAAAATTCTTATAAATTTCTTTTTTTAAAAACCAAGAGATGATATTGTAACTTACTTTTGAAATGCAAGGAGAAAATAGTAAATTCTTGTCGTTGTTTTCCAAAATTTCTAAAACTGTGATATAATTACAATATTTACTGATTATCAATATTAGTCTTCATACATTATATAAGTAAAAATGTTTTGCCTTATTTGAAATTTTTAAATAGGTTTTATCACTGATATTTATTGGTGATAAAGGTCCAGAGTCTCCATTTTTCCCAGCTGTAAGGCTACTGGCTACTGATAGTGTATTCATGCACCTAGCCTGTATGTGGTAGGCACTTGAGAAATGGTATACTCCTTCTTTTTCTTGAGTTTGTGTGTCTTTGTTTGAGTTTGAGAATAATATGTAACACCTGATATTCCCTCCTCCCCTGCTGTAGACCTGGTCCTTTTCATTCAACTTGATGACCTACATCTTTTAAATATGTTGATTGTAGAACAGACTCATAGGTACCACTTAGAATAGTTTCATTCAACCATCTGGTAATTGCAGCTATTTAAATTAAAATAAAAATCCATTGAGTTAATTAAATTAACTATAATTAAAATAATAAAAAGTCAGTTACTCAGTTGCATTAGCCATACTTGAAGTGCTCAAAGCTGCTTGTGGCTAGTGGACGGTGCCCACACAGAACACTTTAATCATGGCAGAAAGGTGTATTGTACAGAGTTCTGAAGAATAAGACTGTGGGTAAACCCTCCCACTTATCTAATACACAGAATTTTCACTATTACAAGTATTTTGATTGTTGAACAATTTAAAAATTATTTTGATATTCCTATTTCTCTGTCTCCTTACCACTCATGTCTCACAGACGTAATTGCATAACCACAGGTAAGCTACTTTCCCTTCTCACATTTTCGTAAATACAATTTTCACTTTCACACCTTTCTGCCTTCGATACCCTCATCATCTTGTAGCTTTTTCAGTCCTTCCTTCCATATTTCCCTTCCTGGCCCCTTCATTTCTCATTCTCTCTGTTTCTATTCATACTTTGTTCCGCATTTTTGGCAATTAGCAAAGAACTTGCAACCTTGCTGTCAGTTCTTATATTATTGTATTTTTTAAAATGTAGCTCATTTATTTAACTTAAAAATATTTTTTTAATGTTTATTTATTTTTGAGAGAGAGAAAGAGTGCAAGCAGAGAGGGACAGAGAGAGGGAGACACAGTATCCCAGGCAGGCTCCAGGCTCTGAACTGTAACCACAGAGCCCAATGTGGGGCTCATATCCACCAACTGGCAGATTGTGACCTGAGTGGAAGTTGGAGGCTTAACCGACTGAGCCATCCAGGTGCCCCTATAATGATTTAACTTTTAATGTATTTAAATCTTATCCCAGTTGAATTGTAACTCAGAAAATTGGAGCTGCAGTTCAGTTTTTGTCCAAGGTGCTTGGCACAGTGCTTTGCCCATAGTAAGCACTTGTTTTATTCTTTTGTTGACGCGATAGGATTCCTGCAATCAAATGCTAATGGACCATTCATAAAACATTGAGTTCCTATTTCAAACAAGAACTGGGACACATTGTCAATATACATAGATAATTTAGCTCTTCGATTAGGCAAAAGTTAAACAAAAAAATGGGCTTGGCATATCTGTGTTTAAGGAACGTTCACTCTTGTCCCACTTTGGTTCAGCCAGTAACGGCACAGCACGTACCAGTGTTTAAACTCCTGCGAGAGTTGCCACCTTGCGGGATATGGGAGCCAATCAGCAGTGCGGATGGAGCCTGGCCTGCCATTGGTTGGCGCCCACCGGAAGCACATGCCCGCTGGGCTTCTAGCTCAGGTGTTTGAGGCGCTACTGTGGGACGGTCAACCTTAAACGTGCGGCGCGGGTTCTGGCCCAGCAGCGGCCTCGATGACTGCCAAGCGTTCGCTAGGGAGGTGGTAGGCGGAGCCGCTGACCCTGTGGTAGGTATGAGACTGGCTGAGAAGGAGTGGGCACCGCAGTCTTGTGATCCGAGCGCTCACTGGTTACGGGCGGATGCAGTTTGGGCTAGGGTTCACCCAAAGAGGAGTATCCAACCGTTCTGCTAGTAAGAGGCTCCCCTTAGCCCTAGCCTGGTGGCGTCTAGGTCCCTTAAGTGCAGCGTAAGACTGTTTCTAGTGAGGGGCCTCTCTGCAGCTTCTGTGATTTCTGTGTGGAACAGATTTTAAAAAAAATTTTCTTTTTCAACGTTTTTTATTTTTGGGACAGAGAGAGACAGAGCATGAACGGGGGAGGGGCAGAGAGAGAGGGAGACACAGAATCAGAAACAGGCTCCAGGCTCCGAGCCATCGGCCCAGAGCCTGATGCGGGGCTCGAACTCACGGACCACGAGATTGTGACCTGGTTGAAGTCGGACGCTTAACCGACTGCGCCACCCAGGCGCCCCATGTGTGGAACAGATTTTGACCCGAGCCTTCCACCCACGTTTGGCAGAAGTCAGCCTCAAAATGGGTGTGGTGGCATGGAAGAGCCCAGATTGGCAGTTTGGAAAGCTGGATTCTTACTCCAGTTTAGGGATTCAGGCATGGCAGATTCAAAGAGGGAAAGGCCATAGACATCTGGGGGTGGGGGTGGGGGGATGGGTTCATAGACCTGTAGTGATTTACCCAGGATCATTTCATCTTGATACGTTCCACTGCGGTACTTTTTCCGCTACAGCAGCAGAATCCCACTTTATCTTTTAGTCTGTGTAGTACTCATGCTCCAAATATTCTAATGAGTTCCTCCTCCCGCTTTATTGCTTCAGTTATGTGGGTTTTGTAAATCTGGAAAGCTTTATCCGTGCCTTGATTGTTCTTACCACATCCCTATTTTTATGGGCAAAATTGGAAATGGCAAATACCAGTATTTAAATGGTAAATACCAGTATTTAAAAGCATTTTACTTACTCCTCTTTAAGCATCTGCAGTGTATCATACATTTTGTTCAACACAGGGTTGCTTAGATGTTCTTAAAAGGGACTTGTTAAAAGAGATTTAAAATTGCTCTTCCTCTTATCTTTCACTATCTCTCTCCACTTCTTACCAACTTGTGACTTCAAATAAGCCACTTAACTTCTGTCTGCCTCATTTTCTTCATCTGCAAAAATAGATATTAGCGGTATCTTTCTCACGTTGTAAAAATATTAATAATATATAAAGCACTTAACTATGCCTGGCCCACAGAAGCATGTATGAGTTTGTTACTCTAATCCTATTTATCATTAGAATGACTTCATTCTTGGAAGAGCGATCATTCTCATACCAGGTGTCACATCTCTGCCCATTTCAGTAAAATTAGCGTGTAACATTATAAAAGTTTCAGGTGTACAACATTATATTTCTTCTAAGTAACTAAATGTTACTAGATGCAAAATGGATTCCCTTGATATCCTTCCTAGTCTTCCTGCCCCTCCCTTACTACTGTTGTGGAATCTATTGGTTTCAAGACACTTTGAAGGTACTGGCACACCAGTGATTGAAGATGGCAGCAGTGAATGTCTTAACTGTAGTAAATATTGGTAGTTTGAACAGTGACAATGGAAATTTTCTTATAAGTGACTTGCATGTGAAATCTATTTGAGGAAAGAGTGTTTTTTTTTTCCTTTTTAAGAAAAATGTCTGATTTCCTGAGTTATCAGTAACATTTAATAAGAATCAACCTGATTTTTCTACTTTATATAAAAATTGGAAATGATTCTTTAGCTAGTACATAGATGACATTTTGTATTTTAAAATGAGCTTTATGATTATTGTGAATGCATTTTGCTAAAAGTCTGTAAGTTTGTATTTGTGACTAAAGTTCTTTTCTCTATGGACCCTATTTAAAGGCTCACTGAATTCTGTGACTATACAGAGACTTGATAGAACTCATATAAGTAGAAATTGAATGCAGTGTTTTGAGTGAAGTTTGAAATTTAAAAGTAAGCTTCTCCTGGGTAAAGTGAGTTTCCTTACTCTGCTTTTTATCAGATCGAAAACACTTATTAATAGCTTAGTTGTTAGTTGACCCAAAGAAAATTTCTGTTTTCCCTTTAGGTGTATTATTAACATTGTTTGGGGTTTCCACATAGATTTAAAAAAATTAGGGAGATACCAACTTTGCAGGTTACTGTATGGGAAGTACTAGCCTCTCTCTGAGTAATAGCTAACTTTACTTAAACAACACTGTATTTTTCAACATCAGAATGACACGAACACTTTCAATTTCTCAGTAGAGTTATAAAGAGAAAATGTGATTAAAACTGTACTGGCAGAGAATTAGGTATTTTCATGATTTCTTTAATAGTAACACTCATTTTAAACTCCATCCCCCACCTCTCACACCCATTCTTCAAAGAGCAGGTAAATAAAACCTGGGTACTGCATCATTAGCATTTCAAACTACATTTTTTCCTTTTTTGTTGTTTTTGTTTTATTTTTATTTTTTTGATTTTATTTTTGATTTTTTAAATTTTACATCTGAATTAGTTAGAATATAGCACAACAATGATTTCAGGAGTAGATTCGTTAGTGCCCCTTACCCATTTAGCCCATCCCCCTTCCAAAACCCCTCCCGTAACCCTCAGTTTATTCTCAGTATTTATGAGTCTTTCTGTTTTGTTCCTCTCCCTGTTTTTATATTATTTTTGTTTCCTTTCCCTTATGTTCATCTGTTTTGTCTCTTAAAGTCCTCATATGAGTGAAGTCATATGATTTTTGTCTTTCTCTGACTAATTTCACTTAGCATAATACCCTCTAGTTGCATCCACATAGTTGCAAATGGCAAGATTTCATTCTTTTTGATTGCCGACTAATACTCCATTGTATATACATATACCACATCCTCTTTATCCATTCATCCATCGATGGACATTTGGGCTTTTTCCATACTTTGGCTATTGTTGATAGTGATGCTATAAACATTGGGGTGCATGTGTCCCTTCGAAACAGCACACCTGTGTCCCTTGGATAAATGCCTAGTAGTGCAATTGCTGGGTCGTAGGGTAGTTCTATTTTTAGTTTTGTGAGGAACCTCCATACTGTTTTCCAGAGTGGCTGCAACAGTTTGCATTCCCTACAACAATGCAAAAGAGATCCTCTTCGCATCCTCGCCAACATCTGTTGTCGCTTGAGTTGTTAATGTTAGCCATTCTGACAGGTGTGAGGGGGTATCTCATCGTGGTTTTGATTTGTATTTCCCTGATGATGAGTGATGTTGAGCATTTTTTCATGTGTCAGTTGGCCATCTGGATGTCTTCTTTGGAGAAGTGTCTATTCGTGTCTTTTGCCCATTTCTTCACTGGATTATTTGTTTTTTGGGTGTTGAGTTTGATAAGTTCTTTATAGATTTTGGATACTAACGCTTTATCTAATATGTCATTTGCAAATATCTTCTCCCATTCTGTTGGTTGCCTTTTAGTTTTGCTGATTGTTTCCTTAGCTGTACAAAAGCTTTTTATTTTGATGAGGTCCCAGTAGTTCATTTTTGCTTTTCTTTCCCTTGCCTCTGAAGACATGTTGAGTAGGAAGTTGCTGTGGCCAAGATCAAAGAGGTTTTGCCTGCTTTCTCCTCAAGGATTTTGATGGCTTCCTGTCTTACATTAAGGTCTTTCATCCATTTTCAGTTTATTTTTGTGTATGGTGTAAGAAAATGGTCCAGGTTCATTTTTCTGCATGTCGCTGTCCAATTTTCCCAGCACCACTTGCTGAAGAGACTGTCTTTATCCCATTGGATATTCTTTCCTGCTTTGTTAAAGATTAGTTGGCCATACGTTTGTGGGTCCGTTTCTGGGTTCTCTATTCTGTTTCATTGATCTGAGTGTCTGTTCTTGTGCCAGTACCCTACTGTCTTGATGATTACAGCTTTGTAGTATAGCTTGAAGTCTGGGATTGTGATGCCTCCTGCTTTGGTTTTCTTTTTCAAGATCGCTTTGGCTCTTCGGGGGTCTTTTCTGGTTCCAAACAAATTTTAGGATTATTTGTTCTAGCTCTGTGAAGAATGCTGGTGTTACTTTGATAGGTATTGCATTGAATATGTAGATTGCTTTGGGTAGTATCGACATTTTAACAATATTTGTTCTTCCTATCCAGGAGCATGGAATCTTTTTCCATTTTTTTGTGTCTTCTTCAATTTCTTTCATAAGCTTTCTATAGTTTTCAGTGTATAGATTTTTCACCTCTTTGGTTAGATTTATTCCTAGGTATTTTATGGTTTTTGGTGCAACTGTAAATGGGATCAGTTCCTTGATTTCTCTTTCTGTCACTTCATGGTTGGTGTATAGGAATGCAGCTGATTTCTGTGCGTTGATTTTATATCCTGCAACTTTGCTGGATTCATGAATCAGTTCTAGCAGTTTTTTGGTGGAATCTTTTGGATTTTCCATATAGAGTATCATATCATCTGCAAAAAGTGAAGGTTTGACCTCCTCCTGGCTGATTTGGATGCCTTTTATTTCTTTGTGTTGTCTGATTGCAGAGGCTAAGACTTCCAATATGGTGTTGAATAGCAGTGGCGAGAGTGGACATCCCTGTCTTGTTCCTGACCTTAGGGGGGAAGCTCTCAGTTTTTCCCCATTGAGGAGGATATTAGCGTTGGGTCATTCATATATGGCTTTTATGATCTTGAGGTATGCTCCTTCTATCCCTACTTTCTTGAGGGTTTTTATCATGAAATGATGCTGTATTTTGTCAAATGCTTTCTCTGCATCTATTGAGAGGATCATATGGTTCTTGTCCTTTCTTTTATTGATGTGATGAATCACATTAATTGTTTCACAGATATTGAACCAGCCCTGCATCCCAGGTATAAATCCCACTTGGTTGTGGTGAATAGTTTTTTTAATTTATTGTTGGATCTGGTTGGCTAATATCTTGAGGATTTTTGCATCCATGTTCATCTGGGAAATTGGCCTATAGTTCTCCTTTTTAGTGGGGTCTCTGTCTGGTTTTGGAACCAAGGTAATGCTGGCTTCATAGAAAGAGTTTGGAAGTTTTCCTTCCATTCCTATTTTTTGGAACAGTTTCAAGAGAATAGGTGTTAACTCTTCCTTAAATGTTTGGTAGAATTCCCCTGGAAAGCCATCTGGCCCTGGACTCTTGTTTTTTGGGAGATTTTTGATAATTAATTCGATTTCCTTACTGGTTATGGGTCTGTTCAAATTTTCTATTTCTTCCTGTTTCAGTTTTGGTAGTGTATATGTTTCTCAGAATTTGTCCGTTTCTACCAGATTACCCATTTTATTGGCATATAATTGCTCATAATATTGTCTTATTATTGTTTTTATTTCTGCTGTGTTGGTTGTGATCTCTCCTCTTTCATTCTTGATTTTATTTATTTGGGTCCTTTCCTTTTTCTTTTTGATCAAGCTGGCTAGTGGTTTATCAATTTTGTTAATTCTTCCAAAGAACCAGCTACTGGTTCTTTCATTGATCTGTTCTACTGGGTTTTTTTTGGTTTCGATAGTGTTAATTTCTGCTCTTATCTTTATTATTTCCTGTCTTCTGCTGGTTTTGGGTTTTATTTGCTGTTCTTTTTCCAGCTCCTTAAGGTGTAAGGTTAGGTTGTGCACCAGAGATCTTTCTTCTTTCTTTAGGAAGGCCTGGATTGCTATATGGTTTCTTCTTATGACCTCCTTTGCTGCGTCCCAGATGTTTTGGGTTGTGGTGTTATCATTTTCATTGACTTCCATATACTTTTTAATTTCCTCTTTAACTTTTTTGTTAGCCCATTCATTCTTTAGTAGGATGTTCTTCAGTCTCTAAGTATTTGTTACCTTTCCAAATTTTTTCTTGTGGTTGATTTCGAGTTTCATAGCATTGTGGTCTGAAAATATGCACGGTATGATCTCGATCTTTTTGTACTTACTTAGGGCTGATTTGTGTCCCAGTATATGGTCTATTCTGGAGAACATTCCATGTGCACTGGAGAAGAATGTATATTCTGCTGCTTTAGGATGAAATGTTCTGAATATATCTGTTAAGTCCATCTGGTCCAGTGTGTCATTCAAAGCCATTGTTTCCTTGTTGACTTTTTGATTAGATGATCTGTCCATTGCTGTGAGTGGGGTGTTGAAGTCTTCTACTATTATGGTATTACTATCTATGAGTTTCTTTATGTTTGTGATTAATTGATTTATATATTTGGGTGCTTCCACATTTGGCACATAAATTTTACAATTGTTAGGTCTTCTTGGTCTATAGACCCCTTGATTATGATATAATGCCCTTCTGCATCTCTGGATACAGTATTTATTTTAAAGTCTAGATTGTCTGATGTAAGTATGGCTACTCCGGCTTTCTTTTGTTGACCATTAGCATGATAGATGGTTCTCCATCCCCTTATTTTCAATCTGAAGGTGTCTTTAGGTCTAAAGTGGGTCTCTTTCTTATCCATTCTGTTACCCTATGTCTTTTGATTGGAGCATTGAGTCCATTGATGTTTAGAGTGAGTACTGAAAGATATGAATTTATTGCTATTATGATGCTTGTAGAGTTGGAGTTTCTGGTGGGTTCTCTGGTCCTTTCTAATCTTTGTTGCTTTTGGTATTTTTTTATTTATATATACGTATTTTCATCTTTTCTCCTCAGAGAGTCTCTCTTAAAATTTCTTGTAGGGCTGGTTTAGTGGTCACAAACTCCTTTAATTTTTGTTTGTCTGGAAAACTTTTTATCTCTCCTGCTATTTTGTTTTTTTTTTTTTTTGGTTTTTTTTTTTTTTTGTTTTTTGTTTTTTTTTTAAATTTTTTTTTAACGTTTATTTATTTTTGAGACAGAGAGAGACAGAGCATGAACGGGGGAGGGGCAGAGAGAGAGGGAGACACAGAATCGGAAGCAGGCTCCAGGCTCTGAGCCATCAGCCCAGAGCCTGACGCGGGGCTCGAACCCACGGACCGCGAGATCGTGACCTGAGCTGAAGTCGGACGCTTAACCGACTGAGCCACCCAGGTGCCCCTCTCCTGCTATTTTGAATGACAGCCTTGCTGGATAAAGAATTCTTGGCTGCATGTTTTTCTGATTCAACACACTGAATATATCCTGCCACTCCTTTCTGGTCTGCCAAGTTTCTGTGGATAGGTCTGCTGCAAACCTGATCTGTCTTCCCTTGTATGTTAGGGACTTTTTTTCCCTTGCTGCTTTCATGATTCTCTCCTTGCCTGAGTATTTTGTGAATTTGACTATGATATGCCTTGTTGATGGTAGGTTTTTGTTGAATCTAATGGGGGTCCTCTGTGCTTCCTGGATTTTGATGTCTGTGTCTTTCCCCGGGTTAGGAGTTTTCCACTATGATTTGCTCACATGACCCTTCTACCCCTATCTTTTTCTCTTTCTCTTCTGGGACCCCTATGATTCTGATGTTCCTTTTTAATGAGTCACTGATTTCTCTAATACTTAAGTTGTGCTCTTCTGCCTTAATCTCCCTCTTTTTTTCTGCTTCATTATTCTCTGTAAGTTTGTCCTCTATATCACTGATTCTCTGTTCTGCCTCATTGATCCTTGCCACCGCTGCATCCATCCGTGATTGCAGCTCAGTTATAGCATTTTTAATTTCATTCTGGCTATTTTTTACTTCTTTTATCTCTGCAGAACGGGATTCTAATCTATTTTCAACTCCAGCTAGTATTCTTATCGTGGTTCTAAATTCTGGTTCAGACATCTTGCTTGTATCTGTGTTGGTTAAATCCTTGGCTGTCGTTTCTTCGTGCTCTTTCTTTTGGGGTGAATTCCTGCTGAATTCTGTGGTTCAGGTTGTGCAGATTGTTGTGTTAATCCTCCAATCAGTTTTCTAGGTGTGTAGGATGGTTTAGTGTTGGTCTGGCTGTATTTCATGGATGCGAGACACACAAAAAACTTCCATGCTGTTCTGCCATCTTGGCTCCTCTCCATATTTTTTCCAAGTTGAAATTATTTCAATTTTTACATAATTGTAGTTAGAGGAGGCATTTATTTAGTTATGCAACAAAGTTTTGGGTACTTTTAACCAAAATATCTTTGTACAAATTTTATTGTATGTGTCTATCACTGTATAATAAAATAAAATCTTCCCTATTTACAACTGTATATTTTGCACTGCATTGGTGTTGAACACATACAAATGCTGACTGAACTCAATATTACTTGATTGCTTTGAGATAATGCTTGGTCTAACATGGTAGATGTGTTTATAGCTGAAAGTAAAGTAAATGAGAAATTATGTGTTACGTATAGCCTGCTGTGGCCTCATTCTTTTCTGTATGATTTTTAATTTTACAGTTTTATCTATTATTGCAGGCATATAAGTGCTTATAATATCACAATTAAACACCTTTCCACTTTGTTCTATCCTTATTTTTAAATGAGGGGATACCAAATTAGAAATATATGCTTTGCATCATGTTTTGCACATGCCCTTTTTGGAAGTGAAAATTAAAAATAGAATATAATTGACCTAGATAAATCACTATAGTTGTGTGAAGGCTGAAGTAAAACCAGGCTTATACCATAGTATAAGTTCCTGAAGTAGCTATAGCTAGAAATTTAAAATAAACCTGTTACATGAGATGATGTCTTTATAAAATTAGGTGCTACAGTATATTTGGTTTTGAGCAGTCAGACTTTAAAGGATGCATACTTTAAATTACCTTTTTTAATATAATTAGTATTCATTTTAAAATGGTGGAATTTTTTTTCCCAGTTTTGCAAATCTGATATATATATATACACACACACACACGTTGGTGTGTGGTTTAATGTTTCATTGCAGGATAGAAGGGGAGATGCTAAAGCAGGTGAGAAGATCTTTATTCAGAAATGTGCTCAGTGCCACACAGTGGAAAAAGGTGGAAAACACAAGACTGGTCCAAATCTCTGGGGCCTTTCTGGCCCTGGACGAAAAACAGGACAAGCACCAGGATTTTCTTTTCCGATGCTAACAAAAACAAAGATCAAAACTAGGCAGTTGTGGCAGAGAACTAGAAACTTTGTAGCAAAGAGAAAAGACATGATTTGATATAATTCTCTAGTTTGCTGCATTAAAAATAAAATCATCATGTTTATATTACTGAAATACTGGTTTATATCATAAGATCTATGTTTAGATACCTGGTTTCTTTTTGATCACACAGGTTTTTACCTATACAAGGTATTTCATTTTATGCAGTACATCCATGTTGAAAAGCATGAGCTAAATTAAAAAGATCAAACCATATTTTAATGGCATAATGGTAGTTTTCTATTTGTAGTAGTGATTTCTATTTGTAGTAGTGGGAGGATGTTATAAAATAGTTTGAAAAAGTATATTCCGTGATTTCTTTGTTGGTGGAAGGTGGGTGGATGGCAGTTAACATGAGAAAGCATTTTAGGGTTAAAATTGAAAATGGTTAGAAAAGACTATAATATCTTTGCAAAGAAATTTGTTATTCCCAGATATATGTGTACATACATACATATCATTAACATTTACCTCAAAAATAGGGTACAACTCAAAATAGACTGTAACTCTATTTTGAATTGTTCTTGGAGGCTTGCATTTCTTACTGGCCCAAATTTCAGATCAGTACAACACTACTGCTAGGAAAGGTTTTTATTTTATTTTGTTTTTGTTTCTTTTTATTCTTTTTATTGAGGTGAAATTCACACCTCATAGCATTAGCCGTTTTTAAAATTTATTTACTTTTATTTTAGAGAGAGCTTGCACAAGTCAGGGAGAGGGGCAGAAGGTGAGAGAGAGAATCTTAAGCAGGCTCCACGCTCAGCACAGAGCCTGACCCCAGGCTCAATCCCATGACCATGGGATCACGACCTTAGCCAACATCAAGAGTCAAATCCTCAACCAACTGAGCCACCCAGGTGCCCCAACATTAGTCTTTTAATTAATTAATTTATTTATGTTTGTTTATTTTTTGCGAGAGAGGGAGAGAGAGAACATGAGTGGGGAGGGACAGAGAGAGAGGGAGACAGAGGATCCAAGGTGGGCTCTGTGCTGATAGCAGTGAGCCAGATGCAGGGCTCAAACTTACAAACTGCGAGATCATGACCTGAGCCAAAGTCAGACACTTAACTGACTGAGTCACGAGACGCCCCAACATTAGCTATTTTAAAGTGTACAAGTCAGTAACATTTAGGGTATCACAATATTGTGTAATCAACACCTCCTTGTAGTTTCAAAACTTTTTCATTACTCCAGAAGAGCTCCTGTACCCATTAATCACTCCCCATTTTCTCCTACCCTTAATCAACCTCTAATCTGCCTCCTATTTGTATGGATTTGCCTACATAGTCTTAAAAAAGAAATCATAAAATATGAGCTTTTGTATCTGGCTTCTTTCACTTGGCATGTTTTCAAGGTTCACTGAAGTTGTAGCATGTATCAGTGCTTCGTTCCTTTCTGTGGCTAATCATATTCCATTGAATGTATATATCACAATTTGTTTATCCATGTATCAGTTGATGAATATTTGGATTGTTTCCACCTTTTGCCTCTTGTGATAGTGTTGCTATGAAAATTTGTGAATAAGCATTTGTTTGAGTCCCTGTTTTCAGTTCTTTTGTATATGTATATGTATATGTATATGTATATGGTGGGTCATTTGTTAAATCTATATTTAACTTTTTGAGGAAATACCAAATTGTTTTCCACAGTAGCTTTGCCATTTTACATTCCCATCAGTAATGTAGAATTCCTGTTTCTCTATATCCTCTCCAATGCTTGTTCTTTTCTTTTCTTTTTAAAATTGTCATCTTAGGGGCACCTGGGTGGCTCACTTGGTTAAGCTTTCAACTTGGCTCAGGTCATGATCTTGTGGTTTGTGAGTTCGAGCCCCACGTCGGGCTCTGTGCTGACAGCTTGGAGCCTGGAGCCTGCTTTGGATTCTGAGTCTCCATCTCTCTCTACCCCTCCCCACTGTGCTCTGTCTCTCTCTATCAAAAATAAGTAAAATGTAAAAAAATAAATAAATAAAATTGCCATCCTAGTGGGTGTGAAGTGGTATCTCACAATTTTGCTTTCCATTTTGTTAATGAATGATGATGTTGAACATGTGTTAACGTGCTTTGTTAAAAAGAAAACCACAGACCCAAAATGGAGTCACTTGTGGTAGGCACAGGACACCAAACCATGGCTTAGTACCTAACCTAATTGTAGTTTCAACCTTTGCCAGGAATGTAATCTCAACCAGTTAGTCTGGAATTTCCTGGTGGGCACTGGTAAGGTAATCCACCTGGTTTGTTCCCCAAAAGGAGGTGACCTTTCCTGAAATAATTCTTCCTTGTTGTTGTTATGACTTCCTTTTCCTGCCTTTAAAAACCTTTCTCTTTCTGTTGCCCTTTGAACTCCTTTCTACATGCTGCCTGATTCATAAATCATTGAATAAAGCCAATTTGATCCTTAAATTCACTCAGTTGAAATTTTTCTGTTTAACAACTTGTTGGCCATTTGTATATTTGGAAAAATGTGTATTCATGTCCTCTGCCTATTTTTTATTTGAAGTGTTTGTCTTTTTTCTTGTAAGAGTTCTTTATGTATTCCTGACACTAAACCCTCATCGAATAGGAGATTTTCAAATATTTTCTTTTATTCTGTAGTTTGTTTTCATTTGGTTGATAAGGTCCTTTGACGCACAGAAGTTTTTAATTTGCATAAAGTCCATTTATCTATTTTTTTGTTGGTATTTTCTTGGTACCAAATCTACGAATCTATCACCAAATCTAAGGTCCTACTAAAGATTTACCCTTGTGTATTCTTCAAATACTTTTATAGTTTTGGCTCTTATATTTAGATGTTGACCCATATTCATTTGATTTTTGATAGTGAGGAAATAGTTCAATTTCATTCTTTTTCATGTGGTTATCTAGTTATCCCAACTCCATTTCTTGAAAGATGATTATTTCCCAGTTGAGTGGTCTTGATACCCTTGTTGAAAAACAGACTGGCCATATATGTTGGGGCTTGCTGCTGCATATTCAATTCTATTTTTATTACTGTAGTTTTGTAGTAAGTTTTGAAATTAGGAAGTGTGGAGCCCTCCAGCTGTGTTTTTCTTTTTTGATATTATTTTAACCGTTCAGGGCCTTTTGCAATTCTGTGAATTTGCGGATCACCTTCCTCATTTCTGCAAAAATTTTGGAATTTTTGATAGAGATTGCATTGTATCTATAGATTGTTTTGGGGGTATTGCCATTTTAGCAACACTAATGTTCCAATGTATGAACATGGGATGACTTTCCATTTATTTAGGTCTCTTTTCATTTCTTTAAGCAATGTTTTGTAATTTTCAGTGTATGAGTCTTTCACTTCCTGGGTTAAATTTTTCCTAAGTATTTTATTATTTTAGAAACTATTATAAATAACATTGTTTTCTTAATTTTCTTTTTGGATTGTTCATTGCTTGTATATAAAACACAACTGACCTTTGTATGTTGACCTTGCACCCTGCTTTGCTGAATTTGTTAGTCCAGTAGATTTTTGTGGCTCCTTTGGGATTTTCTATATTTAGAATCATATCACCTGTGAATAGAAGTGGTTTTACTTCTTCCTTTCCAATTTGGATGGCTGTCATTTCTTATTATTCCCTAATTGATCAGGCTAGGACTTCTAGTGGAATTCTGAGTAGAACTGGTAAAAATGTTCCTGATCTTAGAGGGAAAGTTTTTAGCTTTTCACCTTGGGTATGATATTATCTGGGGGTTTCCAAAAATCCCTGTTTTCATGTTAGGCAACTTATCTTTTATTCTTAGTTTACAGAGTGTTTATGTCATGAAAGAATATTAGAATTTGTCAATTTTTTTTTCTGCAGGTATTGAAACAATCATCTATTCTTTTTCCTTTTGCTCTATTAATGTGTTATGCTAAGGTAATTGATTTTCTTATATTGAATCATCCTTGCATTCCTGGGATAAATCCCATTTGGCCATAGTGTATAATTCTTTTTTTTTTTTTTTTTTTTTTTCAACGTTTTTTATTTATTTTTGGGACAGAGAGAGACAGAGCATGAACGGGGGAGGGGCAGAGAGAGAGGGAGACACAGAATCGGAAACAGGCTCCAGGCTCTGAGCCATCAGCCCAGAGCCTGACGCGGGGCTCGAACTCACGGACCGCGAGATCGTGACCTGGCTGAAGTCGGACGCTTAACCGACTGCGCCACCCAGGCGCCCCAGTGTATAATTCTTTTAATGTGAGTTGGATTTAGTTTGCTAGTATTTTGTTGAGGATTTTTGCATTAGTGACAAGAGTTACTGGTTTGTAGTTTTCTTGTGGTGTCTTTGTCTGGCTTTGGTGTTTGGAGAAGTTTAAAATACAGATTATTGCAACTGTAAGTACTCTTCATACATGATTTGAATTTGGTATTTTAAAATTTCTTAATCGGTTTTATAGTGCTTGTATTGTGCTTATTTGAGCTTTGTGGACTATATTGTAGGAGAAGGGTTTAAAAAGAGGAGTTGGCATTTTGTGCACAATGTTTTTTGTTTGAGTGCACATGTAATAGCTTCATTTTGTCAAAAGAGGGATTCTGCTTATTTTAACCTGTGTTAATATTTCTAGTAAGATAGTGTCTTGGGTTGGTCTTAGCCTATCTATAGTGATGTTATTGACTAGAAATGCCTGGGGACACTCACCTGGGCCCATACTACTTGTAGTGAGCCCCTACAGACATCTCCCCAACCAAAGTTGGTGATGTGGCTGGACCAGGCCTTGTGGTTCTTATTATGATGGCAAGACACACCTCATCAGCAACTATCAGGGAACTTTGAAAAGACAAGATTTATTACTCACAACTCCTGGAGGTTAGATGGCATGCCTGGGACCACCCAGTGAGGTTGAGAGGAGAGAGAGCACGCGAGAGAAACAGAGAGAGAGCAAGCTAGTGAGCAGGTCTAGCGTTCTGCTTTTATTGGAGTCAAGGGTGGGGTGCCTAGGGTTTTGCAGGTTCACTCTTTATTGGTGAATTTAAAACATAAGGGTGGTAATTAAAGCATGGGAAGGGGAAAACAAGCAGTCCTCAAATGTAGTTATCTAAGTCTACCAGAGCTTTCTAAAAAGGGGGGTTAACTTCATGGGTAGAGGACCCTGGCTGTTTATGTACTCACGTAACTGGCAATGTGTTTACTCAAACTGGATGTTTTTGAAGTGGATGCCATGGTAAACAAAAGTTTAATGTCAGGCATTTATATTATAGTCAAAAAAGCTAATTGTCAGGTGCTTACACTGCAGATAGGTGAGATACAGTGAAATTTTTGTTATTTAGAATATTGGGAAAAGGGACCTGTGGATACTCAAATGGTTTGGTTAAAACAAAATTAGCACATGCAGGGTTTTCACAGCTTTTTTGGTGAAAATAAGATTTTTTTTTGTCTTTCTGAAATGTTGGGAACAATACAGTTTAGTAGGATGGAGAGCTAGCAAAACCCTTGGTCCCAGACTTCTCTTGGGTTTCCAAGCAAACCAGGGTAAAGTGGGGTGGAGAATATATGTAAACACTTGAGGACTATATTGGATTCTTAGGGCTGCTGTACCAAAGTACCATAAATTGGGTGGCTTAAAATAGCAGAAACTTATGTTCTCACAGTTCTGGAGGCTAGAAGTACAAAATCAAAAGGCTAGAAGTACAAAATGTTTGCAGGGCCATACTCTCTCTGAAACCTGTAAGACAATCCTTCCTTGTTTCTTCCTAGTTTCTGGTAATTTGTCATTTATCTTGGTGTTTTGGGTCTATAGCTGCGTAACTCCAATGTCTGTCGTTTCATGATCCCTGTGTGTCTCTGTCTTCACGTGGCTATCTTATAAGGATACCAATCATATTAGGTTGGGAGCTCATCCTACTGCAGTATGACCTCATTTCAAGTTACCTAATCACAGCTGCAGTGACCGTATTTCCAAACAAAGCCATATTCTGAGGTAGTAGGGGTTAGGACCTCAGCGTATCTTTATCCAGAGAACACCCATATATACATATAAAATAAATACATAGATAATGATAAAAATTTATATTAAAACAAAATACAATAAAACTTAATCTTTGGTCAAGGGTGCTTTAGAATCTTTTTAAACATCATTGTAATTGTTTTTAACACAATGTCATTGTGTTTGTGTGTGCAAAAATACTGGTTAATAGGTATTCTATAATAAAGAATTTGTCTGGTCTTTGTTCCAGGTTCCTAGATGGGAATCTGAAAACCTTAGAATTTCCCAAGTGATAGGAGTGTTTCTTTTATGCAAGTTTGGGCCCTGGGACCACCACCTGAGTTTATGCTAATGAGGGGACTTATGGTAGGCTCCTGGATAGTTTCTGGATGGGGGTGGCCAAGCTTGAAAGACCAGCTATGTGATTAGAGAGTTGGAGCTTTGGGCTAGGTGATATCAGTCCAACTTCCAGGGTTAGGGGATAGTTGCTGCAAATTGAGTTCTGTCGCATGGCTAATGTTTCACTAGGTATTCTTTGTTTTTTTTTAAATGTTTATTTATTTTAAGAGAGAGAGGGAGAGAGTGTGAGCATGGGAGAGAGAGAGGGAGAGAGAATCCCAAGTAGGCCCTGCACTGTCAGAGTGGAGCCTGATCTGGAGCTTAATCCCACAAACCATGAGATCATGAAATCAGGAGTTGGACACTTAACTGACCAAGCTGCTTAAGCACCCCTCAATAGGTATTCTTACATAATAAAACCCCCATAAAAGCTCTGGACACTTTAATTGGAAGCTCTGGTTGAGGTTCCTGATTGGTGAGCATATCAGTGTAGTAGAAGAGTGATGAGTCTTGATTCTCTAGGGACAGGACCCAGAAACTCTGTGTTTGAGACTTTCCCAGACTTCATTATATGGATCTCTTTATCTTGCTGGTCCTGATTTGCATCCTGTTATCCTGAGATAACAGCTATATCTATGCAAATAACTCTGAAAACAACCTGAAGATTGGCAGAACAGACCTTCCACAGCTAATCATAGAGAGAAGGCCACATCAAAAAGGTTAAGAGGAGTGGAAACACAATTGGGAACTAAACCCCCAGCACACAATAGGCGAGACATCACAAACACAGAGACGTGAGAGGATCAGACTCCACACCAGGCACTCCTGGCACAGAGGACTTGAACTGGAAGACAAATCCCCATAATATCTGGCTTTGAAAATCAGTGGCTTAATTCCAGGAACTTCAACTTCAACAAAGATGTTTAAAACATAAAAGAAGCAGAGCTGAGAATTCAATAATTGAGATTTAAAAAATGCACCAGAGGGAATCAAGAGCAGATTAGAGGAGGCAAAGGAACTATCAGCCATCTGGAAGACAGGGTGATGGAAAGCCACTAAGCTGAATAGCAAAAAGGCAAAAGAATAATAAAAAATGAGAATAGGTTAAAAAACCTCTGCAACATCATCAAGCATAATAACATTCACATTATAGGGATTGCAGAAGGAGGAGAGAGAAAGGGGTAGAAAACTTATTTGAAGAAATAATAGCTGAAAACTTCCCTAACCTGGGGAAGGAAACAAACATCCAGATTCAAGAAGCACAGAGGGCCCCTAACAAGATGAACCCAAGGAGGTCCACACCAAGACACAAAATAATTAAAATGGAGACAAGTGCTGATAAACAGAATTTTAAAAGCAGCAAAAGAAAAGAAAAACAGTTACATATAAGGGAAACCTCATAAAGCTATCAGCTGATTTTTTTCCGTATAAACTTTTTAGGCCAGAAGGGAGTAGCATGATGTATTCAAAATGCTGAGAGGAAAAAACCTACAACTAAGAATATTTTACCCAGTAAGGTTATCATTCAGAACAGAAGGAGAGATAGTTTCCCAGACAAACTCGACTGAAAAAAAAAAAAAGTTAAAGGAGTTCATCAGCACTAAACAAGCCTTATAAGAAGTATTAAAGAGAATTCTTTAATTGAAAATATCATAATTAAAAATTATGACAGGAAAAAATTTCAGAGGTAAAAGGAAACATATAGTTGAGGTAGTAGATTAATCACTTGCAAAGCCAGTATGGAGTTTAAAACACAAAAGTAGTAAAAATCAATTATGTCTACAAAAACTAGCCAAGAGATACACAAAGCAAAAATAATATGACATCATATATGTAAAAACATGGAGGAGAGAGTAAAAATGTAATGCTTTTAGAATGTGTTTAGACTTAAGGGACCATCAACTTAATATAGACTGCTATACACATAAGCTGTTCTGTGTGAATCTAATGTTCTGTCTGAATTTGTGGTAACCACAAATTAAAAACCTGTAATAATGCACAAAATAATAAAGAGAAAAGAATCTAAATGTAACAGTAAAGAAAGCCATCGAACTACAAGGGAAGAGAGCAAACAAGAAAGGAATAGAGAAGACCTGTAAAAACAACCAGAAAACAATGAACAGAATGGCAATAAGTATGCAGCCAATCAGTAGTTACTTCAAATGTTAGTGAACCAACTGCTGCAATCAAAAGGCATACAGTGACTGAATGGATAAAAAAAATTAAGACCCACTTATATGTTGCCTACAACAGATACTTTATTTAAAAACATTTAAAAAAAATATTGATTTATTATTGAGAGACAGAGAGACGGAGCATAAACATGGGAGGGGCAGAGAGAGGGGGAGACACAGAATCTGAAGCAGGCTCCAGGCTCTGAGCTGTCAGCACAGGGCCCCAAGCGGGGCTTGAACTCACAAACTGCAAGATCATGACCTGAGCCAAAGTCGGACGCCCAACCGACTGAGCCACCCACGTGCCCCAAGAGATACTCACTTTAAATGTAAGGACATACACAGACTGAAAGTGGAGGGTTGGAAAAAGATATTCCATGCAAATGGAAATCAAAAGGCAGACTGTGTTTTCTTCTTTAATCCTGGCTCCTCTGACCCTTCGTGGTGTCAAATTGAATTTAGGAAGATTTTCACAGGCAGCTTCATAGTCAGAGGACTATGACTTACCCCTTAGGATTTACCACCTGCTTTGGAGAACTCTTCTTTTGAGATCATTAGTGACAGATGTCCTCTTAACTCCGTCCAGGTTTTATATTTTTGGTAGTCTTCTAATTATATTAAGTTTGATAAATTTTATCAAAAGTGAAGTTAGTATTTCTGTCTCTCTTTGTCCATATTCTTTTTGACTGGTTTTAGAAGGGAAAAAAAGAAGAGACAGCCTTTCAGTCTCATTATAAAACTGGATTCCTGAAACCATAGGTTTTTGATAGAGATTTGGATAGAGGCAACTTGTTATGATTGGAAGAAAAAACATGAAAATGAGTTAGCAGTCACCATTCTTAACTCTAAATAGTCTGTATCTTAGGGCAAGTTCTTCTCTCTTTGGGTCATTTATTCATCTTCAAAATGAGGGGTTGGATTAATTTCTAAGGCCTCTTCTAGAAGGAACTTTGATTCTAGGAGAATAGGGTACTGCTTATGTCCAACATGTCTGGGGTTGGAAGTTTATTCCTGTACCTTAGGCCATGCTAAATAGCATGTGAGTATTACATTTCTATAGGGAACCCTAAGACTAGAACACCAAAGACTAACTTTGGAATTTTCCTGTAGATCAGAAACTGTAAGTATTCCCAGTTGTAATAGTTTTCCTATTGAATCCAGGAATAATCTTCTGTTCAAATATGTGGGTCACATCTGAAAGTAAACCTTACAAATTTAACTACACAAACTTAAAACTTATTTTCACCTCTGTAGGTATTATCTGGGGAGAGGAAACTCTGATAGAATATTTAGAGAACCCAAAGGAATATATCCCTGGAACTAAAATGGTCTTTGCTGGTCTTGAAGAGTGAGAGAGAAGATCTTATTCAGTATTTGAAACAGGCAACATCTTCATGAAATGCTCTTGCACCTTAAAAATACCAGTTATAAACCAATAGTTCCAGTTTCAAATATTGCATGTTTAAGGAAGTCATATTTGATCTTTTTTGATCAGCCTGTAGTAAGTTTAACATTTAAAAATAAAAGTTGATGGAACGCCTGGGTGGCTCAGTCGGTTAAGCGTCCGACTTCAGCTCAGGTCACGATCTCATGGTCCATGAGTTCGAGCCCCGCGTTGGGCTCTGTGCTGACAGTTCAGAGCCTGGAGCCTGCTTCGGATTCTGTGTCTCCCTCTCTCTCTGCTCCTCCCCCATTCATGCTCTGTCTCTCTCTGTCTCAAAAATAAATAAACATTTAAAAAAAATAAATAAAAGTTGAAATTTTTGATTGTGTGTAATCTATGATCAAATGCCCTTCAGAGTCAGAACTGACTTTTGTCTGCAGACTAGGGATGTTGATAAGACCAGCATGAGGAAGAGAGGGAAGAGAACTGAAATCTATTGTGCTTCAGTAGTCTCTACATGCACAAAATATTTTATAAGCCTAGCAACTGCTATTGATGATGGAGATAATTTCCACATACTTACTTCTCTATAATTTAAATGTAAATGTAGCAGACATTAGCTTTAGTTTTCATTAAGCTATGTTTGGTTATTTGTTTGCTTTTTATTATATCTTTATTATATTTATAGCTATAACTTCATTATAAGTAACTTTAAGAAAAAATAAGGAAATTGAAGTCAAATATTTGGTCTTATCTTAGGAATATTATTGGAACAAAAAGCAAATTGTTGACCATGTGTGACATAAAATAAAACCTAGAGAGAAGGAGAAAAGCATGTTCTATGTTAACAAGCATTTATGTCACATAACATGTAATATGTTTGCGTTAATCTTTTTAGGGTACCTTTTTAATCCTGAGTAATGTGAGGCTGGACTGAAGGGAGGGATAGCATGTTCCCTTTTGAGAAAGAGGATGAATAAAAAAGACAACCCTCACCATTAGTGTGGAAAGGCTTCCCACCTCACAGGAATTGGCTATGAGTCATGGTGGAACAGGTCCACCACAGGGCCTGTATACAAGGGAATGGTGGCTCGGTGTGGTGTGAAGTGGCCCCTGAATTGGCTATGCAGTCCTATAAACACTCCATTACCCAAATGTAGGGCCCAATGCAGGAAAGGGAAGGTATTTCCTTACCAAAAAGGTGGGTAATGGACTCAGTCGGTCAGGGGTCATTATGGGTGAGAATAGGCTATCCATTCTCTAATTTCCACTTCACAACAACACCCCTGTAAGATGGATTTTACCTTCTCAGGGCTGCCTGGATGACTCAGTCGGTTAAGCATCCACCTTCTGCCATGATTTCATGGTTTATGAGTTTGAGCCCCCTATCGGGCTCTGTGCTGATAGCTCAGAGTCTGGAACCTGCTTCGGATTGTCTCCCTCTCTCTCTGCCTCTTCCCCTGCTCATGCTCTCTCTCTCTCTCTCAAAATAAACATTAGGGGAAAAAAAGGTGGATTTTACCTTCTCCTTGGGACTTGTGCTAGAACCAACCTTTGGATCTTCTGCTCCAATTCCTGGTGACTTTTTACCATATCATAGGGATAATATGTTAATGAGTTAACTTATTAGCAAATGCTTCTATTGAGAAGTTACCCTACCTGAAAATTCCCAAAGTGAGGGGAACATTATTGAAAAAGCTGTGATCTCCAGAAGGTTCTATTAAGTCAACTAAGTGCTTGGCCCCAATTTTAATGCTTCTGGCAAGTGGGAGTTCAGTGCCACTACTGTATGGAAGAATGTGTCCCTGGGGACCAAGGAGACTTCAGACGAAGTTGAGCTTGTTACTCTCCCTGGAGAAATTCTTTGATGAGGGCAGAGACATCTGTAGGGACTCCAAGAGTGTATTAGGGACGTTACCAGTCTCAGAGCTGAGTTGGGTTTGCAAGGATATAGAATTTGGTGACATACTTCATATTTTAATTTTTATGGGACAGAAAACTCTGTAAGAAAGACCTGAACTTAAATTCATATTCATAATTATAGCTTAGATTTATACGACTCTGACAGATGGCCTTGGTGGTTTTGACAAAAGGCCACATTGCAGGGAGGAACAAGAAGGAAGGCCCTATGTTTGGAGTTTAAATACTTTTGACCTAGGAGAAGCAGAAAGAAGATAGTATGAGAAGAGCTGAGGTGGTAAAGGGCAGTTCGGTGGGAATAGAGAAGTATTAAGTAGATTTCTTCCATTTAAAAAATCAAACAGTGATAAGATGTTGAATGTTGTTTTACATTTATGTTTATCTTGGTAAGAGCAAAATAAATACCTCTTTGCTGGTAGTGATGTTTCTGGTATTAGAAAAAAGTTTGGAGGAAAATTTGCAAATAAATGCAGTAATTAAAATTCTGTACTATGATAGGCTTTATTATCAAATGAATATATGTTGTCTTTGAGAGGCTTAACTCCATCTTAGGGTCAGTTTACATGAAGGGATGTCTGGGCACTATGCCATTTTATTCTCTATCAGCTGTGTTTGCCAGAGTTCTCTTCTCGGTGTGGTTCCTGGTTAAGGCTGGTCATGTGAGAAACCTGCCTGAGATTTGGAAAGGGGCAGAGTTAGGCAAAAGCCTTTACATTTGTCAGGTCGCTGCAGGGCCCCAGGTGCAACTCATACTTATCGCTAATCTGTTGACTGCAGTCTTCATGTGGTGGGGCAGCAAGTGGCTCAGGTTCTCCCAGCTCCTACCAGATCTCTTTCAGTTTGAGCCTTGGGCCATCCACATAATAAAGGTTTGGAATAGATGAGAAATAGACAAAACAGTACCAGTCTGTCCTCACTGCCTCACCGAGTTTGTCCTTCTTCTACCTACTTTCCTCCCGCTCTCCTTCCTCACTATCTGCCCTGCTGACCTACAGTAACTGTAAGCCCATCATGAAATCAGAGCCCACAAACTTCCATAGCCTTCCCCAACTCTCCTTTGTGATCTTAGAGACTTTGCTCTAATCCTTTAGGTGCTCCCTTCTGGACCTGTATTCCTCTGCTTCTTCCCAAATTGTGTAAGGTCTCCTTTAGTAACTCCCTTATTCACATCACTCACGGTGGCCCTGAATCCTTGGTCAAATCCTAACTGATACAGATACTATATCTGTGCAACATACCTCCGTATGAATAACAGGAACCTCAAAGGGAATTACTCTCTAGGTACTCTCCAACCTAAATTTGGGGTGCCTTGACAAAGCAAAGGAAAGAATAATGAACTTTACAACCATCTAAGGTTGTCAGGTTACTGAAGTCTGCTATTGTCTCCTAAACTTGAATTAAAGATTCAATAGAAAAAAAGATTCATGTTAATTAGAGAACAGATTACTATGTTTATGTAATCTGAAAGAAGTAAGTATCCTTGTTTTATAGGGCCATTAACAGGAACCAGGAAACATCAGTAGAAAGGAAATGTTATGCTGATCGCATATCAACAAAAATATATTTGAGAAGTATTACAGGTAGTTGGATGATTATATAAGATGTATATTTATCACTTTCAGCAGAGACAGTTCTAATATATATCTTGATAAGGATCTGGAAGAATAAAGTATGGTTTCATTTAATTAAAGTAAAAATGTTAGACCAGTTAACTTGGCAATTGTTTGCATGTTTCAGATAGAACAGAGGGAACTCTTCAGAAAGCAGGGAACATTGTTAGTTGCTTTGTTCTTAAATTTTTTTCATACTAGCTAGTAAAGTACTTTCTAGATGAAAACCTCTAGTCAGTGGTTCTCTTGGAAAACAACATACCATTTAGTTTTCAAGAAGAGTAATTTTTTAAATTAAGCCCTTGTGTCTCGCACGATGTTGTGTATAATACAGCATGATTTTGAGAGCATTTGCTTATTCTCCCTCATCGTCACATTCTTCTAAAATATTAACATGGGGAAGAATTTAGAATCAAATTTCCTTCTCTATATTTGTCACTCAGTGATCATTACCATTTACTTTTGAGTTTGAAATCACAGTTTCATGCAGTTCTTCAGCTTTAATTCCTCCTTCTCCACAAAGTAGGGACTCTTTGAAGCACAGAATATTATGGTAGTAGAGGCAGGTGTGAGAGGGGCACCACTGTAGGGGTGGGGTGTTGCATAAGGGCACAAGAGCTGATGACAGGCACTAAGAAGGCAGAGGAAGGAGTGCAGAAAGGGGCACTATTTATAAAATTGGGGGGGCAGATCTCTCACTTTCAGTATAGTTTATTTGCAGAAGCATTTATTTCACTTTACCCAAAGTCAAATTCATTAGGTTTATTACCTGATGTTCAAGTAATTGCAGGTGACAATTTCTCCAAGTGTTTGATCCCTATGTAACATAGGTCACTTTTTTCTAGCTCCAAATAACAGTTTAGTTTCCATTCCACCAACTCTCTGGTGCTGAAGATAGGGCGACAGAGCAGCACCCTACTTCTAGGTCTCATTTTCTGTATTAGTCAACTTTGCTATTGTAACAAAACCTTATGGTCTTGCAACAACAAAACATGTATTTCTCATTCACAGGAAGTGTAGCCTGTGGTCAGCTGTGGCTTTGTTCTAAGTGTCTTCACATTCTGGGACCCAGGTTAAAGGGGAAATACCTATATGGGACATTCCCATTCTTGTGACAGAGGGAAAGATCTAAAGCCCTGGAAGAAGCTTCTTCATAAAGCTTCTGCTCAGCTGTGGCATATATTACGTGTGTTCACATTCTAATGACCAAAACATGTAAGTGGCCAAGCCCAAAGCCAGTGAGGTGAGGAGGTATACTCTCCCTGCAGGAGGAATGTCAAGTCACATAACAGTAGTATGTCATACTGTTAGAAGGAAGAGGTAGTGAATAATGGCAAACAAGATACCACCTACCATAAGTATGTGTAAGCATTTCCTTTTCTCATATTTTCACTTCAAACAGTAGCTCTCTTGGCCCAGCCTCTTTGCTCTTTTATTTACCTGTTGCCTGGGCCAATCACACCCTTGGTGCTAGCTTTGCTCTATTTTTTAAAATTTATCTTCGTTGAGGTATAATTGATACATACTATGTCAGTTTCAGGAGTAAAACGCAATTCTTCAACTATATGTATAAATTGCAAATGGTCACTATAGTAAGCCTAGTTAACATCCATCACCACACATGGTTATAATTTTTTTTTATTGTGACGAGAATATTTAAGTTTACTCTCTCGACAACTTTCAAATGTACAGTGCAGTATTATTAACTATAGTCACCATGCTATACATTTCATCCCCATGACTTATTTTAAAACTGGAAGTTTGTACCTTTTGACCCAGTTCATACATTCCGCCTGCCTCTGGCAACCACCAGCCTGTTCCCTGTATCTATGAGCTTGGTTTTTTTGGTTTTGTTTTGTTTTTTTAAGATTCTACATGTAAGTGAGATCGTACTGTCATTGTCTGATTTATTTCAGTTAGCATAATGCCCGCAAAGTCCATCTATGTTGTTGCAAATGGCATGATTTCATTCTTTTCTATGGCTATATAATATTCCATTGTATGTATATACCACATTTTCTTTATCCATTCATTCATCACTGGACACTTCAGTTGTTTATATATCTTGGCTATTGTCAATAATGCTGCAGTGAAATGGGGGTGCAACTTTTCAAGTTCTTGTTTTTGTTTTCTTTGGCTAAGTACCCAGAAGTGGTGTTGCTGGATGATATGATAGTTCTGTTTTTAATTTTTTAAGGAATTCCATACTCTTTTCCATAGTGGCTATACTAAGAGTACACGAGAGTTCCCTTTTCTTCACATCCTTGCCAGTATTTGTTATTTCTTGTCTTTTTGATAATAGCCATTCTAACAGGTGTCGGGTGATATCTAATTATGGTTTTGAATTGCATTTCCTTGATGATTAATGATGTTGAACACCTTTTTATGTCCCTGTTGGCCATCTGTATGTCTTTTTTGGAAAAATATCTTCTGCCCATTTTTAAAAATTGGATTGTTTGTGGGTTGTTTTCTTGTTTTTGTTTTTGTTTTTTGCTATTAAGTTATATGAATCCTTTAGAAATTTTGATTATTAGCTCTTTATTGGTTATATGATTTGCAAATATTTTCTCCCACTCAGTAAGTTGCTTTTTCATTTTCTTAATGATTTCTTTTGCTGTGCAGAAGTTCTTTAGTTTGATATAGTCCTATTTATTTATTTATTTATTTATTATTTTTTTAAATTTATTTATTTTGAGAGAGAGAGAGAGAGAGAGAGAGAGAGAATCCCAAGCACGCTCTGCACTGTCAACATAGAGCCAGATGCAGGGCTCGAACTCACAAACCATGAAATCATGACCTGAGCCAAAACCAGGAGTCAGATGCTTAACCAATTGAGCCACCCAGGTGCCCCTCACTTGTTTATTTTTGCTTTTCTTGCTTTGCTTTTCATGTCATATTAAAATAATCATCTCTAAGACTTATGTCTTAGAGATGATAGGAGCCTACCATCTATGTTTTCTTCTCGGAGTTTGATGGTTTCAGGTCTCACATTTAAGTCTTTAATCCATTTTTAGTTAATTTTTGTGTATGGTGTAAAATAGTTGTCAAGTTTTACTCTTTTATATGTGGCTGTTCAATTTTCCCAACACTGTTTATTGAAGATACTGTCCTTCCCTTGGCTCATTTGTCATAAATTAATTGACCATATATGCATGGGTTTATTTCTCATCTCTCTATTTTGTTCTGTTGATCTATATGTCTGTTTTTCTGCCAGTGTCATACTGTTTTAATTACTACAGCTTTGGAATACAGTTTGAAATCAGGGAGCATGATTCCTCCAGCTTTGTTCTTCTTTCTCAAGATTGCTTTGGCTATTCAGGGTCTTTTGTGATTCCACACAAATTTTAGGATGAAAATGCCATAGGAATTTTGATAGTGAGCACATTGAATTTGTAGATTACTTTGTATAGTATGGATCTTTTAAAAATACTGATTTTTGGGGCGCCTGGGTGGCTCGGTCGGTTAATCGTCCGACTTCGGCTCAGGTCATGATCTCACGGTCCGTGAGTTCGAGCCCCGCGTCGGGCTCTGTGCTGACAGCTCGGAGCCTGGAGCCTGTTTCGGATTCTGTGTCTCCCTCTCTCTCTGCCCCTCCCCTGTTCATGCTCTGTCTCTCTCTGTCTCAAATATAAATAAACGTTAAAAAATTAAAAAAAAAAAATAAAAAAAAATACTGATTCTTTCAGTCCTTGAGCCTGGACTATCTTTCCGTTTATTTATATCTTCTTTAATTTTTCTCATTAACGTCTTGTGGCTTTCAACATATAGGTCTTTCACCTTTTTGGTTAAATTAATTCCTAGGTATTCTATTCTTTTTGATGCAATTGTAAATGCAATTTTTTCTTCATTTCTCTTTCTGATAGTTCATTATTAGTGTATTTAACTACAGAAGATGTTTATGCACCAACTTTGTATCCTGCAACTTTATTATATTTATTAGTTGTAACAGTTTTTTGATGAAATATTTAGGGTTTTATATATAATATCATTGTATGTGCAAATAGTGGCAGTTTTACTTCTTTCTTTCTAATTTGGATATATTTTATTTCTTTTTCTTGCCTCATTGCTTTGGTTAGGACTTCCAAAATACTGTGGCAAGAGTGAGTGGGCATCCTTGTCTTATTCCTGATCTTAGAGGAAAAGTTTTCAGCTTTTCACCATTGAATATTATGTTAGCTGTGGACTTGTCATATATGTACGGCCTTTGTTATGTTGAGGTACATTCCCTCTATCCCTACTTTGTTGAAAGTTTTTGTCATAAATGGATGTTGAATTTTGTTAAGTGCTTTTTTTCTGCATCTGTTTAGATGACTGTATGATTTTTATCCTTCATTTTATTAATGTGGTATATCACATCGACTACTTTGTGGATGTTGAACCATTCTTGCACCCCTGAAATAAGTCCTACTTGATCATGGTTTATGATCTTCTCAATGTATTGCTGAATTTGATTTGCACCCTCCTTTTATTTTAGTTCTTTGCATGAAAACCAAATCACTCATTGTGAAATTTTCCTTCAATTTTTTTCCTCCTTTTGTTCTGATATTAGAACTACACTTTCAATATTAATACTAATTGTGAATTATTATTGAATGCAAACAATATCATATGGCATTTAAGAACATTTGTGATTTCTTGTATAGATTTTTTTGTTTTTTATACTCAAGAAATAGTATCTTGTATTGTCATCTGTATTTTAGTATAAATATTCTGTCTCCCTAGCTAGACTGTAAATATTCTTTGAGGAAAGGGATGTCCTTCCATTATTTTATAGCTTCAGTGTCTAACTCAGCTATTGGCTGTTTAAGATACTTGTAGGTAAGTTACTTTATAAAGATTCAAGGTGTTTTTAAAATATTGAATCTGCTCATATTCTTCTAAGTTTGAGTTTCTAAATGTAGAGAAAATAGTTTGAAACAGTTAAAAGCCAATCAGTTTATTTTATCAACAAATCATTCTTCAGCAACATACTTTGATTATTGCTAGTTTTTCTTCTCAGATAAAGTATCTATTGATTTTAAGAAGAATAATATCTAAAACACTTATGGCATGATATTGTAGCATATTTTTTACTTTTTTTGAGTAAATTTGACATCTAACATTGTGTAAATTCAAGGGGTACGTCATGTTACTTTGATATATTTATATATTATAATATGGTTGTAGTTGTAATGATATTTATCATATTACATACTTATAGTACAATATTATTGTCTATTCAGTAAACTGCATTACATCTGTGGCTATTTTAGTACTTGTTATAAGTTTGTACCCTTTAACACCATCAATCTTATCCCTCCCCTGTTACCGCTGGTAACCACTGTTTTACATACACACTCTCTCTCTCTGTTTCTTTCTTTTTTTTTTTTTTGATATATGTCTGACTTTTTTAGATTCTACATATAAGTGATATCATGCAGTACTTGTCTAATTTATCATATGAAGCTTATTTTTCTACCTTCATTGGTCATTACTGTTCACCTAGGTATCTGAAATTTAAAAAATTTACCTTATAGGTACTTATTATTCTTTAATACAATTATGAATGCAACTGGGCTTATAGCTCAGAGTGGTTTCAATTTCTAAATTGAAAAAAAAGATAAAGAGATAAAGAATAAGGAAATGTGCTTTAATGTACATAAAATGTACATTTATTTATTTTTGAGACAGAGAGAGACAGAACATGAACAGGGGAGGGTCAGAGAGAGAGGGAGACACAGAATCTGAAACAGGCTCCAGCCTCTGAGCCATCAGCACAGAGCCTGACGCGGGACTTGAACTCACGAACCCCGAGATCATGACCTGAGCCGAAGTCGGACACTTAACCGACTGAGCCGCCCAGGCGCCCCTGTAAAAAAATTTTTTTAATGGAGAATGAAATACATCATGTTGGGTTGAGTAAACAACAAGTATTAAATGATTTATAGTATATATTTGACCAAAATGTGTGGAAGCAAGAGGACAGATCACACTGGAAGACAGAACACAGCTTCATTCTATGAAAGCAGATAAAACTTCATAGAGGGTGTGACACTTCAAATAGGCTTTATTGGAGAAAAGAAGTTTGAGAGGCAGGAAAGGGGAGAAGGGCATTTCAGGAGAAAGCCCAGAAGAGAGAAGGGATCTGCATGCTTGGAGAGTATACAGCAGGGAATAGCAGAAGATGAGAAGGAAAAGAAGAGAGATGGACAATAGAGGTACAGTGATGAAGGATCTTACATTAGTTTCTCAGGGCTGTTGTAACAAATTACCACAAACTTGGTGGCTTAAAGCAACAGAAATTTATTCTCTGGCAGTTCCAGAGGCCAGAACTCTAAATTCAAGATGTTGGGAAAGTTGATTTTTTTTTTTCCTGGATGCTCTGAGGGAGAATCTATCCCATGCTTCTTTCCTAGCTTGTAGTTGCCAGCAATCCTTGATATTCCTTGGCTTGTAGATTCATCACTCCAACCTCTACTTCTGTCTTCACATTGCCTTCTCTGTGTGTCTCAGTCTTCTCTTCTATATCTTGTAAGGAAAAGTGTCATTGGATTCCTGATTATAGGATAATCTTGAGATCCTTGGTTATATCTACAAACACCCTCTTTCCCAATAAGATCACATTCACAGGTTCTGGGAAGATACATGTTTTGGAGGGTTATCACTCAACCCACTTTGACAAGGACTTAATCCTATAAATAAAAGTTTATAGGCAAGGCTGTGCCATTATTACACTTATGTGGAAGATGACACTGGTAGAAAATGGACAAATGATGAAGACTTGAATTAAGTCAAGTGAGTTTAGAGAAGAGAGGCTAGATTCAAAAAGAAATTTCTGAGGTAAGTATACCTCAGATTGAGTGTGTAAGATGGGGAAGAAAGAGTGATCTTGGGAATGATAAATTTGGGTTGTCTGTGAGACATATAGGAGCAAATGCTTTATAGCGGTTGGAAATGTAGGTTGGGGATTTGGGAGGGAGCTTGGGTGGTTAACTGTTAAATCAGTGGTGTCCAATAAACCACACCTGTGAGTATTCACATTCTTGTCACTCCTCTGACTCTGTACTTGGCTATATGATTGGCTTTGGCCAATGGAACATTACCAAGTATGATGCAAGTTTGATAAGCCTTTGTACAGAAGGGCAATGTGGCAGCAGCACTTTTTATATGAAGGAGAAAGTAACTTTTACCATTTTGCTAATGTAATTTACCCTGTGTGGCATATAGGCATCCACATAGTTACTTTATAAATTTACCATTCTCTTGTGAGTTACTGTGGGTTATAAAATTGTACTGGACTAAGGTGAAATCACTACTAGGATAAGGAATAACAACTTAAACATGGATACATGTTGAAATTCTACACAAATAGAATGGGGGAAGAAGGTGCTTACAAAATTTAAAACCAGGTAAGACACCTGCAGTGGTTAATTTTATGTGTCAACTTGTGTAGGGATCAGAGTACTAAGATTAAACATTGTTTTGGGTGTCTCCTCTCTAGATGAGATTAGCATCTGAACTGAAGGACTCAGTAGATTGCTCTCTCCAGTGTGATTGGGCACCATTCCTTCATTCTGTTGAAGGTCTGAATAGAACAAAAAGTGAAAAAAAGGGAATTCAACTCTTTTCCTGCCTTACTGCTTGAGATGGAACATCTCATCCCCTCCTGCCCTTGGACTGGGATTTACCTTATTTAGTCCCCTTGTTCTCAGGTCTTTAGACTTGGACTGAATTACATCACTTGGCTTTCCTGGATTTCTTGCTTTCTTTCTTTTTTTTTTTTTTTAATTTTTTTTTTTTCAACGTTTTTTTATTTATTTTTGGGACAGAGAGAGACAGAGCATGAACGGGGGAGGGGCAGAGAGAGGGAGACACAGAATCGGAAACAGGCTCCAGGCTCCGAGCCATCAGCCCAGATGCCTGACTCGGGGCTCGAACTCACAGACCGCGAGATCGTGACCTGGCTGAAGTCGGACGCTTAACCGACTGCGCCACCCAGGCGCCCCTTTTTTTAAATTTTTTTAAATGTTTATTTATTTTTGAGAGAGACAGAGACAGAATGCGAGTGGGTCAGGGGCAGAGAGAGAGGGAGACACAGAATTGGAAGCAGGCTCCAGGCTCTGAGCTGTCAGCACAGAGCTTGACGCAGGGCTCGAACTCATGAGCCATGAGATCATGACCTGAGCGGAAGTCGGACGCTCAACTGACTGAGCTACCCAAGCGCCCCTGGCTTTCCTGGATTTCTAGTTTGCAGACACCAGATCACGGGATTCAGCCTCCATAATCATGTGAGCCAGTCCGTCATAATAAATCTCTCTCTCTCTCTCTCTCTCTGGATGGATAGATGGATGGATATGGATATATTACTTTTGGGTTTTATTGATTCTGTTTCTCTAGAAAATCCCAAATACAGCTCCTTGGGTTTTGGATTTGACATAGAACATGACCAAATTCTGATGTTATATCTTCATATAAAGATAAATATGAATATCTCTGTGGAACTTACAGTTTAGAGACTTTTAATCTTGGGAATTGGAATAAACCTTCTTTTGTTTGATCCTGTGGACCTGTATCTCCTAAAATAATAATATGCCAATTTTAACTTTTTTGAAGTGAGTGTTTCATTTTGGAAATTGCTTCAACCTATCTGATGATGCCTATTGATCACACAGTGAAAGTCTGTTTTGGGAGATGGAATGATTAGGAGACACACTTAAGAAACAGAAGTTCATTGGGTCAAGAGATTGGTTTCAAGTTCTGGGATGTTGGTAAGGGTGGGATGGAACCAGGAGCACATCAGAGGTTGTGCTTAGCAGATGACTGGAGGAGTTATGTGTCTGCTCTAGATCTCAGTTTCCACATGTGGAAAATGAAAGTGGAGTATTAGATGATCTCTACAGTTCCACCGAATGCTAAAATATAACAGCTCCCTTTGGAATAACAGAAGTTATCTTGTATGGAAGCCAATGAGTGATCAATAAATGCTAACTGACAATGGCAGTGATAAAGTAATGAATACTTGGATCAAAAAAGAAGTTCTTGTTCTTGAAAACTACAAATAGGAAGGCCCTTTTATATTTTCCATTCTCCAATGAGAGGCTACTTGGTCAATATATACAGCTTGGTAGAAAGAGAAGGGGTGGCTAGAGAGGGAGTCAACAGAGCATCTTTCTTGAACTGATTGACTTATCATCACAGTATCATACCTTTTCAGGGTTAGTGCCCTTCAGGGTTCTGTTGACTGCAAATGTTGTTGTAGAATCTATTATAGACAGTTTTGATGGAATTAGCAGACTTACACAGAAAACAGGGCAGAATTACAGAAGATTCTTTGGAGCTATAGCATCCAGAATTTGATAAGGGGACTTCTTCAAGGTTCCATACTGGGCCAAATATTTTCTACTTGTCTCCCCATAACTTATACAGATCCTTCTTTGTCCCTGCTATTCTCTGCCTAGAAAGGATGACCTATATGGATTCTATCAACAAGCTCCAGCACCCTCTAGCTCCAAGTTGGGTCTGGTCATGCTAGGAGGGAGGGAAAATCAGTTCAAGGTATTTGAGGTCAACTTGAGTGTTGATGTCCTTTGACAAGCTGTCACTACTCCTCTGAAGGCAGTTGCTACTATATGAGCCCCCTGTCCTTTGGGTCCTGGTGACCTTCCTCTTCCTTCTCCCATTAGGTCTGGGGGTGGTGACTTCTCTTTTGCTGCAAGTCCCAAGTTTATTCACTGTCCCAGTGGTTTGTCCATATTCTACCTTGGTAATCATTCTCCTTGTAAATTAACCCTCTTGAAATTACTTTGTGCTCTGTTTTTCTCTTGGGACCATGACTAATACACATACTATTCTACGAACTGAGAATGAAAAGGAAATGGCAGCTGGGGCCACATCAACACACATCTTATCATGCAGCCCTCCATTGCAGCCTTCTGGACTACCTTACGAGTATTTTTGGTCACCTTCTCGCTTCTTTCCTCAACCATTGACGCCTTCATTGACCCCATAAATCAAGCAGGGAATAAGGCTGCAGCCAATTCAAAACCAAGCTTGATATGCTCAATTAATTTTCCTACTCTTTCCAGTATTCTTTCTCTACTGCCACTCCTCTTGGTGCTGTAGACCATGGAATCCTCAAAGGCAGAGGTTTTGTCTTAGTCTTCTTTTGTCCCTAGAGCCTGGAATATGATAAATGCTAAGTAACTGCTTTTATAATGAAAACATAGAAGATAGAATTAAGGAAATGACTGCTTATTAAACCTTCTATTTCCAGACAGACCAGGAATGGTCTACTTCTCTTCCTTCTTTGAGGATGCTCAGTGCTTTTCTTACTTCCATGTACAACATTGCTGCTGTATTATAACCAGTCATGTGTTGGTAAATGGTTTTTGTTGTTGTTGTTTTATAAGTTTTATTGAGATATAATTCACATATCATATAATTCACCTATTTAAAGTTTACAATTCAGTGGACTTAAGTATAGTCACAGAATTTTGTAATCAGCACCACAATCAGTTTTAGAACATTATTTTCATTATCTCAAAAAGAAACTCTACCGGTTAGTGGTCGTCTGTTTCTTCTCTGTCTTCTCTCCCCTCACCTTCTGGCAACCACTAATCTACTTTCTATCTCTTTGGATTTGTTTATTGTGGACATTTCCTATAAATGAAATCACACAATATGTGGTCCTTTGTGAGTAGGTTCTTTCACTTTGCTTAAGATTTTTAAGGTTCATCTAAGTTGTAGCATATCAGAACATGTATACTTCCTTATTATGGCCAAATAATACTCCATTTTATGGATATAACACATTTTATTTATCCATTCATCAGTTGATGGACAAAATTTGTTTTCACTGAATGTTGGTAAATGTTTAACAGCTAGGAATCTGGAAAAAAAAAATCCTGATGTGTAGCACTTGTTGATTTCCATCATGTAAATAAGCCCTTCATGGCTGATTGCAAGCTACATAATGTCACTGAACATAGAGTTGGAAAGAGCTGCTAAAATAAAATAGGCTCTTGTGAGCCCCTGCAAGCCAGTTCCAGCATACTACCTTGACCATCTTTACTGATATTTCACTCAAGTTACCAGAGATGGGATCACATGCAGTGAGGTTTCCATGCACTATTACTTTAGGATAATTACAATGATTATATAAAAGTAATACAACAGCCAACATTTATTGAGCACTTCCTATGTATCAGGTACTGTGCTAATCATTTTTTAAAATTTAATTCCTGACCATCACTATTTCCTTAGTAGCCTGCATCTCCAAACTACCAATATTCTGTGCTTGATTCACTGTCTTCTTAATTACTCCAAATGCATTGCATCTCACAATTCTTGCACATGCCTCCTCTACCTGGTACATTCTTTTCCCTAGATATCAACATAGCTCCTTGCCTCATTTCCACCAGATCTCCACTCAGGTGTCCCCTCCTCAGAAAGGTCTTTCCACTACCTCATCCCTTATCTAATCCTTTGCCAAGTTTTGTTTTTCTTCACAGCGCTTGGTGCCAATGTTCTCTTACTCTCTATATTTATTTTCCTATTTGTTTATTGGCTGTCTCCCCACCATAATGTCAGCTCCACGAAGACAGGGTCTTTGTTTTGTTTACTGTTGCATTTTAAATGCCAAGGCCATGTTCTTAATCATGCTGACTAAGCTGGGAAGTGTGGAATTTGTGCACAAGGGCCTCTCTTCCCCCTGTCTGCTCCTCCTGGTGCTATCAGAGGAATGTTTAGAGAACATTCTGCCGTAGTCCCTGCATCTCTGTTACTAGTCCAAATCCTGCCATAGATGAGACTCAGCTGACACAGGTGGAAGACAATCCAGTGATGTGGCTAAGAGTGTGCCTTACTCTGGAGCCAAACTAAATGGATTTGCATCCCAGTTTTGGCACCCACTGTCTGTGCACCTTGGGTTTAATACCCAACTTCTCAGAGTTTCTCCATCTTTAAAATGGGAGAAGATTCCCCATCTCATAAGTCTGTTTTGAGGATTAAATTAATCTCTTAATTTAAAGTGATTGGGGCACCTGGGTGGCTCAGTCAGATAAGTGTCTGACTTCTGCTCAGGTCATGATCTCACAGTTGTGAGTTTGAGCCCTACATCAGGCTCTGCACTGACACTGTGGAACCTGCTTGGGATTCTCTCTCTCCCTCTCTCTCTGCCCCTCCCTTGCTTGTGCTCTCCCTCTCAAAAATAAACATTAAAAAAATAATAAACTGATCAGTGCTGGGACATCTGGATGGCTCAGTAGGTACAGCATGCTGATCTCAGGGTCATAAGTTCAAGCCCCATGTTGGGTGTGGAGCCTACTTAAGAAAAAAATAATAATGTGATCAATACATAGTAAGTGCTTGATACACGTTGTCTTCTTAGCTCTGAGGACATCTTCTGGCAGTAATCTTTACTTACTGTGTAAGTCACCCGTATAAGCCTGCCATGTGGAAAACTGTAAATAAAGTCACTACTTAGCTCTTTATTCTATTACCCTAATTGCTAGCATTCTGTAAGAGCACGTCTAGATTGTCCTGCTGTCAGAGGGAACTGGATAGTTCCTAGTCTGCTTTTGCTTCTCACAAAAGAGGAGACCTCTGAGCATCAAGAAAGTGTAATCAGCCTGCCATTCTTTCCTGGGAAATCACCTATATTTAACCACTAGGTTTAGAAAAGCCCCAAGGGAAACTTGATGTTATTCTCAGTCTAGCTAGCAGAGACAAGCCATATCTGGAACATCCCTGGGTCTGTAGAAGGAAAAGCCTCTCACAGAAGAGAAGTCCTTGCCCACAAGACCTAGGATGTTGGGAGTAAAGGAAGCATTGGTGGCTTTGCCAGACTGAGTGGAGAAAGAAGGAAGAGATGGTAGGTCATTCGTGAAAAGAAGAGAAACCACCCAGTATGCAGGACTGGCTTGGAAAGAAGCCCCCTGAGGCCCTGAAGCCCACCTTGCTATATGCCCCCTGCTAGGCAGGGTCCGCCTAATCCAAGGGGCTGTATTTTTTACACCCTCCCTGCATGTACCACCTTTCTCCACTTCCTCAGTCAGGTCCATGAATTTGGTTAAAGTCGTAAGTCAGATGGGAAACTTCACTTGCTAATTTCGGGGAAATTCAGTTCCATTAATATTTACTGAACGCCCACAAGGAGCTGGGCAGTATTAGTGGGCAGTCCCAGGAATCCTAGGAACCAACAGTGCACAGTCGCATCCCAGAAAAATAATCTTCCCTGTCTCTGAGCATCCTCATTTCCTTGGAGTCAGCTTCTGGGTCTGATCCCTGCAAAACACCAACACTTTCCCGGTACTTGGGCTCCCACTGGGCTCCCCTGGGGCCTCTTGGAAACGCCGGGAGGATTAAAGGGTGGGGAATTGGGAGGGCTAGGGAGGTAAGGAAGGGAGGAGGGGAAAGGAACAAGGTGCATCTCCCCCTTTAATCGTGTTCCAATCAGGAGTCGGCCCTGTTCCCGGACTCCGATTCCGGCGGTCCAGAGAATCTTCCAGGAACCGCCTGGCATCCTGGGCGGTGGAGTTTGGCTGGTCCGGGCGCCGGAGCCTCCCTCCTCCCACCTCTTCCCTCCCTCCGGGCTCCGTGCCTCACTCAGGGGCGTGTCCTGCCCTACCTCCCTTTCACAGTGGTCCACTCATCCGGTTACAGCGGCAGCGGCAGCGGCAGCAGCCTGAGCACGAACAGCGATAGCTCCGGGTTTCCAGACGGGAACTGTGGCCACGGCAACAGCTCAGTGGGGGGCACCTGTGCGAAGCAGGAGTAGCAGGGCGAGGGGGTGGGGTTCTTGCCAGCCACTCTCTGAGCCCGAAGGAAGGGGCACCTCCCAGCTGAGATTCCAGTGCTCAGCAGAATCTCTCACCGAACTGGGAATACTGGTGGGGACAGACATGTGCTGGACCAGCTAGAGGGCTGGGGTAGGTAAACATTAGGTCCAAGCGTAGAGTGGCAGTGAAGCTGTGTCTGGGACCATGACGGCCTCACACCTGGACTTTGGGGAAGTGGAAACTTTCCTGGACAGACACCCAGAGTTATTTGAAGATTACCTGATGCGGAAGGGGAAGCAGGAGATGGTGGAGAAGTGGCTGCAGAGACACAGTGAGAGTCAGGGGGCTGTAGGCCCGAGGCCCGCAGTGGCCAGCACCATCAGCTTGGCTCACAGCGGTGGCAGACGCAGCGGCAGTGTTGGTGGTGGCCCTGGACCAAATAGCTCTGCCAACAGCCAGCCCACTCTGGGCGGCGGGGACTGTGGTGGGGTTCCCCTGAGTCCCAGCTGGGCCAGTGGCAGCGGGGGCGACGGGAGCCTGCAGCGGAGAGCTTCTCAGAAAGAGCTAAGGAAGAGTTTTGCTCGCTCCAAGGCCATCCACGTGAACAGGACCTACGATGAACAGGTGACCTCCCGGGCCCAGGAGCCCCTGAGCAGTGTGCGGCGGAGGGCACTTCTCCGGAAGGCCAGCTCCCTGCCCCCCACCACAGCCCACATTCTCAGTGCCCTGCTGGAATCCAGGGTGAATCTGCCTCAGTACCCCCCTACGGCCATGGACTACAAGTGCCACCTCAAAAAGCATAATGAGCGTCAGTTCTTCCTGGAACTGGTCAAGGATATCTCCAATGACCTTGACCTTACCAGCCTGAGCTACAAGATCCTCATCTTTGTCTGCCTCATGGTGGACGCTGACCGCTGCTCTCTCTTCCTGGTGGAAGGGGCAGCTGCTGGCAAGAAGAGCTTGGTCTCCAAATTCTTTGATGTGCATGCAGGAACCCCACTGCTGCCCTGCAGCAGCACAGAGAACTCAAACGAAGTGCAGGTCCCCTGGGGCAAAGGCATTATTGGCTATGTCGGGGAGCATGGAGAAACTGTCAACATTCCTGATGCCTACCAGGTAGGACTTTGCATTGTCCCCCTTCCAGAGCCCCACTGGCTTGGAAGCTAAACCTTCTGTTACCCCTTGGCATCCAGGAACACATTAATTTAGACTCTTTACAACACTAATCTTGCTACTTTTAAATTCCTTCTGAGTTTAGACCAGTTAGAATGTTACTACACCATCGTTGATATAATGGTCTTTTCCTAACCCACAGGGCTTGTAAACATTTCATGTATCACAAGGACTACATTTTGCAGTCAGTAATATCACATGTTTCTCTGTCAAGATTCCTTGTCCTTAAGAATATCAGTGTATGGTTTTAGAACAGATTTGTGAGGTGCTAGGAAAAAGTGTCTACTCCAGAATAGTAGTGTTAGTCTGAAGAAAATGGCATGTTGGTGTCTCTGATGTCTTTTGGGACTGTACTAAATTTCATTCTCTTTCAGGGTTGGACAGGGAACAGAGTACTGAACTACTTTCACATCCCTTTACCTAGCTTAAAGTTGCATGCATTTCAAGGTAGGGAGGAAGAGGAAAAGAGGAAGAAAATCAGGGGAAGAATGGGCCTCTGGCTTATGTGTGGCTTTTTAATTATTTCTGTTACTGAGTTTAGAGAGGCTAGACAAAATAGAGGGATTATTTATCTTTGGGTTTGAATACAGCATTATCTGCAGCCAGCTTTTGACAGGACTGAACAAGTAGGCTTTTAGTTTGTGAAATGAACAAAAATTGATAATTTTTTAGCAATTCCAAAAGCAGTCAGCAGGGTACACATGCTAGTTTCAAGTGGAAAAGGAAACCCAACATGCTGTTTGCTGGTATTTCTAAGTGTTTCATTTTCATAGTGATTTGAACGTGATACTAGGTACCAGATCTGAAAGCTAGTCAGTTCTGATTCTTCAGTATCTATTCACTGAATGTGATAAACTGGATGTACTTTCTATGAGACTTTTCGGGGTTCATAAGAATTGAAAGTTCTTAGCTTTGGTTATGAAAATTTTGTGGTCATTTGATGAGCACGTCTTCCGGCGTCTAATAGAGCCACCTGTTTCTCGAGAGTTTGGTTGCTGTTGATCAGAATAGCAAAAGTGGTGGGAGGGGCACTGAGGGTAAAACTTTATTTTATCTGAAAGTTGACCATTTTACATAGAAAATTGACTCGCTTGTACTAAAACCGAGTTTCACATTTTTTGTGATGTCTGTCAGTATAACACTTTCATAGTAAGGGATGCCAGTCAAAATAACCATTTTCATTCACCTTTTGTTATTGATTAGGTGTGTTATTCATTATATCCTTCTTGAAGAGATAGTCTTAGGTCAAGCAACCAATGAATGAACTTTCGCAAGTGTCTCTTTCTCTATAATCTTGAAAAGCCATAGAAAGAAGTGAAAACATTTAACAATCTTTATGGTGAAGATTCTGTAAGAAGTTGAACAATCACAGTCTTTTGTTTCCCATTACTTCCACATTCTTCTCGTGAGCTTGGGCTAAAAAAAAAAGAAAAAAGAAAAAAATCCCTTCCTAGTTGGATGACACTTGTTAGAGCTTGGAATTGCAGTCTATTCTCTTCATTGCCTTTACTTTTCTTATTCTTCCCCAGTTGATATTTTCCCATTTCTGTAGCTTTTATTTCTTGCTCTCCTTCAACTCCCAACTTGTATTTAAGACTCTTCACATAACTGCCTTTTCTTCAGGAGCAGAATTCCAGCTTCCTCAGCAGTTTACTTGTCTTCCTGCTGCCTAGAATTGTGGCTAGAGGTGTTGTCAGAGTTGCAGAAAATCAGATTTTCAACAGCTGATATTTCTTCTGGGCCCTACTTGTACTCTGAAGGCAGAGTGTAAAGCAAAGTTGCCTTTGATATTTGGAAGCTGACAGTGGGAAAGTCCCCAGGGTGGTAGCGATAGCTGTAAAGAGGACCAGGTTGTTGGGAGGACTGGCAAAGGGAACATAAGGGAAGGTAGTATATAGGCTGAGTTGGAGATCTGGGTTATGCCTGGTCTTCATTTCATCCTGGACAGAGAGTTTCTCTTTTATTTCACCATTGGCTTCTACTGTATATTTCTGTATTTTTAACCTGGTGTGTTTTTTCATTTTTTTAATGCCACTTTTCTTCAGAAAAACTACTTTTTTTTTTTTTTTTTTTTTGCTTTATTATGATACACTACAGTCACCATTAGTGTGACCTTGGGAGAATTTCTTTTTTTTTTTTTTAATGTTTATTTATTTATTTTGAGGGAGAGGGGCACACAGAGAGAGAGAGAGAGGGAGAGAGAGAGAGGGAGGGAGAATCCTAAGCAGGCTCTAAACTGTCAGCATGGAGCTGGATGCTGGGCTTGATCTCACAACTGGGAGATCATGACCTGAGCCAAAATCAAGAGTCAGACACTCAACCAACTGAGCCACCCAAGCGCCCCTTTGGGAGAACTTCTTAATCTCTGAGTCTCAGTTTTCTTAACCTGCAAAATGGGAATAAGAACATATATGTGACGAAGATAAGATAATTATTTGGAAAATAAAATGAATATTGCATTACAGCCCCTAAAACAGTACCTGCCACATTGCAATTACTCAGGAAATGGTATCAATTTATGATGATAATGATGACACAAGTCTACTAGAATTCTTTTTCTTTATCTCATTTTCAGTTGTTTTTCTCCTTATCTGGGACTGAGATGTGGACTCAGCACATTTTGACCAACCTACTCTTTCCCTGAGCCATGTTCTATTCTTAAATTAAGTATTTTAGAACTGTCTTTACATTTGAGGAATATAGAAATATCTACCCTTCTACCCACTACTGACGATTTCTCTAAATGTGATTGATAACACATGATTGACCCTATCCTATCCTATCAAAAGTATTATACTTTGTGCCTTTAAGGAACTCACACTATATAGATTTTTTTATGGAGTTGTATTAATGTTGCCTCCTTCCTACATTTTAGCATTTTTCCCCATCCTTTCCATTTCTGACTCTTACAGATTTTTCTATGAATGAAAATTGACAACCTTTCAAATGCATGTTCTTTTATCATGATGTTGTTGTAATTCTGATAATATATAAACATTCTGAAGTTTCTTTGTAAAAATATAACCATTCCCTCTGATATTTTATTACCTAGTATGTTTTTAAGGTGTTTCTTGCTCAGATTCAACTACTGTTCTTTTTATTTTTCAGGAGGTAAAAATGATTTATTATACAGAGTTTAAAAATTTAATCATTTGAAAATTAGACTGATGATCCTCTTGGGTTCACAATATGGGTGAGAGAAAGGCATTAAAGATACTAATGAAATCATGATAATAAGCATAGAATTCTGGAGTCAAGAATAGACTAATGAAAACTAGCGTTGAATAAAAGTTTTGGCAGCAAAAATACCCTCCTTAGTTTATTTCATTATTTTTCATTACTTCTTCAATTAGTCCTAAAAAAAAGACTTGGGGCACTGGGATGGCTCAGTTGGTTGAGCGTCTGACTCTGGATTTTGGCTCAGGTCATGATCTCATGGTTTGTGAGATCGAGCCCTGCGTTGGGCTCCATGCTAACAGTGCAGAGCCTGCTTGGGATTCTCTCTTTCCCTGTCTCCCTCTGTCCTTCCCCCACTCTCTGTGTGTCTCTCAATAAATAAATAAATAAACATTTAGAAAAACAGATTTGAAATTAGAAGAAAAAATTGCAAGTGGAAAAAAATTCATTTTAAGTATCCAGTATGGATCATAGTGACTACAATTTACCTTTTTTCCCTGACAGTTATAAGTTATTAAACAGCCCACTTTAATATAGTAATGAAAAACTTGCCCTCAAGAGGTTGAAAATAAGAGCACTCAAGTAACAGGTGTTCTCTTTGAGATTATTCTAAGCATTCAGAATATAGCACTTTAAACATTAATAAAAAGTGTGAGATGATATTTTTGTTGGTGTTGATAATGATGATACAGGTGTTTGATGGGCTTTGGATCTGAAAAGCAGCCAGGATGTTTTGTTAGGTGAACTGGGAGGAGGAAAGGGGATGACGCAGCAGGGTTACAGTTGTGCCAGGCTTTCAGAAAACCTGATCTGTTTACACAACAGATTTACTTATTTGTTAGTTCCAGCAAACATACACTGAGCTCCATTATACCTAAAGCCTGGGTAGGGGGACTGCGAGCATACAGAGGTGAGAGAACATGTTTTTTGCCCTCCCAATGCTTATAGTTGAGAGGCATATACTATACACAAATAAATACCAAGCACTATACTTAATAAATGTTACAAACTAAATGACTAGTCTCAGTAGACAATGGATTCACATTATGATTGGGCTCATGATGGAAGACTTCATGGAGGAGATGCCATTCAAGCTGAAAAAGGGGTTAGATTTCACCATTGGAGATGGTTGTGGGTTTGGCGGGAGTGATCCAGGTGTAGCAAAATGGCATCAGAGACACAGTAATGAGCGAGCACAAAATGTGTACAGGGGACAGTGAGTGCTTTAATTTGGACAAAGTATTGCCCATGCTGTAGATTGAATACGCAAAAGTAGCATGAGGGCAAAAGAAGAAAGAACCTTGAGTGCCTGACTAAAGAATTTGAATTTCATTAACAGTCGGTTAGTCAGTGACTAACAGTTACAGGGAGCCCTTAAAGACATTTTAGTAGGATCAGAGTGGTGTTTTTGGTAACTTGGTGTCAGTGGCTGAATGGATTGAACAGGGGGAGGCTCAAAGCTGTGGGGTGCCTGGGTGGCTCAATCGGTTAAGCGTCTGACTCTTGATTTCGGCTTAGGTCATGATCTTGCAGTTTGTGGGATCAAGCCCCACTGTGGTATTAGTGCAGAGCCTGCTTGGGATTTTCTCTCACCCTCTCTTTCTGCCCCTCCTCTGCTCTTGCTCTCTCTAGGAAAAAAAATAATAATAATTAGGAGTCTATTATGATGGTCTAGTAGAGCCATGATGAACAGCTGAACTAAAGCAGGAACCGTGGGAATGGGCAGCAGGGGACAGATGGAAGATGTTCTGCAAGTGTGGATTTGGGCTAGAAGAGAGGGAGTTGATAATAACCTGGGTGATGTGGAGAAGCTTAACTCTGTTATCAGTAACAGGAAAAAAAGCTTGGTGAGTAAAGATTCTAAGTAGAGCCAGCTACATAATTTGTGGAGTGTGGTGCAAAGTGGTAGGTAAAGCAGGAGCCTGGTTGGAGGTGGAGAAGTTAATCTTCTCTTCCAAAGGACCTGCTGCTTTATCCCACAGCAGCCATGCAACTCCCTAGTGATTTCAAGCTCCATGTTGAAAAACCCTGTACCTGGATTGGGGGTAGGTAAGAGCTCTTCATTGAGTTGCCTGCCACTTGGTCATAATGCTGCCAGCTTTGGGTGGGGATGACCACAGCCTTGCTCCTCCCAATGTGGCATGGGGTGTGCACCTGACCCTCCCCATGCTCCCACCCAGACCCCAACCAGGAGCAGAGGGCAGTTGTAGGGTATGGCAGATGTGGGGTGTGGGCTCCTCACTCAACTAATGTGACCTGGTTGTAACCCCTGGTCTCAAGGGAGGGGTGAGTAGGTGGTAGGCGGTAGGCCAGATGAGGCCCGGGACATACAGAGCAGGATATATGACCAAGCACCAGTCCTGGGAAGGCAGTGGGAGGGAAGACTGAGTGTGAGCCAAGACTCCAAGGTCTGAGCCCATATGCCACTGTTCCATTGGACTTCAGTTAGCACAAATTCAAAGGTAAAGATTAAGAGTTTCATACAGCACAGCATTAAACCTGAAGCCGGGGGCCCCTATGCAACTGCACCAGTCACATGTCCATGAAACTGGTCCTGAGTCGGAGTCATTTTGAGTATTAGGTGGAGAAGTTGAATTTTATTCCAGCTAGTGTCTACTGCTTCCTTTCAGCTCCATCCTAATTAAATTATGTGCCGTTTTCATTGCCTGGATTGTGCTTTTCTATTTCCGTGCTTTTCATCCTTTCTGCCAGGACTACTCTTTCTCCATATTTTGTCATTCAACTCTTGCTGTGCTTTCTCATAATATAAGAAGGGAGAGCTGATTGCTTATCCTTGAAGAGAAGAGATGGAAAACAAATAAAAATTATACACAAAGTTCTATTTAAGAATGCATTCTACTATATGGGTATATTTGTTATATATATATATATATGTATATATATGTATACATATATATATATATATATGTTAAATAAGAATATAAATAATGATTTTTTAAAATTCACTTTCATTGAATTTCATTTTAGAATAATCTCCACTGAAATAACTACATTTAAATGTGTTTGGCTTCAGAAGGGATTAATTTCATGTGTCTGGAAAACTCAGTGAGGAATATGCTTCCTTCCCTGATGAGCCAGTGCTGACAGACATGGGTCTATGGTCCTGTGATTAAATTGCTGAGATTTGCTTAAAAGGCAGATGTTGATCCCACCCCACCACTAGTCTTAAAAGGAGTTTTATGAATTCTTATTTCAGCCTTGCACAGTGTTTTAAAAATTCCCCTAAGCCCACAAACATGTTCACTAGCCCAGAACCAGAATTGATTTTGCTCTTGAAGCAGGAAACATTTGCTGTTTCAGCCCCTTTTCCTGACAGACACATGATCATGATAAACAGAGTGACAAATTGCATTTGCTGCTCTTACATGAGGATAGATTACAGAGAAGTACAGTTCCTACAGAATCATGGGGAGGTAATTTAAGGTTAACTTAATTTTTTCCCAGCCCATAAGCTAAATGTTTACTAATCTGACCAATATATTTTGGTTCCTGAGGTTTGGGTCACCTGTTTATTTACAAGGCTGGCTTAATTTGGAAGTTAGTGTTTCATGTTTAATATAGTGTTGAAAAGTCATATGAAGCTTTCCTCTGAAATAGCTTTGAGTTGTTTTACAGGAAAGTCAACAAGATCCTTGACGTCCACTACTTGCTACTTTAGTTACTTATTTTAAGGGTGGTGTTTTGCAGTATAACCACATTCTTTTGGAAAGTGGAATTTGAATCATAAAAGAAGCTGTTTAGTCATAAGAGAGTGGGTTGGGCTTCTAATATTTTAGGAGAAACTTTGGTTCCTGGGAATTTATAGGCATTCAGGCTAAATTTATTTTTATTTATTTTGGGGATTAAAATAGTAAAGAAGGTTTCCTGGTATTAAAAAAGGTGTATTTTCTATAATTCCAATGGTTTCTTATTAATTGGTTGGTTTCAACGACTGAATAGTGTGGTTTATACGTTAATGATAAATTGTATTTCCTATCATAAAATATAGCTTTAGGTTGTTGCAAATTTAGTACAAGAAATCTTTCTTATCTAAATGAAAAAAATGAGGAACTTTTGAGCTTTTTAAGGGTGTCAGATTTTAAGAATTTAAACATAATGATAGAAGGAAAAGGGATGCTCTTCTGTGGATTAACAATAACTCTATTATTAATGGAGCACTAATTATGAGCCAGGCATTAGGTCATTAGCAAGCATTGTCTCTTTTACACCTCTCAACAATCCCCAGAGGTAGCTATTACCAACACCATTTTACAAAAGGAGAAACTGAGGCTTGAAAGAGTTGAGTAGTTTGCTCAAAGTCACCCAGCTGGCAAATGTGAGAGCTAGGGTTCAAATGGAGATCTTTGGAGAGCCTTATGCCCACCCACCACCCCTCCATGTGACCTCTACAGACCACTAACTATTATATGCACACTCACATCTGTCCCTTTTCTCCTTCTCTGTCAGTTGAAGTCCTCTCAGCCCTCTAGGTCCCTCTTCACGAAGCTCTTGCTAATCCCTGCCCCATCCCACCCAAACTGACATGATTTCTCCCTCCTTTGATCTTCTGTAATGCTTTAATGTGCTTCTTTCTATTTTCATACTATTAGAACCATTTGGATACCATGTGATGTCTTGACTGTGAACTCCTCAAGATCAAGATCATAACTTCTTCATTTCACATTTGCTATGGTAGATCACATAGGGATTAATGCAAATCTGTTCAGCTGAGTAATTATACCCTTCATGTGGTCAGTTCAACCACCCCTAAGCACAGAGTTCAGCCTGTGCAGGCCATATATATAGCTAAACCAGGAGTACATCCTCTGAGCACATCTTTTACTCTTTAGACCTTGTTTTGTAGATTTTTTAAAAATAAGGCTTGTGAAGCCCAGATAACTGGTTAATTATTTGAATTGCTTGTCTGCATTAATCAAATCTTCATATTAATTGCTGCACCCCTGTCTCCCCACCCTCTTTGTTTTTGTTTGTTCATTTTAAAAATTTTACTTTATTCCATGTGGAAACTATGGAGAAAGCAGAATGCCACTAACCAAACACTTAAACTAGCAACAGCCCACTGCCAGCTTCTTCTAGGCAAAAGCAGAGGATGGAGCATGACTGTTCTGGCTAACTGAATTTTCTAGTTTTCTCATGATTACCCCATTGATGCAGTGTAACTTCTTGAAGGTAAAACACTCCTTCCAGCATAAGATCTTGCAAATGTTAGAATTTTTCTCTGAAGATCTTTTCAGACATGAGAGATTACATTGACCAACCTTGCAATTATTTATTTTTCAGGAACATTGCACTTTCAAGTTTATTGATTACATTTCTTATGTTTCACATACTCTCAAAAGATCTCAAAAAATTCAGTTTCTGAGATGGTTACATTTATGAACTACTCATTCCAAGATGTAGCTATTAGATGTCCATGTGGCATGTCCAAGTGAGAGCCATCTCTTTCCCTTCTGTTCCCTATAGTTATCCCCTGTAAGCGGGGCTGGTTGCTACACCTCTCCCCCATGCCTCCTCCCAGCTGAAGTGATGAGGTCTCTAATGGTAAACAATACAACTACTCTCGTTATGTAGAAATGAACCTACATCTGAAGAGGGTGCAACTACCAGAACCTGAGAGAGAGTTAAAGCTATGGGAGAGGGGCCGCCCAGCCAGAGCTATGGCCTGAGGGAGAGGAACTCAGCCACTGATGAACATGACCTGGATGAGAGGGAGCCAGGAAATGTTACCCTCTTCACACCCTCTTCTCCTGTCAATGTCACTCATTGGTTGAACCCAGGGTTGGTTGAAACCAAGAAGGCAAAGGAAGCCTTCCCTGGCAAAGCAGTTCATTGGAGTCAGCCTCCTGGCACAGAACAGAGTAGCGCAGAGCAAGAGCATTTGGAGAGCCAAATGGGGACTATCCAGAGTCACCAGGATGTTAGTTTACTCACCAGGAATGTAAGTGTGTGTAGAGACCAAGTCAAGTAGGAATATCCATCTTTGATTTGAACACTGAATTTCACCAGTATATAGAAAATGGTGATTGAAATCTGTTGGAAATGAGTTCAGAATGCCATATTGGTATTTGACTGTCTTGTTCTGTCCAAGTAATTTTGTTTATTCCCAATATGCTATTTTCCAGAAGAAACTCCATAGGAGACAGCCTGGACCAAACACACCTCTAACAGGAAAGAGAGACACTGGTCTAGTTGATGGGACTTTTCCCCGTAAACAATCTGATGAGGCCCATTTATTTGAGAATTGAACTCATCAATTACTAATCATCTTGTGGAAACTGTGAAAGCCATCAGCCTGTAATAGAACATGCTCCAGACTTCGAGATAGGCATCTTGGGTTCTATTCCCAGTTCTACCTTAGTGTTTTCAGTTGTGACATAGGGATAATATGTCCAGACATATCGGCCCCATAGTATTTCAAAAGGATCTAATTATTAAATCAAACATTAGATTTTAATGAGATAACGGGAAAGAATATTCAAAAGGATAAAGTCAGAAATGTAAGACTGTATTCACCTTTTTATATGCAGAGTCCAGCAGGCTTTAATCACAGGGCCTGGCTCTGGAAATGTCCTTGTGCATGAAAGGAGAACTTTGATTTAAAATATGGTAGTACCTATATTGACTGTATTTTCTTATTTTCCATATTTTTGATGTTCTGGTTTTGGGGGCTCTGATACTGCTCCTCTCAGGGGTAACTAATTCATAGAGCAAAGGACGCCCCTGCAAATGCACCTGTGATGTGCAAACCAACCAACCCAGAATGCACTTTCCCAACAATCTCCTTAATCAAACTCTCACAGGCCAAGCCAAAATTCCTCTGCTTAGGCCAAAGTACTGGACAGGGCTAGGTACTGGACAGCTTACCACAACCCCCCCCCCCCCCCCCCCCCGCCATAGTCCAGAGCCTACCAAAATTATTCAAACTGTCCAATCCTAAACTGACCCAGAGAACCTACCCTGCCTCCTCCATTCCTTCCTGAGGGAACCCCAATAAAGGCTTTGGACCATGTTCTGCCCTCTCCCTTTCTGCCTCCTGCCTGACCCTGGTCTGTCCCCATGTGTCTCTGCATGGTGTGCCATGCCACCTGTGTTTAGGGATCTGTGAGCATAACCTTCCTCCTTCAAGACAACCATTTCTATGTGTAAGTGTTCTACTGGATTAAAACAAATCACAGGTGTATTTTAGGATAGTACCGTATGTATATAATGCCTTATGCATAGGTAATGATTAACTTAAAATGTAAGGTAATCAAATGCGTTAAATTTACTTTAGACTGTCAGGATTTACTTGTCATAATACATATTCTTCATTTGACGAGCATAATTTTTTTTTACAACTGATGAATATGCCTATTTTTCTAGTATAATATGTAATCCCATAAGTATGAATTGGGTTTCTGTGCTATAAATTCTCCCATAAAGTCTCCAGATTGACCATTCGTACTTTTATTCTTGAAATCCTAAAGATTTTTTTAAATGACAGTATTTGGGTCTAGTATTTGTAAACTGAAAAAAATTGTCACAGCTGCCATTACAGGGTAAATGAACACTAAATCATGGTGCTTGTAATCAGGCTCTAATAATTTATTAGGCTAGGAGGAATCTATGACACAGTTTTGTTTTAAATGTGTTGACTATTCACCAAATAAAAGATAAGCTTTCCTTATTTTATGTTTTTCTCTTGGGATGTGTTGTTAATTTTATACTATGCATTGTCCTTGCACTCATGCCCCCTATATTTATCAGATTGTTGGAATGTCTAACCTTTACTTTTTTCAATTTAAAGAAATTAGATGTTGCTCCTTTTTCATTTAAATGGCTGTATACAGTTTAGTGAGCTAATAGTTTTTATGGGTATTTGGCAACTTAATGTGCATGATTACATATTTAAAGTTTTAATAACAGCTGTAATGGAATTAAGAACTGTAGGCTTGGGACATTGTGGAAAGATTATTCCAGGGTTGCTAAGGAAACCAGTCTAGGTTTTTCTGCATAAATTCTTCTGGAAAGGTGAAGCTATAATCCCATCTCTAATGGCCACTTTTATGGAGAATCCGCATTTCCCCCTTAGCTGCTGCTGCTTTTTGCTTTTGGAGAACTGCTTAGTGACAGGGTATATGCTTTATGCAACTGTTAAGGCTCGTTCCTTTTTCTGTCTTCAGGTACGTGAGACTGGGGTCAGATTCACCTTATACTTCCTCTCTTTGAGCACTGGCTCTGAAAGCCCAAGGCAGTCATGGCATCTCCTTTTTATCCTAGCCCAGAGATCAGTTGTCACAGAAGCTAGGGAGAGGAGTCAGTGGCAGTGAATGTGTCCAGCACTGACCAAACAGGCTGAGAAACCCAGAACCTCAGGCCAGGAGGCTGATAGCTCAGCTGGGATCCAAGGCATCTTTCCCCTCTCTCTCTGCCATCTATTTCTTTTTTTTCAACGTTTTTTTTTTTTTTTTTTTTTTTTTATTTATTTTTTTTATTTTTGGGACAGAGAGAGACAGAGCATGAACGGGGAAGGGGCAGAGAGAGAGGGAGACACAGAATCGGAAACAGGCTCCAGGCTCCGAGCCATCAGCCCAGAGCCTGACGCGGGGCTCGAACTCACGGACCGCGAGATCGTGACCTGGCTGAAGTCGGACGCTTAACCGACTGAGCCACCCAGGCGCCCCATCTGCCATCTATTTCTTAAATGAGGAAACAGAGGAGCAGCTTCTGATCTGGTCCCTTTATTTTTTCCATGCCTGCTGTGACTCCCATTGAATAGCCAGAAATGAACTGGCGCTCAGGGAGTGCCTACTAATTTAAAATGGAAAGGGCAGGACAACATTTTTCCACCTCTGAATTAACCAAATTGAGATGATCTGCTCTGTGAAATTAAAGAACAAAAAGGTCAGCCGGGAAAAGCGGAGCCACTGTCATCGTAAGGGTGTTTTATACTTACGACCTTGGGATTTTTGTTGAAGAAACAACCATTTTATTCTTAGAGATAACCTTGAAGGATCAAGCATTTACGTATGTAGCAATATAACAATATTATTATTGCTATGTATGTAGCAATATAACAACACTTCTTGTAGCAGCTTTGTGACACCGTATAATTTAATGCAAAATTACATGGAAGTCATTTGATGAGAATGATATGGAAACATATGAAGGTATAAAATGAAATAGATGTGCTTTCTCTCCATCAAGTGAAGCTACAGTTTACTTCCACCTCCTCCTTTTATTCTTGACTGTTGCTCTGACCCTCCTCCCTGAATGCTAACTTAGCACCTACTACAGTATCTGGCATATTCACCAAGTAGGTACTTGGTGAATCATGTTTGAATGAATAGAAGAGCCCTTATTGTAGCCTTTATTTTGTCTCAAGAGTGACACACCCTAATGAGACCATTATGTAGTATGAGTGTTTCAACATCAGCACTGTTGACATTTTGGACACTTTGGAATCCCTGGCCTCTAGACACCAGATGCTTGCTCGGGTGTGACAATTAATAATGTCTTTAGATATAGCCAAATGTCGCCTGGAGGCAAAATCCTCCCCCTCCCTTTTGGAAATCATTGATTTAGGACAGTTTGGCAATAAACATGTACTGCCTCTGACTCTTGATTTTGGCTCAGGTCATGATCTTATGGTTTGTGAGTTTGAGCCCCTCACTGGGCTCTGAACTGACAGCACAGAGGATGCTTGGGATTCTCTCTCTCTCTCTCTCTCTCTCTCTCTCCCTCCTTCTCTCTCTCTCTCTCTCTCTCTCCCCCCACCACCTCTCAAAATAAAAATTAAAAAAATAGTCATAACCTCAGATTTAGCAATTCCAGATCATTCCAAGGAAATTTTTATGGGTATTTGTGTATATGAATACTCATGGTAGTGTTATTTATAATAGTGTAAGCTTATTAACCCAAGCATCCAACTAAATGTTTGGATAAATAAATTATTTACATCATAAAATGGAATATTTAATTAGAGGAAGTTGCCCACAAAATATAAAGTGGACAAAGCAAAGCATATTTATAAAACAACAGCATCTCAGTTTTCTTGAAATAATAACAACAAAAGCATGAGGTTGAATGAGGGTTGAATTCAGAATGAAACAGACTGAATGTGATTCCCAGTCCCAACCCCTTGAGAGTTACCATATTTTACTTCTGCAATTGTTAGTTTCTGCCGCCCTACAATGGGGATAATGATAACTATCTTAAAAGGGTAATCCTGACAACAATTAAGTGATGTTATATATGCAAAGTGTTTAACATGCTGTTTGTTACATTGTGAGGACTCAGTAAAAAGTTCTTGGCATAACGCACGGGGAAAAGCTGGCAGATGATTTGCCAGAACATTAATAGAGGTGGGCTTGTTTTTCTCTTTTGTGTTTTCTTTTATGTATTTTTCAAAACCTTCCACACATGTATTTATGAAGAGAGTAACTATAGTTGCTTTAATGGATACGCCTCACAAACTCAATGGAAACACAACAGGAACTTATTTCTAACTCTTGGGAAGCTCAGCACAGCTCTTGCTGATTGATGGGTAGCTGTCCTCCAAGAGGTCAGTCTTGCCTGCCTGCGCCTCCACACCTGCAGCACAGGGCATCCAACATGTGGTCGGCAGATGAGGGGAGAGAGAAATGGACAGATGACTGGGGAGAATTTGTGGGTCAGGTCTGGAAGTGGCACACATTATTTCCTGCTGCGATTTTGTTGTCGTTCTAGACTCTAGAACTCGGGTTTGTGGCCATACCTACCTGCAGGGAGGTATAACTCAGCCCCACCCCGGAGTGGATCCCAGCCCAAGAGCCAACCAGTCATGGCATGTGGCTTGAAGCGTAAGACCTTCAGGTGGTGAGCCGTCCTCTCCCGCAGGTCCTCCTGGTGTTCACAGGCTGGAGCTCATGTGCATGATTAATTTCCCACAACAAGATTTGAGAGGAAAAATTAGCTGGGCTTTGGAGAAGGGACCTGGAAGACATGGGAGAGGATCCTTGCTGTTTTAGTTTCCATTGTTAAGAATGGATTGGAGAATAGGACTCTGTAGACAGGCAATTTGCTAAAGAGATTGTTGCCTCTAAGCTTAAAGGTCTGAGGGCTATAAGGGATGGGACTAGACCTGGCTGTATAATTTGTGGACCCAGTGAGAAATCAAAATGGGGTTCTTGACAGAGGTCAGGAAGTCATCCCTCCAGGCTAACCAGCCCCCACCCACAATGAATGGACAACCCCAAAGGACTGCAACCTCTGTGCCAGAACATACATCATACCTGGATCAGGGGTGGGTGAGAGGCCAACACAGAGCTGCTGAATGAACATGTTATGGTACTGTCAGCCTGCAGCGGACACAGCCAGAGCCTTGCTCCACCCCGAGACAGAGCGGGCTTCTGATTCTCGTCATCCCCATGCCCACGCCTCACTGGGAATGGAGGGCAACAGCAGAATGTGGATACCTTCCCATCGCAAACCCCATCTACCTGACCCTGTTATAACCCTGGGTGGAAAGAGGTAGAGGTCATGGGGCCAGGGCAGGGAGCAGGAGTCTGAGAACCCATCAGGAAGCTGGACTGTATGAGCCCCTGGGGCATGCTCCATCAGACTTCATGAACAAAACACAAATTCAACGTAAACTTCAAGTGCGTGTGTAGCGGGCCTTTCTTAGCGTGAGGCTCAGTGTGACTGTACTGGATGCATACCCATAAAGCCATTCCAGGGTGATGTCTATACTATGGTTGAATCTGTAAGAATAATGAGGATTGCAAACTCTCCATGGAAATTTATTATTTTTCAACCTGCCTTCATAACACTACCCATATGACTCTTGCTATTTATTCCATTTTTGGTAATTTAAATTTTGGCTCACCTGTCTTTCTCTCCATTAAACTGTGAGCTCTTTGAGGCCAGATGCTATGACTTTATATCACTCCCTGTGTGTGGCACAGTGCCTAGCATGTAGTAGTTAGGTGCTCCATAAATGCTTGCTATGTGAATAAGTGAGGAAAAGGACGGTCATCGAGAATTCGGTCACTAGGGTAAGTTGCCTAGGTACTAGTACTAGGTTGTAAGGTTATATTAAGAACGGGTTTAGCTGATAATGCTGAGCTAAGCCAATTTATAGGCCAAGGGTCCTTTCATTTTCTAGTACATAGGGATGGGTTGGGTTTCCAGGCCAGGCAGTCAGGTACAAGGCCATTGTGGTCCAGGCTGTGAATGTTAGAGATGTGAAGGCACAGGGAACCAAGCAATTTGTCTATTGCCAATAGAGAAGAGGACTTAGCAAAGTTGGGAGGGTGAGAGCAAGAGAAAGAAAAGGTATCAACTATGACTAGTATAATAGGCCTGGGGCTTTGGGAAAATAGTGATTAGCAAAGGAGATGTATTCTTCTTTTCATATGGCTATATAAATGGCAGTAATGATGTCTTTTAGGCAAGGTAGATTGATTCACTAGGGAGAGTGTAAAAGGTCACACTGGGAGCTCTCTGATAGTCGTTTAAACCAAATTAATGTATATGGAGAGCCCAGCACCAAGCCTTTGATGAAAGCATATGCACCAATACCACTACCATTTCTATTTCCCCCCAAAGAACCACAAATATTCATGTTTCTCTAGTCTGTACTTGTTTCCAGGGAGCATCCTCTGAGATTGTCAGATTCTTTTTTAAACTCTAGATATTTTTATTTGGATTATCTATTGTTACCCTAGAAAAGAGTCCTTTGAGAAGTATGCAGTTCTTCTAAAGTCATCTGTGACTAGTTGTGCTAAATAGTTAAATGACATTTCTAAAGACAGAGATCACAGCCATAATTGTTAATGCTCTGAAGCTCATTGGAACAATAGTATAAACAAACAAGTTTACCTAGCATATTTCAGAGTCCTCTTAACCATTGGCTTTTCTTTCCTCTGTCCATTTCTTTCTTATGCTTTCCATTTGTTCTTTTCTGGCATTCCACTCCTGTCTTCTTTTTGAATAATTGCTTCCCCTTGCTCCTCCCAACTTCCCTCTCTTTTCCTCCTCCCTTTTCTGTCTCCCCCCAGCCCCCACCCTGACCTTCATCCTGCCTGTCCCCCTTTTCCTTATTCTTTTTCTCTTTTTCCTGTCTTCTGGCCTTCACTGGCATTACTGACCTTAACATAAAATGGATAGAACATGAAAATAAGTACAGTTAAACCTTGGATTGAGAGTAACTTGTTCTGTGACTGTTCTGCAAGACAAGCAAACATTTCTAATAAATTTTAACTTGATAAACGAGTGATGTCTTGCAATACAAGTAGTACGTGATGCTGAATGTCACATGATCACAACTGAGCCAATCCTTCTTCTCTTTCTCTCTCTCTCTCTCTCTCTCTCTCTGTCTGTCTCAAACCTACTTGGGATTGTGGGTGATCCTTTCCCAGGCTCAGATGCTCGGTCTCAGGCCACAGGGTTGGCAGAAATCAGTGATTTCTCAGAACGTTGGAAGGTGTCCACAACTGGCACTAGTGTATTTTTGTCACTTCAAAGCACCTATGGACAGTCCTTTGCTTTTCCATACAAGAGTAAGCTTAGGAATGCTTTGCTTCATTCTAGGTCAGGCTGCCTGCAGATATAGACCCTTTCCTCTGCTGCCTTATTGCCAGTTACATTAAATGTAGTATATGACAAGAGTTTATTGGGGCACCTGGGTGGCTCAGTTGGTTAAGCGTCTGACTTCAGCTCAGGTCATGATCTTGCGGTCCGTGAGTTCGAGCCCTGCGTCGGGCTCTGTGCAGACAGCTCAGAGCCTAGAGCCTATTTCAGATTCTGTGTCTCCCTCTCTCTCTGCCCCTCCCCTGCTCATGCTCTGTCTCTCTCTCTGTCTCAGAAATAAATAAACGTTAAAAAAAATTAAAAAAAAAGAGTTTATTAATATTGTACTGTAGTCAACATCTATGTGAGTGTATACAATGGCCCCCATGCAGAAAAAGATTCCACTGAGTCAAGGGATAGCAGTGATTCCATTAGTGATAGTGAAAGTTGTCCTACACAATAACCCTCCTTTCTCTTTTCTCCCTCACACCAGTCGTGAAGGTTTTCAAAGGAAAGTGCATGTTAATTTGTTTATTTTTCTTTATATTTTATATTTTCTTTATTATTTTGTATTAATTACAGTATTGTAATCATTTTTACATGAATATTTTTGGGTTATGGAACAAATCCTCTGAGTTTCCATTATTTCTTGTGGGGAAGTCTGCTTTGATATACAAGTGCTTTGGATTACAAGCATGTTTCCAGAATGAATTATGCTCGCAAACCAAGGTTTTACTGTATTTGTTCTGGTTTTTAATTTCCAAATCAAATTGAAAAAAATTTTTTTAATGTTTTTTTAATTTTTGAGAGAGAAACAGAGCATGAGCAGGGGAGGGGCAGAGAGAGAGGGAGACAGAATCCCAAGCAGGCTCCAGGGTCTGAGCTGTCAGCAAAGAGCCCGATGTGGGGCTTGAACCCATGAACCCAGAGATCATAACCTGAGCCGAAGTCAGATGCCTAACCCACTGAGCCACCCAGGCACCCCATCAAATCAAATTTTTAAATCTCATAGGACTCCCTCAGAAAACAACCAGGTTTCTTTTTTTACTTCCATGTGGCCTGTGACTATATCTTTCTTTGTAATTTTAAAATCACATATATGAAATATATTTTTTTAAAACACACAATTTTAATTACATTTCAGACTGCTACCCCATGTGGTCCTTGGTCGTAATTTATTTCATGAGGGTCAATGCCTTGCAATATGAAAAAGACCTTGCCCCTTGAGAGCATTCTAAGTAGAACAAGTGACAGGGAAATTGGTATTCAAATATTTGGTATATAGCTTCCAGGCTTTTATTAAAATCAGAACAATGATAAATATTATTTCTTTGGTGTATCTCTTAGTTTAGTATCCACCAGGAATTTTTTGCAATGGCAACACGGAAGTTCCCATGCTAGCACTTCTCAGGCTGATTGCTTGTTTGAGGTCCTGTCTCTGTTAACCTGAAGTTCTGATGTGAAAGTCTCCTGCAGGGTTCTTTTTTTCCCTTTTGTACACAGAAAAGAAATATTTTCCATCCTTCTGAATCCACCAGGAAGCATGTGGGACTTAATCACCTCTGTTATTATATTGCTTCTCCCCCCAATGTATCAACTCTCTGAAACCTGCTTAGTCACTTGTAAAATTCAGCCACAGGACTTGCTGCTGCCCTTCCGTGACAATCCATCAAAGGGAAAGTTAACCAAACTTTATAAGCTGTGTGGCCCTGTTCCCTAGAGCTGAGGTTTTCTCTTGACTGAAAACCACATTGAACCTTAACATCTGCATCTTGCTTCATTATTTTTAGCAGAATGTAATGCCTGGCTTGTGTGCGGAAGTGTATTTCTTTTTAATCACTCCAGCTTTATAGAAGATATTTTTTCCCTTCCATTTATTATGAATGCATTTCTAATTCTCAAATTCTCTGTAAATGTACAAAGCTAAAGAATAGGTCAGTTTTTCAAGATTTGAAATAAGAAAACTTGAATAAATGGTTATTAAACTACTTTTTTTTCTCTTTCTTTTCTTGGTTGGCTGTCACCTTTGATAAACCACCATTTGCCAAAGGAGACACGTATTGTAAAATAGCTATAATAATTATTATTACAATAGAAATATTAGTGTGTCCGTTATTTTTGTTTTCTCTGTAGAAATTCCATCCTTAAGTTTGTTGGTGCATTTGGAACTAAAATTAATGATTCCTCTATTGAAATACTAATTTGAACCTGGCACTTTTACAGAATATCTCATGAATTATGTTATTATCCCTCTTTTTGTAGATTAAGAAGCAAGCCCTGAGGCCTTCTCCTGAGGCCACAGGGCCATAAGTGTCAGAGTCAGGGCGATTATGTTCCTCTATCATTGTTTCTCCCACTCTTGGGATCTGTTAAGACCCAGTAAATAACATCTCTCTTTCCTGCCCTGTGCTGGCTGAGATGAGAGATACGACAAAAGAGGAAGCAGGACATCAAAATATCACATTTGTAACTTGTTGAGCAGATACTGGGGTATGGGCTTGTATTTATAGCCTCATAATACCTCCAGAATTAAGTAGACCTATTCTCCCAGATGCGACAATGCTAGATGCCCACAGTCCTCTCCACATAAGGGCCTATCCTTTTGGAACTTACAGCATTGAGGAACAGAGCAGGGGAATACTTTCTGTGGGCAGCCTGACTCCAGAAGGTTAAGGGGAACAAGAGGCTAGGCTGTGCTTACCCAATTAGTGTCTCTACCATCCTCTGCCTCTATACCTGCCTCTATACCCGCCAATCTCTACCCTGCCTCTATAGGGAAGAGCAAGGAGTGGGTCCAAAGTCTGGAAGGTTAAGGGAAGTCTATCCTCATGGAATCAAGAGAAGGAGGAGGAGTTTTTCCCTCTCTCACATAGGCCATGCCACCTCTCAAATAGATTATTTTACCTGAAACATTGAGGGAACTCTTTTACTGCCTCATCCCCCAACACTCTCCTTCCCCTGTCTAACCTTCCTTAGCCTCAGTTACCCAAGCCAGAAATCTAGGCATCCTCTTTGATTCCTTTTCTTCACCCACCATATTAAATCCATCAGAAAGTTCTTTTGATTTACTTTGTAAAAGCCATCTCAAATCTTTCCACTTTTTTCTACCTTACTGCCACATCACCAGTCCAAGTCACCATTATATTTCACCTAGATTATTGAATCTGTCTTCTAAACTATCTAATTCTGCTCTTAATCATTTCCACATAGAATGTTTACAAGGCAACAAGGAGTTCATCCTGGGTAGCAGTAGATAGGAGGATGGGGCAAGAGCCATTTTGAAGACAATGGACCATGGAAGGCCTGTGAGCAGGAGAGGGACACAGATGTGCTCTGCTCTGCACTCATCACCCATGAGAACTTGGGCAGATAACCTGCTCTCTGTGGAGCTTGAATCTTCATATGTAACATGAGAGGGCTAGGAAAATGATTTCTAAGATTTTCAGTTCTAAAATTTCATGTTAATTGTGGAAAGGAAGAGGAAAAACCTTACAAAATACTTCTTCCCAAGAGTTGTAAAATTAGTACCTTTTTAGCAAGGTGTGCTTAGTGCTGAATGAGCCTCATGTCCAAGTCACTCAACTATTACCAGTGGCTGCTCCAGTATGTTATAGGGAGTGGCTCAACGCTGCCATCTGACTGCAGGTGTAGACTAGGGGACTTGTAATAGAGCTGTATTTGAGTAGCAACATGTCTTTATATATCTTTGGGAAAGTTGGGGATAAGCCATTCCTTGGTATAGCCATTGGGTGATATCTTTAAGAAAGAAATGATTTGGGTTCAGGTTTGCTTTTGGGTCTTCCCATCAACTGCAGTAGAGGATATAGCCAACTATTATGTCTTAGGATCTGAACCTCTTTGTCTTCAAGTCAAAAAGAAAGTTTTCAGCATAATTATTCCAATCTAAGAACACAAATGAGTCCACATGAACAAGAGAGGCCTTAGACATAGGAATAGTGGGCAAAAAGATATCAGGCAGTGTTCTCTGCTGCACACTAACAACTTTACAATCTATAATTCTACTATTGTAGCTTCATTTCCCTCAATATTTCTGACTTTTCCAACTTTAAGAATCTCCAAATATCTTTGAAAGTCCATCAGCGAATAAGTTAGTTAATAAACACTAGCAGAAGTAAACTCCCACATGGTAAGAACAATAATGGGACCAGGAAGGGTTCATGAATTGAGAAGAGGAAAGGAAAGCTACAAGGGAACCAAAGATGAACTGACTAGCTCAGGTTTGCCAAAGGCAAACCAGGTTTAAGTCATGTCTGCCTGACTTTGATGGGTTAGATATCCTCTGACTTAACTCTTTGATTTTATTATTTTGAAGTTCTGATCTGAATTCTTAAATTATACAAACAAAAAACTTCAGTAGAAAGGAAGCATTGATGATAATATTACAGAGGTCAACTACTTTCTCAACATAATTCCATAAATTACTTAGACGACAACTATAGGATTGCTCGATATTGTAAGGTTTATAATAAAATCTTCCAAAAATGCATCTTTAAGTGAACTAAATTCAACATTATAGTGGCACAAGGAAAGACTTCTGCCGGTAAAATTTCATCCTTACATTTTATAAGCCTTAAAGCATCAGTGGCCCCTATAATTTGTTTTTTGATTAACATATAGGCCAAGAACTTACATCAACTAGACTAACCAAACCAAAGAAAATTTAATAGCAATAGATAACATTTATTGAGTATGTGTACTAGGCACTGTGCTAAGATGTAGTTATCTTATTTATTTATTTATTTATTTTTTTAAACGTTTATTTATTTTTGAGACAGAGAGAGACAGAGCATGAACGGGGGAGGGGCAGAGAGAGAGGGAGACACAGAATCGGAAGCAGGCTCCGGGCTCTGAGCCATCAGCCCAGAGCCCGACGCAGGGCTCGAACTCACAGACCGCAAGATCGTGACCTGAGCTGAAGTCGGCCGCTTAACCGACTGAGCCACCCAGGCACCCCTGTAGTTATCTTATTTAACCCTCACAGAGTTCTATAAGATAGTTACTATTACTTTCCACATTTTACATATGAAGAAACTGGACTTTGAGAGGGTTAGTAACTTGTCCAAGCTTTCACAGCTAGTAAGTGACAGAGCCAGGATGCAAATCCATGTTGTCTGGGTTTTTCTAGACTCTATACTTTTACTACTATGGGAGATATTAGGGATTATACTCATGTTCTGATCACATATTAAAGGTTGTATCAGTCCTGTCTGTGAAAGGAGGCAGCTCCTTGACAGAATATGAAATTTGGGAATGTTATAATGCCTTGCAGAAGCTGTGTTAGCAGTTCACACCTGCTGACGTCAGATGATATCGATTATTTACATGTAGTGATTTTAGCACCTGCATCATGTTCAGAGAGTTTGGGACAAGATACCTCAGGAAACTTCACTGCATGCAATATAACCCCTTCATGCCAGTGCAGGCAAAATAATAATAGTAGTAATAGCTAAAATTTAAAAGGACCTTAGTGTGTTCCAGGCATTGTCTTAAGCATTTTACATATATTAACTCATTTATTACACACAGCAATTTTGTATGATAGGTTAATTATCAATCCATTGTATAATTGAAGAAACTGAGGTATAGAAAGGTTAAGTAACTTCCTAAGATTACATAGCTAATAAGTTGGAGAGCTAGGGTTTGAACCCAGGTTGTTTGGAGCCACAATTTGTTTTTTGTTTTGTTTTGTTTTGTTTTGTTTTGAGAGAGAGAGAGATTGTGTGTATAGGCCTTTATCTCATGACTGTGAGATCATGACCAGAGCCAAAATCAAGAGTCAGACGCTCAACTGACTCAGCCACCCAGGTGCCCCCACAATTTGTATTCTTCAGCACAACGACCTGCTGCCCATGTTGTGCTGTATAAACAATGAGTAATGAACTATTTAGCAGCATCTTTTTACAATCCCTTTACTGAAGTTGTGATACAACTTTGACATGGACTAAACAGTTGATATTTCTAGAAGCTGAGTTGTGAGTGTGCAACATCGATAGTTCCTTTAAAAATGAAAACCTTTCACTTTTCATCACAACTGGTCAGTATCAAAACCTGTTAAGAAAATCTGTTTGTGTCATTAGGAATTAACAGGAGGAAATTGTCAACAAATTTCCCCACCCTATTTTAGACATAATCTGCAAGGAAGAGATAGAGTTGTTTTTTGTAGATGAAGAGATAGAGTTGTTTTTCATAGATAAAGTTGTTCTTTATAATTGCATATGTCATTAAAAAAAATTTTTTTTTTAACGTTTATTTGTTTCTGAGAGACAGAGTGCAAGCTGGGGAGGAGCAGAGAAAGAGACACACACAGAATCGGAAGCAGGCTCCAGGCTCTGAGCTGTTGGCACAGAGCCCGATGCTGGGCTTGAACTCACTAACCGTGAGATCATGACCTGAGCAGAAGTCGGATGCTTAACCGACTGAGCCACCCAGGCGCCTCTTGTCATTTTAAAGTAGGACATGTACACATCTCTGAGAAAAGATCTGGAGCTCCAGAGTATATAAGCAAACAAATTATCCTAGAATAAATTATGCATTTCTCTTTACTGTGAAACTTTTGGAAGCTGTAGGTGAACTGCAAATAAGGCACTGAAGTAATAGCCATGACAGTGATTTATTGGTCCAACAGCTCTTTTCTGTTGGGCCAGAGGGGAAGTTCTTTGCTTTAGTCATGGATTGGTTTGATTGCTGGGGACAGACACCCACTGAAGCAATCAAATATAATAAGTGGGATGAGGGATAACATCCTGGAAATAACATCTAGGGAAATCTCACAGAACTTGAGACAGGAAGTTAAGCAAGCCTTGTGGGGACAAGATTTGTCAAATGGAGAGTTCCTAATGCTCCTAGTCTGAATCCTGTTCCATATTCTGAATGTGGTGGCATATTTGTGTAGCATTTTATGATTTATACAATGCTTTAGTCTATACTATTTCAGTTCATTCTCACTTCTGTGAAAGGTAGAAATCATTACCCCCACTTAGAAGATGAAGAAATTGAGGCTTAGAGAAGTTAAATGGCCCAGAATTTTGGAGCTAAATAAAGACAGGGAATTCAGGACTTTGGCATCATATCCATCATTTTTTGTACTTCCACAAACTTCCTTTATGATCATGATCATGATCACGACAGGTTTAACTCAAGGGAATAATATATCAGGAAATCATACATTGTACTTGCATATCAACTTTCAGATTTTGGAAAATAAAATCAGGATTCTAGCTTCACTTTCTTGGGTCATTTCATCATTTCTATGAAATAGGTTGCACCTGGGAACAGATATTTACAATTCATGATGTGCCTGCTCTTCACAAAGCATAAGCTTTAAGCTTTTGGGAAGCATACTTGATTTATTCTGTGCTTTCCTCCTGCAGAAGTCAACCTTTGCTAATATATTTAAACATAGGCTGAGAAAAAAGTGACCATCCTGTTGAATTTGTGAAAAAGAAGAATGGCAGTGTTAACTTCTGACTCTGTCCTAGTACATTAAATTGAATATAAACTACTGTTTATTACCACTGACAGATCTCTCTATTTTTGTGGAGCTGCATTTAACAACAATATGGGCAGTGGCCGTAAGCACAAATAGCTAACTCTTCAAATTAGCATAGTGTGATGAAAAGAGCCCATACTTTAGACCTAGGCATCTCTGAGTCAGCACTCTAGCTCAATTATTGGTAGATTACTTACATCATGTAAATTACTTACCTCCTTTTTTTTTTAATGTTTATTTATGAGAGAGAGAGAGAGAGAGAGAGAGAATCCCAAGAAGGCTTCACGCTGTCAGTACAGAGCCCAGTGAGGGGCTTGATCCCATGAACTGTGAGATCATGACCTGAGCTGAAACCAAGAGTAAGATGCTTAGCTGACTGAGCCACCCAGGTGCCCCAGTTACTTACCTTCTTTTAGCCTCAGGTTCCTCATGTTCATACTGGGGCCAATAATACTCATAATACTCACTTTGGATGGCTGTTGTGAATGTTATATGTATCTAAAACATCTGGGACAGATACTAGGTCCGTGGTAGGCTCTTGGTACATGATCATCATCATTTTTATTATCTGAAGAATCAGTTTCATAATTACCTTAATTCCTTTATAATTTCAACAGATCACAAGCCTCATTTAGTATCTCTTTTAAAGACTAACTTACACATGCAGTGCTGGAGTAATTGGTATACTTTGTCTACTTGATGCTTGTCTACTGGCTTTGAAGACCAAAACTGAAAGCCAAAGTCATGGACTATTTGCTGGTCTGCTGCCACAAAGCCAGATTGTGTATCATGTAGCTGCTCTGTCTTCAAGGCAAGGTTTTTGTTTTTTGTTTTGTTTTGTTTTTTTAATTTTAGAGAGACAGAGAGGGAGAGAGAGTGAGGGGAAGGGCAGAAGGAGAGAGAGGGAATAAGCAGATTCCATGCTCAGTGTGGAGCCTGACATGAGGCTCAATCCTACAACCCTGGGATCATGACCTGAACCTAAATCAAGAGTTAGAACGCTCAACCAACTGAGCCACCCAGGTGGCCCTCTTCAAGGCAAGTGTTAATGTCAGTAGAACCCTGACCTTTCTTCATATACATACATACATACATACATACATACATACATACATACCTACACTTAGCACTGCAGGGTTTGGCTAATATCTTTTTTTTTTAACTTTTTTTTTTTAATGTTTATTTATTTTTGAGAGAGAGAGACAGAGCACAAGTTGGGGAGGGTCAGAGAGAGAGGGAGACACAGAATTCAAAGCAGACTCCAGGTTCTGAGCTGTCAGCACAGAGCCGGACATGGGGCTTGATCTCATAGACTGGGAGATCATGATCTGAGCCGAAGTCAGATACTTAACCATCTGAGCCACCCAAACCCTTTGGGTTTGGCTAATATCTTGAAATTAGTATGAAAGGAGGGCCCAATGGAGAAATGTCTTAAGGAATTCATGCTATTTGTAAGGCATCAGTGTGAATCATCTGCCATGATAGATACTGTCTGTGAGGAAAATAGCTTTGGTTCTCATCAAAAAGTCATTTATTAAATTCTGCTTCAGAAATGTGTACTGAATACCTAATATCAGCTAGGTAGGATTGTAATAGTAAGGCCACATTGCGTGAACCATAACCAGAAATGGTCTTTATGACAGTGTTGGTTACAATCTGTGTCTAAAGGCTTATAATTCATTTGTATGCTGTAAAAGGAAAAAATAAACCATAAAATCTTCCCCTTCAGCATCTTAAATGGGTTCCTTACTACCCACACACAAGGGGGCCCTTATCCTCTCATGTCAGGAAATTGTTTCAGGCATTGCCTCCCACCAAGCACTCAGAACTTCCCAGTCTTTTTGTTTCAAACATTATACTTTGATTGTTTCTCTCTTCCTTGCTCCTCTGATTGACTTTTTTTTTTTTTTTTTTTTTTTTTTTAAACATACTCTTCCCTGTTTTCTGATTTGGTCTTCTCTTCAAATGCTACCTATGTTTGCTATTGTCTTCCACATTTTGACCTCATGAATAGCACATCCTTACACCTAACCAAGGCATCTGATGTACCACACAATGATTTAGATCCAGTGTCCTGAGCCTTCAGTTGACTGTTAGAGGAGACAGGAATAGGGCTTAGGGTCCCTGTCAAGACCTATCAAAAGTACTTCTCTTTCCTTGGAAATTTATTAAGAAACCTTGACTAAGATGTACTGATTTTTGCAGGACCATAGAAGAATATTTTAGTTGTGGTAATTACTTCTCATGATGGTTTTAAGGAGATTGTTTTATCTCAGATCACTACTGCAGCAGGTATACCTCTAAATCAGTTATTTGCAAAAATATGGATTATCAGGATTATTTCTCATTTGCTTTTATCTCAGTTGACTTTAAAGAATTTTTTTAAAGAAGTTGAGTTTAAAGAATTTCCATGATCCTGTTTCATGGAAGAGGCCAATCTGAAAAGATGGTGTCAGATGTCCTATTGGTGGATGGTCCAAGAAGACAGGTCAAGGAAATAAGGCCAATTTTTGTTCCTCAACATGTCACTCTATATCTCACAATTGGAGTCAATCGTGATAAATTACTAAGGGCCTTAACATCCATAAGACCTCAATCGAGATCAAATTCAGAAGCACAGGGTGAAATAAGGGAAATTTTTATTCTGATTGTAAGTCTTTACTACCCTTTGTGGATCTGGACCAAAGTTGGTTCCAATTTTTATAATTAAGGTTCAGATTAGGTGGCATATGAAACCTGAGTTCATGGTGTGTTGTATGGATTTGAAAAATCAAGCAGCCTTCTGTTAATACCCAGTCCGAGTCACTTATTGCCCATGGCCTTGGGTGCATTGCTTAACTACTCATTACCTTAATTTGCATATATGTAAAATACCTACTGTGCAGTTCCCAAGGTGTTCTTCCCAGTTGACAAGAGCAGAGCCATTGGAGGCATTAGAATCTTCTGTCATTGGTGTTTTGGATATATTTCTTTAGTACCCTGAACCACAAAATAGAGGCAGCCTAAATCCTTTGTTAGCCCCTGCTGTCAAAGTTGAGTTGCAATTAAGCTCACAAAATACATCTTTAATAACAAAAAGTGGAGTCAAAAGGATACCTCATTCCTGGTCAAAATATTATGTCAGCCAAGGGGGAGATGGGTGTTATACTTGCTTGGAAACTTTGTGGTTCAATGTTAGTGAATTATTTGGAATTTTTAAATCTCTTGTTGCCTGCTACGGTGACTTAGTACGAGGTTGATACAAAGCAGTTTTGTAGCTAGAAACAATGCTTTGGTTACAGTCCTCTTTCCCCTAACTGTTGTTTTTTTAAAAACTTCTATGTGTGATAGTAATTTTTGAGATTTCATTGCAGAATATCATATATTTTCAGGATCTTAAAATCAGTCTTACAATTCTGAATATTACTTAACAAAATCACATACTCAGGCCCATTTCAGAGAGAATGGAAGGTGTATAATGTAAAACTGATTACCGACACTTTAATTTCTTCCAGTATTCATACAAGTTTGCTAATTTTGGTTAGCCACTTACCCTTTAAAATTGTATATATAAGTGAAAGTTAGATGTTTTATAATATAAAAATAGATAAAATATATAACTAATATGGATTTTATTAATTATATGTATCTTTAGAATTCTTGCACAGAAACTATTTATGTGGTATGTGAAGCCAGCTGAGCCTATGTCAGAAAATGACCCCATTTACTAATAATCTCCTTTGCTCATGCAAGACAGTGTGCTCATCACTTAGACCCGTACAGAAATAGGTAAAAGGAATAGTAAGATTTATACAATTTCTTTAAAGTTTTTTGAAAAGAAAGGAGAAACTTTTTTTTAACAGGGATACAGGTGCTCTTTTAAAATAATTAAATTACTTTTTTTTTTTTAACAATCTCTACATCCATGTGGCTTGGACACATGACCCTGAGATCAAGAGTTGGGTACTCTATTGACTGAGACATCCAGGCACCCCAGGAAAACCTTAATGTGGGAAAGTTATTTTTGTGATCATCTGAAGTTTCTAGCAGATAATAAATATAAATCTTATGACAAACTTATGCTCAAGAGAGTCCTTGAATTCACAGACAGGTTCAGCTAAATATAATGTAACATTTAGGGGGATAATGCTTTAAATACTGTCTTTTCTTATAGAAAGGATATGGGGAAGGTGTGAAACTGGACAGATAGTACTTCAAAAGGGGAATTAAGTGTTTTGGTATCTTGACAATGACATCTGTCATATAAAATGTTATGGAAAAACTGGAGAACTATTGGCACATGGACTTAAATATTGGATTCTGCTATTTTTGAAAAAAATTTTTTTGCATGTAAAAAGAGCTCATTGTAGGTTTTATTCATGTAGAGGTTAATACTTCTTTGGAGAAATGACATAGTTAAAAAATATGTCTGCTCATTATCATCAATCTATATTTGCTGATTAGTTTTTTAACTTAAAATTACATGTCAGCAATTCTTTAGTAGGATGTTCTTTAACCTCCAAGTATTTGTAGTCTTTTCAAATATTTTCTTGTGGCTAACTTCAAGTTTCATAGCTTTGTGGTCTAGGATAAGCAATTGTAAAATTTGTATGGAACCAGAAAAGACCCTGAATAGCCAAAGTAACATTGACAAAGAAAACCAAAGCTGAAGGCATCACAATTCTGGACTTCAAGCTGTATTGCTAAGCTGTAATCATCAAGACAGTATGGTACTAACAAAAACAGACACAGAGATCAATGGAACAGAGTAGAGAACCCAGAAATGGACACACAACTGTGTGGTCAACGAATCTTCAACAAAGTAAGAAAGAATATCCAATGGAAAAAAGATAGTCTCTTCAGCAAATGGTGTTGGGAAAACTGGATAGCAGCATGCAGAAGAATGAACCTGGATCACTTTCTTACACCATACACAAAAATAAATTCAAAATGGATGAAAGATCTAAATGTGAGATAGGAAACCACCAAAATCCTAGAGGAGAAAACAGGCAGCAACCTCTTTGACCTCAGTCGCAGCAACTTCTTACTAGACATGTCTCTCTCTGGAGGCAAGGGAAACAAAAGCAAAAATGAACTATTGGGACCACATGAAGATAAAAAGCTTCTGTACAGCAAAAGAAACAATAAAACTAAAAGGCAACTGATGAAATGGGAGAAGATATTTGCAAATGACATATTAGATAAAGGGTTAGTATCCAAAATCTATAAAGAACTGAGCAAACTCAACACTCACAGAACAAATAATTCAGTGAAGAAATTAGCAAAAGACGTGAACAGTCACTTTTCCAAAGAAGACATCTAGAGGGCTAACAGACACATGAAAAGATGCTCAACACCACTCATCATCAGGGAAATACAAACCAAAATCATCCTGAGATACCACTTCACACATGTCAGACTAACTAAAATGGACAACTAGGATGTAGCAGATGTTGGCGAGGATGCAGAGAGAGGGAAACTTTTACACTGCTGGTGGGAATGCGAACTGGTACGACCACTGTGGAAAACAGTATGGAGGTTCCCTAAAAAGTTAAAAATGGAACTACCCTAGAACTCAGCAACTACACTACTAGTATTTATCCAAAGGATACAAAAATGCTGATTCAGTGGGATATATGCATCCCAATGTTTATAGCAGTACTATCAACAATAGCCAAATTATGGAAACAGCCCAAATGTCCATCGACTGACAAATGAATAAAGAAGATGTGGTGTATATATACAAGGGAATACTACTTGGTGATCAAAAAGAATGAAATCTTGCCATTTGCAACAATGTGGGTGGAACTGAAGTGTATTATGCTAAGCGCAATAAGTCAGTCAAAGATAAATATCATATGATTTCACTTATATGTGGAGTTTAATAAACAAAACAGATGAACATAGGGGAAGAGAAGGGAAAATAAAATAAGATAAAAACAGACAGGGAAGCAAACCATAAGAGAGTTTTAAATGCAGAGAACAAACAGGGCATTGGGTATTATATGTAAGTGATGAATCACTAAATTCTATTCCTGAAACCATTACTATACTATATGTTAACTAACTTGAATTTAAATTAAAAAAAAGTAAATGTCAGCAGTATCAAAGTCATAAAAGTTATGTTGACAAAACACTGTGGAAAGGACGGTAGAGAAGGAAGGTAATCCTTTTTAGCAGTTTATCTTTAATACACGGTAATGTCAACACACTATACAAGGATGAAAAAGTTAACAAACTGAAGTGTATAGTTCTTGGAGTAAACATTCTGTTTTAGTACCAGTAATCCCATAGAGTAAAGTTTTAGTTTAGTGGTTTAACCACAGTGTTCCCATTAACATACTGAGAATTGGGTTGTTCACTGCTCATGTACGTTGCCAAAGCATACCCTTTAGAATTCTGAAAATTAAAGGAAAAACAGAATGTGTGCTGAACATACTGGCAGTGACCAGAACTCTGGCCTTTCAGTTTTCATTGTATTGTCCTTTGCCTTTTTTGAAGACTGTGAAATATATTATCTATCCAAGGGGGAGAAGAAAATGTATATGTCTAGCATAAAGAATAATTATAAATTGGACATTCTTCTACTTACACCAGGTTAAAACAGAAAACATAGTCATTAGTACTGAAGTCTTCTGCTGTCCCTTCATAATTATATCGCTCTCCCTCCTGAACCTCCCTGGGTATTGTGTGATTGATTATTTCCTTGGTTTTGTTTGTTTGTTTTGTTTTTATGGCTTTGCCATCTATGTATGTTTATTTATTTATTTTAATTTTTATTTATTTTTGCGAGAGAGAGAGAGACAGAGTGCAAGCAGGGGAGGGGCAGAGAGGGAAGGAGACACAGAATCCAAAGCAGGCTCCAGGCTCTGAGCTGTCAGCACAGAGCCCGATGTGGGGCTCGAACTCATGAACCATGAGATCGTGACCTGAGCTGAAGTTGGATGCTCAGCCAACTGAGCCACCCAGGTGCCCCTAGAATTTTTTGTTTTTGCCAATCTGGTGTGTTGAATATTGTATCTCATTGTGGTTTCAATTTTTATTTTCCTGGTCATTAAAGAGGAAAATTGGGGCACCTTTTTTGTGAAATACTTGTCCATGTCGGTTGCCCATTTTTCTTACTGAGTTATCTTTTTCTTACTGATTTGTAAGAGTTCTCTCTGTCTCTGTCTCTCTCTCTCTCTCTCTTCTGAGCACCAACCTCCTTAACAGTTATATATATTTTAAATATCTTTTTCTTCTCTGTTGCTTGGTTTTCATTGCTAATGGGTGAGCTCGAATTCTTAATTTAGTATAATTTATCAATCTTCTTATGAAATGTTGCATTGTTTGCTTCTTGTTTAAGAAACAAAAGGTTATAAAGTAAAATATTCAGTATCATCTTTGGCAAATTTTATAACTTTTTTTTGTCAGGTATTTAATTTCAATTGGTTTATGTGTTACAGTGTAAAACAGGGATACAAATTCTTTTTTTTTTTTTTTTTTTTTTTTTTTTGCTATTTGGATAAACAATTGACCTTGTGTCATCTATTGATTAGATCACATTTTCTCATGATTTGTAATGTTTGCTTTGTCATAATTCATTTTCCATATAAACACGGGTTTATTACTAGGCTATTTATTCTTCCTCTGCTCTATTAGTCTATGCCTGCACCAGTATCACGCTGCCCTAATTTCCATGGGCTATGGTGAGTCTTGATTTCTGGTAGAGAGAATCTTCTAATCCCACCCCCAACCTTGTTCTTCAGGAGTATCTTGTCTTTTCTTGGCCCTCTTTCTTTCCTGTATATTCTGTAATCAACTTGATGAGTTTCTGTTAGGATTGTGGTGAAGTTATAGATCAATTTGGAGAGAATTACGATATACTTTATGATATTTAGTCTTCCTCCTTGATAATATGATAGATCTTCCTATTTAATCTTCTTTAATGTCTTAGTTTTCTCTATGGAAGGCTTAATATTCTTTTCTTTATCCTACATATTTAAAAGTGTTTGTTGCTATATTATTTACTTATTTGTTTATTTATTTTTAATGTTTATTTATTTTTGAGGAAGGGAGAGAGAGAGGCAGAGAGATTGGGAGACACAGAATCCGAAGCAGGCTCCTGGTTCTGAGCTGTCAGCATAGAGCCTAATGCAGGGCTTGAATCCTCACAAACTGTGAGATCATGACCTGAGCCAAAGTCGGGCACTTAACCGAATGAGCACCTAGATGCCCCATGTTTATCACTATTTTAAATTGCATGTTTGAAAAATTTACATTTTAACTAATTGTTGTGGGTATGTAGAAATATAATTTACTTCCCTGTATTGATTTTGACTCTAACATTTCTCTTATTAATTTACATTTTTACTTAAAAAAATTTTTCCCACATGGCATAGATACCTAAAAAGTAAATTTTAAGGGAAAGGAAATTAGAATTTATTAAATTTCTTCTATGTGCCCAATAGTCAACAGTTTATTTCACTTAATCCTCATAACTATTTTATTGCTTATTTCCTCAGCAAACATTTATTAAGTAATCCCTATGTGTTAAGATTTTTTTTTTAGATTTTCTATGTAAGCAATCATATAATCTACAACTACTAAAGGTTTTTGTTTCTTTCCAATCCTTTACCTTTTATTACTTTTTCTTGCTTTACCGTGCAAGGACCTCCAGTATAATGTAGAATAAGATTGATGAAAATAGGCATCCTAGAACCTGAGCTTTATAGAGGATGCTTTCAAAGTCGCATTGTTAGGTATGAGGTTTCTGTGGGTCTTTTGAAATGCCCTTTTTTGGGTGAAGAAAGTGCCTTCAATTCCCAGTTTGTTAAGGAGATTATTTTTCTTCTTTTCTTTAGGGTGGCGCAGTCGGTTAAGCGTCCGACTTCAGCCAGGTCACGATCTCGCGGTCCGTGAGTTCGAGCCCCGCGTCAGGCTCTGGGCTGATGGCTCGGAGCCTGGAGCCTGTTTCCGATTCTGTGTCTCCCTCTCTCTCTGCCCCTCCCCCGTTCATGCTCTGTCTCTCTCTGTCCCAAAAATAAATAAAAAACATTGAAAAAAAAAAAAATTTAAAAAAAAAAAATAAATAAATCATAAATGGATGTAGTAGTTTATCCATTTTTTTTGCCTCTGTCTAGATATAATTTTTTTCACCTTAAATTGTTAATGTGTTGAATGACTTTAATTGATCTTCTCATGATAAAGCAATGTAGAATTCCTAGTAAATACCAACTTAGTCTTAATAAGTTATCCTATTTATATACACTGTGATTCGTTTTATAAAAATGTTTATTTTCAGGGTTTTTGTATCTATATTCACTTATTAAGTAAGATTGGCATATATTTTTCATTTCTAATAATACCTCTGTCAGATTTAGAAAGGTACAAATGAATCTTTTCCCATTGTATGGAATAGTTTTTGTAAGATTAGAATTGCTTAATGCTTGAATGGTAGAATTTTCTAGAAATTCATCCATCTATCTTTCTGTGTGTGCTGTGGCATGCACTTAATGGGGCTATTTTGTTTGTTTGTTTGTTTGTTTATTTATTTATATGAAATTTATTGTCAAATTGGTTTCCATACAACACCCAGTCTCATCCCAACAGGTGCCCTCCTCAGTGCCCATCACCCACTTTCCCCTCCCTCCCACCCCCCATCAACCCTCAGTTTATTCTCAGTTTTTAAGAGTCTCTTATGGTTTGAATCCCTCCCTCTCTAACTTTTTTTTTCTCTCCCCCCCCCCCCCCCCCACCCCGCCATGGTCTTCTGTTATGTTTCTCAGGATCCACATAAGACTGAAAACATATGGTATCTATCTTTCTCTGTATGACTTATTTCACTTAGCATAACACTCTCCAGTTCCATCCACGTTGCTACAAAACGTCATATTTCATTCAGCACTCCTGTATCCCTTGGGCAAATTCCTAGCAGTGCTATTTCTGGGTCATGGGGTAGATCTATTTTTAATTTTTTGAGGAACTTTCACACTGTTTTCCAGAGCGGCTGCACCAGTTTGCATTCCCACCAGCAGTGCAAGAGGGTTCCTGTTTCTTCACATCCTCTCCAGCATCTGTAGTCTCCTGATTTGTTCATTTTAGCCACTCTGACTGGCATGAGGTGATATCTGAGTGTGGTTCTGATTTGTATTTCCCTGATGAGGAGTGACGTTGAGCATCTTTTCATGTGCCTGTTTGCCATCTGGATGTCTTCTTTAGAGAAGTGTCTATTCATGTTTTCTGCCCATTTCTTCACTGGATTATTTGTTTTTTGGGATGTGGAGTTTGGTGAGTTCTTTATAGATTTTGGATACTAGCCCTTTGTCTGATATGTCATTTGCAAATATCTTTTCCCATTCCTTTGGTTGTCTTTTAGTTTTGTTGGTTGTTTCCTTTGCAGTGCAGAAGCTTTTTATCTTCATAAGGTCCCAGTAGTTCATTTTTGCTTTTAATTCCCTTGCCTTTGGGGATGTGTCCTGTAAGAAATTGCTACTGCTGAGGTCAGAGAGGTTTTTTCCTGCTTTCTTCTCTAGGGTTTTGATGGTTTCCTGATAATGGGACTATTTTAAACTACTGATTCAATTTCTTTAAAGCTTATAAGACTCTTTGTGTTCTTTCTCTTTCTTTCTTTCTTTCTTTCTTTCTTTCTTTCTTTCTTTCTTTCTTTCTTTCTTTTCTTTCTTTTCTTTCTTTCTTTCGTAATTTATTGTCAAATTGGCATACATACAACACCCAGTGATGCAGTGCTCATCCTAAGTGCCCTCACCCTCAATGCCCATCACCCATTTCCCCCCTCCCCCATCCTCCCATCCACCTTCAGTTTGTTCTCTGTATTTAAGAGTCTCTTGTGGTTTGCCTCCCTCCCTCTCTGTTTGTAACTATTTTTTTCCCCTTCGCTTCCCCCATGGTCTTCTGTTAAGTTTCTCAAGATCTACATATGAGTGAAAACATATGATATCTGTCCTTCTCTGACTGACTTATTTTACTTAGCATAATACCTTCAAGTTCCATCCACGTTGTTGCAAATGACATGATTTCATTCTTTCTCATTGTCAAGTAGTATTCTATATATAAACCACATAAATATATATTCTATATATAAACCACATCTTTACCCATTCATCAGTTGATGGACATTTAGTCTCTTTCCATAATTTGGTTATTGTTGAAAGTGCTGCTGTAAACATTGGGGTACATGTGCCCCTATGCATTAGCACTTCTGTATGTTCTCTCTTTTTTGAAAGAGATGGTTTTTATTAACCTTATTTATCTGTTTATTTCATCTAAGTTTTCAAATTTGTAGGCATAAAGTTGTTTATAACATTTTATTTGTTTAATCTCTATAGCAACTGTAGCTTCACCTGTTTTTATTCCTGATTTAAAAAATTTTAATGCCTTTCTCTCCCCCCCCCTTGATTATTTTCTCTACACTTGTATATTTTATTCCTTTTTTTGACCTTTGTTGACTCTCTTCATTAGATGTTTATTTTCTTTTTCGTTCACTTCTCTTATTTTTATTATTTTCTCTCATTTTCTTGAGTTTAGTTTGCTGTTCTTTTTTTCTAATTCCTTGTGTTGGGACATTCTCTTCATTAAGTTGAACTTTTCATTCTTTTCTAATGTGAACGTTTAAGACTAAAACTTTAGGAACCTCTATAACTGTGTCCTACAGGTTTGGTACATAATATTTATATCATTATATTGTTATTTAAATATTTTATAAAAAGTTTATAATACCCATTTTGATTTTTTTATAATTTTTTTTTACATTTATTCAATTTTTTTTGAGAGAGAGAGAGAGACAGAGCACGAGTGGGGAAGGGGTGGAGAGAGAAGGAGACACAATCCGGAGCAGGCTCCAGGCTCTGAACTGACAGCAGGGAGCCTGATGCGGGGCTTGAACTCACCAACTGTCAGACATCGGATGCTTAACCGACTGAGCCACCCAGGCGCCCCTCCATTTTGATTTTTTTTGGGTGATAAGTTGTTCAGAAATGTATTTTAAATTTTCAAATATTTTGTTTCTCTATGTTATTTTTTCTAACTAAAGTGCATTGTGGTTAAGTGATATGTTCTGCATGATACCAGGGATTAGACATGGTGATTTCAAATTGATTGGCTTGATGACCTAGCTTTTTGTCAGTTTTCCTAAATGCTTGATGTCAACTTCACCAATAGTATGATGTGTCCTGTGGTTGGATGTAGTGTGTAGCCAGATGTATCAGTTGTGCTTGTATATGAACATGTTGGTGGCTGAGTTTTGGTGGGGGAACGTGCTTACAAGATATTCTTTCTTTTTAAGTCAACAGAGGGACTGGGACACTATGAAGCTTTAAAGTTGGACTTTCCATTAATATCAGAAGTTTATTATTGCTCTGTCCAAAGGAGCATGTGGGAGTCTTATAGATTTGAGCAACCCAGGGTTTTTGTAGTTTCTGCTTCTGTTGTTCCACCCTATGTATATCCTAAACCGGCAAAGAACTATAGTTGGTTAAATTGATTGCTTGTTTTATTAAAACATCACAGAAGTGAGTTGAGAGTTATAGAATGGTTCCTGACCCTGTTGCTTCTATGAGAGTGATTGCTAACTGATTATGTCCAATCTTTTAACCTGGCCAAACCCAGGCCTTAAAAATATGATGAATAGTGTAAATGCTTGACTCTGCCAAGGGCTTGATCTAGTTTGTAAAAAGGCCATTGCAGCGTTCTGCCAGCTGGCCAAGGAGATATCTGGAACAAGGCAGAACACCAGTTTCTGGAGGGGCTAACTAACCCTATCCAAGGTGGAATAGCTTAGACAAGACTGCCAAAAATCCAGTGTGTCTGTCTAGAAGGCTCCTTCTTATAAACATTTCTTAGAAAGCATGTTGGTGCTTTATCCAGGAAGAGATACCCTGAGTGCTGAGCCCACGACCATGTTTATTCAGACTATGAATGATTTGTGCTGATGGAGACAGACCCCTGAAAGACCTAAGCACATATTGACACCTTCATCTTAATATGTGGCTCTTTGTCTCATATTGGAGGGCTGGAGATTCATGCCCCACTGTTTTGTGGAGCACATGGCCATAGAACTTCTGGAGGGGGTCCAAGTACTCTCAGCAATGCTGTTTATTTGTAGCCAAGCTACAATGAGCACCAGCAAAATAGAGAGCCTGGCCTAGGGATGGGAAAAAAGGGTTTCAGGGCCACAGTGTCTTACAGAAGGAATGGAATGTATATGGAACCAACCAGCCCCTGAGATCCACCTGGAAGTCATTGGGAAATAGTGACATGCTGCTTCTAAATCCTCTTCCCAGTGGATGATGCCTGATCTTTTCTAATCTGGACTTTCAAAGTTGAACACACTCCTGTGGGTGGAAGATTTATTCTTATAATTTTCTTTCAAACTTAACATCTACTAGTTTAATAGTTTGAGAATTTTGTTTTGTGAACCAATATCAGGCTAATAATTTTTTGGTTTCTAATATTTATCCTTTTGGAAAATCAAGATGTTTTTCAGCATTATATATATAATACATATTATATATGTAAATTATATATATAACATATAATTTCAGCATTGTATGTACTATATATAATATATATTACATTTTATATATCCTGTGCCACAAAGATGTTGCAGTGTTTAACAAGTAAATATGGAGACGGTCAGAGTCTAAAAGAGTTGAAGACTCCATCTATATCAGAACATTGCCCAACTATAATATCTTGGTGATATCTCTGGGATTTTCAGAAAATATCAAATCCCTTTGGCATTCTGTGTAGCAGTTCAATTGGGCTGAATTTTTATGGTTACAGATTTTATAGGGAGGATGATAATGGCTTAAAAAAATAACGGCACGAGGTAGACTAGTACTATAACTTGCTAAAAGTGAAGACTGCTATACTATTTTTCACATATTTATATTATTTATGAGAATTGACCCCTTTCCATTTTGATAGCTGTCATTTGGTGTATCTTGCCTATCTATTTTACTAGCAATCAGTTAGTATGATGATTTCTATCTTTTTGGAAGGCACTTTTGAAGCTATAGTGCTGTCCTTGATGGTAATCCCATCACCCCGAGGTAACTGCTAAGTAGTACTGCTTTTATAAACTTTTTTTCTTCATGTCGTTTTCTCATGTCGTAATAAAAGCACTCAAATGTGTAATAACAATCTATAACACTTTTTTAGTGGTAGCATGGATGCACCTCAATATAATAAAGTTCTTATTGAATATTTAGATACTTTTTAATTTTTCCTTATCATAAATTTCTAGAAATGAAATTACTCTATTGAAAAGTATGAACATTGTAAAGGTTTTTGTTATTTATTTCCAAATTGTCCCCCATGTATATTACACTACTTTGTATTCTCACCAGCAATGATAAAAGTAGACTTTTCATAAAAACTTTCAGTAAAGTACCTGGTATTTTGACATCTTAAATTTTTAATCTTTGCCAATTTTATAGAAAAAATTATAACTGTTGTTGTAATTTGACAGTTTTCACATATTTATAGCCCATCAAGAATTCTTCTTCTGTTAATTTCTTATTCCTACCTATTGCTTTTTTTCTCATTGATTTGCCAGAATTCTGTGTGTGAAGAATTTAACACTTTGTCAACCATCTACGTTTAAAAATATTTTTCCAACTTTATTTTACTTTTAATTCTGTTTGTATTATTTTTCAGGTACTGAAATTTAAAATTTCTATTAATCAAATTATCCATCTTTTCTTTTGTGCTTCCTTCTTTTGTACTTATGCATTGGAAGACTTTCTCTTCCTGAGATCAGACAAATGTTCAGTTATATTTCTTCTACTCTTTTATTATTTTATTTTTGATATTTAAATTTTTAAATAATATAAATGTTTTAATATGATTTTCAAGTAAAGTAAATGATGATTTAGTTTTTTTTTGTCATGTCATTGTTCATTCTGACTGAAAGCTTTTGACCATTTGCCCTTTGATAAGAATTATAACTGAAATGGAATAAATGAAAGCAATTGATCTTTTTAAAAAAAATTTTCTTTTAATGTTTTATTTATTTTTGAGACAGAGAGAGACAGAGCATGAGCAGGGGAGGGGCAGAGAGAGAGGGAGACACAGAATCTGAAACGGGCTCCAGGCTCTGAGCTGTCAGCACAGAGCTTGACGCAGGGCTCAAACTCACAAACTGCGAGACCATGACCTGAGCCGAAGTTGGATGCTTAACCGACTGAGCCACCCAGGGCCGCCCCCCCTCCCTTTTTTTTTTAATTTTTAAAAATGTTTTATTTATTTTTGAGGGAATTGATCTTACTTTTATTGCCTCCTTTGGTTAATGGTTTGGGGGAAAAGGCTGATATCTGAACATAAGGCCATTGACTTTTCTGAGTGCAAACTTAAGATTCACTTGAGGTTCAGTTGGTTTAGCGTCCGACTTTGGCTCAGGTTATGAGCTCACAGTTCGTGGGTTCGGGTCCTGTGTCAGGCTCTGTGCTGACAGCTCAGAGCGTGGAGCCTGCTTCGGTCCTGTGTCTCCTTCTCTCTCTGCCCCTCTCCTGCTTACACTCTGTCTCTCTCTCTCAAAAATAAATAAATATTAAAAAAAAGATTCACTTGATAATATGTAGAATATGTGCATTCTCATAATATTGACTAGGATAATTAATACTCAATTTTTTTCTCCTAGAATTTCACATTAACATAAGAAATGTGTCTTGGATGGATTTGAGTAAATCTGTCCTACTTTTGCAATTCACCAGAAGATGAGTATATTTAACTTCTTATTCAGAAATTAATTTTGACTTATGACATAAGAATTTAATTTTTTCAAAACATTTAATTGAATAGCCTATACTTTTCCAATTGATTTTCCAATTGATTTGAAATGCTACTCTTATTAACTAAATGCATTTATTCACACACACATATACACATTTTCTATTCTCTTTCCTAAATTTTCTGTTTTTAGAACACTATCTTACTATTTTAATTATGATAGCTTTGATGTATATTTTAATATCAGGTAGTCACTGTATTTTTATCATCATGTTCTCACAAGAAAGAATGATTTAAATATTTTAAAAAACATTCATTTTAAAATGTATTTTAAAATGTTTAAAAATTTTTAGAACTTTTTAAAGCAAATTTTAAAATTACTTTTTAACATTAAACTTTTGTCAAACAGAAACAGTAATTTCCACATATTAATGATAAAACAAATAAAATATGCAATTAATATATATTTGCTATGCTACTAGAGATTACAGTATTTGCTATAAATATGAGAAAGGTTGGGACCTGACTGATATAGCTGCTAACAAATGAGTTACATTCTGGGGCCACTTTTCAGGCTGTCTCAATTGGCCACGGCTTGAAGAGTGCAAGAGGGTTTCTGTTGGAAGTAGTCTTTGTTCGTTTTATTAAACATTGTTTATTAAACAAATGGTGAAACCAAGTCTCCTACTGTATCACTGTTACATTTGTACTCCTGACCCAGACCTGGATTTTCATACCTCACCGTCTTGACCTTGGCTTTCCCTGTATTCCTGGTTCCTGTCTGGTGTCTGAACCACAACTCTATGCTGACCATCCCTTCTTCATATTTACAGACTTCTTGACCCTCCTGGTTCTACCTTATAGCCTCGCCTCCCTGATTCACTGCAGTTCTTAGATGTCCACTCTGTGATAGGAAGGAAGGTGTCCCTGGCTAAACCACTCTTTCCATAGCTTGCTCTTCATGTACTGGTCTTTTCTCAGACATTTTAATTACACACAATAAAGCTTATAGACCATGGAGTTGCATTTTAATTCCACTTACAATGTATCTGCACATTCACAATATATTTGTAATAGGGATATTAAAGAAGTTTAAGAATTCATCGTTTTCTTTTGTACCACATTACCTGCAGTTTTGGTTTCAACTGTGCTGTAGTTCTTCCATTTTCCTGTGTCATTTGTCTTGAGATATATTTGTATTTATTGTAAGAAAGATAAGCAAAAATAGCCATGATGACTACAATAAGGGCCAAAGAAAAGTGCCAACTAAGAAGGGAAGAACAAAGAAGTAACACCAGCAAACCAAGTTTAGTTTAGTAACATAACTAAAGTGGATAACCTCCTGGGCACCTGGCTGAGTCAGCCGGAAGAGCATGTGACTTTTGGTCTTAGGGTCATGAGTTCGAGCCCCACGTTGGGTGTGGAGATTACTAAAAAATAAATAAATAAACTTTAAAATGGATAACCTCCCAAGCAACTTGGTAATAACAATGACATTGAATAATAGTAGTTCAAATGATAATAACAGTGGTTTTGAAACCTCATATTAAATTCTTTATGGCATCTGTTAACTACTAATTAAGTTTGGACAATTCAAATGAAAGTGTGCCCATTAAACATTTCCCAAAGAGAGCTGACCTGTATGAATTTACAAACTGCTTCACTACCCACCATACCACTTAAGGTCCATAAAAGAATAAAACCTCAAAAACATACATATTTTTTGTAATATTTTGTATTATTCAAAACTCTAAGAGACTTTTTGTGAAAGAATTCAGAGACAAGATTTTTGTTTACTGTAGAGTAATGACATTCTGTGAATACATATTAAGAACTACAGTGGAAATTTTGTACTTTTCTCAGCAAGCATTGAATTAGGGCCAAAGCATTAGCTCTCAGTTACCATGGCTTTGTTTTTATGCAATATAATCTCAAGCCTTGCATCAATTCAGAACAATTATCGTTCTTGGTATGGAGAAAAGCAGAATAGTACATTTGAAATCTTTAGAGACAAATCAAAATTTTCAAGAGCTTAGCCTTTAAAGAATTTTCTGGAAAATAAGTGATGTTTATGATGTTACAAATGTAAGAAGATGCTTTTATGGATTAGAATTAAATGAGTGTTACTAATCGATGTACCAATAAAAGCAATTTTTTAAAGCCTCAGACAGTTTGGCAGTCTATCAGTTTGAGTTTCTATGGCTTTTTCCTATTATACTTTGTATCTCCATTAGCTTCTCTACATTGTAACTCTATAAGGCATTTTTAAAAGATGTAGATGAATTGCGGGACTTAACTTTGCAAAAGTGAGATAGTAGGGTGCTGGAGAAAGTGTATGGAAAACATAACAAAACAAAACAAAACAAAAGCTAACAAATATACTTGTCCTGAAAACTCTAATAAATCTAATATGCTGAGGGTTACAGTATATTCCCCTCAGACCCCTGGAGGCCTTGGATCTATTAAAGGACATCTAATTTAGTGGTTCTTAACCCTGACTTACAAAGTCATATCTTCTGTCCAGCCATATGATTTCTCTCACCCATATGATTTCATTGGTCAGAGTGGGGCTAGGGCATCAGCCCTAAAGCTCCCAAGTGATTCCAATGTTAGCAATGTTCTATTCCTATGAATACATAATACTGTCTGTAGAAGAAAGAAATGCCATATATACACACATATCTTGTATCACCTTTTCTCTATAATTTATGTACACAATAAGTCAGATAAAATTTTATTAAACATTTCATGGAATTAATAGGGGGGTTTTGCATTTACATGTTTCCTCATATGTATGTTATGAAAACAAGATTACCATCATGTGGATAGTTTGATCATTTTGGCTATGAAGAACCTAAGGTAGGATTGAGATTGTGGTTAAAACAATCACCTTTATAGGTTAAATGGTGGTCAAGACCAGTTCTTGAGTTAATCGTGAGCCCTGGAAAATTTTTTTTTTTTTTATTTTTTTTTAATTTTTTTTTCTTTTATTATTTTTTTTCTTTTTTAATATATGAAATTTACTGTCAAATTGGTTTCCATACAACACCCAGTGCTCATCCCAAAAGGTGCCCTCCTCAATACCCATCACCCACCCTGCCCTCCCTCCCACCCCCCATCAACCCTCAGTTTGTTCTCAGTTTTTAACAGTCTCTTATGCTTTGGCTCTCTCCCACTCTAACCTCTTTTTTTTTTTTTTTTTTTCCTTCCCCTCCCCCATGGGTTTCTGTTACGTTTCTCAGGATCCACATAAGAGTGAAACCATATGGTATCTGTCTTTCTCTGTATGGCTTATTTCACTTAGCATCACACTCTCCAGTTCCATCCATGTTGCTACAAAAGGCCATATTTCATTTTTTCTCATTGCCACGTAGTATTCCATTGTGTATATAAACCACAATTTCTTTATCCATTCATCAGTTGATGGACATTTAGGCTCTTTCCATCATTTGGCTATTGTTGAGAGTGCCGCTATAAACATTGGGGTACAGGTGCCCCTATGCATCAGTACTCCTGTATCCCTTGGATAAATTCCTAGCAGTGCTATTGCTGGGTCATAGGGTAGGTCTATTTTTAATTTTCTGAGGAACCTCCACACTGCTTAGCCCTGGAAAATTTTATTATGAAGTTTTGGGGAGAGAAGCCTTAAATACAGAGAGGATAAAAGAGATCTTATGTAACCCATCCTTGTCATGAATCTAAGACCTGGATATTCTTAGCTCCGGGTCCTGCCTTGAAGAGCCTTGAGTGACTTCTCTTAGAAAATTTAAGGAAGGGATGGACTCCCTTTTCCTTTGAGGCTCCTTATGGGTCTCTAAATTAGGTGTCTTTGGGACTGGCTGGGATTCTTGAGTGCAGTGAACATAGCATAGCTCTTTTCTCAAGGACCTGAAAACTCAGACTACAGAAGTTCATTCCTTGTACAGCCTTAGTGGGTCTTGTAGGTAGGACGCATTTTCTGGGTGTGCTATGTGGCATCATTTTCAACTGAGGAACTTTGCAGAATAGGCTCCAACTGTAAGGATCCCGAGTTAGAAATGTATCAAATTACTGTTCTCTATGTAGCGAGCACAGTTCACTTCCATTGCTAAAATGTAAAAATTGCTTTTGACCTTAAGATTTTGTCTCTTTAAATATTAAAAATCATAGCTGACTGTCACATGCAAAAAATAAGTCTGCACAAAAAGGCACTGAGGAGATCCCTGTGTTTCTTTTTATAAGAGCATTTATACTTCAAATATTTGAAATAGAAAAAATATTATGACATAAAAATACTTGAAGCGAGAAAAGTCTACCACAATCATAAGAAACTCATTCCAGATTTTAACAGCCTTATTAAAGAAGCCCTTACTTTAATTTATTAGAAATATCTCCTGTTGTAGATCATTTCTTGTTCTTTTGTCCTAAGGGAGATGAGTAAAAATTGGACATCATTCTCCATGTGATATTTCATTATAGACCTAGAGGCATTTGTTAGTTTCCTATTCAAGTTGCCATTTTCAGTGATAAATAGACCCAATGTTTCTCTTATTGGTTCTGTTTCCTCCTTCCTTAGACTTCTGTGAAGATTTACTAGTGAGTGTGGTGAACTTCTGAAGACTTCAGGTTAAAAGTAATTGATCAGAGTTTCTCATTCTTACCTAAAAAGTCTCTATTTTCCATGCCAAGTACTTTTTCTGAAATATATATATATATATTATATATGTATAATATATATATATATATATATAATTATATATAATATATATTATTATAATTCTCACAAACTATATATATATAATATATTCTCACAAACTATATATATATAATAATATATAATTTTATATATATATATATATATATATATATATATATTTATATTTATATCTCTCACACTTCTTTGGGGGAGATACCACCATGTGGGTGGCCCATAGTCAACTAAACCTCAAAATGTATACAGAATGTATACAGGGGAACTCATATTCCCACCTCCAAATCCCTCCCTCCCTATGTTTCTCACTCCATGAATCACTCCACCACTCACCCAGATATCTGGATCTGATATATGGAGTCATTTTTTACTCCTCTAGTTTTAACAACCTGTCATCAAATTAATCAGTTAGTCCTGTTGATTCTACTTCCTCAATATCTTTCAACTCAGTCCATTCCCATCACCTTCACCATCACTAACCACCATCTCAGTCCAGAGATGGTTTATCTCCACCTGGATCTCTTGTTTTCAATCCATTTTTTTTTTTTTTTTTTTACATGTAAGCCAGGGTGGTATTTCTAAAGTGAAGAATCATTTAGATTACTTCCACCCACCTTCTTTTTAAAAAAATCTTTTTTAATATTTATTTATTCTTGAGAGAGAGAGATGGAGTGTGATCACGGGAGGATCAGAGAGAGAGAGAGAGAGAGGGAGATACAGAATCTGAAGCAGGCTTCAGGCTCCCAGCTGTCAGCACCTAGCCCGATGTAGGGCTTAAGATGTGGGGCTTGACACGTAGGGCTTGAACTCACCAGCCGTGAGATCATGACCTGAGCCGAAGTTAGATGCTTAAACCACTGAGCCACCCAGGCACCCCTACTTCCACCCACCTTAAAACCTTCTAGTGCTCTCCCCTTCCTGCGATAAATTTATAATTCTAAACTTGGTCATTAGGCACCCCTTCGTTAACCTCCAACTGGTCTTTCCTGTCCCATCTCTTCCCTTGAGAGCTATCTTCAACTTCTTTCAGTTACTCAAACTTTCCAGCTTTCTACTGCCTTTGGGTTTTGGATACAATTTTCTCTTCCTGAGACATTGATCCTTTGGGTGTCAGCTTAAACATTTCACTTTCTTTGGGATATTTTTCTGACCTTACATTGGATGTGGCCTCCAGCTATGCGTTCCACAGTGACCTATGTTTTTCCTACTACTACACTTATTTGTGATCATTGCTTGGCAAGTGAAATTTATTTTTTGCTCTCTTCTGTTTTTAAACTTCTCTTCCCTGTAAAATAACAGAGTAAGATGTTTCTTTATATAATTATTTCCATAGTTTTCTTCATCTCCTACAATTAACTTATACCTCAGTTTTAAGCTCAACTTTCTTCATTTTTTAAAAATTGTATAATTAATCTAGAGTTTAGTGTACATTAGGAAAGTGTGCCATTATATCAGCTCTTCTGACCTCCCATTACATGGATTATATCAAGTTTTTGAGTTAGTTTGTGAGAATTATCCCATAAGTTCTGTAATGAAGACTTGGACAAAGCATATTTTAAGATGAATTATTTTAAAAAAAAACACTAAAACTTAATGAAATAAATCTTTCTTTGAAGCTTTTACATTGGAAAATTAACATTTACCACATGTATGAACATAATTATTTTTTCTCCTCGAGTTCTAAGTTTATCAGATGAGTGCAGAGAGTTGCAGAGATAGTGGGAGGGTTTATAACACTTTTGTGCCCCAGGTCATGCTGAAGCATCCCTTTGTCTATTGTTCTCATGTGGCTTTGGATAGTTTGATAATAAACACCCCTCAGTCTTAGGGGTTGGACTTTGGTGAAGAAATGCAAACTACCTCAAAAATAAGAGCAGATGGGCCATGTCTACTCCAGAGTGGATTTTCAAGTCCAATCAAACAGGGTCCACCCCACTGATATGTAACCAGCTAGAATATGTGTCACTCTCCCTATTCCTTCCCATCTTAAGGCTCTCCCTATCAATGAATTTTATGGATCTCACTACTGACTAATCTCTTCATCATTTAGGACAGTTGTTGTCATATGAGAATCACCTATGAGCATTTAAGAAATACCAATGCCTAATATGAATTGATTCTATTTGAGGTGGAACCTTGAAAACCTCATTTATTAATCTTCTTGACTTTCTTTATTCGTAGACTTTCACCTTCATCTGAATCTCTTCCATTTCAGTAAATGGCATTTCCATCCACAGTTTCTCAAATTATTTTTTCAATTTTTGTATTTACATTGTAGTTACCATGTAATGTAGTATTAGTTTGAGGAGTAGAATTTAGCAATTCATCACTTAACATATAATACCCAGTGGTCATCACAAGTGCCACCTTTTTTTTTTTTATTTTTAACATCTTTACCTTGGTATTTATTGAAAAAGTTTTTTGCAAAATTCACAGTCCAAATTATTTTCTTTTTTTTTTTTAATTTACACCCAAATTAGTTAGCATATAGTGCAACAATGATTTCACGAGTGGATTCCTTAATGCCCCTTACCCATTTAGCCCATTCCTCCTCCAACAACCCCTCCAGTAACCCTCTGTTCTCCATATTTAAGAGTCTCTTATGTTTTGTCCCCCTCCCTGTTTTTATATTATTTTTTCTTCCCTTCCCTTATGTTCATCTGTTTTGTCTCTTAAAGTCCTCATATGGGTGAAGTCATATGATTTTTGTCTTTCTCTAATTTTGCTTAGCATAATTCCCTCTAGCTCCATCCATGTAGTTGCAAATGGCAAGATTTCATTCTTTTTGATTACTGAGTAATACTCCATTGTGTGTGTGTGTGTGTGTGTGTGTGTGTGTGTGTGTGTGTATATATATATATATATATATATATATATACATATACACCACATCTTCTTTATCCATTTGTCCATTGATGGACTTTTGGGCTCTTTCCATGCTTTAGCTATTGTTTATAGCTAGGTTGTAGGGTAGTTCTATTTTTAGTTTTTTGAGGAACCTCCATACTGTTTTCCAGAGTGGCTGCACCAGCTTGCATTCCTACCAACAATGCAAAAGAGATCCTCTTTCTCCACATCCTCGCCAACATCTGTTGTCGCCTGAGTTGTTAATGTTAGCCATTCTGACAGGTGTGAGGGAGTATCTCATTGTGGTTTTGATTTGTATTTCCCTAATGATGAGTGAAGTTGAGCATTTTTTCATGTGTCGGTTGGCCATCTGGATGTCTTCTTTGGAGAAGTGTCTATTCATGTCTTTTGCCCATTTCTTCACTGGATGATTTGGTTTTTGGGTGTTGAGTTTGCTCAGTTCTTTATAGATTTTGGATAGTAATCCTTTATCTGATATGTTGTTTGCAAATATCTTCTCCCATTCTGTCGGCTGCCTTTTAGTTTTGCTGATTGTTTCCTTCTCTGTGCAGAAGCTTTTTATTTTGATGAGGTCCCAATAGTTCATTTTTGTTTTTGTTTCCCTTGTCTCTGGAGATGGTGTTGAGTAAGAAGTTGCTGCGGCCAAGGTCAAGGAGGTTTTTGCCTGCTTTCTTCTCAAGGACTTTGATGACTTCCTGTCTTACATTGAGGTCTTTCATCCATTTTGAGTTTATTTTTGTGTATGGTGTAAGAAAGTGGTCCAGGTTCATTCTTCTGCATGTTGCTGTCCAGTTTTCCCAGCACCACTTGCTGAAGAGACTGTCTTTATTCCATTGGATATTCTTTCCTGCTTTGTCAAAGATTATTGGCCATACGTTTGTGGGTCCATTTCTGGGTTCTCTGTTCTGTTCCATTGATCTGAGTGTCTGTTTTTGTGCCAACAAGTGCCTCCTTAATACCCACCAGCCATCTAGCCCATCCCCTGCCCATGTCCCCCTCCAGCAACCCTCAGTTCTCTATAGTTAAGAGGCTCTTTTATGGTTTGCCTCTCTCTTTTTTCCCCCAATGTTCATTTGTTTCATTTCTTTATTTTTAAATACTTTTTTAAGTTTATTTATTTATTTTGATAGAGAGAGAGAGAGAGTGAGAGAAGGGCAGAGCGAGAGGGAGAGAGAATTCCAAGTAGGCTCTGTGCTGTTTTTAAAGTGGGATTCAATCTCACAAACTATGAGATCATGACCTAAGCCAAAGTCAAGAGTTGGATGCTTAACTGACTGAGCTTCCCAGGCACCCCTGTTTCATTTCTTAAATTCCACATATGAGTGACATAGATTCTCAAATTAAAACCTGAGATATACTCTTAATAATTTTTTAATGTTTAATTATTTATTTTGGGAGAGAGATAGCAGGAGAAGGGCAGAGAGGGAGAGAATCCCAAGAGGACTCCATGCTGTCAGTGCAGAACCAGATGTGGAGCTCAAACTCATGAATCGTGAGATCATGACCTGAGCCGAAATCAAGAGTCAGACGCTTAACTGACTGAGCCACCCATACTCTTCTTTCTCTAGTCCCCCATCCTCAACCAATCCATCAGGAAGTACTGTAGATTCAACTTCCAGCATATCTGTCTTACCTTCATTGCCTTTCTGTCAACCCAGACCGTCCTCTTACCTTGACTCAATCATTGAAATTTCCTAATTGGTTTATCATATTCCAATCCTGTATCATCTTGCACAAAGTTCTTAATTTTTTAAAAAAATGGTTTTAAACTTTTTAGTATAAAATACTTTAAACATTTAGATGTAAATAGGCCCTTAAGGTTTATAAAATCTTAACACTGTACTATTTTGCTTCACAGTTTTGTTTGTTTGTTTTTTTAAAGAAAGAAACCTATTGGTAGAGTTGAAGCTTCCTCCATACCTCTCCCTGATGCCATTTCCTCCCTTCCTTCCCAGAGGTAACCACTTACATAAATTTAGAGTTTATTATTCCCATTATGCTTTATACTTTTGATACGTATTTGGATTCATACATAGTGTTTAGTATTGTTTTTAAATATTAGTAGTATTGTATAGATGATATCAGATTATAGGTTATATGTTTTACTTAACGTTTTTGATATCTGTTTATGTTAATACAAGTAGCTTTAGTTTATTCATTAAAATTGTTGTACAGTATGTTATCAGAACAAGAGATCATAATTTGTTTATTTTTCTATTGACCGATATTGAAATGGTTTTTAATTTAGTTTTTTCATAATTGATCCGATAGTCTACATTTGTATATCTCTCTTCTGTACTTGTGCAAAAGTATCTCTAAACATATGCCAAGGAGTAAAATATGGGCCCTTAGGGCCTTTCTAACTTTTCTGTTTTACATAGTTGCATTACAATCTTTTATTTATTTATTTATTTATTTATTTATTTATTTATTTATTTATTTATGAATCTTAAAAAAATAATCTGATCACTCAAAAAAACAATTATGGATCACCTACAATATGCCAGTATGAAGCAGTCAATAGGAGAGTCCAAATGTCTGCTGTCTTAGATCTTATGTACTACTGGACGGAAAACAAGTAAGATGATTTCAGTGAATGCTAAGTGCTGGATAATGAGTCATATCCTTCTGCTTCAAGATCTTCAATCATATTCCACTGCGTTTAGGGTTAATGTAATAACTTCTTTCCAAGCCTGTAAGACTTGGCACCATCTGACCCTTGCCTTCCTCCTCCTTTCTCTTTGGGGCTCCCTGTGCTTTTGCCACACTGACCTTGGAGTTTGGGGAACTTACTAAGCATTTTCCTGCGTCAGGACTTTTCACTTGCCTTGTTCTAGCTTCCTGTTAAGTTCTTCCCAGTTTTCTTTGACTGGCTAACTCTTACTCCTGATGCAAGCCACAGGTTACTTGTCCTGGTTTCAGGTAGACCTTTCTTGATCCCCATAGAAATAGGTGCCTCCTATTAAGTCTTTCTCATGGCATTCTTCTCTTTTCCTAGTATTACTTACTGCAGTATATGGTGATACATTTAAGTGTCATCTGTCTCACCTGCATTACATTACGTTACAAGTTCTGTGAAGGCAGGGATGGTGCCTCCTTTGCTTCCTGCTGTATCTCCTAGCTCACAGCTTGACACGGAATGGGTCCTTGGTGAATTTTTTATTTTAATTAATTAATTAATTAATTTATTTATTTATTTATTTATTTTTAAGTTTATTTATTTAAATTCAAGTGTAGTGTTGGTTTCAGCGATTCATCACTTACATACAACACCCAGTGCTCATCCCAACAAATGCCCACCACCCATTTAGCCCATCCCCCCACCCACTACCCCTCTAAGCAACCCTCAGTCTGTTTTCTGTATTTAAGGGTTTCTTATGGTTTTTCCTCCCTATCTGTTTTTATATTATTTTCCCTTCACTTCCCCTATGTTTCATCTGTTGTATTTCTTAAATTTCATATATGAGTAAAATCATATATTTGTCTTTCTCTGACTGATGTATTTCACTTAGCATAATACACTCTAGTTCCATCCAAGTTGTTACAGATTGCAAGATTTCATTCTTTTCGTTCGCTGAGTTATATTCCCTTGTGTATATATACAACACCTTCTTTATTCATTCTTAATTCATTTGGGCTCTTTTCATAGTTTGGCTGTTGTTGATAGTATTGCTATAAACACTGGGGTGCATGTGCACCTTCAAATAAGCTTTTTTGTATCCTTTAGATAAATACCTAGTAGTGCCATTGCTGGGTCATAATCTTGGTGAATTAAAAAAAAATTAATACGAATTTAGTGTTTTTCTGAAAGTTTGGTTGCAGGCTCATTTTGAGCAGGTGATTTGATTTTGTTTGGGTTTTGATTTCCCTCTCTCCTTCAGGGCTCTTTCTTTCCTAAGGGTTTAGGTTAGCCTACATGAGTCCCAGACCAGAACCAGGCCTTATTATGGATTTTAAAGGCTCTGTCCTTGTGATACTGAAGATAACACAGACCTCATCAGAAAGCTAACAATGTTTGGTCTTGAGGCTATCACCCTGTCCACAGCTAGTCTCCCTTGGCTCTTAGGCAGGTGAGATTCATAGCTCTAGATGGTGGTAGACAGCAGGGCTTTTTTGTATTTTAAGCCTCTTTTAAGAAAGAATATTGAGGTCATTGGGAGAAGCTTCATTTCACTCAGGCCCTTGCTTGAGGCATTGAGCCTGGATCTAGTTTATCATCTTCCTTGGAACATTTTTAGTCCCTATTACCTTTTCAGGAGCCAGTCTCTTTTCTCTTTCTCTCTTTCTCTCTCTCCCCTCCCTCCCTCCCTCCTTCCTTCCTTCCTTCCTTCCTTCCTTCCTTCCTTCCTTCCTTCTCTGTCTTTCTTATCATTGAAAGTAGGTTGAAGGTGTTATGACATTTCACACCCAAATACTGTAGTATGTATATCCTAATAAAAGAATATTCTCAGGGTGCCTGGGTGTCTCAGTCGGTTGGGAGTCCTACTTGGCTCAGGTCATGATCTCATGGCTCATGAGTTCGAGCCCTGCATCAGGCTCTGTGCTGACGGCTCAGAGTCTGGAGCCTGCTTCAGATTCTGTGTCTCCCTCTCTGCTCCTTCCCCATTAGTCCTCTGTCTCTCTGTCTCTCAAAAATAAATAAACATTAAAAAAAAGAACATTCTCCTACAAAATTATAATAACCACTATCACACCTATGAAAGTTTATGTTAATAGAATGATATTACCTAATATAATGTCCATGTTCAACTTTCTCTGTCATCCCCCTTAAAAATTGCATAACAATTTTCAATGAAGGATCGCACATTAGATTTTGAGTTTCTTAAGTCTTCTTTAAACCAGTACAGCTCCCATGGCCCTATATATTTTTATTTAAAAATTTTTTGTCTCTCACGATATTGACATTTTTGAAGGGTTCAGGTCAGGCTTCTGATAGAATGACTAATAATCTGTATTTTTAAAAATTTTACTTTTTCCTGAATGATCAGATTTATGTTACACATTTGACAAGAACACAACATGTTTTTGATGATATTGTGTCCTCATCACATTGCATCCCATCAGGAGGCACATGACATTATTTTGTCTCATTAGTGGTAATGCTAAGTTTGCTTACTTGTTTAAGGTGATCTCCACTAGACATTTTCATGATAAAGATATCTTTTTCTCTTTGAATTTAATAGGGAATCTTTGGGGTGGCAGTCTGAGACTATGTGAATATTCTGTTTAACAACAACCTTTTACCTGGTGGTATTAACATCTGTTGGTGATCCTTGTATATGTTATTATATTGGTAGTTGCAAAATAGATATTATATGATTTACCACTCCTTCTACACGCACGCACGCACGTGCACACACACACACACACACACACATATATGTATTATTATTATTATTTTTTTTTTTGGTAGAGAGAGAGAGAACACAAGCAGGAGAGAGGGGCAGAGGGAGAAAGAGAGAGCCTGACACAGGGCTTGATCCCAAGACACTGGGATCATGACCTGAGCTGAAAACAAGAGTCAGATGCTCAACTGACTGAGCTGCCCAAGTGCCCCTACTTCTACATTTTTAAAGCTGACATGCTATAAAGAAGCCTGTTTTTTTTTTTGTTCGTTTGTTTTAATATTTTAAAAGTATCATTATGGGCTCATAGGTTCTTTTTTCATAGGACATTTTGACCAGAAGTAAAGTGGTGCTTTTCTGCATATTTTTCAAAGTGGCTAATATATATTTATTATGTATTTTTCTTATATGATACTTCATAATCCGTTGTCTATGTTAAATAAAATATTTTAATAAATACCACAGTATAGAGTTCCATTAAAAACACTTGCCCCTTCACCAACTTTGAGATGTTGTTGTAGTCAGGTTTAAAGCTTCTTTCTTCATTTACCATGGTTAACAACTACGGCCGTGATTTATTTTCATTTATGTTCTTTTGGTGACTTCAGCATGAAATTCAATCTGGTATTGTTATTAAAAATTCATTGGGTAAAGTTCCTAGTGATAAAATATCATACACAGAAATATACTTCTCTCCCTTTCTTCCTGATAACAATGCACGTGCATTTAATGCCTTCTCTGTCTTATTTTAGGATCGAAGATTCAATGATGAAATTGATAAACTAACTGGATACAAGACAAAATCACTCTTGTGCATGCCTATCCGAAGCAGCGATGGTGAGATTATTGGTGTGGCCCAGGCGATAAATAAGATTCCTGAAGGTGCTCCATTTACAGAAGATGATGAAAAAGTAAGTTTTCATGCTTTTGTGACTTGTACTCTCCTTCTTGATCATCAATTGCTCTTCTCCCTGAAAAGGACAGGACTTGCATGAATAGCTGTTGGATTAACCCATTCATGGATCAAAGAACTTTTCTTGTGTTCTACAAAATGTAGCAGAAGTTTTGAGTATTTCATAGAATGTGGTACATTGAATGTGGTACATAGAATGTGAAGCATTGCAAGCTTCAGTAGTATCCTTCCCTGGTCTTTATCTTACTTACACGTAAGCTTTTTTAATTGAGGGTCACACTGCCACCACATATGACCCAAGGGAAGATAGGGATGATGGGAAACAAAACTGTGTTTTGGAAACTCAGCACTTCCTCTTGTGTTTTCATAACTACTGCGAAGAATTGTTTTCTCAGTTCTTATATAAAAATCTCAATAAAATGAATGTTATTTAATTGTTATTCCAAATTGCTAATAAAAACAACATTATTTTTGTCCCTGAAGAGCAGTTGACTTTGGTAGAAGTAATGTATTTTTGTTCTGAAATTTTTAAGTTTTTCACTGGTAGCTTATTCACCAGCTCATATTAAAAAGGAGACTCTTCAAAAAGCTGAAGTTCTTTCTGGCTTTGAAGCTCTTATTACCTTTGTATTGAATAGAATCTGGTGGAATATTTATAATATTTGTGGTAAAAGCAAACTTCAAATTAGTTTAAGTTTGATGACTGCCATACATGTATTTGATTAAAAAGACACTTTATATAATTTAGCCTTCAAGCTGGGAAGTTGCTATTTGCTAGTACTAATTAGTAATGCATTACATTAATGCAAATGTTCTGGTATAAAAGGCCAGCATAAAATATGATTATAAGGAGACAAGATTTTTAAGTGAAGAGAGTCCTTTACTGAGGTCATATCTGTAGTTGAATTTGAATAACCCATATCCCAGAAAAGGTTTATAAACACTGAGAGTATGATAGGACCTCAGATAATTTCCTACTGATTCAGTGAAAAACTACAGTGTGGGGGCACTTGTGTTGGGACTGTAGGAAGCACAAAGATAAATCCCAAATATGTAATGCCATCCTGGAGCTGAACAAGGCAGAAAGCAAGATTATCAGTAAGATGATCTATAACATGCTTCTGGAAGAGGTGGCATTTGATCTGACCTCTCAAGAAAGCATAGGTTTTCATAAGACAGAGTCAGGTGAGAAGGTGAGGGCATTTAGGGATGTATAAAATGTAGCCTACCTCATTCACTAAGCAAATGTTTCCATGGAATGTACAGATAAAGCAAAAATGTTACTTTGTGCATTTGCACCAACGGTGACAGAATCTTATAATCATGTGCCTCTTACAAGGATTCAGACAAAAGGATTAGAGTTTTGTGTTTTTTCAAACATCCCACTACCTGCCCACGACATCTCCCAAACGGTTTAGCTTATGGATGGTATTCCTGCCTTCACTCTGCCTCCTTCACTTGAAAGGATCCTCTTGTATATTTCATTCTCATCTCTGATTGCACTTCTGTCAGATTTGTTTTCTGGACTTCTCTCAGTGGATTTATACCTTACCGCCTAAGGCTTCATGAGCTCTGAATGATTTAGAGGGAAGGTCTGCCCAGGGCTTTGTCTTGAAGAGCATCTGCGTTTAGCTCTACTGAGAATGAGGGCTGGGATGGAGTTCCAGCCCCGCTAAGGACAGTGCCCTGCTTTGGGTGAGACACTTAATCTTTGAGTCTCAGTTCTCTCCTCTGTCAACTATACTATTCACCATTTACAGCATGAGAATTCAATAAGATCGTAAATAACAAATGCTTTGTAATATAAGAAACTAGGTAAATATAAAACATAAATTCTTATTTCTAAATTATCATTTTTCCAAGAACTTTAAATGTTCTTCTGTATTTGTCACTTATTCCCAGGCAACTTATCTCTTAGATTCAACCTCAACTGAATATTACATTTGCTCCATGTGTTAGGTTTTTATCCTTTGCAATTTTCCTATGTGTCCAGAATAGCATTTTATTTTTTAGTCTCTATAATTCCCTGATTTAAAAACCCTACATTAAAAAAAATTACAAAAGTTAAAGTTAAAAACCCTACTCTAGTCTTACTTCTTGGAAGAAGTCTTACCAGTTTGAGCAAGTTAATTATGTTCATACAGGTGACACTAGATGGAGAATATTTTATCTCAACTTGTGTGTCTGGATATTGTTCTTCCCTACAAGGATCCTATACATGAAAAAAGCAGAAAAAATCTATAAGTGATTAATGGGAAAGAACAAGATCTAGATACTTATTTCAAATAAGAGAAGACATTGTGGCATAATGGCCGCAGATAGGCCTGGCAACAGCCTACCCTGGTTGAAACTCCAACTCCGCCATAGCCTGTGTAACCTTGGGCAAGTTGTTTTGCTTTTCTGTGCTCCAATTTCCTCCTCTAGGAAGAGAGATGATAATAATAATACTTATCTCATGAGGCTATAGAGGGATTTTATGAGAGAATACAGGGATAGAACTTGGAAGAGTGCTCAGCACATAGTAAGCCCTCATAAAAAAAATTAGCTCTTACTGACAACACATTAATACATGTGAGATACAGTCTGGTCTCAGTTAAAAATTTAGTTCCATATAAATTGTCTAGAAGTTTTTATTACGGATAGCCTATATGCCAGTTCCACTCTTGGAGTTACAACAATGAAATGAAGATCTACTTGTTTATAAATTCACATTTGTCTTGTGGGATTGTCAATGCACATACTATTTTACTTGGCACAAGTAAAAAAAAAAAAAGTCTTGGCACAAGACAATGCTTCTACTAATTTGTAGTCTACTTTTTAATGTAGAATTATTTCTTACATATATGTCCACATGTGAATGTAGTCTATATTTGCCATTTTTAGGGATTATGAGTTTTTTTTTTCTTTTTCTACATAGCATAGTTTGCTTAATCATTGTCCCATTACTGGAAATTTGGGTTGTTTCTGGTTTTTCACTAATTCAAATAGCTCCTGAATGAGCATCTTGAACAAATTACCTTTTTCTTCTGTGTTATTTCCTTGTGATATATTCCAAAGACTGAAGTTACTGAGTCAAAGGGCAAGAAAAGTTTTATAGCTCTCATTCCAAGATACAGATACCTTTCAGGAATATTGAACCTATTTATAATAGTAGTAGCAAGCATATACCTTTTCTTGCAGAGCCTGGCCAACTTTGTGCAATTCACATTTTAAAACTCAAATTAGTTTTCTTTGGTCTGTTAGGCAGGCTTCAGACAACCTCCTCCCATATTCACCGGTATAAACTTAGTTTCAGTATTGCCTGCAAGTAAGGAAACAAGGAAGCCCAGTGCTCAGTGCTGGGTAGGAGGCTCCTGATACGATAGCATTTGAGGCAGGTTCAAGTCTTTGCCCTGCTGCTTATTAGCTGAGTGACCTTCAGCAAGTTGCTCAATTTTTCTTGGCCTCAGAACCTCCATAATAGCGTTGTTGTGAAGGGTAAAATAGATTATTGGTGTAAAGCGCTTAAGGTAGCACTTACAGCAAATGAACTTCATGAAATCGCGTCATCTATTTCAAAGCCAAACAAATAATTTGAATCTATTTGTTATTTTATTTATACACATAACTGCTATGTCATTGTTCATATGGGTCGTGGTAAATTTGTTGCATATTTAGCCTAATATGATTTATGTCTCCTGATTTCTTAAAATGTCAACTTCTGGAGACTATCAGTTGTGTTGTGTTTGGTGTAATTCCAAACATTTTGCGATATGAGAATCAGTAAATTATTTGCCTGGGATAAATTGAAAATTAAATGTGGTATATTCATTTCTGGACTATTTATGTATCTAACATAATTGTGCATAGGATCATATTGTGTCTCTTGAAAATTCTATGCCTGTATTTCAATGGCTGTGTTGTATCATATTCATGGAAAAGGCTGGGAAGGTCATCAAGATCATTTCCCACCAACCTTGCCCTCATCCTCAGGAATCTTTACCTGACAGGTGGTCATCCAGACTCTGCCTAAAAACTTCCCTTTCAATGACTTTAAAATCATCATACTCTTTAAAGTGCTTGCATAATTAGCAATAATTTTATCAGCAGTGGTTAGAGTTTAAGTGAAATAATAGTCTACCATAAGAACATATTAATAATTTAAATTACATACTGACAAATTACTAGTTTGGTAATTCACGTTGGAAGTGCACACAAAGGCAGATCATACAAATGAGAGGATTGGAATTTCTTGGTTCACTTCATGGGTTTCTAGCAAATGTCCCTGTTTTTCAGTGATGTGTATAATCCAGCTGATTTAAATGGTATCACTACACTCCTTGCATCTAATTAATTTATCACTTTGTTATTCTTGGGTGAGTAAAGAGAGGCATTATTTTGCAGAATAAAATAATGACAGTTGGATGGGAGCAAACATTGGTGATCTATCAATATGTAAGGGCAGGCCAGATGAAACCTGGGGTATGAAAATGAACATGGGCTCTTCTCTATCCTTCTCAGCTTGCCTATACTTGGTCCCCAAAGGAGCCATTCTTACTGCAATGTTGCATAAAGAATATGTCCATTGCATTTACTTTCCAACAGCTGACATATAAGCAGTTGTGGCTTGAAGTTCTTCGGCTAATCCCTACAGGGTTTCTTCAGCGTATGGTCACCTCTCTCCAACTCATGATTCAGAGTGTTCAGCTACCCTGCTGCTCTGCTTTGTGCCAGCATGTTCAGACACCCTGCAGAACTGGGATGCAGCCAACTGAACTTGGCTGCTGGGACTGGCCACATTCCAGGAATCCGTTATGGGTGATGCTGCCCTGCCAATTGGTGTTGAGGATGGTGCACAGATGATGCTAATGAGACTTGCAGAAGCTGGAGCTTTGTTACTTGCAACAGGCTTGAGTCTCACAACCAAATAATGGGAAGGATTTGATAAGCTCTTGGCTTTACATTTTTTAGCTATTCTTGATTGTGCAAAGGCTAATGTTTAAGATCGTGGTGCGATGTCAAGGGTGCAAAAGGTATTACAGTTCACTGTAGTGAGTAAGAGGGATGTTGAATACATTGTGCTGATAGGAGTGACAAACTGGGGGTCCCAGAAGAATGAATGCAGCTCACAGATGTGTGACTTGCATGGAATTTGACTGGATAAAATTGATTTTTTTTGGAAGTCCGTAGACATGGCCGCAAGCTTTAGTTCTGCCATAATAGCTAATCCCCAAACAACTAGTGAGTTTAATAAAATCGACTTAATGGAAGCAAGATGGACAGATTTTTTCTGTCGTCTTCTGAAGAGTTAGTTTCTACACAAAGGTACTTTTCAAAAAGTTAACATTTTTTTAAAATCTCCTGGTATACATGGCTAGTGGTATTGCAATTCTGCCAGGCGGGTTTATGTGTTTTCTATTAATGTTCTATTGTCTTTTGGACACTCAAATGCTAAACAAACAGTGAATTAACTAATTATAAGAAGTGGCCTTTGTGTTCTTACCTCATTTTGCCCCTTTTCTACCTATATTCCACTCCAGTTAAGTTAGATTTTCAAACCTGTTGCAATAAAATTATAGTTAAAAATCAGTGCCTAGCAAAAAGATTTTAGAATTCCTGGCAGATGGCTCATGATTTCAAGTTATATTTGATCAATAAGATTTCAGTCCTAGAAAAATTTAGATTAAATCTCATAATTTGTTGATTGCAATACTTTATCTACATTTAAACTGCCTAGTCATTGCACTATTTGCCTTTTAACAGCTATTACCCAGGTCCCATATGATCACTGTGAAACTACCAGAGCTTCAGAGACTCATTTGTTCATGTTCTAAGTGTTCCCTGGACTATATCTGACTGAGAGTTTCAGAAACAAGCAAGATCTGCATGAAAACCATTACCAACACAGTCCTTGTCAGAACTCAGGTTAAACTTCAGGGAATTTTTTCTGTTGGAGAAATATTGTTGTGGACTTCTGGCTCTATTCTCTGCCTCTTGCATAGGCAGTCTAACTTTGGGGTAAGAAGTCAGGTCTACCTGTTGGGGACCTGCTTAGGGGTTCGCATTCAATAGAAAATGGTCACTCTATTCCGGATTTGGCCTTGTGCTTTACTTATATTCATATCTAATTGCAAAAGGTCTCATCTTCCTAATCCTTTTCTGAGGTTTAAGTCCTATTCTGACATCTCTGATTTAAGTAGGCACTACTCCAAAAGTGGTTATCATTTGTCCTTAATAGTGGTTCCTAATATTTTATAGTTTAACATTTTTTCAGATGTCCTCAATGATTGCAGTTGGATTTTGACTAACAATTAATTTAGAGAATATGCAGTGATCAGATTATCAGGAAGTAAAAAAAAAAAAATTAGTAATACAACAATTGACAAAATGAAGGACAGTGACTACATGGTGCATTTTGTATTTCAGATGCAAATAATGCTTGGCATGCTTGCAAATTTATAAGCCTCTTGCAAAAATTCTGATGTCTTCAGATGGCTGATAATCCCAGCATTTGTAATTTCTTACTTTCTTGGTTTCTCAATTTCTGAGAGTTACCAAGGAAATGGTACGTGCTTGGATGTGACATCCTTCTATGTCTTTCCATATACTTTGCAAAACATTGTAAGGTAGTTTGCATTTAGCAGGAACATGAAATAGCAGGGACACAAAATAAATGAACTAATTCAGAGGGCTATCACTGTTCCAATGCAGAATGGAGAGAATTTTGAGTGATCATTGATCCAAACATTATTCTTACCAGCTGAATAGTGTTCACCATGTGGAGGAACTATTCACTCATTTGCTACTTACTGAGTTTCTACTTAGTAGAACACTACTATGTTTGAGGCACTATTCCCAGTACTGGGGTTAAACTGATGAATAAGACGGACAAAGATTTCTTCTCTCTCCAAGTTTAATTCTTGTGGTAGAGACAGACAATAAGCGAAATATATATGTAGGTATATAATGTAGCTTTAAGTAGTGATTAGATGTATAATTCTTATGATTTAGATAATTCAACAATTTTTTCCTGTACCTTTTACTTACATGAGTATGCTTTGTTAAGTCTAGGTAATATCACAAGGGCTTATGATAAAATAATGGCTTTTAGTAGAGAGCAAGATTTCATCCAAAGCTCCTTCTCAAATAACTATGATAAATTGTGATGGACTCTTCAATTGAATCTATCTTTTTTCCTCTGAACTCCAGGTGTTCACATAAGGTGTGAGTTCCTCTAGGCTGCCTTAGGTGCTAACCTTGAAGTACATGACACCGTTGTCTTTTTATTGTGCTCACCTCAAGTATCATTGTGCTGCATCTGCTCATGAGTATCAGACTGTAATCTTGTTATCAATCTACCATCACCTCAACTGGGGACATTAAGAGACTTGACAACCTTAAATCTGACCCCACCAGGCTGGAGATATATAGGGCTGGACGGACAAGACTCTAGGGGCATCTGGGAGGGAAAGGTCAGGGGTGAGAGGAGTTTAGTGCATTTTGATTTTCAGGGACCAGTACATCCATGGCTTCTACTAGCTGGCAGGACATGAAATACTCTTACTAGTCAAGCCACTTATAAAAGTGGAAAATGACAGAAAACTGTCTTATAAACTCTATCTCTGATTTATACATGGCTTGGACAAGGGAGGATGATATGCAATCACAGATCAGAAATAAATAAGCACTTGGTGGCAGGAAGAATGATTACTAAAGAACGAGAACAGGGTGTTGTGGATTCTTGTTCAGTGAAGATTTCAAATTAAGACAGATAACTGTCTTCTTTGAATAACTATTCTAGTGTTATTGTCTGAATAAAACAGCAAGGTTTCTTCTTTTCACCTTAAGGCTGAAATACTTGAATTGGAATTTGAAAACTTAAATTCTTTTTTGAGTAAAAGTGAAATTTAGTTGAATTCCAAGTACATTAAGCATCTTGGTCTTTCTTGTTTTATTTTCCTTTCTTTTTATGAAAGATTCTTTTCATTTTTTTTAAGTAAAACTTTTTTATTTTTATTTATTTTTTCCACCATTTTATTTGTTTTTTAAAATTTACATCCAAGTTAGCATATAGTGCAATAATGATTTCAGAAGTAGATTCCTTAATGCCCCTTACCCATTTAGCCCATCCCCCCTCCCACAACCCCTCCAGTAGCTCTCTGTTCTCCATATTTAAGAGTCTCTTATGTTTTGTCCCCCTCCCTGTTTTTATATTATTTTTGCTTCCCTTCCCTTATGTTCATCTGTTTTGTCTCTTAAAGTCCTCATATGAGTGAAGTCATATGATTTTTGTCTTTCTCTGACTAATTTCGCTTAGTTCCATCCACATGGTTGCAAATGGCAAGATTTCATTCTTTGTGATTGCTGAGTAATACTCCATTGTATGTATATACCACATCTTCTTTATCCATTCATCCATTGATGGATATTTGGGCTCTTTCCATACTTTGGCTATTGTTGGTAGTGCTGCTGTAAACACTGGGGTGCATATGCCCCTTCGAAACAGCAAATCTGTATCCCTTGGGTAAATACCTAGTAGTGCAATTGCTGGGTTGTAGGGTAGTTCTATTTTTAGTTTTTTGAGGAACCTCCATACTGTTTTCCAGAGTGGCTGCAACAGTTTGCATTCCCACCGGCAGTGCAAAAGAGATTCTCTTTCTCTGGGTCTTTGCCAACATCTGTTGCCTGAGTTGTTAATGTTAGCCATTCTGACAGGTGTGAGGGGGTATCTCATTGTTGTTTTGATTTGTATTTCCCTGATGATGAGTGAAGTTGAGCATTTTTTCATGTGTCAGTTGGCCATCTGGATGTCTTCTTTGGAGAAGTGTCTATTCATGTCTTTTGCCCATTTCTTCACTGGATGATTTGGTTTTTAGGTGTTGAGTTTGCTCAGTTCTTTATAGATTTTGAATAGTAACCCTTTATCTGATCTGTCGTTTGCAAATATCTTCTCCCATTCTGTCGGCTGCCTTTTAGTTTTGCTGATTGTTTCCTTTGCTGTGCAGAAGCTTTTTATTTTGATGAAGTCCCAATAGTTCATCTTTGCTTTTGTTTCCCTTGCCTCTGGAGACGTGTTGAATAAGAAGTTGCTGCGGCCAAGGTCAAGGAGGTTTTTGCCTGCTTTCTCCTCGAGGATTTTGATGCCTTCCTGTCTTACATTGAGGTCTTTCATCCATTTTGAGTTTATTTTTGTGTATGGTGTAAGAAAGTGGTTCAGGTTCATTCTTCTGCATGTCACTGTCCAGTTTTCCCAGCACCACTTGCTGAAGAGACTGTCTTTATTCCATTGGATATTCTTTCCTGCTTTGTCAAAGATTAATTGGCCATATGTTTGTGGGTCCACTTCTGGACTCTCTATTCTGTTCCATTGATCTGAGTGTCTGTTTTTGTCCCCGTACCGTACTGTCTTGATGATTACAGCTTTGTAATACAGCTTGAAGTCTGGGATTGTGATGCCTCCTGCTTTGGTTTACTTTTTCAAGATTGCTTTGGCTATTTGGGGTCTTTTCTGGTTCCATACAAATTTTAGGATTGTTTGTTGTAGCTCTGTGAAGAATGCTGGTGTTATTTTGATAGATATTGCATTGAATACGTAGATTGCTTTGGGTAGTATTGACATTTTAACAATGTTTGTTCTTCCTATCCAGGAGCATGGAATACTTTTCCATTTTTTTTGTGTCTTCTTCAATTTCTTTTGTAAGCTTTCTATAATTTTCAGTGTATAGATTTTTCACCTCTTTGGTTAGATTTATTCCTAGGTATTTTATGGTTTTTGGTGTACTGTAAATTGGATCTATTCCTTGATTTCTCTTTCGGTCACTTAATTGTTGGTGTATAGGAATGCAGCTGATTTCTGTGCATTGATTTTATATCCTGCAACTTTGCTGACTTCATGGGTCAATTCTGGCAGTTTTTTGGTGGAATCCTTTGGATTTTCCATATAAAGTATCATGTCATTTGCAAAGACTGAAAGTTTGATCTCCTCCTGGCCAATTTGGATGCCTTTTATTTCTTTGTGTTGTCTGATTGCTGAGGCGAAGACTTCCAATATGATGTTGAATAACAGTGGCGAGAGTGGATATCCCTGTCTTGTTCTTGACCTTAGGGGGAAAGCTCTCAGTTTTTCCCCATTGAGGATGATATTAGCATTGGATCTTTCATATATGGCTTTTATGATCTTGAGGTATGATCCTTCCATCCCTACTTTCTTGATGAAAGATTATTTTCTAATTGTAAGAGTAATGCAAGCTTATCATAGAAAATTTGCAAAGTACAAAAATAAAGGGAAAACTAAAATGACCCAAAATCTTAACTTTTACAGAGAATTCTGTTAATATTCTTGGTGTATTTCCTTATATTTACTTGTTTTTGCCTATAAATAAAGATATAATTCCAAATTTGCATCATGGGGTATAATGGTATTTTATCATGCCTTAAACAATTCTTTAAGAAGGTAATTTATGTGTCTGCATTATGTTCTACCATGTAATTGTACAGTAGTTTAATTTTTTAAATGTCTTTTTTTTAACGTTTATTTATTTTTGAGTGAGACAGAGGCAGAATACCAGCAGGGGAGAGGGAGAGGGAGAGGGAGAGGGAGAGGGGGAGGGGGAGGGGGAGGGGGAGGGGGAGGGGGAGAGGGAGAGGGGGAGGGGGAGGGGGAGGGGGAGGGGGAGGGGGAGGGGGAGAGGGAGAGGGAGAGGGAGAGGGAGAGAGAGAGAGAGAGAGAAAGAGAAACACAGAATCCAAAGCAGGCTCCAGGCTCTGAACTGTTGGCACAGAGCCCAATGCGGAGCTCGAACTCATGGGCTGTGAGATCATGATCTGAGCCCTAGCCGGGCGCTTAACTGACTGAGCCACCCAGGTGCCCCTATACAATAGTTTAATCTTTTTTTCCCCCTCAACGTTTAGATTATTTCCAAAATTATGTTATAATAAAATTGCAGCTAATGAACTTCTTTATAAATAAATCTTGGACTCCCATCTTAGGATAGCTATATCAAGTTGCTGTTTTGTAGGCCAAAAATATTGGTAATTTTCTATGGTTCAAACTGATGCTTAGGCTTACGGGGTCAAGGAGTTTGAACATTAATAATTTTTTACAACAACCTTATTATGGGATAATTCCATACCATACAATTCATTTATTTAAAGCATGCAATATCTGTAGAGATGTATAACCATCACCACACTCAATTTGTGAAAAATTTTATTACTCCAAAAGAAACCCTGTACCCATTAGTAGTCGTTTTCATTTGCCCCCAGCTCTCTGTCTTAGACAACTATCAATATACTTCCTGGCTTTATGGATTTGCCTATTTTTGACAATTTGTAAAAAGGAATCATACAATATGTGGTCCTCAGTGACAGACTTCTTTCATTTAGCATAACGTTTTCAGATTTATCCACGTTGCAGCATATATCAGTGCTACTTCATTTCTTTTTGTGACTGAATAATATTCCGTTACATGTATATATGACATTTTATTTATCCATTCCTGAGTTGATGGACATTTGTTTCTCCTTCTCAACTATTATGAATAATACTGCTGTGAACGTTTGCATGCTAGTTTTCATTTTTCTTGGATAATGTACCTAGGAGTGGAATTGCTGGGTCACATGGCAACTCTGATATTTAACCTTTTGGGGAACTGACTGTTTTCAAAAATGGATGCACTATTTTACATTTCCACCAGCAATGTATGAGTGTTCTAATTTCTCCACATCCTTGCCTGTACTTATTATTATTGGTGTTTTTGATTAGAGCCATCCTAGTGGGTATGAAGCAGTGTTTCATTGTGGTTTTGATTTGCCTTATCCTGATAGCTAGTGATGTTGAGCATCTTTTAATGTGGTCATTGGTAGAACATTTATTTTTAAGGTTCATGATAAATTTCACCCATTTTTCTCTCCAGAAAATGGAGTTACTTTATGATGCCAATAGCCATATGTCAACTCACTGAAACTTTACCAGCTTCAACATTATAATTTTTACAAATTACATTCTTTTGATTTCTTTTTTTTTTCATTGTATTTAAATCCATGTTAGTTAACATATAGTGTAATGATTGTTTCAGGAGTAGAATTTAGTGATTAATCACTTACATTATAACACCCAGTGCTCATCCCACCAAGTGCCCTCCTTAATGCCCATCACCCATTTAGCCCATCCTCCCATCCAACACCCTCCAGCAACCCTTAGTTTGTTCTCTGTATTTAAGGGCCTCTTATGGTTTGCCTCGTTTTCTGTTTTTATCTTGTTTTTCCTTCCCTTTCCCTATGTTCATCTGTTTTGTTTCTTAAATTCCACATATGAGTGAAATATGGTAATGGTCTTTCTGAATGACTTATTTTGCTTAGCATAATACATTCTAGTTCCATCCATATTGTTGCAAATGGCAAGATTTCATTCTTTTTTGATCGCCATCACCAAGTAATATTCCCATGTATGCGTGTGTATGTATATATACCACATCCTCTTTCTCCATTTGTCAGTCTATAGACATTTAGGCTCTTTCCATAATTTGGCTGTTGTTGATAGCGTGGCTGTAAACATTGGGCTGTATGTACCCCTTCCTATCAGCATTTTGTAAATACCTAGTAGTGCAATTGCTGGGTCATAGGGTAGCTCAATTTTTAATTTTTTGAGGAACCTCTGAAGTGTTTTCAAGTAGCCGCACCAGTTTGCATTCCCACCAACAGTGCAAAAGTGTTCCCCTTTCTCCACATCCTCGCCAACGTTGGTTGTTTCCTGAGTTATTAATTTTAGCCATTCTGACAGGTGTGAGGTGGTATCTCATTGTGGTTTTGATTTGTATTTCCCTGATTTTCAGGTGTATGTTAGCCATCTGGATGTCTTCTTTGGAAAAATGTCTGTTCATGTCTTTTTAGTATATGTGCTGCCGAAGCGAGCACTGTCTGTTCATGTCTTTTGCTCATTTCTTCACTGGATTATTTGTATTTTGGATGTTGAGTTTGCTCAGTTCTTTATAGATTTTTGATACTAACCCTTTATCTGATATGTCATTTGCAAATATCTTCTCCCATTCCATTGGTTGCCTTTTAGTTTTGTTGATTGTTTGCTTTGCTGTGCAGAAGCTTTTTATCTTGATGAAGTGCCAGTAGTTTCTTTTGATTTCTAATTTCACTTTATTTCCACTCCTTTGATTTATTCTGTGTTTGCATTCCACAAGAAATTAATTAACCATTGATCTAAGTTAATATATTTTTTTAATTAGAAAAAAAAAAGCTAGCATGAAGCAAACTGGCCTAAGTTTGTTTGGTCACACACAACTATTAGGTTGTTCATAATAGCACCTAGGTACATCATAATAGTTGCCAAAAAGTTTGCAGTAAGTAGGAGTTGGAGTTGACTACTGACTGTTAAATAACTTTGCAACTTTGCCGCTTGGTTTTAATGAAAGCAGATCTCAGACGAAATTCTGCTGCATATCAAGACATTTATTTAAACAAAAAATTTATTGACAAGTCAGGTCACATAGTTCAGACACTGTTCAGTAAGCTTTATGAAGTCCACGTTCTCTTCATTTTAGGTGATCAAAACACCACTTGCAAGTTTCAAAAGCAGAATCCAGTTGCTTTTGTGGTGGACATCAGGCAACCAGAAACCTTTGACCAGATGGATGGCAGGACTGGATAGCCTCAGGGTCCATCCCAATGAATACAAGTTTGGAATTTTCTAGATTTTTATACCTTATTAATAAAAGAGTTGGAGGGATGTCTCTAGAATATTATTACCAATACACACATCCTGCATACCACTCATTTCAGTAATTATCATCCATATTTATATATGTTGTGCTAATTACTAATTTCACCAGTAAAATTCCATTTTTAACATTGGCAAAGCACCATGCTATTAATGGCAGGTAAAGCTCTCTGGAGCACCTGTAATAGACACATTTGGAGTATGGCTTTCTGATTACCTTGGAGAGTGAATTCTTTTTTTTTTTTTTTTTTTTAATTTTTTTTTTAACATTTATTTATTTTTGAGACAGAGAGAGAAAGAGAGCATGAACAGGGGAGGGTTAGAGGAAGAGGGAGGCACAGAATCTGAAACAGGCTCCAGGCTCTGAGCTGTCAGCACAGAGCCCGACGCGGGGCTCGAACTCACGGATCGCGAGATCATGACCTGAGCCGAAGTCGGACGCTCAACCGACTGAGCCACCCAGGCGCCCCGGAGGGTGAATTCTTGATGGGGCAACTGTCTCTTCTTCAATGGCATATCAAACCTGTTCCCTTCCACATGCACATAATTTCACATTATCTTTGCTAAAGGAAAAGCACATTTTAGACATCAAAACAGCATGGAGTATCTCTCAGTGTTTGTTTTTTTTTTTTTCCTCAGAAAGAGAACAAGGAAATAAAACCATTTATTAAGTGCCTACTCTGATTAGTGCTTTGCATACATTATCTCATTTAATCTCCAACAACCCTGTGGGTAGTGGTTATCATCCTCATTTTATGGATGGGAAAATTAAATGTGAGAGATTTTAATAATGTGTCCAGGATCACTTGGTTTGTAAGTAGTAGGGGTGGGCATTGTCTCTGCCTGTCCATCTTCTTATGGCACATTGGAATGCTTGGAGGACCCTTATTATTTTCGTATTGCGACATCCTTGCATTGGAGACTCGTGAATGCATAGATAGTGCTGTACTTGATGTACATGCATAGGTGGTTAAATAAATGTGAAATTCTACATATTTAATAGATTTTAGGGAGAGTGTGTGACTGAGGAAAACGTGATTTCTAAATTACAGTGCTGGAGGCATTCTGACCTTTCATAAATATCTGTGACCAAGTTTAAGCTTTATGTCTGGAAGAAAAATAAAAACACTAACAGGCTAATGAGTTGAGAATTATTAAAAAATAGTGATGACTTTGTACACATACAACTATGAAGTAGATACTTTAAAATTTCCTTTTACTCCAGTTTGGTGTTTCACTGATAAGTAAAACATTTTACATTTATGGTTTTTAATGTACTTTTTCCCTCCTCAGGATGCAAAAGAGGTGAGGATAAGTATGACTATAGCTTTCTTTTGCTTTTTGCAAGTGAGAATTTGCAAATAGTGTTCAATTTCACTGAGCAGCGAAGTGAGGTGTTCCAGTGAATTATCTCTAGCTGAGAGGGTTGGTTTTTTTTTTTTTAATGTTTAGCAAAATTGTGGAGTATGCTGTTTAAATGAAGCTACACTATATTCTTGCAGAATTTCAAATGGAATATAAGATGACTCTGTAGCACACTTCATAATTTTTACTTTAAATAATGTATTAATTTTTAAAATATACTTGGATATTTATTTTTTCCTTTCTTTTTTCTTTCTTTTTTTTTTTTTCTGTATTGGAAGTAGAAATGAAGCCATTTCTTTTTGTCATTTTCCATTATTTCCTTTTATTTCTCCCACATGTGCCCTGGATAATATCCTGGCTAGATATGATTGTAGGCTATTTTCACTGGCAGATTCTGATTCCATTGCCAATCAGCAACAATAGGAGCATTGTCCCCACCCCCTTCATATTCTGCACACTCCATTTAGAAATGAGAAAAAGTCTCAAAGGTAGGCACTACTATATTACCAAAGCAGGCAGCAAATTCCCCCCGGGGAGGCCCTGAGCTGGAGTGAGAGCATGTTAAGAGGGGGAGAAAGTAATGAACACTTTTGAAAAATGAGGTTATGTAAGTTAGAGCTGCCCAGAGATGCTCTGAAGGTCTATTAGACACAGTTCTTGAAAAGGGGTTTAAATGAAACTAAAATGCAATAACAAAAGTCTCTCACTGGAGAGAATTTAAAATGATTCCTCAGAATTAATTGACACTATCAGAAAGCTGGAACATGCTTGTCTGTCTGAAAAGTGTTTGGTGTTTTGGAAGAATTACTGTCTATGGCATATAATAAGTGACTGGGAAATCAATACCTTTTCTTTAAAGCTGCCACCTAGTCTGTAGCACTGGGTAATTATGTCCACCATGGCATTCTGGGAAGTCTTAGTTCCATTTTCAGTGCTTGACTATTTGGTATACTTCATTTCCAAAAACCTGTCCATATCAGTTGTCTTTCTGTCTCTTTAATTTTTTTTTAACATTTATTTATTATTGACAGCCAGAGACAGAGCATGAGCATGGGGTGGGCAGAGAGAGGGGGAGACACAGAATCTGAAGCAGGCTCCAGGCTCTAAGCTGTCAGCACAGAGCCCGACGTGGGGCTTGAACTCACAAGCCGCGAGATCATGACCTGAGCCGAAGTCAGACGCTTTACTGACTGAGCCACCCAGGCGCCCCTCTTTCTGTCTCTTAAAAAAAAAAAAAGTATACCTTTAAAAAAATATTTTTATGTTTATTTTTGAGAGAGAGAGAGAGAGAGAGAGACAGAACACGAGTTGGGGAGGGGCAGGGGGGAGGGCAGGGGGGACACAGAATCCGAAGCAGGCTCCAGGCTCTGAGCTGTCAGCACAGATTCCGACACAAGGCTTGAACTCAAGAACCACGAGATCAAGACCTGAGCCGAAGTTGGACGCTTAACTGACTGAGCCACCCAGGCACCCCAAAATGCATTTCTAATTAATTTTGCAAATCCTTTAATACTGACATCAATTTTGTTTGTCATGGTCTCTAAATGGTGCTTGTGGTTTAATGTAGCTGAAATTTGTTCAAGGCATTTTGTCCAACTTTCTATTTCCAAACACAGAATGAGGCTTGAAAATAAGCTGTGAATTATTCTCTCCTGTTGTGAAGACAGAGAATCACAATCCTTGGATGAACCTTTAAGTGTCCATTGCTCCTTTTCAGTGTTTGACTCTAAATTTATTTTAAAGCCTCAGTTTAGCAATTTGGCGTGATGCTTTCATGATTTGGATAGTCATGAGACCTGATGGGAGTTTGCTGTTACTCTTCTATTAACCTCTGAGACAGGATGATAGAATTATTATTGTCTTTTTAAGACTGGCAATAAATTCATTTTATTCTAGGTCCAGAATGACCACTGTTTCAAGATTTGATTCTGATACTTGTGGTTTGTTGCCATGGGAATTTCTGTTGCTTTAGCTTTAAAGACCCATCCAGTTGAAAACAAAACCTTGTAAATTATGGCAAACTTCTGGTCTGCAGCATGGATTTGTTAAGTAGATGAAAACTGGAATCCAAACTGCTTCTTCCTTTCATGTCTTTAAATTGTTGCCAGGGGGAAGATTATGCACAGATCATTGGGTTAAGCAAGGGTTATTGTTCCCCCTACCATGCACAGAGTAATAAGTCATTCTCCTTGAAATTACATCTTCACTAGGACCAGTATAGAAAACATAGTTCTATTTGTGCTGGAAGTACAAGGTCACAGCCATTCACATAGAAGATGATCCTTCACAATTATTCCCAGAAAAATACTTTGGAAAAATACTCTCTGCTCTTCATGGTTCAACGATGTACAATGTTTATACTGAACTTGTTATGGGCACTAAAGCCAGGGAACTTATCCAACAGACAGACCTGTGGTCTGGTGCTATATTTAGCAAGACAGTCAACTGGAAGTTGATAAGATACATGCCACTTCATTCCGTTTAGTATCTTAGAAGCTATTGGCAACATCAATCGTTATAATAACATCAAAATTTACATTTGCAGAGACTTGAACCCATATGGTTCTGTCAGTATTCTTATGAGATAGGTAAGACAGTTGTTAAATTTTTTATTACAGATGAGGGCTGCTGGGTGGCTCAGTTGGTTGACCTCAGGTCATGATCTCACGGTTCATGGGTTCCAGCCCTGCGTTGGGCTCTGTGCTGACAGTGCAGAACCTGCTTGAGATTCTCTGTCTCCTTCTCTCTCTGCCCTACCCCTGCTTACTCACTCCCTCTGTCTCAAAAGTAAATAAATAAACTTAAAAAAGTTTTTGTTACAGATGAGGTGACTGCAGCCTGTCCCATCTAGCAAGAAATTAATAGTGGAATTGGGACGTTAATGTGCTTTCCTCTCCTTCTGCCTGGCTTATCATTTTTTGTAAACAGTGCATTGACTATTCTCACTATTTATAGAGGACAGCTCAGAGCAAAGAGTACCTGTTGGGTTAATTGTAGAAATTATGATATGTAATATGCCACAATGTATACCTAACTAATCAGTAGGAAATGGAAGATCATAAAAATGAAATCACAGTTCTTAATGTATGATGAACAATGAGTTGTTAAAGAGATAAAGGTGACATAAGAATCTTACCTGATTAATCCTCATGGAAAATTGTTAAGAACCATCTGCTCTGAATGTGTGAAAATCATAGAGAGCAAAGATACTTGAGAAATTATTTTGTTCAAACTTTCATTTTACATCTAAGAGCGAGAGACAGAGATACAGAGGGAGAAAGAGAGAGAAATTCAGAGATTTTAAATTATTTGCTCCAGGTTACCTGATTAGAAAGTGACAGAGCTAAGAGCTGAATCTGTATCTTCAAACTCTGATGTTTCTGGGCTTTACTCTACACCATACTGTTGTTTGGCTGCCTGTGGGGAGAGGGTCAGACAACACTGGTGGTCCCATTCAACTCTGGTATCCTGGTGGGCAATACCACATGGGTAGCTTCATTTTATGGGTAGGAAAATTTTTATTGAAGAGTGTCCCCAGAAACAATTAGTATGTCAGTGGCATAATGTCTCCCAAGTGCTCCTTGCCTGTCTTCTCACAGATGTAGGAGCCTACAGTATTTCTGCTTCCACAATAGAAAAGATTTGTGGAGAATCATCTATATATTTCAGCCCCAAGAGCTGAGAATGAAAAAAAAAAAAAAGAAAAAGGTGAAGAAAAAAAAGAATCTCTGTTCTCCAGTCAATAATGAAGTAAAGTACATATTGTCATGTTCTGTAACAATCTCAGTCATGCTGGAATCACATCAAAATACTTAGGTGAGATTTTAGACTGGTATACTTTTGACATTCTTAAGATGATATTTGGATAGAGCAAGGTTATATTATGTCAAAGTAAGGAATCCTCAAAAAATTGGTATGTAAATCAGTAGTCTGCTTGGCTTAAGAACCTCAAAAGGGTGCTGCAACTATTTAACTATCTACTGTGAACATTGATTTTTGATAGTTAACACAATGTATTTAAGAGTAAAAGGAACCTCTGGAATAAAACTCTATGTGGAAAGTACTCTTAAGAACTATAAGAAATAGAAGTATTGGTGAAAATGGGCTATGGATAAGTAGGAGGCACATGTTTATTGGAAAGGCAAATAGTATTAATGTTAAGAATATTTTAGTAACTTCTCTTTATCATTTCACTACATAAAACATTTTGTTTCAAGTGTTTTTTCTGCAGGCATACACCCTGGAATCTTGTTCTACCCTTAGCCCCCATCCCAATTCTGGGAAATTTTTGTTTTCCACTTTATTAATTTTTATACTATTTGGAAACTTTTAAACTTTGTATTACTTTTATTTTTGGAATGAATCTTGCTTGGGTGTGTATTATTGTTTTGATATATTGCTAGGTTCAGTTAGCACTTGATAAATAGAATTGATGTATAGCTTTTTCATACTATTTCTAAATCTACTATTGTTATTAAGATTATTTAAGCATATTATTTACAAAAAAACAAAAAAAGGGGCGCCTGGGTGGCTCAGTCAGTTGGGTGTCCGACTTCAGCTCAGGTCATGATCTTGCAGTCCGTGAGTTCAAGCCCCGTGTTGGGCTCTGTGTTGACAGCTCAGAGCCTGGAGCCTACTTCAGATTCTGTGTCTCCCTCTCTCTCTGCCCCTCCCCTGCTCATGCTCTGTCTCTCTCTGTCTCAAAAAAAAAAAAAAAAAAAAAAAAAAAAAAAAAAAAAAAAAAATTATTTAAGCATATTATTTTAAAATTAGGGGAAAAGCAGTAAAATATCATTTAGTGTATTATAACTGGGAAGCCTCCAAAGGGTTATCAGATGTCCCCAAAAGCATTATGATAAATGAGTTTTATTTTAAGTGTAAGGTGTTATTTACAGAAGAGTTAGAAATTTGACTAGGGTCTCCTGTGCAGTCTGAAGTTGAGAATAAGAGATTTCATTATGACCCAAATGTCCTTCCCCCATCTCTCTAATAAATACTCAATTGAAAAAGAAACTCCTAAAACTTACAGTAAGGAGATGATTCTTTTCCTTTAGGTAGATGTTTTGCAGCATTTAAAAAAACTCATTCCTTACTAAGAATCTACAAGAATCCTACTTGACTGGCCAGGAAGATAATGCTGGATGAGCATTTCTACAGTTTGTTTTATGGAAACAGTACATATATTTTCATTTCCAAATATAAAACTATATTATATTTTAAATATTTTTTCAAACTATTCTCTCAGAAGCTTAAACTCTGAAAATTACCACTGTAAATTTTTATAGTAAAAATCGTAAGTTGTGTTGTTCATCAACTGCATGACTTAAAAGGCAAAAGTGTCACTTTTGTGACTTTAAAGGTGGAATCACAACATCTGAGATGCAGAAAACTCAACATACAAGTGAATTCTCATTGACTGAATAGTTATTTGATTGGAGTAGTTCATGTTTCCTTCTGAGATGAGTGCATGATTACTAACCATATGTAGTTTGTAGTAGGTTAAGTTTACCCCCAGCCTCACCTGTCTCCACTGGTGCTGGGATGAAGTTCACCTGAGAAAAAATGTTTTGTTTATAAATATTATATATATAATAATTATTATATCTTACATTATATATGATATATTTAATTTTTTTAAACCTGAAACTCTACTAGTGTGTTTTAGGTTGGATCAAAATGTCACACAGTTGATTTTGTCTCTCTCCTCCTCTCTCCTTCTCCATCTTGTTCCTTAAAGGACTTGAGACAACTGATGGGAAATACTGGGATGTGAATAAAAGTCTCATTGCCAGATGAGGTAATGAGCTAGAAGTTCTCTAGGGCTCTTTTTTCAATGCAGATTTTGGGAAACATAAGGTCTCAAGCTACTTGGATGTTATAGTAATTTCTGACTACATTCGGTCTTGACCAAAATGTGTCATTGTTCCACCATCTTTCTGACATGATATGGGACTGGAGAATTTTAGTGAACTGCTAGTATTGAGATAGATGCAACCTGTTCTCAGGTTGAAGGAACTTTGGACCAGAGGCAGTGACTTACTGAGAATGCAGAGAACAAATAACACTATTCAAGGAGATAAAACGTTTTGCGATCTGCCAACCAGGAAAGCTGCTTTCTCAAAGTGGGAAAATCCATCAACTATAATGAAGAGCCTTGCTAATGTGTAAGTATTACTGTTAGGAGTTTGGCCCTAGTGGGTCAGTTAGTGGATCCATTTCCACACTGTGTAAATGTGTAAGTCCCTGATTTATGCATGAAGGAATTCACAGAAAGAAATCCTCTGTTTTACAGAGGAAATGAGCTTTCATTTCCTTTCTTATTCATAGCTTACCTTGGGGTGTGATAAGAAGATTTAGCCCTGGGCAGAGTATTCCTCTGAAGTTCATTCATTCTGTGCTATGACTAATAGCTTTTTCTCATAACCACATCAAGAATTGATACTGCTTTAGGAAACAGCATTCCACATCTCTAGTGAACTGCTTATCTTTCTTGAAGCAGAGTGAATTGCTCTTATTGTCTTTTTTATGTATTTTCTGATGTAATAGAGGCGCTAAAGCTATTGACTGCTTTAGACTGTCTGATGGATACTGAGGACCATTGAACAGCGTGCTGTGCAGAACAACTGAATCAGACTCTGAGCGCACCAAAGTTCAGTGGGCAAGCCTATTTTGCCATCCTCCCTGAGATATCATACTGAAATTTTGCAAGCAGAAGTGATGCATTTATATGTACAGAGAACGCACTAACCCTGGTGTATCTGGAAGACTTTGGTTAGTTTTGAGCAAGGGAAAAACGATGGGGCTACGGAAATCAAAAAGATTTCAGAGACACTAACTTCATTACATTTCTTGCCCGCACGCTTGTTGTAAGAACAGGCTTTCTCCACAGCTGCTCTCTGTGAACTTCAGCTTGACCAGCTAGCCCTTTGAGTTCTAGCACTAATTCTTGTCTTAGTCCTAGAGCCACAGACCGTGAAGAGAGCATCGACTCCCGCATGAGGCCTAGACAGTTCAGACTCTGTGGCAAGGCCAAACAGAATTTGTAGGGCTCAGTGCAGAATGAAAATGATTGGCCTCTTGTTAAAAAAATTATTAATAATTTTATGAAGAATTCTTAGTAATGAGACAATAGAGCATTAAACCAAGCTTAGGACTCATGTAAGCATGCGGTGCTATGCAACTGCACCGGTTGCATGTCCGGGAAGCTGGCCTAGCTCATTGGTCTGGAAATACAGACAGAAAGGGATTTGCTTTCAGTTTACAGAGTTTAGGAAGCAATAATAGAATGGATACATTTTGTTTATGGCATCTCAGAATATTAAACTTTTTAAAAAAAATTTTTATAATGTTTTTATTTTATTTTTTGAGATAGAGAGAGACAGAGCATAAATGGGGGAGGGTCAGAGAGAGAGGGAGACACAGAATCTGAAGTAGGCTCCAGGCTCTGAGCTGTCAGCACAGAGCCCTATGTGGGGCTCGAACTCACGGACCACGAGATCATGACCTGAGCCGAAGTCGGATGCTCAACTGACTGAGCCACCCAGGCTCCCCTCAGAATATTAAACTTAAGGAAATGACTGAATTTCTAAAGTGGATGATGGTGATTTGCACTCCTTTGTGTAGTAGAAGCAAACTCTTGTTTTCTGAGAAGTTTCACAGGATAGATCGAATTATTTCTTATTTGTGCCAGCCTCCAGATCAGGCAGGGCCATGGAGGCATTGAGGCTCAGTTTGAGAATAGGTGATGTTCTCAAATTCCTGGAACTCACAAGACCTGAGCCTAAGTTGGACGCTCAACCGACTGAGCCACCCAGGCGCCCCTAGAGTGAAGATTCTTATTTATTTATTTATTTATTTATTTATTTATTTATTTATTTATTTAAGAGAGACCGAGCACAAGTGGGGGAGGGGCAGAGAGAGGGAGACACAGAATCCTAAGCAGGCTCCAGGCTCTGAGCTGTCCACACTGAGCCCGAAGTGGGGCTTGAACTAATGAACCAGCAGCTCATGACCTGAGCCCAAGTTGGATGCTTAACCAGCTGAGCCACCCAGACGTCCCTAGAGTGAAGATTCTCACAAAACTTAGAAGAGATGAGAAAACATTGCCTCACAAGATTTGGTGTGTGTCAGTGGTGGCACCCAGTGACTTCTCATGCTTAACTCACTAGAAACCATGTTTTAGTTACTCTTCTCACTAGTGATTAATTTTACACAGCCAGTCAGTTTTTAATGGGTGGACTGTGACAAAGGAGGAAAAAGCATTAACTTCTCTGAGGGAATGTTCTAGAGCCATTGAAAAGCTAGTAAAAGAATATTGCCCGGTTCTTTTTGCAGTAACACAAAGTTATATTAAGCAAAAAATAAAAACACAAAATAAATGATAAAAATTAAAACACAGCAGAGAAATTTCTTCTAAAGTTCCATAAGAAGAAAGTAGACCTTATCTTTTTAATGCAATAGTTACACATAGAATATTTGTTTCCAAACAAAATAATTCTAGAGACAATAGTCTATTTTCTTTCTTTTCCCCTTCATTTTCTATTTATCTAACAGTTAAAACACCTATTTATTTCTGATGAGAAAAAAATAGCTCATACAGGGATATGAAACTAACATTTATGGAATGACTCACTGTGTTAGACACCTTTGTATGTAGCATCTCTATTTTATGCAACTACCCAGTTTGTTCATTGTTGCACTTAGAGGTAAGGAAAATTTGGTTCAAACAGTAAACATTTTGCTACCGAATGTTGCTCAGAATAGTGATTCTGTAAGTTGTTCTGTGATAGTCGAATACTTGGGGAAACGCTTGATTTTATCAAGCATTAGGGAAGATGAGAAAACTTGGAGTATATAATTTTTCTTTGCCCTTTCCACTCTTCCTCCCCATGAGAGTTAGAAGGTTCTGTGGCCCTCAGTACTGACTGTAGGAAAAGCTGCTGTCAGAAATAATAAAGAAAATTGAATCAACTGTAGGAGCATAGACATCTGCAAGCTGGTGGGGATATACTTAGGGGACAGAAGATTTTCGTGGAATCCTTGAGATTTTACTATGTAAGCAGATATCAACGGGTAAATTTGCCTTTGTTTGCAAATATACTCAGAAGGATGTAATTTTAGGAATGTTTATTGGAAAAAACTGGACACTAAGTATTATTTTCAGTTTTCAAAGTTAACATTTTAATTTCCAAGATTTGAATCAGTTATCAAACTACAATTCTTTCAGTAAAATTAAAGTGCTTGTGTACTCTGTAAAATCTGAAAGATAGGACTATATTAGATTAGGTAAAAAACAGGATCACCATAATATAGAAGAAGGCTTCTTACCTGATACAGTCAGGACTGGTAATTGGTTAGTCACACCCAAAATTCATTGATGTAATTATATACCTCTTAAACATTTTATTTTAATTTAAAATATTAATGCATATTCATTGGATAATCTTATCTCTTTGGACAAGCATTTTCTTTGTGGATTCACTAACTAGAAAATCACTTTGTTTTCCTTAGATAAACCACACCCATAATGCATTATCTATGATTGACCATTTAGTTTGATTTCAAATGGAGCTAGAGTTAAGAGGAACTTGTGAAGAAATCTTAAGAGATGTAGAATCCTTGTAGACTTTTATGATTTTTCTCCAATTTTTTACAACTATTTTATCCACATGTAACTTGAGAGCTCTTATCAAACTCTCTGGATTTCAACTTAATTTTCTTAGAAAAAATAATTATTTTTTATTTTTTTAATATTTATATTTAAAATTTTTATATTTACATTTTATATTTTATATTATATTTATTTTTAAATTTTGTATTCATATTTAAAAATATTTTAATTAAGTTTTTTTGTGTATGTAGTAAAAAACATATTTGAACTTACAATAACAAGAGCAACAGACCTAAACAGGTTTGAGAACAAATACAGTTGACACTTGATAAGCAAACACAGCTAGTGGGAGCCGGTGTATGCAGGAGTATTGGGTTCCTGGCCACAGCCTTGCAGCATGCCATAGGTATGTCTGTGTCATCTTCCACGTTGAGACATTCAGGGAAGTGGGAATTCAAGCTCCTACCATTGAGCTAATCCAGTCTTAATTCCCTTCCCTTCTTCTTAGCCATGTAACATAAACAGGTTTGGGAACAAACTGTGGCAATCCATTAATAAGATTTAGTAATGTTAAAATTCAGTACTCAAAATGATTGTTTTCCCAAAAAGGTTTACTATTCATCTACACTGTCCATTTCAATTACCAACCCTGGTTGACATGTAGACATTTTAGTAGATTTGCTGAAGAAAGAAAGCACTACTTTAGCTATTATAGCCTGAAATGCTAATGAGCACAGCACAGTGGCACCTATCAGAAGCCAGGGAGGACCACTACTGAAAATCAGATATGGCTTTACTTCAGTTATATCAAATGCCAGTACATTTATGAATTTATTAGAGCAACTGGAGTGTGTTTCACAAAAGGGTTTACTTGCAGTATGGAGGTACCTGAGGGAAGTTAAAGGCTCTTAAGAAGAGTTTTTGACTTTCTACTATATGAGCTTCAGGGTAGTATAATAACAACTAAATTGGGACACAGAATGCCGAAGTAATGTGCCAAGACCATAAAGCCGGTCAGCTTAGGTGCCAGGTAGACCTCAGGCAATGCATTGCCAACCATCATGCCTCTACGTCCACTCCACAAGGCAAGCCAGGGGCTTTGGCATAAAGTATACTTGGGTTCAGAGCTTGGCTCTATGACTCAGTAGTTATGTAAACTTGGCAAATTAACTTATACTTTTGTTTCCTCTTTATGAACAGGGAGAGCATTAGTACTAATCTCACAGGATTTTTGGGCAAGGCTTATGTGAAGTGATGTCTATTTATCACAATACCTAGAATCTAATAAGAAATTAAAAATGGTAGGCTTTATTATTATTATTATTATTATTATTATTATTGTGGGGGACTTAAGAATTAGAAGATACATTACTAAGTCCAAGGAGCTTTTGATTTTAATTAGGGACTGAAACATATAAATAGGTGTAAATTAATGTAGAATCAGCAATAAAAGCATAAAGAAAAAAACTCCATAATTTGAAAATGCTCGAAGGAGTTACTGGTATAACTTTGATTTGCTTTCTTTCTGGGTTCGCTTTGGCTCAGTTAAAAGTGTACATGCAATATATACAAATATGGAATCATTATGTTGTCACTTGTAACTAATATAATGTTATAACTTAATTACATCCAAATTTTAAACATGTACATATGCTGTTTGTCCATACCTGCAGCAGTATGCTATTGATTTCACAAGAAGATCATTAATTCGAGATTTTTATATGTGGACTATCTAGCTTTTCATTTGCCCTGCTGTTACAATCTGTTCAGATTAGCAACCAGTTTCATGTGTTTTTTGCTATGCATCATTTTTAGCTCTTTCATTCAGCACCAATCTAAAATCAGCATAGTATTAAGACACTCTCAATTACAGTAGATCTTTTCCAGTGATTGGCACATTTCAAATTTTTATGTAAACTGCTCCCCCACCCCCCGCCCCTCCAAGCCCTCCAACAATTGCACAGCTGCTAAGTAAAAGAATTCCAGAGAAGGAAAGATGAATGCCAGTGTCTTAAAGAGAAGATATGTTGCTAATTTGTTTCACTAATTGGTGCTACTTTGGGAGTTGGCTTTGTCACGCACTTCCACTTCGATAAGAGCCCCTCGTCAGCTTCAGAATTCTTTATCTGAAGGTCACTTTTCTAAGCTGTCAATGTCAGTTGCCTTGCTTAGTTGACTGAAACAATCAGATTACACAGACTTAATGACTAAACTTGTTTATGTTATGGCTATAACCAGTGAACTAATAATTCTTAGTTTTCTGTCTGTGCTTCAACTATAAATTTACTGGTGCCATGTATTTAAAAATAAGAAAGACTAAGGAAACTAGAACACATGGAAAAGTTTTCTTTAGCCCATAAAATAATAAACCCTTATGAATTCATGTTTCATTTTTCAAGTAACTAATTCATCACAGTAAATAATAGGAGTCTTTAAAGTGGCTTCTTATGTGTAGTAGAAGACGCAGAGTGTTTTCTATGTAATCATTTTAGCTACTTTCTTTCCATTTATGTAATATGTACTCATATTTATTCTGCATTGCAGTCTCAGAGTTTTTCAGTTTACTTTAGAGCCCCTTAGACAGGATCAGTTTTTAGAGTAGATGCAGATTAAAATAACCGCCAATAGCCCATTGCTTATAGTGCCATCTTGTGGCCTTGATCCATTACTGTGCCATTAGCAATAACTGCAGGCCCAGTTGGGGCCAAATGTATCCCTAGTGCATATAGGGATTATGTTATTTTCAGTTAACTACTTGTCTTTGAGGTAAAGACAAACCATAGTTAAAGTGAGAATTGACTATCATTGAAGACAAATTAAAAATAAAAACAGGGGCAGCTGGATGGCTCAGTCGGGTGAGTGTCCAAATTCGGCTCAGGTCATGATCTCACAGTTTGTGGGTTTGAGCCTGGCGTCGGGCTCTGTGCTGACAGCTCAGAGCCTGGAGCCTGCTTGGGATTCTGTGTCTCCCTCACTCTCTGCACCTCCCCAGCTCACACTCTGTCTCTCTCTCAAAAATAAAATAAACATTAAAAAATTATTTTAAAAAATTAAAACAAATAATCTCTGAATTATTTGATGGAATCAAAGGGAAAGTGATTTGCTGTATGAAGTTTTGATTGATAATTTCATTTTCATGATCACTTGCATGGTACAAATAGAGGTACGTCTACACTTGGATTCTTTCATCTTTTTTTGTCAGGGGCACTATTAATTTATGTTTGGCTAGTACTTTTTAGAGGGCAAAAACTTTTGGTACTTGAAATTTCATCTTGTTAAATTGTAATATAATTAACTAATTTCTCTTCTCTATTTGCATTCTTCTCTTCACATTGGCATATGAATCTTTTTTTCTCTGCTACACATTCTGTGAGAGGAAGTCATTGATACATTTGAATGAATGTGGATCAATATGGGCCTGAATAAAAAAATAAAGGTGCTATATGTTCTACTAGCCTTCACTGTGTCCTCAAATATTCCTATTTTTATTTCTTTTGTTGCCTAGTTGGAACCTTTTATAGGTGTACCCATAACTGCCATGTTAGGAGATCAAACGTTCATAGTACATTCTAGTTTGGGGCAAAAATAGGTATCATTTTGTAAAGCACATGAAGAGGTAGAGGTGAATGTGTAGTGTTTGGGTATTATTTTTCATGATGAAAATGGTCTTAGAATGAGGGTTATGGCAGAGAAAACTGCACCACAAAAAGTCCATATTAAAGAGGAAAAAAAAAGAAATTGGTTGAAAAGAATTCATTTTGATTAATAAGTATGTAATTTATACTCATTTAAATTCTACTGAAGAGCGATTCTCTTCCAGTTGTGATGAGCATAATTGAGGTTGTTATATGATTAACAAATGGTTCAGAACAGGAGTACATGCCCTTTTCCTGTGGGATATACTTTTGCAGGCCTAGCTGCGGACGCCTGTGGCAATTTTCCTTTCCTCAAGACCAGGAAATCATAGGATGACAGAGCAGTCAACACCCAGTTATTCCAGATTCAGCTAAGAGCAGGAAACTCACTTCTTTATATCAAAGTCACTACATAAAAAAAACAAAAAACAAAAAACAAAAACAAAAAAAAAACAACAAGTATTCCTTACTTTAAAAAGAAAAAGAAACAGAAAATGAATCACTAGAGAAGGATATTCTACAATTTTAAAGTACTTTATTTACTAACCTATTTCTTGCAAAATATCTCTAGCAAAATATCTGTAAATAATTGTTATGGATTGGTAGTCTTTTCAAAAGATTAAGTTAAATTCCTAACCTCCAGTACCTTAGGATGTGATCTTATTTGGAAATAGGGTCTTCACAGATGTAATCAGTTTAAAATGAGATCATTAGGGTGGACCCTAATCCAATATGACTGGTGTCCTTATAAAAAGGGGAAATTTGTACACAGAAACAGACATGCCCAGAGGAAAGACTATGTGAAGAGACACAGGGAAAATGCTATGTGAAAACAAGAGCCATGTTGATATAAGTCAAAGAATGTCTGGGGCTCCTAGAAACTAGAAGACAAAAGATCCTTCCCTTATAGGTTTCACAGGGATATGGCCTTTCAAACACCTTGATTTTGGATTTCTAGCCTCCAGAACTGCGAGATAATACATTTCTGTTTTTCTAAGCCACCCAATTTGTGGTGCTTTCTTACAGCAGCCCTAGGAAACTAATGCACTCATAATATTGAACTAGTACTTACTGCATTGTCCTGTAAGCACTTTACAGGAATTGCTTTATTTACACCTAATAATAACCTTCAGATGTCTATTATTATCTTCCCAAGATGCTAACAGATAAAGATACTAACTTACTGAGGTTAAATGATTTGCCCAAGAGGATGGTTAATAAGTGAGTGAACTGGAATTTGAAGCCAGGTCGGTTTAACTCTAGAGTTTGACGTGTGTGCGTGTGCGTGTGCGTGTGTGTGTGTGTGTGTGTGTGTGTGTGTGTTCAGGAATCTGGTTCTCCTTACTGGGTTGTTTAGGGCTGCAGCCACTTTCACACCACCCTCATGTCTCGTCTAGAACCAGTCACCTCCATTTGTAACAGGATTATTCTTGGCATTCACTGACAACCCAACACTCTGCTTTCAAGGGCATGAGTAAGACGCCATTTCTCTGACAATAAAAGGTTGGTAATAGTCTCTTGTCTCTTTGTAATTTGAAATTTATAACCTTATTGGCCTCTTCTCCCACACCTCTCCATTTCTTTCCGCCTCTTTCCATCACCCAAATCAATGTAGTTTAATATGTGTAATGGAGTGAAAAATCTACATTGAGTCAATTTTCTGCTTCAAAAGAATTTCTTTAAAAAAATCCAACCAATGTCTTTGTCAAAGACTAAATATACCTGCATTGAACTGTGTATATCAGAGATACTCAAAACTGGGCTAACACTTAAAACCCAAAATGTCATCAGTGAAACTAATCCTGTCATTCTGAGAACAGAATTGTTTTTTGAAATATCAGAATGAGTACCTTTTTGGTTAATAATTATTTCTGTTACAGTTTAATTCCACTCATTGATCCAAAAGAAAACAAGAAATAAGTTTAATTTATAGCAGTGCCATGGACTGATGCAGTTAAAAAGGAATTCTAGTTAGACCAATAGTTAAGCAAAACAGACAGTTAATTACACCTTAGTCATATGATATCAAAGCTAAAGCCATCAAATTAGATTTCTATTAGCTCATTAGATATACAAAGAGAATTAGAAATCTCAGGTTATATTTGACTGTTAATCCCTAAAATTTCTCCTTGTCTGTATTGTCTCTTTGTATTGTCTGGTACTCTTATTGTTGACTTAGGGGGTCAACTTCCACTCAGTCTTCCACATTAAAGCTGTAGGTTTTAAAGTTTTGGACTCTAGCCCATAGCCACAATAGCCAGGGGAAGAGTTTTAAGGAGGCAGGGATCGTAGACATTGGGCTTAGGATGACTAAGAGACTTGATACTTAGAGTATCAGTATTTATTGGAGCAAATGTTTTTCCTGTTGTTTGATCAAATGGTCATCTAGGGAATATCCAGTCATGCACGAGTAATAAAGCTGTCAGAGGGATAAAAGTCACTAGATTCTATAAGATTGGTCAGCTGAATAGCAAGAAAACCCTACTGCTTGGTGGGTGTTGCATGCTCCAACAAACATTCATTGCTGGACACACAAACCATCCATTAGCGAGGCTTTAGGCAACTCACAAAACAGCAGCTATGCATGCTGAGTATTGAGCCGGCTATCTTACAACACTACAAGAATAGCAACCCTCTGCAGTATATTTCCTTTCACTTTTTCATTTCAAATGTTTTTTTTTTTTTTTTTTTTTTTTTTTTTTTTTCTCCTCTTTTCTCTAATGCAGTGTCTATAAAGTAGGGAGGAAGAGTCAGGACTCTTACATATTTGGAGAGCAGAACTCATACAGGTTCGGTGACTTGCCTAGGGCCCCATAGCTAGTAAATGGCTATAACGGTGAGGCTAGGTAGGAAAGCTCCAGAGTCACAGCAATGATTGTGCCCCCGCTGGTCCTTTCTGTGTTAGGAGGATTTCACAAAGCCCTGGATTTCCATCCTGCTATCTTGCCTGGCTACACTAAATTAAACTTAAACTAAATTAAACTAAATGGCTAAAACACAGAGCTGTCCTGAGTTGAGGAATGTCAGGTAGGGACATCCTTTATTGATTGGTCATCAACTATCTATAAAGAAAGAGAGGGGCACCTGGGTGGATTAGTCAGTTCAGTGTCTGACTTTGGCTCAGGTTAAATAGTTCATGGGTTTGAGCCCCGCCTCGGGCTCCGTGCTGACAGCTCTGAGCCTGGAGTCTACTTTGAATTCTGTGTCTCCCTCTCTTTCTGCACCTCCCCCTCTCATGCTCTGTCTCTCTCTGTGTCTCAAAAATGAATACATGTTAAGAAAAATTTTTTTAAATAGAAAATAAAAGAGAAAGGGTAGGAGGAAAAGAGACCGAGATTTTATAAATCTCATTATTTAAGGTCACCAGGATATTTCTCTTTTTGCCTATTAGTAAAATGGCAGGAAAAATGACAATAATGCCAGTCATTCAATTTATTTCAGAGCTGGTAGGTCACACTTGGACAATTCAAAGAGAAAATTCTAGAAAATAGGAACGTCTAAGAAAGGCCAAAAAAAAAAAAAATCAGTTGTAAAAGAGGCCATGTGACTATTGAGTAATAACTTTCCATTGTGGATTGCTGACACTAGGACCATCTACATGCTGAGATTCTCACAGGAAAGCAAGTAACATACATCACTTTGTTGCATGTCTTCCTAATTTATAATTTAGTTAAAAGCAATATTAGCAGTAGGATGTAAAAACTAAATCCATCAAAACCAGGTTTCCATCATAGCTGAACAGAGCTCTAAAGAGAGATTTAGGGGGCACCTGGGTGGCTCAGTCGGTTAAGCCTTGGACTCTTGATTTAGGCTCAGGTCATGATCTCGCAGTGGTGAGATTGAGCCCTGAGTCAGGCTTTGTGCTGAGCGAAGAGCCTGCTTGGGATTCCCTCTCTTTCCCCTCCCCTGCTTGCCTGCATGCTCTCTATCTCTCTCTTTCTCAAAGAGACAATTTAGGAATCTTAAGGTAAAAGCGGTAGGCAATGCCACTGAAATGGAAAAGATAATTTTAAAAATTGTTTGTAGACCAAGACTAGAAGGTGATTATGTAAAGAATTCTGATGCTGAAGGCATATGTAGAAAAAGAAGAGCCAAGAAAGGATGGTCTGAGAGATGGCAAGAGAACAAGGAGAGAAGGAAAGCAGAAAGAATCAAAGCTATCAGCTACTGCTCTGACATCAAGCACTGATGATTCAAAATATGCCTTGGGTTTTGGCAGAGAGGTAATACTCAACCTCAGGGAAAGCTTTCAGTGAAGTGGTGAGGAGACAGCCAAATTAAATTAGGGTGAAGAGAAAGTGGAAATGAATGGAGTGGCCACATCAGGGTAGAGCCATCTTTTAAAATGCTTGTTCCTGACAGGAAGGAAGAGAGAGAGGAGTGAAAAAGAAAAGCTGAATTGAAAGAAGACTATTTTATAATGGGGAAAAGTGAGCAAGGGGAAGGTGGGTGGGCAAAGGGTCCAGCATAGATGAGGAGGGACATCTCTGGGATAGAAGTAAGAAGTAAGGACCAGCATCACAGCAGGTAATTTTAGAGGTGAGAGCTCCTGCCAGATACTTTCTCTCTGACTGAGGAGCCAGTTATCACTGAACATGACTAAGGTAGAGGTTACTGAGGGCCTTACAGAGACAAGAAAAGCTTTGGATTGTTACTGTGGTCAGAGAGAGGGTACTCGGTGTATGTATTGTAATAGTTTGGATGACAGATGAGAAAAGCTTCAGCTCAGGCAGTGACAGGATAGAGCCAGAGAGGAGAAGATGGTTTAGGAGGACAGGTATCAGGTAGAGCAGACAGGTTCTGCGGGTCCATCAGATGTGCATACTGTGATTTGGAACACTCAAGGAGGGCCCAAAGGCAGTGGTTCTCAAACTTCAGGTCCTGACCCACTAGTTGGGCTGCAAAATCTATTGAGATTTGAACAGAGCATTTTTGTAAATGAATTAAAATGGAGCAAAAAAATATCAGAGTGCTTTGACCATAGTAAGGGGAAGTACTATTTTGTGACGTTTCAGTTATAAATGCCAATGCGTGCTGGGCTGCTGATAACTGGTCAATAAAGGATGTCCCTACCTGACATTCCTCAACTCAGGACAGCTCTGTGTTTTAGCCATTTAGTTTAATTTAGTTTAAGTTTAATTTAGTGTAGCCAGGCAAGATAGCAGGATGGAAATCCAGGGCTTTGTGAAATCCTCCTAACACAGAAAGGACCAGCGGGGGCACAATCATTGCTGTGACTCTGGAGCTTTCCTACCTAGCCTCACCGTTATAGCCATTTACTAGCTATGGGGCCCTAGGCAAGTCACCGAACCTGTATGAGTTCTGCTCTCCAAATATGTAAGAGTCCTGACTCTTCCTCCCTACTTTATAGACACTGCATTAGAGAAAAGAGGAGAAAAAAAAAAAAAAAAAAAAAAAAAAAACATTTGAAATGAAAAAGTGAAAGGAAATATACTGCAGAGGGTTGCTATTCTTGTAGTGTTGTAAGATAGCCGGCTCAATACTCAGCATGCATAGCTGCTGTTTTGTGAGTTGCCTAAAGCCTCGCTAATGGATGGTTTGTGTGTCCAGCAATGAATGTTTGTTGGAGCATGCAACACCCACCAAGCAGTAGGGTTTTCTTGCTATTCAGCTGACCAATCTTATAGAATCTAGTGACTTTTATCCCTCTGACAGCTTTATTACTCGTGCATGACTGGATATTCCCTAGATGACCATTTGATCAAACAACAGGAAAAACATTTGCTCCAATAAATACTGATACTCTAAGTATCAAGTCTCTTAGTCATCCTTTTAAATCTCCCTGAAGCAGCTGACAGGGTCTACCATCCCTGCCTGCTTGAAGCTCTTCCCTTGGCGGTCATGACTCCATGCTGTAAGGCTGCCTCAGTTTCCCTTGTACCTGCTGTGTCTCATCTCCTTTACTTGATCTTGCAGTGGTGTCCTCTCCAAAGGTGCTATCTTCTGCTCTGTCTTCTGTTTTTCACTTTATCCCTTTGGAATCTCATTAGAGCATTCTTACCCTCATGTTGAGTATAGGTCACTAAACTTCTTGAACCTGAAGCTCCAAGGTTCCACAGGTCATTTCTACTTGTATCTTTTGTTGGGGTCTCAAATGCTACATATTCTACACCAAATCCACTACCTTCCTGCACTGGTGCCCTGACTTTAGTCTTCCTTCTGAGTTGTCTGAGTTATTCAATGAAATCACCATTCTTTTAGCAACCAGGTTAGAGACCTTGCCATCATCCTTGGTTGTATGCCTCCCCTTAATTTCATGTCCAATATCCAATTGGTTGTAAAATTCTATCAGTTTTACTTACAAAAGACTTTGGGATCGGTAACCTTAAAAGTGATAGTTTAGGGATACCTGGGTAGCTTACTCAGTTTAGCATCTGACTCTTGGTTTCGGCTCAAGTCATGATCTCATGGTTTTGTGAGTTCAAGCCCCACGTTGGCCTCCACACTGAGTGTGTGTAGCCTGCTTGGGATTCTCTGTCACCCTCTCTCTTTGTCCCTACCCCACTCATGCTACCTCTCTCTCAAAATAAATAAATAAACTTAAAAAAATAAAAGTGATAGTTTATATCTCCACATTCTTGATTCTTGCTCTTTCTCTGGAGTACTCTTGCTGAGGTTAGGTTTTTACGGTCCTCATGTGACAGTCCTCACTCACTTCAAGTCTTTGACAACTCTCTATTGCTTCCAGCATAAAAAGCAAACTCTTTAGGATGGCATTTGAATCATTTCAGGATTGAGTCTCAACCAGTTCTTGAGTCTCATTTCTAAACACATAGCCCAAACATTGTTCACACTTAAGTCACACTGGAACTCTTGCCATTTACAGGATCCGCAATGCATCTTCCTATCTCCCGATCCTTTCTTTTTCCATTCCTTCAGTCCAGAATTCAGTTAAAGTCACTAACATTTATTAAAAATTTGAGATCAAATCTTTTTCATTATGTTTCCAGCAATTGGCAGAATGCCAGAAGTATCCTAGGTACTCAAGAAATATCTACTTTGAAACAAAATTAAAGAATTAAGAGGCTGCATGGTTATATGTATTTTCAATATCTATATTTTTCCTAGGAAACACAAAGTAGTGAAATAACCAGTTAAAGAAATCAAATCAGCATTCTTTACTACCCACCAGCATGAATTGTTATTCACTGGGGGGAGAATAGCTATTTACAAGATTGGTGCTGACATAAATAGTTGCAAACTACTCTAGTAGTCACTAAGATCTGATTGAATGTTTATAGTAATGAGCTTGCTTATAACTTTTCTCCACATGAGCTTTTATACATAGAGGACCCTCAAGTTTTAGTATCATATATTACAGGTAACATATCTGTTCCTTGCTCTCTGGTAGCAAAGATTCCCAATATAATGCACACAAAACACTGGGGCTTAAATCTATATCACAATTAACAATGAAATTATGGCTATGATACAAACACTAGAGAGTCTTTAATAGCTGAAAAGTTGTTTCATCCTATAAGAATTTACTTGACTGTGGATGAATAAAGTATTTCTACCTGAATAATTTGGTTTTTGAAACAGCTATATCCTGAAGCTTCAGTTTATTTAGCTTTGTATGTAATAATTCTTTTGACCTCAACCAGTCAGCATTGATTAGGAGAGCAGCAAACTTCTAAATCTTTTTCAGTTTGCTATAGAAAACACAATTTCTTTTTTAGAATAATTCCATGATACAGATTAAATTGTTGTCGATCAAAGTAAATCTACCAAATGAGAGAAATATTTGTCTTCTTAAGTGGGTTTGCCTGAGTGAATTATTTTATTGTTTTAAAAATCACAAGGACATTTCATTAGTATTGGTATAAAAGTAAACGTATACATTGATAAGCCTTGAATTTTTTTAGGAGACAAAATAATCTCTTACAGCTAAGCATTAGAACAAATGTGGTCTCTCTGCCTTTTTAGTCTGCAGTGGCAAGTCTAAGTGGGATGAGTCTAAATTAGCACCTTGTCTGACTCAATCACCACTATCCCATTTGAGAAGATGTGGTAGAGTGGTTGAAGACCATGGGCATGGCATCAGCCAGCCTGGGGTTTGAATCCTGGTTTCACCGTATAGTGATTCTGATGTTGAGCAAATGGCTTTGTTTCTCTCAGCCTCACTTTCCTCATCCATAAAATATGCATTCATTCATTCCAAAAATATTTATTGAGCAAGTATTATGTGCAAACTCATGTTCTAGGAATCTGGGAAATAATGGTGAACACAACAGGCAAAAATCTTGACCTTCATTGAATTTACTTGTAGTAAGACAGTCATAACAGTGAGAATTAGCTGATACAATGCAAGTATACTGCTAAGCACAAAGCCCAACACCTAATGTATCTAGTAAGCTGGGGAAAGTGACTGGTCTGGTTTGGCAGGCATTCAGAAGAGGTGCTGGAATGGTGTGTTTAGCCTGGAGAGAGGGTGGGTTGGGATCAGGTTGTAGAGGCTGAGGTTTATTGAACACTTGCTCTCTGTCGGACCCTGTGCTAGGTGCTTCTAACTTAAAACAATCCTGAGGCAGGTACTTCCCTCGCACCTAACCAGTATGAAGGGATAGGGCTGCATGGTGGAGGCCATTGGAAACCTCTGAAGCTTGGATTGCAGAATGGCTCCCGTTTCCAACCAGCCCCCCGTCCTATCAATAAGTTGTATTTGTGGCTGGCTAGATAGTCTCTTGAAAGTTACCCTATGCTTGTGCTTTTTAGTAAGAGCTATTTTAAATATCATATTTCTGAAAACAGATTTTGAGAGAGGAGCAGAGAAAAGGGCAATAAGGCATTAGATATTTCTCTGGACCCACTCTCTTACCTTGGAGGTAGACAAGGGGAGATGGACACTTTGGGTAGCTGGACTGTGGTCTGAGTGGGCCTCTTAACTTCACTCAACTCGAGCTCATCTTTCAAAGTTGGGGAAATAACTTCCTTTCTTTGGGATCAATTTTCATATTTGAAAGAGTTGTACTGGAGGATTTTCAAGATCTGTTCCTATTCTGACATTTCATGATTCTCCATGCAGGAGGAGGTAGGTCACTATATAATAATATGTATTTGTGGACATTTGGAATGCAAGGTTACAGCTGCACATGCCCATGCACATTTCCTGTTGGTTCCCCTCCATATAGAGCTTATCCTGAAATGGCAGAAATAGTGAGTGGCGTGGCCAGGGAACAATTGATGAAATTGAACAGGAACCCTTATAAATTTAGCAGAAGATTATTTGATAATTTCAAGGCAGTAGATTTTACTTTATTCTTTTGTATTTGAGATAATTAAAGGGCATAGATACAGAAAGCTGGTTGTTAAATTTTATTTATTTTTCCCACATAAGGCATAGGGAACTGGAATAATTCCCAAGACCCTGAGACAGTTTCTCTATTTAGTTTTTAAAATTCCTGTAAGCAGCTTTTTTCTTTTTGAAAACTAAAACCTTGCCCCTTGGGAAGTAACAGTTCAAAACTTAAAAAAAAAAAAAAAATAGATACAATATTAACTAAATCTCCATTCAAATCTGAAAATTTCTGGGATTTTATTTTTCAGCCTTTTCTCTCCCTTGCATCTATTTGTGTTTATTTTTATGATAAAGCACACCCTAGTTTATCTAGTAAATATGTTTCTAAAATAGGAATCAAACCGTATTTAAGATGTAGTAAGGATTTGCTGCTTAAATAGCTTCTATTGTAAATTTATTTTGCACTGTAAGCTATTTGACCTTAATTTATCTTTGATGTATGCTTGGATTTTTATCTATTAGGTCTGTCTAAATCAAGGCACATCAATTAACCATTGGATCTATTCCTGTTTATTGCTCTCATAAAATCTGGAGCTATCAGTTTAAAATTTTAAAATCCAGAATCTCCTGTGGTTAGCATAAGTTACTACTAACAGCAATGTAGAGTTTTTCTTTATTTACAATGTATTTTATATCCAAGATAGTGTACTAGATATACATATAAATTCTGTATATAATTAAATGGCCTCGTTAAGTTTAACTGAAGGATTGAGTATCTTCATTTTACTGATTGTATATCTACAAGCTATGACTAGAGGGTATTGATATATTTGTGGTCATTTACTCACTGAACAAATATTTAATGCCTACCATGTGCCAGACACTGGGCTAAAAACACTAGGGAATGTAAAGTATAATAAATGATCTCCATTAGGAACTCACAATTTATTAGGGCAAATAGATATAAACACATAAAGAGTTACATGATATGAGACAAATTTCAACATGAGACAACAGCATAAAGTAGCATCTCCCAAATTGTGTTATGTGAGATAATTTTAGGTAGCAGACACAGACAAACATTTTTTACATTAATGGTTATATTTTTATTGTATATCTATTTACAATTATCTTCAATTTATGTAAAGTGTTATTGGCTTTCCATTATGGTTATGATCTAAAATATCCTATAAAATTAAATATATTGAGTAAAAATATGGCAGTTTGTTTTAAGAAAATGTTGCAGATGAAAACATAACAGGTGGGTATGGAAAAATAGTGAAGGATACATGAATACTGAGATTTGGGAGACTGGTAACAGAAATGTGTACAGTGATTTTGTAACAAGGTGTATTAGCATCAATGCGGCCCATGTCCTGGAGGGAGGCAAGGTCCCCACAGGCTGGAGGGGAATGAAGGCATCTGGGAGAAGGAAGGATTTAAGACTGGATAGAGAAGAGGGAGAACAGGGTCAAGGCTCTCACAGTGATAAAAGAACATAGAGGCCAGAATTCACATTATACTGCGGGGCAGGGAAAGAGTGGAGTTGCTGTGTAGGGGAGGATGGGATGTGAGTCTAAAAATGAGGGCTGGATGGAAGAAGATGGTACAGGGCGTTGAAATGTTCTGCTGAGAAATGTAGACTGTACTTGCTGCTTATATGTAAGGGGAAGCATTTTGTTCCACGTGGAGCCAGCATCCAGGAGGGATGATCAAGAAGGTTCTGAAAAGCCTTCTGGATCACATATATATCTCCCAGCATGAGATTCTCAGCATTGTCTTTACTGAAGGATTTGCTGTCCAGGGTTAATGTCTCCTTTACCAATGATTATGGTTCTATAGCAATCAGTAGCTTGAAAAGCCTCTAGTCAGAAGGCAACATTAAGATATGGATCCATTTAAAGGTAGAATGGCATCAAAATATGGAATGCTGGGCAGCCCAAGATAGCTTTATCTCAGTATTTTTGCTTAGGGCTGACCTGTCTTCTCTTTGTAGCAGTGTGGTACAGGTAAAAGAGTTGGAAAAGCATGTTACTGGATTTACCATTATGTGTTTCCTTCTTTTCTTTTACACTTGGCAGCTTTTCTGTTTTAGACAGTTATACATAACTATGGCACATCTCAAGTTCTCCTTTACATAATTTCCTTTAGTTCTCTCAGGTGATTTTACTTTGGAGAAGGCTTTGAGTTCATTTTCAACAACCTGAAAATTCTCGTAAGTTTATTCTATAGTATATTTAATAAAAACTTAGCTTTAAAAAATAAGCATGAAATGACTCTAATGTTTTGTAATGAAATTCAACTTGGGGACAAATTCATAAATAATGAAAACCATTACTAAATTTGCTATTCTCTTGAAGTTTTTTTCATTCCAAATGAGTTCCAAAAGGGTATCTTTAGCTTCTTATATACCACTTTGGTATCAAAGTGGAGCTATTTGCAAATTGTTTTCTGTCCTCTAGGGTGGGTGAGAAGGAGAACTTTGGGTTCTAATCTTCAACTACAGCAAATCTGCTTTAACTTATTTTTTATATCTGTTCTCTACTTTGAAAGTGTAAAATAAAGATGAAAAAGCTAATGAAAACTATAAGCTCTGGGGTACTTCTCCAGTGGTCCAGAGATCAAAGCAGTAATGACAGTAATTGCTCATTACCCCTGTCAGGAGGTGTTGGGATAATTACTAAACCTTTTGTGATATAAGATAAGCAAGGCCGTCACTCTTTGGTGGGGGTCAAGAATTGGCTACTTAGAAAAAGAAGAGAGTTTTGACTCAATTACTCTATTCAAAGTATGTTACCATCATCAGTTATAATGATTTATTCTAATCATAAACATCAATTAGTATTCCTAATACCTGAAAACTTAAAGGCATTATAACTAAGTACAATTTAGAGAAATAAAATATATATTTAACCTTCTTGTCAATACTTGATAAACTTGTATCTTTACTTCTACCTACCTAAATCCAACTACCTACTTGATTTGACTCTTGGATATCTAACTGATACATCACTTGATCTTAGCCAAAAGGCTGAGAAGCGATTCTAATTGATACATCAAATTTAATATGGCCCAAACCAAAATTTTGATTCTCTTTACAACCTATTTCTCTCTAAGTCTTCCCTATTTCAATAAATGACTCTACCATCCAGCTAGTTATTCAACCCCTAAACCTCCTTCTCACTGCTCAAATTCAGTCAATCTGTAGGCAAGTCCTGTTGGCTCAAAACAACCCATCTCTTCTTTCTCTCCATCTTTACAGTTACCATCCTGGTCCTGATCCAAGCCACCATCGTTTTTCACCCAGAGTACTGAGATGGCTTCGTAGCAGGTCCTCCTGATCTGCTAATGCTGCATAGCAATCTATTATCCATACAGTAGCCAAAGAGATCAGTTAAAAATGTGTATCAGGTCATGGCACCCTTCTAGGAAAATCCTTTGTCTTCTCACTCTATCCAGATTCTCAGCTGTGGCTTACAAGGTCATATACAATCTGGGTCCAGTCTTCCTTTTGAGATGCTTCTACTGCTGCCCTCCATGTTCAATACTCTCCAGGGGCGCCTGGGTGGCGCAGTCGGTTAAGCGTCCGACTTCAGCCAGGTCACGATCTCGCGGTCCGTGAGTTCGAGCCCCGCGTCAGGCTCTGGGCTGATGGCTCGGAGCCTGGAGCCTGTTTCCGATTCTGTGTCTCCCTCTCTCTCTGCCCCTCCCCCGTTCATGCTCTGTCTCTCTCTGTCCCAAAAATAAAAAAAATAATAAAAAACGTTGAAAAAAAAAAAATTAAAAAAAAAAAATACTCTCCAATCACAGGGATTTTTCTTTTCCTGGCCCATGCCAACCTCATTCCAAATCCAGGAGGATATTACACCTCCTCATCCCTCTTCTTGAGAACCTCAGTCTCCTGATCAGCTTCTTGTCACTTAGATGCCCCTTCCATTATATTAGTTTCACACTCTCAAGTCACTCTTACCAGGGAACAAAAAATTATTTCATTCACTTCGCTATTTGTTTATTGTCTGTCTCTACCTCCTCTCTTCTGGAATATAAGCTACATGAGAACAGCAAACTTATCTTCATAGGAGCCACTCATTCCCAGTAAATAGCACAGGGTCTGGAACATAATAGAGACTCAATAAATTTTGTTCAGTTAGCCAGTTTATGAATTCAGTATTTTTCCTTCCTTTCATTTAGTAAATTTAAGGAGAGAAACTTTTAGCTCTTTCTCTGAGATTCTGTTTGCCCTTACTATTGCATCAGTTTCTATTTAACTGTAGAATGAAATTATATGGAAACGGGAAAAATACAGCTCTTTGTTCTCCTAAACCCAGCTTTGAGAGTTGCTCAGTTGGGGGAATTATGTCCTTTCCTAATGGCTTGATTCTGTTGAAATTCACCAGAGGTTTGAACATTTCTCCTTTGGTAGCTGTTCTTTCCACTTCTTTCATGAGACAGAAATCAGAAGAGGGAGATTAATCATTCCCAGTGTGTACAAGAATGGTATTCATGGTTGCCTCTTTAAAATTACAAGGGAATCATTTACCCCTCTCAACCTTATCTTCCTTCTCTTGTAGAAAGATTTGTTAGTCTGACTTTTCTCTCCACATCCAAAATAAGATATATTTATTCAACAATTAGGTAAAGTTGCACAAAAATTTAAAGTAAATAAAGATAGAATGATAGTAGTTTCAAAGAGGGCTTAGGTTGATTTGGGGATGCCTTTGTGCTGCACACTTCCACTCCTCCTTCCATTTAACCAAACCTATTAACCAAGCCCTTGCATGTATTACCAGGGGGAAAAAAAGCATACTGTAATACTGTATGTACTGTAGGCTTCTAATTACTATTAAAATGCATTGAAGAGAGTAGTGATGGGTATTGAAGAGGGCATCTTTTGGGATGAGCACTGGGTGTTGTATGGAAACCAATCTGACAATAAATTTCATATATTAAAAAAATAAAAAATAAAATAAAATGCGTTGAAAAAAACAGGAAGGGAAAACTACAATACACAGGTCCTCAATAAATAGTTTTGGGATTATGGATATTTTTGTTTTCTTTGTATCTTTTAGTATTTTCTAAGTTTTAATATAACACGTATTACTTTTGGTTATTATTTTTATTACTCTCATAATCAGAAAAAAAGAATATTCTTTAAAAGAGAGATTATTGGAGCTAAAACCCCCAGGTGGGCTGTGAGCACCCAGGCCTCTGGTCACGTGACCTCTCTGTGTATGTCACTGAGCTTCCAAATCTTATCGCTAACAACCTGGAGGATCACGCAGCTCAGTGGGCTTTGTGTTATTTTTCTGGCTCAGGAAAGCTGGTTTCAGTGTCATACCTGTTTTGAAGTATAATTCTTTTCCAGACAAAACTGGTATAAAAACCACATTGTACTACATAATGGAATTTCATTTCTTCCTGAGCAACATCACCCAGGGGAAGTTTTTCTGTTTTGTTTTGTTTTGTTGTTGTTTTTAGGATTAAAAAAAATTACTTCCACTGAATTGACGATATTTGGCTCCATGAAAGGAAACAGTATTGAATTTAACAGTTTTAACAATTGGAGATCTGAGACCATTGAAAATAAAGAATTAAGTTTGCCATCTTCTTTTATCCTTTTTTTTGGGGGGGGGGGGACAAATAGCATATGTTACATACAATATTGGGTTTTCAAGAAAGGAGGAAATATTTGTACATTTATGTTTTTAGGTGCTAGGAAAAGCTGGTGAGGTTGATGACATACTTCCAAGTACCTTGCTCCTTCAGATCTGATGTATGAAACAGCAGCTTGTTAGAAAGAAATGCAGACTCTTAGGCCCAGCGCAGCCCTACTGAATGAGAACCTACAGTTTAACAGATCCCCAGGCCATTCTTACACACAGGAATTGACAAGCATCTTCGTATACCTGGGGGTTTCCAGGTCCAGATTGCTTCATTTACTGCCCTTCCTCCTTCTCTTCTCCCCAACCCCTGCCTCATAGAGAAGACTGTAAAGCAGGAGTTCTTAAGCAGGGGTCTGTAGATTCTTATGAAGAGTTGTAGGGGAAGAAAGGAAGGAAGGAAGGAAGGAAGGAAGGAAGGAAGGAAGGAAGAAAGAAAGAAAGAAAAAGTTGTAGGTGGTTATTTGTGAACCCACTGAAATTCCACATAAAAATTATGTGTGAATATGCATATTCAGCTTTCATTAAATGCCCATGAATTAAAAAAAAAAAAAAAAAAAGCCAACCATGTAGATACCATGCTCTGCCCTGAAAGGTGGAGGAGAATTACAGAATTATTATCCTTTCCTGGGAAAAACCTAGGAGAAAACACCAATAAGTCTTTCCTATTGTTTTAATAAAAAGAACCAAACTGAGCAGAGAGTTGATTGCAGAGATGAGAAATTTTTGGAAGCAGCTTCCTAGTTCCCCAAAACTGAATTCCACTCCACTGGTCTTGATGTGTTTAGGTTCAGAGAAAATTGCCTGTTTGGTTCCCACAGGTCCTGCATACTTTAAGGTAATTAGAGAAGATAAACTTTTTCCATGTATGAATTGTGTTCCTTAATTCTATCTTTTTGATTATTTCAAATTCCTAGGTCAGTGCTCCTTAGCCCTAGCTGCATATTAGATTCATCCCACGCTAGACCAATTGTATCAGAATTTCACAACCTCTGTCTGGAGTGAGAACCAGGCTTACTGGGTTTTGTTTTTGTTTATTTCTTCATTTTGTTTTAATTCTTTTTGGATAGTTTTATTCATTTATTTATTTATTTATTTATTTTAGTGTTTACTTATTTATTTTAAGAGAGAGAGAGAGTGCACAAGCAGGGGAGGGGCAGAGAGAGGGAGAGAATATTCTAAACAGTCTTCGTGCTGTCAGTGCAGAGCCCCAAGCAAGGCTGGATCTCACAAACCATGTGCTCATGACCTGAGCCAAAATCGAGAGTTGGATGCTTAACCAACTGAGCCACCCAGGTGCCTCTGAAGTCCCTTTTTCTATTGGAATATCATTATATATGTGTCCTCTATGCTATCTTCCTCCATCATGTCAAACAGAGGCTGATGTGTAAAGAAGTTGTTCAGATCTGGAAATGATTTCAAGAACTATCGCATCTTCCAGTTTTTATCTGTTGCTCTAATTACCAATCCATCTCAGAAAAGTTTCCTGAGTTTTTATATTATAAATGATTTTCCAAATACAAAAGATCTGAAAGGGACCTCTCTCTTGGTCTCCTTTATGAGGCTCATTTTGAAAACTTAAGGACAAATAAGAATCCATAGGATTCAAGACTCCAAAGAGAAGAGGAAAGAGTATGTAGACTGAGCATAATTTACAGTCACTAGTAATGCCTTTCATCAAACAAAGAAAGTGAAATCTATGATAAAGTCCGCTTTATAAAGAATTCTCCTAATTCATATTCACAAATTGATGCAGAATTTTATATATTCACATTTTTCCATTTTGTATTTGAATCATTCCTAGCGCATTAGATTTTGCAGCCAGTCCCTTGAAAAATAGCCTAAGAGTTTACTTGTGTATTGTCCTTTTCTAAAGGAGATTTCTGGCAATGTGAGCACTCATCTTCTCATTTTGGGGATTTCCATGAGAATTAGTGGGATTTGTGTTCGGTTCCTATTTACCTCTCTGGAATGAATTCACCAAAGGTTAATTTAATCACAGTTTCCTTCAAGATCATGAGAATGCATTCTTCAGAATGATAAATTAGCTTTAACATCATTTGGGGGGGATGGGAATGGAATTACAGAATAATTTAAATGTGATGAAGATATTTTTGAAGTAGCAGCTTGCACTCAACACTAATGAAAAAAAATTGGAACTGTTTATTTTCCTAGTATTAATGCTTCAATGTTCTCTATAAATATTCAGAAGGATGTAATATAACTTGTATGATACTAACTTTTCTAACCTTTTCTAGCTAAGAGATTTCTCAGTTGTCTCCTAGTAAATATATATAAACAGTGATTTTCTGTTTGAAATGGAAAATGCATGTAGGTTATATTAATGCTTTTAATCTTTACAAAAGATTGCTTAATTGGAAGACCCTCAACAGGAGGCTTTGTGATAAAATTGCTCTTTTTCCTGATGTTCTTTGGCACTGAATTTTTTTTTCCTGGTGGAGGCTGCAGTTTTGTGACAGTTCACACCTTTGTCTGATATTTCCTTCTTCTCTGGCTTGCAAAAAAGAAGTCCCACATCTGAGTTCATGAATGATTTGCCCATTTTTTTTTTTTTAATTTATTTATTTTTTTTTTTTAATTTTATTTTTGGGACAGAGAGAGACAGAGCATGAACGGGGGAGGGGCAGAGAGAGAGGGAGACACAGAATCGGAAACAGGCTCCAGGCTCCGAGCCATCAGCCCAGAGCCTGACGCGGGGCTCGAACCCACGGACCGCGAGATCGTGACCTGGCTGAAGTCGGACGCTCAACCGACTGCGCCACCCAGGCGCCCCATGATTTGCCCATTTAAGTCATTTTGATAGACTTTGCTCTTTTTTTAAAAAAATTTTTTACATTTATTCATTTTTGAGAGAGAGAGAAAGAGAGAGACAGAGACAGAGTATAAGCAGGAGAGGGGCAGAGAGAGAGATACACACACAGAATCCAAAGCAGGCTCCAGGCTCTGAGCTGTCAGCACAGAGCCCAATGTGGGGCTCTACCTCACAAACTGCGAGATCATGACCTGAGCCAAAGTCGGACACTTAACCGACTGAGCCACCCAGGCACCCCGACTTCGCTCTTACTTTAAGCCAAACCAACATAATCAAGGACATTTACCAAAAGTTCAAAATATTTTTTTTCTCTTTTGGAGAAGACAAATGACTCCCTGGGTTGTGAAGGTTTCCTAGTTATTCTAATTCAGCCTGAGCGCATGAGTGCCTAAAATGTTCCAGGTTCTGTGCTAGGCATTCCAGGGTTAACAGTGAACGCCTGCCAGCGAATCACATATGAGGGGAGAATAGAACACAAATAACTGTGGTATAATGTTGTATGCATAATATGTAGGGTGAGACCACAGAGAGATGACAAAAATCTCTGAAAAAGTCAGAGAGGGCAGTTACAAGTGATAGAAACTGATTCAGGATCAAGCCAAAAGAGAAGAGACAGAGATCAAGTTATTAGAAAGAAATGCATTTCTGATGGATTAAAAGAGACAAGGGGGTGGAGAGCACGAAAGAACAGGCCTCAAAAAGAACCTAAATTAAAGAGTTCTGAGCTTCTAAGTGGAAGAAACTAAAGGACAGTTGCTAAAGGGAGTTGCTGAGGGATGAGTCAACTCCGGATATTTTCTGTCTCTGTGTCACTCCTCTCAAGATTTCCAAGAGATGAAGCATTATTTACAATGGCCAAATTATAGAAGCAGCACAAGTGTCCATTGATTGATGAATGGAGAAAGAAGATATGGTGTACATTTATGTATACATACAATGGACTATTACTCATATGGAATTTACCATAAAAAAGAATAAAATCTTGCCATTTGCAGTGACATGAATGGAACTAGAGAGTATAAAGCTAAGTGGAATAAGTCAGTCAGAGAAAGACAAATACCACATAATTTCACTTGTATGTGGAATTTAAAAAACAAAACAAGCAAAGAAAAAAGACAAACCGAAAAACAGACCCTTAACTCTTAGAGAACAAACTGATGGTTACCTGAAGGGAGGCAGGTGAGGAGGATGGGTGAAATAAGTGATGGGGATTAAGAGCACTCTTATCTTGAGCATTGAGTAATGTATAGAATTGTTGTATCACTATATTGTGCACCTGAAGCTAATATAACACTGTATGTTAACTATACTGGAATTAAAATTTAAAAACGTAATTTAAAACCCCCACGAATCTCAACAGTGCCACACACACAAAAAATTCCTAAGAGAATGAATGTCTAATTGGCCCAGTGCAGGCCAAGTGCCTATTCCTTAGCTGGGGCAGGACAAGACACTGATTGACAGCGCAGTCAAGGCTGTGTGCAATGGGAGAAGAGGAATTCCCAAAAGAAAATCAAGGTGCTGCTATTGAAAGAAGATGGGATAGATGCTGTTAAGCAAAATAACAGAGGTCTACTCCAGGAAGGGATATTTAATCCTTGGAGGAGTAAGATTCTCTTAGGTGGAAAATGGAGGAATGGTATTCTAAATAGAGGCCATAGAATAAACAAAGACAGAGTCATGGAAGAGGACCTTGTCGTATAATGACAAGAAATTTAGTATGGTGGAAATAAACTGTGTAATGAGGAAGTCTGAGTGTTAAGAAGTGACATGAAATAAGGAAAGATTTCCATAGGTCATGTGAAAAGGTTAGGACTCAATCCCATAGGTAATCATGTTTTATTATTAATTTTTTAAATAATTCAAATCCATAGAAAAATAGACAAAAGTATGGGTAGAGAATTGGCAGAAGAAGAAATTTAGATGACTAATATACGTATGAAAGAAAATATAAATTGACACTATTTTCTTCCTATTAAATTAACAAAGATTTCAAAATAATAAGTATACCTAGAGTTTGAGAGGGAGAGCTGGAATGGATACTATAGGTGAAAGTATAAATTGGAATAAGTGTAATTTTCCTAGATAAGGATTTGATAAAGTATATCAGATCCTTAAAATCCCCCCATTTTCTGCTCTAAAAATTCTGTTTCTAGGATTTTGCATTAAGGCAACATTAGATGCAAATATTAAGGTTTAACGACAACAGTGTTTTATAAAACCAAAAAACTGGGAATTTCCTAGATAATCAATACTAGAAAAGAATCATATAAATTATATATCCCAATTCAGACATTAGCCATGTTTTCAAAGAATTTATAGTAACACTGCAGGATGCTGATGATATATTAAGCAAAAAAGTAGTATATAGGGTGGCTCAGTCGGTTAAGCGTCAAATCCTTGATATCCACTTGGGTAATGATCTCATGAGAGATGGAGCCCAGCATCAGCCTCTGCCCTGAGCACAAAGCCTGCTTGGGATTCTCTCTCTCTCCCTCTCCCTCTGCCCCTCCCCCACTCATGCTCTTTCTCTCTAAAAAATTTAAAATAAATGTAAAAAAATAAAATGAAGACTTTTGAAGTGGAGATATATTTATAGAGGTGGTTGTATAAAAAGTCAAGCAATGCATGGATCTAATAAAACTTTGCTTATTGTCAGTATTTGACATAGAACCTTGAAAAGTAACTTCACATAAACAGGAATTCTTAGTGTGGTCATCTGCCTTGTCATTACCTCAAGTTAGAGGACACTCTGTCTTTCATAAAGATCAGTGATGAAGGTTGTTTCAGTTACACATTTGTGACAATTTGGGTATATTTTTCATATCCTCTAATCCAAAGTTTCTCCTGCCCTCAGGTAAAAAACTTTTTGCCTGTCTCTGTCTAAAGGTTGTGAGGAAGAGATGGGGCTCAATATTTATTTTAATCCTTTGTGTACTAGCAGCCTGCTTTTATTTTCCATACCATCTTCTGTCCTTTAAAGTCTAGGCTAATTCATGCCTTAGAACTGGCAAGGGAAGTCCCATCTTCTGAGCATTTCCTTGAGAACATCTGACAACATACCCTAAATACATGTAAGGAACAAACAAACAATACTAATTTCTAAATGTGTACAGGAGACCACTTAAAAATGGCTCTCAACAAATGGTGGTGGGAAACTGGATATTCACATGCAAAAAAATAAAGTTGGGCCCTTACGTTACATTGTATACCAAAATTAATTCAAAATGGAGTGAAGATCCAAACTATAAAGCTCTTTAGAAGAAAACATAGAAAAAGTCATGGCATTGGATTTGACAATGATTTCTTGGATAAGACACTAAAAGCACAGGCAGCAAAAGCAGAAATAGACAAATGGGACTACATCATACTTAAAAAAAAAAACATATGTGCATCAAGGACACAACCAACAGAGTGAAGAGGCAACCTACAGAATGGTAGAAAATATTTAAAAATCATAGATCTCATAACAGGTTAATACTAGAATATAGAAATAACTTTACAACTCAACAACAAAATAACCTGATTAAAAAATGGGCATACGACTTGAATAGACATTTCTCTGAAGATGACATATAAATGGCCAAGAAGCATATAAAAAGATGTTCAACATCCCTAATCATTAGAGAATTGCAAATCCAAACCACCATGAGATAAAACCTCATACCCACTAGGATGGCTACTATCAAAAACCAAACCAGACCAAAGCAAACAAAATCAAACCAGAAAATAACAAGTATTTGTGAAGATATGCAGAAACTGGAACTCTTGTGTATTGTTGTAGGATTGTAAAATGGTACAACCACTCTGGAAAACATTATGGTGATTCCTCAAAAATTTTTAAATAGGACTACTATATGATTCAGCATTTCCACACCTGGGTATATATCCAAAATAATCAAAAGCATAGTTTTGCAGAGATATGTGTACACCTGTTCACAGCAGCATTATCACAGTTAGCCAAGAAAGGGAAACAATCCAAACGTCCACCAACAAATGAATGGAAAAACAAAATGAAGATATACATGGAATATTATTCAACCTTAAAGAGGAAGGAAATCCTAACACATGCTACAACATAGATACACCTTGAAGACTTTTTAATTAGTGAAATAATCCAGTTACAAAAAGACAGTGTATGATTCCACTTATATGAAGTAACTAGAGTAGTCAGATTTCATAGAGACAGAAAGTAGAATGGTAGTTGCAAGCAGCTGGGGGTGGAGGGAGGAGGAAGAAAAGAGGGGTTGTTTAATGGAGTAGTTAATTTCAGTTTTGCAAGATGAAAAGATTCTGGAGATCTGTTTTACAACAAAGTGAATATGCTTTTAACAGTGCTGATCTATACAATTAAAAATGGTGAAGGTGGCATATTTTATGTGTGTGTTCTATGGTGCTTTTATTTATTTTTTTTTTTAATTTTTTTCAACGTTTTTTATTTATTTTTGGGACAGAGAGAGACAGAGCATGAACGGGGGAGGGGCAGAGAGAGAGGGAGACACAGAATCGGAAACAGGCTCCAGGCTCCGAGCCATCAGCCCAGAGCCGGACGCGGGGCTCGAACTCACGGACCGCGAGATCGTGACCTGGCTGAAGTCGGACGCTTAACCGACTGCGCCACCCAGGCGCCCCAGTGCTTTTAAAAATTATTATGGTCAGGTGGGGGCAGGTATAATATGATTCAGAGCACTCAGTGTTTTGGGGGAAAAAATCTGGCTTTCTCTCCCTGAAACATTCGAGGAAAAATTACCCTGAGGCTATAAAACACATGCATCAAGAAAAGTGTTCAAGGATTTTAGGAATTTAACTGGTGGGAGAATCCTTTGGTAGGAGGGTTAGAAAAACACATGGAGTTGGATCCGGTAGAATCTCACCGTTGCCCCTTACTAGATAGAAAGTTTGGGGGTGTGCCATGAAACATCATTCACTTTAGAATCTGCAGGGTGGAGGATTGACTCCCTGTGTGCTCTCATTAGAGATGCACAATGCAAGGTATGAGAAGTCCTGCCCAGCATTCTGGGCATTCTGTTTAATTCAGTGATTCCTAACTTGTCTGGCAGAACCCTTATTAATATCGCTCAGAAGACATTTTAGGGTAATTTCTTGATGATTATTATTTGCAAAGAGAATTGCTCATGTTTAAAAAATAATTTTTAATGTACCATAATGTGTACTATCTCAATGAAATTGATAATGGTATTAGCTACAAGCACAGCGGGCTAATAAGGCAAATGATTATAAATAGGACCTGCATCCTTCATTCAAGCAGCTGCTGAAGTCTCACCTCCTTTAGAAAGCTTTTTTGGAATAAATAAAATAGCATAAATTCCCAGGACCCCATTATGTCCTGATTATCGTTTCATGTACTTTTTCAAGTACAGTTCCAGTCTAACCAAGGTTGCTTTTTGGACCAGATGCTTTTGAGGAAACATAGCTTAACAATGAATAGGTGATTTCAGTTGATTCAGGTATTATTATGTCTCTGAAGAAAACACTAAATTGGAGAATATATTTTTAATATGTAGAAAAAAGATCTTTCTTTAAAAAAAAAAAAAACCCTGTTTTTATTACGGACAACTTAAAGCTTGTGCAGATTAGACAGAATGGTATAGTAATCGCAAGTGTTATTAACTACTCTTGGCCAATTTTACCTTTACACCATTCTCACCCAGCAACACTCATCCCCTCCTCCCATCTTATTCTGAGGCACACTTCTAACACCATTCAATTTTATCTATAAATATTTCAGTCATAGCTCTCTAAAGGAGAAAGATTCATTCTTTTAAAAAGCATAACAGTATCACTTACGAATTTCTTCTACTATTTAGTAGGTTGCCTTTTTGTTTTGCTGATGGCTTCCTTCACTGTGAAAAAGCTTTTTATTTTGGTGTAGTCTTGATAGTTTAATTTTGCTTTTGTTTTCATTGCGAAAGGAGACATACCTAGAAAAATGTGTCTATTGATGATATCAAAGAGATTATGGCCTATGTTTTCTTCTAGGAATTCTATGGTTTCAAGTCTCACATTTAAGTCTATCCATTTTGACTTTATTTTTGTGTATGGCATGAGAAAGTTGTCCAGTTTCATTCTTTGCTATGTGGCTGTCCAGTTTTCCCAGCACCATTTGTTGAAGAGACTGGTTTTTTTCCCAATTGTATATTTTTACCTCCTTTGTTGCGAATTAATTGACCATATGAGCATGGGTTTATTTCTGGGTTCTCTATCCTGTTCCATGGATCTATGTGTATGTTTTTGTGCCAGCATCATATTGTTTTGATTACTGCAGCTTTGTAGTATACCTTGAAATCTGGGATTGTGATACCTCTAGTTTTGTTCTTCTTTTTCTTAAAAAAATTTTTTTAAATGTTTATTTACTTTTGAGAGAGAGAGAGAGACAGAGTGTGAGCAAGAGAGGGGCAGAGAGAGAGGGAGACACAGAATCTGAGGCAGGATCCAGCCTCTGAGCTGTCAGCACAGAGCCCGATGCGGGACTCAAACCCACGAACTGTGAGATCATGACCTGAGCTGAAGTCAGACGCTCATCCAACTGAGCCACCCAGGCACCCCTCTTTTTCAAGATTGCTTTGGCTATTCAGGGTATTTTGTGGAGAAGATATTTGCAAATTCCATGTCTGATAAGGGGTAATAACCAAAATCAATAAAGAACTTACCAAAAATACCCCAAATAATCCTATTAAACATGAGCAGAAGACATGATTAGACATTTTTCCAAAGAAGACATACAGATGGTCAACAGATACATGAGGAAGTGCTCAACATCCCTCATCATCAGGGAAGTACAAATCAAAACCACAATGAGGTATCACTTCACATCTATCAGAATGTCTAAAATGAAAAACAGAACAAACAACAAGTGTTGGCAAAGATGTGGAGAAAAAGGAACTCTTGTGCACTGTTGGTGGGCATGCAAGCTGGTGCAGCCACTGTGGAATACAGGATGAAGGTTCTTCAAAAAATTAAAAATATAATTATCATATGAACCAGTAATTCCACGTCTGGTTATTTACCCAACCAAAATGGAAACACTAATTCGGAGAGATATATGCATCCTTATGTTATTGCAGCATTATTTACAATAGCCAAATTATGGAAGCAGCCCAAGCGTCCCATCAATAGATGAATGGATAAAGATGTGGTATATATATTCAATGGAGTATTACTTAGCCATACAACAGAATGAAATCTTGCCATTTATAACATATGGATGGAATTAGAGAGTGTAATGCTAAGGGAAATAAGTCAGTCAGAGAAGGACAAATACCATATGATTTCACTCGTGTGGAATTTAAGAAACAAAACAAATGAACAAAGAAAAGAAGAGACAAACAAAAACAACAGATTTGAACTATAGAGAACAACCTGATAGTTGCTGGAGGGAAAGTGGGTGGGAGAATGGGTGAAATAGGTGAAGGAGATTTAGAGTACACTTATCATGATGAGCACTGAGTAATGTATGGAATTATTGAATCATTATATTGTACACCTGAGATTAATATAACACTATATGTTAATTATACTTTAATAAATAAAAATAAAAAAACATAACATACTAATTATCATACTAAAAAATTAATAGTATTCATTTGCCTAAAAAAGTTTTTTACCAGTTCATTAATTTGTTCGAATTAAGGTCCACATATTATGATTGGCTGATATGTTTTTAAATGTTTTTCAAGTATGGATTCCCTCTCCATCTCCTTTTCCCTCTTATAGTTTTTTTGCTGAAGTGATGGCTAGGGTGACCAACTTGTCCTGGTTTGCCCATTACTTTCCCTATGTTAGCACTGAAAATCTTGTGTTCTGGGAAGTCCTTCAAGCTGGGATTATTTATTCTACAAAGTTCCCCACAATATGGATTTTACTGATTGCATCCCCATGACATGTTCCCTCTGTCCTCTCTATTTTTGTGAATTGGTAGTGTAGTGTTTTGATTAAATTCAGGTTCAGTCTTCCTTCCTTCCTTCCTCCTTTCCTTCCTTCCTTCGTCCATCCCTCCCTCCCTCCCTCCCTCCTTCCTTCCTTCCTTCCTTCCTTCCTTCCTTCCTTCCTTCCTTCCTTTGCAAGATTGCCCTTTTGGTTCCAGTGTCGAACATTTACATCAGGAGGTACATAATGTCTGGTTCTCTATCCTTTGTGATGTTAGCAGTTGTTGACAAACAATGTCTAGATTAGCAAAATGTCTTTAAAATTCCTTCCCTTCTCTTATTTCTTCCCCTGTTGCAGATGTTCTTGGTTGCATACTCTCTTAGACTCAGGCTGCCATACCAAATTTTTCGGACTGCATGCCTTAAAAGATAGAAATTTCTTTTCTCACAGTTCTGGAGGCTAGAAGTCTGACATCAAGATGGTGACAGGGTTTTTTCTTCTGGGGTTGCTTTCCTTGGTGTGTAAAAGGCCATCTTCTCCCTGCATCTCCTTATCGTCTTCCCTTTCTATTTGTCTGTGTCCTCATCTCTTCTTCTAAGGACACCAGTCATTGGATTAGAGCCCACCCATTGACCTCATTTTATGTTAATTACCTCTTTAAAGACTAAATATGGTTACTTTCTCAGGTATTGGGGGTTAGGACTTCAACATATAAATTTGGGGGGAACAAAATTTAGCCCATAGCACATACCAAATTCTGCTTATTTCTCTTTGTTCTTTCTAACAGTAATTCCCCTCTATGCCTGACTACCATGAGGTTCAGGGAAAGGAAGCTTCATCCTGAGCACAGGAGGGTGAATTATGATTGATCGAAGCCATATGTTGGTCCTATTTTCCTTGCCAGGGAATGATCTTAGCATGGTTATAACACGCCGTTCTGGCAGTGAGATGTGAGAGAGTCAGCTGGGAATCTTCTGACAAGGGTTTTCCTCACTGATTAAAAAGATGACACATGAGAAGAAACAGAGCTTCTTCTACTGAAACATGGGGGAAGCAGGCTGAACTGGCTAGTTGACAAAACATTTAAATTGACATGGAGGGCAGAGCACAAGGATGGAAGTCCTGGAAGAGACTGTGGAATCTGAATTAATCAACTCTGCTTCCTTGCTTTGTAATTTTTATGTGTGATGATAAATCTTCCCTTAGTTTAAAGGGCACTTTTAGCTTGGATTTCTTTTCCTGATTTTGCAGGCATCCTCAGTGACATGTCCCTGAATTGTCTCCCACACATTCAACCACTCCAGACCCGACTCATGTTACTCTTCACTCCTCCCCTCCAAACCTCCTCTTCCCTTTCTTTTCATCCTTATAGGGATTTTTTTTTTCCTTTCGACTCTAAATTTTCCAACCTTTCCAGTTACTCCTTCTCTCCTATTTCCCCCTATGGTTGTAGGCTAAAGAAAAAAACTGTGAATGCTAACAATTTGTAATTGTTGCCTGTCTTCACATATGTACTTTTCTCTTTTTCATTGCACCTAGTGATAATGCTAAAGTCCTTTGGGTGGTTGGGGTACTCTTCAGAAAAAAAATGTATAGTACTCTCTCTATTTCCTGGATGCACCCCTTATACCATGGGAGAGGTGAATCAGCTTCCTGTCTGTGCTAGACAGAATCTTCTCTTTGTCTTGGAGCTCAAGGCAAAGTTAAAGTGTTATTTTTGCTTGCTCCATTACAGCTTTTTGGAAAGAAAAGATGGAAAGTAACTTTAGATCTTTTTATAGGTAAATTTTATAAGAAAAGAGCCACACCTTCTTGCCAATTAAGTGTTTGCTTTATTATTTTTCTGTGTTTAGTCAATCATTTGTCTTTTATGTCTCTCTCAGGGTTGACTTCTATAACCAAGTGCATAAGAGGTAGGGTGACCGTATAACTTATCATCCAAATTGGGACACTTCTGCAAATCAAAGGAAATGGGTCCACAGGCATAAGCCAGATCTCCCAGGCCACCTGTGACGTACGTTCACTCCAATTAGAGTACTGTGAAGGCATTCACCACTTCCCTCTGTAGAAATGTGTAAAGAGATGCCTCACAAGTATTTTAGGGACATGAAAATTAGCGCTAACAGTCCCTCCAGAAGTCCAAACTCTCAGAAAGTTGCAGCTCCTAGGAATATCAGAGAGGTGTTCAAAATACAAAACAGTCTAATAAAGGTATTCCTTAATTTCAAAACCCTGGGCATAAATAAATAAATTTCCAACACTGCTAGGAATTTACCCAAGGGACACAGGAGTACTGATGCATAGGGGCACTTGTACCCCAATGTTTATAGCAACACTCTCAACAATAGCCGAATTATGCAAAGAGCCTAAATGTCCATCAACTGATGAATGGATAAAGAAATTGTGGTTTATATACACAATGGAGTACTATGTGGCAATGAGAAAGAATGAAATATGGCCCTTTGTAGCAACATGGATGGAACTGGAGAGTGTGATGCTAAGTGAAATAAGCCATACAGAGAAAGACAGATACCATATGGTTTCACTCTTATGTGGATCCTGAGAAACTTAACAGAAACTCATGGGGGAGGGGAAGGAAAAAAAAAAAAGAGGTTAGAGTGGGAGAGAGCCAAAGCATAAGAGACTGTTAAAAACTGAGAACAAACTGAGGGTTGATGGGGGGTGGGAGGGAGGAAAGGGTGGGTGATGGGTATTGAGGAGGGCACCTTTTGGGATGAGCACTGGGTGTTGTATGGAAACCAATTTGACAATAAACTTCATATATTGGAGAAAATAAAAATAAAAATAAATAAATAAATAAATTTCCAATCCAAGTCACTTTTCAAATATTCCCTAACCCCTGAGAGGGCACTTGAGATGGAACAACTTTGGGAACATGTTCTTGTCAGCATGTTTCCACAGTAGGGGAGATCTGTGAGCAGTAGAGAAATAAGGAGTGAGTTACAAAATGCTTTGTTTAGGTTGCACCAAGGGCACGTGGATGGCTTTCTGCTCCTGGCTTCAAACCACGGAGGTAGAGCGACAGTTTTTTTTCTAGAAACTTAACAAAAAACAGATCCAAGTGTCACTAGCAGAATGTGAAATGACAGGCTGTGGCTCTGACATTGTCACACAAATGCCAAAATACAACCAAGCTCAAAATAGACCAGCCTTAGAAAACATTAACAGTATGTTCTGGAAGAGCAAGGGAAAAACAACCGGTAAAAGAATATTCTTTATTATGGCTTGAGACTCACTAATATTTTTCAAACTTCAATCTGCCTAAGAAAATGTGCACTTGCCTTTTTTTCTGTCAAAACCTCACACTCCTCAAATGACACCCCATCCATCTTTATTCTGTGGTTTCCTATGATAGTAGGTTAAGATCCATACATGGATATCTACAGAAGAAACTGAATTGCCCAAAGCGTGCTAGGAGAAAATAAAAGAAAATTATATAAAGGTAAGACAACATATGGACAAGTATTTTACATTCCAAGACACAAAATGGAGAAGATTGATAGCTAATTAGGCATTTTGGTCTTTTTGACACCTGCTTGAGATTAGGGAGGTGGGACTGAGATACTTATTACTCCACTAAGCCGACGTTAATAGTCTTACTAAATGTCACATTTCTGGTAAGTGTTATGCTCAGGGCCGGAACTCAAACCCAGATCTTCTGGCTTTACATCTCCAGCTCATTCCATCAGCATGCCCCTGAACAGCGCCCCACCCCCTCCCGCCACCCCACCCCACAACAGATCTGCCTCTGGTTGCCCCTTCTTCTGGGGGTCTGAGGACCTGGCCTCAGGCTGGTAGGGGATGAGAGAGGGGCCCTGCCTTGAATGTGGAAAGAGGGGAGGAGCAGTTGGCTCAGGAGATCTCTTGGGTGCTGTCTGTTGATTTGTTGTGCTATGCCTGTGGACACATGCAACTGTGTACTTGCCATGGGCTCAGATGCCAGTTCGAAGTGATCCATTTTGGTGATACCAAAAGCAAAAGCATTACGTCGAAAATATCATACCTAGATCAATATAGTAAAACAGTGCCTCACAACACCATTCATTCACTACATCCGAGCTACTCTGGTGTTCTGAATCTGAGCACATTTGTAGCTGTTCTAGCCTATGATTGCCAACAATAGGGACTCCTGACCTCTAGCTGTCTAAGAAGTAAGTAGTGGTCGTAAGAGTTGGGGCAGTGGGAAGTGGTTGGTAAGAAGCAGAATCCATGAATAATTTAAATAATACAGAAAGACTCACAGAGACAACATGCTTAATTAACCAGAAGTCTACACAGATTAAACAAAACAAGATTTTAAAATGTCTTTTGGTGGGAATTTCATCAATATTCTTATCAGAAGACCTGATTTGCTCTTAAATATGTATGTGTGATGAATAAGACAATGAGAAACAAAGTTTTATTAATAATAGCAATTTTAGAGAAAGATGAAGATTTTAGCAGATGGTGCCCATCATCAGAAAAAATAACTAAAGGTGTTCCTGATGGTGAAGAGCATGGGAGTCAGGGGATTAGCCCATGGCTGACTATGAGTCCCACAGGGAGATGAGCCCTGCTAAGAAGCCACAGTGCAGGGCTCTCTTTGATGTTCAAGTTCTGGAACTTTTTCAGTTAAGTTTCATGGACCAATTAAGAATCCAGCCCTCTGTGGATCCTTACAAGGTCCCCATTGGTTCATGGATCCTCCTTAGGATTTAGGTCAAGTAATCAGAGGGACCAATGTTTGTGTTTTATTCAGTCTTCCCAAAGTGATTCTGGGCTTTGTATTGGTCGATGTGCCTGTAGAAGCTTCCCTATGAATACTTGTGGAATGAGATTTCCTACCCTTTCTACTCTTCTTTGCATCTCATTTCCAGGTAGAGAAAGGGTTGGACCCCAGAGTTTGGTAGTTATTCAGTATTCTACTTTTAACTTGATTGGTGCTTCTGCCTTTGACCTGGGCTTCCCTAGGACAGATACTGGGGCTCATGCCTGCTTTTTGTCTTTCCTGATCTGGTTTTAGTTCATTGACTACTCACCCAGCTACTGGATATGGCTGCTGATTACCTGTAAGGTAGGCATTGTGCAGCTGCTAATACAAGCTTGCCCTCCTGCTTGGATGCAAACTTTTCACTCTAGAAGCACATGTGATTTGTCTACTGCATGCACTGAGGAGCTTGTTTAAACAGTAAATTTGCCTCTAATACATCTCAAATTTATCAGAAAAATTAGCTTCAGAAACACTAGTCATTTTATGACTAGCAGCACAAATATATAATAATTTTGTGAGATAGCTATTGAATTGCACATAATTAATTGATCGATTTAAACCTCAAAGAATAAGCTTCAAATTGAGCAAAGAGAAATCTAAAGTATTAACTGCCAAGCCACATACATCGACTGACAAAGTGAACAGCCCACTCTTATTCCATCAAACTTGTAAATGGTGATTCATTCCTGTTTCTTATCAGGGAGTCTATTTTGTTTATTATAATCATATTTATCCTAGAACTTTGGTTTTTTAAGTAAATAACTTGTACAAAAGTGGGATTATTGTTCATATAGCAATTATCTATTTACAAATCTTATTGCTGTCTTTAGATTCCTACATAAAAGCAGGCTGGAGGAAAAGGAACACATTACACTGTGATTTCTGTGCTGAGAGTTTGATGGGAGATGGGGGGAAGCTTTATGCAATTCTAAACGGAATTTATTCAACTACAGAATTAACTGTCTCTCCCAACACCCCCATATCCACCCACGTACAACCTTTTGAAGTAATTTGAGATTAAATGTAAAAGAAACCCAAGAACATCAAGCATATGTATGTTAAATTAAAGAGAAAGCATGCCACAGAAGCTGCTCATAGGAATTATGAACTGAAACAAGAGTCTTGTCCTTGAACAAATGAAGCTTCAAGTTCATCCTAGCAGGCTTTAAAATACTGATGCCATCTTTGAAATACAACTTTAAGATAAGGTTATTTAAAGTATAGCAGTCTTCAGTTCTCAAGGTTAATGTAGTTACTAAATATCCATTTTGTTTTGACCTTACTGACCTCTAATCAGTGTTCCTGAACATCTTGTCCAGCAAATCAAGAGTCTCAGTGAACTAAAGAATGGTCTCTTCACATATGGTCTCCAAACCGCAGAGAGTATGCAGTCCTCATGGAGGGTGAGCAGGAAAGCAAGATAGGGAGCTGAGACGTGTGGTCCGGGGCCACTGCTCTTGGGGAGAGAATGGAGAAGACGATGGCCATGAGAACCCAGGTTGGTGACACTAAGAGCAGTTGGGTCACCTTAGTCTTCCCCATCTTCAGCAGATTTCCTTGAAAACGCCAGCAAGTGTCCTGAAGAAAAAAAAAGATTTCCTTTTGCTCTAGGCTATTTTTTTTTTTTTTATTCATCCCTCCACATTGACCTAAAGGAATACAGCTTAGGTTTTCAATGCTCTCAAATGCCTTTATTTTGAGAAACAAAAAAGTTGAAAACATAACTTCAAAATTATTTCTAGATTATTCTGTTATTTGAACAAAGTTAATTCTTTGGTTTTAGTCAGGATAAGAACTTATACAGGAACTGAAGGTATTGAACCTATATTATAATTTTCTACAATTTATTCTTAGAATCACAGAAAATAAAATCTCGACATTCTGTCAAGTGATTGTCATGTAGCTTTGTAAGTGTTCATTAGATGAGATTTACTAAATGGTATCTCCTCTATCTTAATGTTCTTTTAAAAAATTAGTCAACTTTAGTTTTTAGAGCAGTTTTCTGTTCACAGCAAAACCAAGTGGAAAGTACAAGGAGTTCCCATATCCTCCTATCCCCACACATGCATTATCCCCATTATCAACACTTGGCACTGGAATGTTACATTTGTTACAACTGGTAAACATAAATTGGCACATCATTTCATGTAGAGTCTATGGTTTACCTTAGGTTTCACTCTTGGTGTCATGCATTCTATGGATTTTGACAAATGTACAATGGCATGTTTCCACCGCTGTAGTATTATACACAATAGTTTTGCTGCCCTGAAAATCCCCTGTGCTCCACCTGTCCATCCCTTCCTCTCCCAACCCCTGGCAACCATGATCTTTTTACTGTCCCCATAATTTCACCTTTTCTAGAATGCTATGTAGTTGAAATCGTACAATAAATGGCCTTTCAGAATGGCTACTTTTACCTAGCAATATGCATGTAACAGTTCCTCCATGTCTTTTCATGGCCTGATAGCTCATTTCTTTTTATCACTAAATAATATTCCATTGTCTGAATGTACCACAGTTTGCTTATCCATTCACTTTTTGAAGTGCATCTTGATTGCTTCTGAGTTTTGGCGGTTACAAATAAAGCTGCCATAAACATCCATGTTAAGGTTTTTTTGTGTGGACATGTTTTCATTTAATCTGAGCAGATACCAAGGAGTGTAATTGCTGGATCATATGGTAAGAGTTCTTATATTCTTTTAAAACCCACCATAATAATATATGATGAACCTGGTATTATAGCATTTTAAATCATAACTCCAGAGCTTTAAGTTATTCCTTTAATTTAAGAAATTAGTTACTATTAGTATTTCTCTTTCAAAGGTGAAGAGACTAATGCAAAGATTGAGATACTGAAATAGTTATTTTATTGTTCCATTTTTATCATTAATCTGATATATTATCAGCAAAGGACTTACTAGAATATGGAAAATGTGTTTTTCTAGAACTCCTCTGTCTAAACATGTAACTTTCAATTTTTTTTTAAGATTTTATTTTTAAGTAATCTCTATACCCAACGTGGAGCTTGAATTTACAACCCCAAGATCAAGAGTTGCATGCTCTACTAACTGAACCAACCAGGTGTCCCTCAATGCTTTTATTACTTACTAGCCACCTGTAGAGCAATTTCACCTTTGACAGTGTGAACCAACAGTCTGGTGGTACTCTGGAGGATCTTGTTCTCATCCATAATCTCAATGGTTAAGAGGCACATTTTCATCCTCTTCACATTTTCATAGAAAAAAAAATCATTGCTGAAGATTAGGTATTTAAGAAATATTTGCTAATTTGACTTAAGTGTCAGAAGTGACAGGTTATGCATGAAGGCAAAATTTTCTAATATGAATATAAATAACCAAGAAAGAAAAACGTTTCAAATGCAAAGGATGGCCTGAAAAGTTCCATTAGCTATCGTGTCAATGCCTTTTTAAAGATAATTAACAGGAAGGGAGATATTATCTGGCTTTATATTTCATAGGTGTGGATCGGGGCCAGTAGAAGATTGGAGTGGGATATGTAAATGTTGGGGCCAGACTGCTAATGGCCAGGAGCACCTGGACCTGGTGGCATTAGGTGCCACTGAGGTCATTGAAGCAGGAGAGTACATGATCAGATCCGGAGAATAAATGTTGGCAGAGAGGGGGGAAATGTCAGTGGAGAGACATGAATCCATGAAGAGATTTTCCTGGTGATACAGGTGAAAGTTGATTAGGACTTGGAGACTTGGAGTAAAAAAGCTACCAAAAAGTTCCAGCCCTATATGTCCTCATAGTGGGCAGGAGTTCTGAGTAGAAAGGTCCAAACATATGTGAGGATGGGTAGACTGAGTAGAGGAAAAAACTCTAAAGGAGAACTGATAAATAATGAATAAGATGTTGTCCCCACTACATCATGGACTTAGAAAAATCGATAAGAAGCGATAGAATACTTCAAAATTGTCAGCTCTCTTTTGGAATATTTCTGAGAGCCACTACTCTTCTTCAAACTGCTCAGACATCAAAAACTGGAACTTGGTGTGTCTCCTATTTCGTGGGCACCACACTTTACTGCCTAAAGTTGTTCACTCTCAGTACCTTAATTTCCTACTTGCTTGTTGGGGTTGTAGTCATTAAAATTACAATGCAAACACTGAGGAGATATTAAATTATATATCAGTGAATCAAAATGTTGCTCTTACCGAAGCCTTAAATTGATTCTCTTAGATATACAGTTTACTTCTTAGACCGTAAGAGGGTTTCTAACAAGAAAATATGAAGCTAATATTTTGCTTCAAACTTTTCCCTAAAGTGTCATGAAACCAAGAAGAAAAGAATGTTTGAGTTCCTTTTAACTTTTAAAAAATATTTAGTAGAAGTACAGGTGATAAATCAAGCATTCTTTTTTTTCCCTTAGAAAATGAAAAAGATACTCTGAAGTTAGCTTGAAGCTATTTATTAATGCTGTGTTCAATACGTAGGCAAAATGAAATTAGTGCTACGTAACATATGATTCACACAAATAGTGCTTCCAGTGATAGAGATGATTTGTTTGTTTTGGTTTCTATTATCTTCATTAACTTTGTAAATTGATAGAGACTTAGAAAGAATTTTTGCTGTTCTGTCATTTCACTCATAGGTGGAATTTAGGAAACAAAACAGATGAACATATTGGGAAGGGGGAAAGAAAAAGAGAGAGAGAGAGAGAGAGAGAGAGAGAGAGAGAAGCAAACCATAAGAGACTCTTTCAACGTTTTTGTTTTTTTTTTTTAATTTTTTTATTTTTGGGACAGAGAGAGACAGAGCATGAACGGGGGAGGGGCAGAGAGAGAGGGAGACACAGAATCGGAAACAGGCTCCAGGCTCCGAGCCATCAGCCCAGAGCCTGACGCGGGGCTCGAACTCACGGACCGCGAGATCGTGACCTGGCTGAAGTCGGACGCTTAACCAACTGCGCCACCCAGGCGCCCCCATAAGAGACTCTTAAATACAGAGAACAGACTGAGGGTTGATGGAGGGAAGTGGGGCGGGGGGAATGCACTAAATGGGTGATGGGCATTAAGGAGGGCACTTGTTATAATGAGCCCTGGGTATTATATGTAAGTGATGAATCATTAACCAATATTATACTATACTGAAACCAATATTATACTATATGTTAACTAAAAACTTAAAAATTGGGGGAAAAAAAGAATTTTTGCTGTCCCCCTATTCTTTCTCAAAGCAAGAAAAGCTGGTATGATCTAAAAGTTGGTTCTTCATCCCTTCCAACACATTTCCACCCCCCCACCCAAGCTTCCTGCTTGTTGTATATCATGAGAAGAATGGCGTTCCAGCCTCTCTTGATAAAGAAATGTATCTAAAAGGAAGCTTGACAGTAGATTGAAATGAAAAAACACATTAAACCATAAAGAAACATATATATGTGTGTGTATATATGCTTGCATCAATTCATGAATTATTTTTTGAGAAAATTTTGTGTCATACTTTGTGCCCTGTTTCAGAGGAAGAGCAAAATGAATAAAATATTGACTGACATGTTGGATCTTATAAATTCCTTGAGCTGACAGCCACATCTGGCTCTCATGGTCAATGAGTAACGATTAGAGCAGTCACGAAATCAATCTTACTTGGTAGAGTAGGTCTGCTAGATATATTTATAAGGAAATATATTTCTGTGCTTTAAGACCAAAACAAATAGCATTATTGCTTTTAGCTCAGGCAGAACTCTACTTGGTAGTTAGCATTTCTGTAGTATCTGCCTGAACAAGACTCTGATTTGATTGTTGTCATGGATGCCTTAACATATAGATATAAATCCAAAATACAATTTGGGTTCATACATGATCTTGTAACAGTTGATTTCAGTGACCAAAGACAAGAATTTAAACCAATGGCCCATTTTCTGAACTTTTCTTTCAAAGGAAGAGAAAAGAAAAAGAAGGGGGGGTGTTTTATTTGGTCACTTGTGAAATAATGAATTATACTTTAGGGTAAAGTAGATCTCTATTTCTTGTCCTGGTTAATGTATGCATTTGTGTATGACATTTTCTATATATTATATACATTCTTCTACAGACTGTGTATTTATTAAGTCATTCTTTTATTTTTTAACATACATGTCCTAGCACATAACATATATGCTATGCTAGGTATTATGCCAGATGTTCAAAAACATCAACGTAATGCTCTTAAGAACCTAGAAATATTTTTAAGGATAGATTTCAAATTTTATGAAATTTCAAATAAATGATGTAGCACTGAGAATTCTGTCTGAAAGAAAGGTTAATGATAATTTTCCCAAGAATTTTATAAACTACTTGTGTACACTTATTTTGAGCCCTCAACGTCTTGGTAGCAGGGCCTTGATTTTCCCCTAGAGAGCTACCCTATTCTTAGTCTTTGTTTCCACACCAAGCTCAGTGATGGGCATATGGCTCAGATCTCACCTATGAGATGATTAGTTTTCTTTGGCCTCCAGGATTGGTTCAGTGATGATCACATAATCCAATTTGGTAAACGAGGGCCAGGCTCAGCATTTTTGGGCAAGCTGTCAGGGAAAAGACACTATCACTATACTGCTCAAATTTCATCTTGAATAATGGTCTAGAGTTACTATGGTGCTTAAAAATAAAGCCCACATGAAGGAGAACAGAGATAAGAGGTGAGTAGGGACAGCATTTTATGACCTCATTTGAGGGTTATTTCAGCACCTGCTGGAACTAGTTTTACCCCTGCACTTTTTATTACATGAGCAGATACATTTCTTATTTCTGCTTATGCCAGATCAGTTGGGACCCTGTTGATTTGTAACAGAAGGATTTGAAGATATGCTGTGGAAACATACATTGAGGTCCTACCTTGTATCTAGGTCCTATGCCAAGTGGCAGAAGGACACAAAGATGAGTAAGCCATTTTCTCTGCACTCAAGCAATTCATAATCTATCCATTATAGATATTGGTACAAATGAACTACAGTATAAAAGTGCTGTACTAATGGTATTTACAAAGATCTATAAAAGCATGATGGAGTACTGATTGTTTGGAAAGAGGGGCAGAAAATGGTAGAGCAAAAGGAAAGGTCCAGGAAGATTTCATCCAGATGATATCTGATCTGGGTCTTGTGAAATAAGTAGAGTTTAACACATGAACAAAGTGGGCAAGAGCATTCTAGAATGAGGGAATAATAATGGAAAGAGACACAGTATAAAACTTTATTATGCATAGGAATGAGTCATCTACTGTGGCTAGCATACAAGGAATATGGAAGATAAGTCTAGAAAAAATATGTTGGGGCCAGATTGTGAAGGGGTCTGAATGCCAGGTCCTCTAGGCAGTAGGAAGACATTGAAGTGCTATGAGGGTAGCTTGGATTGGGGTGCAGGTGAGAGAGTTGGAAGTGATGTGATGATGAAGGGAGACAGACAATGTTGAGAGAGAACTAACAGGTAAAATCAATAAGACTTGGTGATGTGTTGGGTTTTTGTATTCAAAACTCCTAGGCTTTTGTATTCAACCCTTGTTTGTAAGGTGGTGGCTTTGCTAGGACACATTCCTCTTGAAAAGAAATAAGTTGTCAAGGGTGCTCAGTTGTGAGTTCTATCTTGGATAAGGCATTTGACGTGTTTTTGAGATAATCTAAGTGAAAATGTTGAGTTAGCAGTTGGATCTAGGACTCAAAGGAAATTCTGAATTAGAAGTACAAGTTTGGAGGTCATAGGTAAGCAGATAGTAATTTGACCTGGTGTTGCAGATAAGATTTCCTAGAAAGAAGTGAGTGGGATAGGAAGTCCCAGGATCAGGTCTTGAGGAACTATAATAAGTAAGGGTCAGATGGGGAAAAAAAAAAAAAAATTGCAAAAGAAAATGAGAAGGAACAAAGTCTTCTAAGGGTAGCAAATGTAAAATATTTTCATAGTGTTCACTTGAGACAACTTTCTTTTTCCATTCCAACTTCCTATCTGTCACACTCACTTGTTGCAGGGAGTATGGCTGGAGTTGCAAAAGATGAGTCCGCAAACAAAGTACAGTTAAGTGAAGGTCCTTATACTCAGTCAAAATGAGGCCCCCCAGAATGAAGCTTCTTTTTATTAGGATAATTGCTAAAGACTATGTGCATAAAGTCAGCTAAGCAAGTGTGTTAATCAATCTAATGGTTTAGCTTTTCAAGGTTGAATTTTGAGTTAATTGGTTTCTATAACACTAGGAAAGGTCACATATGAAGGAGGATCCGGCCTTGGACAATGTTAATGGCTCTAGGCTTCCGTTCCTTACCAGCCACAGCTACGAGCCACAGCTGCCTTCATCTATGTAAACATGTCCTAAGGCCTTGCACCTTCTCCAGCCCTTCCCTTTTGAAGTCTTTTCCTTTGATGCTTCTCTCCTGCATCTCCCACACTTACCCATTTGTCAAGTGTTGCTAGAGGGGCCACATTTTTGGGACCCAGAGAAGAAGTCAAGTTGAGGATGCATTTAGTTTGATTTTAGTAAGATACATTTATATGGTTTTCAATCCCTTTTGTGAAGAGTTAAGTTGTTGCTAGGCTTATGTTATAAGAATGGCTTCCCTAAATACTCTTTCACCCACTATCCCAGCTTGCTCAGCATCTTGACACAAAGGTTCAAGGCCAGAGGACACACGATAATATGAATTCTTTCTATAGTATGTGGCCTTAGAAGTATGCCCAGTGGAGGAGAAGTAAAGTGTGAAATGTATGGAGCCAGATGCTAGCCTATGGAAAATTTTAATCATCAGATACATAAAGTTTGGTTTTCATAGATGCCTAGTGAAAGCAGAAGTTCTCTCCTGTCAGGAGCATATTCAGTAATGCAGCATCTACAGTGATAAACACACCAGGCTTTCTTTTTTTTCTTTTTTATTACTGTTAGGTGGGAATTATGCAAAATTGAATTGACCAGAATTCATGCATTTGTATGACACAAACCTGTACTAGCACTGCAAATAGGAAATATGTCTCTCGGTGGAATTAGTTATATTAGGCATTTTAACCATCAATGATATATAAAACAAATTTTGATTGATCATGCTAGGGCAGACAACTGTTTTTTCTGTATGCCTATAGAAAAATAATATTAAAAATTGTAATCACATGCAGAAGCAATCAAAAAGCATGCTGTCAAAAATTTAGAAAAATGAATATAAACATTATGCTATTTTGGGGGGATATTTGTCAACTTTAAAAAATTTGTAATATATTATGCTTTTCTCATTCTAAATAAATATTCATTTTATAACTAATTTTGTTTTCATAATTTTGCATTTTTTTATTAAAGAACTCCCTTCCCAAATGTGCAAGTTTCAGGTCTTACAAAATGTGAATTTTCTCCTGATTAAGACATGAGCACATTTGCGTAAACCTGTCAGATTTTTCTTTTAGGATAAATTTCTAAGAATGGAAATGTAAGCACAAAGGGCCTGTTCTTTTTAAAAGTGTTTGCTATATTTTGCAAAACTGTTCTTCAGAAATGTTACACTAGTTCATCTCCTTCAGGATATGCCTGTTTCCCACATTATTATTAGCCCTGGATATTAACTTTAATTGTAATATTATTGTATCAAATTTGTTGCTATACTAGGAAAAACATGATTATTGTTATCTTAGTTTATATTCATTTAATAGTTGGTATACTAAACATTTATCATATATTTTTTAGTTGTTTCCTGTTAAAAAATTTTTTTTAATGTTTATTATTTTTGAGAGAGAGAGAGAGAGAGAGAGAGAGAAGAGAGAACACGAGTGGGGGAAGGGCAGAGAGAGAGGAAGACACAGAATCTGAAGTAGGCTCCAGGCTCTGAGCTGTCAGCACAGAGCCAGACACAGGGCTTGAACTCATGAACTGTGAGATCATGACCTGAGCCAAAGTTGGACACTTAACTGACTGAGCTACCCAGGCACCCCTGTTTCTGAGGTTTTTAAAATCCTTTTTATGATGTTTTCTTTTCTGATTCTTTTGAGAGAATTCCTATTTAGAATATTCACAATTATCATAAACATTACAAATCATTTTTCCCAGTTCAATTTGTCTTCTTGTATCAATTAATGTCTTGAGATACAAATGTTTTCATCTGCCTACGAATCCAGGGTCTCTCATATGATTTCCACATTTGGTGGAAATTTTGCAATTTTATTTTTTAGCCTATCTTTAATCTCTCTGGGATTTTTAAAAAAAGATTTTCTAAGTTTTAGTTGTTTTCTTTTTTCCAAATGGTGAAATATTTATCCCAGTGTGACTTGTTGTAAACCATATTTTCCCACTGATTTGAAATCACCTTTGTCAATGCTAATTTGTTACACATACTGGTTCTGGACCTCTTTTCCATTATGTTGTGTGATTATTATGTCCCCAGTACTACTCTATTTTGGTCATCATAGCTTTACTTACTCCTTATTTCTATATTCCTTTTAATGCTGGTTAGTATTGTACATTTCATTTGAATTTTAGAATTACCTTTTTTTTTTTTCAAATTCCAAATGTATCATTTCTTTTTTCACTAGAATAAAATTTATAGAGTCATTTAGAAAGATAATTGATCTCTTTTTAATGTTGGGTCCTTTCATTTAGAAATATGACATGTTCCTCCATTTTTAAAATACTTTTTAATATCCTCCTAGCTTATTAAAAAATTCTAAGCCAATAGGTAGTGGATTTATCAAATGACTTTTTAGAATATTGTGATCATATATTTTCCTTTACAAGTTAATATGAATGTTTGGAATAATTGATTCTGCAATATTAAATCACCAGTTCAATGAACAGAAGTTCTTGGTCATGTCCATTTTTTATTATTTGGATAAACTCAATTTCCCATGTATAAATATATGTATTTGATTTTCTAATGTTTTTGTTTAGGATCTTTCTCATCTGTTTTCATACGGGACTTATTTTCTAGACTTAATTTTTATACTATTTTATTAGGCTGTGCTGTGAGTATTATTGTGCCTTCAAAAAATATTTGAAGGTTTTCCATCTTTCTCTGGATTTGAGTATAGTTTGAATAACATAGAAATTACCTTGATTTTGAAGCTTTGAAAGAATTTGCCTCTGAAATCATTTAGACCTGGCACCTTTTCTGAGAATGATTCTATTACAACTCTCATTATTTATTTCTGTGGTGATAGGTTTACTTAAATTTTCTTTCTTATTGATTCAACTTCATTAATTTATATTTTCCTTAAAATGCACAAATTTCCATCAGATTTTCAAAAATATAAGCTTAGGGTTGTGCAAAGAAGTCTGTTATAATTCTTTAATTTTTTTTTTCTGTGGCTGTGATTATATTTTCTTGATCACTTCTGTTTTAGTTCATTTGTGGGGTTTTTTTCCCTCTGATTAAACTAGCCAGTGATTTATTTGTCTTATTGATTTTCCTTACAAGAACTCTTTCTGGAGTAATTTATCATTTTTACTGGTTGTTTTCTCATTTATTATTTTCAACTTTTATTTTCATTAATACCTCCTTCTGCTTTCTTTGAGCCTGTATTTTTATTCTTTTTTCTTACTGTATATGTAATTTAGCCCTTAAAATAAATATTTGAACTATGAAAAGAAACAACACCTAAAGCAATTAATGAAACTATACTGCTGACAGACTGAATCTGGCTGGAGAATGAAAAGTGTGGATGCGGGCAATAAAGCATTTTGGCTTTGAAGATAGCTTCCTAGCTTGTTAGTTAGACTGTTCTAAGATACATAAGGAGGAAACTTGCTGAATCACCAATGAACCCCATAGGAAACTTTCCCCTCACCTCTTTGGATTTCTACCCGACACTGGTAATACAAGTAAACCTAGGAGATATTGTGGGTTTGGTTCCAAACCATCACAATAAAGCAAATACTGCCATAAAGCAAGCGAAATGAATTTTTTGGTTTCTTGGTGCATATAAAAGTTATGTTTATACTATACCGTAGACTGTTAAATATGCAATAGCATTATGTCTTAAAAAATAATGTACATACCTTAACTAACAAATACTTTATTGTTTAAAAAAGTGCTAACTATCATGTGAGCTTTCAGCAAGTCCTAATCTTTTTTCTGGTGGAGGGTCTTGCCTCCATGTTGATGGCTGCTGACTAATCAGGGTGCTGGTTGCTGAAGGTTGGGGTGGTTGTGGCGATTTTTAAAAATAAGACAACAATGAAGTTTGACACATCAGTTGACTCTTCCTTTCACAAACTCTCTGTAGCATGTGATGCTGTTTGATAGCATTTTACCCATGGTAGAGCTTCTTTCAAAATTTGAGTCAGTGCTCTCAAACCCTGCTGCTACTTTATCAACTAAGTTTATGTAACATTCTATCTAAATTGTTGTCATTTCAACAATCTTCACAGCATCTTCACCAGTAGATTCCATCTCAAGAAACCACGTTCTCTACTCATTCATAAGAAGCAACTCCTCATCCATTCAAGTTTTATGCTGAGATTGCAGCAATTCAGTCACATCTTCAGCACCCCCACCTTCTAATTCTAGTTCCTTAGCTATTTCCACCACATCTGAAGCTACTTCCTCAACTGACGTCTTGAACTCCTCAAAGTCACCCACGAGAGTTGGAATCAACTTCTTTCAAACTCCTGCTAATGTTGATATTTTTACCTATTCCCATGAACATAGATGTTCTTAACAGAATCTAAAATGGTGAATCCTTTCCAGAAAGTTTTCAGTTTACTTTCCCTAGATCCATCAAAGGAATCACTATCTATGACAGCTTCTAGACTTATAATATATATTTCTTAAGTGATAAGATTTGAAAGTTGAAATGACTCCTTGGTCCATGGGCTGCAGAATGGATGTTGTGTTAGCAGGCATGAAAACAACATTACTCTCATTGTACACCTCTATCAGAGCTTTTGCGTGATTGGGTACACTGTCAATGAACAGTAATATTTCGAAAAGAATCTTTTTCTCTGAGCAGCAGGCCTCAATAGTGGGCTTAAAATATTCAGTAAACCACGTTAAACAGATGCGCTGTCATCCAGGCTTTGTTGTCCCACCGATAGGGCACAAACAATAGATTTAACATACTTTTAATGGCCCTAGGATATTTGGAATGGTCAGTGAGCAAGCACTGGCTTCAACTTAAAGTCACCAACTGCATTAGCCTCTAGCAAGAGAGTCAGCCTGTATCTTGAAGCTTTGTAGCCAGGCATTGACTTCTCCTCTCTAGGTATAGAAGTTCTAGATGGCGTCTTCTTCCAATAGAAGGCTGTTTAATCTACATTGAAAATCTGTTGTTTGGTGTAGCCACCTTTGTTAACGATCTTAGCTAGACGTTCTGGAGAACTTGCTGCAGTTTCTACATCAGGACTTACTGCTTCACCTTGCCCTTTTATGTTGTGGAGACAGATTTTTCCTTAAGCCTCATGAACCAACCTCTGCTAGCTTCCAACTTTTCTTCTGCAGCTTCCTTACCTCTCTCAGCCTTCATGGTATCAGAGAGAGCTAGGGCCTGCTCTGGATTAGGCTTGGGCTTAAGGGAGACTTGCAGCTGGTTAGAACTTGAGCCAGACCACTAAATCTTTCTCCATATCAGCAATAAGGCTGTTTTGCTTTCTTATCATTTGTATGTTCACTGGAGTAGCACTTTTAATTTCCTTCAAGAACCTTTCCTTTGCATTTACAACTTGGCTAAATGTTTGGTGCAGAAAGCATAGCTTTTGGCCTATCTCAGCTTTCAACATGCCTTCCCTTACTGAGCTTAGCCGTTTCTAGCTTTTGATTTAAAGTGAGAGACGTGCAACTCCTCCTTTCACTTGAACACTTAGAGGCCATTGTAGGGTCATTTATTGGCCCAATATCAACAGTGCTGTGTCCCAGGGAACAGGGAGGCCCAAGGAGTGGAGAGAGTCTGGGGAGGACTGGCTCATTGGTAGACCAGTCAGAACACACACATTTACTGATCAAGTTTGTTGTCTTATATGGGCATGGTTTGCGGCACCCCAAAACAATTATAATAATAACATCAAAGATCACTGATCACAGATCACATAACAAATATAATAAGAATGAAAAAAATTGAAATATTGAGAGAATGACCAAAATGTGACACAGAGACGTGAAGTGAGCAAATGCCGCTGGAAAAATAGTACCGAGAGACTTGCTGGATGCAGAGTTGCCACAAATCCTGAGTTTTAAAAAGCACAATATCTGCAAAATACAACAAAGTGAGGCAAAATACAGTGAGGTGTGCCTGTGAATGATTAGCCCTTCACAAATTTCTATTTGTTTTTACGCAAAACTTTAAGCTCAGCCTTCCAGGTTGTCTGTTAAGAATGTCTTAAATTTAGTAGGTACCAATTCAGTGTTTTACTTGCATAGACAAAACTTATGGATTTGATCAAGGCTTTTACATTTATAATATTCATTTTAGGGTCCTATTACATTAATTAAATATTAATGCTCTAAGCATATTTTTCATAGCCTTCTCTGTTTCTTCTCCACTGGAGAATATTGCTGGAAATTAAAAAATAGTATGGTTTATTATCCATGTCATTGGTGTTGCATTTTGATGATAAATTATTTTTGGAAAATGAAAAAAAGATATATAAGTAGAAGAATCCCCTCTGGGTCTCGTGTATTCCTCTGAATAGCAATTTTATATTTCCTCACTATTTTTCCTGGGATTATTACATATCTTCCACAAGCATCTATAAAATACCAAGCCATAGTCTTAAATATTGGAGATACTTTCTGATGAGCCTCTAATGAGATTTTTAAAAAATACTGTATGTGGTGTAAAAATACTCAGATAATAGTAGTTTGCAAAAACAGTTTTCAATATGTGTAAGGCATTTATAATATTTCTTACATTCTTTAACTGTGACAACAGGGCACATTGGGATAGTCAGTATGTTTAAATTTATACTGGATGGGAAAGCAAAAATTAATGAGTTCTTGAGACATTGTGAGGATGAGAATGTCTTGACTATTGTTAGAATAATCTAGAGATAGTGAGGAGTGAATATGCTAGGCCACAGAAACTCAGCAGTATGGGGATGGAGATCTCAAAGCTACTGAATTGCTTTGATGTGCTTAGCGAGTATATGGACAGCAATCAAAGATGGCTTTAAGAGTTTGGAACTGGGTGAATAGAACATAAATTATCCATTTGGCACATATAGAGCATTTTAGAAGCTCTCTCTCTCTTTTTTTTCCCCCTTGGTGGATTGGAGATTTATTATTATTTTATTTTTTATTTTTTAAAATTTACATCCAGATTAGTTAGTAGAAGCTCTCTTTCTTCAGGAGGAGAAGGGGATTGAAATGATAAACTTGGTTCTGGAATGCTGAGTTTGAGGTAGTATATAGACCTCCGAGTTGAAATGTCCTCTAGGCAGCTCCAATGTGGAGCTAGAGCACAGAGAAAAGTCAGCACCAGAGAGCCATCTCTGAGAATCATCCCAGAAGTTACTATTGAAGACAGATAAAAGGAAGAGACTTTGGTAACTGTCTAGTTAATAGTTGAATTCAGAGTTCAAGTTCAATTTAGTACTGGAAATGCTAAACTTGGACTGTAAGATAGAGGAAGCAAATGTTTCCAGAGCTCAACTTGATGGATTAGGATGAGAAACTCTAAAACCTAAATGTGAAAAATAGTAGAGGGTGGCTGAGAAGAAGTGTGGTTAGGGACATAAGAGTGTGAATTCAGAGCCAAAGGGAATTAAAGATGGACCAACATTCAAGAGTGAGGCAGGAGGAGTGAGTAAGCAGAAGAAGGAAGTTTCTTGGCTGCTTAAATATCTGGCCCTATGAAATTTGCTCTCTTTTCTAGGTGACTCTTGCTCAAAGGTTAATTCTTAGACGGCCAACCTGCTTTATTTTGTAGGGTTCTTGTATTATGAGAATAAATACATCCTTAGATGGAGAATGTGGAAAGAGAAGGCTAGAAGGCCAAAGACTGAATCTGGGAATATTAACTTGAATAGGGGTGTCAGAAACACAGAAGGAGAGATAGGAATGTATAGTGTATGTTAGCCAAATATTTAATATCCAGCTGGTGATTAAGTGTTAAAGGCTTTAAAAAGGACAAGGGCTTAGATTAGTTGGTGGATTTTGTGATTTGTTGATCGGGAAGTCATAGACAAGCTTCCAGTGAGCCATTCTTGTAGATTGCAGGTTGTAATCCAAATGACAGGGGGTGAGGACCTGAAGGTAAGCAGATGCAGGTGAAGATGGAAACAGCAATACCAAATGAAAGGGAAAACATTCCCCTCTGGTGGAGAAGAGAAGATCCAGACACAGGAGATAGAAACAATGATGGTGGACAGGAAGAGCCCCATGATCCCACAGAAATGACACAAATGAAAAACCCTAGTACAGGGCTTACCTCCACAGAAAAAACGTGCTTTTTTCCTTGAGCCTGGACAAAAGGATATTGTCCTAGGTACACTGATATTGAGCTAAGATTGAAAATAGATGAGGAAATGTATTAAAATCTTTGATTTATCTTAAAGTTCTCTGAAATCAGAACAGAAACAAGTAAAAAGTCTAGTTAAGCTTTACACAAAAATAACATGTAATGAACAGACAATCCACGTACTGGAGAAAATCTCTGCAAAACATATATATCTGATAAAGGACTGGTATCCAAAATATGTAAAGAACTCCTAAAACACAATAAGCCACAAGCTACTTGATTTAAAAATGGCAAAAGATCTGAACAGATAGCTCACCAATGGCAAATAAATATATTAAAAGATGCTCAACATCCCATGTCATCAGGCAACTGCAAATTTAAACAATGATGAGATATCATGAAACACCTATTAGAATGTTTAAAATTCAAGACACTGACAACAGCAAACACTGACAAGGATGTGGAGTGCCAGGAACTTCCATTCGTTGCTGGTGCAAATGCAAAATTGTACAGCCACTTTGGAAGACAGTTTGGCAGTTTCTTATAAAACTAAAATACTCACTTCATACAATCCAGCAATCATACTCTTGGGTATTAAGCCAGATGAATTGTTAACTTATGTCCACACAAAAACCTGCATGTGACTGTTTACAGCAGCTTTATTCATCATTGCCAAAACATGGAAGCAACCAAGATGTCCTTCAATAGGTGAATGGATAAACAAACTGTGGTACATCCATATAATGGAATATTTTCAGTAATAAAAATAAATGAAAAGCTGTCAAGTCATGAAAAGACATGAAGTCACCTTAAGTGGATATTGCTATGTGACAGAAGCCAATCTGAAGACTACATACTGTGTGATTCTGACTATATGACATTACTGAAAAGATAAAACTGTGGAATCAATAAAAAGATCACTGGCTACCAAAGGTTTGGGGAGATAGAGAGAGGGACGAATAGGCAGAACACAGAGAATTTTTAGGTCACTGAAATGATTCTGTGTGATACTGTAATGGTAGATACATGTCATCATATATTTGTCAAAACCCTTGGACTATGCAACACAGAGAGTAAGCCCTAATGTGGGTTTGGACTTAATGAGACTATGGACTGTAGTTAGTGATAATATATCAATATTGGCTCATTAATTATAACAAATGTACCACACTAATGTAAGATGTTAATACTAGGGAAAACTGTGTGTTTTGGGGGGAGGAAAGGAAGTCTATGGGAAATCTCTGTACCTTCCACTCAACTTTCCTGTGACCTAAAACTGCTCTAAAAAATAAAGTCTATTAATTAAAAAAAAAAAAAGACTGAAAAACCTTGAAAACAATATTACAAGTGAAAGCAGACAGACACAAAAGGCCACATATTATATGAGTCCATTTATATGAAATGTCTACTACTTTAAGAACCAGGAGTTATACAAAAGAAAGAGCTAGATAAATAAGATGGTGAAAGAAGGATCCTGCTACTGACAGGAGGACATAGTGTGAATATGTTTCAAATTCAAAGAAAGACTAATGTGTTTCTCATCAGAAAATAGCCTTAGAGAATTTTTCTGTTCATACATTTATTATGATATAATAGGATTTTTCCAGCATCAAGGTGTTGATACCAACACTAAATTACTAGGCAGTACAGCTTTCTGCAATTATACCTGTGCTTGGTAATTGGGGAAATCATAACGACCTTAAAAGCTAAAACTCAAGAATGCCTGGATCAAACTGTAGCTCAAATTGACTTCTTACACAAACTCTAAGTTACAAAAATGGATGGAGCAAATAGCCAGGATGAAATATGTAGGTCAACCTGCTTATAAAAATAACCTTGACAGAGTTATATAGATAGATATTGTTGTAAAATTTCTTTATACAGTGAGAGGGAGTAGGCCAAGTTTACTGAGCCGTAATATCTACTTATCTTTGATGAAGCAATCATAGCTTGTAGGGCTGTTGGACTGTATCACAGAGATGCCAATTGTTAATTATCGAGTAAGATTCATGATTTGCGAAAATGGAAGATGATTATTATTTTTAGAATAAAAAGAGTGCGTACTAAGCCGTAAGAAGTAGAATGTCCAGTAAAAGATAAGTGAAAGACACAAAGAGGCTATATTAAAAACAGATAGCTAAGAAATTATGGAAATTATAACCAACAAATATTATATTAGGAAATTATTATCAGTATCACTAATAAACAAATGTAAGTTAATGCAAAAGTAAATGCTGATTTAATCTGTCAGACAAGATTTAAAAAGAATAATAATATCCAATGTTGTATGAGTAGAGGTAAATGAATTCTCTGATGACTGTTAGTGGGAGTATTAATTGGTAGAGAATTTTTGGAGGAGGAGTTGGCAGTTGCTGTTAAGATGTTTTTTTAATGCAAATTTTCTTCAACCAAAATTTCACTTCTAGGAATCTGTCCAACAGAAGTATTGTCCAAGTGCACAAAGATGTGTTTACAAGAAAGTTCATGGCAGTGTTATTTGTATTAGAGAAAAATTGGAAACAACATGAATGTCTCCTCATAGAATATTCCACGGAGATGAAAAGGAATTAAGTAGATTTCTTTGAACTGACACGTAAAGTTTTCCAAGAGATATTGCCAAGTGATACAGAAGGTATAAAACATAACTTATAGTGTGATCCCACTTGTGTTTACAAACACCCCCAGAACTAAATATTGTTAAGTTGGCAGTTAATTAAAAAAGGTCTAGAAGAATGCACTGTGAATGCCTCTTAGGGTTGTTCCTTGGGGGAGGAGTAGGGCAGAATAGGAAATGAAGAGGCATCTGTAGTTATTTTATTGTATACACTTTTATACTGTTTGATTTTTTTTAAGTTTATTTATTTATTTTTGAGAGAGAGAGAGAGAGAGAGCAAGAGAGAGAATCCCAAGTAGGCTCTGAGCTGTCAGTGCAGAGCTGGATGTACGACAAACCGTGAAATCATGACCCAAGCCGAAATCAAGAGTCAGATGCTCAACCAACTGAGCCACCCAGGAGCCCCTATACTGTTTGATTTTTTAAACAAAAACTAAAAATTTGTGTAATGTTAGGAGTTATTTAAAAATGTACATACATATTAATGAATTAATATTAGTAAATATTAATGAGAATATTTCCTGGTGCAGAGAAGTGCTATGTAAGTGTGTGTTAAATAAATTAGTTCAAATGTTAGGGCTTTATCCTGAGAAGATAATTATGGGATGTGTAAACATTTAATTTCTAGAATGTTTAACTCTAAGATTATTAAAGTTAGAAATGACCTAAATGCCCAGCAGATGATTGACTAAAAAATATTAATTCACACAATGAGTAGGATTTTTGAATGATAATTTTTAACAGCTATATGGAGGTATGTTTTACATGTCATAAAATGCACCCATTTCAAAGAGCGATTCAGTGATTTTTAGTAACTCCATGAGTAGTGCAACCATCAGCATAAATCAGTTTTAGCACATACCCCCAGTGAGATCCCTTATCCCATTTACAGTTAATCTCATTACCACCACTAGTCCAGGCACCAGTAATCTACTTTCTTTCTCTATAAAATTTCTTTTTCTGCACTATACAATGGGATATTTTGCATCCACAGACATTGGTCATAATAAGTGATAGCTGGTTACAAAAGGGGAAAAAGCAGATAAAATATTACATATAGGATTAGCCTCGTTGAGTTTATATGAAGAGAGAGAGAGATGAAAATTTGAATGTTAGTTTCCAAAATGTTAATAGTGGTTACCCCTGAGTGGTAGAAATATGAGTGCTTTTTTTTTTCTTTTTTCTGTTGAAATATTATGATCTGAAAAGCACAATATAAATGATCTTGGAATGGACATGGCTCCTGCAATATGTTCTTTCAATGAAGTGTCTGTGCATAAGAGGGTGGGAATTTAGAAGTGCCTTTGGATATGAGTGGGTTGTTTTTCTAAAGTCTCTCAGGTGGGAGCAAATAGGAATAAGGTTATCAGGTGATACAATTAGTACCTGCAAGATTCAGTTGCTCAGCAGACCAGCACCTGCAAAAAGTCAAGGAAAATGGGCACTCATGGTTCAAGGCTGCCTACCAGGAATTGGCCTCAGCCTGTCTACCCTTGGATGAACTTGGCCTCTTAGGGATATTTTAGCCAATACTAGCCTCAGAAAGAGAGGTGAGATAGCTGAAGGGTACTCATTCCAGTTCCCCTGGGGTCCCCCACTTTGATACCCACCAGGGCAGAAGCGGAAACACCTATGTCCCCCTCTCCTAAGAACGGAAACAGAAGAGTAAGTTTCTCCTTTTCCTTTATTTGCTGCCTTGCTCTTCCTCATCTTTTGTGAATAAAATGCACCCCACATTCTCTTTAGTGTTCTTTTTTTTAATTGTTTTTATTGTTTATTTTTATTTATTTTTGAGAGAGAAACAGAGCATGAGTGTGGGGGAGGGCAGAGAGAGAGAGAGGGAGACACAGAATCTGAAAGATGCTCTAGGCTCTGAGCTGTCAGCACAGATCCCGATATGGGGCTCAAACTCTGGAATGGTGAGATCATGACCTGAGCCAAAGTCGGATGCCTAACTGACTGAGCCACCCAGGTGTCCCTAGAGTGTTTATACTTAAAGCGAACAGTTTCCAAAAGTATGTGTTGGATTGTCTATTCCATGCCAATGTTCTTTTAAACCAAGTTGGTACTTGGGGTGCCTGGGTGGTTCAGTCGGTAAAGTGTCCAACTTTGGCTCATGTCAGAATCTCGCTGTTCATGAGTTCAAGTCCCACATCAAGCTCTGTGCTGACAGCTCGGAGTCTGGAGCCTGCTTTGGATTCTGTGTCTCCCTCTCTCTCTGCCCCTTCCCCACTCGACTCTCTCTCAAAAATAAATAAACATTAAAACATTTTTTTAAAAGTTGGTACTTTATGTATGTCTCTATTTATTTTGGGGAGGCTGTTTTCTTCAAAGAGGGCACAGCATGATAAGAGAAAGGCATGCTTCAGCCAAGTGTGTGTACTTTGATGTGAGGTGACAAGATTCATGCAGGATTCTTATTCTTGAAATAAACACCTGACCTATTGCTTTTATTGAATTTGCTTAGAAACAAAATTGCAGTGAACCGAACTATACCTCTGGAAGCAGGAATTTCCTCTGGAGACTCTAGAAAACTTCAAACTCATTTTTTTACTCTTTTAAATATTATCTTCCTAAAATATGGAAAGTATTTCATAATGTGAGAATAATGTGACTACATCCATATTTTGATACCTTATTTTCCAAATTACTTGAAGAGCTTATTTCGTGTTTGAGTTACAACACTCCCGGTTTCCAATCAGGTGGCTCCACCCAGCTCAGTGAAGTTTTGCCTTATAGTTACTGCCAGAGGGGGCGGAAGGGACCTGCTAGTGCAACTTACAGGGTCTGCACAGAGAAAGGAGATGCTACATGATGGTGGGAAGACCTTGTCTCACCCGTGACCTTAGCTGATAGTGATGTGGCTCTTCAAGCTATTTGCCTTCAGGAGTGGAGTCCATAAAGGGGGTGGCCCCAGGCCTCTCACAGAATCTCCAGTGTAGACCTCCACTGTCCTTTAATGATGTATTATTGGACGGGACCAGCCCTGGAGGCTTTAACAGTCTTTCTCTGTGATCTGTAAGTTTTGAAAGGTTCAGTATCTACTGTCTTTCTTTAGGACGTTGATGCAAGGTCCCAGTGCTCACATTTTATGCTTATTAGTGATACTTTTCATGAGTTTCCAGGGCTAGAGGGACTTTTCCACGCTATTTAATGATTTTCAGTTTAACTCTCTTTCTGAGTGGGATGTTGTAAAGATTAATTAGCCAATGTTCATAAAGTGCTTTCAAGCTGAAAAGTACTGCACAAGGGTGTGCAGACTCATTAGCTTCTTAGTCATTAAGGCTTTTTAGACCTTTTGGCATTCAGAAACTAGACAGTGAAGGCCAAATTCGTATTTTTTCTTGGAGGAGGGGGACCTAAAAAAGAGCAGAATAGAGTAGTATCCCTCTTTCTTTTTTGAAAAAAAAGACATCTGTTGCACTGGGACTGGAAAAAAGATTAAGATTTTTCATCATCTCCTATATCCATACTGCTTCTGCTGCTTCTTACTCCCTCCTTTCAAAATGTGTTTATCTGATTCTTCTGCACATTTGTTTAGAAACTCTATGATTATATTGTCATGTAGGTATCCATAGTGGAACTGATTCTGGCCTCAGAGCGCTGAATTGTTGTACTGATAAATGACACAGGGTAGGTAGAGCATTCCCTTTGTAAATAAAGATTCCCCTCTCGGTTTGCAATGTGTCAAAAAGGTGTAATATTGTCTCCATCCTCAGTAGTATTTGCTCAATATATTTAGAGTTCTATATGATTTAGTTAAGCCTGTGACTGAGGCTGGAAAAGTACAGACTGGCCACCAAAGACATAAAGAGTTTCTAAGAGAAGCCGGGGACAAAGATGGATAATGTACAATGAATTAGATTGACAGTGGACATTTTAGCAGCATCAGCTGCACATGATGGGGGAATAATATGAGAGACAGTGGTCAATCTAGAATTGTATAGCAAACTAAATTACCTTTTAAGATTGATCATAAATAAAGACATTTCTATACAAACAAAACACATTTACCACGAATACTAAAGGATATTCTAAAGGATTCGAAAAGAGAAAATTATTTCAGAAGGAAACAAGAAGAGGCTAGAAGGAACAAAGAGGAAAAAATTGGGAACCATGTGGGTAAATCTAAAAAAGCATTAGGTAATAATAATAATGTCCAATTTGCAGTAACAAAACAAGGTATAAGTAAAAAAAGCAAAAAAGTAACATGTACAATGGGAAAGTTAAAGTATTCAACCTTCTTATCTTATTTGGAAGGAGGCTAAAGATATTAAAATTAGATTTTATTAAGTATGCACATAGACTTTCTAGTTTTAATCACTAAAATAAAAGAAATGTAATGTAGTGGGGGAGGGGAATCAATGGAATGAGAAAATAAAATCGATAGCAACTGGCTCAATAAAAAGGTAATAAATAAATTTACCATGGATCTTAGTAATTTCTCCTGGGCTCTTACTTTACAATTACAACTACTAAGTAACTATGTTGTAGAGTTCATATCAATATACCAACAGGACAAATGAAAAATAAAATAGTCTTACTGATATGTGAACAGCTATTTCTGGCTTGGGATAGTGTTCAGTAACAGCATCATTTTGATAACACAGGACATGGATTATAGCAGAGGAACCTCAAATATAGAGAACACAGATCTTTCATAATGGACAGTAAGCTTGCCTGACCTCTACTCCAGAGAATATTATCTTAATTATACTTTATATTAAACAAGTCTGCTCTTTGCTCTGGAAGAAGACACTTTTTTCCAAGGCCATTCATTATACAAACACCTTTGAAATATAGAGCAGTGCCTTTGTTTTTACGTTGTGCAGAAATGTGAGAGAACCATGGAGAGATATCTCCCAAAAAGTTTGGATAAGTTTGTAAAGCCCAGTTTTCTTATCTGAAAAATAGAATGAATGGTATAGCATATGTAGTTACAAGGATCAGATAATATAGTATGTATAAAATGCTTAATGTCATATCCAAGGACTTTGTCAATATCGATTACTACTATAAATGATTATTTCTTGAGTAAAATGTGAGCATGTTTATTGAATTCTTTGTTTTCTCCAGCAAGTAGAATATTACAGCTCATAGATGTTTCTACTTATCACCAAGTATTAGAATTAAAAAGGATTAGGAAGATTGCCCAGCGAAACCAGGCATTTTACAGATAAGGAAATAGGTTCAGAAAGGTTAAGTGACTTGTTGGCTTTCACACAGAACAGCCATATAAAGGACAATGGTCATCTAATTTAATAGTCACATAATTTTTAACAAGGCCCAGTGCTTGGAGCTCAATAAATATTGGCATTACAAAGGAATTGAAGCAAGCCTATGATATATTAGAAAACATTTCACATATTTATTTGGTCATTCTCTTCTACATACTTGCTTGACCTCTGAACCACCTTAAACTTGGCCCCTGAAGGCAAATAAATACAGGAAGAATGAGAGGAAAGGAGAAAGGAAGCCAGGAAGTCAAGAAGGAAAGAGAAAGAGAGAGAAGAAGGAAGGAAAGAGGAAGGAAGGAAGGAAAAAAGAAAAGGAAAGGAAAGAAAGAGAGGGAGGAAGGAAGGGAGGGAGGGAGGAAGGAAGAAAAAAAGAAAGAGAAAGAAAGAGAAAGAAAAAAGAAAGAAAGAGAAAGAAAGAAAAGGAGAAAAATAAAATAACCTGTATCCCCTCCTTCCCTCCACCTCCATCATAGTCACTGTCTCCAGAGCAGAGTCAAAACAACAACAACAACAACAACAACAACAACAACAACAACAACAACAGGAAACTACAAGAAAAGTGTTGTGTGTGTAGGTGATGTTGAAAGTGGTCCCATTCTGGCTAAAGGCAGGGAAATTCTGGCAGAATGTCTGGCAGCTTTATGTCAACAGCTTTATCTTGGCTTACCAACAAACTTCCTAAGGCATGAGGGGGAGTAGTAAGGAAGAGGAATGAGGGGGCGACAGAAATAGCATCCAGTTCTAGGAGGCACCATGTTGTAAGACATGATCATGAGTTGTAGCATAAGATGACCTGAGTTCCTGTGTGAGTTTGAGCAAGTTACTGAATTCCCTGATCTCTAAAATGTACTTAAAATTTTTCCATGACAAGTTGATGTGCCATTCAAATAAAGAAATGAAGTGAGAGTGTCTGGCACCTCATTAAATAGAAGGTCCTCATTAAATAGAAGTTGGAATCAAATTCATTGAAGGAATTTATCCAGGAAAGATCCGTAAAAATCAGCCAGCTCACTGGTTTTGTACTTCTGCTTAATACCAATTCCGTCATTTCTCTGTTTTCTATAAGAGTGGTGTCACAGCATTGGCTTCTACGGCATTGTGAAATACTTTCTGGGACCTGAGGTCACAGCTGAATATGCCCAGGTAGCCAAAGCAAGATCTAATAGGAAAGCAATGATAAGGAATGTGGATTGTTCTTCATCTTTTGTCTTTCTCAAGCCTGCTGCAAAAACACCTCCCACTCTGGGTAATTCTTTTCTGGGTGTCCCCGGGGTGTCTCACACTGTTCCTGCCATTCTTATCCCTCGCCTGTGGTAAACTCTTCTAGGAATTGGGAGCTGCTCTGTTTTGTCGCTGCTCTGTTTTGTCACTGCTCTAGGGTACCCCTTCACAGGACCTTGTAGTGTGTGTGTGTGTGTGTGTGTGTGTGTGTGTGTGTGTGTGTGTGAGAGAGAGAGAGAGAGAAAGAGAGAGAGATTGAGAGAGAGAGAGAGAAAGAGAGAGAGAAAGACAGACAAATAAGGAGACAGAGGGAGGAAGAAACATGCACTTTTCTATCTGCTTTAGAGGAGTCCCAAAGCAATATTACTTGTCCCAATGTGCTATGTTGTAAAGAGTTTAGGGAAATAGTTCTTTTGGTTTTTACTTGGGGTATTTTCTCTCCCTTTGGAATCAGAGATTCTGGAATGAATTTGAGTGAGAGTGCCAGGCAGTACTGAAAATCAGTGATACTGAAATGATGAGAAAGTCTTTGTTGGGATCGAGCCCACCACACCTAGCTGTTTCTTCCCATCGGAGAAGTGTTCTCTTAAAGAATCCCCAGCCTTTCCTCAAACAGGCTTCAGTAGGACATCCCACAAATTTGCATTCAATCCAGTTATGTCAACCGAACGGTGGGCACATTTTGAGCTCTTTTGCTTCAGGCTACTAGGCCCTCAGGTTGCTAAATTCCTACTGGGCCCTTGCATACTTCAATCTGTAGCTGACAGTGCCAGGGTCAAGCTGAGATCCCCACTACAGATAACTTATGTGCAAAGAAATTGACTCACAGCCTGCTTGCCTCCAAATGTGAATGTGGGCACTTGCCTTAGATTGTAGATATATAAATTTATTCATTTATTCCTTTTTCATTGATCAGAGAAGGAATGCACAGATGATGTAGATACAGTTCCTGTATCATAGTCATCATAACCTGTTGCTTCACTTTATATGCTCATAGATGTGACTGTCCATGGTTAAAGCTTCACTGAGACCATGTTATAGTTAACTCTGAAAAATATCCTTTCCAAAGTTAAAATACTAGTATCAACAATTCCATACTCAATTTCTGTGATTGAAAACAAAGTATTATGATCAGGCCAATGCAGTGAATGTGGAATTTGGTGCAGTGATGTTTTAATGTTTTTAACACTCTCTTTGCCCCCAGGTTATGCAGATGTATCTTCCATTTTGTGGAATTGCCATATCTAATGCTCAGCTATTTGCTGCCTCAAGGAAAGAGTATGAAAGAAGCAGGGTGAGTGGAAAGAAACACTGTTGACAACCCTCAAAGCTCTCTGACTTTCGAGTGTCTGTGAGTCATCATGTCTTTTAAAAACAGCAGATGATCTTTGAATAGTCCAGGAATCCTTTTAATTTGTTTAATCCTTCAAATTTATGGTTGAAGATACCTATAAGCAATAAGTCCAAATGGAAGTGGATACATATTCTCTGTTGTTGTTTGGGGAAATAGTACCAGCTTCTTTTAAAAATGAAATTAATTTCAGGGAGCCCGGGTGGCTCAGTTGGTTAAGTGTCCAACTCTTGATCTCAGCTCAGGTCCTGATCTTACAGTTCCTGAGATAGAACCCCGCATCAGGCTCTGCTGACAGCATGGGGCCTGCTTGGAATTCTCTCTCTCTCCCTCTCTCTGCCCCTCCCGCATTCACACACTCTCTCAACATATATAAATAATCTTTAAAAAAAATGAAATTAATTCACATCTATACTGTAAGGCAGCAGATATACTCTTACTTATGGCTTTGAGACAATAACACACTAAATTGTATAATTTAGTTCCTTTAAGAAGCAAGGTATGTTACAAATGATTTCACCCCATCTCATAAATTTTGCTTTTGAATTCAAAGTTTTTCTGGAAGAGCGTCACAAGATGGCTGGACAATAATGCAAACACTTTTATAGGATTATAAAGACACACACAAAGAGGGATTGATCTCCTATACCTTCACCAGCTTTAGAGTTAAATAGGAAAGAAAGAGAGGAAAGAAGGAGGAGAGAAAGAGGAATAGCAGGTGGGCCGATAAAAAAAATTCTAAAGTATCAAATAGAGATCAAATTATATTAAGTTTATTATACCTTTTTTAATTTTTATTTTTTATTTTTTAAGTAATCTTTCCACCCAATGTGAGACTCGAACTTATGACTTGAGAGATGAAGAGATGTCCGTGCCACTGACCAGGGACTTGTTATACTTTTATTTTATTTTATTTATTTATTTATTTATAACTTTTTTAATGTTTTTTTTTATTTTTAAGAGAGAGAGAGAGCCAGAGTGTGAGCAGGGGAGGGGCAGAGAGGGAGACACAGAATCTGAAGCAGGCTCCAGGCTCTGAGCTGTCAGCACAGAACCTGACACAGGTTTCGAACCCATGAGCTGTGAGATCATGACCTGAGTAGAAGTCTAACACTCAAACAACTGAGCCACCCAGGTGCCCCATTGTTATACGTTTAAATACATGGAGATTACTGCCACAACTTAGAAATTTATTTAACAAGGTTTCAAAAAGTTAGAAATCCTCAGCTAATTAGTAATCAAATTGACTAAAAGTTTCATTGGCTAAGCATTATGATTTATGAATATTTCACAGCCAACAGATGCACACAACAGATTACTATAGCCATCTTCTTTAACATAGCATACCACACCATTTCTCTGACTTGGATCCTGTTTTCATCATCAGCCCCATGGCTTACCATTTTCCTCCTTTCATTTGGCACTCCAGCAATAGTCCCCTGTTGCCAGAATACAGCCTGTTACTTTACTTTCTTATACCTTTAGCCACATTCCTCCCTCTGCCTTCAGTGCATCATGTCCACCTTTTCCTCCCACTACCACCTGCCTTACAGATCCTTCAGGACCCAGCTCAGCCTTCTAGTTAATCCTCCCTTCCTTTCTTCTCGTCATTCCTTGTATATATTGCCATTATTCTACTTGTGGACACTTATCACACTGTATAATATTTATTGGTGGCATTCTTCTCCACCTACATTTTGAAGTCTCTAAGGGATGCTTCATGTATTATTGATCTTTACATCCTCACGTTTAGCACAATTTATTTACCTGTTCAGCACATTTATTGTGTGATGTTCTTCAGACACTGTGTGTCCGAAGTCCCTGCCCTCATAGAACTTACTATTCTAGTGGAAACAATAGATAGTAGGCAAGCAAACAAATAAAAAATAATATAGTATCAGGTAGTGATAAGTGCTATAACAAGTGAAATGAGATAAAGGGATAGGAATTGGTCACTGAAGGATAGTTTGGGAGGATGTTTATTTCAGATCATGATCAAGAAGTTCTCTATAGGATGTTATTTGAACAGAGACCTAAATGAAATGAAGGAGCAAAACCACACAAAGATCAGGGAAGAGCATTCCAGATGGTGGAAATATCAAGTGGAAAGGCACCGCGGCAGGTGAAAGCTTGATCCATGCGTCTGGAGAGTAGAGAGGAAGGACTCAAATAACCAAAGCAATCCTGAGAAAGAAAAACAAAGCTGGAGGCATCACACTTCCTGATTTCAAACTATAATGCAAAGCTATTGTAATCAAAACAATATGGTACTGGCACTAAAAACAGACACAAGACCAGTGGAATAGAATTGAGAGCCCCAAAATAAACCCATGCTTGTAAGTTAACATATATAGGATAAAGAGGCAAGAATACTTAATGGGGAAGAGATAGTTTTTCTAATAAATGGTGATGAGAAAACTAGATAGTCACATGGAAAAAATGAAATCAGACCCCTACCTTACACCACTCACAAAAATTAACTTGAATTAAAGATATAAGTGTAGGACATGAAACTAAAACTTCTAGAAGAAACATAGGAGAAAAGCTCCGTCAATTTTTTGACTCTAATGCAAAAGCACAAGCAAAAACAAAACAAAAAAAACAAGAATAAACTAGAGGGACCGCATCAAACTAAAAAGCTTCTGCACAGCAAAAGAAACCATCAACAAAATGAAGAAGAAGCCTATGGAATGGGAGAGAATACTTGCAAATTGTAATTATGTGAGGTGATGGACGTGTTAACTAACTTTATTGTAGCAATCATTTCACAGTATGTGCATGTATCAAACCATCATATTGTACACCTTAAACTTACACAAAGTTATATTTCAGCTATATCTTAATAGAGCTAGGGAAAAAAAGAAATAATGTGGCTGGAATTAGGGCAGTGAAAAGTGAGAGATTCCTCCCAAAATTGGCAGTGAAATGTACAAAGCTTATTGATGTGGGAAATGAGTGAAAATGACTTTTGGCTTGTACAGATGGCAAGTAAACAGCTGGGTACAGGAGTCTAAAGGTCTGGTGAGATGTCAGGACTCAAGATTCATATTTAGGAACTATCAGTATATATAGATGGCATTTAAAAGTAGGGCACCAGTTTGGGTAATCTGGAGGAGAATATGTGGATAAGAGAAGGGAAGAGGTCCAAGGATGAGCCCAGGAACAAAAGAAGGCACTAGAAGGAGCGGGAGGGGGAAATACAAGTGAAATAAAGAAATGGGGAGTGTTCAGCTGTATGAATGGTCTCTAATGTCTATTGAATTGCCTATCATCCTAGATTTCCTTCTCTTTTTCTCCCATCGTGGAACTAGTCTGTATTGTTATTTGTGAAACTTTTATCACTTGTTAGTAAAGCAGCAATTTTTAATTAGAAACAGTAAAATTACTATGATGTGCTTTGTCAGTGCAAGACTCAAGGCACAATTAGTTTTTCCTCTGAGATAAATGTTCTTGTATATGGGTCCCAGAGGCCCTATCCACGCAGTCACAACAAATTGAAAAGTTAAATAATTGTTCAGTTAATATGATCCATCTGAAGAAATAGTCTAGATGATTAAGGAAATAATGGTTTCCCCCTTAATAACAGGGAATTGTGTTGGTAATTATTTAGACAATTGCCTCATTTTTAATGTTATATTTAAGTATGAAATTATTGCACATTGCCTTCTTAACAGCAGTTTGCTGTCCAAATGCCAAACAGTCAGGATACACTCAAAACTTTTTTCACCTCCTGGTGTTTCTCCACATCAGGATCATAGAGCTACCCAGGGCCTTTAGCCACATTCACAAGCTCTCTTTAGAGAAAATGCTACCAAGGATATTTGATCCTCTTTGAGATGCTCAGTGAACTAGACTCATTTCATGGATCTCTTAACTCATTCAAATGCTTTTCTACCTGAACAGACTCAGAGAAGAAATTTTCACATGTTTCCAATGGTTTCAGGACAAATCAAATTCATTACTAAAGTTGACAATTGGTCATATCCCTGGGATGATCATCAACACCATCTACCTGAATAGATGTTAATTTGAAAACCCACAAAATCCTTTTGTGAGAGGTCAGACCTGAGAGTGTACATCTCATTAAGTTCTACTGAACAAAGCACCCTCTGGACAATTCACTGGCTGTGTAATTTTCTTATTGCTCTCTGATAGAAGCATAATATCTATTACCTGTACATAGCCCACTTTTCTGAAATCTCTGGAAAGAGCCATGTAATTAAAAAGTCCAAATAAATATTATTTCAATGCAAAAATTGCAAGTTAACTTAGCTGGATAAAATAACAGGTTATTGCAATTTGATTTTTAAATGAGTATGCAGTTTTCAAGTTAGAATTTTAAGGGTTTTTTTCTTTAGTTTGTGTGCTTTTCATTCTGTTGTTTTAACAGAAATTTTAATGGTACTTTCTTTCCTGAGATATATAATAGTATTTAAATGTTTTCCTGCGCAGGTGGAATGAAAGAATACTTCTTGTGTAGAGGGATTAATGAGGGTTTTATATATATATAAATATATATGTGTAATATATATACTAATATATATGTGTATATATATTAATATATATACACATATAAATATATGTGTGTAATATATATGTGTAATATATATGTGTATGTATATAAAATATATATGTGTAATATATATATTAATCCATATATATATGGATTAATGAGGGATATATATATATATATATATATATATATATACATATATATAGTGGTGAATGCTAATTAAGCTTCAGAGCCATATATATATATATATATATATATATATATATATATATATATAGCTATATGTAGGATTCATATGGGATTATATGGATTGGCACTATTTTCAAGTTGTGTTTTCCAGCTCAAAACTCTGTGATAAAACAAAATGATGGAACATTTCAAAACAATCATGAATGCTTTAAAAATTAGCCACACGGGCACCTGGGTGGCTCAGTTGGATAAGTGGCTGACTTCAGCTCAGGTCATGATCTCGCGGTTCTTGGGTTCAAGTCCCACATTCAGGCTCTGTGCTGGCACCTCGGAGCCCGGACTGTCCTTTGGATTCTGTGTCTCCCTCTCTCTCTGTCCCTCCCCTGCTTGTGCTGTCTCTCTCTCAAAAATAAATAAACATTAAAACATGTTTTTAATTAGCCACACAAATATATTTATATTTTATTATAGCAAAGACAAAATGGAATTTTGAGAGGAAAAAAACCATTTTTATTCAGTCCTATACCCACCTAGATATATCCATTTCATCTTTCCTAGGCTTTGCTAGAGGTTGTTAATGACCTATTTGAAGAACAGACTGACCTGGAGAAAATTGTCAAGAAAATAATGCATCGGGCCCAAACTCTGTTGAAATGTGAACGCTGTTCTGTTTTACTCCTGGAGGACATTGAATCACCAGTAAGTCATTTTTTATCTGTCACCTAGAGTTGCAGACTGCATTAATGGAATAAAGTGTAGTTTGTTTGTAATTCAGCTTGTGAAATCATGACTCAAACCACTCCCTTCATGACTCTTCTAACCATGAGATGGCTTTTTGTAAAACTAAAGTTTTTTAATTTCTTTTACATGTATTTTCAGTCTTGTGTTGCGTCATCTTAGAAACATGGACTCTTAGGTTGGTGGGGGCCCTTAGAGGTCTATCCCAGTCCTGAGTATTTACAGATGAGGGAACTGAGGGGTTGGATGGTTTGCCCTGTCCCTCCCAGATGCATAGACATTAACTTAGGTGCCAAGCTCCTATCGTATTCACCCAGTGCGAAGAAGGCCCTTGGCATCTATGGGTGTGGATTGCAGTCCAGATGATGCTCCACAGTCCTCTTATCAGGAGGAGGAAGCAAAAAAATGCTGGAGAAGCAGTGCCTTTGCTTTTGGAGCTCGGGCAGATTGTACTTGAGCTGAGTGGAGTGACAAGCCTCAGCTGGGCTGTGCTCTGCAGCAAAGGTCTGAACTGCAGTCTCCAAGTTCTCTTACAGTCGCTTTGGAGCTGGGGACACTTGCACAGAACATGGGGCAGGTGGAGGAGGCTCCCTGCTCTTCACTGCAGGGGGTCCTGGTACTCCAAAGGCAAGTGGCAAGCTAGTTCAAGGCCTCAGGTCTGCAGCACCTTAGCTGTCAGGTTTCTGTTGAGCCCTTTGGCTCTTTGGGGGAAAATCCACTGGGTAAACACACAACAGTATTGAAAATAATGATCATCATCAATCTAACTTCTTGAAAGTTAAATGTCTAAACCCTTAGCAGCAATTTAATATCTTACTGTGAACTGTCTTCCAAGACCAGGAATTATCTAGCTATTTAAGTGCTGTTTTAATACCTCAGAGGATGATATTTTACTGTACTTAGAAGAGGTTATTATCTTTGCCTTTAGGTTTGTTTTCTTCAAAGAATAAGAACCTTAGGGTAAATCTGGGAGATTTAATAATAAGTATTGTAAAATTTCAACATGAAGTGTGAAAAAAATCTATATTTATTTAAAATGTTTAGGGGTGTTTGCCTATATTTTAGCAGAGCTGGGGGTTATTTCTACTTTAGCAAGTGTGGATTAAACAAACAATAACCTTGCCATTATCCTGTGATTGTGTAAAACTCAGTGGAACTTTGGGAGGGGACACACACACACACAAACACACACACGACCCAATAACCTATATGGAATGCTTCCAGATGCTTTTGTGAATCACTTGAGTTCACTTACTTCCCCTTCATCCTTATGAAACAGGCATTATTATCATCTTCAGTTTATTGAGCAGGAAATAAGACTCAGACGGTTGAGTGGCTTGCTGGAGTCCCCCCTCCCCCCCCCCCCCGACTCTGAAGCCTCAGAAAGGAATGGGGGGGTGCTGGTGGTGCTTGTTGGTGCAGGCAGTCTATAGGCTGTCACTAAACAAAGGCAGGAAGAGGCAGCTGTTGGGGCTTCGGCTGCCAGGATTCCCTGAACCACCCCCTGGGTCCCTGTGAGGACAAGTGGCTGGAGGGCCAGATGGAATCTGGACAAGGACAAGCTCACTGTTTGCTAGTTCAGTTGTAAACAGACCTGCAAGTAATCTAAAACCAGCTGAGGGTGGCCATTCTTGCTAATCTTTTAACAGAGACTGGTTTTTGTGCTGTGGCCTTGCTCTTCACATCAGATGAAAAAGTACAGATGACAGAAGTGGATATGGAAGGTGGGGATAGAGCTGGAGGGAAGAGTAGGAACAGTGTAGGGGGTGGGTGTCAAAAACCACTTTATGGGGCGCCTGTGTGGCTCAGTCGGTCAAACATCTGACTCTTGATTTCAGCTGAGATCATGATCTCACGGTTCATGAGTTTCAGTCCCCATTGGGTTCTGCACTAACAGCACAGAGCCTGCTTGGAGTTCTCTCTCTCTCTCTCTCTCTCTCTCTCTCTCTCTCTTCCCCTCTGCCCCTCCCTGCTTGCATGCTCTCTCTCTCTCTTTCTCTCTCAAAATAAATAAATAAACATAAAAATCCCAACTATCTATAGTAGATGGTATCAGCATTAAAGGTGTTGATATATTACTGAAAGTTAAAAAGACTTTTTTGCTACCACAGCTGAAAATTCTCAGACTGTAATGGTGGGATTAGAGCAGAAAATTCCAGGCCACTCTACACAATTTCTTCTCTTTGCCCATCCCCTACCCTTGAAAGTGAGGATGAGCTCCACTAATCTAGAGGGCCAAGGTTTAGAGGTAAAAGTCAGCTATGTGCAAAAAGAGGAGATTAATCTGCTTGGTACTGTTTTAAAAGCTGTAAAGAGTTTTTGGCAAGGGACTGCCTGGGTTGCTGTGGGAGGGTTGAAGGCAGGAGTGAGGTTATATACACGTGGGTCACCAGGTAGAAACCCCATCAGTGCCATGCTCTTCTTTAGCACACTTCCCACCAAAGACTTCTCAAAACGTCAGACTCCCCCTGGTTGTGTGATAGCAGTTAAGGGAAGGACACCAGACACGGTCATGCCAAGTACAGAAGGAGAAGCCAGACAGAACTGGATACCAGGTGCCAAAATCTGACGCTGCACAATTCAGCAAACAAAAGCAAGACTGTGCACTCAGGCCTCATGAGGCTGGCCTCTCCCAACAGGTGTCTTGGTTGTGAAGAATATTTTAACCTTAAATTTTTTTTAATGTTTATTTATTTTTGAGTGGGGAGGGGCAGAGAGAGAGACACACACACACAGAAACCGAAGCAGGCTTCAGGCTCCCAGCTGTCACACAGAGCCCGACTCGGGGCTCAAACTTGGGAACAGTGAGACTGCAACCTGAGCTGAAGTCAGACGCTTAACTGACTGAGCCACCCAGGCACCCCAGGAATACTTTAACTATAATGTGTCAAGTTTATCAATTTCCTTTTTGATTTGTGCTTTAAGAGTTTTGTTTAAAAAAACTATCTGCCTCCATGTTATAATAACATTGTCTTATATTTTCTTTAACCCATCTGGTATTTATGGTCTTCATATCCATCTAGAATTTATTTTTTGTGTATAGTGTAAGGCCCTATATGTGTAACCCATTGTGTCACCCCCCCCCCCCCCACACACACACACTCTGTAATGACACTTCTGTATTATATCAAGTTTCCATATATACCTGGGTCTGTTTCTGAGCTCACTAGTCTATTTGTCTATTTCTGCACCAGTATCATACTGTCTCGGTTTCTGTAATTTCGTAATACACTTTGATATCTGAGAACAAGTCCTCAGTGCTGTTCTCTTTAAAATCGGCCTGCTTATTCTTGGCCTGTTGCTCCTTAATATAAATTTTAAGAGCAGGTTATCAAGTTCTGTGAGAAATTCTTTATAGACTGATTGAAATTGCTTTAATTTACATACCAGTTTGGGCGATTTCTGCAAGTAATACAATATATAAGGGGAAAATGGCTTAAACAATGAGAACGTCTGTGTCTTATATGAGAAGTCTGCAGGAGGTGGCTGCGGGTGGTGCAGTAGCCTGATGATGTAATCAGCAAGGTAGCTCTGTCCACTTTCCTGTGGATGTCTCAGTGCTCGACTGGCTTTCATCCTCATGATCCAGGAGGCTGGCACAGCTCCAGGCAGTATGTCTTCATGTAACTGTGTCCCAGGAGAAGAGAAAAGGAAAACTTCTGTTCATGTTTCTTTTTCTCAGGGAAGAAAGTCTTTTCCAGAAGAGGTTTCTCCAGCTGACTTTCCCTCGAGATCCATTGGTTGAGAACAAATCATTCATATTCTTAATATTTTTCTGTTCTTCCCCTTTCATTCTCTGATACAGGTGTGTTCAAATGTTCAGCATAACTGGGATTTATCAGCATCTTCTTGTCTGATTCTGTAGGTTGTCGATTTAGGTGTCTGTATTAATAGGAACTGTTCATGTGTTTTTGAATTTGGGATTGGAGCTCATTTTGATGAGAGGGTGTTTTGTTTGTTTGTTTGTGCCATTGTTTTCTTTGGTTCTCTCTTATACTCTCCCTCCATGTCTAATAGTCTGTGCAGTTCCTTGGCCTCTAGTCAAGAGCCAGGCCTTATGTTGGGTCTCCTGCTGTGTGCTGGCTCACACTAAGCCAGAAGCAACGTGGTTCATTTTCTGGGGGTAAAGATAGGTCACCTGGTTCAAGGGAACCTTTTTAGTTCCCCAACCCCAGTAGAAGCTGAAATTCCGATCATTGCTGCCTGCCTGTGTCTGGATTTGGGGTGCAGTAGGCCTGTCTTCAGGCTTGGCCCTTTAGAGATCTTTTCTTTTCCTTATACTCTGCTGTCCTGCCCTTCTCTTTTTTTCTGCTTTTTAACCTCTAACATGTCTTTCTTGTTTTCTCTTTCTGTATTTTATCAATCTTTGCTCTGTTTTGGGAAGAGAACAGATGTGTCAAAACATTTAACTTCTAGACATCTCTACTGGCAGTCCATATACTACTTTTACAATCAGGGGGAAAAATGTATCATTTCAGGAAAAAAAAATCTGCTTAAAGTTTCCTTTGTCTATAAATAAATTTTGCTTTTCTCTATTTTATTAGAATCATTCCTGGAAACAAAGCTTCTAATAGTTGACTTGGGATTTGAATATTTAAAAAGCTGGTTATTGCAGATGTATGCTACTTCCTGGCCTTTTCTTCATTTGCAGGAAAGAGGAAGAAAGGAAATTGAAATCTAGTTATAGATGCTTTGATTCATCAAGCTTTTAACTCAATGTTTAGAGATGCCTTCATGGTGTTTTTTTTTTTTTTTTTTAATGTTTATTTATTTTTGAGAGAGAGAGAGAGAGAGAGAGAGAGAGAGAGAGAACACCAGCAGGGGAGGGAGAGAGAGGGAGAGAGGGACAGGGGATCCAAAGCGGGCTCCGTGCTGACAGCACAGAGCCCCATGTGGGGCTCAAACTTGTGAACTCAGATGCTTAACTGACTGAGCTACCAGGAGCCCCTGCCTTCATGGTCTTGAAACTGGGTAGGCAGGTGTTAACTGGCCAGTTCACTCAGTGGATGCCAAAAATGGAAACAAGGAATGCCTTTCCAGCCTCTTCTCCTGCCAAAATTAATATTTTACCCTCTTTTGCTTCCCTTAAGTGTTTTAGTCAATCAGTTTTAAGTGAGTTTGTCAATGGTATTTTCCATTAGACTGAAAAACAGAAAGATTGTTCTAGCTACTGTCGACATTAGGAAATATTTAGTCCCTCGAACTGAATATTCTGTGTGTAATGTTATTCCATTCCATGAACCTGGCTAAGCAATTCCTATCCCTTCTGTTAGTTTCTTTCTAGCTCATATATTTACTATTATCTCTATTTCTTTCTGTGCTTAGTCAAGGAAAGCAAGAAGCAGACATTTTAATCGTAAAGTCCTAAGGCATTGTCTCAGCACTAGTATTTACAAGTGTTCTTTCATGGATCATCCTGATGGCTCAACTATTGCACAAGCAGAACTCCATCAAGTACTTTATAACTGAGCTTGTAACTATGATGCTCGTTTCGGGAGTTCACTTCCTAAACCATGAAGCATAAGCTATCCCTATTTTTTAACATGTTCCTTAACTTCTTGGTTCTTATGTAAATACATGCACAATTAAGCCATTGAACTAAATGATCTTCCTGAATCCAACACTTGAGAGAAAGAGATGGAGGTAATCATTATCTGATTGCTCTGGAACAGCCTATAATTAATTCAATCCCCTCCATTTGAAGTGGATGGCAAAAATTGCTTCAGGCTTTCCTTTCTATTTCACTTTCTTTCCATTTTCCCCACCTTTCTTTAACTTTCCTTTTCCCTATAAGGAAGCCAATGTAAATTCTTATTGATTTTTGTTCCAAGTGCTTTTTCAAGAGTGCAAAATAGCAAGTAACTAAAAAACTCTGATGATTATCCAAAGAATCATTGTTTTATGTATATGTATATGTGTATGTATATATGTATACATATATATACTTACATCACTAATCATTAATATATCATTATATATTTGTTATATTAACTCACTTTATTAATAATTTTATGTCAATGTATTAACTCAGATCATTAATCATTTATATGTGTTAAATGTGTGTGTGTGTATCCAACTTCTTTTTTTTTTCAACGTTTATTTGTTTTTGAGACAGAGAGAGACAGAGCATGAACAGGGGAGGAGCAGAGAGAGAGGGAGACACAGAATCTGAAACAGGCTGCAGGCCCTGAGCGGTCAGCACAGAGCCCGACACGGGGCTCGAACTCATGGGCCGTGAGATCATGACCTGAGCCGAAGTCGGATGCTTAAGCGACCAAGCCACCCAGGCTCCCCATCCAACTTCTGAACTTCAATCCTCACTGACCATGTCTACCACATCCTGTCCCAAATCATTAACACTTCTGAGATTTCCTATTTCAGTTAATAGAATCATCATCATGTAGTAAGTAACTCAAGCTAAAAACCACACAGTAGCCTCTAAGTATTTCTTACCATTTATATTCAACCATTTGTAAGTTCTGTTGCTTTTATGTTGAAACCCTGTTTCTAGCCCCTTCCTCCCACCTCTTCAACCACTGGCTTTACTCTGTCTTTACTAATCTCTTACCTCCACATTTTCCTCTTGACTCATTTCTTCACTTGTAAATAAGGTAGTCTTCCTTTCCATCAATTCTTTATACTCCTTCCAGTTCTCTTTCTGAAACATGCATCTGCCTCTACATGCTTCAGAACATTTGGTAACTTTGCCTACACAATACAGTTCAAAAGCTTTGTGTTTTCTTTAAGTATTTATTTATTTATTTATTTATTTATTTATTTATTTATTTATTTAGAGAGAAAGAGAGTACGCACATGTGCACATGGGTTGGAGAGGGGCAGAAGGAGAGAGACTCCCAAGCTGCCAGTGCAGAGCGCAACATGGGACTCAGTCTCACAAACCTCGAGATCATAACCTGAGCGAAATCAAAAGTCAGACACTTAACCAACTGAATCGCCCAGGTACCCCCTACCCAATAAAGTTCAAACTGCCCAACATAACAAGTTCATCTCCTCTGCTCCCCAACTTACCTTTCGGAGGTCCTTTCTGGTCCTCAGCCTCACCCTATCCCTTTCTTCCTTCTCTATCACCACCCCCCTCCATGGTCAGCCTATGCTTACATTTGTCTCTGTGTCTTTGTACATATTGTTCTTGTGGAAGAGAAAATGCACCAGACAATTTAGGGAGATAATTTCATCCAGGTATTGCAATAGGGAGAACATTCTTTTCTGAGGAACATCTCAAAGAAAAGGAAGGAAGGATGGAGACAGGTGTTATTTTGGAATATGCTAGGGCAGGGTGGTCCTTTGAGGTTAGCCAATTTTGGAAGACAAAGTGGTAGGGAGGATTTCTTTACTATTACTGTGTTTTGGGGAGCAGGGCTCAGGTGAAGTTCAACATTGTCAACTCTATAATATTCTCTGCAAATGCCTGTCCCTCCATCTATTATTGATCTTTCTGTCTTTAGCTCAGTGCCCTTGAAGGCAGTGGGCTTTCTTGTCCACTGGCTTCCAGTTGAGTTTGACAAACAAGAGGGATCAGCAGAAGGTGTAAAGGCTGGAGGAGAGAGAAATAATTATTCCTCTTGTTCTTTCTCTGCCAGTTGTAGAGGTGGCTTGATTCTTCCAAGAACCCTCTCCATAGCTCTAACGTCTTCAGAACAGCAATAACACTGTTCCCTCCCTCCTGCCATCTTCCTTCTCTCCCTTAATCCCTGTGACCTATGGGTGTTTACTGCTCCTTTAGACCTAGAGATGTTAACTGCTTTCCAAATTTGCTAGTTCCTGGGAACGTCACAATTTCTTATTGGTTTCTTTTAACCCTGCCCACACTTCTGTAACTAGTCCCTTTATTGAATTAGGTTCAGTTAAACCCGTTTGAGTGTTCTCTCTGTTTTCAGCTTACACTCTGACCTGTTTAGTCCTTCAGCCTGGAAAGCTTCCCCCGCTACTCTGCCTAGGGCATGCCTGCCAACCCTTTAAGACATAGTTCACGCAAAGTCTTCTTCTACATCTTCTTCTGGGCACTTGTAGAAATTTGAACATATATTGTGATGAAATTATACCTTTGTGAACTATTTCCTCCTCTGTACTATGTTGTTGGTCCATCAAAAGACAAGACATGATTTATGCCCCTTGATGTTTCCAAGCCCATAAGAGTGCCTGTACACTAAGTATTTGATAAATATTGATTGAGTGAATAAGTGATTAGAGTAAATTACTCTTCAGCATAAGTGAGAAATTTATCAAGAAGGATGGCAGTGGATGATCATTTACAGTCTTTTGCCCTATAGAATAGTCTTCTTGTGGAAAAAATATGGATTAAGAAAACTAATGAAAAAATGGTGATTATTAGATCATTCCCATTTTCTTTTTGGTGGCAGGAATATCTATTTGAGCACAGTATTTATTTTTTAAGTTGTTTTTAAATTAAAAAAAAAAACAGAGAGAAACCAGACCAACTAGTGCTTGATAAATATCCAAATCAAAAAGACTTCTGTCCGTGGAGCTTTTCCAAAGAACAGGCAGAGATGCTTGGGGATATTTTGTTTACTTCACTGTGGCATGGGTACTGCCTTCCCCAGGGTGTGATAATCAGGGCTGATCAACAGCCAGCAGAGCTTGGAACCACTTGTTCAGTTTCATTGACCTATAAACCGCTTCTGATATTTCTCTTGTAAGACTCACTTTTTACTTAGTGGATGTGAATGTGTGTATTTATTTATTTAACCTAGGTTCATTTAATACATCTATTATAAAATCAGACTTGGATTTGGAGAATAAATTTTAAAAAATTAATGAAACTGAGAACTATACCATTGGTCCAAGTCAAGAATAAAGCATGGGTTTTATTGTCTCCTTTTATGCTTTTGTCTGTTTTTTTTTTATTGGTCATAATCTCCACAGTGGCACTGTATATCCCATTAAATTGCTTTGAAATATTTTGGCTGTTTTTTTGCTGCTTCATTTTTTTAAAAATTTTTTTTTTAACGTTTATTTATTTTTGAGACAGAGAGAGACAGAGCATGAACGGGGGAGGGTCAGAGAGAGAGGGAGACACAGAATCTGAAACAGGCTCCAGGCTCTGAGCAGTCAGCACAGAGCCTGACGCGGGGCTTGAACTCACGAACCGCGAGATCATGACCTGAGCCGAAGTCGGACGCTTAACTGACTGAGCCACCCAGGCGCCCCGCTGCTTCATTTTTAAATCCAGGTGACTGACCATAAATTGTTTTCTACTTGAATGCATTATATTTTTAATAAATATGTTTTAAATATAGAAGTTGTTTGAGGCATGCCTGCCTAGAGTTTTGCTTTTCAAACAAAGATACTTTTTGAGAGTAAAAGGAGGCACTTTTAATAATTGTATCAGGACAATAGGCTTTATAAAAGTGGGCAGTTCATGACAACTGGCACATATGCATGTCCTCAAGTATATCCCCCACCACTTACCATGGTGTCTAAAATTTCCATCATTACGGTCTTATTTCAGATGTGAAGATTCTGACTCCAGGGACCCACATTCTAAATTATGGATAAATTATATAGGAATATACATACATTAATCTATCACCAGCCATTAACAGTGTACCAAAATATAACTAGGTGACCTGGTCCAGAGATGGCTCTAGACCAGGAGTCAGCAAACTCTTCAATGAAAGACCAGCTAAGTAAATATTTTAGGCCTCGTGGCCTATATGGTCTCTGTTGTAAGCAGTCAACTACACTGTTAGAGCAAAAGGCAGCCATGGATAACATTTAAATTAATGGATGGGCTCTGTTAAAATGAAATTTTATTTATAAAAACAGATGGTGGGGCAGATTTGGCCCACAGACTCCCTTGCCCACTCCTGCTCTAGAGGAATGAGAAGCACGCTGATCAGTCGGCATCTCCAGAATTGTATCACTTGCCTGCTCTTCATCTTGCTGTCCTCAGCATGGACCAAGGCACATGTGCATGTCACCTTAATAAGGACCCACTATTCTGATGACTTTGAGGGTTCATGGATGGGTGAGTCTAATCTCAAATTGACCTAAATTTAGAAAATCTGTAAGGAGATTCCACCGGCAGCCCTAGGTTCCCGACAGTTTGGTCTAGACTAGGATTTCTGAGGTAAATCCATTCTAAAATGGACTTGGAGCCCTTTATAGTCAGGTCACCTGGAACCAGACTAACTTTATACACCTTATGGAACTGGGTCTGGGGCTTCACTACTTTCTTGATCTTATCTGGCTTACAGTGATTAGTGGGTTTGTCCTCACAGTTTCAGTGCTCTGTTCATATTTGACCACTGTCTGGATGTGATCCAAGCCTCCTTCTCTTTTTTTCTTGCGTTGTTTGCTATCAGCTGGAGGCCCTTAAATATTGTATTTCTCTTACCCACCATTCCAGAATCCCTTCCTATGCCTCTGAAAAATCCTCTCTTATACTAACGTTCAAATGTAATTAGTTTTACATAAGCAAATTTATGTTATTTCATGTGTAAAATATTTTTATACACTGTATACATTTTTCAAGTATGTAAGTACTTTATCTCCTGTCTGTTTACATTTTTACTCAATTAATTATGAAGAGCACTTAAGCCACCTTTCAGCGAAAATTCATAGTGAGCAGATATTTTCTGAGTGCTTATTAGGTACCAGACGCATGACAAAATGAAATGCAAAATTTCAAATAAAAAGGGAGAAAGAGAAAGTAGATGTTATAAGTAAAACCAAACAAAATCAACAAACTCAAAACCAAATTATGCTGCAAAAAGATAAAACTTTGAAACTAAAGCTTTGCTCTGAGCTTCCTGATAGCTAAGGTAAAAAAAAAAAAAAAACAAAAAAAAAACTTAATACATTTTATAATTCTGTTTGTTTAGCAGAAGGAATCATGTCAACTGATCAAGAAAATTTTCCTGACCCTTAAGTTTAAAATTTTTCCCCCTTTAACATATTATTTAAAGGTTAGAGACCTTATTTACTATTTTTCATATCTGTTTGTCATCCAGTACACATCGATATGTATTAGGTAATCAATATTTAACCGAAGACCAGTCGATATTATTCTCATTTTTCTCCTACAGACATGAGAACCTATGAATTATCATATAAGGTACAAAGTAAGGGAACATAATCTATAATGCTGCCCTAACTTCTGATACCAATTATAAGTTCAAGGGTTCCCAATACTCAGGCTCAACAATTTGCTAGAAGGGCTCCTAGAACTCATTGAAAGCTGTTACATTCATGGTTATGATTTATTGTGGGGAAAGATACAGATTAAAATTAGCCAAAGGAGAGATGCATAGGCAGAGTCCAGGAAGGTTCTAAATGTGGAGCTTCTAGTTGTCCTCTCTCCATGGAGTCATGGATATCATTACCTTCTCTCGGTAATAATATGTGACAATGTACATCATGAAGTATTGCCAACCAGGATGGTGACCCAAGCCTTGGTATCCAGAGGTCTTTATTGGGGCTTAATCACCAAAACATATTTGACAACCTACATAACTGACCTCAGTCTCCATTCCCTCCAGAGGTGAGCTAATACCACATGACCCAAAGCGACCCCCCCCCCCCCCCCCACTACCACCACTTTGTGTAGCTCAATTACATTGTTACTAACTGGCTGGTCTAAGGTGTCCAGGTAAACAGAGACACTTTTATAAAGGCTGGACATTCCAAGGGCTTAGCAGTTATCTCCCAGCAATTGAAGACAAAAGCGAGACGTTTCTTTGGGTAAGGTTAATTCTTTATTACACACGGTCAACACTATGGTTCATGAATCCAGTGTCTGCTTTGATCAGGATGCCACGGACTGGTTTATTGGGGGACATAACTAGTACTCTCCATGATATGGAGTGCTAAATTTGAAAGACAATCCTTGACTTTCCCTTTATTCATTAAACATGAATTTAGAAAATAAAATCAATAAAATAAAATAAAACAAAATGTTTGACCCTGTTCTTCTTTATAGCATATGATTTATGTTGAAATAAAAAGTTTCAACATTTTAGAAAAAAGCGTTTCTTCCTTTTGGCAGCTTTAAAAAGTCCTATACATTTCAGGAGTTCAAACACAGACATTTCATCTAGAGGTATTTGTTTGTTTTAGCCATTCTCTTTGTCATTCTAGATCTCTAAGTTTTATAGCTTTAAAATTCCAGGATATTCTATTCCATTTCTAGTGGGGTTTTTTTTAAAAAAAAAAAAACAAAACATTTTTTAAAGATCTTTATTCTCTTTTAATCTCTGAACATCCCCCAGGTTTGTTTTCTTAAGATGTGGAAAGCAGAAGTTCACTTCTTATTCCAGGAAGCACTAGTTTCGAGGAGCCCAGGGTAAATTAAGCTCCCTACTGTAAAGTAAACTCCATGCATGCAGAGATTTTTTTGTTTTACTTTCCCACATGTGCCCCCAGTGCCTTGCTTTATTTGACACATACATATACTCGGTATATATCTGTTGTGTCAAAGAACAGTTTTTAAAAAGTTAAAAACCTAACCCTTGCATAAATCTAAAGCAAGCATGTATCAAAGATTTATTTCACTCATTAAAGAGAGAAACCAAGTGAGATAGTAAAGTTAGCCCTAAAATAGGCACTGAAAAATTGCTGGGGTAAGATTATTAGGTTAGATTTCTAAAATGGTTACTATCATCCAGGACAATAAAATTGTAACTATGGGCTTTCCTACTGCACAGAAATCATTTGTATTTCTACCCGGAGAAAATTCATTCGTGTACTGTCAAGCTGTTCTTTGTGGCCTCAATGACTCCCTGAGTGCCTGCACTCACCCTGCTTGTTTTTAACTTTTACCTAGTTATTGCCCATTTCTGGGTGCCCATCCTCACCTTGTGTGTTTCAGTGGTAAGCCTCCTGATGACTTTCCCAATTTACCCCTTCCCTCCTCTCCATGTTGACCCAGTTACATTCAAATTATCCAAAGGCTTCCCAAGTGCCACAAGCTACTTTATCTCTGACTCCAATGAAGGCACGGACCCACGAGTCCTTGCTGTGTTCTTTCTCTGCATGCAGTGACCAAACTTTTAGCTTTGGGTGACTTTATGTGACCCTCTGAGCATACCACGCTCTCTAGGACCTGTGATAAACTCTTTAATTTCGCATGCCTTTCCAAGTATAATTTCTGTGGCTTTGTCAGAGTGATCCTTAATCCCACAAGGGGGACTTACTCCCCATTACAACCCAATTTGCATTGCTTCACTTTTTCAGAAATTAATATGTATCCTTTTAGAGTTGCAGAGTATTCTAATCAATAGTAAAAAGGAAGCCAAATGAAGTATTCCTAGTAATGTTGGAGAGTTTAATCTCATCTGTCAGGTCAGGGAATTAAAAGGTATCTCCTTTTTGATTTCCCAATGCAGAAACGGTTAATAGTTTATTGGTAATTTGATTGGTTGTATATTAGGCCAAGTATTTTACTTCAAGCTACTTTAAGTCTGTTTATTCAAATTCAGGCATTTAATAGATACTCAAAATATATTTATAGAATTGATAAATAAAGGCAGAGTTTATCTAACTATTCTGGCTCTGAAGGAGGCATGTCCAAATAATGTGGTGTTGCAATACCACTTTTTTTTAATGTTTATTTATTTATTTTGAGAGAGAAATAGAGAAACAGAGAAAATAAGCACAGGAGGGGGAGAGGGAAGGAGAGACACTATGCCAAGCAGGCTCCACACTGTCAGTGCAGAGCCCCACATGGGGCTTGAACTCATGAAACGAACCATGAGATCATGACCTGAGCCAAAATCAAGAGTCAGATGCTTGACTGAGCCACCCAAGTGCCCCCACAATACCACTTGCTCATGTTGACAAAAGCAGTGAGTAGTGGGAAGAGTGGGGCTGTAGAATCAGACTGATACAATTCAAATCCCAATTCTGCAGGGTATTGGTTATATGGTTTCCAGGAAACCACTTAACTTCTCTGAGCCTTAATTTCCTTTAAATAAAGTGAGGATAATAATATATACCTTACCAGTATGTTGTAAACATTGATACCTACATAAAGGATTGGTCATAATTGTGCAAATTGCCTCATACACATTTGCAGCAAAAAGGTAAAATATAGTTGTCTTAGTTCAGGCTGCTATAACAAATTATTATGGAATGGGTGGCTTAAAGAACAAACATGTATTTCTCACAGTGCTGGAAGCTGGGAAGTCCAAGATCAAGGTACTAGCAGATCTTGTGTCTGGTGAGGTCAGTTTTCTTGGTTTGTAGATGGCCACCTTCTCATAGTATTCTCACAGCAGAGAAAATGAGAAGAAGCAAGCTGTGTCTGCTTCTTCTTATAAAAGCACTAATGCCTATGAGGCTTCACCTGTTGACTTGATCACCTCCCAAAGGCCCCATCTCCAAATGCCATCACAGTGAGGATTAGGGCTTCAATCTATGAATTTTAGGGGACACAAACATACAGTCCATAAACATGATAAAAATAGGACATGAATTTTCTATCATCTAACAAAATAATGGAAAGAAATCACATATGATGAGAGATCAAAGCAGAGACAGAGGACTAACTTCTCCTTTTAAAATCTGTGACAATTTTCCATTAGGCAAACAGAAATGAAATGTTACTATTATTTACCTTATTATTGTTTTAGCTTTAAAAATTATTTGGGGTATAGTTTGAGGGATTTATTATTTGGTGATAGGAAATAGTTTCTTTGTAGCTTGCTAACTTTTGAAACCCAAGAGTATTGCAATTGGATGGTGATTTCTAAGTGATTGGTTTCTGTTTAAGTCCTTAATTCAGATAAATGTTCTGGTTATTTTTGCTGTGTAACAAATAAACCCAGAATTTAGAGGCTTAAACCAATCATGTTATGCTCAAAGGTCCCATGGATCAGGAATCTGGAGAGGACATCACAAGGATGGCCTGCCTCTTTTCAGGTTGTCTGGGGCCACAGTTGGGAAAACATGGAGATCAGGGGTGACTTCATAGCAGGGAACTGAAATCATCTGGTTTATTCACTCATATGTCTTATTCCTAGGCTGGCATGACTTGAAGACTGGAGCTTCTTGCCAGAGCATCTATATCATACCTCTCTATGTGGTTTTTGGCTCCCTTTCAGCATAGTGGCCTTAGGGTAGCTGAACTTCTTACACGGTACCTCAGGCCTCTCGGCCTAAGTATTCCATCAGATAATGCAGAAGCCATATTGGCTTTTATGACAGTCTTAGAGAGCACACCACATCCATTCTATATACTCTAGTGGTCAAAGTGGTCAGAAGCCTACTTAGATTCAAGGGGAAAGAACATAGACCCTACCACTTGGTTAAGAGGGTGGCAGGGTCATATCATAGCAGAGTGTGGGATAAAAGGTATTGTTGTGGCCATCTTTAGAAAATAAAACTGGTCACAATGAATGATTTTGTAGAGGCCCAATTCACATTAGTATATGAAAAGAAATGTGTTCTGTAGTTATCAAGGGTATTTGCTTGTAGTTGTTCTATTGTCACTGCCCTGCATTCAATGAATCACACACAATTTTCTTTGTGATGGGCTTTTCTTTTATCTTTTCCCTAATGTTGCATTTTCTTAGTTTGGGTTCATTACCTCACTGATAAAGCTATTTTAATATTTAATCTATTCCCAGTTTCCAAATCATTTTCTCAGGTGCCCATCAATTCCTCATAAGTGGCTAATTTAAAAGGCCTTTGAAGCATGACTGCATCTAGCTAAGGCAAGTCTAAATGTCAACCTTGGAAGCATCCAGTGACATTCAGATGACTCCTCTCAGTGTAAGAGACTCATTTTTCTATCATGTGGTATAGCTTGTCAAAAGAGGGCCAGAAATGGTGCTTTTCCCACCCCAAATTTTTAGTGCTGTTGAAAGAGCTGGCACTCTAGAATCACGCAGACTTGCTTTAATCCCAGGTGCCCCAGGTAGTTGTGTGAAATTCAGAAAGTTTCTTAAAAATTATGGAGAGGTTTCCTCCTCTGTATACTGACGAGAAAAGTCTCTGCTTTCTAGAATCATAATAAGGAACTTAAATAGTCCAAGAAGCTTCCGATGTACAGCCTGGTTTATAGTAAGAACTCAATAGTAGCTAATAATAAGAAAAACTACCTTTACTTTTTCTGTGTCCGTAATTTTCTTTCAATGTAATAAGTCTTGACCAGGTTCTTGCACCGAGTATGCCAATTTCACGAGACAGGTGAAGGAGGAAGTGTCCACACTAGGAAAGATCTTTGAAGAAGATAGCTTTCTCTTCTTTAGCCTTGGAGCAGAGGTGGTGGGGTTGGTGGCAACAAAATGTTCACCTGAGAACAATGGTAAACCAGGGAAGGCAACTTTGGGAGCCTGGGGTTGATGGAGGCCATCCTTTTCGAGCGGTATTTTGTCTCCTCTTTCTTCTCTATGGATAGTGATTGGATTGTTCAAAGGGCAATAAAAATTTTTTAATGTTTTCGATTGAGATATCCCTTGGCAGGACTGCCACAAGATAGTATGCACCTCATTGTAAAAATATATACATAGTAGGGGTGCCTGAAGGCTCAGTCCGTTAAGTGTTCAACTTTAGCTCAGGTCATGATCTCACAGTTCACGAGTTCAAGCCCTGCATTGGGCTCTGTGCTGACAGCTCAGAGCCTGGATCCTGCTTTAGATTCTGTGTGTGTGTGTGTCTCTCTCTCTGCCTCTACCCCACTTGTTCTCTCTCTCTCAAAAATAAATTTAAAAAAATATGCATACATATAATTTTTTCCCTTATGTTCATTTGTTTTGTTTCTTAAATTCCACATATGATTGGGAAGAAAAAAAGAGGAAAACCAAGAACAGACTCTTAACTACAGAGAACAAATTGATGGTTACCAGAAGGGAGGTGGCAGAGGGGTGGGGGTTAAATAGGTTATGGGAATTAAAGAGTGCACTTGTGTTTGGTGTTTATATGGAAGTTTTGAATAAATTCTACACCTGAAACTAATACTACACTATATGCTAACTAACTGGAATTTAGATAAAAACTTGAAAAAACAGATACACATATTTAGTAAATTGTATAAAACTTTGTCAATGTAAGCTATGTTAGACATAAAATACAAAATGTAAGATAGAATTTTGTTCTTCTGTCCCTTGGGATTTCTCTACTTAAAATTGCTCTTTAATCTCCAATTATTGTAATCATCATTATAAAGACAAAAACTGCTTATTGAATTATTTTAAGCTGTAAGAAAGCTTTAATTGACTTGGATTTATGTCTTTTTGTGTGGCAGGTGGTGAAGTTTACCAAATCCTTTGAACTGATGTCCCCAAAGTGCAGCGCTGATGCTGAGAACAGGTAGGGCTTGTGAGTTTCAGGTTTGTCTTTTGCCCCCTGGTCTTTGGTCCTTGGTGTTGGCAGCATTGTGTAATCCTGTGAGGATAGGAGTTCTTTCTTTAGATCAGCAAATGCAGCTAAATATCATCACTCTTCTATATTTCATGGCTTAAATAAAAACTGTTGCCTATGTATGTCAACTATTCTTCAATAGTAAAAATTTTTAAGAAACTATAGCTGAAAAATACATGTGTATACACTGCAGTATAAAACTGCAAACAAATGAAGTCAAGTTTTAGATATTTCCTAATTACAAAGACAGCCTAATTTTCTGCTTTATTCTGGCCCTTTGCTTCTCTCCTTCCCTTTTGTTTGCTTATATTTGGCCAATAATATACCCTTAGAAAAGAGTGAATCCCGTAATTCATTTTTGTTCCCATTTGTATCTCTGAGGTAAAAGTGAGGGGTGGGGACAGTCAGTGAATTTCTATTAGCTTTGAACTGCCCTGAACACTAGTTGGGCTGCTACAAAAGAGGATTCTGTTTACTTTGGTCACTTCTAGAAGAAGGGCTAAATAATAGTGAAATTGACCAAAATGCAGAAATGTGGAGAAAGACAAGTAAAGCATTTATATGACAGCATGATGATGATGATGATGATGTTAATACTGATACCAATGCTATGTGCATCACTGAATCACTTCCATTCACTGAGTACTAAGTATGCCAGGTTCTATCTAAAAGTTTTATATGCATTTAATCCCCCAAAATAATCCTATGAAGTCAGCATCATTACTCCTGCATGACAGAGGAGAAAACTAAGGTTCAGCAAGTTTAAGTGACTTATTAAAGGTTCTGTAGGCAATAAGTGGTAGCCACATCCAAGGACAAGGTCACCTAGATAAACCTCTCCTAGCCTCTGAACTTTAACCCCATTGCCACACATAATTTACTGCCTGGTAGTTAATCTCATATAGTGAATGTCTGTTGGGTTAATGTTTCCCAAATCTGGCTGATCAGTCAGAATGAAGCTTGGAGAACTTGATAAAAACAATTCTCAGAACCCTCACTGAGAGATTTGATTCAATATGTCAAAATTGAAGTCCTAAAGATCTTTAGATGTATTCAAAAGGTTCCCTGGGTAGTACCTGCTTCAAGATGTAATATTCAAGGGTAATTTGATTTTATATATCTATTATTGCCTTAAGTTTGGGAAATAGAAATCAGTACATTAAAATCGACACTTCATTTAGTTACTTTAATTTTTACTCAGTGCATGAAATTTAAAAGAGGTCTTTGCTACATACTATATAATTCCATTTATAGGGCGCTCTTGAAAAGGCAATATTATAGAAACAGAAAGCAGACTAGTAGTTTCCAAGAGCTGGAGATGGAGAGAGGGGTTTACTACAAAGGGACAGAGGGGAATTTGGGGATGTGATGGAATTATTCTGTATCTTGCTGTGGTGGTGGTTTATGACTGCATTCATCAAAATTTGTAGAACTATACACTTAATTTTACTGTCTGTAAACTATACCTTAAAAAGGGGGAAAGGGGACCTTTTGTAATAGGTTTTTGTTTTCATGAAAACATATTTATGTCTGCATCTATATCTCATGTCATCTAATCTACATCTTAAAAAGATAGAGAGTTACTAATGGTGTACTGAGCAGTTTTCTTTCTTTCTTTCTTTCTTTTTAAATTTTTAACGTTAATTTATTATTGAGAGACAGAGAGAGACAGAGCAGGGAAGAGGCAGAGAGAGAGGGAGACACAGAATCTGAAGCAGGCTGAGCTGTCAGCACAGAGCCCCCAACACGTGGCTCCAACTCACAAACCGCGAGATCATGACCTGAGCCAAAGTCGAACGCTTAACCGACTGAGCCACCCAGGTGCCCCTGAGCAGTTTTCTTAAAATTTTCATGTAAAATAACATGAAATACATTAGAAAAAAAATGTATATTCATACTTGCTCCTTTAGCTAGTAATGGCCTCATTAAATTCTCCCTCATATATATGTGGGGTGGGGGGGGAGGTTGATGGAGTTATTAAAACACAAGCTTTGAAATCCTAGTGCTTCGATGTTGTTCTTTTTTATGCTACTGAATGTGTCCTCTTGGCCAATGCAGAGTTAAATATTTCTGATCTTCTGATTATTTTTAATGCTGAAAGAATTTCCATGTCAAAATGAAATGACCCAAGGCCCAGACTGCCCTTGGCTAACTTTCTGATAATAAAGAAAGAAGTGGAGAAAGAAAGGTCAGATTTTCTTTTTAGACATTTGAAAAGTGCCTTTGAACTTTGACATTATGAAATAGTACTCTCCATCATTCTATTTGTGGCCTTTAAATTACTGTAGAATCTTCATTTATCTCTGAAGACCTTTTCTGCATTGTCTAGTAATTTCCCTCTTGTAGATGTGGGATCCTTCGGTCATTTATTGGAAGTTAAAGGTATAAAGACAAGTGGCTCTAGCATTTACTTCGCCAGAGGGTGTAGAAGAGTCATTGAAACAGGCTGTGAGTCTACAAATCACAGCCTGCTCTCAATACGTTGTAAATCTTTCCTTTAACCTTTCATCACTTAGCGTCTTCACTATAGATAATGTCCATTAGAAACCTTAGTCCTCTGGACATCATTCAGAGTTATAATAGAATAACTTTTGAAGATAATGTCTATGACACAATGCAACAGTGTTTCAGGATACTTGTTTAATTCTGATGAATTCTGGCTTAAGGCTTGCTGATTTTTATAGACAGTCCTTGACGACTTTTTTTAAAAACCAATTTTGTTGCTGACTCATCATTTTTACATATTGCCCTGTAGGGCTACCTCCTTTGTCATGGCCCCACTCCTCTTTGTCTTCATGTAACTAATACCAAGTAGTTTGAGAGTTAGAAATGGTTTGATCCATTTCTCTCCATGAGGCATGTACCTTGTCTAGGGGCATCCTTGACAACTCCTCCAGTGATAAAATTCACACTCTGTCACCTTGAGCTTTTTAAGCTTATTGAGATTTCCTTTTTTTTTTTAAGTTTATAATTTATTTTGAGAGAGAGAGTACAAGTAAGGAAGGGGCAGAGAGAGAGAGGTGGGGGGAGAGAGAGAATTCCAAGCAGGTTCCATGCTCCATGCTGAGTCTGCACCATGAGATCATGACCTGAGCCAAAATCAAGAGTCGGATGTTCAACTGACTGAGCCACCCAGGTGCCCCCCACTGATAGATTTTTATTTTATTTATTTATTTATTTATTTATTTATTTATTTATTTATTGATAGAGATTTCTAATTGTTAGAAAGGCACTTTGCATTCCTGTAATTTCTAACTATGTGTCCTAAATTTGTCCATTAGAGATAGTTCTTCTTTCACTAGTTTTACTTCTTCATTCAGTAGCCATATGTTGAATACCTACCCTGTGGTGGGAACTCAGATAGGTAGTGGGGCTACAGGAGTTTTTTAAAAACCAGGATCTCAAGGCCAATGAATGGGTGTAAGAGTAGCTTAAGAATTTAATATAACCATAAATAGATTTCATCAGGCCTCCAGACCATGGCTGTAAGTAGAGTCACATTAACAGTGATAATTTTTACTTGGCTGCTTGGTCATTTCTCCCTTGAGTGTAAGACCCAGCCCCTTGCAAAAGCCACTCTTGAAGTAGTTCTGGAAGTCCCCGAGATTTAAACAAACAAAAACAAAACAATTTTATTGCATCATTTCTCCAAGTGTCCACTCCTAAATAGACATAACAGAGCAGCATCTTCTGGGCAGGGGCTTCCTTGCCCACTCCAGAATTCATTGCCCTGTCTCAGATGCACCAGTGGCCTTTTCAAACCTGAGCAAATCTGGGTAATGAGTGTAGAAGTGGGAAGAGGGCTCACTTTCCCTACCATGTGTTATAGTTTGTGGTTTGGCTCCAAACAGTCTTGCATGTACCTCATTTTTTCCAAATCTTTCAGTTACTAAAGCTTTTGTGTGTAGCCCTTATTTCTCCATAGGATTTGGACTTAGTCCACGGGGCCAGGTTTAGGAATTGGAACCCAGATTGAGGGCCAGCCACTAAGTTGCTCTCTTGGTTTCCCCACCTTTCTTCCATGTTGGCCACCAGGTTTAGATTCTCAAAACCTCCCCCTCACAGCCCCTTTCTCTCCATGCACATTATTTTGTGCAAATAAATGCATTTTCATACACAGATGTATCTCAGTTTAGGTTCTTATGTTCTACTATCAAGTAGACTTGGTGACTGCAAAGCAATTCAATACTTTCTGTAAAAGGTTTGTGCAAGGTGGCATTTTAATACAGAGGAGGGACACCCAACTCATCTGGGTAAAAATGGAAGCTGATGTTCAGGGAAAGTTCTTGGATGTGGTGAATCTTCAATTAGGTCCTGTAGGGTAATGGAAAGTTAGTGACACAACTAACTTCCAGGAGGAGGAAACATTGTAAACAAAGGCACAGGATCTTTAATTTGGGCTGTGAGCTGTTGTCCTAAAGGTCATCATAATTGATGGTGATGGCCCTTAACTCCTTGTAAGGGCATCCAGTTGCCCAGAATGCCATCTGTTTGGGGCAAGAGTCTTATCAGATCCTTCTGAAATGCTCAAACCCTTTTACTTGGCCTGGAGATTGGCTACATGCTTACTCATAGGGGAGTAATCACAGACAGTGACATTGAGATTTGTGTCTTGAAAAATTATCTGGGCAGTAGAGTGGATGAAGGACTAGAGGAATGGTAAGCTAAAGCCACCAGGGGATTAAATCTACTACCTCACCACAGTGGCAATGGTTCAGTACTGGAAGACTGTCATGGATCTGCTGTCCTTATCTTTTCCATGTTAGAAATTGCTAATCTTAGACAATTTTTATATTTCATGGTCCCCAGACTCTTTGCCACCCTTTTTATTCTCCCGTGTATGTGCTCCAGCTTGCCAGAGTCCTTAACATATTGTTTCCCAGAATGGGACGTGACTTTCCAGTTTTTTCCAGAATCAGAACAGATCAGAAAGAGATATGTACCTGGCTTTTTCACAATACAATACTGTTAATGCATTGATTATTTCCAATCACTGATGTTGTCAATGCTGACTTAAAAAAAAAAAAAAAAAGATCCTATCTGATCCATTCGATGCTCCTCTTCCTCAGATCTCACTATTAGAACCTTTCCTATGAAGCCTAATTTAAGAAGATTTAGTGAATCAGCCTGAATAAACTTTCTTGGATCTCTTATCCAACCTTTAAAAACCTCTTTTCTATCCTCAGTGGGAACACGTAGTGTGAATGATCATATGTACCATAGACATAGAAAAAGAGGGGTGCCTAGGAGGCTCATTTGACTAAGCTTCCGACTCTTGGTTTCAGCTTAGGTCATGATCTCATGGCTTTGTGAGTTCGAGCCCCGCAACTGAGTTCTGTGTTGGCAGCAGAGAGCCTGCTAGGGATTCTCTCTCTCTCTCTCTCTCTCTCTCTCTCTCTCTCGCCCCTCCCCTCACTCACGCTGTTTCTGTCTCTCTCAAAATACATAAATAAAAAAGAAATTGAAAAGAACATTTATGGTCATCTTAACAAATTTGTATTTAGTTTGAAATATATTTGGCTGGATCCTGTTGATGTTTTCCTAGGTATAAGTATGGATGCTGCTTTGGAAATTGCACTTTCACAGCTATGCTACTTAAGGTATTTAAAAAACCCAAAAAGCCAATGTCTAAAGTTTCTAGAAGGTAACAACTGACTACAGGGGTATTTTTCACATTTAATGGAGTATAGTGGAAATATTATTATTTAAAACCGAAGCTCTGTAGCCACTTTTGCCTTCTGAGAATAGGGGAGTTGAGGGGACAAAATGTATTTTAGTGGGAAGCAATCCTTTTTTTTTTTCAATTTAATCTTTATGCTGTATTTTTTCATTTGTTGTGACTGGAAGGAGAGAAGAAAAATAAAGCTAGAAGTCTCGGAACAGCTAAAGGGCAAGATCTTTGGTTTAAGGAGCCTTTCAGCATTGCAGGTCAGCCTGGAGAGTGGAGAGCTAAAATGTTCTGTTTGAAAAGATGAGGACAAATGGCAGGCAGAATAATGGCTCCACAAAGATATCCAGTTCCTAATCCATGGAACCTGTGGATATTACACAGCAAAATGGATTTTGCAAGTCTGATTAAGACTCTTGAGATGGGGAGAATTATCCTGGATTATCTGAATGGCCCAGTGTGATCCAAAGGGTCCTTATAAATGGAGGAGATGAGAAGACAGAAGCAGAGGTCAGAGTGATGTGGTCTGAGAAAGACTTGACCTGCCATTGCCGGCTTTGAAGATGGAGGAATGGGGCCATGAGACATGGAGGATGTGGGCAAGGTGCATAGTTGGAAAAGGCAAGGAAATGGATTCTCTCCTAGAGAATGGTACAAATTGTAGGATAATAACTTTGTGCTATTTAAGGCACTTAAGTTTGTGGGAATGTGTTATAACATCAATAGGAAACCAATATAGAGGGTTGAATTTAAAGAGAGTCCAAGAAGAAGAAATTTCAGGAAAAAAATGAAGGAGTAAGGAGAGGCAAACCATGTCTTCAAGAATTAAGGAGACTGAGAAACATGGGCAGAGGCTGAAACTTGTGGGGAAAACATGGCCAGTGAGGAATTCCCAAGTATGGGACAGGTAAAAGATTTGTCTATATGCTGTGCTCATTTTTAAAATATTACACCCACTTTGTCCTTTGCTTATTGTCTTCAGTTGTTACTGGAACTCTGGTGTCTAATCCAAAGTCTCTTGTGTTCAGTTGCTCTTACCCTGCAAAATTAAAAAGTTATACTATTATAGACCACTTCTGAATATGTAAAGATAGAAAAAAATAAGAGATCTTTGAACACTCAGAAATATTTAAGGTTAGAAATTTGCTCTCTTTTAAATGTTATTTCAGTAAAACTTGTTTCCCTAATGCAGTGGGTTGAATAGTGTTGCCTCAAAATTTGTGTCCATCTGGAACCTTAGAATGGGTTGATTAAGGATCTTGAAGTGGAATTTTGCTGGATATGGGGTGGGCAGTAAATCCAATGACTGATGAAGACATAAAGGGACAAAGGAGAGAAATCCATGTGAAGACAGAAGCTGAGACTGGAATGATATATACAAGTCTAGGAACACTTGTTCCTGGAAAAAGCAAGGAAAGATTCTCCCCTTGAGCCTTTGGAGGGAAGATGACCCTGCCAATACCTTGATTTGGGTCTTCTGGCCTCCAGAATTGTGAGAGAATAAACTTCTGTTGGAAACCATCAAGTTTGTAACAATCTGTTATGGCAGCCCTAGGACACTAATACACTCATTAAATGAGGAAGATGAAATAATGGCTGGTAAATGTCTCTTCTAGTAACAAAGTTCTGGGAGGCTATGAGTCTATGAATCAACTGTTGTGCATTATAGTGATTTTTTTTTTTTATCAATTAAGGAAAGAGAACTAACTTATTGAAAGACTCGTATGTCACATTTGTGTTGTTTAAGTTAATTTCATGAATGCCCAATGAATTAGACTTTATTGTTCTCATTTTACAAATGAGGAACCTAAGGCTCAGAGAGGTTAAGTAATTTGCACACATTTGCAGGTTACTAAGTGTTGGATTTTTTAGTGTGAGAGTAATGCTACTGGCAGTGCTCCCTGCCTTCCTGCAGGCTTCTGTCTGGAAGAAATTCTCTTGGCCATCTAATGTTCACTCTACTAAGACCAAGGCCCTAATTGGGTTTAGATGTTGTTTAATATATCTTTAACAAGATTATACTATGATCTGGCATTGAAATAAACAGTTACTGTTTCAAAGAAAAACAAGGAAACAAGAAATGGAGTGTAAATTTGATATTAGTGATGAAAATGTTTATTGTTGGGAAACTGGACACAAGTCTAGATGTTCTTGCAAAGCAACAACTGAAGAAACTCATAAGGAGGTGAAGTGAAGCTATGTTTTGTTACTGAAATGCATACTGAAGGATCACTTATCAATGCCAAGTCACGCAACTGAAGACAAGAAAAATTGCCAAAGCATTCACAATAAATTAATACAGTAAGAGGCTGGCGTAACCAACTTCATGAATGATGCGAGGCTGTTCTTTATTAAAAACTTGCAATGTTTTGGAAGTTGTTGAATTTCCAGGGACAAGTGATTCAATTAAAGAAAAAAGGAAACTATGAACTTAGTCAAATAGAAGATGCTGAGAAAATCCCTGTGTCGTTTGACATGCCCGTCAATGCCAACAGTGCTAACATAATCAACATCAAGAACATAGATTACAGGGGTGCCTGGGTGGCCCTGTTAGTTAAGCATCCAACCCTTGATTTAGGCTGAGGTCATAATCTCATGGTTTGTGAGATTGAGCCCCACGTCAGGCTGTGTGCTGAGAACACAGAGCCTACTTAAGATTCTCTCTCTTTCCCTCTCTCTCTGCTCTTCCCCCACTCATTCTCTCTCTCCTCTCTCTCTCTCTCTCTTTCTCTCTGCCTCTATCTCTCTGTTTCTCTCTCTGTCTCTCTCTCAAAATAAATAAAAACCTTTTTTAAAAAAAGTACATATATTACAAAATATAGCATTTCAACATGATGCCATGTGTGATGTCAAATGGTTAAAACTTGCCACCATATTTAATTTTAAACAATAAAATCAAACTAAATGTGGGAAACAGAATTCCCGGGCCCTCACCTTCAGTTGTCATATCCATAAATATGTTATATTATGTGGCCAAAGAAACTTGCATTTGTAATCAATTGACATTAAAATGGGGAGCTTATTCTGGATTATCTAGGTGGCCCAGTCTCCTCACGCTTGTAAGCTCTTAAAAACTTAAGAGCTTTCTCCCAGTTGAGGACAGAAAGGGAAGTCAGAGAGATGTAGCAGATAGGGAAAGTCAGAGGTTTAAAGCACAAGTAGGAGTCGACACATATTGCTGGCTTACTTATAGAAGGGGCCATAGGGCAGCTGAGCTGATGAATGAGCAACGTACAGCCATGTAGAATAGAAGACCAGGAGCCCAAATAACCTTCCAAATTATGTTAGGTCTTGATGCAGTTTTATTTTTTAATTTAATTTATTTTTTAAAATTTATTTATTTATCTTGAGAGAGACAGAGAGAGGGAGAGAGAGAATCCCAAGCATGCTCTGCACTGTCAGTGCAGAGCCCAATGTGGGGCTCAAACTCACGAACCATAAGATCATGCATGACCTGAGCCAAAACCTAGAGTCAGACGTTTAACTGACTGAGCCACCCAGGCAGCCCTTGATGCTGTTTTAGACGTGTGGGTGCACAGTTAAAGAAGTGCTGGTGGTATGGCTGGACAACAACAACCCCTTAAAATTTCTGTCTACAAACCAACTAGAGATCACTTCAGGAAAGAGTATCAGTCTGGTTTGGCTAAAAACTTTTCCAGGGACACTTCTTACTAAGTTCAATAGAACAGCAGCAGCAAAACTTGTAGGAGGGTGCTGGCAGTTTGGAAGAGAGTCCTGGAGATAGTAGTAGAGCACTCTTCTAGTAGATGCTGCGTCCTCGGTATCCTGAGAGCTCAGAGGATGATAACTGCAAACATCGATGACTCCATATTGAAAAGTGATTCAGAAGAGTGACACTGAGTTTGAAGAAATTTTAGAAATGTCTTAGGCAACTTATTTTGCTTACAAATTTTCCTTTCATACATAATCAATTTGTGTAGTTTAAATTTTCCTTCACAAATGGTATATGATAAAATTTATGTCTAATCTGAAATAAATAATTTTAAAATAAGGTTCAAATATTGTAAGTGATAAGAACAAATTGCCTCAGCATTTTTTTTCTCTTTTTTTGCTGTTCAAAAATAATAGTGCATGTTACATTCCATGGTATTGTAGATTCCATGAAATAATATGACCCTTCCAGACATTGTTTCTCCTGTGGCTTTTCCACCTGTCAGCTCATTTACACCTTCCTTCCCCTGAGGGTACATATATCTCAACTTTGAGAAGCACCTTAGGGGACCTTTAGGGTTTCTTTCAGTTTTTAGATTGGACAGCCCTATGATTCTTGTCAAAGTTAGTTTTCTGCATTGCATTTTTTAGGTCAGAATGTTGAAACTTATGTTTCAATGTCTTATTGATTTTTTTTTCCTTTCCTTGCAATTCTGTGTGGAATCTAGTTTTGCAAACAAATTACTCTTTCTAGCAGTGATTTGTAACCATTCCTCATCTCTCTGTAAGTCTTTCCTTTAGGCTTCCAGCCCCTATGGCCCAAATTTGGGCATTTTTTAAAGGGGAACGGACTTCTATGATATGTGACTGTAATGAGACAAAAGTACCAGATGAGCTCTCAAATTGCTTCATGAGTCTGTAAATAAGATTCCCAGAGATGTTCTTTACTTTTGTCCAGCAGCAATGGTATATTCAGGAATAAATGTGGAATAGACCATATTAGCCTGGAGAGACTAAAGTTAGGTGAGGGAGGATTTTGTTTATTCACTTTATTGTGATTATACCCTGCAATCATATTGTACATGTTATAACCCTGAGATGTACTTGGCCCAGGCGAGATGATCTCTAGCACCTAACCAGATTATGAATATGATTCTGGGCTTATGCTTCCAGAAAGTATGATGTAAGTCACCTTCATTTGGACATTGCAACTCAGCCCTGATGAGCCATTTGGGAATCAGAAATTCTGTCCCTACCTTGGAGAAAGTTGCTAAATGTCTTCACCATGAATCCTAACTGTGTGAGTTTCTTTGGGTATCCTTTAGATGGTGACTCTCAACCTTTTTTGACAACAAAAGATAGCCAGATCTGCTTAATGTATATAAATATACACAAAAAAATGCACACATGCTTATTAAAAGCAAGTTTTATGAAACTATACTTACCTTTACTATGTATGTATGTTCTGATATATTCTATTCTTTAAAAAACAAAAAACAAACTGCTGTCCTAATGTACAAAATTAATTTCATGATTCACTACTTTGTTGTGACCCACAGTTTGAAAAACAGTTTTAGACTCATAAGCCTTGTCTGATTTATACATGTAGTGTGTGTGGCCTCAGTCAATGCCTATATTTGTTACTTTTTAATATGGTGGTTGTATGAAATATATTTCCCAAACATTCCAAAACTTTTTCACTCAAATATGTGTTGTGCTTCAAATTTGGCACCTTGGGGAGTGTTATGTTTGTGTAAGTTTTTTATACCACTATTTAGGGCAAGTGAATGAAATGTGTTACATAATCTGTTGATAAGGTTGACAATCATTGAGCACTTTGAATATGTTATTCAACAGCCTTCTGGCCTCCATGGTTTCTGAACAGAAGCTATTAATCATATTGAAAATCACTTGTATGTGATGAATCACATCTCTTTTGTTGCTTTCAAGATGCTTTCTTTGTCATTGGCTTTCAACAGTTTAGTCAGGATGTGTCTATGTGTGGGTCCCTTTGAGTTTATCCTGCTTAGAATTTGTTGAACTACTGGAATGTATACATTAATATTTGTTTTAATCAAATGTGGGAAGTTTTTAGCCATTATTTCTTCAAATATTCTTTTTGCCCCTTTTCCTCTCTCCTGTCTTTTGGACACTCCCATTATGTATATGTCCATATGCTTGATGGTGTCTCACATGTCTCTGAGACATTCAATTTCTTTCATTCTTTGTCTTTCTGTTTCTCAAATCAGATATTCTTGATTAACCTATCTTCCAGTTTGGTAATTATTTCTCCTGGCTTCTCAACCCTTCTGTTGAACCCTCTTGTGCAAATTTTTCATTCCAGTTATTGTAGTTTTCAATTCTAGGACTTAAATTTTTGGTTCTTTTTAATAATTTCCAACTCTTTTTTGATATTGTGTATTTGGTGAGATATTGTTCTCATATTTTCCTTTAGTTCTTTAGATTTAGTTCTCTTTGTTATTTTGAATATATGTATAATAGCTCAATTAAAGTCTTTGTCTAGTAAGTCCATCATCTGGACTTACTCAGGGACAGTTTCTGTTGATTGCTTTTTTTCCTGCGTACTTCCCTGTTTCTTTCTATGTCTAAGTTTTTTGTTGTTGTTGAAAACTGAATATTTTAAATAATATGGTGTGGAAACTCTGGAGATCAGATCCACTTACCATTCACTTTGTTGTTTCTATTTGTTGCTCTTATTGTCGCTGCTGCTGTTTGTTGTTTAGTGACTTTCCCGAACTATTTTTTGTTATGTTTGGCAACTGAATTCTCTGCTTGGTTAGCTTGTTGTGAACTCATGACTAGACACAGATTTCCTTAAAAGCCTTGAACCAGTAAATCTTCCAGCCTCGCTGAGGAGATCTGTATGCATGTGGGTAATATCTTCAATTTTCTGACAGGAAGTTTATGTAGCTTTCACTTTCTGCTTACACAGAGCTTCAAGGTCAGCCAGAGATAAGGGATTAGGGCCTTCTTGGGGTCTTTCCTGGGCACACATACAACTCTGCAAATGAGTGTGCCCTTCTAGATTTCAAGGAATATGTCAGAGCTTTTCAAAACCCCTCTAGGAATATCTCATTTCCATGCTTCTTTTTTTCTTAAATTTTTTTTAACGTTTATTCATTTTTGAGAGACAGGCAGAGTATGAGCGGGGAAGGGGCAGAAAGAGGGAGACACAGAATCTGAAGCAGGCTCCAGGCTCTGAGCTGTCAGCACAGAGCCCGACATGGGGCTCGAACTCATGAACTGTGAGATCATGACCTGAGCCAAAGTCGGACACTCAACCGACTGAGCCACCCAGGCACTCTATCCATGCTTCTTTTAAGTTTTCTGGTCCACTTCTTGTTAGCTGCAACTGTTATCCCTGCCTACAGCAGTTGCAGTGTTAAACAATTGCTGCTGGGTTTTTTCCGCAAATGCCCCAGAGGTGAAGGCTGTTCTCAGTGAGCAAGCCCCAAGTCAGTTCAAATAAAGACAAACTGTGTGAGGGAAGGTTTCCAATGGAGCTGCCAAACAGGTCAAATAATGACAATTCTCTGGGGATAGGACTTTTAGGGAGCTCTCAAACTTCCTTCTCTGCCAGCTGCTGCTAGGATTCTGACTCTCACAACTCACGTGATTATGTGACTGTTGGTTTTCCTGGCTACCCTAGAGTTGGGGAGTGGGAGATGGGAGTAAAGTCAGTTAAAATGCCCCAAAACTTGCTGTCCTTACAGAGATTCAACTGTTTTTCTTGAATAAACACTCCTCAGATTTTTGCAAGTCTTTTCCTTAATTTCCAGAGTTCTCAAAATGTTTATTTTGACAATGTTTGCTAGTGTTCTCACTGCTTTTATGTGGAGGAACAAATTGTCAGTGGTCCTTAATCTGCCAATTTGGAAGGCTGTCCTCTTCTTTTTACCTTCTTTTAAATCTCTGATACCTACAGTGATAGGGAATGGTAGAGAAATTCACACAATGGTATAAGACAGAACATTTCCATAGTATGTGATGAATATGAATATATTGTTTTCCTGCTTTCTTCTTTATGGATTTTCCTTCTTCTCTGCTAGAAAGCATGTGCTAGGAAGCCTGTAATAGGTGTTTTGCATAAATAAGAATATGATACCTATTCTGAATTCAAGAAAATGAAGAAAACCTTTAAAATGTTAAAAACTAAAACAGAACCACCAGTCATCCTGGAACAGAAGCAAGATTTGGTTTGATTTTTGTTGCTGTATAACTAACTTCCTTTAATATAAGAACCTTAGGGCATTCTTCTTTAATATCTACTGTCTAGCAAATTCAGGGCTGCTGAACCTCATCATGCCAATATTTAATGTTGCTAATTGAAGAAGAAAGATGCAGATAACCCAGGAGGCTCATTTTTATCCCCTTTCTGTTGTTTAGTGAGGAGATGTCTCAGCATATCTGAGTTAAGCTAAGTTGAAGACAAGACTGGTACCAGAGACTGAACTCTGAGGCTCTCTCTTGGTATCAAGATCAGTTCTTTACCATGAAGTTCTATTATTACAGAATCAGCTATATATTTCCTGCTTCCTTTCTCTAAAAATATGCAGAGTGTTATGAGATTAAAGTGTTTCCTCTGAAACACTTTACGCCTGACCTCAGCATACCTCTCAGGGAGCCATGTCACTTTGATACCTCTGGGCTTGCATGTTTCCCCCTCAAAAATCCTATTTTATAAATACCCTCCATGACCCTAGTCTTGTATGTGTCCATGCACCATTTGCATGATGCTAATTATAAGAATTAAGTATCAGTGAAAGAGAGGAAACATTTGTAATGAAGTTGTGTATCTTCCAAAATCTTAAGAAAGTCAAGGACACATATTTCTCAAGTATCTAACCTTTACCTCTTAAATATATGTAATTTCTGTCTTCTCTTTTTCCTGCCTTCGAACATGAAGATTCAAATAAAAGACAAACCCTATCATTACCCCTGTTTATTTTGGACCAATGGGCTTGTCACTCTAGTAAAACTGTCACAGAGGAGAATGAAAGCTATACAAATGTTCCATGAACAACAAGGCACATGAATAAGTACTGAGATCAAGCATAATAAAGTAACTTATGTAGGTCAGCTGTCTCTTAGATTGATGCTATGCAGTACACAGAATTTTGGCAACTTAAAAGCCTTAATGATTGGTTTTTATGTTTGACTCACTTACTTTTGTATGTCTGTTATTTAACGTTCTTGAGTTAATATTTTAACACATTGAGTCCACTTCTCCTTTCTTGCCATGCAGACATATCCCCGGGACTTGTTGGGAAGGTATGCCCTCAAAGATGGAAGAGCAGATAGATGGAGTTGGCCATAGCTCCCCTACAGAGAAATGTGATGGGGCTACTTGAAACATCTAGCAGGATAGGATTGTTAACTGTTAGTTCTATTATCAACAATTTTGCTGTTTTCTCTTCAGCAAGTCTCCATATATGACAATGATGACACAGTTAAAAACAGTTAACATCTCCCCTGACCCAGGAAAGAAGCAGTTAAATAAACAGGGCATGTCTCACCTTGGTATATTTAATAAAACACTATCACAAAGAAAAATCTATGTGAGAGAAGGAATTGATATTTATTGAGAGCTTTTTGTGTGCCATGCATTCTTCAACATTGCATTATTGTATCCTTAAACCATCTCTGTAAAATGAGTTTTATTTCCTCTATTTTCCATTATGGAAACTAAGAGTCGTTAAAATTTTATCTGTAGTCTTACAACTACGAAATGTTAGACCAAGATATGAAAACCCCCCTCCAGATTTGCTTGGCTGTGAAACCAAGCAGTTGTCACTATACGATGCTAAATTGTAGACATCAGCCACTCACAGTGATGCCATCTGACACCCATCCAAGAGTCACAAGACTCTTCCCCAAAGTGACACCAACTCCTGGGGGTGATATATTTCATCATTCTAATTGTACAACTTGAAGAAATGAAGGATAGAAAATGTACTCTTTGGTTACCATGTCTTAATTTCTAATAACTAGGGAATGCCTAAAATGAGAGAAATGGGAGTGTGATGAAGTGTCCTTAGGCAAGACCATAAATGTAGGTCCATTAACAGGTCACGATAAGCTTCAGGGACTTCTGCAACTTAGAGCATCTTCCTCTCCTGCCACACTGTGAGAATTGACAGGCTAACTCTGCTTGCTAATTACACTCTCCCCCACTACTTTTTATGACTAAAAGGTTTGTTTGGTAACCTTCAAAGATACACTGAAGCCAGTAGGGGATTATTCATGTCCCAGTTCTGGATTTTCAAGACTCTCCTGCTGGGGTGCTAGCTTTGAGTCCCACTGGTATTGACTTAGTTCCTTAATCTCCTAATTGAAAGACAACTTCAAATAATGTTGCAGAGCTCGAGGCTTCAGGAAGGACCCAGGGTTAGATAGATTTACCTGAAAAGAAAAAGTAAGGAATGGAGTTTCTCTTTGAGATCCAAAGTTCAGAACGACCTCTAGCCTGTGAAGCAAAATGGCAAATAGTACCAGGCATGACCTACAGATCAAAAATCAATTTTTGTTTGCAAAGCATAAAAAAGAAATATCTGTCCTAAAGAGTTCTTGGAATTCCTGCCTCTTCGCCTTTCTGAATCCTGCCCCCACTGGATAATACTCAAGGTATCAGAGGGCAATTGACAATCCCTTGACAATGAGAAAATAGACTGTGTCTGTGTTGAAACATTCTGCTCCTAATATATATTTTTAGTTATATATTTAGTGATATATTTTTAGTTAATGGTCACAGTTTTCATTAATCATTGATAACACGTCAAGGAGAATGTATTAGTGTAGTCTTGAAAATGTTAAATTTGAGGTGCCTGGAGATGACCTTGAAGAAGTGTCCAGAAAATGCTTGGATATGTATGTAGGGATGTCAGGATTCATTGGGCTGCTGGTGTAGATTCGAAGATCATCAGTATATATTTGGTTGTGGATACAAAGTATGTGCATGAAACCACACAGTATATGTGTTGGCCTCTGCCACTGTAGCCTTGGTGATCACTTCCACCATGTATCCTAAGTTTTAGCTCTAATATTTATCATATCAATACAGAAAACCTCACACTTCTAAAGCTTTCCTCATGCTATGGTTTTGTCTGGATTCTTTTTACCCTCTTCCTCTTCCAGATGACCTTTTACTTCAAAAACTAGCTTAGGCCAACTTCCTTTTGGGAAGTGATTTTCCAAATACCATTCCCAACGCAAACAAAACTGATCCTTCTTTTCTCAGGTCTGGTAATGTTTTGTGTATTTTTCCTTTGGGGCATTTATCACAAACCATTGTCATTGTTTGTGAGCTCCCCAAAGGTGTGACCCCTTTAGCTTCTTCCTATAACCTCTTTCTGTTTAGGTAGGGGCAGTACTGAGCTGACCATCCATAGGCAGATGGGTTCCCACTGCCAACTTCTTTAAGCAAAAAGGAAAAGACTCTTATGGGTATGTTCATGCCAGACTTGCCCCAGAATTGTCCAGCACTTAGTAGGGGCCCAGCCCATGGTCATTCTTCAAAGAGCAAAGTCTTGGGAGTCTCTAGTGAAGGTTAAACTCTAGTCTTGAGAACAAAAATGTCAATACAGATACAGTCTAATGATTAACATTATTTTATTCAGATATTTTGTCTTCTACTTTAGAGACTCGTTTTGAGAATTAATTCTGAAAAATAGTTTTGAGTTATTTTCATATAATTTTCCATGTTTGAATCTTTGGCCAAGATAGGTTTTTTAGACAAGTGAAGACGGTGAAGTTACTTGTCTAGGGGTATTTTATTTTGTCTTGTTTTGTTTTACTTGTATTGATTTGCCTCCTCCACTACCCTTCAACTTGTTATCCTGAGGTTTATATCTACCTCACTGGCCCTCACTTAGGGGCAGCCGCATTTCAGGAATTATGTGTTTTCTATAATAGGGCAGTTCTCTTTTATCCTTCCACAGTCAATATTTGAGCTCATGAAACTCTCTTTGAAGTCAGTGGGAGTCTCATATTTGGAAGCAAGATACCACTGGGCAAGAAGACTAAACTGCATCCCTTGGCAGGAAACTCACTTAAAAACCTGCATCTTCCTATGCACCTGGTTCTAGTAAAATATAAGTAAAGGACCTCTTTACAATTTTCCTGTTATTTTAAACAAATTTTGATCTTAGGGAGGTCTACTTTTTTAACGAGCTAAAATGAGCTTAGTGGTTAGTTTTTACCTTTTAAGGAAGTTTCACTGAAGTTAGGTGATAACCTAGGTATTTATTTTCTTTTCTAAGACTCTTATTTCAAAGACTTGTTTTGTCTGCTGTTTTTTTTCTTTAAGTCAGAATTTATTTTAACATCCCCACCAAAGGAGTCAAACTAGCGTTATGACTTGCATACCAGAAGCTATTAAACATGGACAGATATTGAAACAAACAAACTTTGTAAATATTTTAATGGTCTATCAAAACTTTTGATTTTTCAAGAACAAATGAATGTCATATAGAATTTTAAGACAATTTTCCTCTCTCTGTGGTGCACTGGTTGGTGCGCAGTAAATGTCTTGGCAAAATATTTGCAAATCCACCGACAGTCAGTCACACCAGACATCCACTTGCATGAGATGATCAATAAGTGTCTTTTTCTTTTTGCCAAAAGAAGGGTCATCCCAGCCCTATTCCCTGCCTATACAGAGAAGGGTATGGGCAGAAACTAAAGGGACTGTTTAATGAGAAAACTTGTGACAGTGTAGACATAAGCAGTATGGCTTTAGGACCTAGGGGCCTAAATGCTATCAGAGCTTGGGGGAGAGGATTCCTTCTTTACTCCATGAAGCTTTAGTACCCTCAAGTGTCTGGCTTCCCTTAAGTGGTTTCCAAGGCTTTGACAAGGGGCCTTGAGTGAAAGAATAAGTCTCCTTAGAGACTAGGAGTAGGGAGAAGACTTGGAGGTGTCTGTGGTCTTACAGTTACGCACATGGCAGCTAAGATCCACTCAACTGGCATGATCTCATTTGCACCCACAAACTACAGAGTAATCAAATTATTGATATATTTGTAAACTGCAGTAATTCTCCTTATCTTGGTCCTAGCCCAAATTGAAAATCTTAGTGCTGGATTTGTTGGCCTTTGATATCTCTGGTCACATCGGGGTCCCTATAAAATTGGTCAATTCAATTTTGGATATTAATTTAAGCTTCCAACAACCTATTAAAAAAATAAGACCTGTTACGGACGCCTGGGTGGCTCAGTTGGTTGAGCGTCCGACTTCAGTTCAGGTCATGATCTCACGGTTCGTGAGTTCAGGCCCCGCATCGGGCTCTGTGCTGACAGCTCAGAGCCTGGAGCCTGCTTCCGATTCTGTGTCTCCCTCTGTCTCTGCTCCTCCCCCACATGTGCTCTGTCTCTCTCTGCCTCTCAAAAATAAAGAAAATGAATTTTAAAAATTAAAAAAAAAAAATAAGACCTGTTAGAAACTACCAACCTTGACTCTTCTTGGGGGGAACAGGATCTGGAACAAAGGTGATGGTCATCCCACCTCTATCCTGCTCAGATCCCATGTATAAGACTATTCTAGACTGGATTTCATACTCCAAAGGGCAATTAATCTGCAGGGATACACCTAGGACTGGGATGGTGAGAATAAGGAAGGCATGCCAGAGCAGGAGTACCTGAAGGAATTGGAGCTGGTTGGAAAAGAATGATCTTAGGTGGAAGACTGTGGGGAACATGTTATTATTGCCAGATATTTCAAGGGCTGTCAGGTAATGAGATCCATGACCTACAAACCATGGGACTGGGAGCAAAGGATGATTATTAGAAAGTAAATTGAGCTGCCACAAAATGGAATGGAATATTTTTGTAGGTAATGAGTTCCCGGTCATGAAAGATAATCAATTTAATATTAGCTGTCCATTTGTTGGAGAGATTGAAATGAGACCATTGTCAGCCCGTACAGCATCTCTGTGAAAATAGAAAAAGTACTTCCTTTAGATGGATGCAGTTCAAAGCCAACATGCACAACTAGGCTAGATGTCACCCTCCATTCATTCCTTGTACAGGGCACCCCCATGCGGGGCAGAACCTGCATTACCACACATGGCTGTGTCCATCTTACCATGTTCTGCTCCAACAGAAATCAATCGAAGGAAAGGAAACCACACAAAATAAAAGGACCTGCATAAATTAGAAGGAGTTGACCCACAGGACCTTTACGGAAGAACTGATCCTTTAAGCTAAATGTGTCCCTCAAGAAAAAGAAACAACTTGAGCCCTTTCCTTTATGATTAAATTCACAATACCTAGTTGCTGAAGTGTACAAAGGGTACTGTCACATGCAGAATTTACTCTAGAAGTTGCTAAAAAGTTGATACTTTAAAAAGACTGTTTACTATGGGCTAGATAGTATGTTAAACACTTGTATAAATTATTACCTTAATCTGAGCAATAACTAAGTAAGAGTATTATACCCATTTTACAGATGAAGTGTAAGTAACTTGTCTGAGATCACTGCCTAGGAAGTGGCAAAATAGGTATTTGAATCAGATATATCTGATCTAAAATTCATGGTCTTACTCATAAAACAGAAATCATCTTTTAAAAAAAAGCAAGTTTGGGGCACCTGGGTGGCTCAGTCAGTTAAGTGTCAGACTTCGACTCAGGTCATAATCTCACGGTTCATGAGTTAGAGCCCCGTGTCGGTCTCTGTGCTGACAGTTCAGAGCCTGGAGCCTGCTTCACATTCTGTGTCTCCTTTGTCTCTGCCCCTCTCCTGCCCATGCTCTGTCTCAATCTCTCTCTCAAATATAAATAAACATTAAAAAAATTTTTTTAATAAATCTTAAAAAGCAAGGTTTTGAGAGCTCTACTCAACATCATGATTCTGTATTACAGTAAAAACTTAAGATTTGGAAGGTTGATTTGGAAGGTTGAATTGGTGTAAAAGCCAGAATGTGATATAATTACTAAGAGTGACAATCATCCTTCCTGACTGTCTCTCTGAGCCCTGCAGCTTAGTTTATTCTGTCGCCCTGCACCTTAGTTTATGTACCTGTGTAACATTAAACTGAAGAAATGGAGAGGTGGTTTTCAGAAAATCTGTTTGCACTGTTGCAGCTATAGGTTGATTAAAATCTCCCCTCCCTTCTGGAGCCTTAGTTCGATTATAGCGGCTGAGGTGGTTTCTTCCTCCCTTCACTTCTTTTGCATTTCTTTTGCATTTATGACTGGTACAATTGAGTTGGCAACTAGTCAACACAGCCATGTGACAAATTTGTCATTTGAAATTTGTGGGTTAAAAAAAATTTTTTTTAATGTTTATTTATATTTGAGAGAGAGAGAAAGAGAGAGAGAGAGTGCGGGAAGATCAGAGAGAGTGAGACACAGAATCCGAAGTGGGCTCCAGTCTCTGAGCTGTCAGCACAGAGCCCAACGTGGGCCTTGAACCCAGGATCCGTGAGATGAATGGAGCCGAAGTCAGACACTTAACCAGCTGAGACACCCAGGCGCCCCTGTCATTTGAAATTTGAACTGGGCATTTAAATTGTGCATTGTGCAAATGTCAGTATGTTTATTTCTCATTTCCCCAAGTAGATGGCAACCTCTGTAAGGCCAGAGACCATAGTTTATATTTTCTAGAAACCACCTCAACTTCTCTTATGCAGAGTGCCTTGCACAGAATTGACCCATTTACATTGTCCTACAATTTTATTTTATTCTTTAAAATGTTTATTTATTTTTGAGAGAGAGAGAGTGGGGAAGGGTGGAGAGAGTCTGCTGTGTTGACAGCAGAAAGTCCGATGAGGGACTCGAACTCATGAACCATGAGATTATGATCTGAGCCAAAGTCGGATGCTTAACCAACTGAGCTACCCAGGCGCCCCTGACCTACAATTTTAAATGTATATTTATTTATTTATTTATTTATTTATTTATTTATTTATTTATTATGTATTTATTTTTATATATATATACATATACATATATATATATATATATATATATATATATATATATATTTATTTATTTATTTAGAGAGGGAAAGTGTGAGTGGTAGAGGGGCAGAGAAAGGGGGAGAGAATCCCAAACAAGCTCCACGCCTGGGGCTTGATCTCACAAACCATGAGATCATGACCTGAGCCAAAATCCAGAGTCAGACGCTGAACCAACTGAGCCACCCAGACACCCCACGTTGTCCTATAATTTTAGAGTGATTGCAATACATATGCAGCCCAAACTAACCCCAGTTCTAAGCATGTTTTAGTTTAGGATGAGTCTTTCAGGAGCCCCTGCTCAGTAAGTTTTCAACATCTTCCTTGGGAATTTTGTTAAGCAGTGACCTACAGCTCTGGATGATCAAATCCAATGTCTTTTCCTCCCTCTTCCTTTGACTGCATGTAGTCTCAGACTCAAGTGTTTATGATCTGCAGTGTCTCCTTTAAACTCCCCGTGATGCTGACTGCCACTCCCTTCTTTTCTTTAGGTGACAACCTACTATTCTTGCTCAACTCCTACCCATTGACTCCTTCCCTGAGAGGCGACAGGATAAACAGAATAATCTGAGGCTCTGTAGTCATGCTTAGCTGAGAATTCTATCTCCACTTAGGAAAATTATTTAGCATCTCTGAACCTCAGTTTTCTGATCTGTAAAATGTAGAGAATTGTACCCATCTCATAGATATATGTGAAAACAAAACAAATTAATTAGGTAAAGCATCCAGCCAGGCCGTTAGACTACTTGGGTGATGATAAATTTGCTTTCCTCCTTTTTCTTTCTTCTCTTTCCCCCCCTCCCCCCACCTTTATTACTGCCTTTCTTCTTCTTCCTTCCCCTAGATACAGATTTTCCCGCATATTCTCTCCCTGGTCAATCTCATCCATTGTATTCTCCTCGAAGATAATCCCAACTCTATAGTATTTCCAGTCCTAAGGATCTTATATGGATTTTGTTCCTGGAGTTTCAACAATGAGTAACATGTTCCAGGTTCACAAAAGGTCTGTTATTGTTCCCCATCTCCCACTTCTCAAACCAACTTACTTCTAATAGTGACACAGACACACACGAGCAGAACATAAGCCAAGCTGTCTGCCCACCAAGCCCTGCGGAGTCTTCTGCAGGATCTCCTGAGGGGCCAGCATCATCACCTCCCATCGGCACAACTTCGCTGGTCTACCTTCCATCTCTCTCAGTCAGTTTTTCTTGCTCCTTGTTTAAGCTTCCTGGATTAAGCTTCCTGAAGCTTTCTGAAGTCACATCTCAAATCATGTCACTTCCCTGCTCAGTACTCTCCAACAGCTTGCCATTGACTGTGACTAAGTTTGAAGCCCGTTGGTCAAAGCCTCCACCTTTAAGCCCTGACCTGTTCATTTAAGGGATTACTCAGTGTTACTGTACTTACTGTACTCTTTTCCCTTCGTATCTTCTTCTTGCTGTTTCCTCCTCCTCGGGCACTTTCCTCCTCACCACCCTACTCTCTCCTTGCTGAACTCACTTGCCCATTCTGAAAGACCCAGCTTACAGGTTTTCACACTTGATGAAACTGGTTCCTTCCTTAGAGCATTCACCACTGGCCCCTTTGCCTGCCCCAACCATTCTTCTCTCTGGTTCTTCTGTGGCTCATCCCCAGGGTCCCATTGCACCCCTTCTGCCCAGGGCACTCCAGGTCAGCACTTTCCACACTGTTTTATCACAGAACGCTTTTAAAAACTGTAGAATGGAATAAAGTACCCAGATAGTTCAGAGTGAGTTCATAGACCAACTAATCGCTGTAAGAAATGAGAAGCATTCAGTCACACACTTTTATAAACTTAGAAATGGCTTCATTAAGTTGGAACCTCATATCAGGTACATTATCATGTTTCCTCCTATGTTTTGTTTTCATTGCAGCACAACATAATATTTCCCTTCTCACAGGTATAATAGAGCAAAGAAAATAAAACATGGACTTTGTTGATGTTCCTTTGTTTGTTTTAGGAAATAAGGGCTTCATCTTACCTTTGAAGTCCTCAGTCTTTTCGTTTCTTTGATTTAGGCACCATATGAGAAATATAAGACCCAGCTTTTCATTAAAACTTCCACTTCTCACAGCCAGAGATTCATAGGGAATAAACGTGTGTGTTAGTAATGTTTGATATGCAATAAGGGATGAATATCATCACAAATATATGTTACATTTATCAGACACAGACCAGCCGTCATCACAGATGGCACCTATTAATGTTGCTAAAGAACTTCTGTGCTTCCCACTTCCTCAAGCATCTGGTGGCCTCTCCATGCCACAAATTCTTGGTAGGGCCCAAATTCCATGCAGGCACATTACTGCATAGTAACAATGACTATTTACAGGGCTTAGTGTTTTCCTTCCATATAAGGTAGTTTAGATTAAAAAGTCAGTAGAATTCTTATTATTCTCGTTGTGGTACACTCACTCACATATCCTGGAACCCAGGGTTCCACAGAACCAAGTTGGGAAAACATTGCCCTGGTATACTGGCATTCATTTATGTAATTTCAGTTATCACCTGCAAAGCCACAAATCTAATATTCTCCGCGAAATTTTTCCTTCATATTGCTAATTTGAACAGTACTCAGTTTTGCAATTCCATAGCTCCTGGCAGTGCTCAGTATGTATTTGGGGGAAGAAATGATGGACAGGAGAGAGGGAGTAGGGAATCTTACTAATTCTTATGGCATTTCTGTAAATTTGGCAATTACAGTGAAAGTGATACAAGGCAAAGTTCACAAAATCATTTAGCATAAAATTCCTGTTGAAATCAAATGTGGATATAATTTAAATTATTCCTGTTAGGGGTCAGTAGAATTAAAACAGGTTTTCCAGCAAGATTTTGTTAAGTAGAAATGTGCTTTTGTTAAGAAACTCTGAGACATGCTACAAAAACCTTTACATAAGTACTAAGATTACCCATTGTCTAGACCTGCTCTTTTGCTGCAGTTACAATTTTGTAAATTCTCAACTTGTTTCCTGATTTTTCTCCATTCTGGGATTTGATTTTTCCTGATATCACACGTCTAGTCCACTTAGTTAAGGGGTGTGGGCCGGGGAGGGCAGGGGAATTTATTACGCCAGGGTTTTGGCATCCTCAAGTCAGGTTTGGTCATTACTTGATTATTTACTTTATGTCTGTCTGCTTTGGCCTAAATACAACCTAGAGTTGTTCTCTGGGTCATGGAGAATCTATTATGTCTTCCCATGGATTTGATTATTTTACATTACAGCGGGCAAGGTTTTTTGTTTTGTTTTGTTTTGTTTTAATTTATGAAATTTATTGTCAAATTGGTTTCCATACAACACCCAGTGCTCATCCCGGGCAAGGTTTTTTGAAGTAGCTACTGATAATTACCCCGCTATTCTGTGACTGAAGTCACTTATCCCTTCTTAAGGAGGATAGATAATCTTACTATGAGTATAGTTTTATAAGATTTGCTTTCAAACAAACTTATGTTTCTCTGTTTTCTTACTGCCTGCTTTGGTTTTGATAGTTTCAAAGAGAGCATGGAGAAATCCTCATATTCCGACTGGCTTATAAATAACAGTGTTGCCGAGCTAGTGGCTTCCACAGGCCTCCCGGTGAACATCAGCGATGCCTACCAGGATCCTCGCTTTGATGCCGAGGTAAGAGGAATTCTCTGGTTGCACTCTTAAGGTTCAGTTGTCACACTGGTGATGGTTTGCTGGTTGAAGCAAAAAAGGGACATCGTATACATCACAGTCACCCCTGAGTTTACTGGCAGTTTTTTTTTTGTTTTTTTTTTTTTGCATCTTTCCCCTGTGATCAGATTTTTAGCATTGTCTACTGTTGAGTAACAGAAAAATCTCTCTCTACTCTGATTTGTGGCAAAATGGCTATCTATTATGTATTACTTTGATGCTCTTTACAATTGGGTACATATTATATTGCATGTACCCATGCATTAATTCATGAACATTTTATATTAAAGATAGTTTATATTAAACTATGAAATAGTTATTAATAAAAATGTGGATATAACATAGTTATTTCCCAACAGATGCTAGAACAATTACCATGTTTTTAAAAATTGCCCCCAAGAAATGGTAAATTGGTTTATTATTGTTTAATGTTAATTTTGAAGGCACATTGTGCTATATGCAGAATATATTAAAGCAACCTAGACTTGCAGGTGTTTAAATTCTAAGTATCTACAGTATCATACAGACAAATTTACATGAACTTATAAAATATCTTTGTGTGTGCATGTGTGTGTGTATTCAATAAATTACACGTTTCCTATTCTATATTGCCAAGTGAAGATCTAAAGAGTAGCAGGAGTTTTAGGTGGAGATGTGTTCTAGGCAAAGCTGAGAGAGCATGGGGCCCGGGGGATGGGGGAGCTGAGGGGTTGGAGGGCTGGGGGCTGAGGTGAGTTAATGCTGCTGAAGCACCAGGTAGATGAGGCTGGAGAGGGAAGCAGGGGCCAGATTGCTCCAATCTGAAAGCTGCATTAAGAAGTTTGAGTATTTATCCTGGGCAACGGGGAATCAGTAGTTGAGTTTTTAATCAGGGAGACACAGGAGTTGTATTTTAGGAAGATCACACCACTTCGGTGGCTACAGCACGGAGGATACATTAGCAATAAGAACTGAACATTTAAGCTGAAATGAGAGCTGGTTGATGACTCTGGAGACAGGGATTCAGTCTCAGTCTCTGGACTCCAGAGCCCTCCCCCTCAGCCTTGCCCTGTGCTGTCCCACGTCTGGGGTGGGTCACGATTTGGCAGGGGGCTTCAGTCTAAACCAAACTTAGAACTTTAGTCGTGTCATCTTTTCAGATCTCTGCAGGGAGATTTTAGACTCCCCAAAACTCAGCACCTCTCTGTAGCTGCCTGGAGCTTTCTTCCCCCAGGCTATGTCCTCTAGTAGTTTCTATTCATTCTTTTTTTTTTTTTTTTTTTTTTAATGTATTTTTTTTTATTTTTTTTATTTTTTAATATATGAAATTTACTGTCAAATTGGTTTCCATACAACACCCAGTGCTCATCCCAAAAGGTTCCCTCCTCAATACCCATCACCCACCCTGCCCTCCCTCCCACCCCCCATCAACCCTCAGTTTGTTCTCAGTTTTTAACAGTCTCTTATGCTTTAAGCATAGAGTTCAGCTGCTCCTACCTTGCAAATCCTTTCATGAACTCCCAGTCTGGGTTGGGTGTCTCTGCAGCATGCTCCCCCTGAGCTGTCCCCACGCTGACCACCCTCTAGGTCTCTTCAGTTCTGATGCGTTATTTCTGAGCTTTGAGTTACCTTCCTCGGGGAAGTACACAGCCCAAAGCTCCTTTAGTTGTCCTCCTTTGAGGTAGAATAACACCACCTTGGTTCTGTGATTAGCAGAGCAGAAATGATTGATAGAGCTCAATATTTGTATACTTTAGCATTATGATTGGGCTAGGACTAATTCGATGAAATTTTGCCTTTGGCCATGTTTCTTTCTTCCTTGCTTTTAGAGAGAAAATACTGAAGAACAGATGTCTAAACACAATTTTATGAAGGAATGCTCTCAGTATCCTCTTACTGACATCAGTAATAGTTGAACAAACTATAAGCCTTGCTATGCAGAAAAATCATTCATTACCAATCCTTTGTTACCAAGCCATCATGTGAGATTAGATGTCAAGGGGTGATGGGTTGATTCCTACCCCAAATCATAGTACTAAATTTGGTATGGATTTATGTTATTCTGCTCTTAGCTTTGAACCATGAAGTCAAATTCTGAGGAAGCAAAAGGAATAAAAAAATTACACCATTTTATTTTTTTTACACCATTTTAAAAAGCTGGTTCATTAGCCGTATGTTAAGGTATAACAAAACATGATGCAGTGAACACCCACTACCCAGTTTAAGAAAAGAACAGGATGATTACTTTTGAATCCTTGTACTGATCTTCTCTAGTACTTTCTCCTTTACTTTCCCTGCTGAGGTAACCACTGTGCTAATTTGAATTTAACACTCTTTTGCTTTTCTGTGTAGGTTCATTGCATATGTTTGACTCCATGCCAAATATGTCATTATATCTTGTGTTTCTCTGAAATTTATAGAAATTAAATTATATTGTATGTATTCTTCTGTGGCTTGTTTTTTCATTCAACGTATGTTCCTGAGTCATAGGAGTTTGTAATTCATTCATTTAGTTTCACTGCTGCCAAGTATTCCACTGTATGAATAAACCTCACTTTATTTGTCCACTATAGTGTTGATGGACATTTGGGTTCCGTGTTTTGCTTTTACATACGTAACTGCCAGGGACATTCTCGTACATGTCTCTAGTGCACACATACAGGAGTTTTTGTAGTGTCTATATCTTGAGAATGACATGCTGGGTCATAGGCTATCTTCACCTCTATCAGGGAAGGAAAAATTCTTGTCCAATCATTGCTCTTTTTTTTTTTAATGTTTATTTATTTTTGAGAGACAGAGAGAGAGAGAGAGAGAGAGAGACAGAGTATGAACAGGGGAGGGTCAGAGAGAGAGGGAGACACAGACTCTGAAACAGGCTCCAGGCTCCAAGCTGTCAGCACAGAGCCCCACACAGGGCTCGGACCCACAGACCATGAGATCATGACCTGAGCCGAAATTGGATACTTCACCAACTGAGCCACAGAGGTGCCCTTGCCCTTTTTTTTCTTACAAAAACAGCACATGTAGCAAGCACATTTACTATCTCAAGAAAACTTCTTGCTTATTATAGTGATCTTGGATAGACCATATTCTTATGTCTACAGTCAGACTCTTACCAGAACTCTTCCTGATTAGTGATACAGCCATTTTACATTTTTCTCTGCTTATAGTCCATTCCGATAAGGCAGCCTACTCCACTGATCTATAAAAAGAACAAGGTGGACTCTTCAGCAAAAATGCAACAGTTAGTTCTGTGAGATTTGGCATAAAAAAATATCATGCTTTTTAAAAAAAATTTTTTAATGTTTATTTATTTTTGAGACAGAGAGAGACAGAGCATGAACGGGGGAGGGTCAGAGAGAGAGGGAGTCACAGAATCCCAAGCAGGCTCCAGGCTCTGAGCTGTCCCACAGAGCCTGACCCGGGGCTCGAACTCACAGACTGTGAGATCATGAGCCGAAGTCGGAGGCTTAACTGACTGAGCCACCCAGGCGCCCCCAAAATATCATGCTTTTATCCAGTAGTTAGAAGCAATGATATCTGAAGGCAGTAAACTGTGGTAGGTTAAGCAGTGACTATTTAGTAAAATCACATTCTTCCCTCTGATAAAATAAAGCATGTACTTAGACCATCATTATTTCTTGTCCTTACACCTAAAATGCTTTCAGTCTGTCACACACCTAATAACCAAATTTCAAATGCAAATCTGGAGATGCATTATATATGATATTTACATGGTCTCTTTGTATGGTACTGGAATTTAAAGTTATGTTTCCCTTCTCATGCTAAGGAAAAAAATAGAAAGGAATTAATGCAGTTGGAGGTGAGAGAGAGAGAGAGGCATTTAGTAGATATGTCCTACAAATTTGTGTATATGTTGTGTTGTGTGTGTGTGTGTAGGCACATGTGTGTATGCATGTGTGTGTTATGTATCATACCAAGAAAAGCAACATTATTTATCTGCTTAGGCTTCCTCCTTTCTCAAGTATATTTTGCCTCAGTGACAGGTGTCAACTGTTTATGTTAATAATGAATGAGACTCCAGACGGAGCCACAGTGCCAAGAGGCTAAGAGGCCCCAACCTTCTCCCCATGAAGCCTGATGTAAGATGGTGTAGATCATAAGATAAAGACAACCATTTCAGATAAATATTTTTTATTAATGTGTTAAGTATTTTCCTCAAGATAAAAAATTACCATGACAAAATGAATATGCTTCATTCTTGCACTAACAGTAATTCTGTAATCATCAAAGAGGTAGAGGGTAACTTTTAGAATTGCATTGTCTTCCTGCAAAGGTTTGAGTCCTCTCTTCTTGGTCTGCTAGCATGTGGATCCATAATTTTTACCAGTAATCATAATTGAGTAGTTACTTATCACTGATAGAATATAAGGAAATGATTTTTTTAAGCCAGGATTAAGGGAGCATCTCCCAGAGTTTTCTTCACTGGAAAAAGTGCTTGCTTTTTGGTTCTCTATATTCACTGACTTCCCTGAGTAGTTTGAAGCTGGTTAACAAGAATGATACTTTGCAGAGAGGTAGCATGGGTAATCTTTTTCAAAGCATTTCCTATTTTTCCTACAGATTTTCTCAACATAAGTCCATATAATGAACTTAAATTTGCCAGAAACACATTTATCTATCCTAAAGTTCTCAGTGGCTCAGTGGCTAATTCTGGCAACCTGAAATCTCTTCACTGAACATGAAGAAGGACCCAATTCATCAGACAATATAATGTCCTGGGATAGAACACTGAAAATTGGATTGGCCTTATCCTGAGGTTTCATACTGTAGATGTGTCAACTTTCAGTTAATAGGAATATTTGAGGTTTCTTTAATTTACACTTGAGGAAGCAGACTCAGAGGGCTAAAGTGACTTACCTAAGGCCACACACCTTCCTCAAGGCAGGGCACAAAACCGACAGGAACTTCAATTCCCTAAGCTGGTAAGGGGCTGCCTGGGCAATGGAATCACCACTCCATCTTTTTTCTATCCACAGAGGTACATGAATGTTGGCCAGCAGACTTAACTTTTTGTCCTGTAAGCTCCCCTCACCAGCTGAGCCATCTTGGGCGTACTACTTGAGTATATATTGTAACATGCAAAATTCTATATCAATATTTTGTAATGTCAGTGAAGATACTCATGTGATTAAGGACTCGTTTCTTATTTGGAGGTGGGGGTGGGGTGCTAGTAGCAGGTCTTTTTCTCTAAATGAGGGTGCCTTTACACAGAGCTGCAGACCAGCAGACCTTGATTAAAGACAAGCCAACTTCAGTCCTCTTCATCTGGAGGCACAGTGGGGAAGGAAGATGAAAGTCTGTAGCCAAAGAGGAGAGTTAAGGGTGATTGTTTGTTGACTGTGAAGAAGAGATGGTGGCACTAATCTGACAACCTGTAGGTCTTCAAGACAGCCAGGTCTTTTCTTGTCTTCTCAGAGGAGGAACAATAATAGGCATTAGTTACAAAGTGGTGACGGCTAGATGCATGTCTTGTGAGATGCATCTTGGGAGATGGTCATCATCTCTTCCCCTAAAGGAGCCAGCAATATGAAGACGGCTCTTCAAAAGAATGGCCAGACATCCTGAGGCCAGATTTGCAAGGTACATTAAGGATGATCAAATTTCAGGGGCTCCCCACACAGTCCAATCCCCAACAACCCACCAGTCTTTAAAACATATAGCTAAAAAGCCAATTACACTGGTATATTTCAAACATAGCCCTGTTGCCTACGTTCAAACCACTGTATCAGTTAGGGCAATAAATAAACTCCAAAATCTCCATGGCATAATACAATAGGAGTTTAGTTTTTGTTCATGTTAAGCCCAAATGGATGCTCCTGATCATTGACACTGGCTAGGGAAGTGTTCCCTACTCCCTGAATGAAACTGTCCAGAGCACTGATGAATGACTCTCCCCGGGAACCATCTTGTGGATTCTTCAGATCTCTAACTGGGTGCCAACCACAGCACGTCCTCTTGTGTGCATTTGGTAGTTTCTTCTCCAATTTAGACTAACATGGGAAGCTTGTCAGTTTGGAGATTCATGATGCCAGTGGCTATTTCCTGTTAATAAGAGAGAATTTATCCTACCAAGCTTTGCCTTAGCTGTACAGCTAAAGTGGAAACTGGATTTCCAATCTTGGTGTCTTTCATGCCTTATAATAACTTCTGGGAAGTCCTCACAAACTCTGCCCAAAGGTAGACAGCAAGAGAATGATCTTTATTTTGAAACCTCAGTTTCGAAACTGTTGGTCTTCCTTTTAATAGAAACTACAAAGGGATCTTTAATGTGATATAAAGCCCATCCCAGGTGCCACAGGAGCTTGCTGTGAAGGCGATGGGGCAAATAATCATAGTTGTCCTCCTGCTGGGTGTTCTCTTTGTGATTGTATTACATATTTAATGGAGTTCCCTCCTTGTGGGAAACAGAGCAACTTAGAGGGCAAGCCACAGTGATTATTTGCCTTCTGTCTGCCTGTTTGAGTTGACTCTTAGGAGTAGCGCCTGCTGTGCTTGATAGCATGCATGATTGTAAGGCCAGACTCTGGTTTATGGGTGGAAATTTATGACAGAATGGTTATATAAGATACTCACAGAGCCAGAACTAAATTTCTGAGCTTTAAATTCTGCCACCTTATGAAGATTGTGATATGTTTATTCTGTTACAAGACTCTGTTACATCCTCCATGAAAAGAATGGAAGACCAATATGTATATATACCTAATTATATTTATTTATAGTGCCTGAAGAAGCACTCATGTTCATGGGTTATCATGTAGGTGGGCTTTGTAGTTTTCCCAGTCATTTTCTCCTTGCGAGGCAGTACCCATGCTTGGCTCCTAAAGATGTTGGACAGAATACCATGTATATTAATGTTCTATTGCTACATAACAAGTCAGCACAAATTCAGCAGCTTAAAACAAACGCCTACTTATTATCTCTCACCTTCTGTAGGTGAGAAATCTGGGCGTGACATAGCTGGGTTCTCTGCTCCAGGGTCTCACAGGCTAAAAGTAAGGTGTTAGTCAGGTGACATTCTCGTTTGTACTTTGGCACTTTTCAGAGCTTATTCAGGTTGTTGGTAAAATTGAGTTCCTTGCAGTTGCAGACTGAGGTTTCCATTTTCTTACTGGCTGCTGGTAAAAAGTCTCTCTCAGCTCCTGGAAATTGCTCTTAGGTACTAGCCATATGGCCTTCTCACACATGGCGGCTCACCTGCTCAAAGCCAACAGGAGAATCTCACTCCAGTTGGCTGTGACAGAGGCTTACATAATGTCAGGGGTGACTTACATAATCACAAGAGTGGCTGTCCCATCACCTCTGCCACATAACATAACCTAATCAAGGAAGTGATTATCCTGTCATATTTACAAGTCCTGCTCACACTCAAGTGGAGAGGATTATGCCAGATATGTACAAAGTGGAAGGTGGCAGGTGAGAATCTTAGAGGTCATCTTTAGCATTCTGCCTACCATACTATAATAATGATGAAAATTGCACCCACACAAAATCTCTCTATCCCATAAGATCTTCCCTATGTCCTGATATGGAAAAATGTCCACAAGTGAAAAAAAAAACAAACACAAAGAAGTGTGTATAGAATAATGTATAGAATGATATATGTGCATATATACATACACATATATACACATATTTTTCAATCAGACCCCTCAAACCTAACATGTCCAAAACAGAGCCCACAACCTTTTTTCTTCCAAGTCTACTCCTCTCTCTGTTTCCCTGTCTCTATTAAGGCAACTCAATCCTTCCTGACGCTTACGACAAAAATTTTATAGGCATGATTCTCTCATTTGGCACATGTAACTCATCAGGAAGTCCAACTGGCTCTATTTGCAAAATTTATCCAGAATCTGACCACTTCTCACCACTCAACTGCTACTTCCCAAGTCCAAGCCACCCTCATCTCTGGACTATTTCATGGCCATCACCTCTTAATCTCTGCTTCCACTCTTCTCCTTTGCACTCTGTTCTCATTACAATAGCCAGATAACCAGATGCTTTTAAATTTCAAGTCATAGCATATCAAAAGTCTGCTCACAAACTCTTCAAAGTCTCCTTATGCCACTAGAGTAAAAGCCAGACTCAGAATTCTTTCAGATGTTTACAATGCCCTTACACAATCTAGCACCTCTTATCTAACCCCAGCCCTTACTCCTGCTTCTCCAGCCATACTGGTCTTTTTGTTATTTCTAGAACATGCTACTCACACACCTATCTCAGGGCCTTTGCACTGGCTATTCCCTCATCTGAAATTCTCTTCCCCCAGTATCTGCGTGCTCCCATCCTCACTTCTTTAAAATCATCTTTCAAATGTTACCTGTTAGTAAAGCCTGGCAGCCTTGATATTAAGTCCCCTTCATCCTGCTCTATGTTTTCTCTGTAATTCCTAACACCTCCTAACATGTAATCTATTTCTGTATTTTTTTGTATTGTTTGCCATCTGTCTTCTCTCGCTAGAATGTAACCACAATGAAGGTGAGAATTTTGTTGGTTTTGTTCACTGATATCTCCCCAACAACTGGAACAATGTTTAGTACTTAAGGGGAAAGTGGGTGATGGGCATTGAGGAGGGCACCTGTTGGGATGAGCACTGGGTGTTGTATGGAAACAAATTTGACAATAAATTTCATATTAAAATAAATAAATAAATAAATAAATAAATAAATAAATAAATAGACACACAAGAAGTAAAAAAAATAGTCATTATTGTTAAGTGTTGTTGAACATTTTATATATTTTATTTATGAATATATGATATGTTATTGAATATATCATAAATTGATGCATAAGCATGTTGTATATTTGTAGGAAAAGATCAGCAAGAACTTATACTAAACTGTCAATAGTTGCCATGATAGAGATGGAAAGATTAGAGCTTTTGATTTTATTTTTACTTAAAAATTTCCCAAGGGTTTGTATTGTTTTTGTAATCAGGCAAAATTATAAAGATATTTTAAAATTTTAGACCCTTTATATCTGATGTGAAATTATATTTTGCCAGGCTATTGTGAGCCCTCTAAAAACTATACACTATTACTCAAAACTAGAATTGAAATAATGTAAGATCTAAGTAAATTAACTTGTCTTACTGTATCTTTGGGGAATTTAGATGGATTATTTTCTATTGCCCTGGTCAGCATGGAGTGTTGCTTGGATTTTATCCTAAGATACTCGTTTGAGACTGTGCCAACGGCATGTACATAAAGTGCGTTTTCAGATGACCTGCTGTTGTATCAGGTGGCTTCTTAGAGCGCATACTCTATTTACAAATACCCTGAAACAGTTATTCTGGTCTTGCTTTTAGCTGGCATTGTGCTTATGAATTCATCCTCCAATAATTAGTTGCACTCTAGTGCATTATCTGCAAAGCTTTCTGCCCTTCTTTTCATACTAGATTCAAAAGAATACCCTAAAACAAATACACTAATGCACAACAAGCCGTTATTTAGTCATTATAAGATATAATATTCTATTGCTTAATTTAGTATTTCCTCCCATTTGTATTGTTATGGGGAGAATTTTCAGAGCCATTACGTGCAAAGTTTGTCCTCTGCCTGCAGCAGGAATGAACAATTGGACCCAACATTTGAATAGAAAAGGTTTGGCACAGGGGAGATGGCAGAAGATAACTACAATGTAGGACACGCCTTCTGCATGGATGATTTGGTGACAAATGTATTTGTTACAAATTTAAGAGCAGTAAGAAACCCATCAGCACCCAGATCTCCTCTACCATGGTGGCTGATGCCCAGTTACACAGTTATATCTAAGGTGTCATGGCCCTAAGTCCGTCACGCTTCAATCCCATGAGTTTTCCCACATGAGGTTCTTTCTCTGTTTTGTTTTGTTGTTTTCTTTTTCTTATCAAAGCCTGTTGAAGACAACTCAATAGTTCTTGCCCTCGTCATGTAGCACTTAAGGATAATGGGACTCTGGGCTCTAAGATCCTTTGACTTAAAGCATTAAAGCCCATTTTGCCTGTCAGATCTTCATAGCAAAGCACAATCTGAAATGCTGAGTGCTAGCCCAGGAGGACAGTTCATTGTCTATTCTCTATAACGCCTCATGGTCTATCAGCTCTGCTGCTCCTGACAAAGGGAAATGTGCAAAATTGAAACCATTAAGAGATAGAGCTCTGTGCACCTGCTGAAATGCATTTGCTACCAATAATCTCTCAAGTGCTGATACTCAGTGTAAGCCAGTTTGAGATCCTTTCCCAGGAGTAGGGTTTGCTAGGGAAGATTGGTTGGTGGGATATAAGAATTCCAGATGACCAGGAAGGCAAAAAGGTCAGGAGGATTACTAAGACTTGAATTAAGGTATAGAATGGGGTAGCTTTGCTGAATGAAGACCAGTATAGGGGTCCCATGGTTGTAAGAGTACAACAGACTTTGCTACATAGGTGATGAAGACAATGCCTCAGTTCTAAGCCCAAAGGTCAGTTATTTCTTTAGGAGTACTTTTGTCAGAAATTTAAGGAATCATTTGTAGGTATGTTCTAGAAGCCATTAGGACTGATCCTATGTGTAGGTAAGGTAGACAAAAAGAAACTGCCTCTCTACTTAGTTTCGGGAAAATGAAGGGACTGACTTCAGAACGTCTCCCTCAGCTTGTCCTAATACCAGAATTTCTTACTGGTAGATTGACATTTGAGGGATAAAGTATTGCTTTAGATTATAGCTTAAATTGTACATATCCTTATAGGGAAAGGAAACATTTTGAATATTAAAGAATAGTGTTACATTATCACCGATTCATTTAACATTTCCTTTGACCACCTTTGAGAGGCTGGAAAATGTAACAAGTGTGTTTTGATGGCTCTGAGTAGATCCATCAACTGGAAAAACCAAATCAGGACACAGACTAGACAAAATTTTTAGGTATACAGATATTTAATTGGAAAGAAGTAGGCACTACCAGATAGTATGTTTATTTTAATTGTAACCTTCTAGAAAGGCTGCTTAGTCTCATATGGTCTAACAATTAGGACTCTAATGATGTGAGTTTTAAACTGAGAATGATGGAGTGGGGACCTTGTAGAATAGTGGGGTGGATATTTGGGGGCAGGTATTCCTCTCAGTAATATTTACATTTGTAAGACACCTTACAAATTTTGAAACCGTTTCATGCTCATATTCTTATAAAACAACTTGGAAAATAAGAAAAAGCACAAAGGAAAAAAGATGAGAATCAGCTACCATACCAAAATCTGGAGATAGCCAATGTTGACATTTTGGTTTGCACAAGATCAATATTGATGACAAAATTGAGACAGAGAGTTCTAGTGCCTTGGTCAGGGTTGAGAGGGCAGTAAATATTTCTGAGCGCCATTGACTGATATGATCTGGAGACCTGGGATTCTGTGATGAACAGAGATGATTCTTTCCTTCATACTTTCTTATTCCTCTTCATCCTTGTTTGGTATTCATTCTTCAGACATTTTGTGCTCTTCTCCTGCAGTCCCTGCAGGGGATGATATGTGCTCCCAGCCCTTGCCATTTCATATGGTTATACAATCAACCTGGATTAGTTGAACTTTCTAGAAACAACAGCATTGCTACAGATAGACAAGTGGGGGGATTGCCCTAATGATCTTCAATTTGGAAAGTTCACCCTCATCATACTCTGCCATTCCCCTCCCTCTCTCCCATCTTGCTGGGCTCTTCAAGCATGCTGATCATTACTGCTCTCTCTTCCTTATTTTCATAGCCAATTAGTCCCAGCCTCACTTCCTTCCCTCAGCCACAGTGAGAACGATTTAAAGACATTCTCAGGGCACCTGAATGGCTCAGTCAGTTGAGCATCTGACTTTGGCTCAGGTCATGATTTCACAGTTTGTGAGTTCAAGCCCCGCATTGGGCTCGCTGCTGTCCACACAGAGCTCACTTCTGATCCTTGTCTCCCTCTCTCTCTCTCTCTGCTCCTCCCCTACATACACTCTCTCTCTCACACAAAAATAAACCTTTAAAAAAAAAAAAAAGACATTTTCAACATCCTCTGTTGCCTCTCCTCTCCTGTTGTGCTCAGCCCATGTAAGCCTCTAGTGTTGGATCAATGCAGCTCTGCACTCTCAGTGTGGCCTCCCTCTCCTTCAGAACTAACCACTTGACTTCTGATCCTCATCCCATCCCTTCTTGCCCTGACTATATTTGCCTTCAGTTATCCTTCTGTGCTACTAAATCCAAGAGCCCATTTTCGGTGCTTATCCTGTTTGACTATTCTGCAAAATTTGACACTATTGTTCCACTCTAGTTCTATTTAGAAAATAACTTGTTCCCTTATGGGAAAGTAATTCATTATCCAAAATTTAGAAAACACAAGTAGTAATTTATTTATTTACTTATTTGTTTATTTAATGTTTTTAATGTTTATTTATTTGAGAGACAGAGAAACAGAGCACAAGCAGGAGAGGGACAGAGAGAGAGGGAGACACAGAATCTGAAGGAGGCTGCAGGCTCTGAGCTGTCAGCACAGAACCCGATGTGGGGCTCGAACCCACGAACCGTGAGACCATGACCTGAGCTGAAGTCAGACGCTTAACCGAGTAAGCCACCCAGGCACCCGCAAACAGTAATTTAAAAACTCCCAAAGACAGGGGCGCCTGGGTGGCTCAGTCAATTAAGTGTCCGACTCTTGGTTTCAGCTCAGGTCATGATCTCGCAGCTTTGTAGGTTTGAGCCCCACATCGGGCTCTGTGCTGCCAGCACAGAGCCTGCTTGGGATTCTCTCTCTCCCTCTCCACAGCCCCTCCCCCACTCGTGCTGACTCTGTCTCTCTCAAAATAAATAAATAAACTTAAAAAATTAAAAAAAAAACCCGAAAGAATACTTTCACAGTGTATACATATATCAAATCATCATGATGTACACGTTAAGCATGTTATAAATTTGTCAGTTCTACCTCAGTAAAGCTGGGGCAGGGGGAAGATCAGTAGTTGCCAGATCTGAACATGGATGGAGGAATGAACAGGTGGAGCACAAAGGATTTGAGAGGCACTGAAACTACTCTGTATGATACTCTAATGGTGGATACATTATGACCCCGTTGTCAAAACCCATAGAATGTACAGCATCACAAGTGAACCTAATGTAAACTGTGGACTTGGGATGATAATGATGTATCAGTGTGGTTTCATCAGTAGTAACAAAAGTACTACTCTGGTGAGTGATGTTGGTCCTGAGAGATGTTGAGGTGCATGTGTGGGGGCAAGAGATGTATGGGAACTCTCTGTACTTGCATTCATTTTGCTGTGAACTTGAAACTGTTCTAAAAAGTAAAGATTATTTTTAAAGTAAAGAAACAAAAACTCCCATAGGCAAACAATTCAGAGAGGACTACTTTGGTTATAATTTTTCCAGGATTTTCCAATGTATATAGTAAGTGTTTGTACACCCACAGATACCCACACTCTTGTCACTTAATATGTTAAAATTTTCCACATTAACAAATATTCTTCTATAGCATGATTTAAATTAGATGGATAATATTCCACTGTGTAGATGTGCTATGGTTTACTCAACCTACTCCCTCTAGTTGAGTATTCAGGTTATTTCTAATATATCACTATCATTGGTAATTATATGATTTATATGTTTATATGTAAACTTTTGTATATAGCTATGATAATTACCATAGAATAAATTTCTAGACCTAGGAATTGGTCAAGGGTATTTATACATTTTGGACTCTGGATACACATCAGTAAATCTATTTCCAGAAAGGTTGTAGCAATGTATTCACAGGTTAGAAATGCTACAAAGCATGGAGGTTAAGAGTATGAGCTTTGGAGTTCTTTTTCCTCCCTGTCACTGACCCTGTGTTCATGTTTCTGCCCGAAATATCATGTCCCAGTTTTCAGCCCTTTTGTGTCTTCCTTGAACAAGTTCTTCCCTGGTGATTTTACTCAATCAATTAGAACCAGAGGCTGATGACATCAGGATGAGTCCCTAACCGCCCTCTCCCCTGCCATCTCAATTATAACTTGAACTCAGGATCATCTCACTCAAACTTCCTGTATTCCCCACATCAAGGGACTCCAGCCACTCTTACTCAAACCAGAGACTTCCATGCTATCCTCAGGAGGGATGGGAGAACACATACTCTCAGCTCCCCAGAATAAAAACTTCTTTTGGGGAACTACAATAATTTTTGGTAAACAGAATTCTTGCTTATTTCACTGGCAAACAGCCTAGGGTTTGTTTTTCTCGCCACCAGCCTCTCAAGCCGTCTCTGTCCTGGTTTCTTTCACTCACTGCATGTTCCTTGTCTTCTTGCACCATGACCTCTCTCCTCAGCTGCTTCAGATCTCCTAGGAAGGGTTAGAGTGGGGCCATGGTCGTCCCAGAGCTGGCAGAGCAATCGTGCCTCCTTCTCAGCACCGGTTCAGGACACCTGACAGTTGTGTGTCCGCCAGCAAAACAGACCCACACATTCCAGTGCTGCTCTGGCCAGTCCAAGTCTGTAGCTTATACCTCCTAGACCTGGAAAATCGACTTCAATCTCCTCCTGCTCACTAGCATGGCTGTAATTCAGACTGTTAGCCTCAGGGAGAGGAGGAAAACCACTTTGTTTCTTTTGGAGGGTAACTTTGATGGATGTGTTTGTTATTGTCTGATTTCCTTTGAACCAGTCTCTCCAGTTTCAAGGCAGATATCAGAGTCTTATCTGAAAGGGAGGATGTTAACAGTACCTACATGTAAGGTTGTTTTAATAAGTAAATGAGATAATGCCGAATAGGGTGCCGAATAGGGTGCCGGACATGAAGCAAACACCCAGTAAATGTTAGCTCATCATCGTCACTGTCATCCCTGTCACTGAAGACTCACTGGTAAGGATCTAAAGCTGCTCTTGATTTCTCTAAACAGAGTCAGTTGCTGGTTTTTCTATAGTGTTGCGAACATTCGTTAGTTGGACACTTATTTTATCTTAACTATTTCTGTCTTCACTCTACATTGTGAGTTCCTCAAGCAACTGTTTAACTTCATTTTTATATCCTCAACTTCATTTTTATATCCACACCAGCAATGTATCTGGTGCATAGGAGGTGGTAGATAAATAGATACTTGAAGAATCTTGACTCTTAGCTCACACTATTCTCGAGAATCATTTCCAGTTTGATTGCAGATCTAAATGTGAAAGTTAAAACTATAAAGATTCTAGGAAAAGAATAGGAGAATATCTTCATGGTCCAGGAGCAGAGGAAGATTTCTTGAACAAAACAAAACAAAACAAAAAAAGTACTTTAAAAAAAGAAACTTGCATATTGGTATCAAGAATAGAAGACATCTGGAAGATTATTTTCTCAGAGGAAAACCAAAACAATCCAAACATAAAATTTAGGTGTGTAAATTAACTTCCAATTTCAAATGTTTTAAATGTGTAGCTCTTAAGTGCTACAATGTTTTAAAATATTACAGTACCTTTTTACCCCAATAGTCATGATCTAAAACCTTGATATCTTATTGTTTTTCCTATAGTACTGGGATGGCAGGATGACCTTTCTCAATAGAACTCAAGGTCATATGAACTCACCAATGCTCTGTCAGTTTTTAGTAGCTCTTATCTAACAGTTCAGATGTGGACCATCAGTTTTAATATTACATGGAGCTTTTACTGAATGATGTTTGTTGATCCTGGTTACTATACCTTCATATTTTAAATATGTCATCCGACAGCCTTCTAGAGGAAAGAAGATCTCTGAACCTCTACATTTATTGTATATTTTTGCAACTTCAATTTTTTGTATATTATTTTATACATAGTAAATTAGTGATGTTAAAAATATAGAGTATTAAAACTAATTATACATATGGCAGCATTATAGGCTCAAAACACTTTTACTAACAGATGTGCCCATTGACCACTGGTTTAATTAAAATGCTTTATACTCAGGGCAGAAACAGTTGCCAGAATTTTTGTCTGGTAGTATGATCATGATCAAGAGTTTTACACCCAGTTCTCTGTGGCTGCAGGGATTGGGGGAGGTGGTGTTGACATGGGGTCATTTGGTTGATTCATATTTGGTAGGGACTTGATCCCCTTAGGATGTTCATAGTGATGTTTTAAATTAAGAGACAGGTGAGTATATGCATTAAAAAATAGATTATAATGTATCTTTTTAAAAGTGATCTTAAAATGTCTATTATAAAGAGTGGTAAGCTGTAAGTCAGAAATGGGTAAATGTTGCTTAATTTTAATTAACTATTTTCTTATATCCTAGGCTGACCAGATATCTGGGTTTCACATAAGATCTGTTCTCTGTGTCCCTATTTGGAATAGCAACCACCAAATAATTGGTAAGACATTACCTAAGTAGTTCAAACTTCTTTTATAAAGACAAATTTACATTAAAATACACCTTATCTTTTTTACCTGCTCGCCCCTTTTACACTTGATCTTACTGAAAAGACCAAGAATTGATACCTGCTCCCCTCTTTTATGTCCAGGACTCGTCAGCCTATGTTTCATTCTTTTGTTTAATCTCATAAGTGCAGACTCCTGGTGAATCAACATTAATCCGAACAATGAACAAATATTTATTCTTTTAACCAAGGAACAATAATTTTGAAGTTGGAGGAGATCTCAGAAATCAACTAATAGGACTTTCTTATCTTACCTTGTAGAAATTGAAGTGGGGGTATCATGCAAAGGCCAGAATAAAATCACAGAGGGAGTTGGTAGCAGGGTAGAGATTAAAAGTCAGGGCTCCTAACTCCTATACAGACTTTCCATTACATCTTTATGTTTACATCTATGCTTTTACACACAGAGTATGTGCAAAGGAAAAAGAACATGTATTTTTTTTTTAATTTTTTAATGTTTATTTATTTTTGAGAGAGAGACAGAATGCAAGCAGGGGAGGGTCAGAGAGAGAGGAAGACACAGAATCTAAAGCAGGCTCCAGAATCTGAGCTGTCAACACAGAGCCTGACCCAGGGCTCGAACTCATCTATGGCGAGATCATGACCTGAGCCGAAGTCAAATGTTCAACTGACAGGGCCACCCAGGCACCCCCAAAACATGTATTGTTAGACATATACTGAGCATGCATCTTTCTGTTTGGATGATTCTAAAATAGGCTGGGGGCGCCTGGGTGGCTCAGTCGGTTAAGCGGCCGACTTCAGCTCAGGTCACGATCTCGAGGTCTGTGAGTTCGAGCGCTGTCTCGGGCTCTGGGCTGATGGCTCAGAGCCTGGAGCCTGCTTCCGATTCTGTGTCTCCCTCTCTCTCTGCCCCTCCCCCGTTCATGCTCTGTCTCTCTCTGTCTCAAAAAAAATAAATAAAGGTTAAAAAAAAATTTTTTTTTTTTTAAATAAAATAGGCTGTACTTGACCCAGAATATGGAACTGTGGTCCAAAGGAGCTTCTAAGTTTTCTCTACCTCCTGTTCTTCTTTCCCTCCCCTCAAAACCTCAGTCAGGAAAGTATCAAACCTAAGGAAGAAGTCAGTGGTTAGAGAAGTCATAAAGAGTGAAGGAATTAGTTAAAATTATTGAAACACAATTAAAACATGATTTTTTTCCTAGGGGACTAGGTACTAGTGCATCTATTTGCCTCTCTTCGCTTCCCCCTGACATTGCCTGTTAAACTGAAAGGCACTGCTGCTTATCAAGAACTTAGTATTCTGTCAATATTGTCAAGACTTAAGCCATAACAGAATTTTTTCATCCATTTGCTTAATTTATAGAAAAATATTGGTATATTAATGAACACAGAATATTCTAAGATTAGTGTCCAGTGGCAACCTCAAATCTAATCCTAGCTTTTCATTCCTTTCTTTTTAACTTTTATTTTTATTTTTTATTTATTTTGAGGAGGGGTGGCAAGTGGGGAAGGGACAGAAAGAGTGGGAGAGAGAGAATCCCAGGCAGGCTCTGAGCTGACAGCACAGAGCCCAACTCGGGGCTCGAACTCACGAACAAGGAGAGATCATGATCTGAGCCAAAATCGAGAGTCAGACACTTAACCACTAAGCCACCCAGTTGCCCCATAGCTTTCATTCGTAACAGTAAACATCTGTTATGCTTTCAAAACTAAGACTGCAGTTTGCCTACTACATGCTAAAAGATTTGTGTTTCATTACATATGTCTTCTAGCATATGATGACTTACCTCCCTAGTGAGAAGTTAGGTATTTTAAAAAACACAACCATGCTTTAGAATTATAGCTATTTTTTTGTTTGTACTAAATGGGGACACAGGGGAATGTTTTTCAAGATTGTTCAGTTTTTCTGGTTAGAGCTGTATGTTTTGAGACATCTGGCACAGTGCTGGAAATGAACTTTGGAAAGAGGAAGTGTACATAAATTAAGTTTGTTAGAACTGTATGTACCCCATTGGTAACAGAAGCAGAACTAACCTTGCTTTGAAGATTGACGGTGTCCTAATTCCCAACTTCTTTAATGTTCACTTTAAAACATTCCAACATTATCTCATTTATTTTTTTCTTTAAAGTTTATTTATTTATTTTAAGAGAGAGAGAAAGCACGAGTCAAGAGTGACAGAGAGAGAGGGAGAGAATCCCAAGCAGGTTCCACGCTGTCAGCAGGGAACCTGATGAGGGGCCTGAACCCACGAACCGTGAGATCATGACCTGAGCTGAAGTCAGATGCTTCATTGACTGAGCCCACCCAGGCGCCCCCAAACATTATCTCATTTAATCTTCCTAACCCTCTGAGATAGTTAACGTTTTAATTCCCACTTTACAGATGAGGAATTTTAGTGCTAAAAAAGTTAGGTAACTTGTTTAAGGTAACAGCTGTGGTGGAGTTGAAATGTGAGCTGAGACAGTGTGACACCAGAGCCCATGTTCTTAATCACTATGCCACACTGCCTCACTCAAGCACTGTGTTCCAGGGGATTGAAAAAATAAAAAAAATTATATATATACATGCACACACATGTGTATTTACACAGTTAAGCTCAATTACGTATCTAATTGCATGTATGTGTATGTCCATGTGTATATATATGTCCGATAGATCAGAGTGATTGTGCACAGTCATCTCGAAAAACATTTTCAAGGATTCAGACTGATGCCTGGTAGAGCTTTAGGCTTCACTGTGAGCCAGTTTGGATATCACAACCTTGAAGATCGACTGCATTGCTGTGTACCTCAGATCCCCTCTCCTAAAGACAGCAGGCACTAGGGAGACCAGAGATTAAACTGAGTGTCTGAAGTTACCTAGGGGAGGTATGGAGTCAGCCGGGGCTTATTATATTGTGGTAACACAGTGAGCAGTGCTGAAACTGACCACATAAACCAAACTCTTCCCACAGGAGTGGCTCAGGTGTTAAATAGACTTGATGGGAAAGCTTTTGATGACGCAGATCAACGACTTTTTGAGGTAAGAAAATAAATTTGTGAACCAAAGGTTATAGCTGAGTCACCTATAGTCTCCTAGTAGCAGCTTGCCAAAATTTGTCAAGCGTTTATGGATAGTCGTGAGACCTTGAGCCAGCTCTGCCGGCTGTATGGCCATCACCTTCCTTGGGTTTTCAAGCTTCCATTTATTCCCATCTGCCCTCTACCTGGAAAGGTTGGCCTGGAACAGGCTTCCTTATAAACTTTGCACCAACAAATAACCAACATGAAACCCCCACGATTATTTTTCTCTAGCCAAGAACATCTCACAGCTTCTTTACTAACTGGTTCTAAATCTACCTTCCTTCCTTTTCACATTTACCTCATGGGTATTGTCACTTGGTTTCCTCATCAAAATATTTTATACCCTAGCCACTAAAAAGAGGTTGCTTTAGTTAAATGGAATGGAATTACTAAAATCAGTCCACGATCTAAATGAATTAAGAACACATTTGGTAAGACTGTAAGTATGTTTTTAAATTTACAAAGTCATTTTTTCCACAATGACATGAAATTAACAATTTTTTCTCATGTGCAATGTGAGCTATAAAGCTGTTACATGACAATAGTAATTAAGAATTTTAATGTGCATATTTCCCCAAGGCCTACCTCTGTGTACAATAAAATTATATTTTCAGACCCATTTCTGATGAGTGCCTGCTTTCATATTAGATTATGCCAGTGAGTTATTGCAGTTTTTAATTAGTGGGCTTTCTCTTTCCTAGGCTTTTGTCATCTTCTGTGGCCTTGGCATCAACAACACAATTATGTACGATCAAGTGAAGAAGTCCTGGGCCAAACAGTCTGTGGCTCTTGATGTAAGTCAGTATTTATGTCCAAATCACATGCTAAAAAGCCCTAATTTTATGAGAGAAAAAAAGCCCTTATTATGGGCCTTAATTTCTCAATTTTTAATTACCTATTCATTGGGCTTTAATTATTCTAGAGTCATGGGTTTGGCTCTGATGAAAGCCAGACCCACTCTTAACAATGCTCATATGCTCACAATTTTGCATGCAATTTTAGGGAGTGCACAGATTCCTTGAAGGCCATCCATATACGTTGTACAGTTAGATACAGATTTTATGTGTTAGGTTTATTAAAAGGGATGATCCAAAAAATAGTCAGGATGTTAAATGCGTTATGAACTTATTTTGAATATGTATAGATAGTCTGGAAATGCACAACTTCTCATACCACAGAAGAAAACTTCACTACAAAGACATGTGACCCAGGTGGGGACAGGCTACTCCGGGCATTATCTAGCTCCCCCACTACACATGTGTACATCCCACCAAGAGCTCCAACCTGTTTCCCAGGCCTGACCTGCATCTCCTCTCAGACTAGGTTCTAAGACTATAGTGCTCTCCCCTGAATCTCCTTGTTTTGACCCAAGACCTATTGTCCCAACTTCTGGTCTATAGCCATTATCAAAGATTCTTTTTTCTATCTGTGAAATACTTCTTAACTAGGGCAGATAAAATATCAATGATATGTGACATTATCTAGAACATGATAATATAATACATGTACAGTCTTCAAAGTATTCTGTGTAACAAGTGAGATATTGGTAGAAAGATAAAACCGAGGGAGAGGATAAGTAAGCAACACAGTGGTACCTGAAGTACTCTGATTTAAGACTAAAAGACCTAAAATCAGTTATTTACCGATATACTTTTCTACCCTTAATTAGACCATGAACCTTGGAAGCACAGGGATTTTATCTTTTTTATAATCTTATTCCCTAGTGCCTAGCAGGGCACTTAGCACAGAGAATGCTGTTATTAAATGGTTTGGGGATGGATGGAGGAAGGGAGGAAGAGACAGAAAGAGGAAAGAAAGGATGGAAGAAAGAGATTCCCCTGCCCAACGAAAAGGATTTTTTTTTTTGGCTCTCCCTCGGAGTCCTGCTTTGTTTATATGTAATATCTTTACAACAAGGAATAAAAATAATACATCCAGGATGAATTAATAAGTAAATGAACTGTGGATATGCAATGAATAAGAATCACTAATAGACCATTAGGTCTATGTGCAGAAGTATTTTCACATCCTGACTCCGTCACCTACCTCAAGTGTGAGAATTAAATGAGATAATATAAGAGAAGATTTTAATACTCCATCAACAAAATTACAGTAAGGACAATAATTGCTATATTATTACTTGCAGTAATGTGTTTATTACTGAGAAATCACCATAGATTGTGAGAAAGAACAAAGGACAGGGATTTGGAACAGCAAATGTTGTCATGACTCCACCATCTTCAAATTTTGACCTCCACAGGGTTGCCTCACTCAGCTTTTGTTTCTTTAAAAACTTTAGTTTCTGCATCTGTAAAAAAGGACACACTATACACTAGTCCCACACAAACTCTACTTCATGTTGTCGTGTTGGACTTCACACATACAGAGCATCTCATATATACCCACATACGCACTCCTCGCCCACCTCCTGGTGGGTCTCCATCCTGTTGGGAAGGGGGTGGAATCAGTGGGCTGAAGCAGGAATTGCCATTCACCAAGGAGAGGCCACTCTCTGACTGGCACCACCGCTAGTCATCGACCTAGAAAATTCTAATACAGCCACGGTGTCCTCACCCATGAATTGCTCGTTTGGGTTCATAGACCACTCTGTTACCTTCTGCCCTGACATACAAAAATTATTACTGACACTCCCAAATTTCCAGCCCAAGTATTGTGGTAGTCTCACCCTTTCAGAAGTTGCTTGTATGTGTGGACTTACATGTTCTGTGTGCTTTCCCGATCAGAATTCTGGTGTTGCCATCTTTGTTTCCTCCCTCCCTGCTCCACTCAACCCCTACCCCACCAGATACCACATTCCCATCTCTAATGATCGGGTGGCATCCACCCCACTCTCTCATCCAGGAATGCATATGCAAGAATATCTGGAAGGATTTCTTATCTCAGGGCTTTACAAAGACAAAAAATGTTTTGTTGAGAACTACTAAACCCAAACTCAGGAGTGAGATCTTCTTATACTATAGTATACATTAGCTTCTGAATGATTATATATTTTTAAAATTTATGTATTTATAAATATTATAGATGCATGTGAATAATATAATTTAAGGTGCATATTTCTATTAAAAGTATGTATTTATAACCAGCCTATTCCAATAAAGGATTTAAGCTACTTGATAGGAATGTAAATGATCCAACAAATGTTTTAAGGTAAAGTAATGATGATGATGATGATGATAATAACAACAGCAACAATAACAGAGGAGAGAGAGAGAGAGAGAGAGAGAGAGAGAGAGAGAGAGAACACACTAACCAGAGGGGACAGAACCACACACAGTGCTATCCTTATATCATCTCCTCCTTCTCCCTAAGAACGTGGGGTGACCTTCCCCTTTTTTTCCATTGTGGCTAAGGGAAGATTCCTCACTTGGATCTGGGCAGGCTCCTCTTCCACTCGTGTTGTCTCATTTTTACTTACTCTCTTCAGGTTGTTTTCTGCTTGATCTTGCATAAGATCTTTGTCTAAGTGTAGCTTTACCATCCCCATAATCTTTTTGCAGTGTGTTTTTTTCAGCTGGCAACAAGAGTGAAGGGAAGTAATCCATCCCACAGCCCCCAGTGACAATAACCACCCCAGAAGGCTTTCCCTCCCCAGAAAGCGAGCACACATATTTCATGGCCTGGAGAGGTAATGTGAATACATTTTTTTCCTGTGTGTTCAGGAGACTCTTGAGAGATAGCACAGCATTCTCTTATCTTTTAAGAACCCTTTCTCTCAGGCATTTTTAATAAAAATACTACCTTGGTGCATTCTCTGGAAGTATTTCCCCTGTTCTCTGGGAAGTTTACGTCTTACGGATGCTTGCCGAAGTGTCCAGGGTTCACAGGAAGTGCACTTCTAAGGCACACCTTGCTGTGTATCAGTATCCCCTGCAGGAGGCTGCTGGCTTTATCTGAGCGAGAGGCAATGCGAGGAAAAGATTTAGAGCCTTGTCTTTTACATTAGTCTGATCAGTCTAGTTAGGACTGAATCTGTGTTCAGTAGCTGTGGATCTTAGGGAAGCTACTTAACTTCGCAATCTCAGTTGTTGCACGTGTTAGATGGGTTTGGTAAGAAAGGTGTTTTAACAGAGTGATAAAACAGTTGCAGGAAAAGTATTTAGAGAGTGTTTAGTTACAGTTAGCACTTAATAAAAGCTGGCTGTTCTATTAACCAGAGCGCTTGCTGCCCTTAATCTGCACTGAGTTCTGAATGCTCTGCCCAAGAATTGCTTATAAAACTGTTCTGATTGAGGGGCTGGGGAGGAGGTGTAATTTTTTGCCCCTTTTATGGGGAAGATCGTTTCCTGCTTAAAGTTTGAGCTGAAGACAGATCCCCAGTTTCCCAGATCCTGGGCACATCCTGTGTTCCACCACTGAGCATCCCAACAGTATTGGAGCTATAGCTGCTGGGCTGCAGTGAGCCGCTGCTCGCCATTGCCCCCTACTCCTTGCCCCTACTGCTTGCCTCTGCTTCCCACTGCCCTATATGTTTCTATAGAAAAGACCAGGCACTGTAAATACAGAATTTCCCATGTTAAAAATAGCTATGCAGGTCTTCAAAAGCTGTACATCCCCAAGGGCAAAGCCTCCCCAGAAGATCTCCCATGCTATGGGGTCTCTTCCCCGTTGCCACATACTGGCAACTTAAGCTCATTTTAACCTAATCCACAAATGGTGAAAAATAAAAATATAAACATATGATATGCTTTCTACTTTTTTGGGCTTTAAAAAATGAAGTGACTAATACATTGTCTGGATTTTGTTTAACAATTGAATTATAAAGCACTATTATTTTGATTATTGCTTTTCTTAAGTTCTTATAATTTAGTTATGTAATTCTATTTAAAAGTCTGTTTCCTAAATATATAAAACTAATACTCGATGACTCTTAGAGAGCTGAGATGCTCTTAAAGCTGAATAATGGAACAAAGAGGGGAATTTACTATCATTTTTCATAACTTTAATTGTTTTATCCTGATTTCCATTCTGTCTGAGTGCCAAGAGCTTCACGGGAAGTATACTAATTTATGTTCACATTTTCTGAGTGTAAGAATCCCATGATAAAAGAGGGAAACTTCACCTGAAATTCCAGAATACAGAGCAAATACAACATGAATGGAAATCAGAATATTACTTCTTCATTTTGCACACCAAGAATTGTCCTTTGGGGTGTCTTTCATAGATATTGCAAATGAAGCCTTGCTGGATACTGATGAGAAATTTTCCGGAAAATATAAGTCAGTGTATTAAGGGACACCTAATACCCCTCTATGACCAGATGAGGAAAGGGACGAGGGTCAGACAGAGGGTGTAGAAAGGGCATATGTAGTCAGAAGTCAAGCCCCATTTACTCTACCTCCCCAAAGCCTCTCCCATCCATTTCCTCCTTTCCAATAGCCATAGCAGCCATCCCACTTAAGGGCTTCCTTACCTCTTGACAGAACAATCGTAATACCCACCTGTCTGTTCTTTCTAAAACGTATTTCAGATTGCATCACTCACCCACTCACGGATCCTAAATTATTCCCCCATTATCTATCAGAGTACCAACTTCCTGGCCCTCGGGGCCCTTTGAAATTTCATATCAAACTATCTTCCTGCCCCCAGCTCTCATTTCTCTTTTCAGAGCATTCTGTGCTACTTACAAACTCACCTACATCGTAGTCTACGGATCAGCCACCTGCTTCTCTGCCATCTGATCTCTAACACCTTCCCTGCTTCAGTTATTCTCTGTTCCAATTATGCTGCCTCCCCTCAAAGTTGTTCTGTCATTCAAAGCTCACCTTAAATGTAATCTTTTCTATAAATCTTCTAATCCCATGCTTACTTGCTCCTGACTTCATCCTATGTTATCGTTAATTGTGACTTTGTATGTTTTCCTCTGCTAGAACATGCTATCTATTCTCTGCTATCTATTCTTTATTCCTTTCAGTGGTTTACCTATAAAACCAAAAGTATATTGAATAAGTGAATCCTTACAGCCACAAATAATGTTTCTGGGCTGCCGTGTCAGCTTTCCAAAAGGGAAAAGCTTAGGCTGTGATGGAAAAGGTGGCAGTCACCTTATTGGCAGTCTTGCTGACCACAGACTTGCATAGCACACCTCTGTATTCCCTTTCTCCTTTATAGGTCATGAGGACCAATCTTTTCTGTTTACTTATTTTAGGGGGGATCTCTTCCAAGGTATCATCTCCCCTCAGGTATTCCTTTTGATGATGATTAAGGAGCCAACCTGGCTTCCTGAAGATAAGGAAAAAAGAGAGAAGTGAAAGACATGATTCTACCGTGCGTAATCTCCTAAGCTCCAAGGGGAAAATTTTCTCTAACTGGGTGATTGACACAGCTAGACTCAGGATGCCAACAGAATGTCACTCCATTATTTTTCATCCCTCTTCCTTTAGACCTACTCTCTGGAATCAAACTTCCCTACTCTTGGATGAACTCTCTGGTACGTTACATGGCTCTTGTGACACACTCAGGTGTTAAATAGCCTCCGAGCTCCTCTCTTTCCCTGAGATTAGAAGCTATGATCAGGAGAAGGTCATAGTGAGCTTCCTTGCTCTTCTTCACTTTACCTCCTCCCCAAGACAGGTGTAGAGAGCAAGATGGAAGTAGGATAAAGAGCAAACTCATACTCTAACCTGGTTTCAAGGCCTTCTGTGTCAAGCACCAACATTTTTTTAATTGTGAGTTGCTTTCATAAATGCTTCAGAGAATTCTGGAGCCTAGAAATCTCCCGTTGTCAGTCCCTGATGTGGGTTTACCTCTCCTGACTGACAGGTTATAATTGTCTCTCGGGCCCTGGCTTCTGGTGGCCCACATTTTTCTCTTTTATTTATTGTGGTCAAATAAACGCAACATAAAATTTACCATTTTTAAGTGTACAGTTCAGTGGCACTAAATAACATTCACAATGTTGAACAATCATCACCACCACCCATCTCTGGAACGGTTTCATCTTCCCAAACGAAAACTCTGTGCCCATGAGACACTAACTCCTCATTCCCCTCTCTAGCCCTTGGCAGCCACTATTCCACTTTATGGCTATGAACTTGACTCCTCTACATACCTCATGTAAGTGGAATCAGTATCATGTAAGGACAGTATTTGTCCTTTTGTGACTGACTTATTTCACTTACCATAATGTCTTCAAGGGTCATTCATGTTGTAGTTTGTGTCAGAATTTCCTTATTTTTTTTAGGACTGAATAATATTCCACTGTAAGAATATACCATATTTTGTTCATCCACTCATTGCTTCCTGATCTGAGTCTTTTTAAGCCTGTGCATCTTTCACAGATCCATTTGGCCCCTGGACAGCCACATGTGTTGGACCTTTAGGTTGCACGAAGCAGCCCTCTCTTCCTGCCCACTAACCTTTAGAATTTTTTTTTTCAATATATGAAATTTATTGTCAAATTGGTTTCCATACAACACCCAGTGCTCATCCCAAAAGGTGCCCTCCTCAATACCCATCACCCACCCTCCCCTCCCTCCCACCCCCCATCAACTCTCAGTTTGTTCTCAGTTTTTAAAGAGTCTCTTATGCTTTGGCTCTCTCCCACTCTAACCTCTTTTTTTTTTTCCTTCCCCCCCCCCCCACCGCTGATGGGTTTCTGTTAAGTTTCTCAGGATCCACATAAGAGTGAAAACATATGGTATCTGTCTTTCTCTGTATGGCTTATTTCACTTAGCATCACACTCTCCAGTTCCATCCATGTTGCTACAAAAGGCCATATTTCATTCTTTCTCATTGCCACGTAGTATTCCATTGTGTATATAAACCACAATTTCTTTATCCATTCATCAGTTGATGGACATTTAGGCTCTTTCCATAATTTGGCTATTGTTGAGAGTGCTGCTATAAACATTGGGGTACAAGTGCCCCTATGCATCAGTACTCCTGTATCCCTTGGGTAAATTCCTAGCAGTGCTATTGCTGGGTCATAGGGTAGGTCTATTTTTAATTTTCTGAGGAACCTCCACACTGCTTTCCAGAGCGGCTGCACCAATTTGCATTCCCACCAACAGTGCAAGAGGGTTCCCGTTTCTCCACATCCTCGCCAGCATCTATAGTCTCCTGATTTGTTCATTTTGGCCACTCTGACTGGTGTGAGGTGATATCTGAGTGTGGTTTTGATTTGTATTTCCCTGATAAGGAGCGACGCTGAACATCTTTTCATGTGCCTGTTGGCCATCTGGATGTCTTCTTTAGAGAAGTGTCTATTCATGTTTTCTGCCCATTTCTTCACTGGGTTATTTGTTTTTCGGGTGTGGAGTTTGGTGAGCTCTTTATAGATTTTGGATACTAGCCCTTTGTCCGATATGTCATTTGCAAATATCTTTTCCCATTCCGTTGGTTGCCTTTTCGTTTTGTTGGTTGTTTCCTTTGCTGTGCAGAAGCTTTTTATCTTCATAAGGTCCCAGTAGTTCATTTTTGCTTTTAATTCCCTTGCCTTTGGGGATGTGTCAAGTAAGAGATTGCTACGGCTGAGGTCAGAGAGGTCTTTTCCTGCTTTCTCCTCTAGGGTTTTGATGGTTTCCTGTCTCACATTCAGGTCCTTTATCCATTTTGAGTTTATTTTTGTGAATGGTGTGAGAAAGTGGTCTAGTTTCAACCTTCTGCATGTTGCTGTCCAGTTCTCCCAGCACCATTTGTTAAAGAGACTGTCTTTTTTCCATTGGATGTTCTTTCCTGCTTTGTCAAAGATTAGTTGGCCATACATTTGTGGGTCTAGTTCTGGGGTTTCTAGTCTATTCCATTGGTCTATGTGTCTGTTTTTGTGCCAATACCATGCTGTCTTGATGATTACAGCTTTGTAGTAGAGGCTAAAGTCTGGGATTGTGATGCCTCCTGCTTTGGTCTTCTTCTTCAAACTTACTTTGGCTATTCGGGGCCTTTTGTGGTTCCATATGAATTTTAGGATTGCTTGTTCTAGTTTCGAGAAGAATGCTGGCGCAAGTTTGAGTGGGATTGCATTGAATGTGTAGATAGCTTTGGGTAGTATTGACATTTTGACAATATTTATTCTTCCAATCCATGAGCAGGGAATGTCTTTCCATTTCTTTATATCTTCTTCAATTACCTTCATAAGCTTTCTATAGTTTTTAGCATACAGATCTTTTACATCTTTGGTTAGATTTATTCCTAGGTATTTTATGCTTCTTGGTGCAATTGTGAATGGGATCAGTTTCTTTATTTGTCTTTCTGTTGCTTCATTGTTAGTGTATAAGAGTGCAACTGATTTCTGTACATTGATTTTTTATCCTGCAACTTTGCTGAATTCATGTATCAGTTCTAGCAGACTTTGGTGGAGTCTATCGGATTTTCCATGTATAATATCATGTCATCTGCAAAAAGCGAAAGCTTGACTTCATCTTTGCCAATTTTGATGCCTTTGATTTCCTTTTGTTGTCTGATTGCTGATGCTAGAACTTCCAACACTATGTTAAACAACAGCGGTGAGAGTGGGCATCCCTGTCGTTTTCCTGATCTCAGGGAAAAAGCTCTCAGTGTTTCCCCATTGAGGATGATGTTAGCTGTGGGCTTTTCATAAATGGCTTTTATGATGTTTAAGTATGTTCCTTCTATCCCAACTTTCTCAAGAGTTTTTATTAAGAAAGAGTGCTGGATTTTGTCAAAGGCCTTTTCTGCATCGATTGACAGGATCATATGGTTCTTATCTTTTCTTTTATGAATGTGATGTATCACGTTGATTGATTTGCGAATGTTGAACCAGCCCTGCATCCCAGGAATGAATCCCACTTGATCATGGTGAATAATTCTTTTTATATGCTGTTGAATTCGATTTGCTAGTATCTTATTGAGAATTTTTGCATCCATATTCATCAGGGATATTGGCCTGTAGTTCTCTTTTTTTACTGGGTCTCTGTCTGGTTTAGGAATCAAAGTAATACTGGCTTCATAGAATGAGTCTAGAAGTTTTCCTTCCCTTTCTATTTCTTGGAATAGCTTGAGAAGGATAGGTATTATCTCTGCTTTAAACGTCTGGTAGAACTCCCCTGGGAAGCCATCTGGTCCTGGACTCCTATTTGTTGGGAGATTTTTGATAACCAATTCAATTTCTTCGCTGGTTATGGGTCTGTTCAAGCTTTCTATTTCCTCCTGATTGAGTTTTGGAAGCGTGTGGGTGTTCAGGAATTTGTCCATTTCTTCCAGGTTGTCCAATTTGTTGGCATATAATTTTTCATAGTATTCCCTGATAATTGTTTGTATCTCTGAGGGATTGGTTGTAATAATTCCATTTTCATTCATGATTTTATCTATTTGGGTCATCTCCCTTTTCTTTTTGAGAAGCCTGGCTAGAGGCTTGTCAATTTTGTTTATTTTTTCAAAAAACCAACTCTTGGTTTCGTTGATCTGCTCTACAGTTTTTTTAGATTCTATATTGTTTATTTCTGCTCTGATCTTTATGATTTCTCTTCTTCTGCTGGGTTTAGGCTGCCTTTGCTGTTCTGCTTCTATTTCCTTTAGGTGTGCTGTTAGATTTTGTATTTGGGATTTTTCTTGTTTCTTGAGATAGGCCTGGATTGCAATGTATTTTCCTCTCAGGACTGCCTTCGCTGCATCCCAAAGCGTTTGGATTATTGTATTTTCATTTTCGTTTGTTTCCATATATTTTTTAATTTCTTCTCTAATTGCCTGGTTGACCCACTCATTCGTTAGTAGGGTGTTCTTTAACCTCCATGCTTTTGGAGGTTTTCCAGACTTTTTCCTGTGGTTGATTTCAAGCTTCATAGCATTGTGGTCTGAAGGTCTGAAAGTATGCATGGTATAATTTCAATTCTTGTATAGTTATGAAGGGCTGTTTTGTGACCCAGTATATGATCTATCTTGGAGAATGTTCCATGTGCACTCGAGAAGAAAGTATATTCTGTTGCTTTGGGATGCAGAGTTCTAAATATATCTGTCAAGTCCATCTGATCCAATGTATCATTCAGGGCCCGTGTTTCTTTATTGACTGTGTGTCTAGATGATCTATCCATTTCTGTAAGTGGGGTGTTAAAGTCCCCTGCAATGACCACATTCTTATCAATAAGGTTGCTTATGTTTATGAGTAATTGTTTTATATATCTGGGGGCTCCGGTATTCAGCGCATAGACATTTATAATTGTTAGCTCTTCCTGATGGATAGACCCTGTAATTATTATATAATGCCCTTCTTCATCTCTTGTTACAGCCTTTAATTTAAAGTCTAGTTTTTCTGATATAAGTATGGCTACTCCAGCTTTCTTTTGTCTTCCAGGAGCATGATAAATAGTTCTCCATCCCCTCACTCTCAATCTAAGGGTGTCCTCAGGTCTAAAATGAGTCTCTTGTAGACAGCAAATAGATGGGTCTTGTTTTTTTATCCATTCTGATACCCTATGTCTTTTGGTTGGCGCATTTAATCCATTTACATTCAGTGTTATTATAGAAAGATACGGGTTTAGAGTCATTGTGATGTCTGTATGTTTTATGCTTGTAGTGATGTCTCTGGTACTTTGTCTCACAGGATCCCCCTTAGGATCTCTTGTAGGGCTGGTTTAGTGGTGACAAATTCCTTCAGTTTTTGTTTGTTTGGGAAGACCTTTATCTCTCCTTCTATTCTAAATGACAGACTTGGTGGATAAAGGATTCTCGGCTGCATATTTTTTCTGTTTAGCACACTGAAGATATCGTGCCAAGCCTTTCTGGCCTGCCAAGTTTCAAAGGAGAGATCAGTCACGAGTCTTATAGGTCTCCCTTTATATGTGAGGGCACGTTTATCCCTTGCTGCTTTCAGAATTTTCTCTTTATCCTTGTATTTTGCCAGTTTCACTATGATATGTCGTGCAGAAGATCGATTCAAGTTACGTCTGAAGGGAGTTCTCTGTGCCTCTTGGATTTCAATGCCTTTTTCCTTCCCCAGTTCAGGGAAGTTCTCAGCTATAATTTCTTCAAGTACCCCTTCAGCACCTTTCCCTCTCTCTTCCTCCTCTGGGATACCAATTATGCGTATATTATTTCTTTTTAGTGTATCACTTAGTTCTCTAATTTTTCCCTCATACTCCTGGATTTTTTTATCTCTCTTTCTCTCAGCTTCCTCTTTTTCCATAACTTTATCTTCTAGTTCACCTATTCTCTCCTCTGCCTCTTCAATCCGAGCTGTCGTCGTTTCCATTTTGTTTTGCATTTCGTTTAAAGCGCTTTTCAGCTCCTCGTGACTGTTCCTTAGTCCCTTGATCTCTGTGGCAAGAGAGTCTCTGCTGTCCTGTATACTGTTTTCAAGCCCAGCGATTAATTTTATGACTATTATTCTAAATTAACTTTCTGTTATATTATTTAAATCCTTTTTGATCAGTTCATTAGCTGTTGTTATTTCCTGGAGATTCTTCTGAGGGGAATTCTTCCGTTTGGTCATTTTGGATAGTCCCTGGAGTGGTGAGGACCTGCAGGGCACTTCCCCTGTGCTGTGGTGTATAACTGGAGTTGGTGGGTGGGGCCGCAGTCCGACCTGATGTCTGCCCCCAGCCCACCGCTGGGGCCACAGTCAGACCGGTGTGTGCCTTCTCTTCCCCTCTCCTAGGGGCGGGATTCACTGTGGGGTGGCGTGGCCCGTCTGGGCTACTTGCACACTGCCAGGCTTGTGGTGCTGGGGATCTGGCGTATTAGCTGGGGTGGGTAGGCAAGGTGCACGGGGGCAGGAGGGGCAGGCTTAGCTTGCTTCTCCTTAGGTGATCCGTTTCAGGAGGGGCCCTGTGGCAGCGGGAGGGAGTCAGATCCGCTGCTGGAGGTTTGGCTCCACAGAAGCACAGAGTTGGGTGTTTGCGCGGAGCGAGCAAGTTCCCTGGCAGGAACTGGTTCCCTTTGGGATTTTGGCTGGGGATGGGCGAGGGAGATGGCGCTGGCGAGCGCCTTTGTTCCCCACCAAACTGAGCTCTGTCATCCGGGGGCTCAGAAACTCTCCCTCCCTTTGTCCTCCAGCCTTCCCGCTTTCTGAGCAGAGCTGTTGACTTATGACCTCCCAGACGCTAAGTCGCACTTGCTGTCGGAACACACTCTGTCCGGCCCCTCCGCTTTTGCCAGCCAGACTCGGGGGCTCTGCTTGGCCGGCAGGCCACCCCTCCGCCCCGGCTCCCTCCCGCCAGTCCGTGGAGCGCGCACCGCCTCGCCGCCCTTCCTACCCTCTTCCGTGGGCCTCTCGTCTGCGCTTGGCTCTGGAGACTCCGTTCTGCTAATCCTCTGGCGGTTTTCTGGGCTATTTAGGCAGGTATAGGTGGAATCTAAGTGATCAGCAGGACGCGCGGTGAACCCAGCGTCCTCCTACGCCGCCATCTTCCTTTTCTTCTAACCTTTAGAATTTTTAGGCATGAATCAGTAACTGGTCCCACACCACACTCTGGGAAAGACATATTAAGTTCTATAAGTGGTTCTCTGGAAAGAACCCTCAAAAAACTCTAATTTTTAATATTGTGTTCTCTCCTGATTATCTCCCTTGTCTCACACAATGCAGAGATGGGCAACAAAGCACCTTAGCTTGAAGGTAGCAGAACTAGCTTGGGACATCTTCTTTCCAAGTCCTGTATTGTTAGCCTAGATGGTCTAGCCTCTCCTTTTAGAATGCAGTATCTGTTGTTCTCAACTATAAAGTCAGACAGAAAGAGTCCCATTTAAACGTGCTGTTATTGGGGCACCTAGGTGGCTCAATCAGTTAAGCATCTGACTCTCGATTTAAGCTCAGGTCATGATCTCATGGTTCGTGAGATCAAGTCCCATGGGATTCTCTCTCTCTGCCCCTCCCTGACTTGTGCTCTCCCTCTCAAATGAATAAACATTTTTTAAACAAATAATTAAAAAGTAAACATGCTGTTATATACCAAAATGGCTTTCCAGACCAAGTTACTGTCAGAACGTGATCCAGTGATTGTCCAAATGATAAATGTCTACCCTTGGAAAATCCTTGTTTATTTGCAGGTTCAATGGATATAGGTTATCAATTACAAGACCAAATTCAAAACATCAGCAGAAGTGGAATTGTTCCCGTTTGTAAATTCTTCTTTACTGAAAATACGTTGCATTATGTAAACACTTCTTTTGAAGAAAGGAGAAAGAGGAAACCCAAATGAACTACTTCCCTCAAATGGTTATGTGGTTATTAGTTCCCCATTGTAGCCACTACTACACTTTAAGTAACTTTAAAAACAAACAACACTTTGGAAGCTGTTCTCTGTGAGAATTCTGGGCTCCTACTGAGCTAGTTTATAAATTACGATCAAATAATTGTGGCTGTCAAAAGGGGCTTAAGAGAACAATCATGCCAACTTTCTTGAACTTCTTCTTCTTTGGATGTGTAGCACAGTAAAGACCAATTAAGTGGCTAGTGTGTGCTTCCACTTTTCCACTTGCTACTTTTGGTAGCAGACTTTTATTCCAGCTAATTCTTGGTTCTTCTGTGTACCTACAAAAGTTTAGACTTAACATATCTAGCAATTACAATCTCCATTAAAAAACAAATATATGTTATTAACAGAATACTGATATGATGTTTTCATATATCGTGGTTTATCTTTAACTTCTCTCCATGGCTTTTCACATCCAGACACTTACCAGTCCCAGTCAGTTTTGTTCTTGCTGTGCCTCTGTGTTCATGGTTCAGGTCTTTATTTCCTCTTCTCTGGTTTAATTCTGCACACCCAAGCTGAGGATCCTGGCTCTGGTTTCTTCTTTCCTGACCCATGGTACACTCAACATACAGATTTATTTTCCTAAAATGCAATACTGATCGTATCTGTGCTCTGAAACCATCAGTGGCTCCCCACTGCCTGCAAATTAGAGCTTTCAAAATTTTCCACTATTGACAGCAATCTTTTTGCTTCAGCTCTCACTTCCATCTTCTAGAAAAAAGTCTGTTATTTTGTGTTTCTCAAAAATATCCCAAGACTCCCACTCTGGGTATTTTCTCCATTTGCTTAAAGTACCTTCTAACAAACATCAAATTTCATCTTTTCCATATATGTTTCCTGATCTGCCCCCAACAGATGTGATGGTTCCTTCCTTTTAATCTCTACAAAAGGTTATTTTGCATAAAATCGCTGTTGTGTTAGTTGATCTTCAAGTATAAATATTTTTTTTTTTTTTTTAACGTTTATTTATTTTTGAGACAGAGAGAGACAGAGCATGAACGGGGGAGGGTCAGAGAGAGAGAGACACAGAATCTGAAACAGGCTCCAGGCTCTGAGCTGTCAGCACAGAGCCCGACGCGGGGCTCGAACCCACGGACCGCGAGATCATGACCCGAGCGGAAGTCGGCCACCTAACCGACTGAGCCACCCAGGCGCCCCTCAAGTATAAATATTTTACAAAGACTAGTAAAAACATGGTACTGATAATGTAAGTAGCTTATATGAAGATAAAGATTAGTCCAATAGTTTTCTTATGATTTTTCTATACTAAGTATGACCCATATAAGATAATATTTTTTTTTACTTGTTCTTCTTTAAATGGTTTTTAAAAAGATGTTATTTAATGTTATTAAATCAAAGTATTATTGTTATGGAAGATGCAGAATGTTTTTATGAGAAGAAATTGAAAAATCAGTGGTAACCAGTGCTTAGAACTAACCATCTTATCATTTGGGTTGACAATTTTCATTTTTATTTCAACCCTTTTAAGAGATCACTGTCTTCTGGCTTTCACTATTACTAATGAAAAACCTGCCATCGTTCTTGTTGTTCCCTTAAATGTAACGTGTCTCTATTTCTCACTGTTCTTAACAACTTCTTATTACTTCTGGGTTATTTTGTTTTCAATATATTTGTTGTAAACTACATACATCTGAATTTAATCTTTAAATTCAATATGAGAATCTTTGTTTTTGATGAAGGATTTGATTTTACATATGTTACCTTATTCGTCCTGAGTTTTTACTTTTTTATGTTTTGCTTTTTTCTGAGTTTTACTATGTGGATTCTATTTTGCTTGATTTTGGACTCCAACGAAGTGGAAGTTATTTATTATGCTTCTTTCACAAAAGCATTTTTTAATCAAGATTTCTATAATTATTAAAAACAAAAATGAGCCAGTATCTTTTAACTCCTTACTACGCAGGAAAATGAATTGTGTGCACTTAACCCTCAGTTGCCTGGTTTTGTTTATGCATTATAAGATTTTAATTACATTATCATGAGCAAACTGTTAAATTTATACAGTGCAGTTATTATTTTAAAAGTACTACTCATATTTTTCAGTACTAATATAACTGTATTTTTAATACTTATTTAGACATAGTTTTTGTTTTGGTACCCTAATCATGTCCATCAAACCACCTCAAAACTTAATAGTTTTAAAACAACAATTTTGTTATTTTTCACTAATACACCTTGACACTGCAGGAAGTGTTCCTGCCTGCTTCTTCCCAGAGTCACCCACCACCACCTCTAGAGATAACCATTGGTCTGACTTTTCCACCATAGATTAGTTTTACCCATTCTAGAATTTCACATAAATTAAATTACACAGTATGAACTCTTTTGTTTAAGTCTTCTTTCAACCCACACAATCCATTTGACGGTTACCCGTATTGGGTATATAAGTTTGTTCCTTTTAATTGATGATTAGTGTTTCATTGTGGGATTATACCACAATTTTTTTGTTTACCCATCCTTCCATTGATCAATATGTAGGCTACCGGTTTGGGGCTATATGAATAAGGCTGCTATGAACATTTTTGTATAAGTATTTTTATAAACGTATGCTTTTATTTCTCTGGGGCTAGTACCTAGTATTAGAATTACTAAATCAAAAGGTCAGTGTGCAGGGGTGCCTGGGTGGCTAGTCACTTAAGCATTCGGCTCTTGATATTGGCTCAGGTCATGATCTCACAGTTGGTGGGACCGAACCCTACATCAGTGCAGAGCCTGCCTGAGATTCTCTGTCTCTTCCTGTCTGTCTGCCCATCTTCTGTTCATGCACGTGTTGCAAGCATGCATATGCTCACACATTCTCTCTCTCTCTCAAAATAAATAAATAATCATTTTTAAAAGGTCAGTGTGTATTTAGTTTTATAAGAAATTGCCAAATATGTTTTCCTTCCAATGTGGTGTCCCATTGTACTCTCCTACCAAGTAATTATGAAAGTTATAGTTGTTTCACAGTCTCATCGATACTTGATGCCATCACTGTTTTCAACATTAGCCATTTTGGTAAATATTACGTTGTGGTTTTAATTTTAATTTCCTTGATGACTAATAAAGTATATTTTTGCATGTGTTTATTTACTATTTGTATATCTTTTGTGAGGTGTCCAAATTTCTGCCCTCTTTTAATTGGATTGCTTGCCTTTTTATTATTGAGTGGTAGGAGTTCTCTTCATATAGCCTGGATACTGATCCTGGTAAGATATATGTATTGTAAATGTTTTCTCCAAATCTGTACCTTGCTTACTCATTTTCTTTATGATGTCTTTTGATGAGCAGATGTTTTTAGTTTTGATGAAGTCTTATTTGTCATTTCTTTTAGTTTTAAGGTTACTGCTTTCTGTGATATAAGAAACCTCTGCCTACCCACAAATCAGGAATATATCCCCCTATGTTTTCATCTAAAAGCTGTAGCGTTTTAGTGTTTACATTTGGCTCTGTGATCTAGCTCAATGATTTTCGTATGTGGTAGCAGTTGAAGTTCATTTTATCATCGTCCCATCTATTCAAAAGTTCTTTTTTCTCCTTGGATCACTTTGGCACCTTTGTTGAAAAACAAATAACTGGGTAAGTGTTGGTCCACTTATGGCCTGTCTATTCTTTTCCAGTGATTTGTCAATCCTGAACTCTTGTATTAAAAAAATACGTATTTATTAACTCAAATAAGCATTTCAATTCTGCTATTATAATTTGGATTCCCTTGAAATTTTCCCATGTTAGCCAATCCCATTTGCATGTTGTTGACATTGTATTCAGTCACTGAACAAGTATTCACTGAGCTACTTTGTGGTGGACACTATTCTAGGTGCCGAGGATTCAGGGGTGAGCAAAGAAGAAATATTCATATTCTCATGGACCTTATATTCTACTGGGAAAAGACAAGCCATAGACAAATAAACAAATAAATTAGCAAGATAAATTCATGATGATGTATCATAAAAAAAAAACAAAGCAAGGTGCTGTAATGAAGAGTGACTGGAAATTGGGGCTATCGCAGATGCCCCGCAATTGGGGGAGAGCCCCACCTTAAGAAAGTGACAGTTGATCTTTGTTATCTCATTCTTTGTTTCTTTGCTTGTTTGTTTTTAATATTTCATCCAGGCCTATCTTATCTATTTGGTTTTCTGGTCTAGTTTCAGTGAGGCTCTTTCTTCTTATATTTTATTGAAGACACAAAGCATAAGATTTCTGATAGGTAATGGCCCTTGCATGAAATGCTACCCGAGGTATATTCTCTCTGAGTTCTCAGGATGTCCCCTTTCCCTTGGACTTCAGTGTTTACCAACTGGCAAGGTTTTGTGATTGGCCTTGAGCCTCCCTCACTGACTACTTACATACTATTGAATCCCTCAAAAGGGCCAAAGTGGAGCCCTTCAAGGTGTGGGGCCCAGGCTGGGGACTTGGGTTGCCAGGGTCTCAAGCAATACAGACAAATGCTGAGAATTTTGTGGTTCTGGTCCTTTTCTCCCTGGGCAGGGCGCTTCTTTCCAGATCCCTGTGCATTGTCTTCACAGATCTCGGTCTCCAATTCCACTGTCTTAGGCCAGCCACTGTTCTCTCTTCCATATCCACTCTTGCTCACCTCCAGTCCATCCTCTATGCAGCAGCAAGGATCATGTTCTACATGTGGTGAGGATCCCTTTTTGTAAGTTCAAGAACAGGCAAAGCTACATAATATACCAAGAGGACGAATGCTTCAGAAGTCAGAGTGGTGGTCACTTCTAGAAAGGGGTATAATTGAGAAGTACACAAAGGGCTTCCAAAATCTCAGTGATGTGAAAGCTAACCAGATTATGTCAGTCTCTTGCCTAAAACCCCTCAGTGTCTTCCCATTGATTATAATAAAATCCTTTATTGGCCTACAAGGCCCCGGATGGCCTGGCCTCTGCCCAGCACTTCCACCTCATCTCAGGCCATCCCTGCCTTACTCACATTAGCCTGAGAAGCACCTTCACCTTCTGCCCAAAACATCTTCCCTCCACCCCTTGGCTTTGCTAGCTCCTTTCTGTTATTTAGGTCTCACCTTAAATATCATCTCAGCAAGGCTGTCTCTAACCAATTTTCCTGTCACCTCCCACACCTGGCCCACCCTCACTGTCTTTCAGCATCTTGCCAATTGACTTTGTAGCAATTATTTCAATGCATATATTTGCCTATTTAGTAACTCCTTACTGCTGAGACAGAAGTTGCATTAAGACAGGGACCATGTGCACAGAGCTTGGCACAAATTACATCCTCAATAGATATTTCTTGGTTGAATGAATGACTAATGATTTAGACATCCCAACTACATTAATGCTGTTCTCTGACTTATTCCTGCAAATCTAATCTGATTTCAATGGCCACTACCAACCTTATCTGAGACAGATTAAAAAACGTCCTTTTTAGTCTTACTTTTGGACTTCTCTTTCCTCCATGGCAGCCAGTTATCCCTGTGACCCCAATCAGGTTAACAGTGTCTCCAACTGTGCTTTACTCCTTTTACTCCAGAGGGAGCTCCCAGCAAAACCATGCTGCATCAAATATAAAGTCTCCATGGCTCTTGCATAACCACCAAAAATAAGCAACATATATTTCTCTCAAATCACCAACAACAGTGGTCTTTTTGATTATGCAAAAACCATGAAGCGAGAGAGATAGAAAATGAATATATATAAATACCCAATAAAGGGCTACCCAATAAATACCCAATAAAGTAGCCCCAATAAAGGGCTATTTAAAAGTATTCCATTAAGTGAAATCAGACTACTAATAGTTCCAGACATGTAAATTATAGATTTGAAAAACCACTGGCACATATAGTCATTTCAGACACAATAATAACCAATCCAAATTGCTCAGTTAGTCCAGAGAAATGTTATGTTCTCCTCTGTTTGAATTAACAAAAGAAATTCGAATTAACAAAAGAAAAACAAGTAAGAAGGAGTTCATTAGAAAAGCATTTGTGAAACATTAATACATATAATAACCTATGTGATTAAGAAAAGCAGCCTCACATTAAAACATAATGTGGGGAGACATGTGATTGTGGGAAAGGAACACTTATTTTGAAGCAGTTATAAATTATAGTCCTTTGTGTGTATATATCGAATCATATTTAATCACACTAAGAATTAGTCCAAAAGAAATCTTTTTAATTTAAGTATTAATGATTGAGATCTTTAATGAGAGACTACTAAAAAAATTTTAAAACTTGGAAGAATTATTACCACATATAACTTTTCAAAAGACCTAGGGTGTTCCTGTATCTTTTCACACTAAGGTCGTTGAAATGATTGAAATTAGTAACTAAGCAATTCCTTAAAGCTATATAACAACAAAAAAAAGCCAGTCATAATCATTCCCTTATAAATAATTTTCTTCTATAGGTATCAGAATGTTTAGTCAAATCAAAAATATTTAATGAGCATATACTACATGTACTATATATGTTAAATATAAAGAATATTTAATTAGCATATACTGTAATGCCATTATTTGAAGATTCTGCCTACCAAACACAGCTCTTTGAAACACAGAAGAGAATCAGGAAATAAGCAAAAGTTGAACAGACACCATAAAATTCATATACTAGAATTCATACATCGGACTCATCTCCAATTTCAAACACAATTCTTTTTTTTTTTTTGCATTTTATTTTGTTTTGTTTTTAATATTAAATATAATTTATTGTCAAATTGTTTTCATACATCACCCAATGCTCATCCCACAGGTGCCCTCCTCAATGCCCATCACCCACTTTCCCCTCTCCCCCACCCCCCATCAACCCTCAGTTTGTTCTCAGTATTTAAGAGTCTCTTATGGTTTGCCTCCCTCCCTCTCTGTAACTTTTTTTTCCCCTTCCCTTCCCCCATGGTCTTCTGTTAAGTTTCTCAGGATCCATATATGAGTGAAAACATATGGTATCTGTCTTTTTCTGCCTGACTTATTTCACTTAGCCTAATACCCTCCAGTTCCATCCATGTTGCTGCAAATGGCCAGATATCATTCTTTCTCATTGCCAAGTAGTATTCCATTGTATATGTAAACCACATCTTCTTTATCCATTCGTCAGTTGATGGGCAATAATTTGGCTATTGTTGAAAGTGCTGCTATAAACATTGGGGTGCAAATGCCCCTAGGCATCAGCACTCCTGTATCCCTTGGGTAAATTCCTAGCAGTGATATTGCTGTGTCCATCATAGGGTAGACCTATTTTTAATGTTTTGAGGAACCTCCCACTGTCTTCCAGAGCAGCTGCACCAGTTTGCATTCTCACCAACAATGCAAGAGGGTTCCCATTTCTCCACAGCCTCGCCAGCATCTATAGTCTCCTGATTTGTTCATTTTAGCCACTCTGACCTGCAGGAGGTGGTATCTCAGTGTGGTTTTCATTTGTATTTCCCTGATGAGGAGTGATGTTGAGCATCTTTTCATGTGCCTGTTGGCCATCTGGATGTCTTCTTTAGAAAAGTGTCTATTCATGTCTTCTGCCCATTTCTTCACTGGATTATTTGTTTTTTGGGGTGTGGAGTTTGGTGAGTTCTTTATAGATTTTGGATACTAGCCCTTTGTCTGATATGTCATTTGCAAATATCTTTTCCCATTCTGTCGGTTGCCTTTTAGTTTTGTTGATTGTTTCCTTTGCAGTGCAGAAGCTTTTTATCTTGATGAGGTCCTAATAGTTCATTTTTGCTTTTAATTCCCTTGTCTTTGGAGTAAGAAATTGCTGTGGCTGAGGTCAAAGAGGTTTTTTCCTGCTTTCTCCTCTAGGGTTTTGATGGTTTCCTGTCTCACATTCAGGTCCTTAATCCATTTTAAGTTTATTTTTGTGAATGGTGTAAGAAGTCTAGTTTCATTCTTCTGCATGTTGCTGTCCAGTTCTCCCAGCACCATTTGTTAAAGAGATTGTCTTCTTTCCATTGGATACTCTTTCCTAATCTGTCAAAGATTAGTTGGCCATACATTTGGGGGTCCAATTCTGGGGTCTCTATCACCTGGGAACTTGTTAGAAATACAAATACTCTGGCCCCACCCCAGACCTGCTGCCCCAGGAACTCTGGAAGCAGGGCACAGCCATCTGTGCTCTGATGCATGCAAGAGTTTGAGAACCACTGAGCTAATGCATGACATAGGATGTGTATGAGGATCCATGATGTATAACAACATGGATGAAGTATTATCTAACTATAGGTGCCAGCATTTCATGGGAAAACCCTTGATAAGCCCCCTTAGGGGTAGTAAAGACATGAGGGAATAGATTTTGACTGCCACCAGCAAAGGTGTGAAAAACAGGGTGTGAAATTCAGAGAGTGTGAAAAACTATTCTGTGTGAGAAAGGGAGAGAATTTTGTTAATTAACATTTGAAATGGAGGGAGAAGGGAGAAAAGGTAAACAGGAAGGATACATTGGAGAGTAGCCAGAAAAATGAAGAGAGACTGAAATTTAGGAGGTTAATGGTCAAGTGAAATGCCCATAATTTATTTGGGATTTTACTTTGCATCAGCTTAACTTAACTTTGATATCAGTTTAGATTCCAAGTGCCACCAAGTGTGACTTTGCCGCCAGAGCCATAAACATATCAGTAAATATTTATGCAGTCGTTTCCTGCCCAAGACAACCAGTCTGCGGCTTCCGTGAAGTCTGTGTTCCTCTTCCCTGTTAAGTAGTTCTTTACACGCATGCTCTTCTCAGCCGGTATCTGTAATGGCCCATTTCTCATTTCAGGAGCAAATGGCTGCCCAGATCTACAATAAATTAATATTGAAAACTATTGATATGAGAGATTTACAGTAAACTAGTCAGGGGCAGTTCCTGGGAACTGAAAGCAAGCATTTGGCTCTGGTCTTGAACCGCATGTGGCAGAGAACAAAGCTTGCCGGGCTGTCCTGTTTCATAGCTCTGCTCATTGTTTTTCTTTTTTTTTTTTTTTTTTTTTTTTTTTAATTTTTTTTTTTCAACGTTTTTTATTTATTTTTGGGACAGAGAGAGACAGAGCATGAACGGGGGAGGGGCAGAGAGAGAGGGAGACACAGAATCGGAAACAAGCTCCAGGCTCCGAGCCATCAGCCCAGAGCCTGACGCGGGGCTCGAACTCACGGACCGCGAGATCGTGACCTGGCTGAAGTCGGACGCTTAACCGACTGCGCCACCCAGGCGCCCCTCATTGTTTTTCTTTTGAAATGCAGTTGTTTTTTTTTTTCCTACCGTAGAAACTCAACACAAAAACAGGAGCTCTATACTGTGTTGTTCATGGGTCTGATAATTGCTTTATCTTGCTTTTCTTGCTCTTTTTTGTTTTGCTAGGAGAAAGTTCAATCCAAAAGTTAATTGAAGTTGGTAGGGTTTTGCAAATAGTAATTTATTTTTGCAACTATTAAGATTTCTCAAGTTAGAGTTCACCAACAAGACTGAGTCACCAGTTTTTACTTTTAAATATTTTCTAACTTAATAGACACAGAAGATAAAGCCATCAGAGATAAAAATTTTCTTGTGAAAGTTTAATATTTGTTAAGTGTTCTGTGGATCAGTTGTTTACTTTTGTATGTAAGCTTCATACAAATTTTATTTAGCTGTCAAAAAAAATTGATGAGTGTGTTTATTATGGCTAAACTCATAACCTAACAATATTCCTCATAGGGAAGACATTTATATAATTAACATTTACAAATGCTTCTTTCTTGAAACTATTACAGTGCATTGAATTAAAGCATGTTTACTCAAAGGTATTATTACTCAAAAATGGATACCTAAATTCTTGGTATGAAATGTACAGTTTATGGAATTCTTATAAAATTAACATAGTCTGGAATCATGGAGGAAGTATTCACTTATCCAAGAGGGTCTCACAATAGTAGTTAAAGAAAATATAATTCTGTATTTGCAACAACATGGATGGACCTTGAGGGCATTATGCTAAGTGAAAGAAGTCACATAGAGACAAATACCATATGATTTCACTTACATATGGAATATAAAAAAAACAAATGAACAAACAAAACCCCACACTCTTAAATGTTGAGAACAAACTGGTGGTTGTCAGAGTGGAAGGAGTGGGGGGGGGGGGGGGGATGGGCAAAATAGGTGAAAGGGATTAAGAGGTAGAAACTTCAAGTTATAAAAAAAAGTAAGTCACAGAGATGGAAAATACAATATAAGGAGTATAGTCAATAAAATTGTAATAGGATTGTATGGTGACTATACTTACCATGGTGAGCACTGAGTAATCTGTAGAATTGTTGAATCAATACGTTAGACACCTGAAACTAATATAACATTGTATGTCATTATACTTCAATAGTAATTTTTTTTTTTTTAAAAAGAAAAACCTCTAGGTCATGACATATATAACACATATATATTATATATAATATATATAATATATAACACATATATATTATATATATAACATATATAACATATATATAATATATATAACGTATATATTATATATAGTGATATATATATAACATATATATATATTATATATAGTGATATATATATAACATATATATATATTATATATAGTGATATATATATAACATATATATATAATATATAGTGATATATATATATAACTATAATGATTCTCTCTTTAATACTTGCTTCGCTAAAAGTAATCAGGAATTACTTTTGTTTTATTTCTTTCAGTGGCATCCATCCATAGATTTGTCACAGATCATAAATTAATGAGGTTATTTAGCATTGCTGAAAGATTCCAGACTCAAGGCATTTGGTAGGTTTGCAGATAAAATACTGTTAGGAAAAGATCACTGGGAGATGTTGTAGGGTGAAGGTAGGGAAGGAACATGAATATTTTGGGATGTGGCCTAGAGTTTTCCATATTTGTTTCTAGACTTTTTAATTTAGAGAGAGTAGAAGTAAGGTTTCTAGGTAAAAACACAAGACACCCAGTTAAATTTGAATTTCGTATCAACAACAGATAATATTTTTAGAATAAGTATGTTCCCAATTTTGCAAATATTGATTGTTGACCTGAAATTCGTATTTAACCAGGTAGCCTATATTTTTATTTGCTAAATCTGGCAACCCTACTACATTGCTCAGTTTATGCTCTAAGACATATTATGATTTCTCTGAGGAAAAGATATCAATTAAGGCCACTAATAATACAAGCAATGAAGCATATGGGAAATGGAGAGAGTCTTTTTTTTTTTTTTAAAGATCATTTTATTTTTTATTCCTTAATTCATCAAATGAGTGTGAACTAAGTATCAAGCACACTCCTAGGAATGAGATATACATTGGTGACCAAAACCAGATCTGATCCTTCATAGTGCTTACAGTCTAGTGGGGAAGGTAGGTGATGCAAACTAATTACTCCAACTGTGGTAAGTGGTGTAAAGTGGACAAAACGTCCTAATTGTAATAATTGTCTGCTTCACTGATTCAAATAGTTGCAATTAAATAGCTCCTTTTTTAAACAAATGGTAAAGGTTGTGGGAAAATTTGATTATAACAAGTCGAGTGGGTAGTATGCCTGAAATAGTAAAAGACTGGCTAAGCACAACCTAGTGGCAGAGCTTTTGAATTTCAGGTTGAATTTTTGTGGAATTTTATTTTATTTTTTAAGTAAAGATAAATTTTAGGGGGGGGGGGCGACGCCTGGGTGGCTCAATCAGTTAAGCGTCTGACTCTTGATTTCAGCTCAGGTCATGATCTCAGGGTCATGAGATGGAGCCCCACGTCAGGCTCTGATGACAGCACAGAGCCTGCTTCATATTCTGTCTCTCCCTCTGTCTCTGCCCCTCCCCTGTCCTCTCTGTCTCTCTCTCCCACTCTCTCTCAAAAAACAAACTTAATCAAGAAAGTAGGGGTAGAAGGGACATACCTCAACATCATTAAGGCCATATGTGAAAGACCCACAGCTAATATCATCTTCAATGGGGAAAAACTGAGAGCTTTCCCCCTAAGGTCAGGAACATGACAGGGATGTCCACTCTTACCACTGTTGTTCAACATAATACTGGAAGTCCTAGCCTCAGCAATCCAAGAACAAAAAGAAATAAAAGGCATCCAAATGGGCAAGGAAGAAATCAAATGCTCACTCTTTGCAGACGACATGGCACTCAACATAGAAAACCCAAAAGACTCCACCAAAAAACTGCTAGAACAGATACATGACTTCAGCAAAGTCACAGGATATAAAACCAATGTATAGGAATCAGTTGCATTTATATACACCAATAATGAAGCAGCAGAAAGAGAAATCAAGGAATTGATCCCATTTACAATTACACCAAAAGCCATAAGATACCTAGGAATAAAACTAAGCAAAAAGTAAAAGATCTGTATGCTGAAAACTATAGAAAGCTTATGAAAGAAATTGAAGAAGACACAAAGAAATGGAGAAATGTTCCATGCTCATGGATTGGAAGAACAAATATTGTTAAAATGTTGACACTACCCAAAGCAATTTGCACATTCAATGCAATCCCTATCAAAATAACATCAGTATTTTTCACAGAGCTAGAACAAATAATTCTAAAATTTGTATGGAACCAGAAAAGACTCTGAATAGCCAAAGTAATGTTGAAAAAGAAAAGCAAACCTGGAAGCATCACAATTCTGGACTTCAAGCTATATTACAAAGCTGAAATCATCAAGAAAGTGTGGTGCTGGCACAAAAACAGACATATAGATCAATGGAACAGAATAGAAAACTCAGAAGTCCTCACCTCATCGACCCACAAATGTATAGCCAGCTAATATTTGACAAAGCAGGAAAGAATGTCAAATAGAAAAAAGACAGTCTCTTCAGCAAATGATGCTGGGAAAACTGGTCAGTGACATGCAGAAGAATGAAACTGGGCTGCTTTCTTACATTATACACAAAAATGAATTCAAAATGGATAAAAGACCTAAATGTGACAGAAAACCATTATAATCCTACAGAAGAAAACAGGCAGCAACCTCTTTGACCTCTGCCACAGTGACTTCTTAATAGACATGTCTCTGGAGGCAAGGGAAACAAAAGCAAAATGAACTATTGGGACTTCATCAAGTTAAAAGCCTTCTGCACAACGAAGGAAATAATCAAAAAAACTAAAAGGCAACTAATGGAATGGGATAAGATATTTGCAAATGACATATTGGGTAAAGGGTTAGTATCCAAAATCTATAAAGAACTTATCAAACTCAACTCCCAAAAAACAAATAATCCAGTCAAGAAATGGGCAGAAGACATGAATAGACACTTTTCCAAAGAAGACATCCAGATAGCAGGCACATGAAAAGATGCTCAACATCACTCATCGTCAAAGAAATACAAATCAAAACAACAAAGAGGTGCCACCTCACACCTGTCAGATTGGCTAAAATGAACAACTCAGGATACAGCAGATGTTGGCAAGGATGCGGAGAAAGGAGAACACTTTTGCACTGTTGGTGGGAATGCAAACTGGTGCAGCCACTCTGGAAAACAGTATGGAGGTTTCTCGAAAAGTTAAATATAGAACTACCCTACGACTCAGCAATTGCACTACTAGGTATTTATCCAAACGATATAAAAATGCTGATTCGAAGGGTCACATGCACTCCAATGTTTATAGCAGCACTATCAACAATAGCCAAATTATGGAAAAAATCCAAATGTTTATCAACTGATGAATGGATAAAGATGTGGTATACATATTCAATGGAATACTACTTTGCAATCAAAAAGAATGAAATTTTGTCATTTGCAACATTGTGGATGGAACTAAAATGTATTATGCTAAGCGAAATAAGTCAGTCAGAAAGACAAATACCATATGATTTCACTCATGTGGAATTTAAGAAACCTAACCGATGAACATAGGAGAAAGAAAGGCAAAATAAGATAAAAATAGAGAGGAAGGCAAGCCATAAGAGACTCTTAAATATGAAGAACAAACTGAGGGTTGCTGGAGGGGAGGTGGTGGGGAGATAGGCTAAATGGGTGATGGGCATTAAGGAGGGCACTTGTTTGGATGAGTACTGGCTGTCATATGTAAGTAATGAGTCACTGGGTTCTACTCCTTAAACCAATACTATAGGCATTGAAAATACCTATAAATAATTACGAGCCAATGATGATAATATATGATGACACAATATTCTGCCAAATATTTATATGGCAGAACTGTAATTGAATATTAATGTAAGAACTATAAATTGATGACTTGAGTGCCAAGTCTTTGTCATGTTTTATCCCATTTAACCTTCCCAAGAACTGTGTGAAGTACAGGCCCACACCACAGAATCTCCCCAGTAGAAAATCTCTTGGTTTTTTATGACCAAACCTCATAGAACATATTTCTTTCTCAGTACAGCATTTTTGTGCCTTTGTTTATACTGGGGGGAAAATATACCTTTGTCCACAAAACTCTGTATAACTTTTTAAAAAACAAAATGAGGTGTGGGAAAAATTTTGATTTACACTCTAGATAGAATTGGTCTAAAGAACGTCCAAATCATTTGTAGACACGTTGAGAACCATGCAGAATTTAACAATGAGGCTGTGCATCTTGGTTGTTGCTGCTACTGAGATGCAATTTCTCCTGATGCGTCACCACCAAGCCTCTAACATTTAGCTCTGGCTTTTGCTTAGTAGTGTTTGACAAAGAGTCCCTCCCAAAGATGAAAAGGCAGTGAGAAAACTATGGGAAAAGAAGTGAGTGATCAAGGTGTTTATTTTTTTTTTCAATATATGAAGTTTATTGTCAAATTGGTTTCCATACAACACCCAGTGCTCATCCCAAAAGGTGCCCTCCTCAATACTCATCACCCACCCTCCCCTCCCTCCCACCCCCCATCAACCCTGTTTGTTCTCAGTTTTTAACAGTCTCTTATGCTTTGGCTCTCTCCCACTCTAACCTCTTTTTTTTTCCCTTCCCCTCCCCCATGGGAAATTGTGGTTTATATACACAATGGAGTACTACGTGGCAATGAGAAAGAATGAAATATGGCCCTTTGTAACAACATTGATGGAACTGGAGAGTGTTATGCTAAGTGAAATAAGCCATACAGAGAAAGACAGATACCATATGGTTTCACTCTTATGGGGATCCTGAGAAACTTAACAGATCAAGGTGTTTATGATGGGAGAGAAGACACCACTGAATATAAAGCAACTTTTTGTTAAGACTGTTTTGGTTATTATCAGAAAATAAACACTTGAAGCCATTTGTAACCTCACATTTTCTTGTTGCATACATACATATTAATTTTACTGTGTTTTCATTAAGTTGCAGGAAGTCGTTGCATGTTTTATAATGCATTATAATTTTTTTCAATTAAAAATAATGGAAAACAGGCTCCCTGTTGGCATTTTCAGGTGGAACCTGATTTTCAACAATAGCTTATGGATGTTAAGCAGGAGATACCTATTTAGTGTTAGTATTATACCATTTTACAAAATGGTGTAGAGAAGACTAAGACACTTGCCCAAACTCCCATACCTGGGAAGCTGGCTCAAGAGGCTGTGATCTGCCCCCTGTGACACTGTCTCCATTGTGGCCCTGCTACAGATGGTGTATGTTTCTCATCAACATTTCTCAGAGTTTTTGGCCAATAGGCTATTAGGTTGGAATGTTACTAGATTAATATACAGTATCATCTAAAAGGGAGTTCTGTGGCTAATTAGATTTGGGAAATGCTGCATTTAACAAGAGAAAATGTGTTATTTTACTTTTCAGAACCAAATGTATAATGCAGTTCTCTAAGATTGGTAGTTGAAATGATTTAGCACTTCCTAGATTTATTTGTTTGAAGTTTGTATAGATTAAGCATGGGATTGGTAGTATAAAATATGTAACTTACAAGTTGTGTGTGTGTGTGTAGATCTAGAGAGACATATATAGATACACCTTGTAACATTCCAATACTGACTTAAGCAAATGTGTGTTTATTTGTCTTGGGTAACAAAAAGTCTGAGGCAGGGCAGTCCAGGGCCAGACTCATTTCTCTTTCCCGTTCTGCTCTACCAGCCATAACAAGCAGTCATTCATAGTTTTCACCTCATAGACACCAGACTTTGCTGCACAGATGTTGCTGCCTGTATCTGCTGCACAGACTATCCAAGCCTTATAGCTGTTTCTCAGGCCAAAGAAAAGGTCAAGAGGCAGCCCCAGCACTCCCACTTACATTTCACTGACCAGAGGAGCATCACACGTCCGCTCCACAGGACTTCTCCCAGATACAGGGAGCCTGTGAATTGGACTTTTGACTTTTAAGCCTCTGATTCGGTAAGTTGCAATGTAGCGATAAACCACAAAGCTTGATTTCATACTCACAGGACACACCAACAGCTGTGGGGTGGCTGTGGCTGTGCCTAATGTACCTGTTTCATTTTGGGGTCCAGGCTGAGAGAGCAGCCCTTCTTGGGCTACACACTTCCCATGGTGGAAGGAAACAGGAGATGGCAGAACCATATAAGGCTCTTGAAGAGTGCTTCAGGATGGTATCTGTTGCTTCCCCCCCCCCCCCCCCCCCGCCCCGCACTGCATTGTCTAATGCCAGTCATATACTAAGGCTGTCAGTAAGGCAGGGAAATATAATCCTCTTACAAAAGACATTGCAGATGGTTGGGCATATCAGCACAATCTTTCCTACATAATAAAAGCAGGCAAGTGAGAATAGACCAGAAATGAAAGTTGAGTCAGCAATATACAGTGTCTGCCACAGTTCACACAAACACACACAGAGACCTACACCACCCACAGCCTTTTTATTTATTTACGTTCCAGAGCATTTCACAGGACAAATATTCGTGTCCTTTGGGCGCTGTGATCTTGAGCCAGCCACATCATGTCCCTTTGATGAAATAACTATAAAAACATCCTGGTATAAAATACTTAGCCTTTCATGTGGACTGCAGCTCCATTCAGCATTATAATAGATTCCACTGCAATTGCATAGATAACAGTCTGTGTCACAGTTATGGGAAATTTCGTGTACATTAAAATCCACCGTTGAAAACACAGTCTCTTCAATAAATGATGTTGGGAAAACTGGACAGCTACACACAAAAGAGTGAAATTGGAGTACTATCTTACACCATATGCAAAAATAAATTCAAATGGGATTAAAGATTTTAATGTAAGACCTGAAGCCATAAAACTCCTAGAAGAAAACAGAGGCAGGAAGCTCTTTGACATCACTCTTAGCGATATTTCTTTTTGGAAGAGTCTCCTCAGGCAAGGGCAACAAAAGCTAAAATAAACAAATAGGACTACATCAAGCTAAAAAGCTTCTGCACAACAAAGGAAACCATAGACAAAATAAAAAGGCCACCTACTGAATGGAAGAAGATATTTGCAAATCATACATCTGATAAGGGGTTAATATCCAAAATATGTAAAGAACTTATACCATTTAATATCAAAAGAACAACCAACCAGAGGACTTGAATGGACATTTTTCTAAAGAAGACCTACAGATGACCAATAGACACATGAAAAGATGTTTGACATTACTCATCATCAGGGAAATGCAAATGAAGACCACAATGAGATACCACCTCACACCAGTCAGATTGCCTATTATCAAAACAAAAACAAAAACAAAAAGTAACAAGTGTTGGTGGGGATGTGGAGAAAAGGGAACCCTCGTATGCTTTGGTGGGAATGTATATTGATTGGTACAGCCACTACGGAAAACAGTATGGAAGTTCCTCAAGAAATTAAAAATAAAACTACTATATTATCCAGCAGTTCCACCTCTGTGTATTTATCTGAAGAAAATGAAAATGCTATTTCAAAGAGATATGTGCACCCATATGTTTATTGCAGCTTTATTTATTTATTTATTTATTTATTTATTTATTTATTTAGAGGGAGAGGGAGAAAGCCCATTAGCTGGGCAGGGACAGAGCGAGAGGAGACAGAGAATCACAAGCAAGCACCAAGCTGTTAGTGCAGCACCCACCACAAGGCTTAATTCTGTGAACCGTGGGATCATGACCTGAGCCGAAATCAAGTTAGACTTAACCAACTGATCCAGCCAGGCACCTCTATGCAGCATTATTTAAAATAGCCAAGGGGCGCCTGGGTGGCGCAGTCGGTTAAGCGTCCGACTTCAGCCAGGTCACGATCTCGCGCTCCGTGAGTTCGAGCCCCGCGTCAGGCTCTGGGCTGATGGCTCGGAGCCTGGAGCCTGTTTCCGATTCTGTGTCTCCCTCTCTCTCTGCCCCTCCCCCGTTCATGCTCTGTCTCTCTCTGTCCCAAAAATAAATAAAAAAAAAAGGTTGAAAAAAAAAAAAAAATTTAAAATAGCCAAGATATGAAAGCAACCTAAGTGTCCATCAGTAGATGAGTGGATAAAGAAGATGTGATATATATATATATATATATATATATATATATATATATATGTATGCACATATATATATATGTATGCATACATATATATATATGTATGCACATATATATATGTATGCATACATATATATATGTATGCACATATATATATATGTATGCACATATATATATATATAATGGAATATTACTCAGCCATTAAAAAGAAGAATGAATTCTTGCCATTTGCAACAACATGGGTAGACCTAGAAGGTATTATGCTAAATGAGATAAGCCAGGCAGAGGAAGACAAATACTGTATGATTTCACTCATAAGTGGAATCTAAAAACAAAAAAAGAACAAATAAAACAAAACAGAAGCAGATTCATAGATATAAGAAATAAACTGTTAGTCAGCAGAGAGGGGAGGTGTGGGTGGAGTGGAGATGAAATAGGTGAGGGGGATTAAGAGGCACAAGCTTCCAGTTATAAAATAAATAAGTCATTGGGGATATAATGTACAGCATAGGAAATACAGTCAATAATGTCGTAATAACTATATGGTGACAGATGGTAACTAAACTTAGCATGAGGCTCATTTTGTAATGTATGAAAATATCAGATCATGGTGATGTATACCTGAAATTAATAGGAGAGTGTATGTCAATTATTCTTCAATAAAAAAATTCACTATTATCATGGTGGTATAATGAGCTGAGTTTCTTTTTAAGCCAGGAGAATTTCAGAAAATAGAGTCATGTCTAGTTATTAAAGGGTTTTTTTTTTCCTTTTCTTCTGAATCAGGTGCTGTCATACCATGCAACATGTTCAAAAGCTGAAGTTGACAAGTTTAAGGTAAGGAAGCAAAGAGTGCCTTGCCAGTACATAATGTTACTCAGCTTTCTGATCCTTTGTCATTTGCCTCTGTAGAATCACTCCCGCCCATTAGGTGTTAAGGAATAGAACTGGGCATAGGTGTGCTTGGATATTTCAGTCTTAGAGGGCAAAGGGGATTTAAATATAATAGAGCAGCCCCTTCATGATCATTTATTTATTTATTTCCATTTGCTAAGTAGGTGGGATATTAGGGAAAAAAATCTGTGTAAGAATCAGAACACCTGGCTTTGGCATTGGTTTTTCCTCTAACTTTCTGTTCACTTAAAATCTGTGTGTTTTCATCTGCAAAAAAATAGGACAACAATAGCTAACACTTGTCAAATGCTTACTATGGACCAGGCACAACACAAAGCATTTTACCTGCATTAATTCATTTGAATCTCATAATCCTGTGAAGTATACTGTTTTACAGATGAATAAGTTGAGGCATGGAGATGTTAAGTATATAGGCCAAGATCAAATGATTGTAAGGGTTATAGCCAGGCAATGCAGCCCCGGAACTGGAGTTCTTAACCACCATGTTCACTGCTGTTCAGTGGGACCTTCTTCCAGCTCCAACATTGGATAAGTCTGTGAATGAGTCTTAGATATTCTTTTTCTTTCTTTTTTTTTTTTAAGATTTTATTTTTAAGTAATCTCCACACCCAGCGTGGGGCTCAGACTCACAACCCTGAGATCAAGAGTCACATGCTACACCAACTGAGCCAGCCAGGTGCCCCTAGATATTCTTTTTCACCTCACTCACCACCGTTCCCTTAAAGGCAGCCCAGAATTCTTGTTCCTTTCCCCGCACTTCTAACCAGCCATGGTCAATATATGAGAGTGTGGGAAACCTGATTTTGCACCCTTATGAAGTCTATGATGTCTGCCTTTTTGTTTTTGTGGAGGTTCAGAGAATTATTGGGTTAACCACAACAACCATAAGAAAGATAGTGTTTTGTGCTGTACCAATACACATTAGTATGTAATAACACTGATGATGGCTAGTCTTCTAATTAGAAGTTTCATTTACACATACATGCATTCATGGAAGAATGGCACAGAGACCTTTGTACCTGATCGTTGAATCAGATCATTAGAGTTGAGTCACACTGATAAAGAAAGGAAACAAGGGAAGACTCCAAACTCAGAGTAGGGATGAGGGAACTGCTCAGAAGGACAGGGAGCAGCCCATCTAGCATGGGCATAAAGTAAGCTGCGTGGGCTCCATCCAGGGATGTGGTCCTATTGGCTTGATGAGAGGCTTAGGAAAAGACATGCAGTGGTAACCCAGATCAGGAAGAGATATGTTGCCAGCAGGAGGTGACAGCTGACAGCAGAGGAAGGAGACAAAACAACCCAAACCATGGCAGTCAGGGCCTTCTTGTTATAGAGAGAAGCATCCTACATACCAGCTAGAATGTGAGTGCCATTAGGGCAACACTTTTTTTTTTAAGTTTATTTATTTATTTTGAGAGAGAGAAAGGGAGAGAGCACAAGCAGGGGAGAGGCAGAGAGGGAGGAAAAAGAAAGAATCCCAAGCAAGCTCTGCACTGTCAGCACAGAGCCCAATGCAGAGCTCCATCCCATGAACCCATGAGATCATGACAAAGCAAGCCAAAATCAAAAGTTGAATGCTTAACCAACTGAGCCACCCAGGGGCCGCAGGGCAGCACGTTTTGTATGTTGTGTTCAGTGCTCTATCTCTACAGCTCTGGGGACACAGTAGTATTCAGTAATTATTTGTTGAATGGATGGATGAATGAATGAATCCAAAAAGCATCAGTGTTCTGTAACTCAAAACAGTTATTCACTAAGAAAATGTTAAAACCATGGTTACATATAATTATTTTTTATGTTTTATATTTTATAAATATGTCCATCAAAAATATTTAAAGCGTTTGTACTTTAATGAAATTTAGTTACCTAGAAATCCTATTTATGGAAATAACTTGCCACAAATATTTTACTGTTCTTACTGTTTTATACTTTATATTTTTACTGCTCTTATAATTATCATCATTTCTAAAAGAAGGAAGGGACAGGCAGGAAGAAAGACAGCAAAGCTCACAGTGGGACTAAATATGACTGCAGGAGCTATTTGATGGGACATGTCCAGAATCACAGCAGGCCAAAATCAATAGCTCTGTACTCTCTGAAGGTATTGCCCTTTGTTCGGCCTTAATTCTTAATTCCTTAGAGTAAGGAAAACACTATTGTCTGGAATTTGCTTTTCTATTGTTAGCTCACAAACATACTAAAAATATGAAGTATTTAAATTTGAGAACAAAGGGTTATTTCATCTTAAAATTATCAAGAGTATTAACTTAGCTAATTTATTCCAGATTTTATCCTGAAAGATATTGGTAAGTATCTTATTACAATGTAATTGAGATATAGTAGATAATTTTAACCTAATGGCTTTTTTTCTTGATATATAAAGTAAACAAAACATTATCATAATTGGTAGCTGATGTCTTGTAACTGCAGCAATAAGATTAAAATGTAGTGAGCTTAAAATAATCCTGCACATAGACACTGAAAAGTATTTACTAAAATTTCACACTGGAATATGTGCAATGGCAGTTTCCTAACATTGTAACTAAATAGCAATAAATAAATGCTTTGTTTTGACCACTATGTACAACTAAACCATGCATACATTCAAATATACTGTAGGGGCACCTGCGTGGCTTAGTGGGTTAAGCGTCCCGACTCTTGATTTTGGCTCAGGTCATGACCTCAATGGGTCGTGAGATCAAGCCCTGTGTTGGGCTCCTTGCTGTCAGCACTGAGCCGGGTTGGGATTCTCTCTCTCCTTCTCTCTCTGCCCTTCCCCCACTTGGGGTGCACTTGCTCTCTTTCTCACTCTTTCTCAAAATAAATATGTAAAAACGTATATATGTAGTAAACTTTGCTACCTACCGTAATTTTTAGCAGAGATATTAAAGAAAAAAGAGAGAGAGAGATTTGAAATCTGCATTCAGAGTTATCTATGAGATTTCATCAGTGCAAGGATTGCTGAGTTGATGGATTATGTGCAGCTGAGACCAAGCTAGTGATCAGTGATTCAGAGATTAAGTCAGGGTTTGGAAGAAATGTCATCAGCTAGTACTGAGAAGGATCTGGAGGTCAAATACAGGTCAGACTCCAGTTACAGCCGAAACTACATTGCATTTGGGATTCAGATATGCTGAGAATGCCAATGGGATGTGGTTGTTTACGCAAGAGACTAGGAGGCCTCCTAGTCAAGAACTTTTCTTGGTGGAAATTGAGGCCTCTGGATGGTTCCAAGTTCAGCATGGGGTTTGTCTCTTGAATCTGTCCCTTACCACAGCCTCCTATGGATTCATCTTCTCAGCTAAAAACATGAGTAGACACAAAAGTTATGGCCCTTAGTACAGTTTCAGTACAATAAATGACTCTAAGAGCATGAGGGTTCCAGAGTGCCAGTAGAATGCAACAGAAAGCAGCAGCCCAATGGAAGGAAGCCTCAGATAGACCAGAAGCAAGGCACCTTCTACCAAAATGGCCAGCAAAGGCTAAAGGGATGAATTCAGGCTGAGTGGTCACATTTTAAGGACAAATAAGATATACCCAGGGATGTCTCAGAAATAAGTAGAAGAGAGGGAGATCCTATTGGAGAGGATAATACATACCATTAATTGTTTTCAATTCACTACCATTTGTACTCCTAGGCGGGATGGTTTAAAGGAACACAGATTTCATATATGATAAACCTGTAGTCAATCTTTAATCATCATTAATGCTGGGCTGGTAGCTCCTTACCTTTTTTCATATCTTATCTTCCTATTTCACACCTGTCCATGCTTGGGGATTTCTTTTCCTATTGTGAAATACCATAGGACAGGGAGAAGATGCTTTTACTTTTGTTTTGCTTTGTTCTATTAACTCTATTTCTCCAATTGGGAAAATTTCCTCCGTGGGTGTGTGGTGGTAGGTAGGTGAATGGTGCTCAGAAGGTGAAAACCATTCTAGAAGAATTCCTGGATTATCTAGCCAGAATAAGTAGATGAAACAACATATAATTGCTCAGCAAAGAATGTCAGAACCTAAGCTTATTTTTATGGTTCTGACATATTATTTATACCTTGGGATTTTGGAGAACCACCTATACACAAAATGATCACAGAACTTCCTGGAACTAATGAATTAACTTTTTAAAAGTCTGGTTGAGGCTATAATATTAATAATTTATCCTTTACGGGCTGATTGCCTTGTGCATTGAATGAAGAAAGAAGGATTTAAAGAATGGTTTTTGTCCTCATTAACATTTACTGATCTTCCTTGAACTTGAAATAAGAAAGGCGTGCACAGAAAATTTGTGCAGATTTTAGTGCCTGTTTATATTTCTTCTGCTCGGTGCTAACAGGAATAATGGATAAAGACCATATTGACAATTAGATCTCTTTGAAGATGACTGGTTTAAAGGCTTTTAATAACCTGAAGATGCCAGCTGTGATAACATAAGAAAATGAGTTTAGTGCACCAATTATATGCTCCTGTAATTTTATGCACTTCCCTAAGATTCCAATGCGGTGGACAGACCAAACAGTTATCACTATATATGCCAGTTTACCAATTAAAATCAACTCATGGACGTTCTCATGTTATATTGCCACCTTTTATCATCTCTTCTTTCAATTCCAAACTGCATGGGTTATGGCTGCAATCAGAGATGAACTCGTTTACAGCACTATTTAACTGCCTCAGTAATTAAACACCAATAACTCATGTTGGGTGTTTGGGTTTGGACTACCTCTTGCATATTTCAAGTTATCAATGTTAATGCCTGGGCCACAAATTAACATCCTGGTAAAGTAAATAAAATAAAATAAAGTGCCAAGGAATAGGTACTCCTTGTGGCCTTTACATAGCTACATCAAAAATAGGACCTTATGGTCTCCTCTGTGAGATGGAGGGCAGCGGACGGGCAGGGCAATAGGATGGGATATACTAGGCTTTTTTTTTAAGTAATTAAGTTTGAGTAGACATCTTTGATCCATGAAATATTCAAATGTTATCATAAGAAGCTTCCTCACTCAGAACCACCGTGGCAGTCGTGCCGGTAGATGTGTTTGTCACAGGTCCTGCACAAGAGTCCCTGCACGAGGGGTGTCCCTGAGGAGGCAGGAGGTGGGGCTCACCCCTACTTGGCTGGTCAAATGATGGCATACCTTTTAGTAACTGACCTACCAAAGGATGCACCTTTTTCTAATTGCACAAAGACAGGACATCTGCTGGCCACTGCCCTGCCAACTCTATTTCCAAAGCCGTGGAAAAGTCCAGTCCTTGCAGCAGCTTCTTGCAGAGGAAAAGTGTCCTGGGTAGACAGAGGACAACACTACGGCACTTACCCAAACCCAAGTAATGAGGCAACTGCCAAGGCAGGGAGGAGCAAGGTAGGGCAGAGGTTTGGGGAGCCCATGTTCCCTACCGCGGTCAGTAGGAAGCACCTTCTAGCTCCTCTCCTGCGGGCCGGGTGCTCCCACAGTGACACCTCCAGAGTCCAGGGGGTGATCCAGGACCTCAGGGGGCCCGGGAGGAAGGAGAGCTTTCTCTTGTTTCTCTAGCCTCAGCCCTCACAGTCTTCTGAAATGCTACCTTTGGAAATCTCAACAACCAACAACTTTCCAGTTCACCTTGGCATACTTCTAAGGTTGTTTAAAAAGATGACCTCGCAGCAGTATAAATGGAATTTGGGACTCATCTTACACCTAACCTACTCTCTTGTCCCCACCTCTTAACTTTAGGGGGTTGTTTTTACTTTAAATAGCAGCTATGCTGAGTTTAATTTCCAAGATTTTTTTTTTTTAATCAGGGAAAGTTATTGAACCTTCAGTGGGAAATTGGCTGCAGGGGAAACAGCTGGATCAGCATCCTAAAGGGCATCTCCTGCTCCTAAGGCAGCAGACTGAGCCATGCAGCCAGCACCACTGGGACATGCCCATAAATATGTGGAGTGCTCTGTGTCCAAATGTCCATGTGATCATATGGGGTTCTCTTTATGAGTAGTGTCTTAATGAAATGTTAGCTCAGAAAAAAAAGATGGTTACACTTTCTCACTCTTGAGTATGGAAAGTAGTGGGGAGGGGAGTGGTGTGAGGAGGACTGGGGCTGCAAGTCCAGGCTGGCCTTTTCTACTGCTGAACTACGCGGCTATGAGTTGAGGGCTCTTCAAGAACCCACCAGGCCCTCCTGTGGTGACCCTGACCTCCTTTCAGGTCAGCGTAAACAACCATTATTGATCACTTCTTTCCATTTGGAAACAAAATAGGGACACTGTCTCCAAAAGGTCACAGTGGATGTTTACTTTCCCTGGGAGGAAGGATGCGCCTGGAAGGCTTTCTCCCACCTTCTTGCTTCCACACATTAACACAGCTGGTCCCCTGCACTCCTTGAGTGGAACACATGAAGGCCCAGGGAGTCTGACCCTGAGGGAATGAAATAAAAGGCAGTTCATTTTTGGGTTTGGAGCAGTGATGAGTCATGAAGGCCCAGGGAAGACAGGAGTGGAGGGCAATAGTGTGGCCCTGTTGGAGCACTGATGTCTGAACAATGAAGGCAACTATAGAGGCCAGAGGGATCAGACCCTCTGGGTTTCCAGAACCCTGGGGCAGCTCGGACTATCTCACTCTCCCCTCTCTCTGGTTTTCCTCTAGTTAAAGCCATCTATGACTGTAGGTACAGAACTGGGAAATTGATGCCCCCTCACCTCAATGATGTGGGTTTGGTTTGGCAGTCATAATGGTTGGTTTTCTTCTGCGTTTCCTTCGGTATACATAGGAGCTTCCCTCCCCCTCCTCTCCAGGGGCACACTTGACATAATTACCCAGTGACCTTTGTGTCCTCATATGTCCTCAATCCCGTGTGCTGTTCCCTCATGGAACAGAGGACTTGAGAATGTCTCCCATGCCACCACCATCCTCACAGTTACCACCAGCTCAGACTCTCATTCTTTCTCATTCAGACCATTGTTTGCATGCCCCCCTACCTGGTCTCCCTGCCACCTTTTCTCTCTCATTGGCACAGAGCCCGATGCAGGGTTCAAATTCAAGAACCGTTGAGATCATGACCTGAGCCGAAGTCGGACATTTAACTGACTGAGCCACCCATGTGCCCCATCCCTCCCTTTTTAAAATAAGTTCTTAAGACCTATTCCCAAATTCATCCTGTGCATAGTGGACAGATTAACAGTACTCTTCTGTTGGTGCCAGTCTTCCTTCTCAAAGAGTTCAACATCTATGATTCCATCATTTCAAATTCTTCAGTTGGACATTAAAATGAGTGAAGGGGAGTGGAAAACACAGGCTTCAGTTATGGAATGAATGAGTCATGGGAATAAAAGGTACAGCACAGGGAATATAGTCAATAACACAGTTCTAGCGTAGGGTGACAGATGGTAGCTACACTCGTGGTGAGCACAGCGTAACGTATAGAGAAGTTGAGTCACTGTGTTGTACACCTGAAACTGATCATTCATTATAATGATACTTTTAAAAACTGCTCTGAACTCTCACCTCCAGTTCACTACTCCATCTGGCTTCCCATACTCCCCCTGACCGACCCTTCCCACGAGCTATGTTAGATATTTTCTGTCCATTCTCTGCCCTTCTCTATCTCTGCTCCCATTCCTGCCTCTATCTTTGCATAGAGGCCTGACAATCTGCTTCTGCTCAGTTGCGCCCCCTCCATGAAGTCGTTCTCACTGTAATTCAGGCAGAAGTGATCTGCTCGTTTGCCATTTTTTCATTATACATATCAGTCTCTACCTTGCGATGTAAATCTTTATGCACCTGCCCAATCACCTGGTTAAACCAGGAGCATTTTTAGGAGTGAATCCTTGTCTTAGTCATTTTTGTAACCCTTATATTTCCTAAAGTGCTGCTTGCACCTGGGTGCTGGAGAAATGTCTACCAAATTCATTGAACTGTTTGCAGTTTTGATGGCAGAGGTGTTTACAACATGTGAGTCAATTTTGGAGTAAGGATTTATGACATTAAGAGTGTCGCAAATTCTTTCTCAACACCTGTTTTAGGTTCTTGTTTACTAGTTTCCTAAGAAGCCTGAACTATATGAAAAGAAAGGGATGCATTTTCTTTGTTTAGCATATTCTCTTTGGAGTGTTCAGTAATGACAATATCTGTCCTTCCCTAGTTTGGGCAAAGGCCCCTTGTCATTCTTAGTTGATTCAGCAATTTCTTTAATACAGGCATACCTCAGAAACACTGAGGGTTTGGTTCCAGCAATAAAGCAAATATCACAATAAAGCAAGTCAAATGAATTTTTTGGTTTCCCAGTGTATGTAATAGTTTTGTTGACACTCTACTATATCTATTCACTGTGCAATAGCATGATGTCTAACAATGTGCCTATCTTAATTAACAAATATTTTATTGCTAAAAGTGGCTAACCATCTTCCGAGCTTTGAGCAAGTCATAATCACTGATCACTGATCACCATAACAAATTTAATAATGTAAAAGTTTGTAGTGGATTGAGAATTAGGAAAATGTGACACAGACACATTACGTGAGCAAACGCTTTTGGAAGAATGGCACTGATAGACTCCCTCAACACAGGGCTGCCGCAAACTTTCATTTTGCAAAAACCGAAGTACCTGCGAAGTGCAATAAACCAAAGTGCGATAAAATGAGGCATGCCTCTATTAGATGTGATTCTTCACTCCTGCTACCAACATCCTGATGACTACGTTTGTCGAAACCATTATTTTCTTGAATCTCAGGATGTCTTTCTAATTTTTTTCATTTGTATGGTCCCATTTTCTGTCCTTTCTACCTATTTTTGAAATTGTGTGCTGCTTTGGTAGTTTTGCATGTTTTCTCTCAGTTGACAGTGGATCCATCCAAAATCTTAAAAATGTGCATAAATCATGATTCTACTGATCTCAGGGCACAATATGAAATGCCAAGTTAGGAGACAACGTCTTTGTTGCCAGAGCTGTCTGTTTTTAAGCAGCCTTTGGAAGGCCACAGACACAGTAAGACAAAAGAGAGCAAACATGGAAGTAGACAAAACAGCCACCAGACTTCTCAGTTCATTTAAAATTTCTAAAAAAAAGGAAAAAAAGAAAAAAGTAATAAAATTCCTAGACCTCCGGTTTCCTCATCTTCACAACAAAGCCATTTTCAGCTATAACATGCTATAATTTTATGAGCCTATAAAATTTATCTCCAGGAGGGAAGGGGAAAATAAAACATAAAGCAACATAAAGTTGACAAAATATCTTGGGGCTCTTATAATTTCTGAATACCCAAAGCTTTTAAATTTAAGCTCTATTTAAAAAATTGGAGTATTTGGTGGAAGACTTGGCTCAGTTTGATGTAATTACATATAATAAGTGATTTCCGAAACCCACCATGGCTACATTATATTTGAAGGTAACATTTTACAGTAATACTCATGAGAAAGATAAGTGATTATTTTAGGTAGAACAAGGATCTGAATCTCATCAGTATAGAAACTATACACTAAGGCTACCTATAAATGTTTAAATAATTATAATGCCTTAAATGATACTACTTAGCAGGGCATAAAAAATGTTTTCCTACCTGTTATCTCACTGGAGCCTCACAACCTCTTGTTGAGGGCAGGGTCATTATAGCTCCAATTTACATACAAGGTGACCAAGAACCAAAGAACCAGCAAGAAAAATGCGTGTATTTGGCTTTGATTTTTTTCTCTCTAGTGTTTTGTTTTGACCTTGAAGACAATGCTTCATTTCAAGTACTGAAGAGGAAAATGTAAGCAATAGCATGGAATTTTATCCTGAAGTCATTTCTTTTGACGTAACTGTTATTCTTGGAAACTGTGGCATTTTGACAGTTTGTGGGGCCAAATAAGCCTGAATGGTGTTGATGTCTGAGAAAAACGGAATTTGAGGCTGAACTTTAACATAGACATTTAAAAAGAGGCTTTTTGTGGTACTCTTTGGGCAATTGATACATAATGCTATTTTATTAGAAACTTATTTTTGTATTATGGTTGTGCTATCCATGTGACTTCTCGCCCTGGGGTTTCAGACTGCTTAGAAACCTAAGGAAATTGGAAACAGCAAACATTATGGAGATATTGCATCATTCTTAGCAAGTAGGTATATGATCCATTATTCTGACATCTTGCTTGTCTTCCTTATAGTCTGATTGGCTATCTAGCTATATAGAAATCTCTCGACATCTGGAAAGCTCAAAGGAAAGAGAGCAGTCCCACCTTATTATCCTGTATTCTCCAGGCCTGCCAAGTACCTTGTAATACAGATAACAAGGATGTGAGATTGTGAACATCCGTTTAAGGATAAAGCACTTGTCAGGAGATAAAGTCTTATGTTTAAGGCATGAGAACTCATGAACTAGAGACTATTTTGGGAAAGATATGAAGTGAAGAATGTGAGATTGGGTTTATATTTGTATAATATTTCCTATAGCGATACATGCTATTAGGGACATCATGGGCAGTAATCTGCATATCTGAAATATGACGACTTTAACATAAGACTCTAAGGTCTTTTTAAGGATTTTTGAAAGTTATGATTCTGAATTAACCTCTGTATATTGCCTCAGTTTGTATATGTGAATATGTATGGTGTGTGTGTGTGTGTGTGTGTGTGTGTGCGTGCTTGCATGTGCTTTAGCTTAAAGGGATAGTCAAGTGATGTAGAGTTTCAACTGTGGCTTTGAAAAAAAGATCTTATGGCAGTTCGTTATATCCAAAGAGACAAGCAATGGAAAATCTGTGAGAAAACAAGATCTGAGATGAAACGTTTTGGCCACTGGGTGCCATCCTTGCTCCACGTAAGGATTTACTGAGCCACAGTTCTAGGAAAAATGGTAAGAACCCAAAAGACAGTAATTTAAAAGTAATTTCAAGATATAATAATGTTTGTGTGCGCACATGACCTAGAATATGTTAATGACACAGGCAGCTTATTCATTTGCCGAGGCACGAGGTGCAAGGACTGGGGAAATCTCCCCTCTGGTTCAGCCTTATCAACAAAGCCTGAGCAAAGCCCTCTTGCTGGCTGGATCCCAAGGAACCAGCCAGCGGGTACAGGGGAGCTGCTGTGGAGGCGCTGGGAGCTGATGACGACGTGGTGTGGTGGGTATCCAGAGGTCGGATGCGCCATTAATTATTTTTATTGCTGCGTGTACTGCGGTATGTGTATAAACAGGACTTGAATGCAGCCATCTGTGTGGCTGTGCCCTGTGCCTTTGAATGCATTCCTGTCATTGCTAGAGCTGGTGGAGCCATTCAGCACTCTCCCCTTCAGCAGGAATGCTGGTGATGGGTGCCGGAGGAATAGTAACTCTGTTTGGGGTTCCTTTTGTTACCCTAGAAGCAATTCACGGAGTTTGCAAAAACAACACCTTACCCAGGCACTAGAACGTCCATAGTCAATGACACAGTATCTGTGCAGGATTTTGCTATCTTTGGATTTGATGCCAATATACATAAACCTGAGAAATTAAACTCAGCATTATGAACAAGAATAGCCACAGAGACTATTCTAAGGCTGTCAGCCAATACAGGCTGATGTTTCTATCCAGGGCCTCAAATATATGATTGGGACTGAAAGAAATTAGGACGTAAAGAAGTAAGAATTTTAATAAAAATTGAAAATCTGTTATAGTCACACCATAAAAGAAAATTCTACAGTCCTTTCTACAAGACCACATTGTAGAAGGGTTCCAAGCTCAAAATAGATTTTATCTCCTACCCCCAGGTTGGGGGCTGTGTAGAATGGCCTCATAGTTGGCCCTAGAAGCTGGCCCAGAGCAGGGCCTACAGGTACTTCCTTTAGTCTCATTGTAATCAAATCCACACACCCATGAAAGAGGAGATTGTAAGAAGGGCTGGTGAGACTTTAAAAAGGGTAGGCTTTTTTCAACCTATCCAGGGATAAAAGGCTTAAAGGCTATTCCACTGTTAACCATCTACAGGTGGATGGACTTTCAAATACATTTTCTGGGCTTACTGTAGGATAACATGATACCAATCATTATATACTTTTAAATATTGCTACTCGCTAAGAGTAGTGTTTTATAGCCACAGCGTTCCTTCTGATTCAGTGTGCTTTCACAGCTCTTATTTCATTGGATGTTAACAGAAGCCTTTAAAGGAGGCATCAGTGACTTTATCCCGTTTATGAACCAGGCAGCTGAGGGACATTGCATACTGCCAGTTTGGAGACCTCACTTCCTGCTGCTGAGGTCCTTTTTTGGGACTCTCCCACCCAGTATGTGCTCAGTTCACTCGGTGTGACGGTCACCTGGAAAATAACAAACATTTAATGAACATTTTACCAGGTGCCAGGTGTGTTTTCAGTGCCTTCCCTGTATTACAAATTAAGAAATCGAGATAGGGATAAGCATGCTGAATTTGTGATATCCCCTTTCTGTGATAACAGACATGGAATCCTTCCTGCTTTACATTCTTCTGGTCCTGGTTTGGTCCTGGTTTGGTCTGATTATGAGCCCTTCTGAATTCTAAGGCTTAGGTTCTTAATAGACGAGTTCAGATTTCAACAGACTTTACTAAGGGTGTGTGTGTGTGTGTGTGTGTGTGTGTGTGTGTGTGTGTTCAAGGTTACATAGTGGTGAGACAATCCAGGACTACTGCTTAAGCAGATGTGTATTCTCAGACTTCAGCATTCTGGAATATCAACATCAAGGGACAGGTTGTAGGATCTAAAAGTGATCTTTCCCCTCAAAGGGTAAATCCCAAACAGTTCTCGTGCTGAATGATCCCATTCTTCTGTATACTAGGTTCACTTTCCTAACATACATTATAATTAATCTTGGGCCTTTCCAGAGACAGAAGGGAGTTCTGTGAAAATCAAGTTTTGTGGTTTCTGCAGGAACAGGTGGCCATCCTCACCACTGGCTTAAATTTGTCAAACATGAAATGTTAAGCTGGATTTTAAAGAAGGACACTTTGCACTCTCCCCCTCACCACCAGCAGGAAAGCCCTAGAATTTAGACAAGAAAGACAAGAAGGAGAGAGGCTCCCTATGACTACTTTGCTCTAATACGAAAAATCATGGAACTCACCCTCCCTTTAAAACCACAGAGAAACTTATTTTTCTGCTTAGAATATCTTTCAAACCATCAGTGATCCCTTTGAAAACAGCGTTCCTCTGGTTCTCTGAAGAGTTATGTGTGAGAGCAAAGGCTGATTATTTTGATAACCCCCTTAAAAAACCAAAGGTCCAAGTATGCTGTTGTTAGGAATGTCCCTGTGTGCACTAGGCTGTGACCAGGCGTCTCTCTCCATGTGAGCTCTTGCTCCCACTGCATCGTGATTCACTCATGAGAAGTCAGAGCTGAGTGGTTGCCAGGTCCCAGAATGCAGGACAACCTGCCCCACCGATTGCACTCCTGCAAAGCCAACCACTGCAGGCAGATTCCCCTGGCCACTCCTGGAGCTGGCAGCAACAAGCACCCGGGGGCCCCTTGAGCCAAATGTGCAGAGCCGTATACATGCATGCAGCATGGAGCCCCTGGGTATGCTCAGTGCAGTCTGGCTTTCCTTACAAAGGGCATAAACATGGCCTGTGTCAAGGCCTAAGTTTCTCATCTTTTGGCAATCCCTTCCAGAAAGAATTATTTCCAAGTTGCAGTTTGGAGAATCTCAGGGAAGTTTGCCAGTGGGTCCAATTTGGGTCAAGTGCTGATCCCTGGACCAACCAACTGTGACAACCAACTGTGACAGGGGCATAGTCCTAGAACAATATGTCAGGTCCAGAGTGGAAACAGCCTGGCTGGAGTAGAATGCATGGTCTCCTTGAAAGGAGAGGGATATAGGTAGATAGTCTTATAGCTGTCCTTCACAGATGAGGTATACATGCACAGAACTTTAAGATGTGACTTTTGGTCCCTATCCAACCTATTGTGGCCTCTCTTGTGGAAAGCACACAATTCCTGGAGCACAGGTGAGATGCTCACAACTCCCCCTTCATAATTTGTTAATGTAGACACTAAGTGACACCAGTGTCTATCTGACCTATCTGCCATAGTGGTTTCCTAAGTGACTTTGTCTGGATCGCATTATTGAAAAGAATGTATTATTATATCCTTAAGGCATTTCTATTTCCACAGCTAATCCCCTCTGATGGTCACCCTGATTTGGCTCTCAAACTCACCCAAATTTTGTAAGGCAAATAAATATAAATTGGCCCAGGAACTCCTCATTAACAATTATCTCACCTGATCACATGACAGTCACATCTTTCTATCGCTTTTCTGCCCTGGAGGTGCTAATGTAGAACCAGGAAAGCCCCTTTCAACTAGATCAACCAATAACCCGCAGATTCCTTCTCAAGTGGCCATTTCTTCATGAACTAGATAGGATTTACTGGAGAATCGAGCAGATCGAGAGGCCAAACATCCCTAGCTCTGATGTTTGAAACTCACAGTAAAAGCTCAAGTCCTAATCTACTTCCTGGCCTCATTAGAATTCAGTTAGGAGAAGGGCATTCTTTCCTAGAGGCTCTCTGGCAGATTTGTGTATGAACAGTTAACCCTGGTGTTAGCAAAAGCAGTTACTTGTATCCAAACAGCTTTCTCTGGCTGCCAAGAGAATCCCAAAGCTGTTTAGACAAGACTTTTCTTATCCTCCCACCAGGATGCAAATATTTTAAGTGGACAGAGTGAGATAAAATGCAGTCAGTACTGCGCTGACACTGACCACATCCTGCGGCTGCTGGATGTTGGGACTTGGAGGTCAGGGGAGGAAGGTGAAGGAGAGGACACTAGAGACAAGGAGACAAAGAAAAATTTTAAAGGCTTCCTTGACATTGTTTAAAATTATTTCCCTGGATAAACAAGTTTGGACTCTAAAATGCGTCAATACATAACTGCAAAAGGTATGTAGAAATACACATATATTTCTAGGACAGGTAAAACTGCTAATCAGACCATGAAACAGATATGTGAGGGTAAGACAACCTTGAGTTTTTTTTCTTTTTTTCTGCCATATTCCCATAACTGTTCTTCAGATGCCTAAATGTAGACGCAGGGAGATTTATTTTTCTTCTAACAGGGTATGTTATAGTTGTCAGTCAGCCTTGAAATAGTTTTCCTCTCCAGTGGAACATCAGGCTGGTAATATATTTGCATAGCCCTTCCCACCTGTCATTCTTTTGCCCGCCTCATGCGTCAGCACTGCACAGGGTCCCCAGCCAGCCAATGGCAAGCTTGTAAGTTGCTGCATTTATGGGACATATTTTCAAAATGTTCATAGTCACCCAGCAACAGGAAAAGGTATTTTTCATTGGCTCTCTTGCTGTCAGCTAGAAAGGAGGACAATCCGGATAGACTTCAGCTGTGAAGATCAAGATGGGACACTGGAAGAGGGGCAGGAACCAGCGGGGAGGGGAGGCTAGATGTTTGAACACAGGAGCCTCTCAGTGGCCAATGTGATATTTTATAAGTATTGTGTAAAGCATGATATTTCATCCCCCCCAAAATAAAAAAATAAAATGTTAAAGAATAGCGCTGTAACAGGGCAGGTAGCTTTCATCTGCAGTGTCATAGGATGCATAAAAGATCAATCTTGGCTCCCAGTTTCATCTGCCTGATGAAAGGAAGTGCTGCTGAATTTGGAGTCCCAGTGAGAAATAAATTAGAGCTTTTTTTGTGGAAACAATTAAGCTTTCCTCTATTGGAGGGAGGATGCCATGTATAGTGCATATTCTAAATGCAAATCAATCCCACGAGCTACTTTATCAATATCTGATCTTGTGAATTATCTTGCGCTTAAAAAGTTCTACCTAAGGAACACCTGGGTGGCTCAGTTGGTTGAGCGTCTGACTCTTGGTTCCAGCTCAGGTAGTGATCTCATGGTTTGTGAGTTCGAGCCTCACATAGAACTCTGGGCTGACAGTGTGGAGCCTGCTTGGGATATTCTCTCTCTCTCTCTCTCTCTCTCTCTCTCTCTCTCTCTCTGCCACTCCCCCCCACGTGCTCACTCTGTTTCTCAAAAGTAAATAAATAAACATTTAATAAAATTTAAAAAAAAGTTCTACCTAAATTCTTCAGGCTGATCCCTGCCCCACTCTCCAAGAAAACCCAGGAATAAGTCAAGGTAGCCCAGGTTTTGAATAACAGGCTATCTCGCCAAGTCCTCTGACTTCTCCTTTGACTGTTCCCATGCAATCTATCTATAGAGGAAAACAGGGTTTCCTCGTTCTGATTTTACTCTTTTGTTGTTACTATAGAGCAGAAAATTAATATTGACTGGGTGCATATGTGAAATCAAAGCAATTGGGGAATGCTCTGTAAGCCGGACAAGGGGAAAAAAAATACTTAAACTGGTGGTGCCCAGTCCTTGCTGAGAACCCAGCCTCTTGTCACTTTAAGCTGTATGATGGGAGGGCATACACTCTCAATAATTACAAACAGTTAAACTCAAGGATTCGATGCCAGGAGCACATACTTATCCTGTCACTGGTCTAATGCAGAAGAGGCCGTTTACTCGAAGAGCATTCAGTATAGACTTCCCTGCCGATTCACTGAGCTGCTGCTCTTGCCTGCTTAAAGCAGCAAAATGGAAGGAAGGTGCTGTCTGTCCACTTTGCCAAGAGTTAAGTCCGGTTGGAAATTAACCATAATTAATGGTAATTATAATTAACAGTGGGCAACATATTAACTGTAGATCCAATACTATTACATGCATGTTAATTCTGTAGACTCCTATTAATAAATTAGTATGTGAATATCATCTCTGTGTATCTCTAATGGGTATAAAAAATGATGCAGGCAAATTTGCCTTAGCTAGACTCTAAGCTACTTGAAAACTGCTATATCTTCAGTGCCTAACACAATGCCTAGTATATGGTAGGCGGTCAAAAATATCTCTTGCCTTGGAATGTTGTGAAACATTTCTATCTTTTAAATGTTTGGATTTATGCATCTAATGGAAACTAAACTAGGAGACCTGAGTTGTAATCGTGTTCTGTAATGAGTTTATGAGATAGATTTTATCATTACCTCATTTTATAGAGGAAGGACTGAGGGATAAGAGGTAATGTGACCCTCCTAATGTCACAGAGTTAGTAGATCACAAGAGTAAGATTTGAACCTGAGTCTAATACAAGGTTCATGTTCTTACCATTATGCAAGCCTGCCTACACACCTGTGTGTTTTTTAAGTATTGAAATATGAACCCATGGACAGGACATGCTGTCCCTCTGTACCGCATAGCTGCTTCTCCTGTTTCAAAGTGCAGAGTAGAACATTGAAGGAAAAAGACTTATGAGATTAAAATACCAGTTTTGAGATGACACACAATAAATTGAGAGTCAAGATGCAGGATGAATGAAAAACCTGGAAGTTTCTGAGTGCTAAACAGCTCATCCAGTTCAGATTGGAGTCCCAGCCTATTTCTTGTGGGGGGGTGGGGGGCTCTGCGGAGGTGGGGAAATGTTGGTCTGGGCCACTTTTGCTGTCACCGTCACCATCACCAACACTATCACGAGACCTGGGTTCAAGGCACAGCTCATGGGACTGTGGGCAGTGCCCACAAAGGAGTTAAACCTGTCAAACCCCCCTTTCCACACTCAGAAAAGTGGGCTAACAGGAACTATCCTAAGCGGTAGTGTGAAGATGAAATGAGATGACAATATGGAGAGAACTGTATTTATCCTAGCACATCGCAGAGCTTGATAAATATTAAATCTCTTCTCTCGTTCTCTTATACCCTTAAACAAAAAGGTTGAAGAATCACATTTGTGTAGCGGATTATAAAAGGAGTCCATAAAATTATCCAGTTTTTCTCTCTGGACTTTTTAATCAGCAAATGTTGGCTCCTTATTTAACCATTTCTATTCTGGTAAGAATAGAATTCTTTTCTATTCCAGTAAGACTTTAGAAAAGCTCAGAGACAAGGTGAAAATTTGAGCTAGAAATTTATGTTAGACAAGGCTTTCCAAGGCTCCAGGCACAAGGCTATTGCACTGGCTTTCATTTCCCAAGTATACTGCACTAATGGTGGACATTTTGGGGGTTTCTATCACTTACTAGCTCAAGTGGGAGACAGGCTACTGTAAGTCATAGAGAAGTCTTAAAAGGTTTACCTACAACAGAGGTTCTCACCATTTTTGGTGAGGAAGAGCAATTCCTCACTTAACCTGAAGTCATGATATTAGCAGATACAGGTTTTCAGAGAAAGTTCTGGATAAAACAGGCAGCTTGTTCCTTCCCACTGAAAATGGCAACTACCAAGGAGAAGCAAGTGTGATAGGGAGTGGGCCAGTGAAACCAGCAAATCAACATATCAGCTAAAACTTCAAAGTCAATTAGTGATCCAGATCTGACCCCAGAGAAAACTTCTTTCTCTCACACATTAGAGCTTTGGAGGGATTTTTTTTTTTTTTTCTCATACTCACTGTGGTTCTGTGCACTAGAAAGGGGACAACCAGGGGACATAAGTGGTAGGCCTATATCAGAGATTCTTAGCCCTGGCTGGACATTAGGCGTACCCAGGAAAGAGAGCCTTTAAAAACAATACCAATATCTGAGTATCACCCCCAGACTGGTTGAAAAGAAGCGGACAAAGGGCTGGCATTGGGGTGTGTGTGTGTGTGTGTGTGTGTGTGTGTGTGTGTGTTTAAGCTTCCAGGTGATTCTATTATGGAGCTAGGAATGAAAACCATACCTGTAACTAATGTTTTCCAAACTGGTGTCTCATTAGAACACCTTTCCACAAAATGTTAATAATGTTCCACACACCCACACAAAGTGTTCTGGTAACTACTCGATTAAATAATGCTAAAAAGCTGACTTTACTGCACCATTTCTGAGACCCTATGCCTTTATGGGCATTGTGCCTCGTATGGTAGAGTGTCAACTTTGCCCAGCCACTTTTGACCACACCTTTTTCAAAGCCCATCTGTGAATGGCTTCTGCAACAGGGAACACCATTCTGAGCACATGCTGTCCTCAAAGGAAAGGCACAGACAAAAAAAAGGACAAGCAGAGGCATCTGCCAGCGGCCACGTTCTGTGATCTGAAATGCTGCAGGACATCCAGATCCTGGCATTGATAGTATTCTGAGATTGAGCCTTTAATTATCATCCTCATCATTAAATAATAGTTGCCATAAAGACTTCTCTCAGAAATTTCCGAAGATCAAGTTACTTTAATTACAGTAATGTATATTTCAAAGCTGCTCCATTTTTATTGTCAGTATTTCCACCCTGAAAAGAAAATGTGTTGCTGTTTTGAGTTGTAAATTACCTCAAAGAAGGGGCGCTCCTAAAGATTCATATTGCCTTAGAATACCCAAAGACACTCAGAGAGCAGGTCTTTACCTCCAACCAGGGATCTCAGAAAGGAGGTGGAAATAAAATGGAACTGACAATGATATTGAGCTTGAGAATGTGCAGGAATTAACGACGTACTAACTATCTAACTGCCTAAAATAAAAATGGGGAGTCAGTGATTTGTGTTTTACTGGGCAGAGGTGGCAAGGTTTCTTATGTGCGCCTGAGATTATATGTACTGTTGTAAATGAAACCTAAACTCCAGTTTTCGGGATCGGAGAAGGGAGCTCTCTAAGCCTGTATCTTACCTTCTGCCCAGGACATTCTTTGAATTATTTGACCTATTCCTTTTCCCAGCTACCTCATCATTTTTCCATTTGTAGTCGGGAATATGTAACCATCAGCAGTTTCTAAGTCACAGTAAAATAGTGACCATAGTCCATGCCAAATGGCCAAGAGCCGTAGAATTTATTCAAATTAGGCGTAATGAAAATAATAGTAATGACAATTATTATTATTATTATTACTACTATTATTCTAGCTATCATCTATTGAGGACCTACTATGTACCAGGCACCTTACATGTGTTATCTTAATTTAATCATCAGAATAACTCTTTGAGATTAGTGATTTGGGCCTCCTTGACCTGATGGGGAGCTGCAGCTCAGAGACATAAAATCACTTGCTCAAGTCAGCACTGAAGCTAGGATGAAACTACTGTCTATAAATTTTTTGTAGTAAGCCGTTCTCTTAAATGTATGGTATACCTTGTTCCATTAGTTAAGGGAAATGACAATACAGAAAATGCTACACGTTTATAACTTTATATGTGAACAATTTCACTATATTGAGACTTCAGTCTCAAAATATAAATATTTTTGTAGCATTTTTCAACTTTTAAAAGTTGGTATCCTATAACTGCAGTCCTTATTTGCAAAATGATTTATGAGGCTTAAAATAGCAGATGAGTGGACATGTATATATTTATATTTAGATACATAGATGTACATACAGATATGCCAGTTTTTATTTTGTCTAGTGAGCATCCTTTGATGTCTTTATAATGGAAAGATGACTTTCCAGACCCATCTCTGTGACACATCAACTCCTAATTCTTTGGGGAGATATAAGAATTGGATTTGCTTTACCTGGCCACATTCCTGTAATGAGCCCCTTTACGACACATTTATCAATAAGATAGATGGCTGGGGTAAGGACCACTGTCTGTAGCCACAGAAAATAACAAAGCTAACTGGCTTCTCAAATCCCACAATCATCACCCAGAAAGCAAAGAATAATTCTGACGTACTAAATTTGTCTGAACTATGACTCTAATGTTTGGTGACCTCTGGGAATGAAGTGTAAAAAAAATAAAATAAAATAACAACCAAAAACAAACAAGCAAGACAAAACAAAGGGCAGTTAAAAGTGAACTCCTATATATCCAGTAGAAATCATCTTAGATGGTTGCTAAAATATATTGTGTCTAATGGGAAGGTAGTCCACTCTGGTCTGTATTTGCAATAGTATACTCTGCATTTGACTCAAAGAAAATAGCTTTTGACATTTATTCACATTATTTTTTACTGCCTAATTCAAAGGCAGAACATTTTTAGTTCTGGCAAAAAAGAAAAAAAGCTATTTCGACATTTTATTTTACTCCCCAGAAAACAGTTTCCAATGTCAAAGAATAATTTTATCAATATAAATAATCTACCTTCAGGCGTTTTATATCATATTCTCAATGACAAACTATGAAATGCAACGTTTTGTGCTTTGACAGCCCATGAAATCCATTATCTCTTTTCATAGATCTTTCATTCAGAAAAAGATTTGAATTTAGAGGATTTATGGCCCGATCAGAAATATTTGAATAAGAGATTTGCAGCCTTTAAAATCAATATCAGGGTTTACTAGTAAAAACCTAGAATCAGTGGGTGAAATGTTATTGTAATCATTTATCCTTTGTGACCTTTAAGAGGAATAATAAAATAACTACTGTCTCATGACCATAGTTTATATCCAGCAACACTAGGCAAGAGCAAGAAGCTTTTTTCTTGCACCCTGTGGTTCATGACTCTTCCAAGAATTACGCGTATACTGTTGTGACAAGGAAGAGGACACTGCTGAACTCAGTATTTAATAAGACATGAATAGGTAAGACAGAAAAAGGGCTTTATTTACCTGGTGTTATCTTTATAAAAGTAACTGGAATGATGAGAAATATGACTTGATTCATTTTCAGAATAGAAATTTATAATCTTGTCCACTCTCTTTCTTAGATTGTTTAGCAGACAGTTCTACTATATGAGTCCATAAAATGCACTCAATCTAAAATTTCCATTTAATCAAATCATCAGAAAGGAAAACTATTTCCTCTCAGTGGTAATTACAATTTTTAAGAACGTTGTCTCTTGAATAAATTATATCATTTATCATTTGTTAGATTTATTAAAAAATGCTTCCATGTGCTAGAATTTTCTTGGTACAGAAGTATAAATATGATCATTATGTTAAAATGCATCATCTGAATGCATTACCTGAATGTTGGTAAATTCTGCCTCAAACTGGATGGGGGACTTGGAAGGGGCAGCAGGGTTTGTTAGAGAAAGCCCTGGACCAGGAATCATGAGATCCTGATCCTGGCTCTGACACTAACAGGTGTTCTAACCATGGCCAAGTTATTCAACCTCTCTGGCATTAGATTAGAAGGTGTTAGCCTTCAATCATTTTTGGACTTTCCAAGTGATACCCACAGGGCCCAGACCTATTCTCCTCTGTTTCTAATGAGTTGAGCTGAGGATAAGACAAAGGTCTCTCAAATGCTTTCCTGAAGTCCCTGAATGCTACAGGCAATCCAATGAAAGACAGGCTGCAAATTACACAAAAGCCCAACGATTCAAAATGGAGTTCAGAATTAGAAAGAGTCTGGGTGAGACAGGAAAGAAGAAAGGTGAGTAGAATAGTTCCAGCACTCTCAAAGGATTTAAACTGGTCCAAGAAGCTATTTAGAATACTATGCTAGAACACCTCCAGAGTCAACCTCCATTCTTTCTTTCCAGAGCTCTGAGATCCAGAGCCATCTGGTGCTCCACCCAGACCCTCCTTAGCAAACTTCCTATGAGCTGCCTAAACTCCTTAGTGCTGCCCTCAGCCCATGTAGCAGTGAAGTGTGGTGACTTACGTCCGTGAAGGGCTGGAACCCGGGTTTCCAGGAGCTCAGGCCCCAAAGTAAATGATTAAGAATTGGAGCACTCCACAAGGTCAGAGCAGGTTAGTTCCCAGAGCGGGGACAAGGTTAGAAATGGGAGCCAAGTTGTCAGAACAGAGTGCAGCTGAGGGAACATCAGGTACTATTTCAGGATCAGTGAAGCAGGTCCCTGACAAAGTCTTTGGTGCTTCTCCAGCTTCCCCAGCTGCTCTTCTACCTCCACGGGTGAGAATTCTTCCCACAGAGCACCCTGCTGTTATATGGAGGCAATGAGTCAACCATTTCCCCACTTTCTCTTGCACCTTTAGAAGAACATTTCTACTTCCACCTCTAACGAGCTGAGATCATGGAGTGTTTTCCTTCCCTTCTTTTCTCCTCTCATGTGCTCACTCACCTCATGTCTACCCCCCAACCCTCAGTCTTGCTGCCAAAGTCTAATACTTTTTCTTCTAGATGATTATGAGGCTCCCCCTGGCAGTCAATATCTCTCTTATTTCAGTAGTCTTTATTTGACACTCATATTAGATAATTCCAGTCTATCTCTTGCTATTTCCATTTAGATTTACTTAGCCCTCTATATTGTAAGTTTCCTCGCCCCCCACTTTTTCCCTGTCCTCTTCATCTTCCATTCGCTTAAAATCTCTGTCCAAGCTTGCTCATTTGGTGACGAGCTCTGAATCCTTACCTAGCCACAAATATTTTTCCTTCACACTGGCAGGTGAAGCCTGTCTTTGCTGGGCATTGGAATCTAGGGCTCCAGTACTTCTCACATGTGCACAGATGTTACCTTTTGCTTTCAAGATTGCATTGAGAAATCAAATACCAGCCTGATTCCTTTTCCTTTTTAAGTTTCTCATTATTTCTGTTTAGCAACTTGTAGATTTTCTTTCTTTCTACCTTAGATTTCAGGAATTGTATCAGAATGTGCCTGGATGTGGGGTATTTTTCATTGTTCTTCAGACTTCAGTCTTTCTTCACTTTAGGGAAATGGCATATTTTGGTTAATTATTTCCCTCTCTTCAGTAAGTTACTTTTTCCCCTCCTGCAATTCGTGGTGTTTGTTCATTTTCCTCCTGGATCTATCCTCCATGTATTTTGTCTTTTCTTCCCAAATTCCTAGATTTCTTTCCAGATCCCTAGATTTCCAAATATTTATGTTTTTCTTTGTGTTTCAATATATTTCTTTCACTTGATCTTCTGACTCACTACTTTGGATCTAAACAAAATCTATCTTCTTCAGTTTAGCCACTGATTTTTTTTTAATTTTTTAATAATTTTTAACAGTTATTTATTTTTAAAAGAGACACAGAGCACAAGCAGGGGAGGGGCAGAGAGAGAAGGAGACACAGAATATGTAGCAGGCTCCAGGCTGTGAGCTGTCAGTACAGAGCCCGACATGGGGCTTGAACCCATAAACTGCAAGATCATGACCTGAGCCAAAGTCGGACCCTTAACTGACTGAGCCACCCAGCGCCCCCTCTACTGATTTTTTTTTAAAAGAAAAATCACATTTTTTGTCCCCTTTTCCTGCTATAATCCTTAGATGATGCTGATTTGCAAATTTTCTTCTGTCTCCTTTAGCAGCTCTATTTCTCTCTGGTGGCTGGATCCCTTCCTATGCATTGTTATTTTCCTTTGCTCATTGAGGTCAGGTCGAATTCCTAGGAGACTTCAATGGTAGTGGTCCAAGGAACATGGAAAGACACAGAAGCCCCCATGAGTAAGCAGTGAGCCAACAGGTAGGTTGTTAACCTCTACACAGACTACAGCAGAAGACACCTTGGCTTCTGGTTTGCTCAACTTGCTGCTTCTCACTGGTGGAGGAAAACTCAAATCACCTGATAAGCTTGCCAGAGAAAGGCTGAGGAGGTATAAACGAGAACATATACAGTCACTTATGCCATTGCCACCCCCTCCAAGAAGGACTATTGGGGGCTAAGTGTTCCTTGAAATCCCAGAGATATCCAGTGCTGTACCCAGGGTCTTATTGGGCCCAGAGAGGCCAGTATTCACCAGTAGCCTTCTGACCAGAACACTGGCAGAGTCTGGATTTCTCTGGTACCCTCACAGTCCTGCAAAACTGCCAGTGACTTCCCATCATGGCATCTCATCAGCATCACTTGGGGAATGCTTAGAAAATAAAGACTCCAGAGCCTGCATCCTAGACATACTGATGGAGAATTTCAAGGTAGGGCCTGGAAATCTGGATTTATAACCTACCCATCTGATCTGGAACAGAACTGAGTATCAAAACTACCGACTGAAGGTGGAAGCTGGAGCCCATTCTAGTGTTGATAGGGGCTGTTTGCTCTGGGGAGAGTTTTGGCCATCGTGCTTTTATATCCAAGGGTGCCAAGTCTCCCAAAGACCTGAGATACACTTAGTCTCTTTTTCTGGCAAGTTCTTCTCCCTCTTCTTTTTTTTTTTTATTTTTTATTTATTTATTTTTTTTTTTATTTTTCCTCCCTCTCCTTATACCATGATTTTTCTCCTTTTCTTATACCATGATATTTCTGTCACATACAAAGTATGCTAGGGGCGCCTGAAGTGGCTCAGTTGGTTAAGAGGTAGATTTTGATTTCAGCTCAGGTCATGATCTTGTAATTTGTGAGTTCGAGCCCCACATCAGGCTCCATGCTGACAGTGTACAGAGCCTGCTTCTGATTCTGTCTCCCTCTCTCTCTGTCCCTCCCCCTCTCATACTTGCTCTCTTTCAAAATAAATAAACTTAAAAAAAAACAGGGGTGCCTGGGTGGCTCATTTGGTTAAGCATCCGACTTCAGCTCAGGTCATGATCTCATGGTTCATGGGTTTGAGCAACGTGGGGCTCTGTACTGACAGCTCAGAGCCTGGAGCCTGTTTCAGATTCTGTGTCTCCCTCTCTCTCTGCCCCTCCCCCACTTGTGCTCTGTCTGTCTCTCTCTCTCTCTCTCTCAAAAATAAACATTAAAAAAAATTAAAAAACAAAAACAAAGTCTGCTAGAGTTTGGGATAAGAAGGAAATGTATTTATGAATGGGAACACTTATCCTTTCCTGTGGACACTAGACCTAAAAAGTCAGAACAATATAAAATAAAGAGAGTGTACAAAGGAAAGGGTCATTATAGCAACTCTTATTAGGTTATGTTGGGAAAAAAACCACAACTGACGTTTCTAGATCTCAATAAATGTCAGCTATAGTTCAGCTATGGCTCTGTGGCTCCTTCTACACATCTTCTTAATTCCAGGAAGTGAGCTAGAGAGCTGGCAAACCACAGGATGGGCCCTGTAGATTTGCTCCCCATATGTGTAGCTGGGATGGGATGGTGTACAGTCATCCCCACTCACGTTCCATGGGCCGAAGCAAGTCATGGCCAAGCCTGAAGTCAGTGGACAGGGAAGTATTGCCATTCCATAGGAGGCACAGGGTCACATAGAATCTTCTCACATGGAGAGAAGCAAATAATAAAGAATAATAATTCCATTCATCACAGTCACTGAGCATCCCTTTCAGAACTTATCCCCATAAAGAGGCCCAATCAGGAAAATCACCTGGTAGACAGTGACTGAATAACGTAATCTGGACCACTGGCCCACTGCACTTCCCGGCTGGCTGATCTCTGGTACTCCGTGATTCTGGAAACAGGGATGTTCTTTCTTCTCCTGCTTCCCACAGTGTGAATGTGCAAAAAGGAATTTGAAGAAGGTTTGAACGCACTTTAGGTTCATACCAGTCTATGCAATGTTACATAGTCAAAAAAAAGCTTGGAACATTCGGAGTGGTCCTGCTCCTCGGCAGTCATCGCCAGCACAGAGGACCACCGGCAGACCTCAGGAGCATCCTGCCAGGTCACCAGAGTATATCTCTCCTCCTACCCTTGTCTCAGAGCTCTCCCACATACTCTTTTCCTTTCCTCCCCTAGGATCTCTGCTTTTTTCCATTTCTAGCCCTTCAAGGTTCCTTCTTCCCTGTGTTTCTTGAGCTGGAGCCCCACGTTAGTCTTAGAAATGTTTAAGTCTCCAGCCTCTCTTGCCTGGTTTCAGTGCTGGGCAGGGGCGGGAGAGGAGGTGGGGAAGGGGGAAGCCCCATGGTGGGCTGGACCCCACATGGAAGCTACTTAGTTTTCTTTCTGAATGATCCAGATGGCTTGAAAAGTACAAGCCATCTCACACAGACAAGGCTGACATAGATTAGTCTCTCCTGTTCACATGTTCTCTCATTTCCAACTTGAATTTCACACATAGGTCCTCTTCAGCAACCCTTCCCTGATTCCTGGGTGTTACAGTGATAAAGCTGGTTGAGCTCTTACTGCACCCCTCCCTTCCCTTCTTCCTTCAGAGCTCTCATGTTTCTGAACTTACTCTGGCTTCTTACCAGCAAGTTGGTCAACCTCTCTGAGCCTCACAGAGACATGAATATTCAAAGAGAAACTAGCTGTGGTGGGATCCACTCAGAAGATGCTAGCTCCTTTCTTTTTATTTCTCTTCAAAGGATCTGAGAGAACTATTCCTTGGCCAACCTAAGTCAGGTGAGGTTGATTTGGGAGGCATTTCTACACTGAGCGCTCTTTTCTGATGTTTGCGCAATTCAAAGAGTACAGTGAGCACCTGGTGGCCCAGTTTCCTTCCCTCGTCCCTTCTTCTCTGCCCCCCACCTTGTCATCCCCATGCCCTCCACACATGTCCTATTCTAATCTCCTTTCCTGCACAGCTGAAACCAAGAGAGCAGTATTTGCACGCTCAGCTCTTGTGTGTGGCTAACAATCAATGATCCCAATGATCAGAGACTATGAGAGTTTAACAGGAAATAAGGAAAGTAGCAAAGGACCATTGTTTAAAAGTTAAGTTCTACTTCTGGTGTCTGTAATCAGGCCTCTGTATTAAGCTTTGATTCCTCTATCCCTCTCCTTGTTCCAAGGAGAATGAAAGAAAAACAATTATAAACAGCTTCATCAAACGACTCTTCACATCATTAAATCTGTTTATGTAAACCTGCTGTTTATGTAGAAGCAGGACACGAATTCAAAAACATGTTGTCCACAAATTCCAGAAGCTGGCAAGGAATGTAGAGCAACTGATACTGAGCTCCCTGGTAATTCCCCTGTGATAAGGTTGGTCCCTAGCCCTCCCATCATGCTGGCTCTACCATGATCCCTTTCACCTGGGGGCCTCTCTCTCAGGGTAGAGGTTGAGAGTTGAAACCTCTATTATTCCTATTGTCCTTTGGAAATGGAGCTGTTCTTCAAACCTCAAGAAACTGCCACTTCTTACTTTCTTAACCACCTCTTCCTTCTGTGGAGAGTGTTCTCAGAGAAAGTATCCTCTTACATCTGTCCATCGAATTTAGCTAACATTTGCAGAAAGCCTGCCAAGTGGCTCCCCTCTGGGTGGTACAGAAATGAAGCAGACACAGTTTCTGTTCTGTCCCACCCCTCAGAGAGTCCCTAATAGGATAAATGAACTCAGACACAACACTCTGTAAAGTACCTGGCACAAAGTAAGCCCTCACTAAGGATTTCTTGAATGAATGAGCAAAAGAGTGAGTACACAGTAACTTTCATGGAGAGCAGGCTATGGTAAATGCTACAGAAGAGAAGAGAACAAAATATCCTGAGAGAATTGTTGGGAGAGGCTGCCAGTGGTTAGAGACACTGGGGACGGCTTCATAAGGGGAGACAGATAAGAAACGGGGTCCCGCGGGGTGAGACAGATTGAGGTTGGTGCACTAAGGCTTTCTGGGGATGAAAAATCTCTCCTGACTTTTTCTCAATGGCACCGCCATGCAGTAATTTTCTACATGAGGGAGGTAAAATGATAGGAACACAGGGATGGCGAGGGCTTGTTCAACAAGATACTAGACTAAAGAATGGCCAGGTTGCCGGCTCTCCACAAGAGGATCACCTTCCCTGGCAGAAAAGGCAAGCTGATTTCACATTCCACAAGTTTACAGTTCCCCTGATCTTTACTTTTTGAGATGTTTAGCTTGAACTTGATGAGTCATATTTTCCTCCAGTGTATCTTGGATACCCCAGCACTGAATATATTTGTTTCCAAGAGTGAATATGGCACAGTTTGCTAGAGAGAGAAAGCCTCTCGAGGTTGTCTTCTCTAAGAAACCAGGCAAAGGAAGGACTGGGGTTGTAATCAGGATACTTTTGAAGGGGACTACCACACTTGAGTCTGACAGAAATAATTTGTTTTGAATTTCTGGAAATTCAGTATTCCATCCATCTGCAAAGTGACAATCATCTGTTATGAATGGAATTGTATCCCACCCCATTCACACCCCCCCCTGAAATTCATATGTTGAAATTCAACACCCAATACCTTAGAATGTGACTGTGTTTAGAGATAGGGCCTCTAAAGAAGTGATTGAGGCTAAGTGAGATCCTAAGAGGGGCCCTAATCCAAAATGACTGGTATCCTTAAAGAAAAGGAATGAAGGGTCACAAGGGATACCCACACCCAGGAAAGGCCATGTGAGGACACAGCAAGTAGGCAGCCATCTGCAAGGCAAGGATAGAGGCACAGGAGAAACCAAACTTGCCAACACCTTAATCTTGGACTTGCAGCCTCTAGTACCATAAGGAAATATATTTTTGTTCCACGTGTTGTGGAAGCTTTAGCAAACTAATGCACTGTCATCTACTGAGGGTCTACTGTGAGCCCAGCACTGTGCTTTCACTTAACACTTTCAATGCTATGAGAGTTATTTTTACGTTCTTTTTTTTCAGAAGAGAGAGTAGATGCCCGAAGCCATAGCTCTAGTAGGTGGTGAAACTCAAATTCAAAGACATAACTGTTGGCTTTGACATTGTGCACATAACATACCAGCAACCCACGTTTACTAAGTACTAGCCATGAAAGAAGTACTAGGCTATAATGATTGCTAGCCTTTGAGAATCTTAATCTTTTCCCTATGGAACTTATAAATGATAAGAGACAGACTTACAAAGATAAATACATACATACATACTGCATGGATGAGAACATCTGGAATTAATAATGCCATGGCAATGTCACTGTGAATGTAAGCTAGGAAAGCATTCAGAAGATTGTGAAGATAACATAGGGTAATGATCACACAGGGGACAGGGGACAGATTCCGCAGTTTCCTAGTTATATGAACTCAGGGGAGTTCCTTACATTCTTAACTTCAGTGTCCTCATTAATGCTAGGTGGGGCTAAGTAGGATTAATATAGAACATTACCCATCGGGTTGTTGGAGGATTAAATGAGATACCATAAGACACTTTGCATGGTATTTGGTATGCAGTACATCTTGATAAGTACATCATGGTGATTAAAAAAAAAATTCTTCTAATGTGTATGCTACTAAGTACTAACAAAAATAGCCAATCTGTTCGAACATGGTTGAGTTCTTAATAGTTTAAATGAAAATTATTGTTATTAAATTTATTAATATTTTCACTGACCCTTATATGTGGGTTTCTAAATACAATTTAATTTCCAAAATATTTTTTTAACATTTATTCATTTTTGAGAGACAGAAAGAGACAAAGCATGAGCGGGAAAGGGGCAGAGAGAGGGAAACACAGAATCTGAAGCAGGCTCCAGGCTCTGCGCTGTCAGCACAGAGCCCAACGCGGGGCTCGAACTCACGAACTGCTAGAGCATGACCTGAGCTGAAGTCGGACGGAGACTCAACTGACTGAGCCACCCAGGTGCCCCAAGCTTTTTTTTTTTTTTTTTTTTTTTTTTGAGAGAGAGAGAGAGACAGCACGAATGGGGGAAGGGCAGAGAGAGAGAGAGAGAGAGAGAGAGAGAGAGAGAGGGAGACACAGAATTCAAAGCAAGCTCCAGACTCTGAGCTGTCAGCACAAGCCCAACGCGGGGCTTGAACTCACAAAGTGCGAGATCATGACCTGAGCCGAAGTCAGATGCTTAACTGACTGAGCCACTCAGAGGCCCCTTTTTCCAAAGTATTTTTGTCCTCCAGCATGTTTAGCTTGAGTCAGATAGCAACGCACAGCACCAACAACACAACTGGGCAAATGAAAACGTTCACCAGTGTAGGGGGAAGGTCTGACAGAAAGGCAGGACAAAAATTAATAAAATATCTGATAGAAGTCAAAAAGCAAATTAAAAGTGAAGTGTTGTGTGTGTGTGTTGCACGCGCATGCATGCACAGGACACTGTGTGCATGGATGTGAATGTGTTTTCAGAAGCACCTCTGTCCATCTGAGACTAAATCCAGGTATGATTCAAGACATGGAATTGGGGCTGAGGAATTGGCCCCACATCCGTCTCTGCCTCACTTGATAGATTGCTTCTTTACTGCAGGTGATTGCTTTATTCAGCCCTAAGAGTAGAAACTTTTTTTTTAGAATGCTTCATGTGCTTTTATGGCACAAACCAATAAAAATATTTACTGGATCTATAAGTAAAAGTATATAAATTCTTATTTATCTTGCCACATAGAGGAGCCATGAAAAACATGGAAAGTTGAGTCTGTTTTTCTCCAAGAAGGTACCCAACGACATGCTGAGGCAAGAGCAGAGAAATGCTTAGTTTCAGAAGTGACAAAGAGGCTCTACTATACTTTTGGGTGCACAGGATGGGAAATAGTTTCTACTGAATGCATGAATACTGAAATATTTATTCTGATCAGCTCACTGGAAAGTGATGATTGGGTGGTTAGCCACATATATGCCCATGGTGACAGATTACACTCCTAACTCCAATTAGCAAGCCAAGAAGAGTATGGAACAAAGGGAGAGAACATGGGATCAGGCCAGTAACATGAATGGAAAACCCAAACCAAACCATGTCCTGGTCAGTGGCTCACACCATCCTCTTCACCCCCAGTATGGCCCACTGTTGCCCTTAGCTTCTAATTTTAATGCCAGTGTTCAGGTTTTCCTCTCCCTGACTCTCTTCTCATGAGGGAGTGTGGAACTTTGTAACTGGGACCCATCATCCCAGCACACATAAGGCAGGGGCAGGTGGACTTTTACCAAAACTGGAAGTTGAGCTTCCATTTCTCTTTGATCCCCCAACATTATCCTTCTCTATCATTCACAGACCTCCAGGTGCCTTAGGCGTCATGGTTCAGCATTAGTGTTTGTTTATTTCTATGAATTGTTATTAGTGGAAATCCTTTGATAAGCCGTAATTTCAAGCTACAGTAACAAGGGAGGATGATGTTCCTTAGTCTTTAGTGGTTTGTTAATAAAGTGCAGAACCAACCCACCTGGTCCCTATTGCTGGTTTCTAAACCCTGATACATCATCAGGAGCTTATGTCCCAGACAGCCTTGCCTCTTGAAATATCACATCATGGTGATATTTCAGGCAAGCAGGAGAGAGAGCTCACCTGGAATTATAGATCTACCCCCAAATCCTGGCATGTATGCAGTTATCCATTAAATCCATGTTGAGATCATATTTGTGTATGAAGTTGCGTTTTTTTTTTTCTTTGCATTATTCTCGCCAAGAGTTAGGAATTTCTTTTTTTCTAATTTTATTTTTTGAGAGAGAGACAGAGAGACAGAGCATGAGTGAGGGAGGGACAGAGAAAGACACACACACGCAGAACCTGAAGCAGGCTCCAGGCCCTGAGCTGTCAGCACAGAGCCTGATTTGGGGCTCAAACCCACAAATCATGAGATCATGACCTGAACCAAAGTCAGACACTCAACCGACTGAACCACCCAGGTGCCCCAAGAGTTAGGAATCTCTGACAGTCTTTTGCAAATTTGTTTGTGAAATTAACATCTAAGTCTGCTCACTAAATCCAAACCTTTTTTTTTAAGTTTATTTATTTATTGTGTGTGTGTGTGTGTGTGTGTGTGTGTGTGTGAGTGAGAGAGAGAGAGAGAGAGACAGAGACAGACAGACAGACAGAGAGAGAGAGAGCGGGGGAGGGGCAGAGAGAGGGAGAGAGGAAGGGAGAGAGAATCCCAAGCAGGCTCCACACTGTCAGTGCAGAGTCCAACACGTGGCTCGATCCCACCACCAGCAGATCATGACGTGAGCCGAAATCAAGAGTCAGATGCTTAACCGACTGAACCACCCAAACACCTCACTAAATCCAAACCTTTGAAAAAATTATAGCATGCCAAGGCTAATAGCAGAAAAGTTAACAGTGTCAGATGAAGTTATTGTTTATTTTCTAAGATGCCTGGGTTGTTCCAGAGATTAATATAGAGTGGGTACTGGTTAGAGTAGATGGTATTTAAGCTATAAGAAGCTGACATTTGAAGTGTCCTTTTCTTTTAGGTAGAAACAATGTTGATCAAATCTACTTTATTTGATATAGGATCTGTATTATTTCCTAAAGGTTATTATTATTATTATTTCCTAGGTTATCCTCTATATATCTCTTTTGTAATATTGCTTAATTCCAAATTCATCTTTGAGTACTCATCAGGTGGACTTAGGGACTTGGATGAACTGCCAGTGAATGTAGAGTTTATCCTCACTCACACACAATTACAGAGTCCCTGCTATGTGTCCTACAAGCTGCCGGGCACCGTGGAGTGTGGAAGGTGTCAGTGGCTGTGCCTTCCTTCTCTTGGGTAATACTGCAGCAGAGAGGGGCAGCAAGGACTCAGGCAACACTCACAGCGCAGTAAGTTGTGGTTGAGGTGAGCAAGAGGCTATTAAGTTCCAACCAAGTATGTGAATCAGAGAGGCACTATACAGAGGGGATAGGTGGTTCTGGCAGGGCCAAGGGCGAAACGCAGCAATTTGCTGGCTAGAAAGACCATGCTGGATGGGCAGCACTTGCTTTAGGGACTTACCTCCTCCTTAGAGGGATGAAGCAGGCTATCTTGCCACTCAGAGTCACAGGGCCACTGAGCTCAGATTGGAGCCTCAACTCCAGGACCTCTCTGGAGGGGTCAGGGGCCTCTCTATGTGTCTCCTTCTACAAATAGCTCTGGTGATGGTACAAACAAATAGTGCATTAGGTTCACTCAAAATTAGAAGGCTACTTGACTCACATATGTTGCCTGATCTTGGATTTCTGCATACATGTGTGTCTATGTGTGGAGGAGTCACAAGAGTGGTTGGCAGAAAGTCCCACAAGCTCAAATCCACCAGAGGATGTTGTGGCATGGCTTGGAGAGAACTAGTAAAGTAACTTTCCACGAGATTATCAGGTCTTCATCCACTCATTGAATAAATGTTTCGTGAGTTTCTTCCAGGTGCCAGGCACAGCCCACAATAGTAAAAACTATGCTGGACACCTAGGACACAAAAGTAAAGAAGACAGACACAATCCCTACCTTCCTGTATCAGACATTTAACAAGTAATTACATAATGTATTACTGATGTTGCAGGGATGTCATTTTTCACTGCCCCACCTCTCTCAGGGAGCCGTAGCTGGAGCTTCCCACCTAAGTTCAGGTGTGCGGCTCCCCCAGCAGCACTTCTGTAAGTATGTAGGACCCTACCCCATTTTCTTGGCTTTATTGGTATCCTTAGATATTATGTATTTGGGGACTGAACAGAGGTGTTGCTGCCCAGAGAAGTGTCACTCCCATTGAGTGATCAGTGGGTTAGGTGCTGACATTGATGAGCTAAAGTCTTCACCAGTCCCCCATGGGAGGAGTAGCTGGTCAGTCCTCGAGTGCAAACAATGGGAGGTTTCCACTTGAGCAAAGGCAGCACAGTCTATGTGTGGATCCTGATTCAGCTACTAGGTGCTCCTGGGAGCTCAAATGATGCTTCCATGGCGGTCCTTTGCTAGATGCATCTACATCCTAGGCAAGTGCACTGGGATCAGCTGCCAGGCTCCCAGACACTCTCTCCTTCCTCTCTTACCCCATTCTGTGACCTCTGTGAGGTGGTGACATTCTTCCTTCCCCCTTTCTTTTCTCCCCCAGGAGCTCCTTTGGTTCTTTCAAAATAGATCCTGATGGTCCATTGAATCAGAGCCCCACTCCACTGAGAACAAGTTCCTTTTCTTGGAGAACACAGAGGGCTGCTTGACAATCACATTTTCCCCAGAAGAGAAAGGGAAGGGTTTGCTGCTGAGTGAAGCAAAGAAAGGGAAAAACAAAGAAAGTGTTTTTCCATATGAAGAGTCTCTATCTATCACCTGCCACCACAAAAACTGTGACCAGAGCTTTGAAAGAGGACTTCTGGGAGCTCTGACCACAAAGGACAGAGCATGGTTACCGCCCAGGTACAAGGGAGCAGGCTGGTGGACAGTGAGGAGGAGTCAGTCCTGGAATTACAGGCAAGGCAGGCTCCTGGGCTGTGGTCCAAGACTGCAGTGGGAGCTTGGCCAAGCAGGCTCTAAAGGCTGATTAGGCAAGTCCTGAATCAAGCCATTTTCATCAACCTGGGGTCCTGCAGGTCTGTGCCTCCTGGTATTATGCCATCTTCAGGCAAGATGGGAACTCTACTCTGCCCATGCTGTGCTCTGCCTGGAATAGTCCATGTTTCCTAATGCTCCTGGTGAATTTGTATTCCTCCTTCAGTGCCTACCTACATCAACTGATCCTCTTCCACTGTGTGGAGTCCTCCTATATGCTCCCTCCTCTTGTTGCCTCTGAACTTGATGCTTCTAATTTTTCACTAATCATTCTGTTCACTCTTCTTCCTCCCTGCATAGACCATGGGCATCTCAGGAATGGAGTCTTCATCTTTTCTTAGGTTTCAATACAAGCTTTATGACCTTGAGAACCTTTTAATCATAGTAAATAGTTTTAACATTTTAAATTATTCTAAATATACTTTATAAAGCTGAAGTTTCACAATGATTTAAAATTAAGGCAGTGGTACTAAACTAGACATATTTCATCAAACTCTCCCAGGGATTCCTATAGTGCCCTGTATTTCCCCCATCACAGCACTTACCACACTGTATTGTCATTGCCTGTTTGCTTCGTTGTGTCCCCTGACAGACTGTGAGCACAGGGACCACATTGATTTCATAACTGTATCTGTAGCACAGTGCAGCGCCTGTCGTAGGCTTAGGCACCCAATACAGGTGTGTTGAATGAAACTGAACTAAATTCAGAGGTCTCCTAAGGGAGCAGGTAGAGTTGATTTTCAGGGTCTAGTCACCAAAATCCTTTATGTCCACTCCTTCCTTCTTTGAGGCTAATATCAGTATAAAAAAATTGGGGCACCTGGTGGCTCAGTCGGTTAAGCGTCTGACTTTGGCTCAGGTCATGATCTCGTGGTCCGTGGGTTCAAGCCCTGCGTCGGGCTCTGTGCTGACAGCTCAGAGCCTAGAGCCTGTTTCGGATTCTGTGTCTCCCTCTCTCTCTGACCCTCCCCCGTTCATGCTCTGTCTCTCCCTGTCTCAAAAATAAATAAAAACTTTAAAAAATAATAATAACAAGTATAACAGCAACATGCCAACAACAACCATAGTTATAACAGTCACTATTACTTAGTGTTTCTTATTTTCAAGCACTGTGCTAGACTCTTCATGGATGTTATTTCATTTACTCCTCACAGCAACTGCACAACATAGGTTTATTATTATGTCTTCATGGAGGACGCTCAATCTCAGGCTTACTTCAGCTTCTTGCCCATGACCACTTAACAAGTAGGGTCGGGAATAGGATTAGAGCCGATATCTGCTGTGAAGAGGGTTCTAGGCAGCTACCAGATAAATTGAATAAGTAGCTTCAAGAAAAAACAATTACTAGAATCTAAACCACACTTTTTTAGAAACATCACTGTACAACACCCTGATTGAGTCAAACCTTTTTCTTAAAGGATAGCATTGTTAGGTTGATGTCCTATCAGTTGTTGGCAGTGAATTATTTTTTCCCAACATTTTATTATGAAAATTTTCAAACATAGAAAAAGTCAAAAGAATTGCATAGCAAACCCTCATCAATCAGTGGCTTTTCACTTAACTGGGCAACCCTTGTATTCTGCCTTCATCCCCCAAATTTGCTCACCACCCAGAGCCACCCCAGAGCCACTCCATCTCTGAGTAAATCAGTGCTGTACTTATTGAAGGGATAATGTTTACAACAATGGTTCTCAAATGTTAGCAAGCATCAGAATCACCTGGAGGGCTTGTTAAACACAAATAGAGTTTCTGATTCAGAATTTGCATTCATTTTTTAATGTTTATTTATTTTTGAAGGAGAGAGAGACAGAGTGTGAGTGGGGGAGGGGGCAGAGAGAGAGGGAGACACAGAATCTGAAGCAGGCTCCAGTCTCTGAGCTGTCAGCACAGAGCCTGATGCGGGGCTTGAACTCACGAACTGTGAGATCATGACCTGAGCCAAAGTCTATGCTTTACCAACTGAGCCACCCAGGCACCCCCAGAATTTGCATTTCTAACAAGCTCCTAGGTGATGATGTAGCTAGTCTGGAGTCCACACTTTAAGAATTACTGGCTTGGGGAAATTTTCCCTGAAAACCACAAGAGATGTTTCTCTCCAGACTCAGAGATGACATAGCTGTGTCTCTATGGGTTTCCTTAGCCCTTGTCTTTAATTTTTTTTTTAACGTTTTATTATTTATTTTTGAGACAGAGAGAGACAGAGCATGAATGGGGGAGGGGCAGAGAGAGAGGGAGACACAGAATCGGAAGCAGGCTCCAAGCTCTGAGCCATCAGCCCAGAGCCCGACGCGGGGCTCGAACTCACAGACTGTGAGATCGTGACCTGAGCCGAAGTCGGACGCTTAACCAACTGAGCCACCCAGGCTCCCCAGCCCTTGTCTTTTTAAAAAATCTTGTGAACTCTGTAAATTATCTAACATACCAGATTCTCTTTGTAGTGGTTACTGGGATGCTTACAGACAAATTTCTGACTATTCTTACAAATGTCTTGATGCTAGGGCATGCATTTTGTCTAGTAACTTCACTTCTGATCGTGATTTATATTCCTATCCTTAGTTTCCCTTTGATTTGTCTTTCTGGCCTATTTTTATTTTTCCTTATGCTTTGTTGTTGCATAGATTTTTGTAATCCACATTAAACCTTTTTTGGAATAAAGTTTATGTATATACCACTACCACTAGCAACAACAAAACACTTTGATATACCACATTGACTAAACTTTATTAAGAAAGTAGTAAACTTTTCTAACAGAAAAAAATTTTTTAAGAAAAATTACCTCAGAGTGCTCACCTCACTTAGGTACCACAGGCTTGATTTTATATTAAAGACTCAACACATCATCTTCTCTCAATGCTAATTCTATTTCACCTTACCCCCTGCCTTTAAGACCATTGTAATGTACTTGATGCAAGATGGATTAATCTTGTACTCTTACTTTTAAAAAATTTTCTTTAGTAAAGAAACTACAGAAAACATGGTAATATATAAACAAATATTGCACCAACTGACATGAGATATCTGTATGTGTTTAAGAAGAAATACTTGATACCTTTTTTTAAAAAAAAACAACTTATCTTTTATCTTAAATGCCACATACTACAAAAAAATAAAATCACCATTAAAATGACTAATTTCTTTGAAATGCAGTGTTTAAATGTTCAGTGCTGCAAAGGAGACTGTTTAATTCATAAACATAAATAATAAGGGCACCTTAGAAATATGAAAAGCCAGTGTTAAAAAGACAGTCACATAAAAGAAAGTTTCTCTATTTCAAAAGGTAACGGTCACTCTGATGTTTCTTTTACTTTTGGTTCTCACCATGACAAGAAAAATTTGTAGGAACCATGCCTTCTAAGGCTTATGTTGTTGCGTGAAAGAAAACAAAGATCTTTCCTGAGATCAATAGAAAACAGGTATAGCTAAGATTGTTTAACTAGGACTGCTCAAACAGAAATAAAAGAAAAGCCATAAAATTTTTAACTTCTGGTGAAATTTCTGAAAATCTCATGTTAAGAGATGATAAAAGTTTCATTCTCCTATTAAGAGATTCAAAGGGGGCGCCTGGGTGGCTCAGTCGGTTAAGCGTCCGACTTCGGCTCAGGTCACGATCTCGCGGTCCTTGAGTTCGAGCCCCGCGTCGGGCTCTGTGCTGGCAGCTCAGAGCCTGGAGCCTGTTTCAGATTCTGTGTCTCCCTCTCTCTCTGCCCCTCCCCTGTTCATGCTCTGTCTCTCTCTGTCTCAAAAATAAATAAACGTTAAAAAAAAAATTAAAAAAAAAAGAGAGATTCAAAGTTATAGGTCTACTCGAGTCTAGAAAACCAAAGTGAATTAAGCAATAATTGAGGATAATTAAATATTAGTAAGAAAAGGGACATATTTTGTACCTAGGAGCTAGTATTTCTTTAAACTTTCCTCTCTTTTTCAATACAGTGATTTTTGGCTACCAATTTTCCTTGCTTTTATGCACTTAATAAAGACAAGTACATAAGATGCCCTTTGACTTACTATGTAATGGGAAGCTTTGGCCCTCTTTAGGTGAAGCTTAGGTATTCATGTGTACCAAGATTCTGGGAGGAAACAGCTGCCAACATGTACATAACAGATTTTGAATGTACGTAGGATCACCTGGAGAGTTTGCCAAGGTACAGAACCCATGTTAAACTACAGAGGAGTTAGAAGAAAGCTATGGACCCTCCTCCGCAAATCACAAATAATCACATTCAAACCAGTTGCACACATGCTTCAGGGACCTACTTACTGCTTTAATGTATATACTTAAAAACTCTAGAAGATAAAGTGACTGTAAATATTACAGTGATTTATATCACTGCAGAGAAGGAAATCATTGCTATAGGATGAGATAGGAATGAATGAATGGGACTGAACTTGTAAAGAAGTTGAGGTTTGAATTTCTGTTGGCACAGAGTAAAAAAGAAGTCAAACCTAATGGGGGAGTAGGGGTAGAATAATCTGAAATGTGGAGGGAAAGATGAGAATAAGGATGATGAAATGCCCAACCTGATGCTTACATACAAGGCTAGAAGATTGTAACACTGGATGGGCAGTGTTTATGAAGAGCCTTGAATGCTGAGCTAAGGAATTTCACTTCATTCAGCAGGCCACATTGAACACTTACAGGTATTTGAAGAGGGAGTTACATGATAAAAATGGTGTAGGCTGAGTTAAAGGGATAAAGCCTATGTTTTAATACATAAACATGTTAAAATGTTTATATTTTAATCTGAGATAAGATAGGACCTTACAATTCTTTTAAAAATATTTCTTGACAATTCTTAGGCATTTATATTCGTTCTTCTGTTCCCGCATATAAACTGAGCCTATCAGCTGCAGTGTTTGATCATCTCATTATTGTTTGTCTGGCCCCAAGAACAGGACTCAGATCTTCACATCACTGCCACACAGGCTACCAGCTGGCTCACAGACTTTGTGGCTTCTGGTGGTGTTTTTGCAGACAAGTGAGTGGGTGTTACCTGCCAGTGTGCTAGGCCGGCACCTTCTCTGTGGGCCACACACTGTTGGGGCTTTGTAGCCCTCTTTCCTTTGAACTCTGCATCTTTCCCCACATGGTTCACGTGTTGTGGGTTCCCAAATATCCCAGCCTCCCTGTTTAGAAGTTGATTTAGGAAAGTAACACTATTCTGTACTAATAAGAAATTGTGTCCTCTTCCCCCCACCCCCCCACCCCCCCCACCCCTGAACAAAAACAGAAATTCGTTAAAGTGTCACTCTTCACCGCTGGAAATGTGACTATATACTATGGAAACAACTAGTTACTTCTAGTACTGTTAGTCCCTGTAAAGCCTGAGTGCATCGGTGTGTGTTTTAAGCATTTCTCACCTGTGTCCCAAATGTCAGAGAAACCTTCCCAAATTTCTGACAGAAAGGATCCCATCTAGATAGAAGGACCCCTCATCTTCCTACTCTATATCCAACATCTCCCCTGTTTGCTGCTTCCCTTACTCTACACTTACCTTGCCTGGTCAAGGGTAGTATCAGCCCCATGAATGCTCTGCTGACCAGTTGGAAGCTAAAGTCATTTGCCTGAAGTCTTCTTCTGCTCCTTCAGAAGATTAGTTATTGTTTCCAGGATGGTCTTGTGAGTATTGAGCTTACTCTGTGTTCCCTCTAATCAAAACAAAGCTAACGACTGAGGCTATTCCTAAGGCAGCTGTGAGTTCATATGTCTGAAACGAGTCATATGTCTGAAACATGGTCCCCTCAAGGGGATCAAGGCTGTTCATCATGAAAACTGGACTGATAGCTATCTGGATCTAAATCCCAAACACTACCCTGGTACATCCAAATTAGCTTGCATAGAACAGGGATGGGGGACCCTCTTGGCTTGATATCAGCCCATTTTTTAGAGGCAGTGTAGTGGTTAGGAGCCAGTCTCTAGAACCAGATGCCCCGGGTTCAAATCTGCCTCTGCCAATCACAACTGTGTGAATTTGAACAGATTGCCTATCATCTGTAACATGGGATTAAAAATATTCTTTCCTTCTTAGGATCCTTGTGAGGAGCAAATGAGTTAATATGCATAAGGTGCTAGAACAGTGCCTGGAATGTAGTAAGAGCTATAAAAGTGTGGCAATATAAGAGCTTTGCAATCCGTTCCACATCACCACAGCTCAGTCTCCTGTCTTCATTAATCCCAGGATCCTAAAGCCCCCACCTTCTGCTCTTGTCCATAGGGGGCAGTGAGTGAGTGGGCTGGATTGGCAACAAGTCATTTTTCCTTTGAAATGCTTGGGCTGGACCACCACCCACTTTGTTGTTTCTTCCCATTTTCTGAGCATCACAAAATGTAATATTCATGTGTCAGGGGATCCAGGATTGTATTTTAACATTTTACAGCCTCTTTGTAAAGCTACCTTTTCAATTTTAGAGGAGGCAGTTTTATGAGTCCCTTTGATAACCACTTAACTATTAAGACCCAAACAAAGAAGAGGAATGGTCAAAGGATATCAGGTACTCCCAGCCAGCTAGAGTCCCACTTCTTGAACATTATTCAAATTAGCTCCAGGACTCATAATTCTGTGTTTTCATTTATTGCTGCAGTAAAGTAAATGGTTCTTTTATCCAAATGTTATTTCCTGGCTATTAATTCAGTAGTTATTTTGGATTGTAGCACTCCTCTTTGATTTAGGGATATGGTGCCTTATAAATATTTAAAAGTTGAAGACTGACACTTGGAGAAATTGACTTTGATTTGTTTTGTTAATATCCCGTGTCTACAGTAATTATAGGTTTGGAAGATGTGGTCCCGTTCTCAACTTATCAAAAGACATGCAGAGCTTGTATTTCTATAACAAGGAAATTTGGCAACCGAAGGCTCTTCCCAAATCTTTTGCAAACTAGATCTCCATGCACACCTGCTCAGGACACACACTACTTTTAATTCTTCATGATTTCCTCCAGAAGCTGCTCTTGAAGCCAGGAATGTGGATGAAAACGATCTATACTAATCAAAATAGCTGCAACTGGTCATTTCTGAAAGGCTTGGGACTTTCTCTGCATCTACAAGTGCCAGCAAGGGTTTACGACAGGGCTCAGGGTGATCTATAGACTGGTATGATTTAACTGTGGATCAATCAACCTATTAGGGGAAAAAAGACAAGGTCAATAAGTATGGGTCTTGGTGAACCAGAGGTCACCCTACATTTTTCAACCTAATGTTCTTATTTCCTTTCCATTAACATTTCATAATGAAAAAATGCCTATATTCTTTAATTTTTAAGATAATTAAGTGAATTTAGTGCCTTTGAAGTGTAGAGGATTTATGATGGCGTCAGGGAATACACTATTAATAATCTACAAGACAGAGGCCACCTGGAGAGCAGCACAGGCTCCATTGCCATTTATGCTCCTCAGCAACCAACTGCAAGGGGGGAGGGGGGGGATGGTTAGACTTCCTTTGCCAACTCAGAACCAGACTCTTCCCCTGGGAGCAGAAAAACTTGTGTCTTTTGGGACAAGGCTTCGACCCTCTTGGGAAGTGGTTTTCCAGTTGTATTAGGGTTTGAACTTGAACAAACTACAACAAGCACAGATACTCTAAGTACATAGACATCCATGAAACATGTGGTGGAAGCAGAGCGTCCTTCTTGCGTTTGCCTCAGGGAAAGAAACAGGGCAGCCACCTCTAAGATTGTTACAGCCTAAAAGGCAAGGTCAGGATTGACACAGGGGTACAGAATAAGAGAAAGGTGTGCATGGTTGCCGCCAGGCCCATGCACAGAGAAACAAAGGTTTCTAAAAACCAGAGGTTAGCCTACTTCTGAGTTCTCCAGGCTGATCATTTAAGGCATCATTTAATAAACATAATTTCAATAATTTTTGGACAATGGTAGAATAAACTCATTTTCTTCTGTTCCTTCCTCGGGCCCCACTAAAAAACAATAAAGGGATTTTTTTAAGGCATAGATTCTCAAAAGCAAAGAAATTAGGAGAGGGCTGGACAGTACCAAAATTTCGAAAGCTAGAAAACAGATGGATGAGTATTAAGTAATTTAGCAAACCCAAGAAAGCCAAAATAAACCAGCAATGGGAAAAGCTGAGAAGCAAACCAATTTATACACAGAGCCCCTCTTAGATAGCTCCACAACTGGCTAATTAAGTACCTTTGGAAGTGGGGATGAAGGTGGGGCTATGTACAGGAAAACAGGGAATCTAAGAAGCAGTGACATCTCCAGATCCTTTGCCTCACACCTCCACTTCATAAACACTGGGAGCTGTGTTGGCTTAAGATGGTATAATAGCTGCTCTTGGGGTTCGGAAGACACCAGCATGGAGCTTGAGGGTAGGAGTGCATGCTGAAGACACTGTTGAATGAAAAGCTAGGAACCCATGCTGAGGCTCTTCCCCCAACCCCCTTCCCAGCCAGGCTCCACCCACAAGATTCTTCTCTGGGGAATCTGAGTAGCTAAAGAGCAAAGCTCTAAAGGTACCCGCATTTGGTGGCTTTCCCAAGGAAACAGGTCAGTTAGACTCCCCCTCCAGAGAAGGCAGCAGAAGCTCTAACAGGAGCTATAGAGCCTGACTTGTAAACTGAAATTCAAAGATGACCACATAGCTAAGGAAAACCTCTAACACTCTAAAGCCTCTAATATATGAAAATGATTGCTCAAAAGATAAGCTGATTGAGACAGAGACTAAACCATCAGCAAATAAATGGATAAAGAAAATGCATTACAGTTGAACCTTGAATAACATGGGGGTTAGGGGCACCGACCCCCGTGCAGTCAAAATAACGCATGAAACTTTTGACTTCCCAAAAACATAACTGCTAATAGCCTATTGTTGACCATAAAGAGTCGGTTAAACATACTTTGTATATTGTATTTATTAGGTACTGTATTCTTACAATTTTGTTAAGAAAATCATAAGAAAGGGGCATCCGACTCTTGATCTTGGCTCAGATCATACCTGTATCAGGCTCTGTGCTGACAGCGTGGAGCCTACTTGGGATTCTTTCTAGCCTTCTCTCTCTGTCCTTCCCCTGTTTGCACACACACTCTCTCTAAAAATAAATAGACTAAAAAATAATAATTTTTTTAAAGAGGATCAGAGAAAGAGAAAATACATTTACAGTACTATGCCTTACTTATTGAAAAAAGACACATACAGGGGTGCCTGGATGGCTCAGTCAGTTAAGCGTCCGGCTTTGGCTCAGGTCATGATCTCATGATTCATGGGTTCGAGCCCCATGTCAGGCTCTGCGCTGACAGCTCGGAGCCTGGAGCCTGCTTCAGATTCTGTGTCTCCCTCTCTCTCTGCCCCTCCCTAACTCGCACTCTGTGTGTGTGTGTGTCTCTCTCTCAAAAATAAATAAACATTTTAAAATATTTTTTTTTAAAAAGACACATATAAATGGATTCATGCAGCTCAAACCCATGTTGTTCAAGGGTCAGCTGCATACACATACTGTGGAATATTAGCCGTAAAAAAGAAGGAAATGCTGTCATATGGTACAGCATGAATGAACTTTGAAGAAATTATGCTTAAGTGAAATAAGCCAATCACTGAAAGACAAATGCTACATGATCCCACTTATATGAGGTATCTATAGTAATCAAACTCATAGAAACAGAAAATAAAATGGTGACTGCCAGAGGCCTGAGAGGAGAGAAGATGGGGAGTTGTTTACTGGGTGCAGAGTTTCAATCACACAAGATGAAAAAGTTCTAGATGCCTATCGTACAACCATGTGCATATAGATAATACTGTACTGTATTTATTATTGTTCTTCTGTGTTGTGGGGAATAACCAGTGTTTAGATTTTAATCTAGAAATGTAAGCTGTTATGGAGGAGCATGCAGTTGGGAAGGAAGTTCCAGAATGTTTAGAATGTCCAGAGTTGGATTTCATTGCTCAGCCAAAATAATCCCAGGGTACAGATTACCCCTTGCATAATTTATACCCAGCAATTAGACTAGAAATATGAATCCAGAATGTCTCTGATAACCTGAAAAGGTGGAAATGATTACCAAGAGTGGCCCAAAGGATATGGTTAAACTCAATGAAATCAGCATGAAAATGATCCCCAAGGATTTTTTCTTCCCTTTAAGTTTGTGTGGGGCAACTGATTGACAGCTGCCTAATGTGAGTGTTTTGAAAACCCTGAATATGTATGACCAGTATTGTAATTAACGTTGTGATGTTGATATAGAATGAAACTAAATGATATTGTAAATTTATTCTTTTGATGAAACATATGCTTGTGCTGATCCTCCAAACAATTATATTTTATTAAGAGAAAATTTTGTGCCAGAGATGTGATGTCTGATCCTTTTCATCCTTCTGAATATACAGAACACATGGTAACAAAGCGCATGTGCACAGCTACAGGATATTAGGATACAAGAAACAAGGATATAAGAATACAAGAAACAAGGCAAAGCAGTGTATTCCCATGTCCTCCTCTGAATAGCAGCAATTAAAATTCACAGCTGCTGGCTGCCCAGATGTTTCTTGCATTTAGTGCTTTGTAATATGCATCAGTATATATTGTATGGCTGCAGTTTCAGTAAACTAGACAGCTTTATATTCTAAATTCTGCAGACTAGATCCAGTGTGTATATTTTTTCTTCAGATTAGCTTCCTTCCCCCCTCCCACCCTCTTCATTTGCTTGGGGCATTTGCAGTTCAGAAACAAAAGACATTTCCAGCTCAGGGTTTAGCTGTATCAGAGTGTAAGTGTAGGTCAGGTCTGATTTATGTCGCATGTCTGATAAGCAGGAAAGGAGAGCAAGATGAGGGTTTTGGAAAAGCTGGTGAACTTGGCTTGACTTATGTCTTCTGTTTTGTAGGCAGCCAACATCCCTCTGGTGTCAGAACTTGCCATCGATGACATACATTTTGATGACTTTTCTCTTGATGTTGACGCCATGATCACAGCTGCCCTGCGGATGTTCATGGAGCTGGGGATGGTACAGAAATTTAAAATTGACTATGAGGTAAGATATTCCATGTTGCGTTGACCCCAGGAGTGTACATGGGACAGCATGGTAGCCAGGTTTCCCAAATTGAGTGTGATAATACTCAGCCTGCACACCTCATGGGATTGCCATGAGAATCATGGGAGCTTTGTGGGAGGACTTTGGTTGTTGAAGATCACTCAGACAGAAGGCATCGTTTTGATGACAGCCCACTGGAGACACATACAACTGCCTGATACAACCTCTCCCTTCCCATTTCAGACACTATGTAGGTGGCTCTTGACAGTGAGGAAAAATTATCGAATGGTTCTGTACCACAACTGGAGACACGCCTTCAATGTGTGCCAGCTGATGTTTGCAATGTTAACAGTAAGTGTGTTCAGTGGTGGTGGAAGGTCATCTGTCATTTGTATGGACCTACAGCCTTCTCCTTCATATTTCAGTTTCTCTGACAAATTGCCACATGATTTATTTTACACTAGAACTTACCTGCCCTGGTTATGGGAGTATATATTTCACAACAATTTCTGAACTTTAAAACTGTAAAATCACTGACACCTTGAAGCAGGTGTAGTCTTGGAATGATTGCTTGAGTCTCTTTTCAATGTTTTATCTCGGGAAACTGGTTCTTTTTACAAAAGAAATGCTTGGATTTTCAAAGTAATCTTTCTGCAGAGGATATGGGTATGAGTAACAGAACAAAGAGATCACTAGGTAAGACTCTCTAGGCTGGTGGAAAGCCATAGTAGGGGTGTGTGAGCATTACCCACAGGCACATGGAAGTCCTGAGAGAATGCCAGGGAAGATGGCAAAACATAAGTATTTACATGTAAACATATATGTTTACTTTCAAGCTGCTGACTCTATATGTGTATGTGTATTAACATATTTACCATATAAAATAGAACACAAGTTTCAGATTATTATAACATAAATTTAAGTAGCTTCCATCTTTGTAACCACACTAAAATTGAAATCCAAGATAGGGAACTCCAAATGACATACATTTTCCTTTGGCCAGATGAATAAGGACCGTCTGCACCTTCCTTATGAAGTGCTCTGCCCCGTTCTCTGCCTGTTAAAATTTTACTCATCCGCTAAGGCATTGATCTAATGCCAGTTTTTCCCCAAAGTCTTCCCCTTTCTCCCCAAACATCAATAATTACTTCTGTCTCTGTACTTTGTCTAGTACAACATGTCTTTCTGCTGTGTGTTTTAAGTCACAGATCTCTCATTCTCATGCTATAGAATCAGCAGCTTGAAACTAAAGAGACAATTTCTTATTCTTTCAACATTTACTTGCTTGCCCAACATTTGTTTATTGAGGGCCTCACCAGCATTTTGCATGCAATCATGCACTTGGAACGTTTTCAACAGATGTGTGTTAGATCAACTTGAACTCAAGTGTGCATATAGCATGAAAAGATGGGACCAAAAAGTCTTCACTTTTATACTTGAGAACTTGTTTTGGGGTCCTCAATTGCTTAAGGACTAGCAGATTGGCCTAGAAAAACTGGACTGGCCCTGTTCTTCTGTAATGTACCCCATTAAAGCAGTTGGTCAGTCAAATGAGGGAGGAAGATGCTTTGAACTATTAGCCTTAATTGCTTGAGGACCAATGTTGCTTTAAGAAAAATAAATTAACCACTTTCATCTTGCTTTTCCGTATCAGATCTCAGTAGACAAAGAATAATTTTCTGTGTGCAGAGTTTATGTGTCTAGCTCACAGAAGACATTCAATAAAGAAATTAACCTGTTATTTTGGAGAACCTCTGGATTTATGGTGGATTGCCAAAAATAAGTAAGCAGGAGCCTTGTTCAATGAAGGAAAAAAGGAATGGCCTTGATACTGTGAGTTAGAGATGTCAAAGATAGAAACAGACTTCTATGACAAGCCTTAAAATAGTTGGGATGGGGGAAGTTAGCAAGAGCAATGGCGTCGAGGAGGACACTTAGGAGTAGAAGGAAATACATACAAGTTTTCTTCAGTAAATGTTTCCAAAATACAGACAATCTGGATCCTTTTCAACAACTTGAAGAAAGCAGAACTCTCAAACTCTGTCTCTACAATGGGGGTATTCATACTTCCAGAATATTCCAAGGGTATAGTTATTTTTGCAAGCCTGCTCAGCAACCTTGAAGAGTAGCACTGTGTGAGAGGTTTTCAGTTTTGTTTTTGTATTAATGCTAGCTCAAAAAGAGGAGCATTCTCTGTTAACGTTCCCATCCTGACTTTGAAAAGACTACATTGGTGAATGTTAGTTTTTCTCCCTCACGTTGAATTGAGAAGCCACATCTGGAAAAGATATTATTTCCTGCTCATTAAATTTTGCTGAACTTGACTAAGGGTTACAATAGGTTGAAAATGTCAACTTCTGTCCCTAACACAAGCCGTCTCTTCAACTTGACCATGGGCAGGCTGGTTAATGAGAATTTTTTAACTAAGAAAATAATTATCGAGATGAAAAAAAGATTACTTGGTCAGTGACGAAAAGGGTGAATTTAATTTACTCATCAATTCTAATTTCTGGAATACAACCTCAGCCTATGGCAAAATGATAACCTCCTCACACTCCTGAAGACCGTTAGGAGCTTTCGCTGTTTTGTTCTCATCAGTGATTGTATTTGCATTTGAGTTATCTCATATTGCATTTCCATGTGTTGAGTTAGAAACAAGATATTCTCTTAATATAAAAAAAAAAAAAAAAAAAATCACCACGCACCCACCACTGGATTTGGCCTGAGTCCCAAAGCCGGAAGAGCATGGCGCACATATACTAAGTTTTCCTCTAGATGGCACTCCAAGGCAAAGTTTCCCAGCCAGTTGCCAGGAAAGAAGAGGGAAAAAACCTTCCCAACCTTCCCTCAAAGTATTTCTTTTCTTCTAGGACAAGAGATAATAAGGCACACACTGCAGCACTCTTTTCTTTAAAGAGGCACCAACAGAACCAGTGTGTCCAAAAAGAGCCCCTCCTATCAGGGTGAGCTGTATTCTGACTGCCTTGCCCACCCAGCTGTTAGCAGGAATAATACATGCGACCTTATATCTGTGGGCTTGTGTGTATTTTTCCAAGCCCATTGTCTCTGAGAGTGGGAAGATGCATAGTCCTGTATCATTGCTGAGCAAATTATGACACCATGTACAACAGGACAAGCAAATTGTAAATATACGCAGCAGCTTCCAAACCTTTAACCCTGAAGTCATTTTGAATATGAAAAATAAACTTACTGACTCAGAATTACATTTTGCAAAAGTATTCAACCGCATGTCTAGGTAACGAATAGGTTTTGTTCCTTTGGCAGGGGAGAAAAAAAAGAATGGACCACTTTGAAGAATAGGCGATTTGATGTAAAAGGGTGGAAATTTAGCTCACTGGGAACCCTACTAATGATTTCCTAATTTATTCCATGCCTCTGGCCTGAAATTCCAAATTTTGAAATGAAAGCTTCAATATTATTCTTTGCTTCTAAAGAGATGTTTATATAGTTAAAATTTACCAAATATTTTGGATTCCTTGAATAAATACAGCATGTAGTGCCAGCTACTATTTGTGGTTAAAACAAGGAATAAAAACCTGCAGATCAAGAATAATTATACAAATTCTCTTTGTTTATGGAAGCTTGTAGAATAAATATTCCATTAAGCACATACATAATGAAAGATGAGAATGCATTTCTTATATTAACATGCAGACCAGATAAAGAAAATGGCTGTGCTTTTGTTTGTATTCTGTAAAATAAAAGGTATGTGGTGGTGCTAAGGTTGCAGAGACATTTTTTGGTTTTATAAATGATGTATGAGTTCTGACAGATTCTCCAGGGGCGGGGGGAGAAAAAGGTTTCCTTAAGAGTCAGTGTTCTTTACTATCCCATAAATGTACTCATTAGCACTTTGGGCCATGCCCTGCATCCTGTAGGGCTCAATAGAGATTCATTTGAATGAGTGGATTTAGTTGAGAGTGATATTATTCATGTTGCTTAGTGTCCAGTTTTTTAAAAAACTATAAAACGATGAACAACTATCACTGTTAGAAATCTTGTTTTTCCTTCATATCACACTAAGGTTCAGCTAGGGTTCATATAGAATATTATGATCCTGCAGAATTCACTGGATATGAAAAGAGAAGAGCACATCTTCACATTAAAATTTATGGTGCTGCTGGCAGTGTGGCGCTGGTGGGGGATTGCAGTTAAACACTAATAATAACCAAGTATCACAGCAAACACATTGACACCCCCTGACATTTACTGGGGGCTTCTTAAATCTTAAATGTGGAGGTAGCGTGTTTAAGTCCATATTTGTGTTGTCAACAAGGTTATTTTCAGAGATAAGCCAAGGCATTTTATTGATCATTCAAACTAGAAAGCAGAAGGGACGTTTAGGGAGAAAAATCCATCCTATTCACCAGCTTGAGGATAATGTGCTGTCTGCTGTCTGCCATTTTCAGAGAAGTCCTTGATTTTTGAGATAGAAAATTTATTCTGGAAGGAGATCTGAGAAGCACAATTAGAACTCTCCTCCCCACCACCCCACCACCCCCAACCTCCCAAGAAGGACAGAACCAATTAAATTTTTTTAGAACCAATTTAATTTTTGAATAAAATTGTTTTCACTAAGTAACCAGAATCCCAATCTCAACAGGAATCTAATTTCTTTGTAGATCGTAACATTGTGGGGTGCAAAGACCTGTTTTGTTCTGTAACTGTGTATAATAAAGTGACAAACAATAATCATGTTTATAATTATCAAACATCATTGTATTTCCTTTTCAATGTAAGTAGCAACTACTCTACCTACCTTAAAATAAATGGTAGCATTATCATAATAATGCAATAAAATCTGCATGTTAGAAAAGCCAGTTCTTTAATCTTCATGTAGGTATGTCTTGACTTCCAGTGTAACTTTAAAAGATGGTAAATATTTAATTTAAGAAAAGAGTGATTTTCAATGTATTTGCAGATTATCAGTACTGGGCACTACAAATTAACTATGGAGCTAATCAATTTGAATACTGTTTAAATTACATTTATGACTCCTGCTTTTTAATCATTTAAGAACATTTCTATTTTTATTCTCTCTGGCCACCTCTGAGAGCCCCAATTAGGCACTCCATGCTTCTAGTTGACATTCCCTTTATCCACATTTATTTTATAAAAGGGAAAAGGCAAAGCCACACATAATTAAGAACCTGTGTGCTAATAACCAAACATACAATTGGGCAGAAGGATAATCCAATCCATTTCCTCACACAGGAGAGTAACCTCCATAACTCACTTTAAGCGCTGCCATTCATGAGTTATGGGTCATTCCCTTTCTAGTGAAAATAAATTCTCCCGCACCATCAGCCAGAGCTGGGTATTTTTCTTAGGACATGTAAATTGTAAAAGTGTATGAACATAATCACGTCCGGCGTTTCGGTGAACATATAAGCTCTTGCTTATGGACACAGGCTGGTAAGGAAATGAATGTGGTTTCAGGGTTGAGGCTGCCTAGTTACAATATAGGATTTTTTATTAAAGGGAATTTATTCTTGAGATTTTTACGGTGTTGGTAAACTGCTTAATCTGTCGCTTTGTGTTTTATGACACCAGCCGCGTCCTCCAGGTCAGGGAGACCCAGCAGCAGAGCCAGGATCGTTTATCACAGCCTCCATTTTCCACGGTTTATAACTTAGTGATGGCACTTTCTTGGGGCTGAAAACTGGCACTTCAGGGTGTCAAGTTGGGAGCTTTAAAAAGTTTTAATTCTTCATGAGTCCCGTGTTCAATTTTGGCTCAGTGATGGCTAATACAAATTTGGGTAATCTTTGAAGAGCCACCATATTCTTGAAATTCATCAGCCTGGCCTCGTACTCGGAGAGGTCTATCTCTGCACAATTAATGTTTGCCAAGTAATCGGCCTCATTTTCTGTACTCACAAACCACATGTTGTATTATATTCAGTTCAGTAGTAATTTATCATAAACTATAAACTATCTTCCCAAACAGGAACAAAAAAAATCTCTGCCCTCAAAATATTGCAAAGCACATATATTTTTAGTGTTGAAAGCTAAGTCCTTAAGAATCAAATATGCTTTTTCTTGTTTCTTCTTGAAATACAATGTGTGCTGCATGCATGCAGATATATTTCTTATATTATCTAAATTGAAGTAGAAACTGGGTTTTTTTTTCAAGCCTTGTTAAGATACCTACCTGAAAATTCCCATAATTATACCATTTGTATATCTTTTTACACATTTTATCAAAGTATGAGAGCAGAGGTGTTTGGCCAGTTTTTGACTACATCAGATCTTCTTGAGAATGAAACAAAGTGTGTTGACACATGCTGGAGGTTTGCTTTAAAAGACTCTAGCACACAAACCAACAAAACAATACATGTGAACAGAGAGGTGAAACAAGACCAGCAAACCATGGATCCTGTTGAAGTTAGATAATGAATATGTGGGGGGTCATTATAGTATTCTAGTCTGTGTATGCTTTTAACTTGCCAAAATAAATTATTTAAATTATGGTGGTAAGTAGATTAAAAATTAAGTCTTGGAAGTGGTTAAAAAATAACCCAATAAAATTTATTAAAATCAACCCAGTTTTTTTTCATGCACCAAGCGTTTTTCTCAACACACGTAATTACACCAGACAGACCACTAAGTTTTGCCTTTCTCAGACTTCCATGAGCAAACATTTGCCACATTATTTTAGGTTAAGAGTCACAGTATGTCCAAAACATGACTTAGGTTTTACAGTTTGATGAAAAGTGCCTTCAGAGGCTTCTGCTTGTAACAGAAAGTATTTAACAGAAAGTATTTAAATATAGACTGTAAGGTTTTCCCAACTCTTAGCTTGGTAAGGGAAGGGTCATTGTAGACTTAATCAGTATTTGGCTGCATTCATCTTGAGGAAAAAGAGAAGCAAATTTGATCAAACTACCCCACTCCCATGGACAATTAGACAAACTACAACTGGTTTGTGTAACATTACATGCTTTGGTTAAAGAGACACATAAACATAGTGCTGGATGTTGGTCCCCTAACAGCTGGAAAGGTTCTGGTCTCTGGACCTCAAAAATAGGACTGAAGTGCCTCTTTTTCAGCTCAGCACACTGTAAATATTATGGTAAATATTACTGTAAATAGCAGAGGGGTATAACCATTAAATCTAGATGCTCTGGTTTGTGAAGTAGTGTTTTTTCCCTAGTAGAGGATTGTGGCTATTAACACCTGTTCTCTCCCTGGTTGACAAAGGTAGGATTCTTTTTTTTTTTTTAATTTTTTTTTTTACGTTTATATATTTTTGAGAGAGACAGAGTGCAAGCGGGGGAGGGGCAGAGAGAGAGGGAGACACAGAATCTGAAACAGGCTCCAGGCTCTGAGCTGTCAACACAGAGCCCCATGCAGGGCTCGAACTCACAAACTGCGAGATCATGACCAGAGCCAAAGTCGGACGCTTAACCGACTGAGCCACCCAGGCACCCCAATAGGATTCTATTTTTAAAAGAAGGTAGGATATGGCATCAAGTAGCATCCATTAGTTTATAAGCGCTCTTGGTAAGTAATTGAAATCTGCTTCCACCTTAAAGCTTGAGAAAGTCCTCTGCCTAAACTCATTGCTTTGGAGCAACTGAATAGGTTGATGCCCATCAGCCTGTCCCTTGGATTTGTATGTTGAGAGGTAGCCATTCCTTCTTGAAGCAAACAAAACAGAGCCCCAAAGGGAAACATGCTGGGCTTACTGTACATGCCCATGGAGCCCAAACATGTGCCTTAACAACTCTCACGACGCTGTTCCACCCACACTGGGGTGTGTGCTCAGTTGGGAGGGTGACTGAAGGCACCCTTCTCATAGCACCTCTGATTCTTGTTCGCAGATCTAAGTTTCACAGATAGACATGAGCATCCTGGATGTGGCATTTACAATGAAGCCCTCAAAGAGTGCTCTTTGGCTAAAACAAATTTGATTTTAATACTGTACCAAACGAAGACCCCAGACAGTGACCCTGCAACACTCTGCACACCAGAAATTAAGAAAACCAGAAATTAAATGTTGTTTCTTTAAATGCTGCGTTTCAGTCCTAAGCTCACATCACTTCCAAGTTGAAATCATCTGTAGGTCCGTTGAGACATGACACAAATTAGGGATATGGTGTGCAGATTCTTCGAGAAGGGCACTTCCTTGAAAAACCATGTTCGTCAAAACCCCTTGGAATGGTCTGAGCAGGCCTCATTGCTCTTCTTACCCCGAAGAGACAAGGATGAAGGGGAGAAGAAAGACTCTACAAAAACCCATCACACTCTCCCTCAACCTTAGCCAATCCACTGAGGACTCTGCTTCTGTGCCTGGCTGTCAGCATCCATGGAGGAACATTCAGAACCAAGAACCTTCACTTTGGAATTTCTGTGACCATTAGGAATTTCTAGTAGATCATTGGACTCCCTCCCTCCTTAGTCTGCCATGTGGCAGATCTTGAAATCAACAGGATGAACTCAAGAAATCCCTCATCATTCAGTATCTCTGACACCCAAGGTTCAAAAACAAATGTGAAGGCAGAATTTCTGGCATCACTTTCTCAGATTCCCATGCCAGTTCACACATATGACAAGGAGCATGCAGTCCGTAATCTACCTTCTCCAGAAACACAGCAGGGTGGCTGAGCATGCTGTTATATATATATTTTTACCTACACACACACACACACACACACACACACACACACACACGTTCTTTATGGAAATTTTGGATGCAAAGGAAAATTTTTAAGTCACCTGTGATCCCAGTAATGTTTTGATGTACATACTTACAATCTTTTTTTATGCATATATTGAGAATTTTTATAAAGTTGGGATGTTACATATAAACCATTATATCTCTTTTCTCTCCAACCCTCATTTGTAAATCACTATTTATTATCAGTTATATCTTCATGCACCAGAGCTTATGTTAGGCTCAAGATGTCCAGTGGCTCTGCAATATCAACCTATTACTATTCAAGAATAACATCCTTCATGGTATAAAGCACACACCAACTGATTCTTTAGAGCCATGTCACCTAGCACTCTATCATCACAAGAATATATAAAAGCTGCATAACTGTACCCTCACCCTCACCCTAGTGGCTGGAATAGTACAGTGGATGAGAACACACTCGGGAGCCAGGTTGCCTGAGCTCTCATCCACCTCTGTTACATTCTAACAATGTAGTTTAGTGCCTCAATATCCTCATCTGTAAAATGAGGGAGATAAGAACAGTGTTTCCCTTAGACGGTTCTTAGAAGGATTAAATGAGTTAACGTGTTTGAAGTATTTAGAACAGTGCCTGGCATACACTGCACTATGGAAGTGTTAGCTGTTGTTAATAATACCCCAAGCCTTTTCTCAGATATACCAGTTGCTTGATACATAATAAGCACTTAATAACATTTGTTAAATGAATGAAGCCTCTGTAGCACCATCTATATTGTGTTGATATTATGGCTATTGTTTTTTAAGCCTTTTTGGATTCTGCGGAGCCACAAAACAACAGTCATTTTTCTCTGCCCATGATATTCCTCCATTTACTAGTGTTGTATGGGATCAGCTTTGGTCGTATATCCTAGCTGGTTTAAATTTTACGGTGACCAGATGAAAGGAAATTACTGGATAGCCTAGGGTACCCCGTGAATCAATCTAATTTTCTGGGTTCTTTGGATCCCATTGATTATATGCTTTGGTGGCCAGAAGCAGGATTATCTCAGCATACGTTTTAAGCCAAGAGAGGACTATCATTGGAAGCCTACTCAGAGAGTAGCCACAGACTTTTCTGGAAAGGGTGATGTGAGAACTAGGTCTATATGAATTGACCGTCACTTTGCTTAGATGTATTGTACCCATTGCCTTACAGTTTTTATATGGACTGTGAAGAAATATAGGTAAGAAAATAGATTAATTTAAAGGTCAATAAAACCCAGAATTCTTGGGTCAGGAAGAGAAAAGATATCATTGTATTTGAAAATAAAAGAATAAAATAGAGTCAGGCATGGGATAAATACATTAAATAATACTTTCCACTGCCACTGTGTTCTTTTGATAGTATATTGTCCTCAGCAGGCAGTTGACTTTTTCTCCTCGACATGGGTAAGTGTAGGTCTGAATGAAGACGGTTTGAAGGAAGATGGATGGGGTGGGGGAGGGGCGAACGGACATTTACTGGCAGGTGGACACGTTTCAAGCCTGATGATTCTCTAGAAACCATTTACCAGGCAGCTTTAAATCACAGTCAAGAGATAGGTGCTGCTTCAGTAACTCAGGTATCACAGTTGAGAGAGGTAAATATGTTCTGTGTGACTGTGTGTGTGCTGTACTTCAGGGATTCTTTACTCTGATGATCTAGAGTTGGGTTTCATGGTCTTTGAATACCATAACATTATAGAATAATTTCTGGGAAGAGGGGCCATGACTTTTATCAAATTCTCAGAAGTATCCATGATCCAAATAGTTTAAGAGCTCAATGTGGATTCCTAGGAAGGGGCGGGGAGGAAAGTGGCTGCATAGAAAATCACAGTAAAATATATCCCATCATTTTATATAATGGGTGATAACTGATGGCTTAAAAATGACTCAGGGTTTTGATCTGGAGCCTATTAGAGGCATTTGGTTTCAACTCCCAATTAAATATCTAATCTAATTACCTTATTTTAACATTATCCCTATTCTTACTGTTCTAATTCATCAGCTCATTCTAATTAATAACATTTTCACAGGCAAAACCTCTCTAAATTTTAGTGCAGTTCTATTGTTTACAGCACTGATTTCCACAGTATTGTGGATAATTATTTCATATTTGATAGACTTTCAGGATTTACTTATTATTAACAAGATCCAAACCCAGCAAAACTGACTTATAGTTTCAAGATGACAGAGATGACAAAGACCTTTATATCCCTTCTCCCTTCAAAATCACACCAAAAATAGGAAGGGAACAAGAAATGGATACACATCCCACCTTTCATGGAACCATAATGCATGAGGGCAGAAAATGGAGGGAGGATGTTCATAGTTTAGTAGAGAAAAGGAAGATCTAACCCAAGTGCCTTTGGGGTGAGGGGATGGAGGAAGTGGTACACGTGAGAAACATCCCCTCCAGAACCTATCAAGGCTTAGGATCCAGAGGCATTAGAGAATACAAAAATGGGGTGAAGTGGAGGGAGGGGGTGATGAAAACACTGAGTCCCCAAGTCCCCACCCCTTCTCCATATAGTCAGAGGCCTACTCTTCTCACCTATGCAGGAGATAGAATATTTGCTGCAGAAACTAAACCCCAGACTTGAGGACACCAGCAAAAGAAAAGTTAAGGTGAAGTACATCCCGAAAATGAGAGAATTAAGTGAAAGTCTACATTCTCAAAGATGAGAAGATACAAGTCTCTTTTCTCATAATGTCAACATCCATGTTTACACCATTTCCAAGCAAGAGATTGGGACGTCCACAGAACAGGAGTTTAGATACTGACATTTGGGGCCCCCAACAAAAGACCAGCTGGCCATCTGCTCACCTTGTGGGAAGGCCCAGAAATCTACAGACACCACCCCCAAACACTGGTGTGTGGCAAACATTATAATACTTTACTCTTAGATGAGTAGACACTCAAGGATATCAGGTGTTTGAGGGAAACCAGCAAACAGAGAGGAAAAGGAGTTAGAGGAAACAGGTAACAAGGAGCAGAAGAGAATTTCAGAGGAATTATAATTATCTTCAAAAAGATAAAAGACTATAATGAGAAAAGAATAGCATGCTATGAGAAAAGGAGCAACAGGCAAGAAAATGCTTACAAATTAAAAATATTATTATTCCTGGAAAGAGGGGGAAAATGTGGGAAAGAAGAGGCAAGAAAATAAAAGAATCAATACAGGAAGTCCAATATTCAATTGGAGTTCCATTCAATAGGACACAACAGTAAAAAGAAAACTATTTTTTAGAAAGATTACAAAAATATTGTACTGAAGAAACTGAGCCTCCATGTTGAAAAAGCCTTGCCAAGCCAAATGATGGGGGAAAAGTCCCAAACCAAAGCATATCTTTGAGAAATTGCCAAACCCTAGGGATAGAGAGAGGATTCTAAGAGAGAGGAAATCAAATAGCATAAAGCGTTAGGAATAAGAACTGCATATACTTCTCAGAAACGGCTTCAGAAGTTAGAAAACCATAGAGCAGTCTTTCAACATTCTGAGTGGAAATGTTGCAACCCAGAATTGTAGGGGAGGCTAACAACTGAATGAAGACATTTTCAGTCCTGCAAAGCCTCAAAAGCTAATTCACTCCCCCAGTGTTGAAAAGTTAATACCCTTTCTCACAACGCCACTGACAGATGTGCTCCTGCGAAATGAGGGGGGAAATGAAGAAGGACAGAGATGTGGGTTGCAAGAGCCTGGAGGTCAACCCTGGGAGAGAAAAGCTGGCAGCAGATAGAGAATCCAGACCACAGAGCAGGACCAGGCCACCACAGGGTGTCCCCAGGACGGGAAGGCATCTAAGAAATGGTGTGCCCCTTTGGAGAGCTGTGTAGGATGTGAGAAGACTCAGATGTTCAAAGAAATCTTCACTCCAGGAAATAAAAACATTCACATCAGAAGGGAAACAAGCCCCAGATCCTAGTTGGCTCAGCAGTGTCTATGAATAGAGTGCAGATCAGGAAAGCGCTGTATCTGGATTGCATTGTGAATGTGGGGGAGGGAAGAGAGTACGTGTGAAGATAATTCTCACCCATCACAAGACATCAATGTTTAAGAGCAAACTCTGGCACCTGTATGCTGGGAGTTGGCCCGCCTCTACCACGTACTAGCTCGAAGTCCCTAAGCACATTACGTAGCTTCTCTGTGCCTCTGTTTCTTCTTACCTGGGGATAACAGTGGTTTCTACCTCACACGGCTGTGATGCGAATTAAGTCAGTTAAACAGTTGTAGAGTTCTTAGGAGAGTGTCGGCACATAGGAAGGACTGTATAGGCACTTAACGACTAACCAAGTGCTAATAATATGTACATACTATATAGAAATATGGTAGAAAATAATTACCAAATTAGTAAAAGATTAGATGCCTTTGGGAATCAGGAAAGGGGAAGGATGAGGGACTACTGTTTTTGATCCTAAGTCTCTTACTACGATTTTATTTTTTTTTTAACTATTCAGGCAATACATTAAAGTAAAATAAAATTAACTTAAAACCAACAGCCAACTCCAAATTTTAAAATGAAGGGGCACACACAGCTTTGATATGGACTACTTCATTCCCCCCATCAACAATTTACTAACATTCCTATTTGCTATGCTAGTGAAATTACGTGTATTTCTGAATGTAGCAGAGAACCCAACTTAATTTTTAAAAATAAAACTGTCGGGGCGCCTGGGTGGCTCAGTCGGTTGAGCGCCGACTTCCGTTCAGGTCACGATCACACGGTCTGTGAGTTCGAGCCCCGCATCGGGCCCCTGTGCTGACAGCTCAGAGCCCGGAGCCTGTTTCAATTCTGTGTCTCCCTCTCTCTGACCCTCCCCCATTCATGCTCTGTCTCTCTCTGTCTCAAAAATAAATAAACGTTAAAAAAAAAATTTAAAAATAAAACTGTCAACACAGAAACTTATTCAGTTATTTCTGCAATAAAATCATAATTAATTAAAAAACAAAGTTTTTATTGCTCTAAGAGAAGAGATACTATCTAGTGGTCCTGAGTTTGGGGAAAAAATATACATGAAAAAGGAAGCAGTTTGAACCTACTTTCCCTTCCTCTTGCCCTCTGATAAAGATTTTAATAAATAATGAAATGGGAGACTTAACTAAGTACAAGGGGGAAGACATAAGGGCTTTGGGTCAAGAAAATGCATAGATTTATGTTTCCAGAGGCTTACTGTCTCTTCCAAACTAACCAAAGGACAGCAGGAACCAAAGAATCCTGGTTCTATAATTATATCCCACTGCTCCCCAAATATCTCACACTGAGCCTAGGCATTTCATAAGCATGCTACCAGAGGCCAATAAAAACGGATTCTAGGGTCACCTGGGTGGCTCAGTCAGTTAAGTGTCGGACTCTTGATTTCGGCTCAGGTCATGTTCTCACGGTTCGTGAGTTCAAGCTGACAGCACAGTACCTTCTTGCGATTTTCTCTCTCTGCCCCTCCCCTGCTCCTTCACAGGTTCTCCCTCTCTCTCCTCTCTCCCTCTCAAAAATAAATAAACTTAAAAAAAAAAAAAAAAGTATTCTGTGTAATAAGATACTCTACCTGATTCTCAATCTGGGTTGCCAAATCCTCTCCCAAACCCTAGTTTTCAAGATATACCCTGCCTTATTATCTGTATAAATTTAATCTGTCCTCCAAGCTAATATGAATTAAGGTATTCATAAGACAACTTCTAGAATACTATCATGTAACAATTTGAGTACTTTTAAGTTGCTTCTTTAAATAAATATATATATATGTGTGTATATATATATATTTTAAGGTGTTCTCTTTTGCCTGCCCTCATTTAAGTGGCAGCTGGTGGGTATAGCATCCGCTTCTAAATTCACAGCCCCCCTTTCTCCTCCTACCACTAGACACTCCTCACTGCAATGTAGAATCACAAAACACATTTTGCTCTGGGCCTCTGCCAAACTGTCACTGTATCTGGATAGTGCAATCTCCTCTCTAAAAAGGGAACAAAATAATCTGAACTTTGTCCTGGTGTGCCAGTGTGGGCCACCATGACAGCCAGCTAATCCATCACTGTGGGGACCTTAGGCTGTGCAACTGACCACCCAACTGACTGCCATCAAAGGGGGGTGGCAGTTAATCATTTCCTTAAATGATGTGAGTATGGAAACAGCTGATTGTTGCTCAGCAGACGAACCTTATCCATTCTCCCTGCCCTGAGTAGTGACTGTGGCCATTTCCCCTTCTCCCCAGACCGCAGGGTTTCAAGAGATTCTGACCGAGGTGGAAATTTTAGCGGTGATTGTGGGATGCCTGTGTCATGACCTCGACCACAGGGGAACCAACAATGCCTTCCAAGCTAAGTAAGTGTTCTAATTGTTGTTATTTTAATGCATTTGCCTTTCTGTTCAGAGCCAAAGGTGACGAGTGCTAAAGAGTAAAGCATTAATTTTTGGCATCCGAGGCCAAGGCCATGCAGGCTTGGGTGTGCATGTCATGGGGCTCATCCATCTTTATAATTCCCTATTCTTCTTTTAATTGCAAATTTGCCCTTCATGTCATGCTTGTTGATTTGGTCTGTCTCTGTTGACCTCAGTCAGATAACAAAGCTCAGATTTTAAAAGGCCTGTTTTTTTTTCCTTCCGGAATATTTGCCTTCATGGCATTATAAGCATCTTGGACTTGCTACTCTCAAAATCAGGTTTTGAGACTATTAAAATAAAAGTGGCCTTCGGAAATTTTATGAAGCAGAATATGTTTCTTCTCCCAATAGACTCTCTTGCAGGTTCTTTAATGGTGGGTGTTGTATAAACTGCAGTGAACTAAAGCAACGCAGGAATACGGTCTCTGCTGTTCCCATCCCTCCGTCCACAGAAAGGTGGGAAGCAAACAAAGGAATTGCATCAATCCTGGGAACGTGTGAGCACCTAATGTGCACAGACAGAATAATGTGCCCCTAAGCAAGTTGGACTGGTCAAAATAACCAGCCGTTACCTGGTGGCTCACACTGTGGTCTTATTTGGAAATAAGACCAAAACCCCAATCTCCTGACTTATATTGAAGGTCCAGTTTTAGTGTTCTTTTTACTATCTGTTTGCAAACAAAATGACACGTGGGTTCAGGGGCTGGAGCAAAACGTTTGGGGATGGAGAAGTTAAGAAAGGCTTCAGCAAAGAGGTAAGATTAACTGTCAGATAACTGATTTCCAAGCCCCCGAACAGGTCTGCCTCCATAACGTGAACATCAATAGCCCACTGTGTGTCAACAGCATCACTCCCTTTGTTCCCTAAACATTGACCTATTGGGGCCTTGGACTCCTGGCTCTTTACATATCCTCCCAATCAAATGAATTTTGATTTTATAAACTTCTCTTTGCATCCTGGATCCTATTATAACCCCTCACTTTAACCCTCTTTTCTGAATATCCTACCATTTCTTGACCCTCTTAACCTTCTGTGACATCCACTGTGCAAAAACTCAGCACCAATACAGTCAAACAATTCAGTTTCTTGCTACTCTACCTAGACTTTTACAGGCTTTGGGAGAAAATGTCACAATTGCAAGAGTCTGAGACATGCCAAATATGTATTGTCCCAGCTCAGCTGGAGGCTCTATACTTCCCACAGATCTTTCTGTGTCCCTAGCCAGCTCCATCCCCGCTTGCTTTTAGCAGTTATGTGTACCAAACTGTTTTCCCTTCCTAAACCACCTCCTGTCTACCACTGCCCCCACACCACTCAGCAGATCACCTTGCCTCCTCCTTCACCGAGAAAATTGAGGCCATCAATTGAGCCCTCCCTCAATTTCCTCCCCTGCCATGTAGAAACTTATCTGTCTGGCCCCATCCTTTCACCCTTCCGTCCTATCTCAACCAAAGGGCTGTGCCGTCTCCTGTCTGAGACTAATCCCTCCACCTCAGCTTTGGGGGCTTTCCTTGCCCCCTCCCGTGGGACCCTGCTCCATCAATCTTCCTCCCTCTGCCTTGTGTCTCTTTTCCATTCCTACTAGTGCTCAGCATCCTGTTAATGTGAGCGATTCTCCACCATCTTGAAGAAGCCTGCCTCCAACCCTACTTCTCCCTCCGGCTTCGGTTCTCTTTCTCTCCCTTACTTTCCAGTCAGTCTTCTTGGAGGGTTGTCTGTTGTTGTCTTCACTTCCTCAACCCCCGCCTCCTACATGGCCATCCAGTTCCACCTTCCCAGGGGAGCCCACCAATGGCCCCTGTTCCCAAAGCTGATGGACACTCTTTTTGGCCTTCTTTCTTGACGTTTCTTGCCATGAGCCACATTTTGTCACTCCCTCCTTCCAGGAACTCTGTCTTCCTATTGGAGCCCCACAGCCACCTCAGTCTCAGTCTTTGCCTCTACACCTCTCTCTTTTCCTCTATCCTAGTGAATAGCAGGGCCAGAAATCCACCAGTCACCCAGATTCTCTCCTTAGCACCCCAAAACTGACATATCTGCAGGGCCAGAAATCCACCAGTCACCCAGATTCTCTCCTTAGCACCCCAAAACTGACATATCTGCATTATTGGGTAACTACTGCTTCTTTGCACCCATCCTGGGTTGCTACAGCAAGCAACCCATATTCCCTCCTCCAGTCTCCCCCCCACCCCCTTGGCACTCAAGAATAATCTTTGTGGGGCGCCTGGGTGGCTCAGTCAGTTAAGCGTCCGACTTCAGCTCAGGTCACGATCTCGCAGTCCGTGAGTTCGAGCCCCGCATTGGGCTCTGGGCTGATGGCTCAGAGCCTGGAGCCTACTTCCGATTCTGTGTCTCCCTCTCTCTCTGCCCCTCCCCCATTCATGCTCTGTCTCTCTCTGTCTCAAAAATAAATAAAACGTTAAAAAAAATTTTTTTTTAAAAAGAATAATCTTTGTAATTCACAAAGCTGACTAAGTCACTCTCCTGCTTAAAAAACATTCACTGGCCTCCTGTGACTTTCAGGATATGTTCAAATTACTTGGTTTAGCCCCCCTGAAGGCCCTTTTCAGTTGGGCTCCTGCCCATTTTCCTGGCCCAGCACCCACTCCTCCCACCCCCACCCCCCATCAATGCATCAGTGTCCCAGACACAGGGGCTATTGGTGTCCTCAATGGGGCCATGTTAGTTCACCTCTCTCTGCTCCCAGGTTTGCTGCTTCTCTATCCTAGAATGCCCTTCTTCTCCTTCTTGCCCCAAACTCCTCCGAAAGCATCACCCCCTGGGTTTTATCTCTGAGGTACCATCATAGTCAGTGTATCTTCCTTTAGCCCCCTGTCTCCAGCCCCCTACCATTCTGCCACTTATGCATAAAGAGGAGATAAATGTGTTAGAAATATGTTCATAAAGCCAGACTGAGCACCTTGTGGGTTCTTTTAAGAGTCAAGTGCACAATACTTGTTCTCAGATACCAACATCCCCTTCCAGAGAGAGCCTGTGTATCACACTGAGAAAGGCGGCCCTTTTTGCTAATTGACCTCTCAGGTCTTTGGACCAAGAATACACACCTGATTAAAACCCAGCTAATCATATTTCATATACCAGGAATTCAGAGTTGGATTACCATGATACTGACTCAGTTATCTGTTGAGATCCAAGCTGTGGATCACAGAGACTTGGGAGCTGTAGGCTGCCATTTTGGGAAAGCCGTGATGACAGAAATAGATAAGAGAAACAAGAAAGTGAGTCTGCAGAGAGAAGAGAAGAAGAAAGTAAATATTCATAGAGAAACAGAAAAAAAGATTATACAACCTTGGAGACAGAAAAAGCAGACTTGATCCCTGGCTTTCCACATCTCTACTCCATTGCCAGGAGACCCAGCCACACTTGTGATAACTGGGTTCCCTCAAAGTTTCTTTTATCATTTAATCAACCTCTTTAATGAAGCTGCTTCTAATTGATTTCTGTTTTTTTGCAACTGACAGTGCCTGAGACAATGAGAAGTACTACAATGTACTTGTTGTATCCTACCTCCAGTGCTCACCAACATACTTGTAGGGTAGATATCTTTGTCTCCATTTAACCAGGAGGGCCTGAGCCTCAGGGAAGTAACTTGCCCAGATTCATGCATCCAGAATGTGGCACAACAGTGTTTGGACCCAGACTATCTGATTCCAAAAGCCATTGCTTAACCACCGCATCATATTCCCTTTCATGACTTTGTATTATTTATTTGGGGCCTTTAAGCTTCAAGGTTATTAGCTGACTTGCCATATATGTGAGCTCTGGAAAACTACAATATATTTTGACATCCAGCAAATCAAGACACAGAGCCATAAAAAATCCTAGGAATGAACTAGACCTTGGTCATCATATTTTTCAACACCTTAACTTTACAAAAATGGAAACTGAGGGGTCCCTGTAGAGGCCACTTTTAGGCAAACAAGCTTGAGCAATGGAATGTAGGAAGTGCCCATAGTGACCACCCGGCTGAATGCAAACCATCCCATCAGGTGATCGACCCACCTGCAAATATCCTAACTGACCAATGGGCTACTTACAACCAGGCACAGTTGCCAAAAAAGGGAGAATTCCATACTTTACCATACTTCCTCATCTTCCCCCTTTAAAAACAGCCCCCACCCACTGCCTCCTTGCAGACAGCCTCTCCCTCTGCTGTCCTGCCCACTGCTCCCTTGCAGTGTATCCAATAAACTTCTATCCTTTCTTCAGCCTCAGGTGAATTCTTTCACCACCAGCGCCGTTGGCTTCCACCATATCATCCCCCCACATCTGAGGGCCCCATCTGATCAGATAGACACCCCATGTAAACACCACAGTTCCCAAGTCTCAAGTGACTGGTGTAAGATTAAACAACTTTCAACATATGAGATAAGGGTTAAGTTGCTGATTGCTGATATTAGAATTCAAAGTTCGGGGGTTTTGGGTTTTTGGTTTTTCTTTTTTGCATCCTTATACCACATGATCAAAATCTACTCTTCCAAGACAGTCTGACATGTTTCCGCGAGATGATTAATCCCGTACACAACTTAACCAGCTCACGGGATGTCTATCAGCCCTGCTTCTACCTAAGAGAGTTCCTTTTGAACTTAGGATACCAAACATCACCACCACCCACCCTCTTGTTAAAATGTCCTTCAACAACGAATACTGAAAGAGACCTTTTAAATCATGGTGAAGGGATTACCTTTTTATTGATTAGAATAACACTTATTCAGTAAGCGTGCCATTGTTTAGAAAAGCCATAGGAAGAAATCTAGTCCTTATTTCCTTTGTTATTCCACAATCATTGAGTGCTTTTTTTGTGCAAGGCTCTGTGCTAGGCATTGTGGGAGAAATAAAGAAGTATAACAAACAGTCCCTTCCCTAAAAGTAGTCACAGTATAATTCCAACCTTTCAAGTGATTTGGAAATAGATTTAAATGCACCAGTTATTACGTGGCAAAGCATACAGTACCTTTTATTCATATATAAGGCTATAAAGAAACAAGAGACATTTAGCAAGGGACAAATTACTATATAAAATGCAAAATGCCTCTATAATAAAAAGTTGTGACTTTAGTTATAGCACAATATGATTTATTCTCTTAGCCTTTCTGATGAGTGAACCTTTGCATTTTCATATTTTATTCTTAATTTTTAAGTATTGGAGCACGTGCAATGAATGATCAATAGGTAGAGAGGGCCACCATACCACCACGCTTAGCAATTGCTCTGTGAACACCTCTCTCCCGTTTTCTCCGGGGACAGCATTTCCCACTCATCCCCCCCCATCTCCATTACAGCTGCCCCCGATGATTAAATATCAGTACCAAGCAGCTTTGTAGTATATTCTCCTAGGAGACTTCTTCTATTCATTTCTAGCATAATCTCTTATACTCATTTATTGGGAATGAAAACCCATCTTGTCGCTTTCGGCCAGGTCCCAGAAGTGAAATCCTGGGGCACATTAATCTGCCATGACAGCCTAATCCCATTCCTCACCACCTCCCAGCAATTCTCAATTTCCTAATTACCTTTCATAGTTTTCCTTTTAAAACTTTCCCATAAGCCATATCTGGAGAACTTATGCACGTTTTTGCACATTTATTTCTTGGTGCCTGAGCAAAGTGCCTGTACAGAAAGAATTTTCACTTTGACTTTTCTTTTTAATAAGTCTCTTCTCGGTGTGTCACCTGTCCAAAAATGAAAGTCTTCAGTATGTCAGGATGACCTAATCAACAATGAGCTTCATAAACAATCACATGTATTAATATTCCTGTGCTCATGAAATTCAGATATATAATATGGATATCCACAATTTGGAGATATAGATGTATTGACAATATATATATTTGTATGTATATATACAAATTGTATATATATATATATATATATATATATATACATACATATATATATGTGTGTATATATATGTATATATATACATATATATATGGCATATATATATATGTGTGTGTGTATATATATATATATGTGTATATATATATATATATATATATATATATGGTAACATACTTATTACTGCCAACCTTCAAGTTTGAACTATAATCTCTAGCCATACTACTGTAAGCTTATTAGCCAAGCAGCTAATATTTTTTTAATTTATTATTTATTTTTGAGAGAGAATGGAGGAGGGGCAGAAAAAAGGAGGGGGGACAGAGGATCCCAAAGTGGCTCTTGCGCTGACAGCAGTGAACCTGATGCAGGATTCAAACTCACTAACCATGAGTTCATGACCAGAGCCCAAGTCAGATGCCTAACTGACTGAGCCACCCAGGCGCCCCACCAAGTAGCTAATATTTTTTTAAGCACCTATTCCATGCCAGGCAATCAGCTATGATATGCACATAAAACATCCTGGAATTTCAAAATCCAAAACAAAGGCACCCAGGGTGCATTTTGAAAAATGTATTTTCATAAAAAGGAACTCTGATAGAAAATAGTTAACTAAAATTAAATATTAATTAATCACTGGTTACTAAGATTAGCCTAACAATTTTGCACTTATTAAATGGCATAGATGAAGGTAAGATTTAAAGAAACAACACATACCTGATTAAAATGTAGTTACCACCCTCCCCCTTAGCAACTCTATTCATGATGATACCTATGGAACCTAACCCTGTGTTTCTCCAGCATGTGGTCAGCTCTGAGTCTCTCCAAGATTATGGGCCCCTGGGCCCCTGATCTGGCTGTGATCTTGGGCTGCTTCACAGTGGAGATGGAGGGCAGCTTAGGACCAAAATCCTTCACGTTGCACGTATATGCAGTTCTTGGCTCCTCTCATTAGCAGTGCAGACTGTGAGCTGTCAGTCTCCGGCATTTCCAAGAAAAGGCCAAATTGCCCTTTTGATGTCCAAACTCCCTGGAATGAGCAGGAAAGAACACAGGGACTCTGATTGCCGTGATTGCCCTTTAAACCATAGGATTCTCTGGATCTCTCTTGACTCTTAAGATGCTCTAAATCCTAATCCTTCCACAAGAGCTGGAAATGAACACACTTGAACATGTCCAATGAACACTTTGCTGAACTGATATTATTGAGAATTAACTGGTTCTGCATAAGCAGGATTTACAGATAATTCAAAGTAACTTTTTCAAGTATTTAAAATGGAAATTGATATGGCTTTTAATTGATTTAATAGACTGCAGTCTACTACATGTCATGTATTATGATAAGCACTTCCAAGTATTTTATTACATTTTCATAAATAACAGGAGGTAGGTAGCATTTTCACAATTTCAGAGACCAAGAAACTGAGCCTTAAAGCACCCAAGTAACTGTCCAAAGCTTTTTCCAAGAGCTAGGGTCTGATTCCAAATCCAGGGAACTTTCCAGAGTTCTACTCTGAGATACAGTGGGACTGTGAGCTGGGAAATCATAGGAGAAGCTTGTCAGCCTTACCTGTAAAGTGGTTCAATGGACTCTGCATAATATGCCCAAGGGCTTTTCCCCTGGAAAGGCAAATACATTGGGTATAGGACGGTTAGTTGTTGTGAACACTCGGAAGCTACATACAGTTTAGTTCATGAAGTGCACCCTGATCCCCTAAGCTACAAATTCTGTCTTTTGTCCTTGGAACATCTGAAGCACTTCGATTGGACATGGAACGCTTTCTATGGTATTTGTGTTATGTGCATTATTTATCTTATGACCACATCTCATCTGAATTTCTTAGCCACATGGCCTGTGTCTTATCTATTTTATCATCCACAGGATCTAGCCTAACACATAGAAGGTTTTTGAAAAGTTTACTTCGTGGATGAGTGAAGTGCCCGGTTTCCTAAGAATATATATGCTCGTGTTCCTTTGCCAAAGCAGGAAAAGCAGTCTGATCCAAAGAAATGGCATGGGAGAATTGTTGGCGGGTGGAGGGCCCTAGTCACTCACGCTTCTCTCCTCTTTCAGGAGCGGCTCTGCCCTGGCCCAACTGTATGGAACTTCTGCTACCCTGGAGCATCACCATTTTAACCATGCTGTGATGATCCTTCAAAGTGAGGTATAGGCCTAATACTCTGCTCCCCTTGTCAGAAAACCAATACAACAATGTTTGCTACTTCTTTCTTTGTAGTGCTACACATAGATACAGAGAAAAGAGACAAGTTTTTTTAGGCCAAACTATTGCTTTTCTTGGTGGCTTTTTAAAATCCTTTCAGATGCCTGACCAAGAACCTTATTCAGTTCTTCCCGAGCTGATTTATTTGGGTTTCATGATTGGTAAGGAGACTTTTCAGATTCACTTAGCAGAAAAGACGGCTTATAGCTTGTCACCAGAGCATGGGCTTATTTTCTTTAAGGAGCACAGAAGCCACTGGCAAAGTGACTTGACCCAAGTAGTGAGTGGCCCACATTCCCATTTTGCAAAAGTCGAAGCCATTTTACAAGATGGTAGAAATAGAAACAGGGTGAGAAAATTACACTTTATTAGCACAATTGAGAAAGCTATGAAAGATAAAAAGAGCCCAAAATTGCTGGTCAGAGCAGTCTGAAAGTGAGAATTGCAGCTAAACTTGAGACCCAAGGCTAAAGCCATATGCCTTATTTTGCTTCATGTCGCAATGCAGGAGTTAGACATAGTTGGACTTGTGTACTTTTAGCTCTCCACAGAGAAAAAGAAAAACCACTAACTGACTCCGGCTGAGGCATCTGAGTTTTAAATTGCCAGGAAAGGATCTGTTTAATTTTCTGCAGGCGTACAGACTTTTTTTTTTTTTGAGGCCAAGAAGGGATCATCTGTTCCCCATTATTTGTCAGTTCTCTAGCTGTGCCATTAATTATTATTATTATCATCATTAAGGCCCTGCTTCGCTGAAATAGCATCATTAAATATGGAGGGTTTTTTTCCCTCCAGCCTATCTTGAGAAAGCATGTCTTTTGCAATATCACAAAAGCCTTCTTCGACCCCATAAAGGAGAGTCAGCACTCCGGAACCCGAATGCAACTGGGGAAGGGCAAACCCGCTGAGGGAGATGTATTTTCAGTTGGGAATGAAACATCAAGGGTTAGCCTCTCAGTAACTCTGACAGAAACCAGCATCCCAGCCTCTGCAGCTCTGGAATTTTCCTATGGAAGCCATGTTTGAGCTGAGCGCTATGGAAGAGGGAGGGAGGGTTAGGAGGAGCTTGGAGCTTGGGTGCAGACTGTCTTTTCTGTACTGGCAATATGATGAGTTTACACCTCAGACCCCAGAAACTCCCACCTTTCTAATAACAGGGATTATGAACAGGATGTTAGGGTTTTCTTGGAAGGTAATTTGTTTGTCTCCTTGGGAAAAACAAACCCCACTAACTCAGAATTTGTCTTCATACAAATAAAACACATTGGCTGGCCTTCACTCCGGGGTTCTCTGTAAGGAACACAGAATAATGACAATGGAAATTCATCCTGAGCAACTGTTGTGTGGGTTCTGGTCTGGCTATTATCCCACACACACCCCTGCCCTGCGCATCAGAAAGGCAAAAATGCACCCTGCTTTTCAAATGAGACAGAGGCCTGAGGCAAGCTACTCCAGACCTTTCTCCCTCCACACTTGGTTTTCTTTTCATCCGTACCACTCCTCCATAAATGTAAATGACAGTAGAAGCAGTATTTCAGGGGCACAAATCTGTTTCAGGGACCAAACCCTTGAGGCACTGTAGAAGGCCAATTTGCATGTAAACAATACACTGACTGCAAATTAACTGTTTTGGTTTATCAAAGCCTATCTGGCTAGCTTTATCACTCTGTTAGCTGTAAATTGTGTCAGTTACTATATGTTCTTTAAAATTGTTAAAACGCACTCTCTCACAAAAAGATCAAGATCCTCAAATTCAGACCAGCTTTCTCTGAACTCCACATACTTTTGACTGTAACTTACTCATAAAGCTATTTTCTTTCACTGGGAGATGCTAGCCATTGTCTGGATCCAGGTGATGACTTTTCCACAGCTTCCAACCACTTTCTTCCAGGCCACAGAGCACCAACCTATGATTGATCCATGGGGGAAGGCTCAGGCGAAGAAACCTGGGCAGAATTATGGCTTGGTCTACCTTTACTTACTTGTCTTCTTCTTAATGGCTGAATTAAGGGTCTGGAAGAGTTCATTTGAAAATTATTATTAATATTGGACCTGGTCCCAGGTGGAACCAATATACTCTAGTCTTAAAGGAGTGGAGGGTTCACCCAATGAGATAAATTAACTCAGGGAAGGAGATTATCATCTGGTAGCTGGTAAGAAGTAATTTGCTAATTGATATTCTGGTTCCCTGAAAGAATTAATTTACCTCTTAGCGGAGAATAGTTTATTCTCAGGCAGTCATCTGCCCCTTCCTTCCATACCATCTTCTGGCTCTCAGCACCCACTTTAAAACCCCTCCGGTTCCCAGGCCACATGTTTTTGAGTTCATAACTCATGCTAAGAAGACTTGATAAATGAAAAGCCCCTGACTTTCAAAGCAAGTTAAGTGAATTGTTGGTCACTTTACAGGATTGTTTCACTTTACTAAAAATATCGCAGAACTGTCTAATGTAGCTAAAACAAATTTTGATGAAAAGAAGTGTGCTTTCCAAAGGTATGGAGATAACAGGTACAAATTTTCCTAGGTAAAAGTCATCTTAGCAGTCCCAAGAACTATGCCAATAACACCATCTTATACATTCTAGCGACTCAGTAATTACGTACTGAATTTAATCTACCACACACTTCATTAAGATGTATCTTCACAATTTAAGTTGTGCCGAGTTTCTCAAACTCGGCAGTGTTGACACGCTGGGCCGGTATACCTTCATTGTGGGGGCTATCCTATGCATTGTCAGAGATTCAGCGGCATCCCACCCACCAGATCCTGATAGCATGCCCAACCAGAGTGATGATAAAAAAGTCTCTAAATATTGCCAAAATCACTCTCAGTTAAAAACCACTGGTCTAAGGTTTCTTTCTCCTCCTTGAAGTAATTTGTTGTCATAGCAAGTGCTTCCAAAATGCCAACTTAAGTCTTTATTAGTGAAACTAGTATTCATTTTAGGGTCAGAAAGATTCTCAAATATTTTGTCAATTTCTACGCTCAACAATTCCACAGGAAATGGCAGCCAAATGGAGTTATTGGCACAAACATATCCATAGTAACACAAGTTTAAACATTTTCAGAGTCTTCTATTTAGGATTAATAAAGAATAATAAAGTGCCTCTTGGTGGTTGTCCTCAAAAATGGTTGCACTTTCTGGCTTTGCTGTTTTCCAGAGGGTCTGTTTGTATTTGCACAAAATTTCATTAATTTTTTAAAAAAATGTTTTTATCATGTTCCCATACTTTTTTTTTTTTTTTAAATATAGGAGACATGTAATTGACAACCTCAGATTTAATGTTGTCTTTTGTGACTTTTTACTTTCTCATTACAGGGTCACAACATCTTTGCTAATTTGTCCTCCAAGGAATATAGTGACCTTATGCAGCTTTTGAAGCAGTCAATATTAGCAACAGACCTCACGCTGTACTTTGAGTAGGTATTGGCATTTGATCTATTTGACAAATGGATATCTAAAATATCATCTTGTAATTAATTTTCAAGTCCATATTGGGGGTCGCCTGTTATTCTACCACTGGTATCAATGTGTAAATGAGCTAAACTTTTTGTTGTTTTCCCTTATCTAAATGAACTTCATTAAGGTGGTATCTGTAAGACAAGAAAATCAGGGCTACCATCACGTGATTTATAGCTTTCTTCTGTTTAATGAACTTTGTCTGAAACTTTTGACTCTGAAACTAGGTGATGGCCATTTTTATTTTAGACACTTGCTAAGATTGCTATTTTTGGTTATTTTATTTCTGGTGAAATCCAAAATGGTTTTGATGATGCTAATGAAAGATTTGTTGCTGAAAGGTTGACTTGAAATCCAAGTCTTCATTTCTTGCCTCTACTCTATCTCTCTTTATCAGAAGAGCTGTCCTCCTTTTTCCCAAAGTTCAAGCCTCCATCTGAGCTAGAAATTCCATCCCTCTTATTTCCCCTGATACCTGCTCCACCAGAGCAAAACCACCTCTTTTGGCAGCCTGAAAGTCTTTTCCTTCACCAATATGCATAGTTTCCTCTTAAAGACCAGTTTCCCTTCCTTAAAAAATTCTCCCACTTGATCTGATGGAGATCTTTAATTGCTTTTCAACTTACCTTTCTTTTACTGCCTACCTTTCAAAATAAATGGAACACAAAAAAATAAAAAATAAAAAATAAAATAAATAAATGGAACACATTTTCCTAACACCTGCTTATGCTTTGAAGACCAATGTGCACCTTCATATTCTACAAAAATTGTTCTTTCACAGGTCACCAGAAACTTCCTTGTCCTCAAATTCAGTGTCCTCCTTTACCCATTTCTGATATTGTCTAGCTTCTTTGAGACCTCTGAAGATTTACAGTCTTCTTATTGTCAATTTCTACCCTCTTCTCTTCCCCAACATCCAGCTGCTTTTCTCCCTCTTTTTCTGGATTCTTTGTAGGTTTCTTTTCTCCTTGTTCCTACATATGAGTTCTTGAACCCATATTCTTTCTCAAATCAGATTTATTCCCTTAGCCTCAACTCCATATAACCTGTATAGGTATGTAGAAGGCCCTGGAATTCTTCAGTCTAACCATCACATTCTAATCACATATCTCCAACTTCCATCTCAAAAACCTTCAGTGATTTCATTGCTTTCAAAGCAACCTGGAAACTTAGTTCAAGTTTCAAGGCCCTCCATAATCTGCCCCTAACCTTTTTTCCTTCTTATCTTCCACTTCTCTCCTACATGATTTGTCTTCTCCAACCAGACTGGTCTACATATTACACTTTGAATACATCTCACACAGTGCCCTGATGCCCGAATCATACTGTTTCTGCATGAAATCCTGTCCCTGCCCTTCCTCATCAGCTGAATTTTCCTTTAAGGTCCATTTCCTCCATCACCTTTTCTAGGAAGCTTGTTTCACTCCCTTTGAAATCTTAACTGCCCTTTGTTATTGTGTCAGTTAGAATTAGAATCAATTGTAAGGGACACAAAACCCAAAACAATAGTGGACTACATCTCTGTCACGTAGAAGAAATCTGGAGATCCACAATCTGGAGCTGGTAGAGTAGCTATATGAAGTCATCAGGGACTCAGTGCTCTTTTTATCTTTCCGAGCTGCCACCTTCAGCACATGGTTTTGACCTTAGTCCAAGATAGCTGCTTAAGCTCCAACCAGAATGTCCACATTTCAACAAGCAGAAAGAAAGAAGGGACAAGGAAGAAAGGGGCCAAAAGGTGATGCAAGCTATCTTTTAGGAGAGTTTTTTGGAAACTCCACATAATTCTTGCACTTACATTTCAATGGTCAGAATTTAGTCATTTGGCCAAACCTAGGTTGAAGGAAGGTTGGGAAAGGAAGTCTTTATTTTGGGTAGCTGTGTGCCCTGCTGAAAAGTAGGGGCTCTATTGTTAATAAAGGAAGGAGGGATATTGGAGTAGACAACTAACAATCTGTGCCCTAGGTATTTATTGTTGGATTCTGCTGAATGAGTTAGTGCATGGTATTGTGGAAAGAGTAAAGGCTTTGGAAGTATACTGGTCTGGATTTAAATCACATTCTGGCATTCTGCTTAAACCTGGTAGACTGAGCCCAAGTGTCTGTGTCCTTTCCCTCCTGAAACTCCACTGAAATGACACCAAATAAATTTAAAGAAAAATAAAAGCATAAATCTGCAAGAGAGAGGGCATGCAACAACTGAAAAGAGATGTCAATACATAAGTGGAAAACGGAAGACTGACCAACAAATGGTAACTGATTTAGCAGAGCAGAAGTGAAAAGTAGGGCCCACAGAGGAAAACATCTCTGAGAAGCAAGATAGTTTGCCCTGTAAGACCTTAGTTAGGAGCCCAGGGACAAAAAAAAAAAAAAAAAAAAAAAAAAAAAATGCCATGAAAAGGGGATATGACTCTCAAAGCTTAAGACAAGAAGATTGATAGAAAGTCAGTTTATGTAACACTCAGAGCCCACAAAGTCCTTCCCCAACATAGTCAGTTAGCTTTTTTTCCTCTACCCCTGGAGATAGTCAGAGGTTTATTCCCTAGAGAAATAAAAGACCAAACTCTGGACTGAGGGAAATACAAGGTAGAAATGAGATACAGAGCCAGAACAGGGGATAAAAAGAAATGGAACAAGTCTCTGGATTGAAAACCCATAGCCCAGTCACCCAGAAGCTAGGAGTTCATAAGCCGTAAATCCAGGGTTGTCAGATTTAGCAAATAGAAATACAAGAATCCTAGTTAAATTTGAATTTCATATAAACAAGGAACAATTTTTAGTATAGCTATGTCCCATGTAATGTGTGTGAGGACACATACATACAACTGCTGCTCAGCCTTTTAATGCCTGACCATTACATACAAAGAGATACCAAGGCTCACAGAACACTTTGTGAAAGACTCCCATATGAAATACAGAAGCCAAAGCAAATGGGAAAAAATGAAATTCAGAGAAAGCAGGGAGAGAAAGAAAACAAAACCCCAAAGCGATTATTAATATCTTTAGACAGCTAATGTATTGCATCCATGAAACAAGAACAGGATGCTTTAAAAAATAATAGGAACAACCACAGAAGAAAAAGCTCTTGATATTAAAAATAGGATAGCCAAAATAAATAAAATTAAGGCATTGGGGAATACAGTCAAAGGACAAACAGGCAGCAATATGGAAAATATTGTTTTGTTTCATTATGTGCTTTTTAGGATTGTTTGATTTGTTAACTATGTGCATGGAATACCTTGATAAATATAAATTTTAATTAATTTTAATATATAGTTTCAAAACAAAAATCCCAGCTCTGCCACTACCTGGCTGTGTGTTATCAGACAAATTATTCACCTCTCCAAGCCTCTTTTCTTCATACGTAAAATAGAGATAACAATACCTATGTTATCTGTCTTATAAACGTCTTACATCTCATAAATGCCTTGTATGTCTTATAAATGGTGGTATCCAATCTCATTGCTTTATAGCCCATTTATTTTGCATGTTTTGTGACCCTCATGATTGACTTAACTATGCTGATCTCTTTCTGAAATGATGCTCCTTGATTTAGGATTTATGGAGGCCTATACCCCTTTAATGTTTTTATTTCCTGTCTCTGGCACTTCAGGATTTTGTGTTATTTTTCTCAAAGTAGAAACATTTTCCCAAGCCAAGTTTCCAAGTAACTTCTAAGGGGGAAAAAAATCTCACAGTTGGAGTCCATTTATCAAGGCCTGTTAGGGACGTGTCGAATCACTGAGTGACCGCTGGGATGCGGCCAAGTAAGTTGGTTGCAACTCCTTTTCTCATTACTCTGTTCTTATCTTAACGCTGCAGCCCCTGCTGTTTGCTGACTCCCAAAGAAGTCGGCTTGTTCTCTTTTTGTCAGCATTATTGTCTTCTGAGGTTCCGAATAGCTGCTCATTCCCTAATCTAGACCTTCAGGAGGCTGATTCACTTGCCTGTTTAAAGTTGCATTAAAGCGTTGCCATATTTTTAGCCAAAACAATCCCTAGGGTTAATGAGGAGAACAGCAGTCACTATAGACTGTCACCCAGATGCATTTATTTCACAGATATACAATGGTGGGACTGGAAGGGATGTTAGAAATGATGTAATCCAATTCATCTCCTTTATTTTGTAGATCAGGTACTGAGCTCTAAAAGGTTAAATAGTGTAGCTTGGGTCACATAACTAATTAATGGCTAAACTGAAAACCACTCCTCTTTCAGGGCTTTTTCCACAATCACTGTATTCCTCCTCTAATGGAAGAATCAAGAAATAGTCATCATTCGAGTTGGAGATACATTTTATGGAATATTGACCTTCCCGGGTGTATGTCAATCAGTTTAATTTGCAAACCAGCATGGGTTCCCTGTGCCCTCTCCCAAAGCAGAGCTAGAGTCAAGGGCTTGCGTGCAGGTAGCATAGTTTTGGAAGTGGCGTCAGGAATAGGAGCAGGGCTCTGGGACAGTGACTCGGGAGGTAGGAAAGCTATTGCCAGGACGCATTTCCTTGTTGGTAGTTACAGTGGTCACCTGGAATTGATCCTGCAGGGACTGTCTGAAAAGTCTCAGATGCTGCACCTCAAAATTATCCACCCACCTCCATTCTTATCAGCAAAGGTTATTCCATGGGTGTTAACTCCTAGGACTTGGGACTTTCAGGATGTGCACGCCTGAGAGCTGGGGATTCTCCAGCAGTCCTCATCCCATACGTGGAGTGAGCAGCACCCCGGCAGAAAGTAAGCAATGCACCAGGGAGCCTGGGCAGGAACTTGGTGCAGCAATGGCTAGAGAAATGTGGGACAAGAGGGTGTGGGGTGGCCTGGCACAACTTCTCTCCAAGATTCTGGGGCATCACTGGTTCTTCTGCCATAGCTACTCAAATTGAAAGTCATGATACTATTGAGGTCAATCAAAAGAGACTCACTGCCTTCCTCCCCTAGGAAAGGGAAAGCACTCTGGAAAGAGCCAGTGCAGGCAGGGAGATGCTCTTCTGGACCTTTCGAAGAGAAGTTTATGATCCATTCCTACAGGCGAGATCTCCTGCCATGTGCCAAAAAGAGGAAAAAAAGATTCCTAGAAATGTGGAACCCCTTTAAAAATGACCACAAAAATTTGTAAATTTAATTTCTAATGGTTTTAGGTATTCTTGGGATTCCATACTATAAGTGACAGATAAAAGCAGAATTCACAGATTTAAAAAACAAAAATAAAACAAACGAAAAAACCTTAGTGTGAATTTCTAGGCTTCACAACCCAAGCCTGGGGGTTAATTGTTCAGTCTGATTTTCCAACTCATTGAAACATTTTCCAGTTTCTGCTGAGTGATTTTCAGAAATTGATTTCTATGCCTATTTCTGAGTCCCTCCAGTAAATAAGGCTTTGATAATTAAATAGTAATTTCAGCATCTCAAGCAGGACCTAGACGTACCCTATCAGTAACCAGCCATGCGACTTTGAGGGAGTCACTTAATCTCTCTTTGCCTTGGTTTCTTGTCAGCAACATGGGGACAGGCATATCACCCATATCAAACCCCTAAGGTCCTTGTGGTGGTCAAAGGAGATTACCTATTTGAAAGATAATTTTGTAATTTAAATAATTAAGATTTCAATAATCTAAATAATGTAAATTTAAATAATTGAAATTTGATAACTTTGATGACTTAAAGTAACTGATAAAAGAATCACTCAGCCAGAACACTTAATAAAAGTTTTACCATAAAAGATGATGCTTTGGGGCAGGGGAGGGGAGCAGAGGAAGAGGTCCAAAATTATAAGTGTTGAAACTTCAAAGAGAAGTCACAAATGCCCTTTCCTTTTGTCTGCATGTAAGTCACAAGTGATGATTATTAATAAAAACAATGACTAATGTTTCCTGAGTGCTTCCTTAGGAGCTTTATGTACACATTATCCCATTTAATACTTAGAGTAGTCCTATTAGAATAGGCACTATTGTTGACCTCCTAATACACAGGAGGAAACTGATGTTTGGGGAGATTCAGTAAATTCCTCACAATGCCAAATGGAAATCTGAGATCTGAACCAAGAAGTTGGACTCCAAACTGTTTGTAAGTACTGTGGCATTCTCTCTGCGGTTATAGAACCATTGGAACTGAGGCCAGTCCTGGGAACACGCAGACATTAGGGGCAGCAGTATCTTGAGTACGCCCGTGCCTGAGGCAGGTTACAAGCACACCAGGAAGTGGAGTAGAGGCTTCAGGTTAGAGCTGCACAGGAGCCTGTCTGGTGGGGCTGAGACTTCATTGAGAGGCTCCTTGTTTGCACCTGAGCTAAGCTGGGGCATCAGGAGTTGGCAACTCTTTCTTTAGCTTTAATATGGTTATGGAGGGCGTTGCTGTTGGGCGGCAATAGCAGTGTGGCAGCTGTGCCCAAAAGGCTCTGATCACATAACACTCTTATCTGTCATCCAGCAGGGCCTGCTCCGTGCCCAGCACCTTCGCAGCCTTATAGTATCTCCCTGTATCGCTGCGAGAATGGGAGCCTCGTGAATGCAGACATCTCACTCTTAGAGCCCCCAAACCTGACACACTGCCTGATATAACAATGTCTCAAAATATGAACTTTTTGATACTGAATTCTCGTATCAACCTCCTAAGTGGATATTATTATCTGCATCTTATAGATAAGGGTGCGTGGGCTTAGAGAGGGTAAGTAATTTGCCCAAAGTCATCAAGTTGTCTGCGCTCATATCTCCGTGCCACATTGACTCAACCACTATTTAAACCAAGAATTATCCAACAATTCAGATTTTATAAATCCATTTGGATGCTCAGTGCTTTTCCAGTTGGCTCTCTAAATTAATCAGACTGATCTTCAAATTGAAAAATCTCCCCATCCCTTTGTGCTCTACAAGCATTCATCAGCAATTATGGAAAATGCCCAATCTAATGGTATCTCTGTCTTTGTCTTTCCAGAGGGAGGCAATAAGTAACATTTTTCAAAAGCATCTGATAATGACAGCAAAATGTACTAAATTATCTTAGATTGTTAGAGGAGTTCTAGTTTGACCATCCTTTAAAAATTAGATTAATATCTACAACAATTCATTTTTTAAATACAATAGGAACTGAACAAATGTTTCTGCTACTATGCGGACAGGAATATTCACTCATTCATCATTCAACACATGTTTACTAAGAGCCCACTAAGTTTGGTGTTTTCAACTTCCACAGTTGCCTGCACTCAACTTAGCCACCATGTTGGAAAGAAAAAAGGTAAATGAACGCACAGTAAGGTGTAATGACTTATAAGTCTTAACCTATTCTTACACTTGAACAGAGCCTAGTGAACTGACCCACTGAAATTATTCTACTGTTAGAACAGGCACCACAGCAGGTTGATGAAAGAAATATTTTGGCATCTCTTGATGCATTTTGAAGCACTTTTACATAGGTTCATCCCCATGTCCCCATCCACAGATATTGCAACTAAATAAAACATGAGAAATCCATCTACTAGCACGTATTGTTGCCTTCTTTATGTACTTCTCCAGGCACTGTTCTGGTTTCTGGGGATGCACCTCAGAATTCTTACCCCAGGGGCTCTGTGCCCATAGGAAAGAGAGAAAAACAGTAATGCCGCAGCGTGAGGAGTGCTATAGCCAAAGAAATACAAGAGCAACTAGGGCGGGTGCCATCCAGCAACACCTAAACCACCTCGTGGCCTGGCAATTCTGCTTGGACTCAACCGACTGTTAGGACCTATGTTATCTCATCTTCTACACTTCTCAACATTCAGTCATTCTAGTCTATTTCCTGCATTTTGCCAGTTTTATTCATGGCAACAGAAGCACAGCATCAGACAAACAATTTCACTCAGGTTCTTAGCTGGCCTGTGTGTTATCAGTGCTAGTCTAAAGCCGGGAGACAATGCAGCTTCAAAATTGAATATATGACTTTTGTCCATCAGTCATAATTACTAGAGTTGACATCTGAATATTAATTTTCTATTCCTCTCTGGTGCTTTAACACCCAAATTCCAGAAATCTCTCCAGAGTCTACATTTAGCAATCAACTGTAGACATATGATTTGCCTGTTGAGTGAATATTAAGAACACTGAAGGAGGGGTGCCTGGGTGGCTCAGTCAGTTCAGCGACCAACATCAGCTCAGGTCATGATCTCCCGGTTCACGATTTCGAGCCCCACATTGGGCTCTGTGCTGAGAGCTCAGAGCCTGGAGCCTGTTTCAGATTCTGTGTCTCTGTCTGTCTCTGTCCTTTCCTTGCTCATGCTCTGTGTCTCAAAAATAAATAAACATTTTAAAAAGTTTTTAAAGAACACTGAAGGAACAAATCTCTTCCCCCCTTCACCCCCCCCCACCCACCAGGCCCCCACACTCTTGCCACCCCTGCCTGTTAATTCAGGGGCTGGAATTACAGAAGATCACAATGACGATTTGCCATTTTGGGAGTAAAACCTTCCTAACTTTCATGCACTTTTAGTAGATTCAGAACAGTGAGATGAATAGATAGATGAAGAATATGTGTACATATATACATGTACAGATATATAAACTTACCCCAAAGTTATTTGATTAACATATACACAGAAATGGTGATTTCTCACTTTATAAATAAAAGGTGTCTTGCAGATAAATTACAAACCGGAAAGATTTTCAGTGTAGTGATGGGTGACCGGTAACCGATCTTTAGAATTATTTTTGAGGGTAATTTTAGCAGTTCTGTTCAAATGATGCTTTTTTAAAGACCGCTATTTTTCTAAGTGGAGCATATGTCAGGAGAGCAGGATAAAAGCCTAATAAAAACATATCTGATTATAAATGAGATTTTCCAGTAAGTTGCTTTTCACTAGCTGAGGTATTTGCCATTGTCCTTGAAAACCAAGGTTCCCAATGATCTGCTTGAGAAGTTAATGATATCGCTCCTCATGACAGAAGAGTCTGGATCCAGGGAGTATTATATAACTTTGTAGATTTTCAAATGTTCGTTTTAGGAGTCCTATGTTTTTAAAAGTGCTCATATTTCTAATAGTTTCACGTATGCTCATGCTGCTGAGTCTGTATAATCTATATACTCACACACATATAGATGCTGAAAGGAGCAGCTGTGTGGGCAAATTCATTTCTCAAAAGCACAGTCAGTGGATTTCACATTGTTGCTTTGTAATGTTCATCGCTAAGGAGAAGGTCAGAAATACACCCCACCTGGAGTGTGAACCACCAACTTGGCCTGGGCCATTTGCAACTTTTCTGTGGAGCATCCCCTTGTTGATGATGGAAGGATCTCTGTCTGGTGCCTGGCTTGGTGCTTGGTATTTGGCACTTCTTGGCACAGCAGGCTGCAAGGCCATTACATCTCATGAGGGCTGTCTCAGCATGCAAGACTATCTGGTCCGCAGGGCTCATGCGTCACCCAGTTTACAAAGATGATCTCAGAGGCCAGAACTGAGAGGCTGGGGGCCTAGAATCTACCTAGACCTGCCCATAACTGCCATGGGACCCTGGAAAAATCACCTTCCTTCACCAGAATCACCTTCCTTCACCTTATCGTTTGCTCACGTATAACATGAGAGAAACAGCACATGTTTCTCAAAGGTACCTGTATACCTCTAACAGTCTATAATTATAGTGAAAACTCACATATAGAAAACAAAGCCACTCTATGACCCAGCAAGTGTATATATGCATGCTTGTGTGTGTGTGCACACACATAGAGGCAGAGAGAGAGAAAATGCACACAAATTCACAAGGAGACATGTATAAGGATGTTCATAGCAGCAGTATATGGACTATGTAATAGCAAAAAAAAAAAAAAAGGAAACAATCTAAACCTTCATCATCAGGAAATACATAAATAAATAGTGGTTTAATAATACATGGAATAACCACATAGCAGTAAAAAGGAATGGCCTAAAACTCTACATAACAACATGGATGAATGTCACAAACATTGATCAAGAAAAGCAAGTTGCTGAAGAATACATAGACTACAATGATACCATTTATACAGTTTTAAAATACACAGAGCAATACTTTGCATAGTTTACCGAGTAAAATTATAAGGATGTATGTGAAGATGATTCATACAAAATTTAGAAAATAGCCATCTTGTGGCAGGAGGGAGGGAGGCAAAAGCAAGAGTACAGAGATGCTCAGGGGCCTCGACGGGATGGGGAAATCTTTATTTTGGGGCCGGATGGTGGAGAGATGGATACATTTTCTATCTCTGGTGTGCAATTTTCATACCTCTTAAAACATTTTAAGCATGAATAATAAACTTGTCATGTCATCTTTGCATATCATTACTTCAAAATCCTTTTTGCAGCCTTAGGAAAATGATTTAACCGATCTCCTGATCTTTCAAACTAGTTAATTTTCAGAAACTTAAAAATTTTCTAGATGTATTTTGTTTTCAACTTTAAAGCATATGACTATTTGTGTAACCAAACATATTACCAGATGTATGATATACATGGTTCCACCAGTGACTAAACTTGACGAAACTATGGTGTGCAGAAAGTCCTATTACCTTCTGAGGTCATAGTCAAACCTTGGGAGGCCAGAATAAATAATCAAGAAATAGCCATACTTTAGGCAGTGGAGGAAAAATAAAATTAGTATGCCACATTTTTCCTTGCCCTACAGAAAGATTCTTCCCACCTCTCCTCTACCCACCATCCCCCAGGGATCGTGGATAATCCCTTTTGTCCTGATGCAATGGAATCTAATTTTGTTATAATGTGATGTGAAGCCTATAACCTATTTTGGGTTCAGTTGATTTAAGGCTTTCACACCAGCAACTCTGGCTATTACGGTTTCCATAGCTGGGAAATTTACCCTTACAGTTTTGTTCAGTTGCGCTGTCACAGATTTGCATTTTTAAAAAATTCTTTTCTGCATTGAGTTAGCCGCCTAGATAATATGTCTCCATTTTGCATCAGAGATGTTGTGTATCATATACTGAGCATACTCTCAGCAGATAAAACAGTATCAGTGGCAGGAGGGTCAGACATCAGATTGGAATGATGCTCTTAAATTTCCCACAACGTGTTTTGTTGGCCTCTTGGTCTGGTAGGAATCTAGTCCTCAAGAATCTAACAGAGCTTTCCTTGGATCGATTTTATGTTGCTCTCTTATCTCAATCTCTCCAAATGGCAACTGTGAATAGTCCTATACCAATAGAATCGAGGTGAAACCAGTGGCTGGAGAGTTATTTTATAAAATGAATAGGTTTCTGAGGGAATCATTTTCATTCATTCATCACTTCAACAAATATCTATTGAGCTACTTACTCCTACACATCGGGCATTGTCGTAGACACTGGGGATCCAGGAGTGAAGAAAAGAGGCCAGGCCCTTGTCCTCACAGAGTCTGCCTTCTAGTGATTTCTTAGGATAACTCAGAGGATTGAAGTGACATCAGGTACACATGACAACAGGGATGATGATAGGCAAGCTCTTTCAGAAAGACTTTCATGATTTTCCACAACCCTCCAAGCAAAGCTCAGTGCCTTCCTCTGTGCCCCAGGACACCCTTGTCACTCAGGGAAACTGATATTTCAACAGGTTGCTTTTGTATCCCAGCAGTGCCACTCACCAGTTGTGCAACCTTGGACCAGTTAGCTCAACCCTTTCGAGCTTAATAACTAGCTAATCCTTATTGGGTATCTACTATGTGCCAGGCTCTCTACTAAGTGTTTTACATAAATCATTTTATCTAATCCTTATACCAACCCTACAAGACAGATCCCGTTACTATTCCTCCTACTAATAGAAAACTGAAACCCAGAGAGGCTAAGTAACCTACTTGAGGTCAGTCATGTGGGTAGTAAGTGACCATAGTAGTAAGGGCCCAATAAATGTTAACCTCATGCTGTGGGGGTTGGGGGGGGGGGGGGACCAGGAGTTGGAGCAGGTCATGCACATGCATTGTCAGAGCCTATTTAAAATCCTGATACTTTAGGGGCGCCTGGGTGGTTCCGTCGTTAAGTGTCCGACTTCAGCTCAGGTCATGATTTCGCGGTTTGTGAGTTCGAGCCCCGCGTTGGGCTCTGTGCTGACAGCTCAGAGCTTGGAGCCTGCTTCGGATTCTGTGTCTCTCCGTCTCTTGGCCCCTTCCCTGCTCATGCTCTGTCTCTCTCTGTATCTCAATAATAAATAAATGTTAAAAAATTTAAAATCCTAATACTTTATTTATCATGGATTTTCCTGCATTTATGTTGTTTTAAATATTGTATTAAAATATTGTTTAGCTTGATAACTGAACTTTTGGGCACCCACTTAAATTTTGCGCCCAAAGTGAGTGCCTCTCTTACCTCACTCTAGTCCCAACATCATTAGTAGTATTGGTATCACATTAGAAAGGGAGTTCCTATTTATTTGTTGATTGCCCCTGCTGAATTCAGAGATGTCTAAAGATTCCATCTATGTCTTGTGTCTCTAAAGCCTTAAGAGTTGGCACAGAGCAGGTGTTCAAGAAATAGTGGTTGAACCAAACTTTCTGCTCCACAGTAATTCAAAGGAAGACTCATTCAGTGAGAAAAGAGAACTAGCTGACCTCTTCAGTTTCATGTAGTACGATTAGTCCATTGTATTTTATTATTGTCAGTAATACTGTTAATATTATTTACATATTAACCACAGACGTCAGGTATTGGGTATCTACTAGAGTCAAATGCTTAACACACCTCATCTCAAATTCTCATCACAAAGCTGGAAACTGAGGCTCAGCAATGTGGAATCACTTGCCCTGGGCCACACAGCTAGTAAGTGACAGTCAGCATTAGACCCAGGTCAGTGTGAGTCCAGACTTGAGTTCTTTGCATTCTACCACCTCCCTTTCTCTTTCAGTGTATAGTCTGTCACTGAACAGACTGTGGCATGACCGTGGCCATAGAGAAGGGAGCAGGCAAATGAAGAAGATGGTGAAGTTATACAAAGAAAAGATAGACACACACTGAACACCCAAAGGGGAGGGGAGTGGCTGGGCGCTTCCATATCACTGTGCAATGCCATCTCTGACCATTGCTATGAGGTTGTTGTGGAGATTATCCTACACTGTGGTGTGGCCCTGACCTGAATCCACTTGAAGGGGTAAATCGAAGACCTGTCTGTGTGTCTCAAATAAGAGAGCCACATGTTTGTCTTCCTGACCTGCCTCCTTTCGGGTAAATTGAGTAGTTAAGTCTGACCAGATGACAAGAAGTCTATGCGGTTGGGCAGCTGGTGATAGGCACCCCACATCAGAAACAAGGAACCAACTGCACCCAGCATTATGTTCTTTGTCCCCAGAATATAATGGGTCAGTGCTAAATGTCTAAGATCCTACTCTGATTTCTACCATGAAAGACATGGTTGTATTTTCCAAAGTGTACTTCTTGAAATGTCAGTACGATAGAATTCTGTGGTCAAGGAAGCTTAAACAGGATTTTCTTTTTTTATTATTATTTTTTTTAATGTTTATTTTTAATTTCGAGAGAGAGAGAGAGAGAGAGCGAATGGAAGAGAGGCAGAGAAAGAGGGAGACACAGAATCTGAAGCAGGCTCCAGGCTCTGAGCTACCAGCACAGAGCCTGATGCAGGGCTCAAACTCACAAACGGTGAGATCATGACCTGAGCCGAAGTCTGATGCTTAATCAACTGAGCCAACAGTCGGTTGGGGTGCCCCAACAGGATTTTCTGTCAGTATTTCTCAGAGCTTTCAAAAGCTCTGGGTGGTGAATCTCCAAGGGAAGTAGATTATAGGCAGCATTTCTCCAACCCAGTTGGCCAGGGAATCCCTTTATGTGGAGTACCTCCACATGGGATGGACTCTGGGAAGCTGTGTGTCAGGATCTTTTAGACAGTATTTCAGGAGAAAGTGCCAAGAAGGTGAAACCTTGGGAAATTATTCTTAAGGAATCAAAATGTTAATGTCTTCCTTTTTTTCCTTTTTCACTATAAAAAAGAAAAGTTCTATAACTAGATTAAAGGAAAGTTGTGAAAATAAAAATAAATCACCCTTATTTTCACAACTTGAGAATATCCTGTTCTTGTCTTTTCTGTATCTATATAATTCCAAATGTGTATCCTTGTGTGTGTGTGTGTGTGTGTGTGTGTGTGTGCATCCAGCACTTAGAACGTGCAGACACTATGCTAACTGCTTTGCATTTAACCCTCACAATAACCCTGTGAGTTAACAAATATGATTCCCATGTTAGAGATTTGGAAATTGAGGCTCAGAGGGTTTAAGTAACTTACCAATTTGCACAGTAAGTAGGTGACTGAGCCACTGTTTAAACACAGGTATTTCTGACTCCACAGACTATGTATTTAAGCACTGAAATGCTGAAATAGTTATTTTCTACCCTAGAAAAAAAGTATTTGCCCTGAATTTACTACCAGGGAGTTTATCTTATCTGAGATCCTCATACAGCTCAGTTCCATGTTGAATGATAGAAGGGTATTCCAAAATTGTTCCCGCTTTTTATTTGTCCTTGCCTCCCTCCTCTGACTTCGGGTAAGTGTCACAAGGACTTCACAGCAAGTAATCCTAAATGCCGGGCCACATTGTTTTCTGTTTTATGACTCAATGATTTCCTGTGTTGTAAATGCATTCAGAAATGATTGTGGCTTTTTCTTGAAGCCTCAACATTTTTTAAAAAGTGATTTATTTTGATAGTGCTTTAGCCTCATGATTTCAAATATTAAGTTACTTGGTTCAGGTGATCTTATATTTTCCCATAAATGTGTTTATGTCACCCCGCAGACTGAGAAATTTCATTCCAGATTTTTTTCTTTCTTCCTTCATTTGATTTTGTGCAGGAGGAGAACTGAATTCTTTGAACTTGTCAGTAAAGGAGAATATGATTGGAACATCAAAAACCATCGTGATATATTTCGGTAAGAAGCAGCTCTTGTTTATGTGTTTTTTCATTATCTGAAGATTTAGTCATGCTTTTCTGACAGTGCTAAGGGCACACAGTGATTTTTAAAGCAACAAATCTTAGCTTACATTCAAAACATTCAGAGAGTAGTTGAATAATTAGAGAAAAGGTAGGGTGTCTTTCCATCTTCTAATTCATTATATTTTTGCCCCCTCACCATAAATTTGCCTTCAGAATTAGAAAATGGTGCTCAAATTGATTCAGTTTCAGCAAGCTGTGACTTCCTGTTTTTCCTGGGGAAGCAGAGTATGTAAGTTGAGGAGAGAGAGGATTTTTGAACCTTAGAAAACATCACTACCGAAAACAAAATGGCAAATGAACTTTTGTTTTTCTTTAGAGACAACAGATGTTATACACAGAAAACCAGTTGGAACCGTGTTGGTGGCAGAAATAAGGAGTCTGTTCTACACTTTTCACTGGACTTCTTCCTAATTGTTTAGAAAAGACAGCAGCAAACCACTATCCTTACGTGGCACATTTGAATCCCCTGACTGTAGCCATCCAGACAGCTAGGCACTACTTCTCTTTTTCTCATATCCTGTCCCTCCACTGTCCCTACCTCACTCACCCCGAGACTTCTGCTGTCTTATTCCTGTGCCAAGCTGGTATTTCTGGAAAATTTTGTGAGGCCAGGACTGTGGGCTCGCTGTATCTGCTCCACAACTGCTAGAATCACCCAGAGCACCACCCCTATCGTGGCTGCCCCATACCTGCCATGCAAGCCCTGCCCCCAGCCCCCTCCAGCTTCAGAACACAGGGCTGCCTGCCCCTCCCTCTGCCCAGGACCACTCTTCATACTTTCCAGAGGCCTTCTCCCCTCCCACAGTGATATTTCTTTCTGCTATCTTTACAGACCTTTTTCTTCTTCCTGCACAGAGAAGGAGGGGGACCCTTCCTTGTGTCCTAAACTAGCTCTTCCCTTGTGTCCTAACTCTGTTCCCTCTGCCTCCTCCTGCCTGCCCCCCCCCCGACTCCTGAACTTGCTATATCGATTATACTCATCTACATTGCATTTAATTGCTTGCATTTTCAGAATCTGTTTTTCCATCATGATCATTCTAGGCCTAAAGATATTCTTCTAACTCCTCAGGGGGAAAAAAAAAATTCATCCCTGAAATCTGCCTTCTTCTCAAAGTCCAATCATAGCCCCCTTCTTCCCTTCAATTGCACACTTGATTCACACTCCTCCTAACTTCTCAGAAGGCAGTGTTTTTCTTTTTAAATAATTTTTAGTTCCACAAGTAATTATAGGGATATATTTTTCTGTAACAAAATATGACAGGCCCCTAGACCCCCCCTGGGCTTCACTCCCATGTCCCATACTGACATATAGCTACACAATTTGTTGTATCCTTTCCAACATTTCCAAAGCATTCATATATGTGTATATTCTAAGGAAAAATACTGTGTAGTGTGGATTTGTTTGTTTTAATGTAAGTTATATATTTATATCTCAGTCTGAACTTGCTTGTTCACTCAACTATATGCCTTGGAATTTCTTCCATGTCCAAACATCATAGTTGCATAGTTCTCCAAAGAGAACTATGCATAGTTCTCCAAAGTATGGATTTACCACAGAGTAGTTAGCCATTCTTCTACTGAGGAATTGGGTCTATGAAATGTGATTTTTGCTCCTTTTTTTTTTTTTTTTTTAATTTTTTTAAATGTTTATTTATTTTTGAGACAGAGAGAGACAGAGCATGAATGGGGGAGGGGCAGAGATAGAGGGAGACACAGAATCGGAAGCAGGCTCCAGGCTCTGAGCCATCAGCCCAGAGCCCGACGCGGGGCTCAAACTCACGGACCGCGAGATCATGACCTGAGCTGAAGTCGGAAGCTCAACCGACTGAGCCACCCAGGCGCCCCTTGCTCCTTTTGAAAGTCACCAGTCACCTCCCAAGGATCAAATCGTAGGGTCTTTGTTCTCTTCCTTGATCTCGTCACACCCCTAATTGCCCTGGCCTTTCCTTTCTTAAATCTCTCTCCTGCCTTGGATTCTGCAAAGCCAAGCTCTTCCAGATTTTCTGCTTTCTTCTGACTCCTGCTTCTCCTCTTTGTTCTTCTTCAGCCCTTCCTCCTCCCCCGTCCCCCTAAAATGTAAGGACCTCCAAGGACCTGTTTTTACTTTCCTCAGCATGCATGCTTGTGGCTTTAAGTACCATCTCTGCTCAAATGACTCCCACCCCATGTCTCGAGCCTGGCCTCTCTTTTGAGCACAACTCCTAAAATGCCAGTGCCCATTCCACATCTCTACCTGGGTGTTATCCTGCAGAGGTTTTCAAACTTTTTTTGGTTGGGAATCCCAAATGTAAGAAAAATCTTATTTGGAAGCTCAGTATGTGAAACAGGTGCTCCAGGAGCTCTCCACTGGCCCCCATCTTTGCCTCCCCCCCCACCCCATTTCATGGTTAGACTCGTGTGCAGAAAGGGCCGGGGGGCTCTAGGGGAACACTGTCTTAGAGAATTTCAAAATAGTAATAAAACCAACTAAAAGTTGGCCTGCTTTTTATCACCACCATGTGCCTGCAGTCTAAACAATGTCAATGATAAGCTACTTCTCCCTGAGAAAAATCTTTTGTTGGCATAGGTTCTAAACAGTTGCTGAGACTACTGCTGAGTATCAGAATAGTTGCTATGAAAGCTCCCAATTAGCACATTATTACTTACCTATAGTCGTACATATCTCGTACATGTAAGCTAAGTGTAAAAGTGCCCCATTATCTAACCAGCCCCTGACACAGGTGGATGCAGTCCACACCTTAGTGCAAGTTCCTGATGCTTCAGAGCCTTTTGCCCTTGCTCTGGAGATAGTTCATGTTTCTGAGCCTGCAGAGTTTCACAGTCCTGCTTTTAAACAGCATATCCGACAAGGATAGCACAGTAATGGCAAGGATAAAAAACAACTGGAGTTACTTCACTTCTGTTATTTTACGTCGACTATTTGGACTTTTTATTTGTGTTTCAAATTTAAAATAGTGAAACAGAGGGCGAAGTGCGAAGTGTGATTTTTGTTTGGTAAATGTGAAATTCAGTTCATACGTGAACTATTTTACTGAATATGAATATTTTTAAATTAAAATTTATTCGTTTTCTTTTTTCTTTTTTTAAAGTTTATTTATTTTCAGAAGGAAAGCATGAGTGGGGGAGAGGCAGAGAGAGAGAGAGGGAGAGAGAGAATCCCAAGCAAGCTCCACACTGTCAGTGCAGAGCCCGACGTGGGGCTCAAATTCACAAACCGTGAGATCATGACCTGAGCTGAAATCAATAGTCAGACGCTTAACCAACTGAGCCACCCAGGCGCCCCTGCTAATTGTTTTAAAATTAGAAAACAAATTGAGAAAATAATGATTAACACAAGATTATTGTTGAAATAATTTGGCATATGGAGGAGAAGTATGAATAAAAAAATGGTGCAAGTATCAGATACTCTGGAGAGAGATTGAAAAGTCCAATGCCTTGTCTCACTCTGGTACCAGCAGAATGTAAAGTGAGAAGCATCAGGGTGTAACAAGAGGGGGTCTGGTGTCTTTTTTTTATTATTATTATTTATTTTGATTTTTTTTAATGTTTATTTATTTTTGACAGAGAGAGACACAGAGCATGAGCAAGGGAGGGACAGAGAGAGAGGGAGACACAGAATCCGAAGCAGGCTCCAGGCTCTGAGCTGTCAGCACAGAGCCCGACAGGGGGCTTGAACCCACCAGCTGCAAGATCATGTCCTGGGCCAAAGTCAGAAGCTCAACCGACTGAGCCACCCAGGCGCCCCATGGTATCTTTTTGATAATCACAGAATCCTGAATACTTACTCACTTTGGGAAAGTTACTTAATCTTTAATCATTTACCTCTCCATGAAATAGGAATGATGGCCCCTACTTGGGGCACCTGGGTGGCTCAGTCAGTTAAGCATCCAACTCTTGATTTGGGCTCAGGTCATGATCTCACAGTTTGTGGGTTCGAGCCCCATATCAGGTCTGTGCTGACAGTGTGGAGCCTGCTTGGGATTCTCTCTTTCCCTCTCTCTCTGCCCCTTCCCCGTCCCTGCCTCACTCTCTTGCACACTCTTTCTCTCTCTCAAAATAAATAAATATTACATAAATTAAAAAAACACATTAAAAAAATAGGAATAATGACCCCTACCAGTGGGTTCAGAAGATTTATTGAGTTAGTAGTTAGTTGGTAAAGCACTTTGTACAGAGGGAGGAAAACACTAGACTGCTTGTTACAAAAGATCAAATATGAAGAATGCTCTGATTTGTTGTTCCGCATAGTGCTTAACACAGGGATGCTTGGGATTAGATGTTACCTGACTCCTGGAGGGGGGGTTCTGACACCATTGTGCCTGGTGGCTCTGAATGACCTATTGTTACCGGCTACTCTGCCCTGTTCCCTGGAGGAGTTGCCCGGGGAAGTGACACAAACCCCACTAGCATCTAGGCATGCTCTGCCATCTGGGAAGCAGACATGTTTCCAAGGCATTCGAGTATGAAATGTTGACACCCGACATCAGGACAGCCCTCTGACCTCTAACAGCACACCCCTTTCTTCCAAAAGGAGCCAATCAAGAGGTGGTGTCCCAATTCCAATCCTTCATTGCTTTTCATCACATACTGCTGGCTTTAGCACAAAGAAAGCAAATTTTGGACAAGGAGTGTGCCTTGTTTTTCCCGCTTCCCACCACATCAAATTATAAGCACCAGAGTTATCCACAATTTCAGTTGTTCCCTGTGTTCTTATATCCATGGTTGGATGAATTCTAGTTAAACCCAGTAGAAATCTGTCCCCCAAAAATCTGGTTCAAATGTTCCTGTGCTTTCTTATATGCTCAAATTACTGAGAGCTTAGCTGAATATGTTTCTTCTTCATAATGGTGACAAAACAGGGCTGCAGCCAGGTAATAAACTAGAGTGAAACACTGTGGCTCTCCCAGTAAATCTGAGCTCCGTAAGGCAGGTGACAATGAAGGAGCTCCTATGGTGGCAAGCGCCTTGCCTTCTGCTATAGGTTTCTGTCCATTCCCATCAATCAGTGATAAGTTGGTAAAGAGATTTATCAGCTGTGTATGTGGCATTATATACTGATTCCCTTGCTGATAGTTAAGAATAAAAAGCATTGTCCATCCGTCCATTAGAGATTAGTTTACGCAGAACTTGCTTAGCTCAGGTACAGAGAAAGTAGTGCTTTGCCTTCCTTGATCCGCTGCAGACATAGCAAAAGGGCACCGGAGGGTGTGTGTGAGCTTTGTCTTCCTAAGCAGTGTGGCCACAAGACGGAGATGCTAAACATGGGGACGGTAAACAGTGCTTCCCTTGTTGAGGGAAAGACATGTGAGTTGGCCTTAGTCCCATTTTATTTATTTATGTATCCAGGACGGGATTGTTTCGGAATGCAACAAAAGATTATTCAGGCTGTTTTGTTTGGTTCTGTTTTTCAGATCAATGTTAATGACAGCCTGTGACCTTGGAGCCGTGACCAAACCATGGGAGATCTCGAGACAGGCAAGTGGTGATTAATGGCAGGGCTCAGCAGAGGAGGAACTGCGGGAGGGGGGCGGGGGGGACAATATTCCCAGAGCCCAGACTCCCAGGCACTGAAACCCTAGTCAATTTGCATCAGTATTAACATGGTGTAAAAAATAGCGGGAGGCTTGGGCACGACATAGTTTATTGCACAGCCTTTCTTTAATGTGCTTCCACTGAATAATAGTATTTCTGACTCTGTAAGATTTTGTTAACACTCTAAATCCAAATAACGCATTGACCATTTCCTAAGGCAAGAGTTTCAAAAATAGTGTTTTTAAATAGGTAATTGTGTTGTAGCACAAGGTCCACTTTTTTCTCATCTGGAAAAAAAAAGAAAAAGAAAAAGAAAAGAAAAAAAAGGAAAAAACAAACCAAGGGGTCAAAAGGAAAATTTCTTTTTATTTAAAGACTATTTGGAGATGAAATCACTGTGGCCAAAGTGTGTAATATCCAACTTTAATTTGTACCCCCCAAAAATCGTGCCTTTACCATCTATCTGGTCTTACTGCTAAAAGTGTTAGTTTAGAGCAAGAACAGGTTTCAAGCCAGTAACCACACAATTTAAGATCCTTGATTACTGATAGTATTTGGAGATTAAACTCTTTTTTAATTTTCATGTGGCACACCTACTCTGTGGGGTCTAAAATAGTAACTTGGTATCTTAAGTCTCACCATTTTAAGGAAAATAAAGTAGACTCATATAACAATAAATAACTAATATTTATTGACTAAATATCTAATTTTAAATGACTCCTTTATATGTATTATATCATTTAATCCTCCAACTTTGATTTAGGTATAGTTAGTCTAGTAGGCTGAATAATGGCAACCGAAAGATATTGGATGCTGATTTCTGGAACCTGTAAACATTGCCTTAGAAGGAAAAAGGGTATTTGCTGATGTGATTAAGTTAAGGGCCATCATTATCCTGGATTATCCAGGTGAGACCTAAATTCAATGACAGGTGTCCTCCTAAGAGAGAGAGAGAGAGAGACACTGGGAGATTACACATTCAGAATAGGGGAAGAGGATGTGAAGAGAAAGCAGAGAGTAGAGTGATGTGGCCACAAACAAGGGAAAGCTGGTAACTGCCAGAAAGTAGAGGAGGCAAAGGAAAGATTCTCCCTTAGAGGCTCCAGAGCAAGCTCGGCCTTGGCAAAACCTTGATTGCTGTCTAGTGAACTGATGTTGACCTGCCAACCTCCAGAACTATGAGAGAACAGATTCCTCATTGCTTTAAGCCACCAAGTTGTGGTCATTTCTGGCAACGCTGGGAAACTTATACAGTTATTACCCCTATTTCACAAATGGGGAAAATGAAGCCTAGAAAAGATAAGTAGCTTGAGGTGATACACCTAGTAAGTTGATAGAGCTAGGTATTCAAATCCCAACAGAGTAGGCTCCAAAGCCTTCGTTCTTTACAGCACTTCTACTCTTTCTTATACCAGATATACCAGTTGGCATTTTTAAATGATGCCATTGTGTCAGCAGAATGGGCTGTTATCCCTCAGCCTCAGTGGCTTAACACAACACACTGCTTATGAACATGTGCATCCAGGACCAGCTTGGTACCATTCCTCATTTTGGACTGCGACTGAGGGAGCAGCTACCATTTGGATCATTCCGACAGAGGCCCTAGCATGTCTTGCACTGGCAAATAAATGCAAATAAATCCCCAGAAATTCATTGGCCAGAACTTGTCACAAGACCCCACCCAACCAGGAAGTAAAAGCCTTTCCTGTGCCCAGAACGTAGAAAGCCAGAAATAGTTGATGAAAACGTGACTACCACAGTTTGCCCTTCTAATCACCAAAAATGTGATTCACTCTCCTTCCTCAGGCAAAATATACTCATCCTGTCCCCAAGGGAGATGACCCAAATGTCCCAAAAGTCATGGTATCAAGCTCAAGTCCAGTATCTCTGGGTGATCTATGCCAGTCTCCACATCAGGTCTGGATGCAAATTAAAGACCTACATGCACCCCAAACACAGCATCTGACTTACACTCAAACCACAAAATACTCATTACAACACTCCCATTCAGAAGGGGAAGAGATGACCAATATTTGGCAGTTAGGAGGCCACGGCAATTCCAAAATCCCACTGGGCATTCACTGGAAGGCCATCTACTCTGTGGTAGACCCTAATTCTCTGGGAGATGCTCCCCAGTCATCATTGTCCATGGCCCTTAGATCTACCCTGGGACATTATTCCTTTTCCATTGCCTTCCTTGGCTGTATCCAATGACCAGGCAGTTTTCTCAGCCTGTTTCCCACCTAAAGAAGATTGAGGACCCAAGGCTTATTTTAAGTTTTAAGTAGTCACAGTCTTAGGGGGGTTTTGGTACTAAACTCTCTTAAACATTTAGTCAGCTTCTTATGTCTTTGATCCTAGTCACTTCCATTTGCCAATAACCACATCCACAGTTCCATTCTAGACAGACTTCTTAGATCTGCTCTATCTCTTTGCTTCCTTGTATTAAAGAACAAAGAAAACTAGCATATGTACTTCTTTCTTCCTCTTTCATGATCCAGTTCCTAGTATTCAGGGCCTAATGATTTCTCTGGGCCATTTGTCCAATTGAAGGGATATCCTATGTACCACCTAATTCATTCAGTTTTTAACTGTGGATGCACTGGCCATACCTTTGATTCTAGTTGTAAGGCTGGGTCTTGATCAGCCTTTGTCATTCGAAACATATCTCAATTTTTATTTTTACACTTTGGGGTTAAAAAGCAGCTCTGTCTTCCATCCCTGAAGATGAAGACTCTGAATTTGTGACTCTCTCCTTTCTCTTTCATTCCTGGTTGTAAACCTGCCAATCCTTTTCAGAGCTCACTTCTTACAATACTTAGCAAAACACAGTCAATAGCAATTCTCACATGCTACCAACATTTTGTTTTCCAGTATCTTCTCCTAAGGCTGTAAATTCATCAGATATATTATTTGCTTTATTTCAAAGAGAATTGTACAAAATATTTTGCCACTGTGTACCATGGGTGTCATCCTTACAGCCTCCAACAGCCGTTTCCTCACTGTTTTATACCTGCCCCCCAAGCTGATGCTACATATTTTAGGGTCTTTTATTTTTCTTCCTTCTTTTTCTTTCTTTCTAAAAAGAACACACCTCATTTCCATACCATTTTTTTGTGTGAGTCAAAACTAGGCTAGGCTTTGCTACAATAACAAATATATTCTCAAATTTCAGTTGTTTTACTCAAAGAAAAGTTTATTTCTTGTTCCTATCACAGTCCAATGCAGATTTCCTATAAAGTTCTCCTCCAATTGAACTTTGGTTTTCATTTTGGTTTTCAACTTCACACTTGAAGTTACATAAACCAGGGAGGAATTTGCTTGGTTGAGTAGCGTATTTCTACATCTCTGCCCACCCTTCACTTCCCCAGTATGGGAAGCCTCCCCTATAGTAAAGTCTGGACCAGAGAAGAGATAGGTATCTTCCAGGTATCGGGAAAAACTGTAGTAGTGGGGTGGCCTCTTGAATTGGGATGGAAAGCAGTGGAGGGGTAGAAAGCAGAAGAAAATTCAGGGGACCAGGGGGAAAATAGAGAAGATTGGAAAGAGAGTGGGATGAGATATGATATGCCGGGACTTTCAGAAACCCCAGTGAAATGCATGTCAACAACTAAAGGAGCAGTAGCCCACTTGGGAGTGGGAAAGGGACAGGACAAAGTACTTAACAAGAAAAAAAGGTTCTGCATTGACGTTGTAGACCAACTTGGGAGGCCTATTGGCCGGTCTCTTGGTCATTGATGTAAATAGTATTTTATTTTTAGGATGTGAAGTTCTGCTGATCAGTGCAGAAAAAACTCAAGAGTTTGGGGAAATAAAGCACAAAACCATGTTTTTCCAAACACTTGCTTCAGAAATCGTGCCACAACTCTAAACTGGAGATCTCATTTGTGTTTGTCTCCAAATTGAATAGGTTAAAACATTTTCAAAAACATATTTCTATGATTTTAGGAAACATTTGGACAAAAATAATAGAACCCTCTTTTAAAAATATAAATATATTTCTAATTTCCTAGAAGTTGATATTTTTAAATTTCCTTGCAAAATGGTTTTTTTTACTGGTGTCTATTCCAGTTTTACTTCCTCACAAACATGACTCTAAGCATGTGGGTTTCCCCAGTGACCCCCCCCCCCCCAGGCCTGATTAGCATCTCAATTTCCTTCTTTAATAAAAAATTCAATTAGGAGCCACTTAATGTTCCTGATTGGGTTTTTAAGTACAAATGAAACAGTGATACAAGTTGAACTGTGAAAGAAGCACAGGGGAGATACCCAGGACCACTTTAGAAAGATCAAGGACAGGGTTGTGTTTTAATTTCTTTGCTTTCCAGGGGTGATAGACCTGTGTAGGACTCCTACCTGGGGGTGACCTGATGTGCACATTTGTATTCTTTAGTGCAAAAGACCCACCTCAGAGCAATCTGAGGGAGTGTTCTGGGGACTGAATAAATGAGGCCAGGCCCTTAGGGGACCATTTCTTTTTTAAAGGAAGGCCAGAGACAGAAAGAGAGGCCTGGAGTGCTAATGTGGCAGAGACTAGAGAGAGAAGTGAATCAGTCCCTAGAAAAATTGAGCCAGCTCCAACTAATTTTATGCTATTAAATTTTTTAAAGGTACCCATATTCCTTATTAGAAATGTTTAAAATCTGGACTGACTAGATATTCTATTTCTTTACATATGAGCTACATACTTGCTATTCTCAGGGTGTGCGTGTGTGTGTGTGTGTGTGTGTGTGTGTGTGTGTGTGTAAGAGAGATGTTTTTATGTTTTATCAGTGGTTATGATTTATGGTGGACAAAATCTCTTGAGAGATACACTTAGGTAAATTATGTTGATTCTATCCACTTGACCAAAAATTAAACCATTCTAGCCTTTTCCAGACCATGAATCTCATCTTCATAAGATCCTGGAATAGAGGAAAAACTGGTCGGGGGATCTAGACCTTCTTGCCTTCAACTTTTCTGAAATTTTGTTTTCTGCTCGTCCAAATTTTGTAAATCCAGCCAGTTCATCTGAGAGATTTCCTAGATCTTGTTCCATAGTATTGTTGAAAATACCTGTTTAACACTTACCTGTTATATCATTATGCTTCCCATAAACTATCATTAGAAGCACAGGGCTTGGAGAAGCTTCTCTGTAGCTTAACAATGATCAATCATCAACTTCTGATCATCCATGCTAATAGATGAAAAGTGAAAAAAAATAGAAGTCCTTACTCTGGAAAAATCTCTACCATTTGCTTGTACCAGCTAGAACCTACCATAAATTAATACTTTTAGTACATAGATTAAGACAGCTGAAGACCAAATCAACATTCTTCAAACTGTATCATGACACACTGTAAAAAACAAAACAAAACAAAAAAACTGGTATGAACAGTGAATCTAGCATTAGTCCTGCTTCTTAACTAATTGCTACAGTAAGAAGCAGAGGTGTGCCCTGGGGTTATCCTCTCCAGAGTCCACGCAATTATTGGTAGGGTGAGGCAGTTAAGGAGTTTGGGGGATGGCCAATGAAACCAAGCTAAGATAAAAGTATGCAACAAAGTAAAGAATCTGGGTTGAAACAACCAAAGGTTAGCAAAAATATTACAAGTATATTATAATATGGAAACAGAAATTATGATTAGGGATTATTTGCCTCATTTTTCTATAATAAGAACATTTCCTCCTTTGAAGCTGGCAACCCCATGCCTCATTGTGAATATGGAATCTGCATGGTCAGAGATCATCTACTGGCAGGCATCTGAAAATACCCTGCACAAGTTCTTCTGATTAAAAGGAAATCAGTTGCATTGATTAACTTCTATAATATGTTGAAACAGAAAAGGTTAATGTACTCCTTCAAAAGCTTTTTAAATTATTATCTATGTTGAAGATAATCACCATACACATAAGGCAGAAATAACTTCTGAGTCTTATGATAAATTACACATAACCATAAATTACATATTTATATGTTCCAGGTGGCTGAACTTGTAACCAGTGAGTTCTTTGAACAAGGAGATCGGGAGAGATCAGAACTCAAACTCACTCCTTCAGTAAGCCCATCCTTTTATTATGACACATTTAGCCTTTGGAATGACATTTTCAGAAGCAACTCCAAATCACACCCTGAAAGTGGGAAAGACTGAGAGTGGATTTAAGAAAGCACTCCTGAAAGTTTAAAACTTTAATTAAACTTAGACGCTAAACACTCCTATTCCCAGGTTTCTGATTAAGAGTGGTGAGCTACTTAACAAGCATTTCCTGAGCTCACATGGCAAGACAAGTGGGCACAAGGGAGGATGTACCGAGTGGCACTGGAGTAGCTCCAAGCCCAGTGCTGGCATTACATAAGTGGTCCGTACCTACCTTGGAAGAGAAATACAGACAAAAGTTAAAGGCAGCCTGTCCAGCCTTGAGGAGCTTAGAACAGACAACTGCAGTAAATAATGGTCGTTCTGGGTTTTATTTTCCAGTTGGGGCTTTCTAAAATCCCAAACCGAGATCATTTCAAGTCTCTGTTTCTTTCCTTTGTTTGCAAAATGAAAAGTCTCACTTGGGGAACTAGGTTCTGTTGACTGAAATGCTATTTTTGTTAGATTCAACCATTCAATTATTATTTGAGAATGCTTACTGTAGGCTCAGGATGATGCTGGTTTTACTCAAACAAGACAAAAGACATAAATGCCTCATCCACAAGGAGGGGGTGGCCTCTATTCTTAAGGAATGGTTAGCTACAAATCGTCACCTCACAACTCAAAGAATGGTACAAAGCACTGTGCAGCTGGTACAGCACAGTAGATTCAATTAGACTCATTAATAGATTCATTAGGCTTAAGGAATGTTTGAATTGTCAGGAATGTCTGTTTATGAGGATTCAAGTCAACCGAGTTCTGAACATTTGGAGGTTATTTGTAAGATCTTCAAGTTTTAGGACGCCTTTCTTTTCGAGCATTTAAAAGTAAGGAAAAGCCAGAGAGCTAGCTCTTAGTCAAACAGCTTCACCTGTCTGAAGTCAGACCTCACAGCCTTAACTAATTTAACTATTCTTAATTTGTTGCCTACCTTTAAAAGGTCAGAAGACTCCATAGGCTAAAACACTCACCCTGTATTTTAGTTTCCAAAGCAGTATCTACTTATACTGTTTCCAGAACATCCCTTTATTCTTTTTTGGTAGTATCAGCAGATTTGGCTGTGATGCCAGTTTGGGGTACAGAGTTAATGTGTAAAACCCTAGTGACAACCCAAATTCCTCTCAGCTACATGTTTATTTTCAAATGAAAGCTTTCTTCCACTTAAAAATTGTTTCAGGGGCTTTGTCTGAAGGGTTTATAATGTAGCAATACCACAGGTCATTTAATTAAGTGGAAAAAAAAATGAGTCGGTTGCCAGCATTGGCGACCTGGCAAATGCAGTGACGCAGCACTAAGGAGGCTTTGTACACTCAGGTAAGGCATTCGCTGAACACATAAATGACATTAATTTTGCGGTGGAAACATAGCACTAAATGCTACTCTCTCCTCGCAAAAGGCTACTCAACATTGCCAATGACAGTCTCCTGGCTGCTGTGGCAGGGGTATTTCTCATTAGTCCTTTCCCAGAGATGTCTGGAAATGCATGCGCGCAGAGGTGACACCAGTTGTGTGTCTTTTATTCCTTGATGCTTAGGGAGAAAATTGTCTGGGAGTCCCTCCATCTGGTGTCACGGTCCTAGAGGTCATCAGGGTAACTTTCTGAAAACAACGGCTAATCTAGACCACAGCCAAGGGTTAATAGTAGAAGCAGTGAGTCAGTTAGTAAAACATGCTCAAGCACCTCTGGGTAGCGAGCGTGAAGCTGGGCACTGTGCATCCAGCCATGAGCAAAGCTGTCAACTGATGGGAAAGATAGACATTATATAAATAATCACTCATAATCAACTACAAGATGCAAAAGGCTGTAAAAGGAAAGCACAGGACAATCAATGTGCTATCTCACACTTGCACTCAAAAACATTTATTGAGAAGTGACTAGTCTAGAAATAAACTTTTACAGTATGGCCAACTGTCAACAGAATGCTAAGACAATTCAATGGGGTCAGTCTTCTGTCTTCTCAAATAGTGCAGGGACAGCAGGATATCCACATGCAAATGAATGACACTAGATCCCTGTCACCAAACCTCAAAATAATCTCAGAGTGGATCATAGACCTAAATGTGAGGGCTAAAACTATATGAGACTCTTAGAAGAAAACAAGGTATAAATCTTCTGAAAAATAAAATAGATAAATTGGACTTCATTAAAATTTAAAACTTTGCATCTTTTTTTTTTTTTTTTTTTTACTTCAGCTGTTGTTTATTGACACAGGTAGGCTCTATAGCAACAGGTCGGGAGGTGGCTGCAGTAGTGGGGAAAATGGAGGGTGGGGGGAGTGTTTGCCTGCAACGACGGCTGAGTAGAGTGTAGGAAGACAAGCGCACAGTGCATGACAATGTGGGAGTGGGGGGAGACTGAGGCGGGTGGGGGAGCAAGGAAGGGCCCGGGCCAGTCTCCTTAAACCGGAACCACTGCCCTATGCCACAACTCTTGTTGGCGGTCTCTTGATGCCAGGCCAGGGGTGGGAGTTGTCTGGGTGTCCGTTTTCTGTAGGAACTGAGTGGAGTACACAAAAAGGAGGAGATGCAGGAGCCGTTGCCCTCTGTGAAACTTTGCATCTTAAAGGACACTATCAAGAAAATGAAAAGACAGCCTACAGTATAGAGAAATTATTTGCAGATCATCTATCTGATATGGGCCTGGTATCTAGAATATATAGAGAACTATTACAATTCATAGAAAGACAACCCAATTTTTTAAAAGGGAAAATGATCTGAATACATATTTCTCCAATGAATATCTATATATGTATATATAGATACATACATGGCCAATAAGCACATGAAAAGATGCTCAAAATCATTAGTCATCAGGGAAATGCAAATCAGAACCACAATGAGACACCACTTTCACAGGGACTAGCTATAATTAAAAAGATAGACAAAAACAAGTGTTGGTGAGGATGTGGAGAAACTGGAACTTCCCACACTGCTGATGGGAACATAAAGTCATGCAGCTGCTTTGGAAAACAGTTTGACAATTAATGAAAACATTAAACATTGGCTTCAGCACATGGCCCAGCAATTCTGCCTCTAGGTATATCCCCAAGAGAAATGAAAACATACACTTGCATAGAAACTTGTACGTGAATGTTCACATTATTCATAATAGCCGACAAGTGGGAACAACCCAAATGCCCATCACCTGATGAATGGATAAATAAAATATGGTGATCTATACAATGTAATATCATTTGGCCATAAAAGGGATGAAGTGCTGATGCATGTTATAGGAATGGACCTTGAGGACATCATGCGTGGTGAAAGAAGCCTGTCACAAAAGACCACGTATCATACGATTCCATTTATGTGAATGTGCAGAATAACCAAATCTATACAAACAGAAAACAGATCACTGGTTGCCTAAGGGTGGAGCCTTGGGGGAGTTGAGGAGTGACTGCTAACTGATACGAGATTTCTTTTTGGGGTGATAAAAATGTGCTAAAATTGACTATAGTAATGGTTGCACAACTAATTGTGAATATACTAAAAACCACTGACACTGAATTTAAAAAAAAAACAACAACAACACAATTCTATACACCAGAAACAGTAATTAAGTAAATAAGGAAATTTCAGATAGCAATGAGCACTGAAGAGTAGATAACAGAATATTATTTTTTAATATTTATTTATTTATTTTTGAAATTGAGAGAGAGCATAAGCAGGGGTAGGGGCAGAGAGAGAGAGAGAGGGAGACACAGAATCCAAAGCAGGCTCCAGGCTCCGAGTTGTCAGCACAGAGCCCAATGCAGAGCTTGAACCCATGAACTGTGAGCTCATGACCTGACCGACTGAGCCACCAGGCGTCCCTAGAATAATATTTTTAAAGGAACATTTTGGACAAAGACTCATGCAGTTCACAAGAACCACTCCTTCCCCCAGCAGACCCTAGTCCTCTTTCCTGGTATTTCACATTTCATGTTGCAAGACAAGGATGAGAAGAGCCTGCGGGAGTCAGTGATCTTCTCTGACTGGAGATTTTTTTGGAGATATTTCCCTCAGCAGCACTCTTATGTCTTCTTGTGAGCCCTGGCAGCTGGTGATTTCTGTCCTGCCCACTCCCACCCTCATTGATAAGTCTGAAGGGTGCTGGATTGTGCAACATCTCCAGACCGAGGGGAAGTCCTGGATCTTCCTTCATGACCTGTGTGAATGCTGAGATGATGTGGATGTCACCCACTATCTCTGTAGAGGAAAGACCAAACCTACTCTAAGACAGGAATGCAGGGAAAGGTCGCTTCTCAGACCCTGGCCTTATTCTTTGATAGCAAAGACAGGGACATTCTTAAGGGAGTAGAACTGGCAGTGTTTGTTCAAGAATCCCCCTTAGCCCCCAATTCCAACTGATCGTTTCCCTTTTTATGTCTGCCCAACAGATATATGTCCCTTCTTTTTCTCAAAAAAGTATACCTAAAATTTCTAAACATTGTAATATCATGAAGTTTAAAGCCTGGGAGTGAGGAGAGAATGGGTACCTGCCACCATCATCCATCCAATGATAGATAAAAATTTAGGAATCTATTAATGACAGAAGCTTATCGAAAAACACAGTTGTCAAACCCACACCCCACCCTGAAAAATGAATACAAATAGTTTCTGTTTAAAATGAAACTGCTTTTAAGGATCTTTTCTCATCTATCCCACCTTCTTTCACTATAAAAATAAAAGCCTGCATTATTTTTGTGGCAATGAAACATATCCCCTTCCCCCTTGACTCATACCCAATTCCCAGTGAACTGATGACTTGATTTAGTGGCCATTACCTGTATCTGAAGACAGATTTTGGCCCCAAGGAGTTGCGTGCTATAAAGTTCAAATAAATTCGCTTACAAATCTCATAAAAAGAGGTGAAAATACTTTCTTTCTCATCACAGATAAAGGAAAAGAAAGTACATGTAAAGATTGATTGTGATTTGTGAAGTGTTCAGTTGGTAAAAATTGGATCACTGTGGCAAAGTGTTGACAAAGCACCTGTAAAATACTCCAGAGTAATAAAGACAAGCTTCTCCTCCCCCATTCTAGGCTATCTTTGACCGGAACCGGAAAGATGAACTGCCTCGGTTACAATTGGAGTGGATTGATAGCATCTGTATGCCTTTGTATCAGGTACTCAGGATTTGGGAGGTGGGGGGGAGGAGTTGGCGGTGCATGTCCTGACTGAGCCAGGAAAGAAGAGTGTATGTAATCTCAGAAACGTTAGTTTTAGGAGACCTTTCCAGGGTAAGTGTATTGCTAAGAACTTTGGCTGTGGTCAATCTTTTCTCAGATTTCTGACCGTCTCCTAGGAAAAGTTAGTGCTAGGAGGCCAGAGACCTGAGTTCTCCTTCTAGGACATAATCTAGGACATAATGGGGGCCTTGATGCCCCCATCTATAAACCAGGATTAAAAATATTTTACCTCAGTATTTCCCAAGCTGTGCCCTGTGGAACACAAGTATCCAGCCATAGCCTGATAGATATCTCTTCAAAAAGAGCTCTCAGGCCCAACAACTAGGGAACCTGAAGGCTCAGAGGAGTCCTTCAGGAAAGAAACATGTTCAACCTTGATCAATGCCAAATTTCTCAAACATTTGACTGTGGAAATCTTCTTCATTTTTGTTTTACAAGTTTTCTTTCACTTTTACTAATATCCTACGAGACACAAGAGTTCCATGAAACCATGACACATGGCCTTCTGTCCTGATCGCATGGTCTGGGCCACAGAGTTTTGAAAGAACCTTCCATGGGAAAGCTCTGCCTCTCTCTGAGATGCATGTGACAAATGCCGCTCCCTGGTGGTCGGGACCCTGCTTCTGGCAAGGAGACAAGTGTCATGGGCTTTGAATGTTCACACTCCACTTTTTGAGTACAGATTAGGATCGGCACCAGCTAACACTAAGGGTTTAGTGTTCATTGGCTTTTAATTCTGCTACTAAGCATTTGCTTTCATGTGTAAAACCTGGCGAGTTCTTTACCCCCTACCTCGCTCAATCAGACTGAGCTGCTTTTCCAACTTCAAAGTGAGAAACACATGCAGGGAAAGCAAAACCGCGTTAGTTTCTCACTCTGTGTAACTCCATTAAAAACACAGTATTGGTTTTTAAGGACCTCACAACCATTAAGTTTCAGGCTTATCTACCACTTCGTTTTCAACACTTTTAGGAGCTGCTGAGCCCTGTCACATTACACTAAAAAAAAAAAAAAAAAAAAAAATCCTAGAATACTATCTTGAAGATAGAAATGAAACTTTTTAATGACTATAAACAGCAAAAAACACCAAAATTCATATCTTTGTTTTACATGAACCATTCAATACATGGTAGCATAAAATCAAAGTTTTAAAATAATCTTAAGTACATTATTTTAGCTATAAATGGCACATAATGCTCTTGTTTAATAATGAAAACTTGGGTGAAAAAATCAAGAGTAACGTACACTTTATTATAAGAGGCTTCTTGACTTTCTTTTCTTCCTGTCTGCTCCTCCCACCCTTGCTTCTCTGGTATCTCTGCATAAGCTGGGTGCCCAGGTACAAAGCCCACAGCTGTTGGGTCAGATATATCTTGCTTTGCTAAATTCGCCTTGACTACCCATGTTGAATTATTTATAATTTATTCAGTTTCCTGTGCCCACTGAGGCAATAAATGGGATGAATTTTTGCAATTAGTAAATTCCTTTTACGGTGGGTAAAGCTTAGGAGGACGAAAACTTGTAATTGTGGGACTGATAAATTTCCGGTATTAGTTTGCAAATCTTCTTTGGAATGGACCCAAAGTCCACATATCCTTCCTATGTGATTGGTTATAATAAATGCTGGCAAGGATTCTCATGGGCTTTTCCATGCTAATTTCATTGTTTTGCGTCTGATTCACAATTCTTTGGGCTTGTCTTATACTTCCTATTAAGTACTTTGAAATCTTCAGGTTAAAAAGGAAACTACTTGAAATTGAAATCGAAACTAGCACTTTCCAGAATTTAGGGAGTAATACCACATCACATTATCTATCATTCTTGATTTTCCACATCTGTTTTACTTTACTCCCTGTCTGTGAGGTTAGATACACCTGCTATTTTTATCCACAGAAAATTAACATAGAGCAGTTTTAAGTGACATTCCCACCAAGTTAGAGTTGTGTCCCACATATCCGTGGCCTTGGTTTTGGTGTAGTGGTCTTTCTACCACCCATTCCACCTCTGCTGGGTATTTCTTCCACAATCTTTTCTTATTAAACTAACAAGAGAATCATGGCATTGTAAAGAGGAGTGTAGAAGGAGTTGTTTATAAAAGTTCATGTTCAGGGGCACCTGGGTGACTCAGTTGGTTAAGCGTCCGACTCTTGGTTTCAACTCATGTCATGATCTCGTGGTTTCGTGGGTTCGAGCCCTACCTCAGGCTCTGTGCTGACAGTGCGGAGCCTGCTTGGGATCCTGTTTCTCCCTCTCTCTGCCTCTCCCCCTTCATGCTGTCTCTGTCTCTCTCAAAATTAATTAATTAAAAAGATTTTTTTAAAGTATGTTCATTTCTGCTGCTATGTCTTCTCAGCTAGCAAAGTATGAAAATCATGTTCATTTTAAATGTCTTATCATCACTTATTTTTAAAAATAACACAGATTTTATTTGTAAATTCTTTATAAGTCTTTGAAACCAGTATTTCAAAAAGCCCTCAAACTGAAACTTTGCTGAATGATTTTAAGTATCCTCTCTGAGAGTCCCTATTTTGTTCCATCTCACACAGTTGGGGGAGAAGGGGATTGTCCGTTATTTAAATGGGCAATCTGACATTCACTGTTGCGCCCTGGAGCTGAAATGGAATCAGTCAGTGGGCAGGAATCACCATTAGTGCAAAGATACAAAACGTTGAGGAAGTAACTCACCAAGCAAGAGAAGTCACTGGTGTGACACTAGTTCCTGCAAATGTCTGCAGGAACTCAGGTTGTTGCCAAAAGGGAAGATTGAGGTTTAAAACATGAAAGTGCAGTAATAAAGAGCCTGAGAAAATAGAAAGCAGTTGGGAAAGTATGCAGGTGGCCAGAATCTCAAAAAGGGATTATCTGAAATGCCATGGTCTGAATTATGTAGAGTGTAGAAATCCAGGGTGGCCTTGCTAGGTCAGTCTGGGCGCAGGGGAAGAGGATACAGAATATTACAGATGAGACAAAGAATGTTCCTTTTCATGGCCAGGACCCTGCCCCCAAGGTGGAGCGGTTTGGGTGGCTGGAAACCTCATGTAGAACCTGAGGCAGATAGATACTCATGGAGAGAGCTGGGATCTCGTGCAGGGGAGCAGTGTGGAGAGCGCCTTCTAGCGAGGGTGGAAGCTCACCGAAGCACTGGGCTGATGGCCTGAACGTGGAATGTGGAAGGAGTTTAGTAGCAGGGTGGAGAGGGAGCTGAGTGGTAGATACATATATGGTTTTAGTACAGCTTTTTGACTTCATTGACTTTCACTGGGTGAAGTGGTTTCCCTTCATGGTGTTGAAAAGCTTGTGCATACGTCAAACTTCAAAATAGATCAAGCACTTTCCTCTTTCACTCCAGTTTGCGGAGTTTTGTCCTTCCTCCAAGCCAAGGGTAGATTATCGATGGTCTCGGATGCCTGAAGGGCTACTTACTAGTGTGCTAGGTGGGAACTCACACAAACTGCATTTTGGATGCCCACTGCATTTAAAACTGAAACTCTTATCTCTGAGACAACTTCAACTTCCAGGTAGGGCCTGTGTTGAAGGAAAAGCAGGCCAACTCCTCCAATCCTCCTAAAATCTATTCGTTAGGAAGTTACCTAAGTAATCTAGTGATTGACTGGAAGTGACTGCCAGAAAATACATAAAAATATATAAACAAAGTGGTGCGTGGAGGAGCATGCCCAGAACACTCCCAGATGGACAGATAGTTATATTGTAGGGAGATGTGACACTAATATTTACGTGTGAGTATATAATTCTCCAGAACTTGCTTGTCTTTTTAATCTGATGGCTCCAAACTTTTCTTTGAAAAAAATAGAAAATGGTCCTAACAGGCAGAAGTCATGATTTATCTGTGACAGCATTTCAATCAGGAAGCATATAGGAAGTCAAGAGTGGGCAGGGACCCATCAGAGCGTGTGCCCCAAGAGAAAACTAGAGCCCAGTTAGTTAGCTCCGTCCTAGCAGGGTATCTTGGAGGAACACATTGACATCTGATTCCCGTGCTTTCTGCTGTCTTTGCACCCTGCTGGGATCCATTAGCCTGCTGCTCAACATCTTTGGAGGGAGAAAAAAATATAAAGAAAGAAAGAAGAAAAAGAAAAAAAGACACCATCAAACTTTGAAGCCACTGCTGTACCAGCCTTAGGGATAAACAGAAAGCCTGATGTGACAGCATCACACTGAGCTTCTCTTTGCAATAGCGAGCTCAGTTTTTGCCCTTTGTTTTCATTCTTGACTTAATCAAACCTCAGTGTACCTAGAATTTCAATGATGCATAGAGGCATTATAAATCTTCTGTTGTTAAGGATTGAGGGATTTAATTGTTATTATGAACATAATCGCATTTGCAGCCCATCCCAAACAGGTTCTTGACTTGGAGGTGGATTTTTTCCACAGGTATTTCAAAAGGGCTTGACCTGGACAGGATCTAGCTGGAACAATTCCCTGTCTAGTTCTGCAAGCGTATTGCCTCTTTATTAAAATGCCAAGGAGTTTCTGCAACAGGCAGGGCTTCTGATGTTTTGATTACAGTAACTTTTGACCTTTTTTCTGCCTTCAGTTGTAATAGTCGTTTTGAAAAATACCTTCACCTGATGCAATTAATAAGCTCTCTGAAGGGAGAGAGAAAAGAATCTTTATAATTGAGGTTGTGAAGACTGGGAATTAGAATTGGTAAATTGGAAAAGAGGATGTAAAGTGCTAAGACAATTTTTCTGGACACCAGCAGAAGTTCTTTAAACACAATTTAATATTCCCCAAATGGCTCATGCTTTGTGTCCAGTTTTTTAAAAAAAGAATAAGTAATGAGCTACTGAGTCACTAGTTAGAATATAACATCATCTTCTCTTAAAAACCTACAAGGGATAGAATGTGGATCCAGAGAAGAACAATTGCATCAGATACTTTTTTTTAAAAAGGATACCACCCAAATGGGTTTTCTATCAATGCTTTCTCTACAATATCTAGCATTCTTATGGATGAGAGGAAGAAATAGTTGGGGCTAATTTCTTGTCTTTACAAGGAATGACATCATGTATAACTCAAGAAGCCTCAAGGAAAGCGAGGGAAATAAGTTCTATATTCTTTATAATTTATCTATCTGGCTCCACCTTTTCCTGGTGATGTGGGGAGGAGAGGCGTGCAGGGACTGCGCTTAAACTTGACAATTAAGGTATCACAGTTTTTTCTTGTTGGAACAGACCTTTGGGAGGACTGAAATGTGAACAGTTCCAAATCAGAGCTATGTCTTCGCCCCAGCTGCCATCCAGGCATCGGGGGGGGGGGGGGGGGGGGCTCCCGGGGGGGGGGGGCTCCCTCCCCTATCCTTGTGAACACTCTGTAAGCGTTGGGGAGAAAGGCCCAAACACACATACTGCCTGTTAGGTCTCACCGGGTTCATGGAGAGCTGGTGGTCAGGGCTCGGTGTGATGCCATGCTGGCCTCTAGGTGACCATGGGTGTGATATGCACTCCGCACCGGGCCTGGCCACTCGCTCTGGCTGCTGAAGTCTGTGGTCCTGGTAGGAACCTCTCGTGGCAAGCCCCTAGCAGTTTTCTGGTCAGATCTAGTCACCTGCTTTTCTCGCCTGAGTGCTCAGCTCCTGTGGGCCACCGGTGAACTCCCAGCTACTTTCTCCTCGCCGTGCTGTCCACACAATTTCCTTGGCACTTTCTAATAAGCTGCCTGGGTAGTGCCAACTTGTTCTAGTAAATTCTATCACTTTCCTGAATTAGACCCTGAGATTCAAGAGACAAGCCCTGCCCTGACCCCCCGCCAGGCTTCATCTCCCAAGGAACAGGGAAGGAACAAGGAACTCACTTCTCATTTTCCCTTTCTCCCCACCCTCCCTTTCTGTCTCTGTCCATTATCTCTCTCTCTTTTCTCTCTTCCCCCGTCCCCATCCCTCACCCCCACAGTGGAAAGTGTTTTAATTTCCTTTTCCTTGTCTAATGGGAACTATCCGTATATGGTGTCCCCTGTGCTGTCCGCACTAGGCTTTGTGGCCAGATGTGATGATCTGACTTGGCCAGATTTGGTTCTTAATAGGTAAAGGAGAATTCTGGAATTTAGAAACCCCCTTTCTCACCATACGAAGCTGGCATTCAGGGTTATTCTCTCTCAACGCTGAATGATGACAGCTTGCTGTTTCTAACGGGATCCACCATTTGCCTGCAGGAGGGAAGCCTACTGAGTTGATGGGCGGGGAACCATAGGCTTGACGATTCAAACAGAACAAATATACATTGGTTTAATATGTTCAAAATATTGTCCTTGTCACATACACCATTCCCAAATCTGAGTGCTGATAGTAAAACCTGTTTACTTCAACATTTTCCATGTACTATTAGTCAGATATGAATGGAAGAGAAATGTAAACATTTGAAAGTGTCAGTTTTATGTAGTTTCTAAGCCCCTTCACTATGGCCTGTCCTCCAAACTTTTGGCAAAGTGAACTTCCTTTTAAAAAAAATTGGATCATGGGGGTGCCTGGGTGGCTCAGCCGGTTAAGCATCTGGCTCCTGATCTCAGCTCAGATCACGATCTCACAGTTTGTGAGTTTGAGCCGCACAATGGGCTCTGCGCTAACTGCACGAGACTGCTTGGGATTCTCTCTCTCCCTCTGCGCCTCCCCTGCTCACTTTCACACACACTCTCAAAGTAAATAAAATAGATTTTATTATTTTTTTAATTTTTTATAACATTTATTCATTTTTGAGAGAGAGAGAGAGAGCGAGAACGAGCAGGGGAGGGGCAGAGAGAGAGGGAGACACAGAATCCGAAGCAAGCTCTGGGCTCTGAGTTGTCAGCACAGGGCCCAACATGGGGCTCAAACCCACAGACCGCAAGATTCTGACCTGAGCTAAAGTCAGATGCTTAACCCACTGAGCCACCCAGGTGCCCCTAAAATAAATTTTAAAATAAGTAAATAAATATTGGACCATGGCACCCCTGATTATACACCTCAGGTACTACCAGCATCTATAAGATCCCTTCCAGATTTCTCACTTTGGTATTTCAGGGCCACCTTCGCTGAGGCCCCCTGCCTCTTGGCTTCATCTGCTGTCACCCTACCCTCTTCCTCTCGCAGGCTCCCTTTGCCCCAAAGCACAGGACTCACAGCCCTTTTGTCTCTCTTCCCTTGCCTTTGGCTACCCTTCTGCTCCTTTCTGCCTGGAGAACCTAACCCCTCCCCCACCTCGACATTTCTGCCGAGCTCTGTCTTCTCATAATCACACGTAACACTCGTATTGTGATTGGCTGGCTGGCTGGCTCCCTCCCCCCTGTTACACGAGTTTCTTGGGACACCCTATTCCTGGTACCCAGCGCAGTGCCTAGCACAGAGTTTACCAGAACTGTTCGGTAAACGTTTGCGGAACAAGTGAATGAAGAAACCGAGTGAATGATGAGCACAGCACCACAGAATCAATTATAAGCAGTGGAATGTGTGAACGAGAGTTACAACGTCATGTTACATTATCATCCATAAATATATAAAACCTCTCATCCGAGTGTGCACCGTTCTATCCCTGCCCATAACCTGAAGTATATGGCCTATGATATCTTTTTAGAAAGTCGTTAGTTCTCATCATGGTTGAATTGGCCCTTAATTCTAATATAAAAAGGCTAGTTTATAGCCATGAATTTTTCAGGGCTTTGACTTTTTCAACTAGGAAATACGTGAAAGTTTCTCTTACCCTGCATTGGCAGAAAATATAGTCCTCTAGTTATTTTATTTTTTTAAATGTTTATTTTGAGAGAGCACGCACGCATGAGTCAGGGGAAGAGTCAGAGAGAGAGGAAAGAGAGAGAATCCTAAGCAGGCTCTGTGTTGACAGCACAGATCGATGTGGAGCTCGATCCCACAAACCATGAGATCATGACCTGAGCTGAAACCAAGAGTACGATGTTTAATCAACTGAGCCACCCAGATGCCCCTAGCTATTTTAATATTCACCCTTAATAGAGCTAGCACATGTACATGGATTTCAAGAACTTATAGTGTACTTTAATGTGATTTCATGAAATTATAATAAAACATGGTAACTTTATTATGATTAAAATGTAATCTTTCTTTGACTTAGAAGAGTTTTTAGATCCTACATCTCCAAACAGTTACCACTACAAGCATCACATCATCATGTGCTGAACATGTGCAGAGAGGGCTTACTGGTAGAAGAGCATTCAAGTTAATGTCACTGCTTGCATTGAGCATGACAGGTGTCAGGTAAACTCAAAACTGCCATCATGAATCGATATTAAAATGCTGGAATCCGGCAAAAAAAAAAAATAGATAATATATTACCTCATAAGGCTTTTGAAGGTAGAATTTAAGATAAGATCTACTTCTCCTTATCTGGCTGGCCAGCATAAGTAACTCTTTTTAAAAGTGTTTCTGTTCTGGAATCGTGAAGCTGAAAATGACTTAGCCACAAGTCCACACAAGGCCTGGAATGCTGTCTTACCTTGCTTCTCAGCTCCTCTACAAAACATATTTTAAAAGCTGATTTACCTCCTTTTCATGGCTCTTTCTTCTTTGAATCTCTTCAGAAAAAGAGGAAGAGAGAGAGGGAGAGAGGGAAGGAGGAAGAGAGAGAGAGAGAGAAAGAAAATTGCATTCTTCTACCAGGAGATGAATCAAGGCCTCTTTTAAAGATTGTTTTTTGCACTGTAAGTGCCTCTCCGAAATTTCTGCAATTTAATGTGCATTTGGAAGGTCAGCATTGCCTGAGCTCCTGGGAAGTGAGGCATGAGATAAACATAAAGCATTCTTATTATGCTATTGCCAAACAGAATCTTCTGTACTACTCTAAATGTTTCCTAAGAGAATTCAAGGAGGACTATCTGGATGCTCAGCCATCACCACTCCTATATTTAATTATCTGAGCTGCAGCCATAAAAATATTAAGTCACTCAGAGCACATTGCCTTATCTAGCAAGCAGATGGTCTATGGCAATGTGACCAGAAAGGGCCAGGCTCTCAGCCTCATGCACCAACCAATATGGCGTCCCAACAGTTGACTCTGTTAGCCACGATCTAAAATGAAGTTAAAGACTTCTACCAGACTGAGCACTTGGAAAAGAAGTTCAGTATTAGAGTCCTGACAGACATGGATGGGGGTATCCTTCTGTACATTTTTTCAGAAGGCAGACATTTATTGGATACTGACTGTGTTTACAAGGTGCTTTTACATACACAGTTGAATTTGATCCTAACTGTGAAAGAAGAAAAAACTTCATTCTGGATCCTATAATATCTAATGGTCTAGGTTAACATGTGAGGAAAGTGAAAGCTAGAGAAGCTAATGGACTTAATCTGAGTGAAGCAGTTTTTTACAGGGTAGAGCCAGAAATTCGAGTCCAAGTCCTCTCTGCCTTCATCTATGGCTTTTTCTCACTGCACTGCTCTGAGGAGGTAAAAGGCTCTGCCCAGGAGTGCTCTACCTTTGTAAACTTCCCATTTACGAAATAAAACCCTGAATCCTTCATAAGGAAGGATATAGGGGCCAGAGTAGAGATTCCAGAGAGAGCAATTCCTAGCAGACCAAATGGGCTAATGGATTCTGTTTCACTGGTTACTACAGAAAACTCTCTCAGAAGTATGTTATGTCAAGCTGTCCTTGATCTGACACTTTCACTGGCAAAGTGGGTTGACATTGCCAATAAAATGTGGCAGACTGGCCTCATTAGTTTATCTCCTCATCCTTCAGAGAATTCTATTAATATAATAATAGAGGGACTTTTTTAAAGATATAAACATTCTTGGGTAATGAGAAGAGGGTGAAAAACTTTTGAGGAACATGATAGAAAAAACCCTAGATTTCCTTGAACAGACTGTTCATGTAAGTAGGTATGTTAAGGACTCTGCTAGTGAAGACTCGGGAGGAAATAAGGAACACAGGAGAGAAAACATATTGCCTTACAGAATACTTGAATCGTCAGGAGCAGATTGTTAGTAGAAATAAGGACCTCACACTCTCTTCTTCCTGTGATGCCCCTTTACACTATTATCCACACATAAACACAAATTTACCCAGAGAGACTAGAGTATTGTGATGTGGTCACTTAACGTGAGGTTCATTCCAACCGTAATTTTCATGCCATCCTTTGAAACAGCAGCCTAGAATTCCAGTCAATTGACTTGTCATAATTTATTCAGTCATTACCTAATTTTTTTCTTTTTGCTAAAAGAGATAATTCTGAAATGAGCACCTTTGTTCAATATTTTATTGACTTATTTGGTACTACTAAGTGGGATTAGAAATAATGAAGTTGTACTTCTTAAAAAAAAGAAATTCCCAAGGACAACAGAATGTGAGAGGAAATAAGATCTCTTCAAATATCAAAAGCTGGAAAGGCAGTAACATCCCAGAATGTCTGCAGACAGAAGTGAGCTGATCTGTCTTTCAGAAGAAGCTCCTGAGAGGCTCAGGACTCAAAGGGGCCAAGTAAAGTCAAGAGAAGATACATTAGTTTCCTAGTGTTGTCTAACAAAGTATAACGAATTGGGGGGCGTCCAACAACAGTAAATCTCACAGTTCTGAAAGTGAGAAGTACGAAATCAAGGTGTGGCAGGGTCGATTCCTTCTGGAGGCTCTGAGAGAAAATCTGTTCCATGCCTCTCTCCTAGCTTCTGGTGGTTGCCAGAAATCCTTGGGATTCCTTAGCTTCTGAATGCATCACTCCAATTTCTGCCTCTGTCTTCACGTGACATTCTCCTGTGTCTCCGTGTCCCTGTGTCTTCACATGACCTTCTGAAAGGACACCAGCCATTGGATTTAGAGCTCATCCAATCCAATATAACTTCATCTTAACTTGATTCCATCTGTGAAGACTTTATTTCCAAAAAAGGTCACATCTCCAGGTACCAGAGTGTCTTTTAGGGGGATACAATCTGCAGTGAGGTTGAGGCATGAGCCTAGAAATAAGCAGAAAGGTTAGAAGTTGGCAAATGGAGTCTCAGGGACCTCTCACTACCTTCACAGCCAGGTAAACCACCCATGCAACCCTCCTGTCAAGTCAGGAGGCCAGAGAGCTCTTCCCACAGAGCCCTCATTGGGAGAATTCGTGGCTCAAATTAAAAGCCTATGGAATGACTGGCTGGACCCCATCCCCTGTACCCAGGACACCAGGGGCCAGACATGCCCAGAAGCAGCAAAGTAGGATTCCTTTTTAGGGAAACGGTGACCTCAGAGAAAAGATCCTCATGTACTTGCACCTGGGATGCTCTCAGTGAAAGAGTCAACTCCCCCCATACGATGCCCTTCAAATGAAGCCCACCGGTCAGCGACAGCCTCTCCCGCCTCTCCTCCCCACTGGGCACAATGCCGTGCCCAGTGCCTTGCTCTGAAGTATGCAAACAGGTAAGGGCCACAAGTACGTTTCAGGAAAGCCTCCACTGTGATGGAATGGAAGCAAATCAAGAAACACGAAGGCAAAAAGGAATTCAGAATAAACAGTAAATACAAAAAAAAAAAAGCCTACTTCAAAAAAACCGAATATCTCAATAAGACAAGAAATATGTTCTAAAACGAAACCAAATGCGGGTTATTATTTTCCAGTTGCCACATCATGATTTTTCTCCCTCCCCTGGACCCTCTACTAAGAAGGGTTCTCCTAACTGTCCCCACTGCCAGCTGCCGCCACTCAGACCTTGTCAGGCTCAGCAGCCGCTCTCCCGCTTCACCCCCTCGGTCCGATGTTCCAAATAAACACTGGAGTTACCTTCCTAAAGCAGCTTTGGCTGTGGGTCCTTCAGACCCTCCCTCCCCATCACTGGAGGAAAAACTCTAAGCTGGTACCTTTGACCTCTCTGTGCTCACCTCTCACTCCTTCCTCCCTACCCTGTGCTCTGGATGTAACTGGCCACTGGCCACTTCCCAAAGTGCTTCTCCACTGACGTTACACATGCGCGCGCGCACATGCATGCACGCTCGCACCCTGTGCCTTTGTTCGCACAGCTATCACTGCCACGTGTACCTTTCCGTCTTCTCTCCCAGAAAACCCTACTGTTACTTTAGGAAGCTGCTCGGATGACAGGCTCCCGGTAAACCCCTCTTTACTCCCAGGAGGTAGATACCGCAGCCCCGGAGGACCCTTTGCATTTTCCTTTATTGGCACATTAGACTTACTTGCGTTCATTGTCTCTGTTACTCAGCAGTCGTGCCCAGCGCATGTTCAGTGCCACCCACCTCCGCTCTGGTGCAAGCTGTTATTCAGCTGCTTGGAGCCCCCACGGGACGGCCTGAGCAACACATCCAGGGTACGGGGAAATGGGAAAGAGTGGGTTCCGCTAGGAAGATCTTGCGTTCCCTCCGCATCTGGTGCTTTCGGCGTGCCCTGAAATAACCCGCCATTCCGGAGTTGCCCTGTGGCGGGCGTTAGCATTTCTGTCTTTATTTCACGCCTGAGAAACTAGGGAGGTTATACTTGCTGTTCGCAATCGCCCCAGTGAATTAGGGGGAGTTTCAGCGTATGAGCCGCTGCCTCCTACAAGCAAAGGGAGGGATAAACTATAGAACCATAAAATAATGGAAAAGGAAGAGTAATTCTCCACGTCCTTGACTTAATACGTCGTCTGTAATCTTAGTGCTACAGATGCCCTGACCAGCCAAAAACTAAACAGGAAAGGAGAAAGAGCCACAGAGACCTACAGAGAAGTAAGAGACGGAGGGAAACAGAAATGAGACCTAAGACCAGGCAGGAGATGCTGAGTGTTTTTATAACCATCCTCTTTCAAATCTGCCCTCTACACTCATAAAACCTAAAGCTTGCTATCCTCAGACTTCTTTTTATGGTGATCTCCACAGGTTTGTAGGTTTGACTGAGAGTAACTCCACTCTCTACTTTTTAAACGTCTTTGGCCTTGCAAAGTAACTCTCTTCTTGGAGCAAAGGGAATTGGTGATAGTTAACATCACCCTTTCCAAGAGTCCGAACCAAAGGAGCTGAGGCATGTGGAAATGCTTTGGGAAGAGTAAACATCAAACGTTAAAGCACTCCATACATTGTTACTGCCATTAATATCACCTCTAAGCTTCAGTGGCCTGTGTTGTAAATTTGGATGATAACAGCCAAACTGCCTAGCTCACTAACAACATTCTTGAGCACTTACTGTGTGCCAGGCACCAGACTTTCCCAGCATCACCTGATTTAATCCTCTTAGCGATGTCAAGCTAGATACTACTATTGTCCTCTTTTCAGATGTGAAAGCTGAGGCTGGAGAAAAGACACAGATATTAAGTGACAGAGCTTAGATTCTTTCTGCTTCCAAATCTGGGTTCCCGCTTGCTGCCCCTGAGGAGTGTGTGTGCGAGCCTTAACATTACACAAACCTCACGTCCTTAGTGGGTCCACCTTACCTACACAGAAAGGAGATGCTGTTGTGATCCGAAGACACTTGACTAGAAGTGAGCTTGCAGATCATCTGCAGGTCGGGAAGGTGAAACCCTGAAAGGTCCCTTGTGACCCAACTTAACAGTGGCAAAGCTGGTTTAGACTTTTCCCTTCGGTTATGGTTTGTCCAATACACCCTGCCATCTACGGGGAAAACTTGAAACATATCATCTCAAAGTTCTCAAAGCTATCCTGAAGGGACAAAAGTTGAAAAGGAAGTCCACCTGAGTAGTGATGCAGATTGCAAACAAGCAGAAAGCAGATCAAACCAGGGAGTTTGTTTGGAAGGACAGCATGGTGAAGCAAGATGCCTGGGAGAACGGGGGAAATGGAATGAAAAGTCAGCAAACAAGGTAGAAAAGACAGCCCTGAGAGGGCCTGAGAAACTGAACAGAAAATCTGAAGGAAGATAAATGGATAATTTAACAGCCATTCAGTTTTTAAGAAAGACAAAGAACAAGCTACATTGCATCAGAAAAGGCCTAGAAATGATGATGGATGGGGCCCTTCAAATGAGTGGCGAACACAACAGAATCACAGTTGCCTGGACAATTCCCAGCTGAGGGCAAATTTGAGCAACTAAATAAGGATATGAGACTGATACGGATTGAAGAGTTTTTCAAAATCTATTTAATGGCCTGGCAGGGGACATTGATCGCTTCTCAGAGGAAATGTTTGGGATCAATGAGGTAGTCGGCCCTTATCTGTGATGTGGACTGGTGAGTGGGGTGGGGGAGGGGTTATCACACTGTCGAATAATAGACACATGACACTAGGGTGACATATAATTAAGGTACTGAAATAATTTCTGAAGTGTGGTGGTGAAACACTGAATTATTTTGATCTTCATGTAAGCATTTCTCTTCTTTATCTTTGTACTTATAGGCCTTCTTTCACCATTAACCATCAGGTGGATGACCTGTTATTTAATAATTCTAACACATGATCAAAGGTTGCTGCTCCCTTTATTGGTTCATGATAAAATTTTTGAATAAAATATTTTACTGCCAAAGAGTTTATACACATCCAGTGAACAGAAGTCAAAAGGCACAGACGTATTAGAGAAAAGTGATCCTTCCTCACACTTCTGTCTCCCAGTCACCTCCCTCAGGGCCACCACCTTTAACCAACTTTCCCGTATATGCATCTAAAGACAATCTGTAGGAAAGCATAAGTACAGTGGGCTTTACACTGTTTTTATACGTAATGCTCATACACCGTGCTTTCTAGTACAGTATGTATGCACACACAGTCTGCTCATATATATGTATATACATGTGTGTGTACATGTGTATATATGCATGTGTACATATATGTGAGCCTAAGTATGTCTTGTTCCGTATCTCGTTTTTCACACTTAATATATTTTTGAGATTTTCCTTTTCGGTGCCCATACAGCAACTGCCTCCATCTTTTTGATGGTCACAGAGTATCAGGTTTTAAAGATGGAGAATAAAATATTTGGCCAATAATTACTTAATTATTTAAGGACACTGATGTCATCCCTAATAGTTTCTAATAGTTCATTGTGCAATAAATATCCTTGTGAATGCAACATCTTCACACTTTATTTGTAGGATACGTACTCAGAAGTAGAATTACTGGCCATTTGGTATACAGGCATTTGAAATTTTGATAGATGCTGCCAACTTTCCCTCTGGAGAGTGTGAACAAACCAATTTATATTCCCACCACCAATATGTGAGATGCCTCTCTCTCCACACCCTTACCAATACACTGTGTTTTCAAACTTCTGGAATTTTGCCAATTTGATACTGTAAATCCTATCTCATTGTAGTTTTTATTTGCATTTTCCATCTCATAAATGAGTCTCATCATATCTTTAGTATAGACTTACTTACTTAGGAGCCATTTGTATTTTTTTCTGTAATCTCTTCATATTTTTCTGTTTTCTTGTCAGCTGATGGTCATTTCTTTTTCATTTGTAAGGGTTCACTATGTATTAGAGAAATATACCTTTATCTGTAGCCACAGTGGCAAATATTTTCCCCAGGTTGTCATTTACCTTTTCGCTTTATTTATGCGATAAAGAAATACATTGATTTTGTGCAGCCAAATTCATGAATCTTTTCTTTTATGGCTTCTCGATTTTATGTCTTATGTAGCATTATTTTCTCATTGTAAAATGAGAAAATTTAAAAACTTTTCTCAGGCCGTCTTTTAGTATTTTATGTATGTTTTATGTGTGTGTGTGTGTGTGTGTGTGTGTGTGTGTGTGTGTGTGTATATATATATATTTGTGTGTGTGTCTATATATATATATATATATATATATATATATATATATATATATTTGTATCTCTGATTCACCTGGTTGTATTTTATTTTGTTGGATGTAAAGTTTGAGGTCAGGATCCAACTTTAGGTTTTCAGATAGCTCCCCAGTTTTCCCATCAGCTTTGACTAGTATTTTTCCTTAGGATTTAAAAGGTCACCTAAGGGTACCTGGGTGGCTCAGTCAGCTAAGCCTCTGACTTTGGCTTAGGTCATGATCTCACTGCCTGTGAGTTCGAGTCCCACATCGGGTTCTCTGCTGTCAGCCTGGAGCCTGCTTCAGTTCCTGTCTCCCTCTCTCTCTGCCCCTCCCCAGCTCGTGCTTTCTCTTTGTCTCAAAGATAAATAAAAACATCAATAAAAACAAGAATAAAAGGTCACCTCTATCATATACTAAATTCCTTTGAATTTAATTCTATTCTTAGTCTTTCCATTCTATTCTATCAATCTGTCACCTAGTCATACTACTTTAGTTAAATGTTTTAATGATAAGCCGAGTGTCACCTTCAGCATTAATCTTTCAGTATTTTCTAAGCATTTTTATTTATCTTTCCATAGAAGCTTCAGAATTTAGTTCAAAAACAAATTTAGTTTGTCTTTTTATTTGGGATGCTTATTTAATTTTATTTTTAATCTATTTTTAATGTTTATTTATTTTGAGAGAGAGACAGAGAACAAGCAGGGGAAGGGCAGAGAGAGAGGGAGACACAGAATCTGAAGCAGGCTCTAGGCTCTGAGCTGTCAGCACAGAGCCCGATGCGGGGCTCGAACTCACGAGCTATGAGATCATGACCTGAGCCGAATCGGACGCGTTAATCAACTGAGCCACCCAGGTGCCCCTGGGATGCTTATTTAATTTTAAATGCTCAATGTTTGAAAGGTAGATTACTGTAAAACTCACTAACATTGAAAAGATAAAAAATTGTTGCTCATTAGAAAGTTTCTATTTATAAAATTCTAATGTTCCCATCCTTAAACTGTGCCTTAATAATGTAATAAAAAATATTCAGGGTTTTGGTCCTGCCATCCCCACACATACAGACTTTTTCCATATGTTATCTTTTTGGAAACTTAGCAATGTAATTAAAGAAGAGCCACAATAACATACCCTCAACCAGGCCTTTAAGTGGACAGATTGGCCTCTTTCTTTGGACAAGGAGAAGGCCAGCTAGTGAAACACCATCCTCCTCCTACACTCAGTGGTGTGTGTAAAATACTCCTTTTCTTGTCTTCCTATTCTTTCTCTCCAAAAATCTCACTTTCTTTATTATCTTATAAAATTAAGAAAAAGAAGATTCTCCTACTGTATGGAGAGAGACCACCAAAGTAATAGGGGATTTTTGTTCCAAAGATCTTGCATTTCTCATGGATGCTGTGGATCCGGTCCTCTGTAGATCTAGGACACTGGGGTGCACAGGCTTTGAGAGCTCCTCCCTGTCTCAAACCTGAGTTTATGTGGTACTGGGCATGAGAACCACCTTTAAAGCCTCACAAGAAATGTTCCATATTCATCTGCATGATGCTCACTAAGCAGTTCATCAGTACTGATAATTAGTGTTTTGAATCTTTTAAGACTCCTAAATATAAGCTAAAAAATAGAAGAGCAAATATTACTAGAGTATTCTAGAATCCATTCTTGAAGGCCCCATAGTACCTTTCTCAGAACACCATTCACACCAAGGGCATGGAATTGCAATTCTGTATTTGTACAACCCTCTCCCACGCAGGCACCCCATCCATTATGTTTGGAGAACTCTAGGACTCAAGGTACATGAGAAGCCTACACAAAATGTGTAGTAAACAAATGCTTGTAGCTCAAGAAACTAAAAATGTTTAAATGATCTTTCTTACACATTGAACTTGGCAAAAAAAAAATTAATAGACTTTATATATTTCTGTAAAATCTCAGGTGGCATGGTTTCACCAGAAAACATTCTGGTGCCTAGAGAGGTGGATTGTTACCATGTGGCTGTGTTTTAGTTACACGTTCCAACCACCTCTTATATGAAGCCCCATTCATCAAAGGCTGTGGCTTCTGGGTCAGCAGCTGTTCCTTCCAAGTCAGATGTTGCCTACACAGTGAACATGATTGATTAGCTACCAATGTGCTCTGAAAACTCAACCAACAGGATAACCTAGGACAGTATCCTAGAGGGGCTCATTATAACAGAAGAGACGGGTTCTCCTTGCTCCCATTTACGCAAGCTGTCTTTGAGCCTGCCTGTTATTTACTACTTAAAACCCTTGTTTTATTTTCCCAGGGCAGGGCAGAGTAGATGAGTCACAGATAAAAGATTCACTGTCTACACTTAATGTTTGGGAGGTGGTGTTTCTTCATTCCCCAGTGAAGCTGTCTCCCTCCTGTGGATTGGTCCTGAGACAGTGTCCCGAACACCAGAACAAGAGTCACTCCACTCTCCTGACACTGCAGTTAGGTGAAAGAGACACCTGTCAATACCAGCGTCCCAGTGAGGTCCCTCGTGGGGAGATACCGTGGACTTTGTCCTCGGGCAGGCCACCACTGACATCCCAGCTCTGCTGTATTTTCACCATGTACACTTTGGCTCCTTTAATTTAATTTCCCCAGTCAAAGGTTCCTCATCTGTCAAAACAGGATCCACAACACCAATCTCACAGTGCTGTTGTGACATTTAATCAGCCCACGTATGGGGAAGTCCTCGTGTGGAGCCTGGAGCATGGGACACATTCAGTACCCAGGGGTTTGTTCATTTTGGCAAGATGGTCTTACTGTCTGTCCCAGCAGGCAGATGGACAGCACACAAAATAGATTCAGCCCGCAGACATGTTTCATTCAGTTAAACACTGTTTTTAAAACTATAAAATGTTGGGGTGCCTGGGTGGCTCAGTTGGTTAAGCGTCTGACTTCAGCTCAGGTCATGATCTTGTGGTTCGTGGGTTTGAGCCCTGCGTTAGGTTCTGTGCTGACAGCTCAGGGCCTGCAGCCTGCTTCTGGTTCTGTGTCTCCCTCTCTCTCTGCCCCTCCCCCACTTGCACTCTGTCTGTCTCTCTCTCTCAAAAATAAACAAACATAAAAAAATTTTTTTAAAAACTGTAAAACATCCCATTTGCCATTGGCCTCACCCTCCAAACTGTCTCGTGAAGCCCATTTCTCTCATTAATGGTCCTGGCCTGGCCCTGTAGATGTTTAAGACTCTTACCCTATATAATGGAAATAACAATGCTGTTAGTCCAAGGAGACTAAAATTCCTGCCTCATTAATTCAGAATGTTAATGTCATTTGTAAATATCATTTTCCATAAAGGAATCCCTTGAGCATATAAGTAAGATAAGCAAAACAAGTAACCTGAGAGGTCAGGAAGGAAATGACAGAAAAGGGAAGAAAAGAGAGAGAGAAAATTGCATCATGCATTTTTGCATTGTCATTTTTACAGGTACCTGCCTCACACCTTGGAAAGAAAAGGATCTCTTTCTAAGTTATTACTAGTACTGTAAGTAGCTTTCAGGATATTAGACGTCAATGCTACAAACATCAGTGTTATCACTTGGCCAGACTGTGCCCTTAGGATTCTGATTACAGATCTGAATCATTCTTACATTGGATTCTAATGAGCTCACATGCCCTCGTACTAAGCATTACCTCTGTGGGTCTATCATCTTTACTGCTATTCGGGTAACCGCCTCACATTATTTAGGTTTTAAGATCTCAAATATCACTAAAAATTTTTCAGAAAGATCTGACAATATTTTTTGGCGTTTGCAAAATTTGGACACAGCCAATCTGTTACTGCTGAATAATAACAGATCTACAGAGTAGGTATCACATATATAGAAAAAGGTTTTCCAAATGGAAAAAACATCTCACCCAACATGACAAACATGGAGTAATATTGAACTTCCATTAAGGAGGGAGTAACAGCTAGTTGCTGTTTGTCCTTTCTGTCAGAGCTTACCTGGTCCACAGAGAAAATGCAGGCTGTCTGAATACCGCCTCCCAATTCCTTTGAGTATTCCTTCCTTGGAAGCTGAAATTCCATAGGCCTGCTGACTTTGCCACCAGAGAGAGTTGGCATCTACTATTAGCATTTTCTGAGTCCCCATAACATGGCAGGCTAAGAATGACCAACCTTTTAAAGAGTCTCTTTGGCAGACTCTGGGCGTTCAAAGAGAATGGAGATGACTGCTAGCTGATCTCTGGCCCTCATTAATTTGGGTAAAGACTACTGCCCAGTGAGTGTCAGCAGCAACTTTGTGTGCTGAGGAAGCTGAGACTTCCTTATGCCAGCTACCAGTTCAAAGTCTGATAGGGGGTTTCAATCTCAGGTTATTTCTGGGGGCAAAAGTCATAAGGCTAGAGCCCTTTGAAGACCATTGCATTCTAGCCTGGGAAGAACCCAGTAGCACACAGTGCCTGGCATGGGTATGTGGATAACATATGTACATGGTTATTATTAACTTTCCGACTTTAGCAAATTACACACTAAAGATTTATTTTAAAGCTGGTATCATTTTTTTTTAATGTTTATTTATTTTTGAGAGAAAGAGAGAGACAGAGCATGAGAGGGTGGGGGGAGCCAGAGAGAGAGGGAGGCACAGAATCTGAAACAGGCTCCAGGCTCTGAGCTGTCAGCACAGAGCCCGACGCGGGGCTCGAACTCACAAACCGTGAGATCATGACCTGAGCCGAAGTCGGTCGATTACCCGGCTGAGCCACCCAGGCGCCCCTAAAGCTGGTATCTTTAATGTGAAGGTTTAAAAACATTTATTCAAAGTAGTCCTGGCTTGCTTCTGTGTTCACCATCATTGTTTGATTATTTGTTTTTCAAAGCAAGTTTTAAAAACTGCTGGAAGCCTCCTTTGGCAGTTAATACATTATCTTAAGCAATTTAATGCAAATTAATTTTTACACAACCTTGAGTTTCAGAGGCCATTGAACTGGGGAGGGAAGGAGTGGGGTTTAGGAGGAATCTGTTTGCTGCCTCCCATCTGGACCCCACAGCCAGCTCCATCTGCTCTCACATGTAGTAACTAACACTTCGGCGACTCCCCTGCCAAACATACCATGCGGAGTTCGGCTTATGATTTTCTACTCAGGAAAACGTTAAAATGCATAGAAAGATGTGAACTGCAGGTTTTCTAGAAAACTCGATGGGCTTATTTTGGCATTTCAAAACTCTGCTTTCGTAGCATAACCCAAGCTTTTCCTTGGGTTTTATGAGGTTTGTTTTTTTTTTTCTCTCTCTCTCTTCTGTTTTGTTCCTAGATTTTATTCTCTTCTAATACCATAATTCTCTTTTCGGGTAGGGTCCTTCCAGCACACTCAAACCAAATGGAAGCCACTGAAAGGCTCAGGGTAGAGAGTGATGAGCTGGGATCTGTGGCTACAATGTGGGCAGTTAATTGGACAGGAGGAAGGGGAGGGCAGGCAGCCAGGTTAGAGCCGTTGAGAAGATGATGGTGATCTAAACCAGGGTTGTAGACATGGCAAGAGACTGACGCACAACGACACTTTGGGCACAGGGTTGACAGGACTCGGTGACCGTTTGGATGTGGGGGGAAGAGGGAGATGTCATGGGTGACCCATAGATTTCCATCTTGAGCAGTTAGGTGGAGGTGACGATGCTCAGCTCTCTGACACAGTAAACCGAACAGCAAAGGAAGGTTTGGAGGAAGGCGATGAGTTCAGTTCTGGACAAAGAGTTCACTGCCTCTGGCCCTTGCAACATGATAGAAGAGTAGGAGGCTGGCAAAGCCAAACATGATTCTTAGCCAACTGCTGCAGTGCAGCCCAGCATGTAAAATTCAGGAATGTGTCAGGTTAAATCATGAATAATCTTAACCTTTGGGGGCCCAGAAAGGTAGCGGCTGAACAATTGAAGAGTGTGGATTTGCTCCCACAATTGGCCACTTCTTTCCGAAGTCACATACCTTAAGGAGAAGCCTCCTTTGTTCCTCCTGAGACGCTCTTTGCACGTGTGACCATCCAGGCACATGAATTCAAGGGAATCTCAGGGCCTGCCACCACTTGCGTGCTCTCTTGCCCTTCCTGTTGAGAAGGTCTGAGCAGAGATGACACCAACTGGTCATATCACCAAATGGTTTTCCATTTCAAAACACCAACCCCAAATGGGCTTTTGGACATTTTCACTCAGAAAGTAAATAATCATGGTAGTAAAGTGATCATATCTTCATGACAGGGATATCACCTCAGATAGTCAAGATGGGCTCCAAGTCTAATTTTATATTTTATGAAAAATTGATATTAAAGAAATCCTTTAAATTCATTGTTTTCTACCATGTATTGTACTCCTTAGTTTCTGAATATTTCTCTTGGGTAAGGTGGAGATGGGGGAAGGCAGAAAATACTAACTCTTAGTGCCAGTACTCTGAATATATACAATTCGACCACAGGACGTGAAAACATCTCTCTTTGGCCTTTCAAAAAAATAAATGAAGAGTCAGCTCAGGTAACTCCCTCAAAGTTTTGAAAAGGTACTAATGACATAGTTGGACATTTTCAAATTCAAAGACAAATGTGGTTTTAATTTGCTGGTGTTCCTTTATGCTCCCCGCCCCCTTCCAGCAACAGAGTATAGGAGTAGTGACCTGTTCTAAGAATGTGGCTTTCTCTTTGTTTATTCCCTTGTCCCCCATGTGCCCCATCTATCCAGCAGTTGGGTTCTAAGAAGGGATTGTGGTCAAGAATAAGCACACACTGGGACAGATGATAGCAGACGTGGATCATGATGGCTGAGGGAAAACAGGGCCAGAATCTGACTCCCAGCAGCTTGGCAAGCTGATAAAAACATGGTCCCAGGAATAATGGTAATAAGAGAAAATACTATATTCATTTCCCAAGAGGGTCATTCTGGGTTTGTTTTTACAGCAGGATTCTGTAGCAGGTCAGAATGTCCTGACCCTGCTCTCAGCCACTGGCCGCTCTCCTAGACTCACCCCTTCTTCCTGCCACTGCTCTGTGGGCAGAGAGGGAAGACTCTTGTTCCCTGGAGTCACTGTGGTAGGAACTAGAGTTACAAAGATAAAAGGCCTTATTTCCACTCTCCATGGGAGGTCATGGGAGAGTACTCAAAACAGCTATTTAAAACCAGTGATAAGGGACTTCCACCACTGGCCATGATAGAGTGACAGGGGGGAAACCATGGAGCAGATTAAGTTCTACAGACAGTGGAAACAGGCAGCATGCAGCACAATATGGAGATTCCTGAGAGAGGGCAACGAATGGAGTGAGCCCTACGATGATCTTAGCTTACTCCTTACTACTGGAGACAGCTTCCAGGCGACAGCACAGAGAGAGAATCCCAGCCAGGGCCCAGTGGGCTCACGGAGTTGAGGAGGCAGAGCCAGGGGCCCGTGGAGCCCCAGGGGCTGGAGTTCCCAGGGAAGAGGACAAGAGAAGAGATAGTCACACGAGAGAGAGTTCCAGAGATCTGCAGAGCACCCCTATGAGTCTTCAGTGCTGTTCACTACATGCATGCGGGGAAACTGCTGAGGCTGAGGAAAGAACAGCAAAAGGGAGCAAGTGGAATAATCCTCAGAGCTCCCACAGGCTGGGAAATCGTCCATGCTCCCCCAGGCAGAATATTAAAGAAAAACGTTGAAATATATGAGGTACTGGGTCCGGTTCTCAGAAGGTTATTGTCTCAGTAGTGGACCCAAATTAATCCGACTAAAGGCTGCTCTGGACCTACCTAGCAAAGCTTAAAAGCAAACCTCAGAGGACCAAATAATTTCCAAGTAACCTAACTGCATTCCAGAACAAAACTGAAAAATGTTTAAAGAAATGCAAACATAAATAAATAGATAAGCAAATAAAAATCCATCACCCAACAACATAAAATTCACCATGCCTAATATCCGATCAAGATTACCAGGCATGCAAAGAAGCAAGAAAACTTGGCCTGTAATAATGAGAAAAACCAATCCATACAGACTCAGAAATGATACAGATCATAGAATTGATAGAGAAGGACATTAAGATACTTATTATGTTTTATATGTTCAAAGGGTAGAGGAAAGACCAAGCATGATAATCACAGTCATGGAAGATATAAAAAATGCCCAACTCAAACTTCTAGAAATGAAAACTACAGTTTTTCAGAGGAAGACTACAAGAAATGGGATTCACAGCAGATTAAGTTCTGCAGAAGAAACACTCAGTGTCATAACAATAGAAAATTAGAATTTGGTCCCTCTCCTCTCTATACTCCAGGTACTAATTTCTACACAGTACCCTTGTGCTCACTCAAGCATCATAATAATGTTCCACAAAGTTTTGATTTCACTCTGTCTCTGAAAGAAACATCTGAAATGATAGGAAAATCAACTTAATTATACACATACACACATGTACATTATACATATGTATAAAGTATCATATGTATACATATATACATATGCATATGTATGTATTTTTTATATGTGCTTACATATACATAAAATGTTTCGCTTTTAATGTTTATTTATTTTGAGAGAGAGAGAGAGAGAGTGCCTGTGTACACATTGGGAAGGGGCAGAGAGAGAAAGAGAGAGAGAGAATCCCAAGCAGGCTCCACACTGTTGGCACAGAGCCCAACATGGGGCTCAAACTCAGAGAGTGCAAGATCTTGACCTGAGCCGAAATCAAGAGTTGGATGCAACTGACCCACTCAGGCAACCGCATAAAACGTTTCTTTTCCTTTTTTTTTTCTTTTTTTTTTTTGTTCAAGTTAGTTAACATACAGTGTAGTCTTAGCTTCAGGAGTAGAACCCAGTGATTCATCGCTTATATATGACACCCAGTGCTCATCCCGAAAAGTGTCCTCCTTAATGCCCATCACCCATTTAACCCATCCCACCACCCACCTCTCCTCCAGCAACTCTCAGTTTGTTCTCTGTATTTAAGAATCTCTTATGTTTTGCCTCCCTCTCTGTAACTTATCCTTCCTTCCCTTCCCCTATGTTCATCTGTTGAGTTTCTCAAATTTGACATGAGTATTGTCTTTCTCTGCCTGACTTATTTCCCATAGCATAATACCCTCCAGTACCATCCACATTATTACAAATGGCAAGATTTCATTCTTTTTCATCACAGAGTAGTATTCCTGTGTGTGTGTGTGTGTGTGTGTGTGTGTACCACATCTTCTTAATCCATTCATCAGTTGATTGATATTTGGGCTCTTTCCACAATTTGGCTATTGTTGATAGTGCTGCTACAAACATTGGGGTGCGTATGCCCCTTCAAGTCAGCATTCAAATCAGCATTGTTATATCCTTTGGATAAATTCCTAGTAATGTAATTGCTGGGTCATAGGATAGTTCTATTTTTAATTTTTTGAGGAACCTCCATACAGTTTTCCAGAGTGGCTGCACCAGCTTGCATTCCCACCAACACTGCAAAAAGGTTCCCCTTTCTCCACATCCTCACCAACATCTGTTGTGGCCTGAGTTGTTAATGTTAGCCATTCTGACAGGTGTGAGGTGGTATCTCATTGTGGTTTTGATTTGTATTTCCCTGATGATGAGTGATGTTGAGCATCTTTTCATGTGTCTGTTTGCCATCTGGATATTTTCTTTAAAAAATGTCATGTCTTCTGCCCATTTCTTCACTGGATTATTTGTTTTTTTGGGTGTTGAGTTTGATAAGTTCTTTATAGATTTTGGATACTAACCCTTTATCTGATATGCCGTTTGCAAATATCTTCTTCCATTCTGTCGGTTGCCTTTTAGTTTTGTTGATTGTTTCCTTTCCTGTGCAGAAGCTTTTTATCTTGATGAGGTCCCAATAGTTCAGTTTTGCTTTTGTTTCCCTTGCCTCCGGAGACATGTCAAGTAAGAAGTTGCTGCAGCTGAGGTCAAAAGTTGCTGCCTGTTTTCTCCTGTAGGATTTTGATGGTTTCCTGTCTCACATTTACATCTTTCCTCCATCTTTAATTTCTTTTTGTGTATGGTGTAAGAAAGTGGTCCAGTTTCATTCTTCTGCATGTTGCTGTCCAGTTCTCCCAGCACCATTTGCTAAAGTGACTGTCTTTTTTTCCATTGGATACTCTTTCCTGCTTTGTCGAAGATAAGTCGGCCATATATTTATGGGTCCATTTCTGGGCTCTCTATTCTATTCCATTGATCTATGTGCCTGTTTTTGTGCCAATACCATACTGTCTTGATGATTACAGCTTTGTAGTACAGGCTAAAGTCTGGGATTGTGATGCCTCCAGCTTTGGTTTTCTTTTTCTTTTTTAATGTTTATTTTTGAGAGAGAGAGACAGAGCGTGAGTGGGGGAGGGGCTGAGAGAGAGGGAGACACAGAATCTGAAGCAGTCTCCAGGCTCTGAGCTGTCAGCACAGAACCCAACATGGGGCTCAAACTCATGGAGTGCGCGAGATCATGACCTAAGCCGAAGTCGGACGCTTAACCAACTGAGCTACCCAGATGCCCCATTGGTTTTCTTTTTCAACATTACTTTGGTTACCCGGGGGCTTTTGTGGTTTCATACAAATTTTAGGATTGTTTATTCTAGCTCTGAGAAGAATGCTGGTGTTACTTTGATAGTGTTTGCATTGAATGTGTAGATTGCTTTGGGTAGTATCAACATTTTAACAATATTTGTTCTTCCAATCCATGAGCATGGAATGTTTTCCCATTTCTTTGTGGCTTCTTCAGTTTCTTTCATAAGCTCTCTATAGTTTTCAGCATACAGATCTTTTATGTCTTTGGTTAGGTTTATTCCTAGGTATTTTATGGGTTTGGGTGCAATTATAAATAGGATCGATCCCTTGCTTTCTTTTTCTGCTGATTCATTATCAGTGTATAGAAATACACCCAATGCCTGTATATTGATTTTATATCCTGTGACTTTGCTGAATTCGTTTATCAGCTCGAGCGGTTTTTTGGTGGAGTCTATTGGGTTTTCCATGTAGAGTATCATGTCATCTGCGAGGAGTGAAAGTTTGACTACTTCTTTGCCAATTTGGATGCCTTTCATTTCATTTGCTTGTCTGATTGCTGAGGCTAAGACTTCCAACACTATGTAGACAACTGTGGTGAGAGTGGACATCCCTGTCGTGTTCCTGACCTTAGGGGAAAATTCTCCGTTTTTCCCCATTGAGGATGATACTAGCTGTGGGCCTTTCATATATGGCTTCCACATAAAATGGTTCTTGAAGGATACACTAAGTTTGGTTGTCTCTAGGGAAAGAAACTAAATGTCTGGGGGCAGGGGATGAAGGGATATTTTACACTGTACCTTTTGTACCCTTTGTATCCATTGGACTATGTGAACATGTCACTTGCTCAAAACATAAATAAAATGTGGAATAAACCCTACATGCTGGGCACCCTACATGAGTGTGAATGGAATCATGAAGAAAGTGGGGTCCCTCAGCCACTTAGGTGACTAGATGCCCAGGTCTGTCCCAGAGCAGGCAAGTAAGTACCCAAGGTGTCTGTGGTGGGCCAGGCAGAGTGGACGTGAGTTTGGGAGCCCCCGTGATAGCCATATAGTTGCCCCAAGGATAATAAGCAGCACATCCCAAGTTGGGTTTTTAGGTCAGTCTCAACGCTGACCTACACTTGGAGCAGCACATGAGTCATCAGTCCTACCCTGCTCAAGTACATTCTGGCTTCAAGGACCATTAGGTAGAAGTTACAGGGATATAGATTTCACTTCAATATAAAAACAACATTCCAAAATCAGAACAACCTGGGAGGTAGTTCACTGCCTGTGGGCATGTTTAAACACTGCAGTGGTCACACTGCAGGGATGCCACAGGAGAGATTCAGCATCCGCAGCTGATGGCACCATGTACATCTACATAACTAACGTACATAACCTTTCTAGTCGCTCTGCATGTATATGGAGACTGAGCAGACAGGTGATAAGTGTCCCCTTTCTCTTTCGCTAAGTGATGAGGAAGTCAAAGGAGACAGATGTTAGCATTTGCACAGAACTCATCAGGTGTCACTTGCTGATGAGAAGTTCGTAGGTATATGCATATCTTTCTAAATAGTGGGAGCAATTATCTTACTGATGGCACAGGATGGGATTTTTGCTACTTTTGCCTAGACCCAGCACCTGCCAGAGGAAAACGATATTCTAGTATAGCAATTCTGTGTTTAATTAAAGAGAATATGAAATAAAGGGAAGGAAGAATTCTGAGAAATATGTACCTCCCCAAAAGTTTGGAGTTTTTTGTTTTGTTTTGTTTTTATTCACCACAAAGGAAGCAAGAGGGAGAACAAAGAGCTAGATAAAGGAAAGAAATGTCTGTTTGGGGCTAAGCCAAATAAACTTAAATGGTTTAAGGAATAAATTGGTGGAGTAATTCGAATCATGGGCAGGTGCTATGAATGTAATTTAGTAAATGCTCGGGAACCTGCCAAGGAAGAGAAAAATGTGTTGCTTTTGAGATCATTTCCCAGCAGCTTCATAAAAGAAAACTGATTACAGGAATTTAATAAGTAAAACAGAGCCAGAAATATAGTAATCAAATGAGTTTTTAATTACATTTCAGGCAGAAAAAAATTCCAATTTGTGCTCCTGGGATTAAAAAAAAAATAAGTTCTAGAGAAAAGCTTTTGTAGCAGGAAAATAATATAAACACTAATTTCCATAGGAATTATAGTAGTCAGTTTAATTAAAAGGCTCGATCAGAGTGACAAGGAGCCAGTGCCAAACTATACTAAATAAAACCATGGCATTCGTTGCTACCCTACACTATCATCCAAATAAAAACACTGTGCAATGAATAGAAAACAGTCACCTGCATTTTTCTCAATAAAGAGGATTTTGATCACTACCTGAATTTTATTTTCATATATGAAATATTTTCATATTTCACTAATACATCTGATTTGAAATTAAATGTTGGTTGGTGAGATAAATGTCACTCTTGAGGAATATGCTCTAAGAGACATCAGTGTGAAGGGTCACCACTTCGGCCAGGTTGGAGGGCTCACAGCTCAGTAGCGTCCCTGGTCACCTCTAGTGCTGCCCTCAACATGAAGGGCTGTTCTTTGTTGGGAGGTTTTGCTATCAACCACCCCCTAACCACAGGCCCTGCTTGGAGAAGGTTGTTCAGGAGGTGTGGTGACATTGCAGTGGATTTGTTCCCCTTGGGATGAATGCACCACACCTGCAAGTGTCTACAAGGACCAAGGGTATGATCTGTGGCCACAGAACACAGACCCAAGGCACAAAGTGGGAGCATTCCCTTTCCATGGGCTAATACCGGCACAACTCCATGACCCTTGCTTTATTCATTGCTCTGTTCCACGATAGCGGTTGGAAAATTATACTATTAGGGAGTAGGGGACTCTTTTTCAAAGACAACAAAATTAAGTAAAAAAGAAAACATTTAGGAGAGTCTCCTGCAAATAAGCCCCTGGATCCTTAGCCTCTGGCCTCTGCCTGTGTGTCCCCTTCCATCCCCTCACTGCAGCCCAGCCCCTCTCTTCCCCACTCCTTTTTCTCTTGTCTCGCGTCCATCTTCATACATGTTCACATGCCAGTCTGTTCATTTAGCACAGCTCCCAGATCCTTAGCTTGAAAAACGAGCACCTTCTCTTCTCTTGGGATGTTATCTGGCCTTTCTTATTCAGATGAGTCCACCCAGAACCCTCCCCTCCTCCGTGGTGGAGCCAATGGTAGGTGTATCTTAGTAAAGCTTTAAGTTCATGGTCTGTTGAGATCTGGAGTGTCCAGAGCAGGCAACAATATACATAAGTAGGCATGTGTGAGCCGAGTATTTTGTGTCCTGTCTTGTCTGGATATAGATTTAGAACAGGATCATAATCTAATGGGCTAGCACCCTGGGAGTAGTACACAGCCACCCTGTCTTATTTTTTTCATTTTCTGCACAGGCTCTATTAATGCAGCACGATGGTGTTACATGCATGTTTACTTCTTGCCAATAGCTCGGGTTTACCAAAATAATCATCACATTTCATTTCTTGCAGCCAGTGTCCGTTCTCCTCACAAGGGAAAGCTAGAAAACCATGTCAGTGACTCGGGTTCCTCTCTCCTCCACCTTTTTTTTGTTTTATTTCAGGCGTTGGTGAAGGTCAACGTGAAACTGAAGCCCATGCTGGACTCGGTGGCAGCGAACAGAAGTAAGTGGGAAGAGCTGCACCAGAAAAGGCTGCTGGTGCCGGCCGCCTCGCCCTCGTCTGCCAGCCTCGTGGCCGCTGGGGAAGACAGAAACTAACCCTCCAGCTTAGCTGCCGCTGCAAAATGACTGCATCCTGAAGGGCCAGCTTCGGGCCAGCCCACGTCATCCTTTTGTTCCTTTAAGCTCTGGCAGAGTCTCTTGGTTTGCACCGGGAAGCACGCCTGGGCTTCCACCTTTAAGTGTGGTCCCCGGAGGAGAGTGTGACGGGAAGGACAGAGGAGGTGGGGAAGGAGCCCGGCCCGGGGCGCTCAGCTTCCCCTGATGAGCACACGAGAGCACACGTGGGACAGGTGCTGGGCAGAGGAACCTGCACCAGAGGACAGCCGGCCCTGCTCATGCTGAGCCCAGTGGCCGACGGAGCCCAGAGCAGGGAACGCGCCATTAGCGCTGCTTCACTTTGTATCCAGCTCTTCTATTTGTTACAAGCCAAGCAATGCCTGCCTTTGCATCCTCTCCTGAGTGCCCTTTTGTGCCACACTGTTCCAAGAAGCCCAGTTTGTATCCTGTAGAGGTATTTTATTTTTGTCCTAAAGCTTCTTAATGATGGATTAGAGCCTTTAGAATTGCCTACCTAAAAAATAAACCATAGCATCCTTACACATACTGGTCAGTCCTGGTTTTCCCCTAAAAAGGCCCATAGTAGGAAGGTAACAAATGCGTTTGTTTGTGTGACTGGTATTTATACAAGATTCATAACACTGCATTGGGATTGCGGCCCCCTTTTCCACTTTTTTAAAATTCACCCTTTGTTGTAGACCAAGTCTTCTCCCAGAAGGAATGGATTAATAGGCTTTAATTAAAGGAGGGATGAAAGGAAGTCCACAGCTGGATTCACCACAAGTGACCCATGAACACTTAGGAACTATTTCCAACCGCGAAGACATTTTACAGGCCACAGCAGAGCCGCGGAGAATAATCACAGACTGCCTTGAGTTCTCTTAGGGATGAGTTTTTATACACCATTGAAAGTTACTACTGATACCAACCTAAAGCCAAATGTGGTGGTTGCCAATTTTTTTATTTTTCCTTAAGTATAAGAAAGAAATAACAGTCTGGCCAGGGGACAAATATGCTCTAGGAGGCTAGATTTATAATAATAAACTATATTAAATCGATGCAATGACTAGAAAACTGCTTGGCTCCCCATTTGACCTGAGAGATTGAGGACATGGTTTGACTTGTCCAAAGAATGCTGGACTAGAAGCTAGACCTACGACTCTGGCTTTGGCACCAGTTATTGGGTGACTTTGGACAAAACACCTAACTTGTCCCAGCCTGTTTCCTCATTTGCTGAATGAGATTACATTAGGAAGTGATTTGCAAACATGTTTAACCTTAGAACTCTTTGTTCAAATAAATCTTACAAGGAATCTCCGAGATATAAAACATCTAAGAGCTGAAATTCTCTGAAGCCAGGTTGGGAGACCCAGAACCTGCAAATTCTCCTCTTTGGTTACAGACATGGTGGTCCATAAAGGAGCTCCGAGGAGTTGGACATCCCTGGACTAGATGAACGGTGAAGTCCATTCCAGCTCTGAAAAATCTAAAGTTCACAAATCATTTTTGTTCTTATGGTTACTAGTTAGTATCAGTTATTAACTTGACTACTCAAATATTAAGGAAATAGGGGCCAAGTTACACAAGGAGTATTGTTTCCCTGGCACATAGTAGACATTCCAAAAATGTTCTAAGAATGGGTAAATGAAAGGGGCGCCTGGGTGGCTCAGTCGGTTGAGCATCCGACTTCGGCTCAGGACACAATCTCACGGTTTGTGGGTTCGAGCCTCGCATTGGGCTCTGTGCTGACAGCTCAGAGCCTGGAGCCCGCTTCGGATTCTGTGTCTCCCCTCTCTCTGTGCCCCTCTCTCTGTCTCTCAAAAGTGAATAAAGGTTTTCAAAAAATGGAAAAAAAAAAAAAAAAAAAAAAAAAGAATGGGCAAAGGAAGGTTCCAAAACCAAAGAGAGGGAAGAACAGGTATCTATCTGTAGGGAAGACATAAGATTTCATGCAGCAAGAAACAAAGTCAAAGAAAATTATTAACCAGGCAAAGGGGGAGAGGAAGATGAGGATGAGAAGCAAAAGACACCCAAAAAAGAAAAGACAGAGACTGAGGCAGATGGTAAGAGAACTGCCAAAGGCCAGGTAAACATTAGTCCAAACAAAGAAAAATGGTGCTTCTAACCCCAAAAAGGAGGATACAGAATCCTGTCATCAATTGCTTAGAAAAGAGAGTTATTTGAGCAGGGAGGGGTTTGACAAAAGAGAGGAGGAAGTGGGAACCTAAAAATTCATGTTCCTGGCCACCATTTACAGCTGTCTCTGCAGTGAAGACTGGAGAATCTAGAGGAAAAAAACGAGTGTAGGAAAAAGTGCCTTCACAGAGCAGGTAAGAGGAGGCTGCTCAGATTTATGGATTTTATTAAGCCAGTTTTCTGAATCGCTCTGCTCTAAAGGAAAATAGCTTCTGCCCGGCTGTCTCCCCTCCTTCAGGTGAGGAACAAAGAGGGAGTGGAGTTGGGGACAGACCTGGGTCCTGTGTCTGCAGCTCAGAAGCACTGCAGGTGTTTCCAGCTATTATGGCACACCATGTTTATATCACAAACGGGAATTGAAAATCAGCCCATGTGAGGCAGAGATGAACCCACATCTGTTATCCTCCCCAACAATAAATAAATAAATAAATAGCCCAGACAGACGGATGCCAGTCTATCTAGAGCAAAATTTTAAAGCATGTGCTTTATGATAAAACTAGACCCAGGGTCCAATGGAGACTGCAGGCAGCTATGAGCACCCGAGCCGCCCTGAACGTTGATGCTACACATTGCTAAGGGGAACATAATTTATAGCACAAACCCTACGGCTTCCACTGAGGTTGAGCTTTCGTCTCATTCTCTTGCCTTTTTATTGGCTTCACTGCACGGTTGCCAATAGCAACATCCACTGGTAGCAAGGGGAGTTCAACACCATTGCAATCTGCCATACACTGGAGCCCTGACAATGTCAACCATCAATCAAGTAGCTGTTTGTAATTGCCTCCATCTATTTTTCCTGTCTTAAGGTATCTTTCCTATTGTGGGTCAAAATTCAGAAACTGCTGACTAATGCCATGGGTCCATTCCTCGGAGACCATGAAGCAGTGGAAAAGGACAGCAGCACCCTCCCTGTGCAACCCCAGGGGTGAGAGGCTGAACACTTGGGCGTTTGAGATATTTTCAAGCCCTTTTCTAAATAAGGCATGATTTTCCAAGACTGAGAGGTATGTGTGATTATCTATATATTTTGCTTTCCTACAATAAAGAGACATTTTCTCAGTCCTTACCATTAATGGCTGTTTCCTACTGGAGGAAGGCATTTGAAATGTGAGCCTTCTTATAAAACCTTCAGCTGACCAGACTACGTTTGCTTCCTTGGGGCTCCTGGCATTAATGGCTGAAAGGACTTCATCCTACCTTCTCCACATGATATGTTTTTTCAGACATGTTATTTATTTTCTTCGTAGTCGATATGTAGACAACACATGCACAACCCACAATGTAGCTTATGATACTGGCCAGGAGAGATCACGTGCAAACTACAAAGGTCACCACAGGATGCACAGTAGACGGGCCCTGGCCCCCGACTTGGCCACCAGTTTGACCTGTTCTCTTGGGACCCTCCAGGTCTTGGGTTTTGCACCTGTAAAATAAAAGCACTGGCTTTATTCGGTTAACTTCTACAACAGAGGACCAACCTGTATTTAGTTTTTAAAATATTTTCCACATAATTGTCTTACTTACTCTTCTCAAACACAATAGGAACAAACCTAAAGAGGTCATCTTCTCTCCAAAGACAAAATAAAAAGTTACATATATGGGGTAGATATAAAACACCCCTACCACATATATGTCTGAGCCTGCCTCTAGTGATCATGAAAGATACGGTTGTCAGTACAGCTTTTTTAAAATGTACCCTTTTACTTCATAAGGGACAACTTTAGATTACCTCATAGCTAGATATCCTATAAATGGCAGTTGGTTTAATTTAGAAGTCAATTTATAAAGTGAATCAAGTGAAATTAAAATTGCATGTGTTTTTTATTTCTAAAATCTGAGATGTCTATACATTTCCAGGTATTTTATATTTGCATACACGTTGGGTTGGGTTAGAAATAATCTTTAAATTTTTGTTAGTGTAATAGCAATATCATCTAATATTAATGCTACAGGAATTCAGTTGCTTTTTTCATGTACCAAAATTTATCATACTTTATCCACTTACCTTAGGTCATTAAACAGAGTCTGCTCAATTTACTTTGCAGTACAATTATTTTAAAATCCATTTCTCCTGCTGACTCTTAATGAATTGCAGAAAGGTAAAATACATCTCACCCCCAGTAATAGTGGGAAAAACTCCCTTCAAGCAAGACAGAAATCTAAACATGTTAGGGAAGATTTAAATCTAAAGAAAAATGTCTGGCCTAGAAAAAATAAAAACTCCAAGAGAATTCATTAAACAACAGAACAAAACCTAACTTAGGACCCTAAAAACTCCGGCAATGCCAGTGCCGTGAAGTCTCATTGTCTGCTTCAGAATAACAGTCTCTGAAACAGCTGTTCTGCCACTTGCTGTAAAGAACTCCCAAAACTCAAATGTAGCAGGAAATTTAAAAGTTGGGTCTGGCTACAAGAAAGCCAGAATTTCATAAGTTTCATAAGTGAGCAGTAATAGAATAAAACACAGGGAGGACAGAAACAAGATGAAGCGTGTCCAGGGAATGTCAGGATGAGCACAGGTTCAGCGATGCCTGGTGTCCTGCTTACATTGTTTGCGTTACTACCTTTTCCTCAGCTATCAATTTTGGGTTACATCTTCCCTAATTTAATTATGAATGTTCTTGCATATTTGGCACATCTCTCAACAGGGCTAAAGATTAATTGCTTCTGTGCAGCGTATCTATACCAATGTTGTTCAATGTATACACCGGTACAGAAATATGTTTATTAGGTAAATGAAGTATTTTCTGTGATAAAAATGTGCTATTTGAGGCCATGATTTATCTTTGTGTTCACTTTCTATATGTATATATGTGTGTATTAGAACCTCAATTTGTTTCTTTAGATTTATATTAAATCATGTTTACGTGAATTAAAGGAAGGAAGGAAGGAAGGGAGGGAGGGAGGGAGGGAGGAAGGGAGGAAGGAAAAAAGGGAGAGAGGAAAGAAGGGAGGGAACGAGGAAGGAAGGGCATAGTACGGAAATAAGAGATGAGGTTTTGTTAAGTCTCATTCCCATGAGAGAAAATTGCTTTTGCCATTTTATTTTGATATACAATAATCTAAAAAGGATCTCCTCTGGATTTGCTTCCTAATTACTATTGTTTTACACAAAAGGAGGGAAATATGTCTTCAGCTGAATTGTTTGAAGTCACTGGCTTTGTACAGATTTGTCAGGCTGATGTTTCATTTTAAGAATACTACATTACAGATTGCAAGCAATTTCACAGGCAACTAATTCATGAGTTTGAAACAGTCTGCTTTAAGAGACCTAACTATCTTGGTTTTTAATAAAATGCTTAAAGTTTAACTAAACCTCTGGAATAATCTTTATTTCTCTTGTGGTGGGTGATTTAAAGTCTGAAAGAGGAAAGCATGCATCTGATTACCTACAATTTAAATTTTGGCTGTGAATTTAGCCCATTAACCTTGATCTGTGATGTCTGCCCCTATGAGAGGGATACTGAGACATCCCTGTCCATGGTGCATTTTAAAGATGACAAAAGGTTCTTCGAGTTATTAGATTTTCTGGGGGAGAAGAATCTGTAGCCAAACGCGGGATTCTGCGTCCCTTACAGACCACTCGAATTTGCATGGGCAATTACACAGGGGGATCGCATCAATGCAGGGCTGCCGGCCACACTGACGCCATACAATTACACAACGGCTTCGGTGCTTAAACTTTAAAATTCTTACACCATTGTGCCTGTTCTATTAGAACAAACTGCAGCAAATGATCCAAAGCCAATTCAAAGGACTGGAGAGGAGGTGCCCAGGGGGAGAGAGGAAAGAGGTGCAGTGTGGCCCCTACTGGCCAGCTTAAGCAATCGCCAGCCCCGGTGGGCGGGCTGCTGCAACCACAGGCTTCCTTTTGTGCTTTGCAGTCGATGGTTTTCCAGTGGGGCCAAAAATAAGAGTCACCTAATTCACAGAAGGGCTGTGAGGATTAATGAGGGAAGTTAGGCAAAGCAGGACCAGGTCCTGGTACAGAAAGTACTGTATAAACACAAGGTTTAGAGTAGCTCTTTGTTTGGATGGCTGATCGCTTTCTTCAAATACCAGTATCCACAGTTGTGCCTTCCCTACTAACTCCATTTATAAACTATAATGCTATTGTGTTCTCCCTGACAAGTTTAGGTAACAGTGCTAACACCGTAAGCACCTAAATATAAGCTACTTGATAAAAAATAAGGTATATCCAAGAAAGAAATCTAATGAAAATAATAGAGCTGAAACCACCAGCAAAAAGAGAGTTCATAATGAGGTTAAATGTCTGAGCATACATGTCCCCAAGTATTGATTTGGTATACAACCCTTCCAAAAGTATTAAAAGATGGAAGGGATGCTTCTAAAAGTCAATTACATTACCAATTTGGTACTAATTTATTATTTTTTCCTGTTTACTGTTGAGAGGAAGCAAGGTAACTGAGCCCCTGAAACTGGCCATCCTGAAGAAAATGGCCTGAAATGAGAAGGGAAAAAAAATAACAACTGAAAAGTGTTTTTTTCAGAAGGTCTTCCTTTATCAAGAAAGATGTCTGACCACAGCTGTGGTAGTTGGGATGTTCAGAAATGACCGGTTTACCAACAGGACATGATCACATGTAAAGAATAAATAAGAAATCATACCTTCCAACTGTTTTACAAGAGAATGCCAGACAGATAATATGTACAAATAGAATAGGATTTGATCATCTCATGCTTTGGCAGGCAGAAACACAAGCATATGAAGAACCAAACATCATGCTTTTAGCTCCTACACATTTTGCCTGAATGGAATTCTTCTACATGGTGAACATGCCTTCCTTTTTGCAGCAAAATCCACCGAGTCCAACTCCATTTTCTCAAAGCCTAGTTTCTTTCTATAAGGCACTAAATCATTTTATTGCAACCACCAAATGCTTTCTTATTGCTAGCAATGGTACGATACATTTAATTTTTGATACATGCTCCAGTTTTCAAGATTCTGTTGGAAACAAAATGGTCTTTTATGACATTTTATAATATTCCACCCCATTTATTGCTTTCCAGAATTTCTCTCATTAATTAAAGGGCCTTCTTTCACTGCGGCCCCTCCCCCCTCCAAAAACCTAATCTATTCCCCAACTGCCCATCATAACTAAATAAAAGTCAGTCTATCACAGCAGCAGTGATGGTCATGCCAATTTCACAGTGTGATTTGTGCACTCATTTCATTTTGAAAATGACCCTGCCCTCCATCTGTCTAAGCCGAATGTCCTGCTTTTTTCAAGCCAGGCCTCGGGAACAGCAGCACATGAAATAAGGGGGAAAGACACAGAGCGGCCTCCCTCCTGCCCTCGTCAGCTGCCACACTCACAGACAGGTACTAACACAAACAGGGGACCCCAACTGATGCCTGAAGGGATCCAAGAAATTTGGAGGAGGGCAGATAGTCCTTCTATTTTTCATACATTTTTCCAAGAAACCATTTGCAGGTGAACGCTTTCATGATACAAATACAACTCTGAAAGAAAGACTGACAGACGAAAGATAAAAAGGTAACTTCCCATTTCTAAGTTCTGTGGTGTTACCTTGATTTAACAGTAACTTACCCAAAGTAACGGTTCATACATAAGGATCTTTAAATACTGAGCCTGAGTTTCCAAGGGACAAATATGTAGTCAGGCAGCCATAAGGGTGAAAATCCTCCCACACCCAACCCTCAATTACTGAGCAGCACTAACCAACCTCTGTCAACCCACATACGTGCTGAGTTGAAGGCCCTAAAAGGGTGCACCAAGACATTGGGTTGAAGAAGTGTTAGAGGAGAATTAGAGTGATCCTCATTGGCTATGTTCTCAGGGTATCTTAGGTGGACCAGAGGCCCACTCAACACTCTGAAACGTGCGCAGTTTGTTCCTTTCTTGGTATTCATGTAGTGGCAAGTTCCTTTTCTGGTCCCACTCGGAAGTTCACAGCGCTGCCAATTTTTCAGCAAGAGAGAAGACTGAATGAGTACATAAAGTCAGTTGTTTTCTGCTATGAACAATCACACCTACAGAAGTCTCCGCCTAGATCTATCAGACGACTAGATGCTATACCACCCCCACTAATTACTTCCTAACATCTGCTCACAGCTGCAATTCAGATCTGGAAGTTCAAATTTCTACTGACCACACCAAGTAGTTTCGTTGGTTGGTTGGTTGAATGGAGAAAGGAAACTAATCTTCCATTATACAACTTGGCCCCAAACACTAGGCTCTTAGAAACTCATCTATAAGGGATATATGGAATGAGTTATTTATCAGTCGCTATTTCCTACTGAAAATAGATGTTGGATATCCTGGCACAGCTGCTAACTACCTAGCTCTGTGGTCTTAGGCAAATAACATAAAACTTTCCAGTACGCAAAACTTACCTTACATGTAATACGTAGAATATAGGGGTGGTTATTAAGATTAGAAAAAATGTACCATAAATGGTCTAATATGGCATACAATATGGCTGGTGTTGGGTCTAAAATTTATATATAGAAAAGATGCATGGCCAGCAAAAGTATAAAGGAGGATGATTAAGGACTTGCATGGAAGTCTTTAAGTATATAGCAGATATGCTTTTGACAGTTTATCTTAAGGGCTAGGCAGGCCAATGCAAATGGTAGAAGAGGAGTGGAAGGGCATCTGAGTGGCTCAGTCAGTTAAGTGTCCGACTTGAGCTCAGAGTGTGTTTGAGCCCCACATCTGCTCTGTGCTGACATCTCAGAGCCTGGAGGCTGCTTTGGATTCTGTGTCTCCCTCTCTATCTGCTCCTCCCCCACTCATGCTCTCTCGCTCTAAAAAAAAAATACATAAACATTAAAAAAAGAAGACGACCAATGGAGATCTAGGCAGATCAAGAAAGAATGGTCTCTTCTTTGTACTGAAAGTTAGAGGACCAGGGCAGGAGTCCCAGTTTAAATGCCACCATCTATTCAGTAATAATTGTTCATGAAAAGAGAGGATTGGAGACACTTGGATCTAAAACTGAGGATCTCAAAAAAAAAAAAAAAAAAATTAACTAAATTAAATCTAGCAAATGAAAAATGAATAAATAAAAATAAAATTGAGGATCTCACAGTACCATTTATGATTCACAAAACCTATGCTACGCCACCTGTGGAAACGACAAAAATAGACTTTTGGTCTCTTCATATTACTTCCTAGAAATATGCCCTCAGGGCGGCTTTAAAAAAGAACCTACTCTAATTTCAGGGCACTACCAAGGATTCAGTCCACCTTTTCCTTCCTACTAATTTACAAGCACAAAACAGGAACCGACACCGTTTGTATATACTGCACCGTAAACAGCTAAGACAAGCATGGGATTTCAGACGATAAACTTTCCTCTCCCGAGTCAGACACCGAAACGATGCAAACGACACCAAGCAAGCCCCACTAACATACAAACAACAGGGCGGTGAAACCCCCTCCCAATGCTTGTGAATCGGTCCCGCGAGACTAAACTCCCAGCAGGCAGCGCGGGCACGTTCCCGACTGCAGCGCGACTGCAGTGGTGCATGCCGGGAAGTGGAGTTTTCGTATCTCAACTGCATCGAAGCGTTTGTTTGGTCTTGCAGGACTCCTGGTCTTAGAAGCCTAAAGTCTTCAAGAACGAAATTAGTAACGGGAATTTCAGTGATGACTTTTTATTCCCATTGAGCTTATTCCATTACAAAGTAATCTCAGAACGAGCAGCTTTCCGTTTCCGGTGGGCTTGTTGCCGTGGTAACCAGCACGCACCACCAGTTTGGCGGTTATGGCCGGGCTGAGCGGCGCGCAGATCCCCGATGGGGAGTTCACTGCCGTCGTGTACCGGCTCATCCGGGATTCGCGCTACTCCGAGGCCGTGCAGCTGCTGGGCGGCGAGCTCCAGCGGAGCCCTAGGAGCCGCGCCGGCCTGTCGCTGCTGGGCTACTGCTACTACCGCCTGCAGGAGTTCACGCTGGCGGCCGAGTGCTATGAGCAGCTGGGCCAGCTGCACCCGGAACTGGAGCAGTACCGTCTGTACCAGGCCCAGGCCCTGTACAAGGCCTGCCTTTATCCAGAGGCCACCCGGGTCGCCTTCCTCCTCCTGGACAACCCCGCCTACCACAACCGCGTCCTCCGTCTGCAAGCCGCGATCAAGTACAGCGAGGGCGACCTGCCCGGGGCCAAGAGCCTGGTGGAGCAGCTACTGGGCGGGGAAGGGGGAGAGGACAGTGGGGGCGAGAACGAGCCCGATGGTCAGGTCAACCTGGGGTGTTTGCTCTACAAGGAGGGACAGTATGAGGCTGCGTGTTCCAAGTTCTTTGCGGCCCTCCAGGCTTCGGGCTATCGGCCTGACCTTTCCTACAACCTGGCTTTGGCCTATTACAGTAGCCGGCACTATGCCTCGGCTCTAAAGCACATCGCCGACATTATTGAGCGTGGCATCCGCCAGCACCCGGAGCTAGGTGTGGGCATGACCACTGAGGGCATCGATGTTCGAAGTGTTGGCAACACCTTAGTCCTTCACCAGACTGCCCTGGTGGAAGCCTTCAACCTCAAAGCAGCCATAGAATACCAACTGAGAAACTATGAAGTGGCCCAGGAAACCCTCACTGACATGCCACCTAGGGCAGAAGAGGAGTTAGACCCTGTGACCCTGCACAACCAGGCGCTAATGAACATGGATGCCAGGCCTACAGAAGGGTTTGAAAAGCTACAGTTTTTGCTCCAACAGAACCCCTTTCCCCCGGAGACCTTTGGCAACCTGCTGCTGCTCTACTGTAAGTATGAGTATTTCGACCTGGCAGCAGATGTCCTGGCCGAGAATGCCCATTTGACTTACAAGTTCCTCACACCCTATCTCTATGACTTCTTGGATGCCTTGATCACCTGCCAGACAGCCCCTGAAGAGGCTTTCATTAAGCTTGATGGGCTAGCGGGGATGCTGACTGAACAGCTCCGGAGACTCACCAAACAAGTACAGGAAGCAAGACACCACAGAGATGACGAAGCTGTCAAAAAGGCAGTGAATGAATATGATGACACTCTGGAGAAGTATATTCCTGTGTTGATGGCCCAGGCCAAAATCTACTGGAACCTTGAGAATTATCCAATGGTGGAAAAGATCTTCCGCAAATCTGTGGAATTCTGTAATGACCATGATGTGTGGAAGTTGAACGTGGCTCATGTCCTGTTCATGCAGGAAGACAAATACAAAGAAGCTATAGGTTTCTATGAACCCATAGTCAAGAAGCATTATGACAACATTCTGAATGTCAGTGCTGTTGTGCTGGCTAACCTGTGTGTTTCATATATTATGACAAGTCAGAATGAAGAAGCTGAGGAGTTGATGAGGAAGATTGAAAAGGAGGAAGAGCAGCTGTCCTATGATGACCCCGATAAGAAAATCTACCACCTCTGCATTGTGAATTTGGTGATAGGCACACTTTATTGTGCCAAAGGAAATTATGACTTTGGTATTTCTCGGGTGATCAAAAGCCTGGAGCCTTATCATAAGAAACTGGGAACTGATACCTGGTATTATGCCAAAAGATGCTTCCTGTCCTTATTAGAAAACATGTCAAAACACATGATCGTGCTTCGTGACAGTGTTATTCAAGAATGTGTCCAGTTTCTAGAACAATGTGAACTTTATGGCAGGAACATACCTGCCATGATTGAACAACCTCTGGAAGAAGAAAGAATACATACTGGAAAGAATACAGTCACATATGAATCCAGACAGCTAAAAGCTTTGATTTATGAGATTATTGGGTGGAATATATAGTGATGTCTGATAATGTCTTTTATCAAAAAATGGCCTTTATTTAGATTTGGTTTCCAGTTTATCAGTATTTATCTTTGGCATCTTCACATGTTACACATTGAGCCTTGAACACTTAAAATTATAATAACAAATATTCTGCTGGAGGGACTTTTCCAGTTAATTAAGAAAAGTATGGAGCCCATGTATAAGCTAGCTCACTTTTGTATTCCCTCTGCCAGTAGTCACCAGGTTTGCCCTCAAGCAACAATTGCTAGAGTAACATCTTTGCATAAGCAAGTAACCCTCAATAGCAGTTTATATCGTAATTTTAGGGTGTAGAAAAGGTGGCAAGAGCCAATGAATTGTTAAAGTGGGTATGTTTGCTTTCCTCTGGTGACTGCTATATAAATGATTGCTAGGCCATGGCTGGACTTTTTTTCAATCAGCAAATAAAGACAGGTCCATTGTGCCATCCCAGGATAGACTGTGCTATCCAATAAAACCAAATCTGACCTTAACTGTATACTTCCACTCCATTTTTTTAGTCCTATAGCCTCTGGGTCTCAACAGAGTCAAATTGGACCTTGGCCTAAGGTCTTGTAAAAGAACAGGTACTAAATGGGTGAGAATTATTTTCTTGGTTCTTTTCAGGTTACAAGGTTTGGTCTGTGGCTTAAATTTTCTTCCATAAGTTGGTTGATTGGTTGGTCTTAAATTTTATACACTATTTCCCCTTGCTTTCTATTATTTATTTTCCAGGACTGATTGTGCCTCCTTGTGAACAGTGACAAACAATCAAATGTAAATCTTTCTAATGTGTTCAGCATAGGAAAAAATAAGCAGTGAACTGACAATGAAAAGACTAAGGTATGAGTTCCAGACTTTCCACACTCAAGTTTTACCTTCAGAAATTCATTTAACCCTTGAGGCCCCACAATCATTTGAACCACTAGATGCTTTTTCACAATTACTTCTGGGTGTAACATCTGATTCTGTACAGCCATACAGAAGAAAGTTGACTGCTATAGATACTTAAACAAGTCAGTTGGGAAAAAAAATACTTATTTTAAGTGAATGTTTTCTGGTATTTTGGCTTACAGTAATTTTAACCCATAAGGTAAATGTTTGTTGTTACTTTTTGTCGGATGCTATAAAATATTGATTACTGCTAAGAAATTTGGATTTTTGCCTTTTTTCTACTTGGAGCTTTTTCTTATAACGCTTAACTATGAATGTATAAAAGGCAGTCCTTGTTCTCTGCTATGGTTGTGCATAAATTAAGAATTTTGTAAATATTTAGACATTACTTAATTCCCTACCCTTTTAGTTTTACCCACTAATTTATATATTTGGCAGAAAAGGGGAGATTTGCTTTTCATTCTTCCCAAAACCGCTATACCAAAAATGATGTATAAATGATATGTATTCCAGGAGTTTTATTATCAGGCTATTATGTATTTTTTAATCAATTATTCTTGAAATAATTAGAGCCTCCCCAGCCCGAGGTGAATGCCTCCAGCTGCCAGTTTGCCAGAACTCTGGAGCCAGAGGGCCAGGTGAGGTAAAGAGGAAACAGAGATGCAGCTATGTGACTTACTTCACAACCCACCTTGGATCCCCTTCGTGTCCAAATCTCAGTAGCTAATCAAATGTCTGCTGCCATTAAGAAAACAGAAGTAATGGATAACAGAGTGGAAGTAACAGATGCCAGAGCTACTTCTGTAACTAACTCACCAAATCGAATCATCAGTCCTGGCACCCGTGTTTTATTTAATACTAGGAGGAGAGGTCATGCAGACTTTCCAAAAGGACAAAGCCACAATGAAAAGGAAGACAATCTCCAGTTTTTAATCCTTTCTCTTGGAGTATTTTCTTTTTCTGCCTTCAAAAGGTCTATTTAAGAGATCGTTGTGTTTACTGCCACAGAATGTATCACAAGATAAGAAATGAAAAATCTATCTACCTTCCTGCCCTCCTTTTCTTTCCCTATTTTATCTTTTATTTTCTCCCTTTTGTCAATTACAGGAACACTTCTCTGAGAGCTGGCAGCTGAAGCCACAAGCAGGTCTACCAACCTTTTAGCAGCAAGTGTCAGGTAGGTAGCACTGTGATTATCCAAGTGACTTTGGAAACCATAACCACGCCTTTTTGCAAACTGAGACAACACTTATCTATAAAGAGTGACTCTCAAATTGATAAAGCCAGAGAAAATTTTAAGAGGACTCACCAAAAACACTGGATCTGTATAATTTGCAGAACGCAATGAGCTTTATTTGTACACTTGCAGTAGTCGTTACCTTTTTCTCTTTGACAGCAATAGAAACACAGTGACAGAAATTTTAAAGAGTGCAGTATTTTCTAAAAAATATTCTATGACAATTGGGAATTAAATAGATTCTTAACTCTAAAGGAAACTTACTTTTCTGTAGCCATACTCATTTTATATTGAAAAAAACAGAGCCAGGCATTAGCCAGAAGGTAATTAATTGGTCATAGGCATAGTGTGGTCTTGTTTTAATATTCTCCTTGCAAGGGGGAGGGGAGGGCATGAGTCTTTACAAGGTGATTGCTTTACACTTGAATCCAAAAGAAATTGAGGTTCTTTTGGTTATTTAATAAAATCAGCTCCCTTGGATATTGGCCAAGATTGACCTATCACATATTGAAATCCTGTCTACAACTTCCTAATGTGTATATATTAGAAAAGGAATTGCCTTCACAGGGAAAAACTTTTAGAAAATAGAGTTCTGTATACATTTCTAGAATGAAAGATATGCATTTATTAGTTTAAATAGGACCTGCCAATAACTTGATTGTAAATATCATTAGGTGGACATATAAACTGAATCCAAGTTCTTGTTAAAAGCGAATTTGCACATCTGTGAAATTAAACACATCATTGCCAATGACTGGATCCCTCAGTTCAAAATAACAAATGACTAAAATTGTACTGTTCAAACAGGACCTTAATAGGGTGCATGAAAAAACATTTATTGCTATTATGTTTCCAGTTATTTTAGTGCAAGAGGCAAACGCTTAAGATAAAAGACACATCACTAAAAGTTTTCCCAGCACTCATGGCAACTGCTGTAAAATGTATGTCCACAAAGTGTCCACAGACTCTTGAAGAGATTGTCAAGACTCACCAGGAAATTACTGGCTGGTTGGTGTTTCTGTCTGTGCTGCATAAGGTCAGAGGCTATTATTCTGTGAAGACTCAACCTCTTGGTCTTAGTTACTCCAAATTTGACAAAGCCATGTCCTAGGGTTTATGCACTTCATATATGGAAAGGAGAATATATATTCTGAGGAAGATAAGATGTTTAGTTCATCTTTAAGTCAGGAAATACTATACTTATAGCAAGAGATTATCACACCCTAACACTGTAAAGCAAAAGAAAGCTTCAGGAATTAAATCATAACAAACACTTTTCCAAAAAAGATTCTATAATAAGCTAAAACCACATGCCCACATATGTTAAGGAGTGCCTCTCTTTGTGTGTTTATTAGAAAGGCAAAACTTTTTCTATATTTAATACAGCATTTTTGTTTCCTGGCCTTTTGTTTTTGTACTTATTCATTACATTTAAACTGTTTTGACAACCTGCCAGAAAACAAAGGTGAGCTATCCATAATCTGACGAAGACACTGAAAGTAGTTACTAACCCTTTTCAGAAACTAAGGACAACTATTTTTCTGACAATGTAAGATTTATAATGAGATGATTGGCAAAATTGTAAAATTATTCTAGAAATAATCATGTGAAATATAAAATGGAAAATCATAAACGGACTCTTCTATGATATTGTAGATATGACTTAATAGATTTTTTAAATTATAAATTGGGTATTATGATAAAAATTTGGAATGCATCCGCAACAATGAGCCCAGGGCTCGCAGACCATAATAGGTCTTGCCCAAGGTCACAGCCAAATAGTGGAAAACCAGGATCTGAATCCACAGCTACTGGCTCAATTCCAGTGCTCTTTCTACTTTACCACATTCCACCTCTTAGGGTTTATTTTCCAAATTATTCTGACACTATCAATGCGAAGCATTTCTTTTTCCAGAGCTATGACTTTCACTACTTATGTTGCTGATTATTTAATGGGTGGTAGAATAAGCTTTTCCCAAAGAACTCTCAGTGAGCACATTCCAGCGTCAGCCTAAATTATGGTTTCCAAATGTGTGCCACAGGGGACATGGGTGGGCACCACATATTGTTTGCAGCAGGCACAGATTTAGCTGTGGTACAATCTGGGTTGGGCACAAAGATTATTGACCCACCTGTTGTTTCATCAGCTCTTTAAAAAGTCACTTTTTATGATCCTTCTCCAAGGTAGTGATTTTCTTCTCTCCATTATGGTCTCTAGCCACCAACCACAGTAAAAACAGCTGTCAGAAGGCTTCCCTGCACCTCAAGTGCAAAGGGCTACGTATGAGGTACTTATTCAGAAATCACAGTAAAGGGCCAGCTGCTTCCACAGGTATTTACAGAGTGTTACCAGAGACTTTCGAGGCTCCATAAAGCTTTACCTTTACTTGCAAAATCCATTTGAGCCAAGACCTTAAAGGCTTACACTCTCCCACAAGATTGCTTACTCGCGTTAGCTTAGTTTTGGGGGAGGAAAAATTAAAAGCAAGCTAAGAACAAGAGAACTGTTATCTACCTCCTTTTCCCCTTTACACTAATACCTCTTAGTCCTCACTCCGTATCAGAATTAGCTGGTAAACTTTTCAAAAATAGAGATGCCTAGGCCCTCTAACCCCTAAAGGTTTGGTTTCAACTTATGGGGATGGGAATGGAAGGGAGGGGTCAGTTTTTTAAAAGTCTTCCCATATGATTCTAATATGTAGCCAAGGTGGAGGACCACTGTTCCACATGTACAAACATAACAGTGACCACGTGGATGCCACATGCTGGACATATGGGGGTGGGGGGAGTGGGGTACAGTCTGTATGAGAATAAAATGATCTGGATATGCAACCTAAAGAGATTATATAAAGTGGATAACTGGAAAAAGAGCATCTGAATTTTTTTAAGGCGTTCAGTCTGGGATATTCTGGTTTATTTGCATGCAGCTTTTAAGCCAATGAAAACTTTTTTAGTTTTATTTTTTAAATCCCTATATAAGTAATGTACAGTGTTATATTAGTTTCAGGTGTACAGTATAGTGATTCAACAATTCTTTACATTACTCAGTGCTCATCATGACAGGTGTACTCTTAATCCCCACCACCTGTCCTACCCATCGTCCACCCTCCTTTCTTCAGGCAACCACCAGTTTGTTCTCTATATTTAAAAGTCTGGGGCTTTTTTGTCTCTTTTTTTCTTTGTTCATTTGTTTTGCTTCTTAAATTCCACATATGAGTGAAATTTTATGATATTTGTCTTTCTCTGTTATTTCACCTTGCATTATACCTCTAGATCCCTCCATATTGTAGTGAAACTTAAAAAAAAAATTTAGGGGGCACCTGGGTGGCTCAGCTGGTTGAGCATCTGACTTCAGCTCAGATTATGATCTCACTGCTTGTGAGTTCAAGCCTCACATCTCTGCTGTTAGCACAGAGCCCACTTCAGATCCTCTGTCTCCCTCTCTTTCTGCCTCTCTCCCACTTATGTGCTCTCTCTCAAAAAATAAAGAAAAGAAAAGAATTTTAGTATTATGCATTCAAGAATTCTTAAGAAATATTTGGCTTTCAAAGAGGGAATGTGAAAAATACTGAAGTTTCTAGAAACTATTTGGTAATGGACATTTTTTTAAGTGGGTGACCAGAATTTAAGAGTATTCTCATACTTTTTTTCTCGAAAGATTCCTATCATTTACTGTCATCACTTCTTAGTTTACTATACTTTACAGAAGTCAAAAATCACTCTTTAAGTGCATTATCAAAACCATGCTCAGAAGTGGTTTTGATTGGCTTTGGATGCATCCAAATTTGCCCTTCTAATATAGACCACGTTCATTTGGTCTCCCTATAAATATGGATTCCTCCAAACCTGACTCCAATCCCATGTGTGCAAAATTTACATTAAAAATACAACAATATGTAGTGGCTATAGTAATTTATAATCCACTATCCATTCCTACCCCTACTCTGTCTCCACTCCCCAGACATTTGGTCTAAATTTATGGTTCTCAAATGCTTTGCTGCACATTAGAGTCACCTGGAACTTTTTACAACTCTTAGTGCCCCCGGCTGCATCCCAGGATCTCTAGAGGTAAGACCCAGGTATCAGTTTTTTCTCAACTTTCAAAATGCATCCAAGGTTGAAAATCCCTGGTCTAAGCCCATTGTTATAACTCCCCATTTCCATGATTAATTTAAGGGTAAGCATGTGGTCCAGTCTTTACCAAGGCAACAGAAGTCTCTTGAAGAGCTGCTGAGAAAGCTTCCTTCACCTTAAAAAAAATGATACAAGAAGGATTCTCTCTTCCTCTGGGCATTGTTAATCTGAATCTGCTGCCACTATCTTATGACCATGACAGAAACTAACTTAAGGATGAAGGGGACTTTGAAGATATCAAAGAAAAAGAAAAGAACTGCAGTCCTTGATTATATCTTTGAGCCACTATGTTACCTCCCCTAGAACCTGAACTACCTCTGGGTCTCATATAGAATGGAAAAAATAGATTATCTTCTCGTTTAAACTTGTTTGAGTCCGATTTTTGTTGTTGTCGTTTCTGTTGCCTAAGGGCACTCAGACCATACTCCCTATACTTAGGTCATACAAATTTGAGTGTTATTCAGGGGGTGATGAATTTTTATGCTTATTGCCAACACTTTAGTCATCCAGTCTTCCTTGAGACCCAACATCCCTCCTTAGATTCAAGTGAATGGGACAAAGTTAGTCAACATTTGTAAAGAATTGCCTGAAAACTTGCCTTCATTAGTATTAAATGCTCATGCAGTCTTTTGAAAATTGTAGCAGCTACTCATGAGATTGGGTGTGCTATTCTTGGGAGAGCATTCACTTAGGTAGAAGTAAATGGAGAATTACATTGCTCTACCCAAATGAGCTGCCCTAAGTCCAAGGCTTGCTCACTGTTTCTTGGCAGAACCACAAGATAAACACCAATGCATATCGTGACTCATACAGAAAATATATTCCTCAATTTTAGAATTTCCTCCACATCCATGTAAGTTGTTTCAGGAAAAGGTCAATAATAATAGAATAAAAATGAAAATGAAAACAATGGCAGCATTTATTCATATATAGTAAACCTAAGTGTTAAAGTGAGGCAACCTAATCTTTTTTCCAGTGAGAAATGCTAATCCAGGTACTGCACTATTTCAGCTTTGGCCCTTTCCAGTCATAAACCTCATTATAGGAAAAGCTTCATAAAAAATAAATACTTTAGTTTTTTATAATCTCCACAGCACAGCATTCCACCCATCAGGCCCAACTTATCCTGAGTTGTTGGCTTACATCAGTTCTCTAGAAGGAAGACGGAGAAAATTCAAATTCAAATCGGATGGTCCATATCACATTGGGGGATTGGGACAGTTGATTTACTCATATAATCTCTTTAAACATCTACCAGGAGAGGTTCTCAGACAGAATTTATTGCCTCCTCCTGCTATCTTTGGGCCTACACAGAGCAAGGCAAAATCCTTCTATGAAATCTGAAACTCTAGTCACTGTTTTCCTGGCTGATGTCATTTCAAAGGCATGGTGTAGCCCTGTGATAGTTGCAGCGGAAATCTGACTCTCTATGGGGTTCCCATCTGTTTGCCATCAGAAAGAACCTTTTGGGGAGCCACAGTAAATGCAGAGCACCCATTCCTCCCTATGGATTCTGGAGTCTTAATGTTTTTAAGATCAATTGTTGTTAGGATTGAATAGTGCTTAAATTTTCCCAGAATAAGAAGGTATATAGAATTACATTGCTGTAACTTTAGTTTTCATTTTTGTGGGTTCTCACAGGCTATTTTGTATAAATTTTCTATATGATTCTGAAACTACTTTGCAAATGTTAACAAAAGGAGAATTCAGTCACTGAAATCCATTCCTTTGGAAGAAGGCATTTTTTTATAACTTTATGTAGTGAAATCCTTATAAAACAGCTTACATTTGAGGCAACTCTTTCTGAGATCTTTAGGGATAAAGTTGCCCCAAAATGTAAATTATGTGTCAAAAGGCTATTTATTCACTTTTCAATAAGGGCCAACAGAAACAATATAGTAAGTTAAAGCAAAGAAAATAGATTACAATGACAAGAGGTTTCAATCGAGATCTTATACGGATCACCTTCAATACAAATAATCCACTGTAAATAACGGGGGGTTCACAATGGTACCAAGCTATAACTAGCTGGGAATTGAGTGTATTCACTCAGCAATAAATGTATAATGGTCGCCTTTATTACTGAAGAAACAAAGCTTGAATTAATAACACAGGAATGTTTAATAAGGGAAAAGATTTCATGAAGATCAGCCTTTTTCTCATCTTCCTTCTCCCCTACAGGTATTACAGCTTTCGCAGTGCCCGAAACAAAAACAGACTCTCCATTATATTCCTCAAGGAATAATTTATTAAATGTGTTTTTATAAATTGGACTTTCTGTGTTTATGTGCCATTTCCTCAGAGAAGACTGACTCTAAGGATGAAATAGAAATAACATCACTTTTCAATATTCCTCAAGTCCCAATTCCTAGAAAAAGACAAGAATACAAAGGTCTTTTTATTCCTTCTGTCAATTACCAGTTTGTTTCAATACGGTTTCCTGGAGTTCGTATCAAATGAAGCAGGGTCCCCAGTGGGCAATACAGAGGGAAAGTTTTCCTCACCTCACTGGGGAAGAGGAAATATGAATATTGAACCAAAGGACTTTGAGAGAATGGAAATGGGAATGAAGGAAGATTCATGACAGAGGGTAAAGCATGAAGGAAAGACCTGGCGAAGAAAGACAATAAAAAAGTTGCCTTTTATGAAAACATGAAATTATGACTACTGCATTTACATGACTTAAACATGAAGTAGATTTATCTCAGTATTTCGTAAAGTGTGGTAAACACACACAACAATTAAATGAGGAGGTGAATTTAGTTGGCACACAGAAGAATATTTTTAATAGCCATATATTTATTTTATTGTATTCGTGTACACACACACAAACATCAAAATTTCATGAATTCTGCATGAGATGAGGCTAAAATAAAAAAACAACTTAATTGAAAGAAAAATATTAAATAAGACACAGCACGGAGTTGGCTGTGGCAAGAAGATGTCAGTAGTACTTGAATGACGAGAGTTTTAAGATACCTAGTTTAGACAAATGGAGCACAGAACTCCATGTGAGGGTGTGGAAGAACTCCCCTCTTCCCTCTAAAAAGTGGGATTACCTATAATTGATTCAGTATTTGTCAAGGGCTTCTATTTTCAGAAACCTAACTTCACACTTGAATACAGAGATTTTTGCTACCTACTGTGAAAATTTCCTCAGTGGAATGTTGCCTAACACATTTATGAGAAGTTTAAACGTTCTAGATCTCTGTTTCCTTGGTTGAAAAGTTGAGAATTTAGACTAGGTATTCACATTTCCTTACAACTCTAATCTGTTCCGATCCTCTGATTTGTCCCGCCACCATCTCTCATAAACTTTAACAAATTCTGACTTTTTGGTGGATGATGAATCTCACCAGTAGAGGGGGCCTCTCTCCACTTGAAAAGTGCTCTGAATAGTTACAAACTGAGAGGGAGTCAAACCATAAGAGAACAAACTGAGGATTGATGGGGAGGGGGCAGGGAATGGGAGATGGGCATCGAGGAGGGCACTTGTTGGGATGAGCACTGTGTGTTGTATCTAAGTGCACACTGTATACTCTGTGTGTTAGCTAACTTGACAGTAAGTTATATTCAAACAAAAGTGCTCTGCAAGGCCAAAGGGGATGATTGCTCCACTCAGAACAGGATCATCCCTCCATTTGCTTAAGACTCTGTGGCTTTTCTCTGAGTAATTTTAAAACGACGCCACTGGCTCATGGAGCAGTCTGGCAGCAGACGTGCTGGCACGTTTGTCTCAGATCCAGTCTTAAGTTCTCCTAAGGATCTGGTGAGCCACTGTACAACACATCTAGCTAAAATAGTGACTGTTATAATTGGTACCACATTTTTCATGATGTGTGTAATAGCAGTTCTGGGCTGACTAGGCAGGGGTCCAATTGTGTTCATTTTGAGCTGAATTCAAAGTTTTGAGTTGGAAGAATTTTTAAGAGCATCTCTTGCAACTCCCTCATATCACAAATGAAGGACAGACACTCAGAGAACTTACGTCCCACACTAGTGCAGAAATAGGACTCTTCAGCGTATGTAAAAAAACAAAACAAGACAAACTAAACGAAAAGACAGTCATTTGCAGACTGTTTAGTCCTGACTGTCCCTAGGAGCTGTGTGGCAGGTCATTTAACCTTTGTGTCTCAGTTTCCTTTTCCGTAAAATAAAGGCACAGAACCAGGTAACAGCTAAGATCACTTCAGCTCTATTTTATTAGGCTCTCTGCCTCTAAATGATTATTGCTTTGGTTTCCATTTGCAGGCAATTTTAAGGCTTCTTGTGTGCTTTATTGTTCATTCATCTTCATTAAGTTTATAAATGTGTTTTACCTTTATGAGTGTAAAAGGAATTAAAATTCAACTACAGAACAAAAAGTTAAAACTCCACTGTGAATGTAACAATCAAAAATATAATCCCAGACAATAAGAGAACACAGAAAAGTGAAAACAGTTGGAGTATTAAGGTTGTAGAGCTATGAATAATTTGTCTTTTTAGAAAAATGTTTACAACCATTGTATAATAAACATAAACTCAAGAGGATGAAAAAGTCCATCTAAAAGGCAAAGTTGAGGTTAACAAGTATCAAACCACAGCCAGCTAGTGATTTTAGGAGGTGAACTGAAAGCAATCAGCAGACCCTCAAGCACTCACCCCCGGGTCCCCCACTCCTGGTATACCTCAGCCTTGCAATAAAGCTTCCCATTTTTCAGGATATTAAATTTGAGTTCAGGGAAAGCCAGACATCATGTAATCACAGTTTGGAATTACAGTGTATATCTAATAAAAGCCCACAGAACTTGCCAAAAGAAAAAAAAATCAGAATCTTTTAAAGAGCTATGTGTTTGCTAGGAAGAAGGGAGGCGGGAAAGAAATCATGTGTAAGGGAAACCTTTTCACAGAACCAAGGCAGCTCCAGACCAGGCATAGATACTGGCAGATAGCTTAAAATAGGGACTCCTCTTCTGAAGGAGAGGAAGGAAGAGGAACAGGAAAATAGTCTCCACCACAGAGTGAAGACATCTTTGTTCAGAGTGGACCCAAGGGAGGTCCAGCCCACCCTTTTCTCCTGCTGCCATGCTGCTCTGTGGAGAAGGCAAAATCCTCTGACTGCTATGTAAAATGAATGAGCAGAGTTCTGATGATTCAGCACCCTATACATTTGGATTAACTCTACTGGAGACACAGGGCCAACTTCATAGGCAGCTATGTGGTCACACAAGTCTCTGCACACAGAAGGGTCCCGGTGCTTGGTTTAATCCTCTGCTGTCACTGTTTTCAAATTCTTAATAATTTATGAACAAAGGACCCCCACATTTTCATTATGCACTGGGCTTCAAAACGGATGTAGGTGGTTTTTGGCTGGGCATCTTTATGAGGCTGTTCATACTACTACATTCTTTTCTTGGGCTGCTGCTCCAGGATCAAAATGTTTGACATGCTTAATCATGACCTAATGAACTTTGAGAGCCTATGTCTTCTTGCATGTTCCATATACAGCCTGTGGGCCTTTTCCATGGGGATTCATCCTCTCGTCCTCAAAATATCCAGGTCAGAGCCTGTTCCTTGTCATACCATCCAGCATGCCTTTTGTCTCTTCCCCAAACTTCCAGAGTCTAATGCTCTTTTTATGTGGGTGCTCTATGAATACACTACCCTCCTAGATAGAACCAACATTAAAAACGGTTGGGTGTTTTTTAAGATTTTGCGCAGGGGCAAAGATTAGTGTAAAGTGCTGCTCTGAATGTTTCATGTTGTCCTTGATCAGGCCTGTATGTGGCAAACAACAAAAAGGCCCAGTGTGCTACTGAATCTTGCTCAAACTTCTGTTGATCCTTAACACTTGGTCTTCTGCATGTCAGAATCTGCTTTAAGTGGTTCCTTCGAGTGGCTAAAATACAATGATTTAATGATAACTCTGGACTATTCTGCAGCCAAAAAATCTATGGGCTACCACCGCAGGAACTGGCAACCTCCCCACCCCATCCACATACAAAAGGCCTGAGGGGGATGGGAATAGCCCTGGGGTAATATAGCTCCTTTACCATTCCAGCAGTCTTCCCTCCTACAACTGAGGGCAGAGCCGGAAAGAAACAAAACACCACTGTGCACAGAAATGGGGCTTACTGCCTCAAGGGGAAGGGGAGAAGTGGGAGAAAGTGGAAGACAGGAAGAAACACATCTTGCAAATTTGGGAAACACTTCTCAGTATCAATTTACATTGTGTCATCCCAGAAATTAATGTGGCCATTGGGTAACACTGGCAAACACAATGTAAGAGGTGAAGGAATGAGCATTCTTGTAGCTCACCATGGTAGAAATAATGGAAAATGAATCTGACCAGTTGACTTCAGGTCTATTACCCTTCTCCACACAACAAGGAGCCCTCCTTTCTGGCTGTTCTGTGAGGCTTAAACAGCAACCGGAGTCACTAACCATTTTGTGAAGACCCAGATGGTTTCTGTACACCAAATTGGAGGGTGTGGATGGGAATGGAGTTTTCCCTAAGGAATGGGTGTGGACCTGAGGGCCAGTGAGCTACTTGTGACCCAGGTTGGGAGTACGAATCTGTAAGGGGTTTTCTTCCTGTGAGAAGGCCTTCATCTTTGAAGTGCATCCCCTTTGAGATTCAGGGCAAAGTCCAAATTAGGTAAAGTCCTGGCATTTCTTCTGCTGTTGAAGGGCTGGAAAAGTTTTCCCTTTATCTCTCCTGGGTTCTTTGACTGGTCTAATAATTAAATTGACAATAGATTAACAGGAAAAAAAATTAATTGTGTGTATGGGGAAGCCCCATAAAAATATGAGACTCAAAGGCAGGTCAGCCAATTGAGGCTTATATGCCATCCTGAGCTAAGGAGTTGGACAGGGGCCTGGGGCTTGAGAGAGGATGAGGGCAATTCTCAGGAAGATAAAAAGAGCAGATGTGTGGTAATTAGATGTTTGCCATGACCGTACAGATAGGCCAGATAAAGTTATCTCCAGTAAAGCTCTCTTTCTGGGCCAGCCAGGCCCCCTATCTTAACTCTTTTAGGCAGTTAAGGGAGAGGCAAAAGTTCTTCCTGAGTCTGTTGGGTCTTCATTGCTTTTGGCTCAAAATAATCCACATGCCAAAGTGACACATTTTGGGGTGGCATATTCAGCTCCCCTTCAACATGTGGTTCCTTTCAAAACCATAGAACCTTGGATGGATTCAAGGACAGAGTGTCAATATCTGGCCCAAGGGAGGGACATCACCCTATCAAGTAGACCAAGACGCAGAGGGCTAAAAATAGCAGGTAAAATGAGGCTCTCTCCTTCCCCCCTCAGTGCCCTCTGAAAGAGAGAAGTGCTGAGATTGGACACTCAGGTAACCCAAAGAAACTGGCTCACTGTCCAGGCCTAACAGGGAAACTGCACTGCTTCTGTTCACTTTCAAAATGAATTCTGTGGGAGGAGCATTCTGCATCAAATCGCCATCCAATTTCTAAAACACACATGATAAAGATGACCTTAGCATTTCCCTCAGCTTGACCAACCTTTGGAAATGTAATAATCATCAAAGGAGATAGCACCCCTGTCTCCTAGTTCCTGTGGGAGAGTGAAAGCCCAACTGCTGTGGAAACCATGCTCCAAGTCGTAAAACTACAACTTGTTGTAAAGATATGAAAATTTACTTTTCCTTAGGGCAAGCCAGTTAGCAAACACTGATGGCCATTGTCTCTTTTCAATGCTTGAAAAGCATTGGATCATTGTCTCTTTTCAATGCTTGAAAAGTCTACCACCCTTTGTTTCAGTGGAGTTGAGTTCAGACTGAGTTCTGGCCTCTCTCTCCTATTGTAACAGCCTTGAATAAAGTCTTCCTCGGGTGTTCAGCTTGGGCCCACATGATGTTTGCTTTGACACCAACTGTGTAAATACTGTCAACCAAAATGTGTTGTGTTCCTGCAAACCCTGACTGCTTTGCAGATGAAAGATCAATGAGGCAAAATGTCTCTTGGTTTGTGTATCTCTGTGGAGGATCCCGGGAAGGCACATCTGGGTCAAAGCCAACACAGGAAGGAAGGACGTCACCAACCACTCTTCGTAACCAGGACATCTTCAGGGAGCAAAAGGGGGTCGGCTGGAACTGGTCTGCTGCCCAAAGCACAGCCTTCCTAGATTCAACAAGGCCTGATGGAACACTCACCTCACCTCACACCAGGTACAGCTCCAGGCACTACAAATAATAATCATTTAATTCTTACAATAACCCCATGAAGCAGATTTTATTAATAGCCCCATGTTTTCAAGTAAGGCACATTTCTGCCACCACAAGGAAACTCATTCAAGCTCACACAGTTGGCAAGCCGATAAGCCTGGCATTTGGTTCCAGCAGCTATGTTTTAATGCCAAATTCTGCAGCTAGAACCAAGAAGCACAAAATCCCAAGGCATGGTAGTAGGCCCCGTGAGACCTGACCGGGAAAGTCTATTTTAAAGAAGTCTATTTTAAAGGTCTATTTTAAAGAAGTCTCCAAGTTTCTACCAGAAAGCAGTCCTCTATTTCGGAAGGAAAGTAGCCTGTGACGACCCATACAGCATCCACCCACCATGTCCCCTATCCTATAGGACATGCTATTCTGCACCAGTATAAGGTTAGAGGGCATTCCTATATAAAAAGCTCTGTAAATCCTTTCTGTAAATCTGCTTTCACACTGAGCATATGCCAGGCAGTTCCAGGAGAAAAGCCTGTTTTTCTGCAAAGGGTTGTACAGAGGTGGGAGTGTCTGAGAACAATTGAACAGTACCTGAGTTTTTTCCTCCCTGCAGTTCTGAAGCTCAGAATGACCTTGGGTGATCTCTGCAGTATACGTTTAAAATGAAATAGTGGCTTTGACGGCCAGTAAGGGCAGACCACATTCACATTCAGCAAGCAGAGTAGCTTTTCCCTTCTCCCCTTTGTTCCCTTGCAACCTACTTGCCTCCCTTGCTGCTTCAAAAAGTGCAAGAGAAGACCACCTCGGGAAGAGTGAATGGATGCTTGCTTGCACAAAGGAAATAAAGCCAAGTGAAGTTGTAGCTTCACTTCAACTGCACAAAAACGTTGCCTTGCTGACTCCCTGAGGACCTCTGTGGAGCCCCAGGAGGTCTCTGCATGGCCCACCCGGGGCCAGGCGGGAGGAGACCTTGGCAAGGCACCCAGCTCACCTCATCATCACACGCGGAACCTTCCTTTTTCCATCTGTGAAAAGTGAATCACAATATCTGTGCTTTGTACTCTCCAGGGCTATTACGAAGCTCAAATGAGATAATGTATGTAAAGCGCTTTGTAAACTGTAAAATGCTCTACAAATGTAAGGGATTATTATAAACCACAATACAGCGATGTTTTATGTTTTTATAAAACTACTGGCTGGAACTGCAGGAAGGGGAATCCCTCTGGTGATTTTTATTTTGGAAACAGGAGGACTTGGGTTTGCTTCCTTGCCAGGAATTGGATTCCTGGCAGCAGCTGTTTATTCCATTTCGCTGGGCGACGCACATATGGCCGCCACGCGCCTCCTGCGGAGCTGACAATATGTACTGCTTTGTTTGGGCACATCAAGGAAAAGCGTCTTTTCGCCTCCCTCGCTATTCCCAACTTGCCAAGTCTAACACCTAGGAAATAGAGACTTTCAAGTCGCACTTCACCACAGCAGCATTTGGTTCTTTTAGATGAGATTTTTTTTTTCCTCCTTAGCAACCAGAAATTTACAGGCGACTCTCACCATAAAAATAGCGTTCCCCTGAGCTGTTTGATGATGCTTTTATAAAGCTTTTGCCTTGGTTAAAATGAACATGATATTAATATTTGTCCTGGGACTGGGTTTGGACCAGCTGAAAAGGATTAAGCTACGAACAGGGTCCTTTTTCCGAATCTCTCCCGCGACTGATAGGCGGGAGGGCGGGGGGGGGGGGGGGGGGGGGGGGGGGGTAAGGGGGGGAGGGGAGGGCGGTGGTAGGCAGGGAGCCGAGGTAGCGGCGTGCCCAGCTGCTCTGCACAAATACCTGCCCTGGTGCTTTGTTGCAGGTAGCCACTCGCTGCAACCTGAGGTCTAAGAACTAGTACTTGCTTGTAAATGTCAAGAGGAATTATGAACCTTTGTAGAAAAGTAACTGTTTGACTAATTTCCGGTTCCATGGAGCAAATGCACTACCCTATGCATTTAGAATCTGGTGCTGACAGCCAGGCTGTGGCAAGCTTCAAGGTTATAGGATCATAAATGGGATTAGATAACCCAGACAGTGTGGCTCACGCTCTAGCACTTTTAAAATATTATTAAAACTCCAGAACAAGGGCAAACAATTTTGAAGGGAAAATAAGACATAACAGACCCTCAACAGGGAGACAAAAGAATCCTGGAGATGGTACTAAGGACTTGTTAACCCCCTGGAGCATTTCTAGAGTACATTTTAGTATAAATAAATATTTTAGAACATAAGACATAAGGAAGCAGGTCATGATTTATAGCTTATAAAGATTTTTCTGTTAGATTGGAGCCATGGTAAAAAAGAAAAAGGACAAGGAAAGTCTACAGAGAAAGCCAAAATTGACAGTAAGAATTTGCAACTCCAGATAGCAGAATTCAATGCACCACCTTGAAGGCTTTGCATTTTAAATTATCTGTTTCTTTTTAATTGACCAGATTAATTATTTCCACCTTGCCACTTGGCAGATAGGTCACTGTTCCTTTTCACAGCATTAATGAACCCATTCACTTTTGCTCCATGTAATTAAGACTGTGAGTTACAGATCACATTCTTAAATTGGCTTAGTGTACAACCAGCTCCGTTTTTATTAAACAAAATATATGACATCAGGTATTTCTCATTAAAAAAAGTGTTGAGTTTCTATGGAGTTTTCTTCCAGTTGTTGTGAGAGTGGTGACTTTGTTCTTTCTATTTTTTTGGAAAAGAAATACAGGCCTATAAAGGTTGTAGCATCCAGGGTGGTGTATCATTCTTAATGTACTCACAGTCTGGTGATCTAGAAGACAGCTGATAGATTAATGTTCAAGTATTTCTATTGCCACCAAAATTCTGACCAAGGCCTTTCATGAGCTATTTGAAAAGAAATAACTTTGGTTATATTGTTAAAGTTAGTTAAGTGAAATATATTGCCCTCTTCTGTTAGCTTTATTTCTAGGCCATTTAGGAAACCCTAGGAACATTAATACAGTAGCGGAACACAGTAGAGAAAGCTTTGTTTGTGGTGTCTACAGCCCTCAAGAGAGCAAGCTTTAATTTAAGCCAACTCAAGCTGTCTCCCAAAGCATTTGGCTTCCTTCAGGACTTCTGGATCTCAACCTGCTTCTCAGAGGAGCTAAATTTAGAACTAAAGTTTAAGGTGCTTTAATCTTTCCAGGACCTGAATGAGATTTTCTCCATGAAAATGAGTCTGGTGGAGCACCTAATCAAGAGGAAGACTTTGGACACAAGTCTTAATGGTGGTCATCTTTGCTGCTGGCAAAAGACTAGCAACACAAATTCAAAATATTAGTAATAATGGGGCATCCGGGTGACTCAGTCGGTCAAGCATCTGACTCTTGACTTCGACTCAGGTCATGATCTCACCATTCATGAATTAGATCCCAAGTCCAGCTCTACACCCGATAGTGCAGAGCCTGCTTGGGATTCTCTGTCTCCTCTCTTTCTCCCCCTCCCCAACTTGTGCTCTCTCTCTCAAAAATAAATCAACTTATGGGGTGCCTGGGTGGCTCAGTCGGTTGAGCTGTTGAGCATTCGCCTTTGGCTCAGGTCATGATCTCACGGTTCGTGAGTTCAAGCTCCCTGTCAGGCTCTGTGCTGACAGCTCAGAGCCTGGAGCCTGCTTTGGATACTGTGTATCCCTCTCTCTCTGCCCCTCCCCTGCTCATATTCTGTCTCTCTCTCTAAAAAATAAACATTAAAAAAATTTACATACATAAATAAACTAAAAAATTGGGATCAAAGATATACCAACTGGTATTTTTCTAATTCTTCATTGCTTTGTGGAAATGGAATCTTCTAGTCACACATAATAAGCTCTAATTACCGTGGCAAAAGTGCTCAAGTTTGTAACATAACTTACTTCCTACTTTTTTTAACGAAACCTCCATTTTGCAATCTTTTGTCCCACAGTTGCAGGACTTTATGGTGTTCTTTTACTATTGAGATTTCAGGTAGTTAACTGCTATATTTCCTTACAACCCAAAATGCAAGTGCAGTAATGATCTCCATGTGCTTCAATAAAGGCACGTTGGCCTGTGGTTATGTTTTAAATAAGTGCCTACACACACATACTCACAGACAGTCACAAAGTCAGCAGGAATGGCGTTTCATCTTGGTCTCACTGTGGGCAGACTGTGGTTGTGACAAGAAACATACAAAGCTAATTACAGTGTGGCTTAGCAAGGCTCTGTCTTTTGCACTAAAAGGGACAGCTTAAATGCGTTTCACCCATTGTTGGGATGGCTTGAAACAGTGTGCAGTCTTTGTATGAATAGGACATTTCAAATTCATGTCATATGAATGTGTGGGTATAGAGGTGATAGGAAGAGAAACATACCAATTTCAGGAACTGAAGTCCTTATACACACTGTTGGGAGTCCTCTTTGGGGCTGGTACCCAAATTGTTCTGTGCTGGATAAAACCAAAGACTGGGGCACTGGAAAAGCACAATAATAAAAGAGAAACATTCTCATACAAATGAAGCTTTCAACTTCCAGGAACCTAACCAAACTAGGAAGCCCCCTCAATACATTACCAGTCCTGGCTGGCCAACTTCACCACAGGGACAGAGTCATTCCAAATGACAGCAAGTCCATCTCTCTGCTTTCCCCTCCAGGAATAGGCTGCCAAAAGCAGAAACATCTGCCTTGGGGAAATCTTTGGGCATCATAAAAGTTCCCTGCTCCCCCTTTAACCAGATTTTACTTCTGTGCTGGCACAAGAGGGCTGCCAGACACAGCACTTGGGAAACCTACATGCTGTAATGTAATCAGCTGCTCTCACTTCCGGTCCTCTGGAGCCACATCTTTACTAAGACCTCCCCTACTTGCTTCCCTCTCCCCTCTTCCCACAATTAGCTTATCTCATTTCAGGATGGCATCTGGATTAGGAGCCTTTGGGACAAAGCGGGAGAAAAACAGGAACCAGAACTAGATTAGGTTTTGAGAGTTTATCCCACTATATAAAATCCTGGATATGCCATTTAAAAATAATCATCATAAGGGATCTGTTCAGTGATTACAATACTAGTTTTCAGTTTTTCCCTGAAAAAGAAGAAAGAGAACATGGCGAAGCCACGCAAATGTCCTTGTGACCTTCTGCTCAGAAGTAGCATGTGTCATGCCTGTCATATTTCATTAGCCAAAGAAAGTTATATGACCAGGTCTGATATCAATAGGGTGAGGAAGTATAATTCTGCCCCAAAGAGAAGCAGCGAGGTATTTTGAACAATATTACAATATTGCAGTCATACTCCAATTATCAAACACATTTAAAAAAAAATTTTTAATGTTTATTTTTGAAAGACAGAGAGAGAGAGAGAGAGCACGAGCGGGGGAGGCGCAGAAAGAGAGGGAGACACAGAATCCGAAGCAGGCTCCAGGCTCCTCAGCTGTCAGCACAGAGCCCGACACAAGGCTCAAACTCACGAGCCGTGAGATCATGACCTGAGCTGAAGTCGGACGCTTAACCACCTGAGCCACCCAGACACTCTTCAAACAAATATTTGAAGTTTAAAGTTTAGAAATTAATGAAAGTGAAAAAGGAAAGTTATAGGGAATAAAAAGATAAGATCTTGGTCAAACTTGAGTAGCTAAAGAGAATTGAATGTCTGATTATAACAAAGGCTGAGCAAAGGTCCACATCTGATGAATTGCTTAGAGTGTTTTACAAATGACCTGTACAGAATCTGGCAGAACTGACCATCTAGAACTTAGAACTAAGGTGCTCTAAAGAAGTGAGATTCAGGTAAAGTACTCACCGCCGTGTGGGTGCAGAATAAGAAAAACTACAATCATTTGCTAATATTGGAAGAAAAGCTCTGCATTTTCTGACAAACACAGTTCATCAATATGGTTCCCTCTATAACAAAAGACATCCAGGCCCAAATGGTGGTTCCCAGCAGTTTGGTGGTAGATGTGGCCCTGAAATAAGTGTGTGGCCTGGAAAGAAGAAACATAATTTTAATGGGGCCAGTCCCAAAGCACAGGCAGCTCTGAGAGCTAGGATGTCTTGGACGATCACTTCTACTCAGCCAGTAGCCTGGTAATGGAATCTTCTTTCAAGATCAATGAAGAGCTGAAAGGTTCCTACCCATTTGCTTAAGCCTCACTCAGCTAGCTAACAGCTCTGAGCAGGCTGCATCTCCTCTGTCCACCATCACCAGTGCCCCTCAGCTAGTTGATAAGAGAGAACTCTGGCTCAAAAGGCAAATGTTTCCACACCTGCTTCCACATTTGCCTGGATTGCAGTGAGTGCAGTCAGTTCAGAAGCCAGCCTAAATTGTTTGCCTCTGCGTCTAAGTTTTCGGCTTTGCCTAAACACAAATCTGTACTCCAGTAAAATCCTACTGAGGCCCAGCTTCAGGCTGTCACACAGATCCACTGATCCCTGGATGGCAGCCTGAGTGAATGGCAGTTCATGACCCTATGAGCTCTCACACCCAGAAACACTCAACTCAGTTGCACACTCACTGACAAGCAGGTGGAATCCTGGTTGCAGGCTATTCACATAACAGCACCTGCCATTAACTGGAAGCCATGTAGCAAGCCTGTGCTGACATGCTCTCAGTGGCTCTTTGCCCTCTCCCCATCTGAGACATGAGGATGATTAATTGGAAACATTCCTGTTAGAAACCTACCATCTTGCAGCGCCTGACTATGCCTTTGCATGCATTAATTCCACATCCATGGATTAATGTTAGATTCTTTATGGGGGGAACTGATTTTGAGGATAAGATCTAAAGCTGCCTTGAGGAAAGACGAAGCTCATGAGATGTACAGGTATGAAAGAACTGGATCATATACCAGACCAGGAGAATGGTTTCAAGCTGAAATGTTTCTAAGGTTAACTGAAGGACTGTGTCGCCTCAGGATGAGGGGATACACAGTGGTGGATATGCAGTCATGCCAGCTACCCTATGCTGTGGAAAGCCATAGGGGTCCACTGTTTTTATCTTTTAAATACTTATCTACTCAGTACTTTTCTCCCCAAATATACCCTGCCTTCTGGAAAGAGTTAAACTCCAATGGCCACAAGAGTGGGAACGTGTTTGGCCTAATCATAGTAACATATACACTTACTTTCAAGATGTGGACAGATAATCCAACTGGGACTAACTGGAATCCTTCCATGAGATTTTTAAATGATAACTTGCCTCTTGGATCAATGAAACTGATGGTACCACATTTGGGCACCTTGACAGGAGGACTGTGATCATGGTACTTCCTTGGGGGATGATGGTGGGGATCAGTGAAGTAGGCACAGGACTAATATGTCCAGTACAGGTCTGAAGATAGAAAGAAAGAAGAAGCAAGGACCATATCTTACTCTTACTTGCATCCCCAATGCTTATATGGTGCTACATATATGTTTGATGAATGGATAAATTGCATGAATGAACATGTGAGGCAATAAATGAAATTAATGAAGCAGAATCAAGTGCTATTCAGAAGACAATTAGTCTAACACCAGGACAAGAAGTAATTGGGACACCACTCAGCAGCCCTCTAGGACCAGAGCTGTTCCTGGCACAATCTTGTGTTCCTGGCCTCCAGACCCTCCCCTTGCAGGCTGCCTTCTTGGAAAGCAAGCAAGGAAAACCCTGTGTGCCAGGTGTTTCACCCAGAACCTTCCTCTGGCAATGAAAACTACCCCCATGTCAATGACAGGGGTTTGACCCAAAAGGCCTCTGGAATAGGAGAGGACTTTAATTGTACTCTCTAATTAATCTTGGGTTTGACAAGAGTAGCTGAGAGCATCAAAAGTCTGTCATCAACCAGATGCTTCTCCTGAGCTCTAACAACTAACAAAGTGGTCAACTATGTTAAGGAACAAGAAGCCATAAAATTATTTAACAGTCCAGTGCCCTTGTCAGAGAGATATGGATTGCAAGGTACTAGATGTGCACCCAGGAGGTGAGTTTGAGTTTGAGTTTGACCTGGAACAAGTCACTTGACCTGTAAGGCCCTCCTTTTGCTTTAAGATAAAGATAATCCCTTCTGTCCTCCCCATACCTCATTTGTAGGGAAGACCACTTTAGTCAACATTTATGAAAAGAGTTTGTAAACGGGTGAAACACGGGTGTGAGAGATTATTAACTAGCATCACCAAGCAATTAACAAAAAATGGACTGGTGGTAGGAAAACCTGGAGGTAAAAAGGTCAGTTAGGAGGCTGCAGGTCGCCACCTCTAAGCAACGCTAACTTGAGCCAAGGCAGAAGTAATGGGAATCTGAAAGGGGGCAGGATCTCTCCCTTAATTTCCTGCCCATAAGGAGCATCTAAGTTGTTTAATAAATCAATAAATAAATGAAGCATAATCAGCAATCCTTTGTAATGAAACCATTTTACTGGGGCGCCTGGGTGACTCTGTCAGTTAAGCATCCAACTCTTGATTTCAGCTCAGGTCATGATCTCATGGTTTGTGAGTTCAAGCCCCTCATCGGGCTCCAAGCTGGCAGTGTGGAGCCTGCTTGGGATTCCCTCTTTGTCCCTCCCCTGCTCGTTCTCACTCTCTCTCTAAAATAAATAAACTTAAAAAAAAAAAAAAAAAAAAAGAAAGAAACCATCTTACTTATCAAAACACTACCTGTTACAGTAATTTCTAAATTCTGAATTTCACTCCTATTGTAACACCAATGAGTTTGGAATGTGTTTTATTATTGCATTTATCACCCTGATTTAATGTATTTGTTAAATTTTACATCTCCTCTTCTAGACTTGAATCCCTACAGGGCAAGGGCCATGTTTTATTAATAGTTGAAATCTCTCTTGGTGCCTAGCACCCTGCTTAATGCAGTGTTTGAAGGATGAATGAATAATTAATCAGATCACTGTGGATTAATTATTGCAAATCATCACAATAATCTTGCAAGGCAGGTATTTTCACTCCCATTTTGCAGAGGAAGAAACTAAGACTTAGAGGTTAAGTAAATAAGTTACCCTCAGTCCCACAGTCTGGATTCAAAAGGCCTGCTCTCGAGCCCACACCACCTCTGCCTGTTTCCTCAGTGCCCAGCTAATAATAACAGCTCTGGAGGGGGTGTGTCCTTGTGATTTTGCATTCATTTTCTAGCTGCTGAACTCCTATCCAACCCTGTACTTGCCTTGGTTGGACATACATTTTCTTTGGGGAGAAGTGAAAGGTCCGCTGGGAGTGAGGCACTATCGTGAAGACCATGGGAAGGACTGAGTTTATAAGTCGTCTTCTGAGAATAAGCAGCTTCTTCTGGGCCAAGATTCTCAAGGATAAAGCCTAATACAAACTTTTAAAAAAAACTAAGGGAAGTGTGCACTGTACTGGACTTGAGGAAACCTGGAACGCCCCACCTTGTCCTGTGGGGTCTTCCCTGTTTGGGGACAAGAAAAACATGGAGAGAATGGCAAGGGACAGGACTCTACAGCTGTCAGCTAGGAAGGTGGCTAGCAAAGATTGTCTACATAGGAAAGGAGGTTTCTAGTACCACTACTGGTCTAGAATGTACAGTTTTTAAAGGCTGCTTGTTATTGGTAAGGAAACCAAACTAGTCTTATCTGTCACGTCCCTGTTTTGTTTTGTTCACATATCAGAAGCACATCTGAGCTGCCTGGTACCGCTAATACACTGATGCTCAAATATGTTCTTCTAATAGGGTACCCAGAATTCATAGTGCTACTTATAGAACACCATTAAAAATTACTCCCTCTCATTGTAAATTTCATCATACAAACCAGTGACAATTTTACTGAATCAAGTGGTACCAGGCACTAGAGATTAAAGGGTATTTAACTGAACTCAGAGAGTACAGAAGAGTATAGAATGTCAATGTAAAAAAGGGTATAAAATGTAAAATGTATAAAATGCAAGTGTGTCCTTCCTGAACGGCTATCCATTTGGCCACCCATCCCACTCCCTCCCCAGAGGGGCACTTTGACAGTTTCTTATGTATCCTTCCAGAAATGTATCCATGTTCATATAAGCTTGTTTAGAATATGTATATCCTTTTTTAAAAAAAAAATAATGAGTTCATATTATAGATGCACTTTTGTACTTTGATATATCCACAAAATACATGCTATAAACAATATAAACTATTCATTATTAAACAGTTTTGAATGAAATAATAAATGAATTATGAATGAATAAATGAATGACACATACTGTATGCTTTGATATGGTGCTAAAATGATCATCTAGCTATAAACTATACACAGACCTTGCTCTTATTTCCCAATCAGTCCCACTTTCTGGTTTTTGAAAGGTGCCTGCCCTGTCAGTCAAGTAGGAGCATGTGAGCATTGACTTCCACCCCACTTCTTCATCCAGAAATCCCAAACAAATGAGTCTAGGAAAGAGAAGAAGCAGTTTTGGTTTTTCATTGACAACCTAAGCATATATCTCTAAAATCTCACTAATTTACTTGAAACGAGTCTGAGTTACAGGCTAATTTTTTTTAATTTTTTAATGTTTATTTATTTTGAGACAGAGAGAGAGTGCATGCACTCATGAGCAAGCAGAGGAGGGGCAGAGAGGGAGGGAAACATACAATCCCAAGCAGGCTCCCTGCTGTGAGTGCAGAGGCCAACACTGGATTCAAACTCATGAACCAAGAGATAATGATCTGAGCTGAAATCAAGAGTCAAGAGTCTGACGCTTAACGGACTGAGCCACTCGGGCACTCCTACAGGATAATTCTATACATAGACTGTCACTGATACTAAAAACATTTTTTTCTGAATAAAGTTCAGGCCAGGTTCTTAATTAGGGAAAAAGCAAGATTCCTATGCTACTTATTCAGTCCTGTGCATATCAACCTATAGATATTCTGAAGACTTTACATCAGATTCCTATTAATTACCTTAGCAAACACCTGGGCTGCCAAAACAAAGACTACCTTCATTCCAAGCCTGTTAGTGTAAAGGAATGAAATCTGACCACATTCCTGAGCTATAGCTCTCAGGGTCTGGAGCTTCTGCACTTCTCTGCTCTAGTCTCTCCACCAAATTCCACACTGGGGGAGGGTGGTGCATTTGGAGGAGCTGCAGGAAGTGCTAATCTAGGGAGGGTGCTGACCTGCAACCAGTCCTTCCAGGTTGCAATGCGCCATGGAAATCCCTAGAATCTCAACCTGCCTCTGGGACCTCAGAGTGGGAAGCCCAACCAAGGCTGACTTCATGGTCTCCTCATCTTCACCCTTCCCACAGGCAAGCTCCTGACTCCTGCCTGACTCCCTCCTCAGTCCCTACCATGACATCCTGCTGGCCAAGCAGCTAGGGTTCCCATCAGGGGTGGCCCTCTGTACCTCCCATTCCAGAGAGTACCCCAGGATGCCAATCTCTACCACCCCATACCACAAAGGGACAAAGATCTTAACCAACTCAAAGGTCCGGGGGTGGGAGGAAGGAAACTGGTATCTGGAAGGTTCTTCCCTACCCAACTGAGATCTGTGGGAGTGTGAATGTAGGAGAGCTCAACTTTTCTCCACAAAGGAATCAGACACATAAGCATTAATATCCTGATTCTTTCACTCAATAGACTTACAGCTGATGAGGCTCCTTGACTTCTCTCAGCCTCAGTTTCACAAACAACAGAATGGGAAGGACATCACCTATTTTACGGGACTGTTGTAAGAACTAAGCTACATATAGCCTGGTGGTTCCCAGTGATAGACCATAATGCTAATATCCATTTTTGCAGCTTGGCCTTCATCTTTATAATAGGACCCCTAACCTTGGTTAACCAAGTCTCTCCCCACTGATAAGAATCACTCTTATAATGTATGTGTATCAAGTAAGGAGAAGATATACTGTTTGTACTCCAACTGGGGGCATGTTTGGTTCTTCTTTGTATAAAATACAAGACAAGACTAGTTGGAGTTTCATATGGTTTTTGTCTTGTGCAAACATGCTTAAGCACTATGGATTAAAACAGCAGGGTTTGGGTAACCCCACATGTTAAATGATGTGACAGTTGACCAAGCCATTGCCTTGAACTTTGAAACAGATAAAGAGCCCTAAAGTGACTCCTGGTGATGCCTGAGTTTGCCTCAGCTAACTACTCCATCAATCATGATGCACTTTTCAAGGCATGAGATTAAAGGTTAGTCTCCCTGTTCTCTCCCTTGTAAACAGAAAGATACCCACATACCTACAAAGGGAACTGACCATCCAAGGAGGTGTGTGATAAGTGCCAAAGAGTGGCACAGGCAATACTCTGATAGTATGAGCTGAACATCTTACTACCAAGCACAGAGATTTTAAAATTGGCCCTTCCCCACCACAACTTCTATGTTTTGAGCTGAACTTGAGCTGAGTTTTAGACCTTGAGGTCAGTTATTTATAACCTTGTCTATTTATAATCTTGTCCCTCACTAGAAAGACAACCAAGTTCCTCAAAGGCTTTCCTGATGGCACCTAGCATAATATTTGGAACATAGTACATGCTCAATTAATGATAAAACAAATTCACACTTCAGGCTATAAATTGTCTGATTTTTAGACCAGGCATGCATATTGGGATAGGTAGCAGGTGCCTGCTCTGGGCAATCCTTTTTTTTTTTTTTTTTAAGTTTATTTATTTATTGAGAGGGTAGGGGGAAGGGCAGAGAGAGAGAGAGAGAGAGAGAATGAGAAAATCCCAAGCAGGCTCTGTACTGTCAGTGCAGAGCTGCTCTGGGCAATTCTAAGGCTATCGTTAAGAGATAATGATCTCCCTTTGATATTTCTTTGTAGAAATACAACACAAACATCTGGCAGGGTGTGGATGGGGACAGAAGTGGGGGAGGCCTCTTTGTTTAAAGGAAACTCAAAGGCTTATAGAGATAGAAGTGAGTCCTGATCCAACTACTGACAGATGTTCTGCAATTGCTCTTGGCTGCTGAAGACTCTGAGAGCTGAAGTTCCCAGGTGGGTGCAAACCTGCCTGAATGTGACCAGGAAGGCCATTCATTAGATCCCCCAAACCATTGCCAGAAGCCAGTTTCAGGGTTCTGGGCTGGGGCTGCCTTTCTGGGTACACCACCTGGGCCATGAGGCCTGGAAGATTACCTTGATGGCCACATCAATTTGGCAGAAACAAAAAGGCACTGAGCTATCAGGCAAGCTGCTATTAGTGTCTGTGTTTGTGATCTTCTGGCACTTGTAGCCCATGCTGGCTGGCTTTCTAGCTTGCCCTGGCACTCAGGCCTGGCATTTCAGAAAGTTCTGGCAGCAGAACCTGCGAAATAGTAACTTTAAAAATTGTGGAGAAAGCTAATGTCGCATTGGCAAAGCTCACCTGGGGCCACCTCCATCTGTCGGCCCCTCTCTTTATGGCTCTCCATTTTACTTTCTCTTTAGTGGTCCAAGCCTCTGTTGTCCATTCCATGCCCTCACTGGGGAGAGGTCTGTGGTCTTCTACTGTCTCCTGGTTTATGACTCCCTCCTCCTTACAGTTTGACAGCTGGGCAAGACAGCTGAAGTAATTCCCATAAGGGTTGTCAGCTAAGACTGGAGTGGAGAGGAAATGGTTTAGAATGCAGTGCACATACCAAACTCCCTACCACAGATGGGTAGAGGGGCCTGGGCAGAACATGAGATGTTCATAACGGGGCAGCAGGAGTGATCTCAGGTCTCTTCTGTAGTCCAAGGCAGACTGAACAGAGATAGTTGTGCCATATAGGGCCTCTCTTGTTACCCTCTGGGCTTCAGCTGCAGTTCCTTAGTTGCAAGCAACAGAAACAAAGTATGTTAAGTTTTAAAAAAGGGATTTGCTGAAAGGGTACAGGGTAGCTCACAAAGCAGAAGAGGTTGATTAGCTTAGTCTTAGAAAGGGCAGAAAAAGGGAAGGTCTTGGGATCAAGGTAACAAGGCATAAGCACATATTAATCCCTTCAGAACATTTTTGTACCAGCTGCAAGCTGTTCAACTTTCCTGGTGAATCTTATTGGCTTTCCTTGGATCAAGTGACCTAAACAAAGCCAATCAGGTTGGCCTACTTTGATTGACAAGGAGCTCACTTGTGAGAGACACAGTAATGAAGAGACCTACCAAGACCTCACAGAGCACAGGGGAGGGCTTGTCCTCAAAGGGAAATAAGAGCTTTTCCAGGAGAAAGTTGGTCAACTACTGGGTGGCCCAAAGCAACAGGTGTCCATCACTCAAACCCAAAGAATCCCTTTCTCTTCACTCCCACATTTGCTCTAACTTGCCACCAAATGGATTTTACTGTGAGAAATATGGTGGAGGAGGTAAGGGAGTCAAGGACAGGAAAGGACCCATTACTGTTGGCAAGTCCAATAAACTTTGACAGGGGAGTCTTGGAACTGTTTCTACTTCCTTGAAAACCAGAATTGAAGTTCATTCATCCAAGCCAGAAACTTGGGGGAAACCCAGATGCTTCCATCTTCTTTCCTCTTCCCTCCAAATCAGATTGGGTACCAAGTTCTTTCACTTTATGCCCTGAACATTTCTCATCTCTACACAACCCTTCAGGCCTCCAGCCTCTCATCTGCCCAGGGCCAGAGCCTCCTAATCCATCACCTTGCCTCCAGGACGCTTCCTCTAATACTCTCTCATGCTGCAGCCAGAGAGATCTCTTGGGAACCCAAATCTGATCATGTCTCTCCTTCTCAGGGGCTTCCATTGCATTCAGGAAAGACTTGGCACACACACAGGGCCCCTTGATTAGTCTCCAGCTTACTTCTTCAGCCTTCTTGTAAGTTTCTCCTTCACAACTTTCACATGAAGTTTCTTGAAGCACTATTAGTGCTGACTAATTGTTTGCATTGAAGAGGTGGATAAAAGAGTTATCTTCTCACATTGCCTAGATTTTAAGGGACTGAATTGTGTCCCTCGAAATTCATATGCTGAAGCCCCAATCCCCTGTGTGACTGTATTTGAAGAAAGGGCCTATAAGGAGGTAATAAAGATTAAGTGAGATCATAAGGGTAAGACCCTAAAATAATAGGATTTGTGTCCTTATAAGATGAGGGGGGCCAGAACTCTGTCACGTGAGAACACAGTAAGAAGGAGGCAGTCTACAAGCCAGGAAGAAAGCCCTCATCACAAATTGACCCTGCCAGACTTTGATCTGGGACTTCTAGCCTCCAGAATTGTGAGAAAGAAATTTCTGTTATTTAAGCCACCCAGTCTGTGAGATTTTGTCATGGCAGCCAGAGCTAAGGGGCAAATTGTGAAAGAATCCATGTAAACCTTGACATCTCTTTGAAGTCTTTTTTTTTTTAGAATAAGTTTTGGTATTCTTGCATTCTGTCTCATAATAGTCGTATTTGTTTATATATATATATATATATATATATATATATATATATATATATATACACACACACACACACATACATATACATATATATATACACATTATATATTATATATATATATATATATATATATATATATATATATATATAATATACATATATATATAGTTTTAAGACATATGCAGTGAATCAGGCCATAGTGATCTGCTGACTTCTAGTATCCCCAGCCCACCACACCCCATTCCACCAGCAGTTTCAAAGCCCACATCAGCTGTTCTCCTCAAAGCTTTTGCACACTTTGTTTTCTGCTAGAACATGCTCGCCCCACTCTCTTTTGCCCAACTGGTGAACTCTTTAAAGCAAAACTTAGTTGTTGCTTCTGCTTTTAAAATGCTCCTGGCATCACACCTCAACGTAGACATCTTCCTTTGTGCGCTCACTATGCCTTCTGCAGATATACAGCCCTTTATTACTCCCACGCATGTTTATGTTTGACCCTACATAATTGTAAGGTCCTTGACGGCAGGGAGGAGGTCTGATTTATTGGCATGTCCCCAGGGCCTAGAAGATGGAGAAGCACAAAGTACATGCTTGGTAAATGTGGAAGAATGAATGAGTGAATGAATGAATGAATGAATGAACTCACAAATGAGTTTATAAAGCAGCAGTTATTTCTGTGGGATATTCTTAGGGATAGTGACAAAATGTGAAATGTCTCACAAAGATGAAACGTGAAGTCTCTGTGGCTAAAGGTGACAGCAGCAACTGAGCTGCTTCACAGAAGTGGGGGGATGGCTCAGAGGGTCTCCTGAGATTTCTGGAACTTGCATTGGTGAGCCTGCTCCCTAAACCCTCGTTGCCTCTCCCACTAAACCCCCTTTCTGAGCTCTCTCTAACGTAGAAGAGCCCCTTAGTTTCTCATGCTTTAATTATCATTTATTTAATTAGGACAGTGGCCTAAAAGCAAGCCCCTCTTTAATCACTCTGCATAGCAATGCCAGGGGTATTCACTCCACCCACAATGCTACCCCAATCCTCCACATATGTGGAGAACTGGGTGGGAGGAATTTAAGCTTTTCTGGTTTCCAGCCTCAATTTATTTCTCCGTAATAGTCAACAAAGTGAACTGGTTCTAGGTATTCCCAGGAGTGAATTCAAGGGATGAAATTCCCGGCCCTCAGGGACTTTCTATCCTTGTAGCCTTATCTACCCCACCTCCCTTCACCTTCCTTCCTCACCTGCTCCCCATTACCTGAACATACCTCTTCATTCCCATTTCCTTGCCTTTGCATAGGAGTGTATCTTTTCCACTACTAGAATGTACTACCTGAAGGCCAAAATGGGTTTCTGTCTCCTACTGGGTCTTGCTCAGTGCTCTGCACAGGGAACTCAAGGAATACTGACCAAAGCAAGGAAGTTAGTTGGCAGGGAACAGCTTTGTGGGGCTCTCCCTGACCTTGTTGGCTTCATTTCCCACTTCCCAAGATCCCCACTTCTTTCTGTGCCTCTGTCTGGGTCCTGTAGGCTGAGGCACTTGTGCTGATCTGTCAGTTTAGGATGATGCCCTGCACCAGGGTGATGGGGGAAGGACCCAAGTCTTGAAGGTGTCAGAAGGCAGCCATTTTCTTTGAAGTTTGATAGAACTGGCTAGGTCTTTCTTTCTTTCTTGATTTCTCCAGAATAGAGAAACTACATATATATATATATATATGTAGTTTCTCTATTTATATATATTATACATATATATACATATATACATATATATGCGTATATATATGTATATGTATATATTATACATATATAATATATAAAATACATATATATGTATATGTATATATATGGTTTATCATCTACATATGTATGTATATTTAGTGTACATAGTATATACAGTTTCTACACACACACAACATACACATACTCTGAAACATATTCTAGCTAGTGGGGATTCTTTTTATTTTTGTGAGTGACAAGGATGTTAGAGCAGAGAGGAAAAATAAAGCAGCAAGAGGACCTCCAAAGAGCTGGGTGTCCTCTCAGGAAATGCATTACATACATATACATGTGTGCACATGTATGCACACACAGAGGCACACAGGCCAGGGAGCCCACAGTATGCACTGCCACTAGAGTGGAGTCACAACATAGGTCTCATGAACATCATGTCCAGATGGCTTCCCTGGCAGAGCTGAGTCAGACAAAACCTGCTCAGAACACACAGAATATGCAGGTTGTGTCTCTCCTTCACAGCAGAAGTCACGACCAGCACCATTTCTCACTATCTGTAGCCATTCATACCGCAATCTGCCAGAGGGGAAGAAAGGGAAGCAGTTCACTGACATCATTATCACTTGCTCAGCAATGTGGACTCCTCCTCTAAACTGGCTTTCTTGTCTGCCAAACATGGCAGCCAAGATAGCTCCTGCACTGAGACCAAACCAAAGAAGAGAGGAATTTAAGAAAAAAAGTTAAAATGCTCCTAGACAGCAAAGCCCACAGTGCTCTGGGGCCACATCCAATTAACTTAGAGCCTCTGATGTCAACAGCTTCCAAGGCTGGCATGGTGCATTCACAAACACATTCCAGGAGAGTCAACATGATCTGGTGTTGACACAGGCCCATAACTGTCAGAGGCAGTAATTTTCAATTTATGGATGCCATAAAGCTTTGGCAATATGATTGCTACAATGTGTGGTGTGTTTTTGACAATAAGCAGGAGGTGGGGAGTTGGGAGTACTGGCTCCACATTTGGCCAAGGACATGGGCACATGAGGGCAAATGTGTAGTGACTTCTGCTATTGCAAAGGAACTGCAATAGTAGTTCCAACAATGAATTTAACAATGTTATGTGGTTCTCTACTAGCAAACTCTAGACTTCTGCATCAGACCAAAGGTCATTACTTATTCAAGAAACATTGATCACCACCTATCATGTGCCAGGCAAGTAGTGAAGAATCAGCACAATGGAAGCACAAGAAATGGAGAAGTTAGTGTACATGTGCTTAAAAATAGAGAGGAGAGAACTTAGATTCATATTCACACACTCATTTTTAGGCTATTCCAAGCAGGAAAGGCTTTTATCTTTAACAAAAAAAGAAAAAGAATAAAGGTTACCACTACCTATCAGAATGGCTAAAATCCAAAATACTGACAACACCAAGGAAATGGAGCAGCAGAAATTCTCATACACTTTTGGTGGGGATGCAAAATGGTACAACCACTCTGGAAGACGGTTTCTTATAAAACTATACATTCCAGTATTTGGAATATATATTCCAGTATTCTTGGTATTTACCCAGAGAAGTTGAAAACAAAAACCTGAACACAGATGTTTTTAAGGCAGCTTTATTAATAATTGCCAAAACTTAGAAGCAACCAAGATGTCCTTCAGTAGGTGAATGGATAAATAAACTGTGGTACATCCAGGCAAGAGAAATATTATTCAGCAGTAAAAAGAAATGAGCTATCAAGCCATTAAAAAGACATGGAAGAAACTTAAATTCATATTACTAACTGAAAGAAGCCAATCTGAAAAGGCTACATGTTATATGATTCCAACTATATGACATTCTGTAAAAGGTAAAATTATGGGGACAGTAAAAAGATCAGTGGCTGTCAAGGGCTTAGGGGAAGGGAGGGATGAATATGTGTAACAAGAGATTTTTAGGGCAGTGAAATTATTCTGTACAATATCATAATGGTGGATACATGTCTTCATACATTTGTCAAAAGCCATAGAAGGTACAACACCAAGAGTGAATTCTAATGTAAACTACGAGCTTTGATTGATAACGATATGCCAATGTTGGTTCACTGACTGTAACAAATGTACTATTCTGCTGAGAGATGTTTGTGGTGGGGGAGGCTGGTGGTCGGCAGGGAAGGGAGTAAATGAGAACTCTCTATACTTTCTATTCAATTTTGCTCAATTTTTGTGAACCTAAAACTCTAAAGAATAAAGCCACAAACAAATGAATAAATAAGAGAAAATGGCATTCCAACCTGTGAACACTTGAAGAAAGGAGTGGATCTGATAGGTAAGTTTCTCAGCTAAGGCCCTGATCAGATTTCTTAGGTTCTTTTTGACATGGAAATATTGTGCATTTTTAAAAGTTTATTTATTTATTCTGAAAGAGAAAGAGAGCAAGTGAGAATGAACAGAGGCAGGGATAAAGAGAGAGGGAGACAGAGAATCTCAAACAGGCTCTGTGCTGTCAGCACAGAGCCTGATTTGGGCCTCAAACCCACAAACCATGAGGTCATGACCCGAGCTGAAATCACAAGCTGAACGCTTAACCAACTGAGCCACCCAGGTGCCCCAGAAATATTTTACATTTTTATGCTATTACTTATTCTGTATGTGAGTATATAGCCATATTTAGAACTGGGACAGTGGCTCCAATGAACTTGTATCCAGCCCTAGGAGTTGGGCCATTACTTCCAACCCAGGAGCCAGAGGAAGTCTACACAGGGGAGCTGGTGCAGACAAGAGCTCCCAGTGTTCCACTGCCATGAAGAATTATGTCTAAGAGTGAGAATGCTTGTGGCACCTGGGTAGCTCAGTCGGTTAAGCATTGGACTCTTGATTTCAGTTCAGGTCATGATCTCACAGTCCTGAGATTGAGCCCTGTGTCGGGCTCTGTGCTGAGTGTGGAGCCTGCTTGGGATTCTCTTTCTCCTTCTCTCTCTCCCCTTCATCTCCCCTGCTTACGCTCACACTCATGCTCCGTCTCAAAATAAATAAATACACATTTTTTAAAATCTTTAAAAAAGAGAGTAAGTGATGCTTGACCAGGCACAGGAACAGTAACATGGCTGTGATATATTAAGTGAAAAAAAAGTATTTTGCAAAAGAGCATAAATGGGATGGTCCCAATTCTATTCAATCTTAGACAAAAGACATACCAGCTGTTAACAGTAGTTGTCTCAGGATGACAAGCTAATGTGTGATTTTTATGTTCTGCTTTATGTATCTCTATATTCTAAATTTTCTATAATAGAGATGTACTATTTTTAAATAAAAAACATAAGAGAGAATGATCTTCCATCAACAGAGTTGCCATCGAAGGTCTGGGTTTATCAAAATGAAAAATGACCAGCTGGTAAACCTCCCTAACATCTGACCCAGAGTGAGCTTCTGAAGAAGGGTTGGGGGACTTCTGGGTTAAAATTAAAACTGTGCACATGAGAACATAAAACCATGTGCTGTTTTTAAGTTGTTTTTAAGTCAATCACTTGGGCCATAGCACTAAGGATCTGCTCAGTTCTTGTCCACTCCCAGGAGAAAAGAATCAAAAGAGCACAAGTATTTGCACATGGCAGGTTTTCCCATCAAGGCTCAACCTCTTCATGCATGGAAAGAAAAGGCTCTTTCCAAACCTGTAAAGGGCAAGCATGGTAGTGTCTGCAGCCCTAAAACAGATATAAATAAGACAACTGGAGTCATGGGCCTGAGGGTTCAAATCTTAATAGGTTGAGAGTAGGGAGGTGGGGAAAGGAGACAGAAATTAAATAAACCTGAACCACAGCCAGAAATCAAACCCAACACCTTCTACTTGATGTGATGGCTCTTCCAGGAGCCTGTTAACACCTCATAACTTAACCGACACCCACAAAAGAGACCCTTCCACAGCGGGAACATATGACAATCCACACACCCAGAAGTGATCGCAGTCTCCAGAGCAGAACAGACAATTCTTCCCAGAAAGGCTCAGCAGTGAAGAAGTAAAAGAATATAGGGACATTTTTTTAATGTCCCTCAACATTCCTGGGTGTGATTTGTCCATTCAAATCCTGGGAATGCACATTTTTGTATTTCAGTGAAGAGCTCCTCTTTGATATGTGAGATAGTGGGTTTCTAAATCCCACCTGGGAGGCTAGATGAGAACTTGAGGATGGGCTGTGTGTTCCTACCAAGAGCTGCTGGGCCACTGAGGTGCTGTCACCTTGGGTACCTTTAACATAATAAGAAACATCCTGAATCAAGGTCACAGCGGAGGTCAGGGACTCAGCTGAAGGTCAGATCTGCAAAGTCAAGCAGGTGTCATTCCTAACATCCTGGGCCTTAAAAAAAAAATTAGAGTTGAAAAATTCTCAGAAGTATTATGAATTGATAGATACCTCATTAGGGATTAGAGAAGTAGGGTTAGGATTAAGTATGTGTTATAAAACATTAAGTGGCCTTTCTAGATTTTTATGATGTATGAATAACATTGATATTCACATCTCCATTATCCTTCACAACAAAGCTATATGGTAAGTAATATTGTCATTACCATTTTATATGAAGAAACTAAGCCTCAGAGAAAATGCCTTGCCCAAGATGGTAAGCTAGTAAATGACAGATCTAGATTTGAACCCAGATCTGCTCTCTCAGCACTGTCCACTCTGCCTACCCTACAGCAGCTAGCAGAGGACTACAAAAGAACTTCCAAGCAGGACTTGGAATAGGAGCCTGGACAATCTAAGAGCCCTTCCAGAACAGGGATCATGCCCTATTTACTTTTGTCTCAGGGGTTGGTATATGGAACACTGTCATCACATATGGTGAATGACGGAGGAAGAGCAGTCAGGAAGATTTGAGGCACACAGAGGGACTCAGGGCCAGTTCAGAGACTGATGGCTTTGGGCAATTCGGTGTCTCATGATGGGCTCCATCAGAAGGGAAAGCAATGAAACTTCTTAGAGCACCTCTAAGAGTAGACATGGTATAGTGACTGCAGCTCTGGGCATCTGTGAACCTCCCTCCCTGACCTCTGTAGACTTTCAGAAACAATTTTTGGGCCACTTCTAAGGTCCAATCTTTCAGCTACTGAAGACTGAAGCAGGTGACATTTAAATTATTTTGTGTTTAAAGATAAGATCATACCTGTTTTTGAACTTATCAATCTAGAGTAGGTATTTCTGTAAATCAATAGGTATATAGATCTTCATCACCATGGTTAACAGTTGTATTGTTCTCCACAATGTACAAGAAAGAACACAATACCTTATTTAACTGACACTCCATTGATGGTCATTTATGTTACTTCCATTTTTTGCTACTATAACCATGCTGCCATGAACATCCTTGCAAAGATAGTTTCTGAACTTAATAAAGAGGATTGGATGGTCAAAAGAGAAAAGGTGACTTTCAGCCTGGGTAGGAAGATTATGTTCCAGGCTTCCTGGCACATATGGAATTTGAGCTGGACTTGGTGGTCAGATAAAACTTATGAGGTGAGGATGGGGAAAAAGGCAATCCAAGTAGACGACTGACCTAGGGCAAAGGCAGAGAGCTGGAAAAGCATGGATTGTGCGTGGGGAAAGAGAACATTGTACAATGAGCTTAGAGCACAGAAGAGATGAAACGGAGGGGCTGGAAATAAGATTCCCAGGTAGGTTTGGACAAGACTGAGGAAGGCTTTGACTGAAAGAGAAAGGGATCTACTATTGTAGATCAACAAGATGGTTTCATGTTGACCCATTCATGTTAGATATCATCTTTCCGGGCCTTAGTGCTAAATGGGTAACTCAAAGTCAATTCTCCTGTTAATGGTCATAAAGGAAAAAGAATTCCTTTGATACCAGATTGGAAGATTGGAAAAGAAACTTCACAGAATCAGAAGTTCTGTGAGATATGCATGGAATCACTTAACATGCAGCAAGTGTTCAACTGAAGGTTAGTTATTAGTATGCATAACCACAAGAAGAGGTCATTTTGAAATTCTGGGATTATGCAGTTAGAAACTTAGCTTTTTTCATGTTGACTTTGTTCTCCCTGCATTTGTGTTTTTAGTTTCCAATAAAGTTGCAGGGGGAGAAGGCAAGCTTGCTTCAAGGAGAGAAAAGGAGAAACCCCACACATTCAAGAGGCTACTGGAACTAGTTTTCAGATTGCTTTATGTCTTTAGTATTCAAATCCCCACTATCTGATCATCAAATTCATTGCAGTGTAAACGGGTCTATGATTTTTTTCTGTGTTTGGAGTTTATATTAGAAATTAAGATTTACTGCATCTGCAGACCATTTTTAGCCTTTTTATGAAAAAAGTGGAGGCAATAGAGACCCACTTGTCCAATGTGTCATTTTAAACACGGTGGGCAAAGCGGAGGGTGGCAGCTTTATTTATCACCACATGCTCACTGGAGTGCTGGTAAATGGAATTGCTTGCTCTGCCAAGCACACAGGGAATAAGCACAGCAGTGAGGCTGGGTTTTTACAGCAGCTCTGTGATCTTGAATTATGAAAGGATTAGACAAGGTTTGAGAGAAGGGAGGCTCTGTTGTTTTTCTTCCCTCTTTTGTGAAGATTTGAGGGTGAGGAAAAGCCTAGAATAAAGATAATAAAAAAAGCCCACCAGATGATGCTCATTGGAAAGTGGGTTGGGAGATTTCAGATTTATTCCCTCTGGTGATTTGCCAAGTCAGAAATCATGATGCAAATAATGACTTCTCTCTCTGGAGTGAGGAATTCATTAGTGTTAGGCCTAAAGTCCTGCTGGGGCCCTGAAGCACTTGCTTTCACAGCCAACCTTACAGGCCACACAGTATTCCATTCCATGAATTTGAGAGTTGAAGCCCATGTCTGTTTAATGACATTACTGATAAGTGAACTGTATTTTTTGGAGATGCTAATCTTTCCTCTTTGCTGCCAAACTGTGTCAAATCCAACTGACCTGCAAGCCAATAGCATTTGGATGTTTTCTTCATGAAAGATGTTATAGATGCCACTAGTACCATTTCTAGGCCAATCCTTTTCTTCTCTCTGCCTGCTTAACCTTTAGAGCATGCTCCCAGGTTCCTCTCTGATCTTCCCATCATCCTTGGGTGCCACCGCAAGGCATGTGCCTGACAGAAGCCATCTTCCCAGAAACCTTATTCAAAGGCTTCAGTGTAATGGGAGGCTCTCTCCTTGCAGATCCAACCTTAGCTTATCTCTCAATCCTCATTGGCAGCCACCAAACTCCTTGAACAAGTCATGCTCTACCTTATTTCTGGGCCTTTGCAAAGACTGGTCACTTGGGAAGAAATACCCATATGTTAAGGTCAGCAAGGGCTGTCATAACCAAATACCATAGACTGGGCAGCTTAAACAGACATTTATATCTCACAGTTCTGGAGGCTGGAAGTTCATGATCAGGGTGCCAGCATGGTCAAGTTCTGATAAGGACTCTTTTCTTGGCTTGCAGACAGCTGCCTTCTCACTGTGTCCTTACAAGGTGTAGAGAAATCGCTTTCTCCTCCTTTTATAAGGAAACTAATCCCACCCGGAGGGCCCTCCCCTCATTACCTCATCCAACTCTGCCTCCCAAAGGCTCTATCTCCAAATACCTTCACGTTGGGTCTTAGGGCTTCAACTTATGAGTGTTGCAGGGACACAAACATTCAGTTCCTAACACCATTCCACTATCAAATAAGCTTTGCTTCAGGACTTCACTTAAATGCTACCTCTGCTGGGAGAATTTCCCAAAATGCCCAAGGCTATGTTCTCGTACATCATCCTGTGTTTATCATGGTACTTCTCACACTGTAATGCAACTGTTGGTATACCTATAGGTCTTCTCCTGCCAGGCTAAACTCCTTGAGGGCAGAAACTGAGTATTATTCACTGATGGATCCCTACTACTCAACATAATAACATGCATACAGTAAGCATTTTAACACCTGTTGCCTGACTGCATTAGTTAGGATCATACTAGTTGTTTCAAACAACAATAAAATGTAGGACAAAGAAGTGTATTCCTCGTACATATAACAGTCCAGTGCAGTTGTTTGGCAAGAAGCATTCCATGGGGTGATTCAGGAACTCAGGCTCCTTCCACCTGTGGCTCCACCAACCCCTAACTAAGGCTTTAGAGTGCTATTCTAGTCAGCAGATGGGAAAGAAAGGATGGAAACAACATATCTCTTGCCTAATCACTTCTGCCTGGAAGTGACATGCTTCTCTTCCAATCACATCCCATTGGTAACAAGTGGATATGGATATCCAGCCATATACAAGAGGGGAGAGGGCAAGGGGAGCAGGCTGATAAATATGGTCTCTGATGGGCAGCTGCTTCCAAACAATCACTCCTTATTACGGAATGAATGAATAAATGAACAAACAAATGAATGACATCAAAGACACAGTACAATGGAAAGAACACATGAATGTTGAGACCAAGAGACAATATATTAAATCATCCAACAACCTGATTTTATAGGAGAAGGAAGAGATCCAGAGGAAATGACTGGCCCCAAACTGTTTAGTGGAAGACCTGGGGTTTGAATTCAGGTAACCTTGGTTCTTGCCCTAGTTTATTGAATGGAAAAGCCACCCTCCCTCCCCCCCCCCCCCCCACCTCTCTGAACTTCAGCTTTGTCATCTGTAAAATAGTATTGTGCTAAATGCTTCCTAAGATCCAGTCCAGAAAAGGGGCCACAACCAAGATCTTGAAGGTTTGTTCTGAGAATGGTACAGTTCAGGTCCCTGGGATCACACTTGACAGCCAAGAAATAAAAATGTGATCTGTTGATTGGTTGTTTGACTGAATATCCTCTGTTGATCAGAAATAATCCTTCAATGAAATGAACTACATTGTGAAGGTATTTAGAACAGGGTGACAGAGCACTATCCTCATACCTTTATTCATCCATAATTAGCCTGGATTTGCACCTGAGGTCAGTTGAGCATGGCCTGAAGGTCTGTGCCACTCCTCAGGCAGACCTTAGACCATCACACAGTGAGAATGAGAGTGAGACTGTTTCTCAGTTATTTGAGATGAGAATTTGACATCTGATGGTATTCTAATTCTTAACAGCAATCGTGTTCTTTCTTTGTAAACATTTCTAACCATGCATTTCATGCTATTCAGATGTGCTCTAAATCTCAAATTTTAAAACAACTGGGTAGAAAAGATAAAAGAGGACTGAAAAGCATGCTAACTTCATTAGGAGCCTATTTTAGGAAATAAAAATAATAAACTTGAATGACAGTATTCAAAATGAAGTTCAAATGGGGATAAATAAACTCAACTAATCATTTCTGAGAAGTTACTGTGAAACTTCAAATGTTTCTTAGCCCCAAGACTTCCTTTTAGCTATAATGACTTCCTAGACTCTCATTCAGCTAAATGACTTAGGCTTAAATTCTCAAAGTGCAAATCAGTAAGAAAGTGTCCTAGAACTCTTACAAGTTTTTATTTTCGTTTAGACCATTACATTGCCTTCGGGGAAAATAAAAGGCATCCCCAAAGTTCTGAAACTTTGTATTCCCATGCATATGACTCAATAAACATGATCACAGCCTCCTTTATACCTCCCAAACTCCAGGTCCTCTCACTGTGAAATCCTGTTCTGACTTATATGCCTTACCTCCTGTCTTATTACCCTCCATATATCCCTTGGGAAGAATATCCCCTTCCTGAGGTTGGCAAAAGGGTAGCATAGAAATGATGCTGCTTTGAGGGTTACCGGCAAAGCACTTCCTAGGCTCAACTTCACGAGGGAGGCCTCCCCACCCTCCCCCAGCCCCACCACTGCCATTTCACACAATGTACCTTCCACCCCAAATCTGGAGCACTGATCTATAAAGAAGAAAGGGAAAAGAAAGCTGTCTAAAGAGTCTTAATTCTTCTTCATGGAATAAAGCAACATGTTACTGTGGCTTTTGACCTCCAGGGGTTGGATTAGATGATTTTCCACATGGTTTATTGTGAAGGGTTTTATTGCACATTCACCTCACAGATCCCCCCAACAATTTAATTGCCATAAAAATAGCTAACATATGTGGCAGGTTTTAAAAATGTCCGCCCGCCAAATGGATTTGCTTTCCATGCGGCCACCCAGCGCTGGCAGCTTTTCCTCCACACACCTCACTAAGGTTCTAAGCAACAGGGTTAGAGTCACCCTGAGAAGCTGTAATGAATGTGGCTCTCAAAAGAGAGGAGACAGACTCCCTGCTCCTATGACCCTCAGAGACATGTCTTGGTTGTCATTTGTCTTTTTCTATGCTGGGGGGAGTTTTGTTTGCTTGTGTTTCTTCTTTGGGAGGTGACTTTTTAAAGAACATTCTGGGAAGGTGCATAGGGGGATGGGCTAAATAGGTGATGGGTATTAAGGAGGGCACTTGTTGGGATGAGCACTGGGTATTGTATGTAAGTGATGAATCACTGGGTTCTACTCTGGAAACCAATACTATACTGTATGTTAACTAACTTAAATTTAAATAAATAAATTGAAAAAAAAAAGAATATTCTCTGTGGAACATCAAAAGTTTGTATAGTCCTTGATTCCATGAACATAGAATAATCTAAAAGGGCCCATGGTCACTGTCTTAGTGGGCTAGTCCATCATATTCTCCCAAGTGTTTTCATTTGTATGCCAGCAACATTACTAACCTATCTGTTAAAAACATAGAGAAAGAAATCTATCATAATCTACTAAAAGTAATGCAATCATGTTCTTAGTAGGAAGTCACATCCCATTAGCTAGTAACAACAATACTAAAAAAAAAAAAAACATGGATGCAGGGTGGCTGGGTGGCTCAGTCAGTTGAGCATCCGACTCTTGATTTCAGCTCAGGTCATGATCTCAAGGTTCCTGAGATCCATGCTGCCAGCACAAAGCCTGCTTGAGATTGTCTCTCTCCTTCTCCCTCTGCCTCTCCACCGCTCATGTGCATGTGTGCATGTGCTTGAGTGTGCTCTCTCTCAAAATAAATAAATAAACTTAAAAAAAAAACCCATGGATGCACTTTTCTTTACATAACAGATGCTACTTCTTAGAGTAAGGCTGCCTTCTGAGAATTCCTTCTAGTTAATTAATGTTCCTCTACAGACCCAATAACCAGGTATGATTTCTCCCTTGACCTGTCTTGTCACTTGCCATAGTGTCTCCTAGTTATTACTGGGCAATCCAAAAGGCATCTTCATAGAAGTCCTAGAACAAGCCTGTTAACAGCAGTCCCCCATCCTTCTTCAGTCATGGTACCCCCTTCAGCTGCCTATGACCCAGGCTGAAGAGGACACTGCCCATCAGAGGAATGCCATTGTATGTCCCTGGGTGCCAGCAAGATTTCTTAAGCTCCAGGTATGAGAAGAAAGTTGGGGAGATCAAGCAAGCCCTCCTCCTGTCCTGTCCCCTCAGACCCTCACCTTATCACCTGTTTCAGGCCCAGTGAAGTCTCTCTTGGGCAACTCCATCAGCTTCTGATCTCAAAATTAATCCAAAGGACCACAGAGGATCTTTCCTTTCTTCATCCTCCTGGCCCAACAGACATTTTTTTAAATCCCCTCCTCTTTCCCCTTTAGTAACAGCATCAGAGAGAGGAATATTGTTTTAGAAGCTAGTAGCAGAATTCATCTGGTGGAGACTTATTTTTTGTATACCAAAACATCTGGATAAGCCACTTTGGCTATAGCAGATGGGCTACAGAAGATGGTCCATAGGAGATGAGCTGAATGAGACAAGAAGGTTTATAAAGTGAGAAGAAGTTTTGAGTTTCTAGGAGCAGTGCTGGAAGAAGATGGGGCCTGAGAAAGGGGAGAAACTAGGAGAAATGAGAAGAGGTGATGTGAAGAGATGACCCAGGAAGAGAGCAGGGAGTCTGTGACTCAAGAGAAGCCAAAGTAAGTGAGAAACCCCCAGTGCAGAATATGACAGATGGACTTTTTAGAATAGGAATAGCTAATCTTTTCAATATAAAGTTGTTTATGGGGCGCCTGGGTGGCGCAGTCGGTTAAGTGTCCGACTTCAGCCAGGTCACGATCTCGCGGTCTGTGAGTTCGAGCCCCGCGTCAGGCTCTGGGCTGATGGCTCGGAGCCTGGAGCCTGTTTCCGATTCTGTATCTCCCTCTCTCTCTGCCCCTCCCCAATTCATGCTCTGTCTCTCTCTGTCCCAAAAATAAATAAAAAACGTTGAAAAAAAATTTAAAAAAAAAAAAAAAAAAAAAAAAGAAATATAAAGTTGTTTATTCTGTCATGGACACCAGTCTTATATTAAAAGGAGCTGAATTAAATCCATTCAATGAAACAAGCAGTAGGTTTAAAAATAATGAAGATCATTACTAATTAATGAAGACCATTTTAATTAGCTCAATATATCAAAACATGTCATATACATAGGCACCCAAATAAGCTGAAATTCTTTTTTATACACAGCTATATATCGTACCTGGGGTAAGAAATAGGGTTTAACTGCTTCTCTTTAACACAATCATTCTCACATACATCGCCTTAGCCAATGTTACTCCTACTCAGTGCCTAGTGGGAATGGTACGGGGGAGAGGGGAAAGAAAATGAGTGTCTTCCATATTTGTGTAGCTATTAGATCTAAAGAGAGGATATGCAATGAAAAGCAATAATTCAAAAAGTCAGTGGAAGTGAAAAGTCTGAGTATGAAACATTGGGGGTGGGTTAGTCAGTTGAAATCCAGAATGCCCAGTTAAATTTGAACTTCAAATAAACAGGTGACTTTTCAATATATATCCCAAATATACTTTTCCTTATACTAGATGTCTTGCAGTTTTATTTGCAAAAGCTGGCAAACCTAGAGTAGGGGGATGCTGAATATGTTAGCAGGAAAAACCATTTTAAATGGCACAGAAGAGTATGATTTGGGTACAGTGAACATCTGGGTTAAATAATATTGTATAGTTTCAAAGGTACTGTATTTAGAATCAGGTTCAAAGCCCTTTCACTATGAAACACATAATCTGAATATATCCTTGCAACATCAACACCAGCTATGAGACGATCAAGGAGGTCCTAACATGACTGTCTTACTGATATGTCTAAAAAAGAGCTATTTTAGCTTTCAAGGGAATTGCTACTTAGACCCTTAAGCTTAAAGAAAAACTAATTCCTAGAGAGGCAAGTCAATAGCCTCTCCTTTGACTTCCTACCTTTAGGATCAACAGAATGAAATGCAGCCTGGGGACCCTATCTACCAAAGACTGCAATTCTCAACTAGCTTAGTCACCAAATAACCAAGTTGGAGGCCCTCTCCCCACTCTCCTACTACCTAGCCTTATCAGGCAACAATCATCACACTATTAAAATGTACAAATTTTGTTTTAAAAAAGATCTAAGCCATCCACAGAGGCAAAGTGAAACAATAGGAAATATTTTCCAATTAAAAAAAGGTTATTACAAAGGTGCTTAATAAAATACAAGGTAAATGCACTTAAAGTCATAGCTTAAAGTGAAATGTGGGGAACCTATTTCATTTTTATTAAAGCTGGATTTATTGCTTTGGTTTATTGGTTTATGTTCCCAGAATTTAATTTAGTCTCTAGATGATTTGCCCAAAGGTAAAGCAGATGGGTCAGCTGGGCGTTAGACTATACTAGCCAAGGGGTTGTGATATAGGTACTACCTCTGGCCCGCGCCAGCCACTCCCAAACAAAACGCATTCCAAAAAATCTTTCCAACTCACTCCCAACTTCATCAGGATGAGCTTTTTATAAACATACCTGTGCTTTTTACCTTTGCATTGGAACCCTACCTTTCTCTCTCTCATATTTGCAAACTTAAATCCTACCCATCCTTGAAGACTCCTTGATGGCATCACCCCACTTCCCTAGCCTGTCAGCTCTCAGTGGGGGCTGCACTACTCTAAGAGGGCATTTTGAATATCTGTGGGGATGTTTTTCTGGTGTTGTCATGGCCTAGCATTTATATGTATATTAAACTACATACTGTTTTATAGAAATTTCCTTTTATGTCTTCTTCATATTACAGCAGGAACATTTTGTTGGTAGTGTTGATTTAAAAATTAGACATATAAGAAAAAAGTAAAGGACCAAGAGTAGCCATGACACTTCACTTCTGAAAATGGAAAGTACACAAGGGGTATTTGCCCAGCCATATTTGGATTTATGATGGAACTGTAGACAATGATGCATCAGTCCAAAACTTGATAAACTAACAATGGAATAGAATAGAGAGCCCCAAAATGGGCCTGTATACATATGGAACTTTGTATACTACAGAGAAGGCAGGTCAAATTGAGGTAAACGGAGAGAGTGTTCAATAAATGGAGTGGAGACAAAAAGGTTTCCATTTGGAAAAAAATCCGAGTCTCTACCTCACATAATATACAAAAATCAATTCCAGATGCATTAAAATTTTAAATAAAGAAACAAAACTTTAAAACATATATATGAATAGGGGCAATTATGTGTCTGACTTTTGCTCAGGTCATGATCTCACAGTTCATGGTTTGAGCCCCGCATTAGTCTCTGCGCTGACAGTGTGGAACCTGCTTTGGATTCTCTCTCCCTCACTCTCTGACCCTATCGTACTTGTGCTTTTTCTCTCTCTTTCAAAATAAATAAACTTAAAAAAAAATACACGTGAATATAATGTAGCCATGAAATAAAGAAGTTTTAAAAAGAAGTCATAAAAAGCATTGACTATAAAAGATTAATAAATCTGACTACATTAAACTTAAGTACTATATCTTTTTTAATTTTTTTTTTTTGATGTTTAGTTTTGAGAGAGAGAGACAGAGTGTGAGCAGGGGAGGAGAAGAGAGAGAAAGACACACACACAGAATGCAGAGCAGGCTCCAGGCTCTGAGCTGTTAGCACAGTGCCTGATGGGGGGCTCGAACTCACTGACTGTGAGATTATGATTTAAACTGAAGTCAGATGCTTAACCGACTGAGTCACCTAGTCACCCCTAAGTACTTTATCTTAAAGAAAGTGAAAGTTACAAACTGGGAGAAGAGGCTTGCAACTCATATAACTGATAAAGGATTACTATCATAGGTATACAAAGAACTCCTAAAAATCATAAGAAAAACACTAATAAGCTAATTTAAAAAATGAGCAAAATGTAAGACTGGGCTTTCCACAAGAGAAACTATAAATGGCCAATAAATATGAATTCTGACAATATGAAGCATTAGAAATAATGTGGATTTCTAGAATCTCTTATATGCTGTTATGGGAATATAAATAAGACCAACTATTATAGAAAACAGTTGGGCTTATATACTAACATTAAATATCCAAATACTCTAACAACACAACAATTCCACTTCTAGGCATATATACAGAAGAAGTCTTGGACACGTACACCAAGGAGTATGCATCAAAATGTCACAGCAGCACTTTTCAAAACAGCAAATATCGAGAAACAACCCAAATGCCCATCAATAGGACAGTAAATGAGTAAGCCATGGAATGTTCACACAATGGCATACAACAATGTAGTTGAAACCAGTGAACCACAGTGACACGTGCAACAATATGGATGAATCTTAGAATTATAACATTACAAAAGAGATACATGTGAATCTTTTTCATAAAGCTAAAATAAAAATGTGTTCAAGAAACTCATATAGATTCAATGAAACTGTATAAAAATGGAAGCAAGACAACACCAAACATGGGATTCAGGTTTTGGTTAATCAGGATGAGAGACAGGAGGATGGTTTGGAAAACCTCTCCAGAGTCAGATGTAGATTATGGTAAAGGTCCTACCTTTTATTTTGGGTGGTGGCATCACTGGTGGTTTTTACTTTATTAAAAATAGCTAAATAAGCAGAAGACTAGAAGAGGACCATGCATGGACCAATAATGGAGATTGTGTGGGTGATCAAGGATTATGACTGATCAGTTCATGAACCTAAGGTTTTTTTTTCCTTAAAAGAAGAAAAAACACGGGGCGCTTGGGTGGCTCAGTCGAGCGTCCGACTCTTGATTCCAGCTCGGAACATGATCTCATAGTTCCTGAGATTGAGCCCCGCATTGGGCTCTGTGCTGACAGCATGGAGATTCCTTGGGATTCTCTCTCTCCTTCTCTCTCTACACGCCCCCCCTTGACCCTCCCACGCATGTGCTTTCTCTCTCTCTCTCAAGATAAATAAACATTAAAAAAATAAAAAGAAAAAAGGGAAGGAAAGAAGGAAGAGAAATTATGTGCATAGGATGCTATATATCATATATAAATTTCATTTCAAAACAATAAAGAGGGCCTTGGAAAATATTTGCTATAAAAGGAGAAGCAAAGTACCTAATACAGTTATAAACCGCTGCCCTAGCCAAATGCTGGTCTGTTTTTACTATAAACTTTGAACCTCTATGCCATGTTTTACCACTCATGAGGCACTTCACATATTGTCTGGGTTGCAAATTTTTAATGTACTTATAGTATCTCCCCTAGACTGTAAGTTTCTTGAAGGTTCTGGATTCTCCACAATGCACAGCGCCTTGGGTAAAGTAAACACTCACTAATTTGATGAATGAACAAATTGTACTATTAAATTTGATGCTTTAATTTCTTAGAGAAGCAGGTTTAGTGAAGAACAACAGATAATAGCTCCTCCACTTTCTGGAGTTTATCAGGCACTCTTAGGAATACAGCGTCTGAAATGTCAGGAGAATGTCCACTCCTGGATGCAAACGTTCAACTTAATAGTTTTGACCTATAGTTATTTAAGCTTAAGATACTCTAATAAGAATCCTAAGGGATCTCAATATCTCCATTTATGTAACAAAAACTGTTGAAATGTATTAAGTACCTACTATGAGCCAGATGCTTTGTATTATCTTGAACAAAGAAATTATTTTGGTCCCTGTATTGCCAATAAGGGAACTGCAACTTAGCTTAAGAATCTTTTCCACGGCTATACTGTTGACCATGGAAGGACAGGTATTTGACTTCAGATGGTTTTATGCTGAACTAAAGTAGCCTCTTTCAACTGTGTTATGCCACCTGGGGACCTATTTGTGTCTTCATTCAGTTTTTTATTTCTTTGTTGCTGTTTTTGTTGCTGTTGTTGTTTTTAAGGGTACTTTACAGATAAAAGGCAAGGTCTGCAGGGTTCCATTTGCTGAGGCTAGAGAAGAATAAAATCATTTCTATAGTCACAGAAAAGGCAAAGAACCCCTCTATGCACAGAAGTCCAGAGGTAAGAAAAGCATTTGATGTGCTTATAAAACAAAATAATGTTATTAAATTATTCAGTAGGAGAAGGTGATTAAATCAATTGAAGTTCTACATCATTCTCAACTTCTACTACCACATATAGCAACCATCCCTTCAAAACCATTTGGAGTCTCAGTCCCAAGACATTCCCCTACATTCAGGCAGCAAGAATCATTAAAATGAATGACAACACTTACACACCTGAGACAGAAACTCTGACTGAGGAAGCAAAGCCAGCGGGAATTCTGTTTTGCACAAGGAGATCCCCAGAGTAAAACCCTTAATAAAGAAGGGAGATAAAGTGCCTTGAAATCTTTGTAAGGGCCCTAGGAAGAGATGAGGGGAAGTCATTTAGGAGACTTGTTGCAGATCTGGAAGAGAGATGGTGGTGGCAGAAAGCAGGGCAACAGTAATGGAATTTGGAGAGAAATATACAGAGTTAATATACTTCAAAGGCAGACTGTCAGATGTGTACTTATTGGATATGGGGAGTTTGGGAGCAGGAGGCTTGAAGGAGAGGCTGCGTTTCTGAGTTGGGTCTCCTAGTCCACCAGCACAGGCCCTAGGAGTACATTCCACAACTTTCTGCAGAGAAAGACTTAAAAAAGAGTACTGTACTTTTGAGACAATTGGATGGCTGGTTGTCAAAACCATCATGGATGGCTCCTGGTGGAAAAACAGTTTGGAGGCTTTGCAAGTCAGAAAATGTGTTCTGAGGCTGATAACAACTTTAAGAATATCATCCTTTGAGGGGCACCTGGGTGGCTCAGTTGGTTAAGCGTCCAATTTCAGCTCAGGTCATAATCTCGCGGTTTGTGGGTCCGAGCCCCGTGCCGGGCTCTAGCTCAGAGCCTGGAGACTGTCTTTGGATTCTGTGTCTCCCTCTCTCTCTCTGTCCCTCCCATACTTCATCCCTCTCTCTCTCTCTCTCTCAAAAATAAATAAAACATTAAAAAAAATTGAAAAAAAAAAGAATATCCTCCTCTGACCATTGACTTCACAGACCTTTCCCATTCAGTTTAAATGCTCAAATGAAGTGATGTGGGCACCAGTCCCAGCAGTGCATTCCACATCACACTCCAGCTGTGGGGAATACATTTTTCAATGGCAGTACCACAACTGTGTCTACTCCACTAATTCCTTTTTATAAACCGTGTTATTGCGTTCTGCCTAATAAATTAGTTTGGATAATAACACCATAAACCTCAAAATAGAAACTATTCGATGAAAAGCAAGATATATGAAGAAGAAAACATATTAATTACTATATAAAATATTAATAGAGCTGGAGCTACCAGAGAAAAAAAGATTAAGTCTCATTGAGGTTAAATTTCTCACCATCTGAGCGTGTATGTTCCCCAGTGTGGATTCAGCATACAATCTTTTCCAAATGTCTTAAAAGATTGAACAGATGCCCCTAAAGGTCAGTGAACTACATTGCAAATTTGGCAGTAATTTATTCTTTTCTTCCCTATTTACAGATAAGAGGTGAGAGGTGGTAGAAAGAGGGTCAGTTCTATCATCATCAATAGACACAGAGGGACGAAAAAAATCAAGCTGGACTCTAGAGGAAGCAAGGAATCTGAGCCTCTCAATCTGGCCATCCTGCAGAAAATGGCCTGGAATGGACGGGAAACAGAAATAATAACTTAGCAAATGGTTTTGCAGACGGTTTTCCTTTATTAAGGAAAATGTTTAATCAGAGCTAAGGTTGAAACACTTATAAATAAAGTGTTTACTAAGAGGAAGTGGCTATTTTTACAGGATAAATAAGAAACAATCATTTCCAATTAGCTTTACAAGAGAATGCCAATAGAGATGGGATCTGATCACCTCTTGTTTTGGCAGTGAGAAACATAAGCATATGAAGAACCAAACATCATGCTTTTAGCTCCTACACATTTTGCCTGAATGGAATTCTTCTATATGGTGAACATGCTGCCCTTTATGTAGCAAAATCCACCCTGAGTCAAAGCCTAAATCCTTTCAATAAGGCACTAAATCATTTCATTGTAACCACCAAATGCTTTCTTATTGCTAGGAATGGTACGATACACTTACTTTTTGATACATGCTCCAATTTTTCAAGATTTTGTTGGAAACAAAACGGTCCTTTATGACATTTTATAATATTCCACCCCATTTATTGCTTTCCAGAATTTCTTTCATTAATTAAAGGGCCTTCTTTCACTGCTGCCCCTCCCCCCAAACTAATCTATTCCCCAACTGCCCATCATAGACTAAATAAAAGTCAGTCTATCACAGCAGCAGTGATGGTCATGCCAATTTCACAGTGTGATTTGTGCATTCATTTCATTTTGAAAATGACCCTGCCCTCCATCTGTCTAAGCCGAATGTCCTGCTTTTTTCAAGCCAGGCCTCAGGAACAGCAGCACATGAAATAAGGGGGAAAACATAGGATGGCATCCCTCTTGCCCCCACTAGCTGCCACACTCACAGATAGATACTGACACAAAGAGGGGACCCCAACTGATGCCTGAAGGGATCAGAGAAATTTGGGGAAGACAGTTCTTCAGTTTTTCATACATTTCCAAGAAACCATTTGAAGGTGAATGCTTTCATGATACAACTCTGAAACAGACTAAAGAGATAAAAGGCAATTTCCAATTTCCATGTTCTGTCATTTTACCTTGATTTAATAGCAAATTACCAAAGGTAACAGCTTAATACATAAGAATTTAAACTACATTAGGATTTTTAAATATTGAGTCTTGTGGATGTTAATTTTTTTTCCCAAGAGGTGTCAATCAGGCAGTCATAAAAGAGAAGGCACCCTATTTCCTGATTACTCAGGCACACTAGCTAGCATCCCTCAAATCATGTACCTACTTTAGCTGAAGACCAGAAAAGACTGCAGCCAGAGATTGGGTTGGAAGAAGTCTTTGAGTAGGGTTATACTGGTCCTCCTCAGCTGCTTTCTCTGGAAATCTTGAGTGGCCCAGAGTCCCCCTCAATTCCTCTGAAATGGGTGGAGTTTGTCCTTTTGTCAGTACTCATGCAGTAGAAGGCTCCTCATCCGGTCCCATCTAGAAGAACACAAGTTTGACAAACTTCTCAGCAAGGGAGAATAATGTATAAATAAATGAAATCAGTTTCTTGATAGTATAGCATCCAGATGCCTTACTGAAATCTCTTTTTAGCTATAATAGGTGAGTAGAAACTATGCTGCCATCCACCAGTCACTTCTTAACATCTACTTACAGATGCATCTCAGGCCAGGAAGTTCACACTTTACTGATCTAACCAAGGTGGCTTGTTTTTTGGTTTTTTTTTTTTTAAATGTTTATTTTTTGAGAGAGAGAGTGTAAGTGGAGGGAGGGGCAGAGAGAGAGGGAGACACAGAATCTGAAGCAGGCTCCAGGCTCTGAGCTGTCAGCACAGAGCCTGATGCAGGGCTGGAAATCACAGACCATGACATCATGACTTGAGCCGAAGTCAGACGCTTAACCAACTGAGCCACTCAGGAACCCCAAGGTGGTTGTTCTAATGGGAAAATAACAACCAAAAACCCAACATACTAGTATTCCCTTAAAACTAAGCCCTTAAAGGGGAGCCTGGGTGGCTCAGTTAGTTGGGTGTCCAACTTTGGCTCAGGTCACGATCTCACAGTCCATGAGTATGAGCCTTGCATCAGGCTCTCTGCTGACAGCTCAGAGCCCAGAGCCTGCTTCAGATTCTGTGTCTCCTTCTCTCTCTGCCCCTCCTCCTACTCACACTCTGTCCCTCTCTCTCAAAAATAAAATAAAAACATTAACAAAATTGAAAAAAGAAAAACTAAGACCTTAGCTAATAAACATATATTGAATTAATTCAACAGTCACTCTTTCCTAATAACTTAGCTTTTGGATATCATGGTCCAGTTGTTTCTTTTCTCTATCTACTAAGCAGAATACAGGGTGCTTATTAAGCTTAGAAAAAATATATGTAAATAGTCTAATAGAGTGCCCTATAATATGGTTGATATTGGCACCAAAATTTGTTTATAGAGAAGACTTACAGGCTGCAACACTATTGAGGCAATAAGAGATTTGCATTGAATTCTTGAATTATATAGCAAAGACACGCTTTTACCTGGACTATGTTTATCTTGGATTGTACCAAGGCCAATGGAAATCTGAAAGACTGTGGAAGGCTATGAAAGAAAACCCCCTTACCTTAGGCCACCAGCAGAGGCACTGCCTATTATATTCATAAGTTATAGCTAATTTTATTATCTTATGAACTGCCACTACCTCAACGGGATAAGCCAGTTTTGTCTTCTGCTATCTTGTCTACTTCTCTAATTCTTGACTGATATAATTGTGTTCATCCCCCACAAATTTTACAGTCTCCACATCAATCTAAATTATGGTATGTTTTTTATTAGTAATCCATTATAACTTTATAGAATAACTAAGTCCCTAGTTTTCCACTGTTCTATGAGGGGCACTATTAAATTCAAAAGGATTTATACAAAATAGCTCTGAGGTTGTAACACGGAATCTAGAGCATCTATTCCAAATAAAGACAAAGTAACAAAAGGAAATTCAGAATTTGTGTGTGTGTGTGTGTGTGTGTGTGTGTGCAGTAGCAAATTTCCAGAGATCTTCAAACTAAGAATCTGAGGGGCAAAAATTAAAGTGTAGGAAATTTTCTTTTTCTTTTTACTAAAAGAAAATCCAATTTTTATCAGTTCAGTGATATCCCAAACATCATTAAAGCCTGACAAGTACAGGCTGGATGGATCTCTCCCTCTCTCCCCCCCACCCCCCCATCACATATACACAAGCACACACAAACTAAGTAGGTTTGGAGAGTTAGAATACTTTTGGTCGTGCTTTTATTCCCACTCCACCTTGGAAAAGACTAGGTCATGGATTTTTCCATTGTCTCCATCTGGTAGTGAAATTTGGAGTAAGGCAAGGTGTAGGGCCAGGTTTAAACGCTAATATGTGCTTAATAATGTTTGTTGTCGTGTAAAAGGGGGAGTAGCGTATGAGGGAGACACTTGGAACTAAAGGCAATCCTCCCCCAGCACCAGATAAGATCCACAGCACTCTTTCCTTCTGTGAACCTCTGGAAATAACAAAATAAGGACTCCTGGTCGTTGCACTATTTTGTTCTTATTATGTCCTCAATGAGGCCTGAAAACTGAACCTTCTCTAATTGGAGAATGCCAAGTTGACATTCCGCCTTTTCAGTTCCCGTTTCTTTCACTAAAACAACGTGCAACGAAACTACTGATATACACCACACAGTCTATAAAGGCTCAAAAACGCAAGGGACTTCAGCCCTTAAACCTTCCTCTCCGCGCCAGAGACCTAAGTGACAGAACAGGGAGCCAGTAACCCTGCTGTCTGTAGAAAGAAAAGGTCCCTGAACTCTCACCTTCTGACGACCGCAGGTCCTTCCGGCAGAGACTACGCCTCCCAGCATGCAGCGCGGCAGCGTCCTGGGCAGCTGCGCGATTGGCCGGTGCATGCCGGGAAGTGGAGTTTCGGTCACTGAATAACCGGAGGAATTTCCTCTTTGCTAACGCCGCTCACACTCTGGAGTCTTCGGGGACGAGTCCATATATGAGACCCTCACATTAGTGATTCCTTTCCAACCCTAGTCTGGTCTTCCCCCAGCAAAGTAACTTTGGGAGCATGCAAACCAACAAATATAAACCCGGAATAATCTTTGTGCCTTCCGTTTCCGGTGGGCTTGTTGCCATGGTAACCAGCACGCACCACCAGCTTAGCGGTTATGGCCGGGCTGAGCGGCGCACAGATCCCCGATGGGGAGTTCACTGCCGTCGTGTACCGGTTCATCCGGGATTCGCGCTACGCCGAGGCCGTGCAGCTGCTGGGCGGCGAGCTCCAGCGGAGCCCGAGGAGCCGCGCCGGCCTGTCGCTGCTGGGCTACTGCTACTACCGCCTGCAGGAGTTCACGCTGGCGGCCGAGTGCTATGAGCAGCTGGGCCAGCTGCACCCGGAACTGGAGCAGTACCGCCTGTACCAGGCCCAGGCCCTGTACAAGGCCTGCCTTTATCCAGAGGCCACCAGGGTCGCCTTCCTCCTCCTGGACAACCCCGCCTACCACAACCGCGTCCTCCGTCTGCAAGCCGCGATCAAGTACAGCGAGGGCGACCTGCCCGGGGCCAAGAGCCTGGTGGAGCAGCTACTGGGGGGGGAAGGGGGAGAGGACAGTGGGGGCGAGAACGAGCCAGATGGTCAGGTCAATCTGGGGTGTTTGCTCTACAAGGAGGGACAGTATGAGGCCGCGTGTTCCAAGTTCTTTGCGGCCCTCCAGGCTTCGGGCTACCAGCCTGACCTTTCCTACAACCTGGCTTTGGCCTATTACAGTAGCCGGCACTATGCCCCGGCCCTGAAGCACATCGCAGACATTATTGAGCGTGGCATCCGCCAGCACCCGGAGCTAGGTGTGGGCATGACCACTGAGGGCATCGATGTTCGAAGTGTTGGCAACACCTTAGTCCTTCACCAGACTGCCCTGGTGGAAGCCTTCAACCTCAAAGCAGCCATAGAATACCAACTGAGAAACTATGAGGCGGCCCAGGAAGCCCTCACTGACATGCCACCTAGGGCAGAAGAAGAGTTAGACCCTGTGACCCTGCACAACCAGGCGCTAATGAACATGGATGCCAGGCCTACAGAAGGGTTTGAAAAGCTACAGTTTTTGCTCCAACAGAACCCCTTTCCCCCGGAGACCTTTGGCAACCTGCTGCTGCTCTACTGTAAGTATGAGTATTTCGACCTGGCAGCAGATGTCCTGGCCGAGAATGCCCATTTGACTTACAAGTTCCTCACACCCTATCTCTATGACTTCTTGGATGCCTTGATCACCTGCCAGACAGCCCCTGAAGAGGCTTTCATTAAGCTTGATGGGCTAGCGGGGATGCTGACTGAACAGCTCCGGAGACTCACCAAACAAGTACAGGAAGCAAGACACCACAGAGATGACGAAGCTGTCAAAAAGGCAGTGAATGAATATGATGACACTCTGGAGAAGTATATTCCTGTGTTGATGGCCCAGGCCAAAATCTACTGGAACCTTGAGAATTATCCAATGGTGGAAAAGATCTTCCGCAAATCTGTGGAATTCTGTAATGACCATGATGTGTGGAAGTTGAACGTGGCTCATGTCCTGTTCATGCAGGAAAACAAATACAAAGAAGCTATAGGTTTCTATGAACCCATAGTCAAGAAGCATTATGACCACATCCTGAATGTCAGTGCTGTTGTGCTGGCTAACCTGTGTGTTTCATATATTATGACAAGTCAGAATGAAGAAGCTGAGGAGTTGATGAGGAAGATTGAAAAGGAGGAAGAGCAGCTGTCCTATGATGACCCCGATAAGAAAATCTACCACCTCTGCATTGTGAATTTGGTGATAGGCACACTTTATTGTGCCAAAGGAAATTATGACTTTGGTATTTCTCGGGTGATCAAAAGCCTGGAGCCTTATCATAAGAAACTGGGAACTGATACCTGGTATTATGCCAAAAGATGCTTCCTGTCCTTATTAGAAAACATGTCAAAACACACGATCGTGCTTCGTGACAGTGTTATTCAAGAATGTGTCCAGTTTCTAGAACAATGTGAACTTTATGGCAGGAACATACCTGCCATGATTGAACAACCTCTGGAAGAAGAAAGAATACATACTGGAAAGAATACAGTCACATATGAATCCAGACAGCTAAAAGCTTTGATTTATGAGATTATAGGGTGGAATATATAGAGATGCCTGATAATGTCTTTTATCATAATAGCTTTATATATCTATATTTGGTATTATTTTATCTATATTTAGCCATTGGCAGGGCACCTGGGTGGCTCAGTTGGTTAAGTGTCCGGCTTCAGCTCAGGTCATGATCTCGAGGTTCCAGAGTTCAAGCCCTGCATTGGGCTCTGTGCTGACAGCTTGGAGCCTGGAGCCTGCTTTGGATTCTGTGTCTCCCTCTCTCTCTGCCCCTCCCCTGCTCATGCTCTGTTTCTCTCTCAAAAATAAAAAACAGTAATAAAAAAAATAAATATATGTAGCCATTGGCATTTTTACATTTGTCATATGTTAAACTTTGTACATTTGCAACCTTATTTTTAAAATCTTCACAAATACTGAAAATTTGAAACCTAGAAAGATACAAAAAATTCAAAGCTGAATTGGGACTCTCTGTTTATTAGAACTTGTAGTGCCTATGTTCCCTCTCCTTTGTTATCATTTGTGCTTGGTTGTATTTGGAGAGTCCCCTGCACACGGATTACAATTTACAGGGACTTGGCACTATCAAGTCCAGAACAGAGTAGTTAACATATAGGATTTCTAGGCATTTAAGAGGTTTAGAGATTGTGCTCTATTCTCACTATTTATTTGGAATGCACACATTTTGCATAGAGTGTAAGATGTTTTAGCAGGGTTTTTCTACATAGAGGTAACACTTAATGTAACCCCAAATTCCTTAGGTGATAAATGTTTGGGTTCCTTGGGTTCCTGCAAGATTCAGTGGGCAGTCTTGTGCCCTTGACAAAATTATGGTGCTATGGTATAAAGACAATAAACAATTGTTTAAGAAACAACTTTATGTAGTTTTCTTTTATTCCATTTGTTAATAATTTGTACATATTAACAAGATGTACTGTTACTATTTTTTGTAACTCTGCTCTCATTTATCTCCAAATAGCAACTAATAGCAGAGGTAACCTGAGAACTTAGTTCTTAATTCCTACTTTTGTGTTTGCCACTTAGGATAGGTTAATGCTGGAGTTATTTCTGTGTTGTCACCGCTCTGTTATGGAAAAATCTACCTTATTCCCATGACGCCACCAAACTTCTACCTCTACTACAGATGAAAAGTTCTGAAACCCTCTCTGGTAGATTCAGAATGCTGGTTTCACACCTGCAACATTCCCAATTAGAACTCCGCTCATTCTGCTTAGGCATTTTATTTTCTGAACTATATAAAAACTATTTGTTCACCTACCCCCTTTCTCTCCATAAATGTAACTGTGAACCCCAACTTGACATGGCTTAGAAAAAAACAAAAGTTTTAGGTTGAAGTATATGAAATTGCTGATCTTGAAAGTTACCGACCTACAAAACTAGCAATTTCTTATGGTTCAATCTAATAGCTTTCTACTGATAGTGAACCCCTCCCATAATGAGATGATGATTTTTTCCTTCAAGGAGAAATCACTTAGGCATGTAGGTTCCCAGACAAGTTATGCTCAACATAAATCCTCTAGCATGAACTCCTGGGTGCTTAAATTCTGTCATATCAGAAAATCTGACTTATCATGAAGTCCAATGGTTTTGAATTTCTAAGCATTTTTAGTCTTTATTATGTACACTGATACCATTCACTATTTACTATTTACTGCTATTTACTATTGACGTTTCATCCCATGTTTGGAGGACAGTGTTTAATGACCTCTTCAGTGTATCCCATAGCACAATTCTATCTCTGGGAAATGGTCTTTGTTTAACAACTTTTGTACTAAAAGTGTTGCTACTTCTTTGTGCAGTAGTAGCTCTATGCCCCTCTCAATCTCCATCACCCCTTAGGATTTGGAAAGTAATGAACTGAAATCTCATTTTCAACAGCCATGTTAAAATTCTGATTTTTTTTTGCACATTTCCTCTATTTTTTTTTTCTTAAAAAAATGCATAAAGTGTAAGTAATGTTAACCACCCAAAAGCAAATGTTTTCCAGATTCCCTTTTGCAAATAGCCTGGCCTTTATTCAGCCACATTTTATTTACCCAGGTGCTATGTGTTTGTGGTTTGCATGTATGTGTAATTTTGCTCTCCAGAACATAAAAAGCTTTTCAGAACTGTTTTTTAACCCCTTGCCGCTGGGCAGCTGGGATTTCCTGGTTAGCAATGAATCAGGAAATCCTGACTGCTCCTAACACTGAGTACAGGAATAAAGGTCAATCAAGGCATTTGTCCCCTTCCTTACCCATGCTCTCTGGAGAGGCACCCCCTCAGCTTGACAGACTGTTGCCTAGCAACAGCAAAGACTCCTGAACCACACCTACAAAGCTGCCTAGCCTTCTGAGTCCTTGAGGAGACTGAAGGGTGAGGACATTCCTAACTCTCCAAAAACGTATTGTCCTTTAGGATATATTTCTTTTAAACTCACCTTCAGAAGTACTTAGCTCTGCTTTTTGATACTATGATACTAACAGACTCTATATTTTGCCATTTAACCAAAGGCTTTCATCCCTAAAGTTCTGATGAAAAGCTTTTTTCTATGCTCCTAGAACATTATGTGTTCAGTGCTAAGGCACTGTTCTTGACAAAAAAAGATCTGTGTATTTCTAAAGCTTTTACTCCTTTTTCATTCTATCTGCATGGTGTCTTTTATTTTTATTTAATGTTTATTTTTTAGAGAGAGAGAGAGAGCGCACACACAAGTGGGGGAGGGACGGAGAGACACAGAATCTGAAGCAGGCTCCAGGCTCTGAGCTGTCAGCACAGAGCCCGACGCAGGGCTCAAACCCATGAACCACGGGATCATGACCTGAGCTGAAGTGGGACGCTTAACCAACTGAGCCATCCAGGCACCCCCTGCACAGTGTATTTCAAAGGGATCAAATATTAAATCTAGTATCTCGTGATCTTAGTCAAACCCCCATCTTCACACATGTCCAGAATATAAGCATGTGTTTGTAAACAAGTAGTTATTTCCATTTTCTCAGACATGAGTAACAATTTGATCTTCCCAGGACGATGAGCAGAGACTCCTGTGATCAGTAACAAGACTGTCAAAGGATTCCTATTCCTCCAGCCAGCCCTTCTTTGAATTTGGCCCCAGCTGTGGCACGAATGTTCACCCTAACTCCATCTGTGAGGTCAGGTGTACAGTGGCCATCTCTGATCCATTCATAAGAAGCAGACAACTGGGAACTGGGAGTGTGGGGACTAAAGGGGTGGGGTCATTGGGCAATGAAATCCTAGATGATACTCCCTTCCTGCAGGGTGAAATAGGAATATATAGGTATGGCCTCTCAGACCTCAGAAGAGCACCTCAGATGGAATCCATGTAGAACTGCCAGTGATAGGCGTGGCCCAAGATTATAACAATTTGTTTGTTTGTGTATGTAGGGCTATGGGGGTGTGGGGTGATGCCCAAATAAATCAGCTTACTAGGAAATGTGAGATAATGGAGGGGAAGCTTTAAAGGAATAACTTTCTGAAAGTGAAACCTTTCATTTCAGGGGAACACCAGCATTTTTGAATGTAAGTTTTTGTCTTAGGTTCCCTCGTCCTTTTCTTAATGGCTATGGATGATCTGGAAACATGTGGGAGACTGTGGTTTCTTGATGGTATTCTCTGACACACGGAGTAGCTTCCTAGAAATGGTGTGACTTACAGCTATCTACCATTCCCTAACTGCCTTTAGCTTTTGTTGACCTATCACTGGGACTAAAGTGACATCTGGGCTTTTTTGTATTCACTTATTGGGCTGTACCCATAGTATTAGTCAAACAGCACATTTTGTGACATGACCTCCTGTCTAGGGTTAAATGCTCAGCACAGTGTCTAGCTAATAAAGAATGAATTAAAAAGATTATTAATGCAATAGTCATTTTAGGGTAGTATTCAGCAAAAATATCTAAACTTAATCAGAATCACTGAGACCAAAGTAGAAGGAACCTTAGAGATTTTCATTATAAAAAAGAAATCAGGTCCAAAAGAGAAAAATGGAGTACACCCAAAATTCTAGAACTCTTTCCATTGTCTTCTTAGACTTTAGAACTCCATCTTCTCTTATTTTACAGCTTTATTGTGACAAAATTTGTTTTTAAGAAGTACCTTCTCAGGTGTAATACGGACGCAGTGAGATACCAAAGATGTGACAGAATTGTGTAAGAATGAATTAAAGAGCTTGTCCATCAGCCAACACTAGACCCAATCAACAAGTCACATCAGAAAATGGGTTTATGAGTACTATTGCAAAGAAAGAGGCATATCCCTGAGGCCAAACACAGGCAAAAGTAAATGTGATTGGCAGTAAGACCTCATTTGCTTTCCCGATAGGGTAAGAAGCTGGACCAGCGAGCTTTACCAAAGGATTTCACTCTGGCAGCTGACAGTGTTAAGTGAAACTGCATGTTTAATGTTATCTTAATAGTTGATTCATCATTGAGAAAAAAGGGCTTATTTGTGGACAAAATGTAAACATGTAAGTAAGGTAGACAACAGCATGTCAAGTGGAAGAGTACTGCCTGAGCCCTGAATGCTCTCTCACGGATGTGTTGTTGGGCAGGCCCTTGTGTACCATAGCTATCTGCCATTACTGGCAAGGGAATCCATACATAACATGTCTCACTTCCATGGACCTAAAACTGGATGGGACAAAAAATATTCTGGAGAAGAGTCAAGATTCTAAAGTTTTGAAAATCTGGAAATAAATCCAGTAAGATACAAATTTTAGTAAGGATATAGGTAAGGGGGCTTTGAAAAATCAGCTTCCAGGGAGGCATGGCCAAAACGGCATATGCAGAAAAGACAAGCTTTGTGAAATTCAAGTCCAGTGTGAGGTGATAGTGCAATGTGTCCATCAAAAATGTGTTTATTAGTGACAGAAAAAGGGAATCATTGGCTCTACTCTGGCACATTCAGGCCTAGATACCTCACTTTAAGGACATCAAAGAGGCACGTACAAAGAGCGATTGGGATGGTGAAGGATCTAGAACTCATAGGAGCAAAGGTTGGAAATGTGGGGGAACATGAGCTGCCTTTAAACACTGGAAGAGCTGCCTTTCATTAGAGCAACTGGACAGTTAACTTATGACTACAGAAGACAAAAGTTACATCAATGGATAGAGGAGACAGATTTCAACCAAATAAACAAAAACCTCTTAACACCTCTTTAATACCTTAAAACCTCTTAAGATTTCAAGTTGGAAAAGGCTTCCCAGATAAGCAATACACTCCCATTTGGTCACAACAAATGTTCAGGAAGACTAGTTATCTGTGGCCTGGGGGATAGGAGAAAGTAGTCAATTATGTTTGGGAAAAGATAAGATGAGATGATTTCTAAGGGTTTTTCAGTCCAAGTTTATATGAGCCAGGAAGAAAATTTCTTTAATTAATTACTGTAAGAGCCAAAATCTTAGTGACACAAGTGATTATTTCAATGTACCAAGGAAGACTAGGTTCAACACAAAGTTCAGTCATTTCAGAGCCCAGAAAACTACAACCCGCCCTCTAGCATAGGAGCCACAGGCAGGGACAAAACCAGTATCTGTGCACATGTCCTTCACTAACAGAGAGGCTACTCATGGGTACAGATTATATTCTATCCATTCTCTGTGAGTATAGCATGATGCTGCCAACAAAGGTTACATGGAATTAACATGAAATAAGCAACAATTTCTGTAACAATGAGTGGTTTTGGTATTGTTTTATTTCTTCCCAGCACGTCTTAAAAATCACACATGGGCATTTGCTTATAGAACAGTACAGTCTAGGAAAAGCAATAAAAGGAGAATCCAAACATACACCAAAAGCACAGTATATAGACCATGTGTTGAGCCCTTGTGGAAAACAACATGGCTCAGTCTGAACTGACAAAACTATGTTGAGATCTCTCAGGAATTTCCCTTTCCACTACATACCAATGTTTAAACCATAAATGTAAAGAGAAGAACTGTTTGTATGCATTAGTTACAGCAGTATAATGGCTTACATACAAGAGCTTACCCACATGTAGTTCCCAAAAGATTACTACAGTACTGGCAGGAATATGTACTGCCTTGGAGGAAGACTCAGGATAAGATATTATTCAAGTCAAGTTGTATCAGAGCCAAAGTATTCCACAGGCTTAGCTAAAAAGGACAAAAATTAAGAAATATAATCTACACATATTTCTCATAAGATTTATCATTGTCCAGGAACAGAGATACTCATTTTTCTGAAGGCACCGTCACAGAAAAAAGGACTGACACACAACATAAGGAATAGAACCCCCCCTCCCCCCACAGGCTCTGCTCCACAGGAGCTGTGTGAGCAAACATCCAGAAGCATATAGTGGGTGTCTCAGGGACTGAGTGAGTATGCCACATCTACTAAGCCACATCTTAGGGCTACGAAGTTGGGACAGTAGGAATGAAAATCTCAGAATGAAAGTACATATAAATCCCATTGACTGAACAGATATATGAGAGTACAGGTCCACCATATAACTAGTGAAACATACTAGAATAGGTGATCCAAACCCACACTGTGGAAAGGATTTTCAGTGTTTCTACATGTAACTACTTAATTCCTGACATATTCTTGAAGAGGAACAGCCCTGAACTACTAAACAATCTCAGTCTTTAAACACTTATCCTCTCCCACCCATCTTAAATAATGGCTATTTCATGGAAAAAAAAAAAAATCCCAACAAGGCACTGTGAACTTTTGGGGATATTCTTTAAGTAGTCCAAAAAATAATTATAGAAACCGTATACCAGTAGAAGAATTTCATGTCCTTCATAGATATGTGAACAAGGTTACTTTAAGGATTAAACAACACGTTTTCAAGGGTGCTCATGTTCATGAAAAACACTGCTAACAATAAGATGCCTGAAAAACAGGTATGCATGCTGCTTAGAAATCCACACTAAAGCATTTTCTTCCCTTCTCTTTCCTCTTTCCCTCTTAGATTTGGAAGTTCAGTCTCTGAAAAATGTTCTTAATGATGCTTAATACATTATTTTCTTCCTTGTGAGAAAAAAACGTGTAAGACAATCTCCTTTGGGAACCAAAGAAGAAATCTTTTTATGTTCACTGAACTAAAGTTACTTTCATTCTGTGATGTTCTTTGGCTTGAGTGTTCCATCTGTCAGTGGTCCTCATTGACGTTTGTTAAGGAATTATTGTGGTCAGAAGAGCACAGTGCTCATTCTCTGAGGAGCTTTCTAGGTTCAAACTGGAATGCTTCAGGTTCACAGGAGACTGAACACCTCCAAGAAATAGAACACTGATTTAAAAAATAATTAGAGTGATAAAACCTAGCTAACAATATACTCTAAAGGGACTTGATTATGCTTCATCAATAAAATTATAAAAATTTTGTTTTCAAATCAGAAATATGAAGATGAAAAATGAAAATTGAAAGAAAAACCCATATGCAAACAGAACAGTGAGCTTCCCACTCCCTTTGAAGAAAACAAAATCTCTTAGACCCGGGTGCATTTTATTAATAATATACGTTAATATAACCTGTTGACGTTACAAGTAGTTTTTACAAATTCCAAGCTAAAGACAAACACTGTGGCTTAGGAAGCAGAAAGCCGAGTAACTTACATCCTTCATAGTAGACACCCTATTCAATAGTTAAGAAAAAGACTTACATTTTCTGAATTTTAGCATCAATGTATACATTAATTCAGGACACTGAAATTAATAAGAATTCAATGAATATATTGACATATGGCTCATTTGGAGCCTTGAGCAAAGCCTCGCTTCCCTAACTTGTAAAGCCAAAGGTGATTCTGTATTCTTCAATCTGAAACTGGCACTTGTTTTCAGCTTTTCTCCCACCATAAGCTAAGCCGTAATTAAAATCAAAGTTACCAAAGATCAAGTGGTAAATGAAAAGCTATTAAAGCTGTCCTTAATGCCCATCTCAGTATTTCTTAAAATGTAGAGAACACTTTCCACAGCATTCCATTTTGGCTGCTTCACGTACCAAGCACATGCAGTTTGTGAATCAATCCATAATAAATAACTATTTGTGTTTCTACATTTATAATAGAATAGATGTTCAACCAAACCCAGTCCCATTTTTAACAGCTGAGGTTACACACTTCAGCTTGAGACTACAGGATTTCTTTGATTAGCTATGGTTAAGAAGTTGTAGCTATGAAAGAAAATGACGAAGAAATATCTCTGGAGCCAACATGCAGAAAGGCATTTTCAAAAATGCAAGCTAGGACTTAGCAGTTACTAAGGAAATACTCTGAAACACAGGTTTCCTTGCAACCATCTGTATCTGACACAGTACACATACTGACGGAAGCTCATCCTTTATTGCACTTTTGTTTTCCAAAATATGTCAACACAACTATGTGCACTAGAAAGCTTCCAGCTTCATAAATAACTCTTAAGTAATAGTGTAATCTGTAAGCAGTTAGGAAGCAAACTCCCAATTCCTCCAAAGAGGAAAGAATTCAATCCTCTTTCTCTGTGGTAAAATGCTGGGCACAATAAACATGTGGCTTCTACAATTCTTATGAAACTAAAAAAGCTCAAGTTACTCATTATAAGACAAAATTCACTTATGCCTGTACTTGTGCACCAAACATTAAGGCAACAGTTTCTCTAAGGGTCAATAAAGCCTGTTCATACTGAGTCTTTAGTATTCAATGCCACTTCTCACTAGCAGCAAGTTCCTAGTCCCACTAAAACCTCAACCCAAATGTGACATCAACGAATTATTAGAAATATGACTGATTTAAGAAAGACAAGTCAACGTTTATGCAGTACTAAAAACCAGATAGGATATGAGCTTTTAAAATTTTAAACAAACTTATTCAAAATGAGTTTAAAAGCCTCACATAAACAATGTTCTCCAGGCTTTAACTTTTATGAAGCCATTTTCAGATATTTCAGAAATACGAGGCAAGGTTTAAGTGCTTCTGTGCATATTCAAGAACTCAGTTCTCCACGGAAACTAAGTATATGCTGAGGTACCTCTCAGAAGCAGGTGTGAGAAGTGGGGAAAGGCTTTCTGGTTTACTAAATCAGAGGGAAACAGCACTGGTGAGTGTTTGTGTGTTTCAAATGATCCCTGTAGAAATGATTCCAACAACAGAATGTAGTCATCACTATAAAATCAAGATTGGGGAGTTCTGCATACATGGAAGAAGAAAAACAAAGACATAAATCACTAATTTCCGTAAGGTTCATGTAGAACAGTGAACACAACTTTCAGCCGTGACATTTATAGTTTCCTAATACCAAATACAGATTTCTGAGGTTGTTGAAATCTGAACTCCCTGGGAAAGAATGTTATAACAATCACTTGCAAAGGAATGGATCTGCTTATGAATCTGTAAATTTTATTTAAAAAAAATTACTCAGAAACAAGTATACACTCCAGTGAGATATTAATACTGTATTAAATTTTACATTTTGATCACCAGTTAGAGAAATTACCTTCATGAATAGATCCATTTTATAAAGCTGATTTTTTTTTTAATAATTCTAGAGGCAAGTGTAATTTCCTCATCAAGCATCCAACTATTTCAAATATCAAGGGCTTTTAATGCTAAGATTTGCTGGAATTTTTGTAACTAAAAATAAATCACCAATGAAGAGAGGCAGCTTCTAACAAATATTTAGTTTTTGTTGTTAAACTAGTATTTAATTTTGATTTGCTTACAGATTTTAAGTTTATTAGTTTGAGGCCAATTTTATTAAAAATTGCTTATCATTTTGAAGTCTTAAAAATACTATTTTGTCAATTTAAATTTTTACTTTTCTGGTTAAGTATACTTCAGATATAAAAGGTATCAAACTGCCCCAAAATACTTTGGAGCTGTTGCTATGTAGACAGACAGTGTGTCCTTTTAAAGGATCGTCTGCATCTTGACGTACATTATCTGATCAAATATTAATTTAAAAAAATTATCAAAAGTTAGGTATTGCATTAAGAAAAGAATCCATCCCGAAATGTGAATCATGAACCTTGACAGACAGTGATTCAAAGTAATCATTTCACTTCTTGTAACATCCAGGCTTGAATGTAAAAATGTTTGTGAAATGTGATTAATGTTCTCCCTATTACTTAAGAAATATGACATTTCAAACTTTTGATTATGGTTTGTGTATTAATACATAACATATTTTCAAAATTTAGGTTAAACCAGTAATTCAAAAAAGGCATTAAACCACTATTAAAAACTAAATTGAAACTTTACTTTTATATGACAATTTACCAGGTTGTTTGGGTTAATTAAAAAAAAAAAATTGTCATTGAAACTCTTGAGGTTTTCAAATTCAACAGCTAAATGGTAAGTGTGTTTCATCAGTCAAACAATTCTTCAAACTGGAGACATTAAGTGTAAGGAGTCTTCCTTCTTCTGCTCCGGTTGCAGTTTCTTCTGCATCTCAGCAACAAGAATGTGAAATCAGAAACATTAGGATTCTAAGCTGAATAAAGGCATTCGTTTCATGGTAAACCTGCTGTTCACGTACAATGAGTGATAAGTCAGCTTTCTTACAAAACATACTATGAAGGAACTAGGATATAACAAGAAGTTATCTCGGTGATACACATTCAACTCATACCCCAGTAGAAACAGAAACGTGGAGAATAGAAACATGTCCCCTAACAATAACTTTTTGCTCATTTCAGGTTTTATAAATGTATACTAATTTCAAAGAAAAATGTAGGCCAAGCATCTCACCGAACTGAAGGCATCCTAAATAACAGGTTGCCTATATTCTTTCATTAGTATTCTTCTTAATGACCTACTCACACTAGAATGCACTCTTAAAAAACATACATGTGTTATCACTCCTCAGTGGCATCCTTCCCCAGATAACTGCTTTCCAGAAACGTCCTTAAAAGAGAGGCTAGATAAGCAGTGGATGACACCAAAATCTCCCTTTTTTCCCAAGGGGAAGCATCAACACGAAACAGCTGGCAGCATCTTCCTCTGAAATAACAACTAGCAGCCCTGTGCCACCTGACTAAAATTTGAAATGACAACCAGTTGGCTGTAAACTGATGCACCTACAATGAGAGAGATTTAGGAATACCATCTGTCAATCCATAGATGTAGAAACAAAACAAATACAGAAACAACTTATTTAAAACCAACAAAAAAATTTTGCTGAAATACAATCCATGATATATTTGATTACTGGTATAACCATAGTTGAAGACTTAAAAAAAAAAAAAAGTGACATTTTTTTGTAACAACAGTAATGGATTTATAAAAGGTTTTTGTTTCCAAAGATGTTATTGGGGTCCACATATTCCTTGACAGACTTCAGCATCCCAAAGCCGACATCAGAGATACTTTCCTTTAGCCACTGCTTCCGTAACTTGCCCACTGGAAAAACAAAATAAAAAATGCTTCAATATACACTATGTTGCTGGGAACCAATCAATCTTGTGACCATGAATGAACAAACACTGTGTGATAAATGCTTTTATTCAAAAATGAGAAATGTTTTGCTTTATTTGATTTATTGAGCCCACCAGACTATCAAGCTCATTAAGCCCAATGTATTCCCAGGGGAAGCCTGTGCTCCAGTGTCTCCTTTCTCTAGAAACTATGAAATGGAGATGAAGGAAGCTTGGGTTGAGATTGCAGCCCATTTTACAAATAACAAAATGAGAAAAACATGCATTTCAAAAGAACCCACCCCCTGTCTGAACTACCAAAACATCCCAAAGTTTCAGAGAAAATGAAGTTAATTAAAGAAAAACATATCCAGATGAATTTGTTGGGTATACTATAGCAAAAATGGCAGGATATACATCCACAAAATATTTTAAAGCTTAAAATAATTAAGAAAATCTGAACCTTTAATGGGTTTAAGAAAAAAATCTGGTTATAAAACTTTTATTTGCATTTTACTTTCATATTACTTTTAAATAAATTTGCATGTTCCCAAATAATTCTTCCTATTATTTTTCCAGAATTAGAGATTCTTCCTAGGCACTAAATAAATCAAACACCTAATCCATCTTAAACTTAATCTTCTATTTTTATACATTGTATAATGTTCTTCTTCGTTGTTCCTAGCTCTTGCTAATTTATTGAGAATAAATTAATATTTTATTGAGAATATAATGGTCCGTAGCATAAATTATATTTTAAAAGGCACCCAATAAAAAAACAAACTTTTCTAAGTAGAACTTTCATAAGAAAGGATATGTACTTAACCTGTAAAAAAAAAAAAAAAGTGAAATGTTAACCTGCTTTGGCATTATGCAAAGCAATGTGCTAATTTATCTGTGGCAAAATGGATAAATCTTTTAATTTACAGATAGGATTCTTTGTGGCTACTACTTTTCAAACATATTGTAATAATTGAATTCAAGTGGTCATTTTCCACAAATGTTCATTAATGATCCAAAGTCATCAACAGTGATTTAATTGGACAACCGAAATGGGAAACCTTCTTTCATTAAAGTATTCTGCCTGTCATTCTAAAACGCACTGCCATTTATCAGGCTGCAGTGATACACTGTAGCACCTGCCATCTGGAACGTTAAATACCATTTCAGGCTCAACTCAAATCATCTTTTGTGTCCAGTTCTCCAGGAAGCCATCAAATTGTCATTAAAATTATAGCATGAAATCCATAGAAAGCAAGATATTTCTGCTTGGCTTCTAGAAATAAAAGAGTTTGCTGTGTTAATATTGGGGGGGGGGGAGCGGAATGATTTACAGAAGAAAAAAAATCTTAAATTCAAAAAGAAAGTAACGTTTAAATGAGCTCTCAAACTGGAAGCCAAACAGAACAAATTCTTACTCATGCAATCTCTGCCACCTACAAGATGTTCTACCTGGTCCTCCTCTCAAAGGGACAACTCACCACAATGCTCTAGCCTTGGTTTTCTCATCTTCGAAGGGACTGGAGTCTATGAAGTCTTTCACCTCAAATAGCCTATGATTTTAAGCACTCAAAAAAGCTGCAAATCAGTTATTGCCAGATTTGCTCCAAGGGATTAAAAAAAAAAAAAAAAAGCAACTACTCTCTGAGTGACAGAAGTGGCATTATTATTTTTTTTTTTTTTAGGTTTATTTTTTTTTTATTTATTTTTTTATTTTTTAATATATGAAATTTACTGTCAAATTGGTTTCCATACAACACCCAGTGCTCATCCCAAAAGGTGCCCTCCTCAATACCCATCACCCACCCTGTCCTCCCTCCCACCCCCCATCAACCCTCAGTTTGTTCTCAGTTTTTAACAGTCTCTTATGCTTTGGCTCTCTCCGACTCTAACCTCTTTTTTTTTTTTTTTTTTTTCCTTCCCCTCCCCCATGGGTTTCTGTTACGTTTCTCAGGATCCACATAAGAGTGAAACCATATGGTATCTGTCTTTCTCTGTATGGCTTATTTCACTTAGCATCACACTCTCCAGTTCCATCCATGTTGCTACAAAAGGCCATATTTCATTTTTTCTCATTGCCACGTAGTATTCCATTGTGTATATAAACCACAATTTCTTTATCCATTCATCAGTTGATGGACATTTAGGCTCTTTCCATAATTTGGCTATTGTTGAGAGTGCCGCTATAAACATTGGGGTACAGGTGCCCCTATGCATCAGTACTCCTGTATCCCTTGGATAAATTCCTAGCAGTGCTATTGCTGGGTCATAGGGTAGGTCTATTTTTAATTTTCTGAGGAACCTCCACACTGCTTTCCAGAGCGGCTGCACCAATTTGCATTCCCACCAACAGTGCAAGAGGGTTCCTGTTTCTCCACATCCTCTCCAGCATCTATAGTCTCCTGATTTCAGAAGTGGCATTATTACTAGCTACCCACAATGAGGTAGCTCAAGAGACAGGGGTGAAGAGCAGTCAATGCTAGTCTCCACTGTTATCTGTAATATAGTTTCACTGAATGTGTCCTGTTGTTATGGATGTAATTGTCCTGAAAAGACTGCAAACAACTGCTCCAACAAGATGGAGCACATTAGAACCTCAGCAGGATGCCCAACAGCTAGCTTGTCTGCCTGGTTTTACACCTCTAGTAATAATGCAATTCCACAAGGAACTGAACCATCGGCTGAGAAGCCACCCAACAGCCATTGCATATTTAATGAAGTTGCTCACCAAGCGCTGGAAAACAGAAGGTGCTTGGAGTGCATCATTAGTTCTGTCAGAAGGATAATTTACACATCTATCTTGTCAAATTTTCTATGGTTTATACTTTTACAATAATCAATCTAACATACATTTGATTACTGAACTAGAAAGTAAAAAAAAAAAAACAAAACGACAAGACAGTATAGGCAGCATGGCTGTGGCCCCTCATAAAGATATTTAATGGAAGAATTTAACCCCTTGATGGCAGAGGTTTGTGAGCTTCCATCAGTGATAACTGAGGTCAGAAATCATGGCCTATGTAATAAAGCAACTAGGAATCTTTTCGGTTTTGCTTGACAATTTAAGTCAACTACAGAAGTGCAGACAGAAAACACAATTTAAGTAAAAATGCTTCAATGAGGCTTTTAAGCCTTTAAGATGATTATCAGAAATAGTCTTCACAAGGGTGCCTGGGTGGCTCAGTCAGTTAAGCTCTTGATCTCAGCTCAGGTCATGATTTCATAGTTTGTGAGTTTGAGCCCCATGTTGAGCTCTGCACTAATAGTGCAGAGTCTGCTTGGGATTCTGTCTGTCCTTCTCTCTCTCCCTCCTCACTTGTGCTCTAAGTGGGTAAATAAACTTGAAAAAAAGAAAGAAAGAAAGAAAGAAAGAAAGAAAGAAAGAAAGAAAGAAAAAGAGTCTTCATAAAATGCTAAAGAACCTTTGGTGGCTGTCTCTGATGAATCAATAAACTGTAACAACAGCAACAAAATACCAAAGACCCTAATCTCAAAGAGAGAATCCCACTTCAAAGTAGAAGACCTTTATTCTAGAGCTAAATAACAATAATAATGCCCTTTGTACAATCCTTATTTGCACTTATAGGCATTTAGACATTAGCTGACTATACTGATCTAGATACGTGTAACACACATGTGTGTACAACTATATTGTAGCTCCAGAGCTACAAAAAGTTAAGATAGGGATCTTGTATTCCACAATTCACAATTATTCTAAATATATGATGCCCAAAGTACATAAGCCAGATATTTAAGAGCCTCAGATATATTTTTAGAGATACAAAAAAATATAGACCAAATACTGAACATTACAGAAACTAACAGGGGGAAAAGTTCTTTTTCTGCTTAAATTAAAAGTAGAATTCACCTTTTTACAATTTAATATCTAACAATATATATACATATTAGACAAATATTTTGTGTTCCTCCACAACATACAGTACATTAAAAAAAATTACTTTTGGAACAGAGGAAATGGATGCTTCAGGGATAGTCTTTGAAATCAGAGGTTCAACAGTCCCCTTTGGATGCTAACGGCTTCAAGAAAGAACACCTGGCTTAAGTACTTTGGGCATCACATATTTAGAATAATTGTGAATTGTGGAATACAAGATCCCTATCTTAACTTTTTGTAGCTCTGGAGCTACAATATAGTTGTGCACATGTGTGTTACATGTATGCATTTTGTGGTACAAATGAACAGATGTGTATGGGCAGTGATGGGAGTGTTGGGTGCGAGATATGTGGACATGGTAGCCAACCTAGTCACCAAGAATTATCTGGAACTACTCTTTATGGTCTAAGGGACTGAAAACTTAGCAGAAGCTACCAAAGAGTCCCGTTTTAGAAGGGAAAAATCTGGGGTCTGCTAGCCAGAGTTCTTTTTAGCTAGATAAATTAAAAACCTTTGAATTTGAATTATGAATTTAATTATAAGGTTGAAAAGATTATATGCTTATTTAAAAAACAAACTATGAAACAGATTATATATTTTGATTACCAAAGCTGGAGCTCAAAAGCAGAATTTAGCCAAAGCAAAAAGCACCTAACCAATATTATAACAACTACAGTTTGAAAGTTCTAGTTTGAGTATCCTGGATATCACTTTAGCACTATTTTATCGGTCAGATTTTATTTTTTTTAATTTTTTTTAATGTTTATTTATTTCGGGGGGAGGGGAGGGAGGGAGAGGGAGGGAGACACAGAATCCGAAGCAGGCTCCAGGCTCTGAGCTGTCAGCACAGAGCCTGACGCAGGGGTCGAATCCACAAATCATGAGATCATGACCGGAATCGAAGTTGGACGCTTAACCAACTGAGCCACCTTCTCAATAGGTGCACCTCTATTGGTCAGATTTTAAAAAGACAATTTAGACTTAGCTGCTTGTATGAGTGATCTGAGCATTAACTTTGTATTTCAAGGTTTAATTGATCCAACCAGTTAAAGTTGGAAGGACACCCAACAACCTCTTGCCAGATGAGGCTCTGGCTCCATGATACTTGTTAGGTAGCGGTAAGAACAGAGAGCATGGGTAGTTTCCACTCTTTGAGGTGATCTGACTGCAATGATGCTTCTTCAGAGGGAGGTTTCAAGCTGAAAAGAGGATGTAGCTGTCCATGTGTTTGTGCTCTACAGCACATTTTTGTATGTTTGGTGCTGGTAGGGGTACATGCTGAATGTTGGCCAACACATCACCAACTCAGGAATGCTAACATCCAGGCTTTAAAGGCATATGAGTTGGGACTATACCTACCTAAGAGTTTAATTTAGTGCTTCGTGGATGCTTAAAGTCATGTTTCCATTTCTTTACTAAGTCATTTGACTTATTTTCTACAAATGAAACTTCTGATATTGAGATGACAAATTCATGGCTACAACAGACTTTAACAGAACAATTAAAATCTAATGGGATTTTTATCTTATTAAATAATTTAAAATGTCAATTTTCTTCATGCTAAAATTTCACCTGTGCAGTTCACATAATAGCTCTAAGATCTTATAGATCCTTGAATAGGTCTTTAATGATTATGAAACAGAATAAAAATTTGAATTACTAGGGCAATCACAGATCTGTCATCAGAACACAATGAAGTGCTAATTCTGCTACACACCCCAAAAGATGGCTTGACACACTTGATATTTACACCCAGGTGGCAATTACTGCACATACAACAGAGTAAAGTAAAAAGCAAGTAAACAGGTGAAATAACATGCGATAGATAAGGACAGAAAAGGATAGACAATATCATATGCTCCCTGAAGCCTAGAGCCATGTTTCACTCATTCTTGCATTTCAATTTCAAGACAGTATGCCACACAGTAAGAATTCAATAAATGTTAGTTGAACTAAAAAATATTGAGCCATGGTTATGTAGAAGTCATGTTAGATAAGGAGCAAAAATTCAAATATCTAGGAAAAGCAATGTGGGTTTCCTTAATTTCCTTTGCTTCTATTTGCCTTGTACTCCCTGTATTCTGACATTATCTGTTGGATATAATCAGAGCTATTTTACAGTAGCTAAAACAGAAGGTATGGCACAGAACCTAAAACTCTTTCCTTCAAATCTCTAGGACTCTTTGGGCTATATCAGTCGTTCTCAATGGGGGCAATTTTGCCCTCCAGAGGACATTTAGTAATGTCTAGAGACGATTTTGGTTGTTTATAACTGGGATGATGTTACCAGCATTTAATGGGTAAAAGAAGCCAGGGATGCTGTAAACATCCACAACAAAGAATTACCTGACCCAAAATGTCAACAGTGCTAAGATGAAGAAATCCTGGACTATGTGCTTCCAAAGGGCTATCTCTTAGAAGCCCAAACAATTTCCATAAAGGCAACATACCTTCACTTCACTGTTACAACCAACTAAAATTAGCAGCAAATGGCTGACTGCCATTTGCAAGGTGAACTTGCTCTAAATCGAGGCTACTGACCAAAGAGGGAAATTCTGGAGAAAGTGGTAGAGTAGGTAGGAGTTACATCTGAGAACATCAACCATTAATGACAAACGCTACTTTATTTTTTTCAAATGCTACTTTATTTTAAAAGTTAACTCCTGAGAGCCTGGGTGGCTCAGACAGTTGAGCGTCCAACTCTTGATTTTTGGCTTGGGTCATGATCTCATGGTTTGTGAGCTCAAGCCCTATGTTGCTACGTCAAGCTTGGGATTCTCTCTTTTCCTTTCTCTCTGCTCCTCCCCTGCTTGCTTGCAAATGTGCTCTCTCTCTCTCAAAATAAATAAAATAAAAGTTAATTCCTAAAAACTTGAATTTAATATCTACTGAAAAAAACTTATAGGTCATTTTTTGGGCCATTTTTCTAGACAATGGGTGAATATAAATATGAATATGAATATGAATATGAATATAAAGCTTCACAGCACTATCCAATATAAATCTCTAGGATGACAGAAATGTTCTTTATCTGCACTACTCAACACAGTAGCCTCTAGCTGCATGAGGATATAAGCACTTGAAATGTGGCTAGTGCAAGTGAGAAAATAAATTTTTAATTTTAATTAATTTTAACTGACTTAAATTTAAATAGCCACAGGTAGCCTAGTGGCTTTTGTATTAGGTAACACAGAACAACATTAAAAATAAATTTTGAAATAAATAAATTGTAACTAAAGTCACTTTTTATAGATTCACACCTGAAAATATCTATTAGCATTATCTGTTTGCTAATTAGCATTATCTGTTTACTAATTATTCTCTAACAATATAATAATGTAGTACAGACATTCTGAGAGTAAACAAACATCTTATTGAAAAGAGTCTTGGACATAAAATTGCTGGGAAGAAAAGTTCTCTTTAGAGGTCCAAGATGCTCAACATCACTCCTTATCAGGGAAATACAAATCAAAACCACACTCAGATATCACCTCACGCCAGTCAGAGTGGCTCAAATGAACAAATCAGGAGACTATAGATGCTGGAGAGGATGTGGAGAAATGGGAACCCTCTTGCACTGTTGGTGGGAATGCAAACTGGTGCAGCCGCTCTGGAAAAGTGTGGAGGTTCCTCAAAAAATTAAAAATAGATCTATCCTATGACCCAGCAATAGCACTGCTAGGAATTTATCCAAGGGATGCAGGAGTGCTGATGCATAGGGGCACTTGTACCCCAATGTTTATAGCAGCACTCTCAACAATAGCCAAATTATGGAAAGAGCCTAAATGTCCATCAACTGATGAATGGATAAAAAAATTGTGGTTTATATACATAATGGAATACCATGTGGCAATGAGAAAGAATGAAATATGGCCCTTTGTAGCAACGTGGATGGAACTGGAGAGTGTTAAGTGGAGTAAGTCATACAGAGAAAGACAGATACCATATGTTTTCACTCTTATGTGGATCCTGAGAAACTTAACATAAGTCTATGGGGAAGGGGAAGAAAAAAAAAAAAAAAAAGAGGTTAGAGAGGGAGAGAGCCAAAGCATAAGAGACTCTTAAAAACTGAGAACAAACTGAGGGTTGATGGGGGGTGGGAGATGGGTATTGAGGAGGGCACCTTTTGGGATGAGCACTGGGTGTTGTATGGAAACCAATTTGACAATAAATTTCATATTTAAAAAACAAAAAACAAAAAAACCAAAGAGAAGTATTAGTATCTAAGCCACTTCTTCTACTCCAGTGACACACCTGAGGCTGGAGGCTACTACAAGTATAGCACATGGACAACTGTAATTGCATACGTGGAAAGGTGCAGGGATTAATACATTTTTAACAACAGATCTTCTGTCAGTTTTCAAATCTGTTTATCCTAGGATATAGCTTTAATAGTTAAATGTTAAGCTAAATTATGGGTTAAATTGGCTTTTACAGTCTGGTCTTGGAATCTATTTACAACACTGCTTCAGTGGAAAAATATAATCAACTAATACGTTTCGTGAGAAAAAGCCAGCCACAAAGAAGAAACCAAAGGAAAAAAAATTAATTTAAAGGACAAAACAAACTTTCTGCTATATTATGGTAATCTGATATTCAATACTGGAAAGGCTATACTCATCTGGTAGGCATCAAAAGATCAAAATCACAACCAGGATACTGATATTGATATAGTCAAATACAGAACAATTCCATCACCACAAGGGTTCCTGTGTTGCCTGTTTTACAGTCACCTCTTCTCCACAAGGGACTCCTGGAAACATTGTGTTCTCTATTTCTGTAATTCTGTAAATCATTTCAAAAATGTCACAGAAATAGAATCACACTGTATGTGCTTTTTTGGGATTGGCTTTCTTTTACTCATCACAATTACCTGAAGAGTCATCCAAATTGTTTCATGCACTGATTGCTGGTTCTTTCTTATTGCTGAGGAGTTGTCCATGGTATAGATGTACCACGGTTTGTTTAGCCACTTACTAGCTGAAGGATATCTGGGCTGTTTCCAGTTTGGGGATATTATAGGTAAAGCTGCTCTGATTATTCATGAACAGGTTTTTGTGTGAACACAAGCTTTCAATTCTCTGGTATTCAATTCTCTGGTATACACAGGAGTACAATTGTTGGGTTGAATGGTAGCTGCATGTTTGATTTTATAAAACACTGCCAAAGTCTCCACAGAGTGGCTGTACCACTTTACATTCCCACCAGTAATGTATCACTAATCTAGTTTCTTCATATCCTCAATCAGCATTTGATATTGTCATTTTTTAATTTTAGTTTTCTGATAGATGTGTAGTGATTTTCCTTGTGGTTTAAATTTGCATTTTCTTAATAGCTAATGATGTTGAACCTCTTTTCAAGTGATTATTTACCATCTGTATATCCTCTTCAGTGAAATGACTCTTCATATCTTTTGCCCACTTTCTAATTGGACTGTTTTGCATCTTACTCTTGAGTTTTGAGAATTCTTTATATATATATTATATATAGGCCTTTTGTTGGATATGTGGCCTGCACATATTTTCTACAACTCTGTAGTTTACCTTTTCATCCACTTAACAGAATCCTTCACAGAATAAACGTCTTTAATTTTGATGAGATCCAACTTATCAATTTTTCCTTTAATGGGCTGTACTTTTGGTGACCAGTCTAAGAACTCTTTGCCTAGCCTAGCTCTAGACCCTGAAGATTTTTTCCTGTTTTCTTCTAAAAGTTTAATTATTTTATGTTTTACATTTAAGCCCATTATCTACTTTAATTTTGATAGAAGATTTGAGATTTAGGTCAAGGATTTTTTTGTTTGTTTGCTTTTGGTTTTTTGAGCCTATGGATGTCTGTTTACTCCAACACTGCTTGTTAAACACACACACACACTTCCTCCATTGGACTGCTTCTGTATTGTTGTCAAAATCAGTTGGACTTCTTTGTGGGGGTTTTCTATGCTGTTCCATTGACTGATGTCTCTCTCTTCCAATAGCACAGTAATGATTATTGGAGCTATATAATGTCTTAAAATCAGGTAGATACATTCCTATGACTTTAGCCTTTTTTTTTTTCATAATTATTTTGGCTATCAAGTTCCTTTGCCTCACCATATAACTTTTAGAATCATCTTTTCTATGCCTACTACCATTATTGCTGACATTTTGATAGGAATTGTATTAAATAAATCAATCTGGAGAGAAATGACCATCTTCACTATGTCTAGTTTTTTATCAGTCCATGAACACAGTACCATCTCTTCATTTATTCAGGTCTCTTTTTTGACTTTTTTCATCAGCATTCTATAATTTTCAGAGCACAGATCCTGTATATATTTTGTTATATTTATGCCTAAGTATGTGCACACTTTGTTAGATATATGCTCATTTCATTTTCTTTGGAGTAACTGGAAATGGTATTGTATTTTAAATTTCAGTTTCTATAGGTTTGTTCTTAATAATAGAAATGTGACTGATTTTTGTGTGTGCTCTTAAACTCTGCAATCTTGCTAATTTTGTTTTTGTAGATTCTTTGGGATTTCTACATAGACAATCATGTATAGCAACAATTTTATTTCTTCTTTTCCAATATATATCTTTTATTTCACACTACAGGTTTTAACAAAGGGCTTCAAAGCCAATATTTTCCTCATTCTTTTGAGAAGTCTCTTTTTACTTTTAAAGTTTCTGATACTACTGGATTTCTGTTAATATTACAAAAAAAGTTTGGAGAGGTAGCCTATAATTATTCTCTGAACAATAAAAAATAATTTTGGTTAGGCAAAGATACCAATATTTAAACTAGGGCTGGTTATATCCAATCAAAGAATTTTACTTTCTGACAAGGACTTAGGTATAAATTTAGCCAATGAACAACTTAAAAAAGTCATAAATTGAAATTAAATACGTGGCTGATATAAACTCTGCTCTTTAAACTGACCAGCTCGTCAGTTACATAAACAAGCACTACAAAGATTAAGTTAAGCAGGCCTTATATTTCCTATAGCCTCCAGTTCCAGACTACATCTGTTTTCTTTGATACACAAAACCAGAGTTAAAATAGCTCCATTTATCACAGCATGATTGTAGGCAGACAAACCAGACTGTCTGTTTCCAGATAGTGAAAGCAACTGTTATTAATCACAATTACAGGCCAAACCCTCTAAGAGAAATTGCATCAATATTCTCCCAACCCCCAGCCCTTCTACTCTCAAACTCAAAAATGGTACTGAGAATGTCATGACACTGCCTGAAGGTCAGTAAATAAAGATGACACTAAGAGGTCAACTTGAGTTTTCAGTTCCAGATGCAAATCAAGGAAAATCTTTTCTTCACATAAAAAGAAGTGATCTCTCAAAAGCTCTATCATTAGTTAAGTTTAGCAGGACAATTAAACCCATTCTATTTCAAATTTATATAGAAAGGTTTCTGCTTTATGAAACTATACTGAATAGCACAGGGTATTTGACATTTACAAATTAGATGATTAACTTTAAGCAGAGAAGCATTTATGAAAATAGACATTTTTCTATAGTATATTTTGTAGCCAAGAGTGTGAAGGAAATTTATTTCTCTTTCATATATATAATAATAGAACTTCCTATAGAACTAGACCAACTGCAGGTTACAGTTGAAAACATGTTAAGACAATTGTATCATATCCCTTGAATGTATGAATCTTTTTCATATAAACAGTAACCTTTTCTTCAATGGTTAAGGATACAAGCCAGAGTTTCCACCTGGAGTTGTCTATTGTTATTTTTTTTAAGCTACTGTGTTTTTTGTTTTGTTTTGTTTTGTTTTGAGTACCTACAACATGCAAGGCACTTTAGATGCTCTACGTACACTATTACATTTAATTCTTATAATAATATACAAGGTAGGTACTATTATTCCTATTTTGCAGAAGAGAACACCAGCTCAGAGAAGTTATTTCCTTAAGGTCACAGAGCTAGTTAAGTGAAGACCCAGGAGTCAAATACAGATATGATTCCACAGCCTATGTTCTTTCCCCTTTGTGTATAAGCCTCTTGACCTTTTATTTGCTTTAAGACAAAGTCTGAACGGGATCTTACATACATAATGCATCTATGGAAGAACACTAAAATGGCTGCTGTTGTACAGTTGTAGAGAAATGCACATTATTTTACCCTACTTTTCTACTGAATAACTGGCTCTAATATACTTTCTCAGAAATATTATGGGACAAACTGAGACTTTCCACGATTAAACACGACCCTATATTCAAACAAGGCCTGATTATTAAATGTTTGAAGCTAAATTAGTAATGAGACTACAGCCATTCCAATATGAAAGTCTCAGAGCTGCTTAAGAATTTGCAAAACTGCCCCAAATTCTGTGAACACCTGGGCCCTTACCCACTCACTTAACATATTCATTGAGCATTTCCTATATAGAAAGAGACAGTCACTGTTCTAGGCACTGGGAAACACAGTCCCACAAATAAGATAAAGTCAGTAACCTCATCGAACTTATTCAAATGAGAAACACAGAAACTAAACAAGAGAACAGGGAAGACATCTCAAAGAAGGTGACATTTTTATCAGGGAACTAAATCATGGCGAAAGTGAGCCATACAAATATCTGGGGGGCAGGGTGGGGGGGACAAGAGAACGAACATCAGAAAAAGAGGGAACAAACACCAAAGGCCTTACAGAGGAAAGGTGGTTGGTATGTCTGAGGAATAGCAAGGGGGCCAATGCCGCTAGAGTAAAAAAGTAGTAAGAGATACAGACGGATAGACACATGTATATCCTTGAAGGTCCTGATAAGGAGTTTGGATTTTATTCTGCCTTGTGAGGAGAAAACACTGAGTTTTATTAAAAAGATTACTCTAGCAGTAACAGAAATGGCCTGAGGGGAGCAAGAGCGAAAGCAGACAGACCAGATAAGATGCTATTGCAGAAGACTCAGCAGGAAGAAATAGTGATTTGACCTAGAATGTCGTGGTGGTGATGCTTTCTGGTATTTGAAAGTCATCAGGATATACTTGGTGTTTTAAATCCTGGGAATGAGGTAATCACTGAGGGAGTGAACACAGAAGAACAGACTGGCTCAGCGCCAAGCCCTGGAGCCCACCAATATTTACCAGTTTAGAAGAGGACAAGCTGGCAAAGGGAAAGCATCTTCATTTTACCAGCACATATGAAATATATTTTGTATTTAGGCTTACCTAGTTTCTTTTTCTAGGCAATGGAGGAAACCAGGTAGTTTAGAGTTCGTTTCTATGCAGTTATATTTCTGACCACATAGAAAATAAAAATATGAGAAATACAACAGAAGTAAAAGATTTCTATTTAAATGAGGTAGAATTTCTTAATAAATTAATATGCAATCAAACCTAGATACATTCAAGTTCAAGCCAATAATTTCTAAAAATATATCATTTCCTCAAACTTGGAGTCTTCAACAAATAAAGACCAATAGGCCTAGAACCTGAAAATGCACATAAATTTTAGAAGTCTTATCATAACATGATCTGACCTATATTTGTTTTATTACCCGATACTGCCAACATGTTAGAAACTTACAACCAGGGAGTATAAAAACCACCAGAAAGTCAAACTGATTTACATGCAAGACAGAAAAAAAGGAAAGGTCTATGATGCAAAAATTAAAATGTTGACTCATTTCTGTTTTAACATCTAAAGCAGGGCAAATAATTAACTTCGTTTCTAAATTAAAGAAACAGAGGTTTTATACTTGAAAATAAAAATGGTAATGTTTAGTATTTCTTCTGTTGGTTACTACCACAACTTAGGCTACCTCAGTAACAGACATAAAAACTCTCAAGAAATATCAAGTGCCTTCAAATTATGTACTATGGCTCTCCCCAACATTTTATCAAACCAATTATTTTTTAATAGTAGGTACAGTAGAAATTCTACCCCCAAAAAGAATACCTCCGTGGTGATGTGAGAGGCTCCCTCCATTAGCAAGGATTTCTTCTCTAGCAGCTGCCTGTATTTGGAAACAACACAACAAATAGTTGCTACTTAGGTTTCACTCTGAAGTGAAAGTTAAGACCAAGCCCCCAAGGAGGCATGTACTTCCTAGGTTAAATTACAAACTGGATTTCTAATTTTCCTTTATCTTCCTTTGGTTAACTACATTTAAAACGCAATTAAAATATGCAGCCTAATTTTATACATTTTTTCTAGTGAATGGTCACAATGTCTACAACAGTCACTTCAAGATTCTAGAAAAGAAAAAGAAGATAAAATGATCAATTCAGCAGCACAGAATCGTTAATAGTAAGTTTTGTGAAGATAGTCAAGTCTTACTCTGAAGTAAACACCTCTCTACACCAGCAAATGTTAGTAACTAACATGTACTGACTGCTTATTTTATATGCAGAAAAGTACTGAGCAATTTACCTGTAGTAACTTATTTATTTTATACTATAGCCTTGTGTAATAATTGCATTATCCTTATTTCACAGACAAAGAAAATGAGGCTTAGATGTTTAAATTACTCCCTAAATATCATAAAGTGGGTATTGGACCCAAAATTCCTTGCAAAGCTATCAGAGATCAACCATAAAAACGCTTACGGAGACCATTTCTTAGGTCAATGTCTTGGAACAAGTTACTTGTCAGACCGATGGATATCTAAGTGTAAAAAACCAAACAAACCTTATTTTCTCCTCCTAACATGTTAGGTCCTAAGCTCCTTATAGAGCAACTAAGGTTAGAAAAATAAACACTTACAGCAAAACAGAGAATGACTAAAGTGCAGAGTGGAAAAAAAAGGGGAACAGAAGTAGAATTACATTCAGTTCATGAGTATATATCAGCCATGAGGTGAAGTATCTAGAGTGCCTAGAACCTCTCAATTACTCAGGTGTGTATACAGGAGTTAGACCAGGGTGACAGGGCTCAGGCAGGACAGATGGACCACATCTCACAGCAAAGTAACTTATATGAACATTCATCACTTAGGATTTAGGGTTTTTCAAATGAATCAAATATATGCCAGCGTTGTACCTTCTAACAAATTATTTTAAATAACATTATTTTAAATTTAATAAATTACTGAATTAAACAAATGATTTTAAACAAAGCAACAATTACTTGAAATTAGTAGTACTTAGAGAATGGCAGTTTGGATTGGGGAAAAAGGAATAATCTCACTCTTATAGTAGTACAGGGCCTTTGAGTACAGGCCTTTGAGTAGCCAGAGGTCAACCAAAACACTGAAAGGCTAAGCTGATGAGGAAGTAAATACTCAAACTTTTGAGGGTGACAGATATGTTCATTATTTCAATTGGAGTGATATTTGATTTGGGTGTATACATACGCAAAACTCATTAAATTGTACACTTTAAATATGTGCAGTTACTTGTATTGCAAATATACCTCAAAAAAGCTGTAAAAAAAAGGGGGGGGGGTGAGGCATAGGAGGGAGCCAACCAAACCCTGTCTGTGCTTTGAGTCTAAAAGTGTGCCACTGAAATCACCACATGGTGCTGCCTTTGGCAGGCATGCAATAACATTAAGACACTAGGTTTTAAACACTAGTTTAAACACTAGGACACCTGAGGTTTTAACAAACCTCAGTCTCCTCCCAGTTCCTCCAGTCCAGCCTGTCTCTTCAACTTTAGGCATACTTACAAGAAATACCAGCAAACAGAAGGCTTTATAAAAACTGGAATCTTAAGGCCAGTTAAGGAATGTAATGAAACTAGTAGCAAATGAACCTCTATAGTATATGTATAGCTATAACAATCAAACAATTATAAACCCAGAATGAGGATATTACAGCAACACAGACAAAGAACATTAGGGCTGCTGACCTCAACTGCAGCGAGCATCTGGAAATGGGTGAACTGCCAAAGTGATATCAAGAATTCCTATAGTCCTTTGTTATTTAATACGGTCTTACAAATTGTAAGTAACAACCAAAGAATCACAGGTTACAGAATATTAATTTTAGAATATTAAATCTAATATCTATAGATAATATTAATTTTAGACTCACAAGTCAATATACGACTCAATGCAACAAATATGTTTCTAATTTCTATTGACTATCAACCAGGTAAGTCATGGAGTGATTAAACAGAGTTGAACTAAAATTCATAAATTGATAGGAAAGTTTATTTAAATTAATAAAAGAATGTAAGAATATATTCATGTATGCAAAATTACCTCAGTTTGTTCAAACACAGTCAGTGGGTCACTTATTCCCCTGTAGTTAAAGGCAAAGTAGAAATAGATACATGCACCTGCATCATAAGTCTGCGTCACCCTAAAAAACAAACAATCCCCAGAAGGCTTTAAGTTAAGTGAAATCAGATTTAACATCTAGAACTTTAAAGGCAAAATCATCTGATTAGTTTAAACCATAATCTCATTCTCTACCCACCTTCTTAATTCCATGGAAGGAATGTAGATTGGCTGGCTGAAAGAAATACAGGAACTATTTGTACTGTTTTTAACAACTTTTTTGAGGTAAGTCTGGATTATTACCCAAAGAGTTTAAAGTTTTAAAAACAATGTAAATGTTTCTCTAATTGGCCTGAAACAACCAACCTCCTCAGAGGATTTTTTTTTTTTTTTAATGAAATAGATAGCAAAGTTAAAGAAGCCCCAAACAGACTAGATGGGACATTATAAGTCTTCTAAACTTCGTTGAGTCAACAGAAATAGGCATGAGAACTTCAAACTCAGAAACAAGAGAAATGTTCAAATATCAAAAATGATCAGGCTGGGTAAAATAAATAAAGCATCTTCTCCAACTTCACACTAATAATTACTAAGGACTTTGGAAACAAATTTAATGATCATATTAAATGTAGCAATATGGCTTTAAAGTACTGTCTCTGAAGGTTTTACACTCTGGGCCCCATACGTGTGCATGTTGTATGTGTGTTTACAAAAGACATCAAGAACATTAGATTATTAAATCATATATATGATATATACTTGGGCTTTCCAAATGCAATTAGGTGAAGCATTTAAGAGAGCCTCAGGGGCATCTGGGTGGCTCAGTCGGTTAAGTGTTTGACTTTTGATATTGGCCGAGGTCATGATCTCACAGTTCATGAGATCAAGCCCCATGTAGGGCTCTGCACTGTCAGCACAGAGTCTGTTTGGGAGTCTCTCTCCCCCTTTCTCTGTCCCTCCTCAGCTTGTGCACATGCTCTCTCTCTCTCTAAATAAATAAATAAACATTCGAGAAAAAATGTAGAAGAGTGCCAAAATAATCATAGTCAAATCTGTGAATGCAATTTACAGAGGTTCCTACGAAGAATTTAATTTAACAGAAGGAGAGAATACAGAGGAAATACTCTTTTTACTACAACAATACAAATAGAATCTAATCTAAAATTTTAATGGCCTTTTAGGCCAAATGTTAGGTGCCTCAGAACAGAAGAAATGAACTGTTTAACAATGCTACTGTCAATTTGCCAGCTGTGTTTTTCTTCTAGTGTTAATTCACACTCATAAAAAAGATCCCTTGAATGTTTACATTTTAAGTACCAGATTTACAAAGTTTAAGAAAAACTGGAGAACCATCCTAACTATGAGGGCACTATCATTTAGGAATAACCAAATATAAATAAATTGAAAGGATACCTGAATGAAACAAATTTATAGCAAGTAGTAAAATATATATCACTTATATTTGAATCAATATCAATAAACAGAAAATGCAGTCAATATTAAGAAAGCATTGCTACCTTCCAACAAATCCAGAATGTATACCAAAGAGTTCAGTTTTCAACAGATAAACAGGCTTTTATTTTTATTTTTTATTTTTTTAACGTTTTATTTATTTTTGAGACAGGGAGAGACAGAGCATGAACAGGGGAGGGTCAGAGAGAGGGAGGCACAGAATCAGAAACAGGCTCCAGGCTCTGAGCTGTCAGCACAGAGCCCGACGCGGGGCTGGAACTCACAGACTGCAAGATCATGACCTGAGCCGAAGTTGGCCGCTTAACCGACTGAGCCACCCAGGCGCCCCAATAAACAGGCTTTTAAAAGTCACAACAAAGCTTCAGTGATCAGTATCTCAAGAAAATATAAAGTAAAAATAATACAAAAACATTTTTGGGAAAACCTCAATTTGGGTGTACTTCAGAAAGTGACTCAAATCCAACACCTTTTAATAGATCAGTTTTATCATTTAAGACCCTTAACATCAACCTCTTCCAAAAATCATCTGGACAAGTGATAGCATGGCTACCAAAGTCATAGTATTATTCTTTAATTTCTAACAGGTTTTTGGAGTACTTTACTTATGTTAGACACACTAGCTAGGAATTCCTTCCCATAAAACTTCTTCAGAAAATTTGGGTTAGAATTTGTCTTCCAATATACAAAATACATTTTAATAAATGAAAATGAAATAAATGAACTCAATAAATGCACCCTACAGCTAGTTATTTTCCTTGGGATCTTCAATTTCAATGAGAGTTAGAATTATTTCAAGTCAGTTTTGGAATAACTTTTTAAAAACTAGTTTACAGGGGCGCCTGGGTGGCTCAGTTGGTTAAACATCCGACTTCAGCTCAGGTCACGATCTCACGGTCTGTGAGTTCGAGCCCCACGTCGGGCTCTGGGCTGATGGCTCAGAGCCTGGAGCCTGCTTCCAATTCTGTGTCTCCCTCTCTCTCTGCCCCTCCCCCGTTCATGCTCTGTCTCTCTCTGTCTCAAAAATAAAATAAACGTTAAAAACAAAACAAACAAAAAAAAAAAACAAAAAAAAAAACTAGTTTACAAAATGGATTTCACATGTTCAACATTTATACTCAACACACAATATCCTCCTTGGCCACACTATTAAGCAGCTCAAATCAAACTAAACTAAAATCAAACTCTGGTGAAATGTTAGTTTTTATCAAGTATGAGATGTAAGAACTATATTTAAAGTTCCCATTTATTAAAACCATTCAAATAACTAGACTGTGTACATTCAAAATTTTGGTTTTATAAAATGATCATAAAAGCTGAGTATATAAGTTTTTATCAGAAAATCATTCTTAAAAAATAGCTACTGAATAAAAGACATATCTCAAATTTACTCTAAGTCCATCTACCTATAATGCATAATGAAGATCCTTATTTAGACTTTATGAGCTCCTTCTGAAAAACCAAGACTTGTGTTGTTATAGAAGGTGTCCTGAGGCAGAATATTTTACTTCCCAATAATGTTCAATAAGTACTGGTTTATCACAATGATATTCTGATAATGGAAGGGGGGGAGTCTGGGGAGAGAAATAGGGAGATAGGGCAGAAAGAGAAAGTGGGGATAAAATCTGTTAAATTGCTACTTAATAAAAAATAAAAAAATCCTCAGCTACACAAAAATAGATTCTATTATTTAAAACGTTTCAAATTTTACTTGTAACAAATGACTTGGATTATTAGGCCTGATCTGTTTTCTGAACTATAGTAAAGAGGCCTGACAGACTAGACTGTCAAAAGAAGAATTAAGTATCAATTTGGGTTCATAATAAACAAACACAAAATTTTTTCTTAGACTTTAAAATAAAAGGTTTATTTTTAAATATATCTCCAAATTAAAAAAGAAAGAAACAAAGAAACAAAGAACATGTACATTCTTACACCTTTATTTGGAAAGGTTCTCTCCAAGATTAGTCCTAAGCCACCAGTAGGTTTACCAAATTATAAGCTTTTTGTTGTACAGAACAAGACCCCTATTTTCTTTTCTTTTTTTTTCTTTTTAACTGGCTTTATTTTTTATTTTTTTTAAATTTACATCCAAATTAGCATATAGTGCAACAATGATTTCAAGAGTAGATTCCTTAGTGCCCCTTACCCATTTAGCCCATCTCCCCTCCCACAAGCCCTCCAGTAACCCTCAGTTTGTTCTCCATATTTATGAGTCTCTTATGTTTTTGTCCCCTTCCCTGTTTTTATGTTATTTTTGTTTCTCTTCCTTATATTCATGTTTTGTCTCTTAAAGTCCTCATATGAGTGAAGTCATATGATTTTTGTCTTTCTCTGACTAATTTCACTCAGCATAAAGACCCCTATTTTCTCATCCTTCAGATATATCAAACGACCAGTCAATAATCTCTAAGTCCACATTTTTAGCTTACATATTCTCAGATTCAACCTCAAATATACTTGCTCTAAATGTTCTTTAAACCCTGACTGTCTCTCCCACACAGAAGCAAAAAACACAATTTCAAAGAGATCCTTCTGGTTGACATGAACAGTTAATGTATACGAAAGATGATTTCCTCACATTTCTGTTAGAGTTTTGCTCTCTTACTCCAATGGAAGCACAAAAATTTAGCAAATTCTAAAAGGTATCTGTCCCAAAGGGGGCAATAAGTAGAACTAAGAAACACAATATGGTACCAGGGAAGTACAAGATGAGGGTGTAAAAGATAGAAGAAAAAAAAAAAATCAGAAGAGACAGCAGTTTGAAGAATATAGAAACATTTCTGGTCTTGCAAAGCAAATACATGCAAATTATCATGCTATATGAAAATATCAAAGACTTAAGAATTGGATACCTTCATGAGGATTTGTCATTGGAGAAGAAAAATATTCAGATTTCCTTTACTAGCTCTAGTATAGGTTGTCTACCTCAAGTTTAATGTAATGACCTCACAATAATAAAATGACATTCATACAGCCCTTCATATGCTTTCTCAATTCATTCTCACAAGAGTCTCATCAAGTAGATGCTATTACCACTGCTTTACTAATAATCAACTTAGAGTTCAAAGGGATTAAATTCTTAATAAACAGCAAAACAGTGCTTTCACTTTTCAGACACATATAGTATTACAAAACAAAGAAATTCAAAAACTAAGCAGGCAGTTGCCACAGTAATACAGTAGGCCAGTAGGGCCTGGTTCTTGGGCTGGAAGAGGCCCAGGTCTGCCCTCTTAGGCTGAGATTAAGTGATCCCAGGCAAATCAGAACAGGCATCATGAATAGAAATACACAGAAATGCCATTTTGGTGAGGCATATCTGCTGTTTCAGAGTCAGCATCTGGTGCACTTAACAATAAAGATATTATATTATTTCCCAAATTACTTAATTTGCATTTGTGCTTATATTGAAAATTTTTTGTTTCTACAAATTAATTGAGTTATATTCTTGAAACCCCCTTCCCTGACACATGGGAAAAAAAAAAAAAAAAAAGGAGAAGCAGTTATACAACACAGAATGTTTAATAAATTTTAAAGTGCTAGATTATGACTGAATCATCTACTTTAAAGATCCCCTTCACATAATCTGTCCTGATTTCCCTTTATTCTCCATTCCAATTAATTCTATAACTTTATAGATAAGTCATATGCTTGATTTAATCTTGATGCATTTAATCTTCTTGTGTTTATACAGGTCTTTTAATTATCAGGTGATTGAATACAAAGTGCTCCTTTGCAAGAAAACCTCCTTTTGGACTGCTGCCATTTAACAAAGAGGACAAGATTTGCAGTTAACTGTCCACTATGGAAGATACCAGCTACATGCAGTGTTTTAAATTTAAATTATTAGAAATTAAATAAAATTTACAATTCAGTGCCACGGTCACACTAGCCACATTTCGACAGCCCCACAGCCACATGTGGCTTGTGGCACCAATACCAGACAGGACAAATAAAGAGTATTTCCATTACTGCAGAAAGATCTATTGAAAGCAAAGAGTTAATCTTCATTTGCATATTTTGCTCTACTCATTCCTTTACTCCATGCCCATACATTGAATCAATAACTAATAAAGTGGTTAAAGTGCTTTTTGTCTATTGAAGAAAAAGCTATGTTGACTATGTATTAAATTATAGTTTCCTGAATATATACATGATTTATAATTTCAGTGAATTAAAAGGCACTCCTTTACTTATTCCTGGGGCTCCAAGGTTTGGCTTTTCACTGTCCTGCTGTCCTGAAGGGGTAGAAGGCTCACTTATGGAAGGGTATTCTACTCTTAAAGGGCTCAGGACTGCTCTAAAACCCTAGTGGCACAATCCTAAGAAGGTGGCAAAAGTGAAGTTTAGGAAAGGAAAGCTTGCTAAATGGAACAGACTGAAGCTATTCCTCTGGTGGCGAATTACATTTCTCCATTAATTAAAATATGTTTTCCCCCCGGAATAAGCAGTAAAAGAGCAACAACGACAAAAAACCTCACCTGCATGTAGAAAGAGGAGCAAACTGAACACCCTTCTCTTTGCATTCCCTTGTTATTCGTTCTTTTACATTTCTACAGAGATCCACAACCCTAGAAAACAAAATTGAATACAATATTAAGTTTTCAAATAAATTACAAAATTCTAACAAATGCTAGTTTATCTGGCATCCTTCAAGTCAGAAATTCTAAGAAACTTTCATACTTATTCCGTCAAGAATGAACAAGAGCGTTGATCATTCAAATTGAGTCTTCCATTCATAGCTTTAAAGGGGCAAAGTTCTCCCTTTTTTTGCCATAGAAAAGACAGAAGTCAGAAGAGCACACTCAAGCTTCCTGAAGGCAGTTTCCTACACTTAGGTAAACCCAATTTCAAAATTAATTTAATCACAAGATTTTAAAAGCTTTTTTTTTTTTTTTAATTTGTTTTTTTTAACGTTTTATTTATTTTTGAGACAGAGAGAGCATGAACGGGGCAGGGGCAGAGAGAGAGGGAGACACAGAATCGGAAGCAGGCTCCAGGCTCTGAGCCATCAGCCCAGAGGCTGACGCGGGGCTCGAACTCATGGACCGCGAGATCGTGACCTGAGCTGAAGTCGGATGCTTAACCGACTGAGCCACCCAGGCGCCCCGAAAAGCTTTTTTAAAAAGCTATAATGAACAGGTTAATGAAAATTCAATTCTGGGTTTACAGGAATACCAATCTGTGTCCATGTCTAAGATATTTCCCTTAATATAAAAATAATTTAGTCAATAATCGTGAGGTTATACCAAATGTTCAATAGCCTTTTGTGAAGCTCTGAGCTAAAATCTACTTTAACAAAGACTTACTGGATGTTAACTGGATGTCAGCAATGTATAAAGCTGTGCTAGACTGGTATTAAGAGTCAGTGAAAACAGATAAGTAAGAAATAGTTCATAAAGGGAATGGGGGGATTGATAATATTTAATAATATTAATCCTTTTTCTATCTTTTAAATAAATTTTTATTTGAAATAATTTTATTATTTTTAAAATTTTTTAATGTTTATTTATTTTTTTGAGAAAGAGCATGAGTGGGGGAGGGGCAAAGACAGAGGAAGACACAGAATCTGAACCAGGCTCCAGGTTCTGAGCTGTCAGCACAGAGCCTGACGCAGGGCTCCAACTCACAGACTGCAAGATCATGACCTGAGCCAAAGTCAGACGCTCAACCGACTGAGCCACCCAGGCTCCCCTTGAAATAATTTTAGATACAGAAAGTCACAAAGACAGTCAAAGTGTTCCTCTTTCCCTGGTTTCCTCTAATGTTAATATATAACCATGACAGATTTGTCAAAACTAAGAAACTGACTTCAGGACATCACTATTAACTAGAACACTTTATTTATATTTCACCACTTAATTTTGACTCCAAGATACCACTGTTTTAAAATATAAAGGCATCTGATTTCTTTTGTTTAGTTTTTGATATAATTTTTAAGGCCCTAGTTTGGAGTGCAAGAGATCTAATAGTGATGCATTCATACTTTGGGAACATGCTCAGGAAAAAGTTCTAAAATGGAAAACAGATGTCAATCAGAGCTTCTAGGTTGGAGATGCAGAGACAAAAGATTTGGCTGACAAAAGATTAATCTATTTTTTAATGTGAGATGTAATATTTTGTTATTACTGTATATTGTTTCATTTGGAAAACAAAACTCCTAAGGTACATATAAGCCATCTTATTCTTCAATAAACATCCTGACAACATACGGACGCTGATTCTGTGTTTCAAATCTTAGTCTGTTTAGAATCAGGAGAATGGAAAAGGTAACAAAGAAGCACAAAAGACTGGGCCATCTCTAGTCTAAAGACTGATTTGACTGTGTGAGAGCCAATTTGATAAAAACCATAACACTTACATGGATTATGCTTTATAAAACACATTAAAGTTATCCATATTTCCAGTAAGAACAAAGAATATATGGTTAAAATATAAATATGGAAAGGGGTTTAATGGTTTGTTAGCTATTTTATTAGCATGTCAAATTTAATTTTTTTAACATATGTGTCTGAAAGTTTTATAAATTCTAATTTTACAAAACAATTCTCTTCAGTTAAATTGTGCTTAATTCTATGAGAGTGTAGACAAATACAATTTATCAGTGTTATTTATGCCTCACCTATGGAATGGGTAAGGATGCATGTTTTTAAAATATCTCCTACTAAAGTATTTAGATTATTGGAATTTATTGTGTCTTTATTTTGAAAATCCAACTTGTAAAACAAATACTTTAAACACAAATAAAACCTACTAAGTAAGCTTTAATAGCTACAGGGATTAATGAATATTATAAATTTATAAATAAGTTCTTTATCATGACTCTAGAAAGTGGAATTTAAGTGCTACATAATAATATATGATAATTTACAGTAATAATGAGGAGGAGATGGGACAAATAACATGACCAAATGGTTAAAACCCTTAATAGGATACTTTCTAGAAATGATTTGTACAGAGGATGTTCTTTTTTTCTCAATTTTTTTTACTTCAGAGAGAGAGGGAGAGAGAGAGAGAGAGGGAGAGAGAGGGAGAGAGAGGGAGGGACTGGGGGAGAGGGGCAGAAGGAGAGAGAGAATCTTAAGTAGTCTCTATGCTCAGCACAGAGCCCAATGCAGGGCTCTGGTCATGGTCATGGGATCACGACTTGAGCCGAAATCAAGAGCTGAATGCTTAACTGACTTCAGACACCCAGGTGCCCCCAGAGGGGAGTTCTTGAAGTATTCTGGCATAGAACTTGTATGAAAGCCAACACAGTCCACTTGGACCAATCATTCTATGTAAGATAAACATAACTGTGTATACATTTAACTTTTCACCTGACCTATTGGCAAATTTAACCCTGTTGACTATTTCCTACTTGAAAAAAATTTTCCTGGGCTTCTTTCACATCACTGGTTTTCCTCCAAATCCTCTAGATATTATTCTCTTTTGCTAGCTCTTGTTTGTATATCCAAACAAAATAAATTTTGGGGTTCCCTGGACTTCTTTCTTAGGTCCTCTTTTTTTTTTCATCCATACTAGCTATAAGGGTTTGTATCTACTCCCTTGGTTTTAATCACAAGCCTCATGCTAATGTCTCCAAAGTCTTTAAATCTCCAACTCAGACTGTTTAGACAGCTATTTTTATAGGCTACATTCTTACATTATTCCCAAGTTCATTCATAGGAGTCTATTCAGAATATTCATTGTGCACTCAACAGATACAGTTATTTTGGTAGGACTACTGAGAAATACACAAAAACTAGTAAGGCAAATAACCCCTTAAGAGACTTATACATGAAAAGGCTAAGCAACCTAATAACGTGTGAGACTTGAAGACTCTGACTCCATGGGTTTCTGCTAAACATGGTCTCTACCTAGGTAAATGTTAGAGAGAAAAAACAATTTGTTAAATGGGTAACAAGTAAAGTTTCTATCAGGAATGTAGCTGCTTTCCATTCATTTTGTTTATGAAAACTTTAGCTGATGAAGTTGTTTTAATTGAAAAGAAACCAAATATATAACCTGTATAAAACAGTCAGATGTCAGTAAGTTGATAACTTTTTTTCTTTACAAGATTTATCCCCTTGTTAAAATTTAGTTACCAAAAATTGTGAATAACAGATTGATACTATAAACTGTTGTTTTACAATGCATGGAATATGAACATCAATGCACCAAAAGTCATAACCCATAGTAGACAAAGAATGAATGCAGAAAGTAAAAAGTCCTCTGGGGAAGGGAAAAAAAGAGTTAGGGTAGAACAAAAATGTTAAGATATGTAATATCTAAAAGGTAGATTCATGGGAATTTGTCATGTACTTTATTATTGATTTAATTTGTAAATTTTATAAAGAAAACATAAAATGTAAGGCATACTAGAATAAAAATGTACTAACAATCTTAACAGTTTTTATTACTGAGTTAACTCGTGAGTCCATTTAAAAAAAAATTTTTTTTTAACGTTTATTTATTTTTGAGACAGAGAGAGAGACAGAGCACGAATGGGGGAGGGTCAAAGAGAGGGAGAGTCAAAGAGAGGGAGACACAGAATCTGAAACAGGCTCCAGGCTCTGAGCTGTCAGCACAGAGCCCAACGCGGGGCTCGAACTCAGGGACCGCAAGATCACGCCCTGAGCTAAAGTCGGATGCGTAACCGACTGAGCCACCCAGGCGCCCCTCATGAGTCCATTTTTTTTTTTTTTAATTTTTTTTTTTAACGTTTATTTATTTTTGAGACAGAGAGAGAGACAGAGCATGAACGGGGGAGGGTCAGAGAGAGGGAGACACAGAATCCGAAACAGGCTCCAGGCTCCGAGCTGTCAGCACAGAGCCCGACGCGGGGCTCGAACTCACGGACCGTGAGATCACGACCTGAGCCGAAGTCGGCCACTTAACCGACTGAGCCACCCAGGCGCCCCAAGTCCATTTTTTTTTTTTTTTCCAAGTCCATTTTTAATAAAACCACTTCACATTTCCTCATCGGTTTTTATTATTAATTCCCTAACCAATATTTGTATACCAACATTTGTGTATATGTGTATGTGCATAACATAAAAATAGAAACTATACATAATATCTTAAGTTGGATTTCTTTTAGAAATCTCTTAAATGCAAGTTAAGATCTTGCTTAATAGTAACCATCCAAAATCAAAAGCTAAATCATATATTACAAAAGAAGTTTAACACTGGTTTTATAATTTTGGGGGATGTTCTAGAGAACCTTCAAGCATATTAAGCACTTAAGAATTTAAATCAAAGCTAATAAAACTATAGACTGACACTTAAGTGCTCACTAAGATTCTTTAAAATATAGACTTCAATAACACCTTCCTTCTATGGGACATGGACAAATCTGTCTAAATAAAAAAAAAAAAGCTGGCAAATATGACATTCTGATGAAGGTGTTAATATAAATAAAAGTGATCACCTTGTTTCAATGTTTCTTTACAAAATTTTTAAAATTTGTATATTTGTGCAAAGATATATTATTTCAACAACTCCTATAGCATAATATGAGACATTTTATTATATTTTACCTGTCCCAAGGAGCAGAAGTCTCAAAAGACTCTCCTAATACATAGTATTCCAAACCCAAGTCCTATTAAAAAAAAGACACAAAAATCAAGAAATTACAACAGATGCAGAAGAATCAAGAATACTGTCATATTGTTAGTATTTCACATAATTGTTAATATCACATGTTTCTAATTTAACCTCCACTGTTCTTTACTCTCCACCCCATAAAAGCAATGGAAAGTGGCCCTGAGTGTGAGCTACAACCTCCAGGAGGACAGGAACTTTGTCTTGTTCTCTTTTGTACCCCTGGCACCAGGCAGTGTGCCTGATACATGGCAGGAACTCAAATATTTCTCCAAGGAATGGAGCCTCTGAGAACTGTCTATGTACATGTAGAGGATACTAGCAGAACAGATTTTTTTTTTGGAGCCTAAATAGTAAATTAAACAACACTCAAAAGTGGTCATCAGGATGGAAGGACCAGGGCAGCAGGAAAGTAGGAGCAGGGGGGACTAAAGGAAGAAGGTAGATCTCCCTTTCCTGAAATCAACTTTTCTTTAAAAAACAAATTAGAAAATATAGTGCCTCTCTTTGTAGTAACTAAATAAGATAGGATATCTGGAAGCACTTCTACTAGGAAAATATGTTTTATAACACATAAGATATAATGCTTATATGATAAGTAACTTATAATACCCAGAATACAATTCTGTTTTAATATCAAAACTGGAAAGAGCAATTCATAAGCCACCAGAGATGCAAAGATAGAAAGAATATTTTATAAGCAGAAAAATCAATAAATGTTAAGTTTTCACTTCTAGTAAAATGATTCACTTCAACTCTACCACTGGTTGGCAGGAAAAATCCCCAAATTACTGATCTAAAATGTGTTGCTTTTCTTCTTGTGCATTCATTTACGCAGTAAACACATATGTGGTGACAAAGGTATTAAGCACTGGGAAAATAAACAATAAAACAATCCCTCCCATCTCAATACTGCTTCTGATTCAGTTTTAACAGTGTGTAAGCTGTATTTGTTACAGTTACACATCATTTTCTAGAATTCTGAATTTAGTAATATGGGAAAATGGTCAATATACTTAGAAAATGCTCAACAAACAAAAACTTGTGGATAACCAAAATGCTTACTATAGGAGACCCTGGGGTAGTAACAGTCTATGGAGGTAAACATTATTATAAGACCTAAAATCATCTATTACTTTTCATGATCTGTAAATCTCTTAATTATAATTTTTAACATAGCAAACAAGCAATAAATGTAATTTCCCTTATCAGCATGGGGGAATGGAGTGCCCAGAAAAATGCATATGCTTCAAATTCACTGCAACCTAAAATTTAGATCTTACCTAAAATTAGTTTTGAAATAAGAATACAATTTAAGCTTTCTAGAGAAGTAAAAACAAGTTTTATATAAATTTATGTAAGTATTTCCTTCAGAACAATTTCCAAGTGAAAAATTAGAAAATGCAGTATTTGGGAAAGTCAAATTCTCAATAGGATATCTGAGAACTCATGTTTTAAAATAAGACCTTTCAAATTACATAAACAAGCAATATTTAAAAAATATAACCCTAACAATAGCAGAAAACAACTAAGAAACCTGAGTTTATTACAGCCAAAGTAGAAAAACAAAATAAGTAAATAAACTTTTGAAAGAATACTTTCATATCAACAAGTATAGTAGACTCTTGGACTAATAAAGTTTCTCACAAGTAGAAAATGTGGAATTAGAAAAATTTTAGAGCCCAAATACAGACAAATTATTTCTTTAATTCTACATAGTAATCATCACCAGTGAACCAACTACTACTTAGAATCAAGTTAAATACCAATTTTTAATGAGTTAAAGAAAGATTATACATATTTAAAACTTGATTATGAACCAAGTGAGAAATGGTGCTAAATAAGACAGCTCGATTCTAACCAAGCAATGTTAGGAATGGCATATTCAACTTCCAGATAGAGAAAGTCACCATTCTTTTAAAGAGGAGAATGATCTATATAATCTTCAAATTCCTCAAAAGCAATATATGGAAGATTTAATTGGGATTCTGAAGGTTTGTAGCTAGTCCTACATTCATGTCAAATGATGTGCTACATCATACTAGGTTAAAACTTAAGAAAATAATTTTATTCATTCAAAGTAAGAAAAAGGATAATTTGCAATATAAACTGACAAGGAAATATGAGATAACTTACTCGAATATACGCAATGACATAGGTCAGCAAATAACCTCTCTGTCCATTATCTTCTCCAATTGCCAACCCACTGTAATTAAAGAACAAACTGTTAATATATTTCATACGTATTTATGAAAAATATACAAAAATAACCAAACTAATATAACACCTCAAGGTAACTGTTTAACAGATTAACAAATATTATACTGCATCTCATTTTTATTGTAATCTAATTTATCAGAAATATATCAAAGAGTTGTCAAAAGAATAAATTGGAGAACAAAAACCTAAAGATACTTTTAATATTTCAGTTTGGTCATTAATTTCAAACTTGCATCCATGAAACTAACAAAACTGACTCATGAACTCAACTACTTCTACCAACATTGACAAAAGTACAGAGAATTAGCCATGAGAAACAAGCTTAAGTAAACTTTAATAATCTTTACAAGCATAACAAGATACTTAAAATACTTATTTTATTCATATATTTTATCCATATATTCATGTGTTACTATAGCCCTATTCATATTTAAAGATGTATAATGATTGACTATATCTTCCAAATACCAAGAAGTTTTCTGAATACCTGGGTACATAGTATATGAAGTATTAGACACACTGTTTATTTTATGAAAATATGAAAAGTATGACAAAACATACTTACACAGAAATATTAAAGTTTATGAAGCAGCATACAGATAAGTACCAGACAAACAGGTAAGGTTTTATTACTATGAACACATCAACTATCCATTTCAATTTGAAAGTAGTTTTATCCACAGAAATTATATTTGGTGATCTAATTAGAACTAATCCCATATAACATATAATTCAGTCCAAGCACTTTGCTTTGTGAAAGTCATTCTTACGTTAAAAGACTAAAAATGATTATTGATTTTACTACCTTCAGTAAAGAGCTTTTTAAAAAAAATTTTTTTAACGTTTTATTTATTTTTGAGACAGAGAGAGACAGAGCATGAACGGGGGAGGGTCAGAGAGAGAGGGAGACACAGAATCTGAAACAGACTCCAGGCTCTGAGCAGTCAGCACAGAGTCCGACGCGGGGCTCGAACTCACGGACTGTGAGATCATGACCTGAGCTGAAGTCAGACGCTTAACCGACTGAGCCACCCAGGCGCCCCCAGTAAAGAGCTTTTAATTTTGCTTGTTCTCATCATCAGGCAGAAATTAAATTTTAACTATTCTTAGTCAACTAAAGAAAACTTACCACAAACTCCCAAAGTATCTACCAAAAAAAAAAAAATCCCTCAATAAAACCAGATAGAAAACTGTGACTTTCTTGGGTCATAATGGATGGTTAACTTCCATGCCTCTCCCCTCAGTACCCTAATTGCTCCTCCTTCGTCTCAGTATGCTGAACCCTTAACCATGGTGTTGCCCAAGACTCGGGTCTTGAGCCTCTGTTAGTTACACCTCTTCCGGAAAAATCATTTTTCTTATTACTTCGGTTAACACCTATGGTGAAGTTCTTCCTTCCCCTGAAGTTTTGCTTGGATTTGGCAGTAAGTAAACATAGTAAGTGAACAACATAGATGTGCCCTTGTGCTATACAAATAATGTAAGGCAACTGTAGGCTAGGATGTATAGGCCAAATCAGATATCCTTATAGCTGCACACACACGAATCAGTATCACCCAGAGAAGTGGCAAACACTTGATGGAAGCGGCTCTAGTCTAGAACCACTTGGAGATGGGGTGCAAAGAGATGAAACAAGAGGGGTTGTTCGTATTAGTAGAATGTTAATGAGCAAAGAAGACAGAACCTAGGTCAAGCAGTTGTGAGTGAAAAGTAAGAAGCAACAATATAATTCTGGGTTGGATACAAATGGATTTGAGGTGAGAGGTAGGAAGTCAAAGTTCCAAAACAAAAAGGCAACTAGTCAGAAAATTGCTGTGGCAAGCACGGGGAGGAAAATATCTGAGCCTATACCTCACATAGACACGAAGCAGTCATATACTGAGTCCAAGAAAGAAAAAGCACTACTGAGCTGGGAAATAGGAACAATTCATTCTGGGCCTAGTGGTAGAAAGAGAGTGAAGACTAGCAAATGGTGCAAGAGACCTGCGCTTGGAATCCTTGAGAAGGTGCATTCTAAGCGGATATTTGGTGAGAAATAACAGATATGAACCTTTAGTAGGCTTCTTTTATATTGGATGAGAAAAAGTCCTTCTTGCAGTTCAAGGTCAAGCCATTTTTCTTTAGATACTCTTCTAGAATCTCTTGGAGCAGGGAGGGGTGGAGCAAAGGGGTCAGGAGGATCAGTTCCACTTTGGAATTCAGTGTGACAAACCACACAGAAACATGCATTTTCTTATCCCAAACCGGAAGAAATTGATGTCCATTCTAAATTCATAAACCCCAGGGGCGCCTGGGTGGCTCAGTCAGTTGAGCGACCGACTTCGGGTCAGGTCATGATCTCATGGTTTGTGAGTTCGAGCCCCACGTCAGGCTCTGTGCTGAGAGCTCAGAGCCTGGAGCCTACTTCGGATTCTGTGTCTCGCTCTCTCTCTGCCCCTCCCCCACTCATGCTCTGTCTCTCTCGGTCTCAGAAATAAATAAACATTAAAATAATAATAAAAAATAAATAAATAAATAAATAAATAAATAAACCCCAAAGGAGAAGGAAAGTCATTCTGGGCTTGCTTTTCTGAATCATAGGTTTCCCTGCAAATTTAGCTTTTTGTAACTTCTTTCTCACTTATTCTCTGTCTTACATTTTTAACTTTCAGAACTCCATCTTCTAGACAGGATTGCCTTAAAATACAACATGTAAACAATAGTAGGGCATTGAAATTAAATGCTTCTAAGTTGCCAATTACATAGTAGCCACTCCAAAAAGGTATACGAAGATTCAAACTGCTTTACAAACTGCTTTACGCTAAAGTAGCAACATCGATTCCCTACTTTCTGCTCCCCGTTGCAAATTTCAAACATCAATTAACAAGGTTCTTAAATTTAAACCTGTTTCATGAGAAAAGGCTGGGAAGACTAATGAAAGAGGAATGAGAGACAATCTTTTTATATAAAAGAGCCATCTGGTGAACCTAATCACTCTCATGTTGAATTACATTAAACAACTTAAGCACACACTTTAAAAATAACAATAACACATTACCTTAAGTTCTATGGTAAATGTCAGTACATCTGTCATGACTGCTGACAGGGAATGTTTATTCTGTTTAGCTCTTAGAGAAGTTAAAGTATATTACTAGCAAGCATAGATAAACAACCGAAGTATGATTACTCAACATTTGCCTATTATTTTCCACTGGATCATATGTATTCAAAGGTATTTAACAGTGTTAGCGTAGGGGTGGAAGACAAGGAGGAAAATGGCTGAAATGACGCATAAAAATGTCCTAAACTGTTGGGAGTAGTTTATTTAAAAACAATCAATTCAGAGTTAATGAGGGGGTAGAACACAGGATAAAACTAAAGAACAGAAAATAAAGGATAGATTAATAATGCCCTAATTCAAAATAAAATACATGAGCTAAACTAACTTATGAAACTTTAGCAGAAAGGAATTCAGTGGTACTTTCCTCCTTCTAGTTATGTAGAAGAAATCACTGGGAAGCAAGGGTTGGCCCAGTGGCATCGTAAGTAAGAAAAATATGTCTGACGGACTTCCAAGCTGTATTACAAAACTGTAATAATCAAGACCGTATGGTACTGGCACAAAAACAGACACTCAGATCAATGGAACAGAATAGAGAACCCAGAAATGGACACACAAACGTATGGCCAACTAATCTCTGGCAAAGCAGTAAAGAATATCCAATGGAATAAACACAGTCTCTTCAGCAAGTGGTGCTGGGAAAACTGGACAGTGACATGCAGAAAAATGAACCTGGACCACTTTCTTACACCATACACAAAAATAAACTCAAAATGGATTAAAGACCTAAATGTCAGACAGGAAGCCACCAAAATCCTCAAGGAGATCCTCTTTGACCTTGGCCACAGCAACTTCTTACTCAGCATGTCTCCAGAGGCAGGGGAAACAAAAGCAAAAATGAACTATTGGGACCTCATCAAAATAAAAAATTTCTGCACGGTGAAGAAAACAATCAGCAAAACTAAAAGGCAACCAACGGAATGGGAGAAGATATCTGCAAATGACATATCAGATAAAGGGTTAGTATCCAAAATGTATAAAGAACTTATCCAACTCAACACCCAAAAAACAAAACATCTAGTGCAGAAACGGGCAAAAGACATGAATAGACACTTCTCCCAAGAAGACATCCAGATGGCCAACTGACACATGAAAAAATGCTCAATTTCACTCATCATCAGGGAAATACAAATCAAAACCACAATGAGATACCACCTCACACCTGTCAGAATGGCTAACATTAACGACTGGGGCAATAATAGATATTGGCGAGGATGTGGAGAAAGAGGATCTCTCTTGCACTGCTGGCGGGAATGCAAACTGGTGCGGCCACCCTGGAAAACTGTATGGAGGCTCCTCAAAAAATTAAAAATAGAACTATCCTATGGCCCAGCAAATGCACAACTAGGTATTTATCCAAAGGATACAAGGATGCTGTTTTGAAGAGGCACATGCACCCCAATGTTTAGAGCAGCACTATCAACAATAGCCAAAATATGGAAAGAGCCCAAATGTCCATCGATGGATGAATGGATAAAGAAGATGTGGTATAGCTATACAATGGAGTTTTACTCGGCAATCAAAAAGAATGAAATCCTGCCATTTGCAACTATGTGGATGGAACTAGAGAGTATTATGCTAAGTGAAATTAGTCACAAAAAGACAAATATTGTATGACTACACTCATATGAGAACTTTAAGATACAAAACAGATGAACACAAGCGAAGGGAAGCAAAAATAATATAAAAACAGGGAGGGGGACAAAAACATAAGAGACTCTTAAATATGGAGAACAGAGGGTTACTGGAGGGGTTATGGGAGGGGGATGGGCTAAATAGGTAAGGGGCATTAAGGAATCTACTCCTGAAATCATTGTTGCACTATATGCTAACTAACTTGGATGCAAATTTAAAAAATAAATTAAATAGGGGTGTCTGGGTGGCTCAGCGGGTTGAGTGTCCAACTTCAGTTCAGGTCATGGACTCGCGGTTCATGAGTTCGAGCCCCACGTTGGGCTCTGTGCTGACAGCTCAGAGCCTGGGGCCAGCTTCGGATTCTGTGTCTCCCTTTCTCTCTGTTCTTCCCATGCTCGTGCTCTCTCTCTCTCTCTCTCAAAAATAAAGATTAAAAAAAAAAGTTAAAAAAAAAGAAAAGAAAAATATTTCTGAATATTTCAGTGATTAGAACCAAGAACTAGTGTGTACAGAGAAACACGAGGAAAACCAAGAGTGCTAGAAAACTACATGGAGATATTTCCAAGTATCAAATCAAAATCAAAATAGCCCTAAGTCATCTAATTACAGCCTGGATTATCAATACAGAAGATTTCTGCAATCTAAATGAAGGAAGACAGGATGAAAGCATATTAAGAAATTATAATTACAACATAACTAGTAAGTAGCAAATAACAATAGCAAAAAAAAATGAGACCTCAATCAGAGTCTGAGTTTTAATGCTTTGCTCCTGCTTTAAATAGGTATCTCATTTACTATTTTTAATGGATGAATTTGATATAAGTTTTGTTTGGTATAAACAAATTGCTGGAATTAAATCAAGAGTTCTGGGGCTTCACTATCCGTATCCAGAAAGACCTGGATTCACCTTAAAGAAGTTCATTCTTACTTTTAAGTTGTAAATGTCTGGAATCACTTGAGAAAAACAAGACTTACATTACATGACAAGGGAGTTCATGAGTTAGTGGCTCAACTTAAAACTGACAAAATGGCTCTAATAAATACCTAAAGATTAAAATATGCTCTTTTAAGGGTGGCACAGCAGTTAGACATATTTGAAATAGAATTTAAAATGTCAGGGAATGACATTCAGTTTCATTAATTCTTTCAACAAATGTTCAGTTAAGTGTCTAGCATATACCAGGCATCAACAGTGATGTCCAAGAAGAGACAGTTGAAGAATTACATCTTACCTCACACAAAAAGGCATTTTGTCATCATCCTACCCCAGTCCAAGAGGAAACGTAGCACATTACTAACTAGTAATGATTTTGTTGGCTACTCTGAATTTTAATTACAATTAGAGGTACTACAAAGTGGAATTTCTCTGCATCTGTATGCATGTGTTGGTGTGTATGCTGGAGGCAAGAAGGGTCCCTGGGGGGACTGAGGTGAAACTAAGCAAATTTAACCTCATATAAAGTGATTCAAATATTATAGCATCCATTTCCCTACAAGTGCTCCTAAATAATTTTGAAGTCCCAATTAAATATTTCAATATATAAAAAATTTTTAAAAGTTTCAGCCTCTAATATTTAAGGCTATAACAGAAATTAAAAGATTTAATTTATATATAAAAGATTTTAATTTAAATCCCCTTATTTCTAATACCATGGATTTTAAGAAAAATGTTTTAAAAATCAAATTATATATATACTTCACATAACTTAGAAACTAAAAAATAGGTACATGTATATTTCAAAAATAAATTCAGAGATTAACCTGAAATCTAAGTCTTCTGGCTATTAAATGAATTTTTATGGCACAATTACTCTTAATTAATTTAGTTAAAAAAATCAGTTAATTCCCAAAAAAGGTACTCTGAGAGAGGAAAAGTAAAAGATTAGTGAATTTCATCTTTTACTAATTCGACTTGCCAATTTCAGAATAAGGTAAGAATAAAACTGAGAGGCTGATTTGCAATACTCAAACACAGTACCAAAGTAAATCAAAACTTAAGCCAAAGATTAGATCTTTTTCTAAGAATTCGGCACTTTAAACACAAAGTTCAGAAAATCCTAAAAATAAAGAGCTGAATATCATAGTGAGAAAAATATATAAAAGTGAGGCATTCTAAAACACAAGGCTACAAATTAAGTGCTCATTTGTTCTCATACATAGCAAAAAAGGGAAACTAAAGTAAATATTTACAAAGAACTCAGATTAAGCATACATACATATTTTAAACTCTGAAATTATAATAAAAGAAGAAGAAGAAGAAGACGACGACGACTTGTATCCAGGAAACTTAGTTTACGTATTTAAAAAGGGAAGGGAAAAATGTAGTCCTGATAAATGGCATTTTCACTACAGTTCTCATCGATCAATCTCATAATCCATCAAGCAGACAGACAGAAACCACCCAGTCATTATTCAGTTGGTTATATATGTGAAATGTTTTCTGTTTCTTTATACCAGCAGAAAACAGTAAGTGACAAGGGGTGGAGTATAGATAATTTATCAAATTCTTTTGTTTAAAAAATTTCCTTTCACAAACATACTAATAACATGTTTTATATATATATACTATTACCATTAAATAGTAAGATGACTATGAATTTTTTCATATTTTACTCTAGCATAACAAAAGCAAATATTATAAAATTAATGGAAAAATGTAATAAAATATTTAATATATCCTAATATATATGCTTACACAAGTAAGAGCAACATACCAATCAAATTTTCTGCAAATTTTGGAAGTAAACCAACACAACATTTTAAGTTGACTATCATATATTGCTACAAATTTAATCCTTTAGGGGTGCATTAACAACTGCTTACAGATACCAGAATTTTCAATTAACATTCTCTTGGCATTACGAACTTAGAGCCATACCCAAATTTTGCAGCAATGTCATACACTTGTTTTTCATGTTGAAGAACCTTCTCACGGTCCCCCTCAAACAGTAATGTAGCAACAGTTAACTGATTTGGATCAAATCCTTTAAACTACAAAATAAAATAAAAAAAAAGACATATACTTAGATAGATAGATAGATAGATAAATCTTTTCCTGCAAAACAGTAAATCAAAAACATTTTGCTCTTTTTGTCCTTCTGACCTGGGCTCAAACATACCAACTCTAAAAATCGAGCTTTGGAACTTCACATGTCAATCAAAAAGAATGTTTAATATACCTGTTCAGGTTGTTTATAAACAAAACTACAGAAAATACCTAATTTCAAAGTATGCCATGGTGTCAGTAGAAATGACATATTGATATGTAATATAGCAAATAACTTGTAAGAATTATAACTGCAATAAAGAATCAAATAAAAATACCAAAATAATAGAACATAATGAATTAGCAAGATATAGGATGTAGATAAAAGTAAAAACTAACAGGGACCATTTCTTCTCTTACATACCAACTATAACTTCTTAATAACATTTTCAAAGGAGATCTTACATATAAAATTAAAATGAAAAATATCTGAGAATCATAAAAGAAAATATATAACCTCATTAGGAAAATGTGTCTAACATGTTCTAGAATGCCTGAACTAAGTAAATAAATCTGTGAATTCTTGCTCAAATTAATATACAGATTTATTCCAATTCTGATAGAAACCTTAACGGATTTCCTAAAATGGTGAAGAGTTTTTAAAATTTTTCTATGTTGATAAACAGGTAGGTAATGATGGGTAACAAGAAAAATTCTAAAAACCAAGTAGATTTATAGTAATTAAATCCACTTAATTTTTCAAGAATAAAAACTCATTTTAAAAAAGTGATACCTTTTTTAAAATTCAATTTATTTAAACTAAAAACAAAAACAAAAACAGTTCACCCGCTCCTTCTACCCCTCCACCCCTGAAAACAAAAACAGTTTGCCTTTTTCTCTTACCCTTCACCCCGTCTCTGGCAATCACCAGTCTGTTCTCTGTATCTATGAACTTAGTTTTTTAATATTTTTTTTCTAGATTTTATGTATAAGAGATCATACAGTATTTGACACATTAAAATGGGGTCCACTTCTTGAGTAAGTATATAAGAAGATGTCTTAGACATGACAAATCAATTGTAAGCAAAGTAAGGAAGTTAATGGTGCTGTTACAACTGGTTAGCAATTGGGGGAGCAGAAAGTGAAGTTTAATTCAGATCTTCATCTCACACCATAAAATTGAAATAAATTCAAATAGTAACAAAGATTAAAAATTTTAAATTCATACTTAAGAAAAACCCAAGAGAGAGAAGAAATGGTCCCAATTATAGCTCTGGAGAAAGGGAGACTTTTCTAAGCTTACAAGTAATTAAATAGGGGCGCCTGGGTGGCTCAGTCAGGTAAGCATCTAAACTCTTGATTTCGGCTCCGGTGATGATCTTGCGGTTCATGGGATGAGATCTGCATCCAGCTCTGCACTGACCACCCAGACAACGGGGAGCCTGCTTGGGATTCTGTCTCTCCCTCTCTCTGCAAACCGCCCTCCACTCCGCATGTGTGAGTTCACTCTCTCTCCCTCTCTCTCTCTCTCAAAATAAACAAACATTAAAAAAAAGAAGTGATTAAATAATCACAGAAAAATATATAAAAACTTGAAACTTTTGAACCAAAAAGAAAAACTCTTACTAAAAAAAGAGTCACTTGGGGGCACCTGGGTGGCTCAGTAGGTTAAGTGTCCGACTTCAGCTCAGGTCATGATTGCACAGTTCATGAGTTTGAGCCCTACAATGGGCTCGGTCCAGATAGCTCAGAGCCTGGAGCCTGCTTTGGATTCTGTGTCTCCGTCTCTCTCTGTCCCTCCCCCGATTGTGCCGGCACTTGCTCACTCTCTCTCTCTCTCTCTCTCTCTCTCTCTCAAAATAAATAAATAAATATTAAACGAAATTTTAAAAAAAGGGAGTCACTTGACTCAATTATTTACAACATTTGTAACAAAGGCATCTAGTAATTCCATTATTCAAAGGGTACACAGCAAAGCACCAAGAAAAAAATACCATGAAGCTGCCACCCCTGGCAAAATAATCACATTCAACTACTTCACACAAAAAGTACATCCAGGAAATACAAGGAAATGATTAAGTCTCATTGGAGTTTCAATGAGAAACATTAAAAATACCACTTTTCCCCCTGGATTCAGTAAATCTGAAACAACAAAAACAAAACTCCTACATGAATAGCAAGGATGCAACAAAGAAACAGCACCTGTGTATCATGAGAGTGTAAGCTGGTATAAATAACCCTTTAGAAAAGGAATTCAGTGAAAATTAAAAAAAAAAAAATCCATACTCTTATTACACTAGATATCGACATCTACTATAAAAAAAATCAAACTATAAAAAATTGTACATGCATGAAACTGTTTAATGTACTGTTATTTTTAGAAACTTCAAATCTGGGGAAAAAATGAAAATTTCTGAAATTAAATGAATAACTGATGTACTCAATAAAATATTTATTCCAACATGAAAAATAATTATTATGAAATTTACATTCATGAAAAAAGATAATAATAGGTACATGTGAAGGGTGAGAAGGCAGGAGACAAAATTAGTATCATAAGCATTTAAAGTTTTGGCATTTAATAAAAATTCTTACCTTTGTAATATAAAACTTTTTTAAGCCATCCAAAAATGATGTAAAAATAGAGGAAACCTGAGGTTTAAGAGCATGACCTAAGAAGAGAAAAGTTCATATTTTAAATTAATAGCAAATTCTGTTTTTCAGAAGATTAAGAGGCTAGTGTAATTTAGTATCCTAAAAAAAGTGAATGTTTCATGACTCCAAATTTTTAAAATCTTCCTATGTTTTATGTATAACATACTGATATTAAGATTTACATCTTTCATCTTTATCTTCTTTCAAAAGTCACAACTATTTGTTTATTAAACCTCTCATTTCTTTTTGAACTCAAATTACCACATGTAATTAATACTACATATAGTTTAGGTTATCTTTCAGTGGTATAGTTTATACATAGTAAAATCACTTCATTAATTTTTATTTCATTAAGAACACCCAATGGTGGCTGGTTTTACTTTTTTTTTTTTTTTAATTATGCAGAAACCATTCAGAACTATAACCAAATATGGAGTCAATGCCAAGTTTAAGGTTGTTTCTTAATTAATTCCTAATTCTTCCAGAATTCTTGGCATAAAACTAGTAATTGCTTCCTTAATCACACCCAGAGAGTTAAAATTGCCAGAATAACATAAACGGTGTCTCAGAGTCTGTTAAATTAACATCTTTGCCTGCGGATTGAGTTTAATTGAGTGAAAGTCTTTTACTGTTTTCTCATTGTTTTCAGAGCAACTTCTTAACTCCCGTGACTGTTAGGTTTAAGAGTCAGATAACATCTGGCTTTAGTGCTATAAGGCCAATTCAGAAAAATGGGGCATACCATTTATATAGAATTTTTATAAAGAATTTTAAAGTCTCTAGTAAATCTGAAATTATCTCCAAGTAAAAAGTTTATTTTTTTAATAAGCTTTAAGATTTGGGGATTTTGTTTGTTTTTAAAGTATAGATCTGTTCTTTAAGATTGGTGCAAATAGCAAACTAGTTTCTTTGGGGGTGAGAGGGTAGATTTCTAGGGGGAAAAGACTATGATTTGTATGTAGTCTTTTTCCCCCCCATTCTTTTTTTTTTTTAAGTTAGATTCTGAATCTGTAATACTTATTGCATTTTTACTGACTACAACAGGAAACTGTGTGATATAAAAGACCAAGTAACATAAGTCTTAACCAGAGATTAAGAGTTAGATATCCATGTTATAACTGAACAAAACAAAAAACAAAAGACAAATGAAGGCCAGATTAGATAGAGATCAACCCAGAAATCTTTTTGAGTACCTGGATCACAAGCAAGATGTTTGGAAAATTTTTTTCTTTTACTGTAATCTGTCAAAAAATGCTTTCCCAACATAATCAGTGCCTTAAGAGATACCATTTCTAACAAGTATAAAGTTAGAAATAACATATCAAAATATTCACTTCCTGTCCTAAATAGAATTCATCTACTTAAACAACTGGAAATACATAAACATAAATGTATGAGTGTGTGAGTTGTGTTCTTGCAAGAAATTGATCCACAATTGATCCTTCTGATCCACACATCTTTACACCATGTATGAGGACTCCGAATGTTACTACACTGATGTGGAATAGTCCTTAAGGGTAAATGTTCGTAACACATGGAAATTCATTTGCACAATTTCCATTAACACTAGTGGGACTTAGTCACCTGTATCCCAAATATGGAGTTGACACATTAGCTCTGAAGAACAATTATTATAAAAGCGATACTAACTTTAAGTGGGTCAGCATTAGTATTAACCTAAGGGAATATTATTATCTTTTACTTATTAAATTAACATTGTCTTTCAAATTAATTACGTTCTAAATATATTCTGACTACTGTGTTTTATTTTTTATAGTAAATGAAGGAACTAAGTTTTCAGATTTACTAAACAGTATGATTAGTAAATGCTGTGTTGTTACAGTGTTAATTTTAAAATTTTAAATTATTGGGGTGCCTGGTGGCTCAGTCCGTTGAGCGGCCGTTCAGCTCAGGTCATGATCTCACAGTTTGTGAGTTTGAGCCCTGCGTCGGGCTCTGTGCTGACAGCTCAGAGCCTGGAGCTTGTTTTGGATTCTGTGTCTCCCTCTCTGACCAATCCCCCGCTCAACACTCTGTGTCTCTCTCTCTCAAAAATAAACATTAAAAAAATTTTTTTTAATTTAAATTATTTAATAAATATCTACATTTCAAAGAAATGATCTCAAACAGTAGCAAAAGTTTTGGGCCTTGGAGTCCGACAGATTTGGGTTCAACTCCTGCTCTACCACATATGACCTGTGGGCTGAAATATCTAGCCTTTGAGTCATCTCTAAACTGAGAATATTACTTTTAGGGACAGCTGTAAGGAGTATTTGATAAATTGTGCTATTGACATTGTGCTTAGGACTACACTATGTGCTCTCCAAGATTTATTCATCCTCTTTGGCTAAGTAGATGATTAAGTCAATCAACATGTCAGTACCTGTCATATGACAGGTGCAGGGGATATAAAAATGAATAAAAAACATCCCCTAAATTTGACAAAATTTAGTGTTTCAGAGGAAATTCTACAGATCATTTCAATATACTCAATGATACCTATCACTTCAATACACTGAAAACAAATCATTTCAGTATAATGAACTAAGGGTTGTGTCAAGAGGTAGGAATGAAATTTAAAATATTAACATCTAATAATAAGGCTTGTGATTTGTTAAGGAGTATGGTACAAACACTGCCAATAAGCCATATGGCTGGTACAAAGTCCTGGACATCCCTTGCTGTGTTTAGCTGCGTGATCACGGAGCCATGGCAAGATATGTAGATGGCAAGGCTTCAACAGGTAGTGAGAAATCAAAAAGGTTATAGATAGCTGAGAAGCAGGAACAGATCTGTCTTTCCAAAGAATCACTTTGGCGGCGGAAAGGAGACAAGGGTGGAAGGAGACAAAAGATATAGTCAAGATGGAGAGGGTAGAGCCTACCTTAGAGCATGTTCCTAGATACAGCAATGACAATGTGGAACAGGGATGAGAGATAGCCAGAAGGACATTTTCTTTAAACCTTCATCTTAAATTGCTATATATCCCAATTATAAATAAAATCTAGTCAAATTATAGTTAATTTTACAAAGGTGTTTATTACTATAACTCACTATAATAATAGCATATAAATGGGTAAAATAATTATTAATCAGATACGTGGCTCTCTTAAGACCTAGATCTCTAAATGCAGGCCAAAACACAGAAGGCTTGATTTCCATGTGATTTAACTATTTAATTATTTAAAGGATGTACTTATCTTAAACTTTTACCAGTAGTATAGTATTTTGAAAATAATTTACTTAAAGAAATAACAGCTATGACTTAAAAGAATCAAATTTTAAAACTAACTCTTGATATATTATGAACATGACTTCCATAAGCTTCTTTAAAAAAATTATTTTTTCCTGTTTATTTATTTTTGAGAGAGACAGAGTGTGAGAGGGGGAGGGGCAGAGAGAGAGGCAGACACAGAATCCGAAGCAGGCTCCAGGCTCTGAGCTGTCAGCACAGAGGCCAATCTGGAGTTTGAACTCACAAGGCGTGAGATCACAACCTGAGCCGAAGTTGGAACGCTTAATCAACTGAGTCACCCAAGCACCCCTGACTTCTTTCAGCTTCTATACTATATAATCACTCTTCCCTAAATTAAAACCTAAACTACTCTTAAATAGAACAAACAAAAGTCTGCCTATCTTAGCCATTAGTGTTTACTATTGAGCAATCATTCCTATAATTTCAGGGACTGTTCTGAAGATACTTAAATTCTATAAACGTAAGTTCCAAACTCAATTTCAGCATATGGAAAAAAATATAAAAGCAATAAAATGAGAATTGAAAAGATGATAAACAGAGTCAGAAAGTTTAATACTTTAACGCAAAAAGGGGGAAAAAGAAACATGGTTACCTGCTACTCAATTCTCTACCTGAATATTCTAACAGTACCTTAAAAACAACCCATTGTAATGTCTTTTCCCCCAAATCATCATCTCTCTCCTAGACTGTTCATCAGTCCACCCAGTCAGTCAAATCAGCAATCTTGGAGTTGCCCTCAACCCTTCCGTTTATTGAACCTTCCACATCTAGTTGGCAAACTGAGCTCTGGGAAATCTATGCCTTACTCTCTATCTCCATCGCTGCTTCCTTGATCAAGGCCCCCAAAATTGGCCTCTTGAACCATTTCCACTCCTCTTCCCCGTCTGCACCATTCTACTCCACCCTGCATAATGCTAGCAGAATGGAGCATTCTCAGATGTAAATCCCTTTGCTGACATGGTAAAATCCAAATCGATCCTGCAAAGCCCTACTCCACCCATCCAGCTTCATCTCTTGTAACAACTCTCACCCACCCTCTATTTGAGCCACATCGAACTACTTGAAGTACAAAGATGCCACTGAGGTCTCACAATTTCATATTTTTTTCCGGATGAGTGAACAAATTTGGTAGGAGGGAAGAGGAAAACATCCCAAGCAAACTTCTATTCCCCTTAAAATTTAATGTAAGCATTACCCTCCTTTAAGAAGCCTTTCCTAGGGGAGCCTGAGTGGCTCAGTCGGTTAAGCATCCAACTATAGCCCAGGTCATGATCTCGTGGTTTATGAGTTCGAGCCCTGCATCAGGCTCTGTGCTAACAGCTCAGAGCCCGGAGCCTGCTTCAGATTCTGTGTCTCCCTCTCTCTCTGCCCCTCTCCCACTTGCACTCTGTCTCTCTCTATCTTAAAAAATAAACATTAAAAAAAAAAAAAAAAGCACCTTTCCTGAATCCCCATATTGACATCCAGCAAAATCCAGCAGGTTCAACCATTCCTTCATTTGCACCCAGGGTATCCAGTGCACTCTTCTTTCATAGCATCTCTAACAATCCTGCACTCATTCATTTCTGTAATTGTCTGTCACCATTAGACTAAGGGCTTCCTGAAGGACAGGAACTATGACATTCATCTTCCTAGCTCTGTATTCAGTACTCTTCCTGGCATGTAACAGCTGTTTCACAAATTTTGGGGCTTCATGAGCAGATTTTAAAATGACCATTCCTTACTTACCAAACTGAAACTGTTGGTTGTCCATGAGGCGAATAGATGCAGGAGCACATCTCTATTTTAAAAAGAAAAAATGTGATACAAATTTAATACTGTAAAGAAGCTACACAGGTAGAATGTAAATGCCATCTTTCTGTATGTGACATCAAGAGCTTAGTTCCTAAGAATATATACAGTAAACAAATCTTAACTTTTTATACAATTTTAAGATGATAAAACATCACTGACTTCTATAAAATATTTGGAAGAGAAATCTATATATATAATACACACACACGTATGTTGCCAGATCTTTGTCAGCAACAAGATCTTCTCAATGCCTAGCAAAGATCTATGGAAATACCTAAAAGAAATATTGGGCCTTGAAGTAGATTATTTTAGAACAAAGTAGAAATTTCAAAGACTACAATCAACATTATACCATTTGTGAATTATAATGTATCTTCAGATTCTTATATACTTTTAAAATGAAGAAGATGATGGTAGAATTTTTCGGAGCAAAAACACCTCAAAAAATTATCTGTGATGTCTTCATACATAACTCTAAGAACTGTTGTTTTCCTTTTATCCCTTTCAATAATCCATTTTAAAAAGAAAAACTATCAGTGACCAGAATTCTAAAATCTTTCAAGGCATGAAAATAGCAACAAAATTCTGAAGGGTAACATTATGTATCTAGAACTGCACCAGTGTTAAATTTAATCTAGTCACCACACTAAAAGCTGCAAGGAAAGAAAAATGAGAACAGATAGTCATATAAATTTTGTATGCTGAAATACTACAATACAAACACTAGCAAGATTTAAGTTAGCTACAGCTTTTCCATAGTATTAAAGTGAGCTGCACCCTAACGACAATTTTATTTTCTATGCAAATTTTTAACATGGTTAAACTTCTACCAAGAGGTTGCTTTCACATGACAAAATTTTGACTGTCATAAACTTTTTAAACATTTATCTTCTGCTAATAACATTTATAAATAAAATTTGTATCCATACAACATTAAGATATATGCAGATCATTCAAAAGAACAAAACTTAACACATAACTGCGCATTACAACATTTTTGCTATCATTTACTTTTAATTGAACAAATAATTTTATAAAACCACTCACAATGCACATTTTATTTCATCCAACAAAATAACTGAGTAGATTCTTATTTTGAGCACTACACAATTTACTCACCTTTGGTACTAAAGGTGGTATTATTCAATCTATATTTTAAAAAGTCACTGCCAAATCTAAAGAAAACAGTATTAGGTAATTTTACATATATACCATAACAATAACCTATTGCCTTACTTTTATAGAATCTTGTGATGTCCAGGTTGTTTTCACATCTCTAATATAAGAAATAACCCATCAGGGTAGCAGAACTGGTGTTATCCCCATTTTTCAGATGAGGACAAAAGAACCAGAGAGATTAAAAGACTCGTCTGAGGTCATATGACTGTTAAGCACACAAACTAGGACCAAGATATCTTGACTGCTGGATGAGGAATATTTCAAATAGACCACAAAGCTTCCCAAAAAATCACCTAACACACACATACATACATCACACACACAACACAAAGAGCTTTAAAGTCATACCTGAAACAAAAATTACATGAAAACTATGTGTTATACAGTTATTATACACACACACACACACACACACACACACACACACACACACACAACCTGAGTAATTTCAAATCTTGGTATAAGGGTATCTTTGTAATTAGGCTGTGCTTCTAAAAGCCAAACCAGTTTCCAAAATACTACAGAAAAATCAATTTTCGTAAAATGCTCTTATTCAAACAGGCGTATCAACTTCTAATAACACATATGATGCCTAATTAGACCAAGTTTCTTTTCTGCATGAAATAAACAGTATCATATTACATACATATTTATATGTTTTGGCTTAAGCACACCAGTAACATACGCGAAAGAATTCAGAGCCCTTCTGTCATTCTTAGAAAAAAACAAAAAACAAAAAACGAAACTTTTTAAGATTTTATTTTTAAGTTCTCTATACCTAATGTCGAGCTTGAACTCACAATCCTCACTCTACTGACTGAGCCAGCCAAGCACCTACCCTCCCCAAAAACAACTTTTAAACTTGTACCAACAACTTGTAAATTCCATCTCCTACCGTCACCTAGTTTCTACTACCCCTGTACCTATATTAAGTGTTATTAGGGAAAACATTCAGCACAGAGACACATATATCAGAAAATGGGGGAAAGTATGTTTAGTACAATAAATCTGTAGTGGAAATCAATCTCTGAAACAACTAAAATACAATCAATATGCAGGCCTTGATAAAAACTTGGTTTGAAAAGACTATCCATAAAATACATCTTGGGTAACTGAAATGATCTGTTTATAGAATGAACACTGGATGTCATTAAAGAAATTACTGTTGATTTTCTTTGACATGATAATAGTATTGTGGCTGTGAAGAAAAACACCTTTATTTTTAGGAGATGTATGTTTAAATACTTAGAGATCAAGTGCCATGATGTCTGCAACTTAATTTTAAACGGCCCAGAAAACACATACAGAAACATTTAAAACAAACATAAGAAAAAGTCAATTGTTGAATATACAAGATAAACATACAAGTGATCGCCATCCTCTTCTTTCAAAGTTTCTGTATGCTTAAAACTTTCAAATTAAAAAGTTGGAAAAATAAGTAAGGAAGCTTCAGGACACTTGGTACACATAACAACCAATATTCAATAATATTGAATATGATTTTAACTTGACAGCTGAGTCATATAAAGCTGAGTCAGTCATGGACTATTCCTATTTGTACTGAGGCAGAGTAGATGGTTACAGACACTTATCAAATGAGAATAACTACTAACACTTATCAAAAAAGAATAAAAAGCTAAAGAGAATTTGTTGTATGTAGATAATAAATATTAGTTTTCAATACTGGCTTTTTAAAAATGATCAAAATGAAACCACAGCTTTATTAAGTCTCATGTTTTAATAGTGTCATTTTTTAAAAAGTCAGTAAATGAGTATTTTAGTTATCATCACAAGTAAATTCTCATAAGTAAAGCACCCAAATTAAAAAACAGCATCTAGATTGTTTTATGATCCTCTGGCCATTGATTATTTGCAAATCACTGTGCATCATTCTAAAAAAAAAAAAAAGCAGAAAAGTCTCTTAGAATTTTATATGAAAACTTGCCAGTATCACTAATTGTAAGTTCCTATAATCGAAAGACCAAAATAATGTTTCTATTCTTAAAAAACAACATTCAATCTGGGTAACACTACCTATGGTTAAGACTACATTATGTTTCAATTGCTATGAAACTAATTTGAAAACCTAAAAATATTTCCTTTAAAAGTTAGAGACATCACAAATTCGGAGAATTTGAGCTCTAAATTCACTCCCATGCTTTTCAATTATACTGAGTATTCCATAGATGAAGAAAGGGGGAAAAGGGTTCTTGAGTTAAAGTGACCCCTAGTGGTATGGGACCAGAAATAACCTGAGAGAGAATAGTTTTACCAAGTAATTTTTTTGGTGGGTTAATAATACATTCAGGGAATTTAAGGAACATCACACAAAAACTGTTTACTCAAAATGGAGTTAATAAAATAACTGATTTATTTCCTACTATGATAAATTTATTTTTACTAGAATATCTGATGTCATCTGACGTGTACCCAAGTATACTTTATATACAATAAGTAGTCTGAAAAGAGATGAGAAATTCATTATGGACCTTAAGGAAATATCAATTATTTTTGTTTTACCCAAGCAAAGAAGAAATAAATAATCACATTGACCTCAAAGCACTAGTACGAGACTGACTAAGTCAAACTGCTGACAATTTCTTCCCTTTAATGATGTTACAACCAGGAATTTAATATATAAACCTGAAAGGTAAATAACAACCACTCTCATTAGTCTTATTTAATTCTGAGTACAATTCTCTTTACTAACAACTTAAAAAAAGCAACAGATCTCTCAATCTAACCATTTTCTCCAAAAAAAAAAAAAAGTCCCTATAAGAAACACATCAAAAGATTTCTGCAAAATCTGTTTTTATGGAACTAATTCGTATTTCTTTCTTATCACAGAGAAAACCAGAACTTGCACTGCAGATGTGACACATTATTTGTGAGGGTTTCCCTTAGTTTACTAAATACTAGCAAAAGAAATTCGATATTAACATATCTCAAAAGGCATCAGGATTTCTACTATTCCAACTTCATAAACATAAAATATAAGCAGTGAATGGTAGTCCTGTATCTTTGGTGCCTTGTTTAACACCTTTGAATTGAAAAGGCTTGTTTCTTCAAGAAGTAAATCACACATTCAGTGTAGACTCTAGAACGGCCCAAACTCCTAAACCTTGAGTCTATTTTGGAGATAGTCTAGTAACCTCACACTATATCAGAAGCCAAAGCTCCAATACCAAACTCCTTGTACCTAGCCATACAAAAGTTTAAACATATAAAATTTATCATGATATGCAACATCTGTAGTGATTACTAGAAGACAGGAATCATGTCTATTTAACTTACACAATATCCAATATACTTTATTGAATATAAAGTTAAGAGCACACTATCTCACATACGGATAAACAAAAAAATGTTTAAAAAAGGATATGTGAAAAGAATTCTGCTAACTGCAAATTTCTATATATAAAAACTTAAAATGTAGACAGATAATTGGTTCTTCCTCAGAGCTGGTACCACAGATAAAATCAGACAGTATTTAAGGCTATTTGTGTAACTGGTTAGTCCTACTGGAAGTCACATACTGGCTTACAGCTACATATTATACAGTAGATATTTCCCTCCATTTATATAAGGGAAGAGCCAATAATGCCAAACGGTCTCTGGTTCATCATTTTCATTTTTCACTTTGTACATGTATAATGACTTGTTCTGAGTAGCTCCTGCTTAAAAGCGTGTCTTTTAACTGTCCTCAAGTTTAACACATTCTGCTGGATCACATAGTAAAGAATCCAATTAATCAAACTTTTGGCTAGGGGCTAGGTTATTTTCTCTGCCTCAGAGGGAGAAAAGCATCACACACACACACACACACACACACACACACACACACACACGTGCATGCACACGTATAATGATTTAAAATAACAATGCCTTTTTCTACACATGACAAATTATTATTTCCAAGAATTACCACTGAATATAAAGCAGTTTTAATTATTTTATAATGTAATTGCTAAACCTAACTCCTTTCAACTTATTTCAACCCCTCCAGGATAAGTCAAGTTTAAGACAGAACAATTCAGAATTGAGACATAATAGTCTGAGGTGTCAAATATGAACTATGTATTTCTTTCCAAATTATGGACTAAACTCTCTAGAAAAAACAACAACACCCTATCAGTTTAAAACTGTTTAAAATAAAAGTGATGGTAGGTAGAATGGGCCACACCTTGCCAAAAGACAGGGAGAGAAAAACCTCCCTTTTCAATCTGTAATTCTACAAACCTAGTGCTGATACTGAGAAAGACAGTTTTCGGAGGAATGCATACGGAAATGTGCCACACGTACAGTGTTTCCTCTTAATGGAACATATGGTCCTCCCTCAATACTACAGGGCATAACTCTTAAGTTTTTACTGGGAAGGGAAAATCCCAGACTTCAAAAACTGCTCAATTTGAGCTTATTTCAACCCTTTTTCCCTTAAAACTTTATAAAGATATCATTGTTATTTCTAAACAAACAATAAGAGAATAAAATATACCTGAAACTGATATTCTGATTAAAAAACACTATTTCCTCTCACCTGAGAGGCTACAGTAAGAAATCTATTTTCTCAAAGTCTTAAAAATCACTTACTTACCCATCTACTGAGTTAAGTTGGAGATTATACTGGACTGCCATTTATAAGATAGAATCACATTAATCTTCTACTAAATCTTCCTTTCTAGCTCCTCACAAGGCAGTGAAGTATTGAAAGAGGACAATCCTCACGTGGACAAAGATTAGATGAGAGACCTTAGTAGAATCCTTCTGCTGTCAGTATAAAGTTGCTTAATTTATTTCCTTCAGTAAGAATAGTGATGAAAATATACAAAGAGCCCACTTTGCTATTTGTAAACAATCATGTATACTCCTTTCCCAAAGATACATATCCAAAATACAGTTCCCCATTTCAAAAGCAACTTGAGTCTGAAAATACCGTAAAAATGGAAGTGCTATGAAATGACAGTGAGGAATTACAACCAGCCAACTCATTATTCAATCAAGAATTTGGCACAATCATAAACCATGTATCATCTATTTTAATGGATCTTAATTCTCTTCCTATCAGCTGAAATTCCAAATTGCAAATTGAACAACTAGTGCCAAAATCTGATCATTTTCTCAATTTTTCTGCCTGAGAATACTGTTACAAAGCAGGGCAGCACACGTCTTTCCATTCTTGACATATGAGATTTGTACATTCTGTAAACTAATATGTAAATGTCTCTAAGCCATAATACAAGCATTTGCCCATTTCCAGGGCAGGTAAACATTCATAATTATCTATCTGTGCAGAAGTAAAATATATATGTTCCTCAAACAGTGGAATATCTCCAAATCACAGTAACTATTCTTAACAATTGTTTCATTCATACAAGTAATATTTGAAAATAAAATAGTATCTATCTAGGCTTTTTAATCAGTTTCAAGAAAGACAAACTTTCTAGTCACGTGGTATGTATGCCTTTAAAAACTGTCTATTACCAAGTACACAGGACCAATTTATTAAAAATATAGATTAGAGGGGAGCTTTCCTTTAAGGTCTTTAACCACAGGGTAGCACTTTCTATCAGCTATCACCTTTGTTTATTCCAAACTATATACCCAATACAGTTTTGTGTAGTCAATTTCGATTACAGTCACTGGTGAACATCCAAAGAATTTTTTAAAACGAGTAAAAGCGCAATTTTTACTGACTTATGCAAAGATGAAGGAAAATTTCACCCCCTGCTTTTCATTAGCACAAGTAGTTCTCTATTACTTTCTATCAGGGGCATATATTAAATTGTAACAAAAACTGCATCAGATTATAGCAACTATGTTTAAATCCAATATTTCCATTTTAATAAAATTATAAATTTAGGAGTCTGATACATTTGTACATCATTTCTCATTAATGAAACCTATATTTACATATTTACAATGCAGAAAAGAGGAAAGCATAAATATGTCTATCTTTACTTCCAAGATCACCTAGCAACATTTTTTCACAAGTCTACTAAATCTGTGTTCTACAGAGTGGAGAGCTTGTGAAGGGGCAGATTTGACCAACATAGACTGAATGTGACCTCATCAAAGATCTTTTGTTGAAAATACATACAAATCAGATAGTTTTATCGATTCTGTAATTATTTTTAAAAATCCAATGTGGCATTCTTGCTTATTTTGCCATAAAATATGGAGACAGCAATAGCCAATTAAAAAGATGTCATATTCAAAACCTGAAAAAGAGAGATACTACGAACTATAAATTTTATGATAAAGCTTTTTTGGGGAGGGGAAATAATCAAGCTTAACAAAGACAGAAACAAAAGTACTTAACACCAAGAATAAATTATAATACAAGGTGAAAACACTTAAAAAAATCATTAAGGGAGATTGAAATTGATAAGAAAATATAATCTAATAATGGGAAATGTTTGGTTTGTTTTGATTTTTAATTGGTGAACTTACAGTAATTTTCTAAACAAAGCAAAACAAACAAACAAAAAACAACATGAAAACTTAGCTTTCTATTCTTCTAGGTTTTCACTCACAGGCAAAACCATAACACTTTGCAATTAGTTCTTTTATTCCTTAACATCTAGGCTATCTTAAATTTGAAATTGTCTTCCTTTGCCTTTAAATGTGGAAGGTTTTAGTGACAAGTATCAGGACACGCTTGAACTTTACTACTCAGTGCTCAGATATCATGTCAGAATAACAAATAGTATTTACTCCTGAAACTTATTTCCACTTCTCCTTTATTCAGTAGTCCTGCTTTTAAATATAATATTTAATATTACATTAAATATATGAAGTATATTGATATTTAATATGTAATGTATATTACATATTTATATATTAAAATAATATTTAAATATTATATCATCTCATTATTTTAGCAAATAGCATAATACTTAACTATATATTCTAGCACCCTAACCATAACATAATATCCCCAAGGTTCTAGGAATTAGAAGCTCTTCTTGTAAAAGTTTCAACTATTAACATTTGTTTTTGCTTTACCACCACCAAACTAACCTGCCAGTAGTTTAAGAATGTTCATTCTAGGACTATACTTCTTTTTTAAATTATTCTCCCACCCAGCAGGAAGACAATCAAGACTAAGGGGCCTATGGTTAAATCTTAATGCAGGAAGCAATTTAACTGATAAGTAACTGAAGCTACCTGGAAATTATAGAAATTATCCTTGTCAACTGTTAGATTAAATGACCATATAGCTGAACCTCCTCAAAGCAGAAAACTAACGGAAAAAATGAATGTCTCAGAAAGCAAAACTGAATATATGAAAGAAAGAACCCTAAAAATGGTAAATATGTGAGTAACTGTGAAATATTTTTGCTTATTTTAAATTTCTTTAAGGCATTTATGTCATAGAATGGTGGGAAGATAAGACTCTTGACCACTTTCCATTTCCGTACTTGAAAGAGTCCACAATGAATATGGAGTATTTGCTGGATATCATTCCTTTGCCTCAGCAGATCCTCGCTTCACTCTGCTCATGATATACCTGGAGGCTGACCTATATGGGTCAGGTTGGAAAGGTCCCTTGCCTCAAGATTCTAGTTGCATATAGCTGATGGGAAGTACTAAAGAACTCCAGGAGTTTGGAGAAAGCAAGAAGAAACAGGCTGCAGTATACTCCCTTGATTTCCTCCCCACTGTGAAATGCTGAAATGAGAATTTTTCACAAACCATTGTAGTTCAAATAATGAACCAAATACCTGAAGAAATGCAAGAATTTCTACACTGATACACAGAATACAGAAATAAAATTACTTGACACGACCTAGTCTTTTAAAAATCCTTAATATTATATCTTTTTTTTTAAATAAGGGAACAGAAAATGGGAATTCTTCTTAACTTATAGCTAAATATATGATGTTATATTATGTTATTTAACTTAAGCTATAGCCTAGGTACTATTATAAAACAAAGTAGGGTCTAGTAGTAGCATATTCTAAGTATTGATAAAGTTTGATTACCTATATTTAATTTCTATATTTTTGATCACTGACAATCAGCCATTTATTTTAATTTCAATAAATGTCTTAGTTTAAGAAAAATTATATATTACTTCAAATTAATCACAAAATATCTTACCTAAAAAAAATTTAAGAAAACATAACATTCATTAAAGGCAGAGTCATTCAAAGCCATCAACCCAAGTATATACCTTACCTTGGCTTAAAATCACACAGCACTCTTTAAACCAAGAAATAAAGAAATAGCAACTGCACTTACAGGGATGATTTTACATTACCTTTTCATACAGAACTGGGGAAAAACCACATATATAACACAACTAAATATGAAGATTATATGTGACATACAAAATCAGTTACGCAGAATTTTTAAACTATAAATATATATGGGTGGGTTTTTGTTCTTTTTTGTTTGTTTGTTTTTACCTGTTTTGCAATTTCTCTTAAACAGGCTACTCCTTGTTCAAAATTAGGGAAAGCTACTGAGCCATACTTTTGGTATTCAGGGATTGGTCTGATTTTTATTGTAGCTTCTGTTATCACACCAAGAGTTCCTGAAAAAGAAGGGGGAATAATCCAATATATCACATGCCAATTTTCTAAGTCATATTTAAATCTATTTTATCTATTTATTCTATTAATTTATTCTATTCATATTTAAATCTATTTAATCTATTCTATGTGGGGAATAATGGCTACTCAAGTCTTTTTAGAAAAACAAACATTTTATAATTTCTGAAAAAAGTTTTTGGAATACATTTTTCTTATGTTATATATAAATACTTTAAGACATTTTTAAGGTAACCCTTCTCCAAGGTTACTTTTAAATCATTTGAAAAGCATTACAACCTACTAAAAGAAAACAAATTTAAAAACAACAGGTTTTTATATCTCATATACATTCAGACAAAAGTATATTTTGATATTTGTGCCTACTTTTACTGTGAGAACAATTTACTGGGGCAAAAAGAAACCTCTATGAGAATTTAAAATGATAGAAGAAATTAGAGGGACTATTATTACCTTGCCTTTTTTCCTAAGAATTCATACAATGACAAAGGCAACACTGGGATGCCCTTGTAAAACAGAAAACAAAAAACAAAACAAAAAGAAAAAAAAAAAAACCAGATATTTCAGAGACAAAATAGTTACTATAAATATCTAGCACAAGAGAACCACTAGTGAAACAAATGCTCTTTTCTTTATTACAGAGAGGAGAGATAAATCAAAGAGGAAAATAGCAAGTTAAATATAAACTATATTCTACATGATTTAAATAACTATGCTAAAATATTTGAAGAGACATGGTTAAAAATTATTATATTCACAATGTCACACTTTTCAAATCAGTGATTTCTGATGTACAAATGTTAGAAATTATTAACACTAGCAGTAAATTTTCGGAGAATCACAAAAAAAGAATAAAGAGGGAAATCTTTGAATTGGAGAAAATGACAACACTAGAAATAAATAAATAAATAAATAGTATCACAAAAAAAGCGTTCAATAAATTTATAATATACTCAAAATGTCAGTATAGAATACAAGATAGAAAACTATGAAACTTTTTACTATGTAAAAAGTAAATTACATTAGATCACAATATGCTCCTCACATATACAAATGACTGCCTATGGAGATAGCAAATATGACCCCATTATGACTTGTAAAATTACAGAAACTCTGCAAGTTTGGCCTGATTAGTATTTGAATAAAAAGTAGATATATCTTGTAAATTTTAAAAGATAACAAGTGACTAGACTTTATCTTTTATTTTAGCATCTTTATTGAGATATAATTCATAGACCATAAAATTCACCCATTTAAAGTGTAAAACTCAATGTTTTTCAGTATATGCATAGATATATGCAACTATCATTAAATCTAAGTTTAGAACATCTTCCTCACCCAAAAAAAGAAACCCCATATCCATGAAACAGTCATTCTCCATCACCCCCCCCATCCCCACATACATACTCAGCCCTAGACAACCGCTAACTTCTATAAATTTGTCTATTCTGAATATTTCATATAAATGGAATTTTACAATATGTGTTTTTTTGTGACTGGCTTCACTTAGATAATGTTTTCAAGGTTTACCCCTGTTATAACATGTATTAGTACTTCAGTTTTTTTAAATTATGAACTATTACTCCAATGTATACAGAACTCATTTTGTTTACCCATTCGTTAGTTGATGGGCATTTGGGTTTCCACATTTTTTTTTTTTTTACTAGCTTGTCAATGTAATATAAAATGATACTACACAGGAAGAGTTAAGATGAAAAAAAAAAAGAGAGATGCAGAGGGCAAAGTATGGTGAAAGGGGCTGAGTTTCCATGCCCTTTCCAGATGCACCACCCTCCCAGCACTTCCATGTGTTAACCAACATGGAAGCTCTCCAAAACCTGCATTTTAGTGATTTTTATGAAAGCTTCATCACAGAGGCATGACTGATTGAACCACTAATTCAATGTTCAGTCCCTCTCCCCTCCCAGAGCTGAAAGTTCCATAGGTTTCCACATTTTGGCTGCTATAAATAATGCTACTGTGAATATATATACAAATCTACACACAAATTTTTGTGTGGATGTATGTTTTCTTTTCTCTGAAATATATACGTGAAGACTTTTTTCATTTCAGAAAAACCTGTGATCCTTTTCCATATAACAACACTGCCCTCATCTACCTTTTCCTAAAGTTACATTCCAGGCACATACCACCAAGATGTGGGAGAAGTGGGGAAGAGATTGGCTCACTTCTAGTACCCAACCTTAGCTGGTGGGGCAGAGGCTCTACTTGGAGTGTTACACTAATACTGGGATCCCAATCACCCTTGGCCTGGCTTGCAAAGAGTTGGTATCTTGCCAGGAGAAGCAAACCAAGAAGATGTGTTTTCCTTCTCTCTTCTCCCTAGCACTGAGCTACTAAAGCAGGGATGTCCTCAGAGAAAAGCATGCCATTGCTCTGCTGCTCCTCTCTCCTCCCTTCGCCTCCAGGATCAAGGCTCAGAGATTTTACAGGGGTGGAGGAGGGAGGGGGTGAGGGAACACAAACCAAAAAATAGCTCCTAATCTCTTTCCAAAGAAAATTACTTTGTTTGCAACACAGCAAGAAGAAGTTCAAGCCTAAAACACTCTCAAAACAGTGGAGGATTTGGTAAAAGGCAACTGGGAGGACATAGGTTAATTTATTGAAAATAAAGGCAATATTGTAGGCCAGTTAATTTGCCTGTATAGAAACAGTGGGAAGGACCCCAACCATGCTCAGAAAAGACTCTCAAACACTAATCTCAGGAACTATCCCTGCTAAGGGATACACTTTAAAATGGGTGAATTTTATGGTATGTGAACTGTATTTCAATAAAGCTATTTTAAAATAACCATTATAACTTAATTCTCCAAATGAATTACAAATGAAACTTCAGAGTTATTTCCTTAAATAAGGAACTAACCATCATGCATTTTACAAATAGAAACATTTTAAGAAATAGATATCTTAGACTATAGAAAGAGTCTAAGAGAACTTCTAAACCTTTGCCAAAGAGGCAAAAGGCTGACAGGTAAACCATTAATACTATGCTGTCTCCTCATCCACCAGCACAGAATTTTCTATCATACCTGTTCTTTCTTACCAATACAAGTAGTACTACTTTAATTTTTAATGTTGCTAATCTTCCTACTACTACAGTGACACCATCACTAAACTTATTTGTAATTCTTTCAACTCTTTTCAACATTTTTAGAAGCTTCTATAGCCTTGGAACTAACATCTGATGTTAAAAGTTCTTTCTACAAATAAATTGAAATTTGACAGGCATGTACTCCTAAACACAGGAATCATCTCCTCTATTTAATCTGACCACAGATTACAGAAAACCTTAATAAATACTTGCTGAAACTCAACAGTCACCAGATTGAAATTCATTAAGGAAAAGGTCAATATAAGCCTTGACTGTAGACAGGAAAACATCTATTTAAAACTAAACTCCAAGTTCCCAGGTTTTTGTGAAATATTTCCTTAACATCTGACAAGTGAAGCCATTTGAAAATATTTCTTTGAATTATAGAATATAATCTAAACATAACCTAAATATGACCCAGGAAAAAAAGCCAGAAACCATTTAAATGCCAATCAATGAGGGTCTGGTTAAATACATCGGTATACATTCAAGTAGCTGTCAAAAAGAATGAAGTGGCTCTAAATGTAATGATACTTACATGGACTCAGCTTTATAAAATGAAGTGTAAAGCAAAGAGTAGTAAACTCCTGTTTGTGTTTTTAAAACTGCATACATATATACTGATATACAGCAGTTAAGTGTTTACTCTGAACAAGGGAGATGCTTGGAAGACAGGGATAGAAGGCAGATTTTCCCTTGTACATCCTTCAGTACCTTTTGAATTTTGTACATTTGTCCATATTTTAATTTTGTACATGTGATTATTCAAAAAGTTGATTTTAAAATATATATGCCTTTACATTAGCAAACTTCCTTTAAAATTCTAATTCTACATCAAAATTCTAAGGTAACAGTGAAAAGTGACTATGCCTTAAACCCCTATATACCTGTACTGCCTCGTATGTAGTAGAGCAGGCACTCTGAAGTAGTAAAATCCACCATAACATTATAAGTTAGGTTAAAAAAGATGAAAATCAGTAAAATGAGACTGCATTATTGTAAGGTTAGTGAAATGCCTAAGGTGAGTCTCTGCAACTATCTAGCTATCAGCTCTACAGGGGGTCCCACTGTGAAAGCAAAATCATCCAGGTCTCAAACACAGTTTGAAGGAGGGCAGCTTCCATTCAGATTTACATTCAAATTAGCCCATCACAAATGGATATATCTAAATTCACTTAATCAAAAGGCTCGTTTCTGTTCTGTTTTATTGTATTTATTGATTCTTTTGTTTTGGGAGTATTGTCAACAGAGTGATATAAAAGACTTGGACTACTTATCACTTGATTATATGTACATTATACCACTTTATACACTTCATATTTTATATCTACTTAGTATTATTACTTATAGATAACTCCATGGCAAGATGACATCATAGAGGCTTATATATCATTCACTTTTCTTTCTCTTTTATCCAAAATATGTTGCAATAAATTTAAATATCTTCTGTTTTATAATTTTCAAATGTAATGTTTGTTCTCAAGAAAACTAAGAGCTTCAATTGCTACTTGATATAAAATGCAAGTATTTGGTTAAAGTAAATACAACCTTTTGTAATTTGAAAATATACTTTCAGGTAACTTCAGGACTAAGAAAATGGCAGTCATTTGATTCTGAAACTTCTCCCCTCTCTACTCCCCCCCCCTCCAAAAAAAAAAAACCCATAAAAATCAACAAGTAAAACAAAACCACAAATAATGCTGAAATAAAACCTTCTTTTTTTTTTTTTTTTGGCTCTCGATCATTTTTTTTTTTAATATATGAAATTTATTGTCAAATTGGTTTCCATACAACACCCAGTGCTCATCCCAAAAGATGCCCTCTTCAATACCCATCACCTCCCTCCCACCCCCCATCAGCCCTCAGTTTGTTCTCAGTTTTTTTTTTTAACGTTTATTTATTTTTGAGACAGAGAGAGAGAGAGAGCGCATGAACGGGGAAGGGTCTGAGAGAGGGAGACACAGAATCTGAGACAGGCTCCAGGCTCTCAGCTGTCAGCACAGAGCCTGACGTGGGGCTCGAACTCACGGACTGAGAAATCATGACCTGAGCCAAAGTTGGCCGCTTAACTGACTGAGCCACCCAGGCGCCCCTGTTCTCAGTTTTTAAGAGTTTCTTATGCTTTGGCTCTCTCCCACTCTAACCTCTCTCTCTCTCTTTTTTTTTTTTTCCCTTCCCCTCCCCCATGGGTTCCTGTTAAGTTTCTCAGGATCCACATGAGAGTGAAAACATATGGTATCTGTCTTTCTCTGTATAGCTTGAAATAAAACCTTCAATACTACTAGGAGACAAAAAACACTCTGACCTTCACATTACCTGTGAAGTAGAAATAAAGCGAAAAAATTCCAAAAGACCTTCTACGGCCTTCTACTTGCTGCAAGTTTGTAAGGGTAGAAAATAATGGGAGGCTTAAAAGATTTCATAAGAAAGGGAAGAGGGTATCATAGGACCTGAAGAAAGCATAGACAGAATCACAGAAAGCAAAAGTGCAACAATAATGCCAAAATGCTATACAGGCCCTGGCTATGGAGAGGGGATTGAAAATGGGAGGAACCAGAAATGGCAGTCTTAGAGAAGCAAGGGGAGCATGATATTCAGAGAAGTGTGCTATTCCTTGGAGAAAAGGTAATGAAGGGAAAGTATAATAGAAAAAATTAAAGATCCTATAGAAATAAGAGAGAAAGAAGACGTGCCATCATGCCTTCTCCCACCAACAATACCACCATCCAAAAACAAGTAGCACAAAAGAGAGTAGGAGTGACAGAAAAGGACATTTCCAAACTAGGAACCCTTTCTAAGTAATAAATAGCAACAGAAAAAAAGCACACCAAATCCACAAAAACTACTGCAGTAAGTCAGAAAATATAAATAAAAGCTTTTCTGCTAATAAAAAGTCTCTCCCCTAAACCAACCACGATCCTGAAGGAAAAAAAAACCGTAAAACAACATTTCAAACTGAATTAAGTACTGTCAAGCAAGCATTTGGGGATATTAAAAACAATACTTGAATCAGAAATACAACATTAAAGGGGCGCCTACATGGCTCACTCAGTTAAGTATACAACTCTTGATTTCGGCTCAGGACTTGATCTAAAGTTCATGAGATCAAGCCCCATGTTGGGCTCTGCATTGAGGACGCAGAGCCTGTTTGAGATTCTCTCTCTCCCTGTCTCTGTCCCTCCCCTGCTCATGCACGTGCATGCTCTCTCTCTCAAAATAATATACTTAAAAAAACACAAACACTAAAAACATAAATGGACAAAAAGCAAGAAGCAATGAGATAAGAGATGACTGATCTCAGGAAAGAAATAGAACAGCAGCAACAACAACACAAAACATATAAAAAATGAAGGCTAAGTTATAAGATATTCAAAGGAGAACAGAGAATAGATTCAAATGAAAACTTAATAAAGGGCATTGGAGAAAAGCAAGAAAATAACCAAGAGAAAGAAAATGAAATAAAAAGTTGAAAAAAAGGTCAGAGAAATAGGGGCTGAAATAGAACTTGTATCCCTAAAGAAGAAAAATCAAAAACACTGGGAGAAAACCCCTAATCACTGACACTACAATATAAAAAAACCTTTCCAAAATAGAAGAAGACGTAAATATAAACACAGAAAGGGTCCAATGGGTACCACGCAAAACAACCTAGGACAATCAACTCTGATCTATATAAAAGTAGTAAACTTCAATAATAAAGAACAAAATCCTCAGGACACCCAGGCAAAAAAAAAAGGAAAGAAGCTACAAGGCAAAAGAGCTAGCATTAGATTTCTTTAAAACAACATATAAAACCAGGCAGCACTGGAGCAGCATTTTTAAGAAACAAGGAAAGAAAGTGCAACCCATGGATGTTATATCCACCCAAGCTGTCCTGCTGGTATCCAGGTCAGAGGAAAACAGTTTAAAACATTCTAGAACTCATGAGATACACAATGTGCCCTTCTGGAGGAATCTAGTAAAGGGTTAGCTTTATTTGACCAAAAGGTGACTAGTAAAATTACATAAAAGGACCGATAGTAAGCATTTTACTTATTTCAACACAGAGCAAAGGCTAAAACAAGGGTGCGTCATGGGTTAAAAAATACAAATGTACTTTTAACCATTTTCCAAATAAAAGAGCAAGCTATTTGAAGTTACTAGTCAATTCCATACATCAGAAAAAAAAATGCAAAGCACTTCAGATGCTTTGACTATTTATTATAATTTTCATTATATTGATCACATTCTAGCATCTAAAATGGGAAGAAGCTGCTTGTTGAAAAAAATCATTATGAAAAATTCGTAACTCAAAACAAGACAAAAACGTTAAATTTAACATGGTTAGTCACATGTACAACTTAGTAGGATCAGGAAAATACATTTTTGAATGATAATACTTTCAAGGCTGTCATCACATAATTTAACTGTAGCAAGAAAAAATGTTTCCAAAGCTTGAGGAAAAGCTTATGACACCCTTAAGGCAGCAGGTTATTATTTAGATAGTTCACGACAGCAGATGAAAATACATATTATAAAAGAATTTGAACTTGTGATGAGCCCTGGGTGATACAAAGAAGTGTTGAATCACTATATTGTACACCTGAAACTAATGTTATACTGTATGTTAACTAACTGGAATTTAAATAAAAAGATTAAAAAGATAAAATTCAAAAATAAATAAATAAATAAAACTTTAAAAAAATGATTTCGCATAAATTTACTTTCCCAATCATGCTGTCTCCTGGCCTATATTAAGATGACTCTATATCCACATACAAACAGAGATGGAGATTAGGGACTATAAATACATTGGAAAGATCACTGATGCCAAAGTAATACACAGCAACAATAGTAATAAATTTAACATTTGTTGAGTACTTACTAAATGCTTATAGACTGCTTATCATAACCTCATTTAATCCTCACAAAAAGCTTATGAAGATGGATTCTTTTATTATCCCCATTTTATAGCTGAGGACACTAGCACAAAGAATTACCTAACTGACACAAAGTCACAGAAATGTAAGTGGTGGAACCAGGACTGAAATCCAGATCTGAAAGATTTCATGTTATGCTCTTAGATCAGTATGGCATTTTACATGTATATTTATAATAAGATCTCATTTAAATACAGTAATTTACCCTAGCATATATGTTTAATAAATCATATTTTTTATCTTACTTTATTATTAGTTTACCTTCCTTAAATTCATACGATAATTTACTATTGAGAGAGGTAGTCCAGTCCTTTAGATCCAGTTTAAACTATTTTAAAAGGCATGAAAGACCAAATTATCTCTCCAGCCACCCTATAATCCTTTCCACTCTACCCCTAGACCTGCTGCCTACTCCACCCTACAGTTGGATCTTATGTTCCAGTTATATTGAAAAATTCACAGCTTCACAAGGCAGACATAGCTTGTTCTCACTTTTAAGTCTGCCATGCAGTTCTCTCTGTAGGCAACTCCCTCCCCACCTTATTCCCTCAACTCCTTATCAACCTTCAAGGACCGCTTTAGGTAAGGCCCCTCTGGAGAGGTCTTCTTAAGCACCCATCAATGCAAACTTTGTCTATATTTCTCCTATATTTACTTCTATCATACAATTTATCATACTGTATTATAAAGGTCAATTATTACCTGTGTCCTTTAGTGTGCCAGCATAATACCTAGCAACCAAAATTTTTAAAATACTAAGTGATGGAAGAAAAACAAAATGTTTGATATGGTTACCTGAAAAGATAATATATATGTATAAAGTTGACTCCAATTGCATCAACAGTATAATTAATAACAATCACTTTTGGTGCCTGGATGGCTCAGTCGGTTAAGATCATAACCATGATCTCATGGTTCGTGGGATGGAGTCCTGCATCGGGCTCTGTGCTGTCAGCGCTTGGGATTCTCTCTCTCCCTCTTTCTCTGTCCCTCCCTGCTCACTCTAGCTCACTCTCTCTCAAAAATAAACATTAAAAAAAATTATACAAAAAATATTTTTAAAAATACCTATCAGTTTTAATACCTATTTGTTATTCAATTTGACACCTGATAGCAAAAAGTTACATATTTTAGTTAACTTTTAGATGTGTTAGTATGAAAAGTTGTAGAATATTTATCAAAGAATTGTATTATTTTAAGAGAATTTAACATTTTTTATTAAAAATGTAGTTCTATTGTTTCATAGAAGAGTATACTTATCAGAAAAGGAATGAGAGTAAACTGTTGAGACATCTTGACAAAGGTTTATCATTATTATGAAAAAAATATCTAAGCTGTACCACTGGTCATCAAATCAATGGTGACCTCTACCATGTCACTGAGACACAGTTTAATTTTTTCCCTCCTTGATATTACTATCAAAAGATAAAATTTATGCCCTTTCACCTTAGTTTATTATAATTGCTCTCATATCCATGAATAAGCTAAATGTTTTGAAAGTCTATCTTTTTTTTTACCTTGTACCACCTTCTAAATTAGTAATGAGTTCTTCCATTAATTTAGAAATACTAGTTTTATCTTATTTCTCCGACTTTAAGGGATATCCCTCTCTACCATTCTACAAATTGAAAAATAAAGACTATGTTCATCTTATCCATAAAATTCACCACATAACAGTTAGTTTGCAATATAGAAGGAAGGTTAGTTTCTTCCTGATCAGTACAGGAATGAAATGTTTTGTATAAGATAAAGAACTACATTCTAGTTCACCCAGCATTAAGTAACCAAGCAAAGAATACTAGTTAAGTAGTAAAAACAAAAACAAACAAAAAAAACAAGTTTTAAAAGATATGTAAATCAACAGAATTGTAAATTCCACTTCTTCAAAGAATCAAATAGCAAGTAACAAAAGATACAACTATAGAAAGACAAGACACTAACACAATACTTTCTCAGTCCCTTCCCCCCTGATAATTCAGACAAGAATAGAGAATAATATAAAATTTTAAAGCAAACTATTTTAAATCTTAACAGCTACTCTTCCTAAAATCATGGACTGAAATGTCTAAAATAAAAATAAAATACCAAAAAGACTAAGTTATCTCTAAAACTATAAAAAACCAAAATGTAAAAGGATGTTTAATAAGATGTTCTCATAATAAAAACTACTATGAAGTACTAAATTAAAGTAATAAAACTAAAAAAAAATCACCTTTACATACATAAAACACGCCTTTCTTTCAAAGATCTTATATCACAATATCACAGATTTTCACAAAACTAGTCACTAACCTCTATTTTTTCATAATAAATTTAGTTATATTTACCTTCAGATCCCATGATGAAGTGATGGATATCAGGGCCTGTTGACATACGAGGTCCTTGACAGCTTTTTTCTATTATACCTCTAGGTGTTACCATTTTTATATGAACCACCTGTTTAATACAATGCACGATATAAATTCTACATATTTGTCAGTGAATGGTGTGTGTGTGTATACACACGTCCATACATATTTAAAAAAAACTCTACTTCTAAAAACATTGGATTAAGTGATAAATGATGACACCCTTCAGAATTCTAGTACCTTCTAATAATTCTTAGACTAAAAATAAGTTTTATATAACTTTAAAAGGGGGGGAAATCATTCTAATAATATTAATGGTTTGGGTATATTCATCATCTTAAAAAATGAAAAGCACTTTTCTTTAAACCAAATTTAGTTTGGTTTAAAGAACTAAAGGATGAAAAAAAATAAGCAATGGTCATATTTTAACAGGTTCATTCCTTCACTCGTTTAACAATATTTATGAAGCACTATTATTCACATCAAGCACTGATCCACATGCTTAGAATTCTAAGAAAAAATTTATTCTTGCCTTATTCCCACCCACAACTTATTTGCTTTGCCCACTTAGTAGAAAAGAGTGAAAAGAATGAAATATTAATTATGATCAGGTCAAAAATGGGATGAAGAGGGAGATGATGTGATTGAATTAAAGAGAAGAAAAGAGGGGTGCTTGGGTGGCACAGTCAGATAACCATCTGACTTCGGCTCAGGTCATGATCTCACCGTTCATGAGTTCAAGCCCTGCATGGGGCTCTGTGAGGACAGCTCAGAGTCTGGAGCCTGCTTCAGAATCTGTGTCTCACCCTTCTCTGCCCCTCCCCCACTCATGCTCTGTCTCTCTCTGTCTCTCTGTCTCTCTGTCTCTCCCTCTCAAAAATAAACATTTAAAAAAAAAAAAAAAAAAAAAAAAAAAAAAAAAAAGAGTAGAAAAGAGATATGTGTGTAGTATAGGTCTCACACCACTAAAGAAGTAAGCATATTGAAGGGTCACTCAAAAATAGTTCCTGAGATCCAAATCAGGAAATGGTTAAGTGAAAATCCAACACATTTTTGCAATGCCTTTTTGACAGATAAACAAAAATAGTCTATTTATTATTTAAGGAACTGAGCAGAGGACATCAATAATTCACAAAATAAAAACTAAAAATCACCAATAAGCACACTTTAAAAGTTTACATTCAGAAGCAATTAAAGAAATAAAAAATTAAAAGACAAAAATATAAATAAAAGGTCCAGTAAAATCAAGATTCTCATAATGCTAGTGGGAATGTTGATTAACAATTTCTATGAAGCAACTTGGCCATAAAGACCCAAAGACACAAAAACATATAAACATCTTGATGCAACAAATCAAGCTCTAGGAACCTGCCCAAAGAAAGTGATTAAAAAGATGTATACTAAAGAAATTACTAAAAAGGATACTTTCCCCTTTATTTTCTACAATTTTAAAATCAAGAATAATTTAAACATTCATTAATAGGGAGTTACTTTAATAAACCATGAATTATTGGTAAAAGAATTATATGCATTCTAAAAATAATGTGTACATCTATGTTCATTTATAAGTTAATATATTGATAACAGTTTAAAGAGTAGATCAAAGGGGCGCCTGGGTGGCTCAGTCGGTTAAGCGTCCGACTTCCGCTCAGGTCACAATCTCACGGTCCGTGAGTTCGAGCCCCGTGTCGGGCTCTGGGCTGACTGCTCAGAGCCTGGAGCCTGTTTCAGATTCTGTGTCTCCCTCTCTCTCTGACCCTCCCCCGTTCATGCTCTGTCTCTCTCTGTCTCAAAAATAAATGAACGTTAAAAAAAAAAAAATTTAGGGCGCCTGGGTGGCGCAGTCGGTTAAGCGTCCGACTTCAGCCAGGTCACGATCTCACGGTCCGTGAGTTCGAGCCCCGCGTCAGGCTCTGGGCTGATGGCTCGGAGCCTGGAGCCTGTTTCCGATTCTGTGTCTCCCTCTCTCTCTGCCCCTCCCCCGTTCATGCTCTGTCTCTCTCTGTCCCAAAAATAAAAAATAAAAAAAAAAAAAAAAACGTTGAAAAAAAAAAAAAAAAAAGAGTAGATCAAACACAGCATCATTCTTTTTTAGATTAAAAGCTAGGTATACGCATGCAAATAAGCACATTAGGATATGTGCTTATAATTTGTGATCTTAAGGATTTTCAAAAAAAGGATTAAAATAAATTACATGCTTTAGCAGTACTAAATGTTTGCTTAACTATGATAAAGTTTTTAACAATCCAATAGCAAAAGGATTAAATTCTCTCCTCTGAAATTGAATTTGCAAAAAAAAAAAAAATAGTGATTTCTAAAATATCCTCAATTAAAAAAAAACAAGGTAGTGCAAACATTTTAAGTGTTTATAATACACACTTAAAATAATTCTGTGCAGTGAATGTCATTCTACTTTACAGAAAAGGAAACTGAAATTTAGAAAGGTGATCCAATTTGTACAAGATCATACAACTACTCACTGGAAAAGCTACAGATGGAACAAATGATACCTAATCCCTAGCCAGGATGTCCATAGTTAAATTATTCTCGCACTAATTCCAAGACCACTGGTACCAGATGAGCTAAAATAAAATGGGGTGCACATAAACCATTATTGGTGATACTGCCACCTACTAGGACCTTTTCAATCAGGCTCTTTAATTGTATACAGAAAACAATTTTTAAGAAAATTAAGTATAAACTCTCCTAAGGCACAAAAAGAGTAGCAGTGATGAGATCACCTAAATAGACTAAAACCTTGGTAGCTGAAGACTGAGGCTCCATGAGGCTTATAAAATAATATTTATACATTTTACAACTGATACTATGAAGCATCTACAAAGCTTAAATATCAGTCACTTGAAAAGGAGCACTCATAAATAATGACCACATTTATCTTTTAACTGCCTCCATTATACATAGTCAACTTTACTATAACCAAAAAGGGTATACTTTTGGTAGGGCTCTACCATCCAACTCTAAAAAAAAAAGGCTTTAATCACTTTATAATAATAGACTAATCAATTATTACATAATAACCAGAAAAAAATTTACCAGGTCCTCAATATTGCCATAGATATTCTTTTTCATGCCCGATGCCCGAGTAGATACCCATCCTCCCACAGTGCTGAATTCCAGGGAATCCGGTTCATGACCTGTACAATAACCACTTTCTTTAAGCTGAAAAACAAAAAAAATGTAATATTTTACTAGTGAAAATGATCCCATTTAACACAGCACTCAACACATTAACTCTTCACACTTTAAAATGTCTACTTGTCACTGGTATTTGGACTCATTAAAACCTATATAGAAAAAGAAATACTTTTATCATGCTCATCTAAAACAATTTTTAAGCTTTTGCCTAGTGGAAAACCTTACAAAACTGAAAAATGTGGACCAAAAGACAATTCCACAGGTTTGCTAGCCAATCTTCTTCATTAGATCCTTTTATTTTAAAATACCAACTACTCTCCCTACTTTGTTTTTAACCACAAAGACACAACTTAAGTACTTATGGAGATCAGATTATGCTTAAATAACTGCCAACTTCACCTAAACACTTTCAATAAATAAAGCACTTAATCTCCTGATCTCCCTACCCTAATATAATATGCAGCAGGCCTGCACAAAATCTAAGCAAATTGCCTGTACTTAATTCTCTCAAGGAGTCATGTGTTTTAATGTACAGCCATCTGGCTAGGTTTCCTGTATGTAATACCATCATTTATTTGTGATGCAGATCATGCATTCCTGTACATTAAATAGTCACTTGTTTCTCATTTTTCTATATTAGCTTGGCTTTGCCATCTGCACAGCACCTGAAGTTGAATGGATGCCCTTTACTGCAACACCACCAAAGCCATTCCACTGAAATCATTTTAAAGACTCAGCCATCTCACGTCAAATGGTACAGACACCACCATCTGCACATCCACTGTCTACTGCACTCAAGCCCATCAATCTGTATTGACCGTTTTGATAGTCATCCAGTTAAGCAACTGCTTCTATTTTTCAAGTAAGCCATGCAGAGATGTAGAATATGTCAGCTATGTTTGCATCTGTTAAGTATGGTGTAAAAGTTGTGATCCAAAGTGAGAGAACCTGGTAAGTTGCAAATTATTTATCTTTTCTAATTGTTTTGCTAGGAAAAAAAGATTTAGAAAGACATCAACTGTTAACAGATTATTTTCACTAAATATTCAAAATGTTTATTTAATTTTAAGAGGTTATTAACTACTCACAAATAAGGAGCTTAAATACATGAATGAACAATTTTAAAATGAAGATTATCAGACTGTTATTTTATATTTCTTTCTAGTTCCCAATCTATATTTGTACTATTTACTCTCAAAAAAAAAAAAAAGACCACTATTACTCAATTTTTCTGAAATTAGAAGAAAAAGAAAAAACATTCATAGAGTGCCAGAAGCCGAGCTCTCCAACCAGCCTGACGGCAGGGCCCGGGTGTGGACGGATCGGGACTGCAGGGCGGCCCACCGACAGTGAAGCTTCTCGTACTCCCGCTTTTATGCAATTTGGCCTTAGTAAAAGTACCTGGGGAATTGTCTGTTGGGGAACTGCCCTCGACAGGCCCCCTGAGAAAGAACCAGTGGGGAAGGAAATAAGGTTCCGCAAGGAAACTGTGTGGCCCTACATCTAGCCCTTGCCACCCCCTATAAAGACTCCTCTACCTAAAGGAAGGATAGCTTCATATATTTCCCAGCCAAGGAGGGGACAAATGGATTTGATTTGTGTATCTATGGGCACAAGTTACTCCAGCCCCTAAGCCCACTTGGCCCCCAGGAGGCATTCCAGATGATGATTGAACCTAGTGGGCTAAAGTACAGAATGGTTCATTAGTTCCTAGGTGCATTGTCTCTCTGAGAATGCATAAGGTGTGGGTTCCTAAGGCCCTCTTGGTCCCCTCCTGGCACCTCGGACCAAGGCGAATACTTTTGTTCCTTGAACCACAAATGGTTGGGGGAAACAACTAAGAGGTCATGTCCCTATAACTGTTCCACTTGAGGTGTTGATAGATGACCTTTCATGAAAACAGCAAAGCAAATGCTCTATAGATTATAGATAAACATAGATACATAATGAAAATAAAGTAAGAAATTAATCAATAAGCAAAGGGCAGGAGGGAATGTTATGAGAAAATAACCATGTTATTCCTTAAAGGGTGATTACACATAGGAACATTTTTAGAATTAGGTAATGCTAGAAAACATAGATGGCGCATGCTACAAGGAAATTGCTAACAAATATAATGCCACGTTTGCCACAATAAAGCGGCCTGCTTTCATAAACAACACACTGCTGTTGTCTGTGTCCATTTTTATTTTTGTTTTGTTTTATTTTCACTTTTTCGCCAACGCCGTTCATCCTTCGGGAACCTGCTGGAGCTGGACTCCGGCAATAGAGCACTTAGATGTCCTAAGCACTAAACAGGGAGTTTTCACATATTCTCATGACAAAATCTCCACGTTACCTACACCAAAGCAAATTAAATCTATACTGCTTCTGTAAGTACATCAATATTAGATGTACTAATAATATGCCTCCTATGTCTGGTAGGCTAGTTCATTACCTTCTCCAATTATAAAGTCATGTAAAGCTATGAAATGAGGATACAAAAAAGAAAGAAAGAAAGAAAGAAAGGAAGGAAGGGAGGGAGGGAGGGAGGGAGGGAGGGAGGGAGAAAAAAGACTGTCTCTATGCTCAGGGAGCTCTACCCAGCACACCATTTTAAATCTACTTCTTTAAAACCTAACAACCTGCCTACTAGGTAAGTGAATAAGTGAATGGTTAAGAAGCTGAATTTGAAACTTCTCATTTATTATTATGCTTCCCAGAAAATTTGCATGCTACAGTACACTAACAAGAAACAATTTTTGGCATATAGTTAAGTGCTTAATTAATGGTATCTCTGACCATATACATTCAGCCACTTCTTTTAAAAGTCTGTGCCTTTGCTGTCTTTGTTAATGCCATTAGCTGCTAAGAAAAGTCTGAAGAAAGATTTACAGATTTAATTCATACAGTTAACCAAATATCCTTTTTTTTTTTTTAATTTTTTTTTTAACATTTATTTATTTTTGAGACAGAGAGAGACAGAGCATGAACAGGGGAGGGGCAGAGAGAGAGGGAGACACAGAATCTGAAACAGGCTCCAGGCTCTGAGCTGTCAGCACAGAGCCCGACGCGGGGCTCGAACTCACGGACCGTGAGATCATGACCTGAGCCGAAGTCGGACGCTTAACCGACCAAACCACCCAGGCGCCCCCAAATATCCCTTTTAAACACGAATCACCTCTCCTCTCCATCTGTATGCCATAAAAAGGAATAAGAATATTATCTTACTCACTTCTGTACCCCATTCATTATTAAGACAACAAATATTTACTGACTCCTTATGCTCTAAGGCTCAGAAATATTACTAAGAGCAAATCCTAGATTGTAGAGCTTGTTATTATACAGACAAAGAAGGGAACTGAAGTTAACAAGAAACATAATTAAATTAAGACAGAACAATTAGAAGTGTAATGAAGAAACTAAAAGTACAGCAGGGACATCTGCCTCTACCCAAGTTGAAGCAAAAAGGAACTAGATTTACCCTCTCACATGAAAAAAACAAAAAACCCCAAACAAAAGTCTTTAAACACTGGACATGAGGTAACAAAGGACTGCTTATGAGAAAGCAAATAAAGGAAACGAACACTATGACTGTCCCTGGCTTAACTCCCGGCTGCAATGCAGAGAAAGGGAATCCAGGCACAACTCTGGAAAACACTGTGAGGTGAGGAGATGGGAGTTTGGAGTTGTGGAAAACCAAAGCATTAGAATTCACAAGACAAAGTACCAAAGAGAAGAAAGCAGCACAGAGAGAACCCTGGAGACTGGCAGATGGTCCCCCTCAAGTAGTCAGCAGAGCAATGAAAAGCACATACAAGTGAGGAAACTACACAGGACCCGAGGAAAAAATAATCCAAACTGATTAGAGAAAAGTACCAGGACTCATACAGGGCCAGAAACCTGTTCCCACCAGCCTGACTTGGAATACTTTTCCTTCACAGAACATGAGGTAGAACACCCAGGATGGTCATTCCTCAGTAATGAGGAATGATTAGTCTCAGATTGAGCACTTCTCTGAATCCACCTAAAAGATCACAGAAGCAATAACTAAAGGATCAAACTATTTCCAAATAACTACATCCCAGAAAAAAGCTAAAAAATACTTTTTATAGAATTGAAAAATATCTAAGACCTAGTAAGAGAATATTCATGATGTCTGGTACTTAATAAAAAAATTACTAAGCATACAAAGAAGCAGGAAAACACAACCTATAATGAGGAAAATAATCATTATGAGGTGAATAATCAAACCAACCTAGAACTAACAGAGATGTTATAATTAGCTGACCAGGACATCAGAATAGTTATTTAACTGTATTCCGTATGTTCAAAGAGTCGACACAGAAAACACAGAAAGACCCAAATTAAACATCTAAAAAAAGTAAAAAATACAATGTTAGAGATTAAAAAAAAAAATACACTTGATGGGGTTAAGCGTAAAACATACTCCACAAATAAAAGATTAGTGAACTCTAAGACATAGCAAAAGAAAGTAAAGAAAAAACTGAAAAGAGCAGCAGTGAGCTGTGGAACTTCAAACAGCCTAATGCATGAGTAAACAGTCCCTAAGGGTCAGGTAAGGCAGGAAGGGACAGATATTTGAAGAAATAATAGCCAAAAATTTTCCAAATGTGATGAAAACTATAAACCAAAAAATAAAGGAAGCTCAACAAATCTTCAATATAAGAAACACACAAAAAACTACACCAAGTCCATCACAATCAAAATATTCAAACCAGAAATAAGAAAATCTTAAAAGCAACCAGAGGAAAAAAACACAGAATGTACATACGAACAAAGATAAGGGTAACATCTAATTTCTTGTCATAAACAGTAAAGTGAGACAAGAGCGAAGCAACATCTTTATATTACTGAAGGAAAAACACTGTCAACTTACAATCCTACACTCAGTTAAAATATCTTTGAAAACACAGGTGGTGACCTCGAACTAATAACCAATTAAAGCAAGATTACAGGATACATGATTTATACACAAAATTCAATTGCTTTCCTATATACCAACAAGGAACAAGTGGAATTTAAAATTTAAAACATAATACCATTTACATTAGAACCCCCCCAAAATGAAATACTTAGGTATAAATCTAACAGATGTGTACAAGATCTGTGATGAAAACTCTAATGAATAAAATCAAAGGTTTAAATAAATGAAGAGATATTTCATATTCATGGAAGATTCAACATTATCAAGATGTAAGTTCTTCCCAAATTGATCTATAGATTCAGTGTAACAATCCCAATCAAAATCCCAAGTTATTTATAGATATTGACAAACTAATCCTAAAGTCTATATAGAAAGGCAAAAAAGCCCAGAATAGCCAACACAATTTGAAGGAGAACTAACAGCCAGGAAGTAGACTGACACTGCCCAACTTCAAGAGTTACTACAAAACTAAGGAATCAAAACAATGTGGTTTTGGGGAAAGAACCAAAAAATAGATCAATGGAACAGAACAGAGAGCCCAGAGATATACTTAACTGATCTTAGATAAAAGAGCAAAGACAAGGGGTGTCTGGGTGGCTCAATCAGTTGAGCATCCAACTTCGGCTCAGGTCATGATCTCACAGTTCATGAGTTCGAGCCCCACATTGGGCTCTGTGCTGACAGCTCAGAGCCTGGAGCCTGCTTCAGATTCTGTGTGTGTCTCTCTCTGCCCCTCCTCTGCTTCATGCTCTCTCCCTCTCTCAAAAATAAATAAAAACATTTAAAAAAAATTTTTTAATAAAAAAAAGAGCAAAGGAATACAATGGAACAAAATAGCCTTTCAATAAATGTTGCTAAAACAACTAAACATCCACATGCAAAAAAAGAAATGAATCTAAAAACATCCATTACAAAAATGAATTCAAGTGGATCATAGACCTAAATGTAAAATGCAAAATTATAAAACTCCCAAAAGATAACAAAGAAGAAAACTGCAATGAACTTGGATACGATGTTTAGATATAACACCAAAGACACAATCCGTGAAAGAAATAAGTGATAAGCTAGACTTCATTAAAATTAAAAATGTCTGCTCTGCAAAAATAATATAAAGAAATTATAAGAAAAACCACAAGCTTGGAAAAAAAAGATTGCCAAAGATAAAAATAATAAACCCACCTGATAGAAGACAGTTATCTCAAATAATACAAAGAACTCTTAAAACTCAACAATAAGAAAACAATCCAATTTAAAATAATGGGCCAAAGATCTTAACAGACCTCACCAAAGATAGCAAATAAGCCATAAGAAAAGATGCTTCACATCATATATTCTCAGGGAAACAAAAATTAAAACAACAAGATATCACCTATATGAACGGCCAAAATCCAGAACACTGACAACACTAAATGCTGATGAGGACATGGAGCAACAGGAACTCTCATATAATGGTGGTGGGAATGCAAAATGGCACAGAGCCTCTATGGAAGACTATCTGGTGGTTTCTTACAAAACTAAACATACTCTTACCATCCAGAAATTCTCTACTTTGGTATTTACTCAAAGGAGTTGAAAACTTATGTCCACATAAAAACCTGCACACAAATGTTTATAGCAGCTTATTCACAAATTGCCAAAACTTGGAAGCAACCAAGATGTCCTTCAGTAGGTAAATAGATAAATAAGCTATGGTAAATTATTCAGTGCTAAAAAGAAATGAGCTATCAAGCCATGAAAGGACATGAAGGAACCTTAAATGAATTATTACTAAATTAAGGCAGCCAATCTAAAAAGGCTACATACTCTATGACTCCACCTATAAGACATTCTGGAAAAAGCAAAACTATGAAGATAATAGAAAGGTCAGAAGTTGCCAGGAGTAGGAGGGAGAGAGATGAGTTGAGGATTTTTAGGGTAGTGGAAATATTCTATATAATATTATAATGTTGGATACTTATGTCATTGTATATTTGTCCAAACCTATAGAATATACAACACAAAAGTCAACCCTAAGATAAACTATGAGCTTTGGGTAATTATGATGTGCCAACATAGGTTCATCCTTGGTAAAACAAACAAACAAAAAACCCCACCATTCTGGTGAATGATGTTGATAATGAGGAAGGCTATGTTACGTGTGGGGACAGGGGACATATGGAAACCTCTGTACTTTCTTCTCAATTTTGATGTAAACCTAAAACTTCTCTAAAAAACCTTAAAGTGTTAAAAAAATGAAATGAAGATTTTTAGCAAACAAAAGTAGAAAGAATTCATGAACAGCAGACTCACACTAAAAATATTTAAAAGAAATCCTTCAAATTTAAGAAAACAAAGAAACAAAGAAAAACAGAAATGAACCAAAAAACAGATTCTTAACTATAGAGAACAAACTAATGGTTACCAGAGGAGAGGTTGGTGAGGGAATGGGTGAAACAGGTAAAGAGTATTGAGAGTACTCTTATCATGATGAGCACTGAGTAATGTACAGAACTGCTGAATCACTGTATTGCATCTCTGAAACTAATATAACACTGCATATTAACTATACTGGAATTAAAACAAACTTAAAACAATAAAAATAGAGGGGCACCTCGGTGGCTCAATCAGTTAAGTGTCCGACTTTGGCTCAGGTCATGATCTCGTGGTCTGTGGCTTCAAGCCCCGCGTTGGGCTCTGTGCTAACAGTTCAGAGCCTGGAGACTGCTTCAGATCCTGTGTTTCCCTCTCTCTCTACTCCTCCTCCCCCCTCCCCAAATAAATAAACATTAAAAAAATAAAAATAATAAAAGAAGGGAGCACTTGGCTGGTTTAGTCAGTAGAGCATGCAACTCTTGATCTCAGGGTCATAAGCTTAAGCCCCATATTGCATGTAGAGCTTACTTAAAGATAAATACAATGCTGTCACAAAAAATAATAAAAGAAGTCCTTCAAGCAGAAGGAAAATAACATCAAATGGAATTAAAAACATTGGAAAGGGTAACTAGGTGGATAAATATATAAGATGGTTTCTTTTGTTATTTAAATATCTTTAAAATAAGATAATTGATTATTTCAACAAAAGTAGTAATAATATATTGTAGGCTTTATACCATATGTAAAAGCAGAATATATGACAACAATAGCAAAAATTGGATGAAGGGAAAATGAATATAATACTGTAAGGTTCTTCTACTAAACTCTGAAGTGGGGTGTTATATTATCACTTGAAGATAGACTGTTTTAAATTAAAGACATATACTATAAACCCTAAAACAACCTTTACAATAAAACAAAACGTTATAGCTAATAAAGAAACAAAACAGATAAAATGGTATCAAAAAACATGTTTAATCCAAAAAGTTAGTAAAAGTGGAAAAGAAAAAAAAAAACAGATGGAAAATACAGAAAACAAATACCAAAATGACAATTTAAACTGAACCATGTCAATAAACTACATTGAAGGTAAATGGTCTAAATATCCCAATTAAAGGTAGAGACTGTCAGGTTAGATAAAAAGGAAAGACCCAATTTTATGGTGTCTACAAGAAAATTTTTAAATATAAAAATAAAAATCAGTTAAAAGAATGGAAAAAGGAAAAGATATCCCAAGTTAACAACCATCAAAAGAAAACTGGAATGGCTATTTTAATATTAGATGAAGCAGATTTCAGAGGAAAGAAAATGGTTCATTAATCAAGATGAAAAGAAGAAAACTGATAGAACTGCAAGGAAAAAAAAAAAAGACAGGTTTACAATGATAGGTGATAGGTTAATTCTCCTCTCTCAATAAATGATAGAACAAGTAGACAGAAAATAAGAAAAAATACAGAACACCTAAACAACACTGTAAATCAATTTGACCTAATCGACAATTGTAGACTACTCTCAACCAATAGCATCAGAAGACAAATTATTTTCAAGTATGGATAGAACATTCTTAAGACAGACCTTACTGTGGGCCATAAAAGAAATATCAATTAAGTTGAAAGGATTCATATCATATAAATGTTTTCTGAACACAATGATATTAACATGGAAATCAGTAACAGAAAGATGCCTGGAAAAATCCCCCCAATAATTAGAAATTAAATAACTTGTAAGTATCCAATGGTCAAAGAAAAAAATCAAAAAGGAAGTAGAAAAATACAGTACTTTGAAATGAATGAAAATGAATAGACATATCAACATTTGTAGAATACCACTACAGCAGTAGTTGGGGGAAATTTAAAGTAATGAAAATCAGCTTTATTTAAAAAGAGGAATGGCCTCAAATTACCTTATCTTCCCCCCTAACACACAAAAAAGAATTTGACAAAATACAAAATCCATTCCTAATAAAAACTCTGAAAACTAAAACAGAAAAAACTTCCTCAACTTGATAAAGGGTATCTACAAAACCAAAGCAACAACAACAACCTATAGCTAACATCACACTTAATGGTAAAGGACTAAATGCATTTCTCCTAAATCAGGAATAATGCAAGGATGTCCACTTTCACTTCTTTTCAACATTGTATTAGAGCACAAGCCACCACAATCAGGTGAGAAAAGGGAATAAAGGCATACAGATTGGAAGGAAAGAAGTAAAACTGTCATTATTAAGAAAGGACATGATCATATATATAGAAAATCCAATAGGAGCTATAAGAAAACTTAGAATTCATGAATTTAGCAAGGTTGTTAGATATAAGATCTGTACACAAAAATCAATTGTATTTCTACACTTTTTTCTTGTGTACTTTTTTAGTAATCTCTAGACTCTCAAATGTATTTATACATATTAATAAAGAACATTCAGAAACTGAAAAAAAATTTTTTTAGGTTTATTCATTTATTTTGAGAGAGACAGAGATAGCACGAGTGGGAAAGGGGCAGAGAGAGCAACAGGAGGTGGGGGGGAGAAGAGAGAGAGAGAGAGAGAGAGAGAGAGAGACAGAAACAGAGACAGAATATCCCAAGCAGGCTCCACACTGCCAGCACAGAGCCTAATGCAGGATTTGAACCCATTAAGCCGCAAGATAGTGACCTGAGCGAAAACCGAGAGTCAAACGCTTAACCAACAGAGCCACCCAAGTGTCCCCCCCCGCGCCAAATTTTTTAAATATCATTTACTATAGCATCAAAAATATATATAATACTTAGGGATAAAGCTTATTTTAAAAAACATGAAGGATTTTACAAAAAAAACACAAGATACTACTAAGAGAAATTACAGACATAAAAAAAACTAGGGACATACCATGTTCATGGGTCAAAAGAATCGATATTGTTAAGAGGTCAGTTCTCCCCAAATTGACACAGAGTCAATGCAATCCCAATCAAATCTCAACAGGCTTTTTTTGTTTAAACAAAAGTTCACAGGTGATTATAAATTTCATAGGGAAATACAAATAACCTAAAATAGCCAAAACAACTTTGAAAAAGATTTATGATACAGCTGCAGTGATCCAAACTATCTGGTACTGGCATAAAGATATACAAAAGATCAATGAAACAAAATAGAGCCCAGGATGCACACATATATGGACAACAGACTTTTTATCATGGTGCTAAGTCAAATGAAAAAAGGGTAATCTTTTCAACAAATGGTGCTGAAAATACTGGATAGCCATATGCAAAAAAAAAAAAAAAAAAAAAAAAGAACTTCAATCCATCCTTTGCACCATACATAAACATTAACTCAAAAATCTTCAAAACTCATCAGAAACTTGAATGTAAAATAAAAACTATGAAACTTAAATGGGAGAAAATTTTTGTATCCTAAGCTAAAGCAAAGCATGACAGCAACAGCATGATATATAAAGTAAAAACTTAAATATGTTTTGAAACTCATCAAAATAAAAAACATCTTTTCTTCAAAAGACTCTGTCAAGAGAATGAAAAGACAAGCCACAGACTGGGAGAAAATATTTCTGAAGTATATACCTGCAAAAGGACTTATATCCAGAATATGTAAAGAATTCTCAAAACTCAACAATAAGAAAACAAACAACCCAATTTAAAAATTGGGCAAATAACTTGAACAGACACCTCACCAGAGAAGATATATGGATGGCAAATAGCACTTGAAAAGATGTTCAACATCACTACTAACTAGAAAAATACAAATTAAAACCACAATGAGATACTGTAACACATCTACTAGAATGACTAAAACATTAACAAATATTGGAGAAGATGTAGAGAAATTGGAACTCTTACACAGTGCTAGTAGGAATATAAAATGATGCACTCTGGGAACATGTTTGGTAGTTTTTCAAAAATGTAAATATGTACCTACCATTTGATTTAGCCATTTCATTTTTTGATTTTTTACCCAAGAGAAATGAAAGTATACGTCAATACAAGGATTTGCACATGAATGTTCATAGCAGCTTTATTTGTAACAGCCTCAAACTGGAAATAATCCAAATATTCAACAATAAGTGAATGGATAAATAGTGGTATATCTATATGATGGAATACTACTGAGCAATAAAAAGGAATAAACTAATTGATACATGCAACAATATTCATTAATCTCAATTATGCCTAACGAAAGAAGTCGTACCCTCAATCTACCCTCAAAAAGAGTGCATGATTAGATTTAGTACAACTGTAGCACATTTGAACAAATCTACAGTGATAGAAAGCAGATCAATGACTGCCAGGGGTGGGGGTAAGACTGGGATAGAGAGGATTATAAAGAAGCAAGAGTAAATCTTTGGGTTTGGTACATGTGTTCATTATTTTGATTGTGGTGATGGTTTCATGGTTATACTTGTGTACCAAAACATATCAAGTTGTACATTTTAAATAAGTGGAATTTATTGTATGCCAATTATACCTCAGTGAAATTATTATAAAGTGAAACAAGAACAAATGACTCCAAGGATATTGCCCCAAGCTGCACAAGAACTGAATTCCCATCAACTGAGAATGAGAAGGATAAAGAATAAGCAAATTGTGAAGGGAAAATGGAAATTCAATTTTTAAAATATTGAGTTTAAAATGTCTATTATATATGCAAAGTGGAGACATCAACAGGGCAACTGAAAATATAAGTCTCTATAGAGTTCAAGAAAGAACTCTAAGATGATGTTATAAATATAGAAGTCTTTGGCACATAAAAGGAATAAAGTCAGCTGTGCTTCAATGAAGTACAGATAGTGCTCAATAAAAATTAGTGAAATGAATAAAAGTTCTAAGCACTTTACATGATTAACTTATTTCTTCCTAAAATATATATAAAGTAGGAATTATTACCTCTATTTCATAGATAAAGAAACTAAGGCACAGGGAAACGAGTCCTTGGGAGTAAAAACGTAAGTCACACATCCCCAGACTATTAACTAATAAAATACAGTAGCCAAAACTTTAATAAGCCTAGAAACAAATTCCCAAATCCACAATTGACATATTAATGACCTCTCTTAAATTTTATATATATTAAAATCAGTGTAAATCTATAAGCTGAAGAGATTAAAACCTGTGCTACCCAGCTACTATATTTGTGTCATTTAAGAATTTCTAGAAGGAAAAAGCAGGATGTTTTAAGCTGGTTACCTCAGCTGATTAAGAAACTGAAGGGTACAGAAGTTTAATGAGGAAAAACTTGAACTGGGATTGAAACAGCTATAGAAACTACATTACAGTCTACTGGAGGCAAAAAAGAAAGTTCTATATTGGCATTTAGGGAAATGAACTAGTAGGTAAAATATCAGAAGTTCCTAGTCTAGGAAAATGTCATTTAAATTTCAAGGAAATATGTTCGTTGAATTTTAATTCTAACCTTTAAAAAAAAAAACTTGGAAAGGTTAAAATACTACATCAAATGCTATAATCAAAGACATAAAATTAGAGACATGAAAGGCCACTTTTTGTTATAAAAAAATTGCTGTGTTGCTAGGGCCTCATTCAGACATAATGGAAGACTAATACAGGACTTTTTACAGGTTTTTTTTCATTAAATACTATTATTCTGCCCCACTTAAGTTCATCTTGTGTGTGTGTGTGTGTGTGTGTGTGTGTGTGTGTGTGTGTATTAAGTTCATTATATTATAAACTATAGTAATTAACAAAGGTAATTACTTTGACTTCTATAAAACCTTGGCTTATTGAAGATCTTAACACTGCCTCAACCAATATGTTCAATTTCATCCAGTTCTTAGTTCATTAAATCAAAAATAAAGATAATAATCTAATTTTTTTTTCAAAGCCTTTCATCCAGAAATGGTCAGTAGCATACCAATTTCATTCAACTTTTTACCAAGAAATAAGGAAAAAGACAATTAAAAAAAGATCGACAACCATCTCATTTCCATGTCCCATTAAAATGTAGAAGGGAGGAGTCTCTGTAACTCAAGTAGAACAAAGTGGTCAGTATTATCAACAACAAATTAAACTTTCTGATTTTTATTTACAACAGCTGAGGTATAGTCATCCTGACCCTGTTTGAGGCGGTTGAAAATCAATACATTTTAATAATTACATGCTTAGAATCCATGAAAGGAACCAAAAGCTTTCCAAAAATTCATCAGGATACCAAAAAGTGTTACAAGGTCTCCAAGAGTTTGACTAATTCATGAGATGGGCAGTTTTCAATGAAATTAGGCACTTGAAAGTTCAATAGCAAATACCAACATCTACCCAGTTGATCCAATTTATCATCAACTTCTGAGAATTCTATGTCCAATATGTTTCACTTTGCTCCATTTCTACTCTTTTATTGTCACTATCAGTTCTTGCCTGAATTATGCCAGAGCCTCTTACCCACCTTCATGTGCCCTCCATCTATCCTCCACACAGGAGCTAGCCAGAACTACCTGAATACAGAGGTAAAGTTCAAACTTCTAGAAGGGGCTTTATAAGGCTCCTTTATAGTCTGATCTCTTCATGTTTTCCTGGCTCTATCCTCTACCACTGCTATACATACACCCACCCAACATATAGAATGTGTGTTCTCCCACAAACACACACTAGACCTCAGCCACACTCAGCTGTCTGCAGGTCCCCAAGAGCAACAGCTGCCTTTAAAGCCTCTGCACCTGCTGCTTTCTCCGACTGGATTGCTCTCTCCACTCCCATTAACTTTTTTGCTTTCACTCATCCTGAAGTCTCATTTTAAAAGCTGCATTCTCTGCAATACCTTCTTTGTCCAGTTCCTTCCCTCCTAACCCCATGTGATGAGCCATAATACCCTGCATTCAGCCTTCACCTTGCAATTCTCATTCTGAATCATAAGTGTCTATTTATCTAATTTTCTATTGTAATGTAAGCCTTCCAAAGGTAAGGGATGGTGTCTTATTCACTACCATATCCTCAGTATCTAGCTCAATGCCTGACCCACAATAAAAGCTGAACAAATTTGCTCAGTGAATGTACTGTGAAAGGTACTCCATTCATAGAGAGGACATATAGCAATTTTGAAAATGTTAATTAAAGGAAGTAACATACCTGTCTTTCCAACTCCTGTCCTGTTATACCAGCCTCTACATGAGCTGTCAGATTGTTCTCATCAACCCAGAGGATTCGATTCTGTTGCAAATGAAGAAAAAATTCTCATCTCCATGAACTATTGACATTTTCTCAGGAAATATAGCTTCCTAATTCAAGGTAGCAAGTTACAAGACAGAAAATAAGCAAGTAGGGTTACCCTCACTACAAAATTCCATTTATCCCAGACTATAAAACATGACAGACATAGCAACTTAGGCAGTATATAGCACAAGAGTTGGTTTAAAAGATAGACTCTGTCTTTATTCATTATCAATTTGAATTAAACTGTACTTACCTTACGCAAATTATTTAACTGTCTACTTTTAGTGCTTCCTCATTGTACAGTGTGAATAGTAATACTACTCATAAGGTTGGTGTAAGGATTAAATGAGATGCTGCACATAAAAGCTTAGTATATGGGGGCACCTGGCTGGCATAGTTTGTGAAGTGTGCAGCTCTTGATCTTGGGGTTGTGGGTTTGAGCACTCCACACTGGGTGTAGAGATTACTTAAAATAAAATCTCAAAAAAAAAAAAAAAAGTCTTAGCATACAAAGTTCCTGGCATTCTGTAAATACCATCTGCACTACTATTAATAGTTATAAATCATATCTAACTTAAGAATATCAGAAGATGGCCATTGTGAGATCAAAAAAAAGACATGTGCATATAGTAAATGGCATTCCTACTATATTTTTAATCCAAAATAGGACCAGAGGCTCTGGGTAGGAAACAAAGCACACCCCTGCTTCCTACTTGAAAAGAAGAAACTGAATATCATCTGGCTCAACTTACAAAATGTTTACAGAATGTTTTTAACATTCTTATTTGACCTAATTTTTTATATGTATGAATTACTTTGTACTATTAAAGTCAGACTTCTTTTCCCTTCTATTTGGCTGAGCAAACAGATTAACATATAGACCTTCTTCTGGATCCCACAGAAGCTTTCTTTGCACTTTGATATTTTCAATTTCATGGCAATAACTAATGCAGGTAAGTCTAGCTAATAACAAAAAGGAAAGAACGCAATAGACAATATGAAAATTGTCTGCTTATAGCCCAAATTTGAACACACACAAATCACTGTACTGTTTAATTCACAGGATTATGATAAACATTAAATAAGATGACATATGTGAATGTAATTTTTGTTTTATGTTATGTAAAGCTATCATTTTAATTATACTCTCACAATAAGACATAGTAATTTCAATATAACTATGGCAAATGAGTCTTTTGGTCTGTACTAAACTGTGAAGTAAAAAGACAGAATCCAGTAATCTGAATAACTTACACACTTCTCCCCTAGTAGACTGGTTGTTAAAGTGATTACATGCTTGTGGTAATTATACACCTTGTATCTACCAGTGGTCCAAACATATTTTTGGTAGATCAAAGAAACTGAAAGGAGGCAAAGAAAAACAAACAAACACCTTTATGGGCACTCATAGAGAAACCTATAGAAAATATATAGGATACCCTATTATATCTAGTATACACTACCCAATACAAGTTAATAATAAAATAAAAAGTTTGAGATCAATAGGTCTTAGTATTATTGTAGATATTTAAGTAGAAAACTGGCATTACTAATTATCATATTTTGTACACATTGTATCAGAAGTACTCGTGCAAAATCTCGCACACATACCTTATCAACTTCAAAGCAAATCACAATTATAAGTACCACCCATCCACTACAATATTTAGGAGAGTTTAACATTAAAGGCAGTGAATACACAAGGTTTTTCTACAAAATAAATGGCTAAAATTCTGCCATTTAAAATTCTGCTACAGAATTTTCAGCATCTATCTACTCAATGTAAAGACTTTTATCTCATTTAATCTTCACAATTACTTTCTGTATTATTACTATTTTACAAATTCAGTAACAGATTTAGTGGTAAATTTGTACACAGTACACAGAAATTCAAAAACATTCCAAAGTCTATTCCAGAACAGGCTACTCTTAGGTAATCTTCTAAGGACGATTCTTCTCTTAAACTCAGAGATAAGGACAAAGGTTAATGGGAAACTTTACAGAATAATCAGCCTATCACCATCTGAACACCTGCTGATTTTTTTTGTGTGTTTTTTTTTTTCCACTTTTTTTTTTTAATATATAAAATTTATTGTCAAATTGGTTTCCATACAACACCCAGTGCTCATCCCAAAAGGTGCCCTCCTCAATACCCATCACCCACCCTCCCCTCTCTCCCCCTGCTGATTAATTTTAGCAATACTTAAAGTGGACAGATATTATGTGTGATGTGACATGACATAGAAAAATATGTCATCATCTACAAGATAATCCTTGCTGAAAAAAAATTTTAAAGCTATGCCTGAATCTAACTAGACTTTATATCTAACTTCCAGGTCAGAGGACATACAAAACCTAGAGGAAGAGTTAAATGATACTAAGATGAAGTGACAGGCAAATTAAAAATATGATATAATTTATACTACAAATCACCTAGTTCCTCCAAAAGTCAGCAATATTCAAAAAAGAAGAAAGATAAAATGGGACTTAAGGAAACAACCAAAAGCTAACGTGGGTCTTGTTTCAATCCCCATATGAACAGATGAAGTATAAAATAAAAACAATTTTGAAACCACTGTAAAATCTGAATATGAAACTATGTTAAATGACACAAGGAACTGTTTTTAAGTTTGCCAGGAGCAACAATAATATAGTGAGAAAATGTTCTTTTAAAAACAGATACACAGAATAACTAAAACTACCATTGTTTGTGGGGGTGTAAAATGGTGCAACTACTGTGAACAAAGACCTGGAAATTGCTTGTAAAACTGACTATGTACCTACTATGGTTTAATTCCACTCTTACATATTGACCTAATAGAAATGAAAGCTTATGTTTACAAAAACACCTATTCAAGAATATTCATAATAACTTCATTTATAAAAGCCAAACCTGGAAAGAGCATAGGTGTCCATCCATAGAAAAATGGATAAACAAACTATGGTATAGTTATATAATACAGAATCACTCAAAAGGAAATAGAAATGCACTAGTGATAAACTCAGGAACAGAGTAATCTCAAAAACATTATACTGTGTGAAAGAAACCTGACACCAAAGAGTATGTAGTATATGATTCTGTTTATATGAAGTTCTAGAACTAAAAGTGATTTACTCTGGGTGGTCGAAGAGGGCTGGGGATTTGTTTGGAATTTTCTGGTCATAGAGATTTGACTAGCACAGGTGTAGACATTTGTCAGAACTCACGGAAATGTACGCTTAAGATGTGTGTATTTTATGTAAGCATGTCTTTTACCTAAAAAAAAGAATTATAAAAAATCATAAACTTTCAATCCTAGTAATGATATACAAGCCAAAGTATTTGGGGGGGGATGGTAGTGATGTCTACTACTTTAAAAAATATCCAACAATAAGATGGGTTCATGGATAGACAGAGGGAAAGAATGATGGTGGTGGGTATATGAGTGTTCATTGTAAATTTTTTTCAACTTTTCTGTGTGGTTAAACATTTTCATAATAAAATGTTACAAAAGGAAAAAAACAGATACACAGAAATATTTACTTGTAAGTAGCATAATATCAGGATTTGCTTTTAAAATAGTAGAAAAACGGGGGCAGCTAGGTGGCTCAGTCAGTTGAGCGTCCACCTTCGGCTCTGGTCATGATCTCACGGCTCTTGGGTTCAAGCCCAGTGTCAGGCTCTGTGCTAACAGCTCAGAGCCTGCGGCCTGCTCCAGATTCTGTCTCCCTCTCCCTCTGCCCCTCCCCCACTCACGCTCTGTTTCTGTCTCTCAAAAATAAATAAACGTTGGGAAAAAATAATAAAATAAAATAGTAGAGAAACAAAGGAAGATAAAGCCAATATTACAAAATGTTAATAATTCCTTAATCTAGAAAATGGATATACTATTTTACTTTGCCATTTGAAAAAAATTTCTAATTAATCAATTAATTAAATTTTACAAACCTGTTTATACTAATGAAGGAATATGCAACCATGAATATTGTTGTTCATATAAAGATTAAGTTCATACCCAAATTAAAGCTTTAACATGGCACAATGTCCAACTCTTGGACCACCATCAGCCAATATGTCACAAAACAATCCTATCATTCAAATTAGCTCTTTATTCTTCCACAAGCAAAAATGCAACAGCATTAAAATTTGGGGGGACAGGAGGCACCTGAGTGGCTCAGTCAGTTAAGCATCCGACTTCAGCTCAGGTCATGATCTCACAGCTCGTGAGTTCGAGTCCCGCATCGGACTCTTCTGTGCTGACAGCTCAGAGACTGGAGCCTGTTTCATTCTGTGTTTCCCCTCTCTCTCTGCCCCTCCCTGCTCATGCTCTGTCAAAAATAAACAAACATCTAAAAATATTTTTAAAAAATTGGGGGGCAGGGGTGCCTGGTTGGCTCAGTCAAAATCCAACTCTTGATTTTGGCTCAAGTCATGAACTCATGGTTTGTGAGGTCAAGCCCTGTGCCTAGCCTCGGGCTCTGTGCTGAGAGAGTAGAGAGCCTGCTTGGTATTATGATTCTCTCTTCCTCTCTCTCTGCCCTTACCCCCTTTCTCTCACAAAATAAATAAAGAAAATAAACTTTAAAAACAAATTGGGGAGACAAGTTTTGGTGTTCCAAATTAACTTTAACCAATATTATGTGTTTTGCTTTTAACAATACAAATCAGGTCATCTACTGTATCAATGACTCTCAAATTAACAATTTCTCAGGCTAATTTGGTAGAAACCACCAATATCTGTGCCTAAAAGTGAGTGAACTAAGCTTTCTGGGACCTGAAGACAAGGGTGAAATATAATGATGAAATAAATTTAAAACAAAATGAAAAATATACCTTTATAATGACTACTAAGACTGAGTCATAAGGAGTTTTTTAAACCAAGCATTATCTTCAAATAAGTCTAAAATTTTCATATACCATTTGTGAAGTGTCCAAAGAAATAATTGTTCTTGTCTCATCTGCAGGACACATTAAGCCATATGATACACTTGTTCCTCCTGCCAAAATAGGAAACAACAACGCTATGTTTAATATTCTATTTTTTAAGCTAAGTTTCTAGGGCAAATTCCTAATACAAAGTATACAAATAGGCCCACTAGAAAAGTAATACCTATTTCTACTTTGCAAAATGTAATTTGCAAATGCTAACACACTAAAAGCAAACTCACCTTTATTTTATGCTGCATGCCAAAATGAAGAAATATTATGGAGCTGAAAGCAATGGGATATGGCTCCATCCCCTGGGCACACTCAAGTGAAGCCCCTAGCAATTTGTGAAACTCCAAAAACATGATTAGAAAAGTTCTAAGCTAAAGATTACTGTGGAGATATCGCTTAAAAGAAAAAATACCCTTCCTAATTCAACTAAAGACACCTTACCTTAATTATGAGATTCATTTATCATTTGAAATAATATATTCTCATACAAAAAGACTTTAATAAACTAGAATATAAACAAGTTAAAGTTGCCTGGATTACACAATATTCAAACAAATTTATATGTCAATAGTGAAAAGATGATTTTAATATAGAATAAATAATATATAGAAGTATGTAAACAAAGTACTCCTGTTTTACATTAACATTTGTTATCAAACGAAAAATGCTTTCTTAATACCAGTACAAAATAATACCGTGTTCTCAGTAAACACTATTTGCTTATCACAGTCCTTTGATATCAGAAAAATATTTCCCTGAAAGTGACACTGTAGTGCCTTTTCTCCATGAATTTAATTCAACCCAAAGTATAAGCGGAAGAAGGAATCTGGAGCTCCTGATTTGTTGGGGTCCCACTTCCATTCCATCAATGCTAACTGAGTTAGTGAAGGCAATTTCCTTTGGCTTGTGTAAATTATTAAAAGAATGTGGTTCATAAAAGATCAAGAGAGATCAAATTTGTCTTTAAATGCAAAGCAATGCTGTTTTTCAACATTAAAAGGTATTGTGATCTGGTCATCATTGCCTTAGTTGATCTTTCACACTGCATAGCATTCCTTCTCAAAAGTATACACTGGGTATATTTAGCCTTTGAAAAATAACATTCTCTCCATAAAGACAAAGGTTATAAAGTAATTGCTGAAGTGGGAACATTTTCTTGTTTAAGCATTAAGTCACAGCATCAACTAGCATCCATATGGGAAAGAAGCCATGAGCAACATGTCTCAAACAGTTCAGGTAAACAGACCTACTATAAAATGAACAACATAAACCAATTTTTCAGAAAAAACATATCATAATTACAAGAATGTTTGCTTTCAAGAATGATGGCACAAATATTTAGAATATAAATATCTTAAATTAAAAACAACACATTTACATAATATTAAAATTCAAAAGGCATAATACCTACCACCAATTGGTATGATACAAAGGTTATATTTGCACGCTAGATTCACAATCTTAACTACATCATCATGACATGCTGTTGAGAAAAGGGAAATAAATTAATCACAGGGACATGAGTAAACGCTAGGTAACCCTGCAAAATGAGGGTCTATTAAGTTCTTTAGTGTCTTTTTCATCATTTATGTACTCTTTAACACATTAAGTGGCTATATTAAAACAAAATGTTTATTATTTATCTTTTTAACTTCTTGTTTTGAAATGATTTCATACTTACAAAAAAGTTGCAAATAAGGTACAAAAAATTTCCTTCACCCAGCAGCCACAAATGTTAATATCTTACATAACTATAGTTCAATTAACAAAACCAAGCAATTTACACTTACACGATACTATTAACTAATTTACAGACCTTATTCAAATTTTGCCAATTGTTCCACTAACGCCCCCTTTTCTGGAACTGCCAATCACACGCTGCATTTAGCTGCCACGTCTCCTTACTCTTCTTTAATCTAAGACAGTTCCTTGGTCTATTTTGGATTCTCATGACCTTGACACTTTTGAAAAGCACGGGTCAGTTATTTCATAGAATCTCTCTCAATTTGGGTTTCTATGTCTCCTCATGGTTAAATTCAGGTACACAGTTAGGCAGGAATTCCACAGAAGTGATGCTGTGCCTTTCTTAAGAGCTACATCTAGAGGCACATGATATAGACAGGTCTCATTTCTAGTAATGTCAACTTTCATCATTTGGTTATAAAGAAATCTGCCAGGTTTCTCTACTATAAGAATGCTTTAATTAGTAAGTATCTTGTAGGGAGACACTTAATCTATATAAATATTTCTCATCATACTTTCACCCACTTATTTTTGCATTCACTGATGGTGTTTCATTCTATTTTTAAACAAATTTTAAAATACTATACATAATATACCACATATATTCCTTTCTATTGTACACAACTGGCAGAGTACTCTTTATCAGAGTGTAAACTATATAAATAACAAATACCTGACAGCAGGCGACTTTAAATACAAAGCATAAGATGCTAAACCTCAATTTGGCTAGCAAGAGGGCATTAAGCCAGGGAGCTGGCATGGCAAAGAAACTATCTGAGAAAGATTAATCTCCTGATAACATGGAATGGCAAGGAAGAGAAAAAGACTTGAGGCAAGGAAATTATGCAAAAATCAAGTATTATTTGCTAAGGGATTGAAAGGGAAATTTAAGGATGTAAAATATACAAATGAATATCCATTTATGAAAGTAAAAATACTGCTCTATAAAAGTTATCATTTCTTAGGTTTGTTTAAAGCTAGGAATATGTCATTTGTATCATTCCAATTTTTAATGAAGATTCACTTTCAAGCTTTTAGATTAAATTTATAAAACTTACTATTTGTGGTAAAAAAATGTATTAAATGGAATCTTAGTTTATTAACAACTAATAAAATACCCAAACATGACTATCAAAAACCTTTAACAAGGCAAAACTACTTCTAGGATTGTCAACTAATCAAAAAGTTTCTTTGACCATGTCATCTGACATGGCACTCCTTCATCCCACTGCTCACCTAGATTCTTGAGGTATGAAACATGATGACAAAGGGAATATTTTAGAAAAACTAACCTCTCAAGAATATATATAGGGTGACCTGGAAGAACAAGAAACTCAAGGTATGAGAGACAACATTATAGACTGCTGCGAAAATTCAGCTATGCATTGATAAGGGCCTGGTTTGAAAACTAACATGGAAAAAAAAAATAGAAGGACAAGGTTGGTAGGGACTGCCATAAAGAACGGATTTTATAGAACAAAGAAACTTTTGTACAACAACTAACTCTGCATGTTTCCTAAATCTGGATTTTTAGAAATATCTGTATTTTCTAAAGTAAGACATACATTTTCATTATGGTAAATCCTCAGTACTTTAATATTCAGACACATGAAGAAAATACCTAGAAGGCACACTCCAAGTTCTACTTAAGATTTATCAAAAGATCGTCTATTAAGGTTTCCTATGAGAAACAAAAATTGATAAATTTTGCTTCCATTTTTTTCCAGTAAAAAAATGGAATAAATCTTGCCCAAATCTTGGTAATGAAGTAGCCTAAAGCTACTAAAAGAACACTAGAAGAATATACCCCACAGGTATCAACAAAGTAATTTAATCTCAGCTACACAGGCTCTTGCATTTTCCCCCTACATATGTCACCTCCCTCCTACCTCCATATTAAAGTATGCTTTTTTTCCCCTCAGATATTCCCTGTGAAGTAGAGAGATCACAACTAAAAACAGATGAGACAATATTTTGAAAAATAAAATACTCCCTATACTCCTTTATGGAGTTTTAAGGGGAAAAAGGATCAGATCACTGGAACTTTTGCAAAAGGTAATTATGGACAGTAAGGTACAAATATACCAATTCTACCTTAAATTTTCTACTAAAAGAGATGGGTACAAAAATCATATATATAAATATACTGCCTAATCATCAGCAAGAGCAAAATAACAACACAAAGCTCATCCTTCTTCTATCTCAAGCCAAAATCAGGAATGAAATTAATGTTTCAGAATTTAACTGTTTATATCAAAGACAATGGGTATCTTAAACAACTTGTTTCACCATTTGAAGACAATGCTTGTCAGCCCATGAAGTGATATCAACAAATTACTTACTAGTTTATAGTAATCAATAGTTAAGAGTTTCTTTATATCTGAATATTTATCATTGATCAATATTAATTTCATTAAGCTTTCAAACTAACCAAAAATACATTTTTCTACCCACCTTCCAATATGATATTTACATTTAAAATGAAGACTTAATCAGCAACAACAGAATCAATCATTAAAACCAATAGTTCAGGAAGATCAGATCAAGAATTACACAACTTTTGGTACACTAAAAATACAGCTACCTATACTTTTTACAACTCCTATGTTTACAAGTATGTATTTCCAAAACTAAATTTATTTAAGATTTCACAATACTAAATTAATGATACAAAGGAAAAAAAAAAAAAACTTACTTGGCCATAAAACTATATCAGGAATTCGCTGAAACATTCCTTCCCTGAGCAAAAATATCTCATGAAGACAATGACCTGTTTTGTATTTTAAAAAGAACATGTTAAAAACATCTTAATTTATAAGAAATTTTAAAATTAAAAACACTGCTTATATAAAGTTGCTTACCATGAGCTCTAAATACTCGATCATCTGCTTCTTGTGAATATGAAATATTAGTTTCTTTAAGGTCATGAAGAAAATCTTCATTTACAATAGAAGGAGGTGTATCACTAGGATTTAAGGATGCCTAGAAAATAAAATTGGTTTCTTTGACTTATTTCTAGAAAAATAACTTTTGAATACCTGGTTAGAGACAGTGACCATAAAATGTAACTGAGACAAAAGCATGGAAAAGTAACAACCCATACAGATACCACCTCTGTGACAATAACAAATTACAAATGGTCTGGTTAATCATACTCTATACAAGTAATAGATGCCTTATGTTTCCTCTTTCACATCTTTGGCCCACCTTCTCATTATTTTTGAAGATTGCAATCAAGAACAAAGAAGATGGCAAAGTCTCAAATCTTCCATTTTAGATCAAGGTAACTGGGGAAAAGCTACTTAACTTTTGCATCATCTACATTTTCATCTGCAGATAAAATTTACCATTTCTTAGATTTCAATTACCATTTTAAAATGATCAACAAGAAACCTTGTCTATTTTTATAGAACTGCTTTAAAACTCACAACATAATTATAATTTGATACTTAGTTTCAACTAACAGGTAACCTGAAAAATAAATCTTCAACTTTAAAGCTATGTGACACTGGGCAAATCACCCAACTTCTCTGAGCCTTGGCTTCTTCATCTGTTAAGTGAGATTATCACCACTAAATTTATACAGCTACCATAAGGAATTAGAAAGGTCAAAAGATGGTAATTTTTGTGAAAAGCACCAAATACCATGCTACCACAGAGAAAAGGCTGGCCAAATAAAATCTGCTATTAAAAAAAGCTATGATACAGTATCTGGAAAAAAGAAAATATAAGAATATGTAAAAGAGGCACCTGGGTGGCTCAGATGGTTAAGCAGCTGATTCCTGATTTTGGCTCAGGTCATGGTCTCGCAGTTCAAGCCCCACCTCGATCTGTGCTGTCAGTGCAGAGCCTGCTTGGGATTCTCTCTCTCCCTCTCTCTCTGGCCCTCTCCTGCTATCTCTCTCTCTTTCTCTCTCCCTTCCTCTCAAAATAAACATTTGATAATAATATTTTATAATAACATTTAAAAGATGTATAAAAAATACATATTTATGTAGTGTTGGTATCTTATTAAAGAGTCTGTATTTAATATCCAATTATATAAGAAATATTTATTGAGTGTGTGCTATATACTAGGCACTGTTCTAGGCCTTGGGGATATAGCAGTAAGATAATCAGGGAAAAAAATCCTTGACCTCATGGAATTTACATTACAGTGAGAGGAAATGACCAGAGAACCCCAACAAAAGATACATTGTTATGATTTTATTAAGTTATTAAAAATTGAGAAGGGCTCAAAATCAGAAAAAAGTACATGGAAAACTGGTGAAATTTCTGAAAATGGTATACATATTACATCAATGTAAAAAAAGATAATTATAAACAGCCAAAAGAAAGAACTGAGGAAATAAAAAAGAAATCTTGTAAGAAAAGTTGAAAGAATTTGGTTTCGGAGGGGTAGGAATTAACTGTTCACATAATTTCTTTAGTAGAATGACATGTAACGGTGGATTTATAAATAAAGCAAACAAGTACTCACTAAATACCTATAGCCCTCAATAGCGTGTTGGATACAGCAGAGAATATAGCATAGAGGCACCTGGGTGGCTCAGTCGGTCAAGTGTCTGACTCTTGATGTCGGCTCAGGTCACTATCTCACAGCTGTGAGATTGAGCCCAACATTAGGCTCTGCGCTGACAGCACAGAGCCTGCTTGGGATTCTCTTTCCCTTTCTCCCCTCCCCATTCACACACATGCACACTCTCTCTCAAAATAAATAAAACAAACTTAAAAAAAAAAAAAGAATACAGTGTAAGCCATAGTCCCTGCACTTATAGAACTTAAACCCAATTTAGAGGGACAGGCAGAATACCATGCCATAGAAATAATAACAACAATAAATGAAAATCATAATAATATAGAGAAATGCTACTTCATTAGTTTGATATGAATACAGTTTAAAGTTTTTTAACCTCAACTACAGAAAAATGAAACTACATGAACAAACCAAAGTTCTCTATCACTCATACCTTAATCAAATTTTTACTTTTTTGTAAGTCTTCTAAAATTCTGAATGTTTTGATATTAAAAGTAACATTACATTTTTATTTCAAATTATCCTATATTAATCCTGGATTACTGTCAGTTCATTAAATATCCTAAAAATGATAGCAACTTATCCTTTTGTAGCAGTCCTCTCACAGAATGCATTCATTTGCATTTCACTACCACCCTAAGAGACATAGAACAGACAGTTAGTATTCTCACTTCTCAAATTAAGGTAACTGAGCCTCAGAGAACATAAAAAGTTTGCCAGGCAACTCTCAGATAAATTCTGAGATCAGGATCTATATCTGCGATGCTGAAAAGCCATCTCTAGAAAACCTAGCAAGGCCAATTAAACCAGTAAACTTCTTAACAAAAAAAATTACAACAAATGCATTAAAGCAATTATAACAAATTACAAAGATAAATCTAACTGATTTAGGATTAAACACATGCACGTGCACACACACAGAGACACAACACAGAGTTAAGTATGCTAGTAATCATTCTTATTTCTTACTTTAGAGGTAGTTTTATGCTCCAGGCTTACTCCAAGGGTATTTTGGATCCAGTCTCTAAAAGTTGGTAAAGTCATGCCACTAAGAGGGTACCTAAGATTACAAAGAAAATAAAACATTGGAGTAAGGTATCTTCATTTAAATTTAAATCTTAAAATTGGCTTCTAGTAATGGTCAAGTAGTTCCTACCAAAATGACCCTCCCACATATAACTATAAACTCTGGACAAAAAAAAACAAAAACAAAACCCAACTCTGAAGGCAGTACAGGCAGACAAAAACAGGCAACAGGGGATAAAGGGGTGTGATAGGCTTAGAAAAGTATACCTTCCAGATGTTTTTTATTTTTAAAACAAGTTTTAGCCTGAGGGACAGCCCCCGCTGGTGCCATAACAGGAAACAAAAATACAGAAAACCTCTAGTCTTCCTGCCTTGAAGAACCAGAAGGCAGTGTTTGCAGTGAACACAACAGCTGGGAAGAGCATAGAGAAATCACAGGAAAGGAGAGAGTCAGAGAGTGATGTATGCATAAACTTTCTCCAGATGTCTGACTGACGTATGGAGCAGACTCGAGGCAGTCCAACTAAGTTTAAAAGAACCCAGCTGCTCACCACCACAAAAGGAAAGAAATGGGAATCTGAGGAACAGTCAAGTTAATTACTTGATGATGTTAAAAAAATAAAGCCTCTTCGGAAGAATATAATGGAATACAGAGTTTCTACAACATACCATTAACAATGTCCAAGATGTACTCCAAAGTTACTAGACAAAGACAAACAAGAAAGTATGATCCATAATCAAGAAAAAGGGCAATTAATAGGGACTGACTCTGATGATCTAAGATACTGGAACTAGCACACAAGCATTTTAAAACAGTTATAATTAAAGGGCAAAAGGGAAACTATGTTCCCAGTGAGTAAAAGAAAAAATCTCAGCAGAGAAACAGAAACTATAAAAAGAACAAAATAGAAATTCTATAATTAAAACTCTTAAAAATTCATTGGAGGAACACAGGGCAGACTGGAAATGTCAGTGAACTTACAGACAGAGCAATAAAACACATACAATCTGAAGAGCAAAGAAAAAGATTGAAAAAATAAACAGAGCTTCAAGGACCTATGGAACAACAGCAAAAGACTAACATACATAAAACATAACATATACATAACATACATATAGAGTCCTAAGCAAAAGAAAAAAAAGGGAAAGGAAATAAACAGTATTTGAAGAAATTAATGGCAGAAAGTTTCCAAATTTGATGAAAGACATAAATTTACAAATTCAAGAAGGCCAGAGAATACTGAGAAGATAAATGCCAAGAAACACACTACACACATCATGGTCAAATTGCAATATAAAGAGAGAGAAAGAGAAGGAGGATACAAATGTTAAAAGAATCTAGAGAAAAATGACACATTACATACAGTGTAATAACAATAAAAATTATGACTGGCTTCTCATCAAAAACGGTGAAATCCTGGAAATAACTAAACAGCTGTAAGGAGGGGTTCCTGGGTGGCTCAGTAGGTTAAGCATCCGACTTTAGCTCAGGTCATGATTTCACGGTCTGTGAGTTCAAGCCCCCGTCGGGCTCTGTGCTGACAGCTCGGAGCCTGGAGCCTGCTTCAGGTTCTGTGTCTCCCTCTCTGACCCTCCCTCATTCATGCTCTGTCTCTCTCTGTCTCAAAAATAAACATTAAAAAAATTTTTTTTGAAGAAAGAATAAAATAAAATAAAATAAAATAAAATAAAATTCTCAAATCAGTCTTTCTTTTTATATTATTACTTTTTGTTTCTTTCCAAGATTTCATTTAAATTCAAGCTAGTTAACATATTGCATAGTATTGGTTCCAGGAGTAGAATTTAGTGATTCATCACTTACATATAACACCCAGTGCTCATCACAGGCACCCTCCTTAATGCTCATTACCCATTTAGCCCACCCCCTACCCACCTCCCCTCCAGCAACCCTCAGTTTGTTCTCTATAGTTAATAGTCTTATGGTTTGCCCCCTTTATGATTTTTTTATTATTTCTTTTTTAAGAGAGAGAGCACACAAGCAGGGTAGGGGCAGAGGAAGAGAGAGAATCCCAAGCAGCCTCCATGGTCAGCACAGAGCCTGACATGGAGCTCCATCCCACAACCCAAGGATCATGACCTAAGACGAATGAAAAGCTGGACACTCAACCTACTGACCCTCCAGGTACTCCCTTCTCTGTTTTTATCTCATTTTATTTTTCCTTCCCTTCCTCTATATTCATCTGTTTTTTAAAATATCAAATAGGAGTGAAATCATATATTTATCTTTCTCTGACTTATTTTGCTTAGTATAATACACTCTAGTTCCATCCACATTGTTGCAAATGGCAAGACTTCATTCTTTTTGATGGCTGAGTAATATTCCATCATATGTATGTATATGTGTATATACATATATACACACACCACATCTTTATCCATTCATCAATCAATAGATATTTGGGCTCTTTCCATAATTTGGCTGTTGTTGATAGCGCTGTTATAGACATTGGGGTGCATGTGCCCCCTTCCAATCAGTATTTTTGTATCCTTTGGATAAATACCTAGTAGTACAATTGCTGGGTCATAGGGCAGTTCAATCTTTAACGTTCTGAGGAATCTCCACACTGTTTTCCAGAGTAGCTGTACAAGTTTGCATTCCCACCAACAGTGTAAGAGAGGTTCAAATAGTCTTTACATAAACATTAACAAAACAAAAATGACAGTGGAAAGGAGAAAAAATACATAAGGAACACATATGTTTTAACTAGTTAAGTTTCTTTTCATGCTAAAAAAAATCACAAGTGCTAAAAATCAAACTAAACGGGTATGTTTGAAGTACTATAATATGTTTTCATAAATCTAAAGAAACTGGAATGGAAGAAAGTATAAGACTCATAGCTAAAGCAACTAAAGATAGTCATTCAGCATATAAAATTTTCTTCATTTCAGCTGAGGTAACAGTACAAATTCTGGAAAGCTGGTTATAACAGATATGCCACCGCTATGTGTTAGTTATGTTCTCCAAAAAGACCAGTTTGGAACTATTAGGTTTATTGCCGGATCTTTATATGTTAAATGTACAATTAATTTGAGTCCCTGTAAAAGTTATTAGAACCTTGATATTCATGACAGAATCAGACCTTTGTGAATCCCTTAACAAATAACATTACCGATAAAATAAAAAGGTGACCCCTTCAAGATACTTGGATTAACAGATAGAGTTGGTGTTACTGTTTCATGCAAAATTTAAAACTACATTCTACCACTAAGAAAAACACAATATACTTCTACATCTGAATGCATTGTATTTCAGACTTTGAAGAAGTATCTTGCACAGAATATTCTATTTAAGATTTTGCTCCATTAACTACAAGTCCAGCACAAAACATACAAGAGATCCATGTCAGAATGTAAATTTTTCAATTGTACTTTTTCTTGCACCTAATGCCCCAGGATTTGAAAAACAGTAAAAGAAACCTGACTTCATAATCATAAACCTAGCATACTGCCAAGGGTTCCAAAAATCTCACAAAAGATCATGAAGTAAAAATTAAAACTTTGAAATCAAAGAAGTAAATTGACTGAAAAGAAACATTATAAGAAAAGTTAAAGGAATCAGCAGTATTTACCTGAAGAAACAGCTATGGAACAACTTGATTATTACAGTAAAATAGTTTAGATATATATCCAGAATTATAAAAAGCATATAACACTCATATAAGACTGTACTGAGCACTGTAGGACACACAGAATTAATATTATAACTTCAGTTCTTAAGAAACTTACAATCTAGTTTAGTTAAAGCTACAAAGACACTTAATTGATAGGATGAATATATGGGCAAAAAATAGGAAAATTTTGCCAGAAATGTGATAAGAGGAAAGCCAGGTGCTTGTACCAATTATTGAAACAGGTGACTCTTTTTTTTTTTAATTTTTTTACTTTTCCAATATATGAAATTTATTGTCAAATTGGTTTCCATACAACACCCAGTGCTCATCCCAAAAGGTGCCCTCCTCAATACCCATCACCCACCCTCCCCTCCCTCCCACCCCCCATCAACCCTCAGTTTCTTCTCAGTTTTTAAGAGTCTCCTATGCTTTGGCTCTCTCCCACTCTAACCTCTTTTTTTTTTTTCCTTCCCCTCCCCCATGGGTTTCTGTTAAGTTTCTCAGGATCCACATAAGAGTGAAACCATATGGTATCTGTCTTTCTCTGTATGGCTTATTTCACTTAGCATCACACTCTCCAGTTCCATCCACGTGCTACAAAGGGCCATATTTCGTTCTTTCTCATTGCCATGTAGTACTCCATTGTGTATATAAACCACAATTTCTTTATCCATTCATCAGTTGATGGACATTTAGGCTCTTTCCATAATTTGGCTATTGTTGAGAGTGCTGCTATAAACATTGGGGTACAAGTGCCCCTATGCATCAGTACTCCTGTATCCCTTGGGTAAATTCCTAGTAGTGCTATTGCTGGGTCATAGGGTAGGTCTATTTTTAATTTTCTGAGGAATCTACACACTGTTTTCCAGAGTGGCTGCACCATTTTGCATTCCCAGCAACAGTACAAGAGGGTTCCCGTTTCTCCACATCCTCTCCAGCATCTATAGTCTCCTGATTTGTTCATTTTGGCCACTCTGACTGGCGTGAGGTGATATCTGAGTGTGGTTTTGATTTGTATTTCCCTGATAAGGAGAGACGTTGAGCATCTTTTCATGTGCCTGTTGGCCATCCGGATGTCTTCTTTAGAGAAGTGTCTATTCATGTTTTCTGCCCATTTCTTCACTGGGTTATTTGTTTTTCGGGTGTGGAGATTGGTGAGCTCTTTATAGATTTTGGATACTAGCCCTTTGTCCGACATGTCATTTGCAAATATCTTTTCCCATTCTGCTGGTTGCCTTTTAGTTTTGTTGGTTGTTTCCTTTGCTGTGCAGAAGCTTTTTATCTTCATAAGGTCCCAGTAGTTCATTTTTGCTTTTAATTCCCTTGCCTTTGGGGATGTGTCGAGTAAGAGATTGCTACGGCTGAGGTCAGAGAGGTCTTTTCCTGCTTTCTCCTCTACGGTTTGGATGGTTTCCTGTCTCACATTCAGGCCCTTTATCCATTTTGAGTTTATTTTTGTGAATGGTGTGAGAAAGTGGTCTAGTTTCACCTTCTGCATGTTGCTGTCCAGTTCTCCCAGCACCATTTGTTAAAGAGACTTTTTTCCATTGGATGTTCTTTCCTGCTTTGTCAAAGATTAGTTGGCCATACGTTTGTGGGTCTAGTTCTGGGGTTTCTAGTCTATTCCATTGGTCTATGTGTCTGTTTTTGTGCCAATACCATGCTGTCTTGATGATGACAACTTTGTAGTAGAGGCTAAAGTCTGGGATTGTGATGCCTCCTGCTTTGGTCTTCTTCTTCAAAATTACTTTGGCTATTTGGGGCCTTTTGTGGTTCCATATGAATTTTAGAATTGCTTGTTCTAGTTTCGAGAAGAATGCTGGTGCAATTTTGATTGGGATTGCATTGAATGTTCATTGATGTTCCATATTCATCAGGGATATTGGCCTGTAGTTCTCTTTTTTTACTGGGTCTCTGTCTGGTTTAGGAATCAAAGTAATACTGGCTTCATAGAACGAGTCTGGAAGTTTTCCTTCCCTTTCTATTTCTTGGAATAGCTTGAGAAGGATAGGTATTATCTCTGCTTTAAACATCTGGTAGAACTCCCCTGGGAAGCCATCTGGTCCTGGACTCTTATTTGTTGGGAGATTTTTGATAACTGATTCAATTTCTTCGCTGGTTATGGCTCTGTTCAAGCTTTCTATTTCCTCCTGATTGAGTTTTGGAAGAGTGTGCGTGTTTAGGAATTTGTCCATTTCTTCCAGGTTGTCCAATTTGTTGGCATATAATTTTTCATAGTATTCCCTGATAATTGTTTGTATCTCAGAGGGATTGGTTGTAATAATTCCATTTTCATTCATGATTTTATCTATTTGGGTCATCTCCCTTTTCTTTTTGAGAAGCCTGGCTAGAGGTTTGTCAATTTTGTTAATTTTTTCAAAAAACCAACTCTTGGTTTCGTTGATCTGCTCTACAGTTTTTTTAGATTCTATATTGTTTATTTCTGCTCTGATCTTTATTATTTCTCTTCTTCTGCTGGGTTTAGGCTGCCTTTGCTGTTCTGCTTCTGTTTCCTTTAGGTGTGCTGTTAGATTTTGTATTTGGGATTTTTCTTGTTTCTTGAGATAGGCCTGGATTGCAATGTATTTTCCTCTCAGGACTGCCTTCGCTGCATCCCAAAGCGTTTGGATTGTTGTATTTTCATTTTCATTTGTTTCCATATATTTTTTAATTTCTTCTCTAATTGCCTGGTTGACCCACTCATTCTTTAGTAGGGTGTTCTTTCACCTCCATGCTTTTGGAGGTTTTCCAGACTTTTTCCTGTGGTTGATTTCAAGCTTCATAGCATTGTGGTCTGAAAGTATGCATGGTATAATTTCAATTCTTGTATACTTATGAAGGGCTGTTTTGTGACCCAGTATGTGATCTATCTTGGAGAAGGTTCCATGTGCACTCGAGAAGAAAGTATATTCTGTTGCTTTGGGATGCAGAGTTCTAAATATATCTGTCAAGTCCATCTGATCCAATGTGTCATTCAGGGCCCTTGTTTCTTTATTGACCGTGTGTCTAGATGATCTATCCATTTCTGTAAGTGGAGTGTTAAAGTCCCTTGCAATTACCACATTCTTATCAATAAGGTTGCTTATGTTTATGAGTAATTGTTTTATATATTTGGGGGCTCCCGTATTCGGCGCATAGACATTTATAACTGTTAGCTCTTCCTGATGGATAGACCCTGTAATTATTATATAATGACCTTCTTCATCTCTTGTTACAGCCTTTAATTTAAAGTCTAGTTTGTCTGATATAAGTATGGCTACTCCAGCTTTCTTTTGGCTTCCAGTAGCATGATAAATGGTTCTCCATCCCCTCACTCTCAATCTAAAGGTGTCCTCAGGTCTAAAATGAGTCTCTTGTAGACAGCAAATAGATGGGTCTTGTTTTTTTATCCATTCTGATACCCTATGTCTTTTGGTTGGCGCATTTAATCCATTTACATTCAGTGTTATTATAGAAAGATACGGGTTTAGAGTCATTGTGATGTCTGTATGTTTTATGCTTGTAGTGATGTCTCTGGTACTTTGTCTCACAGGATCCCCCTTAGGATCTCTTGTAGGGCTGGTTTCGTGGTGACAAATTCCTTCAGTTTTTGTTTGTTTGGGAAGACCTTTATCTCTCCTTCTATTCTAAATGACAGACTTGCTGGATAAAGGATTCTCGGCTGCATATTTTTTTCTGTTCAGCACATTGAAGATCTCGTGCCAATCCTTTCTGGCCTGCCAAGTTTCAAAAGACAGATCAGTCACGAGTCTTATAGGTCTCCCTTTATATGTTGGGGCACGTTTATCCCTTGCTGCTTTCAGAATTTTCTCTTTATCCTTGTATTTTTTCCAGTTTCACTATGATATGTCGTGCAGAAGATCGATTCAAGTTACGTCTGAAGGGAGTTCTCTGTGCCTCTTGGATTTCAATGCCTTTTTCCTTCCCCAGTTCAGGGAAGTTCTCAGCTATTATTTCTTCAAGTTCCCCTTCAGCACCTTTCCCTCTCTCTTCCTCCTCTGGGATACCAATTATGTGTATATTATTTCTTTTTAGTGTATCACTTAGTTCTCTAATTTTCCCCTCATACTCCTGGATTTTTTTATCTTTTTCTCAGCTTCCTCTTTTTCCATAACTTTATCTTCTAGTTCACCTATTCTCTCCTCTGCCTCTTCAATCCGAGCCGTCGTCGTTTCCATTTTGTTTTGCATTTCGTTTAAAGCGTTTTTCAGCTCCTCCTGACTGTTCCTTAGTCCCTTGATCTCCGTAGCAAGAGATTCTCTGCTGTCCTCTATACTGTTTTCAAGCCCAGCGATTAATTTTATGACTATTATTCTAAATTCACTTTCTGTTATATTATTTAAATCCTTTTTGATCAGTTCATTAGCTGTTGTTATTTCCTGGAGATTCTTCTGAGGGGAATTTTTCCGTTTGGTCATTTTGGATAGTCCCTGGAGTGGTGCAGACCTGCAGGGCACTTCCCCTGTGCTGTGGTGTATAACTGGAGTTGGTGGGCGGGGCCGCAGTCCGACCTGATGTCTGCCCCCAGCCCACCGCTGGGGCCACAGTCAGACTGCTGTGTGCCTTCTCTTCCCCTCTCCTGGGGCGGGATTCACTGTGGGGTGGCGTGGCCCGTCTGGGCTACTTGCACACTGCCAGGCTTGTGGTGCTGGGGATCTGGCATATTAGCTGGGGTGGGTAGGCAAGGTGCACGGGGGTAGGAGGGGCAGGATTAGCTTGCTTCTCCTTAGGTGATCCGTTTCAGGAGGGGCCCTGTGGCAGTGGGAGGGAGTCAGACCCGCTGCCGGAGGGTTGGCTCCGCAGAAGCACAGCGTTGGGTGTTTGCGGGGAGCAAGCAAGTTCCCTGGCAGGAACTGGTTCCCTTTGGGATTTTGGCTGGGGGATGGGCGAGGGAGATGGCGCTGGTTAGCGCCTTTGTTCCCCAACAAACTGAGCTCTGTTGTCCGGGGGCTCAGGAACTCTCCCTCCCTTTGTCCTCCAGCCTTCCAGTTTCCGAGCAGAGCTGTTAACTTATGACCTCCCAGATGCTAAGTCGTGCTTGCTGTCGGAACACACTCCGTCAGGCCCTCCGCTTTTGCAAGCCAGACTCGGGGGCTCTGCTTGGCCGGCAGACCGCCCCTCCACCCCGGCTCCCTCCCGCTAGTCCATGGAGCGCGCACCACCTCGCCGCCCTTCCTACCCTCTTCCGTGGGCCTCTCGTCTGCGCTTGGCTCCGGAGAATGGTTCTGCTAGTCTTCTGGTAGTTTTCTGGGTTAGTTAGGCAGGTGTAGGTGGAATCTAAGTGATCAGCAGGACGCGCGGTGAGTCCAGAGTCCTCCTACGCCCCCATCTTCCCCTCGCTGGAAACAGGTGACTCTTAAATGGATCTTTACTCATGGTTGAAGATTAGTTTGAAAACTTTACGAAATGGTTCTTGTTGGGGCACGTGGGTGGCTCAATTGGTTAAACACCCAACTTCGACTCAGGTCATGATCTCACGGCTTGTGAGTTCAAACCCTGTGTTGGGCTCCGTGCTGACAGCTCAGAGCCTGAAAGCTGCTTCAGATTCTGTCTCCCTCTCTCTCTGCCCCTCCTCTGCTCATGCTCTGTCTCTCTCTCTCTCTCTGTTTCAAAAATAAACATTAAAAATAAAATTTAAAAAAAAAAGAAATAGTTCTTGTTGTAAAATATAAGGTGAGATCAACTCACCACCTTTCCTCAGGACAGAACTGACCTATATTGTAGAAGATATAGAACCAGGGGAAGCTTTTAAGACCAAAGAAATCACTGTGTGGAAAGAAAATTCTGTGAACATAAATATCCAAGAATGAAGTGCACATCAAGATTTATTGTGACTAAAGACAAAGTACTCTCACTCTGTGGCAGTGCACAGAGGCAGCAAACTATTAGTACACACAACTATCTATCCCAGAGTAAGTTCCACAATTGCTAAGCAATTTAAAAGTCTTTTATAATCAGATAAAACTTTAATACCACTGAAAATATAAAGTACAACAAACCCAAAGTCTCTCCATCTAAACACTAACTTGTGCTTTGTAAGCACCAATTAATGTATAATACCTTTAAAGTCCAAGAAAAATGACACTTTTCAAAAATTTTAGTTTGTAGAAAGCTACAGCATTAGCTCTGAAGTATTGCCTTCTGCTGCTTAAACCCATGAGGACTCAATTCATCTATATCTAGAAGGAGTAAGAATAGCAAGATTCTAAATCTAAGGATTTAGGGGTGCCTGGGTGGCTCAGTCAGTTAAGCCTCAGACTCTTGATTTGGGCTCAGGTCATGACCTTATGGTTAGTGAGTTCGAGCCCCGCACGGGGTTCTGTGCTAACAGCGCAAAGCCTGCTTGGGATTTCCTCTCTCTCCCTCTCTCTCTGACCCCCCTGCCACATAAATAAATAAACTTAAAAAAAAAAAAAAAACAAAAACAAAAACTAAGGATTTATAAACTGACAAATTACAAATATGTTCAAAAGATAAGACTGTGTTCAGGAAAAAACTTATGATATTTCCCAAAGATCTAGAACAGCTTATAATAATTGCTTCTTTGGCTGGGTTTGAAATGTCAATGTTGCCCTCCCCAAACTACATACAATCAACCACATTTGCTTATAAAAATTTATTTGGATCAGAAATAATGGAAATGGAATCCCCATAAATTTTCATTAAAACTCACTCTTGGTTTCTGGCACCTAAGAATTCTTTTTCCCCAGCTCTGTTTTATTTCATTCTTGGGTATTTTATTCATGTTTTCTATGCAGTTATAGAGAGCAAAGATTTGTTCAGTTCAGATCAGTATTTTCTTATAATTCATCCTTTCTAGTCACAAATTCCATTTTCTCTTTGAAGAATATCACAACCTTCTTTTGCTTATGCCCTGTACCTTCCACTATAAGAACAGCAATTTTTGTCACAGGGTAATTTTTTACAAGATGACTAGCTTTACTGTGCTACTGTATAGGGGTAGAGAAGGCTACCATAAAGTGCTCCCAGAGTTTGGAGAGAAAACAAGATCAGTACAATGAATGAGTATGGTTATCTGCAGAAGCACAATAACAACAGAAACGGCACAAGAATGAAGCTTAAAAACATTTGGGTATCACTCACAACTTTCCACTGAGCAGGTGACCTCACGTAAGCTATTTAACCTCTCTCACCCTCAATCCCCTAATTATTTTTAAGAAAATATGACTACCCATCTTAGGGTTATTTTAAGATAATTCAGTAGCCATTCAATTAAGAAATAGCTATTATTATCTTTAAGAATGTTTGTAAATGTTTTCTGATACAAATCAGACAAATCTACTAATTCAACCATTATCCCCAGGAAACTAGACTAGGTTAACAGAAAGCTATGATCCAATTCAATCCAGTTTATTATCCTCTGTGGTAATGGTACTTCTGGCAGCACTAAAATGGGAACTGAATATTATTTAGTTATTGGCTTTAGTTATTAAATAGTTTATGTAGTACGTATTTAATCCTAGAGCATTTAAATTCCATTTCTGTATTTGGAGAGCTACCCTCCGGATGAGTCGTAGTGAGGAGCAAAGGCTACCTTCCACTAAAGCAAATGTACCTGATATCTACTTTACTGGTCTCCCTTCTAGGCTCTGCCAGTTGGATGCACCCCATTCTATTCCCCTTTCTCCCACTGGACCCAACTCAGGAGTTAATACAAAGAAATGAGGCCTTTAAGGAACTCATTCTGGTTAGAATGGCAGCAGCAGCAGCAATCTTCCAAAGTCTGAAGTCGAACATATAAAATTCTCCGGTTCTATTACAACCTGGATAAAAATCTCTCTTAAGACCACTGAATCTCCTTTGCTCTTAATCTATGCTCTCTGAACAACATCTGAATTACAAATTTTGTATTCTATATATCTTAAAATCAGAAAGGGCTTTAACAAGTGCTCTCTACACTGAAAAAGGAATAATCTAACTATGAATAAATACACTGGGGTTCTAATGTTTTTAATGAGTGTACCGTGAGTGTGGCACATGTCAGACCTCTAAAACCTGATCCTCTCTGTGAAAACTGACAAATCAAGTGTCAGAACACCAGAAATAAGAACCAGATTCTGAACCCATGGCACTACTAAAATGTAATTACTTGAGATATTTTCTGTGACTAATCGTTCGTTTCACACACATACGCTTCCAACACAAACCACTAAATAGCCTACAGTACCCTACAGAAGTAAGTGTCTAATGCTTTCAACAGCACTGTGCATAAGGGACTATTTACCCCCTCCCATAAAATAAAGATGCTATTCTCTCAAGATCCAAAGAAAGGAAGAAATGAGGACAGTATCTGAAAGGAGAGGAAGTTGATTTTCTAAGTTCAGAAGATTTCTTTTCCCCTCAGAAGATTTGGCAAAGCCAGCTTCTACACTGATAAGTTTCTGTATTAGACATTATTCTATTTAAAATGTGGGACGTTCAACATTTAGAACACTGGTAAATTTAATTCTAACCAGAAATTCCTCCTACCCGAATTATACAATTTCTTAACTAAGCCTCCACCAATATGCTTCCCAGTCAAACTTAAAGATGGGAATGAGAATACGTATAATATTTATTTTTCCTATTAAAAAGCAAGTGTCAAATGTACATTTCACACCTTCATTACAATTAGTTCCTAATTACTACTCCCGAGGTTTTGTTCAGTTACAAAGTATGTTCAAGTCAGAAAACTGGAATGATTATGTTGCAAAGAAAAAGAATTTCTCCAAAGGAATAAAACATTTCTCACTGGTATTTCAATATATTGACATACCATGTAAGTTTTAAGAATATTAACCTAATCATATTAATCCCCGATAGATTTTAAGTCAAAACACAATCCTGGAACAGATTAAAAAAAAATCTGATCCTATTTTTTACCTACTCTCAATTTTTAATTTATAGAGCCAGCATTCAAATCTTACGTGTTTATACTCACTGTCCTTCCAAAACGATTTCAACAGACAAACCCAAAATACCAGCTTTGGCAGGATTGGTTCTTAAAATCAACTAAGAACTTACTTTACAATTCTGTCTGCATCTGGAACAGTAACAATACAAATATTCTTTAGAATTCTTATCAACACATTCCCAAAAACATTTCAGAAATGTGAAAGTTATCACACAAATGATTGTTCTTTCTTCACCACTTCTTCCCTAATGTGTCTCAGAAAATTAATTTTAAAAATACTATTTATATTCACAAAGACCTAAAATTGTTCACCATCCATAATAACCCACACCCAAAAGTAAATTCCCAGTCTTTTTAAAAAAATTTTTTAAGTTTGCTTATTTTGAGAGAGACAGAGACAGTGCAAGTGGGGGAGGGGCAGAGAGAGAGGGAGAGAGAGAATCCCAACCAGAGTTTGACATAAGGCTTGAACTCACAAAACCACGAGATCATGACCTGAGCTGAAACCAAGAGTCAGACACTTAACTGACTGAGCCACCCAGGTGCCCCTAAATTCCCAGTCTTAAACTGGGAGTTACTTTGAACAAGTCAGTGGCATGGAAATTGGGTGGGATCCTGATTCAAACTACCTACCTATAAAATGGCATTTTTTTAGATATCAGGGGAAATGTGGACTGGATAATCAGATATTATAAAATTATCTTATTTTGGGAAATATGATAATGATATTATTATGATTAGCTAATATTAGATCCCTACACTTTCAAAGGAGACATATGTAAATATTTAGAAGTGACACAATGGAATTTACTACCAAAAAAAGAAGGAGCAATTATGTCAAAATGTTGATAGCTTTATTTACTTTTTATTTTTTTAATGTTTATTTATTTTTGAGAAAGAGACAGAGTGCAAGCAAGGGAGGGACAGAGAGAGGGAGACACAGAATCTGAAGCAGGCTCCAGGCTCTCAGCCATCAGCACAGAGCCCAATGTGCGGCTCAAACCCACAAATCATGAGATCATGACCTGAGCCGAAATTGGATGGTGTACCAACCAAGCCACCCAGGCACCCCAAAATGTTGATAACTTTAAGTCGAGGGAGGAGTCATTATATTGTCCTCTCTGTGTGTGTCTGTTATTTAACATGACATACATTTGTTATTTATGTTTAAAATTTTTTATAGAAAGAAAGAGGAAAAAAAGGAAAAGAATAAACCAACCAGTTACCTTTTCCCAGTCAACTCAACTTGGCCTTTCTTATTGAAGAAGAACTTAGAATCATTATATCCCCATCCATTCCATTTCATAACTTCTTGCCTAATAATAATAAAAAAAAATACATAAATTAGACTACATTAAATATCTCAAAACTGAATAGTATATCATTGATATTAACTTTCACAATCATTTAAAAGACCTGATCCCACTAACAGTATATCAGTTTAAATAGAATGAATATGGATCAAAATGTCCATGTATTAATTAATATTTCAAATACAGAATCATTCTGATGAGCAGCACCTGCTTCACAAAGGGCAACAACTACATTTAATGAATTCAAAGGAAAAAGAAGGAAAAAGGGAGAAAAATATAATTAGAGTACAAATATGCTTCATGTTGTACATGTTATTAGTTTACATAATAGGACAGTCTAAAAAATTCTGCAATTAAAATAAAACTCACTTGAATAGGAAACAAATTTTTGCATATATTAGAAAAATCACAATTATTAATCTGCTATGATGAAAAGATCAATTTACAGAATAAGTTCACTAGTAATGGCACTACTAGTAGTAGACACTTAATAAAGTATATAAAAAAATCTAAGATGCGTTTACAAACATTCTAAATCCTTCAATTTCCATGTAACCACCAATCTCTACCTTGACCTACATATTAACGTAACAGTTAATGACTATACCAGTTTTTAGTATTCGAAAACAATATGGTATTTTGAATTTCATTGTCTTAAAAAGCATTTTCAGCCAAATCAATAATTGATTCAATTCTGAACATTACATAAGATCTGGACCTGTGCAGAACACAATAAGCAACCACACTGAAGTACTGAAGTACTCTGTCAGCATTTATTATTAATGCTGTGTTTTAGCATGGTGCCCTAGTATATCTGGGCTACTGAAATAAACTGATAACAAATCTTATTGCAAATTCAATTATGCAGTCTATGATGAAGAAAAGAAAACTCTTCTCTACACAGAAATTATTTGCTGCATTAAAATTTCAAAATAGGGGTGTCTGGGTGGTGGCTCAGTCAGTTAAGCGTCTGACTTCAGCTCAGGCCATGATCTCACGGTTCGTGGGTTTGAGTCCCACGTCGGGCTCTGTGCTGACAGCTCAGAGCCTGGAGCTCAGATTTTGCTTCAGATTTTGTGTCTCCCTCTCTCCCTGCCCTTCCCTCACTCGCACTCTTTTTCTCTCTCTCAAAAATAAATAAACATTAAAAATTTTTTTTAATTAAAAAAAAATAAAATTTCAAACTACATCACAAGAAAAAACCTGTAAATATGTGTGGTGATGGATGTTAACCAGACTTACTGTGGTGATCATTTCACAATATATACAGATTTTGAGTCATTATGTGGTATACCTGAAATTAATTACATGTCAATTATATCTCAGTTTTTTTTAATGTCAAAATAAAGATTTACTCATTAGAAAGCATTTTAATTCTCTATAATTCCCAAGGAAGAAGAAAATGACAACTGACAAGCAAATTTTTTATTACAATCATAATTCTTCACCCAATTCAAAGGCTTTTCAAACAAGTAGAACACCAACATAACAAAACTGAACCAAGTAAAGGTCATACATAAGATTAAGAAAATTAGAGACCAGGCATAATCTCGTTAAAACTAAAGTTGCTATCAATAAAAACTATAGTCCCTATATAAAAACAAACTATTCAAAAATATCTCAAGAGTATCAATCCAGAAACTGGATTTGTAGATGAGCCTGTTATGAACTGTTGCCCAATATTTTCTTCTAATTTCACATTCCTCATTGTAGAGGGAGGTTATGGAAGAAAGCTTTGGAAAAATCTCTACAGAAAAACCTCATGGCTAATATCACCACTAACATACCCATTTTCTTAAGATTACATTTTCTAAAAACTGAATAAGATATCATCTGCTTTACTTTTTTCATAATTCTCTTCACTTTTATGAAATATAATTCACTTAATATTGTATTATATTTCCATAATAATTTACATGAAGATGATATATATATGTACATTTTAATTAACATCTTTAATGTTTTTTTGTAATTTTTGTAAACATTTATTTATTATTGAGAGACAGAGAGACACAGAGCGTGAGCAAGGGAGGGGTAGAGAGAGGGGGAGAACAGAATCTGAAGTAGGCTCCAGGCTCTGAAATGTCAGCATAGAGCCCAACGCGGGGCTCGAACTCACAAACTGCGAGATCATGACCTGAACCGAAGTCAGCGGCCTAACCAACTGAGCCACCCAGGCACCCCAGTAATATCTTTAATGTTTTATAATATGTGCATAAATTTTCATTTCTGAAATGCATTTTAATACTGAATTTAAACATTTGTCATGAAGGCTGTATTCTATAAAACAACAGTTTGGTGTTACACAAAATAAATGCAAAAATACCAATATAGTTCTTTTGCTTTGGTATTACAATCAGTAGGCACTGGGAAATTATTTCAGTACAGATGTTAAATTTGGCATGTTTACATAACTTAACAATGAGAATCCTTTGCCTTAAAATTATGTGTAGAATTTTAAACAATTATTCCCATATGGCCTCAAAGTAAAAAGCAAAACCTGACTACATGTGTTCACTCTTGGCACTGCACAAGAAAAATGAATCAAGGGAAGCAGGAAATATCTGCTGCTGTGCAATCAAAAATGAAAAGATTTACATTCTGAAGAATCACTGGCCTTAAATTTTCAGGTGGGTAATATCCTAAAGAATTCCCAAGTTTTCAACTATAGGCTAAAGCTACTTTTTTCTCTCTTTTCGTCTCAATTAGAAAATTCTGCCCATGATATGGGCTTACCATATTTATACCAACTTTTAGAGCCATCCCAGAAGTTGAAATGTAAGCATTTGGAATCCATTTGTACCCCCCCCACTCCCAAAACAGTGTTACATTGCTTAAAATAGTATATATTTAAAATCTAGGTTACCCCAAAATCAATCTTCTGATATCTTCAAGTACCCCATGTGTTAAATAAAAAAGTAGGTGAATTTCCCGGGCTTCTGGTTTTAAACTTTTGTACACAGGTATCCCTTCAAATTACTAATATATTCTATGACAGTTAAACACAACTATGTGATTACATTAAACTTTCAAAATAACTTCTTATACAGAAAATATAATGAGTAACTTGAAGGGCATTATAGCATTAGCATTTTAAAACAGTTAAAAGTAAAACCTCACACAATCACAGAATTCTAAAACTAAAAAAAAAGATCCTGAGAAATCACCTAGTTCAATTGCTCATTTTTCAAATGAAGAAACTTGTGCCCAGAGAAGCTCTCATGATTAAACAGCTAAGCTAGTTGTAAGCATCAGAAAGTGAATCCCTAGTCTTGTGACTCTTCCTCTTTAGAAAGGTAATGTCTTAAACCCACCAAATCATGCCCTCAGGTAACCAAAATGACTTAAAGGAACCCTTTTTCCTTGACATCAATATTTTTCAAAGCACTATTACATGTTATTATTATAGCCATTCTTCTGCACTTGATCTTAAGGGAAACATTTGAAAATCAAGGACTATGGTGCCGTCAGGAACCCCAGTGCCCTCACTTCCTTTATGTACAGTATTTGAATTCTGGCATTCAGAATAATGATCCCAAAAGCATGGCAAGCACTAAAATGACGAATGATCAAAGAAATATCAACATTCCATAAGATTCAAATAAAAAGATTCAATTTTCTACTGACCCCAAAGATCAATTAACCAGACTGATCCCTCAGACTTTCCAATTCTTAGAGCTAACTTTACACTAAATTTAAGGTCTTCAAAATATAAGACCCTTCCTCCTGCCAAGAAAAAAGATAAGTCCGTTTGATTTTGTTACACGAAAAAAATAAAACAAATGTTTTACCCATTTACATATCTGACCACAGTACCAAATGGTGAAGAAGCACTTTGTTTTAGCTGGCATAACAAAAGAAAATGGAGACATAATGTAGCATCATGTATACACAAGGTGGCAGTATTCTCCCATGATATATATATTATTTCCCAGTGCTGTGGTTTGCACAAATTTTAACTGAAGTATTTAGACTTAGCACTATTATTATGAAAACCAGAGATCTTTTCTTAAATTGGGAGATGTTCACTTTTAAGTCTCTATATACACATAGATTACTACTCCTCTAATACTAATAAATTTCAAGCATCCTGATATAAATGCATGGTTTCTACCACTGCTATTTCTAATTATACTTTTCACTAGAAAAAAAGGAAAGGAAAACATGCTTTAACCTAATTTTATTTTGGCTCAGCAGTAAAAAACTCAGTTAAGTGATAACTAAAAAAAAAGAATTTTTTCCATATAATTCCAATAATCAAAATTCTAATAAAAGATACTTCATTACTTAGTTCTGATGAAAATCAAATTTTTATCTATCATTTCTAATTCAAACAATGAGAAAAAGGTACTATGATCTCAGAGCTTTTAGAAAATAAAAACTGAAGTATGAAACTTAAGCCTCAATGCTGGATTTCTAACAAACCATGCTCAGCATCAGATAAATTCAAATTAATCCCATATGTAGTACAATATGTAGAAGTTAAAAATTAAAAAAACTTTCAGGATTTTTTTGTACTATTTAAAAATCCTTACTATCAGGTTGTGTGCTTAATTACCTTAGGACCAAAATAACCTAAAGGAAATCATGAAAGTGAAGTAAATAAAGAGTTGAGATACCAAGAACTGATCAACAAATATACCCCTAAAAAGATCTTTTACAAAAATATCCCTATAAATGAAATAATAATCCTAACTTCTTTTATTAAAAAAAAAAATGAAGCTAAGTTACCATTAGAAATATAAAGGCCTAATGAGGGAGAAAAACTATGGAACACTAATTCTAAATTTAATTTAAAATGTACATGTTTTAAAATAAATTTAAATATCATGTCTATTCTATAATTCCTACAAAATTATTTCTAAAAATTCAATAGCAAAACTATGTAAAACCATTTACAATACTTACTGCCTCAATCTAACAGTGCAACTAATTCTCTTTTGTTAATCTAAGTAACTTAGTTATAAGTACAATAATTTATGTATACTATAAGAGAAAGCCCCTTTACAAAAAAGAATAGAAAAAATTTTTTTTTAAAAAGACATGGAAGGGCCACCTGGGTGGCTCAGATGATTAACCTTTGATTTTGTCTCAGATCATGCTCTCAAGGGTTCATGAGTTCAAGCCCCACATTGGGCTCTGGACTTAGAGTGTGGAGCCTGCTTGGGCTTCTCTTTCTCTCTCTCTCTCTTTCTTTCTTTCTTTCTTTCTTTCTCCTTCTCTCTCGCTCTCTCACTCTCTTTCCCCCGCCCCCCGTCTCTCACAGAATAAACTTAAAAAAATTTTTAAAAGGTATGGACAAATTATCATCACTTAACACTGCTACAAATCTCATGACTCCAAGACTATTAAAACATTTTACTTAGAAAATAGATGTCATCAGGCTTCGACAGCTTGATATAATCAAACATCTGAATCACAGAATACTTCCTTTTGCCCTGATATAAAACTCACCAACCAACTCTCCTGATTATATTTTATTTTCTACCAAGAAAAAGTGGCCAACTGAACCAAATAAACCAAATAAATTACCAGGTTTGATAATTTTGCTTTTTCACCATGAATTAGTCTATTGGCATTCTAATTAACTTTGGTCACTAATGAAGATAGTTTACACAAGACAGACCACCTGAATATGATTGACTCTGGTACCCTGACAAGATTAGGCTTCTGGACAGTTCAACAAGATAATATCCCTTACCTCTAGACAGTATACCTTCTCCTTGCAAAACATGGACATGATTCTGTGACACTTTAAACTTCAACATGAATTTCAATCTTCCTTCCACATCCTCATTATAAGTTTTAAATCTCTAGTGGCCATAATAAAAATTTGGTCCTTGCACGTGATAAATTATTAATCAGCTTTCTAATTTCTTCCAATGTGATAGTGTAAAATGGACTAAATATAAGATTTATGACAGAGAACATTGTTAGCAAGAACATGGAGAAGGAAACCCAAATGCATTACTGATAAACTACTCCATGGATCAATCGTGTGCTAAGTTTTCATAGGTAATGCCATTTCTATGACCCAGCTATACAACTCCTGGGTTTATACTCAGGAGGAATTCACAGACAGTTCCATAAGGGAATAACTTTGATATATTCTCTGGAGCATTATTTGTAAGAGTAGCTAGAGGCATCACTAAAGGAATGGATAAGTGTTAAGTAAATTCTGTGAAAGAATATGCAGCAACCAAAAGCAATAAGGAAGATAGATACATATACAGAAACATAGAAAGGTTAAACAGCAGAGAACACAAAAGGAGAAAACAGGTAAAAGATCTACAACATACTATTTTTTTTTTAGTTCATGGCATTTGTCTATGAACAAAAGAGGCCTCTCTTTTCTTTTCCTCCATCTCTGATTTCTAATCCTATCTGCCCCCTTCTATGGGCATCCATAAATGTTCTCAAGTATATGTGTATGTGTTTTGTAAAATATGCAGTGTTACTTTGTGTATGTATTTTTAATTTGATTAAATAGTGTTATGCTACTTTATTAGCATTTTATTAATAGTATTATACTATTATGCAAATACCATGGACTAAAAAGGTATGATTACTGCAACTCTGTATCTGAAGCAAATATGTTGCTCAGCCCTTGAATCTCAGTGCAGTTTCTCTTCAAGAAAACAATTCTTTCTTTCACATATACATAGATATTCCATGATGGTTTATTATAAAACCCACTGTTGGATTTCTTAGCAATCCCCACAATTTTTTTTTAAATAATAGAATTCCATTCAGAATGAATCAACTTCAAATATTCAGCAAACCAAATATGTATTTAACTTGCTACAGTCAACTCTTTAGAGTTCACAAGAAAGTGGTACTTCTCAGAAGAAACTTTTCAAAACCTGAATTCAAGGGTCAAAAATTGTGTCCCCAAGGTTGAAATCCTATTACATTTGCTATGAATCAATGAATGGAAGAAAAAGGAATGTATAAGTATGGGGGAGAGGGGCAGGAACCTTATAGACAGAGGCACAAAGAAGCAGGGAAAGAAGGGAGGTCTGGGGCAAATAAGGCAAAGCCAGTCTTACACCTTGACAGAATAATCTGGCACTCACTACTCACTGAGGCTCCTGGGATGACTTCCCTTACGCCCCAATCTTTCTTCACACACACCAAATTCTAACTGGAAATTCATTATTGTTTGAAAAATCTCTTTAAAAAAGAAATTCCAAGTATTTCATGCTAGGGCAGGCATGTTATATAAGCACATACTCCCAAAAGCCTGGTACCTGCCATTCCGAAGGCCTAGAAAGACACAACTATCCTGTCTTTTACCTTCATGTCTTAGTCTATGTAACAAGTACAAAAGTACTAATTAGTATCAGGGAGTTGTCTTGGCAAAAGACAAAGAACAAGGATGTACACTTCCCTTGACCACGTGAGCTCCCTGATCTATACTTTAAATTATTCCCTCTACTGTCCGCTTGTAATCTAATCAATATGGCGATTTAGGCAGAGAATTCCAGACTGTCTACCACCAGCTGGAAAATGCCGATTCACTTTTATTGCTTTCCTCCCTGTTTGCTAGTAATTGAAATAGGAATTGTATCACAAGCATGTTGGATTGACCAATCTGTAAGCGACCAAAGACCATTTCTGGTACAGTCTTACATTTCTGCAAACAACAAAGAAACATGAATGTCTCCAAAAGTCTGTATGCCATTTTTCAACAGAAACCAAGCTTCTGAGTTCCCTATTCCAGCTGTCTTCCAGGGTACAACCCAATAATCTTGACAAGACCCTAAAAAAGCCAAGACTAAAATCCATATCTGCTTGATATAGAGTATTCTTAAAACAAATGTTTTGTTTGTTTTTTGACTTAATACAATAGTAAGCAGCAGCCCCTTCTACTTTAAATGAACAGGTTGTTGGAGTTTTCACCTTTGCTTCTGAAAAAGCCACAGGAAAAAAATGAACCCCACAAAGTTCGGAGGGAGAAAAAAATATTTATTAAAATCAAGGCCCAATCACAATTACAATTGAAATTCCCAATCGTCTTGGGAGTATAAACATCACCTTGGGAATTCATGTTAAAAGCAGAGTCCTGGATGTCACTCTAGACCTAGCCAATGATTAGAATCTTTGAGACTGAGGCCTTAGAATCTAAACCTTTTAAACAAGCCCAGCCAGAAAATTGTGGGGCAGGTCATCCACAGACTCTAATTGTGTAAGCACTGCCTTGAAGCACGAGGTAAAGTTGACAGCAGAAGCCTCATCTGTTGAATAGCCACAAAGAGATACAAAGCATTAATGTAAATGGTTTATAAAGTTGCTCTCACCCAAACTCTATGAAAATCAGAAGGGACTGGAACTGCAGGGAAAGGGCGATAACTTTAAATTCACTGCACTATAGGACAGGATGGACCAGCGTGGAGTTCTGTGACAAAACAAGGCAGCAAGAGGGCAAAGTGAGAAATGTGGAAGACAGGGGAAAGAGGGTAACAGGAAATGGAGATTCGTTTTCCATAAGAGCAGAGGTAGACAGGTGCGTACCCAATTTTACAAAGGATTATCCAAGAAGGGCAAATGAAGGCTATATAGAAATAATACTTTCTGATCCAAAATGTAGAAAGTCAATCTGTTATGGAAATGTTCCTACTTTATACATGTTAAAAGGGTAACAAAACTAAAAAGGCGATGGTTCATCGAATAATTTATCTCTAGCACAACTATGTTTATTCAAATTTCAATACATGTGTTCACCAACGCCACACACCAAGTAGAACTGAAGAAGGCGTGCAAATGCCAAGTGGCACAATGGTGACTATTGTGTACAAGATACTGACAATCAGCGCATCCTGCAGTACAAGCAATTGCTAATTCTCTTCATTCTTTGCATTCTTCCTTTTCTCCCTAACACATAAGGTGGTATTAATTAGAAACCTGTTCTCAATATTAAAATGTCACGGCTGTCATTGAGGACCTCCAACTTCTTATGCTTTCACCTTCAGACACTATGTCAGCACTGGATTTTCCTTATGCTTTCTATACAGTATACTGCAATAGAATATACTGTATAATACTATAAAGCTAAGGACTTTACAATCATGACTTCATTTCCTTTTCACATCAATGTTTGTGAGATTGATGATGTAGGTGTTATTATTCCTATTTAAAACATAAGAAAGGCTTAGAAAAACAGTAGCTTGTCCAAACAGTATATGACACAACTAGGATAAATCTTGTTCTTCTGGCTCCAACACTCCTTAACTACTAAGCTATGATTTTAATACACTTGCTGATTGCCACACGTGGAGTAAGAAGTATTACAAGAACTCAGAGAATATAGTGTTCATCTCTAGCTGAGAGAAGAAGGCTTCATTCTAGTTGCTTTGGAAGATGACAGAAATTCAATAATCAAGCAGAGGCAGAAAAGCACAAGGACTTTCCCATGCTAATAGCTCAAATTGGCTGAAGCATAGAACATATGCAAGAAAGTCATGGAGAACAGCAGAGATGTCAAATTATAGGGATTAAGCCTTATTTCATCAAAACAGTATTTTCTATGTACCATGCCGTCACCAAAAGTAAAAAATCTAACAGTATCTGCTTTAAAGTTGTGCTGCTCTCCAGTGTGGATGAAATTCTAATTCTTTAACATAGCATACAATGTCCTTTACAATCTGGCTCCAAACTACATTTTCACCTTCCTTAACAACTACTCTTCCAGCCACACTAAAAGTTATCACAATTCCTTATACACACCATGACCTTTTATGTCTGCCTGTCTTTGCATGTATACATATATCCCTTGTCTGAAATGCCTTTCTCTCTCTAGAAAACTCCTATTTATCCATCAAGAACCACTCCAAAAGTTACTCTTCCTATAAAGCCTTCCTATCTTCCTCAGAAAGAATTTATGGTTCCTTCTGCACACACTGTAGCATTTACTATGTCATACCTTCTATATACCTATCTATGTATCTCTACTGAACTGTCAATCAGTTTTGCAGTGTCAGAATGTAGCACAGGACTAGCAGGCAGCATGTACTCACACTTTCTCTGAACAAAGATTGGTCTGGTAATGGAATGGAGAATCATTTGAAGGGGAAAAAATAAAGGAAGACCAGAATAGATGTGAGACAATTTGAAGATTTCATCTAGGGGCGCCTGGGTGGCTCAGTCTGCTAAGTGTCCAACTCCTGATTTTGGCTCAGGGCATGATCTCTCGGTCCATGAGCTCTGCACTGATAGTGTGGAGCCTGCCTGAGATTCTCTCTCTCCCTGCCCCTCCCCCCTGACTTGCACACTTGCACACACGCTCTCTCTCTCTCAAAATAAATAAACATTAAAAAATATATATTTCATCTACGTTGGCATCTATGGGAGAAAAACAAAAGTGTCTTGACAATCACAAGTAATAGAATCTACCTGATCTGGGGGCGCCTGGGTGGCTCAGTTGGTTGGGCGTCCAAGTTCAGCTCAGGGCATGATCTCACGGTTCGTGAGTTTGAGCCCCGCGTCAGGCTCTGTGCTGACGGCTCAGAGCCTGGAGCCTGCTTCGGATTCTGTGTCTCCCTCTCTCTCTGCCCCTCCCCTGCTCATTCTCTCTCTCTGTCTCTCAAAAATAAATAAACATTAAAAAAAACTTTTTTTTAGAATCTATCTGCTCTGTCAACAGTGTGGATGAGGGAGAGGGAATGGAGTTCGGCAAAGCCTTATGACTGAGACATTGGGCTTGTGTATTTCAATAACAGTAGAAGTAAACAGAAATAATGGAGTAGTAGGATTGAGGGCTAAAATAACAGCCTTATACATGCATACTAGATTGGAGAATTTAGCAAGATAGTCAGATAGAAATGTGCAATAATTTAAAATGTGAAAATGGAAGTTGACAGAGTTAGAAATATTAACTTAGAAGTTCCCCCAATAGTGGTAAAAGCTAATACAGTCTGAGTGGATGAAGTTATTAAGGAAGAAAATGTTTAAAAAAAAAAAAAAAAGGACTAAAAATTAACCTTAAGAATTTGTAAATTTAGGAAGCAGAAGGAAGAAAAGTCAGCAAAATCATGGCCAGTAGGGTGGGAAGAAAACCAAGATAGTATGACATGGGAGCTAAGGAAAGAAATATTAGGTACCAGGTATTGGGAACTGGTCAAGAAAATGACTTAACAATTTTATACCTAGGTTATTGATGGCTTTTAAAACAACTGTTTCACAAGAGTGTTATAGGCTGAAAACAATTTCAGTAAGTTATTTGAGTGTGTTTTTAAGAAGCAGGCAAAGTCAACAAAGAAAAAAAACTGATGAGGTTCTGGAAAAAATGGCTAAGTAGGAGGATCCTGAGTTCACCTAGTCCCACGGACACACTGAGATAACAGCTACCAAAAGTGCAACTAACTCTGAAAATCACCCAAAGACTGGCAGAACAGACTTTCCACTGTTAATTGTAAAGAGAAGGCCACATCAAAAAGGGCAGGACAGGCAGAGATGTAATTGGGAACCAAACTCTGCTCCCCATCCCCACTCCTTCTCCTCGACCCTTCATCCTCTCCACCATCCCCACCATCCCCACCAACCCATGTCTCCACAGGACTAACCACAAACAGGAGGGATATCACAAGCACAGAGAAGTGGAAGGATCAGACCACACCTGGCCCTAAGGAGACAAATCCTGTAACATTTGGCTTTCAAAACCAGTGGGGCTTAATTTAGGAAGTCTCTGCAATCAGCAGGGCTTAACTCCAGGTACTCTAAAAATAACTGGGTTTAGCTATAGGAGACACCCAGAGGGAGATTAAAAAATAGTCCCCACCCTTAAAGAGACAGCATAACAAATAACCCAGCAAGATACAACAATAGAAGCAGCAGCCTGAAAAGCCCCTGGCATATACTGAAGGAGGTTTATTTGCTAATCTCCGAAGTGCACTGGAAGGACAGGGATACTTAGGAGAATTCTCTAAGAACAAAAATGCTGGCAGGCACCATTTCTCTCCCCCTGCCCAAACCTAGATAGCCAGACACTTGCAGGAACCGGCATGAACACTCTCCATCTATCCTGCTAGCACTGGACACCGTGTAAATGTTCTCCTTCAGATCCACCCTACCCAACCGGACCCAGTTGGCAGGTGTCACTTCAAAGCACTCCTCCCCTAAGTCTTCATACAAGCAACCCCAACAGGGACCAGTGTTACTCCAAAGCGACTCCTACCCTGGGAAGAGGGGAAGATAATCACACACCTGTGTGCCTGCAGTCCTAGCAGCAAACCTTATAGCTGGCAGTGCAGAGAATGTGCCCTCCCAATTAGTCCTGGACTAGGAGCAGGCATTTGGTCTGAGAGCCCACCCTGTGCACAAATGAAAACTTCTCAAGAGAGAATACAGGGAAAACACCCTGCAGGTCAGTATGACTGCAACCCTAGCAGATGGGCTGAGGACAGGCATCTGGTTTGACTGTAGACATTGCCCACCACAAACCTACAGTGGCCCCAGACTGGCCCCTGAGCAGCACAGGGGCCGAACGCTGCCCAGTGCACCCACAACAGACAAAGTGGACCACGGCAGCCAACTGAATTGAAGGCAAATGTGGATCAGTCACAAAAGGGCACACACAACCCACACAGGAGACACCTGAAGTGTCTGGTTCTGATGAACAAGGGGCATTCAGCTGCAGGACACCACAGGACCTCTTCTTCATAAGGCCACTACTTTCAATATCAGGAGACATAGCTGACTTGCCTAATACACAGAAACAAACACAGAGAATTAGACAAAATGAGGGGACAGAAGAATATGTCCCAAATGAAAGAACAGGACAAAACTGCAACAAAAGAGCTAAATGAAATATAGATAAATTATATGCCTGAAAAAAAAAATTCAAAGTAACAGTCATAAAGATACTCACTGGATTCAAGAAAAGAGCCAGTGAGACCTTCAACAAACATAGATAGATAGATAGATAGATAAAAAGAGATTAAGAACTGAGTAACTGAAATTAAAAATATACCAAGAGAGGGTATTCTGGCTGGTTCAGTCAGTGGAACTGTGACTTCTGATCTCAGGATTGGGAGTTTGAGCCCCAAATTGGGTATAGGGATTACTTAAAAATTAAAAAAAAAAAATCTTAGGGGCACCTGGGTGGCTCAGTCGATTAAGTATCCAACTCTTGGTTTTAGTTCAGGTCATGATCTCGTGGTTTTGTGAGTTTGAGCCCCACAGTGGGCTCTGACTGACAGTGCAGAGCCTGCTTGGGATTCTCTCTCTCCCTCTCTCTCTGCCCCTCCCCCACTCATGCTGCCTATCTCTCTCAAAATAAATAAACATAAAAAATGATAATAATAAATAAATAAATTGATTTTTAAAATACACGAAAGGGAATCAACAGCAGATTAGAGCAGGCAGAAGAACAAATCAGCATTCTGGGGGACAGGGTAACGGAAAGCCACTAAGCAGAATAGCAAAAGAATAGCAAAAACTGAGAATAAGTTAAGGGAACTCAGCAACATCATCACATGTAATAACCTTTCCCGTATAGGAACCCCAGAAGGAGAAGAAAGAGAAAGGGGAAAAAAACATATTTGAGAAAATAATAGCTGAAAACTTTCCTAATCTAAGGAAGGAAACAAACATCCAGATCTAGGAAGCACAGAGGATCCTTAACAAGATGAACCCAAGGAGGTCCACACATAATTAAATTGGCAAAAAAGTAATGATAAAGAGGGAATCTTAAAAGTAGCAAAAGAAAAGTTACATATAAGGGAAACCCCTAAGGCTATGAGCTGATTTTTCAGCAGCAACTTAGTAGGCCAGAAGGGAAGGGCATGATGTATACAAAGTACTGAAAGGAAAAAACCTGCAACCAAGAATACTCTACCCAACAAGATTATCATTCAGAATAGGAGAGATAAAGAACTTCCCAGACAGACAAAAGTTAAAGGAGCTCATCACCACTAAACCAGCCTTACAAGAAATGTTAAAGGCAATTCTTTGAGTGGAAAAAAAAATGGCCATAATGAGTAGTAAGAATTATAAACGGAAAAAAATTCACAGGCAAATGATAACATACAATAAAAGTAGATTAGTAATTTATAAAACCACTATGGAGGTTAAAGCACAAAAGCGGTTAAGTCAATTATAGCTACATAAATCCACCAAGGACTTCACAAAATAGAAGGATGTATAGCATCATATACGTAAAATGTGCGGGGGGGGGGGGGGGGGTAGTAAAATTTACTGCTTTTAGAATGGGTTCAAACTTAAACGACCATCAACTTAACACAGACTGCTACACACATAAGATGTTATATGTAAACCTAAATAGTAACCACAAATCAAAAACCTTTAACAGATACACAAAAAGTAAGAAAAAGGAATTCAAACATAACTAAAAGAAAGCTATCAAAACACAAGAGAAGAGAGTAAAAGAAGAAAGGAACAGATGGACTTCAAGCTGTATTACAAAGCTGTAATCATCAAGACAGTATGATACTGGCACAAAAACAGACACTCAGATTAATGGAACAGAATAGAGAACCCAGAAATGGACACACAAACATATGGCCAAATAATCTTTGACAAAGCAGGAAAGACTATCCAATGGAATAAAGACAGTCTCTTCAGCAAGTGGTGCTGGGAAAACTGGACAGCAACATGCAGAAGAATGAACCTGGACCACTTTCTTACACCATACACAATACTAAACTCAAAGTGGATGAAAGACCTAAATGTAAGACAGGAAAGCATCAAAATCCTGGAGGAGAAAGCAAGCAAAAACCTCTATGACCTTGGCCACAGCAACTTCTTACTCAACACGTCTCCAGAGGCAAAGGAAACCAAAGCAAAAATGAACTATTGGGACTTCATCAAAATAAAAAGCTTCTGCACAGAAAAGGACACAATCAGCAAAACTAAAAGGCAACCAACAGAATGGGAGAAGATACTTGCAAACGACATATCAGATAAAGGGCTAGTATCCAAAATCTATAAAGAACTTATCAAACTCAACACCCAAAAAACAAATCATCCAGTGAAAAAATAGGCAAAAGACACGAATAGACACTTCTCCAAAGAAGACATCCAGATGGCCAACCGACACATGGAAAAAATGCTCAATATCACTCATCAACAGGGAAATACAAATCAAAACTACAATGAGATACTACCTCACACCTGTCAGAATGGCTAACACTAACAACTCAGGCAACAACAGATGTTGGCGAGGATACACACAAAGAGGATCTCTTTTGCACTGCTGGTGGAAATGCAAACTGGTGCAGCCACTCTGGAAAACAGTATGAAGGTTCCTCAAAAAATTAAAAATAGAACTACTCTACGACCCAGCAATTGCACTACTAGGTATTTATCCAAGGGATACAGGAATGCTGTTTCTAAGGGGCACATGCACCCCAATGTTTAGAGCAGCACTATCAACATTAGCTAAAGCATGGAAAAGAGCCCAAATGTCCATCGATGGATGAATGGATAAAGAAAACATGGTATATATATATACAATGGAGTATTACTCGGCAATCAAAAAGCATAAAATCTTGCCATTTGCAACTACACAGATGGAACTAGAGGGTATTATGCTAAGCGAAATTAGTCAAAGAAAGACAAATATCATATGACTTCACTCATATGAGGACTTTAAGACACGGAACAGATGAACACAAGAGAAGGGAAGCAAAAATAATATAAAAATAGGGAGGAGGACAAAGCATAAAAGACTCTTAAATATGGAGAACAAAAAGAGGGTTACTGGAGGGGTTGTGGGAGGCGGGATGGGTTAAATGGGTAAGGGGCATTAAGGAATCTACTCCTGAAATCACTGTTGCACTATATGCTAACTAACTTGGATATAAATTTTTAAAAAAAGAAGGAAAGAAGGAAAGAAAGAGAGAAAAACTACCAAAACAACCATAAAACAAGTAATAAAATGGCAATAAGTACATATTTATCAATAATTACTTTAAATGTAAGGGCACCTGAATGGCTCAGTCAGTTAAATGTCTGACTCTTGATTTCAGCTCAGGTCATGATCTCCTAGTCATGAGATTGAGCCCCACTTTGGGCTCTGGACTGGGCATGGAGCCTGCTTGAGATTCTCTCTCTTCCTCTTCCTCTGCCCTTCCCCAACTTGCGCATGTGCATGATCTCTCTCTCTCTCTCTCTCTCAAAAAAAAAAAAAAAAAAAAAAAAAAATTACTTCAAATGTAAATGGACTAAATGCTCAATCAAAAGACACAGGGTTAAGTATGCTGTAGTTTTTTAAATTATAAAAAAGCAAGACATAGGGTGTTAGATGGATAAAAAAAGCAAGATCCATCTATATGCTACCTATAGGAGACTTACTTCAGACCTAAATGCACATGCAGATCAAAAGTGAAGGGATGGAAAAAACATTCAGCATACAAATGGAAGCAAATGAAAACTGGGTAGCAATATTTATATCAGACAAAATAGACTTTAAAATAAAGCCTGTAATTGAGGTGTCTGGGTGGTTCAGTTGGTTAAGTGTCTGACTCTATCTCAGCTCAGGTCTTGATCTCAGGATTGTGAGTTCAAGCCCTGTGTTCATCCCAGTGTGGAGACTACTTAAAAATTTTAAAAAAGTAAAATAAATAAATAGATAAATAAATAAACAAACAAAGACTGTAAAAAGAGACAAAAGATACTACATAACAAGAGAACAATCCAACAAAGGGATATAGCAATTACATATATCTATGCACCTAATATGCTAGCACCTAAGTACATAAAGCAACTATCAACAGACACAGACACAAAGGAAGAAATTGACAGTAATAAGATAATAGTAGAGGACTTTAACACCCACTTACATTGAGGGATAGATCATCCAAACAGAAAACCAAGGAAATGCTTTAAATGACATCTCAGACCTAACAGATATATTCAGAACAGTCCATTCAAAAATAGCGGAATGTACATGAAACATTCTTCAGAACATATCACATTAGGCCACAAAACAAGTCTCAATTTTTTTAATGTTTATTTTTTTTTATTTTGAGAGACAGCGAGTGAGCGAGCAGATGGGGAAGGGGCAGAGAGAGAGGGAGAGAGAGAATCCCAAGCAGGCTCTGTGCTGTCAGCGCAGAGCCTGATGCAGGGCTTGAATTTATGAAACATGAGATCATGACCTGAGCCAAAATCAAAAGTCAGATGCTTAACTGAATGAGCCGCCCAAGTGCCACTCAATAAATTTTAAAAGACTGAAAGCATATAATTCATTTTCATACCACAATGGTATGAAACTAGAAATCAATCACAAGAAAAATATGGAGAGAACACAAACACAAGGAGGCTAAATTCACATGCTACTAAACAATGAATGGGCCAACCAAGAAATCAAAGAGGAAATTAAAAAATACGTAGAGACAAATGAAAATGAAAACAGAACAGTCCCAAGTATTTGGCATACAGCAAAAGCTGTTTTTAAGAGGGAATATTAGAGGAGCATCTGGATGGCTCAGTTGGTTAAGCATCCAACTTCAGCTAAGGTCATGTTCTTGCAGTTCACAAGTTCAAGCCCCACGTTGGGTTCTATGCTGACAGCTCTGAGCCTGGAGCCTGCTTCAGATTCTGTGCCTCCTCTCTCTGGCCCTCACCTGCTCATGCTCATGCTCATGCTCTGTCTCTCTCTCTCTCTCAAAAATAAATAAAAAACATTAACAAAAATTAAAAAAAAAAAAGAGGGAAGATTACAGCATTACAGGCCTACCTCAAGAAACAAGAAAAACCTTGGGGCACCTGGATAGTTCAGAGTTCAAGCCCTGCATCATGCTCTGTGCTGACAGCTCAGAGCCTGGAGCTTGCTTCAGATTCTGTGTCTCCCTCTCTCTCTGCCCCTCCCCCACTCATTCATATTCATTTTCTCTCTCTCTCAAAAATAAACATTAAAAAATGTTTTAAAAAAACAACAAGAAAAATCTCAAATAAACAGGCTACACTTACACCTAAAGGAGCTAGAAAAAAGAACAAAGCCCAAAGCCAGTAGAAAAAAAGAAATAATAACGATAAAGGCAGAAATAAATGAAACATAGATTTTAAAAGCAATAAAATAGATCAATGAAACCAGGAGCTGTTTCTCTGAAAAGAGAAACAAAATTGATAAATCTTTAGCCGGATTCATTAAGAGAGAGAGAGAGAGAGAATGCACATGCTCAAATAAAACCAGAACTGAAGAAGAAATAACAACCAACACCACAGAAATACAAGGGATTATAAAAGAATATTATCAAAAATTATATGTCAACAAATTGAACAACCTAGAAGATATGAATAAAATCCCAGAAATATATAACCTTCCAATACTGCATTAGAAAGAAGAAAATTTGAACAGAATGATCACCAGCAATGAAATGGAATCAGTAATCAAAAAACTTCCAACAAACAAAAGTCTAAAACCAGGTGGCTTCACAGGTGAATTCTACCAAAAATTTAAAGAAAAGGTAATATGTATTCTTCTCAAACTATTCCAAAAAATAGAAGAAAAAAAAAAAGAAAAAAAAAAAAGAAACATTCCAAATGACACATTACCCTAAAACCAGATAAAGACACTACAAGAAACAAACAAAACAAAAACAAAAACAAATAAACCCAGCCAATATCTCTGATGAATACAGATGCAAAAATACTCAACAAAAATATTATCAAATCAAATCCAACAATACATTAAAAAAATCATTCACCCTGATCAAGTGGGATTTATTCTAGGGATACAGGGGTGGTCCAATATTTGCAAATCAATCAACATGATACATCACATTAACAAGAGAAAGAATAAAAATCATATGATCATCTCAATAGATGCAAATAAAAGTATCTGACAAATTACAACATCCAGTCATGATAAAAGCTCTCAATAAAGTAGGTTTAGAGGAAACATACCTCAACATTATAAAGGCCATATATGAAAAACCCACAACTAACATCATCCTCATGGGGAATAATTGAGAGTTTTTCCTTTAAGATCAGGAAAAAGACAAGGATATCCATGTCCACTCTTACCATTGTTTTTATTCTACATAGTACTAGAAGCCCTAGCCACAGCAATCAGACAACAAAGAGAAATAAAAGGCATCCACATTGGTAAGGAAGAAGTAAAACTTCCACTGTTTGCAGATGACCTGATAATATATATAGAACACACTCAAGGAGCACCTGGGTGGCTCATTTGGTTAAGTGGCCGACTCTTGATTTCAGCTCAGGTCATGATCTCTGGTTCATGGGTTTGAGCTCTGCATGCAGCTCTGCACTGACAGTGCAGAGCCTGCTTGGGATTCTCTGGCTCCCTTTCTCTCTGCCTCTCCCCTATTCATTCGTTCTCTCTCTTATTCTCTCTCTCACTCTCAAAAATAAAAAAATAAAAACATTAAAAAAAACACTCAAGATTCCACCAAAATAAATGAATTCAGTCAAGTCACAGACTACAAAAACAAAACAACAAAAAAAACTTGCAATTCTACACTATAGACTAATAACGAAGTAACGAAAAGAAAAATTAAGAAAACAATCCTATTTATAATTGCACTAAAAACAATAAAATACCTAGGAATAAACTTAACTAAGGAAGTGAAAGACCTGTACTCCTAAAACTATAAAACACTGATGGAAAAAAAATTAAAGATGACACAAACAAATGGAAAGATATTCCGTGTTCATGGATTGGAAGACCCAGTATTTATTTATTTTTTTTACATTTATTCATTATTGAGAGACAGAGAGAGACAGAGCATGAGCATGGGAGGGGCAGAGGGAGGGGGAGACACAGAATCTGAAGCCGGCTCCAGGCTCTGAGCAGTCAGCACAGAGCCTGACGTGGGGCTCAAACCCATGAGCATTGAGATCATGACCTGAGCCGAAGTTGGACGCCTAACTGACTGAGCCACCCAGGTGCCCCAAAAGACCCAATATTTTTTAAATGTCCATACTACCCAAAGCAACCTACAGATTCAATACAATCTCTATCAAAATACCAACATTTTCCTCTTTTTTAAAAAAAAATTTAATGTTTATTTATTTTTGAGAGAAAGAGAGACAGAGCACAAGTTGGGGAGGGGCAAAAAGAGAGGGAGACACAGAATCTGAAGCAGGTTCCAGGCTCAGGGCTCGAACTCACAAACCGTGAGATCATGACCAGAGCCGAAGTCGGATGCTTAACCAGCTGAGCCACTTGCCCCAAAATACCAACATTTTTCAAAGAACTAGAACAAATAATACTAAAACTTGTATGGAACCACAAAGACCCTGAATAGCCAAAGCAATATGAAGAAAGAAGAACAAAGCTGGAGGTATAACAATCCCAGATTACAAGATATACTACAAAGCTGTAGTAATCAAAACACTATGGTACTGGCACAAAAAGAGACATACAGATCAACAGAATAGAGAGCCCAGAAATAAATCCATGCATATATGGTTAATTAATCTATGACAAAAGGGCAAGAATATACAGTGAAGAAAAGACAGTCTCTTCAACAAATGGTGCTAGGAAAACTGAACAGCTACATGTGAAAGAATGAATCTGGACCACTTTCTTACACCATACACAAAAATAAACCCAAAATGGATTAAAGACCTAAAATTCTGACCTGAAACCATAAAACTTCTAGAAGAAAACATAGGCAGTAATCTCTTTGTCATTGGCTATAGAATCATTTTTGTAGATACATATCCTCAGGCAAAGGAAAAAAAAAGCAAAATTAAACTATTGTGACTACATCAAAGTAAAAAGCTTTTGCACAGCAAAGGACACTATCAACAAAACAAAATGGCATCTACTGAAGATATTTGCAAATAATATATCCAATAATAATATCCAAAATATATAAAGAACTTATACAATTCAACATCAACCCACCGCCCCAAATAATCCAATTAAAAAATGGCCAGTGTACCTGAATAAGTATTTTTTCAAAGACATACAGATGGCAAACAGACATGAAAACATGCTCATCATCACTAATCATCAGGGAAATGCAAATCAAAACCACAATGAAATATCACCTTACACCTGTCAGAATAACTAAAATCAAAATACCAAGAATTAATCAATTAATACCAAGAATAATCAGTGTTGGCAAGGATGTGGCAGAAAAGGAACCCTCGAGCACTGTTGGTGGGAATGCAAATTGGTGCAGCACACACTTTCAAAAACAGCATGCAGAGTCTTCAAAAATTTTAAAATAGAATTTCCATATGATCCAGTAATTCTACTACTGTGTATTAACCTAAAGAAACAAAAACACTAATTCTAAAAGATATATGCACCCCCGTTTACTTAAGTATTATTTACAATAGCCAAGATATGGAAGTAACCCAAGTGTCCATCGACAAATAAATGGGTAAAGAAGATGTGGTATATTATTACAATGGAATATTACTCAGCCATAAAAAAGAATGAGATCTTGCTATTTGCAACAACATGGATGGACCTAGAAGGTAAAATGCTAAGTGAAATAAACCAGAGAAAGACAACTACCATATGATTTCACTCATATGTGGAATTTAAGAAATAAAATGAACAAACAAAAGAAAAAGGAGACAAACAAACAAAAACAGACTCTTAAATACAAAGGACAAACTGGTAGTTCCCAGAGGGGAGGTGTGCAGAGGCATGGATAAAATAAAGGGGCTTAAGCTTATATTTATCTTGATGAGCACTGAATAATGTACAGAATTGAATCATTATGTTGTACACCTGAAACTAATATAACACTGTGTTAATTATACTTTAATTTTAAAAATATTCATCAACTAGGAAAAGGAAAAAAAAAAAACTGATGACACAAGGGGAAAGAAAAAGGATAACTCATGGAGTAAGATTCTGGGGAAGGAAGCATCAAAAAAGATGAGCAGATGATCTGGCTGTGACATTTTTCAAAGCATGATAACCAGAGTTAGTTCAGCTCATTTAACTGCCTGGGCAGCTATTTTTGTACTAAGATCACCACCACTCCTTTCCAAGCAACAGCTGATTAGAACAATGTAGGCATGTGCCCCAGTTGTTGGGAACAAGAGGGTTCAACTATTCATTGCTACTGGTTGAACATCCTGGAGGAGTGGGGTTGCCATATTTTACCATTTGGACAGAAGAGCCAAAAAGGCTTGTCTGCTTAAAGAAACATGCAACAGACACTAGCAAGAAGTGATGCTAGCAAGAAACCTGACGGCTTTCTGGTTTTTAGTTCTAATTTCATCCTGAGGCCAAGCTCCACTCCTGCCCTGGAGTTCTTTGGTGCCCCTGTACTCTTAAATTCCCCCTGTTTTCACTAAGCTCAAATTAATTAATACTTATAAACAAAAGTCCTAATTAACACACATTCTAACAAGAATTCATTCTTAAGAAAGGTTACCATTTGTATAAAATCTAAACATAGGCATAGCAAACTAGAATGTACTTTCTGAAAATAGTAGCAGATGGCAGGTAAGAACTTGGAAATAAAACCAAAATCAGACTAGCAGTCTAATAATTATGTTGTGAAGCTACAAATATTTTGTGAAGACACAGCAAACAAAATACTATCTGGAAAGCAAGACCAATATATAAGAACAAAAGTAGAACCTTTTACTTCAAAAATATAGATTTTTAAATTTTTACTTCAAGAAGAGATTACCATCATGTCAAAACACCAAGACATTCCCAGATAAAAATGTCCAAATAATTGAAAATGTGAAAATGGAGACTGAAGAGTTAGAGGTATTAACTTAAAAGTTCCCCTAATAGTAGTGAAAGCTAATACAGGAGATTTTACTTCAAAAATGAAGCTATTAATTTTCTTTAAAATGCATCAAAAAGGCTCAGTCTGTTGGAACGCCCGACTCTCGATATCAGCTCAGGTCATGATCTCATGGTTGTGCACAGAGCCCCGTGTTAGGCTCTGCGTGGATCTGCTTGAGATTCTCTCCCTCAAAATAAATAAACACTTAAAAAATAAAAACATAAAATGCACCAAAAATAAGACAGAACAATATAGAATGGAGAAAAGGACGAATTAATGGACAGATAGGTGATAAGCAAGTATAGCAAGGCGCTAACAGTAGAATCTAGGTGGTGGGTATGAAATTGTTTATTATAAAATTGAACTTTGTAATGTTTAAATTTTTTTCAAAATAGTATGTTAGAAAAAGAAAACTACTCACATTATAATCCTCAAGGTACATCACATCATGTAGAAAGATATGACCAAACAGCACAAAACATCTGAACAAGCACGCAGTGTACAGTATCTACTTTTAACAGTAAGTGGTTTGAACTGGCACATCTAAGCCAGCCGCCTCAGCTCTCTCCCCTGATCACCTCCAAGGCCCAGGCAAAGTTAAGCAATATTTCCTAGGCTCTCTGTGGTCATGTCTTGGTTTCCCCTTAACAGCTCAGGCCAAAACACCTCATTCCCTTTTATATGAATTATAGGAAAGATGCGTTCCTAAATTGTAAGACATAAATCTGCTCAAACATGATAGCAGTCTTTCTCCTGGGATTCCAATAATTTCCATTTCTTTATTCTTGGTCAAAATTAAATACAAACAAGCAGCTGTCCTTTATTTCTGCCTCTGCCCACTGAGATGAATGAATAATGTATTCCAGTATGCTCTTTAATTCATTAAGCCCTTTTTAAACATATGCCTTAAGGAAATTTTTAGGCTTTTAACTGTAAAAAGTTTATCATAGTATTCTTTATAATAGGGAAAGACTGGAAACAATTAAAAGTGATAATGTACTGATTGAACTTGTAGTACCTACATATCATGCAGTCACTAAAGATGAGGTTGCCCATTAATATTTCTTGACATAGAAAGTTATTCACAAGATAGTGAAAAATGGTAGTTTCAACACATCATTACAGCATATCTAAAAGATGCCAAGATGCTGTAGTGGTTACCTCTTAATTACTTTTGATGTAAATCTTCATTTTTATTATTATTTTCTGTTTTTTCTTCAATAAAAATGTATAACATTTCAGCATCAATTATTTATCCTCCCTTTTTTTTTTTTAATGGTAAAATAACTGCCAGATATCCTGCTACCAGAGTAAGACTTTTAAAAGCTATCCAGGTAGCTGAAGGTCCCCATCATCACTACAGCCAAAATTTTATTGTCCACATTCTCTTATTATAATCATGTGATTCAGTTCTCATCCAAATGCTCTCATCAATGTTTTTACCTTGAGGTTTAAGAATTTTCACATAGCATCGTAACATAGAACAGTACTCCTCAACCCTTCTCATCTATGTTTCTTTGAAATGACAATGCCCTTCCACTGCTGTACCAGTCTTCATTCCCCTCCCATGTCTCTGCTATAGCACTTAGCACCCTGCAGTAACAGAAGACAAATCAGTCTTCCTTAGTAGACCTACAAGTCTCATAAGGCAAAAACTATGTGCTAATCCTCCCCAGTGCTTAGCACATAGAAAACACTGAATAAATTGCCAACAAACTTGGGTAGATGAAGTTTCAAACAGGAGAGAAGATGCCAAGAGGGTATCTAGCTGATTTAAATGAATTAAAGTCTCCAGGCCTAGATACTATATTGCATGAAACTTAATGATTTTAGAGTTACAATTCATAATATGAGAAATCATGGGGAAGAGGCAACAGACAATAGCCCAATATCACCTCTTCTCAAAAATAAGAGAGGGGCTCCTTGGAGGTTCAATTGCTCACGTGTCTGATTTGGGCTCGGGTCATGATCTCACAGTTCGTGAGTTCAAGCCCTGTGTCAGGCTCTGTGTTGACAGTACAGAACTTGCTTTGGATTCTCTGTCTCCCTCTCTTTCTGCCCCTCCCCTACCTGCACTCTCTCTCAAATAAATAAGCATTAAGAAAAAACTATTTAAAAATAAAAATAAAAGATCCCCAAAACACACAGACCCTGAAGCCTGGTGTCAAACAAGCAAGGATCTTCCAGAGAGTGGCAAAAGAAAAGTTGTGGAAGCTAGAAAATGTAGCATGGATAAGAGACCTTAATTAAAACATGAGACAGGTGAATGAGAAGCTGAGATTTCAAAGGTACACAGTTTAAACTGTGGAGCTGGGGGGGGGATTATGAATTGACTCCAGCTACACTTGCCACTCTCCTAACACAACAAACATGTACCTCCCCTTCAGGTATTTGCACACACTATCCCTGTGCCTGGAATGCTCATCCACTAGATATCCATACAGCTCAACACTCATCTTCAAATATTTGTTTAAATGTCATGTTTTCCAGTAATATTCTACTTAAAATGTGAACCCTACTTCTTTACTGTTCTTTGTCTTTTTTCCATAGCATTTATCATTTTCTAACACTTAATAATTGACTTATTTATTATGGGTAGTTAATTATCCGTTTCACCCATTAGAATGTAAGCTCTATGAGAGAAGGGATCTTTGTTCATTTTGTTAACTGAAGTAGCCAATGCACCTTGAATACAGCAGCCAATAAAAATTTGTTTAATGCACAAAATGTATGTGAGAAAGATTGCGAAGAAAAAATGACCAGGATTGGTGATATCAGCACAGTATCAAGGAAAAAGCTCTAGACTTGAGATAATAGATCTAGATTCAAATCTAGGTTCTGCCACTTACTAACCAGCTAGCTAGCAAGTGACTATTTTCTGGCAAACATCTACGAACTTCAGTTACTAATCTGTAAAATGAGTGGTTGTGAAGATCAGATGAGATAAGTATAAACGGAAACAAAGTAACTACAGAATTAATTACTTGAACAAACTAATTCAAAAGGGAGTTCTATCTTCAAAGAAAAAAATGAAAAGAAGTTCAAGAGCAAGGGCTGAAGAATGTGACCATGGGACTAATACCAACACTAAGAGAAGTAAGAAAACTCAGAAAAGTAACTTCATTTGGAAATGAGAAAGGGCAGATAATGAGTTAGATTTCAATCTACAGCTGTGCTATTCAACATGGTATATATAACTAGTCACATGTGCCTATTTAAATTTAATTAAAATGTAATAAAATTTAAAATTCAGCTACTTGGTCAAAATGGCCGTATTTTAAGTGCTTAATGGCCACATGTGGTTGGTAGCTACCAATACTGGACAGCAGTTTACAGAAGATTTCCATCATCACAGAAAGCTCTAGTGCAGTGCTGATTTATAAACTTTGAGTTGACACAATAGAATTCAAGTGAGTGTCATTTTAATATTCCTGATTCTGAATTCCTGGAAAGTTCAGGATGAAGAAATGCAAAACCAACCACATAAATAATCTGAGTAGGGATTGTAAACTGTGAATATAACAAATGAAATTATTCATATTATTTGATTACAAGGTCCTGGAATACATGAACACTCCCCAGTTGATGGTATGAGGTCACTGATATGGCAACTAAAAATAGAGTTTGGAGAGGCCCAATGAAGTTGCCGACAAGAATTTGGTCAGCATCTTGGCTCAAATCTCTGGTTAGTAAATTCAGATATGCCATCAAGGGCAAATACTACATGCAATACAATAGTTTTCTTAGTGAGTGATAAGATACCCAGAGCTCCAAATCTCATCCAAGAAGCAAAACTCCTTGTCAAAAGTAACTGCAGTTAAGCTAGAATGGTAGCAGACTTCCTTAATGAGTACACATATTTCAACTATAAAAAGATCTAGAATTAAATATACAAATTCTTAAGAAGGAAATCAAAGTCAGATGTTAATGTTTTTGTTTTAAGAAAGCTATGCAAAAATTGATCTTTTATATACTTACAAAATTTAAGAGGATCTGTCTTATGACTGGCTTGTAACAAATTTAAAATGTGTAACTAAGTTACAGATTTAGGCTTGTGATTTTAAGCTGAAATCTTTTTTTTTTTTTAAGTTTATTTATTTAAGAGAAAAAGAGAGAACACAAGCAGGGGAGGGGCAGAGAGAGAATCCCAAGAAGGCTCTGCACGATCAGCACAGGGCCTGACACAGGACTCAAACTCATGAACCATGAGATCATGACCTGAGCTGAAATCAAGAACGGGACGCTTGGGGCGCCTGGGTGGCTCAGTCGGTTGGGCGGCCAACTTCAGCTCAGGTCATGATCTCGCGGTCTGTGAGTTCGAGCCCCGCGTCAGGCTCTGTGCTGACCGCTCAGAGCCTGGAGCCTATTTCGGATTCTGTGTCTCCCTCTCTCTCTGACCCTCCCCCGTTCATGCTCTGTCTCTCTCTGTCTCAAAAATAAATAAACGTTAAAAAAAAAAAAAAAAAAGAACTGGACGCTTTACCGACTGAGCCACCCAGGTGCCCCTAAGCTGAAATCTTGTAAGTTCATAAATAATATTTGAACACTGCAAAGACTTACACGTCATGGTATTTAAAAAGTCAATTTAATGTTTACATGAATGATTTAGTACCTAGAAGCATTCTATTACCTCAGACAAGGGAAATACTTAAGAAAATTGAACATATTATATACTAAATGCTATTTTAATTATTTTAGCCTATTTCTGTACAGCAATATCTATAAAAATACTAGTTAGATATGCACTCCATATTAAAATCAATAAATAACTGTTCAGACCTAAAACTAGCAACCACCTAAATGTTCATCCTTAACAGAATGGATAAACTGTGGTATATATCCACCCAATGAAATACTATTCTGCAAGAAGGATGAAAAAAATACAACTACACGTAACATGGATGAGTATTACAAATATGATGATGAGGGAAAGAAGACATACACAAAAGAATACACACTGCATGATCCCATTACTATGAAGCTCAAAACAAGCAAATATAAACTTCAGTCAAGGGAGTGGTTATCCTGGTGGGAGGAGGCATTGGAAAGGCACGTGAAGAAGTATTTTGGGGACTGGTAATGCAGTTTCTTAATCCAAATACTGATAAGATGGATGTGTTCACTTTGTGGAAAGCTGAAAACTTACGATTTTCACATTTACTTTTTTAATAAATTATATAATAGTTCAATAAAGTTTTGAAAAAGTGAGTATGTATACAAACACTTATAACTATCCAAGTGAGATTGTAATCATGAACCACCCCAAATTATCCCAGGACTATCAGTGCCATGTACACTATACTTTCCGAACACTAACATATCAAAGAAAGAAGAGGGGAAAGGAAGGGCATGTCCCAGGAATAGCAATAATTCCGGGGTGTAGCTAGAGTACATAGTAGATAGCAAGGAAATAAGGGGCCTAGAAAGCCTGATTTGCTCTCCTGGAGGACGTTAGACAATGGGGATGAAACATGCAAATGATAGAGGTAGAAGACTTTTTACCTACTACAAAGTTTTCAGCCCTTTCCCTTAATTTCTCCAAAAATATACCAGCAATACCTCCATTCTCTGACATCCAGTTTCCAATCTGGAGGGACTTCAGGTTGGCCACCTCTCCCCAACCATCACACAGTCATCCCTTCCCATGGGAGGAGTGATTTACTTCATTAGTAACTTCTGAGAACAGGCACCAAGTACCTGGAATCAGCCTTTTCTCTCTCCTTAGAATCCATCTATAGAGTGGTTATACTCCAGTCTCTATCAGGGCCATGCATAAGGCTTACTGGAGCTGGCTCTGCCCTCCCAGGGGAGGCCTTCTGTGGTTCAGCACTACCTGTCACTGAGTCTATCCAATTCAGGGTAATTATTAAGTACTTCAAATCTAAGCCACATTCTTCAGCCAGCTTTATTTGTAATAAAGCTGACATTTTTACCTCCATCTATCTATATTCTGTGTCTTCTCAACAGATTCTGAATTTGGATGTGAGACAGTGACATAATTAAATATGACTCCTAGAGCCCAACAAATAAATAGAGTACTAATGAGGGGAGTGTGATTAGTACTTTATGTCAAAAGAATAAACTCTACTCAGGATACTTTGTTTGGGTTTAGAGTTGAATTAACATACTAATCTGTCCAACAACAGAAATTCTCTTCTTAATAATAAGAAAACAAAATTGACAGGAGTAATATTTGCTTAGTACTTGCTTTTAAAGTGTTCCATAAAATATCTCCTCTGACTACAAGAGCACTCCATTTCTCTGCAGCCTAAAAATAGATCACTTATTTTATTTCTAGATATTTTTATTAAGTGACTGGGGTAGGTGGCTTTATACTAAGTAACTTCCTGACATAAAGAAATCTATTTGCAGAAAATGTGGTCTATCCCAAAATTATACTTGCCGCCTAAGAGAAGTTTCTCTTTTATTCTCAACATTGTTTTCTCCTACAAATCAAACAGCAAAATTCACTCACAGAAGGAAATAGGTTGGTCTATTTTTTAAACCATGCATTACATTTTCTTAAATTATGAATTGCATTTTGATAGGATCAATATTTTATAATTCATTAAGTACAATATAAACTAATGCCTTAACTATATGACACTGTATTTGATCATGATCTCTTTAATCACAAAAGGTTGAAACCTGGCATGACAAAATGTTCTTAGGAAACATTTAGAAGAGGTTAACTCAGCCTTTTTCCTTCTGGAAAGCACCTACCAAGGCTTCTGGTAGATGTTAAATAATACATTATTTTTTAAACAACTGTGTTTATAAATGGCAGTATAAGTAAATTAAACAATTAGTAGCATTCTTAATCAGATCTTCTTTTGATCTGAACAGAAGAATTTATAACCTCTGTAAAAATTGCCAACAGTTCTGACTAACCCAAACCACAACTGGGAAAGCCGTTAACAGTGAGGACAAACGGATGTCACAAGGGATTTTTTCTTCTCTTTTTCGTAGCATTACAATAGCTTTTTTAAAAACTGAAAAAATCCAAAACCAAGGCATAAAAATGTCACACACTTAATTGGTATTTACAATGATTTTTAAGAATCTAAAACCGCATCCAGTAACAAGACCAAAAAGAATTTGTTCATGGAGTAGCGTGCACTTAAAAACAGAAGGTCCAAAAGTAAACCATCACTCTCAAAACTCTGCTCAGTAATTTCAAATAATAAGCGTATATGTTCCCAGATAGAAGCAATCAGAACCAACTCGCAGGAGACTAATGTGACAAGTACAACAGGTTGCGATCTTAAATATCCACATTTGTCAGGACTCTTATCATCCCTTTTCGATCTTCATCGGAAAGATCGAAGATCTCTTCATTGGAGATCTTCGGTCTCCAAATTCCCCTGGCATATAGTCACATAATGTTAAGTATCCCCTGATGCACTAATTTCCAAAACTCAGATCCATCCTCCCTTCTCTATTCTCACAGCCACCATCTCAGTTTAATACTTCATTATTTCTCATCTGTACTGCTACAACGGCTCCCTAACTGGTCTTCCTATGTACATCCTTATCTTTCTTCAATCCATTCTTAATACTGCAGCTGGATGCAAACCCAAACCCAATCTAGTTGAATCTCTTCCCAGCTTAACTGCCTCAAGGGTTTGCCATTACCTAAACCCCCTTCACTGCTTCATTTTTCTTCATTACATTTATCACCATCTGACATACCATATTACTTGTTTGTTTTGCTATCCCTGCTCCAACTAAAATATAAGTCCATACGGGCAGAGTTTTTGTTCACTGCTATGTTGCACAGTAAGCACTGAAATATTCACACATGAGTGAATACGTGAATGAATTAACTGACTGATGACCTACAGGCCAAGTCTTCCATGACCTGCCAGCGCCTTCCGCTGTTTACTTCAATCCCACCTCTACAATATGAATTGTTTAGTTACCTAAATACAATACGCACTTTCATGCCCCTTGCTTTGCCATATGCTATTCCTTTTGCTTGGAATTCTCTTCACCATCCAATCAACCTGCTATACTATCAACCGTATTTTAAAACCGTCTCCAGAAAGCTTCCCCTGACCCCATGGATAGTTGCTCTTCCTTTCCTTTGTGTTATATCTGTACCTGTATTTACAGCAGCTCTATTCAAAATGTACTAGAATGTGTATCTCCCTTACTATTGTGAATTCTTTGAGGCCAAGGATTATTATTCATCTCTCTACTTTCAGTGTCTAGGACAATACTTGTCATAAAGCAAGTATTATATAAACATTAAATAAATTAACATATGCATGAGTATCCTGTAAAGGAAATGAAAACATGAAGTTTCAAGAAGTCACTCATCCAATTCCATGATGGCAACCAGTCATAAGATAGAAGAATTACAACCAAGGACATCATCTAAGGTAATCAGAGAGAAGGAGTTACACAAATAACATCACCAAATGCTTTCAAAATAAGTGACATACAGTCACACTCATACTTTATTAGATTTACATGCTGGCTCTTTGCTCCATTTATCTTCCCTTTAGACTCAGCTTTGCTGCTGGCAAACTGAGGCCCACCTAAGCAGGAGGGAGTAGAAGGGAGACCTTGGTTCCCCATTAACAATACATTAAGTAGATCACTCTTCGAGGGAGCTTTTGATGTTCCATTTAATGAAAGTTTTTATGTTCCCTCATATATTGAGTCAAACTTCAGAACAGTTATACAGGACTAGATTTTACCACTAGCCACACCTAAGTCTGAACCAAACCTATGCCAACAAGAGGTTACAGGTGTGTCTTCTAAGGAGTAGTCACAGACCAGTCACCTTTAGCCATGGGAACCCTCATTTGTTAGGCCAGTGTGCCTTATAAACACTACTATTTTTCTCTGACTGCTGCAGACCAAGGCCCCTAAATCCAACTATGAGGAACACCTGACCTACCTACTTAGTTCTAAGAATGTGAACATCATATCAATGTACAGAAACATACAAAGGAAGCCATTGTTACATACATGAAGCCATTTAGGAAGAAAAAAGTTTTAAAACCAATGACGGCTAATACATCAAGTGAAGCCTGATGCCAGGATGGGATCCTTGATTCCTCCCTTCCCCCACTATTCAGTAACCAAGTTATAAAAAACTTACGTCCTAAAATTTTTTTAACAGGCTTGCCTACTCCCAATATTATGCCTTAGTTCAGAATCACAGTAATTCTCATCAGAATAATAGTCTCCTAATTTGTCTCCTTGTCTTTGGACTTCATGAAAATTGCATCTACCATTTCATTTGGTGAAGGGTTATATAACCGACAGTGCACTAAGCACTTGATCACTTAACTCTGTATTTTTGAATTCTCACAGCAATAGTGCAAAACAGGAATTACTGTCCTCATTTTCACAAAGGACTGATGCTCTAAGAAAGGTGAAGTGATTTGTCCAATGTCATGCAACTGGAATTATGTAGTGGAAATTCAAACTCAGGTCTTCCTTTCCAGATATTACATGCTAAACTGCTTAACCTTCTTCAATTCAGCCCCCAATGTGACCTTTCTAAAATGTAAATGCATTCAAGTTTTCCCCACATAAAATCCTGCAAACAAGACTGGCCACCAGCCCTCTTCCTCTATCATTCTCACCCCGTCCTACCATACTGAACTCCCAACAGTTCTCTAATCTGTCTTTCACTGCTTTACCTGTGAACACACTATTTTTCTCCCAAGAACACTTTTCTCCTTTGGCAGGTTACTCCTAACCCAAACTTCAAGATTTACTCAATTCTTACTCTGGGAAGCCCCCTCCCCTTTACAAATACATACCTAAAACTGGGTTAACTGACCATTTGCTATGGTTATCAGCTAAATATCTTATCACAGGCTATTAGTTCCTTAAATAAATACTGTATTTTGCATGTAGCAGAGGAAGGGCTCATGAATGTGGAATTAGTGAATGAATTCACCATAAATAGTGAAGGTTAAGAACTTAGCCCTAAAGTTAATATGATGTGCTTTGGAATTCTAACCTGTACATCTGCAGCAGGCTTCTAAATCTGTTTTATTTCTTCATCTGTAGATAACTGCACCTACCTCAGACTTTGGAAAGGAGTAAAAGAAATAACTGACTTAACATGGTTTCTGGCACATTGACAGAACACATTAAACATCAGCAACACTTTTTTTCACTCTCGAAGTTCATCCACCTGACAAAGCCACATCTCAGAAAAGTTTTTCCTAGTAGCTTCAATCAGCACTTAAGATTTCTCCAAAAAACAGGAAGTCAAGATCTCCTAAAAACATCCTCATCCGCAGGCAAGGGTCTTTCAGCTTCTAGTTACACCAGAGCTCAGTAGCTAGCACCATCGCCTAAATCAGTAACTAGTGTCAAGTTTTTTGTTTCTTACCCATCCCTTTCCCTCATCAAAGTCAAAGACCATGCCCCTGAACAAGCAGAATCATTAACTAGTGTCAAGTCTTTTGCTTCTTACCCATCCCTTTCTTCCCTCAAACTCAAAGACCATGCCCCTGAGCAAGTGGAAACCTGTCCCTTGCAAACCGGTCAGCACCTTCTAAAAACCATCACTTCTCCCCGCACCGCATCGAGACTTGCGTAAATTAGAAGAGATTCATCATCTAGTACAAACTCAAATCTTGGAAGATCATAATAGAATCCTTTCTATCCAATGGAAGACCTTATCTCCCAAGTATTAATTCAAGATAATGAATTCCTAGCATTCAATAAGAATCCAAGAAAAATGGTCCCCTTAAAGTCTTCCCCAGTGAGAGTTCTTCATATTTGTTATTCTCAAATAGTGACCAAAACCCACCATTCCATCCCTCCCCCTTCCTGCCAGGGTCCAGGGTCTCGTCCACTCCCTCCAGAGATGGGTCTTCACTTTCAGCGAACAGGGTGCCTTTCTCCCACCCGTGTCACTTCCCTTTCCACCTTGCCCATGTCCTCCCGCAGCACAGGCCTGGCCTGGTCCCCCGCCGCCAACCAGCGCCACAGAACCGCTACTCACCGTTTCTTGGGGATGGTGCCCGACTCCTGCGCGGCGGGAGTGGCAGTGGGAGCCGCCGTGGCCGCCGACGCGGCTCTCCGCGCTTTGCACTCATTGGTACTCACAGCCTCCTGGGGCCGGCCCAGCAGATGACCGGAGAGAACCCGGAGCCTCCGCCTGGCACGGTCTCGATCCGGGTCCGGGTCTCGGTCCCGGTCCGCTGCAGAACAGCAGCCTGTGCCCACGCCCGTCCCGCCAGCTGCAGCCGCCGCCTCCGCCATGGCTTCCGCCTTGTGCCGCCGCCCGGGACCGCTGGGTGCGGGTGAAAGGTCAGTTAGAGCGGCGGCCCGGCGCGACCATTCGCTGCGGCGCATCCCGGCAGCCACCGCGGCGACTGGGCGGCGGGTGCCATGCGCCGGGAGCTTCACATTCTCTGCTCCCGCCCACCACATCCGCCCGCCCTCCGCGGTCACGCCTGGGACGGCGAGCACCTGCCAAGCAGGTGAGTTTGAGCTGCACCCGGATTGGCTCAGACTTAGCTGGGCTGGACCAAAATCCCAACCACAAGTGTCCGCGAGGTGTCCAGATACCCTGGGTGGTGTCGTTGGGTGTCCCCTTGGCCTCTGGAGTAGGTTTCTGGGGCAGACGCCTAGGACCAGGGTGCTGCTGGACCCGACAACTTAAGCAGGGCCATCCTTTTCCTGAAGGAGCTCCTGCTGCTCCCCTATGTTCCCCTCCCAGCAGCGTCACTAAAATAACTTGAAACTGACTCGTTGTCTGTAACCATTTGAGAAAATAGCTATCATTTTCTCATCGCCTACTTCGCGCCTGGAGATTCTCATGTAATTTCCATTTTACAGTTGAAAAAACTGAGGCTGAGACATGAACTTGCCTGAGGGCGTAAAGCTGAGTTGCAACGGAGATTCTCTTTCATTACTGAATGCTACTCCCTTATTTACCTTATTGGAAGCAAAGTTTTTTATGGCTACAGATAGAACTACCTAACAGTTGTTCTTAGAACTTCTCGCTTGTCTACAAATTAACTTTATGGAGAATGGCACTTGGTGAAAATAGGAGGATCTCAAAAGGCAATGCTCCACAACCATCTTCAGCCAGTGGATTAGGTAGACTTTTTATAAGGCACCTTAAAGACCTACCCATAGAAATAAAATACCTTATTGCATAATGTGCAGTTCAAAAATGAGTCTTGGGAACGGTAAGAAAAAGGGTTGTCATAAGCTTTCCAAGCCCAATAAAGTCACCTTCTTTCCAAATAATCACCTTTATAACACAGACTCTATGAAAGACATTCCAGGAGTTAATTTGACTAATACAAAAGAACTATTTAATAGTTCTGAAAAATTCAGGCAACAATGAGAAGGACTTGATTTGAATGCCAGCTTTCCAGATCTTAAGAGATAGTTCAGCATTAAATATCCAGTCTAGCTCTAGAATCACTGAGCCCCACTCTTGTGTAGCTGCTACTTTTCTCCATTGGCTATTTCAGATTGGATTAGGAGCTAAGAAAACAGAAAGGAGGAGTAAATTGCTGAGTGCCTGAAAGAGAAAGCCTCCTGAAGTCTGAGAGTTTAGCCACTTTAATCCTCAAGCTTCTTACACCTTTTTTAGATGTTACTAGAACAGCGTTGAAATACCAACTAGCACATTTGCTTGCAATCGCAAAATTCATATTTTTCTTGCCAAAATGCTATTATAAGCAACAACTTTCTCAGAATTGTTTTAGAATGAGACTGGTCTAGTAATTTTTGCTTGACTCCCAGAGAGCTTAGCCTAACACTAGTGAGTAGTTAACTGACTTCTTCAGTGTTGTCCAAATTAAAATATGAATATGCTTCTCACCAACTCTCAGGAGGCAAAATTTATAAATTTTGCACATATCAACAGAATAACAAAAAGCCTTTTCTCCTGGGTGATGAAAAGGTTGATGTAAATCAAAATTATATACCAGTGGAAAAACTGATTTTTTTTTTCAAATATGTATACAGTAATGAAATACAGGCAGTAACAGCGTTTGTTAAGAGCCTATTATGTACCTAATTCATTACTATGTGCTATGAGATGGAAAGTATGTAAGTCAATGCCTCATCTACATGGCATAACCAGGCTGATTAGGAGTTGGGATATATGTGGGGGGGCACTATATTATACTGTTGGATGAAATAAGTGTGATGTGGGTGACCTTGGTGAAGTATTTCCTACCCCACCCCCACCCCCTCTCCTTACAAGAGCAAAGGCCAAGCAGAGTGTCTTGAAATTTATTTTAAGGAAGGAATGCTTCACATGAAGTGTGGTCCATTGAGATGTTTGTGATTCCCACATAAAGCAAAACTTCAGTGAGTATAACATTCAGGAGGGCCATCTCAACACACCTGTTCCTTCTGAGTCCTGACTTAGTCCTTAATAACATGGATCCCAATGGAGAGCAGACCACATGAGCATGGTGAACCCAAGAACATGAGGAATTTTAAATGGAATGACTTATATTTGCATTTATGACATCTCTTCCAATATGAGGAAGAAAAAAAGTCTAAATAGGACAGATTAGCATCTGAAACATGCACCATATTTCTTTACTGCACTGATTCCCATTACTTCCCTACAGAGCTGCTAAGTTATCCCCAAATTAAGGAATTCTTGCATTTTATACATTTTTATTATAAAATATAACAGACAAGTGAACCAAAGCATAAATTATCACAGATTGATCACCCATGTAACTTCCATCTAGTTCAAGAAACAACTTTTCCAGTATCCTGGAAATCCCTGTTATGCCCTCTCTCAATCTCTTTACCCTCCCTACCTGCCAGAGGTAGGCACCATCCTGAATTTTATAATATACATTTCCTTGTTTTTCTTATGGTTCTAACAATTAAGCATACATCCCTTACTTGTTTTTTGAATTTGTATAATCTTACGGTATGTTCTCTTGTGTCTGGTTTCTTTCACTCAACATTCTGTTTGTAATATTCATCCACATTGTGTGTAGTTGTAGTGCATTCATTTTCTTTGCCACATAGTATTCCTTTAAATATATATACCAGAGTTTATAATTAATGGACATTCAAGATGTTTCCAGTTTGGGACTATTGTGAATAAGGTTGCTATGAACACTTTTGCATATGTCTCTAGGTGAACATGTAGAAGAATTTCTGTTAAGTATCCATTTAAGAGTAGTATTACTAGGTCACCAAGTATACATTTGTTTAATAGATAATGAAATGACAACTGTATTCCAAAGAGATTGTACAAAATCTACCACAGCAGCATATGAGAATTGCCATTTTCTACTATATACTCTTGTCAGTATAGTTTTAGCTATTATATAGTATTATCTTAATTGTGGTTCTGATTTACATCTTTCTGATTACTAATGAGATCAAGGGTGTTTTCTATATGTTTGTTGACCATTTGGATATCATTGTTTGTGAATGTGTAATGAAGATACATCTCCAAAGTTGCCTTTTAGAAGCCTTATTATTTTTCCTTTCACATTTACGCCTATAGTTTACCTGGAATTGATTTTTATTTATGAGGTAGAGATCAGGTTTCATACTCCATATGAGTAGCCAACTGGTTTAGCACCACTTGTTGAAAAGTGTTCTACATTAACCATCTTTGTCATAAGTCAGATGTCCATATAACGTTAGTCTATTTCTGGGCTCTGTATTTTATTCCATTGATGTATTTATCTTATGCTAGTATCACACTGTCTTAACTATCATATATTCTTTTAGATCTTCTACATAAGATTATATCATTTGTTAATGACAATAGTTGATTTATTTCCAATCGTCATACCTTATATTTCTTTGTCTTGCCTTACACCAGCTGATTAGGACCTCAAGTACAATGTTGAATAGAAGTTGTGAAAGTAGCATCCTTATCTTGTTCCTCATTTCAAAGGAAAATCTCTCAACATTTCACTATTGTTCAAAGTGGGTTGCTGGTTTTTCTTTTTTTTCTTTTTAACCTTTTAGCAGATTAAGGAATTCCTTTTCAAATCCTAGTTTGTTGCGAGTTTTTATCATGGATGGATATTGAGTTTTGTCAGACGTTTTTTTCTGCATCTGTTGAGATGATCAAATGATTTTTCTCTTTTATTCTGTTAGTATAGTAAATTACATGGATAGGTTTCCACTGTCAACCAACCTTGCAGTGCTAGCATAAGTCCAATCTAGTCATGAAGTATAGCCCTTTTTATATATTACTGAATACTGAATACAATTTTGTTGAAATTTTGTATATAGTAAGGTTGGTCTATTATTCTTCTAATAGGAACAGGTCAGCTTTTGCTGGCCTCGTGAAACCAGGCTCCTTTGTTTTATAAGTCTCAGGAAGAGTTTGTGTAAAATTGGTCATTATTTTTCTTAAATGTTCATTAGAATTCACCAAAGAAATGGTCTGAACCTAGAGCTTTCTTTATGGGAAGGTTTTTATTTATAGACTAAATAGTTTAATGTTATTCATATTTTCTGGTTCTACTTGTTTCAGTTTTTGACAGTGTTTTTGTAGGAAATTATCTGCTTCATTTACTTTTTCAAAGGTATTGACATAAAGTTTTTATAGAATGTCCTATTACCATTTTAATGGCTGTAAGATCTTTAGTAATGTCCCACTTTTCATTCCCAACATTAGTTATTCTACTCTTTTTTTTTTATCAGTTTGCCAGACAGTTATCAGTTTTATTACCTTTTTAAAGAACCAACTTTACACGGTGGCAGCATTGTAGCCAATGAAGTTTATCCACGGTGTGATTATTGCTCATTGAAAATTTTTCCCAATACTTTTTTAAGGGGCCAACTTTTGACTTTGTTGATCCTATCATATGTATGCTTTCTCTTTCATTAATTTCTGCAAATATTCCTTCTTGTTTCCTATCCTCCACCTTTTATTTTTTAAATTTCTTTAAATGAATGCCCTACTCCTTGATTTTTCACCTTTTTTGTATGTTTTCAGATATATATGTGTTTAGAGCTATGAATTTTTCTCTAAGTAATTAATTTCATTCATGTTTTCATAACAGTATTTTCATTATTATTTTGTTTCAAGTAGTTTTTATTTGTCTTTGAAAAGAATGATTTGTATTTGCTCTTGTTTTGGGGTACTTGTTTCCCAAATACAAATTTGACCTAATCATTTGTATTGTTCAAATCTTTGATATTCTAACTGGTATTTTGTCTACTTATTTTTATCAGTTATTGAAGTATGTTAAAATCTTCCACCATTATTATGGATTTATCTAATTATCCTTCTACTGCTGCTAATCTTTGCTTTCTGTACTTTAAAACTATATATTAGACATGTCAAAATTATATTTTCCTGATGAATTGAACCTTTTATAATTATCAGATATCCCTTTTTGTTTCTAATAATGATTTTTGTCTTAACTTTAGTTACATTAGCATGTGTTGTGGTCCTATCCTTTAACTTTTTTTAAAGTTTATTTATTCATTTTGAGAGAGAGAGAGAGAGACAGAGTGCATGAGAGAGAGAGAGGAGAGAGAGAGAGAGAGAGAGAGAGAGAGAGCATGAATGGAGGAGGGGCAGAAAGACAGAAAGAGAGAATTCCAAGCAGGCCCCGCACTGTCAGCATGGAGCCCAATGCAGGGCTCGAACCCACAAACTGTGAGATCATGACCTGAGCCGAAACCAAAAGCCGGACACTTAAAGAACTGAGCCACCCAGGTGCCCCCCTATCCTTTAACTTTTAATCTTTCTGTATCTATATATATTTAAATATGTCTTCTGTAAACAGCTTAGGTGATTTCTTTTAAGCAGTCTGAGTATAAAATATTGGGTCACTTAGCCTATTTAAGTTTAATTGACTTACTAATCTATTTGGTATAATGGCTGAGAGCACTAGCCTCACTGCCAGACAGACTTGAATTTGAATATTGGCTCTATCATTGAGCAGATATGTTGTCTTGAGCTTGTCATATTAAAGTCTCTGGGCTTGGCTACTCATCTAATAAAACTGGAATGGTAATGACTACTTCCCAGGGGTATTAAAGGATTAATAAGCAAAAATATAGTGAATTTTAATTGCTATTATAGAAGTGAAAGATAGGCTGGTATAAGGATGACAGTCTTCCTAAAAAATACAATAGGTGTGAAAGGAAGAAAAAATAAGGTTGAATGGGTAATGTAAGACCAAATCATCAGAGCATTGAAAACTTAGTGGAAGAGGGGCACCTGGGTGGCAAACGTAGTGGAAGAGGGGCACCTGGGTGGCTCAGTCAGTTGACCATCCGACTTCAGCTCAGGTTGTGATCTCATGGCTCACGAGTTTGAGCCCCATGTCGGGCTCTGTGCTGACAGCTCAGAGCCTGTAGCCTGCTTCGGATTCAGTGTCTCCCTCTCTCTCTGCCCCTCCCCTGGCTCGCACTCTGTCTCTCTCAAAAATAAATAAAACATAAAAAAAAAATTAAAAAAAAAAGAAAAGAAAACTTAGTGGAAGATAAACACTTGATCTGGTGAGAGCTATTATAAGTTCTTGAGCAGGGGATTAGCATGGGAAAGTCTACTACTTTGGAATTCATTCTCAAGTGGAAGTCAGCCTACTGGGTATACCTGAAGACCTGTTGGCAGTTGTAAGAAATGTACCAGCAAATGATGAAGACCTAAAGAACTACAAAAGAGGTTAACAATGTTTCTGAATGACAGGAAAGCATTGGGCTATGGTTAGCTGACTGCTCCATTAAAGGAGACTGACTTAGCTCAGGAAGTGACAATATTTAATGTGAAATAGGCTTCCAGTGGTTCCATGTATGTTGCAATACTTTTCAGGATGTCACAATCTCATTAAACAGGTTAAGGAGAAACTGACTTAACTAGCCAAGTCATTAGGGTAGAGTTAAAAGTACTTTATATTCTCTTACTCCTCTGAATGAATGAAGTTATTTATCTTACTGTGCAATCTAAAATTCTATTTCTTGATTTCTTCATATTACAGGTAGGAGTAATTTTTAACCTGCGTACCTCTCAGATTTGTTGTAAAATAATAAGTGTGCAAACATTTTGGAAACCAAAGTCAAAATTACTTTAAAATAATTATTTTCTTTGGCTGAATGGGTGACAGGCAATAAGGAAGGCACTTGTTGGGATGAGCACTGGGTATTATATATCAGTGATGAATCACTAAATTCTACTCCTGAAACCATTATTATTATACTATATATTAACTACCTTGGATTTAATTTTTTTAATTGGCAAAACATAAATAAATGAATAAAATAATTATTTTCTTGGGTACATATAAAATTAAAATCTGATAGTTATCAATTAATGCTCTAAAGCAGTAAACTTTTTTTTTCCAATATATGAAATTTATTGTCAAATTGGTTTCCATACAACACCCAGTGCTCATCCCAAAAGGTGCCCTCCCCAACACCCATCCCCCACCCTCCCCTCCCTCCCACCCCCCATCAACCCTCAGTTTGTTCTCAGTTTTTAACAGTCTCTTATGCTTTGGCTCTCTCCCACTCTAACCTCTTTTTTTTTTTTTTTTTTTCCTTCCCCTCCCCCATGGGTTTCTGTTAAGTTTCTCAGGATCCACATAAGAGTGAAACCATATGGTATCTGTCTTTCTCTGCATGGCTTATTTCACTTAGCATCACACTCTCCAGTTCCATCCACGTTGCTACAAAAGGCCATATTTCATTCTTTCTCATTGCCACGTAGTATTCCATTGTGTATATAAACCACAATTTCTTTATCCATTCATCAGTTGATGGACATTTAGGCTCTTTTCATAATTTGGCTATTGTTGAGAGTAAAGCAGTAAACTTTTAAAATTTTAAGTTTTTAGGTAAAGTATCTAGGATTTTTTTATGATCTTTAAAATTGATATCCCCCCAAGAGTTTTTGTTTATATGTATATTTTTAAATGTTTATTTATTTTTGAGAGAGAGAGAGAGCAAGCAAACACAAGCAGGGGAGGGGCAGACAGAGAGAGGGAGACACAGAATCCGAAGCAGGCTCCAGACTGTCAGCACAGAGCCTGATGTGAGGCTTGAACTCATGAACTGTAAGATCATGACCTGAGCCAAAGTCGGACTTAACCAACTGAGCTACCCAGGTGCCCCTTGTGTTTATATTTATATCTACCTACCTATCTACTTATACCATATTAGATATTACAATTGAAAAAAATATTTAAAATATTGATTATTTTATGATAAACCAATATGTATGAGTCTAAATGAAATTCTTTTATTAAAAATAACTGTATTTCCCAGAAAAAAAACCTGAGAAGAATGGCATTCCTTTACATTTTTGCAAATTTCTTTAATACCTAGCTTAATAGAAGACAGCTGGATTTTCCTATCTGCTTCTGAATTCGATCCATTGAGATATCCTATGCCATGTAATTATTGGAAAACTCTACCGTTGTGAGAGAGTGAGAGTGAAAAAGACAAATAACATCTTAGTCTTACTATGAAAATAGTTTTGGCCCTGCAAGTGTTTCAGGGACTCACAAGGGTTTCCAGACCACATCTTAAGAACTGCTGTTCTGAAGTACAGTATTTCTATAGATGTCTGCTAAAATCTTTGCTGGGTAAGCCCTAGACAACTGGATGTGAGAAGTAGTTCTATTGCCATAAAGTAATATGCAGTGCCACTGTTGGTAAAACAAAGTTGTCAAAAATATTTAAGTAATAATTTTATATTCTGATACATTCCATATGAAATATATATTTTTAAATTTTATACAATAACATTTTGAAAGTGATTCCTACATTTTAAAATCAAATTTTGACATCCAATTCATGTGTGAGCAGAAACTTATTTCTGATGGGGCACCTGGGTGGCTCAGTCAGTTAAGTGTCCAACTCTTGATTTGGGCTCAGGTCATGATCTCATGGTTCGTGAGTTTGAGCCTCACATCCAGCTCTGTGCTGATAGTGTGGAGCCTGCTTAGGATTCTGTCTCCTTCTCCCTTTGCCCCTCCCCCACTTGCTCTTTGTATCTTTCTCAAAAATAAATAAAAATAAAACTTAAAAGAAACCGAATTCTTATAACCGGGGTAAATTAATTTAATGTGACTTTGTGACTAATGTGATTTATTAGTTAATCATTAATTTGATTAATTAAATTATTGATTTACCTTGTAAATTCAGGCTCAATCCTAATTTTAGGCTTACGCAGTTATTTTGATCATTGCATTTAGATCAGTAGTAAGGGTGTCCTGGGCCTATTGTTCCCAAGGTATTTTTTTTCTAAAGCTGCAGGGATCATAGCTTGGAAATTGGAAATTGTTGATTTGCAAATTCTAGCATTTGACCTTTTCATACTTCCACGTTTCTTAAGCCTTTCTCATTAGCCCATTTGTGTGTATGAACAATAGCAGTTAAGCACCTAGGAGCAAGAGATATTATCAAAGGAAAGTATTTTCTGTTGTAATTCAGGTATGGTGGGAATTGTTTTTTTTTCCATTGCTCAAATATATTCTTTGGGGATAAAGAAATGAAGTAAGTCTTTGAGTGCACTAACATCCTCCAGAACCCCAAAGAGAGCCAGGTTTGAGGCTATTGTGGCAAAAGTCAGTGGTTTCCAGGCACCTGTAACTCAGCTAAATTACCTTTGGCTGCTTCAGGATTGTGTACTTTTTTAGGAGTCCCTACTCCATATTCAGAAGAACTTATAGTGGAAATAATTTTCCTGGTTACCCCTCTATATGTGTCCCTCAGCTCTCACTCTCTACTCAACCCTGTCCCATTATTTTCTTTCCTGAAAGGGGAAGCCATCTTTACCCCCCACTGCCTTAGGTTATTCTGTAAGAAAGCTACTGTGAGTGTATTAGGGATGTACACACCTCTAATGGTCATCCTTTCCTTACCCTTTTACAGTTAAAGAAGTTTTCCCTCTAGTCTTACTGAACCATGGCACTACCTCCCAACACCAGCAATCACATCTCCTTGAAGCCTGAAGAGGTATGGAAGCTACTTTGAATCAAATACTTAAAATGATCTTCTAACTACCCATGCAGTGATTCCACTGCACCCCTAATATGCTTTTAAAAGAGCACTATCTGTTTTTGAAATCTGCTTTTTAAAATGGTGACGTATTAAATGACTGTATTTTCAGACAAAGATATTTGGTAGCTTCTTCATGCTCTTATTTTTTGTTTCTAATTTTTTAACAACCCTCTTTGTATTTTTTTCTTTCTTTTAAAACCATCTTTTCTCTTTTGTTTTTCAACTTAAGTCAATATAATCAGAGTTAAAAAGAAGTTTGGACACAAAGTATTCAGGTCCAGTAAAATGAGAAAAAGTCATGGGAAGATAACCAAAGCTAATGTCAAGAGATCCCCCTAAGAGAAATGAAGTCAGGAAACACACCTCAAAATAGAGCCCTCAGTAGAACCACCAACAGACTGCAAGGCACAAATGTGAGGATGGTTGTTTCGAGGCCAACTAATTCTGTTAAAGGAGGACTTTTTAAAATGTTTTCTTTATTTATTGTGAGAGAGAGCACACTCATGCAAGGGAGGGGCAGAAAGAGAGAGAGAGAATCCCAAGCAGGCTCCACCTGCTGTCAGCACAGGGCTCAAACTCAGCAACCATGAGATCATGACAATCGCTGAGCCTGAGATCAGAGTCAGACACTCAACTGACTGAGCCACCCAGGCGCCCCTAAAGGGCAACCTCTTTAAAATACACTCTTTAAGGACATTGTCTGACCCTCTGAATATAGTCCTCAAATGTATCCTCTGATCCAGCTTGTTTTAAGCTGGTGTGCAAAATAATGGTGCATTTGAAATGTTAGATAATTTCCCATTTTCCTTTTGAAGGGATTTAAATATCAGAAGATGGTGATTCATTTCTTATTTCTTAAAAAAAAAAAAAAAAAAAAGAAAAGAAAAAGGATAGGAAGAAAAAGAAAGAAAATGGCCAAAGCTACTGGATCAAAAGTAATTGCTTATGTGTGGTTGAGGATGGGGTAGAGTTGAAACTCACATAACTGAAATTTTAATTGTAGTCAGTTCTGGCCCTTTATTTTTATGGCGAGCCATATGGTTCGTAAGCAGCTTTTAAGTCCATCTATTTAATCACAGTTGAGGTTAGAAGAGGTTGCCTATGTAGAATAGGGTCATAGGGTGAGCCTCCAGAGAGCAAGCAGGAGGCTGGTAGAGGAGTGAACATCAAGAACCCTCCTATAGGGAGACAGTGCACCAGCTGGAAAAACATGACACCAGATGTAATAATAATGATGAAGACATCTAGGCCCTGCATCGGCCTAAGGGAGGTGAAGATATTTCAGTGAATGAGTTACTTTGTATGCTAGTTCTGGATGGTGATTTTAACAGGTCAGGGAAATCAGCCTTCAGTATCTGAAGAAGTGCTCACTGATTTGCCCTTTGGCTACTTAGCTACAAGTACATTTGCAGTCAGCATCCCAAGTTCTATCCGTGATTTTCTAAAGATTACTCCATCATTGAGGGAGTTTATTTATTATAACCAATCTATGATCTTAAAATGCAGGAAAAAATTTCAGAAACCCAGAATTACAGATATGAATACATAAAGCCACCATAAAATATGTGAAAATTTCATTTTGCCTTACAGGAATTCATAAAATATAGGTTACATAACTTGCTTTAAAATAAAAACATATTTCAGCTAAGGCACATTTTTCTTAGAACCAGTCCATAAGGACAACAGGTAAATTTCTACTTCCCAGCTTTGAAATGGGATTATTAAAATTACCTTGTCTTGGGGCACCTGAGTGGCTCAGTTGGTTGAGTGTCCCACTCTTGGTTTTGGCTCAGGTCATGATCTTGCTATTTGTGAGTTCAAGCCCCACATCAGGCTCTGCACTGACAGTGCAGAGCCTGCTTTGGGATTCATTCTCTCTCTCCCTCTCAAAAATAAATAAACAAACATTAAAAAAATAAAAATCTTTAAAAACAAACAAACAAACTAGGAGCTCCTGGGTGGCTCATTTGGTTGAGCATCCGACTTTGATTTTGGCTCAGGTCATGATCCCAGGGCTGTGGGATCAAGCCCTGCCTTGGGCTCTGCACTGAGGGTGGAACTGAGGGTGGAACCTGCTTGAGATTCTCTCTCCCTGTTTCTCTCTCTCTCTCCCTCTGCCCCTCTCCCTGCTCACACACACTCTCTCTCTCTAAAAAAAATAAAATAAAAACTAATACTCAAAAGTAACTCTAAAATTGATAAACTGTGCAAATCAAAGAACGATTATTTAACTATAGTAGAAGAAAAATGGACAGATGAGTGACATCTTCTCACTTTCATAATAGTTATCATGAAAGAAATAGGTTTTATGATAATTTTACTCATTGGTAAAAGAGACTTAATCATTTTTACAATCATTTGAATAATAAACTCTTTTTAATGGAATGAGTTTGATGCATATGACTATTCATTCTGAATCTAATAGTCACTATTAATCATTATCTCCTCCCAGTCCAATGGTTCTCGCAATATCCTACAATTCTGAGGTACAGATTCCTTTTTGAGTCCTCTTGATGTTATCGGAACATGTGGAATTATATTGTTGTATATTGTTGTATATTGAAGATATTTTCTTCCTGTCAGGGTAATTCATTGGTATCTCTTTATAGGAGATTTGGGGTTTCTGTTGTTGTTTGTTTTGGTTTTTTGGTGTTTTTTGGTACCACTCTAAGAATAAGGTATTTACTACATCCCCCCCCCCCCATGAAATATTTTTTATTCTTTAACAGAGAATTAAATAGTTTAGGATGAAGAGACTTTCCTCTCTGATTTATACTATATGCATAACTATGTTTATGCAGCCAAATTATTTGGGTTTTCCTCTTAGGTTCACTTTAGCAGACACTTTTTCCCAGGGAAAAACAGTGTTGTTGATCCTAGCAGTAGGTCCTATTCCTTTCTCATGTGTTTATTTTTGAAGAACTCCCACAGACTGGCTTGTCCTTAACCATAGGTAGAAGTTTATTCTATATGATTGTGTGTGTGTGTGTGTGTGTGTGTGTGTGTGTGTGTGTGTGTGTGTGAAGTGACAATGAGGGTAGCGTAGGAAACAAATCTTGTTTTAAACAAACATGAAAGAGAACGCTCGAATAAGCTAGGTAACATCTCACCAGAGAATAAGTGGTTAATATCAGATTCTTCCTAACAGCAAATTTTGATAGGTCAGAAATAGAGATACCACAAGCACACAGACACCTAAGAGGGTGTTAAGAGGTCAGGTAGAACATACCTACATCTAAGATCAGTCCTGTTCTCTTATCCAGGTTCTGCCTAAGGACAGAGCTCCCCAAAGACTTCCAGAGGAATCAAAATGAATATATGCAAATTTTCCTTCATCTTATGACTTCAAAACTATTGTCAACCCATTAAAACTCTTTTCCTTGTTTTTTCATTTAATAAAACCTAATTGTAAAGTCAGTTATATTTTAGGTAATTTTCTCTGATACCTAGACAAGACTCCTTGAGGCTGAGCTGCCTGAGTAACATGAAGGATGGTTTTCATTTTATTAAAAAAAAAAAAAAAGATGAGAGAAAGATAAGTAAAAAATAAGATGCAATTTAAAATGGATATAAAGAGGAAAAGCATTCTTCAATTGTATATATTAGAGGAAGAGAGAGGAAAATCTCACACATACTCCCCAAAACAAAGAAGGAAAAGTGATTATAATTGACCATGTTGTTTTTCTTTTTTAATGGTTTCTAGGTGGTGGTTGTTTTATCTCTAAATCTTAAAATAATTTAGTTAGGTACAGCAGTTGACTTTGGTGAAATAGAGTAGAAAGCAAACATTGGATCAGGGGTGGCAATGGCTGATGTATATTTTTAACTGCTGATTATATTTAGCATGAGGGTCTGATGTTATACAGCTGGCAATACTAGAGAAGGAAAGAAACGTGTTTTTATAGAGATAACTCAAAACTCTGAGTCAGAAGACCTGGATTGAAGCTCCACGAGTACTGCTTGTGCTCTCTTCTTTTCCTTACCTTTATTCACAGTACTTACCTTTTGGGTAGACATCTTAATCTTGTTTCCCTGTTGGGCTATTGTTAAATTTGGTTGAAGTAGTGCAAATGAAAGTACTGTTCAAAGTTAATAGTCCTGTAAAAATATCAGTATTCCTAAGAACATGTTGTTTTCATTCTATTTTACCCGTTGGAAGATAAACAAGGCTTCCTAAAACTAGCAAAAGGCTATTAACGCTAAAAAGAAGAGAAAGGACAATCCCAGTTTATTTTAGTTTTGATATACATAAAAATACTAAAACTGGGTGCTTGGGTGGCTCAGTCCATTAAGCGCTTGACTTTGGCTCAGGTCACGATGTCACAGTTTGTGAGTTCGAGTCCCCCATCAGGTGAGTACAAGCTCTGCTTCGGTGAACACGAGCCCCACTTCTCGTGCTCTCTCTCTCTCTCTCTCTCCCTCTCCCCCACTTCCCCCCCCCCGCCCTTTGTGAGATTCTCTCTCTCTCTCCCTCTCTCTCTCTCTGTCCCTTTCTCACTTGCTCCCTCTCTCTCTCAAAAAAAAATAGTAATACTAAAACAAATCAATAAAATAAAATAATATATTAACCCATCAGGAAAGTACCAATTCCTTGCTAAGATAATAATTAAAATGGCTTCTTCAAGAGAAATGACACCAAATAGGTTCATTTTATAACATAATAACAGGCTATCCAAATAAGAGAAAAATAACAGGTAAGTCTGCTTCAGCCACAGTTCAAATGCTCACAAATATTTAATATGATTGTAGAAAAACTAATAAAGCTTTATATTCTATTTCACATTCCCTTTCTCAGCCTATGACTAATAATTGCTAATTGGTTTAGGCAAAGCTTTTGGCTTTAGCCTTAAGCTAGAGTGTTGAAGTATCTAGAGTGCTAAATGGAAAAAAAAATTTTTTAATGTTTATTTTTGAGAGACAGAGAGAGAGCGCAAGTGGGAGAGGGGCAGAGAGAGGGAGACAGAATCAGAAGCAGACTCCAGGCTCTGTCAACACAGAGCCTGATGTGGGGCCTGAACTCATGAACCATGAAATCATGACCTAAACCGAAGTCGGGACACTTAACTGACTGAGTCACCCAGGCGCCCCTAAATGGGAAATTTAATATAAAATATCTTTTAAGTTGAAGATTCCATACAGTTGTAAAGTATACACACACACACACACACACACACACACACACACACACACCCCAAGTGTATTGATAAAACTGTCTACATTGAGTCTGGATTCCTTCATTCTCCCCTAGAACTAATTAAATAGGTGACCATTCCAGTTTGGTAGTTACACATCTGGTTCTGGTGCCTGACTGAAAGTTGGCCCAACACCAAACAGCCATTTGGCATTTTCCAGAGGCCTATGGAATGTTCTACATTTTTCCCTTGGGCAGAAGAGGGGAAAAGAATGTGGATTGCAGGGATCTGCCACTTTGGAAATTTAGATAGTTGGAGGTTTCCCAGTGTAAATTCTGTAGGATGCTAGTTCTTCTGGGGACAGAGCATGTTTATATAGTTCTCCTGTCATAAATTTGGGAAACACTTCCCACTATAATTCTGCTGCCTTGAAAAGTCACATTGCCCATTTACTTATTAAAGGTTCTGAAATTCTTTGCAACTTTGTATAATACAGTGTGTTCATCCATAGAATGATTTTCCCCGACACCTACTTATATCCCTTTGGGATACATTGACTTAATTTTAAGGTCCTATAGAGTAAGTGCTCAAGATATGGATAACCAAGGCCAGCACCCAAAGAACAGTGATCATTAATGAATAATTTGGTGAATGGTGGCCCAAAATGGTCAATCTGAAGTGTAATTATTAATGTCCTGGATGAAGGTCATGGGAGCATATTCTTAACATTTGAATATGAGACTAAAGCTTAATCTGTGTAATCAAACCTTTTTCTCTTAGCCATAAATTCAGTCAGTTGTGCATAACTGACCCTTATAAACAGACCTAGAAAACCTACTGCACACACTCAATGTGCACATATAAATTCAGTGTTTCTATACGTGGAACCCATAATCAAGATGGGTGACCAAGGTTTGTGAGCTCGTTCCCTGCATGAAAGAACAAGAATTAATGATATACAAATGGTAGAATAGAAGAAGCAACGAGTCCATTACTTCTTGGTTAGGATGAAGGGAGGGTAGGGGTGCAGATTTATAAGAATGTTGGAAAAAGGAAAGGAAGGAGCTCAGCACATGGAAAGAACCACGATGCTTCCAAAGGTACTCCTGTATTTCTCATTTGAGAAGATGATAGGAAAGTTGTATATGGTGGAGGATGAGATATTAACAGCTGTGCCCTTGATATTTTACTTGAATTGGCAACGTTATAGGCAGATTTGAACACAATGTCATATTTGTATAAATGGACAGATTTTATACGTAAATTTTATGAGTTTAGGTATAAATTTCCCACCTAGATTTCATGAATAATCCTCACTATCCTCTTTCAGCTTTTTTTTAATCCAGGAAAGAACCATCTTTGTACATTTTTCCATTTTTTTTTTTTAGAAGTGACCTTCTAAGACTGCATCCTTGGCATGCTCTTAGTGGGTGTAAGCATGCTGGGGGTGTTCAACAAACAATGAAAAAGAAGCTTAGATTAAAAGCGCAAAGTCAGAGTTAATAAGGTTCAATTCAGGACTCTGAAAGTCTGAGTTTCCAGCAAAGCCAGACCTCACTTGCATTGCTTTTAACCTGTGTCTTGGGCTTTAAAACATACTGGTTTTTGTTTCATTAATTTACTCGAGTAGTTCTGTTAAGTATTAACTTACAGTGCCAGCAGATTTCATTGTACTGAATTATCATGGAAATACCAAGTATTTTGAAGACATATCGGGTCAAGACATGTTTTGTTCTATTAATCTCTCTCCTGGCTGGGGAGACAGAGAACTTGCAGCAAACAGCAAGATTAGTGGATCACAAAACGAATTACTACTTGCTTATGTGAAATCATGAACTGTTTTCTCATTACTGTTTTCATGGTTTGTCATGCATAACATGACAAACATTTAGCAAGCCTGGTCTGAAATTTATGCCAGCTATTAGTCATTATTTTCTACAGACCTTATCAAGTCAGTGATATCAGCTCACTTCTTGGATATACTCGTTACATTTACAATCTCTGTATGGTCTATACCTTGCATAGTAATTAGTTTTACAGTCTTCTCACTATATTCTAGAGTTGCAACTTCCAAATGCATGCATTGGCTGCACCTGCAATAAATAATTTCTTCAAATCTGCTGGTGCTGCCACTGTTCTTCTCAGGCTCAGATAGAAACCTGAAAACCATCTTTTACTTGTCTCCAGTCCTTCCACTTCCATTCTAACCATCACCAAGTTATAGCAGCAAAGGAATTGCCTTTTCTTCACTATTCCCACCACCACAGTTTATGCTGGGCCACATCTCCTCACTCCTGGTCATTATAACTTTCTCCAGGTGCCCACTTTTTAATTATTCTTACCTACATTACTGCCAGAAGAATCTTACTAAGGTGCCATATATAAAACCCTTTAGTAACTCTGACTTCTCCAGACTTCAGTGACCTCTACAAACTCAGAGTACCCATAATACTTACATCCATACAGGTTAACCCTTAAATATTTTCACATGGCTTTATTTGAATTTATTTTTCCTTCCTTGAGGAAAGAGAATTTGTCTCATATTTTCTTTCAGCTGCTATAGCCTTTAACACAAGACTCATCCAAGACCAACCCTCAGGATCAAGTACTGCCCAATTAGTACCACCTTCAATGTGCTGTATAATATTCTGTGCTACAGGAGGAAGAAGTATGTTACCATCCATTCCTGCATCATTCACTCATCAGGTATTTTCATGCAAACTGTGTGCCAGGCACTGTGCAATGGATACAAAGAGATACAAGTCTTGCCTTCAAGTTGCTGGTGGGAGATTCCAAGAAGTACAGTGTGGTGAGGATAGAATAGAATGTGTGCAAATGCCTATGGGCACCCAGAGGAAAACACCGATAAATCAGACTGGGAATAGTAAGGAATGGAACATCATTCAAAGTGTGCTTCCCAGAGCACTAGTCTGCAAGACTCTCCAAGGAAGGAAGGAAGGAAGGAAGGAAGGAAGGAAGGAAGGAAGGAAGGAAGGAAGGAAGAAAGAAGAAGAAAGAAAGAAAGAAAGAAAGAAAGAAAGAAAGAAAGAAAGAAAGAAAGAAAAAGAAAGAAGGAAAAAACAAGTTTTCATGGTCAAATAAATGAGAAACCCTGGACACTGTCATTCCCTCTGCCAAAGAGCCACAAAGCTCATTAGCACACTGATGTCTTAGAGGAGTCGTGTGGTAAAGAAACCTGTAGAGAACCTCAGATGTGAAATAGAGATGTTCCAGTCATCAGGAGAAAAGTAGTGGCTGAGACCTCTAGATAGGTGAGGTCACTGAGGAATGGAGGGAGAACAGAGGACTAGGACCACAAACAAGGAAGATACTCCATTTAAACATGGAGTAGAAAAAGAGTGGCCCACAGGGAGACTAAGGTGAACTGGCCAGGGATGTGCAAACCCCAAACAAAGTGGAAAAACAGAAGCAGAGGGAGAAGAGAGAATTTCAAAGATGGGTTGACTAGAAACATCAGAACTCCAGAGGAAGACATTAGAATGCCCCCAGATTTAGCAATCATGAGGTTATTAGGGACATTGGCAAGAGTGTTATCAAGGAAATGGAAGGCATTGGGATTGCAGTGAATTGAGACTGTCAGGAAGTAGAGACAGTAGGTGTAGACTGGTCTTTTGAGAAAATTGGCTGTAAAAGGTTGGGAGTAATACAGCGAGGGAAAAGAGTTGCAACACTAAAGGAGGGTTGTTTTATGATGAAGAAATTGGAACCTCTTTGTATGTGGAGGGAGAAGTCAATAGAGAGGAAAGATTAAGAAACAGGGCAGTGGGGTGAGAGGTGCTTCATAGCTGAGAAGACAGAGTAGGGAACGAATCACAGGTGAGGTGGAATTAGCCCCAGATAGAGAAAAAAAGAAGAAAAGATGGGCTAAGAGAAAAAGTTGTAGGTGGTAAGAAAGAAAGTTATTAGTAGCAACATTAATTAATATTCACTGTGCCGGGCACTGTGCTAAGTAGTTTAGATAGGTTGTCTCATTTAATACTTAAAATAACCATTTAGAAAAGGCACTAATATTATCTCAATTTTACAGATGAAGAAATTACAGTACAGAGAGAGAGAAAAGGCATCTCATCATATAGTAAAGATGCACAGTTGGGTAAAAAAAAAAAAAAAAAATCTGGCCTAACGAGTACTGTCTAGGAAGGAAGTTCTTCCTCAGTGTTCTCAATTTTCAGAATGAAGGCAAGGCTATTTCCTGAGAGTAAGCCAGGGAGTGGCAGGTAGGGATGTCTAAAGAACAGCATACTCACAATCAGAATACCTGCAGAGAAGAATGGGGGAGAGTTCTTCCTAAGGACACATTTGAGAGCCTAGCTAAGTTGAGGAACAAGCTTTACTAGAGACTAATTCCTATAACCTGTGACACTCCAGCCCATTCCACCAGCTCCCCCACTTGCTATACTAGGACCTAGATAACAGGGCAGAGAAAAGATAGGTTATGTCTTGCAGGCTCTTTGAGAAGAGATGCACACATCCTCAGAAGTGACCACCAGTAGATATAATTCGGTTTGCTCTCCTATAGATCTGAGCAAAGGGCTCCAAGGTACAGAGGTAAGAGAGTGATTCATTCCAATTGAGGGAATTGGAGAAATCTAGGGATATGAGGGAAATTTTGGAAATATGGCTCTTGCCATATAAAATTGAGCAAATATCAAGCCTACTCTACTGAGAAATGAATTGACAGACCACAAAAGGAAGATCAAGTTTGGGTGAAAACCATAAGTCTAATTTCCAGACATGTTGATTTTGGACTTAAAAGTTATCACCTAAAGGCAATAGTTCAAGATTGTACACACCAAGTTACTGGCACACAGAGAAAGTGGAAAGAGAACACAAAGCTATCTCACAGTTTCCTCACAAATACGGGCATAAAGATAACATAGCCACTTGAGGTATAATCAGAGTAACACAATGGTACCACTGGGCACTGGAGCACAGTTCTCTGGCAGTGAAACCACAATGGAAAAGGAGAAAAGGCCTAAAATACTTTCAGGGCATGGAGTGGGTAAAGGGTTACTGGTAGAGCCCTTAGGAGTGATTAGGAGATTGCATAAGGGGTCTAGAAAGGATTTCTGGCTATATAGAGGGAGGTGGTACCTGGAAAAACTACAAAATAACAAACATTTCCTTCTTTCTCAAACTTGCCTGGAGCCAGCCTCACAGATTACAGCAAAATTATTCCAGGTTCAATATCTGTCGTAGACTCTGGGTCTGGAGTTCTCTCTTGTCCAGCAAGAGAGCAGACGCAGGATTGAAATGCAAGAGAGGCTAATATCCAGGAGGAGACAAGAGCCCCGAGTAAGGGTCCTTGCTCTGTTTTTATTAGGATCAGAAGGCTTAGAAGCGTGATGGATGTGCACAAAGAGACAATGAAATCGTGAACATTAACCCATGCGCGTGGGGGAAAGGGGATTTTGAACATATGCAGTGTTAGGGGTTTGGGTCAATACAAAACAAAGTCCTGGTGCCAGGCAGCTGGTTGTTTACTGCAGGCATGAGGTGCCACATCTTTTTATTTTAGCTAGCCTAGGGGACAAGACAGAGCATGCTACCTCAGGGTCAACAAAGCACCTTTCTTTTGCTAATTAGCTCTGCTCTGGGCAACTTTGCCCTTCTGTGGTCTATAGCCCTGTTTACCTGTTTGCCTATTTTGGTCCCTCCTTCCTGTGAAAGCAGCTTTCTGCTATTGTACTAAGTTGCTGGGGGGGGGGGGGGGGGGTGTACTTCCACCCTTAGTACCTAATCTTGGTTACCTAATTTTGAATGTTTCCATCCTGAGATTTCTTATTCCTATACCTTTGTCATATACTGGGGACCTTTGCCCTATTCACCTAATCTGTTTTACCTAATCTGGGATGTGTACATCCTGTGGCTTTCTATTTCTTTATGCCTTGTTAACCCATTCGTGCAAGCTCAGGGAATTCCTAAGCTTTTTCCCCACACAGCAGTAAGCCCAAGATGATTGGGCAAGGCCCTGAGGCACCAATGCTGTCCCATAACTTTTTCTAACCTCTGCCATCTTCATTGTCCTTCACTCACTGACATTGCCTCACTTATGCCTCTTTGCCCTAAAAGCCTATTTTTAACATAAAGAAACCCAAGAGAAACAAATTTGTAAAATAAATATATATATATATATATATATATATATATATATATATATATTTTTTTTTTTTTTTTTTTTTAATTGTTTTATAGTAAACTCCATTCCCTGTGTATGTTTTTGCCTGATTAAATCCCAGGCTTCCATCTTAAAACTTGAACACGTGTGGCACGCCTGGGTGGCTCAGTCCAGTGTCTGACCTCAGCTCAGGTCATGATCTCACAGTCCATGGGGTCAGGCTCTGTGCTGACCAAGCTCAGAGCCTGGAGCCTGCTTCAGATTCTATGTCTCCCCCTCTCTCTGCCCCTCCCCTGCTCATGCTGTGTCTCTCTTTAAAAAAAAAAAAAAAAAAAAAAAGCCTCAAACGTGTAGAGGCAACCAAAGACTACTTTAGGAATAGCCTATAGAGGTGAGATGAGACAAAAGCCACGTCAACCACATCTGCCAAGTGTATAAAGAATTGTTGGTTAGGCACCACTTCCTTTATCTGCATTTGCACTTATTTTTAAACACAAACCTTTTTTCTTGGACACCGCTCACCATAACTTAAAATTACAGTAATCCAGTTGCAACTCCATCTAAAAGAAAACAGCTACCAGAATTCAGGTCCTAGTCCCAAACTTACTGTTAGCTACCTGTGCTATTATAGGCAGGCCAACCTCTTGGAGTCTTATTTCTTCATCTGAAAAATAGAAATAATACCTGCTCCCCTTCTTCATAAGGTGGCCCTACATCAAACCAGATATATATCAGATGGAAACATTATTTGATGAGTATCATGATATGAAAATAAGGAATGGTTATAGTTACAATAATTGTATTGGTAGCAGTGGTAAAAATTGTTATTAACAGTAGTAAATGTGAGGAGTTTATTTTCCCACAGTCTCATGGTACAATCCCTGAGGGCTATATACTAAGATCTTAACGTTAAAGGGCCCATCCATCTGTTACATCACTAAATTCAATAGCAGGCAGGGAGGGAGAAAGGGAGAAAAGGTGGTAAAAATAAAAGGAGCAGAGGGAGAGGAGAAGGAAGAGGAGGAGGAAGAGAGAAAGAAAAATGGAGACAACAGATGGAGAGACAGGGGCACAGGGAAGTGGGAGACACGAAGGAAAAGCTTTCCCTGACTGCTTTGGGCCTCCTGAAACCCCCTTTCTTAGAGTTACTAAGAAGTGGCTTTCAGAAGAGATTCTTCCAGAAGAGGTTGTTAAATTAATGTTCAGTGTAGAAAAATTGGAATGTGCCAAAAAAGACAAGGGAGAAAATAAAAATAATTTATAATTTCACCATCCAGAAAGATATGCTGATAATATTTTGTTGTATTCCTTTCTAGTATTTGTTTTTTCTTTAATGTTACACTGTTTGTTCAGTATAAGAAAAAGTGTCATTTGATAATTTCAACACTGCTGAACAAGAAATGAATAAAACATGCAAAAATAGAAGAGAAACAATAATTGCACCCAGTTAAACTGTGGGGAGTTGTACCAGCCTCCAGAACTAAGTATTTGAAGAAAGAAAGCAGTCGTGAGCAATCAGCAGAGTGGAGTGGAAAGTACACACAGGAGATTTTGTCCTACTACTGTCTTACTGTTACCTAACTCTGTGACCTTAGGGGTAGCATTTAATTTCCCTAGCCTTCATTTTCTTTATCTTTAAAGTAGGGGACTGTAACTCAACAGTTCCACAAACATTAGTAGGTGTTTTGCCATGTGGTGGAGACCAGAGATGACATGTAGGAAGTATCTAGTCTAGTCTTCTGGGTTTTACAACTTAGAAATGAAATTCAGGTAAAATTCTGTGATATCCCTGAAATGCCTCCTAAGATTTAAAAGAAGACAATTTGCAAATTCTTGGTTTAATGGAGTAGACCAGATGCTACCCAAAATTCCTCATTCTGAAACTCTGTAATATAATGTCATCAAGAGCCAACTGCATCTTTAAGATCCCACCCTAAACCAGTATTGACCATTCTCATGCTGAGAACAATCAGTAAATTTCTTGAGGGTCTAAGAGGACCCCACTTTCAAAGCAAACAGAAACCAGAGCTGAATACTCTTGTCAATTCAGTTGTCATTATATATTCCCTAAATGCCAAAGGCCAAGCTTTCACAAAATTGAGCAATAAAAACCTATCCTTACTCCATACCATTCTTCTGATCCTTCTCTTCTCAATCGTTCCCTCAATCTAGGAATTTAGTAACTTTGAATTTTCTCTTCCATTTCCAATGGTAGATAGGAGTCATTACAGCTTAGAGTATTTCTCCCAAGGATATTTGTACTAAATCTTTATATGTAATTGTTTAATAAAAGCTTTTTCTCCCTGTTGAAGGAACATACATCAATAAGTAGGTAGAAAAGGCATATTTAAAGCAAGACAAAATGATCTTCTGCAGTTCCCTAAATTAATACGAGGTACAGAGAGCCTTTGTCCGGGAGTCTTTCAAATTCAGGAACAATGTGGATTATGTCTTTAATATGGGCATTCCCCAAGCTTCACTAATAAGGACTACTTCTCTCTCTACTTAGAGCTACATTTGAATATAGTTTTAACTTTTTAACAACTTACAGAAAGACCATTCCAGTTACTACAAGACTTAGAAGAGATATAATATTAATGAACCCTTTTAAGAGGTGGAGAGGTGCTTTTTTCAGTTTTTGTAGTGAGGCTAAAAGTGAGGCTAAATTTAAATGAATTACAGGTTGAATTAGTAATTGATATATTTATAAATAAAGGATTCTTTTAGATCAGTGCTATCCAACAAAACTTCTATGATGTTGGAAATGTTCTATAACTACACTGCCCAGGAGTTAGCTACTAGCCCCATGTGGTTATTGGACACTTGAAATATGGCACTTGAAAAAAAAAAAAAAAAATATGGCACTTGAAATTCAGAAACCAAATTTTTAATTTTTATTTAATTTTTATTTAATTTAAATAGCTATATTTGGCTAATGGATATGATATTAGCACAATTCTAGATGATTTTTTGTGGAAGCTGATTTGGTGCCAAATACCCTATTCTGACCCTGACAAGAGAACTTCATCCAAGTAGGGTGAATATGTCTTTAGAATTTCAGGTCCATTGTAATTACATTAATTGTCAACTCAAAGGCAGTTGCTATTGACAAACCAGAAAATTTGCAGAATTGCCATGGAAACCCAATTGGAAAAACTTAGGGCAAACCAGTATATTGCTATTTAACTAGACTCCAATAGGCCTGATCCAAATAAAGCCAGTTTAATGCTTTCTGGTTTCTTAAATTTGTGTCTACTGGGAGTTTTTCATGTTTCTGTTGTCAACCCTCATTGCAGAAGATCTTGAAAGGATTTCTGATGACCAAAGATGCCCTGCAATCATAATTTTTTCTGACCAATGGAATGAGGAGACTATGGCTATTGTCTATTCTTTTTTTTAAAGTTCATATTTATTTATTTTGAGAGAGAGAGAGCTGGGAAGGGGCAGAAAGAGAGGGAGAGAGAGAATCCCAAACAGGCTCTGTGCTGTTAGCCTGGAGCCCGTGGCAGGGCTGGATCTCAAAAACCCATGCGATCATAACCTAAGCCAAAACCTAGAGTTGGATACTTAACCGATTGAGCCACTGAAGCACCGCATGATAATTACATTTTTACCTAAAGGCTCTTTGTCAAAATCCCTTTTTGAGAATTATGCTTGCTGACTCCTCAGATAAGAGTTTCTATTTAAAAAAATCAGTTAAGTGTTGGACTTTGGCTCAGATCATGATCTCATGGCTTGTGAGTTTGAGCCCTGCATCAGCCTCTATGCTGACAGCTCAGAGCCTGGATTCTGCTTCAGATTCTGTGTCTCCCTCTTTGCCCCTCCACCACTCACAGTCTGTCTCTCAAAAATAAATGGAAAACATTTAAAAAATTAAAGAAAGAAAGAAAAAAAAAGATAAGAGAAATGCTTGCCCGTTAGTGTTTCAAATAAAAAGGTTATAACATGTTACCACTAGCCATTAATTTCTACCTTGATGAAATATTAACTGTTCTTTTGGAACAGTTAAGCTTGCCAGGGCCTCAGTTATCTATTACTTGTAGCCTAAAGCCCAGTGAGCTCCCCTAGCTACAGAGGCCACTGTTTTCAAGAGCAGATATGCATAGAGATCCCTGGCCAGTTTCACCATACCTGTGCTCATTCTCACATAGAATAGAATTCATTAGAAATTATAAAATCATGTTTATTGCTAAAGGTTAAAAGAAAATTTTCCCCCTTGGTCCTTAAAGACTGATGTGCCTGGAAAGGAGGCTGGAGGTTTGGCCGCCCTGGGTAAGGGCACAGGCTGTACAGAGCTGAAGAAACTGAGATGGACCCAGGTCCTTGGCAAGGAGGCTGGGTTTCCTGTGTTGTAAGGAAAGTTGTTGGGAAAAAGGACTTTAGTGAAGTGAAAATACTTGTTTTAGACAATAATAGCTGCTGGTATGAACAAAAACAGGTAACAGGAACCCCTTCCTAGTCAGGGGCCCAGAGAGAGGAATGAGCACTTGAGAATTTTGAAATGTTGGAATGTGCACTTGAGCATTTTGAAACGTAAGAATGCTCACTTGAGGGGCGCCTGGGTGGCTCAGTTGGTTGAGCGTCCAACTTCGGCTCAGGTCATGATCTTGCGGTTCGTGGGTTCGAGCCCCACATCGGGCTCTGTGCTGACAGCTCAGAGCCTGGAGCCTGCTTCAGATTCTGTGTCCCCCTCTCTCTCTGCCCCACCCCTGCTTATGCTCTGTCTCTCTCTGTCTTTCAAAAATGAATAAACATTAAAAAATTAATAAAAAAAAAGAATGCTCACTTGAGCATTTTGAAATATAGGAGGGAAACCTCTCTAGTTGCCTCCAGTAACTGGTTTGCTTTCTTTTCTTTACCCTCCCCAACATAGTGGGTTTTGGGGCCTTCTTTTCTGTACTACATTAGACTAAACATTACATTTAGAGCCCATTTGATATAATCTCCTTACTTTAAGAAAGCAAAGACACAGAGTTGGTCAGCTAGTTATTACTAGAACTCCTGGCCCAAAACTTACTTCATATGCCACAAAGTTCCTGTTACCACAACAGCAACCAAGCTTCTATGTGTTCCCTATTTCCTTCTCCTTTCTACCATAAAATGATAGGAGTTGAGGACTGTAAATTGTGCTGAGAATATATAGCCTTCAGGGTCTTGGGGCAGCCTTTACACTTTGTTGTAATCATGCTTCCATTCAGCAAATATTAACGAAGTGACTACAAGGTCCAAGCCTAGTACTAGGTGTTGCTCCAGCAGATAAGAGCCTCAACCATGGTTGCAGCTAACCTTCTCTCTAAAGGGTGATTTCATCTCCGCTCAAGACAGGGAGGCTGGGGAACTCATATTAATATATTTTTCCAACTCAGTGCATTCAGTTTACCCACATTTACTTAGCTTCTGTTTTCTTTCTAGCTGATCGCAGGTTTCCTTTTTCCTCTTATATCTTCCTAGCATCCTTGACTATTGCTTCTGTTTGAAGTTGAGCACAAAATTGAAATAAGTCAGAGAAAGATATCATATGTTTTCACTCATATGTGGAACTTGAGAAACTTAACAGAAGACCATGGGGGAAGGGAAGGGGAAAAAATAGCTACAAACTGAGAGGGAGGGAGGCAAACCATAAGAGACTCTTAAATACAGAGAACAAACTGAGGGTTGATGAGGGGGGCATGGGAGAGGGGAAAATGGGTGATGGGCATTGAGGAGGGCACTTGCTGGAATGAGCACTGGGTGTTGTATGTAAGCGATGAATCACAGAAACCTACCCCGAAAACCAAGAACACACTATGTACACTGTATGTTCTTCAACTTGACAATAAATTATATTAAATAAATAAAGTTGAGCACAAGATTCTGGGAAAGGAGTGAGAAAGCCTAGGGTGTGACCCCACAAGCCAAATCTTGCACAGTTTCTGTATATGGGGATTAGGAAAAGAATGACTGATTCTTAAAGTTCTGGTCTGACTTGGGGCCTCTTTGGGGAGTGTGGGGATTCTGGCATGAAAAGAAGGAGAGTATAACTAAAAACAGTGCAGACTTGATATAAAATCTGGTCCTGACTTATACACATACACTATCTGACCTTGTCAAGCCATGCTCTCTGCAGATCGTGCCGTCCTCCTCCCTTTCTTCTGGACTCTCTCTCCATCTCACTGTCTCTCACCCTAGTCCAAATCACCCTCATTTCTTTGCCTGGGCTTTAGCAGGCAGGCCTCAATAACCTGCTGACTGGCCTTTCTACACCTATTTGTCTCACTTTGGTCCTTTCTCTATTCTGCACTCAGAACGACCTTTCAAAAATGCATTGCTTCCTGGTGTGCAAGGGTAATGACCCAAATCATGGTGTGGCCCCCAGTGCCATGCACAAAGAGGCTTTCACCCACCTCCTTAGACTTCTCACTGTGGGCCACCCACACTGGTGTTACCACCAGTCTTGTTTCCCCCTGCCCTTAACCCTAACCCCAGCCCCCACACCCCTGCTTTTTCTTCAGGGTTCAGCTCAAATGTCACTTCTTCGGGACAACTTCCCTAATACATAAGGGCCCTGGTCAGAAGCTCTCCTAACATCTTGCACTTCTCCTTCACAATGCTTATTACAGTTGCAATTCTATGCTTAGCTGTTGTTTAAAGACTGTCTCCTTAGTCAGAATATAAACTTAGTGAAGTCAGAAACCATGGTGGTCTTGTTCACTGCTCTATCCCCTGTATCTATCACAGTGCCCAGCACAAGGAGGGGCTTGTTAAATATTTGTTGAATGAATGGCCACACTTGTGTCCTACAGATGGACATAGCACCTTTCCTGACACACTAGTTCTGAGCAGAGAGAAACCACCCTGTTCTTATTGTATCGTCTGTTGTTATTACTTTTTTGTTTTCAAGAAGTCTTCACGCCCAGCACAGAGCCCAATATGGGGCTTGAACTCATGACCCTGAGATCAAGACCTGAGCTGAGATCAAGATTTGGACACTTAACCGACTGAGTTGCCCAGGCGCCCCTGTGTTGTTACTCTTAATTTTGATTTGGTTTGCTAATTTTTATCCTCTGTGCTTTATATTTTGTTTCCAAAAGGCGAGAAAGAGCCCTCGGGTGGAATTGCAGCTGGCAGTTGCAGCCATACCAGTGTTCTCAGAGCGCACACGGCCATTTCCCAGTTCTTTATATACTGAAATCACTAAGAGTTTTGGGTGGCAGGTCTTGAATTCTGATTCTCAGGCAGATGAAGCAAGGTCTGTCACGGTCCCAATCACATGCCACTTTCTCTCTGAAATCCCACCTAATCTTGTCAGAGCTTCTCTCTTCTTGCCAAAGCATTTTGTATTTACGCCTGTTAGGCAGTTATATTCTGGTTTTTTTTTGTTTGTTTGTTTTGTTTTTATCACAGTTGTTTTGATACCCATCTACCTAACCTTCTAAATTCTGTGCTGAGGGCAGGTACACTGAACTAAAATATTGTCTGAATCCTCTCTGTATCTCAGTATCTATCTAACACAATGTTAGGTGTCTATTAAACTAAATTGATCTTTTCCATTGTGATAGACTGGGGCAAAGTTCTTTAGCCTTATCGGTTCTGTTCATCAATTTCATCATGTGTTCTCCTTCGCTACCACAAAGAACTGCAGAGAATAGAGACATCCTGTCCTCTTTGCCCTTCTTACAAACGGTTGCCAAAATCACTAGGCAAGAAGAAAGAGGAAGTTTATAAAACTACAGAACAAACCAAGTATGCCAATAAATACATAACATTGGGTGTAGTGCACGTTTAAAGTCCCATGGTTCTTTCCCAAATCAGATGATAAGAAGTTTTGGGGTGCCTGGGTAGCTCAGTTGGTTAAGCATCCGACTTCAGGTCAGGTCATGATTTCACAATTCATAAGTTTGAGCCCCACATCAGGCTCTGGTCTGACAGTTGAGAGGCTGGAGCCTGCTTCGGATTCTGTGTCTCCCTCTCTATGCCTCTCTGGCTCACTCTCTGTCTCTCTGTCTCTTTCAAAAATAAATAAACATTAAAAAAAAAAGTGATAAGTTTAAAATAGGGGCATCTGCTAAAACTAATATCTTAAAAAAAGAAGGAAAAGAAGTAACCTGTGTGCCAATAAATTGAACATGCCTTATTGTTGATTCTTAGAAGGATAATAATGTGCATGGTATGCTTTGCAATGGAAATCATCCTCCTGCCGGAATCCCACTCCAGTAGGTCCAGGGGTTCTTGAAGGATGAATGGCGTCGGCAATAAAGTGAGAATAAAATAAAATGAAAAAAATGGACACAGACAACAGCAGTGTGTTGGACTGACCACTTTATTGTGGCAAATGTGGCATTATATATTTGTTAGCAATTTCCTTGTAGCGTGCGTCACCTATGTTTTCTGGCATTACCTAATTCTAAAAATGTTCCTATGTGTAATCACCTTTTAAGGAATAACATGGTTATTTTCTCATAACGTTCCCTTCTGCCCTTTGCTTATTGATTAATTTCTTACATTATTTTCATTATGTTCATTATGTATCTATGTTTATAATCTATAAAGCATTTGCTTTGCTGTTTTCATGAAAGGTCATCTATCTCTCAACACCTCAGGTGGAACAGTTACAGGACATGACCTCTTAGTTGTTTTCCTGAACCACTTGTGGTTTGAGGAACAAGTGTTCGCCTCGGTCCGAGGGTGAGGAGGAGGCCAAGAGGGAGTTAGGAACCCACGCCTTATGCATTCTCAGAGAGACAATGCACCTAGGAACTAATTAACCATTCTGTACTTTAACCGACTAGGTTCAGTCATGACCTGGAATGCCTCCTGGGGGCCAAGTGGGCCTAGGGGTTGGAGTATCTTGTGCCCATAGATTCACTTCTTAGTTGCCGGAGTGGGGCTTTTAAATCCATTTATTCCTTCCTTGGCTGGGAAATGTATGGGGCTATCCTTCCTTTAGGTAGAGGAGTCTTTATAGGGGGTGGCAAGGGCTAGATGTAGGGCCGCACAGTTTCCTTGCGGAACCTTATTTCCTTCCCCAATGGTTCTTTCCCAGGGGGCCTGTCGAGGGCAGTTCCCCAACAGACAATTCCCCAGGTACTTTTACTAAGGCCAAATTACATAAAAGCGGGAGTACGAGAAGCTTCACTGTCGGTGGGCCGCCCTGCAGTCCCGATCCGTCCACACCCGGGCCCTGCCATCAGGCTGGTCGGATAGCTCGGCTTCTGGCATCCTCCCTAACGTGTAAACATCTAAAAATGATGTGTTCACTGAAACCAAACATATAGACCTGGAACACATTCTAATCCCTTTTGCCCCTGTCTAGCACAGTGACTTGGGCAAGTCAGATTACCATCTATAGTTAGTTGCCCCATGCTACACGTTTTAAAATAGCCTCCTAAAGGAATTTCTTTTATTTAAACCAGCCCTCATGGAATCAGGTGTGGACTTGTGGAAGGACTCTGTCAGGCCATGACTGTCAGGTGAGAAACTACATTTTGCCACTATCAAAGATATATGATATGATATGATATGATATCTGGAGAAATAAATCTTTTTCAGGTAAAACTTCTTGTCAATTCCCAATTAATTTCTATTTTGGTGGGGTTTTTTTTTTTCAGTTCAGCTTGTATTTTTTTTAATTGTTTTTAATATTTATTCATTTTTGAGAGTGAGAGAGACAGAGCGTGAGCAGGGGAGGGGTAAAGAGAGAGGGAAACACAGAATCTGAAGCAGGCCTCAGGCTCTGAGCTGTCAGCACAGAGCCCAATGCGGAGCTCTAACTCACAGACTGCGAGATCATGACCTGAGCTGAAGTCGGACTCTTAACCGACTGAGCCTCCCAGGTGCCGCCAGTTCAACTGGTATTTATTAAAAGACTGTTACTCAAAAAAAATAACATAATATGGCAGAACTACCAGTTAGGAATCATGTGCTCTAGATCTGACTGTGCCACTACAAGCTGTGTGATCTTAGGTGCTGTAAGTGACAGTTGCCACTTATGAGCACCTACTCTCTGCTCACTGTGCCAGGCACTTTACGGGTATGATTTCCTTTAATTCTCACAAAACCCTTCATGATAAATTTTATCAGCCTTTTATACAGATGACAAAACTGAGATTCAGAGAAGTTATGTAACTCACCCCAGGTCACACAGCTAGTAGAGTAAGTGAGATGTTTTTTCCACTGACTGAATTCTCTAGATCTCAGTTTGTACCATTTGTAAAATTGGGGAATTATGTGACATCCATTGATAATATTAAATAATTTAACTTATTTGTTGACTCTTAATTATGGAAATTTTCAAATTTGCCCAAGAGTCAAGACCAGTGACCCATCCCCCAGCCACAATAGTAAGCTCCTCACAGCCCCTCCCCTTCATCTGTTCTCTACCCACTTTCCGCCCCCATCCCTGTGCCCACTGGATTCTTGTGGAACAGTCTAAATATATTATTTGATCTGTAAGTCATTCAGTATTTATCACTAAAGAGAAAGAGTTTTTAAAACATAGTCCAATACCATTAGCACATCTAAGATATTTACAATGATTTCTTTTTTAAAAAAAATTTTTATTATTATGTTTATTTATTTTGAGAGGGGGGGGGAGGGGCAGAGAGAGAGGGAGACAGAATCTGAAGCAGGCTCCAGGCTCTGAGCTATCAGTGCAGAGCCCAACACGGGGCTTGAACCCACGAGTGTCAGATCATGACCTGACCCCAAGTCAGATGCTCAACTGACTGAGCCACCCAGGCACCCCTCCAATGATTTCTTAATATCATAAATACCTAGTGTTTAAATTTCCCTGATTTTTTAATGATTGGTTTGTTTAAATCAGAAACTGAAGTCCTCATATTGTATGTGGCTGCTGTGTGTTTTAAGTCTCTTTTAATCTGTGGTTTCCTCATGTCCCCCATCTTTGTTACCCTTGCAATATATTTGTTGAGGAAACTGGGTATTCATCCTAAAGAGTTTCCACATCTGGAGATGATTGCATTCTTGTGGCATTGATTAACATGTTTCTCTGTTCCCTTTCTCACCTGTAACCTTCTAGTGCAGTCTAGAGGCTTGATTTGGTTCAGACTAGATTTTTTTTTTTCTTTACAAAAATGCTTCACAAGGGTTATGAGTATCTCCATCAGGATATAGTGATGTCTAATTGTCTTTGTTGTTGTTGTTGTTAACAATCCTTGATGCTAATTGCCTAATTCCGCTATTTCCATCAGGGGTTTGCAAAATGGTAGTGTTCTAGTTATATCTTTTCTTCTTCATTTAATAGCTATACTATTTCTATAATATCTATTTCTATACCTTTCCTGAACTCTACTACTTATAAACATGAGATACAGTTTATAAAAGAAAGTCAGGTTAAATGCTTGATTCTCTCCCTTTACTAACCAATTTTCAGAATAATGAGTTGGTTCATTATCATCTTCCAAAGGTGACTGATGAAACTATTTTTTTAAATACCATTATGATCTCAGGAGTTTAACACATTTGATCTGTTCGGTCAGTTGCAGTTATTCTTACTGATGCTCAAATTATAGGAACCTCCTCAAGTTGGCTCCAGAGTCCTTTGGCCTGGAGTAGTCTTTGACAGCTTGTTCACTTTTTGTATGACAAGATGTCCAGCCTCATCTTATACATTTCTTGCCCCAGATTTCAAATCATACATTTCTCTAAGAATCCCTAAGGATCACAATCTGGGCAGTAATAATATTCACTTCTATGGAGTTGTTCACTTCTGGGCCTCTTCAGTGAACAGAGATAGGAAAATGCATTATGAGTTCATACTGATATTTTCAATTCAAATTTAGGAATACAGAGTTTTATTTCTTTGATTTTCCAGTTGTATTCCTTTCTTTTTTCTAAAAATGTTGGTCCCTCCTTTTAGAATACTTTAAGACTTTCAGAATTTTTATGGACAATTTGGTTTTTAAAGATAATTTGAAACATTTTTTTGTAGGTTTTTTTGTTGTGGTGGTGTGTTTGTTGTTGTTGTTGTTGTTGTTGTTTTGTGGGGGGTTTTGGTACTATATTCCCACCAGGAGTCATATTATACACTGTGTTTTAATATCACTGTATTCAAAATATTAAACAACCAGCTGGAACCAGTCATCCCCCTACTATACCATGATATAAGCCTTTAGTTGTTGGACTGTGGAGAGGTGGTAAAGGGATAATATCTCAGGGCATGAGCCATTCACCAACCCATATAAAATTGTTCCAACACTTTAAAAACTGGGAATGCCATATTCTGCATCCTGGCTTGTGTTAAGCTTTGGTATCTTGTATCTGAGTTCCCTTCTAGCTCCAACAGGAAACTATACATCACTCAATTGAGATACCCTTTTCCTGCTTCCTTACCCTGTTAGACTTTTATACATATATCTGAAAATTTTACAAATTTTTACAGTGATTATACAAATGATTATTTTATATGATTCTGGAAGCTCTGGCCTATAAAAGAAGCAACAAAACAGAAACACAAGTTGTAACTATTAGGAAATAAAATGAACAGTATTTGAAACCATTATGATTGGATACCCTAAACAAAACAAACAGAAAATCTTAGATAGAATAAGCAAATTAGGAACACAGATTTGTAGGCAAGCAGGCCTACAAATGGTGGAGCCAGCTACAGACCTAGATCGGTTAGTAATTATAATTGAAGTTCAATGTAATTAATTCTACGATTTTCAGCTGTTTTGATTTAATTCCACTCAAAGCACTGAAGAATTACCATAGTGGATGTCAGTGATGCTGCCTTCCCCAAAAGTTCTTTCCTAAGACCCGGTATCCCCCTTCCCCACTACCATCACATGGCTATAAGCAGAAGTTTTTTTGCTACCTGACACCACTCCCCTGGGCACACTTGATGGGTCCAGGGATAGGCAGCTGGCCTCAGCCAGTACATTCAGAAGCTTTCCTGTGGATTTTTCAAGCTGGAGTCAAGAAAGAGAGTCAGTTATATGGTTTTTAAAAGATACTGACCCAAAGACCTGTTGTCCGTGTTTTCTGGTTTGGGGGGAAATCCTGTCTGCAATGAGAGCAGATGGAGCTGACACACAGAGGAGAGCCGAACCAACTGTGAAAAGGAATTTTGACAGCAGTGGAGTTCCTGCAGTTGTTCCTGGGGCCAGCGGCAGCCTGCCCATCTCTTGGGTTAGCTTCATAATGCTTCCTTGGCATCCATAAGCCAATTATTTCTAATTTTCACCAAGGCTAATTGAAATTAGATTTCTGTCAATTGCTATCAAAAGGACTCTCACTTCTTTGACAAAAGGCAATACATAGAATACATTTTTTGTAAGTAATAGATTTATATTGGAGTAATGTCAGTTTTATTACACTACATATAAATCCTCTCAGTTCCCCACTATCATCAATTTAAAAAATTCAGAATGTTAATGGATTTTTGATTATGTGATTTTTTTTAAACTTAGGTTTTCTTAGTCTGGGATGTGGTAGAAAGGCAGGACATAAGTCTGGAAAAGGAGACTGAAATTAGAACATGTAGGGCCTTAAATGCCATGCTAAGAAGTTTGGACTTCAACTTGTAAGTACTAGAAGTCTAATTGGAAGGTTTTCAAGCAGGAAAGTGATGCATTTGGATCTTTGGGGTATCCTGGTGGCAGTGTGCAACTTCATTTAAAATGGGAAAGTAGTTTCCTAGGTCCTTACTCTGGAAACCTAATCACTTAAAGGGTATTCCAGATATCTGAGGCCAAGTTGATAAGGGACTCACCTGGTTGAAAAAGGGAAGAATTCAAGAGAAATTTCAGGAGTAGACATGGCACTACTGAAGGACCAGTTGGACACAGGGAATGAAAGTGAGGAAGTATAGAAGGACTGTGAGTAAATGGAGATACCATCAACACAGGAGAAGGCAGAGGAACAGATTTGAGAAGACACTAATCTAACAGAACATCACCACTGACCTTTATGGTCCATTTTAGAAGATGTGGTTGCTCTGTCCCTATGTAACACTCACAATCTCTCTCATTTCAAAGACAATCATAGTATGATTATATCTTGGCAGGTTGTTTGTACTTTATTGGAATCCCTCCACAAGGTAGGAGGCCAAGAAAGTCATTAAATTCTGGAAATTTAGGATTCCTATTTGGTCTCTGTTAAGGAAGGCATTAACCATGGTCTTGTCATGCTGGTGTGTATTGGAATAATATATTTTATATGTAATATATCTAAGATAGTATATTCTATTTATTTATTGGTTTTATTTAGTGAATATAACTAAAAGAATAATTATAGCCAACCTAAAATTTGTATATCACACATCATAAAGAATCCCATAAATTGTCTACTCTGCGTTCATGGTTACAGGCAGACAAATTAAAATTTTATAGTGAAATAAAATTGGAAAGAATATAATAAACTGATATGAGGCTCAAATTTTCAGTGTAAATATTTCTATGTTCAAAGCAATTAACCAGAAGGCACATTTTCACTATACCTTCCCAGGAGAGCTAAAGAGCTCTTATCTACCTGATTTCTAAAACAAAATTATCAAATGCCAACAATGTAATGTGTTCTGCGTTAAAAACAGAATTAGACACTGCCCCGACTTGCTCACTGCCATTCCAATATTTTCTGAAAAGTGCAGGATTCCAATTTGTGAATGGCAATTTTGTCAACAGTAAAATCTCAGCAGCTCATAGACTTGGGAATTGTGAGAAGTAAGTGAGATGATTAATTTTCAGAAATACAAATAAAAGCAGTGCTGTCTAGTTAACAATAGGTTTACAACTTCCTGGAAATATGTATGAACCACCACCCCCCAAAATGGAGTCCCAAGTCCTTAGACACTTCAGTTCCTGGTTCTTCTTCCCCTCTCCATTTCGCAGGCTTGTTTTCGAGCGCTTATTTTCTCCGGCTTGCCAATGAGCATGAGCCAAAGAACTGAAGTCTGCATCACCTCAATGAATGTACTTTTTGCCCTACATGGGCATAGGCGACTTCCAGGTAAGTCTGTAACCTCTGCAGTACTTAGCCAATGAGGAATCAGGGGAGGGACTTGCACACTAGGAGATAAATTGCCGGATATGACACCCACTCTTGCAAGTATGTAGGTTAAAGCCTCGTTTCACGTGCTCTGAATCTCCACGTCTCTCCTTTGATTGGGTCAGTGGGCTTATTTCTCACAGGAATAAACTGATATCTTTAGAATTCTGACAACTCTAATGAACTACCAGGAACTTTGGGCAAATTCCCCTCGGTTTGGTTTAATTTCCTTATATCAACATTGATCAAGAGAAATTAAAGCAAGCTATGTTTGTACTTTAAATTCTCCAGTAGTTACATTAAGAAAAAAGTAAAAAGAAATGTGTGAAATTAATTTTAATAATATATTTCATTTAACCAATTTTCCCAAAATGTTATCATTTGAACATACAATCAGTATTTTTTTTAATGTTTTTATTTATTTTTGAGAGAGAGAGAGAGGGAGGGAGACAGAGCATGTGCAGGGAGGGGCAGAGAGAGAGAGAGGGAGACACAGAATTGGAAACAGGCTCCAGGCTCTGAGCTATCAGCACAGAGCCCAACATGGAGCTCAAACTCATGGACCGTGAGATCATGACCTGAGCCGAAGTCCAATGCCTAACCAACTGAGTCACCTAGGCACCCCTACAATTAGTATTTTTAAATTACTAGTGAAATGTGTTACATTCTTTTTTTTATACTTCAAAATCTGGTGTATGTTTTACATTTACAGCATATCTTAGTTCAGACTAGCCAAATTTCAAGTGCTCAGTAGCCTCATGTGGCTACTGGCTATCATATTGGACAGTACAATCTTAGGTAAGAGAAAAGTTACAACTGGAGACAGCATCTTTTAAAAGACTTAATCTGCCTTCCCTTTAAATTACATGAGGACTACAACATGCTTCTCACAGTGTTTGCCACTTATAGCTGGAAGGCCATTTCAAGTCTGAGGGGAAAAGCTTACATACATATTACAAATATGCATTCAAATAGTTCATCTTTTTTATTCTGCCCCTGCCATTCTGTTTTCCAGTTTTTAAAGATGGTAAATGGTGGTGCTTTTCTGTCATGACGAGTTACAGATTAGGTAACGGGGAAGAATGGAGCAGCCACTAAATGGGACTTTTCCCAATTACAGAATTAATATGCTGTTCTGGAGAGGCACTAACTTAAAAGGCAGACTGAGTTTCATCTTGGCTATGCCACTAATGTATGGCCTGAGACAGGTCAAGCAAATTCTTTGGACATTTTCTCATCTCTAAAATGAGGATGGACTAGACTGGTTTAGGGGATTATAAGAGAAGAGTGAGGAGGAAATAAGTGATATTTTCCACACACATACACACACACACCCCCGCAGTCAACTACTGCCGGATCAAGTTTGTTTCAATTATTAATCTTCAGTAGAAGCTCCAAAGCTAATTAAAATTTTACATATTATAACCAGGGAATTTAGTCATCTCTACTTCTGTTTTCAACTATATAGGATATATTCACATCTCCTGGCCCATTCCTAAAGGTCCTTTCACATACCTTTTTCTCAAACTTCCTTGTCACCAGTCTTACTCTTACTCCTCCCAAGTTGCTGGTCAGGTGACCAAACCATTAGCCACTGATGATTCCAGGCAAATTGAACAATGAAGTATATTAGTTCAAGTTCTGCCCATTGTGAAGATTATCCTTTTCCTTTATCCTTCTGGTGTCTGAGTGAGCTGTAAATGCTAGAGTAATCCACCTCAAGCCAGTAAGTAACATTTGTAAACCATGGTTTTAATTTTTTCCACCTAAGTTAATTGGTCATTGTGACTACTCCCATGAGGTGATATATGTAAGGGACAGCATTCTGACATGAGTCAGTCTGGCCAGTCAGGCCTGGTTCTATATTTACGTTTTCAACTTGGGCCAGGAGTCTCAGATAACACCTGGATCATGATGAGCAATTCAGATTGCAGTCACTTGGTGTCTCAAGGTTAATTGTTGCACAGGGACCCAGTAGCAAGCCTCTAAAAATCCAAAGAGGTCCACCAAAATAGTGCCTCTTCATATTGGTCAAGGGCTCAGGTACAATGCTTTCTCCCTCATTTTATTTTTATTTTTTTAATGTTTTTATTTTTGAGGGTGAAAGAGAGAGCGTGAGCAGAGGAAGGGCAGAGAAAGAAGGAGACAAAGAATCCAAGCAGGCTCCAGGCTCTGGGCTGTCAGCAGAGAGCCCAGTGCAGGACCTGAACCCATGAACTGTGAGATCAGGACCTGAGTTGAAGTCAGACACTCAACCGACCGAGCCACCCAGGCACCCCTCTCTCTCACGTTAGAATCACAACCACACATATTCTGTATACCACTGGATCCTTGAAAATTTTCCACTCTCTTGATCTTACATGTTTTTTCAAGATTTCAAAGATGTATAATACTTTTACTCTTTTGCCCTCAGCCTGCCTAGTATTAACAATCTAATAGTAAGTCAGTGTGATGTCCTGTAAGGAGGAAATAAGCAAGCTTTCTGTTTAATTGTGGCCCAGAGCCTCAAAGGTGATATAATCCTGTGGCAAGAAGGTAAAACTACATACACTATTGCCCATATCAGATGAAAGCAAACTTTTTCTGCCTTATCATTTACAATTACCATAATAAACGGCCATATGTCCCTTTGCATGGCAGAAGGAAGATTCAAGTAGGCACTTCAAGGGTACTCAGATTTTTTTTAAACTGTGCCTGAGAACGGATTTATGTCTGGAAATTGGATAATGTCTCTCTTTTCTAGACCTGAGGGGTTTTGTTTGCTTCTTTGATATATAAATCCAGAAGGACCTTAGTGGGCTGCCCATCTACTTCCGTCTTAGGAACTCCATAACCAGCTAGTCACCTATGGCTTACATCATTCTGATTTTCACACTGACTCTACTACTTTCAAGTTAGCCACATGCAAATATTAAATGCTGCTACTTTGACCATGCCGCTCTGGGATCCTCCTATCCCATGTAACTCTGTAAGCCAAATTCAGCTCTAGCCTCTTTCACCATCATTCCTGGTCTACAGGGAACGTTTTCCAAAGCCCATTCAACAATGCTGACCTCCCCTTACAGATTTGTTTCTAAAGGCCTTTGTGAAGAATGGCTTTAGACCTTTTTGAAAGACACAGGTGAGGTGAGTGGTTGGGTCAGAAATGATCAATCCATGCCATCATTCCTGTCTCCTGAAATTGTTAAACTCATTCTTTTACATTTTATCGAAGAGATTTGCATCTCAACTTCATTTTACGTGAGTCACCCTTATATCCAGATTCAGTTAACCTTTAGCAGAACAAATAGAATTACCCCCAGCTTCTGAAGCTAAAACAGTTAATCCAGAATCTTTTGTGAGCCCTATTTGTAAAATCCATCCATGCTACAATTGGGTCCTCTTCCTCATTCCGCATTCTTAAAATCTATTCTAATCCACACTCCACAGATTAATTAGCAAAACTTTTCCAATTCCTTTGGTGCTTGAGCCACCTCTTCCTGAATTTCACTTTGTAATTGGCCTCTTGAAACTAAACTAAACTAAACTAAAATTCAACTCGAATTAAAGATCTGCAGATATGCAGAGTAAGAGTAGGACATAAGAGAACTGGCCTCCTCTTAAAAGGTAACTCCCTCAAGCTAGAGTGCTTTAGTATCATCAGACAAAGTACAAACAGCCTCATAAGCAAAAGGAGATAACTGCTTCAGCCAGCAAGGGAGCCTCAGTGGAGTTTAGGGGTGACAGTTAATCTAAGTTCTCCGAATTCTCTCCTACGTAGCATTTTAACTTTAAAGCTGTAACTCTTTCTGGATCGGCACCTTAGCGTATGTTCATATAACACAGGTAAGGAGGTGAATTCAACTGATTTGTAAGCAATCAGCAAAAGCAAATATTGGTTTACAGCTATCTCAGTCCTAGGGCTATAAGAATTTCCTTTAACAAGTTCACAGTTTGGGTTTCATTTCATGTTCTTTTTTTAATGTTTATTTCTTTATTTTGAGAGAGAGAGAGCACATGAACAAGCAGAAGAGGTGCAGAAAGAGGGAGAGAGAGAGAATTCCAAGCAGGATCCACACTATTAGTGCAGAGCCTGATGCAGGGCTTGAACTCATGGACCATGAGATCATGACCTGAGCTGAAATCAAGAGTCAGACGCTTGGTGCCCCTCAGTTCATGTTTTAAAAATGAGCATCTTGAGGTTTCCATTTGTCATTCTCTTCAATGGAAACAACTAACCTCACCACACAGCTCTTGAATTCCTCATATTCTTCATGCTGTTCTATGGTAACAACAGTTGGGTCCTCCATGGTCTTGTCTTCAATGCCCACCTTAGTTCTAATGTCAACAGACATTAATTTCCTTAGCTGTTTCACTATAGCAAGCCATGGACTTCCAGCATCCCATCTCTGAATTTTAATTGGGTTATTATCTTCAAACATAATGAGTCTGCATAACTAGTGTCTCATCATTTCCTCAAGAGTCTGTTGTTTTTAACCAACTCCCCATCACCTGTTTCTCTATAAGTCAGGATTCATATTTGCAAGCATTAGTAATCAACTCTAGGTAGCTGAAACATAATGGAATGTGATGGAAGAGTACCATGGGCTCACAAAATCTATGAGAAAGTTAAAAACCAGGCTCAGAAAACAGATAGAAGCTAAAAGAGGCTGGCAACAGAAAACTCAGCCAAGAACCTCTAGGAACAGTCTGGTTAGAATGCTGCCAAAGCTTGGCCAAGAGTTGTTACAGGAAGAGGCTAGGCAGAATGTTTTCAGTGACACTGCCACCGGCAGACACTCTCTTCTCCTGGATGATTGAGATCACTATCATTTCTGTAAATAACTTGCTAGTCCCTGAACCTTTGTATCAATCCTTTTGGATTCTGTGTCAGAATCCCATTCAAAAAACCTCAGCTACATCCTGATACCTTTGCTGTCTAGAAGAGTAAAGATCTGCTCTTCTTCAGTTTCCATACTGGGAAAAGTGTTGGGATGGTAGATAGCTGACACACGCATGCGCGTGCGGGCGCGTGCGCGCGTGCGCGCACACACGCGGCCAGGCCACCATACTTGGGTTTATTTCTGGACTTCCTATTCTGTTTTATTGAGCTGTTTATTTTGTTGCCACTATGACACTGCTTTAATTGCAGACATTGTATAATATGTTTTAACATCAGATAACTCAAAAGGTTAGAAAACTTTTCTTGGCTCTTCTCATTTTAGTATTTCTCAATGAATTTTGGAACTCTTTTATCAAGTTTCCAAGAATATCACATTGGGATTTTGAATTGGAATTGTATTATTTTTCTGAATACATTTGGGGAATAATTTAAAATTTTTACACTGTTGAATCTTCTTATCCAAGAACATGGTATGTCTCTATTTTCTTAAGCCTTCTTTTATACTCCTGGATAATTATATAGATGTCTTAACTCAGATTTGGCACAATTCTTAAGTTTATGTCTTTGTTGTTAGGGTGGTTAGACTTTGTTCCATTTAATTTTCCTTTAAAAGTTTCGAGGCCCTTCTTTTGGCTCGAGCAAAATCTCAACATCTCATAATTTTATGATGCAAATCCTTGCATAATTCCAATTTTCCTACCAAAATTACGAACCATTGAGCTAAATCCTTCCCAGGTTTATCCAGCATCTATTACTGAATTCAATCATATACTTTGTAGTATAAATTTGAGTTTGAAAGTTAAAGGTAAGGAATGTTTCTAAGGGGAGTAAATTCAAGAAAAAATTACCAGAATTGGATAAATTGGAAGATGGTGGCCACTGCACAAGTACTACAGTGCCCCCTAGTGGACACAAAGAAACATGGTCTTGCTTATACCAGGAAACAATCTGAAGAGGCTTTAGTGATCAACTTAGGTAAACACTCTAGCTTCCAGATAAGCAAACTGAGAAACAAAAAGGAGAAATGATTGGCCCAAGTTTACATGGCCAAACCAAGGCCAAAATCCAAGATTCCTAACTCTCATTTTTCTTTCTCTTCAACATCCTTTTATCCCCTCCCCACCGCAAGGCGGTCACGTGCTTGCTTGCTCTCTTCCTTCTTTTTCAACATGTGCTATACACCTATTATGTAGCAGGGCACTAAGAATACAAATACAAAAATATTTAGTCTTTGCCTTCAAATCTAGTTTTCTTTCAAGCCCACTAATTTTATCCATTTTCAGGGACTGGATTTGTTAGACTGACCGTAAACCATGCCAGGATAGGTTCTCAGTCATCCACAAATTGACTCACAATGTGATTAATCAATTACTGAGATTTGATTGGAAAGTACATTTGCAAATGTGTTTACTGCCCTTGACCAGGTTCAGATCATTGCATGAAAAGAGAAGACTTTACAGACCCATCACTGTGAATTCTTTTGCAAAAAATGACAATTGGATATTGAAGGTGTTCATGTGTGTCTACCACCCAATCCCAAACGTTATCATTTGTGTGTACTTCATTGAGCAAATCTTTATTGAGGACCTATATGCCAAGCAGGTACTGAGCACTGCGTTTAGTATGGCAAAGAGAACAGATATGATTCCGTGGTTTCTGCTCTCATAAAGCCTACAGTGTCATACATATGTATGTGTGTAATTTTTAAAATCACAAGAAAACTTTTTCCCATTTAAGTTTGGCAAGCCATATTTTTAGGTTATGGAAATCAGGATATGTAAACGTTTTCTAAAATCACTCCGCCCCACCATAAGGGACATAAACAATTAGAATTTGGGGCAAACAGGACTGGAATTGAACCTCAACCCCACAATTTATAAGCAATTAGACAAACTGATTTCTGAGCCCCAGTTTCTTCTATTAAATGAAATAATAAGTATCCCTTGTGAATGATGACAGTTTATCATTATCCTTATCAATACCTAAACAGAGGCACTACTTCTTAAGTCAAAAGCATGAATTATATATTTATTTTCCCAAAGTGCAGAAAAGTTATCAGAAGAGAAACATTAATATTGTTCACTTAGTTTCACCAAGAATGTCACTTTTCAGAATTAATACAGAAATACACTCATGGCCACTGACATTTTAACTGAAAAAAAAATAATAATAAAGGGGCACCTGGGTGACTCAGTTCGTTAAGCATCCAACTCCTGGTTTTGGCTCAGGTCATGATCTCACAATTCTGTGAGTTCAGGCCCCACGTCGGGCTCAGTGCTAACAGTGTAGAGCCTGCTTGTGATTTTCTCTCTTCCTCTCTCTCTGTCCTTCCCACACACTCTCTCAAAATAAATAAATAAACTTAAAATAATAATAAATAATAATAATAAGGCAAAATCCTCTAACAGTGGATGCTACTATAACAGTATTTCTTTAAGGCTCTTTTCTTCTATGGGGGAACATGTCCTTGCTCCACAGAGACAAAGCCCTGTTATTTCAGTTATGATGAATAAATCTGGTATAACCATTATTTATAAGGGATCTTTTAGTAAATTGTATCTAACCTTATCACTCCACCTGTGTAATGGTTTGACAAAGACAGGAATCATGTTGAACTCAGCTTTCCCTGTTCTCTCCACCCACTGGTACTTTGCATAGACTTAGAGCGTGCTAAGTGTGGCTAAGAAGACCATATCTTATCATGTGCTATTTGATATATAAGCTGCAAGAGAAACTCTGGCCTAAATTCTAGGTAAACTTACTTTGTTTCACCTAGAAATAGCAATTATCAAACAAATTCTACTCCTATAACATTTCTGCTAGGGAAAAAAAAAAAAAGTTAAATTCCCCAATCTCTACTCAAGCCAAAGCAAAGCCTCAAGAGTATTTAGACATAGAGAAAAGGAATAAGGCAGATCAGGAGAGAATGAGTATGTTTGTAAATGGTGTGCATGCAGCAGGCCAACTTCCTTTCTCTGTTGGAATATTTCCTAAAGTTTGTTCCACACAATGCCAGTTCTAGGAAAAGCCCAGGGTTTCAAGGTCAAATAACTTTGGGAAATTTTGCCCAGCATTTTCCTGTCTTGAAAGTTCACAGTGTACATTGGTAAATTAAAGCTTACCAGAAGTCCTGCCTATAATAAAGAAAAGTGTTTAAAATTGTTTACCTACCATTCCCCTGAATTTATGTGGCGAACGTTTCACATATAAGCAGAACTAGTAGTTTCTATGGAACACACTGACTTCAGGAAACTGCCCCACAGTGTTGAAAGGACTTCCTTACCTTGTTGATTCACACACATACAAAAATCCTGGCATTTTATCTCTAAATCCCGCAGGACTGAGAATGTGAGCATTTTCGGGAATATTTTAACTAAAGACACCAGTCTGGAAGTACCAGAAAGTTAACACAGTTGAATTTTACTTATGTAAGAAGTCACTTTGAATCCAGGAAGTGGTTCCCCAGCAATGCCTGGAATGTTGTCATAAAAGCCAATCAACAGATATCCAAGTCCTGTTTTGTATGTGGGAGGGACAGAGAAAGAGGGAAAAAAACATATAATTATCACCCCCAAATGTCACTGATGTTTCTTACAGTTTTCTACAAATTAATACACAGAATCCATTTTCCTACAACTCCATCTTGGGACTTCCAGTTTACCTTTGTGTATTTCTAATTCTCCTCTCTAGATGGCAGCACAGATGAAAAAATGCCAGAAAAGCTTGGAGCCAACTGACTTCCAAAGCAACAAGCAGCTATCAACTGCCTACCCTCAGCTCACCCTTCTTTTTTTTTTTAAAGTGAAATCTAAGGTATGATGATTACACTTAATCTTTTTAAATAATCAGTGACATGGGGATGTAAAGAATTAATGACCAACTGATATCAGTGAATGAGGAACTGACCACTTAGCAACATCTCTCCCATATAGTTGTATTTTCTGTATCTCAGCAATAATGTCATCAGTGTTCCTATGTCATGCAGAATGTCATATAAGCATGGTCATTTGTGTCATGACACTGGGCATCTGATACAGCCAAGCTCCAAGCCACCTGCTTTGCTGTGAGTACTGGATTCATTTAAGATATAAACAGTGCTATTTACTGACCCTTTTGTCAACCGATGCTTTGAATCTGCTGTAAAGTGATCACCATGTCACCAGATGCTGCACTGAAGCTTAAGAAGTTAGCAAGAAGGTAACACTTCATTAAAAGCATGCAACTTATGGTTGAATTAATAATGGAAGAGAAAAGGAGTGGAACAGACCTTTATACTTTACATCAAAGCCCCACTAAGGTTTTTTGAAACATTATTCCTCATGGTGTTAAAAAAACAACATTCACATTCAACTGAATAAATTTAAAGATCAAGTTAGCTTTATTCGACAATTCATGAATGGGCAGCATCCCATTTAAGCAAATAGAAAGGAGCTCTGAGGAGCTATACAAAATGGAAGGCTTTTGTAGGGGCAGGGATGAGGAAAAGGCAGATTACCTTATCTTTCTTTGGCGGGGTGGGAGGGGCCTATCAGGTGGATTACCTCACTACTGCTAACCAGGAAATTTCAGATTGATTGATTCAAGATTACATTCCTGGGAGAGGCTGAAACTGCAGTTAGGTTAGGTATTAAGTATTGGTTTGGTGATGTAGGCTTAGCACAAATGACTCCATTTTGGGCCTGCTGTTTCTTTTTTTTAACAATGGGGTCTACCAGCAAGATGTTGATAACAAAAAAACATAACACAGGGAAGGTGCCCCTTCAACACATGGCATTTCAAGGGCTCAAGAGTACACTAAAGAACACTAAATTGTTCATGTGCAATGACCTGGATAGAAGTTAAAAGGTGACCTGTGCCTTTAAACAAACAACAACAGGGGCACCTGGGTGGCTCAGTCGGTTGAGCATCTGACTTTGGCCCAGGTCATGATCTCATGGTTCACAAGTTCAAACCCCGTGTTGAGGTCTGTGCTAACAGCTCAGAGCCTGGAGCCTGCTTCAGATTCTGTGTCTCCCTCTCTCTTGGCCCTTCCCCAGCTCACACTCTGTCTCTCTCTCCCTCTCTCTCTCTCCCCCTCTCTCTCCCTCTCTCTCAAAAATAAATAAATAAATAAATAAACATTTAAAAAATTTTAAACAAACAACAAAAAACTCTCACCATGGAGAGTGAACATAACTATAGTACATAAATAAACCAACCTGAGGCCAAGTAGATTGTCATTCACATCCAAGAAAAAATCTATTTGCAGTGTATCAGAGTCCTTTTTAAATTCTTCCTCCTCCTCCTCCTCTTCCTCCTCCTCCTCCTTCTTCTTCTCCTTCCCCTTCTCCTTCCCTTTCCCCTTCCTCTTCCCCTTCTCCTTCTTCTTTTTCTTCTTTCTTAATGAAAGCAAACATTCCAGAAAATTACTCTGAACACCACATCTTTCCTTGAAGGAATACCTTTTAATATTCTTCAGGTTATAATCAGTTATGATGAGTCTCCTGGTGCTCTAAGGCTACTGAATGCTTTTCCCTGGGCTGTAGGTTTAGAGACAAAACTGAGTCCTAAAAGGACTAGATGGAGAGGTACTGAGGTAATGCAGAATATGAGAGAGTGAAGGAAGTTGGCATATTGAGTATGACCCAGTCACTGGCCTGCATACATCTCAAGGGCCACACCATCCCACACCATCCAGAGCTGCAGGCCAACAGCCCTCAGCTCTGGGACTTTCCGTGTAGCCAAGACCCAGGTTACTCCTTCTGAGACCCGGGACTCTTGGAGGTGTCACATACCCAGCACAAAGATGAATCCTGAGAGTCCTGACCCATTAATTCTGTTGCATCTGTACAGCCGCCAAACCCGCCATTCCTGAGACCCTTGGTATCCTTAATGTGTGCCCAAGAGGGAAGCCCTTTCGAGGAGTTATAACCTCTATGAAACATCATCTTCATACTTGATTCAGCTTCCAACTCCTCCTTTTCCTCCTAAACTTCTCTTCTGTGACCTCAGAAATCCCATTCATCATCAACAAAAACCCTGATACTCCTAACCTCTTCACTGGACATTCTTTAGCTTTCTAACCCTAACCTGGCTTTCTCTGCAAGCTCACTGCTTCCCCTGCATCCCTTACAAGTGGAGGCTGCTGAGTTGGGTTCTTTCTGTCACACACTGTCATTTCCAGGGGTCTCAGTTCTCTGCCCTCTGAGACTCAGACCGCATAGCTATCAGGTCACACCCTCTACCCCACCTGTCATCTACTGGCTGCCTAGCCATGCCCTACGTTTGTTAGAGACGTTAGCAACGAATCCCAGTATCCCTTTTCATTCCAAATTCTGCTAACAGTCTAGCACATTTGGTATGTCCATGAGGCATAGTTGACCTCTTTCAATTCCTTGATTCCATCTCTGGTTTCCTTCCCTACTCTGTTTCAGTCACCCAATCCCATGACCACTCCAGACTTGGTCATCAAGAAACCATAGCACCTCTGAACCCATGACTTTCTATTCCTCTAGTTCTTCTCCTTTGGTTATTTTTACTCTATTGATTTTTGAAACTTACTAAGAACTCTGTTTTCTCTTTATCTGTCATCCATTTGCTGTCTCCTTTTCCTTCTCTATCCAGAAAATATTCCATGCTTTCTAATCTTAGCCCTATGGCCTCAGTCCATTACTCCATTATTGTTTTGTTTCATATTCCTGACAAAACTTGAATCTAGTTGTTTGCCTTGGCCATTCTTTTGCCTGGGCTGCTGGACACTGCTGGAGAAAACCACATGGTCACGCAGATCGGGCTGCCCTAAATTCATGTTCAGCAACCTTAAGTGGGACTTCAGTACTGCCTGCAATCCTACCACATTCCCCTGGCCTGCTTGCTCGTTCTTTCTGAGTCACCAGAGCAGCTATTTTGAGAATTCCTCTCTCTTTCCAAACCCCCATGTTGCCTTCTTTACTATTCTCTGCAGGTGATTTTGTTTTCCACTTACCAAGGGGGTGAAGTAGAAGTTATGAGATGGGAGCAGCCTCAGTGTACCATGACAGCCTATCAACTTGCATCTTTGCCCACTTCACCTCTTTCCTCAACCTTGCCTCTTTATGAAAGATGTGCCCTCCCCCCTCTAGGGCCCATCTCTTGGCCCATGCTCTGGGTCCCATCTCCTTCTGATTTCTCAGTTATTCCTTCTCACTCTTTTCTATATATTCAACTTCCTCTCTACTGGTTCCTTCCTCCTCAGGTTAAAAAAGAAAAGCCACATTCTCCTCCATCTATATAGCCTGCTCTCTCCTTGCCAGCTAAACTTCTTGGAAAAGTTATCTCCACTCACTGTTTCAACTTCCTCACTTTCCATTCACTCCCAATTTGCTTTCTCTAAGATAACCAGTGATCTCCCTGTAGCTAAACTCAAGGGACACTTGTCAGTTCTCTTTATTTGACCCTATGCAGCATTTGACATGTTCTTGTTCTTGGTGCTTTCTCTTTCCTGGGCATCTGTGACACCACCTACATGCTCCTGGATATCTTTTTAACCCAGACCTTTCCCTTGAGCTTCAAACCCAAAGAGCTACCTTTTAGTCAGCTCACCCTGTAGGTTCTACTGGCATCTTAAAGTGAATTCATTTTCTCTTCAAACATGTACCTCTTCCTGAATTTCCCCTATGAGTGCTGAGCACAGACTCGCTGATGCAGCCAGAAACTTGTGTATCATCCCTGACTGGTGGAGAGAGGATGGACGTCCATGTATGATTGGCTGCATATTGTCATGAAGTCTAAGCTCTTCATCTAGTCTCATCTGGGTGGTCCGAATACTGGCATGAGTTGTTAATGCCACTGTTGCCTACTCTGTGAGCACCAGAAGGGCCCAGTGTGCCCTCTAGGGTTTTTTTTTGGGGGGGGGATTGTTTTGTTTGTTTTATATATACATATATACAAGTGGGTTTTTTTTAAGTAGGCTTCACATCCAGTGCCCATTGCAGGGCTTGCACTCATGTCTGTGAGATCAAGACCTGAGCTGAGATCAAGAGTTGGACCCTTAACCGACTAAGCCACCCAGGTGGCCTTCCCTCTAGGTTTTTGACCCTGTTGGCTCTGGTGGATGGTGATGGGCTGGTGGGGTGTACATACAGGCCCCATGTAGCTTCATCTACATGATGTAGCCACATCTACATGTGGCAGAGGGGCAGCCACATTCCCCACAACCCCGGCAAGCAATCCAGAAACATCTCTTCCTTTTGCCCAGCATATCCCCTTTCATATCAGGTTACTTCTTTTCCACTCATAGCACAGATAAGAAAAATCGATTTATAATTATCTATTTGTATAAAGTGTTCCTAACTCACTAACTCACATGTGTGAATTGCGATAATCTCAAATAATAGAAGATTATTTAAAGCTCTCTCAAGTTCAGTTTAATCTCGGAGTTTAAGAGGAGAGTCCTTTGTTATTTCATTTTTATTATGTAGAGTCTGGGTCTCTCTCAGCATCAGATTATCTCCAGAAGAATTAATTTACTAATATGAGTCTGGTGGGTGGTAGTGGTGGTGGTGGTGTGTGTGTTTGTGTGAGTGTTGGTTTTGTGTCAGGGTACAGGTTGGCAGCCCAGCACCCAAGAAGATGAGCAGAGAGAGCACATTCCATTAATACTTCACATATCATCCTATCACGTGTTCTTTCAAAATCATAAATCTGATCAGGTCATTCACTTGCTAAAAGCCTGTCTGTACCTTCCTATTGCCTTAAGGATAAAATCTCAACTTTTAAACTTGACTTATAAGCTAAGATCTGTTCCCAGCTTACCTCTCCCAGTTCATTTCCCACAATTTTCCCTCTTCTTTCAGTTCCCTGGGCTCACCATGCTCTCTTTTGCTTCTGGACTTTCTCACATTTCTATAAGTTTTTCTCCAACTTTTCTCCATGCCTGGTTAATTCCTACGCATTCCTCTGCTTAAATGCCAGCTCCTCAGAAGTCCTCCTTGACCTCCCTCCCACCCCTGACTTTGATGTGTCACTTCTGTGTACTCCCACAACTTTGTCAGGTCATAGCGCTTATCATATTTTAATTTTTTTTTTTAATTTTTCTGCTCTCTGACTAGACTATAAATGCTTTCAAGGAAAGATTGTTTCTATCTTGATCACTGTATACACTCCAACCCCTAACATGTGTCTGATACATGGTAGGTGCTCATTAAATATTTGTTAAATAACAAATGAATGAATGAATGAATGAATGAAGAATAAATTGAACTTGCAACCCAGATAACAGCTGGCTTCAGGACTCGGTACTTCATTGTATTTCTCTAAACATAAGCCAACCCCACAAAGCAGAGGTGAGCGATGTAGATTTATGTAGATTTGACTGAAGATTTTATAAAGAGACAGAGTGGGTTTAAATGGCAGGCATTTCTAGTGTCCGCTCAATGTCTCTCTTTGATTTCCACATGTTGGGTCTTCCTCCCTTTTGACTCTCCCTTCCTCCCTGCTCCATCACCCCCAACTCAGCCTCTACTTCCTTCTCTAAGGAAATATCCCTCTGGGGAGATTTTACAGGATGAATTGGAGAGAGATGAGGTTAGTATCAGTATACCATTTAGGAGACAATTGAGTGAGGCCAGGAAGAATTGATGAAGGCCTGAATTAAGAAAATGACAAAATGAGGAGGGGATTATGGGTTTAGGAAATGTTTAGGAGGGAAGCTCAACAGGATGTGGTTACTAATTTGATTGGGGTAGAAAATAAAGAGAGGAATATAGAGTGCATTCCAGATTTTGGTGAATGCAAAAGAAGGGAAGGAAGAAAGGAAGGAAGGGAAGAAGGAAGGAGAAAAAAAGGGAGGGAGGAAGGGAGGAAAGGAGGAAGGCAGAAAGAGAGGAAGGGAGTAGGGAGGGGAAGAGAAACAGAAAGAGGAGGCTTATGTTGTAGAATCTTAATTTCTTCCATTAAGCAAGATGGGAGAGTGATTGGCACTTGAGGGAAGTAGGAAAGATTTAGAAAAGGAGCAATGGAGAATGTGGTAGAAAGGCACACACCTTGATTAAAAATTCAAAGAATCGCTGTTAGTTATAAGGGCTGAGCTGGGAGCAGTCACCTGACATAGCTTGGATCAAATTTCTAAATTTTCTCCAGTAATATCTTCTGCTTGGGAGCAAATACAGAAAATACATGGTGGATTTCATCCAGGGTAGGGATTAGGAAGACAGGAATGAATGAAGGGCCAAAGGGATGAGGGTCACTGCAGAAATCATCAAAGCTAATATCGGGCTGAGAGGAAGACAAGGGCTGATGGGTTCTTGGCACTATGAGAACAGTGGTGGGTGAGAGAGCAAAAGTCACAACGTGGAGAAGGACAAACAGAGAGTTCAGTGGCCCTTACAAAAATAACATCAGAATCTTCCAGACATTTTCTCCATAAAATGAAAAGTGAGTGCCTCTTTGAATCATTAACTAAACTGGCATTCAAATCTGGGCAGACTCTCCCAGGTTGGGTTGTTCTGTTTTGCCAAGAATTGATAAGCTTCTGTGAACCCTCCAGGGTGAGTGAGGCATGATCCATCTTCCCTGTCTGGACAAGCTTGATCTGGCCTCCTTCCTCCTGCTGAAGCAGGCCTGAGGTATGCGCCAGGATTCCGTGTCTTAGACTAATTATCACATTCCACAATGTGGAGCTCCTGCTGATACTGCCTTTCAGCTTCTAGAGGGCCCTGCTCTGACCCTTCCTGGCTGAGCTCCCCACCACAGAGCAAGGAGGCTAGGACCAAGGGGACGTACCCACACAGAACTCATGTTGATCACTACTAGACCGCAGTCTGGATAACTTGGACCACCTTAGAATTCCTCAATGCCCCAAGTCCACTTGCAAGGCCTGCCTACTCTTCTCCAGTCTTATCCTCCCCAGGGATACCACTAGTGTATGCACTCCCCAGCCTGAAGGCGGCCAAGCAAAGCCTCAGGGATATGCACAGAGTATGGATATGTGGGCCGGGGCACGCACACATGCCTGGCAGGCCTTTCTCAGTCAGAGCTGGGGATGGGAAGAAAAGGGGAGCAGCTTCAGCTCTTCCCATGCCCTCATGTCCTGGTGCAGAATTCCAAGGTGTCCAAGAATTATATATTCACACTTGGCCTTTAGGTCATTAGGGAGACAAAGTTATCAAGTTAGGAAAACAGGACATAAATTATTTATAACTTTTATGTAGTTAGACATATGGAATATGGACCTCCATTTGTACTCTTGCCCTTGGTCCCACAAATTTTAGGGGCGGTCCTGGCTCCTGCAATATATTACGTACCTGTTGTGAAGTATAGCTCTTCAAAATTATTATTCTAGGTTTATTTGACATGATAGGTCCAAAATGTATCCCAGATAGTAAAAAATAGAAATCCATTAAAAATCCTGTCTGTATTTCTAAAAAGTTTTGGTACCCTAAGCACTTTTCCCAATGTTTGATATCAAGTGAAGTCATTTGATAGAGTATCTTTCCCTGATTTACTAATGTCCATATTTAGGGTAAATTTTGTAAAAAGAATCAGTGAATGTTTTTAGTATATTTACAGGTATGTGCAGTCATCACCACAGTCAACTTTAGGACATTCTCTTGACACCCAAAAGAAAACAAGTACCCATTAGGAGTAACTCCTAGTTTAAGACCCTCTGCCCCAGCCTTAGGCAACCACTAATCTATTTCCTGTCTCTTTAGAGTTGCAAGTTCTGGACATTACATATAAGTGGAATTATATAATATGTGGTTCTTTATGACTAGCTTCTTTCACTTAGCATAATGTTTTCAAGGTGCACCCGTGCTTCAGCATGTATCGGCACTTCCTTTTTATTGCCAAATAATATTCCATTGTATGGATATAACACATTTAATTTTTCCATTTATCAGCTGATGGAATTTGGGCCGTTTCCACTTTTTAGATGTTATGAATAATGCTACTGTGAACATTTGTAGGCCAGTTTCATACGGACATATGTTCTCATTTATGTTGGGTTTTATACCTAAAAAGGGAATTGCTGGATCATATGGCAACTCAGTGTTTTAGCCTTTTGAGAAACTGCCAGATTGTTTTCCTAAGTGGCTGCATCATTTTACATTCCCTCTAGCAATGTATGAGGGTTCCAAATTCTGTACTTCCTCATCAACACTTGTTATTAGCTGTCTTTTTTATTCTAGCCATTTTAGTGGGTATGAAGTGGTATCTCATTGTGATTTTTACTGCCATTTTCCTGAAGGTTAATGATATTGTGCATCTTTTCATATGCTTATTGACCATTTATATATCTTCTTTGGACAAATTTCTATTCAGATCTTTTGCCCATTTTTTAAATGTTTATTTATTTACTTATTTTGAGAGGGAGAGAGCAGGGGAGGAGCAAAGAGAGAGGGAGAGATAGAATCCTAAGCAGGTTCTGCACTGTCAGCATAGAGCCCAACGCGGGGCTCAAACTCACAAACCATGAGATCATGACCTGAGCTGAAATCAAGAGTCAGATGCTTAACATACTGAGCCACCCAGGTGCCCCATGTTTTGCCCATTTTTAAATTGGTTTGTCTTCTTATTATTGAATTGTAAAAATTCTTAATGTATTCTAGATACAAACCTCATGTCAGATACATGATTTACAAATATTTTCTCCCATTCTGTAAATTTCTTGTTGGTGTCCCTTGAAACACAGTTTTTTAATTTTGATAAAGTCAAATTTATCTATGCTTTCTTTTGTTGCTTGTGCTTTTGGTGTCATATCTAACCAACTATTGACTAATCTAAAGTCGCAAAGATTTATACCTATGCTTTCTGCTAAAGTTTTAGAGTTTTAGATCTTACATTTTGATCTTTGCTCCATTTTGTGTTAATTTTCATATTTGAGAGGAGGTAAAGGTCCAACTTTCTTTTTTGCATATAATATTCAGTTATCCCAAACCATTTGTTGAAAAGACTGTTCTTTCCCCATTGGATTATCTTGGAACCCTTGACAAAAATCAATTGACCCTAAGTATGAGGATGTATGAGTTTTTAAAATACCCCTTTTCTGAGATCTATAATTTCTTTTCTAAGGAGATATGCAATAGGTCATATCTCAGATTTCTATGACTCTTTTACATCAGAAGGTTTGCACTAAAAACTACCTGGGAGGTGCCTGGCTGGCTCAGTTGGTGGAGCATGTGACTCTGGATCCTGGCATTCTGAGTTTAAGCCCCATGTTGGGTGTAGAGATTACTTAAAAATAAAATCTCTTTAAAAAGAAAGAAAGAAACTACTTTAACAATTGTTTTCGCTCCCCTAGAGCTATTTAGAAAAGTCTACTTGCAGCTAAAACATTCTTTCTCTTTAGAGGCATTTTACCCAGACAGGAAACAGAGATCTTTTAAACCTGGAAACTGAGGACACACTAAGGATCTTATTTTCTCCTTTTTGTCCTCGTTTTTCTTATATCCAGAAGAGTAATATTAACCATTTACAAAATTCATGGAGATTGATCATCTCTCTAGTGTTTGGGGCCAGAATATATTTCTTGGCTCAAAGATCTCTTCCCCACACTTTTTTTTTAATGTTTATTTGTGTGTGTGTGTGTGTGTGTGTGTGTGTGTGTGAGAGAGAGAGAGAGAGAGAGAGAGAGAGAGAGCAGGGTAGGGGCAGAGAGAGAGAGAGGGAGACACAGAACTCGAAGTAGGTTCCAGGCTCCATGCTGTCAGCACAGAGCCCAATGTGGGGCTTGAACTCATGACCTGAGCCAAAGTCAGATGCTCAACCAACTGAGCCACCCAGGCGTCCCTTTCCCACACTTTCATATGTTGGAAGAAATTAAACATGGGCCTCTACTCTCCTACATGAGGAACTAGAGTTGTTTCCTCCAATGAGACAGGGTTTGGGATGAGAACATTTTTGGATTGAGATGGTTTTCTTAAACCCAGTTAGCTTCAATTCTAGGCTTATGTTATTGTTTACTGTATTTTGTTCCCATTTATACTGATGAATAATGGATTGAATTGTTTTCTATCATTTATGTCATAAATATTTCCTCTAGGTTTGAGTACTGTGAAGTTCTCCTTTAAACTTGCTTAGGGATTAAACTTGGCGATGATTTAAGGTAATTAATTCATATGTCAGTGGTTAGCAAGGTCCAGTAATTAAAGTCTACTTCAGAGTAAGTTATTAACTCTCCAATAAAAAAAAAAAAAAAGTACTTTATCAACTTATCAGTTTTAGCTATTTATTCTAGTTGACAGATGAGATAGGGAAGTTATTGACTGTACATAATCACCTTGTACTTTTACCACTTAACAGTAGGGTCAAATGGAAGTCTAGGTTGTTCAAGGTCCTCGTTTAAATCTAGAATAAACCAGTTCAGGTTGATGGGGATGGAAGAGGGTGCCCTTGGATCTTGTTTCCTTTGCAATACTGTCTCCTTAAATTTTGCAAAGTCCATTTTTGCTCTGTTCAATTCCTCAAACTTCTAAAATAAAAACAGCCTAGACCAAGGATTTCATATTGAGATGTGAGATATTAAGTTTCCTTACTGTTTACATTTTTTTTTACAGTTTTAACTATAATCTCCATGCTGTGCATTGTATCCCCATGACTAATTTATTTTATAACTGGAAGTTTGTACCTTTTGACTCCTTTTTATAATACTTTTTAAAATCCTCATATAATCTTTTTAAAAACTATTAAATGCTATGTCAATTGTATCTTAATTTTTCAACAGGTAAATTTTTTTTAAAAAAGTTAACCCTTTAGATGCTCTCCTTATGAACAAGGCAGAGGAAAAACTCTAGTTCAGTGTAAATGCCTAAGACACAACAGGAACAGGCTTTTTATCTGCAGACGTAAACTAGTCACGAGTTTCCCTCTCACAATAGCAAGTTTCCTTTTATTCTGCTTTGTTTCTTGGCCTGACATCTGGTTGTAGTTACACAATTTGAGGGCGCCCCATATGTGCCCTTTGCTCTCCCCTGGTTGGCTTGTGATGAACAACTACCAAGGTCAGTCCAGGTCTGACTACTACTCTTTCATGTAGTCGGCATAACTGTAGTAGTGGTTCCTAAGCCTAGCTGATCATCAGAATTTCCTGGGGTGGTTTTTAAAGAGTCTTCAGGCTTTGCTGCAAAGGTACTGAATCTGGAACTTTAGGGTAGAGCTGGTGAATCTGTATGTTTCAAACCTTACCAAGGTGATACTGATATTCAACCAAGTTTGAGATACAGTCCAGGATTCTCTCCAGGAGGTTGGAGGTCCCATGGGTTTGGCCTCTGAGAGGTAGCCATCTATTTCCCAGAAGATTCTAAAATGATCAGGGATGCCTACTTAATGACTATCTCCTACTTTGTCAAAGAGTCCTGTGTTCCTTCTCTGTCCACTCTCACTTCCCTCAGACTGTCCTTGTGACTTATTTGCTCCTTCAAGCTGCCTGGTAGTGGCATTAGTGGAAATAAGATAATAAACTTTGGTCCTGATAAATCTGCCATGGACTTTTGGCCCCGCCTCTTGTGAACACCATTTGCCTCATCTGTGAAATGAAGATAATATCATCTTCTCAAGGATGTTATGAAGACCAAAAGAATATATTTACATACCACCTAGAACATAGTGCACCTTGCGTTATGCATTATTATTTGTTTCGTTTTACTTGTCCCCCTCTATGAATATGGTGGCTTAATGAAGCTTGCTCATTAGTTTTCCCTGATTGTAGCCCCCTAGATTGCCCTAAGCAGTATTTCTCAAAGTAAGGGACACAGACTAGCTGCATCTGAATAGGAGGGAGAGAGGACAGAAAGTTACTCTTATGCAACTCTAACTTTCTGCACTTTATTTATTCATTTATTTTTGAGGGGAGGGGCAGAGGGAAGAGGAGAGAGAATCCCAAGCAGGCTCTGTGCTGACAATGGGACTTGACGACGTGGGGCTCCATTTCATGACTGCAACCTGAGCCAAAATTGAGAGTTGGATGCTTAACCAACTGAGCTGCCTCAGTGCCCCTAACTTTCAGCTCTTTAAAATTTTTTATTGCAGTATAACTCACACTTAGAAAATTATTTTTTTCAAAAAATTTTTTTAATGTTTATTTATTTCTGAGACATAGAGAGACAGAGCATGAGCAGGGGAGGGGCAGAGAGAAAAAGGGAGACACAGAATCCAAAGCAGGCTCCAGGCTCTGAGCTGTCAGCACAGAGCCCGACGTGGGGCTCGAACTCACAAACCGTGAGACCATGACCTGAACCGAAGTCGGTCGCTCAACCGACTGAGCCGCCCAGACGCCCCTAGAAAATTATTTTTATTACAAGTGAACAGCTCAGCAACTTTTCATAAGCTGAACACACCCATGTAACCAGCACCCAGATCAAGAAACAGAACATTACCAGCACCCCAGAAACCCTCCTCCACACATGAACTTTCAGAACCACTGTTAGAAAAGCCCAGCAATGCAGCCCTCTTTACCACAGTCCCACCTTTCTCTCGTGGACCCAATCTGCATGCTGTGTGAGCCCTTCCCAATCTGAGAGGCTGGGCCTGTGGCCTCACATGCCCCCTTACTAGTAATGTGACTTTCTTTGTAAGAAGGGTCACAAAGGGTGTTTCCATCATTTATATTCCTAGCATACACCCTAAACTGTTTAAAGTAAATGAATTCAGATCCTGGCCAACAAGGAGTGGAGATCAGTCATTGCCTGAAAGCATCAGCTTATTACAACACTCCAGCATTTTCTCATGGAAGGGTGAGTGAGGTGGATTCTAGCGTAATTACCTTTGTGTAATTGAAAACTAAATCACTGATGACTGCATAGTTTAAATATCCATTTAAATACTTTCATTTTATTGCACTTATTTTTTGCAGGACATGCTACCACCAAATAGGCTATTAATTTTTCTAGGGAATTAAAATCTGAATGGGTACATTAAAAACAAGCACAGCTCAAATAGATGCCTCTTTTTCCAGAGATCATTAGTTTTTCTTTTTATTTAATCCAGCTTTTCAAATAATGTATTGGACCAGGACCTGTAATAATACAGGTCTTGCCCAAAAGAGATCACATTTTGTATGTAATATGATTTAGGCAAGATTTTAAATAGCAGGACAAAAATCTGGGGTGTCTTTGCCTATACAGTATCTTCTCAAATACTCACATGCACACAAATTACATGGGGGTCTTATTAAAATGCAGATTCTTATTTGGTGGGGCTTCAGGCCTGAGATTCCGCATTTCTAACAAGCTCCCAGATGGTGCTGATGCTGCTGGTCTGAGGACTACACTCTGAGTCACAAGAGTATTCAGAATAAGCACTGACTAGAAGCCTGAATACATATCTGAGCTTCAGTTTCCTAGTATATACAGACTATTTCTAAGGTCCCTTCTAAATGTATGAATCCACAATTAAATAATCCGTCTTTGCCTGTTAGCTAATTTTTCTTTAGACTCCTCATTCTCATTGTTTATAAGTGGTTATGTTGGATATTGTTCTGTATTGGAAAGCCAGAAAAACACTCTTGCTTAAGGTTGACAGGTTTTATTTTTCAACCTTCTACAAGTCTGTATCAATCCATGGAAAATTTTGGCTAGCAGTAACTTACTATAGACCAGAACCTAAACTTGAGTCAGCAGTGTAAGACTTTGGTCCGATAAGCAAGAGTGAACCTGAGAGTATAACCAAAAGAAAGGGACAGCTAGTTCCAGTTCAAGGTGATGACATAAGAAGATCCTGAACCCACCTCTTCCCAGGGACACACCAAATCTACAGCTGTATATGGAAAAATTGGCAGAGCAACCCCTTCACATCAGGCAAACAAGAGGGAAACCACATCAAAGGGGGTTAGGAAAGGCTGAAACACAATCTTGCCATAAACCCCATCCCTGCTATAGCAACCCACAACTGGGAGTGAACTAAAACCCAGAGCTTCTCCCTGAGGAGCAAAGAGTTCAAACCCCACTAGAGGCACTCCGACCTTTTAGACGGCACCTGAGAGATGAGCGTCCAAAACACCTGGCTTTGAAGACCACTGGGGTTCATGCTCAGGAGGCCCATGGATCTGTGGTAAACTAAGAAACATCTATTAAAGGCCCTACATGCAGGCTTCCCTTCCCAGGGCCCATGGCAGAAACAGCCCGTTAAAAAGGGCCCAGACTTTATGTGAAAGAGACTTATTTCCTAATTTTAAAGCACTGGTCTAAGGGACAGGGGCCTTCTGGGTTACTCTCCATGGTTGGAGGCAAGTGCCATCTTGCACACTCTCCCTCTACCTTGCTAAAACCAGTGGTGCCATCTTTTTTTTTTTTCTTTCCTTTTTTTTTCCTATTTCTTTTTTATTTTCTTTGCTTGCCCTTTTTTTGGCAGGTGCCATCTTTGCATTTTCCATCTGCCCTGCTCCAACCAGTGAGCACCACTTGGCACTCTCCCTCTGCCATTCTCCAGAGTGCCAGTATCTCCCAGCAGGGAGATACTACACACATCTGATGCCCCAGTTTTTATATCCAGTGACCTGGTTTTTGCAGCTACCACCCAGGGGACACCCTTTGATTGTCTGGATCTAGATGCCAGGGGGGCTTACATTCCTGGGTCTCACAAGGAAAATTAGAGGTCAATATCCCTGATGGACATAAATGCAAAACTCTTCATGAAAATATTAACAAATTAAATTCAACAATACATTAAAAGGATCATACACCATGATCAAGTGGGATTTATTCCAGGATACAAGGATGGTTTAACATCCCAAAATCAATCAGCAAGATACATTACATTTAAAAAATGAAGGAGAAGAAACAGACACTTTTTGTTTTATTTTTTTGAACGTTTATTCATTTTTTGAGAGAGAGACAGAAAGAGAATAAGTGGGGGACGGGCAGAGAGGGAGGGAGACACAGAATCTGAAGCAAGCTGCTGGCTCTGAGATGTTGGCACAGAATCCAACATGGGGCTCGAACAGTGAGGTCGTGATCTGAGCCTAAGTCAGATGCTTAACTGACTGAGCCACCCAGGTGCCCAAGAAGAAATAGACTCTTAATTATAGAGAACCAGAGGGGAGGTGGGTGGGGGGATGTGTTAAATAGGTGACGGGGATTAAAGAGCATGTTTGCGATGAACACCAGATGTTATATGGAAGTATTGAATTACTATATTATACACCTGAAACTAATATTACACTGTGTGTTAACTAACTGGAATTTAAATAAAACCTTTTTTTAAAATGAAGGGAAAAATCATATGATCATGTCAATATATGCAGAAAAGCATTTGGCAAAATTCAGCATCCATTTGTGATAAAAATTCTAAAAAAAAATCTCAGTAAAGTGAGTATAAAGGAATATCCCTCAACATGATAAACGTCATACATGGCAAGCCCACAGCTAACATCATATTCACCAGTGAAAAGAGGAAAGTTTTTTTTCTAAGATCAGGAACAATACAAGAATGCCCATTCTCACCACTTTCATTCAACATAGTACTGGAAATCCTCACCAGAGTAAGTAGTCAAGAAGAAGAAAGGACATCCAAGTTGGAAAGGAAGAGTAAAACCATCACTATTTGCAGATGACATGATACTATATATAGAAAACCCTAAGATGCCACCAAAAAACCTGTTAGAGCTAAGAAATGAAGTCATTGAAGTTTCAGGATACAAAATCAGTATCCAGAAATTTGTTGCATTTATGTACGCTAATAACAAAGTAACAGAAAGAGAAATTTAAAAAACAATCCCATTTACAATTGCATCAAAAAGAGGAAAACAGTTAGGAATAAATTTAACCAAGGAGGTGAAGGACCTGTACACTGAAAACTGTAAGACACTGATGAAAGAAATTTAACAAGACACAAATAAATAGAAAGATATGCTATGCCTATGGGTGAGAAGATTAATATTGTTAAAATGTCCATATTACCCAAAGCAATCTACAGATTCAATGCAATCCCTATCAAAATTCCAATGGCATTTTTCACAGAAATAGAACAAACAATTCTCCAATTTGTGTGGAAACACAAAAGACCCTGAATAGCCAAAGCAATCTTGAGATAGAAGAACACAGAGATGGGGGGTATGAGAAGGGAAATAGGTGAAGGGAATCAAAAGGTACAGACTTCCAGCTATAAAATAAGTAAATCAGGGGGATATAATGTACAGCATTATCTATAGTTAATATTGTATTGCATATTTGAAATTTGCTAAGAGAGTAAATCTTGAAAGTTCTCATTACAAGAAAAAAAAATCTGTAACTGTGTATGGTGACAGATGTTAACTAGAATTATTGTGGTGACACTTTCACAATATATACAACTAGTAAATCATTATACTGTATGCCTAAAACTAATATAGTGTATATAAATTATACTTCAATTTTTAAAAAAGAAAGAAAAAGAAAACAACAGCTCATTCTACCAGAATAGGCAGTCCTTATATGAATACTTAATTCAAATAGCCACCACTGGAAAGAGCTGCAGAATGTACAAAGAAAAGTTCAAAGAACTGGCATTATTTAGCTTGTGGAAAGGGGACAAAGGATACCTTAAGAATCATTTTCTAATGGCAGCATAAAGCAGCATATCAAGGCATCAGAATGGATTTAGGTTAGCTCTAAAGCAGATCTTATGGGGCGCCTGGGTGGCTCAGTCAATTAAGCGTCTGACTTCGGGTCAGGTAATGATCACATGATTCATAAATTTGAGCCCCACACTGGGCTCTCTGCTCTCAGCACAGAGCCTGCTTCGGATCCTCTGTCCCCCCTCTTTCTTACCCCTCCCCCATTCACGCTCTTTCTCTTTCTCAAAAATAAACAAACACTTAAAAAAATAAAGCAGATCCTATGATAATGATGATCCTAGGTGGTAGGATTGCCAAGGAAATTTCGTTTTTCAAACATCTTTAAAACCAACCTGGACCCTACATTGCCTATCAGCTGTGTTATGAGTTCATGTATCAACTGGGGTTCGGCGCAGACACCACTCTAGGTGTTGAATACAAGGAATTAGATGCTTACAAAACAGATGGGCTGGAAAAACAGAGGCTAAGAGGGCTGCCTTTCCGCTTCCAAGTCAGACCACACAGCAACAACCTAGATAGAGATCAGGAACCTATGGAGACCACACAGCTGGCATCATAGCCACTTCTCACCAATAGAATTGGTGTCACTGCAGAGGCACAGAAAGTCTGATCATTGAAAATCACGCCTCATGTAGCATGCTCATCAAAAACTAACAAAGGAAAACTAACAGGCAGGGAAAATAGCTTCCATTTTGCTTTTACCTTCCAGTCTCACATCATTATACCTGATTGGCAAAATGTAAATTGTATACAGAATCCCATTAGCAGGGAAGTCTAAGAAACGTTGTTGGGGTTTTCTAAAGTCAATTTTTTAAAGTAGGCTCTACACCCAGCATGGAGTCCAACGTGGGACTTGAACTCACGACCCAGAGATCAAGACCTGAGCTGAGATCGAGAGTCAGACGCTTAACTGCCTGAGCTACCCAAGCACTCCTTCAAAGTCAATTTTTATTGAAGTATAACATAATTACAGAAAAATGCACAAATCACAATCAGGTACAGCTTGATGAATTTTTATAAAGCAGATGTACCCATGTAACTATAACCCAGATTGGACAACAGAAATCACTTACACACCAGAAAGCCTTCCTCATACTCGTTTCTGGGCATTATATTCCCAGAAGGTAGCTGCAATCTTGGTCTCTCACACCATAGAGCAATTTTGCCTGTTTTCGAGCCTTAGACAAAATGGGATGATGCAGTATGCACTCTTTTATGACTGGCTTTTTTCACTCAACATTATAATTGTGTGATTCATACATTGTATATAGTGATAGCATCTTCATTTTTATTGCTATATTGCATTCTTTTGGATAACTATAACATTGGTTGTACATTTTACTGCACATGGACATTTGGGTCATTTCTATTTGCGGATTATTACAAATAGTGTTGTTATGAACACTGGTGAATATATGTATACACTTCAGGTAGATATATAAGAGTGGGATTTCTGGGTTATGGGGGATGCGTATGTTTAGCTTGATTGGACACTGGCAAACAATTTTCCAAAGTGATAGATATGCCATATCCTCACCAAAACTTTGTGTTTTCTTCTTTTACATTTTAGCTATTCTGTTGAAAGTCTAATGCAATGTATTGAAATTGTATTGTGGTTTTGGTTTTTATTTTCTTGATGGCTAACAAGTGAAGCACCTTTTCATATGTTTATGGGCCATATGGGTGTCTTCTTCTATGAAATGCTTGTTTTTCACCCAATTTCTTATTGGCTTGTCTGACTTTTTCTTCTTCTTTGTAGTTCTTTATTCTAGGAGTCCTTTGTTGAACTCCTTTTGTCACTCCATGGCTTGTTTTTTCCATCCCTTCAGTAGTGTCTTTTGATGAAGACATTCATAATGTTGATGTAGTTCAGTTTACCAGATGTTTTCTTTTATGGATCATTTATTTTGTATGTATCCAATTTAAGAATCTTTGCTGACTCCAAGATCACTCTAGTATTTTCCTATGTGTTTTTGTGAAAACTTTATTGTTTTACTGTTCACATTTAGATTTACAATTCATCTGGTATTGATTTTTGTGTATGATGAAAAGGAAGGGGTGCCTGGGTGTCTCAGTCAGCTAAGTGTCCGACTCTTGATTTCAGCTCAGGTCATGATCTCATGGTTCATGAGATCAAGCCCCGCATTGGTTTCAGGGTCTGCTTGGAATCCTCTGTCTTCCTCTCTCTGCCCCGCCCCCTGCTGTCTCTCTCTCTCTCTCTCTCTCTCTCTCTCTCTCTCTCTCTCTCTCAAAATGAATAAATAAAACTTAAAAAAAAAAAAGAAAGAAAAGTAAGAAATGTAGTTTTAAGCCTTCCATCTCCTGTAATATTGCAGAATGGGAATGGGTTATCTATGGAAGGTGGTGAAAATGAATGATGAGTGCCAAGAGACCATGTCTGACACAGTGAGCTGGTGAGTTTTTACACTGTAAAATAGGTATCTCCAGACTGTGAATTTTCCTGAACCTCTTTTCAAATGTGATCTTTTATGATAGTGATTTCCCACATTCCACCCTTCCCCAATGTTAGCGATCCACCTCAGGCAGTTGCTTTGCCTCTCCTTTCTTACCCCGCCTCTTGGAATGTCATTACTGTGGTCAGAGCACTGTGGTCTTTTTCAGAAATTGTAGCAAGACTTGATCTGCTTTCAAATAAATGAAAAGAAGACCAGAGTTAGACTTGGTGGGTAAATGTGAATGTCAGTATACTTGTAAAGAAATGTAGTTTTACTAGCCATTCTAAGAAAGTGTGGTCAAGTACAGGTCATTGTTCTAAATGGTTTGGGGACATGGAAACAACTTAAGAGTTCATGAACAGATGAATAGATAAAAAAAAAGTTGTGGTATAAATATACAATGGAATATTATTCAGCCATAAAAACTGAGAAATCCTACCATTTGTGACAGATACAGATGGACCTAGAGGGCATTATGCTAAGTGAAATAAGTCGGAGAAACAGGAAGCCTGGGTGGCTCAGTCAGTTAAGTGTGTGACTTCAGCTCAAGTCATGATATCATAGTTCGTGAGTTCCAGCCCCATGTCGGGCTCTGTGCTGACAGCTCAGAGCCTGGAGCCTGCTTCAGATTCTGTGTCTCCCTCTCTCCCTGCCCTCCCCCACTCACACTCTGTCTCTGTGTCTCTCAAAAATAAATAAAAACATCTATAAAAAAGTCAGAGAAAGACAAACACTGTATGATCTCACATGTACAATCTTTAAAAAAAAGGCCAGGGGGTGCCCGGGTGGCTCAGTTGGTTAAACATCCAGGTCTTGATTTTGGCTCAGGTCATGATCTCTCGGTTCATGGGATCAAGCCCCATATTGGGCTTTGCACAGACAGCACAGAGCCTGCTTGGGATTCTCTCTCTCCCTCTCTCCCTCTCTCTCTGCTCCTCCCCCACTTGTGTTTTCCCTCCCTCCTTCTCTCTCAAAATAAATAAATAAACATTAAAAAAAAAAAAAAAGACCTCATAGAAAAAGAGATCAGAGGGGGCACCTGGGTGGCTCAGTTGGTTAAGTGTCCGACTTTGGCTCAGGTCATGGTCTTGCAGTTAGTGGGTTCCAGCCCCGCATCGGGCTCTGTGTTGACAGTTCAGAGCCTGGAGCCTGCTTTGGGTTCTGTGTCTCCCTCTCTCTCTGACCCTCCCTTGCTCTCTGTCTCTCTCTCTCTCAAAAATAAACATTAAAAAATTAAAAAAAAAAAAAGAAAAGAAAAAGAGATCAGACTTGTGGTTACCAGAGGCAGAGAGGGAGGAGAGGGGAATTGGAGGAAGGTGGTCAAAAAGTAGAAACTTTCAGTTATAAGATCATAAGTACTAGGAATGTAATGTACAACATGATGACTATAGTTAACACCCTGTATGATGCATATAAAAGTTTTAAAGAGAGTAAATCTTAAGAGGACTCATCACAAGGAAAAAATATTTTTATTTTTATATTTTTGCTTTTTATTACATCTATATGAGATGATGAATGCTAACTAAACTTATTGTGTGATCATTTCACAATGTGTGTAAGTCTAACCATCACGCTGTACACCTTAATGATGTATGTCAATTATATCTCAAAAATACTGAGAAAAAATAAATAAAAGACTTGAGGAAAAGTGGGTTCTCCCAAGTGGGTTAAACAAGCTCCTTAATGCTATTACCTCTCCCTGCTTATAGGCACAACCACTCTTGAAGTTTGTTTTTTCATGTAGAGCAATTGATGTCTCAATCTGATATACGGTATTATACAAAGGAGGTTTTAAAACCAGTTCCCTAGCTTTCGTACAGTCAGACTTCTCCCTGTGGGGTCCTTCTCTGGAAATTATGGGGTGGCCACTAGAACAATAAAATATGTCTAACGCAAAATTCTCAATTACCTTGTGCCTGAATCCCTGCTCTTCCCTTTGACGTTTGTATATATCCTTTGTTCCCTAATAATATCAGGTGAAGTGGCTTGTGAAATACGACTCTTTTATTATTCAGCTCAACTTCTATTTCATGTCCTAATATCTCTGGACCATTAGGAAAATTAACACTGGTCATTTCAAAACACACTGAAACGGTCATTTCCAAACCAGACTACACAGTTTCAAGATCTTACATAGTGCCGTGGCCCCTAGAATGGGATGGGTATCTTAGCTGGTGCTTAATTAGTTCACAATGATATGTCCAAGACTGATATATGTTGTAGGTGTCCCATGGCCCCTTTATGTCTAAGAAGCTTCTGTTGTTTCTGGGTCCCCTAGAGTTTTAACCAACTGCATAGATGCACCTGACAGCCATTCTAGGTTCTTCCAATTCCCATTTGCCAGGCACTCCTCTAATTACTCTATATGCATTGTCCTATTTAATCCTCATAATAATCTAATATGATAGTACCTATTTTTATTCACATTTTATAGATGAGGACTTTGAGGTTAGGTAATATGCTCAAAGCTCTCCTATCTCGTTAGGGGTAAAGCTTTCTCTGTGGATTGATTCCCTTTACTCTTTTGTGTGAATTCTCATTAATAATTCATTTTCCCACTCTTGTTCTGCCTCTCAGATCTTAGAGAAACCCCTTGCTATCATTTCCACTTGCTTTCAAATTTATCTTTGCGAAGACCCAGCATAGCAAGACACGCTAGTCATCTTAGTTAATCTCCTTATTCAACTCACGAAGCAAGTATTTCTAGGCAGCAGCTATATGTTCAACATAAATTCTGATGACTAATGTGCAAAAGAAATACAAGAGTCCCTTTCATAGGAAATACAAATGTAATTTAATTTAATTAGAAAGAAACCTTAGCTCTTCAATCGTTAACTGTTAATTTGACACTTGGGACTCAAACATACAAACAGCTATTGTTGTTTTTGATGGTTCTTTCTTCTGGGTCATGTCCCAGATGTAGCATAACTCTCTTATGCTCATTTGAGAGCTACTAAACCCCAAAGGGCCCACCTCCACCCACAGTCCTCCTCAGGGTCCAGTGGGTCTCAAGTCTCAATTTCCCATCTCTCTAATATGCTCAAGGTTTCCATAGGGATTAGAATGAGGATGAAATCTTTAAGAAATTCCAAGTGCCATTTTAGAGTCAATGTAGTTTTGATAGGTTTTAGGGATGACTCTGGAACCTAACCACTAAATATAAGCTCTTTATGGAAAAATAGGAACATATTCCCCCAAAACAAATTTGGAATCCAATCTGGTTACACTTCTTGATTATAAACCATGTTAAATTCTTCGCATTTCTCAGATACCTTAAGTTGTAAACCTGGCCACTTTATTTTTTTAAATTGTTTTTTTTAATGTTTGTTTATTTTTGAGAGACAGAGAGACAGAGTGTGAGCAGGCGAGGGTTAGAGAGAGAGGGAGACAGAATCTGAAGCAGGCTCCAGGCTCTGAGCTGTCAGCACAGAGCCCAGTGCAGAGCTCAAACTCGTGAACCGTAACATCACAACCTGAGCTCAAGTTGGACACTTAATCTACTGAGCCACCCAGGCGCCCCTAAACCTGGCCACTTTAAAAGGAAACTTCTGATATTTCTCTATTCTCAGACAGAAATAGATGTTTCATTCTGGACACCAATTCTCAACTTAAGCAAATTAGTGCTTCTAGCTACTTGAGGGAAAACAGAGCTCTCTGGTAGGAATCATTTATAAGACTTTACAGAAGTGTTTTACAGAGTTCTAATTACACTTATTTATCTCAAAAGTAATCCCCAGTTAGCTGAATGTAAGGTGACCTACGGTGGAAACTAGTTTTACTGGAACATTTTATTCTGTATTTCTGTGACCATGAGTTTAGTCCTAGGGAAAGGAAACTCAGAACCATTTGCTTCTCTCCGTCATGTAGGTCTGGTTCAGGAGCCTGCTCAAATAGTCCATGATCCTGATGGAAAGCAGAATGTCAGGGCTTTATAAGAAGAAACATAAAATTCCTGATCCCAGAGAGTGATCAGTTCATCTTATTGCTTCCTCCTCAGATGAAGAACAATTTCAGTAAGATGAGATCCCTGAGCATAGAATCTGCAGGAAGGGGAGAGTACTGAAATGGAGGATAACCTTAAACTTTGTCCTGAGGAATTTTGAAGTCTCCATCCACCTCAGTTTTGTTATCTGTGAAAGGGGGTCTTGATACCTATTTAACAGGAATATTATAAGATCAAAAGAGTTATGTGAAACTCCTCTATGAAATTTAAAACAGTATAAACCACTACAGATTTTGAAAATTCATTTTTATATTTCCTTTGCTTTTTAACCTAGAAAATGCACTGATCAGCCATAATGACCCCATTACCTATTTTAAAAGCATTGCTAGACTTTGATGATGGTGGGATGATAGTAGCAATAGCAAGAAAAACAGAAAGAGGAGTATGAGTGGTGGGGTATGTGTGTGTGCTGTCCCCTGTGCTGGATTTTCTTTGTGTCGCAAGACTTTCTGTGAAAGCTGTCCTGTGTTCAAAGGGAAATGAACACAAATTAGATGGGCAATCTACTCAGCTATCAGAATTCACATTAATCTTACCACCAAAATAACTGTCCATTGCAAGTTCAGTTCACTTTTTTTTTTTTTTTTTTTTGAAAAAAACAAGCTCTGGCTGGTTTTATTAAAGAAAAATTTTACAGGATTTACTTTCCACCAGACTGTTCTGGCATGCTTCTAATGATAATACAATCACCTGGATCAATGATAGCCAGTGTGCATACTCTGTAGTATTTCCCACATGTTGTGCCCAATTCAACATTATTCCTACTGTATTTGTGGCCAACATGGCATAATATTCTATTTCAGATTTCCTCAAGGCCGGGCAGTTGTTAGTGAGGATGACCAGTTTCGCTTTGCCATGTCTGACTATTCAGAGTCTGCTTGTACCCCAGCACATACTTTCCACTTTCCATAATGAATTGAAGCCTAGAGTTAATCACCTCCACTGACTTTTTGTCTTCTTGGTGGCCACCATCTTCCTGCTTTAGGTGTGGGATGGCCCCAACCGAGAGCAGCAGCCAAGATGGCTGGGAGTGAGAAAGGGTCATTATTATTTTCTGAAATAGCCATTTTTATTGCTAATAGTTGCATAGACTTGTGGAGATTTCATTTTGCTTTGTTAAATTGGTTAAGATATCTTAAATTAGCCGTTAGATAAGAGTTTACCTTAAGAATGCTGTTTTAAGAGATGAGATAAGTTCCAATCTGGAACCAAGAGTGACCTAGAACAGATACATCTTTCCAATTCCAATCCAATGGAACCCTTAGGCTGAATTCTACCTCTTAAAAAAAAAAAAAAAAAAAGGAGGGGATATAAAGGTGGAGAAAAGAAAGCTGATAAATCACTCCCTCCAGTTTTTGGAAGGAGGTAGATCATGCTTCCACTCCTACAAGGCTAGTGTTGGGAACTCCCCATTTTGGAAGATGAGGCAGATCTTGACATGAAAAAAGTTTGAAGTAGTGTCCCACCCTAGAAAATAAGCTAAATTAACTTCTTAGAGTACACAGTTAAGATGTAAAAACAGTAAATACCTAGCACAGTCAAAGGCTTTAGAAATGCACATATCTCTTGGGGAGCAATTTAAATTTCAGAACTCTATCTTTAGAAATTGGGGTGCTGGGGGGCTCAGTCGGTTAAATGTCAGATTCTTGATTTCGGCTCAGGTCATGATCTCACCATTGGTGAGTTTGAGCCCTGCATTGGGCTCAGCACTGGGCCTAGAGCCTGCTTAAGATTCTCTCTCCTTCTGTCTTTGCTCCTTCCCCACCCACACACGCACACGTGCCCTCTCTCTCTCTTTCAGAAGAAAGAAAGAAAGAAAGAAAGAAAGAAAGAAAGAAAGAAAGAAAGAAAAGAAAAAGAAATAATTAAGCATATATGCAAAGATTGAACTACCAGGCAGATCATCTCAATTATGTCCAGTATTTTTTGCCATAAGCATCTTTGCCAAAGACATCTTTGCCACCAACATTTTTGCCCTGTAATAATTGGCTATAAGGCAATTTTGCCATGAAAAATAAAATAACTGGTTGACAGTTTGGTTTCATTTCTCCATTGGCAAAGTTTCCATTTTTATATTATATAAATCTTGGCTAGCTCTCATAATGGTCTGAAGAGTGATGAGTAGACATAATGGTCTTAAGATAGTAGATGATAAATACATATATCGCCTTATTAGAAAATATGGTAACAAAACTTACTAGAAGTGTGAAATAAGAGAGTATAAAGCCAGACTGCACACTACACTACTAGGAAATGATTACATATCAGTTACAATGATAACAAAGTTCAGTTACAAATGCATCCCAGAGTTAGCATTTCTTCCACATTTCCCATGGAACTTTGGAACATCCATCAGGGGACGTGTGACAATAGGTGAAGAATGAACATCCATGTAGAAGGCTTTCACAACCCAATACAAAGCTTAGTTACAAATATACATCTTAGTATTTGGAAAACCGATACCTCTCTTAAAGAAGGAAGAAATTAATACATAATTTTATTAGTTTTTTCATGTTTCATTATGTCCTTTTCAATATCCCTTTTTTCTTTTTCATTATTTTATATTTTATGACAGAATTGCCTTATAGTCAATTAGTTATGCAGTGAAAATGTTTGTGGTAATGCAAAGATGTCTCCAGCAAAGATGTTTATAGTGAAACTACCTGGAACACATCGAAGCAATATGCATCATACAGGAATAGTAAAAGCAACTACATATCCAATAATAAGAGTTTAGTTAAATACATCCAGATGATGTGTACTATTTGTATTTAATGTAATGTTATAGATAAGTATTTATTAATGTGATAAAGATTTCTAAAATTTTTTAAAGACAAACACAAGTGACAACCAATATGTACTCAATGGTTCCAATTTTATAAAATAAATAATGTGTGAATATAAGTATGGTTTTAAAAGCTCTTAAAGGGCTTCTGGTTCAAGATAGTAGACTGAGAATATGCATTTAATCCCCTTTTGCTCTCCAAATCCCACTAAAATTATTTTATTTTATTTTAAGCTTATTTATTTATTTTGAGAGAGAAAGAGCACGTGTACAAGTAGGGGAGGGGCAGAAGGAGAGGGGGAGAGAGAATCCCTCTCTCCTTGAGGGGCTCAAATTTACAAACGGCAAGATCATGACCTGAGTTGAAGTTGGATGCTTAACCAACTGAGCCACCCAGGTGCACTTTTTTTTTTAAGTTTATTTATGTATTTTGAGAGAGAGAGCGCGCGCACCCCATTAAAATAATTTTAAAACACACATTCACAAAGAACACAGTTTATAAGAGTGCAAAAAGTACCCCCTGCCCCCAGCTTCATTTCCAATGGGCTTACTCCTTCTCTCAAAGTGGAAAGAATCCAAGCAATGAGACGAGAAGATTGAAAAAGATTCTTACTTTTCATTTCATACTTTCTGTACTATTTGAATGTTTTCATTAATATGTGTGTATTTTTATAACTCAAAATTACTGAAGGATAGATGCAAATGTATTAATACAGTAGCATCACATTTAGCATTTACCTCAGCTAGGATTCACCTAAACTTAGTAGAGTTGGTGGTAAAAGAGAAAGAATAAAGGAAAGGGGGAAAGGAGAGAAGGAAAAGAGGAGGGGAGAGTAAGTGAGAACCTTTTAAGTGGTACGGTGATTTCTGCCTTACCTTCCTTTCAGTTAGCTCAAACTTAACCCAAAGTAAATATGAAGGAAGTAATATGAATTTGATCCATTTCTGGTCTCATGTGCTTTTCATGCATTGAGGATCTAGTCATGCTGAGTGTGATTCTAGTGTTAACAGAACCTTTTATATTTGTTTGTTTGCATTTAAATAACATGGCTTATAAACACAACTACTTCATTAGCTGCTCAGCTGAGGAAGCAACATTCTGTTCCATCACTGAACGACTTAGGGTATTTTTCAAGGATAATTATCATTCCTCCCTGAATTTAGAAGTCAATTCCCAAAACTATGGAAAGCTACTGCAGAAATTAGTAATCAGTGGTGGTAGTAAGGTGTATTTTGTTTTCTCCCCCTCTTTTGTAATATTTTCTATTTGAAATATGAGAAAGTCTTCCTTTTTAATAAGGAAACTGTATTTGAAAAAAATTGTAACAGTACCTAGCGCTCTCATCCCACCCTCACCTGGCTGGTGGGCATCCAGTGGCTCCTCTTTCCCAAAGGCAACAGGTTTCATGACCCAACTTGAAGAGCTATCTCCTTTCCTCCTGCTGCCCCAAATGGAGCCCTTTTTTAGTAATAAGATGCTATAACATACTAATTTTATGCCTTACAAAACTCACTCAACTGCAATCTGCATCAATGGTATATGTAACTAGTCCCTCAATTTCTTTTTCCTTATATAAAGTGCTTCATGAAATTCTAAGAAACTCAAATTTATATTCATCAGTAGGAAAATTGTTTTTGGGGGGGAATTTGAAAAAAAACATAGAGAACGGCATTTTTAGCAGAAACATTCAAGAGGCTACTACTTTATTTTATAAGTTAAAAAGTCATCCAAGAAACTTCAGATAGCATAGAAGAGGAACTCACATACCGATGATTAATCTGTTGCTTCTGCCTACAACATTGAGCAATCAGGGTTGGGCTGTCCCCAAAGAACAACTTTGAAATCCTGGAAGGGCAATCAAGCACTTATCTCAGAGGCCTATGGGATTGCCAAATCCTTTGGATACTTTAGAAGTTAGAGAGGAAGAAGCAGCTGAGCACTGTCTGCTCTTTCGGGGGGCCAAGCCCTGATGAAATCTGTCCAAACTGATAGCCTGGCCAGGCTTCAGGGTTAATGGTTCGGGTCTGTAGAAAGCAAGACTCCAAGACTGCATGTTCTCTGTGGAGGATAGGTACTTGGATAGGTACCTAATCGCAAATCAAGGATCCAGTTTTAATCCTTATTCTGTGATGCAAAACACTTTGCTTTAATCTCCCGGACTCCCTTTATTTTTATAGATTTAAAATGGAAAGCATACTCTTTACTTATTTTGCATATTGAGAGGCTCCTTATGGGTATATAGTGCTGGAGTCCCAAGGTACCATAAGCTTTAAAATACATATTTTAGAAAAAGGATAGAACACTCTATAGCAAAGTTATTGGGCTTTTGTAGTGTGGGAGGTAGCAGACAAGCAGTTCCTGATGAGCCCAGTGGGAAGCAAGCCTGGAAACATTTTCATGTTCCTCTTTAGCATTTTACAACTTGTTTGCTTGTTAAATTAATACCTTGGCAACAACAATCTCATTTTTCTTGCATAGAATCCATCTCTAAGAAAACGTACACCTAGAAACTGTCAACAACGATTTGCTTACCAGGTAGAGTGAACCCATTGACAGTGTTGGTATGGATCAGCCTTAATTCTTTCTCAGGGCATTGAAGCAAAAGACACAGGGGAGTAGCTGTCAGGGGTGAAGCAAAAGACACAGGGGAGTAGCTGTCAGGGGTGTGCCGGTGAATCCCATTCTGCCTGACGGTCCACAGGAGGCCTGCACCACAGCCACCTCCCCTGTCATCTGATGTTAGGACTATGGGGAGTGCTTTACAGTAAGCTCAACTGAACCATATTCTAGGAATCTCAAACAGCTACAAGTCCAAATAAAAGTTCTGAAAATCCTTCTTGAGACAAAAGTCTCTCTCCTCAGATTTACTGAGATTCCTGACCACACCCCAATCTGGGCCTCTTTGTTCGTCACCTTCAAGATCTCAGACTTGCTGCTAAACCACTTACCTAGTACCCACCCACACCCCCATACTCAATACATCCTGTCTAGGACATACCATCTATTGCACCATTTCACCTAAAACTTAAGATATGCTAAAATTTCTTTCCAGCTCAGACCGTGCTCAGCAGCTCCACTGCCATTCTCACCACTAGTCCCGTGTCCCATCCCTACCAAGCCTACTGGGATGAGCCTATCCTGGATCTCCATGCTCCCCCATCAGCCACTTCTCCCTACCCCACTGGCTTCATCCAGTCAGTGCCCACTTGAAGGAGGCCAGAGTGTAAACTCTGCGAGTCTATACCACTCTTCTTTCCCCTTAATCACATATGATAGACCTCCGGCGTGTCCCTTAGCGTCTACAATACTTGGTAATAAAAGAGATGCCGGAGGCATAGTTTCTACGCCTCCTGATCTTTAATTCCTCCTTCTTCCCCTACTTCTGAGATGGGGACTGACTAGGGAGATACCAAATTGATCTGGAGAGGATGAACTAGATATGCTCAGCTTATGGAGCCTGGCCTCCATGAAAGGACATGGAATCCTAACCTACCCCTCCAGCTGTGATATCCAATTTTAAGCTTTAAGCATCTAAAGCAAGAACAGTTGTGAAAATACTAGCCTTCTTGTGAGAGCAAGATCAAACAAGGTCATGGATATGAAAGCACTTTGCCAACTAAACTATTTGAAACAGATAAATCACATTAATAATTGTAGTGATTCTTTTCAAAGGGAAACAGCCAAGACCTTGAGTGAAAAGTCAAGTACATCTTTTCCTTGAGGAAAAGTCAGTACATCTCCCCTCTCCTGCCTCCTTCTCCCTGGCCGCACTCATCAAGTTCCAACACTCACTGCCTTCTGTCACACCCAAATCTCCCACTCCTTTTTCCTCACGCAAGTTTCCACCCACCCTCCAGCACCAGGGGAGACTTCTCCACTAGCTCCACTAATTCACTATTGTGAATTATAGAAATTCACAATAAGGCATGAATGAGGATTAATTCTTCTGGAATATATTTATATATTAAAAGAATTTGTTAATTGAAAGAATTTCATATTGTTGGAATAGTCTGTAGAGGAAAAAAGAGAACATGACTTTTTATGTAGTTTAGGTTTATTTTTTCAGATTTTAAATTAATACATGCACTAGTCAGCAGAAACATATTCATATTTTCACCAAAAAATATGTGCAAAAATGTTCACAGGCACATTATTCACAATAGCCCAAACCAGAAACAGCCTGAATGCTCATCAGCAGAACAGATAACACGTAATTGAGTCACAGAATGGAATACAACATAGCAATGAAAATGAAGGAACTAAAACTTTACACAGCAACGTGGACAAATCTTACAAGCATGATAGTGAGTAAAGGAAGCCAGGCACAGATGAGTACACACCACATGATTGCATTTATATAAAGTTAAAAGGTGAGACAAAAGGAATCTCTGATGTTAGAATTCAGGACTGTTCACCCATTTCGTGGGGAGGTGATAGTGACTAGGCAGGAGACACAAGGTAAACTTCTGAGGTGGTAACGTTGTTCATGGTAATGATGTTCTGTTGCTTGATCTAAGGATTGGTTACATAGTTGTATAGATTTTGTGATTCACTGAGCTATAAATCTATGTATGCACGAATACATATGTAAATTAAACATGCATGTTTTAATTTAGTATGCATACATGTTATACTTAAATGTAAGTATAGCATGTGTTAAAAGTTTATTTAAAAATTAGCAACACACGTTTACTGTATAAAATCTAGAATATAGAAAATATATAATGTTAAATATAGCTTTCAAGAAAGGTAAAATCATGACTCATATCAATATAAAATGAGCCCACATCAAAGATTTTATTTAACACATTAATTAATGTGTTACAACCAATAAGATGTTATAACAAGTTCAAATGGATTTGATTTATGGAGATTTATATTATCTACCAGACAAAATTCATTTGCATTACATTAATAAGAATCATTTACACAGCTACAACAGGATATATTTGCATTACTATCTATTTTCTACATGTTAATTTCTTTCTCTACAAAGTTGTAAAATAATCTAGCCAAGAACAATGAAAGCAGAAATAACCAGAATGGATGAACTAAATTTCACTCACTAAATTTCAAAGATTTTCTTACAATACAGTAAAACCAAAACAACCTATATTCCTTCTAGTCAGGGATAACATATACAAATTTTGTGCCATATTTTTTAAGATCATGTGAGAGTTGTCTTATATCTGTAGCAAACTTAACCTAACTAAAAAAAAAAAAACAAACAAAACAAAAAAAAAACTTACTTAACTGTTTCCATTTTGAGGACAGATTTTTCCTTAGTTCCAGAAAGTATTTGTTCACATTTCTGGTTATTTCCTTAGCATGCTTTCTTAGAAGAAAAAGTACTAGATCAAAAGATTCATCATCTTAAGACGCTTGATACATATTGTCGAATATTATAGAAATACTTTGGAACACATAGTTGGAGGAACCTAACTAGGCTACCTGTGTATTCCAGGAACTACTCCTGCCCATAAGATTTCAGGAGTAAAATGTGTGTTTACAGTCTTGCAACTACCCACCATCTGCCCTCTTCTCCTTTGCTTTTGGACTTCACCAATATTGAGTAAAAACCTAGTCACTGACTCAGGAAAAAATGTGGGTTGGCACAGCAAACTACAGAAATCTCAAGTGCAAACACAAATCCATGACTACAAGAGGGCTGCCTGCACAGATGGCTTCATCTGTATTAGGTTATAAATCCCTTGAGGACTTTTCCAGAACACAACTCAAACCCCACTTCCTCCATAGGACTTCCTGTGTTCACATGTATTTTCTGATCTGTTTGCCAGTCTGCATTTAAAATATTCTATAAGTGATGTGTATTTATAGTGTTTATCGTTGTCTATTAAGTGCCAGGGAGTGGTATGCTAGGCCTGGAGTAAGTGGTAAGCAAAACAGATTTCTTCCTGGACTGTCCAAAAAGTCTGACTACCATACTTCTATAATATACAAGATATAACCATAGGCATGGAATGAACATCGTGCATTTTAATGTCAGGGTATTTATTGTTTTTTTGTATTTGTTGATTGTTTTCAGGAGGTAGGTCTTCTCTTTCCAGCTAGATAAGATGCTCCTTGAAGTCAAGGGCCATGTCTTTACTTCTCTGGCACCTTCCAAAATATTGAGCTTTTAGTAGGTGCCAGCAGAGAGCAAACTAATTGAAAACGTTAGTGCCTCTTGTCTGCACAGATCAAGCAAACTATTCCTTCCAGCTCCTCGATATCTCTTAGAATCTCTGTGGGAATAAGTAACAAAAGACTGGGAAACATTAATTTCTTATGTAAGTGATCATTTTACATTTTATATCTTCACCAATAGGTGGCACCATCAATTTTAAAGTTACATTTTATCTCGTTATAGCCCAAAATTCTTAAGTATGGAATTCATTCAGTAAATGTTTATTGGCACCTTCTATGAGTAGGCTGCCCAGCTGGCCACCACCAACAGTAAAAACAAAAACAAAAACCACTATAGATACACTTTTCATATTTCCTTTTCTGATATTTCACTGCCAGATTTCATCCTCATTTTAAAAATAACATCTAAGTCTTGGGTAATGACTCATAAACAACAGTTTTACAATTGTGTGTGTGTGTGTGTTCCAACTCAACCTAATATCTTATTTAAAACGAGGGAGAGTAATGCAAAGGTAACTATAAAGCAAACCAGAAAAATCTGGATGGGGGGGTATGGGGATTCAATCTGCAGCATTTAATCCATCTTGGCTTTTTAATTAACACAATTTACCACTTCTCAGTGAAAGGAACTTTTCTTTCCTTTTGGGAGATAAGAGAAGTATGATCCAGGCATTACAGAATTATTTCTACAGCTTCCAAGGCAGCACAGTCCCATCTGGAGATAATAAAAGGTCCCATTCCTCTCTGTTTATTTCATTTCAAAAGGTTCATTCTCTGGAATTGCCTGAGGTTGCAAACTGTAGCCATATGCCAGCTAGAGAGGGCTGCTGCCTGAGAACTGCTCAGGGAGTCTAGTCCCCAGAGAACTCGTGTAAGGTTGTCTCAGAGTAGAAACAGGTCCCTTACGCTCTCCCCAAAACATTGCCTTGTCCACAGTCTGAACACAGAAAAGGAGCAAAAAGAAACAAGGAGGAGGGCTCAGCAGGGAAATGCAGTATTTGGAACTGCAGTCTTTGTATGAAACACCATTATCATAGTCACTAATTTACCCCCCTATAGATGAGAGAAAGGGAACATTTGACCAAGTCTGTTCCTCTTTTCGCTAAACTTCTTTAAAGTGCGGTGAATGTCATTAGCTACATTGGGAGATGCAAAGATAGGGCACACAAGGATTTTTGCCATCCAAGAGCTCCTTGTCCAGCAAACCACAATAGTGTCTTGTATAGCAGCGGTGAGAAGTAGGCTCTGGGGCTCTATTCATTTGAACCCTGGCTTCCCCACTTATGCATTGTTGAGTAAATCATTTAGTCCATCCATCCCTCCGTTTTCCCAACCTGCAAAGCGGAGATAATGTAGTTACCTCATAGAGCCATTAGGAGGATTAAATGAAATAATGCATTAAGATTTTAACAAGGGATGCCTGTTGTTAATACAAGTAACTTCAATACAAAAGGAAACATTAAGTGTCAGAGGTCTAAATAAAGAGCTACAAAACCTCAGAGGCTGGAGCAATAAGTTTTCAGGGGCCAAAGCAGAGCAAAGCATTCATTGATGGCTTTATGAAAGTGGCATTGTAACTGAGCGTCGAAAAATAAGTAGTATTTGCCAATGAAGAGTTGGGAGAAAGGAGGGTCCCAGAAGACGGACTATAGACAAAGATGGTAGGGAAAGGAGGTGAGAAAGGGAAGTGTTCATAACAGAAATAGTAGTTCAGTTTAGCTGGTGGGAGGGCACATGAAAGAAAAGTGAATGGTGAAAAAGTTAGCTGTGATGATAGGTTGGAGTCATGTGCAGTGCATATGTCAGGCAGGGGAGGCTGGACTTTATACTTTGGGCCATAGGAAGCCACTGAAGCTTTTTTGAGCAGAAAAGTGGCATGCTCACAACCGTGCATTCACAACTGAGTTGGCAACCATGCTTGACGTGCCTTGGAAGGAAGAGAGATGGGTGTGTGGCAATAGTTGACATCTGCTGAGTGCTAATGTACAATCCATAAAGTGCTAATCCTTACTGATAGTAAGGAAGCCAAAGGTGGTTGGGAACTGAGAGAGAAAAGAGATAGGAGATATTGGAGCAGTTAGAATTTGCTAAATTTGACATGTATTGCATGTGGAAGACAAGTCAGAGAGAAGTGTTTGGCTTGGGAAAGTAAAAGTAAGGACCTAGCAGGTCTGGAGGGAGAAGCTTAGTGAGTTCGTTTGTTGTCGTATCGAGTTTAAAGTAGAGAGACAGGCAGTGTGTCCAGGAAGCTGCTAGAAATGTGGACCTTGAGAGAAAAGGCCAGGTCTGGAAAGATTTTCAGATGCCTTGCAAGGTTATGCCAGTAGATGGCAAAACAGGAGATTGGATCAAATTACCAAGAGGGGGTAGACCCAGGGGCAAAAGGTGACCTAGGTGAGTGCTTGGGGTACACTCCTGTTGGGGAAAGAGAGAAGGAAGTAGAGCCGGAGGAGAGACAGTTGTTGAGAGATGAAAGTTCTAGAAGAGAAGCAGATGCAGAACAGATCATTTCAAGAGAGAGGAGGAAGTCACCAGTTTCAAATGCTACAGAGAAGCTAAGAACAAAGAATGAGAAAAAAGATATTTAGATTTGGCAACCAAATGGCTACTGGTGATCTTTCAGTGAACAATTTTATTGGAGTAGAGAGAAAAGCAGCTGGGTTGTAGAGTAGGGTAGAATCAGGCAGACCTGGATTCAAATCCAAGTTTTCCTACTTATTTGTTTTGTTTTTATTTGTGGGGAGAATACAAGCGGGGGGGCGGGGGGGAGGGGCAAAGATAGGGAGACAGAGGATCTGAAGCAGGCTCTGAGCTGACAGGATGACAGCAGTGAGCCCGATGTGGGGCTCAAACTCACGAACCCGCAAGATCATGACCTGAGCCAAAGTCAGACATTCAACTGACTGAGCCACCCAGGCACCCCAGGTTTTCCTACTTATTAACCTCAAACAGGTGACACTGCACAAAGGGAAATGCTACAGACCTTTACAATCCTTTGCAAAACATAAAAAATCACCTACCTCCTGTAATGTTTTTAGAAATTTAAAATACAGTTTTTAATCATGTTATTTATTTATTTATTAATATTTATTTATTTTTGAGACAGAGAGAGACAGAGCATGAATGGGGGAGGGTCAGAGAGAGAGGGAGACACAGAATCTGAAGCAGGCTCCAGGCTCTGAGCTGTCAACACAGAGTCCGACGCGGGGCTCGAACTCACGGACCGTGAGATCATGACCTCAGCTAAAGTCGGATGCTCAATCGACTGAGCCACCCAGGCGCCCTGTGTTATTTATTTTTTTAAAGTAAGCTCTATGTCCAGCGTGGAGCTTGAACTCAAGACCCCAAGATCAAGAGTTGCATTGTTTACCTCCTGAGCCAGCCAGGTGCTCCAAGAAATTTAAAATACATTTTATTTGTTTATTTGTTTGTTTGTTTATTATTTATTGTTTATTTGTTTATTTTTATTTTAGATATAAAGAGCATGTGCAAGCAGGGGAGAGGGGCAGAGGGGGAGAGAAAGAGAGAGAGAGAGAGAGAGAGAGAGAGAATCTTAAGCAGACTCCACGCTCAGCACCGAGCCTAGTGCGGGGCTCAATCCCATGACCCATGACCCAAGCCAAAATCAAGAGTCAGATGCTCAACTGAGCCACCCAGGCACCCCTAAAATAAATTTGAAATGAAGTAAAGCAATGAGGCAAAGTTTTGATTTCAAACTATGAGCTCTAACCACCACTCCTCCCTTGTCCAGTGGAGAATCTCTATGGTGCTTAGTTCAGTGTGATGAAAGATTGCTCAGGCTCAGAGAGGGGCAAGTTATTGTTGGAGACAATGAATTTGCAACATAACCGAGTCATCAAATTTCACTATCACCTTATTAGCCTGTGAACAAGAGCAGAGAAATTAGATGATGCGATCTATCAGAGTTGGGATTGGCAGGATTGGCTATACAGGGAGGGCAGGGGTGATGGAATGAGAGATGTTGGTCAAAGCCTTGTTAAAATGTCTCCCTATGAAGCCCAGAAAGCATCGTCCAGCCTTGTACTGGTTTGATAGGACTGCCATAGGATAGATGGCTTAAAACAATGGAAGCTTATACTCCAACAGGTCTGGAGGCTGAAGTCCCAAATCAAGGTGTTGGAAGGGTTAGTTCCTTCTGAGGACTGTGAGGAGGAATCTGTTCATGCATTTCTCCCAGCTTCTGGTGATGGCTTGCATTCCTTGGTGTTCTTTGGCTTGTAGATGCATCACTCCAATCTCTGCCTCCACCTTCATGTACGTCTCTCTGTCTACACATGGCCTTTGTGTAAAGACACTAGTCATGTTGGATTAAGGTCCCACCGTACTCTAGTATGACCTCATCTTAACTGATTACATCTGCAATTGTCCTATTTTATGAATAAGGTCACCTTCTGAGGTACTAGGGATTAGGACTTCAACATATCTTTTTGAGGGGACACAGTTCAACCTGGGAAAGAAGAATAATGTGAGGTAGGGGTGAGGGGGAGAATGGGGCCTAGTGTGGGGCAGAGGTACAGGTAGAATTTTTAAACACTAGGGGATGATGGAGGGGCTTTTGGCCTCAAATGGGTCTTTAGTTTGGTATGACTATATTGGTTTATACAGTTTTAATTCTACCTCTAGCTTTAGAATATCATTTTTTAGGGGTGCCTGCATGGCTTAGTCAGTTGAGTGTCCAACTCTTGATTTTGGCTAAGGTCATGATCCCAAGGTCATGGGATTCAGCCCCACATTGGGCTCCACACTGAGCATCGATCCTGCTTGAGATCCTCTCTCTCCCTCCCTCTCTCTCTCTCTCTCTCTCTCCCTCTGCTCCTCTCCCCACTCATGCTTTCTCTCTCTTTCTTTAAAATAAAGAAAAAAACAAAAAATGAAAATAAAAAGAGCATCACTTTTTTAACCACCAGGAATTGACTTGGATATGTGAATTAGGTGCTTTAGCAAATTACCAGTGTACCTGGACCTGGTCCTCTGCAGAAGCTTGGGATGCTACTCTGGTTGGAAGCGGGAGGCTAGGAGACTTGTCTTAAAGCTATGTTTTATGGCAAATGGGTCATATATACATAGTTTGTTGTTATTTGAGGTGACCTGGGGTTAGAAGAGCTGATGGAGGGAAAGCGGACCATACTTCCAGCCAACCTGCGGACTTCCACTGATCTCTAGTTTATCCTTTCGTTTTGCTGACCTTTCAAGATCTATTGTAACTAAATGAACCCAAATCTGTTAGTTGGAAATGGAACCAAGACTACATGATTTTCATATTCTCAGACTCTCTTGCTGGGTCCTTGCACATCAACAGAGAGAGAGAGAGCACTGTGTGAGTTAACTTTTCTAGTACAGTAGTTCAAGCATCGTGGGACAGCCTGTAACAGCCGCAGTCTTGCATAATGGTGACACAGGCCTTGCTACCCTTGGAAAGTGGATGAAAAACTGTACAGAACATAACAACACAACCTGTGTTACAACACATATTTGCAACATCTTATGAAAACAAGATATACGTTAAATTAAGTATACTAGAATGGTTGCTTCTAGGCAGAGGGAGGAGAATGGGAGGAGGTTTAAATAAAATGAGGTTCAAATAAAAATCTCATTTTTCTATTATTAGATAGATAGATAAAAACAACGAGGGCCTTGCAGAGACTGATGAGGAGAGGGTACTAGGGATCAAGGAATGTGAGAATTAAGTAAAATAATCCATATGAAGTGCTTAGCACAACATCCGGCCCATAGTCATCCTAATTCTCATCACCATCATTTCCTTACATGGCCAACACCATTCGTTTAGTAAGAGAGATAGCTAGAGATGGTTTTCCACAATGAAAAGACAATGCTTTCTCTTATACTAATTCTACCTCCAGCATTTCCGTTTGTGTAATATTAGGCAAGTCACTTATTTCAGTGCCAGCCTCCCCAAACAAGCTTCCCATACCTGCCACCAGCATTAAATCTCACTCTTGGCCCATCACTCCTTTGGAGGCTCCTTTGGAACCCCCACTCTTAGTTCATGTTAATTATTGTGACAGGACCGAAAGCCAAGACCCTCAAGGAAGTCACCTTGGTGACTTTGCCAGGCCCCTTAGGCATCCGTGCCCTATAACACAAACCCCATCAATGCAGCCTACAATGTGTCGCCCAAATATGGGGTCATTGGGAACTGTCGGTGTTACATGGAAACAGAGGCCCAATCGAGATGGGATAATCTGGGTCACCCACCCTTGTCTCAGGGATTCTACTTATCTTGTTCTGACTTTGTATTTTCTATTTTGTGTCAGAGTTACCCCAGACTTGCTTTGTGTCAGGTACTACTTCACATGTATTCTCTCATTTAGTCTTTTTAACAACACTGTGAACTGTCCTCCTTACAATTTTGTGGATGAGGAAAATAAGGCACAGTGATTTTGAGTAATTTACCCCAGGTTACACAGCTAGTTAAGTGGCTAATCTAGTAGCTGATCCCAAGCAGACTGCAGCAGAACCCGGCTTCTGTACAGCCTCTTAATAATTCTTAGGGAGTTTGGCAATTTGGGTCAAAATGAAAACTGGACGTGATCTTTTTTTTTTTTTAATGTTTATTTTTGAGAAAGAGAGCTCACACGCACAAGTGGGGGAGGGGCAGAGAGAGTGAGAGAGAGACACAGAATCCGAAAGCAGGCTCCAGGCTCTGAGCTCTCAGCACAGAGCCTGACGCAGGGCTCAAACTCACAAAGCAGGCTCCAGGCTCTGAGCTCTCAGCACAGAGCCTGACGCAGGGCTCGAACTCACAAACCGTAAGATCATGCCCTGAGCTGAAGTCGGACTCTCAACCGACTGACCTCCCAGGCGCCCCTGGCCATGATCTTTAACCCAGCCATTTAACCTTAACGAATTTATCTGATAGATTGGTTTGACTTGTTGTTTGAATGCCTATAATAACAAAAGGAAAAGTAAACATCTATTTATAGGAAACTTGTTAAGTAATTTATGCTACCTAACTGCAATAGGGTGATGCAGACTCATGAAAAAAAGTAATGCAGCTCTGTATGCATTAATATGAAATTATCCACAAGATACAATCTTGAGTGGAAAAAAACCCATAATTTGCACAATTATGTATATTTTTAAAAAGATTGTAAAACAGTATATGTAGCATGCTATCATTTTTACTTTTGAAAAAGAGATGGACACACACATACATATACACACACAATTGCAGTTGTATCTACAACAAATATCTCTAGAGGCATCTATAAGAAATTGGAGCTAGGGCTCATCTCTGATGAGCAGAACAGGACTGGAGATCTCCTGGGAGAGGCAAAATTACTTCTCACCCTTTTGTACAAATACATATTTTAAATCCTAAATGTTTATTGCCTTTTCAATAATTATTTCAATAATTATTTGAGAGGGCGCAAAAAAAGAAGAAAGACTCTGAGGTATGGAGGTTTCACCCCCTTCTCTGAGGTTCCAGTTCATTTCTGGTTTTCTGGTGAAACATAGTTTAGCATTGTGGACTAGCATTGTTTGTGGGTTCGCTTTGTGGCCACTTTTGTGCTAAGGGCTTTGTGTGCCTTTTTGCAGTTAAACCACACAACTATACAGGTCATTTTATTTTACCACCGTCATACAGATTACTCTCAAGCAGATCTGAGTCTGCCATGCACCCTGAACAGATCCTCCAGAGGTAATAAAAATCTTGAGTAGGCCTCCTCACCCCTATCCCATCTCCATTCTACTCAGTTGTTACGGATACGGAGGGTCTCCTAGACCAGTGATTCTCAAATTGTGGTCTCCAGACCAGCAGCATAGTTATCTGGGAACTTGTTAGAAATGCAAATTCTCAGGCCCTGCCCCAGACCTATTAAATCACAAAACTCCAGAGGTGGGACCCAGGAATCTCTGAGCCCTCCAGGTGATTCTGATATAGATTAGAATGTGAAAACCACAGTCCTAGGCCTAGGGCTTCACCTGGCAAATGTAAAAAATAACCAATGTCTGAGTCTTACCCTACCCCAGAGATTATGACCTAATTGATTCACCATGTGGCCTGAACACGGGTTTTTCCAAGTCTCCTGGATGATGGGAAACTACTGTGACCTAGACATTTGAAGCAGCCACTGGCATCTGGGAATGGCTGATGGCACACTTACAGCATCAAAATCAAGCTGCAGGGATTTGCAAATACGTAAGAGCATCACAACTTCCCCACTTTAAGTCCTATTCCCTTCTCCAAACCCAGCACCTAACCCAGGAGACAGAGCCATAGGTGGGCAGTGCTGTTTGGCTAAGCAGATATGAGCTTAGTGTGAGTACTTTAGTAATGTTATTTACTTTGACCCTATATAAATGCAGTCTTTAGTGAATGTTGAAAAGAGGCAGGAGAGAAAATATCAAATTGTCCACAAAATAATTGAATAGAGGAAATGAGATCTATATATCATCTATCTATCTATCTATCTATCTATCTATCTATCTATCTATATGGCATAGTAAAAGCCTAATATAGCAGCTCACTATTTCTTGGACTTAACTATTTTGTACTGAAGGTCACATCATATCACATAGTATATCTCCAGCACACTAGGCGTTCAATTGGCATTTGTCTAATAAATGAATCCACTAATTAATAAATGAATGAATGCTTACAGTTGAAGGAGAGGCTGATTCCGTCTTTGACATCTACTGCCCAAGTTACTACCAATACTGTTCTGGGAGTGGAACATGGGAAACAAAAGTCATTGACAATAAATGGGCTAGGATCAGGTGAGAGAGCTGAATGTCACTCGAGGAAGACTGTAAACCCAGATAGCGGAGGAAAGGGCGAAGCAGGTATGGTGGTCCTAAGAGCTGGCAACCAAATATGTCTAGGTTTTCTCCCCCTGATATAGTGGGGATGGCACATCCCCACCTGTGATATTGGGATTTATAAGTAATATATATTTGGTCATTCAGATGCCTAAAATATATTTCTCATGTATCTGATCTTTGTCCACAGTTCCTGACTCACAGCTCCCAAAACCCTTGGAATTTGCTAAGTGATGCAAGCTACAGAGGTGTCTCTTGTTATGTTAATGAAGTGATTTTTGGACCTTACTGTATAGTTGGGGGCTGGTTGACAGGAAAGCCAACCCTGTGATTGGAGGGTTGGAACTTTCAGTTCCACTTCCCCTGCCCCCAACCTCTGAGGAGAGGACAAAGCCAGGAAGTTGAATCCATCTCCAATGGCCAATGATGTAATCAGTCATGCCTATGTAATGAATCCTTCATAAAAACCCAAAAAGAACTGGGTTCAGGTTAATAAACACGTGGGGGTACTGGGAGAGTGGCATACCTGGAGAGGGCATGGAAGCCACCCCCCTTCCCACAGACCTTGCCCTATGCATCTCTTCCATTTGGATTACATCTGTATCCCTTATCATATCCTATTATTATAAGCTGGCAAACGTAAGTAAATGTTTCCCTCAGTTCTGTGAGCCACTCTAGCAAATTAATTGAACCCAAGGAGGGGGTCGTTGGAACCTCCATTCTATAGCTGGTTGGTCAGAAGCACAGGCGGCAACCTGGGTTTGCAACTAGAGTCTGAAGTGGGGAGGCAGTCTTATGGGACTGAGCCTTTGGGATCTGACACTATCTCCAGGTAGACAGGGTAAGGATTGAATTAAATTGTAGGATATCCATCTGGCATCAGAGAATTTGTTGGTGGGGAAAACACGTCCACACATTTGGTGACCATAAGTGTCAGAAGTGTCCTCTGAGAGTAAAGGACATAAGCAGGGAAGAAAGAATAGGGAAGAACTGGGCTTTTTTTTCCTACTCAGGAAAGAAAAAACTTGAGTTTTTCCTTTGCACCATCCCTCGGAGGTCTCTGTGGCCATGTGACTTGCTGGGGTCACTGAAAACATCTGAAGTGTTGTCCTTTCTTTGCTTTAAGAGCCAGCGTGTGATCTGTCTTCCTTCTCTGTAGGGTGACCAAACTTTCTGGTTTGCCTGAGATTGAAGAATTTCCTGAGATGTGGGATTTTTAGTGCTAAAATCAGGACAGTTCCAGGCATCAACATTTCAGGCAGAAATCATTCCACCAACTTGGGTCCAGTCCAGGGGTGGGAGCAGTTTGAAGCAGAGCCCTATCAAACCAGAGACTAGGAACGCTGAAATAACTTACCCACAGACACATTTAGTGAGTAAGATCAGGGATGGATTTCAGACCACATCCGTCTGAGTTCAGGGTCCGTAGTCATGCACCACTCTACCCAGTTTTTATTGCAGGTATCTTTTTAAATTTTGTTTTCAGCCTTTGGAAACCCTGGTCCACAAAGGTAGGTGAAAATACCAACTTTGCTAAATTCATTGAATGGTGTTCATTCTACAAACAGTGATTCTACCCTACTGTATTAAAGGCTTTCTGCCTCAGTGTTATGGGTTACACAAGGATGAAGAAATGCTGCTATTTCTTTTCTCAAGAAACATAATGTAGAGGGGAGTATACCAACTATATCACAAAACAGAAGCAGATAGATGTTATTAAAACATTTTATATACTTTTCTGTACTTGGCAAATTTATCACAGTAAGCAAAAATTACTTTTATGATTCTAAAAGCATTTATTTTAGAAAGCAACAATGAAAACATTTAAAGTATCTTTACTCCTCAGTTGATCAATTCTCAGTATAACAATAATAATAGGGGTGCTGGCTGACTCAGTCAAAGAGCATGTGACTCTTGATCTCAGGATCATGATTTCAAGCCCCATGTTGGGTATAGAGCTTACTTAAAAAAAAATAGTAATAATATCTAACAAAAGTATATTAATGCTTTTTTTTTTTTGAAGGTCAGTAACATTCATTCAAGGATGATGGTACAATTGCACTTGTGGCCTTCAGAAAGACAAGGACTTTGAGATTTCATTCATTTTTGCTGACAGATTTCTCACTGTATTCATGGTTTCTCATTCACCCTGTGTGACCAGTGGCTCAAGTCTGTATGCCCACTGGGCAGGATTCTCTACCACGGATCAAAGCCAGCCAACTGGTCCAAAAGAGGGTAGTCTTTGATATAGAATGAAATGACCAGGCCTCCTTTGGGATCCTTCCCAATGGTCCAAAGCATTAAGAATAAAGATTTAGGGGCACCTGGGTGGCTCAGTCGGTTAAGTGTCGACTTCGGCTCAGGTCATGATCTCTCGGTTTGTGAGTTCAAGCCCCACATCGGGCTCTGTGCTGACAGCTAGGAGCTTGGAGCCTGCTTCAGAGTCTCTGTCTCCCTCTCTCTACCTCTCCCCTGCTCAAGCTCTGTCTCTCTCTCAAAAATAAACAAACATTAAAAAAATTAAAAAAAAAAAAAAAAAAGAATAAAGGTTTACCCGGAGAGAAGGTGGTGACCAGTCATGACCAGGCATGTGGCAGAGGAAATTTAAAGCCCAGGGCCTTGAAGATAACTGGGCTCTCTTGCCAGTCCTGGACAAAGAGAGTGTAGTTTTGGGGGAAAACATACTGTCCTTCTGTGCAGAGTTGGATGGCCTCCAGGACTGCAGTGAGGTTTTGGTCTCTGAGCACAGTCAATAGTACCAGTTGCTCTGGAGGCTTGAGCAGAAGTTAAGCTGCAAACGTATGTATGTTGGAACTGTTTGGGGAATGGAGGTGGCAATAAGCAAACATGCAAAACCTACTGGTTTGAGATGTTTAGTAACAGCTGTGCTCCCTACAGAATGGATTTCCTCATTGCCTAGATCCAAGAGAATCTCCTGGGTCCTCCCTGTTAGAATGCTGAGTGTCTATGGAGAGTTTGAGATGAGGAGAGAGGTTGTCTTCTGCGGAGACGGTGCAGTGATCGTGCAAGGCACCACAACTGCAGCAACTGCAGTGAGGTAGTACAGAGGGCCTGGTGCGTGGCAGAGCCTGGGTTATAGGCGACTGTGCTTCCATGGAGCAAGGCAGATAGGGACTTGAATGTCCTCATAACCTGCACTTGTGATATCTTTGCCCAAGAGTAGCACGAACTGAACTTCTGTGTTCTTCATTAATATGGAACAAAAGATATTGACCAAAACACTTCTTCATACCTTGAGACATCTCATTTCATATATATATATATATATATATATATATATATATATATATATGTATATATATGTTAAATATCATATCATATATGGTACATATATGATATGAAATAGGCATATATATTATAATAATATGTTATCTTACTATTATAGTACTATGCCAGCCAGGATAGGCTAGATAGGTTGCATGAACACATAACCCCAAAATATTATTGACCTAACACGACAAAAGTTTACATCTTACATCACAATCCAATGTAGGTAGGGGGCTGTCTTGGGCATCTCCTCCAAGTGGTGATTTGGCAGTTCATCTTAGAATGCCATCAGCTTCAACATATGACCTCAGCAGTTGCCACAGTGGGAGAAGGGAATGTAGAAGACCACACAGGGGGATCTGTGGCTAGGTCTACAAGCACCGTTTGTTTCTTCTGCCACGTCCCAGTGGCAGAACCCAATCACATGGCCCCTCCTAACTGCAAGAGAGGCTGGGGAATGTTATCTTTTGTGTGCCAGGAAAAAAAATGAAGTTGATGAGTCCTACAAGCTTCTACAAGTGCAAGTTGGACAGCCTCCAGGACTGCAGTGAGGTTTTGGTCTCTGAGCACAGTCAATAGTACCAGTTGCTCTGGAGGCTTGAGCAGAAGTTAAGCTGCAAACGTATGTATTTTTCTAGATTTTTCTTCTAATTATATGATTTGCACTTGATACGATTTAGGCTGACTCCTTGCCTTGTGCTATATGTAATGACATCCACATGTAGCATCCCATTCCTCACAATAGCACTATGAGTTGTGAGGACAGGTGTTCTTATATGCATTTTATAGACTGAGGACCCTGAGGCCCAGAATAGTTACATGACTTGTCTAAAGTCACTACTAAGTGACAGAGCTCTCTCTCTCTCTCTCTCTCTCTCTCAGGTTAGTGCCTCTCCACTATACCACACTGTCTTCCACAGAAACTCAAACTAGATGAGGCACAGACCTCAGTATACAAATGCAAGTATGTAAGAAGTGTATCTTTACTCCATTATAATCAACCTAGTTTATCTTTTAAGCTACGGTTCTATGTTGGAAGGTGTCAGCATCGACTTCCATCATTTTGGTATTTTTCTATCTTTGAGGGTATGTCTTAGTTTGGAGTGGGACATGGCAGGGGTGCGCAGATTAGGGTAAGGTATTGGGAGATCCATTCATTCCTCGAGTCAAGTGTTTGAGGAGGCACCAACCAAGATGTCTACAGTTCCTTCTAGTCTTCCTGCTGATACTCATACATCTGTGCCTCCTTCCTGTTCACATGGCCCATTTGTATCCAGCAGCTCCCTGCTACTTTGGAGCCACTCCAGGATCTGGGAAGTTCTGTAGGCCCACACCACACAGCCATTCTTCTCCCCAGGCTTGTTGCCTTCCTGAGGTAGAAGGGTAAGGTAGGAAGGAAGGAACCATTCATGCCTTTGCCATCTCACTTTTCATCCATCTCTCCTCCCACCCTAGTGAAGGGAAGTGTTTCTAGTCTTCCAAGAAAGCCCCACTCTCCTCAAATATTTTCTTCCAAACTCTGGCTGTACTCCAAATCTCTCCAGTCCTCTGAGGGCTTTTATAACACAAAACATAATTCACAGAAGTTTTGTTCTTGTTTTGCTTGTTACCCTGTCACATCATTCCTGCACCTTAAGGCAATGAGACAAGGGCATGCTGTCCAAGGCATGGAGGTGGGGATAGGGGAATACCAAAGAAAAAAAAAAACATTTCTTGATCACATGTGTATAACATTTAGCTTCATCAAGTCCTTGTGAGGTGAAGTGTCATTTTCCCAAAACTAACAGTGAGGAGGGGTGCCTGGGTGGCTCAGTTGGTTAAGAGTCCGATTTTGGCTCAGGTCATGATCTTGCGGTTCACAAGTTTGAGCTCTGCATCGGGCTGTGTTCTGATATCTGGGAGCCTGGAGCCTGCTTTAGATTCTGTGTTTTCCTCTCTCTCTGCCCTTCTCCGGCTCACACTCTGACTCTCTCTCTCTTTCTCAAAAATAAATAAACATTAAAAAAAAAAAAAAAAAACTAACAGTGAGGCAAAGAGGCATTGATAGGAGCTCTTCTATCAGGGGGAACTAGCAAATTAAGTCCCTTTCTGCCTGACTGGTCATTGAATGTACTAGTCTCTGTCTCCCACTTCAACCCCAATGGCTGCATCCTTGACGGTTTGATCCTACAATCTTGGCAATCAAGTTTTCACTTAAGAACTGGGGGCCCCTGGGTGGCTCAGTCCATTAAGTGTCGACTCTTGATTTCGGCTCAGGTCATGATCTCATGGTCGGTTGTGAAATCTAGATGGGCACTGGGTGTGGAACCTGCTTAAGACTTCTCTCTCTCTCTTTCTCTCTCTCTCAAAACAAGACAAAACAAAACAAAACAAAATTGGGAACCTGGTCTTCCCAAAGGAAGACTCACAGCTGTGAAAGCCTGTCTGTGGATGATTTACTAGTGTTCTCAGTGTGGAAAAGGTGATTTGTTTCTCTGAGTGTTTAGTGTTTATCCCTTCCCCTACCTCAGTTATAAGCACACACCCTAGAGGAAATCTGCTGCCAGGGGACAGGTCACTGTACAGTAGACAGTGCTGAAGGGATAAGAAAGTGTTAAGACCGTGTAAGTGGAAAGATCACCTACTCCTAGTGAGAGCTGAAGAACTCAGACCAAACAACAGGCAAAGAGATGGCTGCGTCAAAGCAAAACATCATTTAAAAAAATCTGATTTGTACCAAATTCTATTTGTGAAGTGGATTTTAAAATCATTTCAAAGCACACTAGGCTTTCAAGAGATGTTTGTTTCAAAGAGTACAGTTGGCTTTGGGTCAAAAAATGAAGTTCAGTAATCACAGTAACAATTGTAGTATAATTACTGGCCACAAAATACCAGGTGTTCAAACAAGTCTTTCTACCCACTTAAGAGAGCCAGGCCAAGCAAAAATGCCCTGCCTAGCCATACCCAGAAGTTCAAAAGCTCAGCCTTTGTCACCAGGAAGGAATTCATTCAAAGAGCAAAACCGTTAATAGGCACAACCAGGCATTTTGTTGTAAACACCTTATTCTTAATACATCTTGAGAGCTAAACTTTCTCACATTTGAAAGAGGCCTACTTGAGAGAGAATTTAGACAAGCTCGGTTCAAGGTTGTTTTTTGTTTTGTTTTGTTTTGTTTTGTTTTTTTAGATTTCTGATGACATATCTATGGGATGTGTAGGGTAGGGAAGTGTTGGCTTCGGAGTCCAAGGGCTCCTCCAGCTATCATTTGACCTAAGAATGGTAGTATTTCCAGTTCTGTGAACAGATCACTTTAGTGTCAAGGGAATGAAAGCGCAGAAAACAGACAAAACACAGAAGTGTTATAGGGAAGAAGTGTATTAAGAGACCTAATGATGCACTTCCTCATTATACGTAAGGAAACCATTTCCTGGATTCCTTGAGCTATAAAAAACCAAGTGAATTTGCTTAAGTTAATAAATTTTATTTAATTATATAATGACAGTACTGCAGCAAAATGTTGTGTTTCCTCTCTTTTTATTGCTTCCTGTTAGTTATTGAGAGAAGAAATCCATCGTAACTTTTTTGCACTCTGCTAATGATGAGGCTCTCTCATTTGTTTTGTTCCTGCTTCACAATATATGTGTGTTTGCTTGTATGTAATCCAATTGAATAAGGTGGCCACTTTGTGTGGTTGCTACAAACACAGATGTAAGGCTACAAATGGGGCCCAGTTTTGCAAGAGCAAGACCCCATTATAAAAGCCCTTTGCTATGCTTTAGAATTGGTTGTTCTGTCCTGAGAGAACCTCAGTTCTCAGAACAACTGAAAAATCTGAGGTGTAAACCTGATTCTCCTTTCCTAACCCTGGGATGAGAATGAAGTTCTCCATTCAGTTAAGGTGGCCGATCCTTGTTGGCTTGTCAGTGCTCCACATCCCGAAGCAGTGTGGGCATCCCCATGCTCGTGGGCCCTCTGTGCTTCCTTGCCAACAGTGGCAGAGGAGGCAGCGGTATAATGGACACCACTGATCGGGGGTGTGACAGGGACCATTCTGAGCACATGCGGCTTCTCTCACCTAGTCCTCTCTGCATGCTCTCGAGGTGAATGCCTGTCTGCCTTTCACACATGAGGAGCCAGGAAAAGAGAGTAAGTTATTAGGCTTAACCATGTGGAATTCCTGTTTTCGCAGGCCCAAGAGGGTCTAATAGTGGCAAGTTCATATGACTCAACCTAATACTTGCCCGATATTACAGTTAGTAGGTGGTGATTTCGGAGTTTGAACTCTCAAGTACCCCAAAATGATAGCTGCGTATCTGTATTTCAGATGACAGACCAGGGCTCAGGGCAAATTCATTTAAAAATAAATGAATGGTGTGATCAGTGCTGTACTTCCTTTCTTCTGCAGCCTCTGGTTTCAGCTACTGACTTTATTCATGTCATACTGTGAAAGTTGGCTCAAGTCAGATAAGAATGCCCTGCCCGTGGCTACCGTTCCTGCCGTGCAGCTGAAATCAGCCCATCAAACCAGCTCTCTCAGGCTGGCTGCCTTGAAATGCCTGTCTAAAAACATTTTCCTTGCAGGATGGCACAGAGCCACATACCCCATCTCCCCAGCTGAGCTCCTACCGTTCAAGCCACTTAGCTACAGCTGCACGCCTTCCTCCCAGAGCCATTGTTAAAATCCCTCTGGGAACGCTATCACCCTTTCCTGTTAACATACCAATGATCAGTTTATCATCAGATTACATGAACTCAAGGACTTGGATCAAGTGAATTTGATTTGGGAGCTGACGGGTAAGGTCAGGAGCATGAAGATGAATCATGGGCTGTTAGATGTGGCAGTAACTTTAGAAGCTATATCGGCCAGTCCCAACATTTTATAGCTGCAGAAACATAGTCCAGTGCCAGAGCCTTGGCATCTTAATTTTTACGGTGACGAATCACCCCAGTTTGCCTGGGACTGAGAGATTTCCTGCACTTTCAGTGCTCAGACTGGGAAATTCTAAGACAAACCAGGAGCAGTTGGCCACTCTACTCCTTTAGGAGCTTCAAACTCTACTGCTTTTCTGGAGAGGTCAGACTTGAGCAGAGCCTTGCAGCAAGGGCTCCAGAGCTGCTTGGTAGAGCTCAACAACTCCAGGTAGGAGATGACAGCAAACCCGTATTCACATGGCACGGTTGAATCAAGGCTAGCTAAGTGGTCAGTCTCTAGGCATGAACTTGGATGCCCCAAGGAAACAGCCATGCGAGGTAAGGTTGTATCTGCCTCGTGACCGAACCCTCACGCTCCGGGGCCATCGCATTTGGGAAAGCTGTTGATGGAGTCAGTCTCTGAAAATTAGGCTGCGGTCTGGTTTATTCGCTTCATAGAGATGAGCTGCTGTGTGAGCTGCAGCCACGCAGTGTACAGAGCTCGCGAGGAGAGGGCTGCTCTGGTCCGTCTGCTCCCTGCAGCTGCAGGGAGAAGGGAATAGAGAAGTACTCAGGCAGGGAGAAGGGTCAGCAGGGTGCCCCATGCTACCATCGCTTCCTTTTTCAGAAGTTTTGTCACTCAGAGGTTTTGAATCCTGCAATAAGCAGACGTTCTTGGCTAACTTTGGACTTTTTTCCTCAGATGTCATGCACCTAATTTTTAAATAGATCTTGGTTTTACTTCTCCTCCTGGTCTATTTTGTCCCCAGCCCTTGGTTGCTTGGCGGTTGTCTCCCCCACTAGGTCTCCTGCTTTCTGTTCTGCCGGGACCCAGCCTCTAGTTCATGCCCTGTATGTGGGAGCAAGTATGTATTGAATAGAGAAGGGATGGAAAGGGGGAAGAAAGGAAGGAACAATGCGAGGATCCTAGTCAGGCAAAATTGTCAGACAATACAAGTTCTCTCTTATTTTTTTTTTTTTTTTATGTTTATTTTTGAGAGGTGGGGGGAATGCGAGCAGGGGTGGGGCAGAGAGATGAGGACAGAGGATCTGAGGCTGGCTCTGCCCTGACAGCACAGAGCCCAACGCCGGGCTTAGACTCATGACCCTTGACATCATGACCCTCGAGATTATGACCTGAGCCAAAAATGGGACACTTAGCCAACTGAGCCACCCAGGTGCCCCAAAACAAGTTCTCTTTAATATTCTTTTCTCTGCAAGCATTCCTTGAAGCTATGCCCCAACACCCCCACCCCCATTCACACCTGCTGGATTCTAAATTTGTCATGTCCTCAGCCACTCATAAAATGTCCTTCTTAGTGCCCAACAAACTTATTGATCGGATAAACTAATTGCTATTAATGGGATTTGAAGTCAGAGGTCAAGGCCTGAAAAGTAAATCTTAACTGTGACCTGTACAGTTAATACTCCTTCTAGGTTGTCTTGACACTTTAGTGAACCTAATTCCAGTGAAGGGATTTGAAATTGGGGGAGGAAGTGTCAGCATAGTGGAGGATTATTTGGGGAAGAGTTCTGTGGTAAGGGTTGCCAGATTCAGCAAAGAAAAATTCAAGATGCCCAGTTGAATTTGAATTGCCCATAAAACAATACATAATTTTTTAGTATAAGGGTATCCCTTGCAATATTTGTGATATATTTATACTAAAAATTATTCGTTGTTTATCTGAAATTCAAATTTAACTCAGTATCCTATATTTTATCTGGCAACCCTGTGACCCGTGATGTCGCCCAAATACGCAGCCTGTGAAGTAGAAGGGCAGGACTGCTACGGAGTTTGGAACACTTTCCAAATGTCTGGCAGAAGAGAACCAGTCCATCTGAGAGAGCATCACGTGGTACAGTTAGGTGAACTCTCCGCCCTCAAAGCCAAGCCTGGTGACATATGGGGGAATCTGAAGTAGGCCCGAACCAAAAACCCCTGGAGACTGGCCAAGGTGTCAGTGAAAAGGGCAAGGTCCACTGGATCCTTCGCAGAAGATACTGTGTCTGCTTCCGGTGCTGACAACTAGCCCATCTGATATCCATCACACTAAGACATTATTTTTAGATCTGAGGAAGGAGTGGCAGGGTTTTAAAAATAAAGTACTAGAGGGGCGCCTGGGTGGCGCAGTCGGTTAAGCGTCCGACTTCAGCCAGGTCACGATCTCGCGGTCCGTGAGTTCGAGCCCCGCGTCAGGCTCTGGGCTGATGGCTCGGAGCCTGGAGCCTGTTTCCGATTCTGTGTCTCCCTCTCTCTCTGCCCCTCCCCCGTTCATGCTCTGTCTCTCTCTGTCCCAAAAATAAATAAAAAAAAAAAAAAACGTTGAAAAAAAAAATTTAAAAAAAAAAAAATAAAAAAAAAAATAAAGTACTAGATGTAGGGAGAATTTATTTGAGAACCTTAATCCTGACCGGGAAATGCAGGCCATGGGCCTGCTAGCACTAGACTTGGAAAAGATTGGTACCAGCAGCTTTCCATGTAAAAATGACTAAGACTGAGACTCCACACTTCTCTTGTAAACAAAGGTGATGCTACTAGCTTCAAGAAAATTCCTCTTACCACCTGTAATAATCTTTTGTCTTTCCAACTATTGAAGAGTGATAACTGTTTTGTTATCTGGTTTTGATTTCTGCACTGGGTATACCCTGTCTGCTCTTCCAGATCTACCTACAGTCCTTCTTCTCTACCCTGCTCCATTTTCTGGGAAAACACTTAGAGACTCACTTCTCCTCTGTCTTCTGGTTAGGACCAGCCAACAGGAGATATCAGCAAGAGATTGGAGGTTGGGAGGACAAATGGTCAGAAGAATAGCTTTATTGTGGGTAGGGCTTATTAAAATGCTCCTGGTTTCAACAATCTGATAAAAAGCACTTGAAATCGAAATAGCTGAATACTTTAATATGATTAAACCTACGTCATCACAAAGCCCAGCATTCTGCTTGATAGAGAAACATTAGGGGCAGCCCCACTAAAGTTAGGAATAAGACAGGAGTGCTCACTGCCGCCATTATTATTTAAAATTTTACTGATTGCACTGACAGTCACAATTAGACATGATAAAGATTTCAAGTATAAAAATGGGAAAGGAAGAAAAATACTCACTATTTGCAGTTGATATGATTGTATGCCTTTAAACCCTAGAAATTCAAGTGATAAATTACTATAAACAATGAGAAAATTCAGTAAAGTAGAAGGATGCAAAATTAATATACACAAACCAATCAATCTAACATATACAAGCAATATCTTATTAGAAAATAGAAGGATTAGGGGGGTGGCACCTGGATGGCCCAGTCAATTAAGCATCCGACTCTTAATTTTAGCTCAGGTCATGATCTCATGGTTCATGAGTTTGAGCCCTGCATTGGGCTCTGTGCTGACAGCCTGGAGCCTACCTGGGATTCTCTCTGTCCTTCTCTCTCTGCCCTTCCCCCACTTGCTCTCTATCTCTCTCTCAAAATAAATTAAAAAATAAAAATAAAAACTAGAAAAAAAGAAGATAGAAGGATGAGAGACCTTATTTAATGTAGCAACAAAAAAGAGGAAGTACCTAGGAATAAATTTAATAAGAAATGTACAAGCTCTATATGTAGAAAATTCAAAACAAAACCAGAGGACCTAAAAAAGATTTGAACGAGTGGAAAGACATACCTGGAGGAAAATTCTAAATTGTTATAATGTCACTTTCCCTAACTTCATTTAAAATTTTAGCACAATCCCAATAAAAATACCAACTCTTATTCTTTCTACATGACAAAAATTTCTCAGATTTGTACTGGGGACAGGAAGAGAATAGCCAGGAAAGTCTAAAAAGAAGAGAAATATGTATGTCTGTGTGTGGCAGAAGGTGGAATGGTTAGCCCTACTAGATATTAGAACACATAATAAAGCCTCAGTAATTAAAATAATGTGGACCTAGTCCATAAAGGAACATACAAATGAGTGGAATAAATGAGAATGTCCTGATACAGACCCAAATAGATGCAGGAATTAGTATATGATAAAGGGGATGTTGCAAATCACCAGGAGAAAGAGAATATTGAATAAATAGCGTTGGTATAACTTAAATAGCCATCTGGAATGAAAGTAGGTCCATATTTCACACTATTCAATAAAGTAAATTACAAAGATATAAGTATTTTTTTTCAATATATGAAGTTTATTGTCAAATTGGTTTCCATACAACACCCAGTGCTCATCAAAGATAAGTATTTAAATGTAAAAAATTATAACTAAAATCACTAAAGAGGGGCACCTGGATAGCTTAGTGGGAAGAACAAGTGACACTTGATCTCAGGGTCATGAGTTTGAGCCCCACATTGGGTGTAGACATTGCTAAAAATAAATAAACTTTAAAAAAAGAATTTATGGTATTTAAATAATAATAATAATAATAATAATAATAATAATAATAATGATAATAATAAAATCACTAGAAGAAAACAATGGGAGGATTTCTTTATAACTTTGGAAGGTCTTTGTAAATGTGACTGAAAATCCAAAAGCCATTTAAAAATTGATAAAGTTGATTATGTAAAAAAAAATTCTTTCACCATAATTAAAGTTAAAAGACATATCACAAGCTGGGAAAAGCATTTTCAACTTATATAAAAAGTACTATTACTCCTTATATACAAAGCACTACTAGAAATAAGTAAGACAAAAAGTTGACATCCCAAGAGAGAAATGGGCAATGGAAATGAATAAGCAACCAATGGCTTCTGGTACCAGTTCTAACAAGCAATTCTCAGACCAAGCTGGGTGTCCTACAATTGTACTCCATTCTGAAACTATTTAACCTGGAGATTGGCCCAGATCCCATAAGTTAAGGACTCAGTCGTACAACACTGCCTGTTCTCCACTTCAGATGCCAACAGCAAGTCCAGGTCGTCACCTGGGTGGATTATAGATTAGAGGTTCCAACAATCCCCTTCTTGGGTTTGATTAATTTGCTAGAGCAGCCCACAGAACTCAAAGAAACATTTTATTTCCTAGATTACCTTTTTATTATAAAAGGATATAACTCAGGAACAGCTAGATGGAAGAGATGCATAGGGCAAGGTATGAAGAAAGTTACGGAGTTTCCATGCTCTCTGACAGCTCCAGTCTCCACACATTCACCAACCGGGAAGTTCTCTGAATCCCTCTGTTTTTTTTGGAGGCTTCATTTCCTGGGCATGATTGATTCCATCATTGGCCATTGGTGATTGAATGCAATATCCAGTTCCTCTCACACCCCAGGAGGTCAGGGGGGTGTGACTGAAAGTTCCAAGCCTCTAATCAAAAGGTTGGCTCCCCTAGCAACCCACCCCCATCCTTAAGTCCTTTCCAAAAGTCACCTCATTGACATAACAAAAGATATCTTTATTGTGCCTATCACTTAAGAATTCCAAGAGTTTTAGGAGCTCTGCCATAAACTTAAGGAGGCCAAATACGTATTTCTTATTATAAATCACAAAGTCACAACTCACAGAAAATTTCATAAATATATGAAAAGATATTCAACTTCACTCATAAGAGAAATGCAAATTAAAGCTATGCTGATATATCATTTTTCATATATCAGATTTTCAAATATTTAAAAATTTGATTATCTTTGTGGGATTGTAAATTAGTACAATTCCATGGAGGGCAATTTGGCAAAATCCATCAATCTTACACATGCACATATCCTTTGAGCCAACAATTCCTTCTAATCAAATATATCCTTTAAATACATTTGACATATAAAATGACCTAGGTACAAGTTTATTCCTTGTAGCATTACTTGTAATAGCAAAATTGGAAACAACCCAATGTCCATCAATACGAAACTGGTTAAGTAAATCATAATGTATCCATATAATGGAATATTATGCAGCCATAAACATAAGAAATACATAAAAAAGAAAGGGTATGCTGTATGGCGTGGGGCTTAATCGCACAACCCTGGGATCATAACCCGAACCAAAATCAAGAGTTGGGCACTCAACAGACTGAGCCACTCAGGTGCCCCTCCAAGATATTTTTAATGAAAAATGCAGTATGCACTATCTTCTGTGTGATAAAAGAAAAAATGTAATATATATGCACACACACACACACACATATATATTATGTAATGTATATATAATGTAATGTATGTATGTATGTATGTATGTATGTATTTGCTTGTATACCCATAAACTACTCTGAAATGATATCTAAGAAACCAGTAACCATGAATTAGGAGGAGATCTAGTGAATGGGAGATAGGAAGGGAGAGAAATTTTCGCCTTTCATATTTTGTAAATATTTGAGTCATGGGCATATATTGCTTATTAAAATATTAAATATTTTTAAAGTGCTTGTAAAAAAGATCAAACAATACAGAAATGCCTAAGGTAGGAAATGAATGGTCCCCTACCTCTAAACCTACCACTCAGAGAAAACCAATGCCAACAGACGGCCATTGACCTTAAGAGATTTAGTCATTGAGAAGGAGATAGGATACTTTTTTAAAAATTATGTATTAGGCAAGGAAAACATTATTTTCTGAGTCTCTGAAATGTTGTTGTGGCGTTGCCAAATCTGCTTAGACCAAAGATAAACAGCTGAAATAAATATTGACCTCTTTCTGCATGCTCAGAGTGAGCCACTGGACTTACATAGCACATTCAATCCTATGTGAGTTCAGGTATATGTAAAATTAGAACTAGAAAATAATTCTGAATTAGGTAGCAATGTAAAAGTGAATGGTAGAGACCATTAGCTCTAATGGGCTAAGTATCATGTGTATGTGAAATTAAGACATTAACATTTCAGCAAATGAAAATGTTTATGTAGTCTGAAAATTCTTGGCACTGGAACCACAGAATTCAGCTAGCAAGGGCATCTAAATTACAAATGTAAAAGAGTTGCAAAGAACACTAAAAATTATTCCTAATTTTCCACTGCCATTATTAAAAATTATTTTAAAATATTTTCTAACTGGAATCTGACATTCCACTATGCAATGAAGCAAATATCATGTTACAAGGCCCCCCCCCCTCGAAATCATGTTCCTTTGATTCAAAAAATTCCTTGATGAGTAGGAAATGAATGTTATAAATACCTGTGACAAAAAACATACATATCGCCTCCCTGTTTCAAAATAAATTGCAGTGTCTCTAGCCAAACCAGCAGTTGATATTTTTAATACATGTGCCTTAATACAACACAACAAAACAATGTTTATACAATACACTCTCTTTCCTCTCTTCTTATAAAAGTAGTGTGTTGATGTTGGAAGAAACCTTAGAAATCAACAAGTCCTCTCATGCAATCATTCATTCATTTAACAAATAGTTATCAAGTGTCCCCATGTCTCAGGCAAAGTAAAAAGCAATAGCATAAGAAGATGAATAACACAGTTCCTGGCCCTTGAGAAGCTTACCTCAGCTAACTCCTTTATTTTTATTTTGAAGAATCTCCAGGCCTCTCAAGTTCAGACCAGTGCTTCTTTTGATTACACCAAACATCAAGCATTTATGAAAAGAACTAAATCTAAAAGAATGGCAATTATCTATTATTAATGCTTTTCACATAGTAATTTTTGGATTACCATTTAGAGGATCTAACTTCTCTTTGTCTTCACAAGTAATTTTATATACATTATGACAGTTACCTCACAAAACTTTCATTTCACAGATGAGGAAACTGATGTCAGTGAGATTAATCAACTTTCCCTGCATCACACAGCTAGTAAGTGAATCCAGATCTGTCTCTAGCATTTATATTCTCTCTACCGTAGTATCCAGCAGGATTTGTCAAAATGTAAGCTGCAGAAATTGTAATTAATATTAATACTTGCAGAGTATATGATTGTAATTTGATTGATAAATCTGCTGCTGCTTTACAGAGATTTTCTTTTTTTAATGTTTGTTTATTTTCAAAAGAGAGAGAGAGAAGGGCAGAGAGAGAGGGAAAAAACAGAGAATACTAAGCAGGCTCTGCACTGTGAGCACAGATCCTGATGCGGAGCTTGAACTCACAAACTGTGAGATCATGACCTAAGCCAAAATCAAGAGTTGGACACTTAACCACCTGAACCACACAGGCGCCCGTCACAGAGAATTTCTTACGGAAAAGCACACTATAACTAAACAATGTATTTGTGAGCGCCGTAATGTCGTTTCAAGAAGAACATGAAATGACATTGGATAACTATTTGTTTCAATCATTACAATACTCTGCATTAAAATGATCAGTGTATAAATGAAATTACTGTTTTTTCCCCACATATTCCTTTACCTTTTTATCCATAAACCTGCCTGTAGCCTTATCTTTTGTTCATTTGAACTGCTTTGCTCTACGTCTTTTGAATATCCACATCGAGTCTATTATATTTTTTAAGTTACTATAATATTTTTACATTATATTATTATTATTATTATTATGTTTTTTAAAAGGTGCCTGATTTTTCTTCTTTTAACCACACTGGTGTGACTCACCTCCTAACATACATGCTTCTCTACTTTTAAGTCTTCAAGGAGCAGGACATTCACTTTACAATAAATTGTTGATGCACAGCTCGCTCAGAGCAGGGTTTGGATTTTTGCAATGAAGGTGATCTATATAGTAAAATAAATAATTTGGGTAAAATCTCATGATTGAATCTGGCACTGATTGGCAGTTAGCTTTGAAGACCTTGGACCTTGGAATCAGACCATAAAATCTGAACCATGTTCTTTGGAGTGATATTCTTCAAATTCACCTGTGAGCAACTAGCAATCAGATACAGGTTTCTAGGGGCCCTTGTAATCTTTCTTTCTTTCTTTCTTTCTTTCTTTCTTTCTTTCTTTCTTCTTATGTATTTACAGATTAGGGTCAATAGTAAAGGGCTGGCAAGCAGCAATCAAGAGAGAAAAACAAATATTTGGAAATCTGAAACTGAATTTCAACATGAAAATTATAGCATAGTTTATATGGCTTTATTATATGCCGATAGCATAAAATTACACTACACCCTTCAAAGTGTGTCATACACTTAAATGGGATCCATGGCAAAAGTTATGGTACAGATCATAGTCCCTACTTTGTTTAATTATTCACAAATAATTAATTTATTATGAATAAATTATTGTAAATAATAACTGGGTGGTATGTTGGGACCTAGCTTGGCCCAGTGAAAAGGCAAAGGTTTTGGAATGAGCTAACCCTAGGATATCATGTGAACTCTGCCGTGGAAGCTTGGCTAAGTTACTGAATCATAGAGTTGTGACCTTGGCCAAGTTACTGTATTGGATTGAACTAAGCTTTATCATGTGTAAAATGGTTGTTGTGAGGATTAGTAATGACTGATAAAAGGTTTGGAAGTAGAGGTTCTTACATAGTAGGCACTCAATAAACTCAAGTCTCACATGGGATATTTCACGAAGTAATAATTTTTTATTGAATAATTACACAACAATTTTTTATCGAATTGATTGCAAGGAAATTAAGTGTTCGTATTATGTGACCTTCCTCCTGGAATGGACAATTGAAATTGAAAGGGCGTATTTCTTGCTGCTGACAATGCAGTACTTACTTCCCCAGGAGACTAGAACAGACTAACTTTAGCAAAAAATGTCCCCATAATGTTCCTTTATGGAGAAGTCTATAGTATACACAAAAACTTCCTTTATCTTATAAATAAGTATTGTCACAAAATATCTGTTTACTCAGTGTTTAGGGCTTGTTGATGTTGTTATTAATAAATCTGCAGTGACCTTGTTAGGGTACTTAATAAATGATTTTAACCAACTTGGTTCAAATTGTTTATGGTAACAACTAGGGTTTCAAAGAGAGAGGAATCAAGGAGATAAAAGAAACAGGTAATAGCTGTTGCTTCTCAGCACAGTTCAGGAAGTACGAGTAAGTAGGTCCATCAATGCATAGTATATGTAGTATTTTGTAGTATCTTTTTTTACAAACTCAAATTTGCATTAAGATGCATATTTTATATTTTTTGGAATTTTATGTCATTTAAATCAATAGTTAATGATATTGGTTTCCCATAATTTCTCTTTGATTATCTAACAGCAAAGTTTCTAACAATGAAGCATAGTGTAGAGATATATCCCCTTCCTTTCAGTCAATGTATAGAAAACATTATATCACACATTAAAACTGCTGAGCTCTGAAAAGATAATCCACATCTTTAGTCATTAGAGGAATTCAAATTAAATGCAAATTAAAACCACAGTCACACACACACACACGAATGGCTATACCAAGCAGTCTTGGCAAGAATGTGAAGGAACTCTAATAGATTGCTAGTGGGAATATAAAATGGTATGGCCACTTATGAAAATATCTAGCTGATTCTTATGAAGTTAAAACATACTCCTACCATATGACCCATGCATTCTACTCCTAGGTATTTACCCAAGAGAAATGAAATGTATATTCTTACAAAGACTTATATGTGAATGTCCAGCAGCGTTATTCATAGCTAAAAAATGGAAACAACCCAATGTCTATCAACATGTGAATGAATAAATAAGTTGTGGTATATCCACACAGTGAATACTACTCAACAATAAAAAACAATTAACTAGTGATACTTGCAAAAACATATATGAATCTCAATTATGTGGAGTGAAAGAAGCCAGATTTAAAAAGAGTATACATTGAATGATTCCATTTATAATATTCTAGAACATGCAAACGAATCCATAGTTCCAGAAAGTAGATCACTAGTTACCTAGGGGATAGGGGATAGGGGAAAGTAGATCACTAGTTGCCCATCCTAGGGGATGGGATAGGGGATAGGGAGAAGCAGAATTAAAATGAGACACAGGCAAACTTCTGGGAGTGATGGACATATTTATTATCTTTATCGTTTTGATGGCTTCACACAAAAACATCAAAACTTATTCAATTATTGTATGTCAGCTATACCTAAAGCTGTTTTAGAAAAACAAACAAACATTGTGTCAATTTTTCATAAAAATGAAGAGACAACCCTGACCTTGTGCCATCAGGTTGGCTGGATCCACTGCCTCTTTTCTGTGGCATCCACCATTTCCTGGCTCTGGGCAATGGTGATGTTTTACTACTGGACATTGACCTTAAGGGTAGAATCCATGTTTAATTCATTTTGGCCTTCCTTCAAATGCCCAGCATGGTAACCCTCATCAACTGTTATTTTTTAAATGAATAAATTACCTGGATACTTTTTGGCAAAACATTTCAGGAAACTGTTCTACCCAAATTCCCTAACTAACTCTTGCTATTTTTTTAACATCCAAGTGAGGCAGCAAATCTTCATGCTTAAGAACTTTAGTGCCAGAGTAAACTGATCAGCTACCTACTAACTACTCAGCCATAGTTAGAATCAGCTAGCCACTCCAGGCCTCTCTTTCCTCATTTTTATTTATTTATTATTATTTAAATATTTTATTTTAATTAATGAATTAATTTGTAATTTACATCCAAGTTAGTTAGCATATAGTGCAACAATGATTTCAGGAGTAGATTCCTTAATGCCCCTTACCCTTTTAGCCCATCCCCCCTCCCACACCCCTCCAGTAATCCTTGTTTGTTCTCCATATTTAAGAGTCTCTTATGTTCTGTCCCCCTCCCTGTTTTTGTATTATTTTTGCTTCCCTTCCCTGATGTTCATCTATTCTGTGTCTTAAAGTCCTCATATGAGTGAAGTCGATATGTGTATTTCTCTGACTGACTAATTTCACTTAGCATAATATCCTCTAGTTCCATCCACGTAGTTGCAAATGGCAAGATTTCATTCTTTTTGATTGCTGAGTAATACTCCATTTGTGTGTGTGTGTGTGTGTGTGTGTGTGTGTGTGTGTGTGTGTGTATACCACATCTCCTTTATCCATTCATCCATCGATGGACATTTGGGCTCTTTCCATACTTTGGCTATTGTTGATAGTGCTGCTATAAACATTGGGGTGCATGTGTCCCTTCAGAACAGCATACATGTATCCCTTAGATAAATACCTAGTAGTACAATTGCTGGGTCATAGGGTAGTTCTATTTTTAATTTTTTGAGGAACCTTTATACTGTTTTCCAGAGTGGCTGCACCAGTTTGCATTCCCACCAGCAGTGGAAAAGAGATCCTGTCTCTCTGCATCCTCACCAACATCTGTTGTTGCCTGAGTTGTTAATGTTAGCCATTCTGACAGGTGTGAGGTGGTATCTCAGTGTGGTTTTGATTTGTATTTCCCTGATGATGAGTGATGTTGAGCATTTTTTCATGCGTTGGTTGGCCACCTGGAGGTCTTTTTTGGAGAAGTGTCTATTCACGGCTTTTGCCCATTTCTTCACTGGATGATTTGTTTTTTGGGTGTTGAGTCTGATAAGTTCTTTATAGATTTTGGATACTAACCCTTTGTCTGATTTGTTGTTTGCAAATATCTTCTCCCATTTCATCTGTTGCCTTTTAGTTTTGCTTATTGTTTCCTTTGCTGTGCAGAAGCTTTTTATTTTGATGAGGTCCCAATAGTTCATTTTTGCTTTGGTTTCCCTTGCCTCTGGAGACGTGTTGAGTAAGAAGTTGCTGCAGCCGAGGTCAAAGAGGTTTTTGTCTGCTTTCTCCTCGAGGATTTTGATGGCTTCCTGTCTTACTGTTAGGTCTGCTTTGAGTTTATTTTGAGTTTATTTTTTGGAGTTTATTATTTTGAGTTTATGTACCCATTTTGAGTTTATTTTTGTGTATGGTGAAAGAAAGTGGTCCAGGTTATTTTTCTGCATGTCACTGTCCAGTTTTCCCAGCACCACTTGATGAAGAGACTGTCTTTATTCTATTGGATATCCTTAACTGCTTTGTCAAAGATTAGTTGGCCATATATTTGTGGGTCCATTTCTGAGTTCTCTATTCTGTTCCATTGATCTGAGTGTCTGTTTTTGTGCCATAAATATTTGATTTTTAAGTCATCTCTACACCCAATGTGGGGCTTGAACCCACAACCCCGAGATCAAGAGTCCCATCATGCTCCACTGTCTGAGCCAGCCAAGTGCCCTGTTTCCTCATTGTTAAAGGAGATTATAATATACTTATGTCATTGGTTTTCTGAGAGGATTAGATAAAATAATCCATGTAAAGTGCATGGTCCATAGTCAAAACTCAATTTTTAAAATGCAAATGAATTCATACATTTACTATCACAAAGCCTTTCAAAGTTTATGAACCTCAAAGATTGAAATATTTCATCTTTCATCAGGAGAAAGAAATGTGATGAACAGGTACCTAAACCTCACCAGGAAAGATAGCTTTTTTTTTTAAATGTTTGGTTGGTTGGTTTCTCTCTCTCTCCAAATAGTTAATAAATAAACATTTTTTTTTAAACTGGCATTACATTTGCAACTACGTGGATGGAACTAGAGGGTATTATGCTAAGCGAAATTAGTCACAGAAAGACAAATATCATATGACTTCACTCATATGAGGACTTTAAGACACAGAATAGATGAACATCAGGGAAGGGAAGCAAAAATAATACAAAAACAGGGAGGGGGACAGAACATAAGAGACTCTTAAGTATGGAGAACAAACAAGGGTTACTGGAGAGGTGTGGGAGGGGGGATGGGCTAAAAGGGTAAGGGGCATTAAGGAATCTACTCCTGAAATCATTGTTGCACTATATGCTAACTAACTTGGATGTAAATTAAAAAAAAATAAAATAAAATAAAGTTACCTACATGTTAGGCTTTTTAGAACCACACAACGAGAGGAATTTAGTTTATTGGAAGAAATGCAACGGTTATAATAGCTTATAATCTTGTCAGTGTATTTTATACCAAGGCTCTTAGACCTTTTCATTAAAACAGAAAAATAAAAACTCTACCATTAGGTAGAGAGGCTGAAATTGCAAACAGTCCATTTAGTTTTTTCCTGCCCTTTACTTTGAGGTTCTTACATGTAGAAATCCTGTTCTCATATTTGTTTGCAAGTTTTCTCTCTAGTGAAAACTACTTTATCATTCTGTCTGTGGGGAATTAATTAAACAGAATGTGGAAAAATGTAATCTCCAGGGTGCCTTGCTGTCAGTTCCCTCAGTAAATACAGCACAACCAAGGGACTCTACAGAGACCTGACCTAGAGTGGACCGAGCCTGGGCTTTAGAACTGGACAGTTTCAGAGAATAATTTTCTTGAGTTTTGAGCAACTCAAGTCATTGTTTTGTCGTCTTCTGATTTATAATATTGGGCCTAACCACGTCTCTATGATTTGTAGGAATATTTATAAAATATATGAAATAATTGTCATCATTAATAAACTGGGTTATTAATCTCCTCCAAAAATAAGGTGCTGGCATGTAAGTAAAATTTATAACTAACCCTTTAGATCTGGTCCAGTACTTAATTTGCCTTCCAAAGCCCTGGTCAATTTGTTGTGTGGGAAGAACATAATACCAGGATCAGGAAATGTTGTTCTACTCCTCGCTGTGCCAATAGCTAGCTCTGTGATCAGTGGTAACCACTTCACCCCTCAGTTTCCTCAAATGTAAAAGTAGAGAGTTGGACTAGATCAGGAAGGGAAAACACATGATATGTGCCACTACTCCTACTATTCTGTGTCCATGGCAGACATTATTAATCAATTGCTGAAATTTTTCTACCAAATTGGGAAGCTGCTTCTGAATTCTCAACAAAGCATTGTAGAGTTGGCAATCAAAATAAAACTTTCTGGCCATCTTTGGGTCAGTAAATCTTTAAAGATTCTTTTAATTCTCATATTATGCAGAGGCCAAAATGAGAGTCCATGGAATAGCAAATGTCAAAAGATAAATACCTTGGCAATTCTTCTCTTTTCACATTCCAACCTCTGAGAGTATTAAAGACTCTGTCTGCAAGGCCTGTCCATGAGGATACTTTGCTCTTCCATGATTGCATTCAGCTTTTTGTTTTTTCAAAATGAAAATAGTTTAATTGATTTTCCCCCTAATTCTAAAAATGCTTACTATAAAAATTTGAACAGTACAGAAAAGTACAAATAAAAGTGAAAATTATCTGATATTCAACACCCATTATTAATATTTGGTAACTGGCCTTGCAGACATAGCTCTAGGTGCATGTTTCTGTACTCTGTTTATTTTCTTTATATTGCAATGTTATGTATAGGCAACTTTGAGTATCATTCTGAAGCTGTGATTCTTAGTCTCTACTCAATGTACTCAAAAAATTCCATCTTTGGGGGCTCCTATTCGGCTGAGTGAACATTGCAAATATAGCAGTAGATTGAAAGCGCAAAGGATCTTTAGACCCTTACCACAACTGCACTTAAAGATATGGTTGAATTCTCCAGGCTCCACTCTAGTAAATACAGAATGGAACAATTTGCAAAGCTTGTGGTTAAAATTCAGTTTGAAAATGAAATGGACCCAGTGGCTTGGGAGAAAGCAAATGTTCCTCCTTTACCCCATACCTCACCCCCACTTTTTTTTTGCTTATTATTATAATATAAAGTAATATATGTTTAGTTAGGAAAACACAGGCAAAAATGAGAAAAATAAAATCATAAGCAATCTAATCAGAATGATTATGATTAATATTTTGGAGCATATATGTTCAGTCTTTTTTTTCAATGCATATATATTTATGGAAGTATAAACACATAATTCAAAAGCACTCTTAAACTTCTGGGTTTTTTTCTTTGCTCACTGCACTGCAGTTTCTGCAGAGCGTTATTTCTATTATGAGCAGAAACCATACAAGTTAAAACTGGCTTTGGAGACATACACTTCTTTGTATCAGTAGTTTGCATAGTGACGTATGCACACCAAGGACCCAAGGTTATGGGTGTGTTTTGAAATTAATACACAAATTACTTTGAACACTGATGTATGGGAGTTCAGTTTATCCACTGGGTATGCTGCTCCTGAAGTTTGAATTCCCTCAGCAGATATTCAGCAAGTATCTTACATAACTAGTATAAATGAAGTCATGTCACGGCTAGAATTTCGATACGAATTTTATCTGCATCTACATAATTGATGAAATGTCTGTGTTCCTTCAGTGTATTTTGACAAGAATATCTCATCATATAACATCATCTATCTAATGGTATGATACTGGTGCATGCTGTGATAAGGTGACTTATTTTGTATGTAGCAAAAAAAAAAAAAAAAAAAAAAAAAATATATATATATATATATATATATATATATATATATATATATATATATATGTTATAGGAAAGATACCTTCCTCACTCACAGGGAAGTCAATATGCCTCTAAGGGTTTGAGACTATTACATTGCAAAATATCATCCCTATATGTACCCCCCCAATGATGGTTAACAAACAAAAAGCAGCCAGGAGAAACCTTGTCTTTGTTATCTATTGCTGAGAAACAAGCCACCCCCAAAATTTAGTGCCTGAAAACAATTGATTATAATCTCTTGCAATTCTTTGGGCTGATTAGACACAGCCAGGTAGTCTTCTACCTGTCTTGCTTAGAGTCTCTCATTGATGGTGTTAGATAGCAGCTGGGGCTAGAATTCTCTGGGGGCTTGACTAGGTGGACTGGAAGGTTCCAAGGTGTTTTCTTCACTCACATGTCCGGTGCTTTGGTTCACATAGCCTCCCTCTCCACCTGGAGCCTCTTCCCCCAGGGTTTCTCCATGACCTCTCTTCCCATGAAGATAGACTTCTTACATGACTGACCTCTATGAGTGTAAAATTAAAAGCTCCCAGGACTTTTTAAGTCAGAGGCCTGCCTTTTTAAGGCAGAGGCAGAGGCCTGGCATAGTATCACTTTCAGCCTCTTTCCATAGGGTAAAACAACTCAGGGCTAGCCTTGATTCAATGTGGGGGGACTATACAAGCACATCAGTATGAGGAGCAGTGGTTCATTGGGTGCCATTTTTGGAAACTAGTAACCCAATATTCTCCAACTATAAACAGGACAAATTTAGAATTCCAACTATAATTCCAAAAATCTGGATATTTTCTGGCTCAAACAGAGTACAATTAAAGGAATGAAAAGAAGAGATAAGAAGTCTCAAGGTGATGAAGGATTTTGAAACAGTAGGTGTTTCCTTGTCCTTGCAAACCTGGCAGATTAGATCAGAGAGAGGAACGTGAAATAAACTGGCCATTGCATCCCCATTATCCAAATTTTGTGTACTCAGAAGGCTTAATTAATGATTTTTATTTTTTTGTGAGAACTCTATAACCAAGTATTACAGTTCTGACACATTTGAAGCATATACGCAGGGTTGTCTTTCCAAAGACAGCAAAAAATTCAGACAGCAGTGGAAATGTGCAAGGGTTAGTAGAATGCAAAACAGATAGGGGGAAAAATAAAATAGTAGCTAGGAGAGCCGGCAGTAAAGATTCCCATGGTACCAGAACGGGAGAGGAAAACCAGCATCCTCTTTCCTGTTCCTCTGGAGCCTCTCAGTGCATAGTATCTGTGCCCTCACAGCACAGTAGGTAAGTTTAGAGGGCAAGGAAGGACCCAGGTTCTCACATGAAGACTATCTAATTCTGCAGAGTGTCTGCAAAGACTAGGAACCTCCTTGACATAGATGGTCTGAGACTGGGGTTCCCTTTTCTTGTGCTGAACCACCATTTAACACCAAGCAGCTTTTTGTTAATGTTTATTTTTCTTTGACATGTTTAGACTGTTATCATATTATTCTCCTCCCTCTAAAAATATGTACTCTGGAGGTGCCTAAAATAATACACTCCCAGCAATTGCAGTTTTGAAAAATAAAGGTTATTTCATTCATTAAATTCAATGGAAATTTGTTGCTTAACAAGGAAATAACAAACGCCTTATAAACTCCTTGAGGGCAACTACTGTGTCATATATGACTTTAGTATCTCCTACCCCCTGGGTTCACTGTCTACTTTCTCAGATGTAGTAGTTTTAATAAGTAACTTGAATTGTTAGGCAATATGCTCTTGTGCCCTTTGACGCAGAAGTGTCATTTCATTATGTCTCTGCATGTTTCATTGTAAATAATCAGGTTCATTGTAAATAATTCCACCTAAGCTTGTTTTCAGTGTGCAGATCATTTTGCAGGCTTTTCAAATAACAGCTGAAAAGGTTTAATTCAAGTTGAAGAAGCTTGCTTCAATTACAAGCAATTAATTTAGTTAGGCTTCACTTAACTCAAGGAATATTTGAACATATGACTTTACAGATAAATCTTGGCAGTGTCAAATTATGCAACCAAGAGAAAGTAAGTTCTTTGCAGTTTTTTGGGCGTTGATCTGCTACAGTCAGGCTTTTTTTTTCTTTTCTTTTTTTTTTTTCTCCTGTCAGGTTTTTGAATGAAATAGTAAAACCTCTGCCAGCACTATCTACTTCACCTGGCTTTGCATAATTCCAAGAAACTAGAAACTAAAAACAAGGATTACTAAAGAGTTAGAAAGATTGTTAACACATAAGAGAGAAAAAAAACCCAAAACTATTTATCTCTTCTCTCTTAAATCTGAAAAGATTTCACAATATTCCTGTTTTCAAGTACTTGAAGTTTTCTGTGGACAATGCTTAATTTTTAAATAATTGCTTTTAATGTAAAAGGCAATATATATTGTAGATTTAAAATATACTTAAAGTAACAACGAGAAAGGTAAAAATCATTCGTGAGCTTACAGCTACGATTTTAGTAAACATTAAAGTTGTTTAATTTTTTTCCTAGACACCACCTGTTTTTACAAGACGGGTCCATACTACACAAACTATTTTATAGCTTGGCCTTTTTTATTTTTATTGTTTACATCATATGCTGGGTACGTGAAAAGAAACTTGTGAAGATTATGGCATGTTGTAGTATTGCAGTCTTAAAAGGCGCCATCTGTGGTGTGACGTGTGCGCTTTGGTGGGAAGAGAAGACTCCTGGTGGGCAATACTGACCATTCTCCAACCAAAAGAGACCTCCCCGTTTGCCCACAGGGATGGGCCAGCTAGAGTGCCAGCGCGTGGGAGTAAGCGGAGGGCGTTCAGGGTGACCGAGAGCACGAGCTACTCGCGCGGTCCACGGCTGCCCTGGGCAAGTCCCACTGGCCCCGGCCCAGGTATGGACGGAGGGCGAGAGGGCAGTTCGCGTCGCGCACGGCCTGGGTCTAAACATTTAACCCCCACCCCCAGGGCTGGCGCCACTCTCGGGCGGTGGAGTGAGATAAAGCCGGGCAAGGTTCTGCAACTCCAGATCAGGGAGGCGCAGCTCCGACACCGGCGCCTCCGCGGGGTCTCCAGTAGTGTTTGTTCCAACTGTTTAAACTGTTTCAAAGCGCCTGAACCCAAACGACCTTCTGCAAACAACTCTTAATCTCGCGGGCCGAGAGTTTAGGTTTTATTTGCGGGGAGAGGGAGGGATTGAGCGCGGGGACCAGGAAGCCAATGCAGCCCTCCTCCGGGCACCCCGCTCGCCTGTCCGCGGGGACCCCCGCCCGCGGCCCTTCCCTGCCCAGGGCCCACGAGCTTCTTGCGTCAGCTGGGGCGGGGGTGGGGGATTTTCGGAAGCTCTGCCTGCGCAGCCAGCCCGGGAACGACTGGCCCGGGCTCTTGCCCCGCCCTCTGGGGGGGGCGGGAGGCGGAGCGGGGCAACAGCCCAGCGGGCCACTCGGGCCGTGTCGCGGGAGTGCTGCGGTGACCGGAGGAGCAGCCGTCGCCTGTGCCGCCCAGTCCGCGCCGCGCCTCGGCACCTGGGACAAGGCTGCCGTCGGGGAGCGCCACACCACGGTCCCCAGCTCATCATGATGGACTTGGAGCTGCCGCCGCCCGGACTGCCGTCCCAGCAGGTGCTGCCCCGGCCCTTGGAGCCCAGCGGTGGTGCCAGGACGGGGACAGGGGCTCAGGGAGCTGCGGACTGGGCGGGACAACCGCAGCCGGCTTCTCCCGTCTACGGCCTGAGTCCGGACTGCTGTGGCCGCGCACTAGAGCCGCTGCGCTTGCGCTGGGGCCCGGGCGGGGAGGAGGAGTAGGGACCCAAAGGGCTGCGAGGATCCTATGGTTCGCGAGGAGAGTGGGAGTGCGACCCCCGAGGGCGACTGTGTGGAGGTCTGGAAGCTACTTCCGTGTGCGTAGGGCGAAGGGGCCTCTCTAGCCGCGTCCCCGGCTTCCGGAGCTGGGACTCGGGAGCTCCAGCTGGAGTTTGAGCAGCCCCAGAGGTGGCAGGGCAGGAGGGGGCGGACGCTGGCGGTCTGAGCCGGCGCGGCCCGGCCCTTCCGGGGCTGCGCTGCTCCCCCGCCTCGGAGCCGGCAAAAATGTGCCTAGTCACGGGGCCGCTCTCGGGGGAGTTGAGGTCTCCTCCGGACTGGGACCCGGAGCCCTGCCCTACCGCCGCCCCCATCCACGTTCTCCGCGGGCGCGGGCGGTGGCTCTGCGCGCTCACCCTGCTGGCCCGTCTAAGGGCACCCCTTGGCAAAGTAATCAGTCAGTCCATCCATCAGATCGCTCGTAGGCAGCTTGGCGAGAAAGCCCAGCCCCCAGGGTGGGGGAGGGAGGAGGTCACTAAGTGCCCAGCGCTCTGCGATGCCCCGACGTGCGGCGGCGGGACCAGGCGCTCCCTCGCGTGGTGGGAAATGTTCGGCCTCGGAGATCCGGGGTCGGCCTCTGGCAACCGGCGGGTAAATGCGGGCGGGGCAGCGAACTGAGGTCGGACGCGGCTTTCCGATACCCGCGTGGTGCCTCCCAGTGGCGCACGCCGGATGCGTGGACTCGGCCTCCAAGACAGTGGCCCGTTGGCTGTCACGGCGGCCCTCGGTTGGCCCTTTCCTGCTTTATAGCGTGCAAACCTTGCCGCGCCGGGGCCAAGGGACAAGTTGGAGCTGTTGATCTGTTGCGCAATTGTTATTTTCCCCAGGGCGGCTTTGTCTTTGGATTTAACGTTTCAGAATTGCAGTTCCAAAATGTGTAAGGCAGGATATTCTGTGCTGTGCTGTCAAGGGTAAGAGTTTCGAGAGTGGATTAGAATTTCTGTTGATTTTAGGCTGTTAGTAAATTTTTTGCTGTCCTATATTATTTCTTCCTTGGATGCTTTCGTTTTTTTCTAGTTGAGAATTTGCTTCGATTTCTTAGCATGTTTCTTTTGCTAGGGCAGAAGGTGGGACACTTGGGTTTCATAGTATTTTGCTAGCGAGTTTTGTAAATTGTTATAAAAGTGAAAACAAGTTACTGTTCATACTTTGTAGGGACTTTCAAAGAAGTAGATATTTATATTTCCAAATGTTTTTGGTAATTGGGTTTTTAGGAAAAATACTTAATACTTGGTTCAAGGAAATGTGTAGCGTATTAATAGGTATAAGTAAGTAATAATAAGTAATAAGGTATATGTTTATACTGTTAAATGTGAAGTTTTACATTAATCTTGAAGATTTAAGATTTTAAGTTATTGATAATATATTGTGCTTTTTTGTTATTTAAAGCTGTTTGTCTTAACCCCCCCCCCCCCCCTTAATGATTAGGATTGTATTCCCTCAGTTCGCGCTACTATGAAGTATATTTGTACTTTCCGATTTAACTGCTATTCAACAGAATTTATATAACCATCTAGCTATTTATACAGTAATCTATATAACCAAAGGATATAAAAGGCTAATGGACTTTTGTTTTTCTAAACTGTGTTCTAGAGTTCTCTATTATTTTTAATTTTTTTCCCTGTGTAATTTAACATTCTATATATACAAAAGTTCATTAAGCATGTGTATTGCTTTCTCTTTTAAATGTGAATTTTCAGTTATATTTGATAAGGTAACTACTTTTCCTCCTTGTAATTAGACACAGTTTTCATATTTGAAGACTATGAAAAAAGGAAATGGAGTAAAATTTGAAATCAAGTTCATGTGTGTAACTGTTAATCATATTAAATAATAGTGGTAGTCTGGAAAGATTTCAACAAAAAGTCAAGAATGGATTCTGAACTTTGTCAAATAAATTCCAGGTATGAGGTGGTACTAGGATTCAGTTTTCATCCTGTGGGCAGAGGAGGTATTGATAAACAGGGTAGAAAGCAGAGCCTGAGATTCTGTATTTCTGTTAGCTGAAGGAACCATCCATTACCCCTTTCAATGGTGTCTCAGATAAAGTACTTTTATATATGAGGGATGGAGTTGATCTTGGACTAGACTGATTAAGATTATTTTTAAAGGAACATAAGATAGGCCTCTCATCTGAATGAATGTTAAGCAAAGAACAACTTGACTTTTTAGATACGACTTTTTAGACTTGAGAGATTATGGAAGCTGCATGTAGGAGAATAAATACACAATTCATATCAGTCTTTCTGCTTTAAAAATAATGGGTCATTCTGGAATCTTTGTTGTTAACTTGGGTTTTTATAAACAATGCTGGATAAAAAAGAACTCCTGTCTTTCTTTAGGATTACCAGGATCAGTTGAAAACCAAATACAGTTTTTCTTAATATTTATGTTCATTCAGGATGAATATTCTTCAGAGCTAGATGAGAAAAGGAAGCCTCTGTGGACTATAAGCACATTTTTTTGTTGTTGTTGAGAATTTCCTACCTACTGGCTGAACATAATTTAAAGTGGGTTTTGCATAAAAAATATTTTCTCTTGAATTTTTCTTTGATCTGGGGTTAACTTTTCAGTGCAAACTCTTGGGTGCAGGAAGAATTTGGCACTAAGATGATAATAGATGAGTTATTGGGCACTTCCTTGAGTGCCAGGAGCTGCAATAATTGCTTCACATGCATAATTCCACACTAACCCCATGGGAAATACTATTATCTCCAGTTTCCAGGGGGAGAATAGAGGCACAAAGAGGCCAAGATTCCTGCTTAAAGTGCCCCCAACTATTTTTTATTAATTACTTTATTTACATAAGTAATCTCTGCACCCAACATGGAGCTTAAACTCACTACCTGGAGATCAAGAGTCTCACATTCCACCTACTGAGCCAGCCAGGCGCCTGAAATGCCCCAACTATTGACTGGTGGAGATGGGATTCAAACCTAGATAGTCTGACTCCAATGGCTTTAAATCACCACTTCCAGACTAGACCAGGACTGCTTAAACTTTAAACAGGAGGAATAGCTCACATTTTAAAAAGTGGATTAATTGAGAAGAACTAGGGGAAAGAGAGGCAGGAATTAAAAAGATTAACTTCTGCACCTTTTCCACTTAACAAGAAATTCATTAACTTTGTATGTATTGGAGGAGGCAGGCCCTCTTAAATTCAGTGAAAGTAAATACAACCTGGTGATTAATTACCACATGGGGGCTTTTTAAGGAAGACACTGAGACCTAGAGGGGTTTCATTTGGAGGGGCAGGACCATTTCTTTCCTTCCTTCCTTCCTTCCTTCCTTCCTTCCTTCCTTCCTTCCTTCCTTTCTCTCTCTCTCTCTTTCTTTCTTTCTTTCTTTCTTTCTTTCTTTCTTTCTTTCTTTCTTAAGTAATCTCCACATGGGGCTCAAACTCACAACCCTGAGATCAGGAGTCACACACTCTGCTGACTGAGCCAGCCAGGCGCCCCAGGGCCACTTCTCAATATAATAATACTTTTAAAAATTCATGGGATCTCAGCAGTGTTCAAGATTAAGGTTAGGGTTATGTTAGGGTTGGGGCAGTACATTTTTCAGGGACCATTTTTCCTTTTAATTAAATCTGTTAGCTGCTAGAACCCCCTTTGCTTACCTTTATTTGCCTTGTTAGTTGGTACATTCTCCTGTTCATTGACTTTTTTTGCTTTGAAGCAGTCAAAAATAAGTTTGATAATGTATGTATATGTATGTATATATATAGTGAAAAGTGGGATTGACAGGGTTAGGCCAGGTTGAAAGTCACTGGGTAGAATGGGGAGAATTTGAATGGAAAATGGCTAGGAGAAATTTGTTGGCTCAAATTAAACACCAGTCTCTTGTTTAGGGCATTTCTGAATTGAAGCAAGCATAAGGGCTCAAGTTATCTCAATGAAGCTTATTTAGGGTTTTGAATATTTCAAAATCAAATATATTATTTCTTAGTCTTTATTGTTAAACAAGTTGTTTTCAGAATTATTGTCTTATTTGTATGAATTAAAGATGGTGCATGATTTTTAGGACCCGGTGGATGATTTGCCTGAAAGTTAGTGTGGGTAAACCCAGGGTATTTAAATGCCTGGTCCAGGGGTGCCTAGGTGGCTCAGTCGGTTTAGCATCTGACTTTGGCTTGGGTCATGATCTCAGTTTGTGGGTTTGAGCCCTGCATCGGGCTCTGTGCTGATAGCTCAGAGCCTGGAGCCTGCTTTGGATTCTGTCTCCCTCTCTCTGCTCTCCCCTGCTCAATCTCTTTCTCTCCTGTCTCTCTCTCTCTCTCTCTCTCTCTCTCTCTCTCTCTCTCTCTCAAAAATAAACAAACATTAAAAGAAAATAAGAAAATAAATGCCTGGTCCAGCCATTTCTGAAAGTTTGCTGAAATCTGTTGCATACCAGGGTATGGGAGGACAAATTTACTAATGCTTTATTTAACATACCTCCTTTACCTTTGGCTGTATGTTTGTTTTAAATTTACTGTTAACATGAATAATAGAGTTTATATTTTGATAATATGATTTTTAGGAGTTACTAAAATTTCATTGCCACCTGCTTTTAAATATGGTCCAACAGACATTTATTGAAAGGGGTCTAAGATACAGGCCAAGGCTTTTTCAATTGCCCAATTGATATGGCATGTTTTCTGGAAATGAAAGCAAAAATTTTATAATATTTACATTCCAAAACAGTATTAGGAAAAAACAATGGTATTCTTACACTAACCTTCCCCCCCCACACAGACACCCTCCCTCCAAGAAAACACCAAGACTGCTAAACAAAATTCCGTTCTGCCTAAAGTTGTTGGTTTTCTTTGTGTCAGCCCCTGCCACAATAATCACTTTTCAGTTATTGGTATTAACAGTTTTAAGAACTTGGGCTGGCTCAGTTGGTAGAGCATGTGACTCTTGATCTCAGGGTCATGGGTTTGAACCCCAGGTTGGGTGTAGCAATTACTTAAAAAAAAAAGTTAGGAACTCTGAGGGTAGGAGGCACTTTTAACCGATCATCTTTATGGCACATGGCCTATAATACCTGTGTGTCATAAAGCCTCCTATATGAGAGTCTTTCTGTGTGTGTAAGCATGTAAGTTTATTTGACCCAAACTCTGATAGTGAAGACAAATCCAGGGCATAAGAAGGGTTTAGAACACCCAAGTCCATCTATCAATGGCCCTGTTGATAATTGGCTCTTGAGAGTCATTAGAATCCCATCGACAGCCTGTGTTCTGGAAGATTAAAAAAAATCCTTGGCAATGCCAGGTAGTCACTCCTTTCTCATAAACTCCGAAATGGAGACTTTGGTGCCTGTGGTAATAGCATACTGGCCAGATCTGAGCCCTCCGTTGCTTTTTTTTTAAGTAAGAGAATGATTGTGTAAGAAAAGAAAAAAAAAATCAGGTCATTTTGACTTTGAAGCTTTCTTTTGAACTTCAGAGTTTTTATTTTCTGCATTAGGCAATTCTGTTGCATCGCCTTTTAAAATCTCTGATATTTGTCTTGACTGTGTATTTTTCCCCCCTCTACAGCTAGATTGTGAATTTCTTGAAAGCTGGGCATAGAATTTGTATTTCTCTCCTTTTTAAAAAAAAATAAATAAAATATTTACTTTTGAGAGGAGAGAGAGCGAGAGCCTGAGCAGGGGAGGGGCAGAGAGAGAGAGGGAGAGAGAATCCCAAGCAGGCTCCACACTGTCAGTGCAGACCTCGACTCGGGACTCCCGAACCTCGAGGTCATGACCTGAGCTGAAACCAAGTCAGACGCTTAACCAGCTGAGCCACCCAGGTGCCCCTGTGCTTTTTTTGAAACAGCTATATGAGATAGAATTCACATACCGTATGGTGTACCCATTTAAAATAGTTCAGTGATTTAGTGTATTCAGAGTCGTGCAGCCATCACCATAACCGATTTTAGAACATTTTCAGTGCCCCAAAAAGAAACCCCATAATTATTAGCAGTAACTCCCCATTTCCCTTCAACTCCCTTAGTCTCTGGTAACCACTCATCCATTTTTTATCTCTGTGGAGTTGTCTGTTCTGGATATTTCATGTAAATGAAATCATGCCTTATGTGGTTTTGTGTGATTGGCTTCTTTCATTTGATACCTTGTTTATAAGGTTTGACCACGGGGTAGCATGTATCAGGACTTCATTCCTTTTTATTGCCGGCTGCTGTTCCCCTGTATGGATACACCACATTTAATTTCTCTTCTCATCAGTTGATGGACATTTGGGTTGTTTCTGCTTTATGTATTTCTTTTTGTTCCCTACAGCAATGGTTCTTAAACTTTGTTTTCTAGTTGAATCAACCATCAGTATTTTAACATGCTGACATCCAGGTCATATCCCTCATTAAAACAAAATCTGTGGTAGTGGGACCCAAACATCAGTATTTTTTTTTAAGGTTCTGAAAAGGGATTTTCCAGTGTGCAGTCAGGTTTATGAACCAGTGCCTTAGAGCACCTAGCTCAGTGCTTGGTACCCACTGAAGGTATTTATAGTGATTTAGAAAATCTGGTTAGGGTATTTGCCGAAAATCATGAAAAGAAGTGTCTTTGTATTTGATCACTGACCTTCACAACCTAAGGTTAACACCCAAATCTGGGATCTGTTTTAAGGTGCCTGGCGAATGTTGGAAATTCAGTAAATATAACTTGAGCTCTTTAATCCCTCATGGGGATTTGGGTGATAATTTTGTTATCAAGAGGTTTTCCCCAAGGGGGTCAGAATTCCTCTGTGTTTGGTCAGGAATGTGACCTGTGAGGACGTGCAGTCTCAATCATTTAGGGTGAGCCTAGGAAAGGCAGTGGGGACAGAATGCTTGGGCTAAGTGTTGGAGAGCCTGGAGGCTAGGACACACTTTGCCTTCCTCTAGGAAATTCCGTGCTCTGAGTTTTTCGGCCTTGTTATCCTCTCCATTTGAAGAGAACAAAAACCTTACATCTGCAAGGCAACTTTTAGCAATTCAATTTTTTGGCTCCCTGTAATCTGCCTAGTGAAGTATACTTTATATTCTGACTGCGGTAGCTGCCATTTGTACTTACCCAAATGGCTTTCTGGTTTACATCTTTGGAAACTGGGGCTAACTTCTGAATCTTTTACGAGTGAGTGTGTGTGTGTGTGTGTGTGTGTGTGTGTGTGTGTGTGCGTGCGTGTGCATGTGTGTGAGCTACAGCACTGCAGTACCACTCAAGCGACCTGAAAGTATGGTCCCATACTGGGATCGGGCCCAGAAGGGAGCAGGCACCCGGTTCCAGCCACAGCCTCTCTCTAGTATGGCCAGGTAAAACTTTGGCAGCCCACCTCCAGCCTTTCTGTAGCCATCAGTAGTTCGAAATTCTTTTAACCCATTCTTCCTTTTTGCTTTAAGATTTAAAAAACAATATCTTATTCTTTCATTTGTTCCTAAGAGTTTTGTCCTGAGGATAGGTGTAATGTGTGTTTAAAGTACCTTCAAACAGTGGGATTTCAGTGTTAACATTTAGGCTGTATGCAACGCATACTTGTATTTCAGTGAATGACTTGCCCCGGTAAAGGCTGTTTTCCTTCTTTGCTGGGATGTAGCCATCATCCAGAGTGGGTTAGTGCCCGTCTCTCCCCCCACCCCATGTCTGTGTAAGATCAGGGACAATACTGACTGCCTGTGTGGGTGGCCTGCTGATAAAGAGTATGGAACTTTGCTGTACTCCAGACTTGACAGCCTTTTGTCTGCTCTGCTTCAGCACAAAAGTATAATGCACATGGATGTAGAACTCAACCAGTTCTCAGTCTAAGGGATTAGAATACAGGGGAAAGTGATTATCCTGTTCTGTTGCTTTCTGTGAACGGAACTGAAACAGAAGGGTGACACATGGTAGAATTACTCTACTTTTTCAGGTGCTTGAGGGCTGACTACAGAACCTGTCCTTTCTGTTGCTTTGGTTTTTTTTGTATTGGATCTAGGGAGTCTTATTGCTGTGTCTGGAGACTGGAAGAGCCCTGAATTTTTTGACGTAGCAAAAAAATAAATCAAAAATTTTTTAATGTTAAAATCCTGGTAATAAAAACCACCAAAAATTAAAACTAGATTTTTTAATTGCCATAGGGGAAATTGCCAATTTTGAAGAAGTTGTTTTTGTTCTTGGTAATTCTCAGTGAAACAGAAGTAAAATATGCTTTGAGGAACCAACCCCCAAGGACAGGACCAGGGCTGGTTCACTTTATGCTAACTGCGGTCCCTGCCCTGTATGTTCTGCTGAGACCAGGACCAGGAATGAGAACCATTCTGTGAGTTCAGGCTCTTTCTTCTCCAAAGACAGAGGCTCACCCTCTGCTGGAAACTTCTTTACTTAAGGCTGAATGTTTGGGAGAACCTTGGGGCATTGGATTGAGAGTAAGGATGGTGACTTCAAGAGGGCAAATTCTGGGTTCTATTTGACTTGGAAAAAAAGGTGCTAGCATGAAAGGGAGAGAGATTGGGAGGAAAAAGAAAACTAGCTTAAGGGACTTCTTTTCAGGGACCCAGGAGGAATACAGACTTTTTGGACTTTTCCTGAGGAAAGCATCAGATGGACTTGGAATTTGTACCTGAAGACCTCCTAAATGTTTAATACTTGGATTTGCTCTTCAGTGTGCAGCCGGCACTTACGTTCTCCATGTGAGGAAAGAGAAAGCAATTTTGAGTTATTTACTTGTGGTGTTGACACTCGTTGTCTTTAGTTCTTTCAACAACCCTGTTAATGTAGGCTTTGTCTTTTCCTGAGAAGACTCTTTGGAGAGGTTAAAAAACAGCCCAGAGTTCAGTTTAGGAAACCAGAAACCACACGAGATGTTTCAGACAGGGAATTTAATACAGGAAATTAATGTATAACTGATTGGACAGACAACCCACAGGTTAGCAGCCTCAGGAAGCCACTCAGAAGCTGGCACCGCATCAGGAGCTGGCAGCACTGAGAGGGGTTCTCCCTCCCACCCTCCAGCCCCTCTCCTGTGCCCCTTCTAGTTGATGGAGTGCAAATATGTGACCACTGGGTAATTCAATAATGTCATCTTAGAAATCCCTATAGAGTACAGATGGAGTCTCCATTCGACGAGTTCCCAGTTTGGGTGAGTATTCCCATTGTTGGTAGGTCAAGTGCCTCCCTTTCCCTGTGAGGTGCCCCTGGGATGCCAGGGCAGGATTGATTCTGTGTAGCCATGTTTTTGATGTTGCTGAAGGACTTGGGCCTCTGGGTCTTAAACTTCTGGGGAGGTTCAGAAAGGAGGGAAAATATCTTAAGAGCTGGGGAACCTCACGTCTTTTCTCAATGATCCTGAGAAATAAAGCCTTTTCTCCCCCAGAGAGATGGGAGTAAGAATGACACCCCTAGAGAATTCATCCATCTTCCTTTCCTCTGTGCCTGTGGGACTCTTGGAAGTCTGGGGCTCCTGGAGCCCCAACATGGCTCAGAGGCCAGTTGATAATGGTACTGTAAAGCTTTAGCAGTTGTGGCTGTGCTGGTGGAGGTGGTCATGATGAAGTGACGGAGGGGACAGTTAGTCTTCCCTTGCAGTCACGTTTAACCAGCTTCCTTCCAACGTTGTGAAAGAATCAGCCTTTTGATGTTACAAGGCATCTGAATACAGACAACCAGCTATTTCATAGGGAAGGAAAGGGAAAAAGCTAACATTTACTGAACACCTGGTAATACTGTAGTAGGTCTTGGACATGTTCTCTTACTTGATCTTGACAATAAATCTGTGGTGGTAAAGGCTATTACCTCCATTTTACAGGTGAGGAAACCTACTCAAAGAGGTAAAATGACTTGTCTGGGGCCATGTCGACTCATGATGGCAGAACAGGGATTTAGCATGTCCATAATCCCTGCTCTCCTGTCCGTTTTCCTTGTTCCTTCCATTTCTTTTCTTGTCTAATAACTGTGGGTATTTTGTTAGAAACTAAGGAATGAGGTACTCCTTTACAAAGATTAATTAAGGCAGTGTCCTTACCTCAAGGAGCTTTACTCAGTGTTTTCCAAAGGGAGTGCTGCTGACACATGGGCTGGACTTCTCTCTTTGGAGTGGAGGACTGTCCCACATTACAGGATATTCAGCACTATTGTGACAGCTAGGAAAACCCCCCCACCCCCCATTTCCATCCAGTTTCGGTTGCTGCTCAGTGGTGGTGCCAGCCCCAGTGGAACCGCTGTCCTGCACGGTCTTCTAGAGACTGATGAAGCCAGGATATTACTGTTCCCAGGAAAGCTCAGGGCATTACAGGAGTCCCTCATGATCCAAGACGCCCAATGGTTGCCTGAAACCGCAGATAGTACTAAACCCTATATACACGATGTTTTTTCCTATACCTGCATACCTATGACAAAGTTTAATTTCTAAATTAGGCACAGTAAGAGATGAACAACAACATGATAAAATAGACCAATTATAACAATGTAATGTAATAAAAGTTATAAATGTGGTCTCCCAAAATACTACTCTCCTTGTGATGATGTGAGGTGATAAAATGCCTATGTGTTGAGATGAAGTGAGCGACATAGGCCTTGTGACATAAATTAGGCTGCTATTGACCTTCTGACAATACATCAGGAGGATCGTCTGCTTCTGGACCTCGGTTGACTACAGGTAACTGAAACTGGTGGAATAACAGGGGACTCCATGTGTACTTCCTGGTTCTTTGTAGGAAGGCCCCATCTCCTCAGATGGCAGCCTGTTCACACCTTTTATCCTAAACCTGAAGGGAGTAACAGAGAGAGAGAGCCACGAAAGTTCTAGAAACCAGAGGGACCAAGAACATTTCATTTACTCAGGTAGAGTGCCTAGTCCAGTTCACTTAACACAGAGGTCATTGTCATTTGATATGGTAATGTCGTCATTGCTGATGTTCACCATTTCTCAGGCCTACAGCTACAAGGAAGCTTTCCTCAAAAGATAAGCTAAACATTATTTTAAAATTTCAAGATGAAGTTAAAAGCCATGTACCATACCTCTCTGGATCTTTACTGCCTTTTCTACTGGGTACTTTGTGAAGAAGGCTGAGTCCTGAGTATAGAATAGCTGAAGAGGTTAATTATGGTAATAGATTGATGCTTTGGAAAAAAAAAAAGTCTAGAATATGGGGGCAAAGTGAGGTTACCATGTTCCATCGTCAGTCTGAGGGACATAACTAGGGGCCTCTAAGGAAATATATTTAGCATTTATGTTGACTGACGTGTTCAGGTTGCAAGGTGTTTTGTTTTTTTTTTTTTAATGTTGATTTTTGAGAGAAAGAGACAGAGCGTGAGTGGGGGAGGGGCAGAGAGAGAGGGAGACACAGAATCCAAAGCAAGCTCCAGGCTCTGAGCTGTCAGCACAGGGCCCGATGCAGGGCTCAATCTCAGGAACCGCGAGATCATGACCTGAGCCAAAGTCGGACGCTTAACCACCTGTGTCACCCAGGTGCCCCCAGGATATTTGATTCTCTCAAAAAATCAATTTTATTGTTAACTTGAAGGAATATGTGTTTATAGATTTAACGTATAATACTTTATTTTTAGTAGAGCACCCAAAGAATAATTTGAAGTATTATTACTATGAAATAACTTCGATAATTTTAAATAATTTTTCTACGATTGGTAGTTGGGTCATAAGTGATAGGAAACATGGTACCTTTGTTATGTAAGTAATTAGAATTCTTTGAACCCAGACACCTTATGTACACAGTGAAAATACTGAATTCTGAGCCTAAATGTGCACCTACTCATTCCACAAAAATTTATTAGGAATTTACACACCCTAGGAACTTTCAGGGCATGAAGTTGTTTTAATCTTCCAAGATAATGTGGCAAATGTGTTGTCTTCCTTGAAAGACATTTGCTTTTCAAGTTTTCCCTCCTCCTAATCAAACGCTTTGCTCTTTGTACACCTGGATTATAGGGCATGTTTCATATCATTGAGCATAATTTACTTTATATCTCTGTTTTCTCTGCTTAAGGTCTTCCTCTAGGGAAGAGACTGTATTTTATTTCTTTTTTATAACTCTGGTGTCTGGCATCATGCCTAGACTTTACATAATAGTAGTTGCTCCCTAAACTGAGGGTGAGTCTTACTGCCCTCCAGGTGCTCAGTATTTACACAGGCTCATCTGTGACACGTGACAGCTCCATGACAGTGCAGAAGAGAAAGTGTCACTTCTAACTGGGGTGCTCGGAGGACATCCTGGAGGAGGTAGCATTTTAACTACAGGTTTTTGTTTTTGTTTTTTAAGTCCATAGGATTTCTTTGGCTCAGACTTCATTTGGAACCCTGAAGAAGGGTGCAGGCACAAGCCAGACTTCTGGCAACAGATTGGGTCACTAGGGATGAGAAGGTTAATTTGGGGCTGGTTGTAGAGAGCCTTTCACTGCCCATGTGTGGCATTTCAAGTTTTCTGTAAGTATCTTGAAACACAGAAGGCTTTGGAAAGAGCAAAACACATGAGCTGAATGTGGACAGGAAGTTATTATGGCCCATGCATCAGAAAATGGAGAGGTTGGAGACAGAAGGATGGTTGTGGGGGGGGGGGGAGTGGAGAGGTGTGGGTGTGGTTTGGCATCAGCACATGTACTGAGGATCTGTCTTGTAACTCTAATCTGTAACTACCTTTGTTAGCCATTTAAGAAGAATTTTTTAAGCCCCCTTTTCATAGGAGAGGAGTAGATTTCCTCTTTCTGTTGGCCCCATCATGATACCATTTGTGCTCAAGCTGTTTCTACGTTTTAACAGAAATTCATCCACCGGTGTGTTCATTTTCCTGATGAAAGGGGAGGGAAACAACCCAGAAATTGCTGCTTTGCTTGAGGGATGGATTGTTTTTTCTCCAAGGTGGCATACAGGGAGTTTGTCTCTTTGTGCCCTTCTCTAAGATCGATTTACTCTTACTGCCTATTTTCAACTGTAACAGTCTTATCCTTGGCTTCCAAGCCCAGTGATTAGCAGTATTCACCAAAGAAAAGAAAGAACAGACAGTATCCTCTCTTTTTCATAAGCCCCGAGCTAACAGAGGTAGGCATCTAACCATATTGGTGATAGCAGCCACAGTCTCTCAGGCTCTTCTCAGTGCTGGCCAGGGTGCTAATGCTTCAACACACTGAATTTGTTGTTTGCGCTCCTTATTCACCCTGTGAGGCAGGCATTATCCCAGTGTTGCAGGCCAAGGGTGAGGCCCAGAGAGGTTAAGTCGATGGATGTTACAGTGGCATGTGCTTCAGTTCCATCAACATTGGAATGTGTATGACACCTGCCACGGTGCTCTTAGAACTGAGTAACAAAAGAGCTGGGCATAAGGTCTAGCGCACAGCACACATTCAGCAAATGGTGGCTGTGGTGTTGTTACCATAACTGTATTTCTTTGGCAGGGTGGCTCGGTTGGTTAAGCGTCCGACTTCAGCTCAGGTCAGGATCTCACGGTTCATAGGTTCGAGCCTCGCATCGGGCTCTGTGCTGACAGAGCCTGGAGCCTGCTTCCGATTCTGTGTCTCCCCCTCTCTGCCCCTCTCCTGCTCACGCTCTGTCTCTCTCTGTCTCTCAAAAATAAATAAATGTAAAAAAATTTTTCTTAATAACTGTATTTCTTCTCTGTCGGGGATGTTTGATGTGTGGGGAGCTGAGATTTCTTAGGCACACTTGAAAAAGTCCTTTCTTGAATTCTGTGTAGTGGCATAAACACATATTCTTTTTGCTCTTTGCCGTAAACTTATTCTCCTGTGGTCTTCCCTATGCGTGTCTTTCACGTGGGGACTGAAGTCTCTAGAGACAGAAAACCAATCCGTGGCAAGACCTTACATGTGCCCTGTGGCAGCAGAGGGCTACCTGCTGGCCCAGTCTCCCCTGTGGGACCCTCCAGCCTGTCTGCTGGATTCCCTGTACTAGTGTGGATTGATAAGCTGCCATCTCTTTGAGCTTCTTCCCAGACACACTCCTTCACTTGGGGCAGAATTTCTTACTCTGGGGTTCTGGGCCTAGAAAAGCAGCAGAGTTTGGGGAATGGAAGCGCATTAGTGGAAGTATAAATCCAAACATGAGCTGAGCTGACCCCTGCAGCCTTGTCCTCTTCCCAGCCCTGCCCTACATCATTTAGTCTTCAAGGTCTGAAATGGTCCTTTTGTAATGCTACCCCTGAGTAACTCACACCTTAAAAAAAGGAGGGGGGCAGTTGGGGGAGCCTGGGTGGCTCAGTGGACCAAACGTCTGACTCGTGGTTTTGGCTTAGGTCATAATCTCATGGTTTCGTGAGTTCGAGCATGGCACTGTGCTGCTGGGTATGGAGCCTGCTTGGGATTCTCTCTCCCTCAATCTCTCTCTCTCTCTCTCTCTCTCTCTCTCTCTCTCTCTCTCTCTCTGTCTCACCTTCTCCCTACCCTCCCCGGCTCACGCTGTCTTTTTCTCTCAAATAAATGAACTTTAAAAAGGATAAAAAGTAAAGGGTAGAGTGGTGAAGGGAAAGAAGACCTTCTATAAAACCCTTGAGGAGAGGTAACCTAGCTGAAAACTTCTTCCATTCACTACCCTTTGGTATTGCCATGATGTCTGATGCGTGCATAAATTATGACCTCACCTTCTACTTCTTATATAGTGGTTAGACCCAGAAGCTTAAAATTTAGATTCTTCTTGTGTTCATTTGACATTGGCAATGGCAGTTGAATTTATTAATGGTTTTAATACTTCACCCCTGGTTGTCCTTTATATTTTTAAGGGGCATTATGTACTTTTTTTTTTCATATGAAAAAAAAAGCTCTGTGAGGCTAGGCTTAGTGTCTTGGTTAGTCCTGGTAGGAATGGCACAGTGAGGTTGGGTGGCGAGGTCCACGCTCCCCTGTGCAGCTGGTTAGCAGCAGAGCCCTAACTGGTGCCACATTGGGCGGTTTCTCTCTGAAGAGGCCTAGGTTATTTGAGTGACTCTGTGACCTACACCTGGGTTGGAGCTCACTGTTCCCAGTTAGTAGATGTGGGTCTTCAGGCAAAATTACTGAACCTCTTTGTGGTTCAGTTTCTTTGCTCCAAAAGGGCGATGGTGATAATACTACCTGCCTTGCAGATTGGTGTGAGTAAAGGAGATGCTAGTTACAAGTGCTTGCAGTCATGTTGAGTCAGAGAAAGTGAACTACAAATGGTAGCCGTTATTATTAACATTATTACTTACATTATGTCATACCACTCTTAATCTGGATTTAGAGTGCCGTACTATGATCTTTCATTCTCAAGTCTTAATATGAAGGCTCACCCGCTAACCAGTGTCCTTACATATTTATTTAGCAAGTTAATTGAAAAGATTGACATTAAGGAAAAGAAAAGATTTCTGTACTGATCTTAAGAGCATGAGATACAATATAGACACTAATTATAATTTTCTATAAGAGGTCCAAGTTGCCACCTGGAGGTTGGCAACAACAGTGGGTACTGTGTGTTTTCAAACATATGCATCTGAAAGCAGCTGAGATAGAATTTCCAAACTCAGCTTCATTCATATCCTTAGTTGGAATAGACAGTGCTTTCCTGTCACCTAAGCCCCTTATTTCTCCCCATTCTTCAGATGACCTTTGCGATAATTTGTAATTGTGTGGCGTCTGGACCACACCACCCTGAGTAACATCCAAATGGTCCGTTCTGTCATTACGAGCCCCTTTAGTCATTCAGACTCACACTGGCACTTGCAGGTCACTGTAGGAGCTTTTTACAAATAATTGCTAACAGTGTAAGTACTACCTGGTGAAGTTTGGGAGGGTTCATGTTCTCACTGTATCCTGAAGAACTAATTTGCAAAACAGAGGAGTTTGGTTCAATAGAATCTGAGCCCCCCCATTCCCCCCCCCACCCCCTTGCAACTGCACTGTCACTAACCAACGGAGCTAGTGCAGCTGAGGAACTGAATTTTTAATTTTAATTAATTTTGACTTACATTTTAAAACAGGAAAAATAAGTAAATGTAAAACCAGAAACATTGTTAAGATCTTTCGTTAATTCTTTATTCTGGAAGGCAGCTACATTTCATGTGATCATATCCGTGAGATGTGTTGTAATGTATATTGTGTTCATCACTTCTGATACCTCATTAATAATTTTAAGTTTTTGGTTAAATGTTAAAATATTTGTTGATATGTTGTATTACACATATTGCTAAAATTAAATTCACTTGTTTCTTTTTTGTCTTTTTAGTAAGGCTACTAAAATTTTTTAAATGACACATGTGGCTTGCGTTATATTTCTATTGGACAGTACTACTTTAGAGCATCTATTACAGGTAGCTAAAATTAGCTTGTTTTAAAATTCAAAATTAGGGGCGCCTGGCTGGCTCAGTCAGTAGAGCATGTGACTCTTGATCTTGGGGGTGTGAATTCGAGCCCCACATTGGGTGTAGAGATTACTTAAAAAAAATAAAAGCTTAAAAAAAGAAATAAGTAAAATTCAAAATTAGATTTGAGACTTGCATTTTGGATATCATAGAACCAGAGGTATTTAGAGGAAGGGATCTCAGGAGTTCCCTAACCCAGCCCTGTCCTTTGGCAGAGGAAGAAACCGAGGCTAAAAGATAAGGTAAAATGGCATGATTAGGTGGGGACTGGAACCTGATGTTCTTGATGGCCTCCTCCTTTGGGTACCTGGTGGGCATCAGGGCTGCAAAAATCTGAAAACTCCTCCCAGGTCCAGACTGAAGAAAAGGCCTTTAAGAAAAAATTATTTTGAGTGGTAAGGAAAAATAATTTTTTGCTTTGCCTACTAGTGGATGGACAAGAGAGTCAATTCCGTGTTTGACATGTATTTTTGTTGGGCAGAATAATGAATGATACAGTCATGGGGAATAGTAATAAGGTAAAAATAATTCCCACTCTTTGTGTGAACATTTACTTTGGGAGCCTCCATACATCTGGCTTTCATGTTTTAATTTAAGAAATTCTTGGGACGCCTGTGTGGCTCAGTCGGTTGAGCATCCGACTTTGGCTCAGGTCATGATCTCAAGCCCCGTGTCGGGGCTCTATGCTGGCAGCTCAGAGCCTGGAGTCTGCTTGGAATTCTGTGTCTCCTTCTCTCTCTGCCCCTCCCCTGCTCATGCTCGCTCTCTCTCTTTCTCTGTCAAAAATAAACATTAAAAAAATTTTTTTAATTAAAAAAAAAAAAGAAAGAAAGAAATCCTTTTCCCAAAGCCAGAGATTTTAAACCAGACCCACAGCTTTTGTCCTGGAAAAACAGAGGAAGAGCTCTTGACTTCACGTGTTTATCATTTAGGCAGGTCGTCTGCGGTCACTTGGTAAAAGTCTAGGCCTGCTTTATGGTATTGTTTCTTTACAAGTGTGGCAAAAGAGATTTAAAGGAAGAAGCCACCAACAAACTAAAAGGAACACCCTTTGAGCAAACCCGAATTGTATTTGTGTTTTGAGTAGTGGAAGAAGAAGGGAAGGCATTATGATTTACTAAATGGCGATTTGATTTATGAGTATGTCCGTGATCTTAGTGTGAGGATTACATAAGAATGCAAGTGAAAGTGTTTTGTGATCTTAAAGTACTACAGATGTGCGGGCGGGTGTCTGCAGGGCCTTCGCCGCCGCAATGCAGAACTATTTCTTGGGTCACGCTTGCTCTCGGTGAACGCTTGGATGATTCTTTCAAATTTGGAATGTGCATTTGGTGGGTATATGACCTTCACTCTGTGATTTGGGGATTCTTGGGGGTCCACACTGGTTCTGAGTTGCTTTTGTTGTAGCAGAGATGATCTGCCTGAAGGGGGCTTAGTTCTGTTATATTGATCAGGGACACAGTCTTTAGGAAACTACATGGTATTTAGAGCTCGGCTGTGAGGGAAGGAAAGTTTTGTACAGAAAAATGCACATTAGACATTCGTCACGTAGCAGGGTTTTATAGGCCATTAGTTTGGCCACAGGGTTCAATGCCATACAACAGTTTGTAAAGGTCTGTTTTCAAACTAATTCCTAATACTTTTTGATTCTTAAGAGAAATTGCAATAGAAAGTCTACTTTAAAACCTAATTTGTGTTAGGTTTGACCATATGACCTCTTCGGGGCTGCTTCATCAAATGAGAGACAGGTCGGATACTCATTTAGCATCTCTTGGCCTCAGGAACCTCATTTATAAACCTGGGGTTTAGACTATGGTCTCCAAGATCACTGTCAGCTTTCCTTTTTCCCTTTGTAGTTTACCTTGTCTGAGAAAGGCGGAGTCACTGACTTTGCCTGACATGCTTTGTATTTCAGCTATTGAGACCTTGCCCAGCCTCTGTCTTACCTGTCTGTGCCATACCCTTTCCTTTTTTTTGCTACTGCAGATGTTCTGCTGGCTCCTCAGGTACCATCCAAGGTTAAGTTGGCTAGAGCAAGGCCAGACATAGACTGGTGTTTAAAGAAATGATGCTTGCTAGCCAACCAACTGTGTAATATTCATTCTCCTCTGTAGCCTTAGTTTCACAGTGAAGATAGAGGGAGGGGCTGGTTTGAAGTGATTCCAGAATTAACATAGGGGACCTTGTACAGTTAGTATGTATTTGTTGTGTGGGTACTGTGTGCCCGTGATGCAAGCTGTGAAGGACACACGAGTGGGGAAATGGGCAGTCCCACATGTGGCTACAACCTCCGTGTAGAACTGTTGAGCAGTATCTGTCATGATTATAAATGCAGATGCAGTTGACCCTTGAACAACACAGCTTTGAACTGTGCAGGTCCACTTATACACACGTTTTTTGGATAAGTGTATTTTCTCTTTCTTCTGATTTTCATAATAACATTTTCTTTTCTCTAGCTTACTATATTGTAAGAATACGGTATATAATGCATATAACATACAAAGTAGGTGTTAATCTACCATTTGTTACCAGTAAGGCTTCTGGTTTTTGAACATGGATTTTTGACTGGGGGAGGGGAGGTCAGTGCCAGTAATTCCCACATTGTTTAAGGCTCAACTGTACTGTTTGACCCAGCAGTTCCACTTATGATTATTTATTCCGTAGATGTCTCCACACATTTTTATGAAATGATTTGTGCACAAGGATATTCGTTGTAGCATTAATTTGTAATAGCAAAAGATTCAAAATATCTTAAAAGCCCAATGAGGGACTGATTAAATAATTATATTATTAAATAATATATTATTCTAGTGCACCTTTATGATGAAGCACTGCTCAGCCGTTAAAAATAATGGAAGCAGGGTTGGGGGAGGCCTGGGTGGCTCAGTCAGTTAAGCTTCCAACTTTGGCTCAGGTTATGATCTCGCGGTTCGTGAGTTCAAGCCTTTGTGTTGGGCTCTGTGTTGACAGCTCAGAGCCTGGAGCCTGTTTCGGATTCTGTGTCTCCCTCTCTCTGCCCCTCCCCCGCTCGATGCTCTGTCTCTCTCTCTCCTTCAAAAGTAAAAAAACATTGGGGCGCCTGGGTGGCGCAGTCGGTTAAGCGTCCGACTTCAGCCAGGTCACGATCTCGCGGTCCGTGAGTTCGAGCCCCGCGTCGGGCTCTGGGCTGATGGCTCGGAGCCTGGAGCCTGTTTCCGATTCTGTGTCTCCCTCTCTCTCTGCCCCTCCCCCGTTCATGCTCTGTCTCTCTCTGTCCCAAAAATAAAATAAAAAAATGTAAAAAAAAAAAAAAAAAAAAAGTAAAAAAACATTAAAAAAAAAAAAAAGTGGAACAAGGGCACCTGGCCAGCTCAGTTGGTGGAGTATGTGACTGTTGATCACAGGATTGTAAGTTCAAGTGCCTCGCTGGGTGTAGAGATGACTTAAAAATAAAATCTTTTTAAAAAAAATAATGGAACAACTCTATGCCCTGATTTAGAACAGTCTCTAAAATACATTAGTAAGTGTGAAACACTATGATTATATGCTGTTTGTATGTGTGTGTTTAATAGAATATCTTCCCAAGAAAACACAAAAAATTGATGCCAGCAGTTGCCTTGGGGAAAGGTAACTTGGGATATTACTTCCACAACTTTTAAATTTTTTTCCACATATACATGTGTTATCTATGTTAAAAAAGACATTGTCGGGGCGCCTGGGTGGCTTGGTCGGTTAAGCGTCCGACTTCGGCTCAGGTCATGATCTCATGGTCCGTGAGTTCGAGCCCCGCGTCGGGCTCTGTGCTGACAGCTCAGAGCCTGGAGCCTGTTTCAGATTCTGTGTCTCCCTCTCTCTCTGCCCCTCCCCTGTTCATGCTCTGTCTCTCTCTGTCTCAAAAGTAAATAAACGTTAAAAAAAAAAAAAAAAAAAAGATTGTCATGCCCTGCAGGAGTTTACAGTTTAGCCAGACCATTATAAGAAAGCCCAGATAAGACATATCGAGTACAGGGTCAATATTGTCTTTATGGGAAGATAGATTTAAATGCTGACCTCTCCTGGTGCAGCTAAGTTGACCTGATTTACCCATGAGTCATCAGGACAGGCAGGTCCGAGTGTCAGGAGGGACAGCTTCCAGGTCTTCATGTCCTGCCTGAGGGGAGGGTACTGGGGCTAAAGCAGTTTCCAGACCTTGTCCTGGTGCGGCATGAGCGCCAAGGAGCGGCACCACGGCTTGGGAAGAGCCTGGCAGGCCCGGAATCATTTCTGGGTTGGAGTCCTGGCTCTGCCACCTGCCAAACATGTGATTTGGGGCAGTGCTGGTCGGTGCCCAAAGCCTAAATGTGCTCATCCCTAAACGAAGACGAACCACCTCCCTCAGGCCACCACAGTGAGGCTGGAATGAGATGCCACCTGCGAACACCCTGTAAACCATGAAGTGCCTGGCAAACGCCAGCTGTAATAGAAGCTGTTGGGTACCTGCAGGCTGGCAACGTACAGCAAGAGATGCTAATTTAAAAATGAAATTGAAGCAAAAATGTATCTTTTTCCCTCTGTCAAATAACTTGACATGAGCTGTAAAGTAGAGGTTAGGTGGTTTTGGCATCCTTGACCTGTCACCTTGGGCCAAGTCGTTTCATCCTCTGGCCCGTTTCCTTATTGGAAAAATGAAAGGGGCTGTCTGTGTGAGTCCTGTGGTCTCTTCCAGTTGTAACATTTCGTGACAGACATTGTGGCATTAGCAGTGATACGCAGCTCAGCTGAGATGAGTCACACTGACTGAAAAGTCCAAATGGGAGGAGGAAGTCTCTGGGTGGTGAGAATTTTCCTCATGCTGGAGGATCTGAGTCTCTAGGGAGAGGGGGGTGAGACACTGCCGCCATCAAGAGGGGAGACTGAGAGGGGTGCCTGGGTGGCTCGGTCGGTTAAGCATCTGACTTTTGGCTCAAGTCATGATCTCACTGTTTGGGAGTTCAAGCCCCGCGTCGCGCTCTGTGCTGACAGCTCGGAGCCTGGAGCCTGCTTCAGATTCTATGTCTCCCTCTCTGCCCCTCCCCCTTTTGTGCTCTGTCTCTTAATGAATAAACGTTAAAAAAAAATGTAAAAATAAAAAGGAGGGGAGACCAAGAATGCATAAAGCGAGTGGCAATGTATTCATTGTTCTCTGTTCTCTCTATCTCCATAACCTCCTTTGCTTTCGAATGTTTCCTTAGATTAGACCTTTGGAAACCAGGCTTAACCCTTGTTTATTGAGTAGGACATTCATACAGTTGTGACCGCAGTGTGGTCTTTGTGCATTTAGTGACACTTGCCTTCGTGCTGCCTTGCTCCTATACACTTCTCATCATGTCGGAAATTAGATCAGAGACTATCTTATTTATCTTTGTGTCCCCAGCAACTAGCATGGTTCCTGGCACCTGAGAGGTGATCTGTACACATGTATTATTAGATGGGTAGATGGACTGATGATCTATTGGAGGGCAGTATGTACACGAATCTTGTTGATCTTGACTACCACTACCATTATTATAGCTACCACCACCCTTCGAGTAAAATGAGGTTTTAGCCTTTAGTGGCTTATTATTTCTAGAAATATTTCATACTCGCAAAAGAGTGCATGCTAAAAAAGCTTAAACAGACCCCGTAAGAATGTATTTTAACAGAATCTACAGTTTAAAAAAAGGCTAAGGGTTTTAGGCAATTTATATATAGTATATAATACATGTGTATCTAATATTCAACACCACCCCCACCACAGCATACAAGGTCTTTGGCTTGTGTAATAAACAGTATAAAGTACTTACTCAGCCTGAAAACCTGGGTGACTACCCTGATTCTTACTTTCTAAAGCTAACGGTACACAGTGAAATCTGAAAAGAAGCTTTAAGATTGAAATAAATAATTTCTTTTTAAAAACGCAGGACCCAAGGAGGGAAAAGTATCACACAGGGCATTTAGAAGTAGCGGAAGTGGCTGTAAAGAGCCCCACCAGTTGGGTCGTGGCAGTTGGGTCGTGCTGGATGGAGCACTGTTCTCCCTCACCGTGGCCTCCCCGTAGGAGGGAGGGCCACCAGGATGAGCAGGCAGGGCTGTTCGACCTCCAGGGGGATAGCTGAGCCGTGTAGGGAGACCACACCCAGTGAATTTCAGGGTACATTAGGTAAAGTCGGTTGAAGAGTTAGACCCAGTGCTCCAGAAGGTTCTCTTGTGCCGCGCCTCTGTGTGTGTGTGTGTGTGTGTGTTTTCCAGTAGAATCATTCTAATAGTGATGGAAGACGTACTCACAAAGTTCCTTTCATGTGTGGAGGACAGCATCCAGAACTGAATATATACATGCTTGTTAAAAAATGGGGAAGGGATTAGAAAAATGTATTCTGAAGTTTGCTTACCAAACCAAGCCATTCTCTTGGCAAACTCCTCATAACCCTTATAGAAGCCCTTCCAGGCATGGCAGCATCATCTGCTCAAATACAGACCGCCAAAAAAAGAAGTCTTTTGGGGTCCAGGTGTGAAAGTTCTCATGGAAAAGCTGGAGCCAGTGCACTTTTTATAGCAGGTGGGATCACCTACCCTTATTGGAAATTAACTGCCCTTTCTGATTTCTTTTTGGCTAAACAGCTATATATCTCTTGAGAAAATCAGCAGTCCCAAGTTCCTATTCAGTTCACTTACCAGTTTTGCTTTATCTTTGCACAATTTTTGCAGCTTGCAGACAAGCATAATGGGTGAGAGTTCCAGTAAACTGGCTGGATTGTATTTCTTAGATTGAGTCATTGCTGAGAAACTTGCTTGTGAACAGGAAGCAGCCCATGAAAATGTCTGTACATAGTAACATGCCAGACTGAGGAAACTGGACTGTTCTCTAGTTGAAAGACAAAAGTGTGGAAGGATGGGTCCACTACTCGGGGAATAGCAAACTTGTGATCTCGGGTTTTAACTTGTTGAATAATTCATCTCTCGGTGTATGTTTGAAAATGTTTATTCTGTCAGAAATGGCTGGTTGTTAGAGATTGAGGAAATAATCCTTAGTAAGATTTCTCTAGAAGTAAAACTTGGACTATTGGTAACTATTACTACCTACTAGGATCTCTGCTGACACATAACTGCTTACTAGGCCAGTTATTTTTAAAAATGGAGTTGTAGTTACACAGAAATTAACTCAGTGACATTTACACTTGGCCTAGATGGCTTTATGACCCCTTCCATCTCTAACATTCTGTGATTTTATATATTTACACACACACACACACGCACGCTTTGTGATTCATTTTAATTACCTACTTCGTAATTATTATAGCAATATATTTAAAAGTTAGCACATCAACCCAGTAGAACTAAAAATACTTGACTGTGGGCAAACTAAAAAGAATAACCTGTCCTCTGTCTTCTCTAGAATGCTCACTGTAAAAACAATGGGCATTGTTTGTGTGTCTTCCTGTAATGAAGCAGTGGGAGAGATGCAAAGAGAAGTAAATAGGCAGATAACTATTTATGAAATATAATCGTCATCAGTGAGATGTATTTTAAAAATACACCTGCTCGGTGTCATTTTACTTTGTTTAGCAAGGATTGTGACTTGTGAACTAAGGAGTAACTTGTTATTTGATCAATTCTTCAAAATTCACATGCACTTGGTTGTTTTTGTAACCACTGGTTGCTTTCATTTGATATGATTCATGTTCCATCTGGTTTTGGTCAAAACTATTTGAGCAGCTTCAATGGAGAAAATATTAAACCAGATTTACTTTTTACGTGAATAATATAACCACCAGGGCATAATCAATCTAAAGACTGAAGTGTATGGGAAAAAAACTACCAAAAAAAACCCCCATAGACTCTGAATGTCAGTAATTAATATTTGAATGAAGTAATTAATATTTGAAAGAGATCGCAGGGGAATAAAATTTAAAAGACACTATTTTCATGCTGGAAGTACATGATTTTAAGGGGTAGCTTGACATCAATTTGCTCTTACACAGTGAAGTTGGAAATGAGGAGGGGCACGGAGGTGGCTCAGGTGGTTGAGCATCCGACACTTGATTTAGGCTCAGGTCTTGATCTCACCGTTCAGAGTTCAAGCCCCGAGTTGGGCTCTGCACTGACAGTGGGAGGCCTGCTTGGGATTCTCTCTCTGCCCCTCCCCCCTTGCACAGGCACGGGCTTTCTCTCTCTCTCAAAAAAAACTTAAAAAAAATTTTTTTTTAATTTGGAAATGAGCAGCTTTTATTTTCTACTTACATTTTTAGTAGTCTGTGCAGTTTTTTTTTAAGTTTATTGGTGAAATTTATTTTTATAAACAAACCTCCTACCACCTTCCCATCCTAAAGACAAAATAAAGGATGAGGGAGGGGAGGACACTGGGTTGGGAGGTGCAAGCTTCATTGATACGTGTGAATATATTATAGAAACCATCTTATTTTTCATTTCAAATACTTCCCCAAAGCCTCAGTTTACAGAATTACCTTAAGAGAAGATTATGCTATCTTGCCTTATCTTTTCTGATTTTTTGGATCATCTGAGCATGAAAAATGCTGGTTTGTTCAAGGTACAAAACCTTATTTTGAGAGCGAGAGCAGGGTAGGGGCAGAGAGAGGGAGAAAGAGAATTGTAAGCAGGCTCCAAGTTGTCAGTACAAAGCCTGATACAGAGCTCGAGCTCGTGAACCATGAGATCATGACCTGAGCCAAAATCAAAAGTCGGATGCTTAACCGACTGAGCCACCCAGGCACCCCTGAAGACATATTTAATGTGGGATTCAGTGTTCAAGGCCTCTCTTCTTTCTTTATCCTAGAACAAAGATACTTGTTTCTAAGTGGTATGAGTTAATAAACCAACTTCAGATTCCCCATAAAACATGTAATAGATTACACAGATGGCAAATGATGATATATACATTTTAAATATGAATATTTCCGTTGGACCAGATGGTGATTTAATGCGAATTGTCAAACATTTATGTTTCTTATTAAATTGTCATCTTTTGTGTAAGCCAAGCTAGCAGCATAATTTGCAACACACTCAGGAATCACTAAAGGACAACAACAAAAAAGTCAGATGCTAAGTGGCTCCATATGGCCTGTGAAGGCTCCCATCCAGAGCCTCAGTTGCTCTGGGAAGTTTTTCCCAGGTCTTCAGGAAAAATACCTGTTGGAATGCCGTGGAAACCATCCCCCTGCTTTCCTCTCCATCCCCAGACTCTACCGATCTGCCATTTTACCTGGTGGCCTGCCTTTTTGGGGGCCTGGAGAGGATAAGAAGCTCTTCTTTCTCAGGGCCTCAGGTTTATGTGCCAAAGAGCAGTTTTAGCTTTTCCTTAGGCATTTCCCTTCCCCGCTGTCCTGCGTCCTGTTCTTGTTTGTTATAGGCTCCACCCGGACTACTTCCTCTTAGACGGTTCACGAGCCTTGCAGAGGTGGGTCATTTGTGGAGTAAGTCATGTGCCTAGTCACAGGGTTCCTTGCAGGAAATGCTCACTGCCTGTGAGGGTAGCACAGAACAGTCCCAAGCCCGTGGGGTTCCCCAACAGCAAGTCTTAGGTGGACACATTTCTGCTGTTCTCATTTTCAGCATAAAGCTTTGTTTCATACACCATCAAATCTCTGCAGGTTTTTTTCTTCTGAAGTTGAAGTGAAAATTTGAGTAACAGAGTATAATATGTTAAGGCCATGACAAGAAACCCATTGTTGCTTTATTCAAAATTTGATCAGAACATTTGTTTTAAGGAATTCAGGGTAGTTAAAACTACCATTGCTTTTATTTTCAAGCATAAGTTTTCTTTTAGAGACTTCTCATAGCAACAGTAAATATTACATAAAATAAACTTTGGGGTGCCTGGGTGGCTCAGTCGGTTAAGAGTCCAACTTCGGCTCAGGTCATGATCTCACTGCTTGTGAGTTCAAGCCCCATGTCAGCCTCTGTACTGACAGCTCAGAGCCTGGAGCCTGCTTTGGATTTTGTGTGTCTGTCTCTCTCTGTCCCTCTCCCACTAGCACTCTGTCTCTCCCTTTCTCAAAAATAAACATTAAAAAAATAATAATAAAAATAAACTTTAAAAGGGGCGCCTGGGTGGCTCAGTCGGTTGAGTGTCCTCTTGATTTCAGCTCAGGTCATGATCCCAGGATCATGAGATAGAGCCCAGTGTCAGGCTCTGCACTGGGTGTGGAACCTGCTTAAGATTCTGTCTCCCTCTGCCCCTCACCTGATGCGCTCGCTCTCTCTCTCTCTCTCTCTCTCTCTCTCAAAAATATATATATATACAATTTTAAAAATTCAAAAAATAATAAACTTTAAATACAGAGGAGGGGTGCCTGGGTGGCTCAGTCAGTTAAGTGTATCCAATTCTTGATTTTGGCTCAGGTCACAATCTCATGGTTTGTGGGATTGAGCCCCATGCACTGACAGCTCAGAGCCTGCTTGAGATTCTCTCTCTCCCTCTTTCTCTGCCCCCCCCCCCATGTGCATACGTGCGTGCTCTCTCTCAAAATGAATAAACTTAAAAAAAATACAGAGGAAAACCTCCGAGAACACTTTGAAACCTGCTTTGTCTCCTGTGATCTCACTGAAGGCTGCCCGGCCTGCACTAAGAACAATTAGATGTTGTCACATGAAACATCTTTTGGTGGCATTACTGGTGGAGACAGTAAGCTAGAGCGGTAGGAGCTGCTCTGCCCCCTAGGGTCCAGCATTGTTTCAGATCAGAGAAGAATAGGATGCTCAAGAGCTGATCCAAACGATTCAGGTTTTATTTTTCCTGTTTGTGGATGAGGATCCATTAAGGTGCCCTTTTCTGATCCTGTTACGGGAAATTTTAAGAAATTGAATTAGTTTGGCTGTGCATTGAAGGGTAGTCATATCAGAAGTTGAATGGCTGTTGAATGGGTATATATGTGCTATCCATGCTTACATCAAAGTATAGGTTACTGTTTTTGTTTTCAACCCATGTTGCACAAGCCAGGGAGTCAATTTCAGACCCTCCCTGAGGAAGAACCGAGTAGCCTCCCTGCTGAATGTTTTTCAGGCTCCCACTACAGTTAGGTCCACAGCTTCTTTATTATCCATTGGGCTTGAGTTTGATCTTGCTTATATTACAGCAGGTATTAGAACCATCACTGTCAACATGCATAGCAACATTTGCATATACTTTACATATAGAGAGGTTTCTTTCACATCTCACTTGATCAGCCAACATCTGTATGGCAGGAGTAGGACAGAACAGTTATATACTAAATTTATAGCTAAACCATCTGAACCCACTCAAGCATCTCATCTGGTGGGGAGGGAAGGGGGAGAAAGGAAAGAATAGACTTGTATCAACTCTTGGTGTACTTGCCTCTGTTAATTTTAGAGTAAATTACATTAGACATTTTCTTTCAGCCCATAGGGCTGGGTTCTGGGGATCCTCTGGAATAGTCTGATTTGTGAGCAGGTGTTGGCAACATGAACTGCTTCAGCGTTCTTTCAGTTCTTTTATGAAAAAGTCAAAGCTGGATGTTGGTTTTTATCCTGAGATCTCTTAACAAGGAGAAGGCCCCGCCTAGGCATTCTGGGGAAATTAAGGAAGGGATGTGTCAGAGTGGCCCCTAGGTGCAGGGGCAAGTGTTTGGGTTTCTCTTTGATTCATCTTCTGAAGAGCTCAGCACACTGTCCACATCAGTTTTTTTGGGGGGTGGGGGGGGGCGGTAGGAACAGGTACTGCCGGTCTTATAGAAACTGGAGTTCAACTGAGACTGTGTGATCATGCATGCCTTTAAATCCCAGTGCTAGCATTTAGTGGGTGTGAATATACCGAACACCTCCTTAGTACCTGGCTCCTTTAACTCCAGCTTGGAGAAAGCCTAGATAGGATACCCCACTGTTCTAAATTCACTAAGAAGATATGGCCCAATCTAATTAGAATTTTAAAGTAGGTTTCTCTAATACCTTGGACCTTTCTCATTCAACACCTTTGGATAAACATGTCCATTAGCATGGAAACACATCATTTTTAAAATGGAAATTATTTTCATGTTTTGTGTTAGTGGGGAGTTCGCTGTGGAGATAGCCATGTATGAATAAATGCTCTGTGGTTGCTATTCTGTGTCATGGCCAGGAAAGCGAATGAGGTGATGTGCTCAATCCAGCCTTCTGTAACCTGGCCACTTTTTCACATCCCCAAGATGTTAAAGCAGAGTATATATACGACAATGGATTTTATATCCTGCCCGGTTTGGGAACCACTGGCCAATGATCAGATTTTATTTTTTTTTAGTGTAGCTTGTGGTTAAAAAAGCATGAGTCCAGGATTGAGACTACCCAGGACATATCCCTGTATACTTCCTAGAAGTATCCCTTCTTTCTAAACCTCAGTATTTTTATCTGTAAAAAATAGGATGTATGTTATCTTCTTATGGTTGTTTGCAGATTAATTTGTATATATATAAAGTACTTTTAACAATGCTTGGCATGTAGAAAGCCTTTAATAAACGTTGGCTTAAAAAGATACACGTTAGCCAGTTCTAAAGAGCTACAGACGGTGTTATAATTATACCTACTCTGTTTGCTGTAGACTCTTTAACACTGCTCAAGGCTAGAATACTGATAAACCCCATGGTCAGGAAGGGTTTCACAGCATTTAAGATTCTACCACCAGGGCTCGAATGCCATAGCCTCTGCTGTCCATGTAGCTGTGCTGCCTTTAGGCTGGGTGGCCTGCCCCCTCCTTTGTTGGGTAAAAATAGCCTGACTGCTCAGTGAAGCAACAGCCATGTTATTTTTGTCCTTGGAGGCAGAAAGTAGAGTCTAGACGCACTGGGCAACCCTGTGCTGCCAGCCATCATCAGAACCAAAATACAGTGATGTTTGTGCATAGTGTCTACTGGCTTTCAGGCCCCAACTGCCTTCCCCCATGTCTTGATTTTTCCAGTCTCAATCTCATTTTCTTATTTTCAGTATAGATGATTTCTTAAATGGAAAGTGATTTAAATTTCCTACCTGTGAAGACTTTTCCAAAAACTAAAGTTCTAAGTCAAAAAATTGCTTTTGACATAGTTGTGGTTAGGAAAATCTGGACATGGTACCTAGGCCTAGTTTTGTTATAGAGATCAAAATAACCATTCCTTCATTCATTGTAAGATCTCCCCATGTCTTAAACTTTCAGTACCTTCCATCCTTCTGTGGAACCATGTTTTTTTTTTTTCTCCTGTGTGTGTGTGTGTGTGTGTGTGTGTGTGTGTGTGTGTTTAAGAGGGTTATCTGTGATTTCTCAGAAGTGAAACTAGTGGTTACTACCCCTTTTCCAGGGCCAGCCTCTTGCTTCACCCATGGGTCACAAGATTACCATTAGCTAGGACTTTTCTTTACCAGTTTGTTCATACCTCAGGAGCTAAAACTCAAATCAAGAGGAAATTATTTTAATAAGTGAGCCACAGGGATTAGAGTAGCAAGAAATGATGGGGGAAAGTAATCCAGTGTAGGAAATACCAAAAGATTGGTGATATTTCGCAACTGCTAGATTGACATTTAACCAGGGTTTTTCCCCTTTTCTCTGTAAACTGTGTATTTGCTGAGGTTTAGAAAAAATTCTACATATTTGATCATGTTTTCCATGTCTCATAATACCAGTGGCTTGGAGTGTTTGCTCCAATTTCTATATTCCACTAAACAAGTGTGAGATTTCTTTTAATTCAAGAGCTGTAGTGTGCAACATGTTACTTTGCTCTTTAGTGACCTCTACTATCACCCAGTCGTTAATAATCCAAGTAATAAGTGATTAGAATGGATGCCTGTGTTTTTAGGTTGTTTTTTCTTTTAATGAATAGATTCATTGAATGGAATTAACTGTGCCCTTCCAGAACATTGGATCTGTGTTCCCATTCAGATTGTTTCTAATTTCCCTATCCCGCAACATCAATAATGGCATAATATAAATTTTAGGATCTCTGCCATTTTAAAAACCATCTTAACCATGGTCTCTCTTTCCTTTTTTTTTTTTTTAACATAGGACATGGATTTGATTGACATACTTTGGAGGCAAGATATAGATCTTGGGGTAAGTCGAGAGGTATTTGACTTCAGTCAACGACGGAAGGAACATGAGCTGGAAAAACAGAAAAAACTTGAAAAGGAAAGACAAGAACAACTCCAAAAGGAGCAAGAGAAAGCCTTCTTTGCTCAGTTACAACTAGATGAAGAGACAGGTGAATTCCTCCCAATTCAGCCTGCCCAACACATCCCATCAGAAACCAGTGGATCTGCCAACTACTCCCAGGTATAGAATTCTCAGTTCTTGGGAAGGTGTGTGGCAGGGTTTAAGGAACCGATACTGACCGGTGAGTTTAAAATATCTGCATTGGAGTTCCAGATTTGCCTTTTTACTGTCTTCATGACCATATCAAGTCAACTTCCCAGCCCCAGCTTCCTGAGGAGTTCAAAACCTGACTTTCCTCACAGAGTCGTCGTAAGGATTGAGAGGACATAAATTACATGAAAGTGCTTTGGAAGCTGTGGAAACGTCCTGTAAGGATCGAGCGAGCAGCAGCAGTAGTCATAGTAGAAACTGTAGTACAAGAGTACTAGCGTTTTATTTCCAGATGGGCAGTTGAAGCTCAGAGATTCAGTAACTTGCCCGGAGCACACAAGAAATCAGGGAAGCCAAGATTTGAACCCAGATGGTCTGGTCTGTTTGATTCTGTGTGCTATACTACACTAAACTGATTTCAGGAGAAGAGAAACGTTTGAGTAACCAAACGTTGTAATCATTGTAGGACACTGAACAATATTTCTCTTCTTCTATGTCTTTCCTTTTTATCCAGGTTGCCCACATTCCCAAACCAGATGCTCTGTACTTCGATGACTGCATGCAGCTTTTGGCAGAGACATTCCCATTTGTAGATGACAATGAGGTACAACATTTGGTTAACAGCAAAACTCCCCAACTATATCTCATACATCCTATGAGTGTGCCTTCATTAAAGAAGTATTTTAGGGGGAAATTTTGTCAAAGAAATCTTAGCCTATAGATAACGTTACAATTCAAAAAAAAAAAAAAAAAAGAAAAGGTCCCTACACCATGCAAGACCAAATCCTCTTATCCTTGCATAGCCAGAAGCATGGATCTGCATAACCATGAAAACAGGTAACTCATTTGATACATACAGGTACTTAGAAATAAATTTGGGTGAGTAAAAAGCAAGCTGGGTAACAAACCAAGACTTGCTCAGTTAACAATTCGTTTGTGTTTGAAGCACTATACTAGCTATTATACTGGGAGATGCAAATTAAATCCAAAAGCGTATCACTTTCCTTGAAATTTACCTTCAAATGCATAGGCTAAAACAAGCCAGTAAATGAATAAATGTGGAGTTATTTTGTCGGGGGCGGGGGGGGAAAGATTTGTTTCATTATATAGAAATAGGGGCCACAGAACTGTTGGCTAATTCCAGTTTAAAGTGTTGTGATGGTGCCCCGGCATGTGCTTCTTTCTCCACTGTTGCTGGCAGACTCACACAGATAAATGCTTTGTCAATTTTAGGTTTCTTCAGCTGCGTTTCAGTCACTTGTTCCTGATATTCCCAGCCAAATCGAGAACCCCGTCTTCATTGCTCCTAATCAGGCTCAGTCACCTCAGACTCTTGTCACTCAGTCAGTCATTGCTGATTTAGACAATATGCAGCAGGACTTTGAGCAAGTTTGGGAGGAGCTACTGTCCATTCCAGAATTACAGGTAACTAAGATCTAATAACAGTAAGTGCCAAAAACACTTTCATATTCAGTGCCTTTAAATTATTTATTCCACTTACTCTTTATATGCCACCTACTTCTAGGAAGGATTGGAGAGTGCTTTTAAATTAGTCACGAGAGGGGCGCCTGGCTGGTTCAGTCAGAAGAGCATGTGACTCTTGACCTCAGGGTCGTGAGTTCAAGCCCCACATTGGATGTAGACATTACTTAAGTAAATGAAATTAGTCATGAGAGCTGCCCATGCTCACTTAAGTATGCTTTTGTTAATTAAATGGACTGGATGTCTTGAGGAAAGATCAAGTTGTAAACCTGAAGTCTGATCTAAGAACTGTGAAAATAATACATATGCTTAGACATAAATATCTGTTAGAAATAGGAATTATCTGAATTATAGAAGACCTTGGGAAGAATGAGGGTGGGGAGAGAGTTTACCATCAAATATAGATTATCAGCTATTAGAAACATTTGCATTCAGGGGCACCTGGCTGGCTCAGTCTGGAGCTGGAGTGTGTGACTCTTGACCTCAGGGTTTTGAGTCCAAGCCCCACATTGGGTGTAGAGATCACTTAAAAATAAAATCTTTCAAAATAAGTAAAAATATGTGCCATCAGATATAGATTATCAGCTATTAAAAATACTTAACTTGACTTACATTTGGTAAAAATTTCTTTTCTGTGCAGTGTCTTAATATTCAAAATGACAAGTTGGTTGAGACTAGCACGGTCCCAAGTCCAGAAACCAAAATGACAGAAATTGACAACAATTATCATTTCTACTCATCGATGCCCTCACTGGAAAAGGAAGTAGGTAACTGCAGTCCACATTTTCTCAGTGCTTTTGAGGATTCCTTCAGCAGCATCCTCTCCACAGAAGATTCCAGCCAGTTGACCGTGAACTCATTAAATTCAGATGCCACAATAAACACTGATTTTGGTGATGAATTTTATTCTGCTTTCATAGCAGAACCCAGTAGCAGCAATAGCATGCCCTCCTCGGCTACTTTAAGCCAGTCACTCTCTGAACTTCTCAATGGGCCCATTGATGTTTCTGATCTATCACTTTGTAAAGCCTTCAACCAAAACCACCCTGAAAGCACAGAATTCAATGACTCTGACTCTGGCATTTCGCTGAACACGAGTCCTGGCCTGGCATCACCAGAACACTCAGTGGAGTCTTCTGTCTATGGAGACACACCGCTTGGCTTCAGTGATTCTGAAATGGAAGAGACAGATAGTGCCCCTGGGAGTGTCAAACAGAATGGTCCTAAAACACAACCCGTACAGTCTTCTGGAGATACAGTCCGACCCCTGTCACCATCCCCAGGGCACAGTGCTCCAGTGCGTGATGCCCAGTGTGAAAACACGCCCAAGAAAGAATTGCCTGTAAGTCCCGGTCATCGAAAAACCCCATTCACAAAAGACAAACATTCAAGCCGCTTGGAGGCTCATCTCACAAGAGATGAGCTAAGGGCCAAAGCTCTCCACATCCCATTCCCTGTTGAAAAGATCATTAACCTCCCTGTTGATGACTTCAATGAGATGATGTCCAAGGAACAATTCAACGAAGCTCAACTGGCATTAATTCGAGATATACGCAGGCGGGGTAAGAATAAAGTGGCTGCTCAGAACTGCAGAAAAAGAAAACTGGAAAATATAGTGGAACTGGAACAAGATTTGGATCATTTGAAAGATGAAAAAGAAAAATTGCTCAGAGAAAAGGGCGAGAATGACAAAAGCCTGCATCTACTGAAAAAACAGCTTAGCACCCTGTATCTTGAAGTCTTCAGCATGTTACGTGATGAAGATGGAAAACCTTACTCTCCTAGTGAATACTCCCTGCAGCAAACAAGAGATGGCAATGTGTTCCTTGTGCCCAAGAGTAAGAAGCCAGATGTGAAGAAAAACTAGATTTGGAAGGATCTGACCTTTTCTGAGCTAGTGGGTTTTTTTTTTTTTTGTACTGTTATACTAAAAGCTCCTACTGTGATGTGAAATGCAAAAACATACTTTATAAGTAATTCTATGCAAAATTATAGTAAAAACCTAGTATAGGAAATAATATAAACTTTAAAAAAGCATTAAAGTAAGTCATCAGTATGCTGAATCAGTAGTTTCACTTTAACTGCGAACTTAATTTCTTAGAACACCATTTGGGCTAGTTCCTGTATAAGTGTAAATACTACAAAAACTTATTTATACTGTTCTTATCTCATTTGTTACATTCATAGATTTATATGATACATCTGGCTAAAAGCAAATTGCAAAACTAACCACTATGTACTTTTTTATAAATACTGTATGAACAAAAAAAGGCATTTTTTTTATATTAAATTGTTTAGCTATGGCAAAAACCAATTTAGTTGAAAAGCTGGTACTAATAAAGGAGTATTATGACTGTTAAATTATCTTTGGAATTCATTTGCGTTTATTCACAGTATTTTCCATAACACACTTAACATATTTAGAAACATTCTTAACATTCAGAACATTTCCATTCATTATAAATATGAAAAGCATTTTATACTGAATTTCTGGTCCCAGAGACCTAAAGAAAGTATATCCAGAAGATGTTTTATCTCTTCAATAAACACAGCTCAACCAAGGAAAATATGTGGACATGGAAACATTCAGTTTACTTACATCAATACATGTATGCCTACCATGTACTAGGTATTTTTTGAAGAACAGGACATGAAAATCCCAGTACTCCCGGAACTGAAGGAAGACAGCAAACCCACACACACCGGGATTGGGAAGACCAGTAGAAAGGAAACATTGCAATTTAAACTAGGGTTGCAGGGACTCCTGGGTGGCTCAGTTAAGCATCCAACTTTTGATTTCAGCTCGGCTCATGATGTTGCAGTTCAGGAGTTCAAGCCCCTCTTCGGGCTCTGCGCTGACAGTGCAGAGCCTGCTTGGGATTCTCTCTCTCTGCCCCTCCCTCTCAAAATAAGTTAAAAAAAAAAAAAAAAATAGGGTTGCAAACAGTAAAAGCCTATTGAGATGGCAAGGTTTGAAGGTGACCCATTCTATTAACTAAAGAGTGTAACAGCCATGATACAGGATGTTCAAAGGCTCTGAACTCTAGAAACAAGGACTATACGGCTGACCAGCATTCACTTTCAAATGTCCCCTCTGTAAAGAGAGCTTCCTTATATTCTTGCTTTCTCATCTTATATTCTAAGACTTTTGACTGCTGCTCAAAAAAAGTATACAGCTGAAAATGGAGGGAGAAACAAAGCAGGTAGAAGTGGAATACGGCATAGAACCTTGTTACACCTTCATGAGGACTTTGGCTTTTCCCTAGGAAAGTGGGGAACCATAAGTGTTAAGGAGTAACATCTGATTTTTAAGTTTCCTTAGCCTGTGTATTGAAGATAGTCTAGAAGGTTAAGGTGGGAGCAGGAAGACCACTGGGAAAGTTCTGAAATAGATGGGATAGTGTTTTGGTCTAGGGTGGGGATAGTAGGAACAGTGAGAAGGCACTGGATTCTGCAGGTTTCAAAGGTAGAACTAAAAGAACTTTCTGATAGATGTTGGGTGAAGATGGGAGTCAAGGACTTGTAATATCTTTAAGAACTGAGGGGCATCTGGGTGGCTCAGTCAAGCATCTCTTGATTTTTGGCTCAGGTCATGATTTCATGGCTCACGAGTTCAAGCCCACTGTCGCACTCTCCTGGCAGTATGGAACTTGCTTGGTCCCTCTCCTCTGTCCACTCATGCTCTCAAAAGCAAGCTTAAAAAAAAAAAAGTGGGGTAACGGGAGATTCATCTTGAGGATTAAAACACATTTAGAATAAGTACTACAATGCAGAGGCCCACAGGCCCTAGAGGCGCTGGGCTTTCTGCTGCCATTTTGCTAAATGACCTCCAATAACTGAAGACACTCAGGCTCATTTCCTCATCTGTAGAGGAAGTATTGAGTTACTATGCAAAAAGTGTTGTGCCTAGCTCACTAAGCACTCAACAAGCATATTTTCCATTTTCCTTAGCCTTTTATTGGGATGCCTTTTAGTTGCTAGTGAAAGAAACTAAAGTGAAATTAGCCAGTAAGAAAACCTGGCCTGAATGACAAAGCTCAGCTTGGGGTTGAACATGACTTCAGAGACTAGTGAATGTAGCAGGCATTCAGATTCTGCTGCTGGCCTCTCTGGCACAGTCAAGAATGTCTTCTGTAACTGGTGGTGATGAGACATTTTTCCAACCTCAAGACAGAAGACTGAAGTGCTCCACCCTTAGGCATTATGGGGGTATGTGGCATGAATCCATTACCTGCAGCCCCACCTGAACACCTGGGATTGGCGCACCTACAAGGGGTGAGAAGCACTGCTGGGCAGACTGGAACAGACTTCTAGCCTGATAACAGTTGAGTTCACTGTGGTGACTCTTTTTTTTTTTTTTTTACAGGATCTGAAAAAATAACTTGTAAGTACAAAACATTCTCTCTAGTTCTCTGAAAACAATAAATAGGCATCTGAGTGACTCAGGTTAAGTGTCCAACTCAGGTCATGATCTCAGTTGTGATACACTCCTCCTGCCCAAGTCAGGCTCTGCTGAGTGGAGCCTGCTTTGGATTCTCTGCCCCTCCCCCACTCTCTTGCAATTTTTAAAAATACGGCATTGTGCAAAACTTAATGTTTAAATATAACAAAACCTACTTAGGACAAAAAATAAAGCCAAGTTTTCATCTTTTGATCTAGACTTGAGTTAGAGCTTTATACTGTCCTCAGTTTAATTTTGGCTATCCAATTATTCAAACACTAAACTCAAGTTCCTAGTTTTAAAATGTGTACCTATGCAGGATACCTGGGTGGCTCAATTAAGCATCCAAATTTCAGCTTATATCATGATCTCAAGGTTTGTGGGTTCAGGCCCCACATCAGGCTGTTGCTGATAGGGAGCCTAAAACCTGCTTCAGATCCTCTAGCTCCCTCTTAGCCCCTCGCCCCGCTCCCACTCTCAAAACTGAACCTTAAACATTTTTTCAAAAAAAAAAGCGTATCTATGCCTTTTACATTGATTTATAGCAAGCATTCTTAGGAATCTTAACTGAACGGTACTGCATTTATTACGTAAAGAAACATTTTCTTGCTGAGATTTCTCAAGCCCATGTTTAGGGAAGGAGTGGCTACTCACATTAACTTACACTTATCCTACCCATACTTGTTTTTAAGCCTCAGAACATACACAAAGTAATTGCCATTCCTATTTTACAGATACTTATCAGGAACAGGTTGTTTTCAGTTGCTTTTTATATTTTTTGAGAACTGGAAAAATTTCTTTAAAATAGAGTTTTGTTTTTTTGTTAAGGTTTAGAGGCAGAAACAGCGATGAGTGGGAAAGGGGCATAGAGAGGGAGGAGGGAGACTGAATCCCAAGCACGCTCTGCACTGTCAGGATGGACCCTGATGCAGGGCTCGAACTCACGAAATTGAGTCATGACCAGAGCCAAAACCAAGAGTTGGACACTTAACCGACTGAGCCACCCAAGGCACCACACCCCAAGAGAACTGAGAAATATTTCAAGGCCACAAAAACTGTGTGGAGAGAAAAACTTGTAAGACATTGGCATAATTAACTTTATTGTAACCCGTTAAAATATTAAGTATTCTTCAGGATAGTAAGAAAGCACCCATAATTACCCCAAATATCTTTAGAGACCGTGGACCAGATGCTAGCTTAAGTTCTTTAAACCCAGCATCAGATTCAACCTCCAGACTCAATGAGAAAGAGGGTGGGTATCATCTCCGCTTTACACAAGTTATTAGGTAAAAACAGCTCCTAATCTGGATAGAATTTGAGTTTTCATGGAGAAAGTTACTTCTTTTCACTAACAGTTAATGAATTTAGTATTTCCTTCAACACTACAGACGACAATCCACAATACCATTAACAATAAACTGTCAGTTAAACATTATCAGGTTACTGTTATTTCTAAATGCCATTCATACATAACTTCAAAGTCAGAAGTCAGACCCTCCTAGCCTCATTTGATACTTAAAGCATGTATTATTAAATAAAACTTTGATTACTATTTTCAATGTAATGTTTAACTCTACGTACTTAATGTATATGAAACCAAGATTCCTAGGGTCTGTGTTGACATCAAACTGCCAATGGGTAGCATGCATAAAGAAACCCCAAGTAACTTTCCCAAGCTCACAAAACAGCTTAAGTTCTGTATTTAAATATTGTACTGACTTAAACTTGATATAAACAAAAATCTAATTGCATTATTCTAATACCTATTAAAGAAGAGACAAAAGATTAAATCCAAATAGACCACCTATCAGAGTTCTTTTCAATAAGTACCTATAGTTTACTCAACATTTCTATCAACAATGTATGGACTAACAGTGTATTTTAAAGTGAAAATTACCTGTATTTTAACTTCCAAACTAGTTAACATTTGATAGAATTCATCTTTTGTCATTATAGGCCCTTTTAACATATTATGGCTATATACATGGATGTGGTAAAACCTAACCATTTCCTATTTCCAAGTATTTTAAAGCTGCCAATACCGTTGTATTTAACACTTACCAATAAATCTTAGAAGTTGAGTATCCTGGGCAAATTCCTATTTCCTAGCTTTCAGCATAGTACCCACTTAACCTCTAGAATGCAGTTCAATGCACCCTTGCCATTACCAGTCTTTATATAAAGTGTTCTACTGGAATTATAAGGTACTTACTGCTGCAGAGTAAGACCACTGCACATACCACGAAACCAGTGTTGAAACCAAACCCAAGCAAAATGCGTTGCAATCCTAACAGCTAGAATTCCTTATATGGCTACAACTCCTATTCAACATGTTCTTAATAGCTACTAATGCTAAGAATCCAAATATTTGTGCTACAAAGTTTCCCTAAAAGTCACAATTCTTAAAACTCTACCCAACAAAGTTCTTGCTTTAACAGAGGACTATTACCACCTTTATTTGGATAAAAATGCAGTATTTCAGTCTGGCTGAATTTCGTTTTCTCCCAGTCCACCCTCACACCACAGAATACTCAACCAATCCACTGAAACCCAATTCATCCAACAGCTGAAACCCCTTCCTCTTTCCTATCTTTTCAGTCATTTAAGTATCCTTAACTGCGTTTTTTAAGTTCAGATTCCTCACTTACCACCCAAGCATCTCATACACTGGTATTCAAGACTTAAATCCTTAAGCAACAGGCTTTCAGTTCATTTTCTGTCCCCATTTCCAGTGTCATGTATGTTTCCCACTGAATAGAATCCATAACCTTGAACTGCTATGTAAAGGCTCATTTCAAGTTTCCCATTATTTTATTATTAATAAAGTATGTAATATTCACCTAGAGTGTTTAAATCACACAAACACTGGAAAGCAACAAAACAACACACACATTTCTAAAAATATTTTAATGAAAAAGTTATCTTTCTGTAAACATTTCATTAATACTACAAATGAAACATTTGAATCCATTACAGACCACCTCTTAAGTCTTAAAAATCAGGATAAAACATTGAAATTTAAAAGTAATCTTGAGTATTATATAGGCTAACAATCCTTTCATTACCCCTGCCATTAACTTGCTTATTCAACTGTTTGTGACATTCAATTATTGGAACTCCGATACTGTCCCTTAATTAGAAATGTTTCAAGTTGTGACATACCAGAACTCTTAAAACCAAGCCTATTCCAACCATTCAGTTCCTTAACAAATGATCTTTAGTACCAAATTTTCTTTTTTAGAACTTGAGTGTCTATCAGGCATTTTTTTTTTTTTTTTAATGTAGTGTGGGAAGCAATAACCTGTAAGTTGGTTTGACAGAATCTGTTAAAAAGCCTGGCTCAACCATTTTCCCCCTTCTAGAACTTCCTTATTTGGCTTACTGGTGCTATGACTAAAGAGCACATTTTTCAGAAATGACAGTGGAACTACATTTAAATAAAATCATTTTATTTCAGAAGAAAGGAGATGGACTATAAAGAATATTACCTATCTTGGTTAATTTGCTTCACGCTAAAAGAAAATTTATCATTAAAAGACTATTATCTTCTTCAACTTCATTTTTATGATGATGTGTGGAAATTTAGTCCTGATTTAGTTGGAGAAAACAGAGCCAACCATTTTCTGAGAATAAACTAAAACCACACCTATGTATTAACTTTGTAATTTAGAAACTGTTTTAAAAGCCTGTCCCCCAAGTTTTTTTCAAAGTACATAAACATCAAATCTCATTTTCTGAAGTTAAGTCCAACATGAGGCTTGAACTCACCCATGACCCCATGATCAAGAGTTGCATGCCATACAAACTGAGCCAGCCAAGCACCCCTCAAATTCTCAAATTTTTAATAAGCCCTTTGGGACAGTGATAATAGCCCTTATGAATGATCAGCAACTGATTTAAATAGTAATTAATATTTTAATTACTCTTTGGGAAATCTTTTAAGGGAGTATTAGCATAATTAGGTCCCCCACTACTTCTGGTTAACTGATTAAAACACAAAAGAACCAAAATGTATCCTATTAGTTCAAGTAATTCCCTGGATTTATATGCAAGAGAACTTTATGAGGCCACTTGAATGAAGACCATTCTTCTATCACCTGACAATTTTGAAAGTTCATTCTAAGGTGTTTTTCATGGAATAAGGATTAGCAGCTTAATGCTTCTGTTCCAAGTGTCATGCTTATTACAAAAACTTCACAAAATTTAAGGTTACTCATCAAAAACCAACTTTACCCTAAACACACCAACAATGAATTGTATATATGGGGCCACATCTGACTCAAGATAAATATTCATGGCTGTTGCAGGGCCTGAAACTGTTTAAAATGTGTTGGATGTGGTTCTAAAATGTTGGATCTGGTTCTGAAATAAAGTATTCAGCTGAGTAATTTTGCCAATGTACCTAATAGTTTCAAAATATGTCATATAAGTTTGTAGGGAAACAAATGGTGTCATGAGCTTTTACTGTGAGCTACAAACCTTACCCAGCCAGAAACCTTCGTATATAAGATGGTAGGAAAGACATTCCTCATTTAGGCAAGTAGGGTTCTCATTCAACCTGCAAATCAAAAAGATTACTCTTACCTTGCTTTACAAAAAATTACTCTTTAATTAGTGAAAAAATTCAAATTCAAGCCTTACCTAATGCTTATTGCCCTTCCTTGCAGGTCTAAATGCTAGACCTAGTGACTGTGGCAACTATCTCTCATTGTGATGTTCCAAAAGGCGAAGAGCTCCTTCCTGCTAGACTTTCTTCGATATTTCAGTTGTAATAAGCAGATTTAACTAGCTTTTGGAAAGTTGCTCACTATCACCATAGTATCTTATGCCTTCACTTCTCTGTAGTTGAAGCTCTTGCTGCTGCCTTGTCATTCTTTATTTATGCTGACTTGTCCATACTCAAAAGGCTGCTGAAGTCCTGTCTTAGTGAGTCTCCTTTGATCCACACTGTGCTTAAAATGCACATCTTAGGTCCTTTAAAGCTGGTTAAATCGCTCTCCTCATGGCTTACTTTTCCACACTGTTCACAAGAACTAAGCTAATACAACTTATAAACAGGTCACATACACAGATTTCACCTGCTTATAGGTTGCAAACATCAACTTACTGAAAATATTTTCACTATTAAACTAGTTCCAGAACACAGAAAGTTTGTTAACAGTACAATTAACCTCATATGCCATTAAAGGATACTGTCAAGGTTGTGTCAAACATTTTCACAAACATAGAAACAGGAAATGTCAATCTCCCCCATTCCTTCAACCTTTATTATATGAATAAAAGAACTTGAGACAATTTAGCTCAATTTTAATAAAATGTTTCCCAAGCATTACTTTGACCAGGTACCCAGGTTTAAATTATGAACATTGACAGTGTCCATTTATATAACCACATTTGAAGTTGTTAAAGACTTAACCATTTTCTAATATTAGCCTATTTTCTACGCTGCTTATTCACATATGTCCGTTAACAAATGGAATGTTGTCTGTTACATTTATTGGTTTGTGAGTGTTTTCTGGAAAACTGCAGTATCTGTGAAGACCGATTTCCATGCTGGCATTGCATGCATCCAAATATTAATAATGCACAGAGGCACAGAATTAGAGCAACAAGAGAGCATATTCAAACACTAGCACGCCCCATTCCCCTTTTTATTGCTTGTTTTGCTTAGTACTTCTGAAAACAAAAATAATCTCGAATTCAACGTTCAACTGCCAAAGAAAGAGTAACAGCAGAGCACATACTCAGGGCTCGAATGAAATTGTAAGCACTAGCTGGCGCACAACAGTAGACATTGGTTTTTATATTTACGACCTTATCTAAAACTCTTCTCAACCAGGGTCTTCCAAACCAAACTGTTAACTCATACCAACACGATTTATATGTTCAAACATACATATGGAGTAACAGTGTGTTCTTCTGGATTTTTAAGTGAGCAAAAACTCACACTATTCAAATTTGAATTTGGGTCTCTGGGAAGTGAGAAGCTTGTACTAAGCAACTATGCTACACTTCTGTAGGAAGTCATTTGGGATGATTTTATCTAGACTGTCCTTGGTTTTATCCAGCAGAATACAGAGGGTACACACAGGAAAGCATGCCAGCCAGTTAAGGGTTCAACAATGCATGATTTTTATTCTCTTGCTTCTGAAAGCTCGTATCAAAAAAATAGATATATATTAAACCAAGGAAAATAACTGAAGACTTATGGGCCTCTTGTGCTTTAAAAAGGGAAAGGAAGAGTACCCACTAATTTGCTCAGATACAGCAGGCTTAGTGGTCCTGTTATTTTGAAAAGTTTTTAAGAATGGTTTTTAAGGAAAAGGGAAAACATCCACTACCCCTTTCCAGAATTTAAACAGAGGGCAGTAGACATTCTTTACACCCAAATAAAACTATGGCAGTTCACATGTGACCATGGTGAATGTAGAATGGAGATGTTCTAAACACAGCTAGGACTCTCAGCAAAGCTAACACACTAAAATCATATGATTACATTTTGAAATAAAATGCACAAAAACCAAATAGGAATTTTGAGATTTTTCATTTGAAGGTAAATCTTAATGCTATTAAATTCACAAATATGCTAATTTAAATACCCAATTCTATTTATCTAAAACACACATTGCAAACATACAAATATCTATTCTCTCCACATGTCAGAGCCCATTCATTTCATGGTTTGGAAATGCGGAGAATAGATTCCCCTTAAACTGCAAGTCAGCAGGTGTTTCTTTACAGTTAACTTTAGCAAAATTCATACAAAATAGTAATTAACAATGATCTTCTTTACTTGTTAACTCACAAGGAAACACCTTCAAAACTGCATTTTGTTAAAGTTTCTGTACTAAAATGTAGAAAAACTGAACTACACAAATATTGAAAAGTTAAAAATTCCTTAATTTTTTATTCCTGGTACCACTACCACAATTTACAGGGCAATATACCTGATGTAATGAAAAGAAAAAGAAAAAGACAAAGCTACAACAGATAAAAGACCTCAGGAATGTACATCTAATTGACACTACATTGCATTAATCAATAGCTGCACTTTTTGCAAACTGTGGCTATGACAGTCCTGAACAAGAAGGGTTTCCTGTTTAAGCTGCAGTAACTTTTCTGACTATGGATCATCGTTCCTTCTGTGGCAGATTTTTACAGTTCCTCTAATGCATTTGGGACGACTGTCTCAAAGTAACCTGCAGCTTTCCTGACAACTCCTCGCTCTCTCTCCTGCTAAGAACTGTAGCCTGTTGAATAATACAGGATAAAAAAATTATTACACTCAGTGAACAGTTCCACATATTCTTTATCATCATGATAAAAATTTAAAGATACCTACCCTTTTCTTCTGAAAATTTTTAGAACCTTCTGCTACCATATCCACCACTTCCACCACCAGATCCATAACCACCTAGAAATACACAAGTTGTTTTGTTTTAAAAATCTGTGTATGTTTTTAAATTAAGTCTATGGAAAACTTAACCAGAAAAATAAAAACAGTACTTACCACCATAGGGACTGCCCGAGCTTCTTCCACCAAAACTGCCCCCCTTCATGGGTCCATAATTTGATTGCTGTTGTCCACTATAATTTCCAAAATCATTATAGTTCCCACCGCCACCATAGTTACCTGAAATCACAAAAGTTTTGTTTGTGGTTGACCTATACAATTATTTTCCTTTTAACATATGTACCCATTCTTGTGACAGCACACTTGGGAACACTTAAAATGCAACCCATTTGCAGTTTATAGAGCTACCAACTCTACCAACAGAGGCCCACTAGCAGACCTCAGGCATAAGTAGGAGAGGAGGAATCAGAGTGAAGATGGGCCAGAAGAGCTCCTATGTCCGCCTCAAATGTTATGCCCCAGTTCATTTTCTTGCCTTCATACTAACACCATCAGAAATGTGCTTGATTCACTCTAATTCTAATGTAGTACAACTTTTATATCAATGACAAAAAACATACTCTAAATGAGCTACTCAAAAAAGAAGGGTGGCTCAATCAGGTAAGTGTCTGACTCTTGATCTCAGCTCAGGCCATGATCTTATGGTCCTGAGACAGAGCCCCACATGGGGTTCTACGCTTTCAGCATGGAGATTCTCTCCCTTGCTCTCTGCCACTCCCCCACTCTCTAAAGTTAAAAAAAAAAAAAAAAAAAAAAAATCTTCAAGGGGCACCTAGCTGGCCCAGTGGGTAGAGTATGCAACCCTTGATCTTGGGGTTTTGAGTCCAAGCCCCACACTGGGCATAGAGCTTACTTAAAAATTAAGTAATTTAAAATGACAAAAACTTAAAAACCTTCTGTTGTTGACACATTAACATCCCAACAAAACTCAATGTATTCGTAACAAAGCTCTTCATCTACAGTATCATGGAATAATGATGAAACTGGATTATCTGAAGTGTACCTGACATCAAAATTCAAAATACTCCTGTCACCTAAACCCCAGATGACAACTGATTTTTCAACGTGTCTGCATTTAATTTGAAGTTCCCATTTGTCCAATTTTAAAGTGCCTAGAATTAAGTTAATTCTGGCAACAATTACTAAAAATATGTCCATTTTGATTACATAACAGTTGAACACATTTTACCAATTTGCTAAGTAGCCAGCAAAAAAATTAGGTTTCATCACCCATCATTTGAGTATTTTCTAATATTATGATTTGACTAAATGCTACATTTTAACATTTTTTAAAACATCTGTAACGACCTATAAATGATATGGAATATTTAAAACAAGTAAAAGCTTACCACCTCCAAAATTTCCTCCTTCATTGTAACCATCATATCCTCCACCACCGCCACCATATCCACCTCCTTGGTTTCCATATCCTGGTCCACCTCCACCATAGCCTCCTCTGCTACTATAACCAGGACCACCACCATAGTTGCCACCTAAAAAAAAAAAAAAAAAAAAAAAAAAAAAGTCACAAAAACCCCACAAATATAGAGTCAAATTATTGAACTATATTTGTATCACCACCAACCAACTGAAAAATAAACCAATGACTTAACACTCTAAAAGCTGGTAATACCTCATTAACACAGCATCAGAAACCTGGGCTACTGAGAATTAAGACGAAAGCTTAAATATCTTTTCATACTAAAAAAAAATTGTTCTACTTTTTTGAAGTTAAAGTTCACTGAAGAAAATAGTGAACAGTATCCACTGACACAGTCTGGCTCCACTGCTAGTACAATAAACATTATTATCCTGGTCTTTCATGTCATTAGTTAAAAAAAAAAATCACACTTTGTAATAAGCCATGGAAGTTTTCACTAAAATCCACAATATAAACAAATGCTTAACTACCAATAAAGTACATAAAGTCAAAACATCAAACAGTTAAAAACTTACCATCACCTCCAAATCCATTATATCCACCATCACCTCCTCCATAACTACCTCTGCTGCCACCACCTCCACCACCATAGCCTCCTGAGGAAAAGGTTATGAATTAAAAATAAATACTCAACTTAGCAATGATTTAGATAAACACATTACAAGATAACTATCTTACCTCTTCCACCAAAGTTTCCACCGCGGCCAAAGTTACCACCACCTCCAAAGTTTCCTCCACGACCCATAAAGTTGCCAGATCCACCTCCACGACCTTTAACACGGGCAAGGAAGATCTTTAAAAACCTTACAAACACCACTCACTTATATTGTGTATATATACATTGTTCTACTCACCTCTTTGCGATCCAGCAGACTGCATTTCTTGTTTAGAAAGGGCCTTTTTCACTTCACAATTATGCCCATTAATAGTGTGGTATTTCTGAACTAAATTTTTTTTTAATCAAACAAACAAACAGAAGTTATTTGATGTTTGGAAAAGCACATATAAATGATAGCCTTTTAAAAACTCATTAAAATATCATCAAGAAGGTAGTGACTGAATGGGAATGAGGGAGTGTTCTGGAACAATAAATAAGGTTTATTTCTTGATCCGGATGCTGGTTACACAGGTGTAGCCATTTATGAAAACTGAACCATATGCTTTATATGCTATGAAACACAATACAAAATGATAAGCAGTCTGGCAAATCTAGCATAGCACAAAGGAACCTTTTCTGTTTTCTCATTCAAGCTCCAATAAATTCCTACTTACCAACAATTTTATCAACTGTATCATGATCATCAAAAGTTACAAAAGCAAATCCTCTCTTTTTTCCACTCTGCCTGTCCTCCATAACTTCTATGGTTTCAATCTTGCCATATTTTTCAAAGTAGTCTCTCAAATTATATTCTTCTGTATCTTCTTTAATACCACCGACAAAAATTTTCTTCACAGTTAGATGGGCACCAGGCTTTACAGAATCCTACGTATAAAAAATACATGTCAAAAACCAAATTCAAATTCTTCAACAATTCCGCACATTATGCAGCATAATATCAAAATACCTCTCTAGAAACAGCTCTCTTTGGTTCCACTACACGCCCATCAACCTTGTGTGGTCGAGCACACATTGCTGCATCCACCTCCTCCACACAAGAGTAAGTCACAAAACCAAAACCCCTGGAACGTTTTGTTTGGGGGTCTCTCATCACCTATAAAACAGAAGTTTTAAAGTACTGAAATACATCTGTACAGGTCCCACACCCCTTAACAACCTTTTTTTGCTCTTTTAGTTAACTTACCACACAATCTGTAAGTGTGCCCCATTTTTCAAAATGTTCTCTTAAACTATCATCTGTAGTTTCAAAGCTCAAACCACCAATAAACAGTTTTCTCAACTGCTCTGGTTCCTTTGGATCATGGCCCTGAGAAAACAAATACATGTTAATTATTTCTTTGAGCGGATGAATTGCTAAGGTGCACAAAGCTTTAATCTGCTACAAATGATAAACTCACATCAAATTCCTGTACCATTAACACTTTGTCCAATTAAAAATTGGAGTAAGATCACGCATCAACTGATTAAAGGTACCAACACCAAAAAATTCTGTAGCCAGTCTTTCAAATGCCAACATCACTTCAACTACATTGAAGTCCAAGAAAACTTCAGAATCAAAAGTCCCTTAACTTTAGACTTCAACTAAAAGTATCTGGGGACAGAGTTTAGAAGTTGCTACTGGCAAACTATTCTTTAAGAAACCAATGTGTTGTAGAAGCAGTATTCCATCCATGCCATTTATTTTCATGTCTTCCCTCCTCAGTCTACGTTTCAAGCATTTAATTTTAAACCACAAAACCGTGAAGAAAAACTTAAAGGTTCTTAGTGGTAAACTTTTAAAAATTCATCAATTTCAAGAAAATCAAGATGTTAAAACAGGTATTCCTCAATACCAGGCTAAACCAGCATTCTTCCTCCAAAAATTACAAAAAGAAACCCACCATTTATCTTGATCGCTTTCTATAACCAATCTGTATTTGCACTTGTATCACATGGCAAAAATTTCAAAAACATAGGATCACAAAAAGGACAAGTTACATTAAATATAGTATGTAATGTTCGACAAGAATGGAGCACAACAAAACAAAACGAGATTTAAAAAAATTAAGATGTGATATGGACTGAATTGTTTTGCAATTTAACTGGTTCCTTAATAAAGTTACATGAACTGCCATTTAATGCATGCATTAAAATTAATTCATCCAAAGTCCTTAAATAAAGGGGCTCACATTTACATTCTAATGTCTTCGTGTGTCTTCCAAAGTAGAGATGTTAAGGCATTTAATATGAAAAGACTGTCACATGCTAGAAAAAAATGTTAAATGATTAATAGCCTAAAGCACCATTCACGTAATCTTTTCAAATCTTGGTTAACAGCATTTAATCGACAAAACACAAAGATGACCAAAAAACAACTTAAAACCGCATAAAATTATCTCAAACACCGGAAAAATTCAACTGTGGTTGCAGTCCTCAACAACAAAAATCAAAGAAACCATTACAGCCAACCCACAAGGCGCGAAAATACGTATAATTCTAAGTACTTTAGCAAGAATAGTAAATCAGGAAGTATTCTAAAGCAGCAAACTTTTTAAAAATTTCATTATTGTCAACTGGGTGCTGCGAAGAAAAAACCAGGAGAATTAAATTCTCGTCGCCTTAAAAAGATCTGAAAGGACGAGAAACGCGCGGGCAGAACTTCAGCGAAAGCACTAGGCCCCAAGACCCAAGAACGTTTGTGGCATTTTCTGCCGGGCCGCCTCCTCCCGCTTCCTTCCAATCCCGCGCTCTTTCCCGGCGGCGGAGCGAGGCGGCGGCCATTGCGGCCCAATGCGCCATTTCGTAACGCGGCAGCGGATCAATGTCAATGTGGCCGCCGCCCGGCTGCTCGCTCGCCCGGATGTGACTGCTCGTCCCCTCCCCTCCCCCACCGCCTCCTCCCAACCGCTCCCGCCGAGGCCCGCCATGCAGCCCTCGGCCTTGGATCCGAGGCCGCGCGGCCTGCCGGCCAGCTCCTCTCCCGAGATCTCCCCAGCCACGCAACGCCTCCGAGGGGCCACCTGTGCAGCCGAAGGAGAAGGCAAGGGGAGCGAAGGGCCCCCAGAAGGCCTCCGAGGCCCGCTCCCCTCCCCCTCCCACCGCCCGACTCAACGCAGAGCGCGGGACGGTCGACACGGTCCACCCGGCCTCCCCGCTCCCACCGAGCTAGGCCCCCCACGCCGGCCACTACCCGTCAACCCCCCGCTCTCCCCCTAATACCTCCTCCCCCCGGCGGCGGCGGCGACGGCCGGAGTCGGGCTGGGGGCGACCGGGCGGCGGTTTTACCTCCATTTTGAGACCGGACTCGCCTCTTCCAACTCGAGTTCAATATGGGACCGAGAGGAAGAGGCGGGGCTAGTCATCACGTGACGCGCTTTCCGCGCGCCACCGGCCTGTGGGGGAGGGGCAAGTTCGGAAGGGGGCGTGGGCAACTAGGCGCGAAGAGGGAATGGACGAGGAGCGGGTTGGCGGGCGGGGAGCGGGGGCGGGCCGGTTCGCGGGAGCGCGCGCGCCTCGCCAACTTCCAGTGCGGTGCCGACTTTTCCGACGTTCGCGCCGGGGCTCAGGCGGGGACGTCAGCTGGGACTCAGCCAATAGCGAGCGCCCACGTCGGGAGACTGCCTCGTGACCGCGCGTCACCGGAGAAAAGGCTTTTCTCTTTCTTCTCGCGCTTTTTTCCCCTCCCCCACGTAGGCTTCTCGGTTTGCTCATACGAATTCATTTCATTCCCGTGCCTGAATAAAACCGCACTTTTCTCACCTGTGCTTTAAGGTTGCAAGAAAGCCCTGTGGGCCCCTCGGCATCTCGCACGTTTCCCCATGCCAGAGACCAGATTCTGTGACTGCGATGCCCACTGTGAGGTATCCCTGCGACCCCGGCATGTGTGATTCATAGGCACCTTGGAAAGGCCTCAAAACGCGGCTGACCTAGTGAAATTTCACCCTTAATGAGCTGAGGCAGGACTGGTCGAGGTCAGTTCATTAGGTACTCACTGAACTTAAATCTATCGCCACAGATTTCTAACTTCTGGTTAACGTGGAAAGCTGAAACAGCTGTTCTCGTGGACGTAATTTCAGGAATGATTTACAAGATTTCTAAAAGGGTGGTCAGTTAGGCTTCTTTTACGCGAGTGATCTTTATCTTAATGTTTCCAACTCGATTTTGAAGTATAACGAACGAGACAGATAGAAAACCGATCTAATAATCCTTTATGTAGTGAAGTGATTTTAAATCATTCGACCTTACTGAGCTCTAGTTTTAGTTTTTTAAATGAAAAATGGAGGTGAGTCTCCAACACCTATGGGAGCTGTAAATTAATAATCTACCGATCCGTGTCTAAACAAAGGTACTGATAAAAGTGGCCACAATTGGCAAGTCTCCTACCCTGCTAAGAAATGCCCGGTATTTTAATGTAACGATCCGTAAAGAAGCAGCCAGCCACTTTAGAATTGAGCAAGCGCTCCTTTGGAAAGATTAGAAATCTAATCAAATACATAAATCGCTTGAAAAACAGTTTGTGTTAAATAGGGAATGGTGGGCTTGGAGTTTGGAAAAGGGAGCACAAAGAGTAAGAGTTTGTTGATGTTTATCTAGCGCTGCCAAGTGGAACAGGTGTTTTATTTAGGAGGCATGAACAAAAAGTACTCTGTTCTGAGGCAGAACCCAGTCACCAGGCCTTAATGTAACTTGGATGAAATAACCCTCCAAAGTAGCCTCTTCCTATTATGACTCCACATCACAAGCAAACCATTATGTATTTTTATCAGGTACTCTTGATAGCCAACAAAAGTAGTTAAGACATTCAGAAAATATATACCCTTAGTGTCTGGTTAATACATCAGGCTTTGTGAGTTTGATTATTGTGAAATAGTCATGAATAACTTGGACAATTCTGAGTACTTAGAAAAACACAGGGGCGCCTGGGTGGCTCAGTCAGTTAAGGGGCCAACTTCGGCTCAGGTCATGATCTCCAAGGTCTGTGAGTTCGAGCCCCGCGTGGGGCTCTGTGCTGACAGCTCAGAGCCTGGAGCCTGTTTCCGATTCTGTGTCTCCCTCTCTCTGACCCTCCCCTGTTCATGCTCTGTCTCTCCCTGTCTCAAAAATAAATAAAACGTTAAAAAAAAAAATTAAAAAAAAGAAAAACACAAAGTTAAAGACTTCTTCACTTAGGAAGGTAGTGTCTACACCAAGATACCTAAGAGCCACTGCAAAGGTCATCAAGAAGACTGATCACTTGGGGCGCCTGGCCTGCTCAGTGGGTACAGCATGTGATTATTGATCTCAGGGTCACGAGTTCAAGCCCCACATTGGGCATTGAGCTTACTTAGGAAAAAAACAAAAAAAAAAAACTGATCACTTGGCTTTACCATAGGGCATGTTTGTCTAGGTGTTTGCTAACCAAGTTACTTCTAATTAGTAATGATAATCATAATTTGCTATTATTCTTTTTTTAATTGTATTAAATTCTTATATTCATATGAGAAATTTTGGGGGATGGGGTATTAAGTACTTCCATCCAAGAATATATGTCAGTACATTCATTCACGTCTTTTGTCCTTGAGTAAATATGGATTCCTCTCTTTGGATTTATCCAGGTTTGCTGTTAAGTGATTTTTCGACATTAGCTATTTGTTATGCTTGTGTCTAAGTTTACCCTCCAGCCCTGGAGCCACATAGTATCTCATACAACTATCCATGCTGGAGTACTTGACCCTGTTGGATACAGACTTAAACCTTGGCCACTGTACACTGTAGCCCTGGCACTCTTTGAAATGTGAGAAAGAGAGAAAGAAACTATATGGTGTGGGAAGCAGGGGACAAGGTCCTAGGGTAAGATGAGATGGCAGACACACTTTATAAAGAAATTATATCAGGGATTCTCAACATCTTTCATATCATAACACATACAGAAAAGGATAATTTTTGCACAGCAAACTAGTAACATAAAAGAAGAGATTTGGAGGCATCTAACTGATGGTAAAAAAAAAGTCATAGCATTATCTTTATATAATTATAAAATAAGTAATAATGCATTAGAGAATATATTAAAAATTAAATTAGAATAAATCTTTCAAATAAAAATTTTCCACATTTTTTAATGATCAACTTGATCATTAAAGATCATCCTGTGAATACATTTTGACATTAGGTTTTATGGTCAAAGTGGCTTTATGCAGTTTCTGATCCAGACTTCTTAATAATAAACTTCTCATATTCCAAATAGTAATTATCAGTGAGGGACTCTGATCACATAAGTGGGTGATAGAATGTTTAAAACCATTTTATACAACCATTCAAAATTTACAATTATAATTATATGCAAAGAATAACAACCCTTTTACTGACAAATGTCATATTGCAATTTCATAAGATAATGAAAATGGATTTGGAACCCAATAGTATATTTTTATATCAGGATTTCCATATTGAAACTCTAGCTTTCAGAACATGCATGCATTGTCAACAGCTAGCCTGGGCACCAGAAAAAGAGTACATTGTTACAAAGGGATAGAAATAACCACTATATGTTAAGACAGATATGAAGGGCATTGCCTGGAGTTGAGCCCACTAGAAACCCCACTCTGTCCTCTTTCACCCTCTAACAGACCACCCCTGAGGCTGTGTGTTGTGACCCTTGGATATCTGGATCACAAATATGAGCACTGGCTCCAAAATCTCCAGTCACTGATGGTCAGTGAGGTCCTTTGCATATGGATGCCCAAGTGATAGGCATCTCCTTGGCCATGCACATCCGACAGAACTGTAAATGCTGGTTGTTGTCCACTGTGCTTGCTGCTGCTTTAGGATACACCCCAGACTGCTTTGCACAGGCTGCCCTAAAGAGACCTAAACAAGGCTGCTCACAGCCAGAAGTACTGGCCCAGAGGACTCTGGCTCTCCCTGGCCCTTCTTAATTGCCCAGTTGCAGGAGAAGTCAGTTTCTTAACCCACATCCAGGACACCAGCAGGCCAAAGTGCAGTAGTTGGGAAGCCCTACCTAGATTGCATGCCTCATTTTGTGAATGAGAAAACTATTATGCAGATCAAGGAATTGATTTTTTCCAAGATTAACAGGAAATGATGACAAAGTCAGAACAGAAAGAGAATGGAAATTGAATGAAAATATTTTGGACATGTAATTCTGAGAAAGGAGGAAGTGTAACATACTATAAGCTTTATCATCCACCACTATATTCAGAATATGATAATAGTTTTATTTCTCTAAAATCTTGGTTTTTAAATAAGGAGTATTTAAAGTAAAACACAAAACAAAATTCTCTCCCCTACAAATCCTATTACATAGATTTAACCACAGTCAACAACTTAGTGTCTCTCCATTTATATTTTCTTCTAGGCTCAATCGATGCCTCAAAAATACATGAACGTGTATGGATAACCATAACTTTGACTTAGTTTAGGCTGCTTAACAAAATACCACAGACTGAGTGAATTAAAAACATTTATTTTTCAGAGTTTTAGACTGGGAAGTCTATCAGACTGCCAGTATGGGTGGGTTCTTGTAAGAGCCCTCTTGCTGATTGCAGATGGCTGCCTTCTTGCTGTGTCCTCACTTGGAAGAGAGAGAGAGCTAGCTCTTGCGTTTCTTCTTTGTAAGAACATTCATCCCATCACGAGGACTATACCTTAATGACTTAACTGTCTCCTAAAGGCCCCATCTCCCAACACATTGGGGGTTACCAACACATTGGGGATTAGGGTTCCAACATATGAATTTGGAGGCAACACAAACATTCAATCCATAGCATACCTCCCTAACCCAGGGACTGGTATTACTGTCTATCCCTCCTTTTTGGTGTTCTCCTACCTTGTCTTTATTTAGGATGTTGATTCTCCCCTTAAGGGTTCTCTCAGCTCCTCTCTGGTCCTTTCCTCCATTGTCTTCTCCCTCTGTTTACACAAGATTTGTAATACTGAGAACCCTCAGGGAATTTGCATATACTTCCCAGGGAGGTTAAAGTAGTGGTCAATTTTGGTTTTTTAGGTTTTTTGTGGGGGGAGGGGGGAATGATTGTTATTTAGCAATTTTTTTTAATTTTTAATTTTTTAAATTTTTATTGAAATCCAAGTTAGTTAACATATAGTGTAATAATGATTTCAGGAATAGAATTTAGTGATTTATCACTTACATATAACACCCAGTGCTCATCCCAACAAGTGCCCTCCTTAATGCCCATCACCCATTTAGCCCATCCCCCCACCCAACCCTCCAGCAACCCTCAGTTTGTTCTCTGTATTTAAGAGTCTCTTATGGTTTGCCTCCCTCTGTTTTTATCTTATTTTTCCTTCCCTTCCCCTCTATTCATCTGTTTTGTTTCTTAAATTCCACATATGAGTGAAATCATATGATATTTATCTTTCTCTCACTGACTTATTTTCCTTAGCATAATGCAGTCTAGTTCCATCCACGTTGTTACAAATGGCAAGATTTCATTATTTTTGATTGCTGAGTAATATTCCATTGTGTATATACCACATCTTCTTTATCCATTAGTCAGTTGATGGACATTTGGGCTCTTTACATAATTTGGCTGTTGTTGATAGTGCTGCTATAAACATTGGGATGCATGTGCCCCTTTGCATCAGTATTTTTGATATCCTTTGGAAAATACCTAGTAGTGCAATTGCTGTGTTGTAGGGTAGCTCTATTTTAAAACAAAAAAAAATTTTTTTGAGAGAGAGGGCACAAGTGACCAAGGGGCAGAGAGAGAGGGAGAGAGAAAGAGATTCCTATGAGGGGCAGACAGACACAGAGAGAGAGGGAAAGAGAGAAAAGCGTGACTCACCTGAAGCAGGGCTTGTGCTTACTTGAAGTGGGTCTCAAACTCATCTGAAGTAGGGCTTGAGTTCACCCAAAATGGGGCTAAAACTCATGAATGGTGAGATCATGACCTGAGCTGAAGTCAGATGCTTAACTGACTGAGCCACCCAGGTTTTTTGAGGAACCTCTATACTGTTTTCCAGAATGGCTGCACCAGCAGCAGTGCAATTCCCATCAGCAGTGCAAAACTGTTCCCCTTTCTCTGCATCCTTGCCAATATCTGTTATTTCCTGAGTTGTTAATTTTAGCCATTCTGACAGGTGTGAGGTGTATCTCATTGTGGTTTTGATCTGTAGTTCCCCGATGATGAGCGATGTTGAGCATCTTGTCATGTGTCTGTTAGCCATCTGGATGTCTTCTTTGGGAAAGTGTCCGTTCATGTCTTTTGCACATTTCTTCACTGGATGATTTGTTTTTTGGGTGTTGAGTTTTCATAAGTTCTTTATAGATTTTGGGATACTAACCCTTTACCCTATCTCTCATTTGACAATATCTTCTCCCAGTGGCCAGTTCTGATGAGTGTGTTGAGATGATAGGATAGATCACACCCTCTTCCCCAACACACACGCACATACACACACATACACCAGGCACACCCCATAGGTGGGTGATTTAAAGTATGAGGAGGTAATTTGATACTAGAAGTATTAATGAATCATGCACAGTGATTATGTTCTTTCTCAGGTCCCAACTTGGAAATTTGAAAAAGCTAAAATCTTTGTAATAGGTTTTTCACAAACGACTTCCCTGTGTTTCCCTTGTCACATCTTCTGGAATGAATATCTGTGATTTCACCTATCTAGCATCCAGTTCCCTTCTAGTAATAGCACTCTGATTTTCCTGTGGAACTACCCACTTCTCATTCTCAGACTACATGGTTCAGCAAGAACTGATACCATCCCTGACCACAGGGGCAGCATGTAATTTAGGCCTGGCCAATTGGAACATTGTATCCCTTTGTCACTGAACTAAGGAGTTTGCTCCTTGGTGAGTTACAAAGACTACACCAAATGGTGTTGTCACACAAAAGAAACTTTATTTGCAACAAATAAGGAGATCACAGGGAATAACTTCCAAAGTGTGCTCCCCAAGCAAGGGTGAGTGTGTTCCTTTTATTTAGGATTAGGGTAAATATTCAGAAAGAAGAGTTTTGTCATCCTATGTAGAGGTGAGCCTAAGGTCATGCATACATACTTAGGAAACATGACTATACATGCATGGTATGTGATGTAAGGTTTGTGCTCCTCCTTAGGTGGACATTTTAACACTTATCTCCTCTAATGAAGTAGAAGTAACTGTTCAACACTCCATGGCTCTTCTGCAGAGGTCCATCTGTGCAGGTGAGTCATTGGTTGAACTCAAACTTGTCTGGGCCAGCAGGAGCTCTTCCTGTTGTTTGCCTGTAAAAGATAAGGTTAACATTCTTGTGAAGTAGTGGGGGTCATTGGGGGTCTTGCTGATGACACCTCTAAGCTATATTTATTGGTTTAAGATTGGACAAGTGAGCTTTTCATTGGTTCATTTGTTCACTCAACAAATATTTATTGAGCACCAGCCATATGCCTAAAAATATTTTAGGTGCTAGGGATACCTCACACGAAAGAGAGAGAGAGAGAGAGAGAGAGAGAGAGAGAGAGAAGACAACATTTATGGAGCTTACATTCAAACTGAGGGGAGCAGACAACAAACAAAATAAATTATATAGGAATAGAAAATAGCAAGTGCAGATACCCTTGTTAAAAAGAAAAATTCAACTGAGTAAATTTTAAAGGTCGAATTGGGGAGCCTCTCACCTAGCAAGTAGAGGAGCCTCTTTTGAGGAGTTGTACAAACTGGAAGGCTTTTATAGGAAGGAGGATGGGGCAAGAAGTTATTAGCAAAAGAAAAGAGTTGTTTCTGGCAAGGTAACCTTCCCCTAGGAGGAAGGACTGGGGATATGGGGGAAGGTGTTTTATTAGGTAAAGTACCATATCTTCCTTTAGGGGGAGATGGAGAGGACCCATGTGACAGTCTCTGGTGCCTACCAGAAAATTTCCAGATTGATTGGCTTAAAATTCCACTCCTGGAGAAGTTGAAACTGCAATTAAGTCTTGATTTGCTGTCCTGGGGCAAGTGACTCCATCTTGAGCCCCTGGTTTTCTCTTTCTTGTCTGGAGTATTTGAGCAAGGAAGCTCTTGGGTAGAAGCAGAGTGAGTGTGGAGAAGAGAACTGGAGTAAGATCAGAGGTAGTAAGAGATGTGATCATGAAGGACTTGTAGGAAATTGTTAAGAATTTTGGTTTTTACTGTGACAGGAGAAACCATTTGATAGTTTTGAGGCTTCAATTTTTACAGGATTGCTCTGAACTCTGTCAGGTAAAGCACTTACCTTTGTTAATTAAGGTCTGTTTTGGGAGTTTTATCTTGTCCTTTTTTTTTTTTTTTTAACATATTTTTGTTTCTTCAGTTTTCTTAACTCTTGTCACCTCTCCCAGTCTTGAGGGAATAGTCTTACATAGGAGATGAACCTTATCATTCAGCCCTGCCCTGGCTCTTGGTTGTCTTTCAAGTCTTTGTGATTGTCCAAATGGAAGCCAAATGTTACAGTCAGGGAAATGTGACACCAGACTATTAGGTTAGTTAGGCATGAACACTGGATTTATCCATGATGACAGTAGGACTTGGCGTAAAGAAGGAAACTGTGGTAGATGCCACATCTTACATTAATACAGGAAAGTGAGAAAACACCTTGGCTAGAAATAAAATATAGAAAATAGGAGACTTTTTGTGGGATTTGATGCTAGGTAGTTGAAAGAAGATGGAAGGTGAGCTTTTGAGTCAGCAGATCCAGCTTCTAATACTTAGTAGCTGTGGAAATAGTGATATATTCTTTAAAGGGTTAAATGAGATAGCATTAAATGAGATAAAATGCACAAGTGTACTTACAAAAGAACACAGTGCCTATTTGGCACTCCACTGCATGGGAGGGATTTGGAAAGCCTCAGGTCTTTAAGGGAGACAACCCAGCTGCAATTCACATTCCACCCAGCATGAACTGAAATAAACTGGGGGTAGAGTTTATATATATTTATTATGTATCTTTTTATTATAGAAATTTTATTTATTTTTTTAAAGGCTTTTGGGGGGCGCCTGAATAGCTTAGTTGGTTAAGCATCCGGCTCTTGGTTTCTGCTCAGGTCTTGATTTCACAGTTAGTGAGTTCAAGCCTCATATCAGGTGCTGCTCGTGCTCGTGCTCTCTCTCTCACCTTCTTTTCCAAAAAGAAAGTTTATTTATTTATTTTGTGTGTGAGAGAGAATGGGGGGTTGGGGAGGGGCAGAAAGAGAGGGAAAGAATCCCAAGCAGGCTCCACACTGTCAGTGCAGAGTCCGATGTAGATCTCGAACTCAGGAAATTGAGAGATTATGATCTGAGCCGAAGTCAGATGCTTAACTGACTGAGCCACCCAGGTGCTCCTACAGAAATTTAAAAAAAATACAGAAAAGTCAAAAGAACCGTACAAAAATCACCTTTTATACCTACCAACTATATTCAACAATTGACCATGTGCCATAATTTTTTGTTTTTGTATGGAAATAGATTACAAACATGATACTTTTCCCTTAGTACTTTAGCCTGCATGAGCTAGAAATAAGGAAATTCTCTTCTATAGTCACATTACCTTGGTTTTTTTTTATTAAATGTTTTATAATCAGTTGCAGTCATTATTCCTTTTGATATGTAAATTGCCCCAAAGTTGGCTTCTATGTCCTTTGTGTCATGCCCCACTAGTCTTTTTTTTTTTTTTTCCCCTTAAGATTTTTTTATTTTGGGGGGCGTCTTGTGGCTCAGTTAGTTGGGTGTCTAACTTCAGCTCAGGTCATGATCTCATGGCTCTCTGCTGTCATTATGGAGCTTGCTTTGGACCCTCCATCTCCCTTTCTCTCTGCCTTTCCCCCTCTCAAATATAAACAAACATTTAAAAAAAAGATTTTTTATTTTTAAGTAATCTCTATACCCAACTTGGGGTTCGAACTCACAACCTCAAAATCAAGTCACATGCTCTATTGACTGAGCCAGCCAGGTGCCCCAGGCTGGCACTAATCTTAAAAAGTTAACTTGAATTCTCTCTTAGGTGCATTTGAATTGTATTAATCAGAACAAACTGGAGAGGGTGGAATTTTAGGCAATATGTGGAAAGATTGGGGGACGAGGAAAGGGAGAAAGTGGCTGATATGTATGTGAGCCAGCAAGATTGTCCTTAAAGTCAGCCAGCCTAGGCTCATCCTGAACTGGGGAATCATCCCTTCTTTCACATTCACAGCCCAAGATTCACCAAAAGCTCTATTGCTTTTCAGAATTTATCTGCATCAGGAGGCTGAAATTAGTATGTGAGTGTTTTACTTGTTTGTAAATTAAGAGTTGTCTATGTGTTTGTGTAGGAAGAGTCAAGAGAATATAACCCAAATATAATTAATTAAAATTAAATGTGCGGGGCACCTGACTGGCTTAGTAAATAGACCGTGCAACTCTTGATCTCGCCCGGGTCGTGAATTGAAGCCCCACATTGAGTGTAGAGATCACATAAATAAATAAACAAACAAACACTAATTTAAAAAAATTTAAAGGGAAATAGTTATCAGTAGCAATATGGGACATTAAATGAGGAAAGTATGTTGTTAAAAATAAGACAATAGACCTGAAATGGAGTTGTTTAGGCTAAATTCTCCCACCAATCCAAGACTTGATCGAAGTTTCACTCAAGCAGAAATGGACTCCTAAACCAGTCGATCAGGAATCATCTGATCAGCACTATTTAGGTAACATAGGCCCCTGCCATCTGTTAAAGGAAGGTAACCTTGTGATAACCAACCCATTCTTTTGCCTGGTATAACTTCCTCATGTCTGCTCCCTCCTGCCAATATAAAAGTCTTTCATTTTGTACAGCTCTTTGGAGCACCTTTCTTTTTGCTAGATTGGACACTGTCCCATTTGAATAGACTTTTGCTCAAAATACGAAAATTTTAATATGCCTTGGAGTGCCTGGGTGGCTTAGTGTGTTAAGCATCCGATTCTTGATTTCGGCTCAGGTCATGATCTCACAGTTCATGAGATCTAGCCCCATGTTGGGCCCCTGTGCTGACAGTGTGGAGCCTGCTTGGGATTCTCTCCCTCTCTCTCTGCCCCTCCCCAGCTCATGAGTGTGCAGGTGCGCACACACACACACACACATACACACACTCTCTCTCTGTCTCACAATAAATAAATAAATAAACATAAAGAAAATAAATCTCCAAAAAAATTTTTTTAAATATGCCTTGTAATATGTATAGTGACAAGAGACTTCTGTGTGAGATGTTGAGAGAGCATACATTTGGAAATCCAGCTGTCCTGCACCTCGTTCCTTCCATGGTCTTCTGAGCTCCCACTGACAACAAATCCCACAGCTTGGGGTTGTTGTAACTATCCCAAGGGAAAGCTACGTCTTAAGAAAATTTCTTGTGACAATAATACTTAACCTAAAGCAAACATTTTCCAAGGGTGGGAATTTGAGTCATGGAGGCAAGTCAGTGGAGGAATTGGTTTTGGACAGAGGCTCTTTTCATAAGTCACCACCATAATAGCTACTTCCTATTCTGCTACCTATCTCTCTGGCCCTGGCTACAATCTTATCAGTATACGGCTGTGAACACGTAGAAGGTAGAGAAGATTAAATTACCCTGAGTTATGCAATCTCCTGTCTTATAGAAGAATGGAAAAATGCTTTCATGTTTCTGCAAATGTAGTAATGCTCAAGACATATTTGATGGAGGACATTTAAATAACTCTCTGTGAGGGATTGAAGAATGGAAGACAGTTAAGACTGCCAGTCTTTTCAGTCATCCCCCTATCTCTTTTCATTTTATTTACTTAGATTCCCACATGCATTTAAATCCTTTTGTTTTATGTGCTCATTTTCATTTCCCTGTATTTCCCTTTCTTCTGGTTCATCTGGTCCATTTACTATCATTGCCTTAGTTAATATCCTGGGATCTAGTGTCATGTGCTTCCCACCAAGAACATTTTCATACTTCAGTTTTCCTAAAATGGAGCTTTGGGATTTCTTCATTTAGTTAAATTATTTCCTGGAGACAAAATATGAAAGGGATTCTGCTAATCCTATACACTATATAAATTATACATACTCTTAGAGAACAAATAATATGTAAGCTAAACAAGGATGTAGGTTTCACAGGCTTACATGTAATTCAGGTGTTTTCTCTCTGCTTTGTTACATGGAGTAGCTAAAGTGGTGTTGGTCCCAATCTCTGGTTCTCTTTCACCTTAGAGTTCTGCTCAAAGTCTCTCTCTGTAAACGGAATCTTGGTATGGGCTACTAAGAAGTCACTTCTCCTTAAGGAGGGCACTTATGTCGTATGTAAGTGATGAATCACTGAATTCTGCTCCTGAAACCAATATTGCAATGTATGTTGACTAACTAAAATTTAAATTAATAAAAAAGTTACTTCTCCTTGTGCCCACATCATTGAATATAGATAAAACCATGTACCAAGAGAAGTGATTTTATTTACAATTATTCAGCTAAGCAAACAAAATATGCTGGTTGCCATGGCAGTGTATCTTACATTCCTTAACCTCCAGAAGTATACATAAAAATTAGAAAATAGAATAAAAAGAAGTAGGTATGGGAAGAGGCAGATTATTATAAGGCTTAAGGGTGGGCATCATTCTCTTTATTCCCTTAATAGACATTTTTTTCTGGCACTTTATTTTCACTGTGGTAAAATATATACAACATAAAATATACCATTTTAGCTATTTTCTAAAATGTTTATTTTTGAGAGAGAGAGAGAAAGACAGGATGCGAGTGGTGGGGGGAGCAGAGAGAGAGGGAGACACAGAATCTGAAGCAGGCTCCAGGCTCTGAGCTATCAGCACAGAGCCCAATGTGGGGCTCAAACTCAAGAATTGTGAGATCATGACCTGAGCTATAGTTGGATGCTTAACCAACTGAGCCACCCAGGCACTCCCCCCCTACCCATTTTAGCTATTTTTAAGTGTACAATTCAGTGACATTAATTACATTCACAATGTTGTATAACCATCACTGCTATTTCCAAAATTTATCTACTACTGTAAAGAGGAACTCTGGAACCATTAAACCATAACTCCCCTTCCTGTTCCACCCTCCTCCCAGCCCTGATAATCTCAAATCTACTTTCTGTCTCTATGAGCTTGTCTGTCATTTAAAAAAAAAAAAAAAAGTTCATTTACTTATTTTGAGAGAGCGCACTGTGTGCATGAGCAAAGGAGGGACAGGGGGAGAGAGAATCCCAAGCAGACTCCGTGCTCAGTGTGGAGCCCTTCGCGGGGCTCTGTCTCAGGACTGTGAGATCATGACCTGAGCTGAAATTAAGAGTGGGACAATTAACCAACTGAGCCACCCAGGTGCCCTATGTCATTTTTAAAAGATGAACTCTGGTGGCTATGTGGATGGGAAATATGGCATGAGGAATGCAAAGGAACAAGACTTAACTCTTTTCCTTCAAGTAACTTAAAAGGGATAACACTTTGAAAACCATTTATAGTGCCCTTCTCTTTTGCTTTCCTTAGAATGCAATCTTTGCTCTAGTTGGCAGAAGTGTGGATCTAGCTGGCAGAACTGGGAAATTAGGATTTGAGATGGAAAGGACACAAAAGAAAAAGCTACATGATATTCAACTTCTAAAAGCAAAATAGTAGTATGCATGTCAGTAGGCTTGCATGCTGAGTTTTTATCTCAAGAAAGGATTTTTCCGAATCCTTTTAGTATTCGCTGGCTGAATCGGAAGGAACCAGCACCTAAAGTTCTGTGGTGTATAGAGAGGCTACTCTTGTGTTTATATTAACAAAGCCACAAGTCTTTGTACTCAGTAGTAAAAAAGGGGAATAGTTATGTTAAGGTTGCCTGCAAGTAACAAAAATACTCCAGATAAGAGTAAGTGAGGTAGAAATTTGTTTCTCCATCATATTCCAGAAGTCTTTTTTTAGTTCTCAAGGTTGTCAGTCCAAATTTGTCATGGCATTCAATAAGACTAGGAGATGTAGGCTCCTTCAGTCTTGTTATCTGCTATACTTCACCCTAGAAATTTAATCTACGTTGCAGCCAATTTCATTTGCAGCAAAATGAAAGGGGGAATGAAGGGTACTTCACCTTCCTTTAAGGACATTTCCTGTAAACTGCACATACAATGTATGTTCTTACCCTACTGGGCAAAACTCACATGGCCATAACTAACTGCAAGGGAGCCAGGAATCAGGAGCTCTGTCATTATGGAAGAAGGAAGACACAGATATTGAGGAATAACTAGAACTTTCTGCAACAGAAAGAGAGGTAGTTTGAAGAATGAGACTTCCAAGATGGAGGGCAGTGCTGAGTGGAGGGCCTTTGTGAGGGCTCTGAGCAGCCCAAAGGCAGCCCTTGTGAGGGAACTGAGTGTCAAAATAGGATAGTTCCAATAACCGAGAGGCTGGCAAATGGGTTTTGTTGGCTGAGAAGGTACCAAAAGTTCTCTATCTTAGCATTTTGGCTAAGACTAGTCCTGTCCCATCTTCACCGTAAATTGTATGTGAAATGGCTTCTTCAGAAAATGAGTCCCAGGAGGGAAGGGAGCCTGGTGGATACCCTTCTTCATCATGCTGCCTCAAGAGTCTAGAGGTAGGATTAAGGGGAATAGGAAAGACCTTAATCAGAACCTCTAATATAGGACCTGGACCTCTGGCCTGCTGAGGGAATGGGCTCTGGTGAGCAGCAGCAGGAGAAAGTATGGATGATCCCTTCAATTTGTAAGGGAACTCTGCTTTGATCTGCCATTTAATTTGTGATTTACAGCAAGGATTTGGGAGCCAGACTATGTAGTTTTGAACCTCAGCACTACCCCTTCCTATCTCTGTAACTTTCCTATATGAAAGGAGGTACTAAATACTAGAACCTTCTTCATATTACAAGATTACAGGATGTAAACAAGACCAGAGATATGTAATCATTGTAAAGTTCAATATGGTTAGTCCTACCAAATTGAGATTATTTGCCTGTGTTTACAAATAACAACAACGACATTTGAGATGCTATCTACTTAATCCCTACTGCTCTGTTAGTGTCTCTCCTATTATTTCAGAGTTCTTACAAGTGATCCTATTTTGGGTTTTTACAAGGTTTTTATAAGTTTCTTGTAAGGATTAATTTAATTAAAACATGTTATATAGAAAAACTCAAAGTTAGCTATTATATATTAATGTTATTATTATGTCTCAGAACAAAATGGAGAAAATTGCTAAAAAAATGGAGCTATAAGGAATTGACTTAGGCTAAGGAAATAGGTATTTATTGATTCTTCATCAGCATTGATCTAGCATGATTTAGATGGTGGTAACCTACAATCCTTTCAAAAGTTAGCAGGCGAATAAATATGCTTTCAGTTGTGTTATCAGTTCACACAATGGAAATGACCTTAAATCCATACCAAATGACAGGCACAAATGGGATGAAGGTTGAGTTAATGAGTTATTTTTACAGTTGAGCAACATTAAATCCAAACAATGTTATTCTGCAGTGTATATGACAGATCTGTGCTTTCAGTTAGTCCCTTGTAGCAATTATGACAGTCACAAAACTGTAAGAAGAAAACCAGGTGCAATTCAGATTGCTTTTGGGAGTGAGCATAAGAGAACAAACAGGACCACAAGTAAGAAATTGGACATTATAAGAAATACACTAGGGACAAAGTTTTGTAGGGAGAAAGTAAATACAACCCTGAACGTCTTCTTCCCCGCCCCCCCCCCCCCCTTTCCTTTTTGCAAGGCATAAGCAAACTCCTTCTGGTAGGACTAACCATTTTGACTTTCTAATGATAATACAGCTCTGGATTTGTTTACATACCATATAGCTTATTCACAGAGCGTGCTAACCAACATATGCTGTGTGTTTACTTCAGGCTTGCAATATTGACTGTGAATACTGCTCAGTCCAAATACTACCGTGGTCTTTTGAAGCTGTAGTTATAATATTTTAAATACTCTCAGATGTACTAGATTGTTAATCAGTTAAGCATCCAACTTCAGCTCAGGTCGTGATCTCATGGTTGGTGAGTTGGAGCCCCACGGTGGGCTGTCTGCTGTCAGTGTGGATCTGCTTTGGGTCCTCTCTTCCTGTCTCTCTGCCACATTCGCCCGCTGTCTCTCTCTCTCAGAATAAATCAATACTGAAAAAAAAGAAAATCAGAAACTTATTGTTATTAGATAATAGAGCAATAAAAATATTTTGGGGGGAAGGGAGAAAGGAAGGTTCAAAACACCTAAGCAGTGACCCAAGCAGCTTAATAAACCATTTGGCATGAAGCACCTCAGAATGTGCTAACATGTTCAGAACACTTACTTCCATGTATCTGAGGAAGAATTGTCACATATTTTGATTCCTCAATTTGAAATAATTTTGAGCTTTTTCTTCTTTTCCAAAAAAATAACCTTGATTTCCCAGTTTTGGAATTACACATTTCTTAGTCTAGACCTTATAATACGTAACAAAGACAAACTGGCCACATACTGGTGTAACCGTTAAAGTTAGAACTGTCGATAATTAGGGTTAAATCCCTAAATTTAGAAAACTGACTCTCCTTCAGTGAGTACTGCTGTTTACTGAAAGGTAAAATATTGTTAGCATGGTGTAGCTGATAGGGTGGGTAAGCTCCAGCTGGTGGGTGCTCTCTGCTTCCTCAGTCTTCCTGGGTCACCCAGTCTGCCTTCAGGAAGCACTTCAGGTTAGTTAATTCCAGGCGGGGCACTCATACCATTGTTCCCAGGAAACTAGCAATATTAAACTTTGTAAACCAAGACCTTAGATGGTCCATGAAGTCCTTCCAAGTGTTGCTTTCTGTTTAACTCCCTATCCCAGGTCAAGCCAGCCCTACAGGCAGTCACTGGGGGTATATCCTCAGTTGTTTCAGCTTCTTTTTTGTAAGTAAGGAAGAGAAATCTACTCTAATTAATTCAAATAAAAGGGGTGGGGACATGTAATAGTAAAGACCTCACAGAATCAAACATAGTCAGGCTTCATGGGAAATCAGACTATAACTGAAGCTATCAGGAACCAAGAAATCCATATTCTTCCTTTTTCTGTCTCGCTGGGGCCAAGCGGTGTCTCCTCTTCCTTTCTCTTAGCCCATCTACTCCATTTTCCTCTTTCATGTAGCCAGCACATTAATGCACATGTTCCCAAAATAGCAGACAGCCTCCAAGTTTGTATGACCTAATCAGCATAGCTACCTTCAGGCTTTAGGTGTCTGATCAAAATATTTGAGAGGGGTAAGAATGAGGGGAGAGAGACAGAATATGATGTGATACAGGGAGGCCAGTGGACTATTTTACCTCAGGTAGCTATCTTTGATCCATCAACCTTGGCCTTAGGGCTCCTGGATGTTAAAGATCAGTCTTATTCATCACAGCAAAGAAAATGGGAGATGACAAGTGAAGCAAACCGGAGATCAATGACATTTGAAAATAGTAACAATTACTACATTTTCATACTCCTTGACATTTTCTCTTTGTATGCGAGCTAGATTTTATGATGTTCAGTTGGAGCTTCAACACTTTGTAGGAGCAATACTGGTATGAAAAAGATGATTTCTTCTCTGCCATGTGAGGATCTGGCAATATTGCTGCCATCTGCAAACGAGGAAGAGGGCTCTCACCAGATACCAGATCTGCTGGCACCTTGATCTTGGACTCCCCAGTCTCCAGAACTGTAAGAAATGAATGGTTGTTGTTCAAGTCACCTACTGTGTAGTATTTGTTGCAGTAGCCAAAATGAAGACAGGCAGATAAAATCTAAAAATGTTATTGAAATATTTTTCTCTTCATATTTGATCATTTTAACACTGCACTGAGTTGACTTGTAACTGTGAGTATGTTGCTTACTCTCTAGGGACCTCATTTCTTTTGAGTTACTATAATCTATAATAATGAAGTTCCAAATATATATTCAAACCCATCAAAAAGAAATTGCCTGATTGGATTTGAGAAAGGATTCTACCCCTCAGGCATTTCACTTAGTTCATGTTTCTATGATGATGTTATTCACCTCTAACTTTCTTTATGAAATATTCTTATAATAGAACATAGAATATTAGACCTGGAGGAAATATTAGAAATTATGTAGTCCAACTCCCTCATTAATTTATACCATATTTTACCCTTCTAATTATTGATATAAAACACTATTGAGGTAACAAAAAGGAATAAGAAAAATCTGGGACTACATAAAATGAAGCACTTTTTAGAGAGGAAACAAAACTCAAATGAGGCCTCACCTTTATCAATAAAGCTTTGTTCATTTACCCCATAATTATTACCTGATAGATTTTTTAAATTTGTATTATCTGAATCACAGTATTCACAGATATGAAATAAGAAGTGACCATGTTTATGGTTTCTGTTATAGGAAAAACAACTTTTAAGTGATTCTCCTATATTCATAATTAGTTGTGGCTCAAAAATATAAATAGACATTAAATACATCACTAATGTTGAGATTTTCTATGGAGACAAATTTGAAAAACTTCCTTTAGTCTTATAATTAAGTTTTGAACAGTATGCTATTTGATAACAAAAAGCTTATTTCTATATTTATTAATATTTGCAATGCCATGATGGACAAGGCGCCATCTCAGCTATAAGAAACATGTGTTCTGAAGTCCTCAAGCTAAAGTCCTTAGGCCCAAACATTTCAGTTTTGTTCATGCTTTAATGACCACACACCTTTCAGAACTGGAAGGAGTCTTTCAACATAGAGATGGAAAGGACAGACAGCAGGCTATTTTTAGTTGCCAAGAATAACACATTCTAGCCAATACATTTTTTTACATGGTAGTGTGAGCCAAGTCCAAGGGTGTCATTAAAGTATCCCTTAAAATGTGGAGCAACGATTGTTTCTAAAAAGCATTCATAGGGGGCTCCTAGGTCCCTTGGTTGGTTGAGCATCTGACTTCGGCTCAGGTCATGATTTCATTGTTTGTGGGTTCGAGGCCATAGCTGTCATCTGTGCTGACAGCTCAGAGCCTGGAGCCTGATTTGGATTCTGTGTCTCCCTCTCTCTCTTTGCCTGTCCTCTGCTTGTGCGCGCGCTCTCTCTCTCTCTCTCTCTCTCTCTCTCTCTCTCTCTCTCTCAAAATAAATAAACATTTTTGGGGCGCCTGGGTGGCTCAGTCGGTTAAGTGTCCGACTTTGGCTCAGGTCATGATCTCACGCTCTGTGAGTTCCAGCCCCGCGTCAGGCTCTGTGCTGACAGCTCAGAGCCTGGAGCCTGCTTCAGATTCTGTGTCTCCCTCTCTCTCTGGCCCTCCCCTGTTCATGCTCTGTCTCTCTCTGTCTCAAAAATAAATAAACGTTAAAAAAATTTTTTTAAATAAATAAATAAACATTTTTTAAAAAGTCTTATAGAGCTCTCTCAACCTTTGCAGGTTGGGGGATTAAAAAAACATAAAATAAAAAGCATTCACAAAGTCCAATTCTTTTTTTTTTTTTTATGTTTATTTATTTTTGTGAGAGACAGAGACAGAGACAGAGGATCCAAAGCAGGCTCCAAGCTGTCAGCGCAGAGCCCAATGTGGGACTTGAACCCACAAACCATGAGATCATCCTGAGCGGGATTCTGATGCTTAATCGACTGAGCCACCCAGGTGCCCCCACAAAGTCAAATTCTTAAATAGTAAAAAAATTTAAAAATCTAAACATTTTAAGAATTCTTGCTTATTCCTTTGAGAATCTGTTTTACTGGAGTTAAATAATTCTCAGGTCAGAACAATACAGCCATTTCCTCCATTCTTGGCTCTCTGTCGATTTCAACATTAGATTTTGCTCTATTTCCTCTGCTGTGAGTTTGAATTTCTAGGCAATAAAGATAACAAGATAGGAAGCAGTGTGACTTCTCCTTTCCACCTATATTTAAAAGGTAGGAGGTGGCTAGAAACTTGCTTAAAGAGCCCACTAGTTGCCAAAAATGTTTGCAAATTGTTTCAGTTAATCTTTTTTATTGGTCATAAGTAGGTCTATTATCTCCATTTTAGAGAGTAGGACACTGTGGGTCAGAGAAGCTAAGTAATTTTCCTAAGGTCATACGGCTAATAGTAAGACTGGAAGAGGACTCTGAATCTGAACAGAAACAGAGATAGAGTGAGATAAACGTCTCATTTGGTGAGCCACTCACCCTCATCTCTCTTCATGGCTCTTCTGCACAGACAGTAGAAGTAGTAATAGCTTTGGCTGCCCTGGGCCTCCGTGCAGAATTTAGATGCCATCCCATGGAAGCTTTAAATTTCTAATATTTTTTAGAGAAACTTAACAGAAGACCATAGGGGAAGGGAAGAAAAAAGAAGTTCAAACAGAGAGGGAGGCAAACCATAAGAGACTCTTAAATACAAAGAACAAACTAAGGGTTGATGGGGGTGGGGGCTTGGGGAGCAGGGAAATAGGTGAGGGGCATTGAGGAGGGCACTTGTTGGGATGAACACTGGGTGTTGTATGTAAGTGATAAATCATGGGAATCTACTCCTGAAGCCAAGACTACACTGTATACACTATATGTTAGCTAATGTGACAAAAATTATATTTTAATTAATTAATTAATTTTTGAGAGAAAGAGTGTGCAAGTGAGTGAGGGGCGGGGGGGGGGGGGGAAGGGGGGGGGGAAGAGAATCCCATGAGGGGCCAGAGAGAGAGAGAGAGAAAGACGGGGAGAGAGAAGTGGGGCTCACCCAAAGTGAGGCTCAAGTTCACCCAATGCAGGGCTCGAGTTCACCCAATGAGGGGCTTGAACTCACAAACCACAAGATCATGCCCTGAGCTGAAATCAGAGGTTTAATCGAGTGAGCCACCCTGGTGGCCCTGAAGCTTTAAATTTCTGAAATAAAGGCCATAACCTGCCAAGTATATTTGTAGTAAGATGCCTTAAACATTGAAGGTATAATATTGAGTTGCTTCCTTTATTAGCAGTTTTGTAGTGAAAATTCTCCATGAGGAGTCAGTACAGCTCACCATGCATGGTGATGTGGGACACCTGTACCAGAGCTTTCTCTTCTGGTGGCCTCAAGCCTTACAGGCTTATTTTTTGTGCTTTCAAATCTTTCCTCATTTGATTCTTTCAACTTACAGGCAATTCATTTCTTAAAACTCAGAATTGGCTTTCCAAAGTGGTGTGAAATTTAGATGCTAATTATGTTTTATTTAATTTGATGTGTGAGTTAAGGGGTTAAAATAAGTCACTAACTACTTTCTCAAAAGATATAATAAATCTCTCAGATTGAAGAGCAAAATAGAATAAATTGTAATCAGAATAGTGTATGATATTGGGGTGCCTGGCTGGCTCAGTTGGTAAAGCATGAAACTCTTGATCTCCAGGTTGTGAGTTTGAGCCCCATGTTGGGTGTAGAGTTTACTTAAAAAAATTAGTGTATGACAAGTGTGATGTTTCAAAGGGGCACATACACCCCAGTATTTGTAGCAGCACTATCAACAATAGCCAAAGTATGGTAAGAGCCCAAGTGTCCATCGACAGATGAATGGATAAAGAACATGTGGTATATATATGCAATGGAGTATTACTCAGCAATCAAAAAGAATGAAATTTTGCCATTTGCAACAATGTGGATGGAACTAGAGTGTATTATGCTAAGTGAAATTAGGGGAAAACAACTGTATGACTTCACTCATGTGGAATTTAAGATACAAAACAGATGAATAGAAGGGAAGAGAAGCAAAAATAATATAAAAACAGGGAGGGGGATAATATATAAGAGACGCTTAAATATAGAGAACAAACTGAGGGTTGCTGGATAGGTTGGGGATGGGGGGATGGGCTAAATGGGCAAGGGGCATTAAGGAGGATACTTGTTGGGATGAGTACTGGGTGTTATGTGTAGGGGATGAATCACTGGATTCTACTCCTGAAATCATTATTGTACTGTATGCCAACTAACTTGGATATAAATTAAAAATAGAAAAAAACAAAAAGAAAAAAGTGTATGATACCTTTTCATGCAAGAAAAATGAATGATTTGTAAGAACTCTCCTGAGAAATTAGGTTCAGAGACAGGCTCAATCCTCGACTCCTCCCTACTTCTTCATCCACAAGACAAACAAAGCAGGTATCTTGCAATACACAATTTAAAGTGAAGCTATAATTATCACCTAGTAATCTCTCATCATAGAATTCCTAACATCTCCACACCATCCTGCTTTGATAATTCTCTGCTCAAAGTAAATGGCTGCAGTATCAACTGTTGAATGTCAATAATCAATTCCTTGGTAGATTACATAATAGAATAACAAAACAAAAAATTGCTGCCTAACAAACAAAGCCTTTGATCTCTCATTTGGCCACTTGTGCCAAATGCCTGTATGTCATCTGCAGATAACGAGCAGTGCTGACATGGCAGAGAGGAACATTTGGGAATGGCCTCCAGGCCTAAATCCAGCAGAACCAGTCTCCTGCTCTCAACTACCTACAGAAAAATCTGCACCTTCATGATTTTCTTGGGACAACTCCCCCTTCTGGACCATGTTATGGCTTCCTGGGACTCCCAGGAAACAGCTTGTGCAAACAGCTTGGAGCACACATCAGAGCCTGCGGTGTCCCCACTAGGTTCTTTGGTTGGTCTAATAATTAAATTGACAGGACAGATGAACAGGAGAGGGATTTAATTTCAAACATTAAGGAGCCCATAAAAATATGAGACTCCCTGAAGTGACCAAAGCAGGTAAACTTTATACTTTTTAAGCAAAGGAATAATTATTTGCGAAGAACTGACAAAAGGATTTGGGCTTGGGGTGGCAAATAAATGAGGGGCAATATATAGCCTTCTTGGCCCTGAATTCTCTGTCTCTGGTGATAAGGATGCTTTCTACCCTTCAGGTGCAGGGAGGGTAGCCTTCACTGGAGTTTTTATTTCCTACTTTCAGGGGGACAAAGGGTCCTTCCTGTACCAGCTGTTTCTTAAGTAACTTTAGTTCAAAATAATATGTTGAGGCACCTAGGTGGCTCAGTCTGGTAAGCGTCCAACTCTTGATTTCAGCTCAGGTCATGGTCTCACGGTTTGTGAGTTCGAGCCCCCGATCGGACATTGTACAGGCCGTGCAGAGCCTGCCTGGGATTCTCTCTCTTTCCCTTTCTTTCCGTTCCTCCCTCACTTGTGTATTATAAAAAAAAAACACAATAAAGTTTAAAAAAATAATCAATATGTCAAAGTGGCAGTGTGGGGCGACCCACACTGACTCTCACCATTCCTTCTCATTGGCTGACTACCTTGTGGCACTGCTTTCCCATTCAGCCCACGTGTATGTTGCTTCCCATTCCTCCCTGCCTCTCCTCCATCTCACTGCCCTGGGTTTCTACCTACCACATAAAGCAAGAGCACTTAGTCTCCCTTACACTTTGTTGTCTAGTAAATTGGGCTTACACATAAGCCCACTATATGAACCAGAAAAAATAAAATTCTGGATGTATGTAAGGTACAAAAGCAAGTGGCTCTAGGAATAACTGATAAAAACCTATTTTTATGCTAATATCTTCAAATTGCATACATAATAAATCATTGTTACAATATGAATTTAGAGGCATTCTAGTGCTTGGATGTAAATTTCATCTTTCAGAGTCCTGAGATTCTTTGTTATATCCTAGTTAATTAAGAATTTATTGAAAATCATGTATATGTGCAGCACTATGTAAAGCTTTGGAAATGCTAAAAAGGGCCCAAGACACCTTCTTTGTCCTCATAATATAGTTAGAACAGGGAGACAATATAGAAGTACTGATTTGTGTGGCCTAAAGTGCCTCAGAGAAGTGAGGAAATTGTTGATGGTCTCAAGGATCTTGGAAAATTTCATGATGGAGATGTAAGGGTTCTGCATCCAATTCCAACGTGGAAGAGGGGTTTCCCCACACCAACAGGCAATTCTTGGGCACCAGCTGCGCTACAATTCAATTCAATGCTGACACTATCTACTCTGAGACAGCATCAGATTCCACAGATTAAAAGCTCAGTCTTGCAAGACTGCCTCCCACTCCCTTTAGACATGAGTTGCAGGCCCAAATTGTCACTTGTGCTTCTGATGGGCCAACTACAGATCGGAGAGGTTCCAGAGCCCAGGGAAACATTTTGCTTACCAGATTAGTGGTTTATTATAAAATGATGAAACTCAGGAACAGCCAGATGGAAGAGATGCATAGGGCAAGACATGGGGAAAGGGGAAAGGTTAAGGAGCTTCCAAGCCCCCTCTGGGTGTGCTGTTTTCCCAGTACCTCCATGGGTTCACCAACATGGAGGTTCTCTGAACCCCATCTTTTCGGGTTTTTATGGAGGCTTCATTAGGCATGATTGATTATATCACTGGCCATTTACTCAATCTCCAGACCCTCTCCCCTCCACAGAGGCAGGGTCGGGGACTGAAAGTTCCAACTCTCTAATCACAAGGTTGCTCTCCTGGCAACCTGCCCCCATTCTTCAGTGCTTTCCAAAAGTCACCTCATTAATATAAGACATCTTTATTGCTTTCATCACTTAGGAAATTCCCAGGGTTTGAGGATCTGTGTAACAGAAACAGGGATGAAGGCCAAATATACATCTCTAGTGATAAATAACAACATCACAAGATGAAACTTTTGAATGGTATTTTTAAAAAATATTTATTTTGAGAGAGAGAGAGAGAACAAGCAGGGGAGGTACAGAGAGAGAATCCCAGGCAGGCTCTGTGCTGCCAGTGCAGAGCCCTATGTGAGGCTTGAATTCATGAACCTTGAAATCATGACCTGAACCGAAATCAAGAATTGGACACTTGGGGCACCTGGCTCAGTCGGTTAAGCCTCCGACTTCAGCTCAGGTCATGATTTCACAGTTTGCAGGTTCAAGCCCTGTGTTGGGCTCTGTGCTGACTGCTTGGAGCCTGGAGCCTGCTTCAGGTTCTCTGTTTCTTTCTCTGTCTCTCTCTGCCTCTCTTCCACTTGTGTGCTGTCTCTCTCTCTCTCTCACAAATAAAAATAAACATTTAAAAAAAAAAGAATTGGACACTCAACTGACTGAGCCACCCAGGTGCCCCACTGAATGGCATTGTTAAGGATGAATAATATCTGAATGGGTAGAGAGGAGAAAGAAAGGTGCTTCTGGGTGCACTCACTATCCCTGCATTCTTTTTAACACCCCAGGGCGTTGTAGACTGCTTGAATCTTATCAGTGAAACACACATTCATCCATAATATAAAAAAATTAATGGTTTGACAATTTTCTCAAAACAACAACAAACAAAACAAAGCTGAGTCTAAACCTCAAATCTGAGGGTGCCTGGCTGGCTCAGTAGGTAGAGCATGTGATTTTTATCTCAGAGTTGTGAGTTCGAGCCCCGTGTCAGGTGTAGAGATTACATAAAAATAAAATCTTTAATTAATAATAAAATAAACTTCAAATCTGGGTCTTCAAGCAAATTCTCAAAAGGGCCCTCTCAATTTTGTTGATAAAAATAAGCACTCTTGATGAAGGGTCCCTTACTGATAACTTAGATGTTTAAGAGTAGGTAAATTAATAACTGTGTATGGTGACAGATGGCAACTATATTGTGGTGAGCATTTATCTGTGTACATAAAGGTTGAATCACTATGTCATATACCTGAATCTAACGTAACATATGTCAACTATACTTTGATTAAAAATTTTGTTATTTTATGTTAAGTAGCCTCTATGCCCTGCATGGAGCCCAATGTGGGGCTTGAACTCATGATCCTGAGATCAAGATCTGAGCTGAGATCAAGAGTGGGATGCTTAACCCACTGAGCCACCCAGCCACCCCTCAATTAAAAATTTTTTAAAAAGAAAAGAAATTCATGCATATTAAATAGAATAGTCAGAATATAGGATTGTTTATACAAGAGTGAAAATAGATAATACTTCACTTTAATATTGAATTATGGGATATCCTGGAAATAAGTGACTTAATCTCATTGACAAATGATTATCTAGGCCCATATTTAACATTCAAGTATGTGACCTATAAAGTGTTGTTGATCTGGGAGTAAAATTCAAGAATTTAATTTTACTTGAGGACAGTTTGTTAGTTGAGAACTCACAATTCAGCATAAAAACTCCTACTTAAATTTAAATAATTGAATTCAATATAATTGTTAAACTTAAAGAGCAATTTATGAAGGAAAGGAAGATAGATAATTAGGAAAAATTCCTAAAGAAAAACCCTTGTTAAGGGGACAGATTATGTTCTCAACTGTTAGCCACAAATTTCTCCTCTCTCTTTCTTTGAGTGATACTAAAATTTCAAAAATTCAGTATATGAAATACATACTGGTGAGCCAATATGATGAACAAATTTGCTTCAAAATATTCCAGGAGAAAAAAAGTTGGGAGAAGAGCAGACAGGAGGAACAATGAGAGGTGACAGGTCATCAAGCTTCATTATGCCTTCTCTCCTATGTATTTGTAATTTTTATAATATGAATTATTTTATAAAATCCATGTATTTTCAGCAGATGACATTGATGAATTAAATCTTAAAAATTGTTTTAAAAATGTTTATTTTTGAGAGAGAGGGAGAGAAAGCACAAGTGGGGGACAGGCAGAGGGAGGGGGACAGAGGCTCCTAAGCAGGCTGACAGAAGAGAGCCAGATGTGGGGCTCAAACTCACGAACTGTGAGATCATGACCTGAGTCAAAGTTGGATTAACCAACTGAGCCACCCAGGTGCCCAATGGCAGGAATTAAATCTAAATTTTTTTCCTCTTTTTCAAGGTGTTTATAAATATACGTTGTCAAAAAGAAAACCATAGACCAAGGGACACCTGGTGTCTCAGTTGTTTAAGTGTCAGACTTTGGCTCAGGTCATGATCTCACGGTTTGTGAGTTCAAGCCCCACGTCAGGCTCTGTGCTGGCAGCTCAGAGCCTGGAGCCTGCTTTGGATTCTGTGTCCCCTTCTCTCTGTTCCTCTCCTGCTCATGCTCTGTCTCTGTCTCTCAAAAATAAACATTAAAAAAACAACAACAAAAACACACCACAGGCCCAAAATGGAGTCATATATTATACTAGGCCACATCAACAAACTGGGGCATAATACTTAGCCTAATTGTAACCTTCCCAGAAATGCAGTCTTAACCAGTCAGTCAGGAAAGTCAGTCAGGAATTTTCTGATCAGCACCAGGGAGGTAATCTGTCACATGGGCTCTCTCCATACCCCAAAGGAAGATGAGGTAATCTATATAATAAGACCCCCCCCCCACTCCCCTTCCCCATAAGGAAAAGTGACCTTGCTTGAAACAATCATTTCTTTTTATTTTTGGCTTGATAACTTTCTTGCCCCACCCTCATTCCTATAAAAACCTTCCTTTTTGTATAGCTCTTCAGAGCTCCTTTGTACTTGTTAGATGGGATGCTGCCTGATTTATGAATCATTTAAGAAAGCCAATTAGATCTCACATTTACTCAATTGGATTTTTGTTTTTAATGCATCAATTATTTCATTTCAGCTAACTGTATTGTTATTAGGGGTGAATAAGGCAGAGGAGGGGATAGACTAGTCAGGAGTGATGGGGCAGAGTTGTTGGATATATGTAAGGAAAACAAACACCTTCTGAGGAAGTTTACAAGATTTAGTAACTGCTTAAAGAAAGAAAGTAGGGGGACATCTGGGTGGTTCAGTCAGTTAAGCATCTGACTCTTAGTTTCGGCTCAGGTCATGATCTCTTGGTTTGTGAGATCAAGTGCCGTGTCAGGCTCTGCGTTGACAGTATGGAACCTACTTGGGATTCTCTCTCTGCCCCTCCCCCACTTACTCTCTATTCACTCTCTCAAAAATAAACATTAAAAAAAAAAAAAAAAAGAATAAGGTAAGAGTTCAGTTTCTTAAACTGAGTGGATGATGACAGTACCACTAACTCCTCAGGCTATAAGGGTAAGGTAGGAGTCAGAAGGGATAAAGAAAGCTATAAAGAGAGTTGTTTGGCTGGGCTGATTTTGAGGCATCTAACAGATATTCTGCTCCAGGAACATGTTTCAGTTTTTTACCTTGAATTAAAATACCCCAATCCTTTTGATAGGTACTACATCTTGGTATTTTCAGAGGTAGTCTTCCCTTAAATGGGTTTGTCTGCATAGTCTCCTATGGGCAGCCTCAGGAAGATTCTGGAACCTCCTTGGCTAGCATCATGTTGCTGAGAAAATGTTGTTTTCAGGATTAAGAAATTAAACAGTTAATTTATGTTTAATCTCAAAAACACACATAAGAACTACCAAATCTTAAGCACCCGGGTAATAGGTAGTGGGGTGCTTGACAATGATTCATTATCATTTCCTCCCAGCTCAGTGAAAATTGCTGTCTCCTCATTGTGGTTTGAGTAATTTGACCAAAGTTTAATTACTAAACACAGGCAAAGTCCAAATAAAACTTCATGTTTTTATTCTTTGTTCTTTTGCTTTATTTTTTTTTTTAATAAATCTCCATAGCATTTATAAAATAATAACAACATATCTGAACCAGTAGCATGTTCCTGCGGGTAGTGTTTCTCAGCTGAGCTCCAGGTAACAGAGACCAGAACCAGAGCTCCCTCCCTTTCCTATTGTACCTTCACCAGGTTCTTTCATTAATGGAGTATTGTCCCTGCTTCTTTCTTTTCAGTTCACTGGTCCATAGCTTCCAGGTTAAACAAAGAAATTTCAGTAGATCATTTTTATATATCTATTTATGTATGTTAGCTTCCTCTTCACTGCATTCCAGGACAAATTTCTACCACTAACCAGGCACCTTTTCTGTGAGATTTTTGTGAATATTTGGCTTGTTATTATTGGATAAAACACAAAATGTGACTTCAGATTAATTTCCTTTTTTAGTCTTTATCCAATTTTCCACAAACTACTTCACTCCTAACTTAAAGGGATCACTCCTAAAATAAAGATAGTCTTCTTTTTTCTTTTTTTTTTTTTTTTTAACCTTTGCATTTGTTTTGCCTCAGGTACTTTTAAGACTGCTGGCTAAGGGTTCAATCAAATTTAAGGAAGATTAGATTGTTTTGAGGTTGGACAATTCTGTTCTCAAACTTGCTTTGAGATTTTATCATCTGATTGACCACATGAAAGAATATAATGAGAAAAGAGCTAGGAATCTGAATCAGGCTAACAATTGATCTAGTGTCATGGGAAAGAGAGGTGAGCATGACCTTTAACATGCAGTAAATCTGCTCAAGTGTAAACTTGGCCTAATTTGATGTGTTGGGCTCTGACCAATCAACAACATTTTTCTTTGGGGATTGGTTTACGCAAAAGTGAGAAAAGAAATTTGAAGAAGGGAAGAGAGACCTCAACTTTCATAAACCTAAGGAAACAGAATACAATAAGGTTTTGGCGAGTGAAAGCCTACAGGTGACAGTATTTGGGATAAAGTTGGAATGACAGGCCTGGGAAGGGCAATGTAACGGGGTTCCTGCATGTCAAGAAGAAGCTTGAAGAAGAGGATCTCTGGTAGGAAGGGGTTCTTGAAGGGAGAAAATGGGTCCTCAAAGATCAGTGTTACCTACAATTTTACCTAGGCTAGGTCCTAAAACACTCATTATCTTTGGCTTAAATCATACCAATTTAAGATCTGCATTACTCCACTGACATTTGAATCAATAAAGTAAAATATTCAGGAAACAAAATGCAGAGTAGATTATATTACACTTTTTTACTTGATGCCTTAACTTTTAAGAACCAAGATACTGGAATGCTTGAAGGTAAACTTAAAAAAATGTTTTTAATGTTTATTTATTTTTCAGAGAGAGAGAGACAGAGTGCGAGCAGGGGAGAGGCCGAGAAAGAGGGAGACACAGAATCTGAAGCAGGCTCTCAGGCTCCGAGCTGTCAGCACAGAACCCCATGCGGGGCTTGAACTCACAAACCCCAAGATCATGACCTGAGCCGAAGTCAGATGCTTAATGGAATGAGCCACCCAGGTGCCCCTTGAAGGTAAACTTTTAAAGGAGAAATGCAAATGGTGTGGGGGTAAATGAACATTTTCATACATGATTTACTCTAAGGTATTAGCCGATCAAACAAGTATTTCTTGGGGCACTGTGCTGACAGCTCAGAGCCTGGAACCTACTCCAGATTCTGTATATGTCTCTCTCCCTCTGCCCCTCCCCTGCTCCACTCCATCTCTTTCTCAAAAATAAACACACATTAAAACACACACACACACACACACACACACACACACACACACAAATATTTCTTGAGTAAACAAGGTGGGTATATGGATCACACTCCATGTTAATTCTTGCCTCAATAATGATTCTGTGCTAATGATCTTTTTTTTTTTGTAAATGCTTACAAGTCATCTATTTAATTGTGCTGTTGACCTTTGTCCAGGATAGTATTAAAATCATACATCTTTGTATTGATCCTCTATTAATTTTGTTCTCTTCACACTCTCGATCTATCTGCTCTTAATCTGTCATTTTATTTAAAGATCTGATTTTAAAGCAAGTAATTTCTTCTTTTCAAACACCATTTGAAAATTATCTGAGGAGTATGTTTTTTAATTCAAATTCAGGAAAATTAGATTTAATTGCAAAACTGATAACATTTTGAAAATGGAATGATATCTTTTGGAAACTGAGAATTAATATATATGTATATATATATGTACAATAGTAATAAAATCAGTGCACAGAGAAATGCCACAGGTACATTATGTCTGGTGAGTGGAAATAAGTAAAATGAATGTCATTTATAGAAGATTTCCCCAAGTTTTTTGCATTTGCCCCTAGAACAATATATAATTCTTTCAAAATGTTTTGACTAAAATAAAAGGTGTTAACCTCCCCTGATAAAAACTCTTGTAATATTTTTAGAATGAAATAGATAAAAGCATGTGAATAAGATGATGATAAATGTATTTGGAAGAAGCAAACTTTGGAACTGAATCCATCACAGAAAAGTTCTCTTGGAAGTGAAGGTAGACCACCTCTCCCACACAAGAGTGCAGCAGGCTTTAGAGCGTTTGGCTTTCCTGCCAGGAGGCTGCACTTCCCAAAGTGCTCAGGGATACAGCTTCTCGGCATTCCAGGCAAGATCTCTGTACAACGATAGCAGAGACATGTGGGGAGGAAGGTTCGGAGGTGGTTCTAACTTCGCAGAAACTGACTTCCCTCATCATGTCAGGAGAAGGATGGTGGTTCTGATAATTGGGCTTAGCACGGCAACAGAAGTGCATGGCTCAGGTGTGTGTCCTGTCACTATGTCCTCTCTGGAAGGGATGGCCATCAAAGCCACCCTCTAAAGGGTCAGTGGGGTATAGCCCAGATTCTGAACCAAGGGTGAAGGCTGTCCTGTCTAGACACAGCACATTAATTATGTTAAAAAAATTTTTTTAACGTTTATTTTTGAGAGAGACAGAGAGGGAACAGGGGACGGTCAGAGAGAAAGAGAGACAGAATTTGAAGCAGGCTTCAGGCTCCAAGCTGTCAGCACAGAGCCTGACACAGGGCTCGAACCCACGAACTGTGAGATCATGACCCAAGCCGAAGTCAGATGCTTAACCGGCTGAGGCACCCAGGCGCCTCTAATTATTTTTAAATAGATGAAAGCCAATCTTATCTTATGTTTCAAATCTGACACTGATGATTTTCCACATTAGAATCATATTATATATTTATGTATTTATTTTTTTAAGTAGGCTCCACACCATGGAGCCCAATGTGGGGCCTGAACTCATGATCCTGAGATCAAGACCTGAACTGAGATCTAGAGTTGGATACTTAACAGACTGAGCCACCCAGGTGCCCCAAGTCAGAGAGCTTTAAAAGTCTTGATGTCCAGGCTGTACCCCTGACCTATTCAGTCATAATCTTTGGGGGTAGAACCTGGGCATCAAAAGTTTTAAAAATTCCCTTGGATGATTCCAATTGTCCAAGTGGTAACAATTAGCTTTTCTTTTTTAAGCCTATTGGCTTTGATTACTTTAGAAATGTTGACCAAAGAAATAGTCTTGTTATAAAGTGGTACTTGCTTGGAGGATCCCAGGGAGAAGAACAGTCATGGGGATCCTTATGAAGATCTCATTATATCATTTTTATTCCTCTTGTTGTTATATTTGTCCTATATTCTCACTTTTCACCCTTAGGACTTGCTTTCATGCGGCCACTGGATCACTCTGTGTGTGTGTGTGTGTGTGTGTGTGTGTGTGTATGTAAACAGAACAAATTAATTTGGGGGATAGTGCTACCTTTACTTGCCTTAGGTTGTTTTGTTTTTCCAACAAAACAGGATAAAATGGGAGGTCCAAAGTTTGAACTGGGACCACAGTTGTTCCCAGAGACCCATGCTTTTCCACCAACCAGTGAGGGGAAGAGAGTGAAAAGAGTGTTGAGATCACCTTGCCAACCAGGAGCTTTCTGACAGAAATGCAAAGTAGGAGGTGCCTGGGTGGCTCAGTCAGTTAAATTTCTAACTCTTGATTTTGGCTCAGGTCATGATTTCAAGGTTTTTGGTTCAAGTCCCATGTTGGGCTCTGTGTTGACAGCATGGAGCCTGCTTGGGATTCTCTGTTTCCCTCTCTACCTGCCCTGAGTACTCTCTCTGTCTCTGTCTCTCTCAAAAATAAATGAATAAACTTAAAAGAAAAGAAATGCAAAGTAGGTTAAGTTACTAAAGGGGCTTTATTCCATCCCCTATACTAGGAATTAGGTAAAGTTTCTTACTGTACCTTAAGACTGTCCTGATAATGCCATTACCTTCAAACACTCTCAAAAGAGGACACCTGGGTGGCTCAGTAGGTTAAAACCCCCATGACTTCGGCTCAAGCTCAGGCTCAGGTCATGATCTCCCAGTCCGTGGGTTTGAACCCCTCATCCGGCTCTGTGCTGACAGCTCAGAGCCTGGAGCCTGCTTCAGATTCTGTATCTCCCTCTCTCTCTGCCCCTCTCCCCTCATGCTCTGTCTCCCTCAAAAGTAAATAAACATTTAAAAACAAAAAACACCTTCAAAAGAGGAGCTAGTTAAAAGCAAAGTATTTATCACCAATCAACTAAAGATAATTCCTTTAAAGATTCTACTTCAGAGCCAGCAGGCCTTTAATCCAACATTCCCTTGCTTCCAACTCCACTCCTTGCCCAATACACACATGGATGTTACAAAAAATTCACATAGTCTTTTTTAAAAAATGTTTATTTATTTATTTGGGGGGGGACGTGGGTGGGGGGAGGAGCAGAAAGAGAAGGAGAGAGAATCCCAGGCAGGCTCCAAGCTGTCAGTGTGGAGCCCAACTCGGGGCTCAGTCTTAGGAAACATAAGGTCACAACCTGAGTGGAAATTAAGAGTTGGACACTTAACTGACTGAACCCCAGGAACCCCAGACATTCACATATTCAAACTAAACATTTGTAATTATGATTTAGAGAGTCCATGGAAGTTCAGTTAACTATCATTGACTTTCATTATTTTCATGGGACTTTTAAAAGTCCCATGGGACTTTGATTGATTGTTTTTTTAGTTATCTCTACACTCAACATGGAGCTTGAACTTACAGCCCCAAGATCAAGGGTCGCATGCTCTTTCAACTGAGCCAGCCAGGTGCCCCTCCATGGGACTTCTTTATTTCAGTGTAGAGTAAAAGAGGAAACCTGGATTTTCATAGTAGAGAAATCTAGATTTGAATCTCTGCCACTTACTCTATGGCCAATTTTTTTAACTTTTCAGTGCCTCAGTTTCTTTGTCTATAAAATAGGTAGAGTTACTGTAGGAATAGTACAAATATATGTGATGTTTTTGGTATATGGTATGAAATCAGTATTTAATATTGAAGTTTTAATTATTTTTTTAAGTTCATTTATTTATTTTGAGACCAAGAAAGTGTGAGTGGAGGAGGGGCAGGGAGAGAGAGAATCCCAAGCAGGCTCTGCACTGTCAGCTGGGAGGCTGATTCAGGGGTGGAACCCATGAACCATAAGATCATGACCTGAGCCAAAGTTAGAAGCTTAACCCACTGAGCCACCCAGGCGCCCCAAAATTTTAATTATATTTGTTGTTTTTTTTTTTTAATTTTTAACATTTATTTATTTTTTGAGAGGAAGACAGATTGCAACTGGGGGAGGAGCAGAGAGAGGGGAGACACAGAATCTGAAGCAGGCTCCAGGCTCTGAGCTGTCCGCACAGAGCCTGATGCAGGGCTAGAACCCATGAGCTGTGGGATCATGACCTGAGCCAAAGTCCAACGCTTAACCAATGGAGCCACCCAGGTTCTCCTAATTATGTTTTTTAAAGGAATCTCTACACCTGATGTGGGGCTCGAGCTCACGACCTTGAAGTCAGGAGTCAGTTGCTCTAGCAACTGAGCCACCCAGGCACCTCCGTTTTGTGTGTGTGTGTGTGTGTGTGTGTGTGTGTGTTTAAGTGTGAGGGTTTTTCTCTATCGTGCATTCTCCAGTAATAACTTGTGACCACTGAGTTCTCACCCTTGACTGTAAACTCCATGAAACCAGGAACTCTATCATTTAATCTACTGCCTGGAATAGAGAAGGTCATCAATAAATATTTGCTGAATGCATATATGTTTCTCTTGTACAATATGCTCAAAATGTCATGTGAGCAAATGCCTTTACTATGACATAAGAGAACTTCAGGACACATTTTAGTGATGAATAAAGTAAATTGTAAAAACAATTCTCATGTTACTCTCTTGAAAACATTAACTTGTTGTTCCCCATTTTGTTCTGTTCTTCTTTTTTAGTGCTACAGCATAGGATTGTGGGTGTGGGCTCTGCAACCACAGCGCAACACTCCCTGGTTTCAAATCCAGACTACATTACTGAGTAGCTGTGCAGAAATAAATTAACCATTGTGTTTCTCAATTTTCTCATGTGTAGAATGGTTATAATAGTAACACCTATCTCACAGAGCTCTTTGTTGATGGTTAAATGAGCTAATACTTGAATGTACTTAGAATAGCGCCTGGCACACACTACGAGTATTAGCTCTTCTAGCTCCTTCCCTGGGCCAGTCTATGCTAGTTATCCTATCCTATTCTGAGATCTAGGATGAATGGTCTCTCTTGTGGCCTTCTGGTTTCTGGAGAAGCGGGCAAAGTCCTGGCTTTGCTCTCGTTCACCAGATTTGCCCTCCAGTTTTGATTCTGTTCTTTCCGCAGCCATGTGACTGGCATGTGGGCAGCACATCCAGAGCTCTGGGTGCTGGAATCGCTCTCCGACACTTCCTGGTTATGAGCAGTTTCCTAGTGGTGAGTTTCCTGTCAGGAAGCGATCTCTCTGTCCTCTCCTGCCTATCTCCTTCCCGGAGCTCTTCTCTCCTAAATTAGTATATTCTATATCCTGTCCTATGATTTCTCCTGAAAGTCTTTTGCCCTTCACAACTCCCTCTCCCCAAGTTCTCAAGCCACCTAGCCTGATCTAGATGATATATCTGTATCCCTTCTCCACTTTCCTTTCCCAAGTCACCGCCCCTCCCTCCAGGGACACAGTGTAGTCCCCTCTGGGGAATGTTCTCTTCGAGTCTCAGACAAGTCTGTGGGTGTATGCAAGGTATTTGAATGTTGCCTAGAATAAGAAAAGATCACCCACCTCCCTGACTGCAAAAAACAACAATAAATGAGGACAACCCAGGGCTCTTGAATAGCAGAACCAATTTCCAGAGCCTCCGTACCTAGCAGTGCCTAGCTCTTAGTAGGGCCTCCATAAAGGTGTGTGGAACACTGAACTGGCTCAGCCTCCAGGCCAGGCCACAGTCTGGAAAGGACAGCCTTCTAGCGCTCTTGACTTCACTTAATTCTGGGGATCAGGCCCCACCCTGTTTGGTTAACTTGACCTGTACCTGTGAGAAACTGCAAATATTTCACTGTAGGTTCCTACCATATCTGAGGAAATGTTTATTTCCTGTCCACTGCTAGCATAATCCAGCAATATTTAAAAAAAAAAAAAATAGGGTAGCTAGAGAGAGCCATGAAAAGAAGGAAAAAAATGAGTGGTCACTTGCTCACCAGAAAGCAAACACATAAAAAGAAGGAAGAAAATGTGGTTATTGCTAACAAGTGGCACAAACTCCCAGTTCCTCCTTTTATGCTTCTGTCCATAGGCAGCTGTCTCCCGTGGCCTTCTCTTACTGGGCGTCTCTCTCACATGACCATCACTGACTGATGTGACTCTGGGCTTTCTGAGACAGAAACACCAGGAAGGTGATTTGCTTCTGGCCTTCCCTCTAGACTCCCCATCAAAAGGCCCATATCTGCTAAGTCTGAGACTGGGAGGGGAAGAGATTGAGATGTTCTCCCCTTCTGTACAGATTCCTCATTCAATCTGGCTGATTTTTTTTTTTTTTTTTTTTTTTTGGAGAGAGATAGTGAAGGAGAGGGAGGATGGGGAATCGGTTGAGAGAATTTGAGAGAAAAAGATAAGGAAAAGGAGAGGGAGGGAAAGTGGGAGTTACATCATATCTGTGCATCTGACTTTTAGAATTTTTAAGAGCAAATTTTTGTGTGTCCTCCTTAGAATTCCGTACGATGTGAAATTTGAGACAAGATGTATATAAAGTGTATATTTGGAAGGTCATACGATGAAGATCAAAGGTTATTTAAATGAGGGGAGGGAGTTGTCTCTTGGTGGTTACTAAATCTCTACTGTGTATTTTTAGAGCTTTCATTGAATCTTAAGATAAGGTGAGGAAAACAGGATTTCTTAAGTATTGATAAGTGGCAATTTAACAATCTTTGTGATAACCATCAAAAAGTTTCCTTGAACAAAGTTATCTTGTTAAGAGTTTTCAAACTGTGCCCTTGGGTGTTAAGGGAGAGGGAACTGAATGGTGGGGTTGGCACCGGGGTGTCTGAGGCATGCTGCCCACTGGCAAGGAATCGGTGCATCTCTTACAAGTCTTCATTCGTGATAGCCAAGGTGGGAGCATTTATACCACAGAAAGCAGCATTTATACCTCCAAATCAGTGTTTCTCAGAGAGCCCCTTGTTAAACGTTTACCAGCACACCCCTGCTTTTATTTGTATTTGTAGATAATGTCTGTGTAAAATACAGCTTTTGAAAAAGTGTTTGGCCTGAAGCAAGTTTGAACATGCTTCCCCTCAATTGGGGTTTTCTCTTCCTTTCTGAGTAAAATGCATAGTGAATATTATCCACATTTTCCTCAACTTGTGCTAGGGTTAAGTCCTGATAAAGCCATCAGAAGTCAAAAGTACATATAGTGCACCCGATCTACTGATCATCACAGTTTAGCCACACCTACCTTATAACCGTGCTCAGAACAGTTAGATTGGCTTACAGATGGGCAAAATCCTGTAACACAAAGCCTATTTGATAACAAAACAGTTGACTGTATGATGAAATTTATTGAATACTGTGCTGAAGGTGAACACCAGAATGTTTGTATGGGTGCAGAGTGGTTCTGTACAAGTGTCCATTGTTTACCCCATCCCTCACCGATGGATGGCAGGGCCAACTGGGAGCTGGGGCTGCTGCTGCCCAGTGTCACGAGGGTCACGGGAGAGTCGCGTGCTGCATATCCCTAGACCAGGAAGAGATTGAAATCAAAATTGGAAGTTCGGTTTCTACTGAACCATGCACCATGCATGGTAAAGTAAAAAAACCATTAAGTCAAACCACTGTAAGCTGGGGGCCATCTGTAATTTGAAGAACTATTAATAATTTTATTATTTTTATACCACTTTTTTTCAGAGATCACAGTGATTTTATTTTGCTAAAACTATAGCAGTTATATGACATACCTTGAGCTTTCTAATAAATCTGCATAAAATGACTGCATCAGGTACTTAAAAATGTTTTAAGATAAATCAAAAGAAAGAAGATCTTTGGTTGTGGGCTTGGGGTTCAGTAAATGTAGCCTTTATGGGGTTAGTCAGCTGAGTAAATTACAGAAATGGATGTGTTCCAGAAAATTGCCACTCCTTTATGTTTTATGTGCCAGGGAGCAGTATTAATATTTCTTTAAGTTCTGATTAACATTTTTGTTCTTTTTGGATTATGGTATTGGAATACTGTATTGATTTCTTCCCTACTACTTTTGACTTCCTGGCTGTTTTTTCCTTGCATGTTTTTTTTGTAGTGGCTCCTTAAACTTGCACTTTGAGAACTTTGATGGTCAAGCCCATGAACAAGAAACGTTGGTGATTTAAGCCTTAGATCACTTTCCTCAGGTCTCCCCCCACTCCTCTCAGTGCTCCTTTCTCAGGCTTTGTTGGGTCAAATTTCGGGTCACTATTCAGGCTATTTTTTACTTTGGTCTCTTATCCCAGGAGGCTAGCTGGCTTAAGGGATGAAAGATGCCAAGATCTGAGTTGAGCTTAAGGGAAGGGAGGGAACTCATTTTGAGTTAAGCCTAAACCATGTGCTTGGTCTATAATCAGAGAGCTCGGCCTTGGGGTTTTAGGTGTGTATGGTTCTTTGACTTCCTTTTCTCATCACTTTTAAACATCTTCCCCAGGGCCTGTGGAGAGAAGATGTGGTTGTACCATGCAGGAACTGGGTACTTTGGAGTCCTTTGGCTTCGTAGCATGCCCATTATTCCAATGAGGGTCTCCAGTTGTGGTTGTCTGGTTTTGAACTGCTGTTACCTGCCCTGAACCTCTCCGTGGCCAGGCTCTAATGAAGACCATCTTTTTCTGATGTATACAAAGGTACCCTTAAGGCTTGTTTTCTGATCTAATAGCAAATCCTGTGTAAGCTAGCAACAGTGACGATCCCATTGGGTATACAGATTCTGACCTTGTGTCCCAGTTTCCTAGGACTGAAAAACAATCAAAAGAGTTATTTTGAGTGCTCACTTTGGCAGCACATACACTAAAATTGGACTGATACAGAGAGAGTTAGCATGATTAGTGCTTGCCAGTGGCTGGGATGGGGGTGGGTGAAATGGGCAAAGGGAGTCAAAAAGTACAAACTTCCCATTATAAAATAAATAAGTTGGGGATGTAATGTACAGCATGGTGACTAGAGCTAATAATACTGTATTGCATATTTAAAAGTTGTTCACAAGTTAAATCTTAAAAATTCTCATCATAAGAAAAAAAATTCTATAACTATGGATGGTGTTGGATGTTAACCTGACTTCTGTGATCATTTTGCGGTATATACAAATATCCAATCATTATGTTGTACACTTGAAACTAAGATAATGTTGTGTGTCATTTATACCTTAATCATAAAAAAAAAAAAAAAGAATTACTTTGACAGGGGAAGATAAGTCAGTCCTTAGTCACGCAAATAAGACTTTTGCTCTTCCCTGAAAATGGAGTTCTGCTGGAAGCCTTTTGTGCATCTCACACATATGGCCTCCTCCTCCTACTAATTTGCCAGACTTGTCTGGATCTGTTTGAATTGAAGTAGCAGACCCAGTTTGAGTGCATTGCCAGAGGCCCCTCAGGCTTCTGCAAGGCCTGCCCCACCAGTTTGACAAACATGCTCAGGCATACTTGAACTCCACCATGGACAATAGATTTCCCGCTATACAAATAAAGCAGGGGAGCAGGAAAAGAAATGGTGGTCAAGGAAGGAGAATGAAAGGGCATGACCTGGTGCTGCTGCCTGCCTTAGGTCCTCTTTTGATTTGCATTTTGGTGGTTAATTCGGCAATAAAAATTGCTGTACACCCACTTGCCTGCCTTTCTTCTCTCCACATCTTAGACCATAAACTCTTTAGGGGTCCGGCTCCTTCCTGGCTTAGGTGTAGTGTTTACCAAAAATGCTTAGGAAACTTTTTTGACAATTAAAAAAAATTTTTTTTTTTTTCCTACACAAGGAGGAGTGACCAAAAATGAACTTAGATGTGAAACTGAAGCAAACAAAAAAAAGCTTTTCACTTTGCTTTGAACTGAGGACTTTGTTAAAGGAGCAAGGCTCTTTCTGCATTGATATAATTCTACTGCAGCCAGTTTCACCAGGTCTGTCCAATGACTGTCGTAGGCCTGGATCAGCTGTGCTGTGTATACAACATGGCATCACTAATTCTCGCTGCTAGCTTCGGCTCAGACACAATGGAAAACAACTCCCCAAAGTTAGATTTAATCATCTGGATTGATTTTTCTTTAGTTCCAATCTTTGCAAGAAACAATGAATGTACAGCCAAACTCACTGTCCTTGTATCTTGTATTTCTGGGTTTGGTAGTGAAATATCATATAGATAATATAATATCAATACATACATACAGATAATACATACATATGTACAAATAATATAAATTTGTTTTTTGTGATTTTTAGAAAAGATTTTATTTACTTTATTTTTTTTAAGTTTATTTATTTGGGGGGGGAGGGGCAGAGAGAGGAGAGAGAGAATTACAAGCCCAATGTGGGGCTCGAATCCATGAACCATGAGATCATGACCTGAGCCAAAATCAAGAGTCAGATGCTAACTGCAATGCTGACTGAGCCACCCAGCTGCTGCTTTAAAATTTTATTTATTTTTATTTTTTATTTTTCTAAAGTTTTTAATATTTACTTTTGAGAGAGAGAGAGAGCGAGAGAGCAAGCAATCGGGAGAAACAGAGAGAGAGAGAGAGAGAGAGAGAGAGAGAGAGAGACAGAATCCAAAGCAGGCTCCAGGGTTTGAGCCATCCACCCAGAGCCTACTGTGGGTCTCGAACTCACAAACCTGGAGATCATGACCTGAGCCGAAGTCGGACACACAACTGACTGAGCCACCCAGGCATCCCCTAAGATTTTATTTTTAAGTAATGTCTACACCCACCGTAGGGCTCGAACTACAGTCCTGAGATCCAGAGTCACATGCTCTACCGACTGCCAGCCAGGCGCCCCCAGTGTTTCTTTAAAAGTAGCCAGATAAACAAGTGCATGGAATTAATACAAATAGTATCATTTCAAATCTTGTTGAAGGTTATAAATGAAGATTCTGGTCTCAGAATCTCTTACCAACAAAGATGTTGGGGAAGGAAAAAAACCTTTCCTCAACAGCAAAATAAATTCGGGTGGCCTCAACCTCTCATTATCCACATTGATCAATCTTCTGATTACTTCTGCATTTTTATAAAAAATGGTTGTGAATGGGGCTGTGCTGTCCTATCACCAGTCTTGTTTACAAAAGGACTTTTTAAGAGTGAAGGGCAGAGTGGCAGAACCCTGTATCCTCTTATGTAGAGAAACGGTCCATGAGTTTTGGCTGAGCCTCAGGTAACTTTCATCTCCCCCCCTTCCCTTGCAGTTCTAGGCGTAGCCCTGCGACCAAGTTCTGGCCAAGGGGGATCTGAGTGGAAGGGAGACCTCTTCCAGGAGCTTCCTGCTGCTTGGAATTTTAGAACATGAGCACATGATTATGCTCGCCTGAACAGCAAGACAGAGGAACTTGGGTCCCTAAAACCATACACCACTATATTAGTTCTGTCCTTCCCACCCCAACTTTTATGTGAGCAAGAAACTTAACCTGTGGCTTCACACAACAAAAGTTTATTTCTTGATCACACCACTCATCCCATGCTGGTCAGCAAGGGCATCTGCTCATCGAGGGCACTGAGAGACCTGGGCTGAAGCATTCCATCTCAATCAGTGCTTCCACTAGTGTAGAGCCAGGCAAAGGAATGTCATGAATTGTATGCTCTTAAAGCCCCCACCTGAAAAACACACGTTTTTGCACATGTGAAAACACACGTGTCACTTTGTTGGCTAATGCAAGTCACATCACAATGCCTAGCCTCAGAGGGTAGGGAAGTACAATCCTACTATGTGCCCCAATAGGAGAACTAGAATGTGTCAGCTATCCTAATGAGTACTATAATTTCTGTCTTGCTTAAGCCACCGTTATTTTGGGTTTTCAGCTACTTGCAGCTTCACTGATTCCCAACCAATACAGGAATGATCACATTAATGCTGTAATCAGTAGGGAGTGTTGGTCTCAGTCTCTGGAGTTCCCAGGAAACATGCTTTCGTATATTTCATAGTAAGATAATAATAGTAGATAAAAGCAATCATAGGTGTTGCGGACACACAGTTAACTGCAGTATTTGAGTAGTTTAGGAATGTATTCTGATCTGCTGTAAGTAAGATCATGTCTGTCTGCCGCTGCCCCCCCCCCCCCCCCCCGAATGTAGAAACCATCTGCGGTAGAAGGCTGACATAGATATTTATTTCTTTAAACCAGACCTATTGTGCAGCTCAGGCATTAAATCTGTAATCCAGAGCGTTTATTTACTGTGTGTCACCTAGAAGTAGGCACAGTTCATTAAAAACAACAACAAAAAAATCACGTTAGTCTCATGGATAAAAATTCTACAGACTATGGACAGAGGAAGTCTTTCCTGTTACTGCAGAGCAAGCCCACGCACAGAATGGACCACTCTTGCTCTCTTACAGTCTCATTCTTGAGCAGGAAAGCAGAGCTGTATCAGATATGAATCTGAAGGACAAAAGCAGCTCTGGAGACACCAAGCAATAGCCTATGTTACAGGTTTAACACACTCCTTTAATTTCATTGGAAAAAATAATGAAACTGGAGAAAAGTATTTATGGAACTGGAGGAGAGCATATTTTGCTGGTTTTACTTTATGTTTGAAGTTTTGGGTATGGCTCTGCCCATAAATACTGAAATGCCTAGCATAAAGAACGCAGCCTGGGGCATACCCCATAAAACTTACAGTGCAATTAAATGAGCAATTTCCACTGGAAATAAAACGGGCATGTTGAGTGGAATATGAATTAAACTGTGCATAGGACTCAGGCTTGCACTAGGAACCTTCTGGTTTCAGTAGCAACTGATGCAGTCCATCTATAGGTCAAGGCCAGTAAGTAACAAAAGACAACTGCGGTTAGCATGAAGATCAAGGCATTCCCAATTGTGGTTAATGTAGTCCCCCTGTCATTATGTCTCTTGGAGAGGCCCAGCAAAATCATGACTGATAACAAAGGAGTAAATCTGACCCTCCATTACACTGCGGACACACTGAGCTCCTCCGTTGTATTTGCTGTGCAGAATTTTTGACGGTCTCAAAACTTTATTTTCACCTGAATATTCCTTCCTTCATTAAAGTCACCTAGGTATCATTAAGAGATGCGTTCATAAAGATTTCAACTGGAAGACTGAAAAGCCATCAAAACAAACATGTTTTGGTAACAGACCACACTCTGGTTCATTTCTGGGCCCTTATTTGGAGAGGAAAGGACAATGACTCACTGATATCCCAAGGGAAAAGTTCAGGAAAGGTTTAGAACTGCAAGTCTGAGGCACCACATGTATACTTTGGCTGAGAGAGGGACTGGCTTCTAAGTAAAGAAAACACATTTATCTCATTTGTCATGGAGGTGAAACAAATACGCCCAAGATAAAGCTTAGCACTCATTCTTTGAGTAATTAGCATAAGGGCGAGGAAAGGAAAGCTTGAAGTCTTTCTGCCGGTGAAAACCAGAGGAAAGCTGGGAGAAACTGGTTCTTTCCTTCCCAGTCCCAAGTGGCCCACCTCCACTGTCCTGAAGGATATAAGGGGGCAGAGAGGGCAATAGGTCACATGGTTTGAATGGGTATTACCAGCCATTTAAACCGTTCATAAGTTAAACTAAAAAGTATTGCTTTAAAAAAATACAGTAGGAGTGCCTGGATGTCTCAGTAAGTGCCCAACTCCTGGTTTCTACTTAGGTCATGATCTCGTGGTTCGTGGGTTCGAGACCCACATTCTGCTCTGTGCTGACAGTGCGGGGCCTGCTTGGGATTCTCTCTCTGCCTTTCTCTCTCTCAAAGTAAATAAATAAACATTAAAAAATAATTTTAAAATATATTTCCCTGTAATTTTGTCTGAATTCTCCTCTTGCCAAAATAATCAGAGTCTGTGATTTTTCTAATTGTAAAAATGTACTATGTAAAAATGTATGAAGTTTTCTCAAATGAAAAACAATGTTTTCCATGGCAGCAAATGCTTTGAATTTTTTGTATATGGTTTTGCTCTAGCCATACCTAAATCTCAGCATATCTTACTTGCATGATGATAATTTATGTTGTGAACCCAAAACACCATTTCCTCTCTTTTGTCCAGGGCCATCTTTCCCTAAAATGAGCAATTATTTGTATTTGGCTGGCATTTCTCGCCACAGAAGTGCAGCCATGGCGGTGTCTGGAAGGGCGGTGTTGGGTTTGCACGGGAGGAGGCAAGGGCAGGATGAGAGAAAGCTGGTGGAGCCCGCATGCCAGGAGTGGAAAGCTGAAGCTAGTTACACGGAAGGAGGGTGTGAGAGTGAATTAAGAGCTAAGGCAGTAAAGTCGCTTTTCTTGTATGACCCTCCTGTGTTGGACATTTCTGTCTTAGACTGAAGGCATAATAAAAAAGCACTTTATTTAGGTTAACAGAGCATTATATAACCGGAAAATTTTACAGTTTTATATGTATAGTGAATAGTTTGTAGAGGAAAAAAAAAAAAGACTTCTATGTTTATTATTTAGATTTAAAAAAAAAACTCCTCAAATTCTTTAATGATTTCTTTCTTTCTTTCCTTTCTTCTTTCTTTTCCTTCCTTCTTTCTTTCTTTCTTTCTTTCTTTCTTTCTTTCTCTCTTTCTTTTGACAAAAGCTTGGAGGCATAAAATGGAGTTATTTTAATCGAAATGGCAACCTCTGTGGTGCTGCTTTACTATATGCTTACAGTTAAAATCATCTCATGTTTTCCTCAGATAACTACGGTCAGTTTGAAAACAGCCTTGTTAATTAGCAGGCTGTGACACAATATATCACTGCATCTTTAGGGTTCTGGCGCCAGCTAGTGGTAGACGAGGGGAGCCGCGCGGTCGCTCTCAAATCAAGGGCAGGCGGCTATCATCATGTAGCCTCCCATTAGCCCTCGTTCTTCCCCATTTTTTCCCCCCATCAATGTAATGGGGGATCATTGTCGTGTGGCCGGAGAGGGGCAGGCTGATTTGCAGATGAAAGTAGAGAAAAACGGTGGGCAGGGGCGGAGAGAGGAAAGGCCAGACAAATGGATTCCGTTCTTCCAATGGATTTGAGAAGAGAGCATTTATTTGAAATATTCCTGCCATGTTGATGGAGGAGCTCAATCTTTTGCCAGTGAATGCTTAGCTTTTTGTTTTTCATTTGTAGAGATATTTGAATGTATATTTAGGATATGTAATAACCATGGAACTTCACCACAAACACCACTGAAGACAGACATGTTGTAAGTTTAAATTTGTGTTCATTTTTAAGTAGCAAATATTTCTACTGTGAACAGGCTCTGCTACCTTCTCACTGATACAACTCTAAGATGTATAACTCTCAAATGCTTAATAAAACAGAAACCTCTTAAGACAATATTTGCGGCTGGCACATTATGAAAAAAATATACAAAAATTTCAGGCAAAAGACACTTTGTTGGGGATGTATGAAGTAAATTTAGGCTTGGAGCCCGATCTATCCTCAAGTTGAAATAGGTTATAAGGATTTGCAGGAAAACTGCAAACATACAGTTATGTATTTTAAGGACAAAGAATTTTGGCAGGCCGTTTTTCTCATTTAATTAAGCTATAACTGATCTTACTAAGGTTATGGAGGGACTTCAAATGCTAATAAATAAAACCTGAAGCTGAGACATTTCTTTCATTAAATAGCAGGAGTGTTTATTACTTACTGCTAAAATCAATTATAAGTATTAATATTCTATGTGGAACTTATAATGAAAACAAGTTGAAGCTTGTAAAGAACTTTTTAAAAATGTCATTTGTGTATCTCTATGTCAGTTCTAGAGACTAAGGATAATCTGAGCTACCATTTCTTGTGACAATATTTTTGGAAGGCAGATCTAACTTAAGAGGAGGTTTTAGGCGGGAAAACTTGTCACAATCTTACCTGGCAGCCTAATACGTTACTGTGCTGTTGGGGAAATACATTTCTTCTCTATGGGAGACATCAGATGGTAAATTAGGCTGGTCCTGGTGCTGCTGTATGAGATTTATGGAAACTACAACTTTGAGCTTCCTTTGCACTTTTGCTAAAATCTGCATATTGCATATGAACAATTCACCTTCTTACCCACCAAGTTGAAAGGCAGACATCTTCTCTTTGGTTTTAAGCATCTTGTAACTTTTGGTATATCATAAAGCCCTGGTTAAAATTTTTAAAATCTTCAGTCTATCTGGTCTCCTCTGAGTCTCTATTATCTCTCTTTATGATGGAAGCTGAGCTTATCTAATTGAATAAGAGTTTTAAATCAGTACCTCAAATGGGATATTATGATTATTTTGGAAAAAGAAAATTAATTTTAACAAGACTCTTTCAATGACAGTAGATTAATTGCAACTGAAGTGAATGATAGAGTGGAATTGTCATAAAATTTTGAGAATTACAATGAGATAAAATAATTTCTGCTCTTTTAAAACAGTTTTGTAGTGTGTAAAGACTTAGTTTAAATGCTGAGTTTGTGATTAGGTCTATCTTTAAAACTGTTTAATGGTCGCCTTAAAATATTTTGATGCCTACTATAATCCTTATGTAATTTCCCATATGCTGCCAAGTAAATGCTTTGAAATGTCATTCCATCATAATTTGAAATTTACTCATAAAGATTTTCAGATTTATCATTTGGCTTTAATTTCTTATTTCTTTTTGAGATTATAAAGTTAGAAATTAACTCTCCATTGCAAAATGAACACATTTAAAGGAAGGAAGGAATATATACCTGAGTACATATATATTTTTTCCTCTTTGGAGGTTTCTCTGATGACTTTGAAATGGTGATAGCAAATAACCGGTTCACTCAATCTGGATTTTCCTTTCATTTGAAATAGTCTATATAGTTTTTACAAAAGAAATAAACGTAGCACATCATTTTTACTTGTGGGTGTCCCCAAATGTGATGGCATAAAAACAAACTTATTAATACACTCACATATTCTGGTGTTCACATCTGAAAAGAAGGCATACTAAAATGCATGTATACATATAATCAGATATTGGTTTGGCCTCTAGATTACACGGTTCCTAAGTAGCACAATCTTTCCTCACAGAGTGATCCAGAAGCCCTCTATAGACCTTCTCATTAGGAGACTCTGGCACAGTATGAAGAGGGGCACGCATCTGCCAGCAAAATGCTACAGATGGTTCCCCTCATTAGCCTACAGAACTCCGAGCAGCCGTCACGGAGGAGGCCTGGGATCTCACTTGGACAAGACGTTAAGCTAGCCTCCTGTTCAGTGTCATTAGGATTTCTCCAAAATAATCTCCTTCGTGTACCCTGTTGGGCTTAGGCTGGTCTGCATGTCGCACTCGCAGAGAGTCAAGATGGCGGCACTGCATCCAGCTTGCCAAGGGGCTTTGTCTGATTTTCGGATTTGACAAAGTCCCATAGCAAGTCAGACTTATAAACTTCTTTATCTAAATGCAGTGGCAGGACAGTCTTGTCCCCAGAAGCCCATTAGTATCACTTTTGGAATTCCAGGTAATGCTTGCCTCCATGTAAATGCTTACTTATCACGCTAAATGCACTGACAGTCTCGTTTCCCCTTTTCCTTTTGACCTACTGATTTATTGATATAATGGCATTTTAATTTTGTTTTGTTTACCCTTTGTTTATGAATCAGCCTTAAAATCAGGACACCAAGCCGTGGCAACCGGAAATGTTAGTTAAGTTTAGCAGTAGAAACAGCAGGGGGAGCCCATACTGTTTTATGCTCTGCAGTTTCTCTGACTGGATGATTATTATAATAATTATTATAGTTGTTTTACACTTATAACAAAGATGTTTACAATTTATGTACACTTATAACATAGATGTTTAGAATACAGATAATCACCATGTGCTAGACTATTACGATTTTAAGTCACAGAGGGTCTTTATTTTCTTTATGATTTATTTATTTATTTTTAAATGTTTATTTTGAGAGAGAAAGAGAGCACGAGTGAGTGTGAGAGGGGGAGGGGCAGAGAAAGAGGGAGAGAGAGAGACTCCCAAGCAGGCTCTGTGTTGTCAGCGCCAAGCCCAACGCAGGGCTCAATCTCACAAACAGAACTGTAAGATCATGACCTGAGCCAAAATTAGAGTTGGAAGCTTATCCCACGGAGCCATCCAGGCTCCCCTTTATGCTTTAATTGTATCAAATTGTTAGGATACTGCTAAGAATAATTGATAGGTAAGAATTTGACAGTAAGAATTTTTCTCCCTGTCTTTTAATCCAGGGAAAAACCTGTTCTGAATTTTATTTCTCAAAAAATGAAATCAGCTAAAATCCCTATATAATTTCTCGTGGCTGTTCTCTCACATTTACACCTTTTTTTTTTTTTTTTTTTTTTTTTGAAATAAAGTGTAAAATATACCATCTTAGGGGCACCTGGGTGGCTCATTTGGTTAAGCCTCTGACTTTCGATTTTGGCTCAGGTCATGATCTCTCAGTTTCCTGAGTTCTAGCCCTGCATTGTCTAGCTCTGCTGACCTGCTTGGGATTCTTCCTCTCTCTCTGCCTCTCCCCTGCTTGTGCTCTCTCTGTCTCTCTCAAAATAAATAAATAAACTTAAAAAAAGAAAAAATATATATACCATCTGATATATTTTCAAGACTGTGGTAGTGAGGGCAAGTCTGACCACAATCACTTTGATGTTCTAATATGACCCAGACTTAATTTTCAATTTTGAAGTTAATAAAATGCAAAAGCCCAGTGGCCTTTAATATTGTTTTCTTATTCTTGATGAGCTCCTTGGGTCAGTAGGTTTTCACTACCATAAAATAATTCAGAATATCTGAATGACTTTTTGCTCTCTAAGTAAGCCATTGTAATGTCTCTGGGAATGCATTTTATATATTGTAGCCCATCCTAGATTATTCTGCTCTATTGGAGGGGAAGGAACTCTAGAGTGATACTCATATACCTGCATTGGTGATTTTGCCCATAATATCAGAGAAGCCACCTGATGGTGTGCCATTTCATTGTTGTGTTAAAAAGGGTTTTGTAAATTTAAGCAATTTCTATTGAATAATTTCTGAATTTCTTAAGAAATGGCTTAAAACTAAGCATCAACTGTACATTGACAAGGATGTTGAATATGGGTACAACACATACAACTTTTTAAAAAATTAAGAAAGAGTGAATTTTTTTCCTTTTTGCCAAAAGATTATAAGGCTTAAAATTCTATGATGGATCAACACTTCTGCAGATCCATAGTTCTGGTTCCCTCCATGCTAAAATAAAAAAAGAAAATGCAATCTCAGAGTGATCAGAAAAGTTTAGGGAGGAGTAGCACTTGAGCAGAGCCTTGAAGGTTAGGAAGAACTTTATGGGGATGGTGGTGGGGCTGTAGTATGTAGTTGTGGTAAGAGAGAAAGATACTTCAGGCAGAAAGAAGGTCACAGAGGGTCACAGTTGGAAAGGGTCACAGTTAGACTAGGGCATAGGAACCTTGGCTACCTATGGGAGTGGGGTGCCATCATGAGAGTTTTGATGTGCAGTTAAGCAGTTAAAGCTTCATTCTGGAGGCAGAGGGAGACAGGGAGGGTTTTAGAGGGAGACATACCCATAGGAATAATATTCCAGAGAGCCAGAGAGATTGATTTGGTGACAGGGAACAGGATCCTTGAAGATTTAATCAAATTGATTTAGCATCAGCATTAGAAAGCAAAATAAAGAAGTTATAATTTAAAGTCTCTGTTCACATAATTTTAGAATGTGATTTAAGGTGTTTTCATATCATCTTCCTTGATTATTATAGTCAATGCTAAAAATCCAGGAGAACAAGTCCGAGTAGAGCTGTGTGTGGGTATTTTCTTTCCATGAATATTAATAATAACACCTTGCATTTGGGGAGCATATTTTATTTATTTTGTTTTGTTCTTTTGTCAATCTGATAAGGTTAATGGATGCTTATGAAAGTAAACAGGTATTACAAGCCTGTCCCTCCACCCACATGATCTCTCTTTAGTTGCATATGTAAATGTAGAGTGAGAGATTAGACTGAAGTTTATGGCTGTGTCAGTTTTTCTGTGAAGAGTTGACAATATTATTCCATGGCTATTTGTTTTAAACAAGCTTTGAACTTCATTTTGTGTCTTAGACCGTGGTAGGTGTATTATGCCACAGTACTATTGTTGCTTCAGTTATATGCTCATAGGAAACACTTTTTGGAGGGAAATAGAGTGCCATCCAGTTATATGTAAGTGTTGTTTGGTAGTATCTTTATTTTTTTCTAAAAAAATTTACAATTTACAGATATAATATACTAGTATATCATGTCATTTACTTGATCCAGAAAGATGGAGAAAAGGTACAGTCACTTGAAAAAAGCAAAAAGGAGTCCTTATAATTATAAGACAGAAAAGAGATTTTTAACATTTTAGTAAAATAATATTTTTTAAAAAGTTGAAGAAAATAGAGTTTATATAAAAATTTGAAGAAAATACAGTTTACATCAATACACTTAAAAGCCACATAGTAGGGGCACCTGGGTCGCTCAGTCAAGCATCCTTGAGAGTTGGTTAAGTGACTTTTGATATTGGCTCAGGTCATGATCTTACTGTTCGTGAGTTTGAGCCCCACGTCAGGTTCTGTGCTGACAGTGTGGAGCCTTCTTGGGATTCTTTTTCTCCTTCTCTCTCTGCACAACACCCCTTCCCCCAAATAAATAAATAAATAAATAGCCACATATGATATTAAAAAAAAAAAAAAGCCAGAATATATTGGCAGGGGGAACCCAGTAAGATAATAATTTTTTTTTCTAAACTACCTGATGTAAAGTGGGAACTTAGATGAGATCTGGTGTATTCAGGGTAGTAAAAGAGTGGAAACTTAGAATAGCTAGCTGCTCGGTGTTCAGATTCTTTTAATGCACTACATATGTTTGTCTATTGCACTGATAGTGCCAGGATTCATGCAACACATCATTTGTGGCTTATGTGGCCATAATTGTCATCTTTGATCTCTATGTCAATGCTCGGTTCATCTAAATTTATAAAAACATATAGGGCTCTTTAGACCCCGTGTTTGGCATTATCACAATTTTTGCTTGGCTCAGACAGGGCAGGTTGATTATCATTAAAGTGTTATTTATTTCTATTTTATTAAGCCCCTTTTACATTCATGTTACAGGTTAATTTATACTTTTATTTCATGCACTACTTGGCTTTACTGATTAATATGCCCCATGGCATTCAATAAAGTCAGGCAGTGGAGGAAATAAGAGTGGTATTAATTTCTAACATTGCTATAAATTTGCCTTAATAAAACTAGCTCAATACCATTGCAGAAGTAATACAATGGATGCTTCTGAATTGTTAACAAAGATGCAACTAAACCATTTTCCTTCCTGAATTTAACATACCCCAATTGCCTTTTCTTTCAAGTGTCGAAACGAAGCCTGCCATATATTTTTTTCCCTCTTTAAAAGGTAATCTGATAGTTGGCATAATACGGCAGTACACAGCCCCGCATTTGACTTATTCCAATGCCTTATTCAGACTTAAGGTTACAAACTATGCAAATTAACGCAGGCCCATAGGCCCTTGGAAGGGGGATGACTTTGTTCATGTAAGAATTTTAATACAGATTAAAATGATCTAAAAAAAGTTATGTCTCTAGCATCAGTTTTTTGTCCTTCTTTAATGTATTAACACTCAGTCCCAATGATAAATGTTATCACTGTGGTATCTGATAACATGAAGAAGCTATAGCAAGAATCTATGTCCTGGAATTAGTTTTTTGTCACTTACCCCACCACTCCCACCCTAACTGCTCAATTAAATAAAGTTAGAATTAGGATTTATAGGAATTTATCAAGACAAGGACACACTACCACCCACTGATTTTTGGGTCACAAAATTTTGATGATAAGGAATATACTCCACTGTTAAGTAACCAAATTCATGTGTTACACGGTAGCACTTACTCTTTCCCTTTCATTTGTTAGACTGTAGCCAGACTGGCCAAAAAAAAAAAAAAAAAAAAAAAAAAATTGTTACAAATCTAAAATTTGCCTTCATTTCAATTATTCTGAAAGAATAAGTACATTTTATTCACTCTGAAATTTCCCATTTTTTTCACTTTCCAGTAATTTCTTTAAATTCTAGCATTTGCAGATTAGAAAGAAAATTGAAAAAAAAGCGAACAACATTAAAAAACTCTCCTTTGCATGCAAGTGTCAGGAAATGTGTTCATTCGACAGATTGGTTATTTATTGATTAGCGTCTGTGGTAGGCACTAGTCTTGTCCTGGCAATGGAACTGTGAGATAGTTACAGTCTCTGTCTCCCTAGAATACCCAGACTTGGTCTTTTATTTACTTTAATGATGCTGAAATTTCACACATAGTAAGGAAGATATTTTGAGACAGGAAAAAAAAATTCTTCTTTTGGGTCTATTTGTCTTTTGAATGAAAGAGGAGCTTCTAGATTCCTAAAATTCCCCTCGAATCGCACCAAAGTAACAGGCATCTTTGCTCATAAAACAGTTCAAGAAACAGTAGAAGAGTGAGTCATCCTATATCCATGCTGTGCTCAGGAACATATTTTTTGGCTTTTACTAAATCAGCCTAATGGAGTGATTCCCCAACACCCTCTCCCCACCCACAAGCTGAATTCAAGTGAATCCAAGTCTGATAGCTAGGTGGATTTGATGTTACTATATTTTCTCTTGCTTGTCTTTTCAGGTAATTCACATTGAAAAGATGTGTCTTTTCATGTTCATGTATTTATGCAACCTCCAGCTTTACACAAAAGTAAGAATCTCCTCTTTGTGGGTGTTATTACCAAGCCCAAACTGATCCCCTTTACCCATAAAAATCAGACTTTAAGAATAAGTATTTTCTGAATGACTCCTCAAAGCAGTATTTAGTAAAAAGTTATTTTCTTTTTTAAAAAAATTTTTTTTTCAACGTTTTTTATTTATTTTTGGGACAGAGAGAGACAGAGCATGAACGGGGGAGGGGCAGAGAGAGAGGGAGACACAGAATCGGAAACAGGCTCCAGGCTCTGAGCCATCAGCCCAGAGCCTGACGCGGGGCTCGAACTCACGGACCGCGAGATCGTGACCTGGCTGAAGTCGGACGCTTAACCGACTGCGCCACCCAGGCGCCCCCGTAAAAAGTTATTTTCAAGAGAATAATTTACATCCTGGATCCTGAGGGTGCTGACTCAAGAGAAAAGCAACAATTTTGGAGACTTGGGAGTGTCCCATCTTAGAAAGTTAGTTTCAGAAGGTTAAAGAACGTTTGTTTCCAGAAACCAATGTATACCCAGAGCCTGGAGAATAGAGGGCTTGCATTGGATTAACAATCTTCCTGTAATCTTTATTCACAAACATGCTGACTCAGTGAACTGCCTCAGTCCACAGACAGAGTCCCGTGCTAGCATCCACTGACTGCAGGAAATCTGGTTGTTAGCTACTTTGGAAAAAAAGTTTGGAATATTGACCCACACTCGTGTTTTGATGGATCTTATGAAGTGAACAGACACAATCTAGTTTATTGTATTTCAGGATGGATTTAATAATACCATTGATTAACCAGTAGGTGATCAATACACAAAGGAACTTACACACACACTCCTCAGCTAGTGGGCTAAACTAAGACTAAAGTTTTGCCATTCTAATCAAATGGAGAAATCTTATTTAGGTAAGAATAGGAAAATCAGGCCTGTTGGTAAAATGAGTTAGGCAGTGAATTGAAACAGAATATAAGGTTATATGTTTTTACTTATAGACTGCAACACCTCAGGACTTTGAATCCATGTATAATTACATTTCTTAATTACCCCCCCCCCCCACATACTATCTAAACCAAAGTAATAGTAAATAAAATACAAATTAAATGATGCCCCAAATGCTTCCATCTTAAATTCCTATTCTATAAGTAAATCTAAAAACTTTAGGAGTCTCTAAAAATGTATTTCAGTAAGTCATTCTTTGCAGAACTTTTCTGGGGAACAATGCTGACCAGAATGGAACAGTTGCAAAATTATGATAACTTTGCAAATATTAGTGTAAAATACATGTATAAAGCAAAGAGAACTTATTTGATTGGTGAGAACTAGAGGATATTGTAACGTTAAATTTCAGATAGTCTTAACTTAAGTCTTTAGTTAAATCACATGATCAGAACTCAACAAAATATATGTGAATGTGAGATGTGGGGGGGGTGTCAGGATTTCCCCCTCTATTTATTTTTTAAACAACTCTGTTCAAGAATTACTACCCTTTGAGGATAAGGATATTATTTTCTTTTTGAAGGGAAACATTGTACTCTATAGTATGACTGGTACTGTCTTTTGTGCCATTATTAATACATTTCCTGTTTAAGGAAATGACTTTTTTTTTTTTTTTTTTTTTTTTTTTTTTACCATGATAGTTTAAACTTCAAAATAAGTGCTATGGACTTTTACAAGGTCTTATCTTACCAATGTCATTCTGGGCATGAAGAATAAAGTATGGGAAATGCTTGTCATAATAATCCTATTGTCATGAGATTCTTCTTTTTGAATAAAGTGGCTCACGTTTGGTTTTCCTTTTTTGGGGGCAATTGGGAGAGAGAAAGTAAGTTTTGTAGATAAAACAGATTCTTCCCTTCTAGATTAATGATTTTTAAAAATACAAATATATAATATCCCTATCATATAAATAAAGATGAGGAATAAATTCCAAAGTTCTTATCTTCATATTTCCAAAGGCCATGTAAGTCTCCTCATACAGTTCTAGCTTAATGAATTTTGTTTCCCTTCATTTTTGTTTTTCTGTTCTTACTGCATTCTTCAAAACCATCATTTAAACTTAATCAGATTTGAATTGAAGCATTATGTACAGAAAATAGCAATAGCAAAAGCTAAGTTTGTGGTTTTGGATTTTTCATGTTACATACTTAAAGCACATTTCACCAGTGAAATAATACATACGACTGATATGTATTTAATAAGTGATGTAGATTCCACTGTGAAAGTTTCAGTATTTACTGAGTGGAATCTATTTATATTTTATTAACTTACTACAGTTAAGATATTTTTTCAGTTATAAAACAAGATAGTAATACTGTTAATATATATATAATACACACATATATATACAATATGTATATATAACGTATGCATATATAGTATGCATATATAATGTACATACATATGCGTATATATAAACATATACATATGACAGTAATACTGTTAATACATATACACATATATAATACAAGCATATGTTTTAAGGTTTTTTTCATTTGATATGTATGTATGTATATAATATCTTTCCTGTTATTAAGGCCTCAATCTTAAAATCAAGGTGACCCTCAGTTTTGAAAAATACAGAGCAGTATAATGATTAACAAATTATATTCTTCAAAGTAACTGTTAATTGTACATTAATACTAATAGATATTACTTACTACATACTCACTTGTGCTAGGCAATATGCTAAGTGCTTTATGTACATTAGTTTATTTAGCCTCACAAGAAAGCCACAGGGTAGATATTTTTACCCTCATTTCAGAGTGAAAAACATTCTTGGGATTAAATGACATATTCAAGTTCCCGCAGCTAGTTACTGGTCGAGCTAGGGTTTTAACCCAGGGCCATCCATTTACACACAAAGTACATTGAACAAGATCAGATAGCTTTAATTTCTTTGTAAATTTTTTGATTAGGAAAATATCAGGTGAAAAAATAATGATGACAAGACCAATAAGTGTTAGAAGACAGGGTTTACGGGACAAGAATATGGCACATGAGTCTTTTCTCTTGCAGAAGGAGTGAGAGAGGGTTTTTGCAGGAGACAGCAGTACAGTCCTGTAACACCGTGAAGGGAGCATAGATTGTGCCCAGTTTATTCATTCACTTGAGCAGGTTTTTGTTGGTCACTGTGTTGGGTGGTGGTGTACAAAGGTGAGTAGGAAATAGCATCCACCTTTGAGGAGTATACAGCCTTATGAGGATATAGACCATCACACAAATACTGTAGTAGCTCAAGAATGATCAGGAATTGTATTGATTACAAAGGAAGGTGTGTAATCTAGAAAGAGGTGGCTGGTGTGTGGGAAGGAGACTTGCCTTAAGTTTTAAAGATTTGCAAGTGAGACAGGCAATATGGTGAATGGCAGGGTGGCAGGGTGGGGCCTTCCAGGCAGAGAGAGTAGGTGGACTAAAGACGAGAAGGTTCAAATGAGTTTGAGTGGGTTAGCATAGCTGTAGATGAGTCTAAAGACAGACAGGAAGAAGACACACTAGATTCTCCAGGGCTAAGGATCACAGAGGTTCCTATGAAGCCTCTAGGGAAGAGGAATGATGAGATTTACTTGTTAGGATAAACTCTCTGGCTAAAGCATAGGGAAAGGATTGGGGAGGGGTCACATTGGAGGAGACCAGGTAGGTAGACTATAGGAAGACAGGAGGGAAATGACAAGGGCCTGACTGTCAAGGGCAGTGGTAGGGGTTTTGTAAGAAGAGAACAGCTCAGGGATGATGTCAAATGATGTTGAGAAAAAGACGTTTGTTGGGTTCCAAGAAGGTCCCTTGTGACTCTTACTAGAGCAGTCTCAGGTGAAGGGTTTGCAGAGCCAGTGGGGCTAATGAGTGATCCAGAGATGAGTGGAAAGGAAATACAGTGAGTGCAGTCTCTCACTTTTCTCCTTTTCTACTCCCTGTGATTTCCTCCTCTGCTCCCAATCTCGGAGAAAGAAAAAAACACTTGCTGGGTAATTAATGAAAACCAGTGCATTGTGTGGGCCTCATAATGACCCTGTGATGTAGGGCCTACTGTGATCTGCGTTTCATAGGTGGAGAGTGCAGGGTTTGAAAGGTTTATACACCAGCCCAAGGCCTACAGTTGACAAGTAGCAGGCCTCTAGTTCCAATCCAGCTCTTCCTGGTTCTTGAGCTCAAGATCTAACCACTGCCTTCTAGAATTTAGCATCTTCATGTCTAATCTTTTCCCCTCCCTTTGCAAGTCTTCCTGCAATCGTAGAGCTAATGTACTTATTCTCACCAAAACATAAATGATGGATAAAGCTTAATGTGTTCTTTTTCCTCATGTATTTTTGGAATGACCACTGAATGTGCTTATTTTACATTTTTTATTGTGAGATACAACATACAAACAGAAAAGTGAACATAACACGATGTACAATTTGAGGAAGCATCGCCGGACCTCCAGAAATTGCTTGTGTCTCCCTTCCCATCATTCCCCCTCTTCTCAGAGGCAGCCACTAGCTCTGTGCTTTTCTAATCTGAGTTATGCAGCCCTAAACAATAGTTTAGTTTTGCTTGTTTTGGCACTTTATGTAAGTGGAATTATGTGTATGTATTCTTCTGTGTCTTGCTTCTTTTGCTCAAAATTATATTTTGTGTTGGGGTCCCTGGCTGGCTTAGTCGGTACAGCATGCAACTCTTGATCTTGGGGTCATGAGTTCAAGCCCCACTTTGGGGGTAGAGTTTGCTTAGTAAAAAATAAAACAGATTTTAGAAAATAAGACATTTTATTTTGTGTTGTGTGTGACATAAGTGCATTCATTTTCAATGCTGAATAATATTTCATCATGTGAATTTACCATGTTATTTATCTGTTTTATTGTCTAGGGACATGTGGGTTATTTCCAGTTTTGAGCAATTATGACCAGTGTTGTTCCCTTTTTGGTTAAGTCAAGGGCAAGATTCTCTAAGTATGCAATTTTAAACATCTTTAAATATCTTAGGGGGTTGGAAGCTCTTTCTAATTTTCTTGATGTGAAACCCCACAGGTGGTTCTTATGGGGTTCCTGATTTGCTTACTCATGAGGCCAAGCCTGAGGACTGTGAGGAGCATTTCTAAATTAAAATGTTTAAAGAAGTCAGGTGAACTGAAAAAAAACAAAGAAACGGTTATTACCAGATCCCCCCGTTTCCCCTAGTTTTTCCACTTCATTGTTGCAATCTTAGCTCAATGCAGTCAGCTTGCATATTTTCCTACATCAGTCCTTTGATCAGCGAAGTAATTTCTTTTCCTTCCTCTGCACAAGTCTTTTAATTATAGCAAGCTTTGAAGAACAAACATGGTAAAAAATATGAACAACTTGAATCATTTTAGCAGCTATCTAAAATAACTGATCTTACATGGGATGAAGGGATAACTATTTAGTTTTTGTAACGTGAATCACTGAAATATAATACAACCAGTAATAAGAGCAGGGTGTTTCATATATTTAATAACAACATAGAAGGCAGGCAAAATACAGCAAGGTAGTTTTGAGTACAGGTTCCAGAGGCGGACTGAAGTCAGGTTCTAGCCCTACCACTTCTGACCTGTGTTGCTGGGTGAATTTCTTAATCTTTCAGACTCAGCTTCCATGAACTATACGATAGGGAGGGTAGTAGTGCTTCTTTCATAGGGCTGTTGTGAGCGTCCAATAAGAAAATGATGAGTTCTTCTAAGAACTGCTTTAGTAAAGCTCAGTTTTACTAGCTAGTTACCGTTGGTATATTTAGGCTCACAAAAAGAATAATCAGACAATTTATTAACATATCTAAATAGAGACAGTCATCTACTTATGTCATAGCTATTTATTCAACATTTAATAGGCTCTTCACTGTGGTAGATGCTGGGGGTCATACAAAAGTCCTCTTTGTGGAGATAAGCAAGTAGGAAATCACAGACAAGTGGCAACGTTAAATAGGACAGGTTTGGATGTTGTACACCTGAAACGAATATGATATTGTATGTTAACTGTGCTTCAGTAAAAAAAAAATTTTAAAAGTATGTCACAGAGAATACAGTCAATAGTACTGTAATAACATATGGTGACAGATGGTGACTGCACTTATGGTGGTGAGCACGGTGTGATGTATACAATTGTTGAATCAGTATGTTGTACACCTGAAGCTAATCTAATGTTGTTTGGCAATTATACTTCAAAAAAAGACATGATTGGTAACATAAAGTAGCAAGTGATGTGGCTCAGCCACGGGGACAGGTTTCCAGGAGATGTATTTTGAATTTGATCTTATACTAAGTGGTAGACATAACTTTGCCAAGAAGAAAGTTGAAGTCCTTTCATCTAGAAGGTATGTGTGGGCAAAGAACAGAGGGTAAGGAGTAAGACATCTTTGGGGAGATGTTAGAAATGGATGGTATTGGGGTGAGGAAGGGAGAAATAGTTGGTGGAGTATTTTATAAGCAGCATCTTTAACATGCATATATTTATTAGATGGTAGGAAGAATAAGAATTCAGTTCCATTTGGATTGCCCCACTGAGTTATAAACCCTTAAAGTAAAACATAACTGTACAGTATCCAATTTGTTAGATTATAGGAGAGAGAAAATGGCAATATTTTGGCAAAATAAACTTTTCATATTTTCCTTCTCATAATAAATACAGAAATAATGAAGCACTTTGACATTTCAAAGACTTAAACTTCATACTGAAAAACCGATTGTGAAATTCCTGTAAGAGTCATTTGAGTTAATACATGTTCGTTCTACTTTTTCTTTGTTTTTAGATAAGTGTCCTTCCCCACTGCTTCGATTGTAGTTTGAAGCAAAAAGGAAACAAAAATTTTCTTTTACAGGTTGGTTGTAGGGATTGTTCCCAGAATCTTGCACAACCCCCCAGTCTCTTGCCGACTCCCCCAGATCCATGGATTCCACTAGATGGCGCCCAGATCTACCGCTGTGTTTTGCCTCCGTGGGGCGCAGATCTGGAAACAGCTGTAGATTTTCTAAGAATGGCTGCAGAGATCAATATGGTCCATGTGCAGCAGCTTCCTACAGATCTGCTCCAAAATGCTGTAAGCCTGGTGCTCCTTCACACTGTTACCGTAATGGAATTACCAAATATGGGCAACGATGGTGTGGTTTTGAGTCCGAGGCCGCCCGCAATTTCGCAGTACGCGTCTTAGCCACAAGCAGACAGGCATTTTTTTAAGCGGCAGTTCACAGCCTCTTCGCGGGCAAATTGCGTGCTGGCGACTTAGAAGCTACTCCTTAATGCCAAAATATTGATTTAGGCAACAACACTGTTGTTTGTGGAGAAGGGGAAAAGGGACAAGAAGAAGGTATCAAAAAGGGAGAGATCTTAATAGTAGCTTTGGTGCCTGCATAATCCTCTCTCCTTTTGTCAGACAGTTGGAACACTGCCTGAATTGCAAAATCGAGGATATATTCTGATGTAGATTTCAGGTAGTAGGAGATGAAGCATTTTGTTTTTCTTTTGAATGGAGCTGAGCAATTGCCTTTACTTCACATATGAAACGATGAAGGCTTTGTAAAATTATTTTACACTTTATTAATATTCTTCTAGAAAGGGACACAGCTCTTCTTTCCAATTCAAAGTAGTGGATAATGACTTTGGCAGCATTTCCCTGCCTTTTTCAAGTTTATGGGAGCCCATTTCTCATCATTAGGCTTAAGATGAAGATCAGAAAGAATAAGCCTTATTCTGGAGCTTGTCACATCAGTGTTGCTTCTTAGGTGATTAAAAAGAAGCAGCGGAATCTTGGAGAAAACATCTGACAAAAGGTAATGCAAACACAGTAATAGATGAAAATTGGTGGTACCTTAGACATAACCAGCCAGGGAAAACCCACTCTGCTAAGTACACAAGTACAATTCAGTTCAAGAGCAAAAATAAGACTTTGCTTCTGAGGCTCTCAAAAAACCTGACCTGCTCTGGCCCCACAAACTAAGGTTATTTGAGCCTCCCCGAAGGTGATTATACTGGGGAGGATGTGTTTTTTCTGCAGCTAGTTTAGGAACTCAGCACCAATCAAATGCTTCGTGCAGCTGCTAGTTGGCACGTTAAAAGGTATGGAGCTTCTTTAATTAAAAAAAATCACAGGTTCATTTTAATTTTGGTCAAAATAGATTTTGTTATTTTTAAACTTCCTGTGGAATAAAACAGTACTCTTCTTTCCTTTCCTCCTACTTGCCCAGCTCTTATTCCATCCCCATCTTCTGCTATCATGATAATGGGAGGGTTCAACAGAACATTCTTAAAATGTCCCCAGGTTATAATTTTGGTTCAGGGATATACAATGGTTCAACATAAATGTTTTTAGAAAAAAACATAATATGGGGTATATGGAAATTGTGTAATAGTCACAGAACCATTTCTTAAAAAATATTTTTGCTAATAATGTCGGTTAGGCTAGAGGTAGACAAGTGGGCTTTATATTCAATTCTGGAAAGTATTTTGCCTGATGTTAGTGGGCTTGCTTATTGTTTTGAAGGATACGCAATTTAATTCAGAAGTGAAGTACTTTTTTCAAAATGAAGGCATTTATTTTTATTTGTTAAAATATGGTATTTTGATATGTAACTAAGAAAAAATTATTTCTAGTATGTTACTAGTAAAAAATCTGGAAGTGACATAAAGGATGGCTGAGAAACAGATGATGGTTAACCATATAAATTTCTAGAAGTAATACACTTTTCACCTCTGGGTGCCACTGTTCAACTGCTTCTTGTTTTTTATGACTGTTTGAAAGCCGGATGCTTCCTGTAGATGTATTCTTAAAAGAATCTGTTAAAGAGACATTTCCTCTATCTCTAGTTATCTGCTAAATAACTTTTTGGCACATGGATGTAAATTCAGCATGGTTGTGATTTGCCATTTTAATTACCAAATGATGACCAAATAACAGTAAAGATTGTTTATATGGGCAATTGGCCAGGTTAAAAGCCCAATTTCATCTCCTATTGAAATAAATCTTGTACTTACCTTTTGGTAGGCATTTAACCAGAAAAAGCCATTAAAACACCAGGGAGTTTTAGCTTATATCTGTTGCCATCTGCAGCCATGATTTTAATTCTGCACAAATATTTCCATAGAAATCAATTTTATAAGGGGAAATAATGGGTAGACATTGGGGGAAATTAATCAATTAAAATATAATTTTAAGAATCTAACATTGTTAACTGAGAGATTATTTTTCCACTTAATTTCAAAGCTTAACTGCTCCAGTATTTCCATTTAAAAACCCCACAAAGTATAGTTCTATATATTTTCAGAATTCTTAATTCTTGGATATAATTATTTTAATAACTAAAAATAGGAACCATATTTTAATTCTGCAAGATGTTACGAGTAATCTTTTCTTTTCACAAACCAGGCAATGAGTTAGTATTCTGTACCAAGAAACAAATGCACATGTTTGGTTGGTTTTTAAATCTCCAATTATTTATTTTAAACTTGGGGTTCATCTGAAATGCCAGAATAAGGCGTTATAATGACAAAGTTAATTTTGTTTTGTCATATACAAAGTAGTTAATCTAAAAATTATTGATTGATATTCTCCCTCTTTTAACTCTTTTAGGACTCAATATTTAAAGGAAAACTAATTTATCTAGGTGTTCTATGGCACAAAATTAATTCTACTGGGACTGGGCCAGGCCAAGCCTCATTATGGAACGGTTCCTCTTGCTGAACTAGCCTAAGCCTGATTCTTCCTAGAATACTTTTTCAAAATTATTCACAACACAGAACTTAACCCTTGAGATGCTGTAGAATCAATCTTCAATATTACACTTATTAGGCCATTTGACGGCACAGGGATATATTAAAAGGAGAGTTATGTTTTACCCCTGTTGGTGCTGACACTGGGCCTTTTCAATTAGGCAACTGTAGTTGTGTATATTGGAGGGATTTTAATTTTGTGATTCATGTGCCAGAGTTGAAGTATTCATTAAAAAAATTTCCCCCTGTTCCTGCCTGTATCATATTCAATAAGCATATTGTTGACACTGTCTTTTTTCATTTATATGTAAGTAGTGAGTTTATCACCTTGTCTCAGTGGCTGAATAGTTTTTTAGGTAACCTAGATGGTTGACTGACTTTTTGCTCAAATGTCTGACCAAATCAATTGGTTATTTTGATGTTTTTGTACATGCACAGAGCCCAAGAGTGTAACTGTTAGGCATCAGTTATCTGTTGCAGGTACAAAAGGAGTTCAGCATCATATATATTTTTCATGTGCGTGTGGTTTTCTTTTAATATCTATGCAAATGTTAGTGGGGGATGGATTTTTGTGTCTATTTTTATGTTGACTTTTTGCTTGATGTGTAGCGGTGAGGATTTTCCACTGGAGAAACTCTTGTGTTTTAAGTTTCTCTACTCAGTGTGGGCATCCCACCAGATTTTTTCATAAAGTGGTTTTCTTCATTCATATTGCCTCATTTTCCATTAAAGTGTTACTAATTTGGAACAGCATATCTGTATCTATATCTATGTCTATATCTGTATCTATATATCTATGTATCTATATTTATATCTGTGGCTGGTAAGAAATATTTATTTGGTGGTAGTGATTTTGTGCCCAATCTACCAGTGTGGTCTTCCACAGAGAATCATATGGTGGTAACCTTGAGTGTGGTTAGATGTCTTTATGAAGGAAAAGCAATAATTTAGCCTTTAGGTGGTTGCTTGATCTATATGCTAATAACCCACCTCCCCCAAAGAATGGATAGATTTTCATGAAATTAGTAAATTGACTTGATGCCTCAGTTTCACATAGACGCACCAATGGAAGGTGCTACCTTTACGTTGTGAGGCCTAATTCATCAGCTTAAACTCATTTTATCTGAAATGCAATAACAATTGTTAAATTTTCCTAATGTAAAAATAGGTTAAGTCAATTATTCTAGGTTATCATCAAACAGCAAATAACAGGATTAATAAGTAAGGATTAATAGGTAATTCAGCGGTACTGAATAAGGAAATCTCATTGGTTTACAGAAAATTAAATTGTAAAAATCACCTAAATAGATCTTATTGTTTAAAATAAAGTAGGTTTTTAAAAAAAAGCTTTGTGAAAGCATAGATTGGCCAGTGAATTTAATTTCTCCATAAAATAGTAGTTTTAATAGAAACTGTTGCCTTGTGAAACTGAATTCTCAATCCGTAATGTGCTTCTGTTTTAAATCCATTATAAAAGGTATTTAAACTGCATAGTTTCCCCCTTTCTATTCTTGTTAGCTTAGATGCTTTATTCTTTCTTAAAGCATCTAAGAAATTTAATAAACATTAACTTTTTATTAAGAACTTAATCTCCAAATAGATGCAGATCTATTTTAGTTCAAATCTGTTCACAATAAGTAACAGCATCTATGAAACTTTGGGAAGGTAATGGTTCTCCACAAGAAAGTGGGCTTAAAGCTTGGCAGGGAATATTTTACAATTCTTTTCCCTTGCTCTTCCCACCGTGGTAATCAGTACTCCCAGTCAACAGTGAAAGAAAAACTCCAACAAAAAGAACACCCACTCCCCAGTTTTCAATTTATTTATTTATTTTTTATTTCATTTGGAAAATCCCCACTAAATGAATTTTTAAAAAAAATTAAATGTATCCTGGGAACATGCCGTTCAGGATTTTGGAATGGGAACTTCAAACGAAGTTGGTAAAGGAGTCAAATGCGTAAGTGGAAACTTTGAGGAAACTGGCAACGAGAGACTGGAAATCAGACAGTCATTTACGTTTTACTCCACCCCCCTCCGCATGTGTGAGTACAAAGCAGGGAGCTGGCAGGGCTGTGAGTCAGAATTCTCCTCTCAGGAACTGAGCGGAGAGAGATTCCCAGCATCTGTTTCCTCAACTATCACCCAGAGGATACTGGTGGTAAATCACAGGGAGTAAAAATAGCCTTGGAAGTCTAGTTCCAAACAAATGTTATATGGTTGGATATGTGATAGCGGCGTGGAGTGTCTCTTCTCTCCCAATTCTTCATTTGCTAAGTAACAGATCTGTTATTATTTCTACATTAATGAGTTATATTTGTTTAAGTTATTCATCAAAATGTTGAGCAAAATCTTGACATTTTTATTGCCCCGAATTGAACTATTACCTAAATTACTTGGCGTTTGATATAAAAATCTGAACCATGTGGTTATGTGAAGGTTGGTCTATAATCAATAATCACAGACGTTAAAGCTGTGCTTCAGACACAAAAAGCTTGTATTTCTGAAATAAAAACACCACTGAAAGCTTCGTACAATAATGACGATTACCAGTAGACTGACAGGGTTTCCCTGCATTTTGGCTGCAGGAAATTTTATGGGTAGGATCTTGCAATTTAACACAACTTAAGATCCTTTAAGGTTATATTTTATATATAAGGCAATATTTCTTAGGTCTGGCTAGAACTGTTGTAATCTGATATTAAGTTATAGCTTCAGATTTTCAACAAAAACAGCAGCTTTAATAAATGAGATTAGCAAGTGGTGAAAAGTTCAAAGCATTTAATGGAATTGATCTACTAAATTAGCATTGACAATTTTTAGTGGCTATCTTAAATATACATTATTATCATGAAAGAATTAGTCCAATTAAGCCTTTACATTTGGAAGATGCCCAGTGTGACCTTTTTCTACTCAATATGAAAAGTGAGAGGGTCTCTGGGATTATTTAAATTTGGTGCTAAATCAGTGGGTTTGGGGGACCCTTTCACTGCTATTTGGAAAGGAGAGGAAGCCCAAAGGTTCTTTATGGTGACAGATGGGTTATTAGAACAGTTATGTATTGCAAATAAAAACAATGGCCAAAGAATAGAACAGTATAATACTCAATAAATAGATCAGATGAATCAACAAGAGTTGGGTTGTTTTCTCATGATTTCTCACTACAACCATATATTACTGTGTATACTGAACACTTTAGGTACAAAGGTCATGCATTTTGAAACTTAAATAATTATATTCAATGTCAGGTTTTATTTAGAGCATTCTGAATTAACAAATAACCAGCTAATTAAAACCAATTTTTTTAAGGTTTATTTATTTTTGAGAGAGAGAGAGACAGAGTGCGAGCAGGGGAGGGACAGAGAGAGGGAGACACAGAATCTGAAGCAGGCTCCAGGCTCTGAGCTATCCTATCAGTGCAGAGCCCGATGTGGGGCTCGAACTCACGAGCTGCAAGATCGTGACCTGAGCCAAAGTCAGATGCTCAACGGACTGAGCCACCCAGGCGCCCCAATAACCAGCTAATTTTTAAAACAGAAATCTATGCAAGTATACATGAAGAGATAAGTATGGGATTTTCCAGAAATCTACTTCCTGTATATCCACAGTATATTTTATATTCTATTTTGATATAGACCCCTATGATGCATTGAACATAAATATCATAAAAATAAAACTGGGTTTTGCATTTTTGTGCAAAGGTTCTGATGATGTCTGGTTATTCATATTTATTATGAAATTGTGGGTCCCTGGCTCTGGAAGGGGCTTGCTTTTGAGAAGTTAGCTCCTTAGTTCACAAGGGCTCACATATAACCTTTTCATCACTGGAGCTGAGAGGTCACCAGCTCTTTTGTGAAAGCATTTAGTAAAACGTATTTTAATTTTGTCATTGTTGCTGTTGTTGTTAGTATCCATTACAATATTTAATGGTTCATTTCCCTGTGAGCTTCTGACCCATCCATTTTGGGACATTTTTAGTAGAAAAAGATGTTTTCTTTGTGTCGGATTTCTTCAGAATTTGAGCATTGTAACTAATACACCCCGGCTTTCTCTTCCTTAAATAGAGGAATCCAGTTCTGTAAACTGATAATCCCATTCTCATTTATTGCCCGCCCCCCCCCCCCAGCATTTCTAACTTCTCCCTTGAATGGTCAGAAAATTATTCATATCCATCTTTAAATACAGCTCCAAGAGGGAGCTTAGTGCTTTAGTGGGGTATCCTGAGGAAGACAGGAGGATGATATTATTCACTCTTAAGGATTTATTGAAAGGCTGCTCTTGCCAGACTCTGCTAGGTACTGGGAATACAGCAAGGAAAAAAAACAACAACAACAAAAAAAAAACACTTGAGGGAGAGCAAGACTTGCCAACAAATAATGACGATACCATGTGCTAAATGCTAATGTGGGTGTGTAGAACGTGCATTTGTATGCTATAGTCCTGATTCCATATCCATTGTCGGAACACTGTTATAACTGCTATTGCAATGCTATTATAATTGCTATTTGGGTAGTCAGATTTCTACCCAAATAATCTCTTAACTCTTTCTCTCCCACAATCAAGGTATATTTTGAGCACATTTTTCTTACCAAGTTTAATTCTGAATTTTGTTTCTGGTTATTTATACTGTTTCACCTGAAACTGTTATTTCCCCTTCTGAATACCCTTTTTGGCATCTCTGTTTGTTGTTCACTTTGATGTTACAAAACACTATTTGTGATCTCCTAAATTTGAGTGCTTTAGCTACTGCTCCCCAATCCAGCTATAGTTAGCTGGTGAAGAGTTTGTTGTCTGTTCCTGTTCATATTTTTCCATCATGTTTTATAGGGCAGGATCCAAAGGCTTCCTAAAGTCAAGCTAGGTTTTCATCAATTTTTGTTCTATGATCTACCAGGCCTGCTACTTGGCTATGTAAGAAGATCACTGTATATTACCAAGACAGGACACCTTCTTTGTGAAGTCATATTGATTATTCATGATCATATAATTGTGAACACGCTTAGGAGTTCTGGTTATTTTGGTTCCTTTTTCAGTCTGTAAGCATCTACTTAGTTCTCTGAACATTACACCAAAGTAGAGATGATAATTTTGTAGCACTCATTCAATGTTGTCAGATGGAAAAAGTCAGAACCAGGTGTATCAGAAAAGGGGACATCAAATTCCTAATATGGCTAGCTCTTTAAGCATTCAGTGTTGACTTACAACTAAAACAAAATCTCTTTTGGAGCACCTTGGTGTCTAAGTCAGATAAGTGTCTGACTCTTGGTTTCAGCTTAAGTCATGATCTCACGGTTTGTTAGCTCAAGCCCCACATCAGGCTTCGTGCTGATAGCATGGAGCCTGCTTGGGATTCTCTCTCTCCCTCTTTCTGTGTCCCTCCCCAGCTTGCTCACTCTCTCTCTCAAAGTAAAGAAATAAGCTTAAAAAAGAAAAAAAGAAAATGGGGCAAGTCCCTTATTCTGGTCACAATCTTGTTAGCATTAGTTCCTTCATAGTCTGCACTAATCATGGCATGATGCAAGCTTTTATTTGGTCACCATGGACAAGTTTCCCCTCTTTATTGATTGTAATATACCCTTTAGGGTTGTGCTAAAATAGGACATGACAACATAGCAAAATGACTGAAAAAAAAAACCCAACCCTATAATTCCCTTATCTAGAGATTATCATTTTAACATTTTGGTATATACGTTGCTGAGGTATACATGTGTTACTAAACCACATTTTACTTTGCAGCTTTCTTTCTTCACCTAGTACTATATAGAGTTCATTTTTCTAAGGTAATGCACATCATATAACCACACAAATTCAACTTTTCAATACCGAACCCCTGTTGTTGTTGTTGTTGTTGTTGTTGTTGTTGTTGTTTTATTGTTTAATAACTCTTCGTTAACTCCCTGAATAAAAAGAAACCTCTCCTTCATACATACCTTTCTGTGGCATTATCTCTTTTTTAATTCAGTAGGTTCCTTATTCTGTTAGTAACTGTGGTCTCTGAGAGTAGGATCTGTTCATGACTTACCCTTATGTTCCTTAAATTGTAGCTGCATAATAAATACTTATTGAATTAATGAACTTTAGCAATGAGAATTGAAATCCTGAACCTTTATGTTTTGATCTTAGTTCTGCTTCTGATTTTAGTTGGTAACTGTTTACCCAGAGACAGAAGGAAAATAAAGCAATTTCTCTCATATTTGCTATGAAGTATGCTGCAGAAGGTAAGTTATTGGTATGATTAAAAATAATTTCTTAATATTAACCATTTTGGAATAATGGTTTTCATCAATTTATACCCTATGATCTACATCTACATCTCTTTCTGATGCACTACAAGCTTTATTACTTTTTTTTTTTTTTTAGAAGTGAAACATACTAAACAGTTTGAAAATATAAAGGAGAAAAAACAACCAATCTATAATTCTACTACCCAGAAATAATCTTTATTCTTATTTTGATGTGTGTTTTTCCAGCCTTTCTTTTCTATGTATTCCAATGCATATGAGATATGATTTTCACTTAGATTTTTATCAAAATGGGACCATAACAAATTACTATTTATAAGTGCTTTTTTCTTAAAATTTTTTTTAACATTTGTTTATTTATTTATTTTTTAAATTTATTTTTTTTTTAATGTTTATTTTTTGAGACCCAGAGAGTGTGAGCAGGGGAGGGGCAGAGAGAGAGGGAGACATGGAATCTGAAGTAAACTCCAGGCTCTGAGCTGTGAGCACAGAGCCTGATGTGGGGCTTGAACCCATGAACCATGAGATCATGACCTGAGCTGAAGTCTGATGCTTAACCGACTGAGCCACCGATGTGTTCTTATAATTGCTTTTTTTCTCATTAATAGAACATTTTTACATGATGAGTTTATGCCTAATCATCAGTGTTGATGGTTGTATAGTATTCCATGATGGAGATATGCCATGATTTACTTACTTATCCTCCCCTTATTGAGTATTTATTTAAGATGTTGTCTACTTTATGCATTATACAAACAACATTGTAACAGATACCCTGGTTCATACATCTGGGCACTTGCCTACAAAAGGTTTTAAAAATCCTCTTTTAAAATATCAGAAGTTAGGTAAGCTTATAGTCCCTTTTCCTTACATTTCCAAATTAAAACAAAATATAGCTTCTATGTATTTCTTTAGTGTATGATATTGCTTAAGATTTAAATAATTATTATTAAACCAGGGCATGTTACCCTGGTTGGTGATAATGGAATTACTGTTTCAATTCAATTCTACTGTTTCTGTTTCAAATTCATTCTAGAAGACTTGTTTGGCTTCATTTGATCTTTTGTGACATAAAAATTGTACTTTTTTTTTTTTTTTTAGAGTTAGTCCTATATACAGAAGAAATAAAAATTTAAATGTTCACATTTCCTGGAAAAAGCTGATATATCTAGCTAAATCTTTGTGTCATTTCATAAAACTATAGGCTTGTAGGGAGATTGGTTTCTGTGATCCACTCTGTTCTCCAGTTTCCAATTTTGTAAGTAGGGATACTACTAATCATGCTTCTTATAGGGCTGTAAGAGTAACAACTAGTGACAACAACAGCAGAGTTATCATAAATGGCTATGAAAATGTGGGCAGTATTACAAAAGTGCCTTCAATTAGAAAACACTGTGCAAACTGCATCCATACCGATGGGACTTTTTAAATTCTTGAGAAGAGCATTTGCATTTGCCTCAGCTCTTGCTTTAATGCTAAGTAATGCTTATAGCTAAGCTAGTGTTTATACAAGATCGAAATATTTACTAGATCAAAACATTTGTAAGAAAGAGAATGGCAAAGTCAAGTCACTGATGTAGACTGGGAACTCTAGGGCTCCGTGTGTTGTCACACTGAGTAAGTCACATAACCTCCTGGCCTTAACTTCTTAATCTGTATTTTAAAAAATTTAATATTTACCAAGTGTTTACTAAAAGATAGGTTCTTTCTGAGTGTTTCTCCCAAATCGTATTTATTATTATTATTATTATTACTATTATTATTTATTCCTCATTCCATTTTATTGCTTCCTAGGAGTCAATTGTAAGTATCATGGTTTATTCAGTCAGTCTTCTCTGGGCACTTGGTAGCTTCTGATATTCTGCAAATACAAATACGGTACAATGAAGAAGTGTACATATATAGGCATACGTATTATTTCTGGAAAGGTAAATGCAAAAACCATTCATTAGACATTGGCAAATGACCCATTCAGAGGGGTTGTACTATTTTCCATTCTCTGTAGTACTATTTGTCTCCCCATAACCTCACCAACAGAGTGAGTCTCTAGATGTCTGTACAGTCGTCCCAAGATCATATTAAAAAGCCCTCCTTTGCCTCAGTTGTTTGCTTACCATACACTAGATTTCATATGTAGTTGGACTGATTTCTCTACCTTCTATCCTCTTACATTGGTCTGCCTATTCATTTGCCAGAACCACATTATTTTCACTCAAGAAGCTCCATAGTAAGTATTGATATTTGTTAGAGCTTCTCATCTCTTGTATTTCTTCTCAGTGTTTTATTAGCTATTTTTGCCAAATACGTATTATTTTACTTAGTCCTCACAAAACTAATGAGGTAAATGTCATTATTACCCTATTTTATAGATGAGAATACTGAGCTACATAGAAGATAGTCTACTTGACCAACTTCATAGAATGGAAGATGATGGAGTCAGGATTTGAACTCTGGCCATCAAATTCCAGCATGAGCTCTTAGCCACAAGACTAGGTTGCTTATATATATATATATATATATATATATTTTTTTTTTTTTTTTTTAATTTTTTTTTTTTTAATTTTTTTTTTAAATTTTTAAAAATGTTTATTTATTTTTTTTTGGAGAGAGAGAGAGAGAGACAGAGCGTGGGGGAGGGGGTCGCTCAGAGAGAGGAAGACAACAGAATCTGAAGCAGCCTTCAGCTCTGCGCTGTTAGCACAGAGCCTGATGTGGGGCTTGAACCCATGAACCATGAGATCATGATCTGAGCCAAAGTTGGATGCTTAACTGACTGAGCCACCCAGGTGCCTCTATCTTTTTTTTTGAAAGAAGGCTAGGACTATATGATCTTTATGGCCCCTTCTATCTATAACTCATATGAAACTCTAACTTCAAGTATCTTTGTGAAAAATAAAAAATGAACCAGTCTCCTGATGACTCATATGCTCCCAACATCCAGATATCTGCCCTTTTTAAGCTTTTTAATTCTGATGCTTTACATTCTGTGTCCCAGCCTTTGCGGTTGTATTGCCATGATTTTGTGTTTTAACACTGGGTAGGTCTAGGTGAAAAAATCAGACTCTGTAGGAGATGACCACCTGGAAGTATCATAGTTGAACTTCTAGAAAGAAAATGATAGTTGTTACTAGGAAAGAACTTTGAAAATCAGGATTGCAGTGTCTACCCATTTTGATGGCATCTATCATGCTAGGTTTTTAAAGAGCTTCAGCCCTCTGATTTGGGGTAGAGGAAGCACTAAAGTAACATTATGCATTTTTGGAATGAGTGAGAAAATAAAAAGTTGCTACTATTTTTGCTTAAAATGAATCACTGTTAATTGGGGACTGTGAGATTTTACAATTGGGAGCTAGAGAATAAAGAGAGATCACTACTTTTGCTTTTTAATTTTTTTAAATGTTTATTTATTTATTTTGAGAGAGAGAAAGAGAAAACGAGAGTGAGGGGGAAGGGTAAAGAGAGAGGGAGAGACAGAATGCCAAGTAGGCTCTATGCTGTCAGCACAGAGCCCAGAACCCAATGCAGGGCTTGATCTCGAGTCAAATGCTTAACCTACTGAGCCACCTAGGCACCCAGCTATTTTTATTTTAAATAAATCAATGCTGTTAATTGAGATCTGGTCCTATTCAAAAATAGGGGGAAATAGGAGATTACTATTTAGTATTGCTAAGTAACACCAAATAATATTAAATTGGGTTGATTAGAGACTCCCCCCACCCTACCCCCAATAACCTACCAAGAGTAAGTGGCCCAGGCTGTGATGTCTTAGAATTAAAAAAAACAAAAACTTAAAAAACAGAAATTAAAAAAAAAAACAACTTTAGAAATTGACAAATTTTGTCATGGTTTCAGTTAGTAAAATCACTATGTTAGCAGAAATAAATCTACAAACACATCCTGGATTTTCACACAGCAATTTGCAATATTTAGGTAAAAGCAGTGGTCCTGGCTGCCCAGGATTTTTCTCCAGCAGTTGAACAGTTGTGTGGTTGTTGACTTTAACCATTCTGTCACACCAAAGAAGAATGATCTGCAAAGCAGATGCCAGATAGGAAAGAGGTAGGAGGTAAGAAGGGAAGAAAAGAACCATGGTTGACCAATGCAGTCTGAAGGGAAAGGTGAAAGACTTCTGAGCCTTAGGCCAAAGTGTCAAGGTAAACCTAGCTCTTATGAAAAGGATCTTTGGGGCCCCACACAGCAGATAGGCCTCTGCTTTGTAGGTCTTACTGGGAGCCATTCGTGCAGTAAGTGGTATGGGACTTGAATTTGAATTTGCCTTAGAAGGAAGCTATGTGAACCTTGCTTGAGTCTGCAAACTGATGGCTCCAGAGAGCCAATGCTTAGAGGGCTGAATTGTGTAGAGGAAGAAGCACAGGATGGGAAGAGGGTTGGCTGGATTCTAATGTCAGTGCTGCCACTCACTGGCTGCGTTGCCTGGACAAGTCTCTTAGTCTGTGGTCAGGTTCTTCTTGCATAGAACAAGGAGTTTGATATCAAATCCTGGTACAGTGATCTCTGAGGTCATTCCCAAGTTTTGGGCATCCTGGTCACAGGTAGCCTGTGTCCCCAGGACTGGGGGTTTTGTTTGCTGTGGATGATTACAGTGACTAAAAGACAAACTTTGTCCTGAGGCTTACACTTTCTGTCACTGTGATACTCAAGGTGGGGTACCTACTGACATTAATGCTGAGTTTTTTGAAGTTTATTTTGATATGTTGGTACATGTTATTCTTTCCTAAATTCTTAAACTGGTCTTGTGTATGTACAAGCAGCACATATTCCCTGTGAACCTATTTATGTTTTGGAATTTCAGTAGAAAGAAATGCTATCAGTTAATGTTTGAGGTCGATAAGGCATTCTGATAAAAAGGAGTTACTTTTGTTCTTTATTCTTTTTAAAGTTTATTTATTTAGAGAGTGAGTGGAGGGAGCAGAGAGAGAGAGAGAGAGAGAGGGAGAGAGAGAGAATCTCAAGCAGGCTCCACACTGTTAGCACGGAGCCCAACATGGACATCACACTCGTGAACCATGAGAACATGACCTGAGCTGAAACCAAGAGTTGGACACCTAACCAGCTGAGCCACCCAGGCACCCCAGGAGTTACTTTTGTTCTTGATCTGACTCTAGAGTTATCAAGAAACAAAGAAGGTTATGCTAACGTAATCCTCAGGAAACTACTTATAAATAAACTTATGGATATATAATTTCATTAAATATTATTCTTAGCCATTTATCTTTATCATTTACCTTCTTACCATTAAAATTAAGGTATTTACAATCCTTAAAAAATAGTATCCTTTCTATAACAAAATGGCAAGTTATTTAAAATTTATTTAAATTATTTTAAAACAAACCATGCTAGTGTAATATCTAGCAATTCTATTGAATAAATACTTTAAAAAATGTTTACTTATTTTTGAGTGAGAGAGAGACAGAGAGAGAGAGAGAGAGAGTGGAGGAGGGGCAAAGATAGAGAGGGTGACAGAGGAGCTGCAGCAGGCTCTGTGCTGATAGCAGAGAGCCTGATGCGGGCCTCGAACTCATGAACCGTGAGATCATGTCCTGAGCCAAAGCCAGATGCTTAACCAACTAAGCCACCCAGGCACCCCCAGAAATACTTTGGTATTTGAGAAGTTTAGAAAGCAAATTTCGAAATAAGCAAGTGTTTCTTTACTTATTTATGTAAAAATGGCTCATAAGTTATTTGTTTTTGAACTGGTATGGATCCATAAATACTTCTTATGAAAAATCCTGGCTTTGCATGCAGGTTCTTCTTTATCCAATTCTGCATGTAGGAGAATAGCCAGAATCTTGTTCAGACTCACCAATGTTCCCAAAAGTTATCAATTTTACCATCAGTTCATTTGATTACTAGTGCTTACAGATTCACTTCAACCATCAGTCAGGAATATTTATAATTTAAGTCACTTTATAGAAGTACCTGTTACTCAATTCCTATAAATTCTTATCAGTTTAAAGCAGAGGTTGGAAACCTTTTCAACAAAGGGCCAGATAGAAAATATTTCAACTTTGTCAATTATATGGTCTCTGTTGCAACTATTTAAATTTGTTGTTGTGTAGTGCAGACTTTATTGGCTGTGTTCCAATAAAACTTTATTTATGGACACTGAAACTTGAATTTTATATAATTTTCACATGTTGCAAATTATTATTCCCCCTTTGCTTTCTTTTTCAACCATTAAGAAATGGAGAGACCATTCTTGTGAACCATGTGAAAACAGGCAGTGAGGTAGACTTTGCCTGCAGGCTGTAATTTGCTGAAGCTTGGTATTGAAAATTGTTTATGAAGAAATATTTGAAAGACACAACAGATCATTTGTGGCTGAGAGTATTCTAAGTTCTAGCCAGTGGAATGTGAGCAGAAGTGATGTGTTGTTACTTCCAGGCCTGGCCCATAAAAATCTCCCATGCATGGTCCTCTTTGTCTTTTCCCATATATTGAATATGGTGGAGACTCAGGATGGAAGGAGGCTGGTTCTCATTTTGGCTTTACATGAATGAAACAGACTGAGGCACCTGGATGGCCCAGTCGGTAGTTCTCAGGGTCATGAGTTCAAGGCCCATGTTGGGCACGGAGCCTACTTAAAAAAAGAAAGAAAGAAAAACACTTCTATTCCCCAGTTCCCCAAATTCAGAGTTAGGCTACTGAGATTTTCAGGGGGTTCTATGTCAGCAATTAGTGTTATCTTAACTAACTTGTCATTAATTCTTCCAGATGTTTTTGGTTTGAGTCTTACACTGAATTGAAGTCTAAAACACTGCATGCTTGGATAGATTTTTCTTTGGTCTTCTTCTCTCCTCTTCATCTCCTCCTCCTCACATTTAACTGGCAGATGATAGACAGGGTTACTTTCCATGTTTGATAATATAGTTTGGTGGCCATCAGCTTATACAGAAATGTTATAAGAAATGAGATGCATTGCTCTGATAGAGATGTCAGTGAGGGAACTGTCCCCAGTGTGAAGCCCACCTGAGAAATTCTTTTAGAACTCAGAGAGGAAAAGTTTATCTTCCCCCAAGGACCTTGTATGTTTTCTTATCAACAAAGAGAGTATCGTTGACTGTGCCTGATTGTATTCCCTTTTCCCTTTTCCCTCTGGTTGCCAAGAAGCTCAGAGACAAATTTTTGGCTCAACATTAATAACTTTATCGAACCCTGTGGCCTACATGTCTGCATTCTTAGTTTCCTCCTGGTCTTGACCTTCTATTCTGCTGTGTGTTTTCCTTGTTCCTGATTTTTTGGTTATTTATATTTTTCAATTTTATTGCTTGTTTTCTTGTAAGCTTCCTCAGACCCTTTGTGGAACAAGGTTGGGTAAATAAAAAATGGCTTCAGCTTATTAATAGAATACACCAAAAGCATTCCTTAATCACCAATTTAGTGGTCTGGGAATTAGAACTTCAGATTTATTTATTATCAGGCTGTCTCCTTAGTCACTGTGTCTCATGGTTTGATGAAAGAATGGTTTTACAGTTATAAAAGCTGAAGGCCTTCACATTTTTCCATTCTACTTAAAAAAAGAAAAAGAATGTCATTTTATCAAAAGTTCCTATTGTAGAAATTGTAGAAAGGTCATAGATACATTTGACTGACAGATGATAGACTGGGGAAAGATATGTGCAATGTTTAAAAGGAACCAAATATAGACCTTAATATAAAGAATATACAATGACGTACTGCAAATCAACATGAGGAAGATAAGAAATCCACCAGAGAAATGGTCAAAAGGTATGAATAGGTTATTTTCACAAGAGTATCGTGGAAATCTAACAAAACTGTGTATGAAAAGATGCTGAAATTTATGAGTAATGAGAGAAGAGAAAATTTAAATAAGTTATCACTCCATACTCATCCAACTGACAAAAATTAAAAGGTGGATAATAACAAGTATTGGCAAGGATGTGGGCAGTGGGAATCCCCAAGTACTGTTGATGGGAGTCTAGACTATATAGCCATTCTGGAAAGCAATCTCTTTCAGTATTTAGTTAAAGTTTGTAAATATCTTAGGACCCCTTCTAGGTATGTATTCCAGATAAATCCTTCCATAAGTCCAGTAAAGGATAAACAAAAAGTTCATCACAGTCTTGTTTGTGGTAGCAGGGTGTTTGAAACATCTTACATGTCCATCACAAAGAAAGCAAATGAATAAAATGTGGTGGATGCATATTTTGCAGTAGTTAGGGACCATATAGACTTACAGTAACATCTTACGATTTGAAACTTTTTTTTTAATGTTTATTTATTTTTGAAAGAACAGTGCATGAGCGGGTAGGGGCAGAGAGAGAGAGAGAGAGAGAGAGAGAGAGAGAGAGAGACATAGAATCCAAAGCAGGCTCCAGGCTCTGAGCTGTCAGGACAGAGCCTTACGCGGGGCTTGAGCTCACAGACCGCAAGATCATGACCTGCTTATGTTCAGTTGGATGCTTAACCAACTGAGCCACTCAGGTGCCCCTAACATCTTACAATTTTAAAAGATAGTCTTTCGTGAAAAATGTATGAGAGAGAGAAATTTAAAACAGCCACAGAGAAAATAGGGGTGTCTGGGTGGCTCAGTCCGCTAAGTGTCTGACTCTTGATTTTGGCTCAGGTCATGATCTCACTGTCATGAGATTGAGCCCCGAGTTGGGCTCTGCACTGATAATGGAGCCTGTTGGAGATTCTCTCCCCCCTCCCTCTGTCCTTCTCCTACTCTCTCTCTAAAAAAGAAAGAAAGAAAGAAAGAAAGAAAGAAAGAAAGAAAGAAAGAAAGAAAAAGAGAAACAAAACAGCATAGTTTGAAAGGATTCAGACAAATCAATGTACCAAGGCCATTGTACTATGTAGGCATACAGTGGAGAAAAGTAGGAGGGACAGATGATCATCTACCATGAATTCAACCATCTGTACTGAAGTTAAAGAAGTGTACGTCACCCTGTAGGAAGTGGGCACTATAGTGTTGCCTTTCTATGTCCTCCGACACTGAAATCTAATATGATAATTCAGTGGGTGTGGCAGCACAGAGTGTAAGGGTACATTCAGATTCACCAGGCTTTCATCTTAGCAACAGCTTTGAATTTACCAGTGTAAATGTAAACTTTGTGAAAGTCTCTATCTTGCTAAAGGAAGCACCTCTGACTTTATGTATTTATTCCTAGTGTGGCATGATGGCTGGGGGCATGAACTGTGGGGCCAGCTCCTGGCTATGCCATTACTTAATGTTAATGACTTAATCTGACATGCCTAAATTTTGTCATCTGAAAGATGGGCATAGGGTTTGTTGTGAGGATTAAACAAGTTGATATTTTTAAAGCACTTAGAATGATACTTGGTACATAGTAAGCCTTTTACAAGTACTTATTAAATAAATAAAGCCATTTAAAAAATATTGGAGTACTTAACATAGGTAACCACTGTGCTGGGTTCTGAGAATACATCTCAGAAAAGAGGACCTTTGTGGTTGCTCTCATCCTACCCTGGACCTGCGTTCCTGGATCTTAGTACTTGCTTCATGGCTTGTTCCCAAGCTCCATCTTTTGCTATTCCTGTGTCTTTGTTTTTTTTCTCTCATGCTTGAATCTGTCTTTGTTCTCTGACAAATATCCTAATTACTGAAGGTTTGGGTACTTGGGGAGGTGCACTGATGTTTGAGGACCCACTCCAGATCACTAGACTCTTCTAGTGTTAAATGCACACCTGATAACTGCTTTTGCAGTTCCTACCTGGCAGTTCCACTTGTCGCCCCTCCTTTTGCTGGGTACTTGCCAGAACACCGGCAGGTCTGTCCAAAGATTTTGTCTTGCTAGTCTTTCCCATTACAGTAAACGGTCCTTTCCAAAGGTCCTTTCCAGAAACCTAGGAGTCAGCTTTGATTCCTTCTTCTTTGCCTACCTAATCGAATCCATCAGCACATCTTGTTAACTCTACCTCCAAAATATCTCTTGAAGCTGCCCAGTTGTGTTGACCTCTGCTGTCATCACCCAAGTTCAACTTATGACCTTCTTGTACCCGGACCCCTGAAGTAGCTTCCTAACTGGTTTCCCTGCTTTCACTCTTGACCCCAGCATTTTATTTGTTACATGGCAAAAAATGCAAATTGTATTTTAAAAATACAGATTGGATTATGTCTGACTTCTGCTCACACCCTTCAATGTCCTCCCATTGCACCAAGAATTAGTGCTACTAAATCATTATTTAATTGATAGAAGCAGGTTTTTTTTTTAATGAAATAAATTTGATGTGTAATATTGTGTAAGTTTAAGATGTCTAGCATGTTACTTTGATACATTTATATATTGTAATATGATTCTTGATGTAGTATTTATCATATTACATCATTATAGTACAATACTATTGTGTATATTCATTATACTGCACATTAGATCCTATGACTTATTTATTACTCCTTACAAGTTTGTATCCTTAAACACCGTCTGTCTCATCCACAGCCTCAATCCCCTGGTATCCACCATTTTACTGTTTGCTACAGATTTAACTCTTTTAGATTTCAATGTAAGTGATATCAAACAGTACTTGTCTTCCTATGTCTGACTTGTCTCATTAACACAATGTGCTCAAGGTCCATCCATGTTGTTGCAAGTGGGGGGATATCTTCCTCTCTCATGGCTGAATAATGTTCCATTGTGTATATGTACCACATCTTTTTTGATAGGAGCAAGTTTTAAAATCATTGTTTTCCAACACTTGTGGTCAACCCCAGAGATTCTTGCTATGAAATTTTCAAAATTAAAAAGTGCACAATTGCAATTTTTAATAGCTTCATATTCTTCTCTGTTATTATATATTTCACTGCTGAAGTTAATTGGCATGGGAAGACATATGATTGAAGGCATAGCTGCTGGCACCCTCAGGTCTGAGAGGCCAGTTTGTACATTTTTTTAAAAAAAGTTTTATTTAATTAGATAATCTCTATACCCAATGTGGGGCTTGAACTCACAACCCTGAGATCAAGAGTCGCACACTCCACCAACTGAGCCAGCCAGGCAACCCTGGTTTCTATAGTCTTCAGGCAGATAAGTATCCCTCCCCAGCTCCCCTAGTCTTTGGGGGGAAGGGTTTGTATTTTTCTTCCTCAGAGCCATGGCCCTCAGAAAGTCTCTTCTAGTTCTGATCAGGATTGGGATAAGGACCAGCCCTGGGTCAGAACCAGGAGATGTGGGTGAACAGGCAGAAGGGACTGAGAAGTCAGGACCTGGGCGGCAGACAGTACCTGAACCAGGGATGGATGGAACTGGAATGGAGTGGACAGTGAGGGAGTGAAGGTGAAGGTTCCAGGCCAGAGTCCAAGCAGCTGGGTCGAGATCTGAGGGGGTGTGTGTGAAGGGCCAGCGCAGGCCATTACAGCCGAGGGGAGAACAGCAGAAGTCCTACAAACCTGACAGGGCATACTGGAACCCTTTCCTCAAGTTACAGATGAGCTGCTTTTTACTGACCCAGGTTCTTTTCCCAGTGAGCCCAGTCACCACAAAGACCTTGTCAGAATTTCATGCTGTCTCTGAGCATATGGGTCTCAATCTTGTGAAAATTACCCGGGAATATTTTTTAAATACTAGGATGCCTAGGGGCACCTGGGTGACTCAGTTGGGCGAGCATCCAACCTCAGCTTAGGTCATGGTCTTGCAGTTCGTGAGTTCGAGCCCTACATCAGGCTTGCTGCTGTTGGTGTGAAGCCTGCCTCAGATCTTCTGTTCCCCTCTCTCTGTCACTCCCATGCTCCTGCTCCTGCTCTCTCTCTCAAAAATAAATAAAACATTAAAAAAAATAGGATGCCTAAGTTGCACCCACCTGAAAAATGTGTCTCTGGGGGGCAGGGTGGCTTAGTGTGGGGGGTGGTTGGGTTTAGGTGGGGTTGGGCCTAGCCATGTGGGATTTCTCTTAAAACTCACACTGGGATTCTGATGCATAGTGAGGGTAGAGAACCACTACTTTAAGCACTCTTATTTCAAGGAAACAGGATCATTCATATCATTTGAAATCTTTCTTATTTTACTTTATTTTATTTTATTTTATTTTATTTTATTTTATTTTATTTTGAGAGGAGGGAAGGGCAGAGGGAGAGAGAGAGAGAATCTTAAGCAGGCCCCATGCCTGGCAGGGAGCCCAACTCAGCACTCAATCTCACAACCCTGAGATCATGACCTGAGCCGAAATCAAGAGTGGATGCTTAGGGGCGCCTGGGTGGCTCAGTCGGTTGAGCGCCGACTTCAGCTCAGGTCACGATCTCGCGGTCCGTGAGTTCGAGCCCCGCATCGGGCCCCTGTGCTGACAGCTCAGAGCCCGGAGCCTGTTTCAATTCTGTGTCTCCCTCTCTCTGACCCTCCCCCATTCATGCTCTGTCTCTCTCTGTCTCAAAAATAAATAAACGTTAAAAAAAAAAAAATTAAAAAAAAAAAAAAAAAAAGAGTGGATGCTTAACCCACTGAGCCACCCAGGTGCCCTGAAATCATTTTAAATTGGAGAATGTTGCAACTGGGAAATACTCTAGAGAGGTGCTTCTCAAACATTAATGTGCTGTTGAATCACCTTGGGGTTTTGTTAAAAAGCAGATTTTGGTTTAAGTGGCTACAAGTGGGACCTGAGATGTGGCATTACTCAAAGCATCCATGTGACGTGGGAACTGCTGACCAGAGGAGTACCTGGAGCACAGCAGGCCTTTAGATCTAATAGTTATGAAGTGCTGACTCTGTGTCTGGCACAGACACACTAAAGCTGAGTGCTTTATACTCACTGGATTTTCACAAGCCTGTGAGAGAGGTCCTGTTTTACAGATGAAGAAACTGACCCCTAGATAAGTTCAGCAACTTGCCCAGGATCGTAATGTTGGTAAGTAGCAGAACTAGAATTTGAATCTAGGCTGACAGAGGCACCTGGGTAGCTCAATCTGTTAAATGTTGACTCTTGATTTTGGCCCAGGTCATGATTTCACAGTGGTGATATCGAGCCCTGCATCAGGCTCCAAGCTGTGTGTAGAGCCTGCTTTGGATACTCTCTCTCTCCCTCTCTCTGTCTCTCAAAATAAATAAACACTTAAAAAAATGAATCTAGGCTGACATTTTCAGAGATTGTGAGCTTAACCACAACTTCAATGGCACGATGGATTGTTCAGGGATTTGGCCCCAAAGGTGTGTTTAGAGAACATTATTCTTACAAGGTTGTGTGTCTTTGAGATGGTGCTGGAAGAAGGGGATAAAAATGGAAAGGGGCTAAAGAACAAATCTTTGTTATGAACAAACCTGTGAAAACATCTATTCATTCTCCACTCAAACAGTTAGTAGTTATCTACTCTCAGATAATGTGCTGCACACTGGGGAAATGGAGATGAGTCCACAGGATTCCTCCCTCCCAACAGTGCACTTTCTTGTATCTGGGTAGCAACAGTGCAATGTGTTGTGCTGTAACAGAGGTCTGCCTCAGTGAGCACAGGAGGGAAGAAGTGTCAGGGAGGGATTCACAAGGAAGCTAAGTTATATGCACACAATACAGAACAATGGTGTCAGAAGGCAAGGGTAACATTTCAAACAGTACTGAAGGGATAGCTCCAGGCACATGAGGTATGATGTGTTTGTGTATAATAAAATCCATGATACATCATCATGGAGTTTTACTAGAGACCCACTCTCAGGAAATCCCTAAAAGAAGAAATAGTAATATTTCAAAAGGTGTCTAATTGACAAACATATGGAAAAATCTGGCTTCATATCTCTAAGTAGCAGAAACAGTTTGCTATGAAAGCATTGAGACTCTGTTGGTTATGGTTTGGTGTACTAATCAGAATAGGCTAGTTGTGCTTGCAATAAAAATAACCCCAAGTATCAGTGGCTAAAACAAGAAAGGTTTATTTCTTTATCTGTAGGGTGATGTGTAGGGTGGATTGGTACATCTGTGGGCAGGGAATTCTGCTACATGTGGTCATCTCCTTCACAGATGGCAATTCTACCATCTTAAGATGTGACCCACCAGTACGATGCTTCAGGGCTCATCAAAGCAGGGAGGACAAGTGTGGAGTCAAGAACTACCAATTAATACTTTTGCCTGGAAGTGAAATACTCACTTCTGCCCTCATTTCATTGGTCACAAATAACTACATGGCCATGTCTAAGTTCAAAGGGATGAGAGAGTTAGAATATTTGTGTTCCCTGAAGCGGAGAACAGCTGAATATTGGAGAATGTAACTGTATCTGCTAAAGCCAGTCTCTTCAGCTCCACTCAGATGTGTTGGAAATAAAAGGGTTGTGCTTTTCCCACGTGAAGAAAAAAATGACTTCGTTACTATTAGTTATTATTCTTTTTATATTTTAATATATGTGGAATTGTTGGCAGAGTTTTATTTAAAAGCAGTAGCCGGGTACCTGGGTGGCGTTCGGCTCAGGTCACAATCTCATGGTTTGTAGGTTTGAGCCCCATGCCTGCTTGGGATTCTCTCTCTTTCTTTGCCCTTCCCACCATCCCGTTCATGCTCTCTGTCAAAAGTACATAAATAAACTTAAAAAGGTTTTAAAATAAAAAAGTATTAGCAAGATCCTTCTTCATCAATATTAAAACTATTATTTTAAAGCTTTAAAATTAAATGACCATGGCTATTACTTGAGTCAGCATGAATACAAATGCCAAATTCCAAACAGTATGATGGCAAAAACAATTATAACATATAAAAATATAATATATTAATTATATAAATAACATTAATAAATAGATAAAATAGTATTAATTGTACCTGAATAAATATGCCCCTGCTAAACATCTAGGGATTACAAGAGGAACTTCCACATGGAAGCTACTCCAGTGAGCTGAATACAAGAGGTACTCACTGTTTTTGTTTTTTCAAAAATTGCCTTCAAAAAACCTCTCACACGCTGCCCCCCTGTCCTCCCCCTGGCTCAGGAAATACGGGAAAGATCTGAGGAGGAGAGAGGGTGGAACCTATGGGGGAAGAGATAGGGGTGCATTTGGAGGGACTAAACACATGCTCTGAGAAATAGTGGATCGCCCTATGTCTGCTTCTCTCCTTCTTGGTTGAGGCTCCAAGTGGCAAGGGTACTGTTATTCCCCTCCTTGGCTCTGCTCTCAAGAGACTAGTGCTGTCTGATAGACCTTTCTATGTCTGTGCTGTTCAATATGGCAGTCTCTAGGCACAGGTGGGTGTGGAGTTCTTTGACGTGCAGCTAGTACAAATGAGGAATGGAATTTTAAATTTTATAGAACTCAGCAAATTTAAAGTTTATTTATTTATTGAGGGAGAGAAAGAGAGAGCAGGTGAGGGCCAGAGAGAGAGGGAGAGAGAGAATCCCAAGCATGCTCTGCACTGTCAGTGCAGAGCTGGACTCGGGGCTTGAACCCATGAACCATGAGGTCATGATCTGAGCCAAGACCAAGAGATGGACGTTTAACTGACTGAGCCACCCCCAGACACCCCTCCAATTTAACAAATTTAAATAGTCACACGAACCTGGGTGATAGGAGAGAGGGAGGTTGCTTTTTTTTCTGCTTTCTTGGTGTAGGTGTTTCTGCACATGAGAGCTTTTGAATCTCCCACCCGAGGAATTGTTAAGGGTGAATTTGGCCACTTTGAGAAAGGGGTAAGCGGAGGGCCTAGCAGAGGCATGAGCCTGTGGCCATGCCTCCCTCCCTTGGCCCATGCAGCCCAGACTGCCATCACGAACAGCAGGGTCCAGGGGACTAAATGATGCCTGAAGACTTGCAGACATAAAAATGGGGACTATTACATGAATCTCAGTCTTCTTCCTTTTTAAAAGGAAGGCTATGGCTTTGGGCATGGAAAAAAAGAAAGAGGCAAATGAACCTAGTGTAGTAACCGTTTAATGTAGCATTACATCTATTCCTTTGTAATATATTTGGGCATAAAATCTTTATTGTGCTCGAAATTCTTATTAAAAATGCAATGAACTTTAGTTTGCACATTTGCAGCCTTTCATTCCTCAAAGCATTCTTTTGTAAGAAATGATTTTTTTTTTTTTTTTTTGGATGGTAGTTGTTTAATGAAAGACATGGACAGTTGTTGAAAGAAAGCTAATGCCATCAGGCGCTCATCCAGCGGCTCCTGTATGCCCGTGCTGTGCTAAGAATGAATGCACTTTGCAACACTGTTTATGTTTTAGAAAAATGACTTCTTAGCTGTGAAGTTTCCATGAGTGTGTGTCCTAGAAGCCTATTTTTCTGCTTTTGTCTGCTGTCCGTTTTGGAAAACATTTGGTTTTATTACACAACAGTAAAAATTAGTGCTCATACTAAACAATTTATTGAACTGAGGGGCTTCAGACCTCCCATAGCTTGACTGGCCTCCCCTAAACCCTTGAGCAGAGGCCAGTACAATTGAGTGTGTTGGCAAGATGCTTAGATTTTATTCTTGGGACTTCATGTGAAGGCAAGAGAGTGAAGAGAGGTAGGAAAACAAGTATGATTCTGAGACATTTTGATTTAAAAACAAATTCTTACTTTCTCAAGTAAAACTATAATTCACCTTAAATAAACAGCACAAAGGAAGTTCTTTTCAAAACATAATATCTAACGACATCAAAAATTTTTTTCCCACCAGAGCATATGTATAAACAGGAAAATTTTTTTTTCAGTGGAAAGTTAATTGTTGACACCACCATATTAACACTGAAATGCAAGACCATTCCTAGTTCCATCCCCTGTAACATTCCAGAGCCTACCTTTATTTTACTCTGACATTGTCCCGGCATAATATTCTGATATGCTAATTACTTCTCCAGATCATACCCGTGGTTCTGATGCTATAAGACAAGTGTTAAAGGTTTAGTTTTTGAATTCAGAATAATTGGGTTATTGGCATCATCCTGTGACAAGTTTCCCCTTTTCCTGAGGTCTTTTGACTAATGGCTCTATTGTTATTATTGGAGTAGGTCGAGCTCCATAGAGCCATGACGCAAAACATGATCTTTGGTAGAAATGCCTTACACATTTATTCCTTTCAGGAAACTGAAGGGCAACAAAGCCACATTCCAGGTTGAGAACCTGGCCTTTTGCACCATGACCTAACCTATTCCAGGTGAAAAATATTAGGTCAAAAATAGTTTTATGGGAAAACTTTTACCTGGGTTCTTGCAGTGGTCCTTAGTCCTAACTGTACATTAAAATTGGCTCGGGAGATAAAAAACAAAAAACAAACAAACAAAAAAACTACCATTAGGGCGCCATCGGAAACTTGTTAGAAAGACTGATTCCAGGGGCCCCATCACATACCTACTTGAGTTTAGACTCTCCACAGGAGGGCGTTGGGTATCTGTATTTTAAACAAGACTCCCGATGACCACAGAAATTTGACTGACCTAATTTAGGGTGTCAATCTTGGGAAAGATCACCTACTATCACATTTTTGAAGTGAATTTAGTTGTCCTAAAGACATTACTAATGCCAGTGGCTTATTTGTCTTCTTTTACTTATTCACGTATGAGTACTATCAAAGAAGAGAGATTTAACAGAAGAGAAAGTTTACTGTTTTAATCTCCAATCAAACCAAGTCTCTGATTCTAGGGGGGAGATTTCATGTATTAACAGTAAGTTTTCCCAACAAGTGCCCTCCTTAATGCGCATCACCCATTTAGCCCATCCCCCCACTTGTTGAGATGAGCACTGGGTGTCATATGAATCACTGGGTCCTACTCCTGAAACCAATACTAATTACACAGTATATTAACTAACTTGAATTTAAATACATTTTTAGAAAAGTGAAATTTTCATATGCCAGCTTTCAGCAGCACCAGATGGTCAGTGTGCTGTAGCTCAGAGCCCAGCACAATGGCTGTCCCCCTCTGCTTGTTTTAATAGGGAGCTTAATATTAATGGAGGGGTGTTGTGGGTTCTTGTACTGTGAGACTAATTTGTCATTCTATCTCCAACTGAAATGGAAAGAGATTCATTGGTTCACCCATAGCTTCCATTCAACACTGTTTGAATGTCTACCATACGTCAGGCTGTGTTAGGTGTTTGGGACTGAATAAAAGAAATTGAGGTTCTTCTCAAGGAACTGGTAGACTGGAGCAGTGGTTCTCCAGGTGTGATCTTGGACCAGCAACAGGGGCATTCCTGGGAACTTGTTGGAAAAGCAAATTCTCACGCTCCACCCCAGACCTGCTAAACCAGAAAGTCTGGGGGTGAGACCCGGCACTGTGTTTTAACAAGTCCTATGGTGATTCGGAGAAAGTTTGATAACCGCTGGTCTCTAGGAAGAGCATCAGTTTAGCAGACTGTGGTAAGCACACTGGGGATGGAGAGGGGGCTGGAAGCTTTGGGACTGCTTCTAGGAGAAGACAGTGTTTGGACTCTCAGAATACCTGGGGCAGAGTGGGGAGATGTCAGCAGGGACCACACAAAGAAGTTGGTATTTTACTCTGCAGCATGGAACCTTCCTGACCTTATATCCAGGTCATTTGCACTCAGTATCATCTTTTGGGCAGTCTTTCAGCTGAGTGGTGCTAGGCTTGAGCTCGGACTTGTAAGGAAACTGTGTAACATGAACCTAGAGTGATCATTGGTTTCTGAATTAATTGAAAGTCCCACGGTTTTAAAAGATTACACAGACCTTTACTAGCTGACTCAAAGAAGCTAAGCATCTCTCCTGTTCCTCAGAGGGACCAGAATCACCATGTAGGAGGGGAATGGAGAGAGTAGCGGGTCTCTCTGCCTCTCTGCCTGTCACATCTCCACTTCCCCTGTGCATGTTTGCACAGTATAGTAACTGAGCACCAACTTGTTCCAGGAAATGTACACATACATACATTACTTTTAATATATTCAACAGTGCTGAAAAGTAGATGCTGTTGTCCTGCAGTTTGAAAGGAACTAAAGATCACAGGGTGCTGGAGTCCAAGGAAGAAAATCATTTATCCAGAAATCACTGGGGAAAACGTTGCTCTTCACTCAGGATCAACCTGAGTTGAGGACACTGAGGTGGAAGAAGGGTAAGTGACTTGTTCAAAGTCAACATGCTGGAAATTGGAATAGCTGGGATCCTAAACCAGGCTTGTGGAAGGGGAATTTGTCACACTGCTCTGTGTGACCAGAGGGGGACTGAGTGTCCTACCCCAGGAGATGGCCTGTTAAGTGTCCAGGCCCTCCAGGATGCCTTGTTCATTCTTTACTGGCTCCACAAGTCACTTTCCTTTCTTGGCAAATTCAATATCCACAAACATGTGTTTGCCTCACTATGACCACTGGTATCTCTAAACTCATGCAAAAGATACAACTTGTGTGTTTTCAAGTATATCGAACATTTGACTTTAATCTTTAACTATATTGTAGCTAATGACTTATAGGACTTGTTTGTATGGTTTCTGTCCAAATAATAAACACTGTTTTATATTTATAACAACATAAGGAACAATCTTCACAGATGTGAATTGCCAAATTTTTCATTTTATTGCCCCAGCATTATATGACTCTTTGTCTCTTCAAATGGCATGTGGACTAGGCAGAAAGTGGACTGACTTCTCATGACTAAGATTTTTATAAATTAAATTTAATGGTTGGCTTTAAGTCATTGCATAAATGTTGAAAAAACAAGAAGTATTTACATACATATATGTACAGATATGTATATGTGTGGATACCAGAAATCTACCTTAGAGCATATTCTTCTACCTAGCATGGATAATGTACCATATATTGTAGGTTTTTGTCAAAATTAAAAGGAAAGGGTAATAAATAATTATTTAAAAAGTCTCACCCATCTAATTCTGTGTTTTGTTCTTCCTATACTTACATGATTTTTGTTAGAAACTAAAGCTTTCTAGAGTTTTATTTCAAAGACTGTTGGCAAAATTTTACACAAGAAATGTTTCCTAACTTCTCATGTCTGTGTTTTGGCTTATTAAAAAAATATGGCATGATACAAGCTAAGCACTTAATGTTACTTTCTATCATTTCAGTTGGATTGTAAACTTTTTTTCCCTTCCCCAGACAATTGTAAATGTGTGTTTTTTTTTCCTGTATTCTTCTGCTATAGCCAGTTGTGGGGAAAATATAATAAGAGGCTTAGAGGAGGAGGAAATAAAAAAAAATAACACCTCTTTCAAATATTGGAGCAGCTGTTTCTTGGATGTATGATGGAGTCTCCTGGGAACCAAGCAGAATTTGAGAAGGTCTGCCCCTGTCTCTAGAGGCCCTTGTCATGATGGATAAACTACAAATTGACTCAGTACAGTTTAAGAGAACAGTTCCCTCTCCTTTCCTTATTTGTTTTGCTTTCTCTTAAAACCAGCAGATAGTAACTCAGATTAAAACGCACTATCTCGATATAAACAGCAGTGCTGATTAAATGGATCACTTTGCCAAGGGAGATTTAGCTGGAGTGTCCATTTTTCATTCAAATGTTCCAGCCTAGTAAAAGTATTTTCCAGCTCTAAATATATTGAATCACCATTAACCTACTGGAAAAATGGGAACACAAATACACACTTTTCTTATTCGATGAACATGGCAGGTTGTCTGATAATGCAAACAATTAAATGGAAGAATTTATTTATAGCTCTCCAAGGGTCTTGACAAAAATCCTTCTGTCAGAGAAATACAATTTGCTTCCCTTACAGCAGCCCAACTAGAACCTTGAGATGTGATCTTTGGAGTTTGGAGATTGTGTGATTTGTTTGTAATGGATATTGGTTACAGTGTTCCATGAGGGGTAAGTATTCTAGGTTTTCGAAACCCTAAGAATGGCCCAAGAACCGCAGCTTCTAAGGTCATGTGGGAGCTTGTTAAAATTGCAGAATCTTGAGTTCCACCTCTCACCTTCTGAACTAGAATCTGAATTTTAAAAGGTCCCTTGGGGATTTGTATACATATTAGAATTTTTTAAGTATTGTTCTAGCAATGGTTCTCAAACTTTAACCTGGATCAGACTCTTTTGGAGGGTTTACTAAAAAAAACTGCAGGGTTCTATCCCTAGAGATTCTGATTCAGTAAGTCTGGGTGCTCTCTGAGAACTTCTGTTTCTCACATGTTCCCAGGTGATGCCAATGCTACTGGTCCAGAGACCACACTGAGAACCTCTACTCCAGGCAGTGCTGTCTGATAGAATTACGATGTGAGCCACATATGTAATTAGAAATTTTCTAGTAGCCACATTTTAAGAGTAAAAAAATGAAATTATTTTTAATATCTTTTTTTAAAAATTTAAATTCAGGTTAGTTAACAAACAGTGTAGTTTTGGCTTCAGGAGTAGAACCTAGTGATTAATCTCTTACATATGACACCCAATGCTCATCCCGAAAAGTGCCATCCTTAATGCCCATCACCCATTTAACCCATCCCCCCACCCACCTCTCCTCCAGCAACCCTCAGTTTGTTCTCTGTATTTAATAGTTTCAAAAAAAAAAAAAAAAGAGTCTCTTATGGCTTGCCTCCCTGTTTTTATCTTATTTTTCCTTCCCTTCCCTATGTTCATCTGTTGTGTTTTTCACATTCCACATATAAGTGAATATCTGTCTGTCTTTGAGTGATTTATTTCTCTGAGCACAATACACTCTAGTTCTATCCATGTTGTTGCAAATGGCAAGATTTCATTCTTTTTCATTGCTGAGTAGTATTCCATTGTATATATGTCATATATATAGATATATATGATATCTATTTATATCTATCTAATCTCTCTCTCTCTCCACACCACATATTCTTTATCCATTCATCAGTCAATGGACATTTGGGCTCTTTCCATACTTGGGCTATTGTTGATAGCACTGCTATAAACATTGGGGTGCACGTGCCCCTTCGAATCAGCATTTTTGTATCCTTTAGATAAGCACATAGTAGTGCAATTGCTGGGTTGTAGCGTAGTTCTGTTTTTAATTTTTTGAGTAACCTCCGTACTGTTTTCCAGAGTGGCTGCACCAGTTTGTATTCCCACCAACAGCGCAAAAGAGTTCCCCTTTCTCTGCATCCTTGCCAACATCTGTTGCTTCCTGAGTTTGTTAATTTCAGTCACTCTGACTGGTGTGAGGTGGCATCTCATTGTGGTTTTGGTTTGTGTTTCCGTGATGATGAGTGATGTTGAGCATCTTTTCATGTGTCTGTTGGCCATCTGGATGTCTTCCTTGGAAAAGTGTCTATTCATATCTTCTGCCCATGTCTTCACTGGATTATTTGTTTTTTGGGTGTTGAGTTTGGCAAGTTCTTTATAGATTTTCAGTACTAACCCTTTGTTCAACATGTCATTTGCAAATATTTTCTCCCATTCTGTCAGTTGCCTTTTAGTTTTGGTGATTGTTTCCTTTGTTGTGCAGAAGCTTTTTATCTTGATGAGGTCCTGCAGCAACTTCTTACTTGACATGTTTCCAGAGGCAAGGGAAATAAAAGCAAAAATATCTTTTATTTAAGGTAATATATCCAAAATGTTGTCATTTCAACATCGGATCAATGTAAAAATTATTAATGAAATATTTTACATTCTTTTTTGGTATTAAATCTTTTAAAAAATCCAGTGTGTACATCTCATTTCAGAGTAGCCATATTTCAAACGTTCCATAGCCACCTGTGGCTACTTAGGGCTACCTTACCAGACAGCATTACCAGTACCTTACCAGTACTAAGACATTGGCTTTCCAGTGTTACTTCAAGGACTGTCACTGTGAAACTTGCACAGACCTCGGGAGAGTTGAGAAATGTAAATTGAGTTTAGTGCATTTAAATGATGCTCCTTTATTCCGAGATTTCCTTTCCTCCTATTTGCCCTTGAAATGGCCTCTCTTCAGTCCTACTGAATTAGCAACTCTGCTAGGGGGGCCCACCGGATCTGCGTCTTAATAACCCTCGAGGTGTTTTGATGCATGCTAAAGTTTGAAAATCATTGCTTTAATGGAATGATGACAAAATAAGGGGTAGGTTTTAATTATTTTTTATAACTGTAATTGGCAAAACAAGAAATTGGCAACTTTATGATAGTCCCTCAATTAAAACCTGTATTTTTTGTTAGTTCATGGAATCTGAAAGTCAGAAACCAATGTACTGGAGGTCAGTTAAATAATATTTTGTGCTGCTGTGGATAATAAATAGTTCAAAATTAGGAAGAGGCCAGGAAAATGATTGTGTATATAAGCATACAAATGAGTCCCAGAAAGTCAATGCTTGATTCTCATTAGTAACACCTTCATGCAATTACTGCTGGAAAATAAATACACTCACTAAACAACACTTACTAAGAAAATACACATTTCCTATGCAAAATAGTGAAATTAGAAGAAAAATCCCATAAATATTGATGATCTCATTCTCTACTTCTCTAGTAATTAGTCAGTATTTGGCTTTTATTGCAACAAAAATTGTTCTACAAAAATTATAATATCTGATCCTTAAAAAATCAGGACACAAAACATTTACCAATTGAATATTTCCTTTTAGAAACCTTACTAAATAAAGCATAGTGTTAGCATATTATATTTGGTTCCTGTAGCCAACTGAGGGCTGGGAGAATATTGAAATGAAATAGAGTAGGTGAAATATGAAAAATAATGGAAGGAATTAAGCATGAATAATTAGACAAGTAGAACCAAAAGAAAATCTAATAACCTTCAGAAACATGGACATATGCTCAGGAGACTCAGAATCTCAGACCTGGGCTCAGTTTCTGTCTCTATATTTGATGTTAATCATTCTATTCTAAGGCTCAATTTTCTTAAATATACATGAATTGCAATGGCATATTATATCAAGACTGTTGATTAGTGAACCAATGTGTTTGTTTTTTTTTTTTTTTTGGTAACCCAATGTTCTTAAAATTTTTTAGATCCCTGAGGAAAATGGGAAAATGGGCTTAAGAAGTCCAAAGCATTATTATTTCCCTTTTACAAGAAGTTCCTGTTAGGCCTAATCCAGAGGAAATTCAGGGATATAAAGAGAAAAGATGAGATAAAAATGACCGGTTCTATTGTTCTCTATGAATAAGGTACCTACCTCTACTTAATGCTAAAATTAGAAATCTCCTTTGTAGTTTGGAGGTCTAATAGGCCTCTGGGTTTGGTGCGTGGGTCTGTTTTTAGACTTTAAAGCTGAAGCCAAGTGGATCTTTATTCCTTTGGAGACCATAAAGCTGTGCTGTCCAGTGTGTAGTCACAAGCCACATGGGGCCGTTGAGCACTTGAAATGAGGCTAGTCCTAAAGCATAAGAGACTCTTAAAAACTGAGAACAAACTGAGGGTTGATGGGGGGTGGGAGGGAGGGGAGGGTGGGTGATGGGTATTGAGGAGGGCACCTTTTGGGATGAGCACTGGGTGTTGTATGGAAACCAATTTGACAATAAATTTCATATATTGAAAAAAATTAAAAAAAATTAAAAAAAAAAAAAGAAATGAGGCTAGTCCTGATAGAGATGTGTTTTTTTTTTTTTTTTTTTTTTTTTTTAAATTTTTTTTTAACGTTTATTTATTTTTGAGACAGGGAGAGACAGAGCATGAACGGGGGAGGGTCAGAGAGAGAGGGAGACACAGAATCTGAAACAGGCTCCAGGCTCTGAGCCGTCAGCACAGAGCCTGACGCGGGGCTCGAACTCACAGAGTGCGAGATCGTGACCTGAGCCGAAGTCGGCCGCCCAACCGACTGAGCCACCCAGGTGCCCCTGATAGAGATGTGTTTTAAGTGTAAAATACACACTGAATTTTGAAAATTTAGTATGAAAAAGAATGTCAAGTGTCTCATTAATAACTTTAAAAATATTGATCAGATGTTGAAATGAGGCTACTGCAAGTTTAAAATTACATCTTTGGCCTATGCTATATTTCTATTGGACAGCACTGCCATAGAGTGATATTTCTTGAGTATTATGAGTGCTGTTAAGAATTTAAGGGATATGCCATAATTTTCTACCATGCTTTGAGTGACTGAAAACCTACACGTTTAACTGAAACCTGTTACTAAATATAGAGGGGTTGTGCATAAGATAGAAAGCTCAGGTTGTGGGACTCCCTTTTACAGGTGTGAAAGAAAAAACTGAAATAATTATTCTTCTAATTCAGGAAAAAAATAGTTTTGTCTGAAAAATTCAGATAATCAAGGCAAATGTCAAATGTTTTTAATCTCATTTTTTACTATAAGATATAGTGGCATACAAAAGAATGTATGAAAATATATGTGTACAGTTTAAATTCTTTTTTTTATATTTTATTTTATTTTGAGAGAGAGATAGAAAGCAAGTGGGAGAGGGGCTGAGAGAGTGGGAGACAGAATCCCAAGCAGGCTCTGTGCTGTCAGTGCAGAGCCCGACGTGGGGCTCAAACTCATGAACCGTGAGATCATGGCCCTGAGCTGAAGTCAAGAGTCAGACACTTAACCGACTAAGCCAACCCGGTGCCCACCCTTATCTGTGTACAGTTTGAAGAAAACTAGAACAGATTCCTCTATATCTAGCACCCAGTCTGAGAAATAGAACATTACCGTAACCTAGAAATACCCATGGTGTCCTGCTTCTCCTCTGGCAGTATCTGCAATTCTGACTTTGTTAATCCTTTCCTTGCTTTTCTTTGTGGTCACCACTGACTATTTATATGTTCCCTGAACATTATATTGTTGAGTTCATACCATTTAAAAATTTTACATAAGTAAAAACATACCATACAGATTCTTCTGTGTCTTGCTTCTTTAAACGTTTTATTTATTTTTGAGATCCATTCGTGTGGGTTTGTAGCTGTAGTAAACTAATTTTTATTGCTGTATGGCATTTGATTATAAAAGTGTACCACAACTTACTGATCTCGTCTGCTGAATATATTGAAGTTGTTTTCCAGTTTTCACTGCAATAAACAATGCTGTTATACATATCCTTCTACATGTCTCCTACACACCTACAGATGTCTCTAGGATACACACTTCCGAGTGTGAACATGAGATCATAGAGTACATATGCATGCTTAATTTTACTAGGAAATGCCTAGCTATTTTCCAAAAGCATACCAATTTCCTTTCTTGCCAGCAGAGTATGAACATTCTTATTCTCATTCTTGTAAAGGGCTGGAACAGTTTTGGAACAGTCTTCCTGGTTTGAAATTCCATGATTTGCAAGGAAGGAACACCTTTTCTTGTGTTTATGGGCTATTTGTGCTCCATTATTCTATTTGGTTGTTTGTCATTCTTGCTGATTTGTAGAAATTTTAATATATATTTTGCATTATGATGCTTAATGTGTTACAGTTTTCTTCTCTCAGTTGGGCTTGTCTTTTCACCTTTTATAATGCTTTTCAATCAACAGAAGACATTAATTTCCATGCAGTGAGTATTTTCCTTTAGATTTTGAACTTTTTATGTCTAGTTTAAGACTTCTCCCTACTTGAGACCATAAAGATGTTTGACTACATTGTCTTCTAAAAGGTTTATAGAGTTATCGAGTTACCTTTCACATTTAAGTTTTTAACTTACCTGGAACTGATTTTTATTTATGTATGAAGTAGGAGTTTAATTGTTTCATACTGATAACAAACTGCTCCACCACTATTTACTGAAAAAAATCCATCATTTTGCACTGATCTGCACTAGCACCTCTGTCATATATTAAATGGCAGTTTATGTGCGGTTTGTTTCTGGACTCTTCATGCTGTTGCATTGGTCTAAGATTCTAACCCCCCTGGATTCTTAAAAATTATATGCCACATTGTATAGCTCTCATTCATTAAAGTCTTCTTTAGTATCTGTCAATAAAAATTTGCACTTTTTCCCTTAAAGATCTTGCACATCCATTGTTAGATTTATTTCTAAGCATGTTGTAGTTTTGATGCTGTGAGAAATGACACATTTAAAAATTTTTTTCTGCCTATTACTGGTATATAGAAATACAATAGAATTTGCATAATGGTTTTACACTTAGCATATACACTGAATTTTTTATTTTTATAGCTTGTATTTGTAGACAGTCACATCATTTTCAAATAATGAGAGATTTGTTTTTTCTTTCTGAATCCTTATACCTTACTTCTTTTTCTTGCTTTATTGGTCTGGTCTGGACCTCCAATTTAATTTTGCACAGAAGTGGGGAAAGTAGGTAAACTTACCTTATTTGTGATCTTAAGTGGAATGCTTTGAAAAAAATTTTAAATTGAATATGTTGTTTGCTATAATTTTGAAGGTAGATATTCTGTATCAGATTAAGGGAATTCATTTTAATTCATGATTTACTAAACAATTTTACTGTTTAGGAATATTGAATTTATCATGTGCATTTTATGCATTTGTTGAGATAGTCATAGTTTTCTCCTTCTATAGATTAATGTAGCCAATAACATTACTTATTTTTCCTTTTTTAATTCATTTTTATTCCTGAATAAAACCACTTGCTCATTTGTGTGTGTGTGTATTTTTTTTTATTATTAAATTTTTTTTTAAAACATTTATTATTGAGAGACAGAGACAGAGCATGAGCATGGGATGGGCAGAGAGAGAGGGAGACACAGAGTCCCAAGCAGGCTCCAGGCTCTGAGCTGTCAGCACAGAGCCTGACGTGGGGCTCCAACTCATGAACCGTGAGATCATGAGCTGAGCTGAAGTCGGACGCTCAACTGACTGAGCCACCCAGGCACCCCGAGAACCAACTTTTGATAAATCTTTCATTTTCTATCTACTTAGTTTTCTCCTAGCTTTATTATTTCCTTTCTTATCTTTTCTTTGTTTTTTTTTTTTTTTCTGTCCTTTTACAAACTTTTTAAGATAGGCATAGTTTTCATTTTTTTTTAGATTAAAAAAATTTTTAAAGTAGGGGCTCGTGCAGCGGCTCAGTCAGTTAAGGGTCCAACGTCAACTCAGGTCATGATCTCACGGTTCGTGAGTTTGAGCCCCATGTCGGGCCCTGTGCTGACAGCTCAGAGCCTGGAGCCTCCTTCAGATTCTTTATCTCCCTCTCCCTCTGCCCTTCACCTGCTTGTGCTCTGTTTCTCTCTCCCTCAAAAATAAATAAACATTAAAATTTTTTTTTACTTAAAAAAAACTTTAAATGTTTTATTCGGTTTTTGAGAGAGAGAGACAGAGACAGAGACAGAGACAGACAGAGCATGAGCAGGAGAGGGGCAGAGAGGGAGACACAGAATCTGAAGCAGGCTTCAGGCTCCAGGCTCCAAGCTGTCAGCACAGAGCCCAACATGGGGCTCAAACTCACGAACTGTGAGATCATGACCTGAGCTGAAGTCAGATGCTCAACTGACTGAGCCACCCAGATGCCCCCCCACACAAAAAATTTTTTTAAGTAATCTTTATACCCAACTTGGGGTTCAAACTTACAACCCCGAGATCAAGAGTCGCATTCTCTATGGACTGAGCCAGACAGGTGCTCCAGTTTTCATTATTTTTTAGCTTTTCTTATTTTCTATTTTAAGTTTAAAGCTGCATATTTTCCTCTAAGTTTCTTTAGCTCCATAATATAATAATTTGTATGTTACCAATATTTTGATATGTAATATTTTGTTTGTTATTCAGTTCTAAAGGTTTTCTGATGCCATTGTAATTTCTTCTTTGATCCTTGAGTAATTTAAAAGGTTGTTTCTTAATTTCCAAACATATAGGAATTTTTATAATTATGTGTTTTTGGTTGCAAATCCATGGGTTGGGGAATGTCATCTGTATGATACTATTTTGGCGGGGGGGTAGATTTGTTGAAACTTTTTTGAAAACAGCATTTGACTAAAATGTTTCAAGAAAGTTTGGAAAGAATGTACATTATGAGCCCTTAAGTGTAGTTTTCATATGTATTCATTAGTTTAAATTTATTCATTGTGTTGCTTAAGTTTTCTATAAAACTACTGATTTTTATGTTAATATCTCAACAGTCAGTTGTTGAGAAAGTGTGTTGAAATCTTTCAGTATGGTGGAGGATTTGTCAATTTTCCTTGCTTTGTGTATTTCAGGGCTTTAACTAGTTGTAGGCAACTCAGAATTGATATCTTCCAAGTGAATCAAATTTCTGACCATTATATAATTTTTGTTTTTGTGTCTAAAAAGTTTGTCTATAAATGTTTTCATCCATGGAACTGGCTACATCAGATTTCTTTTGTTTGGTATTTACCTTGCATATCCTTCTGTATCTTTTTACTTTTATATTCTCAGTCTGTGTTTTTCAGCTTTAACCATTTCCCTTATAAATAGCATAAAGAAAGATCTAAAAAAGTTTAGCATCTTTGTCTTTTAACTGAAGTAATTAATCTGCTTATATTTGACGTAATTTCAGAATATTTAGATTTATTTTTATTGTCTTCTACATTTCCATTTGTCCTACCTTTTCTATACTAATGTTCTGTATCTGATAATTTAAGAATTTGAAGTGTTTTGGGTTTGATTGTGCTAACTTTTGTTTCTGTTGGCTCTTACTCATTGCTTTGACTCCTTGTTTAGTAATTTTGACACTTACATTCTTGAATTTTCCTTGGAAAATTATCCACTGAGATTATTTGTATCCTAGAGTGAAAGAGACAATTTCCTACAAAGGATTTTCATTTGCCTTTGTTAGACACCCTGGGGCATTACTAGTCCAGGACCACTTTGAATAAAATCGACAGGTTTTATTTAGGTTGCTTCAAAAGTGAAAATTTGTTGTGCAAACTTGTGGGAGGGTAGTTTGTGGTTATAAATTCTCAGGATATAATTTCCGCCACTCTACTCACTGCCAAGTTTTGAGACTGCTAGTTTTCCATGCAATCTTTTCGGAGGGGTGGTGGAAATGGGTAGTTTATTTTAGTTCCCTCTTTCACTGAGTTTCTGTGTTTGGGCCCCAGTTTTATGAGGGTTCTAATATAACACACTCCGACGTGGGTGGTCCCAGGGTTTTGTTTTCTGTTTCCAGAGCACAAAAATCTGTGCTCAAGTTCATTGGGTTCAGCAAATGCTGTGAGGGTAGAGTTGATTGAGTAATGCCTTTCTAGATATTCCTTATTCTTTTGCTTTCATATGGATGCATTCAAGATGTTCTTATATTATATCCAGCATTTTTAGTCACTTCCAGGAAGGGTTGGTACTGATACTTAGTCTGATATGTTGCCAGAAATTCAATTATCTTTTTTTTTTTTTTTTTAATTTTTTTTTTCAACGTTTTTTATTTATTTTTGGGACAGAGAGAGACAGAGCATGAACGGGGGAGGGGCAGAGAGAGAGGGAGACACAGAATCGGAAACAGGCTCCAGGCTCCGAGCCATCAGGCCAGAGCCCGACGCGGGGCTCGAACTCACAGACCGCGGGATCGTGACCTGGCTGAAGTCGGACGCTTAACCGACTGCGCCACCCAGGCGCCCCTCAATTATCTTTTTTGAGTTAGAATTATGCAGATAAATTCTCACTTTTGATAAAGGTTTGCTTATCAATTATGGATTTGTGGAGGGTCATCTTGGTAGGTAGAGTTTACATAATCATTGACTCCCTTCATTCCTTGAACTTCCAGGTATAGCTGGCAAGGGAAGGAAAGGCAAGGGCTATTTAAAAAGACATGATATATAATTCCATACAGTTTGAGAGGAAAGTGTGGAGAGGAAACTATCAACCCTTTGCTTAATAAATATTAAATCATTTATGCTAGTCCTTCACCCATGTTATCTCACTATGATACTCTTATAAGGCAGACATAATTATGGATCATTTTACAGATGACATGGCAGCTAATATTAGTGTTTACTATGTGTTAGGTCATTGCCAAGTAACTTACATGTATTTTTTTCAATTAGCACCATTTTTTTTTTTATTTTTTTTTCAACATTTTTTATTTATTTTTGGGACAGAGAGAGACAGAGCATGAACGGGGAGGGGCAGAGAGAGAGGGAGACACAGAATCGGAAACAGGCTCCAGGCTCCGAGCCATCAGCCCAGAGCCTGACGCGGGGCTCGAACTCACGGACCGCAAGATCGTGACCTGGCTGAAGCCGGACGCTTAACCAACTGCGCCACCCAGGCGCCCCAATTAGCACCATTTTATAGATGAGGAGACAGAGGTTTAGAGAATTACTTGCTCAGTGTTACTCAGCCATGAACCAAATACCCGGAAAGTCCTTTTAGATAATGGTATTTGTACTATTCAGAATTTCACCTGCTTTGCCTCCTCATGTCTTCAACAGAATAGCACTAAAGTATTAACAACAACTAATACCTATTATGCACCAGATACTCTTCTAATGGCTTTATGTGTATTACTCATTTATTCCTAATAACAAATCTGTAGAGTGGGTCTTATTATCATCTTCATTCTAAAAATAAGGAAATTGGAGTTTAGAGAGTTTAAGTAACTTGCTCAAGGTCATACAACTAATAAATGAGGAAGTGGATATTTGAGCTCAGGTGATCTGTGCCCATTGTCTGTGCTCTTGAGTACCATGCTAGACTGCCTCTCAAAATGTGACCCAAGACTTTGAGAATGAAAAGGAGATTTTACTTTCCAAGAACATCAGTATTTCTTTTTTTTTTTTTAATTTTTTTTTCAACGTTTTTTATTTATTTTTGGGACAGAGAGAGACAGAGCATGAACGGGGGAGGGGCAGAGAGAGAGGGAGACACAGAATCGGAAACAGGCTCCAGGCTCCGAGCCATCAGCCCAGAGCCTGACGCAGGGCTCGAACTCACGGACCGCGAGATCGTGACCTGGCTGAAGTCGGACGCTTAACCGACTGCGCCACCCAGGCGCCCCAGAACATCAGTATTTCTTGCTAACAAGTAGCCCAAACATATTCACTGCAATCAGGGGGTGATTAAATAAGTGAGAGGATAAGGAAAAGACTGGTATCATGTTTTAGAACTCTTGATCTGACAGTGAATTATGGAATGGGAAGGCCATCTGCCACTGCCAAGATTGATAACCAGTGAGAAAACTGTTGTGTTGGGGAGAACAAGTGCACAGAAATGAAGAGATCATTGGAGAAAAACAGCTCTCCTGAGACCCACTGTCAATTTCTTCTTGTACTTGCATTTAGCCAATTGAAAATTATCCAGTGAAACAGGAAAGAGTTACTGGAACTCTGGGGTATGTTACCAATCTTAGAAGTAGCATTCATAAGCTACTCTTTCATCCACTGAGACTGAGGGCCCAAAGAATTACCAATGGGTTAAAATATTTTGCAATCTGTTTATGACACCGTTAAATATAAGTGGTTCTGTTTGCCTGGCTTAAATACTCATTTACTTTGTGAGAGTGAGCAACTGGGAATTTTAGCATTCATGCTTTCAATTATTTTGGTGAAATTTTATACCAAAGGAAGAAATATAATGACTTGCTCTAGATAAAAAATTTATTTCTCCCCAAATAATAAACCCAAAACTTGAACCATAGAAGCCTTTTCTAGAGGAAACTGAAAGAGTATTTTTTCTTCCATAGTTGGCACTTTCATTTAGCCTTCCAGTAGATGTGATTAATATATAGGGGGATCTCAACTTGAGCCTGAGCTGGGGTTTGACTATGTGTGGATATGTCTGGTAGATGCATGGGACAACACCTTAAGGCTATATGAAAGGGGGGTGGGGAGCTACCCAGGGGGAGAACTCATTTTAAAGAAAGGAGGAGCCAGGCACACCTGGCCCAGTGATAGAGTTAATCTGCTTCCTGTGGGGGAACATGTTGCCTATAAAAGTCAAAACACAAACAAAACCTAAAATTCTTTTTTTTTCCCCATTTCTATTTATTTCTCTATTACATTTTTATTTTAATTTCAGTATTGTTAACATACAGCATTATATTAGTTTCAGGTGTACAATATAGTGAAAAACCTAAAATTCTGTATGGCTCAGTCACACAAACATCACTATGTTGGAACTTTTGAACAGGTTGTAATGTCAGCGTTCATCAACATCACGCAGGTGTTGGGCATCATCCAGATCCCACTGCACATCTCTGGTTCCTCTGGTGGCAGAAGAGCAGCAGTGTGGTCTGGCAGAGAGTGCAAGCCTGGTGACATGGCAGTCGTGCCTGGTGACATAGTAGTCTTACCTGATGACGTGGCAGTCGTGCCTGGTGACCTGAAAGTACCCGGCAGATGCCAGAGAGGACCACAGCAGATTCTCAGATTATTCATGAGCATGCCTGAGTTCCAGAAGCACCTGACTTTGGGGAACACTTGTACTTCCAGAAGCACTTGAGAAATTGTATAGGTTGTTGAGGTCCTGCCGGGTGGACTCAAGGACCATAGAATTTGAGTTCTAATCATTTGTGTGATTCCGTTTATATTCACAGGTTGATGAGGCCTGGGGGAGCTCAGGTTGCAGTCTTATTTCACAAGAAAATTTTTCAGCACAACTAGAGGCCACCAAACAGATACAGTCATGCTGCTGAGCATATGGATGCCATAGGATTTGTTATCCTTAAAGAGCTTTCTAAAATAGGCAAAGGTGATCAAAAGCTACAAACTTCCAGTTATAAGATAAGCAAGTTCAGGATGTCATGTACAGCATGGTGACTATAGTCCACAATACAGTATTGTATAGTAGAAAGCTGATGTTTACTTAAAAAGAAAAAGGGGGCTCCTCGCTGGCTCAGTTGGTAGAACATCCAGCTCTTGATCTTGGGGTTGTAAGCTTGAGCCCCATGTCGGACATAGCGATTTCTTTAAAAAAAAAAAAAAAAAAAAAGAAGTTGTGAAGAGAGTAGACCTTAAAAATTCTCCTTATGAAAAAATATTTGTAACTATGTAAGGTGATAGATGTTAACTAAACTATGGTGGTAATTATTTTGCAATATATACATGTATCAAATCATTATGTTGCACACCTAAAACTAATACAGTGGCATATGTCAGTTATATCTCAATAGAACTAGAAAAAAAGGGCTTTCTAAGCATGCATTAATTGACACATCACTGATTGGAAGTGTGGCATTGTTATATATATTCTTAGGCTTTGTGAGAATAGAATCAGAATATAAGAGTAAGTTAAAGACTTTATGTTAATGATCCTGTAATATTTGGATTTTATTACTTTTCATCTCATGTTGGGTAGAGAAGGCTTTGAGGAAGAAGGGCTAATCGTCAACAGTCAGAAAAAGAATTAATGGGATGCCTGGGTTGCTCAGTGGGTTGAGAGTCCAACTCTTGATTTGGGCTCAGGTCATGATCCCAGAGTGGTGGAATTGAGCCCTGCATGGGCCTCTGTGCTGAGTGTGGAGCCTGCTTAATATTCTCTCTCTTTCTCTTTCTCTCTTTCTCTTTGCCACTCTCTTTAATTTGTGCTCTCTCTCTCTCTAAATAAAAAGAAAAAGAAAAAGAATCAGTAGTTTTAAAATTTCCACTGATGAAATAGTTCTTTCCTTTAAAAATTTTTTTTTTGTGTTTTATTTATTTTTGAGACAGAGAGAGAGAGAGAGACAGAGAGTGAGCAGGGGAGGGGCAGAGAGAGAGGGAGACACAGAATCCTAAGCAGGGTCCAGGCTCTGAGCTGTCAGCACAGAGCCTGACCTGGGGCTTGAACTCACAGACTGCGAGATCATGACCTGAGCCGAAGTTGGATGCTTGCTGACTGAACCATTAATTTACAACTTTCAGGTCACCTAACAATCCTGAAGTTTAAAAACAAATTAAGAGGGGTGACTGGGTGACTCAGTAGGTTAAGCATTGACCTCAGCTCAGCTCATGATATCACACTTTGTAAATTCAAGCCCTGCATCGGGCTCTGTGCTGACAGCTCAGAGCCTGGAGTCTGCTTTGGATTCTGTGTCTCCCCCTCTCTTGGCTCCTCCCCCACTTCCACTCCCTGTCTCTCTCTCAAAAACAAATCAACATTAAAAAAATAATTAAAAAAATAAAAACAAGTTAAGAAGACTAAATGTGAGATCAGAAAAAACCATGAATGTGCTTGACTGCAAAAACATACCATGTGACATTTTTTTGTTAATCTCTCTCCATATTCTTTTTTTAAAAATTTTTTTATTTACCTTTGAGACAGAGAGAGAGAGAGAGAGCACAAGAGAGAGCGGGGGGAGGGGCAGAGAGTGGGAGATGCAGAATCCGAAGCAGGCTCCAGGCTCTGAGCTGTCAGCACAGAGCCCGACACAGGTCTCAAACTCGAGAACCCCAAGATCGTGACCTGAACCGAAGTGGGAGCTTACTTGACTGAGCCACCCAGGTGCCCCCTCCATATTCTTATTGTACGTCCATTGCTACTGCAGAAACAAAAGCTCTATAGGTGTGGTATAAACTTTTCTTAGTTATTAGTTTTTGTTAGTGAAATTAGAACATGTCTGATTTCTATTTAATTTTACTTGATTTTATTTGAGCTTTACATAATTACCCAGAGAAATTCTTGTGAGAGTGGACAGGAAGCTCTGGGTGGTCCAGAGGTGACCATTTCTTCTGGGGGAAGCAGGGGGCAGGGAGAAAGGCCACAGTCAATTTTAATGAAGACTGTGGGCAGGATTGGGTTAATCCTAGCCCCATCAGACACTGTAAATTTTTATTTCATTACCATTTGGGTTAACGACTGAAATAATAGAAATAGAAATTTTATGACAAAATGAAATTTACCTGTTGACTATTTTGGTGGAAAATGGAGAATAGACTGCTAATTTAGGAGACTCTGTCTTCATTATTATAAATCATTACAGTAACTTTATAGTCCTATTAGCATTTATGAAGTAGTTACAATGCTAGGATCTATAGCATGATGATTTGAGAACTTGGTCTAAGTCAAGGATGGGTCTGAACTCCGTGCCCTTCAAAAAATGTCACAGCAATATTGTGTAGTTTTCCTCTATTGTTTTTCTTGTTTTGTACTAGTAATTGCAATTTTGAAATGTTCTTGTATTGCATTACCATACTGACAGTGCTGATTGAAAGCTATGTTGGGAGTTTTGGGAAAGGTTTGGTAGAGGGAATGTACCTTTTCACTTTTCTACTTTATTCCACACAGATTTTTTGGGAAAAGCTCAAGAAAATTACCTACTTGGGTTTCTTTTTTTTCTTAAAAAATTTTTTTAACGTTTATTCATTTTTGAAAGACAGAGACAGAGTGCGAGCAGGGGAAGGGCAGAGAGAGAGAGGGAGACACAGAATCTGAAGCAGGCTCCAGGCTCCAAGCTGTCAGCACAGAGCCTGATGTGGGGCTCGAACCCATGAACCCTGAGATCATGACCTGAGCCGAAGTTGGACACTTAACCGACTAAGCCATCCAGCCGTCCCCCTATTTGGGTTTCTTTAATGTCTATAATCCTCTTTATTTGAAAAGTCTATGAAATATCTATACAACTGTAAACTGTTATTTATCAAGCCTTTATGTCCTGAATTAGAAGGCACTTCTCGATCTTCTTTTTCTCTGTTCCTGCATTTTATAGTCTTCAGCACTTGCTCCTTTATTTAAACAAACAAAAAAAACCCAGTTAAACAAAAAAAAATTCCCCTAATTTTCAAAGTAATACATGCTTATTAACATAACGGTGAAACACATCACCCGTAGTGCCATTTCCCAGCGATAAGAGCGATGACTTTGATTTCTTTCTTTCTAGACCGATGTGGATGTACAACTTTTGGTTTTGTTTCTAAATATTGGTATTGTAAGGGATCTATGAGCAGGTACTGTCTCCCAACCGGTTCAGTGTTGTTTTATTAGAAATGGGTCTTACCTCTTAAAAACTGAAAACAAACTGAGGGTTGATGGGGGGTGGGTGTTGTGTGTTGGGGAAGGCACCTGTTGGGATGAGCCCTGGGTGTTGTATGGAAACCAATTTGACAATAAATTTCATATTTAAGAAAAATAAATCTGTAAAAAAAAAAAAAGAAATGGGTCTTACATTTCATTGGTTTATTTACTTCTAAGACCTACTCAGAGAAGTGGAGTCTAATTATTATAGGCTCGTCTCCTTTCTTATGCTTAGGAAGATAAACCTGAACCAATAATAGGAATCAAAACATTCCTTTAGCCAAGTCATGCTGATACATAAAAGTTTTCTGTAATTTATTTACTGAAAGCAGAGCATTATAAACTAAAACATGTTCATTATGACTAATGGTCTTTTCCTAAGGCAAGATAATCACAACAGTATTCTTAAGGAAATTCTCTATATAATTGGGGTCAAGCTCATATATAGTTTTGTGTCTGTGTTTTCACTCAACGTTGCATTACCAGCATTTTTCATGTCACTAAGTGTTTTACAAAAACATTATTTTTAATGGCTTCATGAAATTTCATTGGATTGGGGATACCATCATTTACTTAACTATTTCTCTATTTTTGGATATTTTGGTTGTTTCCATGTTTAGAAACTTTTTTGCTTTTATAACACTGTGGGGAAAATACTTGTGTATAAACCTTTGACCTTATTTAAGACTATTTCCTTGAGAATATGTGCTTTAAGGATCTAATAACTTCTTAATTGGTCTCCATAACTTCAGAGTCTATTCTCCTGCCTACTGCTGCAAGACAAATTTTCCTCAGACATCAGTCACGTCACCCATCCCATGCTCAGCCCTCAATGACTTCTTGTTGCCTCCAGGAAAAATTCTGTGGATTCTTCAGCTTGGAGATTGGAGTACTTGACAGTCTTGTTCCTTCCAATTTCTATAACCTATGTACCCTAAGTAACTAGGCTCTGTGGGGTGATTCTGCTCTTCCACAGCGCCCACCATGAGGACTTTCACTAATTATTTTATTTTTTTTATTCCTAATGTTCATTTATTTTTGAGACAGAGAGACAGAGTGCAAGTGGGGAGGGGCAGAGAGAGGGAGACACAAAATCCGAAGTGGGCTCCAGGCTCCAAGCTGTCAGCACAGAGCCTGCAGAGCCTGACGAGGGGCTTAAAGCCACTAGCCGTTAGATCATGACCTGAGCTGAAGTCGGATGCTTAACCAACTGAGCCACCCAGGTGCCCCTCATTAATTATTTTTAACTCTCTCCCTCCCTCCCTGTCTCAACCAAACATAAATTATAACTCCGACAGCTCCAATAATGTATGGGTTACATTGCCTGTCACAAAATATTTATCCTCAAATCTCTCAGTGCTGTCCCCAAAGGTTCTCTTCTTCCAATAAATCTCCTGCCCCCATCCCCAGCTTTTCTGGTTTTGCTAGTACTCGTGTGTGTGTGCATGTCCATGTATAAATGCATTGTGTAAGGTCTGAAAGGGCACATATGCCAAACTTTACCTATGAGAAAAGGCTCTGGGATAGAATTTATTGACAGGATTAAGGGAAACTTTCACTTTTTACTCTGTATACTTCTGTATGGTTTTGAAAATTTTTACAAGTGTTCATTTATTTTTAACTTAAAAGCAATAAAATTGTATATATTTGTTTAAAAAAAAAACCTTGCATGGTTATAAGCTATAATGGAGGTAGGGTTTATGAAATTGCTTTCTAAAGTTTTAAAGCTCAGGGCAAGTGCTAATGTGGTTCCATCCCTAGCTTTGTTCTGATCACCTAGGAAGCACTCTGTGCACACTTCAACTCCTACCTATCTTTCAAAGCCCAGTTCAGTCTTCAGCAAAGCCTGCTGAAACCCACAGTTGTCTCTACAAACTTAAATTCCTATGACATCGACTTCCTTGATCTTCAGTCTGGGGCATATGATGATGGATAAAGAAAGGTATGTTTAGCAGCAATCTAAACCATGAAAAAATGGTTCAGCATAGCTCTCTCTTCATGTTAACTCTTTTCTACAATTTTTTTTTTTTTTGTGCTTCATATATAAAGGTTATTTATTTTTGCTTTTTGTGTTTAGTGAGGGGCAATGATTGCAAGTGCACTGACTTCTATGTGATGTAAATGTCACAAGTGCTTCCGGGATTTCTTCATCCAGAATATGAAGGGATTGAATATTAGGGATCTTCCAATGTATCTCTGGTTCAAAAAGATTCTGTTAGATGATATGATCTAACATCATCTATTAGATGATGTGATTCTGTTAGATGATATGATCTTACCTGATAACTGGCTTAATTTGAAAATGGTTACTTTCTCTTAAAAAATGTCATTTCAAATCTTTTTATATGAAGAGATTAAATAGGACAATTCAAAGTAGTAATCTATTTGATAGGGTGGGAAGGACATTGAAATGCAAAACACCTGCATTTGAATCCTAACTCCACCATTACTAAATTCTGTTATTTTATTTATTTATTTATTTATTTATTTATTTATTTATTATTTTTAACATTTATTCACCTTTGAGAGACAGACAGAGCACAGTGGGGGAGGGGCAGAGGGAGAGGGAGACACAGAATCTAAAGCAAGCTTCAGGCTCTAAACTGTCAGCACAGAGCCCGATACGGGGCTTGAACCCACGAACTGTGACATCATGACTTGAGCCAAAGTTGGACACTTAACCGACTGAGCCACCCAGGTGCCCCAAAATTCTGTTATTTTATTTATTTATTTTTAACGTTTATTTATTTTTGAGACAGAGAGAGACAGAGCATGAACGGGGGAGGGTCAGAGAGAGAGGGAGACACAGAATCTGAAACAGGCTCTAGGCTCTGAGCTGTCAGCACAGAGCCCGACGCGGGGCTTGAACTCACGGACCGCGAGATCATGACCTGAGCCGAAGTCGGACGCTTAACCGACTGAGCCACCCAGGTGCCCCAAAATTCTGTTATTTTAGACAAATCACTTGACTTCTTTAATCTCAGTTTCCTTATTTATAAAAATGAGGATAATAATCTTTATCTCCCTTAACTATCCATGTGAATGTACCCAAGACAATTCCTGATACACAGTATGCTCTCAGGAAACATTAGTTTCCTTTCTTTTTTCATTAGTAACTTTGATGTGTGAAAGGTGCATCGGGCTCTGTGCTGACAGCTCAGAGCTGGAGCCTGCTTCAGATTCTGTGTCTCCCTCTGTCTGCCCCTCCCTGCTCACACTCCATCTGGCTTTCTCTCAAAAATAAACAAACATTTTTAAAAAAAGCAGCAAATGCTACTTTATATATTTATGTATCTACAAAGGAAATTCAAAGAGAATGAAGTAGGTGCTTTAAAACTGAGGTCTGGAGAGGTGCCTGGCTGGCTCAGTCAGAAGAGCAGGCGTCTCTTGATCTTGGGGTTGTGAGGTTGAGCCCCATTTTGGGTGTAGAGATTACTAAAAAAAATAAATAAACTTAAAAACCCCGAGATGTGGTAAGTATGAATATGTGCACAAAGTTTGTGTAACCCTCCTCCAACTGTGTGCTGGAATTGCAGAGCTGCAACAGGCCTGCATATTATTTTCTTTCTTATAGGACTTTAGTCACAGGAGGGTTAGAAAAGTTGAATGCCTCTTTGATGTCATTAAATGAGTTGCTTAAGTAAGTCATATCAAATATGATAGTACCTCAAATACTTTCAGGACTGACATCTGCTGGACACAGTAGACACAATGCCTGTGGCCCACGATAGTTTAGGGACCCATGATATTTCTTTTAATTTCTTTTAAAATCAGAAGAACAGAGGTGCCTGAGTGGCTCAGTCAGTTAAGCGTCCGACTGGCGCAGGTCATGATCTCGTGGTCTGTGAGTTTGAGCCCCACTTTCGGTTCTGTGCTGACAGCTCGGAGCCTGGAGCCTGCTTCGGATTCTGTGTCTTCCTGTCTCTCTGCCCCTTCCTTGCTCGTGTTCTGCTTTCTCAAAAATAAAAATAAACATTAAAAAAATAAAATCAGAAGAACAAAATGAGCTTTTAGGTCAAAAACTATTTTAATATATAACATTAATATATACATCTTTATACCAATCAATTGAAAAATGTAATAAGTATGTATGTGTGTGTGTATAATGAAGGAAGGAGACCACAAAAGTCATAACATAGTCCTGGATGCTGTAATGAAGTTTTAGATTTTCTCCCAGGAAACACATCTTCTGAACAGGCTGAGTAGTGTTTGTCTATGCCATTTTCATCCTTTCCTGAGCTGCACCAGGAGAGGAGTCTCATTGGGGTGCTCAGAGACCCATTCTACTGCATGGGTCTTTCCGTTTTTATTCCTGCCCCATATGAAGGTAGGAGATAAACCAAACAGAAAAACAAAACAATAAAAACAGGTATTTATCCCAAGCCTCAGATTCTCCTAATATGAGGTTAGAATCTTAAGAACAGAATCTTCCTTCTTATCCCAGGTTTACATAAATTTAATATATAAAGTCTATGAATATTAGTAAATTTGTAAAGGAAGTTTTTGGGAAAAAAATTCAACAACAAACACACACATATACACCAAGATTGATAATCTAATTTTGGCTGAATAAAAGAACATATGAACTGCTTACAAATAAGATACATAGAGTAGGACTGACCTTCTGAGATATGGAAAAGCAGATACTGTGAGAAGGAAGCTGTGTGGCATAATATCTCCTGCAGAGGACTCATGTAATGTAGGACGTTGGGTCAGTAAATGAGCTGGCCTCAACTCTGCCTTTTAAGAGATCTTTTGGCAGTAGTCAGTGGTGTTGTAATAGTGTTGTATGTTGATAGAGGGTAGCTTCACTTGTGGTGAGCATAGCATAATGTATAGAGTTGTTGAATCACTATGTTGTACCACTGAAACTAACGTTATAATGTTGTGTATCAATGGTACTTCAACTGAAAAAAATCATTATGCTGAATAAAAGAAACCAGATGTAAAAAAAGAGAAAGAAAAGGAGAAGGAAAAGAAAAGAAAAGGAAAAGGAAAGAAAAGAAAAGGAAAGAAAAGAAAGGAAAAGAAAAGAAATCTTGTGTTATTAAAGGGTGGGGCAAAGTGGAGACCAGTCACTGTAATTCTGTTTTTTTTTTTTTTTCCCAAATATTATATTTTGTTTGTTTTTTTTTTTTTTAAGGCTATTTACTTATTTTGAGAGAGAGAGTGCAAAGGGAGGAGGAGTAGAGAGAGAATCTTATGCAAGCTCCACACTGTCATCACAGAGCTTGACGCGGGGTTCAATCCCACAAACCATGAGATCATGACCTAAGCCAAGATCAAGAGTCAGACACTCAACCTACTAAGCCATCCAGGCATCCACTGTCATTGTAATTCTAAGCCAACTGTTCCTGACAGTGTGGATCTGCGAGTCTGTCTTAATTTGAAAGGCAGCCTTATGTAAAGGGGACTTTAAGGTGGTTGGAGAGGAAAAGTAGAAACTGTTTTCTCTCACCACTGGGTTTATGACCTTCGCTTTTAGATTGATCATTTTGGTTAATAATAATTCATGCTAATAATAAGCAACATATCAGGAGCACTTACTATGTGCCAGACACCGAGCTGAACACTTCACATGGATTGACTCTTTAATCCTCACTGCAATCCTATCGGGTAGAAACTATTACCATTCCCATTTTACAGAAAGAAAAGGAGCTTAAGGAGGTTGAATGACTTATTGGAGTTGTCACAGCCAGCCAAGGGCTCTGATTGGACAACTGGAAACTGCATTCTAACCTCTGCCATTACCAGCACGGAACCCGTCTTTGCAGACTATATAATCAAGATGCAAGAGTGTTAGAGTTACGGGCTGAATTGTGCTCCTTTCCAAATTCACATGTTGAAGATGTAAAGATTTCTTCACATGCCTAGTACCTAAGAATGTGACTTTATTTGGAAATAGCATCTTTTAGAGGTAATCAAATGAAAATGAGATCATTATAGTGGACTCTAATCCAGTATGACTGTTGTCTTTATCAAAAAAGGAAATTTGGACAGAGAGACTTCCATAGACATAAGATGATGTGAAGAGACAGGGAGAAAACAGCCATCTGCCTCCCAAGGAAAAGATGCCAGGAACAGATCCTTCTCTCACAGCCCTTAGAAGGAAACAACCTGCTAACACCTTGATTTTGGTCTTCTAGTTTCCAGAAAAGGATGCAATAAATTTCTGTTGTTTAATCCACTCAGTCTTTGTGTGGTGCATTATTATGGCAACCCTGGAAGGCTGGTACAGGGGCTAAGACATCTTTTGTATGGACCAGTCCTACAAGAAGATAAGGTCCCAATGCTATTTTGGAGGGCCTGAGCAGACTTCTTATTTTCCTTGTAGGTAGAGAATAATCAAATATAAGTAACAGATATTTTTTTCAAGAATTTTGAACAAACTGAAAATAAATGTAGTCCAAGGATTTGGGGCTAATGGTGTAAGACCCCCCCTGAATGGCTAATTCATGGCAAGTTAAGACTTGGTACACAGTAGAATTAAGTTGTCTTCTGTGCTTTCAAATAAATGACTTCTTTAACATAAGACATTATTATCCAAAATGAATTTTCAACTCAATCCAAATACTTAATGATGGTGGTAACAATGGTAGAGTCATTTGTGCTTAAGGACATTTGGACACCCTTGGGACCGAAAGAAATTAGACTGAGCTGAAGTGTTTTAATCACAATTAAAGATGTATCCAATGACACTTGGTTCAGATTTCATCAGATGCACAGTTATTTTGACATAAACAATTTAGTGGAAAATATGGTAGGATAAGAAGAAAAAGTTTTTTTAATTTTTCCAGGCAGATGAATTTAAAACATTTCTTTGTAAGAGACTTTCTGCATTATAACTCATTTGCTCATATTCTTTGTGTATAAATAATTTATTTGCATGCTAACAAAGAGAGTGATTTATTTTTCCTAAATTTCTCCCCCTTCTTTCGTAGCACTGGATATCGTGCTCGCACTACTCTGTTGAGAAAGTCAGTCGTTTGTGTAACTGCCTTCCTGGCACAGTGACTGCCTAGAGAGCTCACTTGGTTTCTTAGTGTTTCCTTAGAAGCCCTTATTTGATATTTATTTAATTCTGCTAATCTAGAGGCGCTTCAGCAAGCAAAAGTTATCCAGAAGATCAGCTGTTTCTTTCTTTGATGAATGCTTATTGTTTGTAAATGAAATTCATAGGTGAAAACAAATCCTTAAAAAATTATATACTATTATTAGATAATGTTTTTTTTTTTCAAAGGAAACCAGTGATCAGGAGGTATTTTCTCTTTGGTTGTGACTTGAAGACAGTTCAGACATATTTAACTGTAATTTTGGTAGCCACATTTGAGTAGGAAATAGTATACAAGACATTTCATTGCATATGGTAAGTGTATCAGAAATCTCTTTTGTGCCACCTCAGATGCTTTGCCTGTCTTGCTGGAGCTCTGGACGTCTCCCACTGCAGTTGCTGGGTGGTAACTGACTTGGTATGGCTCCAGGATCTAATAGATGGGAGGGTGCTGATGGGTAATTTATCTTTCTACCCCTTGATGGACTGTTCTGAGGAAAGCTTTCTCTATAGCTTATCCTGGGAGACTGTCTCTTTGTGAAGGGGCTAATTTTGAAAGACAATATCTTGCATTTGCTTCCCAGTCTTACCTGCCTCAGCTCTCTTTTCCGTTATCACCCTCACCTGGGATTCCATCTCCTTATGAAGCTTAGAATTTAAGCCTCAACCAGGCTCAATTTTCCAGGGCATTTATTCCAGGACTGTAAAAGTTCTGTAAGTGTTTAGTAAATTGAAATGAAGAAAAAATAGAGTCTGGGCTAAATGGGGGCTTTTGTTTAATCATTTTCATCTTTCTGTGCTTCAGAAGCACTTGGTCTGCACCTCTTGACCCAGTCACCTTGTGGATTAGTAGGGGTGGTGCCTGGAAAAAAAACAACCAACATATTAAAGTCTATTTCACTGATAGTAAGGGTTCTACCAGATGAATTGAAGAGAAGTTGCATTTCCAAAAGCCTGTTTTAATAAGGGAAGAGGAAGGGCAAATGATTCAGAGTGAGAATAGTCCAGACTGGGGGCCTGAAGCCCATCTTTCCTCAGAAACACAGTGTACTTCTAGATAAGTCATGGTTGCCTTCTCTAGGTACTTTCCCTGTTAGAAAAACCCCTATGTCATTTCTGGCCTTCATTCTTCCTTAAGAAGAAAACGGAAGTGTTTCTCCAGTGTCTTTTCAATTTCATTGAATTTATGATTGATGTGTATATGAGACTTGAAAGACTGAAAATGTGAAGCTTCTGTTAAAAGGTCAAAAGGAAATTATTATTATTGTTATTTACCACTCTCTTGCCTTTAGTAACTGGGAATTGTTAGAAATTTCATAGTAACTAAGGGAAAATTGTTTCAGACATTCAAGATGTTAAAAAAAAAAAGATACACAGCCTCTGTTGTATATTTTAGTGCATGTTGGCACCCAGGGCCAAGACCTTTGTGCTCTTGGGAAGAAATGTAGACATTATTATTACTTTTATTGCCATAACTGTTATTAATAATGAAGAGGATTGTTACAGAAATGAAAGTAAGGAGGCACCAGCTATGCTGACCTGTATGAAACCTTTTGCAATTTAATGAAAAAAGACAAGAAGAGATAACATTTAGAGTATTATCTATTTTTGTGTGTGTGTATGAAATTGGGGTCAAGCAACTATATCTGCAGGTAACATCTTTAAGGACTATGTAATCGATCAAATCCATAGTAAATGAGGAAAGTTCTAATTTTGTATAATTTGGCAACTGAAAAGTATGAAAAGGAAAGCTGTGTTGGGAACTTTAAAAAACTCCTGAAAGGTCTGCTTCTATCAAGATACATGTTGGGGAGGTTTATTATAAATCAACTGATCAGACCATGACTCATCTTCAGGGATGTTACTGGAAGTGGCTGTTTGGATCTTACCATCACTGGAGGTAATGCTTGATCTTGTCACTGACCATAAAGATGTTTCAAAAGCAGTGACATAAGCTGCACTCAGTAGAACCCACCAAGGCCACTGCAGCAGCAGTGTATTTAAGTGTTTAGTCCAGCAAAGACATGATGTTCATCTTGTCTTTACTTCTGCTGTAAGGGCAGACATGAAGAAACATTCATTTTGGCTAACATAAAGTCATTACAAATGAGGCAAGAGAGCAGTGGAGTGTAAAGCAAGCCGTCAGTCCCTATTAGTGGGAAAATTAAGAGAAGTTGTGGTGCTTCATGTTTGTGGATGTGGAAGGAACAGGATTCACATGTGCATTCATCGCCGCCATTTGTAGACTGGCACGAATCCTGGACTGGCACGGCTGACCTGGGGTGGGCGTGGGGATTGTGCTTCCAGGCTGCATCAATGTGTGTGGGGGGGCTTCTAAATGCCATATGTGGGGCAGAGAAGGAGTGTAAGCAATAGGTAACACTAACAGGTTTTGGGTTCAGATAGAGGAGAAAAAAAGTAGAGGAAATAAAATGTAAAGGCTGATCATCCAACCCAGACTCCTCTTCAGTGAAGAAATCCCTTTCATTGTGTCCTGAAAAAAACCACAGTCAATAGTATAGCGCAGGGGACCCTAATGTCAGTCTGGGGATTGGCTGCATCAGAATTTTCTAGGGAGCTTTAGAAATACACCGCCCAGACGTTCTGATTCACTAATCTGAAGTAGGATTTGGGATTCTGTATTTCAAAAAAATCTCTCCAAGGGATCCTTCTAGCCAGTCATGTTTGGGAATTCCTGAACTTTATTTAAGCACCAACAGTAACGCTGAGCTCATTACTATTTCGTTCCTGGTTGACTGATGTGATTATAAGTTGTTATCTTATTTCAAACCCAAATCTGCATCTTCAAAATTTTCACCCATTTTTTTAAATTCTTCCTGGAATTCTGGGAGTAATTTAAAAGTCTTGGGTCAAGTTGGAGAACTTGAATTTGTGATGGACCTCGTCATCATAGATTTATGATCTTAACCAGCAGCAAGGTAATATGGGAGCAAAGAATATGAATGATGAATCGACTCAGATATGGGGATTGGAAGATCAGCGAACTGAAGAATTTTAGGATGCTGGAGAGGGTAAAGTTGAAATGACCATACATTACCGGGGGACTGTTGAGGCCTTCAGAGCAAGTGTGGACTGGGTATGGGGAGCTGCCAAAGGACTAAGAGGTCAAAGGGTAGACTCTGCTGATGGGGGAGATTCAGTATAGGCTGGGCTGGTAGTTAACTAGCCTGCCACTGATTTCCCAGGCCTGGATGCAGTAGGTTCTCAATAGGTGTTTGTTGACTGACTGACGATGGCAAAAGGCAGATAGAGTAGAGAGGTGAGGATGGAAGAAGAAAGTGAGGAGACTGTATCAGAAAATAATTGACTAGAAATCTTAGAGGTGAAAAGTTCTTAGCGGTGGGAAAACCCAAGTTGGGGCTAAAGTGTGATGGAGTTGAAAGTGACAGCAGTTGAGAAAGGTTGTGGTTGTCATCATGGGTGATTCTGTTACTGAGAATTATGGCCAAAGATTGGGGAGAGTAACTGTCACTCAGATGTGAGCAAAGTGTTTGGAGATGATACAGACATGAAATAGAAATGGCAAAGGGCATGAGAAATGGCAGAGAGCATGAAGTGTGAGGGCCTGGCTCTGTCTTACGGGTGAGTTTGGGCATGTCCCACATCCATTCTGGACCTCTGTATTCTTTTGAGTTAATAACATCTTTTCTACCTCTCGTTCAGAGTTGTTGGAAGCTTATATGAGATACAGTGATAGGTTTGTAAAAGTCACTTTGAAAGGTTAGATGATCTCAAAGGACTGTCCTAGTTTTGAGATCATGCAACATAACTATTCCAGTTAATACAACATATCGATGTTATGATATGTGACAAAATATGTATGTATGATAAAGCTACAATTGAACTTGAAAGAAAAATATCTAAAACTAGTACTCTAGCACAAGTAGCCAAACAACAATTAAGCTAAATGACTTCTATCTCTGAAATTAATAGGTCAAGTTTGAGGAAGATGATTCTAATATTTCTTTTTCTTTCATCAAGCACCTGCTGGCACTTTTTGAAAGATCCAGAAATCTACATGTTGGACATGAATCTTGGGCTGCTGTTGCTGTAAATGCACCTTCCACAACTTGATTTTCTGTAATATCCATTACTCAGGTAAAACTATGTTGCAACTAAATGCTGCTTTGATGCTGATACTTCATTTTCAAATTTATCACCATTAGTTATAATTCTATAACTCTAATTTATAAATTCTAGTGAGTAGGCAGTTTTCCATAATGTTTCTTTACATCTCTCTCTCTCTTTTTTAAAAGTAAGCTCTATGCCCAATATGGGGCTTGAACTCACGACCTCCAGGTCAAGAGTCGCATGCTCTACCAACTGAGCCAGCCAGGTGCCCCTATGTATCTCTTGAACCATGGCTCCTCTTTTGACTTTGGAATATTCAAAACTCAGCACCCAATCTAAGAGGAAGATTGCAGTTAAAAAGGTGAGTCTATACAGTTCTTACATTGGCTTTACTTTCTACATTATTGTTTCTGCTGTGGAGCACAATCTCAAAGTCTCACGTATATCCAAAGTTGGATTCAGGTATGGTTTCTATTAAGTGGTCTCTTGCCCCTCATTTCTAACACAGTATTTGCAGCTAGTCCTTTAGGACGTTCAAAAGCTTAAAATATGTTCTTTTGGTAAAAGAAGGAGATATTCCCAGATTCATAGTGTTCTTCCTTGAAGTGTACTTGAGAGAAACTGGAAGTCCATTTCCAGGAGCCTAGTCTGTGGCAGAGGCATTATTTATGGCCTAAGAACATCATAAATACTGTAGGTTCTTTATATAAACCTTTCCTGAGTGGTGTTGGTTCTAAGAAGTAGAGGCTAGAGGTGAAGAGAGGAAAAACATTCTTCTGAGAAGGATGAGGTCACTGTTCCAGCATTTGGAAGGGTTTTTATCAATTTACAACTAACGCATGTCTAATGATAATTACCATGCACATGTATTACTCTTAGCAAAATAAGATAAAAAACAAGGGGCTGCGAGTTATTCCAAATTCTCTTGCTAAAGAAATAACAAATACAGAAAACTCAGGGGAACCTTGTACCTAACAGATGAACCTATTTGGTTCAGCTAGATTTCCCAGAACAGAACTGGGAGAACTGTTTTCTTTGCTTTGAATTACAGAGATTGAAAGTGGAATGATGTACATGGTGGCTTGCAGGAAAGGAGACTAACAAATGGAGAGATGGTTTTAGAACAGTAGAATGGGAATATTTTATATTACTTTGGCATTTTTCCTGGGCCCCCCATTGCTGTTATATGACTGCACCATTTCCTTATTCTGTTTTGCTCAAAGTTTTGCCTACTATATATTATGGATTAAATAGTGTCTCCCAAAAAGGATTTGTTGAAGTCCTAACCCCCAGGTCCTCAGCATATTTGGAAATAGGTTCTTTGTAGAGGTAACTGAGTTAAAATGAGATCATTAGACTGGGCCCTAATCCAATATGACAAATGTCCCTATGTAAAAGAAATTTGGACACAGAGATAGGCATGCATGGAGGGAAGATGATGTAAATCCACACAGGAGAAAATGGCTATGTGAAGATGGGGGCAGAAATTGGAGTTAGGAAGCCATAAGCCAAGGAATGCCTGGGGCCACCAGAGACTAGGAGAGCCATGGAACAGATTCTTCCTCATAGCTCTTAGAAGGAACCAATCCTGTTGACACTTTGATTTTGGACTTGCAGCCTTCAGAACTATGAGATGATAGGCCACTCAGTTTATGGTACCTTGTTATGGCAGCCCTAGGTAATTAATACACTCTACTTACACCAAACCTAGGAACTTTTCATGTTTCCTCCAGTCCTTTGCTGTCTATTGAGAAGTAAAATTTCAGACTCCCTAAAATGTCCTTAACTCTATCCTCCACCCAGTTTCCTCTGCACAGCTGTAGATGAATGGCAGGTAAATATAGTCCTCATTGGGAGGATTCTTACTTGTCCAGAAAGGTTGAACTGTGTAAGTGACATGAATTGTAATGCAGATTACTTCATGTCAGGACCAGTAAAACCTTGAACCTTAAGCATCTCCCAGATAAAGGAATATTGACAGATCTTAACTATGGAGATGGTGTTGTGATAATAACCAATTCAACACAGAATATTGCTTTTTTCCAAGGAAGATTCAAGTAGGGAGTCAATAACATGAACTTTCACATCAGCTAGTCCAAGATGAAATACTAGCATGGGCATCGATTAATCAAGATGGTCTTGTCCCTTGTGTTCTTGTCTTGGGAAAGAACTTAGTTCAGTATCTTTAAGATTTATTCACCTTGTATTTGCACTGATCACATTCATTGAACTGCAGACTGGAGCCAAGAACTATATTTTGAAGCTGAGCTGGTGATAGGCAGTCTGTCTCAGTCCTTGGAGTAAATCCAGCCATCTTAAATATTGAAGTGTTACTTTATGATGCCCTGGAGACATTTTCATCATGCCATATTCTTTGTGATCTGCTGAGACCAACCACTGAATTTGAATGCTTTTCCAAGATAGGTAGATTCTCTCAGTAAAAGTTACTTAAAAAGCTGGTGTGAATGACTGATAGAAAAATACCTATCTGGACATTTAAGAAATATAAATAAAATATACCTGGTGGAAAGAAAAAATTATTTTGACTTAACACGTGTATAATTATGTCCATACCCATATTTGTACACAGATTTTCTTTAAGTCCAGTTTATGCACCTATAGAGAAAGGACTGGAGCTTTAAAAACTCATTTGCATGTTCATGAGTACTTTACTTTATATCGTCATGGTCCTTTACCAGTTAGATACTGTTAATTACCACTGCTACTACTCCTAACATTAGCATTTAGTGGGTATTTACTGAGTAACAGGCAATGTGATAATTGCTCTTTCTACATAGTCCCTTTTAATACCTTTGACAACCCTATGAAGTATATCTCTTTGTCTCCATTTTACAGACTAGGAAACCAAGTCTTAGCAATATTAAGTAGCTTTGACAAGGTCACACGGTGAGTGATGATGCAGGGATTAGAGATCCAGATCTTTCTGATCCCAAAGCTTGTATTCTTATCCACTTTGCACTTCAATCTCAAGTGTACTGTTAAGTACAAAACCTCTTTTGGTAAAGGCTCAACTCTGACAGTCCACTTTCAATTGGCAGAGATCAGTTCAGAGCTGACATGTGTACAAGGAAGTAGCAGGATGCCTCAGGGACTGAGTAATGCAAAAGCAGCACCAATGGAGAGAAAAGCCATTCCTGGCACTAAACAGCCAGCAACAGCACCTTTAAATAAACGTAATGGACACCATATGCTAACTAACTTGGATGTAAATTAGACAATAAAAAAAAATTTTTTAAAGGAAAAAAAGAAAAAGGAAACGTAATGGGGACTCAGTCCCTTGTGTATACCTCATGTAGCCATAGCCAGTGACTGAGAATCTTGTATAATGAGGGTACAATTCAGGAGGTGACCATCCAATGCAACACTACAAGGGACAGGAACATTCAGAGTGTGCAGAACAGGTAGAGGAAGGCTAGAAAACTTGGGTGACTGAGAAGAAGAAATGGGTGGGATGGAAATGGAAATAACTCTTGGCCAAGAAAAGGAATTATAAGAAACCCGTATGTATTTTAAAACATGGCCATGAGTCCTTTGATGCCCTTCTTATGAAGACATAGGGGTCTATGCCTCTTCTGTTGAATTGGGACAGGCTTGTGACTGCTTTGGCCAAAAGAATATTATGGAAGTGATGCTATGTCACTTCTGAGGCTAGGTCACAAAAGACATGGAACTTCTACCTCTCACTCTTGAGCCCTGAGACTCTAGGCAAGAAGTCCTATTACCCTGAAGATGCCATACTGGCAGGGTCATGTTCAGGTGCTCTGGCTGATAGTCCCAGTGTTACAGCCACTTGCCTTCCCCTATAAGGTGCCAGACATGTGATTGAGGCCATCTGTCAGCTGAATGCAGCAGCATGATCACCATCAACATCATGTGGAATAGGTGAATCACCCAGCTGAACCCAGCCCAAATTCCTGATAGACAAAATCACCAACAACAGATAAGTGGAATCCCTAAGTATGAATTCATAGTTTGTTAACCATTTCTATTCATTGACCTGGCAGAATAATTGCATGTGGAACTTTGGGGAAGATGTCGAACGATAGAGGTCTCCATTGTGAGTGGGATTATGAGATCTCAGAATATATGCAGTTTTATGGAATGACACTGGTTATATGGGAAAGCAATCTGCCTGGAGAAGGAATGGATTGTGAAGATTGTGTCTCAAGTACCGGGCTAGATCTTTGTGGTTTGGATTCTAGTTTTAGGTCTCCTACTGACACACTGCCAGAACTTGGGCAAGTTCTACGGCCTTGTTAATACTTGCTAATAATACCTGCTGTACTTACCACCTAGGGAACGAAATGTGGCCTTGAGAAAAACATGAGCTAGTATGTGTGAAAGTAATTTAAAAAATAGGAAGCGCTACAAAAATGTATTACTTCTTTGTTCATTTGTAGATCTTCACTGATACTGCTGCTCAGCACTTATTACACTGTATTCCCTACTCCTTGTACCTAGAATAGTACAAAGCTCAGAATAAGTGCTTAATGAATATTTGTTGTAAGGCTTCTTAGACTTAATGCTAGATAAGGCAGACTGGAGAAAATTTAGTTGGACACTAGTGCAGATTTTTTTTTTGTAATGTTTGTGGTATAAAAAACATTAGAGATAAACCATTCCCATCCATCTTAATTTTCTAATGCACTCAATAGAATACCATATGTTTGAGCTTGACAAATATTAGTAAAAAGTCGGATGAGATCTGTCATCCAGAGGTTGTAGTAGGTATAATACTTACCAGTTCTGCCTTAAAGTAGAAAGAAGCATGGTAGGAGAGAAGGATAAAAGGAAGACATAAAGAGGTGCATCATCTCAATGGTTAATAAGACAGCATTGTCCAGATGTTTATGGCCTGGAAACCAACCTGCTAGAAGCACTGAGTGTCCTTTACTGACAGGGAAATGCCTGCATGCCCTGAAGGGTTACACAGGAAGTTCCCAGGCTGGTACTGCCCTAGTTCAGTTAAACAATCACTGTGAGCCTCTTCTGTTCCAGACCCTGCTCTGGCTGCTCAGGAGTATAGACATGCCAAAGATGCGATCCCTTCCCGTGGGAGGCTTATAGTCTGATGCGAGGACGCTGCCTTCAAGTTGTTTGCGAACTTAGTCTGTGAAAGTGTTTCAGACGCCCTCCTTCCTCTGCCCAACACTTTCTTCCTTTTAGGATTTGGGAAATCTACTTGTAACAACAGAAAGCCACAGTGAAGATGCACAGATGTGGAAAGCCCTCCATGTCATTTTCTTTTTTTTTTTTTTTAATTTTTTAATGTTTATTTATTTTTGAGAGAGAGAGAGAGAAAGTGGGAGAGGGGCAGAGAGAGAGGGAGACACAGAAACCAAAGCAGGCTCCAGGCTCTGAGTTTTCAGCACAGAGCCCAATGTGGGGCTTAAACCCACAAACTGTGAGATCATGACCTGAGCCAAAGTCCGGCACTTAACTGACTGAGCCACCCAGGTGCCCCCCATGTCATTTTCTTAATCATTTTTGGCACACAGTTCTTCCTTTATAAGGTAGAGATCATAGTTTCTTTACTATGTCTGGAGTAATTAAAACAAAACACCCAGAATGCATCTAGAACTCTGCTGACAATGTCAGCCAGGTTAAAAATATCTTTTTCATAATCTCTCTTTTTCTTTCAAAGGTATTAAAGCATTCTGTCTGCCCACACATTCTGTAACTTGTGCATCTTGAAGGTATTTATTTTATTTTTTTAATTTTTTTTTTCAACGTTTTTTATTTATTTTTGGGACAGAGAGAGACAGAGCATGAACGGGGGAGGGGCAGAGAGAGAGGGAGACACAGAATCGGAAACAGGCTCCAGGCTCCGAGCCATCAGCCCAGAGCCTGACGCGGGGCTCGAACTCACAGACCGCGAGATCGTGACCTGGCTGAAGTCGGACGCTTAACCGACTGCGCCACCCAGGCGCCCCGAAGGTATTTGGTTTTTATACTCCCTATTAAGATGCAAAATTTCTAAGTCCAAAGGAGGCAGTGTAAGTAGTGGAAATGAGAAGAAGCTTTAAGCCATATAGACCTGAGTTTAAATACCAAATCTTCTGCTTTGCTGCCTTGGGAAAGTTATTTAACCTCTGTGAGCTTCAGTTGTTTCATTCATAAAATATCTTGGACGGTTGTTATAAGGCATACAAGTAATGTATGCCAAATGGTAGCCAGTCAATGAATGGTGGTTGTTGTTCATGAGCCACTACATCAGCTAATCGAAACTACCCTAGGGTAGGTGCTCTGGGAGGGAAGAGTCAACCAGAATAGTAAAGAGGGAGTAAAAGGAAGGTAGGAAGGCCTTCAAAATATTTCCTGAATCACAGTTTATTTAGAGCAGGGTATCCATGAATTTGGATGGGGAAAAAAAACCAGAAGTCTTTATTTACACTAAGCTCTAATTGAAATGTAACATTTTCTTTTATTATATATATAGCCAACAAACGCCAGCAATATTGGCAATATCTGTGAATCATCACCAAATTATATATATTTTATAACATATTACAGTTGTTGCAGGTATTTCAAAATATCATTTACACTAATTACTACTTTATATATTTTTAAGTGTTTATTTATTTTTAGAAAGAGAGAGAGAGAGAGAGAGTGAGCAGGGGAGGGGCAGAGAGAGAGGGGGAGAAAGAATCCCAAGCAGGCTCCACTCTATCAGTGCAGAGCTCGACACAGGGCTCAATCCCATGAACTGCAAGATCATGACCTGAGCCGAAATCAAGAGCCTGATGCTTGGCTGACTGATCCATCCATGCACCCCATGACTACTTTAAAATTATGATAGATATTATTCCAGGATAATATGCTGATCCTGCTATTTAATACATTAATTAAAAAGCACATATATTACTATGTCACAAAATTGCATTTAAAAATATTTTGATAACAGTCTTTTAAGATATTTATCTGCTTTTGCAATGTTACTCATTTGTTTTATGTATTCTGAGAAGAGGTCTATGTAATCACCTCCCAAAGAATTGAAATGGGGATCCTAAAGAGATATTTGCACTCCCATGTTAATTGCAGTACTATACACAATAGCCAAGATATGGAAATAACCAAAATGTCTATTGGTGGATGAATGGATAAAGAAAATGTGGTATATTTATGCAACAGAATATTATTCAGCCTTAAAAAAGAAGAAAATCCTGCCATTTGAATTGAATGGATGGGTGGATTGGGAGGGCATTATGCTAAGTGAAATAAGCCAGAAACAGACAAATACTATATGATCTCACATGAGGAATATGAAATAGGGTTACAGAAGCAGAGGGTAGAATGCTGGGTAACAGAGGCTGGCAGTGGAGGAGACGGAAATGGGAGATGGTGGTCAAAAGGCACAAAGTTTTGGTTATGCAAGATGAAGAAGTCCTTGAGATCTACTGCACAGCATAATGCCTATAGCTAACAGTCCTGTACATACATCATACATCAAAATTCACTAAGAGGGTAGACCTTATGTTACATGTTCTTTTTAAGTGTATAATGCAATACAAATGTTCTTTTTAAGTGTATTGTACATGTAAACAATTTTGTTAAAAGGTACATCTCATGTTAAGTGTTACCACAATGAACAAAAAAGTATACAGCCACACTGGGGGGAAAAAAAAAAAAAAGAAGGATTCACCAGATGACCAAAGGGGCATGGGATGAAAATTTTTTAAATTTTGTCTAGAGCAAAAGCCAACTGGCTAGTGTAGCTAATCAGAGCCATCAGGAGTTTATCTCCTTTTCTGAGGTTTGTTGATAACAATAGACATTCTCATCATTCCAGCCTTCCATAAACAAAGCAAAGGGAATTGGAGATATCTCTACCTCTGCTTCTACATGTATCTATCTTTATCTATACATCTAAGTACTTTTTTCTTATCTTTACATCCAACAGTGGTCACTGTGGACAAAAAAAAAAAAAAGAGAAATGTGTCACTGGAATGCATTACAAACAAAGTTAAAAAGAAAGGTTGCATTCTGGAAAACAGTGAGGAACTTCCTCAAAAACCTAAAAATAGTAGCACCATGTGATCCAGTAATTCCACTTCTGGGGGTTTCCTCAAAGAAACTGAAAGCACTATTTGAAAAGACATATGCACCCCTGTGTTCATTGCAGCATTATTCATGATAGTCAAGATATGAAAGCAACCTAGATGTCCATTGATGAATGACTGGATAAAGATGTGGTGTATTTACATGATGGAATATTACATAACCATTAAAAATAAGAAAATCTTGCAATTTAGGATAACGTGAACGGACCTAGAGGGTGCTATGTTAAGTGAAATAAGTCAGACGAAGACAAATACTGCATGATTTCACTTATATGTGGAATCTAAAAAACAAAGCAAACAAACAAATAACAAAAACCAGAAACAGACTCATAAATACAGAGAATAAATGGGTAGTTTCCAGAGGGGGAGGGGATGAGGGAATGGGAAAATAGGTGAAGGGGATTAAGAGGTACAAACTTCCAGTTATAAAATAAATAAGTCATGGGGATGACAAGTACAACATAAGAAATATAGTGAATGATATTGTAAGAATTTTGTATGGCCACAAATGGTGACTAGACTATGGCTATCATTTTGTAATGTCTGTAAATGTTGAACCACTATGTTGTATGCCTAAAACTAATATTAAATGTCAACTGTACTAAAATTAAAAAGAAAAGTTGCTACTTTGTTTGGCCTTGAATATCATATCTATCTCTTTTGAGTGGGAAGGAAATATTAAATTAGTCCAACGGGGAGATGGGGAACAGAATGAGTTCATTATATTTTTATGAAACAGTTGAGATATCCAGTCTGTTCTTCCTGGTCCCCTCATCTGTAAGATGGTCGAATTATTTAGGAAATATTTTGGGGACTTTATGCCCGGCTCCCACAGTTTCTCCCTCTTCTTTTCTGTTTTTTTCAGGTGTGTTTTAATTTGTGGGGGCTGAAAAGGATACTGAACACTAGTGACCAAGGACTCTCAAATGCTATGACTGAGAAGGCAGTAAAGTAAGGTAGGGAGAGTGAGGTATGGAACTGGGTGCAGAGAGAGGGGGAAAGAGAAGATACCAAGAAAATTCACGAGCACTCTGACCTGGAAAGAACCAGCTTGACTACTGGCATCAGTCTTGTTTTTTGCTCATATACTCCATGAAAGAATTCTGCAAGGTTCTTTTTGAGTGGACATCTAAAATTTTTTATCATAAATTTAAGTAGTTGGAAAGTACATATTAGATAATGTCCTGAATATCATATCTGTGATTAAAATATATTTTCATCAAAACTTTGGAGCTGCAGATTTAGCTCATTAACTTTATGGAGAGTGTCCATCACATAAATTAATTGGCAAAGCTAGTCCTTATTGTCAAACTGTTCTGCCAAATTGGACTTGCTTTATGTCAGAAAAAAAATCTCACTTCATTTTTTAATTCAGAGAAGGGTGTTAGCATGCAACCCTTTGAAATCTTGCTCCTGAATTCTGACTCTTAAGAAGTGAAGGAAGAGCATCTCACACTCATTACATGCCAAATAAACTATAGAACATATAAAGTTAAAAAAAAAAAAAAAGAGTGGAGGAAGAAAAGAAGGAAGTGAGGGGAAGGAAGAAGGAACAAAAGAGGCTCACAATGAGTTTTTCTCCTGCTTTCAATATGTTTCTGAATCTTTCTTGCCTTTCTCTCAAAGGACTCTCCCTCAGAAGGAAGCCATGGATGTTCTGACACCCCAGGACAACGCACCTGAGTAGGACCGTGGTGGGCGAAGGCTATGCTTTCCTTGCAAAGTAGAAAGAGAACTACTGGAGGAAAAAAGTCCTTGTGGCATGATCTTAGACAAATTAATTTCAGAAAAGAGGACTGAAGATTTAGCAGTTGATTCCCCAAAGTTATCGCTTCCCTTGGAAAGTCTTCATGCACCAGGGCAAGTGTACCTGTACCTCAACTTAAACACCCCTGAACTAGTTCAGCTCCATCACACTTATTGCAATTTGCCCCCAGTTCGTCTTGATATTAATGGTGGAGACCAGAACAATCTACTGATCCTGAACTCTTTCCACCACTACATCTGCCACTGCCCCAGCGTGCCTATCAGAATCGATATGGGTGGGTTCAAGCACTGTCGTCCCCTCCAATTAACCAAAGTTAGTGAATGATGATGATGATGATGATGATGTTGATGGTGATGATTTTTCTCTGTAAACTCCACATGGTAAACCAGCCTTTTTGGTTTCACAAAACATGAATGCCCTGACTCTTTCTTTCTTTCTTAAAAAAACCAACAAAACACTGCCTTTGTTCTTGTGATCCCGCTGAGAAGGAGGGGGAACTTGACTTCCCATTTCCACGCAGTCCTTGTCATTGAGCAGCAGTGGGGAGTAACACCCCTTCGAAACACAGGAGTCGTTTATGTTTGGCACGCTCAGAGGGAGAAAAGCTGAACAGATAGATCTCTTCCTTCAAGCCGTGCCTCTACACCCCACTGGAGTGGGAAGGGGAGGTCCCATCAGTGTGGTTGTTGGGCCAATTGCATTTTCCCCCATAGGCATGAATTTGCATGGAAATTGCTGCTTTGTGTTGGCAGGACTCTTCTAAACATTTCACCCAAAGAATTATACCCACCATGGGAGTTTGCCCTCTGGGTTGTATCTCTGTTGGACCAGGAAAGTGAAATTCCTCCACAAGAAAGGGCTTGCCTCAGGAATTAGCAGCAGAACACTCCAGCAGATTTCATCTGTCTACTGCGTTGTCTGTGTCCGCGGCCTGAATGCTGGGGTGGTGTGGGGGTCGTGGGGCTGAAAGGTGGGTTAGGGTTTTGATCTTGCCTTAGGGACTGGAGGAAGTATTAAAGTATTTCCCCAAATTGTCCCCAACGGGCAGGCAAAGGTCCAGAATATGCTCCAGAGTTGCTGGAGGAGTGAAGTGGGAGGACAGTAGGAAAGAAATCCAGGCAAAATTGTGCAGTGGCCGCCCAGTCTCTCTTCTCAGGTTCCTCGTCCCTTCCTTGTGGGGACTCCCACTGACTTCATGGCCCCTATCTTTCCTCACTTGCCTCTTGCTTTTTCAGGAAAATTCCTGACACCTGGTATCTACCCCTCAGGATGGACTGATGTTTGCTGATGCTTTTCCCTGGGGAACAGTCTCCCGCACTTCCATGGTGGAATGAAAAACTTGGCCTGAGGTTTTAGCCATCGTGAACAGGTAGGGAAGTTTTTCATTTTAATTGTATTTTTTTTTTTTTTTTTTTTTTTAACTAAATCTTCAGCATATAGGTGATCACCTACTCTCTCTTGATGCAAGATTGGCCCTGTTTTTGACATCTTCTTTCTGTGAAATGGCCAGAACTCAGGACGAATCCAGGAAATGTGGGATGAAAACACCTCTCAGTGTTGGCATAGAGTTGCATTGCTGAGGTGCTAGGTAAATATCTGCAGAATTCCCTCAGAGAGCTTCCAGTCACAGTCATGGTTCCTCAGACAGGTTAGAACCCCCAGAAAGTCCAAAGGGCCTTCTGGAACCGCTGTCAGCTGACTCCAAAGAGAGAGGACTGGAATGTTAGCATGTTTACGTTTGTGGAGAGGAACTAGGGGGCCTCTGGGAAGTGGTTGAACAGGAGAAGCTGAAGCGACCCTTTCACCTCAAGAATTTAAAGAGAAAAAGACCACATATGTATGAGGCAATATCAAATAGGAATAAAAAATAAATTCAAGTATGAACCTTTGAAATATTAATACATCTAAAGTGGCTTCAGGAGACAGAGGAGTCTACTAGGTGGTTTTTAATGCCAGGTTTAAAAATTTTTACTCATTTTGATTTTCCATAAATTGCTGTGTTTGATCCGGGGGGTTGGGTCTTTTTATATAATCATGAAGTGGAATTTTGCTAAAAGGACAGCATTAGCGAAGGGAGCAAGGGTTTGGATGGAAGGATTAGGATGATGTGAGCCAGCACAGAGGAGGAGAAGGCAGAGAAAAAGCAGTAAGAGCATGTAAAGAAAGAAGAAGCTGACCTTGATTTTTGGGCACCACGCAGGGGTTGCAAACTGTCAGTCTTTAGGTCACACCTGCGTGTCAAGGGCACATGTAGTTTAAAAATAGGTAAAGATTGCCAATAACATTTCAAAACTGGCAGACTTCACATGAAAATCTGGGTTTCTGAGTTCTCTGGGAAAATCAGAGGAGCTGGCAACACAGACCACAATCCTATGTGGTAATAAGTGGGGTAAACTGAGAAGTGGCTGGCTCTTTCTGCTGGGAAGGAACGCTACAGTTTGCAGGTGTACTCCTGATTGTCACACTCCAGATCACCTCACTCATTTACATCACCTGCTCTGCCTGTGTGGCACTTAGTTTGTAAGCTCTGGACTCAGACTGTCTTGGCTGGGGGAAGAGAGACTGGGCATTGCCTGGCTTCCCGAGGGAATTGCTGGTCTCTGCTGATGTTCCTGTTGACTCCTCTGGTCAAAGTCATCAATGTAAAGGACATCGACACTGGCTGCTCTGCCTTGCTTTCATCACGACCTGCCAGGCCAGGCTACCTTTTTCAAGCATAGCTCTGTAATACAGAACCTTGGGCTGGAGTCTCTGGAAGGCTGAGCCTTTAAATGAGGGAGGGTGTGGGCATGGGCTGTGTTGCTATGCAGTATGTAAACCAATTTTGGAGTCAGCCTCTAGGGCACTGGGTGGCCTGAGTCAACACCTGTTATTATAACTCCCCAAGTACCTCCCTCTGCTCGACACCCCTCACCACCTTCTTTACATCTTCTATACTCCTGTGGTGTTGCTTTTCTTTCCATGTTTAGTCCATTAAATTATCATAATTAGGGACAAACTAATAAAATGCTAATGGGTACAGAAAAATAAGCAAATGGTACGTAACATCAGAGTAAGCAGTGAATAGTAATAGAGTATAATGTCAGGGGTACTCTCTGCATTGACTGGAGAGGAAAGGCAGGAAAGATGTTCTGTTGAGCATTAAAGGGATGGAGTTGTAGTCATTTAGAAAAACGTCTTCAAAAAAGAGGTCACAGTACAGTTGAGTTGGTCAAGGGCTGCTGCTGATGTCTATGGATCTGAGAAGGCAAAGAGTGTGCATCACAGTGGGGTGTTAGAAAGCTAGGAAGACGTGTCATGACATCTTGGAGGGCCCATGTGGACAGCAGCCATGAGCTCTGTTGGACACGCTTAAGATCAGAAACTGGAGGGGCATCTGGGTGGCTCAGTTAGTTAAGCATCCAACTCTTGATTTCTGCTCAGATCATGATCTCATGGTCCAGGTTCATGAATTCGAGCCCCATGTTGGGCTCTACGCTGACAGTGCTGAGCCTGCTTGAGATTCTTTCTCTCCTTGTCTCTCTGCCCCTTCCCCCACCTCAAAATAAATAAATAAACTTTTAAAAAAAGATCAGAAACTGGAAATGGCGCTTTAGGGAAAGGACTTTTCCAACTTAAATACAAATACTAAATTAATAATTTTTATAATAATTAATGTACCAATGAGGCTGTGAGATGAATAATTTTTCTGAACTTTAAATAGTTCCAGAAGTGCTGTGAAAGGCAAATATGTAAATTATGTAGTATTCCAAGAGAATAATGCATCTGAGAAATGCGTCTGAGAATACACAGATATGAATGAGGTGAAAACTCAGACCCACATGCCTTGTTTACTGAGACATTTTATTTTCACATTCATGATGCTATGAATTCCATTATTTGGAATTGTTCTTTATCTGTTTACTGAGGTAGAGTTGACACAAATGTTACATTAGTTTCAGGACATTATTATTGTTTTAAATGAATATATTCCTGTTCCTCTGCATAGTAAGACGCATTGGTCCTCCCTTACAGCAGAGGCTCATAATGGGTCAGGAGGCATTTCAGGAACTAAGATTACCCTGTCCAGGACACCCGAATTCAAATCCTGTCTTTACAATTTACTAGCTGTTAATCTTGGGGGATATTTATCTAAACACTCTAACCTAATTTCTCAAATGAAGATAACAATACATAGTACTTTGGGCTGCTGTGGAGGTTAAAGATAAATGTATAAACCACACAGTTTAATGTATGGGACCTAGTTAGTCTCAATAAATACTGACTTTTTATTATAATGGTAACAATTTGTGTTGCTATTCCAGAAACTGCTTTTGGAGGGTCCCAGATTCTCTTATGAGCCTATCAAGCTGTGTAGCATGAGACGAAGTGAGACTATGAGCACAGATGTGATTGTTGCCACCAATTTAATATCTTTTGACATCATGTCACCTTTGCAAAGCATTCATGACACTTATGTTTACTGAAGAACCCTAGTGGGTAAAGGTAGTGAAGGGAAAAGCAGAGATGGATATTTAGCACCAGGACTGCGATATCAAACAAGAGAGAAGACAGAGGCTCTTTGCAGCTCTCTAGGTGTACCTGGTAGAGAAGGAAGGCAGGAGAGAGCTGAGGTGCTGGGGGCTCCATGGTGGGACCCTGCTGATTGTGCTGGGGGAGTGGCAGCCTTGAATCCCTTACTGTGGTCTGAACTTCTACAGCCTAGAAGCTAAATAAGCCTAATTAAGCAAGCAGGCAAGCAACTTTTGCAACTGGGGGAGCTGGAAGGGAACCCATTGGCTGGGGGAGCTTTAAAAGAAAGAGACCAGGGAAGTGGCAGTAGCCTTGGCCGTGGCCAGCACTAGCTGTTTACATGTTCTCTTCTCCAGCATCAGTGGTGACTAGGGAAGGGCAGCAGGAGGAAACAGTCTAGAGTAATGACACCTGCTGGAGTCAGTGGCACCTGACCCCCCCCAGTGAGAACGGCTCCAGCCCAGGGGGAGGGAGGTGCCGAGGTGTGCTCTGTGCTGGTGAAGGAGACTTCCCCAGGCTCCTTTGAACAGAAATTTCTTCTAATGGTAGTAGATTTTCTTCTAACCAAATTTCTTTGTGATTCATGTGGCCAATATGCTGCAGGTGGGGGAGTTGGTGCAGCTTATTGGGCAGTCTAAATTTCCTCAGCTTTCTGAATGGTGCTTAAAACGTGAAAATGCTGACCTGACCCGCTAAAAGGTGCCCCGAGAATCAAGTACAAGTATTAGAATGGACATACTTTTGAGATTTGTCGGGTACTGAGAGCTGTATTGGCTGGTCACCCCTCTCCTACTTTCCCTGCCTCCGTCTCCTCTGCTTCACTATAAATGCGGTGATGATTCCCACTTGTGACTTCAGACCAGCTCCAGTACCTGGTCCAACTGGAGGGTGGGGGAGGGGAAAGAATATAATCTAGATTATTAAGAAACTCCCTCCCACCGGAAGCAGGTGTATCTCCACGGACTCACATTGAGGGGTGCAAAGTGTGACTTCTGGGCTTCTGTGTCCTTCTCTCCCAGGGTGTGCTTGTATGTTCTCAGTTTGTCCCAGCAAATTCATTCGCCACGCGTGTGCATCCTGAGCTGTGCTCTGAGGGCTGTCTAGTGTATCCCCTCCCATCCCCTCTGCTGCATCTGGCCACGGCACAGAAGACAAGGATGTGTCTGTGTGCGCCTGGGCTCACTCCCTGCCCGGCCTGCGTTGGCAGTGGCTCTGCTCCTCCTTCAGGGGGCGCACCTTCTGTTTGGTGGCCCTCTCTTATAGCCACCCTGACAGCTCTCTATGTCAAAACCCCCTGAGAGACAATTCCCACAGGCTCCTTGCCCTTGACCCAGCAGGCCCAGTGTTAACTCCTCCCTCAGCCTCACTTGGCAGCACAGTGGGTCCCCGGTCAGGTTTCTTTAACCCCGTCCCCTCCGTTGAAAATAGTCTCTTCATGAAACTCTCCATTTCCCTTTCTTGCGTGCATCTCTTTTCTTCCAGGACCACGACTATCCATCACCTGAGCCCTGGGAGCCCTAGGTGTGGTTCCCCTAGCCACAGGGTTATCTGCCTCCACCGTCTCTGTCAGTCCAGGGGCTAGCTACCTAGTTGCTCTTCTGTAAACCAAAGACTGCTTGCCTGACCTGTGTGCAGTCCCTCACCCAGGGTGTTGGCTGCTTGTGCAGAACTGTACAGACAGATCTCCTACAGCTGCCGCTGAAGCCCTCAGACCCCTAACACTCGATTGCCATCTGCTTCTCTAGAGGTTCCCTGCCCTGCAGATCAGATCAGACAGCCTCACACCCATCTCAGTGCCCTCATCATAAGGGCTGAGACCACTGCACCCGCTCCTCCGTTGCATGCCTCCCCGCCCACCCCCCCCGGCCTAGTCTAGCCCCCAGTCTGTCTTCTTCCATCCAACTATTTCTCCTGCCCCCTGCCCTCCCTTGTCTTAGTGAACCTGTGTCACCAATGGCATGAACCCTTCTTCCCTGAGCTGTGAAGGAGAGCTGTCTTCCAGAGGCTTCCCGCTGAAATAACACAGGCAGAGTAAGAGCTTTGCTGCTGCAAAAAGTGACCTCTGAAACTGCCCTTGAATTTGGAATGAAGATTTAAGAGGCAGAGTTGAAGAGTTAAACTGTCTTTCTCAAAAATCTGAAGCATTTTCCAGGGAGAATACACATATCATAATTTACATCACCTTGATTTGGTATAATAGTATGTGTTTCTGAAAATATTTTCCTGAAGTTTATAGAACCAAATAAAAATGTATAATAAATATAAAAGTATAAATGTGTACATATAGTAGTCTTTTAGAGTATACTGTTAATGTATATTTTCTCCTTATCCAAGTATGATTGTATGATTATGTGCTTTTAGTCAATGAAAGCTATCAGGGCAAACTATACTGTACCTTCTCAGCTAAGGAGCATTAGCTCACCACACTGCATCTGTGGTCAGCAAGGAACCCTCCACCTCCCTAACTTGAGTGGAGGGTATTCAGCAATGCCTGTGTTTACTTTGTGCCACTTAATCTAAAGAATATGTTTAATCTCTAATTGATGATATAAAGCCACCAAGGGATAGTTCTGGACTTGCTGCAAAGAAACACAACATCCTGGGTGTTTGTGATTGGAGGAAATGTCAAGTAAGTGGTTGGGAATGAACAGTCAGTTAGGGATGGGTGAGAGGCCTTTGCCATCTTGAGGAAACTCAAAAACATTCCTGTAGCCTGGGAGGGTCATCCAAAAATGATAGCCATGGTAGCTGGAAGAAACAAGGTAAGAGACTTCTCATGACTTGAAGGGGGTTGAAGAGAACGAAGGGAGGGTCTGTCTGTGGATGGTGACATTGGTATGTTAGTCCTTATTCTATAAAGAGACTATGCTCTAAGCACCAGGTCCAGCGACTCTGCCTGTTTCCAGCATGGTACCCAACCTCTGTGCTAAAAAGACTCTAGGAACCATTTCTTTTCTGCTCTTTGTAACAGTTACCCTGAATATATTCTGGTAAATGCAACAAAGGGAAGAAATGGACTTTCTATCTAGAGCTAGCTACAGCTATGCAAAAGAGGCCAAACAATGCTAGCTACAGCTTTGCAAAAGAGGCCAAAATAAGCAGCTGTCATGCATTTATCAAATTCAGGACTCTCTCAAGTATTAAATCAATCCCATCAAAACAGTTTTATTGCTGATGGATGAATGGATTGAAGTAGATGTATAGCTTTAAAAGGGCTTGCCATTTGGAGTAGGAAACTTGCTGTGAGGCCCAGTGGCTTGGTGCCACTCTCTCAGAGCCCAACAGTATTTACTGAGTAGGTTCCAATTCTGTTGCTCCTGGGCTTACTTTTCTGAATTGTGCTATTTTAAGAGTATTCTATTTTCCAAGGACTTCAGATCAAATTCAGAACATTTCCGTAATTCTGGTGCATTGTAAATAGCCACGTCATTCACTCAAAATCATTTCATGTCTAGGCCAGTGCTTACCCCAGGTTAGTTTTTTGGTGACTATAGCAGAAGGAATAGTATCTGGGTCTAATTGTATTATAAATTATTTTACTGTTTCTCTAATTAGCAATTTGACTCTGTAAACATGGTGACACAGTGGAGTCTCTCATTGTAATTATTGCTGAAATTAAAACAAATTTTTAGTGTTTATTTATTTTTGAGAGAGAGAGAGAGAGAGAAAGGCAGAGAGAGAAGGAGACACAGAATCCAAAGCAGGCTTCAGGCTCTGAGCTTCCAGCACAGAGCCCAACGTGGGGCTCAAACTCACGAACCGTGAGACCATGACCTGAGCCGAGGTCAGACGATTAACTGACTGAGCTACCCAGGTGCCCCTATTGCTGAAATTTAAATGGAAGGCCCTGTTTTATGTATAAAGATAAGCAAAGCGTAAGTTGTGTTTCTTTCCCGGAAACAATGATGAGTTTACATTGATGTACTTATTTTCTTTCACCTGTCTTCATGCTGTGTAGTAAGTGGCTGGGGTTTGTGAATTCATCTGGGACACAGTGGCTCAACTCAGTCTAGCAGCTTCAAAGAGCCAGGCTCTGTTCCCTTGATTTCTTGGGTCTCTAGGAGTGTTTGTATTTCCAAGGGACCGGCAAACTGAGTAGTGAACAACAAGTGGGCAACAAGAAACCAACTGTCACCTGTATGGTCATCTGTATGGAACAGCTTCTCGTTAGACCACTACACCTTCAGTATCTTTAAAAGGACATTCAAAGGACTTTTCTGAGGAACTTTAATGTGGGAATTAATTTGTGAGAATGAGCAGAATTCCCCAGTATGAGAAGAATTCTCATAGCACATTTGTTCATTACGGAAGTGTTTCTTTTATTAGCTCAAAGAAACCAAAAGATTTGACCTCCCTACACTTGCTAATCACAGAAGCATGTTATTCAGAGTTGAGAATACTACAAAGTACTTGTCAGCTCCCTGAAGATAGGTAGAAGTGAGTGAATTTAAACAGAACAAGACAAGGGAAAGGGCTTTCTCATTGGAGAAATTGGTGGACGTTGAAATGAGCTACTTTTAGAAGACTATGGAATTTTTTTGGTTTAAAGACCTTTAAAAATAGGCATAGATCCCTATTGGTCTGTAGTTTATTTGATTTATAGACATAAAGGAATGGACTAGAGCAGTGCTTTTTTTTAAAGTTTTTTTGTTTATTTTTAGAGAGAGAGTGTGAGCAGGGCAGGGGCAGAGAGAGAGACGGAAAGAGAGAATCCCAAGAAGGCTCCGCACTGTCAGCGCAGAGCGACACGGAGCTCCATCCGACAACCCACAAGATCATGACCTGAGCCAGAATCAAAAGTCAGATGCTTAACCAGCTGAGCCACCCAGGTGCCCCTAGAGCAGTACTTTTCAACTTGTGCTCAGTGAAAGGTTTCTCAGGGTTGGGTGGGAGAAGGTCAAGTGGAGGCTGGGATGAGCTGGTCAGACACAGGCACATGCCTCTTCTGTGAGGCATGTGCTACTAAACCCAGAAGAGATACAATCTTCATCTAGTTATTTAGTTCCAAACTTTAAAGTCAGGCAAGGGATGATCAGGAAGCAAATATTAATGGCTATAAAGCATTGAAAATTCACTTTGGAATGAGAGCATTTCTTCTTTAAATATTGTGGCTAAGAGAACTCTCACCGAGTTTTAGTGTATGTACATTAGAGATCTCATACAAAGAGGTCACTGTGTGTGGCTTATAGTAGGAACTAAATAAATGTTGAATGAATGGGTGCAGAGGAAAGCAGATATAGCAAAACACATTTAGCTTATTTATTACTTGAATATTATTGGTAGAAGAAACATTGAACATATTTGTTGTGTAGAAAAGGGGTCAACATATCTTTTGTTCTGTAAGTATTCAGTTTTGTGGGTCACTCTATCAATGTTACAACTACTCATTTCTGCCACTGTAGCATGAAAACAGCTACAGCTACAGGTAATATGTAACTGAATGGACATGACCGTGTTCCAATAAAACATTATTTGGAAAAATGAGCATCATGTCAGAATTGTTGGGGGGCCGTAGTTCGGTGATCACTAGTGTGGAGCACAGATATGATCAAACCTCTCAGCTTCAAGGTATTTTGTGGGTAATGAATAAAAATATTAGGTGTTAGGGGTGCCTCATTGGTTCAGTCAGTTAAGCGTCCAACTCTTGATTTTGGCTCAGGTCATGATCTCACAGTTAGACAGAGCCCTGAGTTGGACTCTGTGCTGATAGCATGGAGCCTGCTTGAGATTCTCTCTCTTACTTTCTCTGCCTCTCCCTGATTATTGTGTGTGTGTGTGTGTGTGTGTGTGTGTGTGTGTGTGTGTTTGTGTGTGTTTGTGTGTGTGCACGCACACATGCACTGGCTCTCTCTTTCAAAATAAGTAAATAAACTTAAAAAAAGAATATTAGGTGTGAGTATCATCAATAATAGTGGCTTATTGTTTGAATCAACATTTTGTGTAAATTTCTATTTCAGGATAGCCGAATAGAAAGCAACTGCATGTATATGTGGACAAATGTTCATTTCATTTTGCTATCATTCAGCAAACTATTTCTTTCTCCTATTTAGGCTCCTGTAAGGTGCCTCTAATAATAGAATATTAGAAAAAATATGTATTTAACAGAATAAAAAGTCTTATTTATGAAAAGCTTTGTGTGCCATAGATGCAGAATTTTTAACCTGTGGAATTGATTCCTTTTCTTTCTTTAAACAAAAATTTTTAAGCTTATTTATTTTGAAAGAGAGAGCACAAGTGGGGTGGGGCAGAGAGAGAGGAAGAGAGAATCCCAAGCAGGCCTTGCACCATCAGTGCAGAGCCTGACACTGGGCTTGAACTCATGAACTGTGAGATCATGACCTGAGTGAAAACCAAGAACCAGATGCTCAACTGACTGAGCCACCCAGGCACCCCTAATTCCCTTTCCTTAACACTGATAAAACCTTTCTTTAGGAAGGACCCAGTAGTAATGGAACCAGATAAAGTCAGTGTATTAATGGTAGGCAATCCAACATGACCAAATGCAAGATGTTGAACACAGCAGAAACAAAAATGGCTGACTCATAAATCGGCATGGATTTTGTAAATGTCTCATGTACTACAAAGCGACTCTCTTTATGGAAACCCTGACATATTTATTCTCGTCCTCTCTCTGTCTCTATCTCTGTCTGTCTTTTCACACACACACACACACACACACACACACACACACACACACACAGAATTTTGTATAATTACTGGCACTTTTAAAATATTTTATTATTATGGCATCTCAATACTTACATTGATTACAATAATTGCATTAGTTCAAATCATTTCAAATTTGAACTACTTTATAAGAAGATTAGGACATTAATTGTTTTGGAATTAGAACAGTAAAAGGAAGCAATCTTTATGCAGGGTGGATTTACAATATAATACTAATTATCTCATTAACCTTACCTGTAGAACCATTAACATGGTCAAAAAAAATCCAGGAAAGTATAATATTTCAGTGCACAACATTTGTTAGAAAAACAATTTATAGCTAACTTGGAATAAATATCATTATGCAAATTCCTTTTTAAAAAATATCTGATAAGTAGCAAGAAGATAATTAATACAAACTTGCATGGTTGTATCTAGAAAATATCTGGAAATTTAGCAAACTTGGTCCTGGGATTTGTGTGGCCCTAAGTAAATATTTTAGCCTTTACCTCAGATTTTCCACTTATAATGCAGGGTGTCATTTTTTAGAATCACAAATGTAAGATAATGAGAAATTAGGTGAATTTATCTGACAATAAGCTTTTATTTTTATTTTGTGTTATTTTTACTAATAATGTTCCTGAAATTCAGATGAAATGATTTGTTTATGGTCTCATAGCTCACCGGAGCTTTAGGGGTGCTGGGGGTGCTTTTCTATGCCAGTGTGGCCTGACTTTGACAAGAATAGGGATTTCTTGGTGAAAGCAGGTGGTCCAGGCTGGGGTGGTGAGATCATTTACTCAATAGTCTCATCCGGCTTCCCTCTGGCTCCACCATCCCTACAGTTCTCCCTGAATTCAGCCTTCTCTGGCAGAGCTGGAGAGACAGCGGGGAGGTTCTGTCATAGCTGTTCATGTGAGGCTGGTGCCTTGGAGTCCATCTCAGAGAAACAGAAGCCGTTTCTGGCTTCTGTTCTGTAAAACAAGATGACGGTAAATAGGACGTTCTGGGAAACTGACGGTTCTGTTTCTTCCTTGTGTCTGGCACTGTGCTACAGCTCTCGGTTCTCACCAATTATGCATGCCCTGCACATTTTTTTAAAGGCTTAGACAAGAGCACAGCAACGTATGTTGTTCTCTAAAATAATGCACTTTCTTGGAGTAAAATCACCAGATTTTGGGTGAAGAGACCCGGTCCCAATTGTGGTTCTTCTACCCCAGATCTTCTATTATTTGCAGCCTTGGGCTCATCGCCTGGCCTCTGAGCCTCGCCTGTAAGGAGGGGATACTGCTATCTACCTTAAGGTATAGTGGTAACGAGAAAGAGAAATCCCAGCTCCACCATTTCTTAGTGGCAAGTGATGGAGGGAAAGTTACTCAACCTCTCAGTGCCTTGGTTTTCTCATCTATAAAATGAGGATAATTACATAATATCTACCTCATAGGGTTGTTGTGAAGATTGAGTCACTACATGTGAAACACTTAGAGCAATGCCTAGCACATAGCAAGCATCAATATATGTTAGCTATTCCAATTACAGTTATAATATAAAACTGCTTTGAATAAAAGAACTAAATTAACGTAAATAATTATTAGTGCCCAAATAAGAGTTGGCTTTAAATGCATTTCTCAGAGTGTGGGAATCCATCGATACTTGGTAGAAAGGACTTGTTCCAAATATTACATTCTCTCCATTTTCCTTTTTGTTTCTTTTTATTGTGGCTGATTTTTCTTCTCCTTATCTTCAATTTCTCTTCCATACTCTGGGAAATGAAAAGTGATCTTGAAGGGAGAAGATGAAATTCTTTCTACTCCTCAGAAAAAAGAGGCTATAAAACTGCAATATAATAATGCTAACAATAAAAATAATATGTAGTCAAATCTGCAAGCAGCAAAAACAAACTCAGCTCGGCTTTGTTCTTTGGTGTGGCTGATGAAAGCCTGCAAGTTTGTTCAGTGAGTTGTAGGAAGCAGAGCACAATTCAGGTTGTAAGGCATCCCTGCAGTCCAGTAAAATTGTTGAGACTGGGGGGGGGAGGGCTTTATCAAATGTTTCTCTCCCATGTATTTGTAAGTTTGAAATGACACAGACTTATTAGGTAAATAGATTAAAAATGTGTTCCACTGTGAATGATCTATTGTGTGGGACAAATATTCTGCACATAGACTATTAGGATACTAATCTGAAGAGTGGGTGTTGTAAAGGCGGACAATGGTAAGGATGTGGGTTATGTGTTATTGAGGCAACTGGGTGGTGACTAGGAGGCATTTGAGTAGATTTCCTTTAAGTTCCTCATGTGCTTCTGTCTGATTTACACAGCTGGCTCCTTGGAGGGGGACTCTGCAGGACACTGCTAGCTATCTATAAATAACGAATGGTTCTACAGAGAGAAGAGGACTCTGAGACCACCAGATAGTGGTTGATATCCACTGCCGCCTCTACCCCAATCTGTCTATTTCTGTCTCATCTATTTCTGTCTATCCATTATCTATCTATCTATCTATCTAACCATCAATCATCTGTTATCTGTCTATCCATATATATCAATCAATTATCTATTATCTATCACATTTATCTATCCATCTATTAACTATTTATGCATCCATCCATCATATGAATTATGTATGTATGTATGCATGTATGTATGTATCTATCTATCTGTCTATCTATCTCTCTCTCTCTCTATCTATTACCCTTCCACTCATCTTTCCATCTATGATCTCAGATTAAATTGAATTCAAAGACACTGTTGCAGCGCACCTGGGTGGCTCAGTCATTAAGCATCTGACTTCGGCTCAGGTCATGACCTCACAGTTCATGAGTTCGAGTCCCACATTGGGTGACCTGGAGCCTCGCTTCAGGTGGGCATGAGCCCCGCTTCAGGTAAGCATGAACCCCACATCAGATTAAACACGAACCCTGTTTCGAGTGAGCCCCACTTCTCTCTCTTTCTGCTCCTTGCATACTGGTGCCCTTTCTCTCTCTCAAAAAACAGGACAAAACAAAACAAAAAACCAAGACACTGTTGCAGGAATTGTCAAGAATCCACATTAAGTGAGGAGATACTAAGTGTCTTTTTTTTTTAATATGCAATTTATTGTCAAATTGGTTTCCATACAACACCCAGTGCTCATCCCAACAGGTGCCCTCCTCAATACCCATCACCCACCCTCCTCTCCCTCCCACCCCCCATCAACTCTCAGTTTGTTCTCAGTTTTTAAGAGTCTCTTATGCTTTGGCTCTCTCCCTCTCTAACTTCCTTTTTTTTTTTCTTCCCCTCCCCCATGGACTTCTGTTAAATTTCTCAGGATACTAAGTGTCTTAATCCACATTAAGGACAAACTGTGAAATGGGTTTAGACAGTCTCAGTGGACTGGAATATCAATAGTTTAGTGGAGAAATCCCTCATCTGCAAATTGAGAAAGTCCTCATTAAAGCTATGTGACTTAGCTGATAAGAACAATTTCAGAAATTATACTGAGTTTGAGCAATAGTATACATATTTAAATTCCCCCAAGAATGTGTATATGCAGAGAAGAGCAACAATGGCCTATTGTACCCATAATCTGTGCATTAAGGAGCCCCTCAGTGCACGTTTACACAGCAGACCATGGCCTGACTTCAGTGGCAATGAGCTGTGGACTGAACACTCATTGAGGGCTCCCAGGCACTTTCCCTTGCTTGGTAGTAATAGTGCCAGTGGAACCGTTACATGTACTTAGGATCCTAGTGTAACAAGCAGGATGAAATGAATGCATTTCTGCCTTTACTGCTACAAAGTTGTTATTTTTTCCTTTAAAGGCTCATTTCTATTGGCATTAACTAAACACAAGAATTCCCAGAAATCTAACTTGAAAATGAGAGTTGAAATCTATGTGAACAGTGTTATTCAGAATTGAGTCATGTTATAATATACTATATATCATGTATTGTCAAATATTGCTTTGGTCTGCAGACATAATTAATATAATCCAGCCATTAATAGTATGATATATGATCCAGGGACCTTAAATATAACAAAATGCAACTAATATTTATTTCTAATGTGCTATAATCTTTATTCACATCACAAAGCATTAACAAAGGGTATATTCTTTAATGCTACACTCCCAAGGGTTTATTTGGACTTTTTTTCTGGTTTAATTAGCTTATTCATTTTAATTAGAGTACAGTGCAACATTTACATGGTGTTTAATCTGAAAGCTAATCCTGTTTTCTTAAAAGATTAAGTACAGTAATAAATATAAAATAATGGTGGCTGTATCTCATAGGACTGGTACTTTGGCTACATGAACATCTTCTACTGGAAATTGAAGAAACATAGATTTTCTCTAGTATTCTTTCGTTAAGACATAAATGCCACAAGAATGGTTTTCGAACTAATTAAGAGCTTCCACAAAAGCCAGATTCCTACCCTGCCCCCTGACTCATGGATGGTCATACTTTTTGGATTTGAGGAGGAACTCCCATCTTACAGCCTGTATTCGTGTGTTTAAGCTTTTCTTTCATGCCCCCGCTGAAATTCTCCCCTCTCATGCCCAGTGCATCAGTGCATCCTGATGAGGGAATCAGACCTTTTTATAGAGACAAGCATGTTTGGCACTGGCATTCTTCCCCAGCCCAGCTCCTGCCTTTGCCTTTGGCAAATTCGTCACCCATGTGCGCAACCTGTATAGTGAGCACCCTGTCCCTCAGTTCCTTGACCTCCACATCGATAATGACTTTCTCTTCCACTCGGAAGTCACTCATTTCCATGGTCACACTCTAGACTCGCCATGGCCATAGACTGCACTGCTTTGAAGTCCCTTACTCAAACGTGCTACTCTTCAACCCCTACTCCTTCTCCTTCCTGCTTCTGCTACAGCAGTACGTGGCTAAGACTTCTAGTCCATCAACTTCTCCACTTCCTCCTATCTTTAGTTTCTTCCCAATCTGCTTAAATTTCATGGTCATTTCAACCTCTTTCTTGCAAAGGCCGTTGGTCCCCTTGCCTGACTCATTCCGTAATAAAACTATATTGGATGACCCCAGTCATTCACTCACCTTCCCGGTGTCCATTCCCAAACAAAATCTTTCCCATCACTGTTCAAATGTGCGTTTGTATCCCCTGCTTAAAAGAGCTCTCCCTTAGCTTCACCTTCTCATCAATGGCCTCTTTCATAGTGAAGAGTCCGAGAAGACTTGTACATACATAATTATTTCACTTCCTTACTTCTTATCTGCTCTCTGTCCAGTTCCAATTTGGTTTCACCCTCACCTCCCCACCAAAATTCATCTTACTAAGGTTGTCAATCACTTTCATGTTATCAAATTTAATTGACACTTTTTAGTCTGCAGACCATCCTACCTCACAGCAGCATTTGTCAGAACTGTCAATTACTGCCATTTTGAAACACTTTTTCTTTTGGCTTCAGCAACACATTTAACTTCTACTCCCTCCTTTCTTTCCAACTCTATTTTGGGAGCTTCTCCTCTTCTTCTCTCCGAACTCTATGTAGAATATCTCAGAAATTGGTCCCGGGCTCTCTTTTTTTCTCAGATTCTTGAGAAATTTCATTCAAAAGATCCTAAAGATCAAAAGACCCATCTATTTGGAAAACACAAGTCCACAGAAAGACTTGTACATAAATGTTCGTAGCAGCTTCGTTCACAGTAGCCCCAAACTGGAAACAACCCCAAAGTCCATCAATGGGTAAATGGATAAACAAATGTGTTATTTATATAATGGAATACTACTCAGCAACAAAAAAGAATGAAAAACTGCCACACACACCATGGATGAGTCTCAAATGCATTATGCTAAGTAAAAGAAGGCTGAATAAAGAGTATATACTAGATGATTCCATTTATTTAAAATTTTAGAGAATGCAAGCTGATCTGTAGTGACAGAAAGCCAATCAGCATTGCTTGAGGCTGTGGGCAGAGGGAGGGATGGACTGCAAAAGAGCATAGGGAAACCTTTTGGGGTGATGGAAATGTTTTGTATCTTTATTGTGCAGTGGTTTCATAGAGGTATACAGTAGTCAAAACTCAGGAAATTGAGCACATTAAATAGGTGCAATTTGTTATAAGTTATACCTCAATAAGGTTGACTAAAATCTATCTGCTGACAAGGCTTGCATTTCTGTCTATAAACACAGATCTCTCTTATGAGCTTCAGACTGTGGATCCAAGTATTCATGTGATATCATAATTTTTATATTTCATAGGCATTTCAGACTCAAGTATAAACCTGAACCCCCAGGGTGCCTGGTTAGCTCAGTCAGTTAAGCGTTCAACTCATGATTTCAGCTCAGGTCATGATCTCACAGTTCACGAAATTGAGCCCTGTGTCATACTATCAGTGTGGAACCTGCTTGGGATTCTCTCTCTTTCCCTCACTCTCTGCCCTTCCCCTGCTCATGTGCTCTTTCTCTCTCCCAAAATTAATAAATGAACTTGGAAAAAAAGTAAAATAAAACTGAACTCTGGATTTATTCTCCCACAGGCTTCCCCACCAACACCTAGATAAATTGCTATCTTAAGGAGACCTCAAAATACAGTGGCTTAAATTAAATAGGATTTTATTTCTGTCTCCTAGGACAATCTAGAGATAGGGGAACCATTGCCTGTAGTGTGACTCTACCTTCCTAATCCCAAGACTCCATTTCCGGTTCTAAGCGTGCTCCAGTTCTCTTCCTGTCCCAGCCAGCAAGGGCAGGGAAAGGGTCAAAGAAACACTTGCACGTTTCTTTTTCAGAGGCATAACTTAGAAGTGTCAAATGGCCATACTTCACAACAAAGGAGGTTGGGAAACATTATCTTTATGAGATTATATATATGTTCAGCTAAAATTTTATTTCTGTGGTAGAGGGCAGAACTAATGTCAAGAAACAGCTTCTGGCTTCCTTGAGGGCATGTGGAGACCTGGGCAAATATGTTTTTGTGGGACTCCATCTATTTATGCAATTTGATTAAAAATGTGTTGCAAAATCCACGGCCTATGTGAAGTTAAGTGATTTGTTCATGGATATTTAGATATACAATGGGTATAGTATAGAAGAGATACTTACATATTTGTGTATTGTCTAATCAGTGTACATGTCTAAGCATCTCTTTATGTTCTTTATTGTTAATTGCGTTATTCCTGGCTGATTTCATATTTCCCATGCAATAAAAAAGTAGAAATACTGTTATTACAATGACATGGCTTTCCATAACTTTTTGCATTGAAATAGTATACATCTTATTGTTGCAGCAGTAACTAATACCATTTATTTTAATGCTGGTTATATCGCTACTCATGATATGACATCATCTACCTTGCCACCCTTGAATACTGCCTTCCAATGATCTCAGATTGTCCTGTGCTTCCTTGATGACTACAAATGTAAGTCTTACCCAGAGTATGTGGGAAAAGGCAGTTATTTTCTTGTAGTTTAAAATTTGTCATTCTTAAATTTATGGCATAAATGTGGAACAACACATCTTCCAACCATGCCTTTTCTTGAACTCTTCAGGTTGGAATCACTGCATTCATAGAATGTGATCTCTTACAGTGTTGACTGCATGTCTGTAGGGCACAGGGATGAAGGATCCATGGGCAGAGAGGAGCAGTCTATTTGCAAAAGGAATGTCCGTTCTTCATCCAGCACAGTTTAAGATTGACCTGAGACAGTATGGTATCACCACATCCATTGAGGGCAAGAGAAGGCATTGCCTGGAAGGGTGTATTGACATTGGGGAGCAATGGTCTTGAAAGCCCTCAGAGGGGATACACACTCCTCTGGCCTTGAGATGTCTTTTTTTCCTGCCCTCCTTGGTGCAGGCCCTGGGATGCAGGCTGCTTTCCTCTGCAAAAGCAACCAGCAGCCACATTTCACCCTGCTGTTCTTTTCTCCAGAAGATAGCTATAGAGTGAGATATGGTGTTCTTAACCTACTGACTCCCAGCTGACTTTGAGTTTAAGCATCCAGTACCCTTAATGAGAAAGGTATGGGATAACAAGAGGAAGGTGTAAGCTTTCAGAAAAAAGTTGCTGAGTTCTCATGGTCATGGTTCCTAGGATAGATACTGTTCCTTTAGAGTACTGTAACTGGAAGGACTTTTGGACTATTACTCTCAGTTTTAATTTCTTTTTTTTTTAAATTAATTTATTTTGAGAGAGACAGAGACAGTGCGAGTGGGGGAGGGGCAGAGAGAGAGGAGACAGAGAATCCCAAGCAGGCTTCGTGCTGCCAGTACAGAGCCCAAAGCAGGGCTTGAACCCACGAAACTGTGAGATCATGACCTGAGATGAAACTAAGAGTCAGACTCAACAGACTGAAACACCCAGGCCCCCGTTAGTTTTAATTTCTAAAATTACTTACTCTTAATTTAATTTCTTTTTTTTTAAATATATGTTTATTTATTTTTTGAGAGAGAGAGACAGAACATGACAGGGGAGGGGCAGAGAGAGATGGAGACACAGAATCTGAAGGAGGCTCCAGGCTCTGAGGTGTCAGCACAGAGCCTGATGCAGGGCTCGAACTCATGAACTGTGAGATCATGGCTTGAGCTGAAGCCAGATGCTTAACTGACTGAGCCACTCAGATGCCCCTCTTAATTTAATTTCTAAAGGTGAAGTTTCTCAAATCACTCTAAATGCAGAAGGCTTCTTAGCTTCTTAGGAAGTACTGTCCAGGCCTGGCCAACCAGTCTAGGCAGAATCAAAGTTGTCGTTTTATCTCTAGTGAACAGAGGCCCATAACACCACCTGTCCCTATTTTCCATCATTGGTGGGTGGCCTTATACAGTTTTTTTTTAACTTTTAATTTTTTAATTAAAAAAATTGTAATTCCAGTACAGTTAACATACAGTGTTATGTTAGTTTCCGGTGTACAATATAGTGATTCAACAATTCCATACATCACCCAGTGCCCATCACAACAAGTGTACTCCTTAATCTCCGTCACCTATTTCATCCAATCCCCCCCCCCCCCCGCACCTCCCCTCTGGTAGCTGTCACTGCAATAAGACTGATGAAATCTATTATCTGTTACATTTTATAATCATCATGGGAGAGTGATGATTTACTCCAATTTTAAAGATGAGCAAAACGATATGCAGAAAGATTAAATAATTTTCCAAAGTGTTTCTACCTCTAAAGAACTCAGTGTTTGTATCTCAGTTGTTTTCTGAAAGGGAATAAAACACAGTGTATGCATCTGACTCTGATGTCACCTGAGAAACTGGTTTGGAGAAATTTTGATGAGCCAGTGCCAGATTGCTGTCTCATAGGGTACTTGTTCTTGGAGGTTGTAAGCTGCAAGAGGAAATATACCTCCTTAGGAGATTAAGCTGGACACAGCCTGGCCATCTGCTCTCTTGGCAGGGGCTGACATAGACTGCCTTTATGAATAAGGGAGATGGAGCAGGGCATGTCACCGGCCAACAGTGCTGCTGGCACTGAGGCATGGAGGCAGACAAACTCCTAGTCTGGTTGACTGCTGTCAACATCTTAGAGTCCATGGAGTTGACCTACTGAAAATTGTAGGTCTGGAAGGAAAGGGATGAAGGGGAGTCTTGATAGCAGTACAGCTCCAATGGTGGAAGGAGACCCTATTTTGGCCAAACGCCTCTGCTGGGTATCATGCTGGGTGCTGCGGTTAGAGCAATAAACAAGAGAGTATAGTGGGATAGCAAGACATTAAGTATACACTGACGCACATAATTATTTGATTACAATTGTGATAAACTCTATGATAAAAAGTAGAGTGTTCTTTGATAGCATATAGTGGGGAGGTCTGAGTCTGGGTGTGGGGTGGGTTTCAGGGAAGTCTTTCCTTGAGAAAGTGACATCTGTAACAAACCCAATGGGTTGTTTGTAGCGCACCTTATAGATTGTTTACCAAATATCCAATTTCTGTTTCCTCTTCTTTCCTTAAAGGACTACCATCCTCCATTTTAATTTTTATGTATCCAACTTCCTCTATACAGCCATGTTCTTCAGGGAAGATGGCCCCAGAATATAGGTCTTGATTGATCTGAGTTAATAATGATTGTTTTGCCATTGATTAGTTTAGGTATGTGTTAAGTTAGGTATATGTTAAGTTTAGGTATGTGTTAAGTTAGAGCCTAGAGGCAACCCTTTCTTCCTCTGAATGTTGTCATGTCTGGTGACCTTGAGTGAAGCTTACTTGAGGACAAATCCCACTCACCAAAGGCAGAGCAAGAAGTTGGAAAGAATCTTGGTTCTTAGCTTTCTGAGCTCAATAAATCAACTGTGGAGCACCCCTAGCTTTAGATTTTTTGAAGTGTTTCTCAGTATGTGAACCAGCTGAGTTCGAGTTTCTGTTATTTACACCTCAAAAGATAACAAGAATTATCTAGGTGATGAGTGTGAGTGGGAAGACCACTCCAGACAGAAAAACAAAGCGTGTATGCCCTGAAGTAAAAATGGAAAGTAGTTCCATGTGGCTGAAGAGCAGTGAGCGAGGAGGAGTGGAATAAGATGAAGCTGGAGAGTTGGCAGAGGTCAGATCATGCCACTGTCCTTCTTGGACATTACCTAATAATTTATATTTGAGCTCCTTACAGGCATATCCAGGTTTATAATTCTTTTTTTTAATGACTCCAACAGAATGCTGAATGAATCTTACTTTTACTTCTGTATAGTGGAGAGTGGGAATACTTATATACCTTGATGGTTTACAATATGAATGAAATTCACTTGTAATTGCTCAGTTCTCTAAATTACTTGGCTTATGTAACTATAGCTTGAAGTGGTTTCTATATTGTAGCTCCTGACCTGTTGTCTGGTGGGACTGCCTGAAGGTTACCCAGTCTCAGTGGCCTTGAATTGGATCTTCAACATATAAGCATTTGGGGCAATACTTCAGAGAGTAGTTACTCTGGTTGTGTTTGTTATTATGAAGCTGGAGATATTCAAATTCTTTGGTCTAGGGATCTGAGGGAGAATCTGGGAATTCTATCAAGTAATGATGAATAAGTCCATTGGCTCTTGCAGAAGAGTTCCCTTGTGATCTCAGCAGGTGGGAGAGGCTCAGAGGAGTAGTAGGTCCAAATATATATCTACTGAGGGTACAGGCTCTAAGAAGCTAAATTATTAGACAAGAAACCTGCCTGCTCAGCTCAAGCTTGCCCATCGTCTTTGACTTTTCTGCACTTGTGGGGTGTTTGCTTATTTCTTACCAGGCTCCTCTGGCTATCTGCTGGCAGGGGAGCCTTCTCTGGATGTTAGCCTATAAGATTTGGGCCCTGGATTCCAAAAGCTCGGGCTTTGGAAGCAGATGCCACCTAACAGCTGTGTGAACTTGAGCACATTATATTTACTCATCTATAAGATGGTAATGATGATAGAACTTAGCTCCTAGAAATGTTGTGAAAATCAAAGCAAGTAATCTATGATGAGGGCTTAGCACAGTGCAGATATTCAGTCTATGATATTAATTACTAAACTCACGATTGCTAGTCATTTCTACCATCAGTATTTGTGGGTTGGGTCCTGATCCTCCAATGAACACAGTATGGAGGACCTTATCACCTCTGCCATTGTCTCGGTTAATACAGTGCCACAATACAACGGTTTACTGAGCTATGTCTTAGGCCCTGTGAAGCAACAACAACAACAACAACAACAACAACAACAACAACAACAAATTCTACAGCTTTCAGTGTTCACAAGCCAGAAGGAATACTTTGGCTTCACCATTTATTTCTCACAGTAAGATCTAATCCAAGAATATGATTGTTATTGTGAGTCTGAATTTTAAAAACTAGGGCTGTAAAAATCTTTTAAAAAGTTTCCTGGTAAAAACAGTATTTTGATTTGCGCTCTTTGATAGATATGTTGAACCACCTAAATCTACAGATTCATTACAAGTGCCACTTCATATTCAGAGAGAGTGATTTTTTTCTCCCTTTATGTGGACCCCTCTGGGATGTCTCCAGCGTAAGTACCGCTCTGAGCAAACCATGCTTTGCAAAGTCAGTTATTTGTTTTAATTCTGCCAGAATATTGAAAGTTTGCCTGGCGAACATTCCCTGAAATCAAAATGACTTATTATCAGGCTTCCTTTGCTTTTGATCCTGCTGCAGGATGGTGTGTTTTCCTAATGATGCAGAATCTCTCGTTAAGTTCAGGAAACAGGATATAAGGATAAGTCAATTGACTCAATTTATGGACATAATAAAACGGTCCCTATTACCTTCAGCAGTCAAGGCAAGACAAGGTGAAACACAGTGTTGTAAAGTTATTATGACAAAATAGTTTAGTATTTACCTGACCAAATAAAGTGAAAATACTGCATTTATTTTTGAAGCGGCATTTCAGACATTATGACCGAAAATTAATAGTGGTAGACGATCATTTATCCTGTCGCACTGGGATATTGCAGAGTTCACTCAAAGCCAGGAATATCTGCTATTAAATCATGGCAAACTAAAAAAAATTTTTTTTGAAGTATTTCCTTGTGTCTGCTCTATGTCTACTGTTGGCCCCACTGAGCCAGTGTTAACAGCTAAGGCATTTCTTTTTCCATCTTGTAATATAATTAAAAACAAATTTAGAAGCAGAATAGATGTTTTGTATGTTAGAGCCCTGTTAGTTTTGGGGAAGGCATTGGCAATGCACACAGCTGTTCCTGACAATTATAAACTCAGAAAAGAAAAAAAGAGAGGACAGAAACCAAATTGACCAAATATGGTTGCTTTTATCTTCCAGTGGGAAGCAAGTCTTTGGGGTGGCCACAGGAAGAATAGATGTATATCAAGTATTTTTAATCTGCTTTACGTTAAAAAACGATGGACATAAGGCTTAAGGGGTATAGAAAGTTTTAAGTAAAGATACCCAAGGGGTACGTAGGATGTTAGTAGCTTATGAAAATACTTGAGGTTTGGACTAAATTTCAGTTTACTTCTGGTTTTTAGTTAATTTCTAGACTCTGGAGTCTAAGGTAATTTTATGTTTCTAAATTAAAATGGGACTGTGACTCTAAGTTGGGTAAGCAAGACTGTTGACATCGAGCAAACATGAAAAACTCCTAAGTTTTATTTTGAATTAGTAATAATCTGTTTGCATGGGTCTATTGTGAGTTGCAGAGTGACCAGCAATAAGATGCTTCAAGTCTTTGCTAGCTATCACTGGTATTAGGCCTATCCTTGACTATGAAATTGCATCTGGCCATGCTCTCTTCCTTCTCCCCCACTCTCAATCCATTTTAGCCTGCATGGCTTCGTTTTTAAATTTTTAATTGTTCTATTTGTTCTATCTCCTTCTAACATTCTGCATAATTTATTTTTTATGTTTAGTATTAATTGTTTGCCTTCCCCCACCCCCCCCCCCTCCACTCTGCCATGTAAAGCCTGGGTCTTTTGTTTTGTTTTGTTTTTCAGTAGGCCGCACGCCCAACGTGAGGTTTGAACTCATGACCCTAAGATCAACAGTCACACCCTACTGACTTAGCCAGCCCTGTACTCCCAAGCCTAGATCTTTGATTTATTCACCAATTTATTTTGAGCATCCAGAGCAATGCCTGGAACATAGTAGGTGCTCAATAAATATTTTTGAGTGACTGAATCATATCCTTCTTTTGCCTAAAACATGATAATCATTTTCATTGGCTTTGTGATAAAGTGTAGCTTCTTTATGTGGCATGTACAATCGAGATCCAGTTTAAATGTCCAAATATATTTCTTTCCACTTTTCTCCTGAATGGTTCCAGCTGTACCAAACTATGGCCTACCTTGCTTGTGGGCTTTTGCACATGCTGATTCTTTTGCTTGGATTTCTCTTTGTCCTCTTCCTGAATAACTGATCAGGTTTTGGGGACTCAGTTTAGATTTTTTTTTTTCCCTAAGAAGCCTTGCCAGGCCTTCCAAGTCTGGGTTAGGAGCCCCTCCTATATATTCTGCCCTTATCATAGCAGGTTTATATGATATTGATTGCCATGGACTAACCATCTTTCTTTTTTCTCCTTTAACTTGTCAACTCTAGGGAGCAAGAGCCAGACCTACCTTGTTCATAGTTTTCTTCATATGAAATGCATTGCTTAGCACCTTGTAGGAGCTTCATTGTATATATGTGGAATCAATGAATCAACATAAAAGGAAGGGTATGTAACTCAGACATCAGCTCTGACCATCCTACTCAGAAAGATCTGTGGAAGACTGGCTCAATGCCCTTGTCTCAGGCATTTTGACTGTTTCTCAGGGCTTATCACCTCCAGCCCCAATTTCCTTTTTGTCCCTTAATTTACGATGGTGCAGTGGTTAAGCATGTGGTCCTGTAGCTCCATCATCTAAGCTAAAATCCTACCCTTGCCATGCTGTGCTGATGATGAGATCAGAGGAATGCAAGAAGAAACTCATCCTCCCTGATCTTCCTTGGGTTGATCATCCTTTCAAGGATAGAATGAAGATTAGCTCTAGAAATGTATCACATTCAGCAGTTGACACCAGATTAAAAAAAAAAAAAAGTGTATCAAAAGGTTTCCCTTCGTTTGAGGAATTCAAGGCATTCTTGTGTTATGTGGGAGGAAATCATGCTTGATCCAATTTCCTGAATGTATTTGTGTGTGGCTCTAGTCTATCCCAAACAGAATATTGTTGACAGTAGAGAGGTATGGAAAGGGGTTCCTGTTATCAGTCAAATGAAGGTATTAAACACAGAAAAAAAGTCCTCCGTGTTATAGTTGAACCCTGTGTATCTTTTTAAAAAATGAACATTTCTGCATTTGTTTATTTATTTGAGAGTGAGAGATAGGGAGAGTGCACGAGCAAGGAAGAGGGGCAAAGGGAGAGAGAGAGAGAGAGGCTCTTAAGCAGGTTCCACATTCAGCGCGGAGCCCAATGTGCGGCTTGATCCCATGACCCTGGGATCATGACCTGAGACAAAGTCAAGAGTTGGACTCTCAACCGACTGAGCCACCCAGGTGCCCCAACATCTGCATTTAAATTATATTGTGTTTCTTTGTACTGTTAACAATTCATCAGAACTGGATTTTTTTCCTCATCTGAACATAAAATAAAAATTTAAAGAGTATTGGGATGCAAGCTTACATGCACGAACATACAGACATAGGCATACACAAAATTAAAATTGTGTTTGAGGGTATTAGAATCATGTGCATTCCTGGTTAGACAGTTCCAATTCAGCTGGAGAAAAAAGAAAAGGTTTTGGTCTGTGACGGTTTTACTTTGCAAATTCAGAATGCTAAATGATATCAACACAAAAAGTCTTCTTTGAGCTCTTCTTTTTGTTATGTGAGAACAAATACATATTTTATGAAAAAATAAAAAATAATAAAAAGTATTGTGATGTCAAGCACTTTAACATACATAGCAGAGAAACCGATGTGGGTGTTTTGGGTTTCAGAGGACATTTAAATATGACTTTTCATACTTTGTTCTTTACAGATAAAACTTTGGCGTTGATAAAATAAGAGCAACAGCAAATCCCACCCCCGCCGTTTACTGGCCTGTTAACTTCTCTCTGCCTGAATTTCCTCAACTGCTAAGTGGGAAGGATCGTGATAATCACAGCATGTACCTCGAGATACCTTGGTAAGGATTCAATTCATTTGTACTTGGGAAGTACAGAGAGTCTAAGACATAGTAGGTCTCAGTAAGTCTTAGCCCTCCTGATCAACTACATAAACAAGGCTGTTGCATTTAGCAGAGTCTGCAGTGAAGTTTGACAGGTCCCATGGTTACCTCACAGCAGAGAAATGAGGCATCCCTTTTTGGGAAAAGTCCTCTTCTCCCTCCCGCCATCAGGATCTCTCCCCAGTGCACTCTCCAGCAGAGAGCTCTGGCCTTTGGCTCTCTTGCCAGCCCTTCCCTTCCTCCCCTGTGCCTTTGCTTTTCCACGGTCCACACCTCTGCATTTCTCTGTGCCATGGCGGCTGGAAATGCCCCCTTCTTCCCTCTGTCTCTTGCAGCAAACGTAAGCTCTCCTCTGCCTCAGGCGGACTTCCAGACTGGATCGACACCCTCTATGTGCTCATTCCAATGACTGGGCCGTCTCCAGCGTTAGCAGATGCTCATTCTTCCTTGAACACGGCCATTTTCCTTCAGAGGCAGCTGTGGTTTTAAATGGCAGATTGCTTTTCTTCATTACAAGTAGAAGGAAAAAATAACGATAAATACCTTAATGGGTGTGTGTGTGTGTGTGTGTGTGTGTGTGTATGTGTGTGTGACAAGTAATCACATTGTTTGTGAAGCAGAAAACACTAACCAGTCCCAAGCTTTTGCTTTTAAGTCAATGCAGTACCCTTTTGTGTGAACAGGCCTGGTGGAGGCCTTTTACTCTAGAGAAGCATCCTTTTGCTTTCCTCTCAGAAGTCCTGCCTAAGTGCTGTGTTGGAAGCAGCCACATTAGCAGCGTTGAGCTGCTGCAACATTGTAAATGCCAGCAAATAAAAGTGTCAGCAGCCTGGCTGTGGGAGGCTGGCAGGGCCCGGAGTTTAGTGCTGTTCTGTCCAGATCGGCCTTTCAAAGGGGGCTGGTTCATATCCAGCCCACACGAGTAGTGATTCAAAGTTATTTCCTACTGATGGCTCTTCCTGACCCCAGGAAAAGGTGTTTGGAGTTCTCCAGCCGCAGCCCACCAGGCAGGAGGAGAGCCTAGTCAGCTTGAACCGCCCTCTCTCTGCAAGAGACGGCTCCATTCTAGTTAATTGGTGGCATTTCGAGTGGTTGGTGGAAGCTTCCCTACCCCCGCCTATACTGATAACAGAATTTTTGTATCACTTCTGATGGGACCCATAATCACAGGAAAAATATAAGCAGACTTGTTTTCTTTTCACCACTGGATGTATTTATTTACAAAGAGGGACTTTAAACCACCAGAGACACATATCACTTATGGGTAGTAAAACTCTTCCCCGTGATTCACAGATTTCTCGGGCTGTGCTTCCTGCAACATGGAGGGTCTGTAACAGCACAGTGCTCATAAGGGAACTTCAGCCATGTCTGTCTTGGGCCATCGCACAGATGATTCCTGCATTTGGTGAGTTGGCAAAAGCAAATAGTGTTTTAGGCCTACGGGTACATTTTACATTTGCATTTGAGAGGAAAATGCAGCTTTGGGCCTTGGAATTGACTGTGTAAAAGAAAATGCTTGTTGTGTGTAGTGAATATTCAGTGGCCTGGCCTTCAGAGCTCGTCTGTCCACCGACAGCAGGATCCTGGCTGTCTAGCCAGGAAGGTTTCTCCAAGGTGAGGTCTTAGGAGAGGAGGAAAACAGAGCCCCCTGTTGCCTAACACTCTTTGTAATGGGCATGTTAAAGTCTTGGGAAACCACAGCCAGCCATTTCAAACATGTTTTGAAGGCATGGGAAAATGCCACAGATCATTAATAAATGAAGGAAACAAGCATGATGTCAAATATACAAGTATGATCTTAAACCCTGTGAAACAATGGGTGTTAGACATACACCAAAATGCCCATGGTTGGTGGCAAGCTTGGGCATCTATTTCAGTCTTGTGTCTATTAATAATATCCAGTGATTTCCAGGCTTTCCATAGTGAGCATATATCACTTTTTAAATCTGCATAAAATAAGTGTTTATTTAAAAAATAAAGTGTAACACCCTACTCCCATCAGTGATGGTTTTAAAGGTTTTAATTTTACAATGAGGCAAAATCTATTATTACTCTCTTTTATTATTCTCTGTTGGAAGGTAAAATGGCCCCAGCCTACTTTATCCATCTCTTGTGATTACTGTGTCTATGTTCACCTCGAAAATAATGACGTTTTACCTATGCCCTGGGTTAGTGTATTTGTGATAGATGCTAACTTTCGGGGGGCAAGTCAGAACCACTTGGTTTTAGCTTTGATGTGAAAACTTTCACGTTTTCATTTTAGAGCAAAGTGATAAAATTCTGTAAACTAAAATTGCAGCACACACACATACAACACATATATCTACATATAAACATTTGCCAGCGACGGGGCACATGGGTGGCTCAGTCGGTTAGGTGTCCCGACTTTGGCCTAGGTCATGATCTTGCCGTTCCTGAGTTTGAGCCCCGCATCAGTCTCTGTGCTGACAGTGTGGAGTCTGCTTGGGATTCTCCCTCTCCTTTTTTTTCTGCCCCTCCCCTGCTCTCTTTTTCTCTCTCTCTCAAAAATAAATAAATAAACCTAAAAAAAGAAGTTGCATAATGGTGGAAGGTAGACTATGATAAGTTAAAGATGAATATTGTAGGGGCGCCTGGGTGGCTTAGTCAGCTGGGTGTCCAACTTCAGCTCAGGTCATGATCTCACAGTCTGTGAGTGGGAGCCCTGCATCTGGCCCTGTGCTGACAGCTTGGAGCCTGGAGCCTGCTTTGGATTCTCTGTCTCCCTATCTCTCTGCCTTCCCCCATTCATGCTCTGTCTCTCTTTCTCTGTCAAAAATAAACATTAAAAAAATTTAAAAATTTGCCACTGTTATTATTGTTATAATAAAATCTTATTTTAAAAAGTAATCAGGTAATTAGATAGCCTAAGTTGCCAAGCTTTTATTTCATTTCATTTCATTTTCTTTATTTTTTTGCCAAGATTTGGTTTTTGATATTTGACTATTATAGGGAGAAAAGGAAAATTTCTTTATGGGATAGCTCCAATCTATTTCCTTTCTTTATTAAAGTAACAGTGGCATATATGTTTTTAATGGGTGTTTTACAAGATATAACCTTAGGTTATATCTATTCTGCCTATTCTCATGAGCCTTTCATATTTACATTTATGTTCTCAAATAGAAATTCTAGAAGTGTATTTTGAGGAATAAATAGTTCCATGACGTATTTTTGATAAAAGGATTCTGTGCCTCAAAAGTTTTAGAAACACTATGTACTATGTCACTTTCAACTCTATTCTCAACTCATAGACTCACATTAAATGTTTTTGAAATGTTCTGCAACTAAGAAATCCCTTAAACTCTGTTTAAAACAGTATTTCTCAAATGTATCCAACCAGGGTATTCAGAAGTACTGCTTTCAAAGCACTACATGAGCCCACATCATCAAAGAAATATTAACTGACTTTCTTTTGCAGTTCTGAAAAAGAAGCAGGAGAGAAGACAAATAAAATGAGCAGAATTTTCTATAAAAATAACTCAAGAAGGGTTTTATGCTTAAGTCATAATCCTCTGCCCCTAGCCCTTTGATTAACTGCAGAGTCCCTCAGCTTCTCAAGGGACTGTAGCAGCCATTGCTTAAATTCAGGTCACAGAAACACTAGAAGCCAGAGTGTAGTTCTTTCTGGCCATCTCTGATAATTTTGATTTATCCCCTAACTTTAGGGTAATGATTGTAGTAGCTGCATGTTGATCTATTTGGTGTAGACTGTTACCACGACCACCACCCAGCTCCCGCCCCCAACCCCAACACCATCCTTTCAGCTTCATGTCTTTCTTGTTTCTTGACCCCAAAGTGACTGCATGAGTGCTAGAAGTCTCCTTTTGACACCTCTTGTCCTCCCAACCCTATTACGTGGGTTGGCCAATGGATCTGCATTCTAACAGGTACATGCATGGTCTGCAAAAGAATGGCTTTAAGCTTCTTAGCGGCAAAACTTTGACAGTATCGTGCCTTTGAGAATGTCCATGAAGTCTTCTGGGCCTAGTTTGTCTGTGATATTTATAGTTTTCAAGGGCTGTGGCTATGTTTGTTTGTGCAGTGCCTAATGTATCGGAATCTTTCATTATTATCTCTTGGTGCTTTTGAAATTAGTTTTTGCACTTATTGAAGGATGGGCAAATCCGTAAACAAAGAGAAGTGGTTGGGATGTCATAGCTGTTTTATAAAAGGTATCCATGACAAGGCTAATTGATTCAGGGGACTTCGTTTTCAATAAAGGAACAGAGATTAGTTTACTGTCGATCTTAATTATTCCATCCATCAACCATTTGTTGCCCGGGGCAACTGGCATCATCTTTGCTGCTTGCTAATTTTAGCTCATTTTACTTAGTGAGGCTTGGTTCTTTTGTTTCGTTTTTGTGGATTTGGATGAGGAAAGAAGGACCTGACATTTCTATGGGTGAAATTCTAAGCTGTGCTATGCTGAATTCACCAACAGACGACATTTCTGTTTTTAAGCACTTGATTGAAATTCATATACTGTAGGTGTTTGTGGATGTATGTGCAGATGTACAGATGAACCCATAAATAAACGTAAATAACATGAACCTGTAAGTGAACATCATCTAACCTACTTGCAAACAAGCCAAAAGTGAAGAGAAAACATAATTACCATCGCCAGAGGATATTTGGTCAAAGTCTCAAAAGAGTACTGAAGTTCTGGCTCTTGGAATTTAAATATGCCTAGTGTTCTCTAGTTATTGTTTTTAAATTAGTTTTTGGTTTTGTTCTGCTGAACCCCAAGTACTATTTCACCTTCCTGCACATCTCCCCAATGGATTCTGTTCCTTCATGTACCCTTGCTCTGTCTGCCTCTGCATTGCACTCTCTTTCTGGACTGCTTTGAATATGTGCAATTTGGATAGAAGGGCATTCTACCTGGATCCATAATGGAAGGAAGAGAAGCAAAAGACAGGAATTTGCACAGATAAGACAAAATAAAATGCTTTTAGAAAAAGAGCAATTTTGGGCGCCTGGGTGGCTCAGTTAGTTAAGTGACCAACTTTGGCTCAGGTCATGATCTCATGCTTCATGAGTTCGAGCCCTACATCAGGCTCTGTGCTGAGAGCTCAGAGCCTGGAGTCTTCTTCGGATTCTGTGTCTCTGTCTCTTTCTGGCCACCCCTCCTCATGCTCTGTCTGTCTCTCTCTCAAAAATAAGTATTTAAAAAAAGAAAAAAAAAAAGAAAAAGAACAACTACACGGCTAAAAATGCTGTGCACATATATTGTGAATGCAACATCATAAAACTTGTTTAAATACTGCATTTAGATTTTCAATTGTCCGGAAGGTAACTTGACTTATTTGGAGTTTTATGTTGGGGCTCAGTCACAACTGCTTTGTACCTGCTATTCCTTCTCATTGTTTTACATTCTCATCATATGACTATACTGGGTAAATGCAATCATACCTATGCAGTTTTCTAGGATAACCAGATGAAATTCATAACAACCTAATCCAACACATTTAACTGATTTCTCTTCCCTTTTTTGCAGCATAGCAATTAGCATAATAGTCCCCAGGTCACATAAACAGCTCCTGTCTTTGTCAGATATCCTGTTTGCAAGGAACAGAAATCCACTTAAAGAAGGTTAAGTCAAAGTAGTGCTGATTAAAATGGTATAGCGTTAATCTCATGGAACCCAGTTATGGGAAACGTAGCTGGGCTTTTTGGGAACTAGAAAGCCATCAGGAAGCCACTCTCAATCTTTCTGGTTCTCTATTTGGGCCTAAATATTTTTGCATCTATGCTTTCCTTTTATGCTATTCTCTTCTGTGGTGGACAAGCTTTCTTAGCAAGACTCTCAGGTTTTTCTCCTTCAAAATTTATGCATGCACAGAGTCTGGCCACCACTTGTGATGATCTCATGATTTCAGGCCTAAGACCATCAAATGGACTCTCACTGACTTTTCATTTCTCCTCTCCAAAAAAATTTTTTTAATGTTTATTTATTTTTGAGAGAGAGAGAGAGAGAGCGAGTGGAGGAGGGGGGAGGGACAAAGAGGGAGACAAAGAATCCGAAGCAGGCTCCAGGCTCTGAGCTGTCGGCACAGAGCCCAACGCGGAGCTGGAACTCAGGAACTGTGAGATCATGACCTGAGCCGAAGTCTAGACGCTTAACTGACTGAGCTACCCTGGCGTCCCTATTTCTCCTCTTCAAATGAGGGATAATTATTGATCTGTTCCAGCAGACTAATGCTTCATGAAGGCAGGAGTCATAACTGTTTTGCTCATCAGTGTATTCTCATTGCCTAGCACAGTTTATGACATGTGAACTGGTGAGTAAATCTTAACTCCAATATCTGGATCTCCTGATGTTGTCTCCTATATTTTCATCTGTTGTCTCCTATATTTTCTGTTGTCTTCGATATTTTCATCTCTTGGGTTGACTAAATGGTCTCCTATTGAGTGCTGAACATGGCATATGAAAAATTGAAGAGATCGTTTGGAGTCCTGGATATTATCATCCCCCAGAGAGGATATACTTTCGCTGCTGATGCTTGGACAAAACTAACAGGATAGAGGCTAATTACCTTAATCCAATTTGAGATTGAGCTAATTCAAATTTGTGTTTCAGTCTTTACAGAGACTGTTTCTAGTTATTGGTTCACAACCTCCTCGGAAGCTTCCTGGGTATAATCTGAAACCAGCTCCCTTATGCTGAGGGCAGAGAGAGGGGGAAGAAAGAAGCAGACCACTCCAGACTGGTAGGTGGCAGGTTCAAATAAGAAGAGAACTTATGAGGCTCATCTCGGTGGCTGCAAGAGGAGTGCATCTCCACACCTCTCTGCCCAATCTGAAAAGTTTATGCCGAAGCCTTAACTGGGTTCTGTCATGTAGACTATCCAGATGGTCTCAACACCACATCACTGTCTCAAGGCTGTATCCTTGGGGAAGCTTCTGAGAATGGGGAAGGCAGCAGTGGGTACATTCCAAGGACCAGGGTGGGGGGTAAGGAGCCTCTGAATGCCCAGATCCAGCTCAGGGGACACGTGGTGGGCATGTGCTCTTGATGATCTCCCCCAGTACTAGTAAGCTCTTATTCTTAGGGTGTCATCCTTCAGTGATTCCAGTGGAAAGTTTAGGGGTGTTTCCAGGACCCTTATTCTTGGTGGGCCCGGAACTCTGATGTGGGGGTGTGTGTGTGTGTATGTGTGTGTGTCAGTAGCAGAAAACTGAAAGCAGAAAGCTCTTCTCAGCTTTCCAGTCTCTTGGCCACTATTTAAAATGTCTCACGGAGAAAAGTGTTATTGAATGTCAGGCTAATGTGTGTGTGCTTTCTTTTCCTGCTCTCTAGGATCTTAGATCTCAGGTCTTGCTACCTTGGTGGCTATTTTACTTTAATTTTTTTGGTTTAATATTTTATTTTATTTTTATTTTATTTTATTTTATTTTATTTTATTTTATTTTATGTCTTAATTTTTTGAGACAGAGAGAGAGAGTGGGAGCAAGCACATACAAGCAGGGGAGGGGCAGAGAGAGAGGAAGAAAGAGAATCCCAAGCAGGATCTGCACTGTTAGCATGGAGCCTGATGCAGGGCTAGATCCCATGGACCATGGGATCAGGACCTGACTAGAAGAAATCAAGAGTCAGAGGCTCAACTGATTGGGCCACCCAGGTGCCCCATGGTTTGGTATTTTAACTTGTTTGGCTGTTCTTGGTGAGAGGGTTGGTTAGATACAAGTCTGTTCTATCATAGCCAGAAGTGGAAAGCAAATATTGAGTAAATGAATAATATATCCTAGAGAAGGAATCTGATGGGCCTATCTTGGATTAGAAGTTTCCATTCATTTAATCAACTGTGGCCAGAGGGGAGCGATAATGTAGGACTCAGAGAGCACCATTGCTCCCAGCCAGCCGGCTGACCCAGGGAGGAGTGGGACAGGGCACTTATTGTCAAAGATGTCTGCCTCAGTGATCATCATCATCATCATCATCATCACTCTTATTAATTAATGCCTCATTTTTTACACTTTATGATTTATAAAACTCTGCAATCTGGATTTTCTCCTCTGCTTTCATTACTCTAGGGTCTGTCATTGGTATCTATGTTAACATTCACTCTAATACTCTACAGCATGTATCTTCCCTCATTTTTACCACTGTCATCAACAACCCACCTAAAACTGAGTGTTATGGATCTTATAAAGACCAGTTTTCCATTGTTCCCAGCATTGTCTCTTTCCTCTTGCCTCTCCCACCCCCAAACTTCCTGATGCCCCAGGGCTGGGATAGCCCGTGTTTGGTCATTATACCACTTCTCTCTCTGTCCTCTTCAACACTTTCCACTCCTTGTGTGCTGAGCTCCTGAACAGCTAATATGTGTTTCTGTGCCTCAAGCCAAGTGTCCAAGAGGGCTGGAGGGTTTGAGGACAATGCATGATAACTGAATAGCAGGGCAGAAAGAAGGACCAATGACAATATAAGTTTCAATATAAATTTAGTAAGAGGCCCCACCAGTTACCTCTCTTACCTAGAATATATTGCTTGGGGTTTCCTGAACAAAGACTCTAAATAAAAATACCTAGGCGAACTTGTGGGTTGATGGGAACATACCCATTTTTGCTTGAATGACAGGTTAGAAACAAGCAATAACTCTGGGGAAGAGGTGCTTCATTGGGGGAAAAGAGGAGGAAGGCAATGAGTAAAAAAACCCAACTTTTTGTTTTTGTTTGTTTGTTTGTTTTCTATTTTGCATCATCAGTTTTGGTTTGGCTTATCTGAGTCTGGACAAATTGAAGCTATATTCCACAATACTTTTTTTCCTATATGGCTTCTTAAATTGGTCACTTAAACATAGCAACAACATTATCATTATCATAAGAACTAACACCTACTGAGAACTTACCATGTTCTCAATGTGCATTATCACTCAATTCTTACTACAACTTTATGACGTAGGCATTATCACTGACATGTTTATAGATGACCAATCTGATGTTAGAAAGGATGAGTAATTTTCCCAAAATTACATAAAGCTTAGAAAGTGGCCAATATTTGAATTCTGGGGCCCTGACTTCAGAACCCTCACTTTGCTGCACTATGTACATATAATACAGATTTAAATGTTTACTTTTTTGAATTTCCACATAGTAAGAAAAATACATGGGAGAGTACAATTTTCTGTAGGAAAGGGGCTATACAGTAAAAGGTTAAATTAGTATTTCTGCATTTGAGTATTTACTAAACTGCTGTAACAAAATGCAATGTTCAGTCAAAATAGATGATAGATGCCAATCTCTGTTTCATACAATAGCCTACGGGAAGGCAGGGGTCCAGTATCATCTGGGGATTGAGACTCTACTCTCCTGTTACTTCTGTTCCCAAAGTGTTGCTCATGTCTGCCTGGTTGAAGCTGGCATCATGTCCACATCCTAGCAATGGGAAGGGGAGAGAGAAGGGTGTATATTCAGACTTCTTAAAATGCCAAGAGCTGGAAGTTGCACACATCCCTTCTGCTCATGTCCTGTTTGTAAGAACTTAGTCACATGACTACACATAGCTGCAAAGGAGGCTGAGAGATATAGTCTCTATCTGGTTGGGTTTGTGCCTGGCCAGAACCTAATAGGGCATCTACCTCTAAAAGGAAGAAGGAGAAGATAAATACTGGGGGACAGTCTGGCTGATTTCTCTGACTGATTTCCAAACTAGTAACACAAATGATGATATATTTATGAGTTTGGAATTTTTAAAGTTAGCTGGCATTGGTTATAAGTGATTCTTTTCGGGGTGCCAGGGTGGCTAAGTCGGTTAAGTGTCTGACATCAGCTCAGGTCATGATCTCGCAGTTGGTGAGTTCGAGCCCCACGTCGGGCTCTGTGCTGACAGCTCGGAGCCTGGAGCCTACTTCAGATTCTGTGCCTCCATCTCTCTCTGCCCTTCTGCTCACACTCTGTCTCTCAAAAATAAATAAATGTTAAAAAAAAAACTTAAAAAAAATAAGTGATTCTTTTCCTTATTTTAGATAAGACTATCCAGTCTTGGATACAATCAAGATAATCTGTATAATACTCTAACTCAAAGCAAATTCCATAGTCTAAATTATATTAAAACCAGAAGAGATTACAGGCCATTGTTTTACTGCAAAAGAGATTATAAATACCATTAAGATAAGCTTCACTTTATAACTAAAGGATATTTATGGGCGCACTTGTATAGGGCAACTGACTAGATATTTGGAAACAGCTTACAGGGATTAATTATAAACATGCTATCCCTTCTCTATTTGATTTGTAAAATAAGATTGATGGGTGTACACGCAGAACAAAAGGGGATTTAATAACAGAGATCAGCCTCACACCAAGTAGGCGGTCTGATTTAAAACAAACACAGCACATCAACAAGCTCATGACTCTTAAGCCTCTAGGCTTGATTAGCATCTTTGGGTAAATTAAGATTTCTTAAGCCCCCTGTGGGGGCCCAGTCACCTGAGTGACTCACAGCCCAGGCAAGATGATGACATCTAGGACTGCAGTTTTTATTTCCAAAGAATGTTTGCTTTGGAAATTTCTGTGCGTGGGTGTTTATGAAAATTCACCATTTTCACATATCCCACGTATCATGTAAAAGGAAATGCCCTTTTGGGTGCAGTGAGCCCACGAGTTACTGCCGCTTCCCATTATTTGGTGTAGCTTGGTCTCTGAAGTCAGGGCTTGTTTGTTTTGGAGTTGCACATTCTCTTTTTTCTCACACAGTTTCATGGTCTTGCTTGCTTGAAGCGATCGTTAGTTTTAGTTCATGGACCAGGAAGGAGCTTCTCCAGGGATGGGCACTCAAATCATAGAACATGAAGCTATAAACATCTCCCATAGCACAGTCCAGCAATGGATGGACAGACGAGAGAACTGAGCCCTGGGAGGTTAGGGGCTTCATCATGGTTTCCTGGCTACCGCGGGACATTTGGGTCCAGGACCTATGTCCCTAGACTCCTAACCTAGTGCTCTTTGATGCCCATTGGCATTTATTAATTGTGAATCTTAGGCAATTTGGGAATTTAATAAAAGTTCTCTGAAGTCCTATCTCTTTGTTTAAAATCCATTTTAGAGTCTAACAATGTTTGGATTCTCTAGCAAATTAGGCATTTCCTGGCACAGGTAGAGTCTGTCCCAAGGGCCAGGAAGGTCTCACCTTGACCTACTAAGATTTTGTCCAAATCTTATCTATATCCAGTCGTTGTAATTGTGTGTATGTATGTTCAGCACATTAATTTGTTAATGCTAAGCATTAGAATAGCCTCAGTTTTTGGAACTATTTTGCGTAATAATTTTGTTTTAATAAAATAGGAGTCTGGACAATTGAATGCTGTGGGGGGGTCTCATGATTTTATATATATATATATATATATATATATATATATATATATATATATATTTTTTTTTTTTTTTTTTTACATTTGTTCATTTTTGAGAGACAGAGAGAGACAGAGCATGAGCTGGGGAGGGGCAGACAGAGAGGGAGGCACAGAACCTGAAGCCGGCTCCAGGTTCTGAGCTGTCAGCACAGAGCCCGATGCGGGGCTCGAATACACAAACCGTGGGATCATGACCTGAGCTGAAGTCAGACGCTTAACTGACTAAGCCATCCAGGCGCCCAGGGGTCTTATGCTTTTTAAGAGATGTTTGGGGTGTTGCCATGTGTAGGCACAGAGTTAAAGCTGAGCAAACATTCATTGAACTGAGTTTGAGTTGAGTTTGAATCAGAGAATTAAACCTCTACTTGATTGCTTTGCTGTTGATTTCATTTCTGGTGAAAATCAGCAGAGTCTAGCAGAAAGGGCATAGGAGCTGATGTGAGGACATTGACGCCCAGCACTGACTCTGTTTGTGAGTTGTGTGGCCCTCAGGCAGTCATTTACGCTTCCAAATCTCAGTTTTCTCATCTGCGATGTGGGGAGAAGATCACTTACTTCATAGCAGGGCTGTGAGGCAAGGTTATGTCTTCAAGTGAGATGATATTTGTGAAAGTCTTTTAACTTGGGAGGCACCATTCAAATGTGAAGCACATTGGTTTTTGTTATTGTTGTAGTAGCTTTATTGCTGTATCAGTTCATTTGTAGTTGATTTCCAGTTTAGTGGCTGTGTTCTCGTATGTTAGGTTTTTCATGCTAGATGGAAACAGTGTCGGGCTGATTATAAGGAAATGTTTGGCCCATACATTCCGATGGGGACCTGAGAACCAGACATCCAGCAGCACACCAGCAGATCCAGAATATCTTTGTCAATTGATGGGATACCTTCTTTGGGTACCCCCCAACCTGCTGGGGGAGACCACTCAGCAGCTTCAGATCTCCCCAGGAAGTAAGCAAGGATGAGCCGTATCTGACCAGCAACACACTCCTCTGGTCTCTAGGGTATTTGTTCTCTGCAAATCGCCTTCATCTCCTGAAGTCTACAAGGCCATAGTAAGGTGGCCAAGAAGGCAAATACTGTCTTTGAGCAGTCACAGGAAGTCTCTGAGCAGTCACAGGGACTTCCCTGTCTTCTGCACATGCATGACATTGCCAGTATGAAACCCTCATCCTGCCTTGGTTTTATCTTGTTGTCTTCTTCCTCCTCTCCTCTCCTTCTCATCCTCCCCTTCCACTTCCCCTTCCCCTTTCTTGCCGCCTTCTTCTCCTTTTTCTTCTCTTCCTCCCCCTTTTCTCCTCCTCCCCCTCTTCCCCCTCCCCCTCCTCCTCTTCCTCCTCTTTCTCCTCCTCCTTCTCTTCCTCCTCCTCCTCCTCCTCTTCTTCTTCTTCTTCTCTTCCTCCCCCTCCTCTTCTCCTTCCTTCTTCTCCTTCTTCTTCTCCTCCTCCCCCTCTTCTTCCTTCTTTGCTTTCTTCTGGCAATGAAATCCTACAAACACAAAAATCTGGGAACTTTTGTCCCAGACATAAAATGCTGCTTCCAATAGTTATTCACTTCCTTCTTAGAGCTCTACCTTTGTGAGGATTTTTATGTTGCTTCTGCTGATCAAGATGGGGAGAAAATCTTAGCAGAGGCCTGGCAAGGAAACTGCACATGCAGAAGTTTGTAGGTCATTAAGTCCTTGGAAATCCAAGTACCTGAGGGATTCATTTTGTGAGGCACTGAGACAGGAGAGGGCAAAGGGTCAAACAGGTTGGCCTTGTAAGCCAATGGCAGGAGTTTGCGGGTGTTCCAGTGGGCAGTAGGGAGCCACAGAAGTGTGTTAAGCAAAAGAATGACATGACAAGATCAGTTTGCATTTGACCCCCCTACTCCTTCTTGGAACCTTTGCTTGGAGGGCCACAGAGCTCCTGTGTCTCTGCATGTGGGAACCAGAGAAGTGATATCTGAAGGCTTATGTTCCAGAAGAATAGACTAGTGGAAAAGAAGGGTAAGTGATTTCCTCGATAGGGAGAAATAATAAAGAGGTACATTATTTTTGGCTTTATGGCAGCAGAGAAGATTAAGTACTCTGAAGTCAGAAGTGCTTGTTGTCAGGGCCCGGTGTGAGGGGGCCATGCCCAAAAGTCTTCCACAACCTTACCATGGTCACATACATGCTGCTCCCACTGACTGGGGCCTACACACTGTTTGAACAAGTTCAATTTTTTTTTTTTTTAATTTAAGGGAGAGAGAGAGCAGGGGAGAGGGCAGAGGGAGAGAGAGGGAGAGAGAGAGAGAGAGAGAGAGAGAGAGAGAGAGAGAGAATCTTTAGTAGGCTCCACGCTCACTGTGCAGCCCAACATGAGGCTGGATCCCATGACCCTGGGATCATGACCTGAGCCGAAATCAAGAGTCTGGATGTTCAACTGACTGAGCCAGCCAGGTGCCCCAGAACAAGTTCGACTCTGATCAGCCCTGACCAGATCCATCTCCAGCCAGCCTGTACTTTCTCTGGTTTGGAAGGAACGGAGCACAGCAAGCTAACTTCCATTGGAGCAAAGTTGTCCCTAAAATCAAAGGAAATTATACTAAGGTGGCATGGTTACCAAGAGAAATCACTGTGTGATCAGAAGTTGTCCTACCTCGTAGGTCAACATTCTTGGCCTCTCAAGACAGACACAGCTTTGGGCACAGAATAGAGTTTGCTGGTTTACATGTGGGCATGTTGGTAATTCTGTAACAAACCTGAGTCACCAAGACCCATCCTGAAAATTATCATGTGAACAGGCTCTGTGTAATTCGAGGCACAAACTCCACAAGAAATGGGGTGATTTGAACTACTCTTTGACAAACTTATTTAATACAATTAGGATATTTTGGCAAACTATACCATGAGGGAATTAACATCTTAACCTACAAATTGGAGTAGGACTGGAAGGAGCCAAAGATGTCCTTGAATGATTTTACAATTTTGCCCGGTTCTGGCCCTGGTCTCTTCTATCCTGAGAACAATTGGGAAGCAGCTTTCCTTTTGGAAAACCAGACATGAGGTAGGGGTGTGCGTGCATGCGTGTGTGTGTGTGTGTGTCCCTTTTCCTCTCTGACTGATTTCACCCAGAACACAGGGACTGCTTTTGTCACACACAGTTAGTAAAAAGACAGAGCAGTGCCTAGTCTGCAGGGCTGGCCGATTGGTGTGCCGTACTGTCTCAAGAATTGCTTTCAATTTTCATTTCTTCAAAGAGCAGCCTAGGACCCAAAGTGAGAGTGACAGAGAGACCGGGAACTTCTCTCGCTTTCGGGGGTGTCCACTGGCAACAGAATGACCTGCCTTTTAAGCAAATCAGCTAATGCTTTGACATGATAGGCTGGCATCTGTGAGGGATGCATGGAGGACATTCTCATATTGATGGAAGATGAGCTCAGAAGGCTGCTAAAGTCCCCTCTAATTGTAGGGTTCTGCACTCTGGGGAAAGAGGGGGGCAGGGAGACGAGATGGGAGGGAGGGGGGAGGAGAAGGATGAGGAGGGAGAGGGAGAGAGAAACAATTACTTCCTGTCCTAACTGTAAATATGCCAGTTGAAGTGTAGAGAGATTATCATTGCAACTATTGTGTGAAGCCTGACTTAATTTCCTTTTGATTTTTTTCTTTCCCCCTCCCTCTATTTTGTCCTTTTCTTCTCTCAGTTTGCTGCTGGTACTGCTTCTCCTTTTACTTCTCATTTTCCTTTCAGAAGAAACTGGTAAATAGAAGTTTTTCCCAATCTAGTACAATGCTACTGGGAAAAAAAAAATCAAGAGTTTATTTTATCTGGGGATTTTGGAAACACTGACTCTAATAGAAACCATGAGAATGTGTGGCAGAACAGAATTGTAAAACGTTCAGTCAGTTACACAAGTATTTTAAAACGGATGGTTCTGAGGGGTGATTTGATTAGGTAAATTACCCTTGTAAAAGAGTAACTTAATCTGTGAGACACTCCCCCAGCAGAAAATTCATACTGCCCTGGTTTAAAATAATTTCTTCACAAATTGCACTTAAAAATAATTGGAAATTTTAAAAAAGCAAATCTAATTTTTCAATAAAAAATCAACTTTTAAAATTCCTCCCTGGTGGTCCAGTATTATTAAATATTCTTCTGGATTTTTTTTATCTTGCTTTATTGGAAGGAGAAAAACAATTATCTGTAAACGTAATTTTTAATGCATGGTAATAAAAATAAATGGCATAGTTCTGCCGCAGTTCACCTAAATCTTCTTCCCTGGTGGTCTAGTGGTATTAAATAATCGGTACCACATGTATTCATCATTTGCTGACAGCAAAAGAAAAACTTTGGCATTTTATTGTCTAAAGAAACAGGCATGATGTTATTTAGGCTTCTGGGGTGACTTTGCTGATGGTCTGTGAAGAAAACATTTTCCTTGCTGGTTGGGGCTGTGCTTTTTGTTAATTTACATGGCAATTAGTACAGAACCAGAGACGGGCACTCTTTACAAGGTTGACTTGAGTTCCTCTTGCAGGTTGCCCTGAGAATTTTCTAGCTTTTTTTCTGCATTAACTGGGGCAATGAAAATGTATTATATATGGTTAACTCTGTGTTAGGTGGTAAACTATTGCAATTGGGTAGAGCCAGAAAATGGGTGTTGGAAAAGGTACAGTTTTCTTTGCACTGGTGTTGAAGGTGAATTGTTAGCAATCAGTCTCAGGAGAACACCTCAACTCTGGTTCCTTGCACCTACTCCCTTAACTTGGATGAGGCTGAATTCATTGCTCCTTATTTCAAACTTGAAAATTGATTAATATTTCTGTAGTGTGTATCAGAAACGATGCCTTGTTTGCTTTTATGAAAAAAGGTAGACTTATAAAAGCTAAGGTAAGAAAGTAAAGTCACTGCCCTTCCTGGTATATGTACTAAATCCGGTGGTTGTCTGGAGCACCAGAAAACACATTGGTTGTCTGAAGTTCCCAGGTGTGATCTGTGCGTCAGGTTTTAGAAGGTACGATGAAAGACAAAGCGATCTCATTTGCACATCTATTCATTTATACATATTTATTGCAAAAGCAATAACGTGACTTCTCCCTTAGAAATACGTACCTTACATAACTGAAGTGATCGGTAAAAAGTAGAGGCATGATGGTTATGGATATTGCTAGGTGTAATGAGGCAATTTTGTTCCCCGATGCATCAATAGAGAGAAAATGGAGGTCCCACACCAGTGTGTCTTCTATTGTTATTTCTGATGAGGCAGCACCATGTCAGAGCAATAAACTTCCAGACAGTGTTGAGTTCAAATCCTACCACCATGCCTCATTAGCTGTGTTGTATCAAACAACTTAATTAAAATGCTTAAGCCTTAACCTCTTCACTTATAAAATAAGAACACCTTACTGGGCTCTATAAGGATTGAGTGATCTCTTAGGACAATGGCTAGCACATGGTAAGTGTTCAGTATTTTCTAGCTTAAAAAAAGAAAAAGAAATTTACAGAGTGAATTACCACTTTTCATGTTTTGGGGGGAATTTGTTCCCTTGAATTAAAAAAATTCTTCTCCGGGGGCGCCTGTGTGGCTCAGTCGGTTAAGCGTCCGACTTCAGCTCAGGTCATGATCTCACGGTCTATGAGTTCAAGCCCCGTATCGGGCTCTGTGCTGACAGCTCAGAGCCTGGAGCCTGCTTCGGATTCTGTGTCTCCCTCTCTCTCTGACCCTCCCCCATTCATGCTCTGTCTCTCTCTGTCTCAAAAATAAATAAACATTAAAAAAAAATTAAAAAAAAATTCTTCTCCAAAACTACTCAATCTTGGGTCATTCCACAAAAATGAGATCTTTTTTAAAAGGGAGATAACAACCTTATAAATTCATAACCCTATATGGCTCCAAATCTAGAAAAAGCATCACTCCCCAAGCCCATTTTCCTTAGAAGCTCCCCAAACTGCCTTCAGAGCTGTTTTATTTGGACTGCCTTAAGCCCTAGAAAGGACAGAATGTGAACATTCGATGTTGTCCCAAATGTCCAGAACTTGCCATACTCCAAAGAGTCTATAAACAAGAAGTACTTGTTAGATTGTCATGAGATGCAACTTTGATTTCACTGTTTCAGGAAGGTATGATGATAACTCAAGGAATTCAAACCAAAGTTGCACAACAAATTTCACTTTACCAGAGTCTCAACACTTTCCCGTCCCTGAATTGGACATGGTATGTGTGGGGGTGCATCTTCTTGAGAAGTCCAAGCACGTGAGCCGTAGACATTTTCTCTCCTCAAAGGGTTTCTCCCACACCAGCGGTATAAAACAATTAATTTTGACTCTGATAGAAATCTCCAGTTTGTAATTGAAAACATGTGTGCTGGGATTGTGGCGTTGTTGCTGCCAAGCTGTGTGTGGCAGGAGTGAATCTCCGCTGAGCTCCAAAACATTCCTGATTTTATGACAAGTCTCTCCATTGGAGTCCTTATTAGTAGGTTTTATGTAGGTGGCTTTTTCGTGATCGGCTGGAGAGGAGAAAACTTTTTGTAAAAGCTTGGAAAGCTGCATTAAAGCCTTGGAGGAAACAGGTTTTAATTTCGTGGTGTTTTGATTTTAGATGATACTTGATGCTGTGGTTTTACCTTTCAACGTCTCCCTTCATCGATGCTAGCAGCATCCCTGCACTTGTGGGGGAAACTCCCTCACAATGTAGCAATTACTGATTTATGTTCCAGTGATGAGAATGTGTTTTATTGTGGTCATAATATTTGTTCAATTTAACTACTATGTACTGGAAAGTATCATAAAAACTTTTCCTCTGATCAAATGTTATGAGACAAAGGATCATAAGCTGCTGTTGATCCATGCACTGTACTCCCATGGTATCTGTGTTCATGCCACCGTGAAGAGAGGACAGGCTACAGTCCTGTAAATTTCTGTGTCCTCCTACCCAATCTTAAAGTCAATCCCCAATATAGGTCGTTTGAGCATTTCTGATACGTTCTTGTCATCAGTCGGGCCCCTTTTCAAGCCTATCATCTATTCCTTTATAAAAAAGTTGAGAAAGAATCTTCATTTCTCATGGCCAGATCTCAAATTCCCATTAATCTTTCCCCAGACAGTCTCTTTTGGAAGTTGTGAATTCCACTGTGTTTTGCTGTTAACATTTGAACCTTAGGCTCCTACATAGTCTATGATCATTGCTAAAGAAAAGGAAAACACAAAAAAGACCCTTCTTATCTTTTATTTCGATCTATTATTATTAGGGGCAATGTGGAACCTCTACTAAGTAGGCAGGGCTATTTCCCTGATGCGAGGTCACCACACAAGTTCTAGGGAAAGGGCTTTATATCTGTCCTCTGTACTGCTACTGACAGAGGAGTCTTCCCTGGTTGGTCTTCTCCAGCAGTTCTCCGTACCCTTCGGAGTCAAGTCTATACACCCTCAGTGATCTAGCCCCTGGTTATGTCTTTATGCCCATCTCTAGGAATGCCCCACCTCACTCTCACCCTCTGTTTTACCCACTACTCTATCCTTCAGTCATAGGAAACGACTTGGATTCTCCAGTGGATTTACCATGTCATGTTCTTCAAGGCCAGCATCTTCTGTGAAGTCTTTCCTGCTGCCCCAATGGGGCATGGAAATGTCATAGCATTTCCATAGCATTCAGTGTGGACCAATGGAGCTGGACAGGTGAGGGAATATACTAGATAGTGCAATGGAACCACCACAAGAGGATTCTAGATGCTGATTCTGATCCATTGCAATGTGAAATCAAACAAGAAATGATTTTTTCATGGCTCTTTACATCTCCTGATAGGATGAAAAGAACATTTTTTTGTCTATGCTTTGTTCCCTCTTTCACTGAGGACAGTGCTGACGCCAGCCTGTTTCTCAGCAGACTCTGCCAGAGGAAGTCCCAGGACTGAAGGAGAAGAGTAGAAACTATTTTAATGTGTAGTTGTTGGACAGCCCTTTGTTCCTTTTCCTCTGCAAAATGTGGTGACTTGTGTGGTGGGTATAGCGGAGGACTCCTTCATCGTTTAGCCCCAGGTAAAGGGAGAAGCAGAGATGCAGACAGGGATGGGACATGGTCAGTGGCTGGGGTTCCTCCCAGGGAATAATCTGTATTCATCTTTTGAGACCATGTTGGTATTTCGATTCATAAGTGGAAGAGTTTACAAATTCGACCCCGCTATAGATTTTAAATGCCATTTTTATCGAAACACTAATAATTCATTATACTTTAAAAATGAATCATTGAACTTCTGATAACTTAATTTGTAATCATTAGGTCTGATAGTCATGGAGGGATTAGGGAAGGGAGTAGGAAGATAGGTTGAGGCAGGGTGGCACTGTGGTAAATCAGTGGGCTCTGGAGACCGGCTGTGTGGCCCTAGGCAAGTTACTTAGTCTCTCTGTGGCTCAGTCTTCTCATCTGTGAAAATGGGGAATAATAAAAGTACCTACCTTACAGAGTTGTTACTGGGAATCATTGTGTCAGTAGTAAAGTGCGCATGTCAGCGCCTGACGCATAGCTTATATCTCCTGAGTACTTGCTATGATATGTTGGTCACTTATTTCTTTTAAAATAGGAGCTGTCAGCTTTGAATACCTCTAAAGAGATAGCAGCCTCGCCTGTTTACTTGCCTTTCTCCCCACTAGACTCTGAGTTCCTTTAGCCATCTTCGTATCCCTAGCCCTTAGCCTGCAGGAGACACCCATAATTATTTCTTGAATGAATTAATGAGCAAATGGTAGTGAGCTACTGCTTCTTCTTTCTTTCTCCTTCATCATGGAAGAATGAAAAAGGAGCGTGAATTCTGCCACGGTGTATGATTACTCTCTGGGGGTTGTCTGACCACAGCAATTAAGAATTCACAAAGATGATTAATCTTACACAGCTGTGCTAGTAAAATAACTTTGATAGGCTCATTGAACGGGAATTTCCCTAAAGGGTCATAGAAGCCATCTCCCTGCTTTTGGGCAGGTGGTTCTAATATAATGCAGAAATGTTAGCTGTGTACTATTTCTAATAAATCTCCAAAAGAGAGAATTACTTATCTTCCTTGATGCTAATATATAATAATTTAGTGGCCTATATCTCTTATATAGGAACTGCATTGGGTAGTTTTAAAGGCATTAAAGATTTAGGTGAGGTACAATGAAAATGGATGTCAGATTTTGGAATGAATTCTCATTCAAGTGGCTGTTTTTCCTACATTAGAGATTCTTTGAAAATAAAGTGACTAAGTATCAATACTATGTGGCCTACTTGGCATTGTATCTAATGAGAGGTCCGTTGATACACCAAGTGATTTTCCTTTGTGAGGTCCTTATCAAGTGCCTTCTGTGTAGTAGGCATCTGCTTGGGGCCGGGATATAGTAGTGCATACTGTACACATGGTCCCTGTCCTCTTGGAGCTTGTACTCTAATGGTAAAGTTAGAGTCTGAGCAAGCAATTAAGAGGGCACTGAGTGTTTTTAAAGAAGATCTTGGTCAAGGGATCTTTCTGGGGGAGTGACCTTTAAGGAATGAAAAAGGTAGAAATTCACTCAGACGAGGATGGAGAAGTAGGTAGGGGCTAGATCATGCCAGGACTTACAGGTCACGTGTGGTGACTTTGAACCATGTCAGCTTACCTAAGCTGTATCATGTTTCCCAGAAATCCTTTCCTTGTATCGCTCTGGCTTAGTGTAGGTCATAAGAGACATGTAGCAGACTTGGAGGGCAGAAGTGAAGCATAAGCCACACTTTTCGTGTTCTGAAGGTTGGTGCAGGGCTCCATGTGCTATGGCAGGTTGTGTGTTGAGATCTGCCAGCTCACCCCACTGGTGTGGGGCAGCCCCCACCAGATCTCTTCCTTCAGCTTCCTCAAGCGCTGGCCAAGTATGTGTTCAGCTCCATGGCTAAAGTTGAGGTTGGGGTTGGTGAGTGACACATGGGTTCCAGTTTGTCCTCGCAGTTTCCAGTTGTGTTGAGATCCCAGTTCATCCTCAACGTTTCCAATGTGTCCTTGCTCTTGTCCACATCTGGCTGGCCTTCTGATCACCAGTCTGGTTGATCTATGATAACTGCTGGCTCAGAACTGGAAGCAGAGGCAATGGTTAACACAGACTGCTCCATCAGCTCCCACAATTGTGTAGTGTCTACACCCTGTGATGAATCTCTTTCTTTATCATGGTGATTCTTCTTGTTTGATCACATGCCGACTGATACATCATAAGAAGGATTTTGGTGTTTATCCCAAGAGCAATGGTGACTATTGAAAGGTTCTAAGCTGGATCAGAATTTTTTCTATTCTTTCTGCAGCATGAAGACTGGCTTAGAGCAGGGGTGGTTAGGACAAGGACAGATATGAGGAGATCTATGGATAGAGAATTTCAATGTTAGCCAATAAACAAGTTTGTTTGTTAGTTTGTTTTTTTCTCTCCGTGGCCCAGAATTAGGTTACTTCTCCAGCTCTTTCACAATTTGGTAAGTCCCCATGGCTGGGTCTTGAACAAGGAATGAAAATGGATGAGATGTTTGCCTTTTCAATGCTTGGCAACTCTTTATGCTCTCTCTCTTCCCCGATCTGCTAGCCAGAAGCAGAAGACCCAGTAGAGGACTCAAAAGCCCTAGAAGATGGTGGAGCCATAGGATAGCAAGAGTCTGGGTCCCTGGACAACAGTTTGCAACAGGAGGTCCAGCACCAACTCTCATTGAATTTTGCTGGTTGGAGAAATACATTTTTATTGTGTTCAATCACCCAGATTTTGTGCTTGTTTGCTAAAGTAGCAAGCATTATTTAACCTAAGTAATATAGAATGTGGACAATAGATAATCATGGAATAAGGTACTGGCAATGGAAATAGAGATATTTAGAAGGTAGAATTAGTAGTTCCTGGTGGTCGATTAGATGGAGTGGTGTTAGAGAAGGACACGTTAATCATTAGACAAGAATGTGTCCAGCGTTCCTAGGTTGAATAGCAGGGTGAATACAGTGAACTAAGTGAACTTGATATTGGCTTGACCAATAGCTTGTAATGTCTCATGATCCATATGGCATTTTGTGTTGTTTTTTCCTTCTACTTCTTAAAGCATCTCTAAGATTATATTACAAAGTCTTACCTCTATCAATTTCTAATTTTTAGATATAGGGGTCAGCCTGCAAAAGAGGAAAGGTGGTTATCATCGATCTTGCTAGGTCATCTTCCTCATTTTTGTCCTCATCCGGGCCTCTTAATGAAAGACAAAGGTGATATAAAATGAACATCCCCAGGCACATTTTTTTGTGTGGGTTTTCATGGATTGCAGTTGCCAAGAGGTGCTGAGGCTGCTTCTCAGGGAAAGATGATTGCTAGCCTCTACTGTCCAACCAATATTTATGTCTTGGAGGATATTGACAATTAAAATGGACAACAGTGATTCTTCATTTCCTCTGGCTTTGGATATCGGCCCCTTGGAGGCGTGTTAATACCTATGGCCAAATGGGAATTTATTGATATCAGTTTTTATAAGTCACCTACCAAATTTGGGTGCAAACCAGTAATCCAGAGGTGGGAGACATAATACGCCATCATTAGTCTCTAGATCCACAATCTTCATTTCCTCTGCTTGCCTTCCTTTCCTTTCTCTGGATAACAATGAATTGTTAGGCTGGTCTAAGTGTGCTGATTTGCTCACTCATTCATTCAACCAGTAATCTGTTCCAGGTAATGAACAGAGTACTGGGGATGCAAACCCCAACAGGTCGGAGGTCCTATGTTACAGGAGTTATATTTTAGTGAAATTATAGAAAAATGATTAGGCAGTTTTAGTCCAGAGTGGTAAGTTCTATGGAAACGTGTAGGAAGGAAACCAAACCCAATCTTAAGGAATCAGGAAGGCTTCCAGAGGAGTGGCAGAGAAGGGGTCATGAGGGGAGCGGAGGAAGGAAGGAAACGCTTTTACTAAGGGGAAGTGTGTTGGACGGGAGCAATTTCTTGATCTTACACTGGTGATCTTTGCGAGGCACTGTCCACCACAAGAGAGAGGATTCCTTAGAGCTGCTCTACACTGTTCACAGAAGACTCTGTTTCAAGGAAACTGGGAGATAGGGAATGTCTTCAGCTTGTTCCTCCTTTGGGATTTGTTTGCGGTGTGAGTCTTCCAATATTTTAATCTAAATTTGTCTCTGGTTGTGTGTACACATCTTCCTACTTCTTTTACTCCTTCTAATATCGTCAGACTGCAGAAAAAGACCCCGATGAACTAGATAGGGTAAGGTCCTGGGACTGGATTCAAACATACATTATTTTCATTCTTCTACAAGTGCCTGGTTATGATGTGAGGGAGACAATGCTTAAAAACACAAAGGTAAATGGACCTACAATTTTAGGCACCAACATACAGGGGCAAATGTGCCTGAAAATGATAGTTCAAGAAACATGGCTCCTGATGTATGTATGCAGCTGTGATTGGCAAGAACATGATTGTCAATGTGGGAAAAAGCTGAAGTAACCTGGAATACACAATATATAAAACTTCCCTGGGATCTCCAAGGAATGCTCAGGTGATTCAGATGCAGAGGTCCACGGAACACGATTTTAGAAAATGGTGCTCTAAAGAAAATCAGCTTAAAACGAGAGGTTTAATTTCTTTTTTTCCCCAAAGCTCCATGGAATTGTTTTCCATTCGTTTTTGGCTCTTCCTGAAGACATTTCCACATGATGACATAGGGAGAGCACATTTGCAAATCACATTCAGGGTGGTGAGAGATAATGAAATTGAAGTGTCAGCAGTTTGCAAAAGGAAGCTTTCTTTTTTTTCCCCTCCCAAGCCCTGTTATTACCTTATTCGATTTGCACTTTATTTTGAAGCACATATATAGAAATAAGCAAATTATTAATTCAAGCTTGTCTTCAATTTTGTGCTTGGCCTGCAAACCTCTAACATCTCCCCTAGTTCCCCAGGCGGACTGCTGAAGGCTTGGTGATAGGCTGAGGCGGGCATATTCATTATTCAATATGAGCTGCAAGCAATTTGATATTTCATGTGAGCATGTGGCAGAGCTGAGGGCGGGGGGGGGGGAAGTGTCATTCAGGGGAACATGGTCTAGGCTACTACCATTTTCATGTTTAGCTGAAGGCTTAACATTAGCTGTGCTCACATGTTTCAAGGATAAGGATAATTCCATCGAGAATCATGGCTGCAACCAGGTGTTTTTGTCTCTGTGACATGTCCTATTTCTCTGTGCAGGGAGCACTTCTTGAGCCAGGCCATATGCTCAGCATCACGGGAGCTTCATGTGTTCCGTCTGGAGCACTGGGAATAATGAGATCCTGAACCGCAAAGGGCAGAGTCCCTGGAAAGCAGCCATACTTGGTGGAGGTGGGGAATGCTCATGGTCCCCAGTTCCTGAAGCCTGGGAAGCAGTTCTATATGATGTCTGCATTGTCTGTCCACACCTCCATTCCCAGGGTGGGCATACACACCGCTTGAAGGAGTCCTGGGCCTTCTTAGTCCCCCGTATAGGAGAAATGGGCCCTGCAGTCTTCCTTCTGCACACATCAAAAAATGTCTTTTCTTTTGCTTAAGAAGGTTACCACCATGCTTTAAGATCATAGAGATTTAGAATGGAAAGATCATTAGAGTTCACTTTTTTTTAATGTTTATTTATTTATTTTGAGAGAGAGAGAGAGAGAGCAAGTGGGGGAGGGGCAGAGAGAGAGGGAGACACAGAATCAGAAGGAGGCTCTGTGACTCGATCTTACCAACTGTGAAATCACGACCTAAGCCAAAATCAAGTCGGATGCTTAACTGACTGAGCTACTCAGGCACCCCAAATTCACTTGTTTTAATGCCCTCATTTTTACCTATGTGCAATCTTGATATTAGAGAGATTAGGTGATTTGTCTGGGGACACACAGCTAGTTAGATATAACCTGGGGACCAGACCCCAGATATCTGGAATCTCAGTTGAGTGCTCTTTCTACTAAGACACCAAATACTTAGAACAGCGCCTAGAACGCAGAGGGAACTAAATTTATGTGTGCCGAGATGAAAGTGTTTTTTGAAAACTGTAACGTTCTCCTGAAATGTTCGGTCCAGCACATGTTCATTTTCAAAACCTTTCCACCATGTCGACAAAAGTTCTGAAAAATGCCCGCTGGGCTATCTGAGAGAGCTGGTCTGCAGCTTTTGGAGTTCTGGAGACTGGATGCACACCCCTCCACCACCCAACCCCCTTTCCCTGGTGTTTCGTGGCGGGATGGCTCAGTCTGCCATGGCTGATCTGTTAACTGAGTAGTATCAATGGTCACTTTGGGATGAGCACAGTCTGTGTGTTTGGAATAAATAATGAGTAAAATGGTATTGGGTTATCAGGGACAATAACAATGAAAAAGCCTGGGCTGCCCTCACCCCATTTAGGCACTAAGTGGCTTCCTTAAGCAACAGACCTGCAGCTGATGGTCTCGGCGGCCTCCTTGTGGCCGACTAACGTGTCCGGTTAGTTGACAGACGAGGACACTCAGGGCACAGAGCACAACTGAGGAGTATGGGAGACGACAGGTTTCAGCTGAGGTGCTGGGCAAATGAGCACAAGGCCCCGTTAGGGCACCTTGTGAAGTTAGAAGTGAAGTTAGAGACATGAAGAGGGAGAAATAGGAACATCAGGGCAATGTGAAGAAGCTACTGACATCTCATTCTGTATTTGCTTTTGCTTTAGTTTGTACACACACATGCGTGTACACACTGTTGAGTTTATGGTCACACTCCAGGTGTGACTTTAAAGTAGTAGTTTTCCTATGTGATCTGGGAAACCTGGAGGTCCTGAGACCTTTCCAGGGAGTCTGTCAGATCAGAACTACTTTCATCGTAATATTAGGATATTACCGGTCTTTCTCACTTTCATTTTCTCAGAGTGTTTTCCAGAACGCACAACATATGACACACAGCAGATTAAATGTGGGAGGAGGTATGAAAATCTGGTAGTTTGCTATTAGCCCAGGTATTGAAGGGATTTGCAAAGATGCAAAACCATGCCATTATTCTTACTACATTTTGTTTTGCTCTGAAAATGTAGTCATTTTTATTTAAAAGTATGTTATTTATATTAACATGTAGTGGGTTTATTATCATTCTGAAACGAATCAACAAACATTTTAGACATTTCTCAGTTTTAATTTCTAATATGGTAAACATCAATGGCTAGAACTCACATAAACAAAAGTTCTCTGGAGTCCTCTGCAACTGTAATAGTCTTTTTTAAAAAATGTTTATCTTGAGAGAGAGAGAGAACATGTGCTCGAGTGGAGGAGGGGCAGAGAGAAAGGGGGAGAGAGAGAATCCCAAGCAGGCTCCACACTGTCAGTACAGAGCCCCAAACGTGGGACTCCATTTCACAAACCATGAGCTCATGGCCTGAGATGAAATCAATAGTTGGACATTTAATCGACTGAGCCACCTAGGTGCCCCTTGAAGCCTTGTTTTTGATCCATAATGTGTGATCCTTCTCGATAACCTACATTGCTAATCAAACCGGGCTTCAAGTGACTTTGGATTCTTTGTGCAATCAAAATCCATCGCTCGAGGTACCAACATCTGCAACCGATGAGGTTATATCAAAAGGATATGCCTGAGTTCAGAATGCAGATCCTCAGTATCATGGAAATTAAGTAGCTTTCAACGATTCTGCTTCGAGGGAGATATGTGTATTAAGAATGTTTAAGTCCTGGCATTTTTGTTAAAACTTGATCTCTTATTACTTTATAGTTTTATCTCACAAAGCTCAAAACCATACTACACATACACCAAGTTGCTATCAAGCAGAGTGCTTATTTGTATACTAAAATAAGACCTTATGTGTTGTCAAATACCTTTTTGATTGGGTAATGTCTTTATTTTGTTTTCAGTGCTCTGTGCTAATCCTCAGAAACGGATACGTACAAGTGAATGCCTTGCTCCACTGAGGTCTCACATCCTCCCATCCCCCACCATGGAGCAGGAAGCCTGTTGGTGCTACTTTTAAAAGGGTGCATTATTTTTGTGTGTGTTCACAGGAACCTGTCTAGTGATTATATTTTAGAACAATTTGCACATTTTCTAGGAAAGAAAAAAATTGGTGTAGTGTTTTGCAAAGCTCTTAGGAAAGAGACATCTCAGCGTTTCCCATTAGAATCACCTTTCACTAGGCTGTGTGGCATCCTTTGCAGGTGAATCGCTCAGGGCAGTTTTGGTGGTGCACACAACAGGACTGAAGGGTTAAAAGGCAAATCAGAACTCTGATCGGTGGAGGTTTACCTTTTCTGTCCTCTAGAGATACGGGGTATTGATCTAGTTCTGCTGCAAAGCTCTTTGCTTTATCACTGAATTTTAAACAGAAAGCATCTTGAAGTGCAGAGGCTGGTGAATTACTAGGAGCAGAGGTATTTTCACAAACATCAAGGATAGGCAGGCTTTGGAGTATTATCTAATGTTAGTGCTTTTTTTTTTTTTTTTTTTAAATGGGAAACTGCATTGGTTGATAGATTATAAACTGCCTCTCCCACCTATTTACCCCACTTCTCTTGACTTTTCCACTTCTCCATTCCAATCTCTGGTACTTGTGACTTACTTAATGTGTTCCTTTCTGGAGACTCCGGGGAATAATCTCTTTCCTTGACTTGCCCAGCTCTTAGAGACTGCCCACATTCCTGGACTTGTGGCCCTCTCCTTCATTTTCTTTTCTTTTTTTTTTAATTAATTTTTAATGTTTATTTATTTTTGCAAGTGGGGGAAGGGCAGAGAGAGAGGAGACAGAGGATCCCATGTGGGCTTTAACAGCAGGGAGCCCAATACGGTGCTGGAAACCATGAACTGTGAGTCCACAATCTGAGCTGAAGTCGAAGTTCAACCAACTGAGATGCTCAGGTGCACCCACCCCTGCCCCCCTTCATTTTCAGTCACAATGTTGCATCTCTCAGCTCATCTTCTCTGATCATACTCCCTCTCACTGACTAGGGACAGGTCTTCTGCTTTTGGGGACTTGTGATCACATTGAGCCCACTTGAATAATTCAGGATAATCTCATCTCAAGGCCCTTAACTTTAATCACATCTGCAAAGTCCTTTATGCCAAGTAGGATAACATGTCCATGGGCCCAGGGGATAAGGGTATGGACATCTGTGATGGGCCATTATTCTGCCTACCACACACATGGAACCTGGCTGAGTGTGCCAGCATCCCTATGAACGAAAAGCATCTCTTCTCAGAGAGATGCCCCTGTGTCCAAATGAACCAAATGTCATGCTGAATTAGTGACTTTACTCAGTAAGTATTTATTAAGCCCGTTGAACACTCAGTATTTGTTGAGATTAGCATTCCTTTCCTAATGTTATATATTTCTTTTAAAAAGTTTTTTTAATGTTTATTTATTTTTGAGAGAGAGAGAGAGAGAGAGCGGGGGAGGGGCAGAGAGAAAGGGAGACACAGAATCCAAAGCAGGCTCCAGGCTCTGAGCCGTCAGCACAGAGCCCGACGCGGGGCTTGAACCCAAGAACCATAAGATCATGACCTAAGCTGAAGTCGGACGCTTAACTGACTGAGCCACCCAGGCGCCCCAAACTATATATTTCTTTAGCCCAGTTTTAGGTTTACAGAAAAATTGAAGAGAAAGTACAGAGAGTTCCCATATATTCCCTCTCCTCTGATTTTCCCTTAGTATTGGCATCTTGCACTGGTGTGGCCCATTTCTTACCACTGACGAATCAGTACTGATACATTAACTAAAGTGCATAGCTTACATTAGGCTTCGCTTTATGTTGTGTAGTTTAGAGGTTTTGCCAAATGTATAATGTCCTATATCAGCCATTTCAGTATCATACAGAATAGTTTCACTGCCCCCAAAACTGTTTCATCTGTTTCATCTGTTCCTTCTGTCCCCCTGTCCTCCAGCTCTTGATAGCCACTGATCCTTTTACTTTGTAGAATACCTGGGCCTTTTTCAGAGTGTCATACAGTTGGAGTCATAGTATGTAGCCTCTTCAGACTGGCTTCTTTCACTGCATAATATACATCTAAGTTTCCTCCATGTCTTTTCGTGACTTGACAGCTCATTTCATTTCATCACTGAATAATATCTACTTGTACAGATGCACTGCAGTTTATTCACTTTTCACCTAATGACAGAACATCTTGGTTGCTTTCGATTGTTGGCAATCAATAAAACTACAATTAATATCTGCATGCAGGTTTTGGTGGGGACATAGTTTTTATCTCATTCAGGTAAATATCTAGGAATGCAATCACTGGATCATATAGTAAGACTATATGGAGCCTTGTAAGAAACTGCCAAAAGATCAGTGTCTTTCTTTCTTTCTTTCTTTGTTTCTTTCTTTGTTTCTTTCTTTGTTTCTTTCTTTGTTTCTTTCTTTGTTTCTTTCTTTGTTTCTTTCTTTCTTTCTTTCTTTCAAATATTTTTAATGTTTATTTATTTTTGAGAGACAGAGAGAGACAGCACGAGCTGGGAAGGGGCAGAGAGAAAGACACAGAATCAGAAGCAGGCTCCAGGCTCTGAGCTGTCAGCACAGAGCCTGAGGCAGGGCTTAAACCCACAGACTGTGAGATCATGACCTGAGCCAAAGTCAGACACTTAACCAACTGAGCCCACCCAGGCGCCCCATCAGTGTTTTCAATTTGGAACTTCAGAGTAATTGAGGAAGGTTGAGCTGGCAGTGTCCTGGGCCTGCTTCTAAAACCTAGACCAGAGAAGTACTGTTTTTATGAACTTTACATATTGAAGTTCTGAGTAAGATGCATTTACAAAAGAATGATGCAGCTGGAAAGTAATTTGAACGCTTTTGAAAATCTGATGTGCCATTACAGATGTCCTTTCCTCCCACCTTCTCCTCCACTGTTCACCTTGCTTGGGAGCCCCAAAGGTGACTTGTATTATAACAGGGGGTAGTTAGATCCCTCCTTACAGAATCAGTGACTTTGAGGGTCACACTGCCAGGTCTGATCACACTGGTGAGAAGGCACACAAACTTTCTCTCCTGGAGAAAGATAACATTGCAGTCTGGAAACGATGAAATTATTGTCCTAACAATAACATATGAGAGTGCTCTGCAGAAGAACATAACTCCCTAAGGGCTTACAGCTATGCAGCTATTTGTCTAGATAAATACACACACCACATGCCACCTACTCGTGTACACTCCACTGATGACTGATATGCACAGCCTTAATGGACTCTTTTATGCTGCTACGGAGACTGTGTCTTAGTAGTTGGCAGGGTGACCGCAGCGCGGGTTTGAATTCCAGTTCTACCACTAACTTCCTGTATGACTTTAGGAAAATGATTTATCCTCTGTAAGCCTCAGTTTCCCCATCCATAAAATGGAAGTAATAGTAGTATCTACCTTGTAGGGTTGTTGTGTGGATATGATGAGACGATGTGTGTAAAGCCCAGTTCCTAGCACCATAGTAAGTCTTCAGTAAGTGCTGGATATACAGAAACCACTATTCTTCTTAAACCCCTACTTTTTGGTAGGAGAGGCCATTCCCCACCCCCACCCCCGCCCCTCCCAGTGAAATCCCAGAGGCAGAATTAAGTAAGGATGGTGTTTAGTACCCTTCATTTATCCCCCTCAAGAATCCCTTTTATCCTGGCAATTGGGTCTATTTAATTCCCATCCTCCACCTGCCCCACCTTCCCAGCTCAGTCTGTCCAATATTTTAGTTCTATCCCTGACTCCAGGCAGATGGTTTTAAGGAGTCTGAGGACATGTGCTCATTGATCTGGTGTGGTCGGCTTTTGCATCTGGTCTCATTCTGAGCGGACGGCTCAGCTTTTCTGTGGCTGAGTCCTGACATGTGTGCCTCTTCATCATTGATATATATTTTCTTCCCAGCATTTTATTTCCTGAGTAGATTTCTGCCTCTGAACTCAAGTTCTCTCCATATTTGAATCATCAAAAACTCACCCCCTGCTAACCACCTCCACTCCCGACCCCGCACTGAATGCCTGTCATTCAGCTGGAAGCTGATTGCCTCCCCTGCCTTGTCCCAGATTACACCACTTGGCACTTGTGCTGGTAGTTCTTTGTGCCTCTCGGCCTGGGCCGGACAAGGCTTCAGCTTCACTTTGCAAGATGTCATCCCTCTTAGCTCAGCTCCATTTTTGCGGCTCCCAGACTTTGCTGTCTCTTGCAATGTACATGCCGGGCAGTGACTCTGACCCTTTCTCAGTCTGACATATCCCACTGTGGTCAGAGGCCTGGATCTGTTACTAGGACCTGAGCTACTGGCTATAGACCCCGGTGTTACAGAAAGGCATACCCTGATATATCTTGGAAATTGGTCCAAGATGTAAATTGTGATGTAAGGAGCAAATTATTCAGGTCTTTGGCAAGAAACAGATGGCGTATTCAAGATGGATAACTGAGGAGAGATTAATAAATGGACTATTTAAGTGTGGAGGTAGGGTTTATAAAAAGCAATATAGTGCAGAACTGCTGGGTTAATCCCAGGAGAGAGCTATGCCACCACTATGCCTTGGTGGAGGAAGGGGAAAAGTGGTAACCAGAACTGGGAGGGAGACAGAGTGTGCATCATGGGGAGAGGGCTACTTGGCAAGGACTGGGGTCTTCAACTGAGGCAGGCAGCCCACCCAAAGCCACCATGCTGGGAAGCAGTCAATAAAATAAATACCTATATATCATTCTCCCCTTCCCTCTGACCTGCTGATATTCCCATTGGCCGAACCCGCCTGGAAGCCTGAGAGCAAGGAAGCTCATTGATCCAGTTCACACAGGTTACCCAGAGTTGTGAGGACAGTGGGACCTGGAGAGGCAAACAGAAACAAGGGGTCACCAAGCTATGCATGATATCTGGCCGTGTATGGCTGTGTTCTTTGTGTACGTGGAGCCCAATTATGTCATTGTAGTGTTAAGGACATTCTACACCTTCTCAGTGACCTTATGGTTTACACTGTCTATGACCACTGACTACAACTCAGGCAGAGTTGTATGAGGTTATAGATCTAGGACTTTCACGATAATAGCAATGCTGTTTTGAACCTATATTTTTTTGTGATGGGTCACAAGAAATGACACCTTAGAAATGATGCACTGAGGATGGAAAGAGAATCTATTGTTTTATTTATGATTATTAAGTAAATTCCATGGGCTGAGTCACAGTACTCCAAAAAAAAAAAGCTCATTTCTTCAACCTCCATAATTCATAATTTTATGCTCTTGTAGAAGTATAAAATCTCTATTAATAAATTCTAGAATGTACTGCTTGAAAAAGAATCAAATGGGTCCAAAAAAATCTAGGATGTCAAGATAGGCAAAAGGAGGTTATTCACACCAATAAATGTTTCTCACCTCTCAAAGTGATTGAGTATATGTTCCTTTAAAGTAGCAGAATCACAACAATTGAACATGAAATATGATGATTCAAGGATGCACCTTGAGTAAAGAAAAGTAAATTAATATTAATAATACTTGTAATGGAGGTGCCTGGGTGTCTTAGTCAGTTAACATACAACTCTTGATTTTGGCTCAGGTCAGGATCTCATGGTTGGTGAGATCAAGCCCCAAGTCATCGAGCCTGCTTGGGATTCTCTTTCTTCTTCTCTCTCTCCCCTCCCCTGCTTTGTCTCTGTCTCTGTCTCTGTCTCTCTTTCAAAATAAATAAACAATAAAAATAATGATACTTGTAATAATAAGTAATATTTAGAAGTAGCAATAACTTCATCGATTCTGTGGTTGGAAGGGTCCTTGAGGATATGTGGTACATCTACTCAGCTAACTCCTGAATCCTCTCTTCTGTACCCTCCTAAAGGGTTATACAAGGTTTTACAACCACCTTGGTCTATGTAGACGTCCACTGACATTATTTCCTCAACCAACAACAGTTGTCATGGTTCAGATAAACATAATCTTTATCTATCATAATAATGTGGCTAATTGCATTATAACTGTCTATTATTGAAACAGAAATTTACTAGTGGTTTTAAAATAATCAATCAGATTTGAACTGAGCCCTCATCTGCATCAAATCGTTCTAACTGGGGGCAAATGACAGGGTCGAGATGAAATTAAGATAAATTCTGAAAGAGACCTGGAGAGAGGGAGGGGCCTAACATCTCCTTGTGGATAGGCAGGGACCTGGATACTTGGATGCCCATTGTACAGATGCCATGAAAGGCCCCCTAAGGGTGAGTATGATGCTCAAGGTTGTAGAGTTGCTGAGTTGGAACTTGAACTCAGAGTGCCCTTCTCTAAGTCAGGATTCTAAAGGGACTGTGAAGAGAATGTGAAGAGAGAATCTTCCCCTGGCTGGGTTGGGAGTGTACTTTGCAGAGTGTCCTTCTGCTACTTGGCGTTAATGTGAGGGCTCTACTTAATACAGGGAAAATGGAAGCGATCATTGCTCAACATCGGTCTGGTGGGGAAAGTGGGTGATGGGCATTGAGGAGGGCACCTGTTGGGATGAGCACTGGGTGTTGTATGGAAACCAATTTGACAATAAATTATATATAAAAAATAAATAAAATCTGTGACCTGATATGGGGGAAAGAAAAAAACAACACATATCAGACTGGGTTTAAGGGACGGCCAGGGTTCATTCTCATTTCAAGGGAAGGAAAGGAAAGACCTTTATATGCACCTATAAATCCTGCCTTTTACAATTGCCTAATGGAATGAAGAAGTTAAAAGTAGCCAATGCCATTTTCTTACTGGATACAATTAGCTGATCAAATATGTCATCTTGCAGATTCAGCTGATTGAATTGAAGCTAGCATCCTGTTTAGCAAAATAAAATCGTGGTGAATGTAACTGATTCTTTTCTTCCGTTTTTGTGAATATCATGGCTTTCGCCTTTTCTAGTAATTAATCCTCTCAAGCTCCCATTTTAACTTGTCAAAAGCAGGCCCAGTTTTGGAGAAGGAGCTTAGTTAGTAGATCATTTGATGATCCCCAGCAGACAAGCTGCTGCTCATCTGTGGCCTGGGCAGGGGTGCCTGGATGGCTCCACTGTTTGAGCATCCAACTCTTGATTTCAGCTCAGGTCATGATCTCATGGTTTGTGGGTTCAAGCCCCACACTAGACTCTGCTTTTACAGCATAGAGTCTGCTTGGGATTCTCTCTCCCTCTGTCTCTGGTCCTTCCTTGCTCTCTCTGTTTCTTTCTCTCAGAAAAAAAAAAAAAAAAATTGCTAGGGCAGATTACTCGACTGCCCTCTGCCCTCTAGAATTTCCAGTGTTCTGTGGAACACATCCAAGAATCTGTATTTTTAACAAGTTCTCCAGATAATTTTGAAAGTCCTCTAGGTTTGGGGGCTAATGATCAAAGATTATGTTTCTAGAGACTTGAAATTCTAAGTATAATTTTCTCCCTAGCCTTTAACAGTCCTCTGAAAAAACGTAAAAATCCTGGCTAAGTTAATACTGAAGGCTTTTCATCTTGTAGGGGTGAGCTGTGGGGCTGGGGAGGTGAGGCAGCTGAGAGAGAGTGGGGGTAGGAGGCAGAGGACGATGGTGGTGGTAAGGCCTGAGGAATGAAGACTCAGGAATCAAAGGGTCTGGAGTGGGGGTGGGTGGGGGAGAATAAAAGAGAGACTTGGTGTGTTGGACAAACGTGTTCAGGGCCAGCTCTGGGTGAGTGAACACAGCTCGTAACCTTTGCTCTCCTACTTCCTTTGAGATGAAGATGATAATAGTAAGTGGGGTAGAGGGTTGTTATGTTTTCAGAATTTATATGGTATTGTGGTTTTTATCCTCTTCTCAACCCAAGAAACCACACGAAATTGAGCAGTTACGTAAACTAACCAGTAGGTCTGAGTACTGAACACAGTTTTAGAATTTATTAGATGTGAAAATATCTGACTTCGCCGTGAGGGGGCCACTTCGGCAAGTAGATGGTGGAAAGCTGAATGTTCCGGTTTGTTAGTCCTGTATTTTTCTTAAGGCTGAAGAAAGTAAATACACAATAATTGAGCATCTTCTGCGGACCTACGGGGAGTAGAGTCCTCACGTGATGTGTGGTGGGAGAAGTGGAGTCCTGGGTTCCTGTGGAACTCCTCAGTGCCACCCGAGCTGGGGCTGTGAAGATGAATGTCGCCCCAGCACTGCCCATCCACCTGTGTGTGGCCAACAGCCCCAAAGCCCAACAACGAGCACTTCAGTCAATTGAAAAATACTGTCATTTGAAAAGAACTACTGGTACTTCTTGCTCAAGAATTAGAAAGAAAAAGGACCCCATTTTCACAAGTAGTTCAGCAATTTTTAGGTTGTCTGAGATTTTCTCCCCAAGCTTTAAGGCATTAGCTTCTCCTTGAATCGTGCCTTTTCCCTTTTTCTTAAGACTATGACATGTTAAACTGTGATTTACTCATCTCTGTAATTAGATGCAGTGATTAGAATCCTCTTTATCTTACTCTGCAGTTTTCCTTTATGGGGAATTATGAAAGAATAATAGGTAAAAAGTTCAGAATGGGGGAAAGAATAAACAGAATGCTGAATGGTAAAAGGAGACAGAATGCTGAATGGATAATAAAATATTTAGTGCTTTTCAATTAACTGTTCTCACGATTAGTACACTAGTATATTATATCATAAAAATCATGTCTATTAATTTTTTGCAGCCATTATCTTGACTGTGATTTACTCCCCTCAAATCATTAACAATGCCATTAAAAAGGTGGATGGAGATGAACGTCCTGGATAGAGTTCAGGGATGTAATGGGATTATTGTTCAGGGTCATGGAGAGATTGAAGACCAGCGAATAGAAGGAAGGGGGTCAGAGAGTGTGGAGTTGGTGAGGGGAGAGAGTAGAGGAAGAAGGTGCAGAGCCCCAGGGTTTGAGAGACAGCCGCCCACTTGGTGCCAGAGTTGGGGAGGAGTGCCTTAGATGAGGCGATGTTGTCATCACCCCTGGAAGATGCAGGCTGAGGGAGCCCAGTGACTGGAAGAGCATGGGCTTTCCTTCCTGTGGAATTTCACACGCACAGAGAGGAGAAGATAAATATGTGTGTGTACAAGAGTCCCCAGGGTCCCATCGGAGGCAATGGAGCGTTCTTGTTCCAGGTTATGCCGGTGGTTTGAGAGCAGCATTTCCATCCAGCCAAAGAAAGGGCCATGACTCTTCATAAATAGTTCTCTTCTTGGGAAAATGAGATAAGCTGTAGAATCAGAAAAGTGTTAGTCAAGTAGACCAGGGAAGACTGAGGCTCTGTGGACTTGTACTACAGCTGTGCATTTTGAGAAGTTTGCTCGTGGGAACACCTGTCCATTGTTTTCTTTACCTGCCTGGGTGTCTACCTTCAAGTAATCAGTTAATCAATATTCAGTTTATCAGTCTGTTCTTGGTTCTGCATCTTTAGAGTCTTGAAATATCTTTTGGCTATATTTAAAGATAGGAATTTTATTACTATAAAATACAATGTTTTCAAGATTTTATTCTTTTTTAGTTCACACCCCCTCCTGCCCACCCCCCCCCCCAAACTTATCACTAGCACCTTGGACAATCACAAGGCCTTTGTGAATATAGAATCTATTTTAATTCAGGGTCTGAAATTCTAATTTTCTATCTGGGCTGCTTGGAGTGTACATTGGAGATGGGCCAGAGTCTCCTTTATATTTATATCGTGTGAGTCAGTGGTAGAGGCCAGAGTCAGAAGCCTCTGGTTTTTAAATTTTAAATGTTTTTTTTTCCAAGTGGTTTGACCACAAGACATGTCCTCCTAAAGCAAGTTAATCTGTCATAATTTCATAAGCAGGAAATTGGGACTGACTAGTCAATCAGACAGCATTTTTAGTAGCTTAGTAGTATACTTATGAGTTAATATCATTTAGAAGTTGTTCATTATAACTAGGAAACAACATTTCTCTAACAGCCATGGAAGGTAGTATAGCTGGTCATGGTCTGATCTTGAAAGATGTCACTGAAACCTCACGAAATCTTGAAAACAAAGTTTAATAACAATATTTTATTATATCTATCTATCTATCTATCTATCTATCTTAATGTTTATTTTTTGAGAGAGCGCAACTGGAGGAGGGGCAGAGAGGGGGGGATAGAGCATCTGAAGTGGGCTCCACACGGACAGGCTGACAGCAGCCAGCCAGATGTGGGGCTCAAACTCATGAATCGTGAGATTATGACCCAAGCCAAAGTCAGATGCTCAACCTACTGAGCCACCGGGTGCCCTGATTATGACAGTTTAGATCCCAGAGTTCAGGTGTCACATTTTTTTAGATTACTGTCTTCTTAATTCCCATTATGAGATTTTATGTATAAATATATAATAATTTGTTATATATTTAAATGTATAATTTATATTTTATGATAGATAAAATTATATCATAAACAATATATATTTTGTAAATGTTATAGATAAATATATTTAATAAATTATATTTATGTGTATGTATATGAGTAGGATATATTATCCACTGTGTGTGTGTATGTATATATATATATATTTTATACATACATATATATTTTTTTTATATATACATATATATATATATATATATATATATGAACAAGCTCATAATAAAAACCTGTGTGTCACATTTCTAGATATATAAGCCTTAGTGAGACCTAGCACCTTTTTACTAGAACTAGGCACTCTGGGATCATCTTTATCACCTCCTCCCCTGTTCTCTGCTCCCTCCTCTTTTTTTTCTTTTTTTTTCTTCTCTTTTCTCCTTCCCCCTCCACTTCCTGCTTCTTTTTTTCTCTGGTGCAATTAAAACAAATCTCAAGAGCTAACTCTGCACCTCAGAGCTTCCCTGGCATTACTGAATGTTGCATGGCCAGCTCAAAAATCTAACGCATCATTCCAACTAGTGTAACTTCCCAAACATGCGGCTACATGCTCCAAAGCAATGCTTAGCTGTTGTTAGCGTGCTGCCTCTGAACATTAAGTATGCCAAATCCATGGTGTCTGTAGCTGTGAGGACGTGCCCAGAGATGCTACCAGTAGTCTGCTGTGATAAGCAGTCTTATTATATACTCTTGGCCCATAATGGTGACAGGTGACATTTTGCCTAAACAGTGTCAGGGGTAATCCATCACTGGTTACCCCTAATCACTATGTGCCTTTCTATGGGGATCATGTCCTTTCAATACCATTCAGAACGTGCCTTAGCTAATGTAATTTCTGGCTCTGAGATATATCAGGGGAGACAAAGTCTAGATCACTCACCATCGGAAACCAGAGGAGCGTATTTTGCATTAGCAAAACGTGGATGCTTACGTAGCTGTCACCTAACATAGGTCTCCAGTGTGGTCCCATTTACATGTCTACTATAATTGCTCTATGTTCTCATATTCTCAGCTTTAAATCATCAATAAAAAATGAATTAAATAACACTGTTTTCTTTTAGCCCGGGGTGCACTGCCCAAATCACCCCTCAGAACAAACACTGCCCTTCACCCTGCTGTCCAGACTTTTGGCCCCTGACCCATCACAGACAAGTCCCTCAACAGGAATTGCCCTTGACTGAAGGCAGTTTCCTTACTGAGGTTAGTCCCCAACTCTGGAGGTGGGGAGGGTGAGGGAAGCTCACATTCAACGATGGGTGGCTAGAGAGGGTTCAAAGGTCTGGCCCCCTCACCTCCACTGGGACGACTCTGTAAGTTTATCCCAGTCACAGAGCTTCCTATAGGACCAGCTGATGCCCTGTGTGTCTTGAGGCTGCGCTTGCAAAGCAAGCACACACTAATACTATTTGTTGGGGTCACGTGGCAGGAGGCTTATGGAAATTACAGAGGACCCCTCAGCCCTGAGCCGTCTTTGAAATGGCCATGCTTGTGATATGGGAAGATATTATTTTTATAGAAATTGGGAACTGAACCAAGTTTCTTATTACCACAGCATCTGCAGGTTGTTCTTTATCGGAAGCCACCAGTCCCTTCCCAACCACCTGAAAACACTTATCTGAGGCTATTTTCATGGCGTAACTGGTCCTGGTGGTAGAGTTAGTGCTACCATTTCTACCGTCATTACCATCCTGTTCTCCCACCCCAGGGGGACGGAGCCCCAGAGTAACTGAAATGGGCCTTTCTCTGAGAGGTTGGTGATTTCTTCGGCAGCCTGCCTGGCTTGTGACATGGGAGCTTTCAGCATGGCGAGGAAGGGGAGAGGAGGGGCTGGAGGTGGCAGGTACAGATAGGTAGTCTGCCAGGAGCGGAGTTCAGAGATTTAGATCTTAGCCCGGCGTTGCTGCGTGGGCCTTGGCAAGCACTCCTCATTTTATCACACAGCACTCTACCTCCGTTTCTATAACCTCCTGCAGCCTTCCTCCCAAGCAGCGTGGGAAGACAAAAACAGCTGTGCACGTTAGCAGCTTCAGCTGTTCCCACAGCAGCGCTACGCTGCAATATCCCAGGGGTCATCAAATATTTAGGAGGATGTTGCAGACCTTTGTATCGTGGCCAGAAATGCCATGTGCTCAGGTCTGGATTCCACTGGGTTCTTGTTCGCGTTAGCAGAAACTCGTGATGAAAAGGAAATGGCTCTTTTACCAAATTGTACCGCACTATAAGATCAACTGTGTCTTCATGCTCACCAGATACAGCTACAGCTTTTCAGTTTCTTGTTAGAGAAAATAACTAAGCGAGAACAATACTGGAATCAGAGTCTGTCCCAGATGCAAAACACTTTAGAATATTTATTTCTCATTATAATCTATTCATTAAATGTCATAGCCTGGCCCTCTGGGGAGAGTCACATACTACAACCCGTACTGGAGACGAGGTTGTGTATTTAAAGTCGGCCTTGGCTGATAAACGTGGAAAACTACAAGCTGCCTGAAAATTCCCTGGTGATGGTTGATGCTGGAGAATGCAGCTGGGGATGCTGAGAAGTATGTGCTATTACAGCAAAGTGTGGTCTAAATTTCCACTAAATATTTCCTTTCATATGTGTGACTTCTTTGGGGGAGAGATATATAGCTCTTGTAATCAGGGACTAGAATACCCACTTTGGTAAAATTTGTTCTCAATTTAAAGTTGTTTTCTTTTTTTCTTAACACAGCTAAAATGGCTTTAGAGTTTTGTCTTTTTCTGGATGACTGCAAAGCCAATTTTTAGAGACCTGCATTGTAGCTTAATATTATGTCATTGGTTCAGTGTCAGCCAATGGGAAGATTAAGTGGATTTCCATATCCATAATGGCCATCTTCAGTCCAGTTCTAGTCAACATTTCCTTAATGACTGGAATGATGGAATAGGAATCTGTTCATTAATTTTGCCAATAAAAACAACTGGTGGGTGGCTTGTGTTTTAGACAGCCAGTCTTGAACTGTATTAAACAAAGAAGAAATGGATGATTAAAAACCATAGAAGTTTAGAGAGTGGTTACCAGGTAGTATTAGGGAGAACAACTAAATTGCATAGCACAAAAGGGTACCTAGTTCCTGGGACATAGGCATTGTAGGCAATGACCTGAAAGCCATAACAGATCCCAAACCATAGCAAATGGAAAATCAAGATGTATATCTTGAAATAACCAAGTTAGCGTCTACAATTCCAACACTGGGTCTTTTGACTGCTTCCTGGTTATGAAACATTTACTCTGCACTGGAGGTGGTGAAAATGGATCCCTTTGCAATTTTGATGAAGGCTGGTGTTGACTTTACAAAATCCAGATTGCAAAAAGCCCTGGTGTAATGGTTTCAGTGGGAAGAAAGGACCTAACTAGATATATGGATTTAGAGTAGAAAGCTGTCAACGCTCTCAATTGAGTCAAAAGATTCAGTTCCTGGCTCAGATTTGATTTAACTGGCTAAGTGACCTTGAACAAGTCCCCCAACATCTTGGGTCCTCTATTTCTTAGCCTGGAAATGAGGAGTTGCATTAGTACAGAGATTCTCAATCTGTGGTCCTTAGAGAGTAACGGGAGACTGAACCATTTTCAGTGCTTAGAAGACCTAAAGAAATAGTCTATTTCCTAATAAGGAGGCCATATAGACTATTATTTAATTAACCCTGATGATAGATGAAAACTTTTGAAACATGAGAACACATAGGAAAAATAATAAAAGTCTTTTTCTTGGTAATCAAAAGGCAGGAAGCATTTCAGTCTCTAAACTAAGGCTTATGATGACCCTGGTTCCCAATATAACTGAGAAACCCTGAAGACACTGCATTTGTATTGCATGAAGAGGGAGCCAGGGAAACATCTCTCGGGGGCAGGCTGGCTTTGGGTGCAAGATTAGAAGGAAGGCAGGGGGTATCACTAATACTAGCTATGTGACAGCCACTTATCTAAATGCATTATTTCATTTAATCCTCAAAACCAGGTACTGTTAATATCCCACCTTGAAGATGAGGAATCTGAAGCACAAAGGTAACACTTACTAAACTCTTTAAATGGTAGTTATTATTACTAACCATCTGGATTGTTCCCAGTGGCCATTAATCCCACAGAAATGAGAGGGGCTGGATAAAGAGAAGAAAAAAAAGGCTTCTCATCTTCAGGCTTCTTCAAGGAGAAAATTTATGGTCTCTGGACTAGAGGACCTATGTTCCAGGTAAGCCTCTGTGTGATCTTGGGTGAGTCATTTTACCTTTCTGAATCCTAATTTCACACCATACTGCAAGATTATTGGGAAGACATAGAATAATGTATCTGCAAGTGCTTTTGGAACCTAGGAGGTGATACACACGTGGGAGAATGAGGGATACCTGCCTCAGTGGAACTGCTCCCCAGTAGCATCAGTCATTCACTTAACAAACATTCATGGTATGCTCATTATGTGAAAGTAGAAGATTAGGTAACCCTTATCTCCTGTGTTGAGATGAAAAAGTGGTTAGTGGTTCTGTAGCTCTATTCCTTGCTCAGGTATTCTTGCTATGATATAATATCTTTAGATAGCAATGTGTACCAAATTTGCAGTAACCCAGTGTCCTGCAGTTAGTTCATGGTCTTAGTTGGCGAGTGTCAACATTTCCCTGCTTCTACCCCATTACCTCCCAATGATGTGTGTTGTCATTGCTGCTTAGTGTTCAGCATCAATTTGTGACCTGCGGCCGATTTTATTCCATTCTTAGAGCTTATCATTCCCCTCCAGAAAATGAGATCAAATACTTCACATGACTGAGATCAAGACCAGTAAAAAGGTTTTGATGTCTCCCCGGGAGGTGGGGTGGGCAGAGTCATTTGTCTATGCAGTTTCCTATTCGTGCACAACCACCAGACGGGTGCGGAGAGGCATGCATTCATCTTGATAGGTGGATGTTGTTTCTGGTTGTGTGATAAGAGTGGATAGGATGGGAAGGCAAACCGTTCTCAGCCTTACACATGGAGAACATGGTCTGGTTTCAAATGAAATGCCCTCAGCTTTCTGCTGTGATAAATTATATCCATATAATGTCACCATCTCTCAGGTCATAGGTGATAAACTAATTAATGCTGTCTCAGTAGTGGAAACTCTATATTGAGCTCGGAATCCAGAAGTCTCTTGCTGGAAATAGAAAACCTTATTAAGGGCTCTTTTTCTACAGTAGGCCATGGATAGCTGGTATGTCATGCCAGACTGGCATGTCCAAGATCGGCTGGAGAGCGGGCTCTGGAGATGCTGGGATGTGATCATTCAGGGACAAAAAGGTTTAGTTTTAAAAAGGAGAACTCAGAGTGCCTGGGTGGCTCAGTCGGTTAACCATCCGACTCTTGATTTCGGCTAAGGTCATGATCTCACGGTTCTTGGGTTCAAGCACCACATAGGGCTCTGTGCTGACAGAGTGGAGCCTGCTTGGGATTCTCTGTCTCTCCCTCTCTCTCTCTACCCCTCCCCTGCTCATTCTCTCTCTCTCTCTCTCTCTCAAAATAAATAAATAAACTTAAAAAAATATAAAAAGGAGAACTGAAAATAGAGACCATAAAGATCCAATGACTTTGAACATAAGTGCCTTTAAATTGAATGTAAATGTTAAAAGAAAATACAAATAAATATTCACCATTGAGTGGTTTACAAAGAGTGAACTCTTAACTGGGTGGGTTGAGAGGGAGCTGAGAACACACAACGTGAGTATTTTTGTATTTTAACCTTTATGTTCATGATAGCATCTTGTGATTTTCTTTTAAATATATATTTTATTGCAGATCTTAAGTACTTAGCTTACTTACTAAGTAGTTAACTAGAAGTATTTCTTTTATTTTTTTGCATTTTTTATTGAAGTGTGGTTGATATATGTTATTATATTGGTTTCAGGTGTACAATATAGTGATTTCACAATTATGTACATTACAAAATACTCACCACGATAAGTATAGTTACCATTGTCACCATACAGTGTTATTATAATATTATTGATTATATTCTCCATGCTGTACTTTTCATTTTTGTGACGTATTTATTTGTAACTGGAAGTTTTTACCCCTTGATCCCCTTCACCTATTTTGCCTATCCTACCATCCTCCTGCCCTCTGGCAACCACCAGTTTGTTCTCTGTATGTATGAATCTATTCCTGTTTGTTTGTTTGTTCAGTTGTTTTTTAGAATCCACGTATAAGTGGAATCATATGGTAGTTGTCTTCTTCTTTCTGACTTATTTTACTTGACATAGTACCCTCTAGGTCCACCCATGTTGTTACAAATGACAAGACTTCATTTCTTTTTTATGGCTAAGTAGTAATACTCCATTATACATATATACCATGTCTTCTTTATCCCTTCATTTATCCGTGGACACTTAGGTTGCTTTCATATCTTGGTTATAGCAAATAATGCTAACACTTATCTTTTCAAATTAGCGTTTTTGTTTTCTTTGGGTAAAAACCTCATAGTAGGGTTATAGAATGATATGGCATTTCTATTTTTAATTTTTTGAGCAAACTCCATACTGTTTTCCACAGTGGCTGTCCCAATTTACATTCCCACCAACAGCACATAGGGTTCATTTTTCTACATCCTTGCCAATATTTGTTATCTTCTGATTTTTTGATAATAGCAAAAATACTGCTATTCCCTATTAATATCCATGGAACTTAGAGAAACATTCTATTCTCTACTCCTTTCAATATCCATAGCATCGTGTATGTGTCCTATTATGAAACTTTAAAATTTTGTAATTATTTCCATGGTTGTCATATTTCTTAGTGGAGAATGTATCTTTTAAAAAGGTTTTTTTAAATGTTTATTTATGTTAGAGAGCGAGAGGGAGAGGGAGAGCACCAGAGAGAGAGGGAGACAGAATCTGAAGCAGGCTCTAGGCTCTGAGCTGTTAGCACAGAGCTCGAGGCAGGGCTTGAACTCAAGAACTGTGAGATCATGACCCCCACTGAGCTGCCCAGGGGCCGCTAGTGGAGAATGTATCTTAATGCACGTGTGAGAGTTTTGGGTCTATATGAGAGACCCAATTTTGCATTATGGTTCTCACAAGATGCAGGACCTTGGGCAACTCACTTTACCTTTCCCCAAGCCTCTGTCTCTTCTGATAAAAAGTGGGTAATAATATGTATCTCCAACACTTGAAAGAAAGAAATAATACAGTATCTGTAAAAGCACCTGGCACAGGGGCCAAAAGATATTGTTTCTTTTTTACATCTATTTTTCTTAGCTTCTTAAGTTGTAGAACCAAGTTTTGTGTTTCCTGTAATTCATCATAGAATATTTATTGGGTACTCAAAAATACTATTAAATGAGAGAATCTATTCTATGTTAATACCAAAGACATAAAAATGCCACTTTCTTGCCTTTTTAACTTACCTTTATTCTGGGGCAGTTGATTATTTTCCCTTGATAATTCTGTTTTACAACTTATATCTCTCTTCTGCACAAAGTAACATTTGATAGGTACTGCTACAGGGAGGATTAGTTGCTCGTCCAGTTATGAATCTCATTTAAGTTTATACTGCCTTGTTACTTTGGCTCAAGCCAATTCCAAATCTGTAGAGAAAGAGTAATGCTATATATATATACATCCTTTAGCAAAATTGTTCTTTATGACAATTATATTCTTGATGGGAAGATAGGCAAAAATATATGCCCAATGAATGACTAAGTTTATGCAGTAAGTTCCTGTGAGAGCCCTGTTCCATTTTCCCAGGCTTCGTTGTTCTCGGTAACCATTGTCTCTTGCCATTAACAATCTCTTTAAATGATGTATGGGGGCTGGGGAAAAAAAGGAATAGGGCATGAAAATATTCTGAAGAATTTTTTCAGAAAGAGTTAGGCTAACAGGCCAAGAACCTTGGCATTAGTTTGGCTCTTAAAGGTCTAAAGAAGAGATGCACATCAGCAAACACCATGGGTGAGAAATTAATCATAAGGCTATGTGGGAGTGCTGAGCAGCTCCAGGAACCCTCTGGGCACTTATACAGTTGCTTCGTATCCCAGTGGTAATGTCACCGGAGTTCAGCAGGACTTTCCCTAGTCTTGGGAACCTGCTTCCTTCTCAATCATCTGACATTTATCCTGCCTAAGAAGTGGGCTCTGATTGGATATGTTTGCCATTATACAACAGCTTTCCTGGAGGGCACAGTTTTCTAGAAGTTGTCCGGAGTTGTTTGGTGTCTCCAGTGTCTGCCATATTCTCTGACTTGAGAATAATCACTTTGGAAATGGGAATAGGGATTTGGGAGCCTTGTAGGTGGTTGGAGCCATGAAAAGGGAATAGTATGAACAGAGGCAAAAATTGCTGCATGGAGCATGTTTGGGGGGACATCAAACAGTTCATGTTGGTTAGTGAAGTGTTTCTCAGTTAAGGGTCTGTGAACTTCTAAGGGGCCATGAAGGTGTTGTTAGGGCAGCTGTGACTTCTCTTTATGCATTAATATAACTTTAGTTTAATTGCAATAATAGCCCTAAAATAATGAACATAAGCATGTATTTGACCAGCGATGTGGCCACCTTATATATAATCTGCACTGAGCAGTGTATACCATATTCATGGTGGTGTGAGTTTAATTAGAACATCATGATTGAACACACAATGTTGATGTTATTTGAATTTTATTGGTTTTGTGAGATTATTTACATTTAATTCATAAATAATTTTTGGTTTGTAGTGGTTTAAAAGCTAAGAGAATGGGGTGCCTGGGTTGCTCAGTGGGTTGAGCATCCAACTTCAGCTCAGGTCATGATCTCATGGTTTGTGAGTTTGAGCCCTGTATTGGGCTTGCAGCTGTCAGTGCGGAACCTGCTTCAGATCCTCTGTCTCTCTGTCTCTCTGTCTCTCTCTCTCTCTCTCTCTCTCTCTGCACCTCTCCCACTCATACAGTCTCTCTCTCACACACACACAAAAAACATTAAAAAACTTAATTTAAAAAAGTAAAACCTATGAGCATAAGGAGGTTTTTTATTTTTATTTTTTACTAAGTTTTTGTTCACATTTGATAACATTGTAATGAAATGATTTAATTCAACACTGGGCACCTGAAAGAATATATTAAATGGGTCCATGTTCATTAAGAGTGCACTTATCATGATGAGCACTGGGTGATGGATGTATGGAATTGTTGAATATAGTACAATATAGTGATATTGTACACCTGAAACTAATTAACACTGTATGTTCAGTATACTGGAATTTTAAAAAAGGGTCCATATTTTACTCATATTTGAGAAACAATTGGCTAGAGTAGGAGTTGGCAAACTCTGTGAAGAGTCGGATAGTAAATATTTTAGGATTTGCAGACCAAGAGGCAGAACTGAGGGCATTATATTGGTGCTTATATAATAAAAAAGCAAATTTCCAGATTAAAAAATTTTTTTTAATTAAACAAAATTTAAGTTTATTTATTTGGAGAGAGAGAGAATGAGAGAGCATGAGTGGGGTAGGGGCAGAGAGAGAGAGAGGGAGAGAGAATTCCAAGCAGGCTCCACACTGTTGGTGCAGAGCCAATGTGAGGCTCAAACTCATGAACCATGAGATCATGACCTAAGCTGAAATCAAGAGTCGGATGCTTAACCTACTGAGCCACCCTCATGCCCCTCTACAGGTTTTGTTTTTTTTTTTTTTTTATTGATGAAATACAAACACCAATGCTGTTGCTACTGCTGCTGATAATGATGGTAATAATATCTGAATACATTTTATTTTTATTTATTTTTATTTTTTTATTTTTTGGTAATACACAGGCCTACTAATGAAAAGAATGAAATTTCTCTTTTGGGGAGGATAACATCTCATTTAATTGGGGTCCAAAGTTAGTGTTCCCTGTCATCAGATAGATTATAAACATTCATCTGTGAAAACAATTGTGAGCTTGCATGTTGTACAGAAACAGCCAGCAGGCCAGATTTGACCTATGGGCCAAGTTTGTTGACATCTGAGTAAAGTATAAGGTATGTGTTGTGGGTGGAGAAATTTAGTCAACCTCTCCACACTTATTTTGTCTTCTGGAAGCTCTTCTATAAACTGGGGGCATTAAAAGTAGCAACCTTTATGGGATATTGTAAAGATTAAGTGTGATGATTCATAAGAAGTACGTTGATCCCTGTCTTATCATCATCCTTACATTTCAGAGAATATTTTATACTTACTTTGGAAAGTAATATAGGTCACTGGAGGATTTTGAACAGGAAATAAGCAACACTGGAGCTGCACTTTGGAAGAGTCATCTGGCAACAGCATGAGGGATGGATCAAGGCTGGGGCAGGAGGACAGCGAGGAGGCAGCTAAAATAGCTCTCAATCCTATCATGGCTTCTTGATACTTTTATCCATGTCGGTTTTATCGACCCCAAGTGAGGGGCTGTGGGGGGAAGAAACTAATTGTGGTAGACAGAGTAATGGTTCCAAAGATGCCCTTACTGTAATCTATGAAACCTGTGAATATGTTACCTTACATGGAAAAAGAGACTTTACTGATGTGATTAAAGTTAAGTACCTTGAGATGGGGAGAATGTCCTGGATTATTAGGCCCAGTCTAGACACATGAGTCCTTAAAATCAGAGAAACTTTCCTTGCTGTAGAAAACCAGAGGTAGCAATGTGAGAAAGTCTTGGCCCACCATTGCTGGCTTTGAAGATGGAGGAAGGGGACCATGAGCCAAGGAAGGTAAGCAGCTTCTAGATGCCAGAAAAGGCAAGGAAATGCATTTTCCCTAAGAGCTCCCTAGAAAGGAATATAGTCCTGCCAATACCTTGATGTTAACCCTGTGGGATTTGTGTTGGATATCTGAACTATAGAACTATAAGATAATAAATAAATTTATGTTGTTTAAGCCACTGACTTTGTGGTAAGTTGTTATGGCAGCAATAGAAAACTAATACACCAATACTATCCAGTTACACATGATAATAAGAAAGTACAATGAAAGACAATTCCAGTAAGTCTAAATATTTTAATATAATTTATTGTCAAATTGGCTTACATACAACACCCAGTGCTCATCCCAGCAAGTGCCCTCTTCAATGCCTATCACCCATTTTCCCCTCTCCCCCTCTCCCCCACTCCCCCATCCACCCTCAGTTTGTTCTCTGTATTTAAGAGTCTCTTGTGGTTTGCCTCCCTCCCTCTCTGTTTGTAATTATTTATTTCCTCTTCCCTTCCCCCATGGTCTTCTGTTAAGTTTCTCAAGATCCACATATGAGTGAAAACACATGATATCTGTCCTTCTCTGACTGACTCAAATAAGTCTAAATATTATGTTGCATTCCAAGCACTTTCCTTCTTTTGGAACATAAAGATTATTTTTTTTATGAAGATAGTTTTTCTTGACCCCAGTGAATAAATGACAAACCAATATTTAAGAATATTTGTTTGAAAGGCACCAAATATTGGCATACATGAGATCTCAGCTTGGAAACATGTGGAGGTCTACCTAAGGTTGATTCAATAAATTCTACCAGTACTTCATGAGTACTTTATTCCAGGTGGGGCTTTCAAAAATGGTTATTTTATAGTCCCTGCTAACAAACTAGTGATCCATGAATGAATATGAGTAAGGATATGAACCAGGTATTACAAACTGAATTCCTAAATGTTCCTAGGAAGTGTGGATGGTGCTATAGCAGCTGACATTCTTGCAGATGACCCCAGTGCTTGGTCTTGAAGGATGAGCAGGAGTGATTGGAGGAGGAAAGATCCAAGGGTAGTCAAGCAGGGGTACTCAGTGCATAGTGGGATGAGTTTGCAGAGTCCTAGGCAGTCTTGGAGAGCTCTGACAATGAGCTGGCCAGCTTGGAGCTTTCTCTTTCTCCTTTAGCTGTCACAGTTCTGTGGAGTTGAGTGAAAAAGAGGAGAGACGTCTGGGCAAAAGGTCTTATTCTCTAAATCTTGCATCTTGACTTAACAAGCTGCTTGGCCTGTCCCGCACTCTTTTCTTCCCACATTGGTCCATTCGACATTTAGAAAAATTGGAAAAAAAACTATTATCTGTAGAATAGCAGCAAACGTGTTTTTCCCCCTGTCCTGTAGAGAGAAGGAATATTTAATTAGTCTACCTGTGGACCTAATAAACAACGGGGAGTTATCTCAAGAGGGGGGAGAATTGAGGATAGAGTAAACTGAATGATACTTATACATATTCCACAAACTGACTGACAGAGTTAGGCCCGAGATGGTGTGGAGGTATGTCAGCACTTGGGGGAAATGGGGAAATTAATGAGGCAGAGATGGAAGGACAGATCATCTGGATGGGGGATGGTGAGGGCCTTCGTTAACCTTGAAATTTGCTTCAGGGGAAGGCATGTCCTGGAGGTTTCTTACCCAAGACTGTGAATCCCAGACTTTGAGCGGTGGAGAAATTGCTAACCATGATAACTCATTCATTGTTGCATCTCTTAGCTGAATCGGTACTCATAACTCATAAAGCTGCCTCATAGCAGTTTGCACATAAGTCAGACACATAGCTCACAAGATAGCTTCTGGTGCTTTCAGGTTTCTGCAGGGTCTGGTTGGAGTCTACCTGGTTCCTGAGCAAATCCTACTTTAGTAACAACAAAATTCGATTAATCATCATCGTCGTCATCGTCATCATCATCATCGGTAGCAGCAGCAACAGACACCCAACATTTCTCAAACAAAGAATAGTTTACAAATACGTTCATGTGTGGGGAACCATTTGCTCTTCTTCAACTGCCTTCTACGGCCAGGCGGGGTATGTAAGAATGTTATCAGGACACTGAGCCACTACCTGGTGTAGATCAACGCAAACTGTGATGTCGTGTTCACTATACCCTTAAATGAAACCTATACCTGAGGAATCCTTTCTCGAGATGGGCTCAGATATTATGGATATGAGAGGAAGTCTGCTGGCCTGGAGCATGAAAACAGCAAGAATTGAAATATATAAGCAGAGAGAAGAATTCTGTACGTTAGTGTTATGTTTCTGAGTTTCTCCTGGGACGAGGGTGATTCATTATATAAACAGGGATGAGATCACATGGGCCGATCAGGATCTACAATAAATCTTGAGACAACTCTGGGAAGGGTACTCTGTGGTGTTAGCAATCAAATGTGAGGAGACCACACCATCCCCTTCTTAAGTATCAACGGCAACAAAGTGAAAGCACACAGGTGTCTGATTTGTTCTTTCTAATTCGCTATGATGACTTGGGGAAGTGTGGCTGCCAAGTGCCGGCTCCTAGTGTGCATAAAGGCAGTGATTTCATGAGAACTATCAAAAGATTAAAAAATGCAAAGACGAAGGATGACAAGAAAGATGAACTGAACTAAAGTAATTAGGTAAGTATCTGTGAGTAACAGAAGCCTCAGGATGGTTGTCCCGAGTTTTTGCTGTAAAGTACTTGTCTGCAATATTTTAAGGACTTAGTAGAATTTTATTTTAAAGCCATGACATTAGCACAGTTAAGCCAATCAATGTTTTTTAATAGCCTTTTAAAGGTGCCTTTTTAATTGTGCTCTGTGGGAGGGAAAGGCACATGGAGACTGGAAAAACATCTAAAAATGGCTTAGTCAGATCTTTCAAAACTATTTGCAAGTGCAAATTTCTGGCTTGGTTTGATTGCTGTAGAAGTGGGGTTAAAGTGCGAGATCTAAAGGGCTTATTCCCCAGCGAAAAAACAAAGACTTAGCTCTTGTGTACATTCATTCGGCTTGGCCCCAGAGCAAAAATATTTAGAATCTGCACCATTTTCCCTTTAGAGATGCAAGAGAGTTGCGGTTTCTCTTAGAGGAGAAATAGCTCTACGCGGAATTTTTCCTGCCCACATTGGGGCCCAGGAGGGCCAGAGAACACTCACGTTGCTCCTTCTAGCAGTCTTCTGACCTCCTGAATGTTTGCCAGTGATCGCTTCAGTTTTTTATAGTTAGAATGTGCCTAACATCTGGATGAATAGCAAAAAGTACTGTTAACTTTCCAACTTGCTATTTGGCGCAATGCCCACGTTATTGGCAGAACCATCATAGTTCATTCCCCTTTCTTCATAGCTTAGTTTTGTGTGATGCTTTGTTGTTTAAAAAATGCTTTCATATATATTATCCTGTTGGGAGCCCATGATAGTCATGTGATACAAGGAAGCTATTATTAGTTTCTGTTTTATAAATGTAGAAACTAAAGCTTGGAAATATGGAGAGGTCTATCCAAGGTCGGTTAAACAAATTCAACCGCATTTCATGAGTACTGTAGAATGCTTTATATATCCCAGGGGGCTTTCAAAAATGATTATTTTATAGTTCCTGCAAACAAACTAGAAGCCACATATCTACCATATCTCACTTCTTCTCCAGTGCTATTTCTATGAAATTACATTGTCTCTTGCATGGCATGTGGACTTCTCTGAAGAATTTACTTAAAAAAATTTTTTTTAATTTTTTCGTTTATTTCCTTGAGTTTTACTGAGATATAATTGATATACAGCACTGTAAAAGTTTAGCATGTATACCATAATGACTTGACTTACATATGTTGTGTAATGATTACATTAGCAAGATATAAAAAAAGAAAAAGAAAAAAATGGATTTTTCCTTGTGATGATAACTCAGAATTTACTTTCTTAATAATTTTCACATATACCATATTGATAATTATATTAAATTTATTTTATTTTTTTAATTTAAATTTTTTAAAATTTCCGTCCAAGTTAGTTAGCATATAGTGCAACAATTATTTCAGAAGTAGATTCCTTAATGCCCCTACCCATTTAGCCCACCCCCTCTCCCACAACCCCTCCAGTAAACCCTCTGAACCCTCTGTTTGTTCTTCATATTTAAGAGTCTCTTATGTTTTGTCCCCATCCCTGTTTTTATATTATTTTTGCTTCCCTTCCCTTATGTTCATCTGTTTTGTATCTTAAATTCCTCATATGAGTCAAGTCATATGATATTTGTCTTTCTCTGACTAATTTCGCTTAGCATAATACCCTCTAGTTCCACCCACATAGTTGCAAATGCAAGATTTCATTCTTTTTGATTGCCGAGTAATACTCCATTGTATATATACCACATCTTCTTTACCCATTCATCCATCGATGGACATTTGGGCTCTTCCCATACTTTGGCTATTGTTGATAGTGCTGCTATAAACATTGGGGTGCATGTGCCCCTTCGAATCAGCATTTTTGTATCCTTTAGATAAACACCTAGTAGTGCAATTGCTGGGTTGTAAGGTAGTTCTATTTTTAATTTTTTGAGGACCCTCCATACTGTTTGGAGGGAATGCAAGCTGGCTGCCCCAGTTTGCATTCCCACCAACAGTGCAAAAGGGTTCCCCTTTCTCTGCATCCTTGCCAACATCTGTTGCTTCCTGAGTTGTTAATGTTAGCCATTCTGACAGGTGTCAGGTGGTATCTCATTGTAGTTTTGATTTGTATTTCCCTGATGATGAGTGATGTTGAGCATTTTTTCATGTGTTGGATGGCCATCTGGATGTCTTCTTTGGAGAAGTGTCTATTCATGTCTTTTGCCCATTTCTTCACTGGATGATTTGTTTTTTGGGCGTTGAGTTTGATAAGTTCTTTATAGATTTTGGATACTAGCTCTTTATCTGATATGTTGTTTGCAAATATCTTCTCTCATTCTGTCGTTTGCCTTTTAGTTTTGCTGATTGTTTCCTTCGCTGTGCAGAAGTTTTTATTTTGATGAGGTCCCAATAGTTCATTTTTGCTTTTGTTTCCCTTGCCTCCAGACACGTGTTGAGTAAGAAGTTGCTGCGGCTAATGTCAAAGAGGTTTTTGCCTGCTTTCTCTGCAAGGGTTTTTTTGATGGCTTCCTGTTTTACAGTTAGGTCTTTCATCCATTTTGAGTTTATTTTTGTGTATGGTGTACAAAAGTGGTCCAGGTTCATTTTTCTGCACGTTGCTGTCCAGTTTTCCCAGTACCACTTGCTGAAGAGACTGTCTTTATTCCATTGGATATTCTTTCCTGCTTTGTCAAAGATTAGTTGGCCATACATTTGTGTGTCCATTTCTGGGCTCTCTATTCTGTTCCATTGATTTGAGTGTCTGTTTTTGTGCCAGTGCCATACTGTCTTGATGATTACAGCTTTGTAATACAGCTTGAAGTCTGACTTCTTTAAAATTTTTCAATCCAAGTATTTGTTGATTTGGAGTTGCGACATAATGACAGAGTGTGGTATAGATAATTTGGGGAAATGAATTAACCAATAGAAAAGATTATCTGGTCTTGCTTTTTTTTTTTTGGATTAGTTTTAGAAAGAAGAGTGATTTGGGGTATTTGTTTTTCTGTGCATTTCACTGCAGTGTTCATCACAGTACTACGTGCTGCTGCATTGACCCGCTATGATCAGTTCCAACAAGAGGCCACGAATATACGTACAAAATGGAAGAAACTGAACAAGGTGGAGAGATGGGTTGGAGAAGAGGGGAAGTGCCTCTGGGCCACCATGGCTATCTGTGACCAGGCAGGCACTACACCAGTACATTTTAATGCCTTTGTATTTGGCCTTACACTTGGCTAGTCCTATTAGTAAGTGACATGCTTGATGGTTTGTTGTTTTCCTTAATTTCCTAAAGAAAAGGTCTCTGAAAACTCTAAACTTTTCTGAGTGCAACTAAAAGAAACAGTCCCCTCACTCCCCCATCACACTCCCACCCACCCGCCCTGCCTGCATTTCTCAGTTTTGACTGAGGGTCCTGGATGAAAAGTTTGTATGAAGCAGAAAGTAGGGGGATTATCAGGGATGGTGCTGTATTGAAACCAAGGAAAGGATGTATTCTAGGGCAGAACAATGTGGAGTAGTCTCACAGAGCTGAATTGGCACACTAGCTCTGCTGTGAGATCCTGAAGCACTTAAACCTTGTGAGACTCAGTTTCCTTACAGTAACATTGATCTAATTATGCCTATTTTAATTGGCTGTTTAAAGGTTTACATGAAATAACATATCTGTGAAGGGTCAAGAGGACTGTGTGGTATACAGCAGGTACTCAGTCATGGTAGCAGCTACTTCTACTACTCTTGTCACCCGCACTGCCACTAGAGCCATCAGGTTGGAGAAAGCAAGAAACCAGGTTAGCTCTTGTCTGCCACTTTTCCATTCTCTTGGATCCTGTTATTGGGGATAGAAAGGGCAAGAGTTCTCTCAACAAAACCAGTTAGAAACCCATGACTCCATTGTTTTAGCTAAAGAAGTCAGTCCTGCAAAGATTTTACCAATAGTATTTTAAAACTGCTTTGGTCTGGGAGGCTACACCAGGCACTAGAATTCTGATTCCAGGTATGTTCCCAACTGCAATTCAACTGTTCAGCCACTGTGATGACATGTCTTAGTTTTCTGAACTTCAGTTTGCCTTTTGCTAAATGAGACTGGAACTAGATCTCAATCCAATCAAATTGGTAGAAATGTTTGAATTACAAAGGCCAAATAGCAAAGGATTTCTTGTGTATTTCTTCTGCTCTCTTGTCTCCCACTTTTGCCACAAACACACACATTCCATCGCTCTTTTTACAATAAAGGTTTTGATACAATGAAGACACAATTGGGGAGCCCATGCGTACATTTGTTCACTTACTCAAGGACCCTTTCTGAGCACTTATTACACGTCAGGCATTGACCTATTTAGGGAAGTGCTTGGGCTCCCCCAGGCATTGTAATGGAGGGTGCATGAATCACAGCTTCATATATGATCTGGCAGCATAAGAACTTTGTAAGTGGAAACAGTGGGTCAGGAAGCAAGGAGGCAAAGTCAGTCTCTGCACAATGAGAGACTGAGCTTGGAATGGTGCACTGAGATCTGGGAACCTCATTATTAGCAAGTTGGAGACACACTGGAGAGTGTTCAGAGAAAAGCCACAAGGATGATAAACGGGCGGAAAGACTGATTTATGAAGACTTACACAACAAAATATGTATTCTTGGATCAACAAAGACTTCAGAAGAAAGTGATCACTATCAACAACTCTCTGAAGGTTGTGAATTCCCCAGAGGCACCCCAGAGGTGTTTGCCTGATATGTGAAATGTGACAAGGAATCAGAAGATGGCAAATTTAACCTGTGGATCAGGGAAAAACGAGAAATATAAATCTATCCAGGCCTTATTGATGGGAAGTAGCTTCCAAGGGCAATATCCTTAATCTGTTTTATCTCCTATATACATTTATGCAGTTGTAATTATGCAAATCATTTGTTGTTTCTTTATGTTCAGGGGTTTTATGTGTGTTTCCTATTTACACACACCTTCCCTGAAGATGTCAAGAATGAAATATTTGATTTTTTTTTTTGTAACCTTCCACTTCAAAGGCTTAAAGATAAAAGCAGTTGAGTTATGGACAAATTGTTTTTTTAAACCAAAGTTTGCATGCTTAACCTTTGTTGAAAGTCGTTGTCATAATGTGAATTTTATTCCTATGAAAAGCCAGATGGGTGACTCTTTACAAAACTATCCCTCAGTGACCTGATCAACAGTTTTACGCACACGCACACACACACACACACACGCATACACATGATACACCATAAAGCTTTCAAAGGATATAAAATCAATTTAAGGGCAGAATCCAATCCCATGCAATTTTATGTATTCGGGACTCCTGTGAGCACAGCAATTTTAGCTATGGGATAGAGGTGCAATACTTCAAGAAAATAGCCCAAGGAGACCTGGACCTAAGGTTTGGGCCACAGAAACCCTCTAAAGAGCTGGGTCCTATGGACTGGCAGGGCTATTTGCTCTCAGCATTGCTCACGTCAGTGTCAGGACATGGAACTGGGTCCAATAGAAGACTAACATTACATCTATTAAAATACTTTTTGGTCTCACAACCCTGGTTTCCACTGATGATCCAACTGGTTCCTGGGTGGTGAGTCTATGTCTGGATCAGGGCTGGGGTCGAGCACACAGCCAAGCTAAAACTGTGGGCTTGGTCCATCTCCCTGGCCACCACAGTGGTTGGCTCAGGGGCAGGCCTGCGACCTGAGCTGGGACTCAAGGACATTTTCTAAGATGGTACAGCCCAGATCTTCTCTTCATGGCCAGGGCAGCATGAAGATATGAAAGCTGGAACTGCTGGGGTAAATTTTGCTGTCGTGATGGGGGCCGGCCCGAGAAGGAGGCCTGTGCACGGACCCATGCAAAGCCAGAGGAAAATCACGGGGGTAGAGCCAGAGTCCTGCTGACAAAATCCTATCTGGCTGCCTATATCTGCTCTTTTCAGTTATTAGCATTAATAAATGCCCTTTCATTGTTAACTGCTTTTGACCTGGGCTTTGGTGCCTTGTGGCATAAAGAATCCCAATTACTATTTGAATAAGGGACCAGGTTGTATGGTAGAGGTCATGATTTCTAAGTGTGGAGGAGAGAAGGTCCATGTGAGCTGGGAGATAGTTACAGCCGTCGTTGCAGGGTGGGGAGGAGGGAATAGAAGGCAGGAGGTAACTAACAGTTGAGTGTCTCCTAGGTTCCAGACATTGGGACTAGTCCTCACAGTCCACACCCACAACCAAACTGTTCTTTTTGTCTCCTTATCCTATTTTGTAAGTGAGAAAACTAAGGCTTGGACTAGTGGAGCAACTTGTTCCAGTCAAGTGGGGGAGACATAAAGATTTGATGAACCTGTGCTCTTCTCACGGCTCCTCACTCTTTCAAGCCTACAGCTTGGGTTCCGGATACCTGTGTGTCAGTCCCAGTTCTAGGTGTTCAGCCTTGGACAAGTCACCCATGTTCTCTGTGCCTTCGTTTCCTCCCACGTAGCATGGTGATGATGATGCCCGCCTCTCAGAAGCATTCTGGAGCTTCATGTGTGGGAAGCCCTTGTGAGAGGTGAGTGTGAGGCATTATTCTTACTGGGGAAAGCTTCAGGGAGGAAATAACACCTAGCCTGGGGACAGTAGTAGGGGTGGGTTTCTGTGGGGAGTTAGCAGGGGAAGGATGAACCGAACAGATCGGCTGAGGCAAAGGCGTGGAACACAACTGAACTTTGGTCATTTGTGCAAAAGAAAAGAAACCGCGCCAGCAGCTCCTGATGTGAAGCTTTGGGGAATAAGTTCCAGGGCAGTGTTTCTTTATTTGTTTGTTTATTTGTTCATTTATCTTTCCACTTATTCAAGGAGAAATATACTCTCATAACTCCATTAACTTTCTTCCTCTTGCCTAAGTGCTAGTAGTCTACTGAAGTCACTCAATATGTGTAATTTCCCTAGCTTCTGTATCCCATGTGGCTTTCCTTCTCTCCTTGACACTTTCATCCTTATTTAATTATATAGATATTTATATATCAATAAATATTAATAAATATATCTCATTATGTGTATTTGTACATAAACATATATTTAATTAAAAATAAAAAAATATTTTAACCTTTTGATCTCCTTCACTGATTTCTCTTACCTCCCATCTCTGACAACCACCAATTTTTTTTTTCTGTGAGTTTATTTATTTTTATTTTTTTATATTCCACATCTAGTGGAGATCATACAGTATTGGTCTTTGTCTGACTTATTTAACTTAGCATAATGCCCTTAAGATCCATGCATGTTGTCACAAATGGCAAGATTTCATTCTTTTTTAATGGCTGAATAATATTTCATTGTGTGTGCATATATATACACACACACATAACATATATACCCATATGTATATATACACACATATATACATATATACTATATATACATACTATATATACATACATGTGTGTAGATAGACATATATGTCTATAGATAGATACACATTAAATTTTCCTTATCCATTCATCCTTTGATGGCCACTTAGGTTGTTACATATCTTGGCTATTGTAAATAATGCTGCAGTGAACATGGGGCTGTGTATATCTTTTCAAGTTAGTGTTTTCATTTTCTCCAGATAAATGCCCAGAAGTGGAATTGCTGGATCACATGGTAGTTGTATTTTTAATATTTTGAGGAACTTCCATACTGTTTACCATTGTGACTATGCTAATTTACATTCTCACCAACAGTACACAAAGGTTCCCTTTTTTCCACATTCTTGCCAACACTTGATATCGCTTGTCTTTTTGATTCTAACTGGTGTGAGGTGACATCTTATTATGGTTTTGATTTGCATTTCCCTGATGACTGACGATGTTGAGCATCTTTTCATGTGTCTGTTGGCCTTCTGTATGTCTCCTTTGGAAAAATGTCTAATCAGATCTTATGCTCATTTAAAAAAATTTTTTTTAACATATATTTATTTTTGAGAGAGAGAGAGAGAGAGAGCGAGAGAGCACATGCAGGGGAGAAGGAGAGAGAGAGGGAAACACAGAATCCCAAGCAGGCTCTAGGCTCTGAGCTGTCATCACAGAGCATGATGCAGGGCTCAAGCTCACAAACCATGAGATCATGACCTGAGCTGAAGTCGGATGCTTAACCGACTGAACCACCCAGGCACCCCTCTTCTGCTCATTTTTAAATTGCATTGTTTGTTTTTTGCTATTGAGATGTATGAGTTCTTTAGATATTTTGGATATTAACCCCTTACCAGATATATGACTTGGAGATAATTTCTCCCATTTAATAGGTTGCCTTTTTATTTTGTTGGTGGTTTCTTTTGCTGTGCAGAAGCTTTTTTGTTTGATGTAGTCTCACTATTTACTCTTGCTTTTGTTGCTTCGACTTTTGGTGTCAGATTAAAAAAATCATCTTCAAGACCTATGTCAAGGAGCTTCTGCCTATGTTTTTTTCTGGGAGTTTATGGTTTCAGGTCTTACATTCAAGTCTTTAATCCATTTTGAGTTAACTCTTTTGTGCGTATGTTATAAGATAGTAATTGGTTTCATTCTTTTGTCTATGGCCGTCCAGTTTTCTCAACACCATTTATTGAAGAGACTGTATTTCCCCATTGTGTATTCTTGGCTCCTTTGTTGTAAATTAATTGACCATGTATGCATGAGTTTATTTCTGGGCTCTCTATACTGCTCCATTGATCTAAGTGTCTGTTATGCCAATATCATAATGTTTTAATTATTATAGCTCTGTAATAGGATTTGAAATAAGGGAACATGATGCCTGAAGCTTTCTTCTTTCTCAAGGCTGCTTTGGTTATTCAGGGTCTTTATCTTTATCTCATATGTACTATATATTTTTATATTTTATTTATTTAAATTAAAAAAAATGTTTATTTACTTTTGAGAGAGAGACAGAGTGCAAGCAGGGGAGGGGCAGGGAGAGAGGAAGACACAGAATCCAAAGCAGGCTCCAGGCTCTGAGCTGTCAGCACAGCTGACATGAACCATGAGATCATGACCTGAACCAAAGTCAAACACTTAACTGACCGAGCCACCCAGGAGTCCCTATATTTTATTTATTTAGTTTGTCCCTCTGTTTCTTCCATTGGACTATAAGCTCCCCAAGGGCAAGGATTCCCCCTACCCCAACCCATTTTGTTTGCAATTATATCCCAGTACCTTGAACAGTGTCTGGCACATAGTAGATATGCAATAAATATTTGTTGAATCAAAGAACCATTTTTATATCTATCCTATCTGTGGTGGGCCATACATGGATATCATCTGAAAGAGAATCCTCCTTTCCACTGATCTTCTCACACAAAGAGTTTAAGAATTGTCAAGAAACATTTCTCTCCTCATCCTGTCAGTCCATCTAGCTCCATCTTAGAAGAGGATGCGTCTCCTTTTTATGGATCCTCTTTCACTTCTCCTCACAATCCCATTGACCTATTTCTAACCCTCTGTCTTTTCCTGCCTGGGTGCTTTCATCTTGGAGGGTTTCTATCAGTGTTTTTGAGGTCCTGTCCTTCTATCTTTCAAAGTCTTCAGAGTGTCACATCTACAAGACAAACTTTCCCCCCTGCTAATGCTGATCTTCTTCTCTTGGAGCCTAACTTTGATGTACCAACGTATTCTCAAAGTCTCTTTTTCTTGGCTCCTTTCAAAGGCAACTTCCTTTCAAGGAGAGGATGAAGAAGACCAGGAAAGAAGGGACAAAATGAAAAAAAGAACACTTCACCCTGTCTTACATGTATTCCCAATTCCTTAATTAAGAGAGGAGATAAAAATTGAACTCTTGATTTGTCTTAATTGGGCTGAGAAAGCATATCTGGCAACAGACCTATTATTGGAATCACTAATTTTATTTCTCTCACTCTTACCTTCCTTTTGATTTAATGATACCTATACTAAATAATGGACAGAGATACACTGGAATATTTCTACTGGTGCAATGGCTAAAATATTACATCAAACAAACAAAATACCTATTTATATCTACTCTGCTCATATTTCTTATACTAGGTAAAACCTTGTTAATTTTACTGATTTATTTTTACTAGGTGACTCACAGGTTCGCATCAAGTCTTTTAATTAAAATATCTATTTTGGGCAAATGAAAACATACAATCAAGAAGGTGGTCTTAATTGAAGAATAGCTGAAAGTAAATCAGTAAAGCAGCAAACTCACTGTTTTGTGTATTTATTTATTCCAATCCCTTACAATTTCAGTTGGAAATTTCAAAGAACCATAGAGTAAGAGATGGGCAATGCTATTAAGTCACAGTATCTATTCTTTGCCAAGATTCTCTCTTTTTTTAAAAAAATATAATTTATTGTGAAGTTAGCTAGCATGCAGTGTGTACAGTGTGCTCTTGGTTTTGGGAGTAGATTCCCGTGATCCATTGCTTTCATACAACACCCAGTGCTCATCCCAACAGGTGCTCTCCTCAATGCCCATCACCCATTTTCCCCTCTCCTCCCCCTCCAATCAACCCTCAGTTTGTTCTCTGTATTTAAGAGTCTCTTATGGTTTGCCTCCCTTTCTGTTTGTAACTATTTTTTCCCCTTCCCTTCTCCTATGGTCTTCTGTTAAATTTCTCAAATTCTACATGAGTGAAAACATATGATATCTGTCTTTCTCTGACTGACTTATTTCACTTAGCGTAATACCCTCCAGTTCCATCCACATTGTTGCAAATGGCAAGATTTCATTCTTTCTCATTGCCAAGTAGTATTCCATTGTATATATAAACCACATCTTTATCCATTCATCAGTTGATGAACATGGGCTCTTTCCATAATTTGGCTATTGTTGATAGCATGCAGCTCCTGTCTTGATGCCTTTTCTGCTCTGGATAAAGTTAACAGATAGTTCCTATGTGGCATTTAGGCTAGATCCTTCCATGTGGGAGTGGAAAAACACCCATTTCTAGGCATCTGCTTTGTGGCCAAGGTGTTCTGACTTGGCGATTCTTCCTGGGGGCCAAGGTTGCCGGTGTGGTTTCAGGGTTCCCTTGGTGAAAGAGAGCCTGGTGTCACGCTTTGGTCAGCAATAAACCACCATGTGATAAACAAGGTGATGTGATGATTCTGTTCACTCCTTGGTGCTGCCAAACCTGGGGCAAATCTCACCAGTGCAGGCTTCCTGGAAGACATTTAGTGTTTCCTGCTTCTGGCTGGAAACCCGGAGGATGCCAACAATGAAAAATAACAGGGTGAAGAGACGTGCTCAGTTGACATGTGATGGTGATTTTAGGAGAAGATATTTCATCTGGGGGTTGATTTTGGTTTTAAATTGACCATTAATCTTGCTTTATGACTTTTAGAAAGAAAAGGGATATTTTTCGATCATATTTTTATTCATGTGTGCTTCATGCCATTGTATTGATTTCCAGTTGGAAGTTTAATTGTTAAGGATATCCTTTCTTTCCTATTTGCCACATTGTGCCAGTATTAATTCTTAAACTTCAGGAAAAGATGTCTGTAAAAGCAGAAGACTGAACTCAGATGCAAAGCAGGGTCTTTGAAGATCAACTGGAGTACAGAGTTTAAAATGCTAATTTAATTATTATTATTTGTATTTCAGGAGAATCAAATGCCAAGCAGCAAAGGCCAAGAAGGTCAAAGTGATATATTCAAGTTCAAAAAGCGGGAGGCTGCAAGAATGGTGGGGTCATGGTGCTTTCAGGCAGAGAAATACCAACGAGCCCGATGTTTTATTTGTTTGTTTGCTTTTGTTTTGTTTTGTTTTGTTTTGTTTTGTTTTGCTTTGAGTAACAAGTCAACCAAAAATGTGGTGGTTTACAACAAAAATAGTTATTATTTCACAGTTTCAATGGGTCAGGAATGTGGGCTTGCCTTAGCTGGGTCCTGTTTTAGGGACTCTCCCAGGCTGTAGTAAAGGTGTGGTACAGGTACCTCAAGTCTCAAGTGCAAAAGGATCTGCCTCCAAGCTCACTCATGTGGGTGTTGGTAAGATTCAGTTCCTCATAGGTGGCTGCATTGAGGACCTCAGTTCCTTGCTGGCTGTTGGCCGGAGGCCCTTTCTGAGTTCCTTGTCCCATGGGCCTCTCCATAGGGCAGCTCACAACATGGCAGCTGGTTTCTATAAGAGAGAGCAAGCAAGAGTGAGCAAGATGGAAGCTGCAATCTTTTAAAACCTAATTTCAGAAGTGACATCCTATCCCTTTTGTTTGTTGAAAGCAAGGCACTTGATCCAGCTCACACTCAAGGGGAGGGACATACACAGGGTTCTGGAATATCGGAAGGTAAGGATCATTGCCGCCATCTTAGAATTCTGCCCTATACTTAGCATATGCTACATAATAATGAAAAATAAAGAAGAGTACAATTCCAATGGGATATTTGAGAAATTATGTTTAGGTATATTTTATCTATTTGCATATTTATATTTTTGTGTCAATATGTGCATACAAAGTATACAATGTGATCATATACTTAGGTAGAGCCAGCCAGGTTTTCTTTTTTTTTTTATTTTATTTTTTCTTTTTTAAAATTTACATCCAAATTAGTTAGCATATAATGAAACAATGATTTCAGAAGTAGATTCCTTAATGCCCCTTACCCATTTAGCCCATCCCCCCTCCCACAACCCCTCCTGTAACCCTCAGTTTGTTCTCCATACTTATGAGTCTCTTCTGTTTTGTCCCCCTCCCTGTTTTTATATTATTTTTGTTTCCCTTCCCTTATGTTCATCTGTTCTGTCTCTTAAAGTCCTCATATGAGTGAAGTCATATGATTTTTGTCTTTCTCTGACTAATTTCACTGAGCATAATACCTCCAGTTCCATTCATGTAGTTGCAAATGGCAAGATTTCATTCTTTTTGATTGCCGCCTAATACTCCATTGTACATATATACTACATCTTCTTTATACATTCATCCATCAATGGCCATTTGTGCTCTTTCCATACTTTGGCTACTGTTGATAGTGCTGCTATAAACATGGGGGTGCATGTGTCCCTGCGAAACAGCACACCTGTATCCCGTGGATAAATGCCTAGTAGTGCAATTGCTGGGTCGTAGGGTAGTTCTATTTTTAGCTTTTTGAGGAACCTCCATACTGTTTTCCAGAGTGGCTGCACCAGCTTGCATTCCCTACAACAATGCAAAAGTGATCCTCTTTCTTCACAACCTTGCTAACATCTATTGTTGCCTGAGTTGTTAATGTTAGCCATTCTGACAGGTGTGAGATGGTATCTCATTGTGGTTTTGATTTGTATCTCCCTGATGATGAGTGATGTTGAGCATTTTTTCATGTGTTGGTTGGCCATCTGGATGTCTTCTTTGGAGAAGTGTCTATTCATGTCTTTTGCCCATTTCTTCACTGGTTGGTTTGTTTTTTGGGTGTTGAGTTTGATCAGTTCTTTATAGATTTTGGATACTAACCCTTTATCTGATATGTCATTTGCAAATATCTTCTCGCATTCTGTTGGTTGCCTTTTAGTTTTGCTGATTGTTTCCTTCGCTGTGCAGAAGCTTTTTATTTTGCTGAAGTCCCAATAGTTCATTTTTCCTTTTGTTTCCCTTGCCTCCAGAGATGTGTTGAATAAGAAGTTGCTGTGGCCAAGATCAAAGAGGTTTTTGCCTGCTTTCTCCTCGAGGATTTTGATGGCTTCCTGTCTTACATTGAGGTCTTTCTTCCATTTTGAGTTTATTTTTGTGTATGCCATAAGAAACGGTCCAGGTTCATTCTTCTGCATATCACTGTCCAGTTTTCCCAGCACCACTTGCTGAAGAGACTGTCTTTATTCCATTGGATACTCTTTCCTGCTTTGTCAAAGATTAGTTGGCCATACGTTTGTGGGTCCATTTCTTGGCTCTGTATTCTGTTCCATTGATCTGAGTGTCTGTTCTTGTGCCAGTACCATACTGTGTTGATGATTACAGCTTTGTAGTATAGCTTGAAGTCTGGGATTGTGATGCCTCCTGGTTTGGTTTTCTTTTTCAAGATTGCTTTGGCTATTCAGGGTCTTTTCTGGTTCCATACAAATTTTAGAATTATTTGTTCTAGCTCTGTGAAGAATGCTGGTGTTAGTTTGATAGGTATTGCATTGAATATGTAGATTGCTTTGGGTAGTATTGACATTTTAACAATATTTGTTCTTCCTATCCAGGAGCATGGAATCTTTTTCCATTTTTTTGTGTCTTCAATTTCTTTCATAAGCTTTCTATAGTTTTCAGCGTATAGACTTTTCACCTCTTTGGCTAGATTTATTCCTAGGTATTTTATGGTTTTTGGTGCAACTGTAAGTGGGATCGATTCCTTGCTTTCTCTTTCTATTGCTTCATTGTTGGTGTATAGGAATGCAACTGATTTCTGTGCGTTGATTTTATGTCCTGCAACTTTGCTGAATTCATGAATCAATTCTAGCAGTTTTTTGGTGGAATCTTTTGGGTTTTCCATATAGAGTATCATGTCATCTGCGAAGAGTGAAAGTTTGACCTCCTCCTGGCCGATTTGGATGCCTTTTATTTCTTTGTGTTGTCTGACTGCAGAGGCTAAGACTTCCAATACTATGTTGATAACAGTGGCGAGAGTGGACATCCCTGTCTTGTTCCTGACCTTAGGGGGAACGCTGTCAGTTTTTCCCCATTGAAGAGGATATTAGCATTGGGTCATACATATATGGCTTTTGTGGTCTTGAGGTATGCTCCTTCTATCCCTACTTTCTTGCGGGTTTTTATCAAGAAAGGATGCTGTATTTTGTCAAATGCTTTCTCTGCATCTATTAAGAGGATCATATGGTTCTTGTCCTTTCTTTTATTGATGTGATGAATCACATTAATTGTTTTGGGGATGTTGAACGAGCCCTGCATCCCAGGTATAAATACCACTTGGTCGTGGTGAATAATTTCCTTAATGTATTGTTGGATCCAGTTGGCTAATATCTTGTTGAGGATTTTTGCATCCATGTTCATCAGGGAAATTGGTCTATAGCTCTCCTTTTTAGTGGGGTCTCTGGTTTTGGAATCAAGGTAATGCTGGCTTCATACAGTTTGGAAGTTTTCCTTCCATTTCTATTTGTTGGAACAGCTTCAAGAGAATAGGTGTTAACTCTTCCTTAACCAGAACCAGTTTCTGGTTTCATTGATCTGTTCTGTTTTTTTTTGGTTTCGATAGCATTAATTTCTGCTCTAATCTTTATTATTTCCTGTCTTCTGCTGGTTTTGGGTTTTATTTGCTGTTCTTTTTCCAGCTCCTTAAGGCATAAGGTTAGGTTGTGTATCTGAGATCTTTCTTCCTTCTTTAGGAAAGACTGGATTGCTATATACTTTCCTCTTATGACCGCCTTTGCTGCATCCCAGATGTTTTGGGTTGTGGTGTTATCATTTTCATTGACTTCCATATACTTTTTCATTTCCTCTTTAACTTCTTGGTTAGCCCATTCATTCTTTAGTAGGATGTTCTTCAGTCTCCAAGTATTTGTTACCTTTCCAAATTTTTTCTTGTGGTTGATTTCGAGTTTCATAGCATTGTGGTCTGAAAATATGCATGCTATGATCTTGATCTTTTTCTACGTACTTAGGGCTGATTTGTGTCCCAGTATATGGTCTATTCTAGAGAATGTTCCATGTGCACTGGAGAAGAATGTATATTCTGCTGCTTTAGGATGAAATGTTCTGAATATATCTGTTAAGTCCATCTGGTCCAGTGTGTCATTCAAAGCCATTGTTTCCTTGTTTATTTTTTGATTAGATGATCTGTCCATTGCTGTGAGTGGGGTGTTGAAGTCTCCTACTATTATGGTATTACTATCAATGAGTAAAATAGAATTTGAAAAAATATACACAAAAGTAAAGAAAATAGTAGAAAAAAATTAAAGAAAAATATTTTTAATAAAAATTAAAAATAAATATGATTTTTTTCTTTTTCTGTATTCAAGAAAAAGAAAAGAAACTAAAAAGAGAAAAGAGATAAAAAAAGAAAAAAAGGAAATAGTTTGAAAATTTGAAAAAGTGAATACACTGTAGTAGACTAAAATAAAATGATGGAAGTAAAATAGAATTTGAAAAAATTTACATAAAAGCAAAAAATATAGTAAAAAAATTAAAGAAAAATATTTATAATAGAAATTGAAAGTAAAAATGAAGTTTTTCTCTTTCTGCATTCAAGAAAAAGAAAAGAAACAAAAAAGAGAAAAAAAGAAAAAGAAAGAAAGAAAGGAAATCATTTGAAAATTTGAAAAGGTGAATACACTGAAGTGGACTAAAATAAAATGATGGAAGTAAAATAGAATTTGAAAAAATTTGCACAAAAGTAAAAAATATAGTAATAAAAATTAAATAAAAATATTTTTAATAAAAATTGAAAATAAAAATGAATTTTTTCTCTTTCTGTATTTAAGAAAAAAGAAGTGTAAAAGAGAAAAAAAAGAAAAAAAATAGAAAGAAAATTGAATAGATGGACCTGCTAACAGATTGAAGTAGGACTAAAATTACTTTGTTTTCCCCTAGAAGTCAGTCTCCGTAACGCTTTATAGTCCATAAACTAAGCCGGCGGTGAGACTTGTGTTCTTGAAGAGCGAAGTTGGCCCAGTTGGGTGGGGCTCAGTGTAACAGCTCTGCTCTCCACTAGATGGCGCTGCTAGCCTACTGGGGTGGATTGTTGCAGAGCTCGTAGGTGCGTATGCGCATGCACGGTAATGGTGAAAATGGCGCCATCCAGCTACCTAGTCTGCTCTTCCCTGTCAGCAATCGCACACCTGTCCTCTGTCTTCAGCTTTCGTCCACTCCCCGCTTTTTCACTCTCCGTGACCAGGCCCCAGGCAGAACCTCTGTCCTGAGTTTTGTCTCAGATGCGGCTGTTTTCCCCGGCCCCTTACTTCTGAAAGACTGTGGCTTTGACCTGTTCCGCCCCTCTGTGGAGGGTCTCACCGAGCAATGGCCGAATGAGCAATGGCCGAATGTCGGCTGCACCCAGGGACGCTTGCTGGACCCTGCTGCTGCCAATGCCCAGAGACTGTGGCCAGGTGCCAGCCCGCCCCAGAAAAAGTTCGCGAGATAGTGTAGCAGCAGTGTTTCAGGGATTACGGAAAATCACAACACACATCTGGCACCAGGCTTCACCCTTACCGACCTTGTTCCAGCACCAGCGAATGCAGCCGTTTTCTGGGGTCTGCTGGGATCAGGTGGCTTCAACAGTCTCTACCAAATGTCCTTCCAGCAGTGGAACCGCTTTTCCCCATGTGGCCTGAGAACCTCCTGGACCCCACTCTGTTCCTGGGGATTTGCCCTTCCCACCAGAGCACCGCCAGGTAATGAGCTGCGGAGTTGCAGCCTTTGTGTTCCCCTTGTTTACAGTCTTAGTGGAATTTAAACCCTCTCCTTTCTCCTTTCTCCCTTTTTAGTTTAGTCCCTGTGGCTGCTGTTTCCAATTTTCCACTTTCTCTCCAGCTGCTCTTGGGGAGGGGTGTTGTTCTCGTATTCTCCCCCGCTCCCCAGTCTCCATCCTCTCTCTGCCCGCAAAGCGGTTCCCTACCTTCCGCGGCTTCTTGCTCCCCAAATTCACCTCTCTGCGCCGTGTACCTGCTGAATTCTGTGGTTCAGGTTGTGCAGATTATTGTGTTAATCCTCCAATCAGTTTTCTAGGTGTGTAGGATGGTTTAGTGTTGGTCTGGCTGTATTTCATGGATGCGAGACACACAAAAAACTTCCATGCTGTTCTGCCATCTTGGCTTCTCCCGCCAGCCAGTTTTTTAAGACTGATGACTGAAAACATTATCCACCTGCATCTCTGAAGCATACTTGAATCTGGATAAAGGCTTGGATCTGCCAAATGACCTATTCCTCTATAAATCCTGGAATAACTGCTGGTCCTTTTTAATTTTCCTGTCCTTAAAAAAAAATTTTTTTTAAGTAGGTTCCACGCCCAACATGGGTCTACAACTTATGAGCCTGACATCAAGAGTCACATGCTCTACTGACTGTGCCAGCCAGGTGCCCCTAATTTTTTTCTTTCTAATTTTACAATATGCTTTGACTATCTTGTTGAAACCATGGGGCTCTATTTCTGAAATCCTCACTTTTATTTATTTATTTATAACATTAAAAAAAATTTTTTTTAATTAATTTTTGAGGGAGAGAGAGAGAGTGTGAGTGGGGGAGGGACAGAGAGAGAGAGGAAGACACACAATCTGAAGCAGGCTCCAGGTTCTGAGCTGTCAGCACAGAGCCCGATGCAGGGCTCGAACTTAGGAACTGTAAGATAATGACCTGAGCTGAAGTCAGACAGGCTCCCCTCTGAAATCCTCATTGTTAAATAATTCTCTGCAAATATGCTTCCCGCCCCCCCCCCCACCCCCCATAAATAGAATGAAAGACTTGACTTGTGAATTCTTGCTTATGAACTCAGGTCTTAGCAATATTACATGTAATATCATGGAAAGATGTTTCATTTGAGAAACAAGTGGTCCCATTGAATATTAAGACGTTTTTCCAATTGGACAGTAATTCATAAGGGGAGCTGGCCTGGAATCTATAACTTTTATTATGGAAAGGTGACTGAAAAATAGGTGCTTACAGTTAGGTGCTTATGGATAACCATGATGACCACTGTATGAATAACAATAGATCACTGTAAATGAGGTTGAGACTCGGTGTCTCTGGGCAGTTGGGTAATATTTAGGTACTCCCCTCCCACCCCCAGGCATTAGGTGGATTAAAAACCATTGGTCCCAATGGCACCCATTGATCATGGGTACGCATTGCTTCAGGGATGAACTGGGGCTGCTTCTGGACAAAGTATTTTTTTTCTCTAACTCTGGTGTCTGTGAGGTGGCCTACCTAATTTAGGTGTTCTAGACCTTCCTGGACTCACCATGAGAATGACATCAAAGGTCCTGAGTCTGACTGGTTGTTGAGGGTACAGAGGAGAGGAGCACCTGGTGTAGCACTGGCAGAGGTAACACTAGTCCGGAAGGAGCAATTTGCATGTCCAAGTCTGTCCAACTCTAGATGAAGGTATAAGAATGATTAGTTTGTGTGTGTGTGTGTGTGTGTGTGTGTGTGTGTGTGTGTGTATAGCTCTAAAGGGCAAACTTATAACTAACAGGCCAAAGTTATTAGAAGGAGAATTTCCACACTACACGCAGAGGTTTCTAACAGTTGAAAGTGTTAAAAAGGAATGGGCCACCTAGTAATGTAGTCACTGGAGTCTGAAAGGCTGTTCATGAGTCAGGGCTGTTGTATGGAAGGGTAGTGGACAATCATGAGGGGGAGTGGGAAAAATGAATTCTAGAATGGGTGGAAGGGCAGGGAACTGGGCCTACAGATGTTTTATTAGTGGAGTTCAGAAAGAAAACCTGGAAAAACGAGGCTGGTGTTAGGAGGGAATGGGATAAAGACCACCTGTGTGTGGGGCTTGAGAATATATTGGATACGTATGATCTTTCCCAAATCTTGCCTTGTAATATTTTGACTTTCTAACTCTAAGAATCTGTGAAAGAATACGTATTCCTGGTGGATTTGTAAAACCACCCAAATCCAACAGGCCCTATTCTTAGTTTCCGAGACCACCTTTCAGATGCACTCTCTTGATACAGTTATTTGAAGATCTACTGACTTTGTTTCATTATTGGAACTTTTCTAGTGACTTTAATGTGGGGGAGGGGGAAGAAGGAATGACAACAACAAAAACGAAAGCCACAACAGCATGATTTATTACAGGACATATTTCTCAGAAGAGACAAAAACACCATCAATGAAGAGCAATCATAGGAGGGTCACAGTTGTCGCAGAATCACCTGAGCAATTCATGGAGGTTGGCTTCATATAAATAGCTGCAGAAAAGCAGTTAAATGATTTTCTTCATGCTCTTTGGGGGAGACTGTGTCTAATCTGATGCAGTTGCTCCAAAGGAGCGCTGTTAATGACATCTACACCAAATATCAGTTCAATAAATTGCTTCCCTTCATTAATCTGAGTGTCAGTGTCTGCATTAATGGCGTTTGCACAGCAGAAGGTCTCAGGGAGAGATAATAAGGACGTGCTTTTAGTAACATGTGAGGGTGGCTTCGTAAAAACAAGCAAATATATAGCTTGTCCTTTGACTCTGGTAAATCAAAATCACTTCATTTATTCATTTTTTCACTCCACAATTACTCTTTGAGTGACTACTGTGTGCCTGGCACTGTGTGAGGTCCTGAGGTCCTTACATTCATGAACAGAAGTCTTTGGGGAACTTAGTCAGTGGGAGACAGAAATCATCCCCCACGTATATGATGAACTGGGATGAGAGCTATGAAGGAAAAGTACAGATTTCTTTGAAAGAGTGTAACGGGAAACATAGAGATTGACTGTTTTTCTAGAAAAACCTGGGCTTCAGGCTGGAAGAGCTTGTAATATTATATGGGTGATGGTGGCTGTCTTTGGGAGTCTAGATAGAAATGAATGCTATGTTTCCATCAGCATAACATCTCAGCGGGACTGTTTCAAGAAAGTGGAAATTTCCTTGTATCGACTATTGAATAACAGAGTTCTGGCTACAGCCTATGGGTAACAATGACCATTTGTGTAAATAACATTAGGTCACTATAAATGACACAGTGTCTCTGGGCAGTTGGATAATATTTAGGCACTCCCCTCATATCTCCATGCCTTAGGTGGATTAAAAACTACCAGTCCCTATGGTGCCCACTGACTATGGATGTGCATTGCTTCAGGGATGAACCTGGTTTGCCTTTAGACAGAGTATTTTTCCCCCCTCTGGTAGCTGTGAGGTGATTCACTTGATTCAGGTGTTGTAGGGCTTCCCAGACTCACTCTGAGAATGACATCAAGGTCCTGAATCTGACTGGTTGTCAGTGGTTGCAGAGGAGAGGAGCAGTCTGGCTTAGAATGAGCTGCAGTAATGCTGGTCCAGAAGGAGCAACTTGCATGTTCAAGAAAATGCCACTCACTGGTGGGAATGTGATAGCACCTGGAGAGCTCATAACATAGCATAAGAATATGCCTATACCATTTCTGCCTCTGTCCCATTTAGTGAGGGAGTCATTATCATGTGTTGTCATGTGACTTGAATGTAGAATCATCAGCATGCTCGTCCTCATGACTATATTTATTGAAATCTTGTATGTCAGGCACTATTTTAAATTCTATCAATTATCTATCTAAGATCTCACTTCATTCTCACAGTTGATCCCCAAAATGTAACTTCTAAACACTGGAGTTTTCACATCCAACCTCATTATCAATGAGAAGATATCTTCTAGTTTTTAAAAGAAAGGAGTTAATAATTTTAAATACAAGGTGTCCTCTCCCCACCCCCACCCCCCGACCTGTCCACCTGTCTCTTTAGAATGTTATCCAGAATTTGACTGCCATATTTGACTTCAAGGGCAGAGTAGTTTGAGGGCAATCTGCTATGTTCTTTCAGTCCACAGATCCTTGGTTGCATAATATATATATGTCTTCCAACAGTGTTCTGAGGTTGTAGGGACTGTAAGCTTCATGAGAACAGACATTTCATCCACTTTTCAGTGCTTTTCCTCCACTCACTAGAAAATGCTTGGTATGTAGTAGGGGCTTAGTAAATATTCTCTGATCAAAAGGAGATACTTTGTTGAACTACAAAAGGAAAAATCTAGGCTTTCTAATTAAAACTGCTTCTGAGTCACTGTGTAATGTTGGGCAGGTCCCCTAATATTTCTAATTTACCCCTTGGTTTGGTGAGAGATGAAATAGTGGTTGGAAGCCTCATGGAGCGGAGAAGGTAAATGTTTGCTTAAGAACTAAATATTTTTCATTGATTCATTGAAGGTAAGTGAAACAAGCAAAAGTCACCAAGTGACCTTAATGTTTTGGTATGTGTTCATCTGTGTTTTACTATAACGCATGTCACCCGAAAAGCTGTATGCCCTAAATCTTGCTCTGCTTCACATTCGCGTTGATGGTGGTGAAGATAAGGGATGTCGTCAAGGCATTTGTGCACATGCTTGGTATCTTTCAGCTTAGCAAGTACTAGCTTGGAATCCTCAGTGCCAAAAAGATGTCATCAGCCCCCACTATTTTATGAGCCTCTTAAAAGGGTGAGTACCCAGGAATGATACTCAAGCAGTTTGTCAGGGCACTGTGCTATAACTACCTTGAGGAGCTGCTTCTTGGACCGAAATCAAATTGCAACGGCTCCACACAGCCGACGGAGGTTTTAATATCAGTCCAGTCCATCACCCACAGAGAACACTATTAATAACCAGGTAAAAGCCTTTGTGTATAAGCCGATTCCATTTACAGTTATATCAAGTCAGGCGGATGTCAGTGTCCTATCTTGTCTTAGTCATAATGATGGCTAATATGATCCATACAGGATAATAGATGGGGTGGGAAGGATTACGGAGTTAAAAATCAATCAGGGCTTCTCATACATTTCTATGCTTTTGTGGCTGGTTAAATCATCAAAGTCTGAAGATTGATTTTTTTGCTTTAGTAATCAATCCTTCACAATCTGTTACCTTTTCCCTCCTCCTTCTCCCAACCTACTGTTGTTTTTTTTTTTGTTTTGTTTTGTTTTGTTTTTAACATGTAGACAAGAGTTAAAGTCTTCTCTGGATAAATACAGAGATGCACTCTGCCCCAGAGGGAAGATTTATCACATTTTGAAGGCAGAGCTGAAAAGTTGTGCATGCTACTGTACTGGACAGGCAAGATATGGGGATTGATAAGTATGAAGTAGTTTTTTTTTTTTTTTTCCAGAAATAAGTCATTTATACTTGGGTATTTGGCATTTTATTTTCATCAGCTAAAGCAGAGGCTCAGTTTATATCATCAAAGGAAATCTGAGCATAACATTTATACAGTGAGACAGATCAGCATGAAACACTGGCATCCTCAAACACTGAACAGCAACAGGCCAGGTCTCCTTGGCTTGGAGATATATGATACATATGTATGTGCATATTCACCAAGGTTCCAACATTCAACAATAAGAGTGCTAATTTGATACAGAAAAACTCAAAGGGGAAGCCATATATCTGTTATTACTGAGAAGTCAGAACTTTTTGGACAAAAACTATAAAGATTCAGGCAATTGTCTCAGAGCAGACTGACAGCCTTAAGTAGGTACTTAAGTAGGTACTTAAGTACCTTAAGTAGGTACATGGGGAGTAATTAGGGGAAAGAGTGGGACATTGAGATGGACAAGAAGTGGGACGGGAACCCTGTGATGGCCCCATCTGGGAGGAGAGCCAGTGTGTCCACACAACTTGTGACATGGAGGTACTATTACTTGTACAGCAGTTGGTGTCAGAGAAATCCAACATGGAGTAACAGTGTTCCATAGGTGTAGGAACATAGGAACCCGAAGGAGCCATTCATCCATTCACTAACCATAATGTTTCATAAAACAGCCACTCTGCTGGGACCAGCAGATACACATGGACATCCTCAAGAAGCTCACTGCCTTGTGGGGAAAAGAATGTTAGCAAATAATTTGGCTAATTGTGGAGATTAACACAATTGATGGGTGCAAGAGACCTGGCATTCTGAGCAGCGGGGCAGGCAGGAACCATGCATCCTCATTTACTCTGTATGGACCAATATTTCCCTCTGGTCAACAGTGAATCCTGACAGGAGGTTGGAGGGTGAGGTAAATATATTTATTTCCTCAAGGGCCTTCAAAAGTGGGGCCACAGCCAGACCTAGGCTATGCCCCCACTTAGGTCTTACTAGCATAACGTGACTGTGCCCCCTGCCCAAAAGTCAGAGCTTCTCTTGAGGCACCCATCTTTGCATATTTCCTCCTTCTGGGTTCCAGTAGCCTTCCTTCCCACTCCTTTTGAGCCTTTGGGTTAGCAGCCACAAGCTATTACACTATCCCTTGTGGTTTCTTTATACTCAATCCACACATTTGTGAATTGTCACTTATTAAACTTCCCTCAAATTATCTTGATTTTGGCACTGCTTCTTGCTGTGACCCAGCCTGATACATATCTCAATTTCATCTCTCCCTCTCCATCTCCTCTACCATCACCTAATCCCTCAAGTTTACCACACCAACCTCCTAATTTACTCACTGATTTCATTCTTGTGTTCCTACAGCCTACACACTACACAGCAGCCAAAAGTTTTTTAAAAACAGAAATCAGATCATGACAATCTCCTGCTTAAAACCCTACTTAAACACTTGAAGACCAGGACTTTTGTAAAGTTCTACATTCTTACCCAATTTAGGATGCCCTTCATGAAATAAATCTTTCTTTCCACTCTGACCTTCTCTATGACCACTTTCTGCCTCAGAACTGTGTTGTTCTAACCACCCTGGCCTTCCCTGATCACTCAAGTACTTTGATGGTTTTCTTCCCTAAACATCAAATGCCTGCCCCTTCTACCATCTATTCTCAGAGAGGTCATGCATGACCACCAACTATAGCGGTTAACCAGTCATTTTCTATGACATCAACTTTTTTTAATTTTCTGCATAGCTTCCTGCCTAACTGCTTCCCTCCCTTTATCTTCTATCTCTCTATCCATCCATCCATCCATCCATTCATCCATTCATGTATCTATCTATTTACTTGTCTATCCATCCTCCCACTAGAATGTAAACTCTATTGGCATAGGGGACTTCTCTCCCATGTTCTGTACTGTATCTCTACCACATCACACAGTACCTGATACATAGTAGGCCCTCAATAAATATTTATTGAATTAATGAATGAGCAGATCAGAGAACCATGTCCTAGAAGGAATAGAGAATGAACCAAGTTTCTAAGGCAGAGAGTCAAGCAGGAAAAATAGAATCATTGGACTCCTAGAACTGTAGAACTTGTTAGGACCAGATAGAAACCACTTTGTGGAATGGGGTCATGTGTAATGATCAGATGAGAATTCTAAGGTTGTGATAGGGTTGGAGTTTTTCATCTTCTGTGTGTGTGTCCCATGAACCCCTTTGGAAGTTTGTCTGATGAAGCCAAAAAACCCTTTCTCAGAAAAATACTTTTAATTCATAAAATAAAATGTCTAGAATTACAAGGAAAACCAGTTATATTGAAACATAGTTATCAAAGTATTCTAAAAATTATGATATAGTAATTTTTAAGTAGAGGAAGTAACAAATCTTCCTCTATTTATGATGAGGTTACCTCCAGATAAATCCTTTATAAATGGAAAATATCTATGTAAAAAATGCTCTTAATACACCTAACCTACCAAACATCATAGTTTAGCCTAGCCTACCTTAAATGTGCTCAGAACACTTATGTTAGCCTACAGTTGGGCAGAATTCTCTAACACAAAGCCTATTTTATAATAAAGTATTGACTATCTCATGTAGTTGATTTAATACTCTACTGAAAATGAAAAACAGAATGGTTGTACGGGTACAGAGTGGTTTTAGGGTGTGTCAGTTGTTTATCCCCCCACGATGGTGGGGCTGACTGGGAGCTGGGGCTGCTGCTGCCCAAAATCACAAGAGAGTATCTTATTGCATATTGGTAGTCCTGGAAAAGATCAAAATTCTAAGTTTGAAGTTTGGTTTCTAATGAATGCATATCTTTTACACACTGTCATGGAGTTGAAAAATTGTGAGTTGAACCGTTGTTAAGTTGGGGACCATCTGTATATGCTTTATTAACAGATAATAAAATCTAGCAATGTGTCTGATAACCACCAGAATTTTGATGTAGTGATGAATGTAGATGGTATTTTGAGATAGGTACATCAACAATAATGGAGATATGAAAATATATCTGATTTCTGTAAGTCCCGTATGTGCTAATTCTGCTCTGGATTGTTGTCTACATTCACAACCTAAGGAAATACTGAGTTTAGTGAAGATAATTTTTTTCTCACCCAAGTTCACAGACATCCTGAAGTCCATCCATTGACCCTTGGGAGACTGTTTGGAAGCTTAATGGGTCTGGGCTTGGAGGTAAAAGTCCAAGTAGCTTCTCTAAGGATGGCTGGGGGCTGGCAGAGACATGTGCTGCTGTCAAAACATGGCTTTATGAGAGCAAGCATGGCCTGAATGACCCCAGCATGGTCAGAGATGGTGAACCTCAGAAGAGCTGAGGACCTAAGGATACTTCCTTGAACCAGATCCAAACTGTGATCCTTTTAAAGACTGAATTTCTCTGTTGGAATCATGAAAGAGAATACCTTCTTGTGTGATGGTTAGGGCTCCTGCTTCCCAGTGATTGAAGAAACAGTTTAAGGAAAAGGCTTCACATGATATCTCTGTGTTTCTCTGGGTTCATTTTTATTTCCATACACATCAACACTGGGAAATGAAATCCTGTGGTTCTGCAAGACATTCCACACATATTTGCCATAAAAAAATCCTCCTTTAAGAGTGTTTTAGAATAAGGCATTGAAACTCTACCATTAAATGGAGAATGCCTAAGCACTTACAGATGGGGTACCTTAGGTTCATTCATTACATTTATTATAGACTCTCCCCAAGGTAGTTTCTTCTCTAACCACATTGGTTTGGGATGTGCAAACTATGTCTGTAACTGATCAGAGTTGGAGATGCTGCCACTTGCCCCACTTAGGAGGTGGTTCACTTGAATGTGCCCCCTGCTCCTGGCTATAAGGAGACAAACCTAGAGCAAGACAGACTTGCAAAATATAGACTTGTGGATTATTACTTGTCTTGTTAATTATCAAGCAGAGAGCTTTAATAGAATGCAAATTTCTATTATATGAAATGCCTGCAAATAATGGAGGTTCTTTGCCATGTATTTTGTGGAACGTGACACAGAAGTCTACAGCTTGGAAAAGCACGAATTTGGCCCATGATAAGATTGTTTTGATCTGGTCAAAAGAACAGAAGAATTTAAATCTAGGCATGGAGTAATTCAAAGGGCCATAGAACCTTCATGTCTGCTGGACCAAAGAGTTGTTTGGTGTGCAAAGCTTAGAAATACTTCAAGGCTTTCTTCTTGCATGCTGCCTACCCACTTGTCCTATGGTAGGAGGGTTTTCCAGGGGTAACTAATTCTAATGCTTTGTGACAGATCTTGGCTTTGTGGCAGGTTTTCAAGTGGATTTGAAAGGCTTTGGGTTGTTGAAATAATTCACTACAATGTAGCTTGACATGTGACATCTTATTTTATTAAGCAGAGAAAGTGGAATGGAAATCAAGAGCATGAAACATTCTTTGCTAAAATAAATCAGCAATAATTCCCTATAGGTTTGAAGTAGAAGTGAGGTTTAGTCTTATATGCCCGCCCTTATGACATCTGACAATCAGATTGAAACCAGGTGTAACCTGTATCACCATAGTCTGTCCCTTCCAACCACTTCCTGGTTTTTGGAGCTACTATATAGGATTCTGATAAGTAGCACATGCTCTCCCAGTAGGGACTTATGAAAATATTTAATAGAAATCATGAAAGCATGTAAGAAGGGCAAAAACCCCACTTTTTGGTTTGAATTTACAACGTGGAGTGCTGAGAGCTTGTTGCTCATGGGAAAGATTCTTTTTCATCCCGTCTACTCCAACCCAGCTGATTGTTGTGTGTGCCCGATGGCCTCCCGGCCATAGTTCTCTGAGAGGGTCAGATTGAAACACATTAGGACTAACTAGGATTCAATCTCCTTGACAGGAAGTCACAGCCAACCCTGGTCTTCTTAGCCAGCACCACTTTGTTTCCATTCCTAAGTCAAATGCTTATAACCCTTTAAGCCTAAACTTTTACGAGTAATTAGCAGTTGAATCTTCTCTGGGCTTAGTTCTCTTACCCATTTTCTCAACCAACTTCCCATTGAAATCAACAACTAGGCTTATTGATTTAATTTAGTCTAATTTAATTTTAATTGATGACTAGCAGTTGCTTTCACTGGATGTTTAAATTGGGAAAGTCCCAACAAAGTAAACTAATAGATTTTGGTATTTTATAAATGTTTACCTGTAAAATGCTAAGTCTAGTTGTGCCTATAGAGGAAATAGCCTTCTTTAACATTTAGAAAGCATAAGAATCAAGCAAATGATTCATCAGAAACAATAGGATACTCACCTTCAACCCTATGAGTGCCATTCACTGTCTAAAGCCCTATCCTTCGTATTGAGAAGTGACAGTTTTAAGAATAATTGCCCACCAGCCACTGTACTGAACATTCAATCACCTTGGAGCCAACTCAGAGGGAGGGCAGTTTTGTCAGGGGAGTGGGGTTCTGACAGCAAAAATTTTATTCCTTTTTGATTGCTCAAAGGAACAGTCACCCCACCCACCATGTACAGAGAAGTCCGGGCCTTGATACTATTTTAAGAAAAAATGATTAGCTTCTGTCTTGCTCTGAAAACTTTAGCCCATGTAGTTCCCATGGACTTTCAGGACTTAGGAACCATCTGAGGACTGACTTGCATGTTGACGCCTTTGGGAAATGTTATGGTCAGAACTGACCAACATTAGCTCATGTTTTAAATTCTGTTTGGCTCCCCCCACTTCCATTCTGAGTTCTAATGTCTTTTCATCCTGGCCAGAAGCTGCAGCTATTTTTCTCCATGCTTGACCTAGCCATTTATCCCACTTTCTTTTGGCAGAAGAATAGAAAACAACATTTGCAGCATCCCTAAATTAATTATACTTTTCTCAAGCTAAAGAACTGTGACAGAGCCACAAAACAGCAACTGAAAACTAATTCCTTAAAAGAATATGAAAAAAGGAAGTTGTATAAGATAGGGTAATTAATCTTGCAATAAAAATAATTGTTTACAGTTAAAATTAATGTAACATGCATTCCTCAGCAGATAATAAATTATGGACTTTCTCATTAGCATTTGAATTGATTTCCTCTAATTTCTGAGGAGCACATGAGCATGTGACTAGATTAAGTTTAATTGGACTACAGCTGGTGCTGATTGTATGCACATGGGGTGGGGGCTTTGCGGAGTGATTGGCTGTCTCTGCATTTTGTTTCCATTGTCTTTCTCTTTCTCCACTGCTTTTTCCCCACAGGTAGGAAGATTGAAAATGCTAGGGTCTTAAAATAGAATTAACTGAGGGAAGATTGTGGTTTTGGATAATATTAGGCAATGAGCTCCTACCAAGAACGATTATGCTATAACATACGATTATCATATCATATAATCGTTACTACCATCCTCTCATCATTATATAATTATTATTTTGTCAACAGCGAACTTACTGAGCATTTGCCACGCGTTGGCACTTATTCTTCACCGAGCATTATTGGACGTGTCATTATTCTTCCAAAGAAATGATACAGTTTAGGCCCAATGCTACGAGGGTGTGTCTGATGAGAGTTGAAAAATTAAGAACAAAAGAATAATTGTAGGTTTTTAGTCCTACAACAAGATGTTTTCTCTTCAAATAAGTTTCTCACTTAAATCAAGGAGAACTATTTTAGAGCAATTTGAAAACTAAGCTCCTCCAGAGGATTTCATGGGACCTTGGTGGTACAAAGCTTTGGGTCTTTCTCACTTGAGTGGGGACTTAAGTCCTTTTGCTTTCTTGATACACAGGAAAAGTTTGCAAGTAGAGTTTTTTTCAGCAGAAGATGAAATAATTTTAGATGAATTTAATGGCTTCTGGGTTGGATGTTAGCGCCTGTGCTTAGCTCAGGGTTCTAGTTTCCCCACCCCTTATCCTACAGTCATTTCCATGGCAGTTCCCAGGACTCTGCACTCCTTGAGGATGGCACCCACACCAGGTGAGATAAATAAACACGCCAAACTCTAGGTATTATCTGTGATTCTAAATAAAATGTTCCAAATTCTAAATAAAGTCTCAGAAGTTTTTCTGCCCTCTCTTATTTGCCAAATATGTCTTTTTCCATACATAATATTGTATTCAGTGGGTTAATCATAAATTCAAATGTTGATGTAGGTAATTATATAGAGAAATAGAAGTTGATCCTGGTACCCAGTATCAGTGTGGACAAAAAAAAAAAGACTTTAGGAAGTGTGATATGTGAGGTTGTATTCATGGTACCTTTGAATGTAAAAATTTTAATATAATATTAAAAAAGCTTTTTCATTTGAGTATAGTTGACCCTCAATGGTATATTAGTTTGAGCTGCAAGTCAACATCTCTATATATTATGCTATGCTCACCGCAAGTGTAAGCTAGCATCTGTCACGTACAATGCCATTTCAATATCGTCTATATTCCCTATGCTATATTTTTAATTCCCATGACTTATTCATTCCATAACTGTAAGCCTGTGTCTCCCTCTGCCCTTCACCCATTTTGCCCATCCCCCACCCCCATCTTCTCTGGCAACCATCAGTTTGTTCTCTGTATGTGTAGGTCTGATTCTGTTTTCTGTTGAATAGAAAATTTTTGATCATGATCAGAGACCTGCCAGAGTATTAAAGTATTAAACATGGGATATTTTAAACACACACACACACACACACACACACACACCCACATTTTAGGTCTGGTTTTTCCTTCTTGCTTTATAATATTAACCATGGGAAAGAAAGAAAAATTAAACACTTGGCTGATGTGCTAATGTTTCAGTTGAGCAAATATGCCCAGGAAAAATGCCAAGGGACCAGCCTGCCTGGAGCCTACATTGATCCTTTGACCTTTTGCATTTTTTACTAAGTCCTATATGGCTCCCCTCTTTTTCACTCTCCTCTCGTGTGGAGCTATTAAAAATCTGTAATCCATATCCTTTGTTTCAGTTTTATCATAAACTGAAATACAGCCCCACTTAAATTTTCCCAATAAACAAAGTGCCACGTTGTTGAGGCCTTGCCTTTCACCTCATTACGGTGGGAGCAGAGTGTGATGTCACACTTGACCCAATACCAATCTGCCCATAAATGATACAGCCTGTTCCCCCTTTGCTTCCTGGCTCAAGCACCGGGAAGGAGCTTAGTATGAAATTCATGCCGTGATGACAGATTTAAAAGTTGCTACAAACTCTAACAGACAGCAACTGCAGTTTGTAGGCATACACAACATGTACCGCTCTCTTGTATTTGTAAGTGATGACATTCTTCGTTTAAAGAGTTACGTTTATATAGCTCATTACTGTTGCCTGTCTCTGAGATGGGGGTGGTAGGGAGAAGGGAAAAGGAGGCTAAATTGGATATGAAGACATTTACCAGAAGAATTTTCCAAATGTTAATGAGCAGCTTAAAGGGCTGCACACATGTGTTGCAATGTAATTGGGTTTGGTGCCTTCTGGGGACTTTGAAGCTTTTCCGCCCTTGCCCATTGTATTTTGAGAGGTGGAATGAGGCCCTCAGAATTCTAACACTTTGGCTCTGAAGATCCACATGGTGCTAAATTGTAAATCTGCAGACAGCCAACAAACAGAGGGCCAAGCTCCAGCGACTCTTGTTTGGTTTGGGCTTCTCAAGCAATTAAATGAATGGCAGTCTCTAAACGTCTCTGGGGAGGTGCAACGTGCTATGAGGAGAATTTACTGGAAAGGGGCAAGGAGGGGTTCCTTCCCTGTTGCTGGGGCTTTTCCTGAAAAAAAAAAAAGAGAATAAGCAATTACATCCAAATGTGTCCTGAGAATTTGCCAACCTGTTTCTATCCCTTACTTCCCAGTCACCTTCATTGTCTATTTCAGTTCTCTATTGGGAAAGCCTTGGGTTTTTTCCATGTGAAGCAATTATAACTCAGAACAAGCTTATATCATTGTTAAGTAAGTATATTTTGAAAGATTCCTTTTGGCTGTTTTTCAGTCTCTTGGAAAGTGGTTATGTCCATTTATCAGAGGAGGAAGATGCTCCTAGAACTTGATCCAAATAGGCCTCTTGTTCCTATTGTGGATTATTTCCAGATTTCTGGCCCTGCAGGGAGAACCACACTGGGGATCAGCGAGGCACTGGGTGGGTAGTCAGATGCCAGGGCTCCCGGCCTCTCTGAAATTATGCATGGGGGCATTGAGAGCTTCATGTTGCATGTTGCCCAGTCTGGGTGAAGTTAATTATGATTACTGTTATAATTCAGGAGAGAGTTTTATTGAACAGAAGTTCCTTGATTTAGGGGGCCATAAATTACTCCTGCAGAAGCCAGTGACTCCGTAAAGTGGTCTGAAGCTTCTTGAAGAAGGTTCAAATAAAGTTTCCTGAGGTTGAATTTGCTCAGGATTGAGAACAAGTTTGGCCATGACAGTAGCCTAGGAAAATGAGTCCTTCAGCATCAGTTATTTCTTTGAAGGCACAGGCTTGTGATTCTTACTCTGTGAGGGTGCCAGTCAGTGTCTTAGAGCGCCAGTGAAGCCTGATAGTACTGGTTTGATTCTTCATTAACCTTTCAACTTTCTGGCTAGGTTCCTATTTTTGTTTGTTTGTTTGTTTTAAGTTTACTTATTTATTTTTGAGAGCGAGAGCAAGTGGGGGAGGGGCATTAAGAGAGGGAGAAAGAGAATCCCAAGTAGGCTCCACACTCAGCAAAGAGTCCGATGTGGGGCTCAAACTCATGAACCGTGAGATCGTGACCTGAGCAAAATCCAGAGTCGGACGCTTAACTGACTGAGCCACCCAGGTGCCCCTGGTTTCCTATTATGATGGCCTGTGGTCGTATTGCAGAAATATTCTTTCTAGTTTGAACTTTACATTTGTTTTATGGCCACTGAATGTGGAGACCAATGTGAAATTAAGTAGAAAGTATTTAAGTATGAATATTTTTCAGTCTCTGCATTTGGATTTAAACTGGGTAACAACAGAAATAAAAGAGGCAAGTCATTCCGAGGAGACCCCCCATCTGCAATATTATCCAAAGCTCAGAGGAACAATCTGAATGTTGGATGATTCTCCAAATTCCACAGAATCTTTGAACTAAACTACTAATGTCAACTATGAGGCATCAGGGGTCATTAACTACTCCTCTCTTCTTCCTCCACATAGGATGAAGTATATATTGGGCTCTGTCTCAAGTATCAGAAAGCCATAAAGAAGTTTTTCACATTCTTTGGTCCTAAGTAGGGAGTAAAGATAGACATAGAAAGATAACTAATAATTGGAGGAGGCTCAAAAGTACAGTGGTATAACCATGCTCTGGGAATTTGGGAAGAGAGCTCACTTCCAGCTGGGATAGTTGAAGAAACTCATCATCATCACAAAGCCTGTATTGAATTCTTTCACACACATGATCACATTTAATCCTTGAGACATTCCAGAAATGTAGGTATTATTATTTTCACTTACCTGATGCGGAAATTGAACTCCCAGAAATCGAGTGACTTGTTTAAGATCCCATAGATAGAAAATGGAGTCAGAATGTGAACCCAGGTGAGACTGTATCAAATTGGGGAGCAGCAAACATTATAAGGGGATGGTGAAAGATGGAAGGGCAAAGACAAAACCAACTCCCAGGATTCAAAATTAAATATGTAGTTCTATTGGTCTGATTTGGAGGTTTGAGTGGTGGTATGGGAGTAATTGGGAGATAAGCTTTGGGGAGGGTGGGGTCTTACTTTGAAGGGCTTGGAATGGCTGGTTCTAGTCAAGGAGACCTGCCAAAGACTATCAGGCTATGTCTGTTAATGTTCGCTGTGGAATCTCCCAGCATGCCTGATGAATAACAGACACTCGATAGATAAGAAAGGAAGAGAAGAAGAAAGGAGAGAGAGAAAGAAGATTGAGGAAGGAATCACTAAACTTTATTCCCCTGAGGAACGGCTTGCTGAATGATGTTTTGAGATATCAAATCTTGATATAGATGTGTAAGATGACATGTAATTGGTGGTGGAGGCTGGAGGCAGAGGCAAATGGTAGAAAGAGCATCAAATTTAAGCTATATGTTCAAATTTGGATTTAGTGAATTTTTGATTCATGACCTGGACATAATTGTTGTGCGAATTTTTTGCTATCTTCAAAACCTTAGCCAAATTCATGCTTCCTAACACAATGTTATAATCTGGTTGGGAATCTGTCTCACCTGGATAAATAATGTGGAATGATTGGAGATGAAGTGCTTAATTGCTTGTTTAATGTTTCCAGTATATACACAGTTGGGACTGTCTTGATGCTGCTCAGCCTTAAAATTCACTCTTTCAAACCTTTCTCCTAATAAATGCCAGGTTATTTTGGTAATCAGGGATGGTTATTGTGATAATGGCCAATTGCACATGAGTCATTAGCTGTCAGGGTTCAGGGCTTTATGTGATCAGTCAGAAATTTGAAGAAAATAAATTTGAATTTCACTTTGGCCCCTAGGGCCAGAGGACTGCTTGCTGCTCAGTAGATATTTTCCATTTGAATGAATGAGTATAATAGTTGATTGGACCACTTAAAACTTGACCTGGCTGTGAGATGGGAATAGCAATGCTTTAAAATCACTTAATGACTCACCATAATTTTCTCAAATTAATGTCTGTGTTTTTATTCCTATTTCTGCCTCCTAAATCTAGGGTTTTATCATTTTATAATTGATATTCTGCAGTATTTTAATAGCTGGTTTTCCTTTCTCCCACCATTTTTTCTTCCCTTCCCTGAGATCCCCCCCCCCCCGCCCCAGTAGTTCATGTCCAGATAGAACAAGCTCCTGAAAAAAAATGTTTCTGCATGTTTGCTTGTTCATTAGTTTATCCATTCACTTGTTTGGTTCATTCTGAAATTATTTTTGAGAGCATCTCCGTATAAGGTAGTCATCCAGATATAATGGAGGTGGACACACAATAAAGGAGAGAGACACAATATTGTAGCACACAGTCTTCTGCCTACCCCCAGACTCTGCAAGCAACTTTTATGTTAAAAACCAAGCTTTCCATTTTTACCCCTCTGGAAAGTGGGGAGGTGAGGTTGGAATAGTCTACTCAGCCCCGATGAAACTGATCCCCAATACTCCCTGCATTTCCCTTCCTATCTTCAATTCCTTCCCCTTATAGTACAACATTTATTTGTCTTTTCATTCTGTAATTCAGTTCTGTATTCTGTAATTCATTCTGTAATTCAGTATTCAGTGGCTCCCCAGGCAAATCCTATTTGCTTGCTGTTCCCCATTTGTACCTTTCTGCTCTTATGGAAGCTGTTGGCTTCTCCCCTCCTTGAGCAACATTTCTTCCTCTCTTCTGCCAGCTCATTCTTTAATGTCCAGCTCAGTTTCTGTTTTCTTCAGTGAGCTGTCATGCCCCAGCTTGTACTTACTTGTTCTTTCCTGAATTGTAGGATTTTGCCTGTTCATTGTATTTTCTGTCATGTAATTATTTCCCATTTAAGTCTCTCCACCCCTCCTTATGGGTGAGGAGTTCTTTGTATCAGTGACTCTGTTTTTGGTCTTTGTGGATGCTCCATATCCCCTGGTCCCGAGCTCCATTTCATTTAATAATCACTGACCAATACGAGAGGGGTTGCCAGGGCATTTATTTCTTCCTCAGGTGAAGGTATAGTTGTGAAAGCAGTGAATTTGAGGCTCTAATTAATTAATGTGTTGTTGTTTTTTTTTTTACAGCACTTAGTAGAATACAAAGAATGGGAAGACAGCTATAATTTTTTTCATATTCTCAAGAGATTAAAATGACGATTTATCTTGCACATTTTGTTACAGGGAATGGTTCTTTTGACTCATGCTCCCCAAATTATTTCCTTATTGTTGTTATTGTTAATTTTATCGGTTTAAAACAGAAAATTTTTAATTGTTGTTTGCTTTTGTAAATTCATTATTTTATGACCCATTGAGAAGATGATTTTGGTGCATAATTTAAAGGGAGCTGAGCATGCATTATGAAATCAGAAGGAACTTGAGTATTTAAAAGCCAGCTGTTTTCTCCTGGCTGGGGGTCTAGATGAACATGTCAAAGGAGAGCCTGTAAGGCTTTCATCAATAAATGGCATGTGCATGTGTGGAGGTCATCCCTTAGGCTATGGCATTATTGTCATTCTGTCCTTCATGAACTTTGGGTTCCTTTGCAGCATCTCCAGAAAAGGAGAGAGAACCTTTTCTAGAATGCTTCCCCTGTCAACGAGAGTGAACGATTTTCAGTTGTTTTATCCCATGTGTGGTCATTATTGAAACATTTCTAGCCGAGGTCTGGCTGGATCTCTCCTCACAGTTTGAAGCTGTGATACTTGCATCCATATTCTGCAACAGCTTGTAAAATCGTTCTCTGACCAAATTAGAGTTTTCTATTGGGATTATGTTATTTCAGGTAATAAATATAGAACATGTAAAGTATCACCTGCTAATTGGAACAGAAAGGATTTTGAAAAGATAGATTTTTCCTTTCAGAAATATTGATAGATACATTAACTTTAGTCATTAAATTTTTTTTTCTAGTAGTGATAAGGATTATGTTGTATAATAAGTAGTGTAAAATATATATTTTTAAAGTTCTGGTTTGGTTCCCAGGTGACTTTTTATTGTTGACAATGTGAACAATCCATCTTAAATCTTATAAACTCCATTAAAAATACTAACACTGCATGCCATCAAAGCCAAACATAAAGGAGAAGACTGATAGTTTGACTACATGAAAAGCAAAACCACAATACAAAAACACATCCCATAAACGAAGATAAATAAAAGCTGAAAAAATATGTTCAAAACATATAACAAGAGCATTACATCCCTAATATATAAAGAGCTCTTACAAATTAGTAAGAGTGAGAACATAACAATACGAAAATAAAAATGTCAAAAAAGTGTGAAAGAATATTAAAGCTCATGAATATCAAAAAATTACAAATTAAAACAGCAATAGATATTTTCTCTTAGAAACGAATAAACATTGAAAATAATGCTGATAGGAAAATAAAGAAACAACATTCTTATAAACATCTGATAGTGATAAAAATTGGTCTAACAAAGTTTGTTGGCAATTTAGCAAAATGTCAGGCTTAAAGATATGTGTATCCCTTGTACTTAAAGATAGGTATACCCCTTGGTTCAGGAATTCTACTTCTGGATATTTATTTGCAGGGAATACATGGACAAACACAGATGTGTGCATGAGGGTATTCATCACAGCATTGTTTATAACAGAAACTGAAATCAATCTAAATGACTGCTAAAAGTGGCTGGTTCAATAACTAATAACATGACACCACAGATTACCTACAGGCTTTAAAAGTCACGATGTAGGAGCAGCTGGGTGGCTCAGTCCATTAAGTGTCTGACTCTCGGTTTTCCGCTCAGGTCATGATCTCACGGTTTCGTGAGTTCAAGCCTGGTGCAGAGCCTGCTTGGGTTTTGGGTTTCTCTCTCTCTCTCTCTCTCCCCGCCCCTCCCCTGCTCATGCTGTCTCTGTTTCTCTCAAATAAATAAATAAACTAAAAAAAAAGTCATGATGTAGGGGTGCTTGGATGGTTCAGTCAGTTAAACGTCCGACTCCAGCTCAGGTCATGATCTCACTGTTCGTATGTTCAAGCCCCATGTCTGGCTCTGTGCTGACAACTCAGAGCCTGGATCCTGCTTTGGGTTCTGTGTCTCCCTTTCTCTCTGCACCTCCCCGCTTGCTTTCTCTCTCTCTCTCTCAAAAATAAATAAACATTTAAAAAAATTTTTAAAAGTGATGATGTAAATCTGTGTTAACATGAAAAAGTATATCCTGTGTGGAGTTAAATGGAAAAAAAGGGGGGCCTAGGAAACTATAAGTATTTATGCTCCCACTTTTCCAAAAAATAATAAAACTTTATATTTGTACATATAGAATATGTGCAAATAGAGAGAAGTTTTAAAGGATATAAACAAAAAGTAATAACAGCCATTAATCTTTGATTATTACTGAGTTACTAATTAAAAAAGGAAAAAAATAATGGATTTGTTGTTATTTTGGGTAAAACACACCAAAAATGCTTCTGTCCATAATCACAGATAGTAATATGAAATCTTTTTCTTTAATTTTCTTTAATGTTTATTTTTTATTTTTGAGAGAGAGAGAGAGAGACAGAGACAGAGCACAAGTGAGGTAGGGAGGGAGAGAGAGGGAGACACAGAATCTAAAGCAGGCTCCAGGCTCTGAGTGGTCAGCACAAAGCCTGATGCGGGGCTCGAACCCATGAGCCGTGAGATCATGACCTGAGCCAACGTCGGCCTCTTAACCAACTGTGCCACCCAGGTGCCCCACAAAATCGTTTTTTGAAGATGGCATACCCACATCCTCTTCTTAAGGTCACTCCAAGCACATGGTCAAAGCCAGGCTACCAGAGGGTATAGACATCTTTGCACTACAAAAGGACGGTTAATCAGTGAGACAAGCATGGATTTAAGTTTAGGACTTCCTGAAAAATATTACTTTGGGTTTTAAAACAATACCAGTGTCTGAGAATGAGAATACAGCAAAACTCTAAAAGCAAGGCAAGGCATGGGGAGTGTGTGTGAACCAGTTAGGAGAGATTTTTTTCTCCTGAAAGCATGTTCCATGCACTCCTGAAGGCACTGAATGCATTCAGCATTGTTTTACAGATATTTCCCATCAACTGGCAAGCTGCTTCAGACTGGGAAATAGAACTCATTCATCACTCATTCCATCGTATAATGCGTTGAGCATGTACTATGCACTGGGCACTGAGGTAGTCCCCAGGGATACAAAGTTCAAGGCAGACAAACCCTGCCCTCCAGGAGCCCATGGAGAAGGCGGCAAGCAGATTAAACAGGAAATTTCAGTGCAATTTAATAAGTGCTTCGTGAAGGCTGAAGGTTGAGCTTACTCTGTTCTAACTTGTTTAGCAGGGGTTAGGAAAAACTTTCCAGGAGAGTGGATCCAAAGAGAGACCTGAGAGGTGAGCAGCAGTTAGCAGGGGATGCAGGAGGAGACTTGTGGAAGAAAGTTTTCCAGGCGCACAGACCACTCAGTGCAGAAGCCTCGAAGTGAGGGCATGCTGGGCAGGATGCAGCTTCGAGTGTGGAAGGAAGCACAGTGAGAGAGTCCAGTGGGTGAATTGGGGTTGAAGTTTTGAATCCTGGCTGCACTTGGCATCCATGAGAGATGAAATAAATAAATAACAGGCAAGAAAATACAAAACAAAGCCATACCCAGGCCCACTCCCAGTCTGACTCAATTGGCCTGTGTGTGGTGGGGGGGCTGGCTTTGAACCTGCCACCCACCCCCACCCCATTGCCACCTGCGTGTCTGATTCCCCTCGAATGCCAGCTCTCCCTTTATCTAACAAGCTCCCAGGAGGTTACAGCAACTTAGCTAGGATGGCAAACGTGGGGAAAGTGTGAAAGGCCTGGCGAAGCAGGTTGAGAAGTTTGACTTAGCCTTCAGGGCCTTTGACTTCAGGGAGTGTCTTGTTGAATAAATGTACATGGCACAGCCACCATTAATAATAACATTTAAAGAGATGTCAGCATGTTTGCCAAAGTTCTGCAGTTTTTATGGGAACCACCCGGTTTGGTGGTTTTGTATGAAGGGGTGGAGTCTAAGAAAACACAAAAATAGATATGCTATAGAATGGGTTATAAATCCACACTTCGGTACATTCAGAAGATACATTTCTGAATAGGCGAATGCAAATTGAAAAATTGTAAAGCAAATCAGGTTGCTATTGAAGGAATTAGTGAAGTAAAACCTCCTGAAATGTTAACAATAACTCCTAATTTATTTGTTCTGCATTATTTGGATTTTCAATGCAGTATTGAGTTTTTAAAAGATGGTACACATATGGAACATTTGCATAGTAATGTAAACAAGAAAGTAGGTTTTACTTCATCAGAGGAGAACAAGTCGGGGCATTTGGGAACATACGTGGATTCATTTTCTGACTTAAGTTTGAAGTTTGAGGATATGATTTTGAGAAACTAACCTTTCAGGTACTTAATTTCCTCATCGATAAATGGGAATAACACGGCAGGCAACCTTACAAGTTTGTAGTAAGGTAAGTGTAAAGCCAACAAGCCATCTAGCAGAATGCCCGGGGCACAGTAGGTGTAACAAATGGTAACTATTATTAAACTGCTTTCAGAAAGAGTTTTAGGGGTTTTAAAAATGCTTCTTGGAATTTGAATTCCCCCAGCCTTTCCTAGATTCTGTTTCCAAAGCAGATTTTAGGATGAAAATGGTTGGTTGTTGTTGGATGTTTCTTATTTGCTTATTAACGTCCTGGTATCTCGCCACAGCCAGGAAGACTAATTCAGTGCTACTCATACAAGACAAAAAGTGTTTGGGAGGCAAGCTCCGAAATTCAGTAAGCCTTTTACATAATTCCAAGCAGTTAATTGGGAATGCTTTTTATAGCTCATGCCTGTGAACTCCCTGGGAAATGACAGAATTCCTATGCTGGGGATCACATGGAGCTTGGGAGCACTTCTGAAACTTTTCTGTGGTTAGGGTGGATGGCAAACAGTACCTGCTTTTGAAACTTTTCCAGGCCAAAATGATTTTTGCTGTGCTGTATGTCATGGAACCCAGGGGATTGAGCAGAACATTTCTCATGTACCAGGACTGACCCCAAGCTGCCAGGGGAGAACAGTTCTGGCTGGTCTTGGTGCACAACGTCTGCAACCCACCCCCATATGGTGAGGTGGTCGGAGGTGCCTCCAGGTTTCCTAATAGAAGCCTGGCTGTGCCATTTCCACCCTTAATCTCTCCAATCAAGAATAACCTCTGGGGACCTCTTAAAGAGGAAAATTTTAAACTTTCTGCAATCCAGTTTAAGACCTGCCAACAGTTTTCCATGGCACTTTAGAGTAAAATCTTCAGTCCTCGTGTAGGGTGAGCAGACATCCTGGTCGGCCTGGGACAGTCCCAAGTCTGTACCTGTGGTTCCCGTGTTCTGTATAATTGAAGCGTCTTCTTTCACTCTCGAGTGTATTCTGGCTTAGACACATACTATGTAATCACCCATACTAGCAGGCACTATGTAACCTGGCCCCTGCCAACCTCCTGAATTCATCCCTTCTGCTTTGTTCACTTGGTGCCAGCCATTCTGGCCTTCTTCTCCATTCTTTGAAGATGTCTGGCTTGTTACTGCTTCAAGGCATTGTCCTTGTTCAGCCCCAGATCTTTGCATGGCTTGCTACTTCTTATCATTCCAGCCTCAACTCAAGTGTCACCTCCTCAAAGATACCTTTACTGATCACCCTGGTCTAAAGTGGCCTGCACCCCTAGTCCACACACTATTACTTCATCGAGGTTTACTTGCTTTATAGCAATAACTGAAATTATTCTCTTTGTCCTTCTTCCTCCTCGAGAATATGAGTTCCATGAGGAGGGGACTCTTGTCTGCCATGTTTGCTGTTATACCTCCCACTCCTTGAACAGAGCCTGCCATATAGAAGGTGGTCAGTGAATATTTGCAGATGTGAATGAATGCACAAGTTTTGCTTTTCTCAAAAAGAGAGGGGGAGAGAAATTAAAAATGGGGCAATGTTTAGACTTGCAATTCATTCAGTTTTAAAGAACAGCTGTATTGTGGTTTGATTCACATACCATACGTTTCCTCCATTTAAAATGTTTATGGTTTTTAGTACATTTGTCAACTTGTGCATCCATCACCACAATTGACTTTAGAGCATTTCATTGCCAAAAAAATGCACCCTGCACCCCTTAGCCATCACCCTGAGTCACCCATACCCCAGGCAACCACCAATCTATTTTCTATCTTTATAGATTTGCCTATTCTGGACATATGCATGGAATCATGTAATACATGGTCCTTTGTGAATGGTTTCTTTTACTTAGCACAATGTTTTCAAGGTTCATCCATGTTGTCTCATGCCATTCACTTCCTCAGATTTCCAAATTCTATCCCTGGATCAAGTTAGACCACCAAGAGGCTATGCACTAGGATGGTTGGTAGCACATCTTGGATGTTTTTAACCACGGCCACACATCAGAATTACCCTCACCCCCTCCAGGGCACTTTTAGAAAACCCAGCTTTTCTGACTCTTCTCTGGAGTCTATGCAGTGCAGCCTGAATTGAGAACCATTGGTTGAGCTAATTACCTCCATTGGGTTGTTAGTTAATGTTATGCATTTGACTTTTATTTACTATTGCAAGTAAAGGTCATATGAAATTTGCTGCTGAAAATATTGTCCCCTAAGGGGACAAGCTCTTGGGGAATCAGTCTTGTCATTTTACAAATATAGGTGCTGCCTGCAGAAGGATGAAGAACACAGAGCTAGGAGTTCTGACATGCTTTGATTTTACCTCAAGCTTTTCCCTTTGTGATATTAGGCAAATTGTTCAACTTCTTAGCACCTCAGTTTCCTTATCTGTAAAAAGATCCATCTCCTAGGAAGCATTAAAAGAAATAGTGTTTGAAAAGTATGCCAAAAACTACAAATTGCATACAAGTGTGATCTGTCCATATTGTTGTGAAAAAGTAGAATTATGAAATCTTAGATTTATAAAATAGGATGGAACAGAAGAAGGCATAGGCCGAAACTTGAGAGGATTGATTCTGGTAGACCACAGGCTAAGCAATACCCTCACTATGTTGATTTCTTTTTCCTCTTCTGGAAAATGGTACGATTGGACCAGGTGATAACTGAAGAACCTTCAAATGAAAAAATTATACCAATTAGTAATACTCTGACCCACTAATACCTCTAATACCTTTAATACCTCTAGGTAGTCCTCTAATACCTCAAAGGACTTCCAGTGGCTTGGGCTGACTCTACCTTGACATTAGTTTGAACATACTCACAACTATTTCAGTTTAGTTGAAGATCCAATTTTTGTGAAATCGACTTCCCAACAAAACACTTTATTATTATGAAAATTTTCTACACATACAGAAAAGTGGAGAGGGCAGTAAAATAAATAACATTTCTATCTAAAACTTTGACATATTTCTTCTTTTTCTGAACTATTTTAAAGAAAGCGATGGATATTTCACTCTAAATATTCCAGAATGCATACATGGAAATAATAATGACATTTTCCTACATAACCACAATAGCATTATCATACTTAATGAATTCTTGAATATCATTGAACATCCAGGCCATATTCCAATTTTCACTATCTTCTTAAAGTGTCTCCTAAGTAACTTTGTTCAAACCAGAATGTATTGCACTGCATGCATTTACAGCGTCCCTTAATCAAGACCTTCCCTCTGCCCCAAGCTTGTTTAATTCTCTTTGAAATTAACATGATGAAGAGCCTGACTAGCTATTCTTTTTTTTTTTTTTTTATTTTTTAATGTTTATTTATTTTTGAGAGAGAGAGAGAGAGCGCGCACCAGCAGGAGAGGGGCAGAGAGAGAGGGAGACACAGAATCTGATGCAGGCTCCAGGCTCTGAGCTGTCAGCACAGAGCCTGATGGGGGGCTTGAACTCAGGAACTGCGAGATCATGACCTGAGCCAGTCAGCCACTCACTGACTGAGACACCCAGGTGCCCCCTGACTAGCTTCTATGTAGGACATTTTACTTTCCATATTTGTTTGTTCCTTGTGGTGTCATTTAACTTTTTCCTCTATCCTCTGTATTTCCTATGTACTGGGAGTTAGATCTCAAGGTTGATTAGATTCAGGTTAAATAATTTTGGCAAGAATGCTTTGTGACAGTGTTTTATTTGCATCCCATCAGGATGCAGTGTCCCACCTGAGCTGCAGAGGACCCCAGATACTCACTACAATTCTCATTCATTGATATTGGTTATGACAACATTGGAGAAATAACAAAATAGAAAAAAAAAGAAACAAAACAGTTTATTTGACTGGTTACTAATAATACAAATTGTATTAGTTTCTATCAACTGTTTACTATCCTTTCCTAATTAGGGAACAGCACTGTTATGATTCTGTATTTTATTAAATCATGTGCCAGCTTTATTTTGTGATAAGTTCTGTTTACTTAGACTGGAAGACCCTACATATGCATGCTTGATTTTATAGACTGTTGTGGTCTCCTCAATCAGTGTAATTATCTGCCTGCTGACCCCAGATGTAAAGGCACACTGTAAAACATTTTCATTCATAAGAATACACACACACATGCACGCATGCGCACATCACACACGTGCGTACGCCGGCAACCTCCTGTGTCCTTGTGCTGTAAATACCAGTTGTAACAATAAAGACCAACAGAACTTTAGAGATGATGTATTAAACAAAAACAAAATTTAATTATTTATGCCATCAAAATTTCTCTCTTACACCATTTTTTCTTTGCCACAAATACAGAGGAATAATGTCAGGATCTGTTTATTTAGGATTTCCTAAGAAATTAGTCTATTTGAAAGGGAAAATGAAGGCAGGTGGGAAATCGTTGCATCTTTTGGTCCCATTCTTACTATTCGGTATGGTTCCAGGAAGCCTTTCATCTATTTTCTAATTGTTTCTTGCACCTGGGAGTGTTTTTCCCCTCTCCCAACATCTACTGTTTCTTATAAAACCTGTAAGAAAAATCCAGACATTCCCCCTGAGCCACCATCTTGATTTCCTTCTGCAGTGACATTACTATTAGGCATTTCTCTGCTGCTTGATTCTGGTGTTACTTTTTTATTTTCCTGAGTTCTTTTCCTTGATCATCAGAAAGTGGTAGTATTATATATTTTTACATCAAGCAATCTTGGTGCTTATGCAATTTATGCATATTTTTGCAGTTTCCTTGCCTCCCTCTTTTATTACTCCCTTTCTTCCTCCACTCCTGCTTCCCTTCCCTCCTTCCTTCTTTCTTCTTCCTGCTGCTTCATATTCTCCATCACGTCTTCCTTCTTGTACCTTTAATTTGCTTGCTATTGAAATGGCAGAATACATTTTATTATTTGCTCTGTATTTTTAAATCTAATTGCTTTGATGTGGAGAAGATACGAATATTGGGGGGTAGGGCAGCTTTTCCTTCTGTTTCCAGACCTCCCGGAGGGATTTGTATATTATGAGGAAAATGGATACTGACCCATCAATTCTGTGAGCTGCCAGGAAGCGTTTGAGGAGTTCGAGTAGCTGCTGCTTTACCTCATCTGTCCTTTTGGTCCCCTAAGCAGATTTTATGACTTTTCAAATTTTGGTACTCTGGTAGACTTTTCTAGTTTTTGTTACATCATCTTTGAAAAATGCTTACAAGATGAATACATTTGCAGTCAGCCCTGCATACAGAACTCGTCATTTGTGAAATTGTGTTAGTAAATGATCCTGGGTAATTAGCACAGAAGGCAGTCAAAAAAAATATAAGAAATACTCAATTTAAGTTACTAAATAATTAAGCATGGGATTTTGTCACGTCACTAAGTCCAAGTGTTTTTTTTTTATAAAAGTGAGCCAACTTCAAAGTATAGAAGCTTCTAGAATTTTCTAGTACATTCTTTAGAACAGTAGAATTAATTTTTCACTGTTCCTTATTCCCTCTCCCTCTATCTCACCTGGGATGGGCAGATGGTTAACATGACTCTGTAAATTTACTGCCAATAAAAACTAACAAGAATATCTGCATTGAAATAGTTGTCTTGTGATATCACTTCTTAAATATAATAAATGAAACAGATATGATGCATGGCTTATGCATACTCTTTGCATAGAGGTGAGCAAGAGATTTACCATTTGGTATAAGATATTTACATCCGTTCATCAAAATATGACTCCCTTTGTAGTCTTCTAAAGCCATGCCTATAATATACATTATTATGGTAATTTAAAAATGGAACATAGAGTAGAAAAAGAACATGATAAATGCATATCATCTTACTCTTTATAGCTCTAGTAAATTTCGTACCTTAGGCTAGACTGAATACATTTTGAGTTTCTCATGCAACAGTCATTTTGGAAATGCGTCAGTCAACAGGCTTCCTTTACTCATTATTATTTAGCCTAAAGATCTGAGGAATCTGTTTTTATTCTGTTATCAATTTATTTCCAAGAAATGTCCCTGCCTTTACCTACTTGAATGAACGTGTCCTTTCCTCCCATTTATAACGGGTGTAAAGCTAGACCCCTCTCCACTCTCATTTCATCCACTATTTCCAAAGGGTCACACATTTCTTTTTTTCCCAGGATGCATTCATCTACAAATTAGAATAACAGATATCTCAGAAACAGCAGCTGAGCCTCTGAAAAAGTATTTTTCTCCCCTCTCCAAGCAAGGATAGAGAATATCTTTCAGGTTCCTTTTATTTTCTAAGCATGAAATCCTTTAGTCCAAATCCTGGAAAAAAAATAACTGGGAAGGCATTTGTTGAATTACACAAAGGGCGTGCGGTTTCGACCTCGGCAGGAAGGCAGGCTGCAGCCTGGCTGTCCAAGCGCTATCCTTCCCTGTAAAGGTGAAATGATTTAGAGGCCTAGAGAAACTTAATTTTTCTTGATCACCATGTGCAACCCGGAATTTTAATGGCAGGCATAATTAATTCTTCTGATGTTAATCATCAGGGCTGGGCTCCACAATTATCAGTCTGGTGCAGCTGGGGCATGGTGCAGACATGAAAAATTAGGAAAATGAATCAGTAATAGGGTGGCAGATTTAATCTGCATCATGAAAACAAAGTTAAAAAGAGGAAGATCGAGAGAATTTCAGCTGAAGCTTTTGTGCCAATGCACAGTGACAGAACTGAAAAATGTTGCCGATGTCCAAAGTGATTGGTAATTACCAAGCCATTGAATTTTTTATTGTCAATTTATCATTGCGCCAGAGGTTAAATTTAACATCTTCTTCTAAAGCCATCACTCTAAGAAGGCTCACTGCGCGTCACGTGGCTCAGAGTCAGTGAAAGGTTAATCAGGTATTTCTTTAGTTTGCATTTGTCTCCAAACTCCTTCCTCTTGGGCTGTGCAGGGCCACTTCCGAATACCTGCCATGGGAGATTTTCCACTATTCCTTACCTATGACTTTCCGACAAATATCCGATTGTATTACCCACACACTTCTCTCTCTCTATTGGTATTTACTGAGCACACTGGTACAAGAAGAGAATTATTTCTCAAGTAAGAAAAATCCCATCATTTCAAGCCCTGGGGATACTTCATTAAGGTGCAGCTGAGACAGGGACACTCTCGTTCTCAGTCTCTGTCTCTCTCTCCCTTTCTCTGTCTCTCTGTTTTAAAAACTGTGTGGCCAGAGATGTTGGAAGAAGTGACATGAACTCTTCCTCAAACAAAATTAAAATTCCACAAGCAACCTTATCAGATTCGGATTCTCTCTATCTCCTTTGTTTTGCACAGGATGTCCCTTTAAAAATAGTTGGAAAAAAACTTTGTTTAAAAGGAAGGGGAAATTTACCCATGCAAATACTGAATACTTCAAATAACTGCTTCTTTAAAAGAGTTTTCTGGAATATTTGAACAGATTCAGAGCAAATATTGTAATTCCTCTGAAAAAGCCTCTAATTACTGATTTTTAAAGAGTGACTTTACTGAATTCAGTTACTGCCCTGATCGTTAATATCACCTGTTTCATCTTTTTGTTCTCTGCTTGCTTGGGCCTTTTCTTCCATATATATTTTGAAATATAGAGCAGTCTCTTATTAAAGGAATGGTATATATTTTCTATAAATTAAAAATGGAAATAACCTTTAGGGAGAATTGAAAAAAAATCAATGTATACATTAATTACCGCAATTCAATACTCAAATAAAAATGGTCTCAACCTTGCATTGGATACAATTTTAGGGACTGAGGATGTTTGCAAAAGACAAAGCCTGCGCTCCTGATCATGTTAATCTGCAGATCAAAGACTCTGAATCCACGCCTGGTGGAAACTCCTCAGGGGATAGGCGAGCTGGGCTCCATCCCGGCAGCGGGCAGTGAGTTATTACTGTTGAATACAAAAGCTGGTCATGTGACTGTCACCTACCAGCAGTGGGACAAGTCCTTCTCCTGCCTGGGCTTCCTGAGACCTTGCTTTTCTGAGCCCTTGCTTTTCTATAATTAAATCTGAACCATAAAAGCCATACCTGTCAAATGACCTCCAGCTGCCCTCATAAACAACACTGGGAATTTTGCTGGTAGCAACTCTTTGGTTTGGGAAAGAATATAGGAAAATACCCTTTTTAGCTTCCTAGAGATTTCTCTCCCCTACTCTACCCCCCCCTCCCCCCCCCCCCCCAATTCTCCCCACACTGAGCTTCCTCTCTCCTCTTGGAATTTAAGTAGGGGACTGGAAAATGCACAGCAAATAAAAAAATATAGTATAATTTATTGAAAAGATTCTGCTGTCTTCTCCTGAATTAGTAACCTGTCCTTTTAGGAAGAAGAGAGAGAAAGTGGAATGAAGGAATGTAATTTTTCTAACAGCATTTGGCTGCCTTTCTTTGATCATGTTTTATGGCTAGAGGATAAATTACCATGTGAAGGTTTCTGTTTAAAACCTGAATATGTTTAGTATGATTTGAATCCTGCCATATTTTGCATAGCTGCCTTTTGCCTGAGCAAGTTTAATGCAAAGATCAGCAGCTCAGAGCATAACACATATTAGCCAGTTCTTTTCTGCTATTGGAATCCCCTTCTATTTTAATTGGATTCTTTCCAAAACTGCAACTAATTAAGAATCAATTCAAGACCATTAGCAAGTAGGACAAGCTAGCCAGTGTTGCATATTTCAAAAGAGTTAGTTTTAATGAGAGGCATTGCTGGATGAGGGAAAAAGAAACATTAAAGATAGTGTAGGGACCTTCTTCAGCTAAACTGAACGACTAATGGTACATGGAAAGATGCTGAACTTGTAGTCCTCTGTAATTGATCTACTTACTGTGCTTAAAGAAACTTTAAAAACATGAATGCAGGTATTTAGAGGTACATTAGGGGTTCAATAACGATTTATAAATGTTACAAATTGTTGGCTTCTGTAGTGGAGTGCTCCTTTTATTGGAGAAACATATGCTGTCTGCTTTTAGACCCCTTAACCTCAGCATCGCCAAGCCATTTTCTCTTCCCTGGGCTTTGTACTTGGTGCACATCTGCTTATCCAGACTGCAGTGCCTGCAGATGGTGCTTTTTAATTTGTTAAAGGGTTAGCAGTGCCATATTTTTGACAGCTGTTCTTGGGTTCCTTTACCACAAAGAAAAACTTTGTTAGAACCTGGTGTTTAGGAAAAGAAATTTGATACTCACATCCTCATTAGTCACTTCTACTCTTTCTTGGGTCTTAGTATCCCATCCTTCTTTGTTATTATGAGTTGCGTGCAGGGTGATGTTTCTCTCCAGAGGATGAAGGTGGGAAGTTAGTATACAGTTAACCTGCTTTGAACATTATAGTATGAATATATGTGTGGTTTCAATGGGGCAGCCGAATATTTAATCATTAGAAAGGATAGGCAATAAATCAAATGTCTGAACTTGGATGCATTATCTGATATGCTTGATTTCAGACTTAACCTTCCTCATGGACTTCTGTCGTGAGAAATTACCTGGAGTAAGTTTCTTCATTTGAAGCAATCATAACCCAATCGCAGAGCTTTTATGATTGTAAGATAATAGCAATAAAAAAGAGATTGTTGGCTTCTAGCAGTGGACAAGGACAATAAAAATATATTACTCTATAGAAAAATAATTTTACTAAGTTTAGGTTTGATTACATGTTTGAGATGGTATAGAGTAGACACTGGAAAGGTAATTGCAATAATATTGAAGACTTATGAGTTTAAAGGATTCTTGAGAATGTGTAGGGCTAAGGAGAGTCATGCATGCTTATTGGGTAGGTTTTCTCTAGTTACAATTGGTATCGAAACAAAAGAGCAGCCAGCTACTTTGAATCCAAGTACTGTTATTTACAATTGGCCTTGCAATATGGGGAAACATTGTCTCCCCTCTACACTACAATCCAGTCACCTGGCCATCACCTTTGATTCCTCCCTCACATTCCCTTTTTGCATATAACCAATCACCAAGACCGGTGGATTTTCCCTCCTTCATTTCTCAGTTCTGACACATTTCCTCGACCCCCTTTGCCTCTTAGTTTGGACTTCCATCATTTCTTGACTAGGAAGGGGACTAGATCTCTCACCTCTGTATCTCCAGCCCCAGTACAGCACACACGGTAGGAGCTCAAGAAAAATAAATTGCTGAATGACTTATCTCCTACTACCTACTGGGGATACAGCTGGAAATTAGGCTCTGGGGATACAGCTGGAAATGAAACACAAAATCTGTGTGTTTATGGATTCAGGCTCATGTGAATGAACATGCACATGAGCAGTCTCTCTCAAAAGCTCGCTTGCCTGGGTGCTATGTGAAATGTTTGTGTCTTGTTCTAATGCACAGCTGACCATTTGAGGTATACACAAAAGAAATTTGAAAGGATGAGACATGTTCCAACCTCTAAATTAAACATCTAAATATTTTAAAGAGGTTGAAGAATGAAGTCACCTTGAGTCAAAGATGTGTGGTACATTATTGTAGTAATGGTTTCCAATTTGTTCATGGCTTCCTTGTACCCATGTCCCTGGGCAGTCCCTTCTTATACTGACTCTGAGATTGATCATGTGACTTGCCTTGGCCAGTGGTATCCAAGCAAATATGAGACAGAGATGTGAAAAGTGCTTGCACATTGAGGCTTGTCCTCTATTGTTGCACAAGGGCCACCGCTACTGTCACCATGTGAAGATGCTTGGCTAGCCTGATTAATGATGAGAGATATACGACTCAGGAGCCCTCATCACTCTAGACAACTGTAGATCATCTTTTGGACGGGTGAGTGAGGCAATTCTAGACCATCTAGCTTCTAGCTGACCAGCCAACTGATCAGAGATGCATGAGCAAGCCCAGCCAAGAGCAGCCAATCTAATCCTGATCCAGATCAGCAGCAACACCCAGCAACTAAAGACTTGTGAGCAATAATAGGACTTTTGTGTGGAGCCAATCAAATTTAGGTAATGTATTATTCAGTAAAAGCCAACTGATGCCAAGGTAGCAATGATCTCCTCCACTCTGGCTAGCCAGAGCAGTGTTTGGGAGACTATATATTTCATGGGAATTTTCAATTAAAAAAACCCTAGACCTGAGTGAGAAAAATTGTTAAAAAGCAATTGATTTACAACGTAAGGATGTTTGACATTTTTTGGTCCTTAGGTGTAGCTCATTGACTTGCAGAGGAAAGTAGGAAAGAGGATGATGATAAGCAGTGGTTTGTGTGATGGTGGGAGTGAGGATTGGGTATGTTGGGATTGGGACTCAGGAACCCAAACTGGGCAGAGAGCTAAGGAGCATGGTGCCTGGGTGGGGAGGACCTCAATTACAGCCACCTCTCAAGCCTAAACCTCTAAAGCTTTGGTGTTTTAAAGACTCTTTTCCAAAGGTCATGGGTGCCTCTTGGTTTGCAGGATCCTCTCTTGCAAAAAATAGTTAACTTATTCTGACTGATATTCTGAGGTTAAGAAATAATACAGAAACACCTGTTGTTTTTAGTCTCCATCTTTTGGAGTCTTGACACTGCAGTTTATTCTCTTCGTTTGTTGAACAAATATTTACTTATTTCCTATAGGTGCCAAGTAATGTGATTTGTGCTAGAGATACAAACTGTTTCCTTCTCAAGGTGCTTTTAGTCCAGAAGTGTTGACAGACAAGTGAACAGAGCATGTATTTACAAAAGAAGGTGAACAATATGATGAAAGCAAGAACAGCCTGCTTGGAGGCACAGGGGAGGTGAACCTCGCTCAGCCTACTGATGAGAGTGGAGGGAGGGCTGATTTGCCAAGAATAGAACCTCAGAGGCTTCTCATGTTGTAGCAAGTTGGCTTAGCTGTGTCTCACCATTGGTATGTGAAGGGTTTATGGTAGATGCAGATATTACCTTGTTAAAAAAAAAAAAAAGATGCACATTTAAGGAGAATGCCTAGAGAAAGTCCTTTGTTATAGATGTTTGTCATTTTGGAGGAGTTGTCCAGCTTTGGAACCCTCTTTCTAGGTGTGCATTAATTTATGACACTTGGCACAGCCTCTCCCATTTAGAGAGGCTGAAAAGTATTAATATGTTGTCAGTAGGGGGCAGGCACCCAGGGCTGGCCATCAGATGAATCCACGGAGGAACTATGGCTTTAAAGACCCAGTGGCCTGGAGAATTCCCTGCCTAGCTGTGGGTGTCTTTTGCTCCTTGGGTCAGCAGTGGGAGAGATCGTGTTTGGAGGCTGACCTCCGACTGTGTTTCTGCTATCTGGCCTCCCTTTGTTCCTGTCTGTTTTCCAAATCTGGATCTCTTGGCCCCGAGGCAATTCTAGGAGCTTCCCAGTATCCTCCAATGATTTTTTTTTTTTTTTTCTTAAACAAGGCAGTTATTTGCAACTAAGGATGCTGACTGATATACACTTTTATTATAGTTTTAAGTGAGATTGAGGTGGAGATAAAGTGGGCTGACTAATAGTACTGGTTGAAGTTCAGTTGCTGAGAACAAAATTTACTCCAGGAACTTTTAGCAGGAAAGGATTTAATACAAGGAATTCATTGACTCATAATCATTAGGAGGGTTGAAGAAATAGATCTAGATTGAGTTTTATAAAACAACTCCCCCAGTTCTTTACTTATTTTTCATCGTTAAAGTCCATCTCTTCTACTAGAATGTAAGCCTCATGAAGGTAGCAATCTTTGTTTTATTTGCTTATGTATTCCAAGCACCAAAACACTACCTAGTACGCTGTAGGTAATCAATAATACTTCAGTAGTAGTAGTAATGATAATTATTATTATAGGTACATAGGGAGAATTTTTGAAAAAGAGAAACCAGAAAAAAAGTCTTTTAGCCCATCCCCAAAGAAGCTATCAGTTATGGATAACTTTTCTGAGTTGGGAGATGTTTGGTCATATTTCAGAGAACTTATAGGAATACAGCCACATTGGATATTACTGTCCACTAAAGGCAGATATTTATTTTCCCCAAAGGATGAATCAATGCATCTATATTTAATGTGTATAATTTAGGCTACCTCCCAGAGAATGACATGAGTAACATATACTTCTGGTTTATATTGCTTGAAAATTTTGATTATGGGTTTTATAAAGTAAACTTTGGAATTATGGACTTTGAGATAAGACTGGGTTGATTTAAAATTTTGGAATAATTTGGACCAGGTAAGCCTTAGTCATAATATCAAAGTTTATCAATGATGATGAATTTCTTATAGATGGTGGGGAAGAATGTGACAGGTTTTACAGGTGGAGAAAGCAGAGGACAAAGGGCATGACAATCTGGGCTTCACCCATAATCCCCACTGAGGCCAACTGACAAGACTTGACCTCTAAATTACTACTTCAATTTTGATTTTCAGGGGGATAGAGCATAAACTTATTCTTGGTATATGCTATTATCTATTGTAATTCTGATTATCAAAGCTTTTGCAATATTGCACACAATTTTTGTTTTGTTAGTGTCATAGTAAAGTGATTAAATCTGTGGGAGCAGGAGAGCCCAGGACTTCTTCATGTTGTATGTACTTTATAAACATCACTGTCATTTTGGAAAGGTTGATAAAATGAGATCAGGGATTTAGGGACACTATAAAGCATTAGCACTGAGCCAGTTATGTTCTTTGCTTCCTTCCTTCCTTCTTTCTCTCCCTTCCTCTCCTCTCTCCCTCTCTCTTTTTTAGTTTTAGTTCTATCCTTTTTCTGTATTAAAAAAAATATAGTCATGTATGAGAGTAGACCAAGAAACCTCAAACCCAATTAAATTCATGCATGAAAAATTCCAATGAAAGAACATTAAAACATTTACTCTAATTTGATAGGAGCCAGGGGAGCTGGAACAAGTCTGACACTTCTGTTGTTGTTTAAAGTTTATTTATTTATTTTGATGCACAGAGCCCAATGTAGGACTCAGACTCATGAGCTGTGAGATCATGACCTGAGCCAAAATGAAGAGTTGAACACTTAACTAACTGAGCCACCTAGGTGCCCTGTTATTATTGTTTTTTAATGGGAGTATTTTGCCATACAATAGTATATTAGCTCTGGGATACAACCTAGTGATTTGACATTAATATATATTACTAAATGATTGCCAGATAAGTCTACTTACCATCTGTTAGCATTCAAAGTTATTACAATATTTAGTTAAAAGTTTATTTTTTATTTTGAGAGAGAGCAAGAGAGAGGAGAAAGAGAGAGAAAATCCCGAGTAGGCTCCATGAGCTGTCAGCACAGAGCCCGGCCCGGGGCTTGATCCCACAAACCGCGAGATCATGACCTGAAATCAAAGCCCAAACAACTGAGCCCCCCAGGTGCCCCACAAAGTTATTACCATATTATTGACTATATTCCCTATGCTGTACTTTACATCCCTGTGACTTTATTTTATAACTGGAAGATTATACCTCTTAATCCCCTTCACCTATTTTGCCCACATCCCTACCCCTAACTCACCACTTTGTTCTCTGTCTCTATGAGTCTGTTTTGTTGTTTTGTTTGTTCATTTATTTGTTGTCATTGTTTTTTAGATTCCACATATAAGTGAAATTATATGGTATTTTTTTCCTCTGACTTATTTAACTTAGCATAATACCTTCTAGGTCTATCTGTGTTGCTGCAAAAGGCAAAACTTCATTCTTTATTTATTGCTGAGTAGGATTCCGTTATATATCTATCTATATATCTATAACTATATCTGTACCTATATCTATATCACCTATATCTGTATCTACATCTATATCTAATCTATCCATCTATCTCACATCATTATCCATTAGTCTACCGGTGGACACTTTGCTTGCATATCTTGGCTATTGTAAATAATGCTGTAGTGAACATAGGGGTGCATATACCTTTCGAAATTAATGCCTTTGTTATCTTCAGGTAAATACTCAGAAGTGGAATTACTGAATCATATGGTATTTGTTTTTTAAATTTTTTAAGAACCTCCATACTGTTTTCCACAGTGGTTGCACCAATGTATGTTCCAACCAATAGTGCATGAGGGTTCCCTTTCCTCCTCATCCTGGCCAACACTTGCTATTTCTTGCCTTTTTGATTTTAGTCATTGTGACAGATGTGAGGTGATTCCTCATTGTCGTTTTGACTCTTATTTCCCTGATGATGAGTGATGTTGAGCATCTATTCATGTATCTGTTAGCCATGTGTGAATATAGAGCAAAGCAAAATGCCTCCCAGCTCTCCTTGTTTTTACAGAAGAACACTGCTGAAACAAACACTGGAGCTTGAGTACTTATAGAAATTAACCATATAATTAATTGCGTCCAAGTTGGCAAGTTGTCTATTTACAATGCAGCTTTAGTTTAACAGTGGACTATTTTTACCTGTCAGTAATGTGGGCTTGAAAGATGAATTATCTTATGTAGGCGAAACATTTCACTAGGACTAGCTAGCTGATGGGGAGCTGCTGGCCAACTGAGCCCTATCAGCTCATTGGGCTTCTGATCAAGTAGGGGGACCTCCTCCTCCCAGGAACTGAATCACTTGATGCTTACAGAACAAAAAAGTGTATACACACTTGCAAAAACCTTGATAATTAATATTACAATAGATACCAGAGTGTACAGAGGGAACCCTGGGTTTCAATTCAGATTCATCATATCTAACAAAGTTGTTCTCAAGTTTGTAGATGGTTTGTCATCTCACTCTCTTGATATTTCACTGTTTGTTAAGGTAGAGAGGTTGATCACTGCATGTTTTACAGCCTGTTGACAATTCTTGTAAAAACGTTTTCCCCCAAGGGGAATTTTAAAATGTATTGGTAAACATGGTATTTGGGTGTTATTGATGATCTATCAAATCCTAACCTCAGGATCATCTTCAACAAGTCTCCCTTCATTATTTGAGGGAGAAATTTCTATTTGACCATGTATCTTCCTTAATTTCCTTTTCACTTATATCTTATTAAGTACTCAGAAACACTACTTTTATTTATTTATTTATTTACACATTGATGTATTTCAAATACACAAGAGAACTGAGCTTGAGATACTATGTGTATCAATACTTAATTAAATCAAAGAAAACTTTCAGTGCATCTGGAACGATTATTTTCAGAGGAACATTTGTCTGCACTCATGAGAATCCACTCTGCACAGCAAAGAATGTTTTTTCTTAAGGTTTTATTCTTTCTTCTCCTTTTTTATTTTTTAAAGGTGTGTGTGTGTGTGTGTGTGTGTGTGTGTGTCTGTATTTTTGAGAGAGAGAGAGAGAGAGAGAGAGAATAGGGAAGACGCAGAGAGAGAGGAAGAGACAGAATCCCAAGCAGGCTCCATACTGTCAGTGCAGAGCCTGACTTGGGGCTCAATCCCACGAACTGTGAGATCATGACCTGACCTGAGCTGAAATCAAGAGCTGGATGCTTAACTGACTGAGCCACCCAGGCACCCCTCCTCTTTTTTAAATAATAGAAAGAACCAGCAACTCATGCTTTGGAAGTTGGCTTTTTTCACATACCATTTTCACAAACTAGACTATGCAAGAAATGGGACTATTTCTATAAAATAAACCTAATTTCCATCCATTCCTTCTCTGCCTTTCCACCTCACGACTTCATTCCATTTGGTGGAGAAAATGTGTTCTCCATCAATTTTGGGTGAACTCTGACAAATCAGGATGATTCTCAGTTAATGTAAGTTTTCTCTTTCCTTTGTCTTTTAAACAGTAGTCTCCCTTTATCCATGAGGGATATGTTCCAAGACCCCTAGTGGATAACTGAAAGTACAAATAAGACTAAACCTATATAGACTATGTTTTTTCCTATACGTACATACTTATGATAAAGTTCATAAATTGGCACAATAAGAGAGTAACAACAATGACTAATAATAAAGTAGAACAATTGTAATAATATACTGTAATAAAAGCTATGTGAATGTTGTCTCTCCAAATATCTCAGTGTACTGTACTCACCCTTGTTCTTGTGATGATGTGAGATGATAAAATGCCTGTGTGATGAGATGAAGTGAAGGCAAATGATTTAGGCACTGAGATGTAGTGTTAGGCTGCTATGGACCTTCTGACAATATGTCAGAGGGAGAACGATCCATGTCTGGATCTTGGTTGCCTGTGGGTAACTGAAAGTGTGGAAAATGAAACTGCAGGTAAGGAGGGACTGCCGTCTCTGAATACCAGATCCTTACATAGAGTCAAGGCAGGAGGACACCAGGTCATCTACTACTGGGAAGTCCTGTCTTCATGCAGTCAGCTGCTGCACTATCGTTGGTCCTCTGTGGTCCCCAGATGCATCCACTACTGTGTCCTTCCTGTCCAGCTAGACAGCCCTCGCTGGTTGGCTGTCTCTTGTCTGCATTTTATTACCTGGTGAGGCTGCCTTAAGTCTTTTCTCCTGGACACTCCAAGCAGGTGCTTCTACCCAGTGGCTCCAGCCTCACACTGGGGTGTGGAGAACTCTAGACCTTCCTGCTCTCCTGGGCCCATACGGTAGGAAGTGTTGGTCTTCTCTGCCTTTGTCTTCCCAGATTAATTGGGGACACTCTGTTGCTTCATCTCCCAGCCCTGGAATCAGCCTAGGGATGATGTGGCAGGGATTTGGACCCCTTCTTAGGGACACCAACTGGAGTCTGATTATCTGGCTTGATCCCCATTCTCTCTCCTTTTCTAGCTCTTTTCTTTCTTCAGGGTTTGAAAAAACTGGCCTTCTTATTGATTGTGTATTCTTCAAATCTTTTCTGCTTTAAATCTGGGCCACGACTTTAACACTTCTGCTTCTTTTATTCTCTGATTCCCCAAGGCAATGCTTACCATCTGGTCTAGTTGCAAGAAGAAAAAGTTGAAAGGCAAAAGTTTTCTGAAAGCCTGTCTATTGGTACATGAAAATGTTATCCTGGTCTACCAGGTTTTCTTAAGGCCCAGTAAACCCACTCACTACTTTTATATCCCTAATTAACATTTCAACATCTTCTTTATGTTTGTCTATTGTTTCTTTGCTTTATATGGTCTAAATATCTGAAGGTCTGAAATTCTGCCTGTAGCTCTGTTTCATGATACTTGTCCCGCTAAGTGTAAGGATTGATGATTACTGATTTCCTCTCTAAATCACCTGATAACCTGACTTAATCCCACCACTCTCCTGCCATCCCTCACCCCAAGCCTAGGAATCAGTTCTGGGGAGCAGGATTGCATAGTAGAAAGAGATAGTCAAATATGTACTTTCCTCAGCTAGTGTAAAACACTAGCCAGCATGGTTCTAATGACAGACCTCATTCTTGCTTGGTTATGGTTACAGGAGAGAAAATCTGAACATGATTTACTCACGAACGAGATGAGGTTGGATTGTAATTCTCAGAAAGGGGGTGGGGTGTGTAGAGGTTAGGTCAGGTGACAGAGAGAAGGGGGTGGGGGAGCTGTATTTGTGCTGAGTTTTAGAATGTTCAGTAAGTTCTGGGTGCCTGGGTGGCTCAGTCGGTTAAACTTCTGACTTCAGCTCAGGTCATGATCTTGCAGTCCATGAGTTTGAGCCCCGCATCAGGCTCTGTGCTGACAGCTCAGAGCCTGGATCCTGCTTCAGATTCTGTGTCTCCCTCTCTCTACCCCTCTCCTGCTCATGCTCTGTCTCTCAAAAATGAATAAACATTAAAAAAATTAAAAAGAATGCTCAGTAAGTTTTATGCAGGATTTTCACTTGGCTCTGAATTTTTTTTTGGTCGTCATTGTGGACCCTAACATTTGCCTCAACATAAGGATACAGTGACATGTAGCACCATGGAGGACAATGCTCTCTGTCTGGACCCTGTTTATTCACCTGGCAATTTATTGATTTGCACCTAGGTGGATATTGGGGTGTAGGGCATGAAGATAACAAAACAAAACCAATAAACTAGGGCACAAGTAGGGGTCAAGTGAACCATAAGGCTTAGATTTTCTTTGGGCAGTCTCTGAATTAAATGATAAGGTTATGGTAGGATTAGAATTCAGTGGTTTGAACTTTATCTACAGAAGTCCATAGAATGGTTCAGATTTTGGCTTCTCCAGAGAGCAATCCTAACAGAGTGGCTAATAGACAGTCAAATGAATGTAACTGGACAAGGATCTGTGTCTTAAGAAGTGCTTTGTGTCGGGGTTCTCCTCCTAAGCCCCCATCACTCACATTTGAATTTCAGCATGTGACAGACGTTGGAGCCCTTGTTTAATTTTGCTTTTGGGCTGGTATTGCCCTCTCAGTCAAACTCGAGACCACTGACAGGTGACACTATGTGCTTCTCCTCCTGGGCCAGAAACAGGAGTCACACGTCAGTCTGGAAAGGAAAATCAAGACATCAGGGTAGTCACAGAAGGTGACTCTGCCCAGCTCCCCTCCAGTTTTGGGCCTCCCAAGGTGTGCCTGACATGTTCTGCAAACCCAGCCATCAGGAGACCCTCTGTGTTTCTCCTTCCTGGTTGGGCGTTCTCCAGGAACACCCCTGGTTGCAGATGATGCCCAGACCCAACATCTGTGCAGCCGGTGCTGCTGTCAGTGCTGAAGGCCCGTCCACTCTGCCCACTCCTGTGCCGCACACCCCGCCCTGGCCCCGGGGTCACGCTGACATCCTTGAGGACTCAGGCTCAGGCTACTCCCTTCTCCTCCCTGATCCTGAACATTGTGCTTGCACTAGCGTGTCTCACTGTCAGGACGCATCTTTTCCCAGGAGCTACTATACCCTCCACCAAATCTCTGAATGTTCCCTACTGTAACCAGATCCTTAAAATTAATGCCGAACCTTTGAATATCTAAACACTTGCAGTCGTGAAACCCTGTTGCCACATTTATTTTATTCAGTGGGTTCCCAGAAGCGCTTTTCTGATCTATGGTCTCCACGGGCGTATCCCCTGAAGGGATCTCTCTTCAACTCCCAGGGATTTGCTGGTCTCCCAGCATTGCCTTGTTGCTTCAAGTTCACCAAGCTGCTGCCTAAACTCTGATGATGATGGTTTAGTTCTTATCTGTCTGTTTTCATCTTCCTTAAGGTGTCAGTGGAGTTAATTCACTGGCTGCCCTATAGGTATGGTGTGGCTGGAGAGCTAGGTTTTAGTATTAGACTGCCTGGGTTCAAATCTTGTCTCTACCAGTTATTAGCTTCGGGGGCAACTCACTCAACACCCCCAAGCCTCAATTTTCTCACTTGTAAAATGGGTTAACAGGAAAATGATAACCTCATGGGTTATTGTAAATATTCACTGAGATAATATATGCAAAGCACATTGCACAGTGCCGGGTATATTGTAAACATCCATGAATGTTAATTATTATAATTGTAAGCAAATGATTATGATACTGGATATGATTTGGGGCTGCTGTTCAGAAAATTCTGATCCTTGTGTTCTGCTGACTGCTAATATTTTATTATTATTGCATTCTTAAATTATGGGGTGATTTAGGAGGAAAAAACATGGCCTCTCTGCAGAGCAGTGAAAGCTTACAAATCTAGAGTAAAAAAAAGACAGTTTAATTTTTTTGAACCTCTTCAATAACTGTCTCTTGTGTGGGTAATGTAATTACTAGTGGAAAAATGAATAAAAACTCAAACTCAATAAATTACATTTTCATTGAATTTCTTCACTTATTTTCTTAGGGGATAGAATTTTGAATTTTGAGCCCTTTTTTGCCACTTTATTTTTTATATGCTAAGACATGACATAGTATGCATTTTAATGTATTCATTCATGTCCAGTTTCAACAAAACTGGGTGGGAATTAGTACCCCATAATTCATGTGCTAGGATGTCTTATTACAATTATAAAATTTTATTGTAAAATGTTTTTTTAATATTTATATTGTTAATTAAATGATGATGAATCCTCATAAATTCTGGAGAGAGAATTATGGTCCATTAGTCCCTGCTCAGACTTCTTATTAGCCAATCAGAACATTTGATTTCTCCTTTTAACACATTCAGATGTTTGGTGGTAAAGCTTGCTAATGGGGCTGCTCCCTTTCTATACCTCTGGAGTCTCTGAAAGAAGAAATTTCTTGAAGCAGTTTACAACTATATTGAGGTTGTTACAAGGTGGTCATTTTTGGGGGTCCTTTTTAGAGCACTTTAAAAAATAGAAAAACCTCATTTGAGCTTTAGTTTCTAGGGAAGTTTTATGCTAGGTAAGGAAATACAGTAAAACCATGGTTTGTGAGCATAATTCATTCCAGAAACATGCTTGTAATCCAAAGCACTTGTATATCAAAGCAAACTTCTCCACAAGAAATAATGGAAACTCAGATGATTCGTTCCATAACCCAAATATATTCATATAAGAATGATTACAATACAGTAATACAATACAAAATAATGAAGAAAATACAAAGTATAAAGAAAAATGAACACGTTAACCTGCACTTACCTTTGAAAACCTTCGCAGCTGGTGTGAGAGAGACTAGCGGAATCGCTGCTGTCTATTGGCTCAATGGAATCTTTTTCTGCATGGGGGCCATTGCACATGCTCACATGGATGTTGACTACAGTACAGTATTAATAAACTCTTGTCACATACTGTATTTAATGTAACTGGCAATAAGGGAGCAGAGGAAATGGTCTATATCTGCAGGCAGCCTGACCTAGAAGGAAGCAGAACATTCCTAAGCTTACTCTTGTATGGAAAAGCAAAGGGCTGTCCATAGGTGCTTTGAAGTGACAAAAATACACTAGTGCCAGTTGTGGGCACCTTCCAACGTTCTGAAAAATCACTGATTTCTGCCAAACCCTGAGGCCTGAGACGGAGTATCTGAGCATGGGAAATGATCACCCACAATCCTGCAGTGAGAAGGGGAGGAAAGAGAAGAACCATTGGCTCAGTTGTGATTGTGTGATATTCAGCATCACGTACTCCTCGTATTGCAAGACATCACTCATTTATCAAGTTAGAATTTACTTATTAGAAATGCTTGTTCATCTTGTGGAACACTCGCAGAGCAAGTTACTTGCAATCCAAGGTTTTACCATACGTGGTAATTATAAAAACAGCAGTCATATTCTGATACAAAGATTTCTGGCCTGCTGCACACATGCACACACACCTGTAAGTTGCTAGAGCTGTTGTGGTTGGACATCAAACGAGGATGCAAGGACCACCCAAGCAGCAACTGCAAGGTGGGGAGCCAAGGAACCCCAAGAGGATGATCTAGATTTGTGTTGTCCAATAATGTAGCCAGTAGCCACATGGTGGCTATTCAGCACTGGAAGTGTGGGTATTGTGACTGGGGAAATAAATTAAAAAATTGTTTATTTTTAATTAAGATTTAAATTTTAAATAGGGAATGAAAAAAATCAGTTTCTCAGTCACATTAGTTACTTTTTTTGAGAGAGAGAGGGAGAGAGAGAGGGCGCACATGTGTGCGTGAGTGGGGGGCTGGCAGGCGGAGAGACAGAGAATCTCAAGCAGGCTGCATGCTCAGTGTGGAGTCTGACACGGGGCTTGATCCCATGAACCTGGGATCATGACCTGAACCAAATTCGAGTGTTGGACATTCAACGAACTGAACCACCCGGGTGCCCTACATTAGTTACATTTCAATTGCTTCATAGTTACATGTGGCTGGTGCCTATCAGAATGAACAGTGCAGACAAAAGCATATCCATTATCACAGAAAGCTCTCCTGGGCAGCACCAATCTCCGGGGTCTAGGGGGTGTTAAGAGGATGAAAGAGTCTTATTTCTTTTTATTCCAACTTATCCTAAGTCCAGGCATCCTCCACGCTAGACAAAGGGGGGGTTCAGAAGGAGGGAGAGAGGACTGACAATGGAAGACTTAGGAACAGGCTTCATGGGTAGTCAAAGCCGCAGGAGAGGAAGCGGAGGCACCTTCCACTGTAGGAGAACCGCAGTGTCTTCCAGGAGCCTGGATGTGCTGACTGTCAGAAGCCTGGATCCACTGAAAGACTTCAACGGTGGTGGTATTAGGTGGTAAAGAAGAGAAATGTCCAAAGTAACAGCCAGATGTGACTTTTCCAACTTTGTCTTCCATATTACTCTTTTGTCTGGGAAGAACATCCTGGCATCCAAACATCATCCCATTTACGTTTCTTCTCAAATTTTACTGCTTGTGAATCACCTGGGAATCTCATTAAAATGCAGATTCCTTCCATAATTTGGTTATTGTTGAAAGTGCTGCTATAAACATTGGGATCAGCACTCCTGTATCCCTTGGGTAAATTCCTAGCAGTGCTATTGCTGGGTCATAGGGTAGATCTATTTTTAATTTTTTGAGGAACCTCCACACTGTTTTCCAGAGTGGCTGCACCAGTTTGCATTCCCACTAACAGTGCAAGAGGGTTCCCATTTCTCCACATCGTCTCCAGCATCTATAGTCTCCTGATTTGTTCATTTTAGCCACTCTGACTGGCGTGAGGTGATATCTGAGTGTGGTTTTGATTTGTATTTCCCTGATGAGGAGTGACATTGAGCATCTTTTCATGTGCCTGTTGGCCATCTGGATGTCTTCTTTAGAGAAGTGTCTAGAGAAGTGTCTATTCATGTTTTCTGCCCATTTCTTCACTGGATTATTTGTTTTTCAGGTGTGGAGTTTGGTGAGCTCTTTATAGATTTTGGATACTAGCCCTTTGTCTGATACGTCATTTGCAAATATCTTTTCCCATTCTGTCAGTTGCCTTTTAGTTTTGTTGATTGTTTCCTTTGTAGTGCAGAAGCTTTTTATCTTGATGAAGTCCCAATAGTTCATTTTTGCTTTTAATTCCCTGGCCTTTGGAGATGTGTCAAGGAAGAAATTGCTGTGGCTGAGGTCAGAGAGGTTTTTTCCTGCTTTCTCCTCTAGGGTTTTGATGGTTTCCTGTCTCACATTCAGGTCCTTTATCCATTTTGAGTTTATTTTGGTGAATAGTGTTAAGAAAGTGGTCTAGTTTCATCCTTCTGCATGTTGCTGTCCAGTTCTCCCAGCACCATTTGTTAAAGAGACTGTCTTTTTTCCATTGGATATTCTTTCCTGCCTTGTCAAAGATTAGTTGGCCATACTTTTGTGGGCCCAATTCTGGAGTCTCTATTCTATTCCATTGATCTATGTGTCTGTTTTTGTGCTAATACCATGCCATCTTGATGTCCATCAACTGATGAATGGATAAATAAATTGTGGTTTATATACACAATGGAATACTATGTGGTAATGAGAAAGAATGAAATATGGCCTTTTGTAGCAACGTGGATGGAACTGGAGAGTGTTATGCTAAGCGAAATAAGTCATACAGAGAAAGACAGATACCATATGTTTTCACTCTTATGTGGATCCTGAAAAACTTAACAGAAGACCAAGGGGGAGGGGAAGGAGAAAAAAAAAAAGTTAGAGAGGGAGGGAGCTAAACCATAAGAGACTCTTAAAAACTGAGAACAAACTGAGGGTTGATGGGGGGTGGGAGGGAGGGGAGTGTGGGTGATGGGTATTGAGGAGGGCACCTTTTGGGATGAGCACTGGGTGTTGTATGAAAACCAATTTGACAATAAATTTCATATTAAAAAAATGCAGATTCCTATTTAGTAGGTCTGTGGCACAGTCTCCATTTCTGCATTCATGACAAGCAACTAGATAATGAGAATGGTCAAGGGCCGCATTTTGGGTTGTAAGGATCCAGAATGTCCAGAAGACAATTGCACGTCAGACCTTCTGTATAAACACTGTCCTAATTACTGGTTTAAACATAGAAGGTTGCACTTCTCTAGAAATTAATATGCCTTTAGTATTAAACTCAGACTAGGAAATTTTGTCTGGGAGTAGGGGGTAGAGGAAGTCTGTTGCTTTTGGAGAAATTAGACTCATTACGTAGAATCCCAAGACTGGTATAAATACGTTCCAATGTTTTCATACAGAAGTATGGGATATTTAAAAACTGAGGAGCGCAGACCTACAGAAAAAAATTCAAATTTCTTACATAAATAAAAAGCAAGTTACATGTTTTGTTTTAGTATTGTTGTGACTATTTTTGTAACACTAAACCTTTGAACAGAAAGCAGTTTCTCTCTGATACTATGATTTAGAGCTAGTTGAAGAAGGAATTGATTGTAGGTAGAGGCCAGCTATTGATCAGAAAGGGGAATGGGAAACTGGAACATTTCTCAAGTAGAGAAAAATTCAGAATCAGAAGCCAGAAGGCAGGGAAATTGCTACTTGGAAAAATACAATCAGGAGATTTCGCAATATCTAGATATGCTATGGGACTTTTCTGCTTCTGATAAAGAGAGAGAGGCCGGGAATAGCTAAGGAGAAGGGGATCCAGAAGGAATGAGGTATCTGTTCTTTGGTCACGTCCTGCAGGACAAGCATGGTTGACAGAGTCCTGCCTGACAGGACTGTTGGTTTGCCCTGAGTCGAAAGTATCATTGTGAATATACACCAGGAAGATTTAGACCCAAAACTGAAAGACCTATTATTTCTGCACATGTCCAGAGGAGAACCAAGACCAGGTTGAGTAGAAACCTCGTGTTCCAGGTATCCACACAGGTATCATGCTTTGCTTAGTGGCTTTTTAAATAAAGAGTTCAATGTTTTTAGAAAAATCAAAACCAGGAGGAAAAGCATGCTCTTTAAACTCTCCATTTGTTCAGCTCAAATGAGCTGAGATGCTCATTTGTTTTGTGGTTTAACAGTAAGTCCAGAAACCCTTGTCCACCAGGTGGCAGTTACCTGAAATTGCAGGATATGTCAGGTAAGAAATAAAGTGTCTGATGAGTGCTAGTCAGAGAAACATAAACTAACAAAACAGAAGCAGAGGTCTTTATATCTGAAAGGTAACAGCAAACAACTCAAAGAAGATAATATTGTAAACTAATTCACTATTTGTGTAAACTAGTTATGTAAACTAATTAACTATTAGGTTAATAGTTTGGTTCAACAGAGAGAGGGTTCCACTGGCCATCAGGAGACCTATTGCCAAGCATAAAAGAAAGTCAATTCAAGACTTAAAAAAATTGATATAAGGTATAATGGATGAAACATTTGGCCTTCCATCTTTGCAGACTAACCCCATCTACCTGTCCATATGTGGGACCTACTTGCCCAGGTGCTACCATCTGGGTCCATGTGGCACCAAAGTAGGGAGACCCTCTCAAGGTGACATAAGGGAGCTTCTATAGCAACTACTGGGTTTACCTTACACGGAAACCCTTTTCTTCTTCAAGGAGTTCCCACATTCTCTGTCCTCTTGCACTAGTGTGACTTCTTTTTTCCCTTCATCTCACTGATATGTTTTCCTATATGGTAAAATTTACTTGTTGTATCTCTTCTCTATAGCCTGCTTTTCTCCCACTAGTATATAAGCTCCTTGGGGGCAGGATTCTTTGCCTGTTTTGCTCACTGATGGATATTGAAAATGTAGAGCAGGGCTGGGCACAGAACTAGTCCCTGGTAATCATCTGCCCAAGGACTGAGTGGATGGGCTTTGAGAAGGGGCCTGGGTGTCTCTGTCATCCCCTGTGGACCCCGCCTTTATGCTTTCCTGTTATACCAATTCTTTCAATTTCTTAAGGGTGACCAATTATTACCACCTTTGCAGACCTGTTGCCTCTTTTCTTTCCCTTCCTCCTTTCTCTGTAACTTCTTTGGCACTTTCAGATCTCAACTTGAATGCTACTTCCTCCAAAAGCGTTCTCTGACCTCACAGAACAAAACAGAGTCTTCTGCCCCCTGTTCCTGCAACATGGTTGCCCCAAATCATACATTTATCAACTTTCTTGTACCTATCTGGCTCACAAGACTAAACTTTGAGCAGGAACTAAGGCTACCTTTATTATCATTGTGTGCTTTTAAGCACTGTGCCTAGGACATAACAGGCACTCAATGCATATGTGTTGAATGAATGAAGGGATCCTTACTCATGATGGGGTCTGTTTCATCAAAAGTCTTAGAAGCACTTTGGAAGGAAAGAAAGGATATTTGCATCTCCGGATCCCTATCGCCAGACACAGTCCCTGCACATAGTAGCTGCTTGATTAATATCTGTTGAATGAAAATAACACTTTAGTTTTAATATGTCAAATGGTGTACAACTTTACTTGTAGGAAAAATAGTGGTTGCTTGTGACTTATTGAGTGTCAGCATTCTTATGGAAATTCTTAGCAAAATAGAAAAGAATTTCAAAATAGGGTCAAGCTACTTCCAGTACACAGATTGGAAATATTTCCACTAGTCTAGGCTATGAACAGAAAAGTGCCAGACGTTCTCCAGGCCCCTGGGCAAGTGTTCGCACACCTCAAGGGCAACCCTACCCTTCTTCAAAGCACAGCCATTGAGTTAGAATAATGTAGCAGTTAACAGATGAAAACCATACTTTATTAAAAAAAAAAAAAAAAGGACATGAAAGGTAAAGCAGGCTGGCCAGTTCTTTATAATTGCTTACTATTTCCCTATTGCATTTTAAAACGTTAAGTTTCAAGGGGGCAGCTTTTTAATTTGGTTTCATTTTCTGAGGCAGCACTGCAAATAAACATCACTCAGAGGACCCAGATCCCTGCCAACTCTTGCTGATGCTAAAGAGCCATGTGCAAGTGTCTGAGTTCAAATTTGACTTCAGACCATTGTAAAAAGGAAATCAGGCAGAGCTGAGCTGCACCATGAGTAAAAGCTACTCTGTTTTCCCAGTGGGGGACCACTGCATACACAGCAAGTGGGAAGAAATGAGAATACCTGCCATGGAGACTTGAGAGGGAAATTGATTGCACACATTTAAATAGATGGGGCTAAGATTTTTTTCTGACAGTAAAACCCCTGAATTCTACGATGAGGAATTTAAGAACAGTGCTTTGAGGTGGACACAGAAGAAGCGTGAACTCTCTTTTATCCCCCCGAATCAATGCATCTTGGGTGCAAGCCAGGTAGCTTCCTAAGTCCCTAAAATAGCTGTAGATGTGGGGCAGAGAATGTGCTTAGTCCCTGCTGTGTGGCTTGGGGGACCTCGCTTGCTATTTGCTGCAGAGACGGCCTCTTCCAGGGGGAACTCATCTGGAAGGCTGTGGAATCTTGGCTCTGGCCCCACTTATTTATTGGCTGGAGGGAGAAGGTGATGGAAAACATGTCTTGGGAAAACACAGATGGGTAGGTGAACTGGCAACCTTGTGCTTAACCCCTGATGGCCTAAGGGAGTGGCTCTCAGGTGTGGTCCTAGAACCAGCGGCATCAGCACTGCCTAGGAACCCATGAGAAATGCACAATCTCAGTCCGATGCTGACTGCAGACCAGTTGAAACAGAAACTCTGGAGATGAGTTCCAGAAACCTGTGTGTTAAGAAGCCCTCCAGGTAGTTCTGGGCACACAAACCTTTGAGAACTCCTTGCCTGAGATACTCAGAGAACGCGAGGAGGATTGTTTATCAAGAAGATTAAAATGATAATGACTCAGAATCAATCTATCACTGATGCTAATAAAGGTGGGGCAAGACCAGACAGTCACAAATATTTTGAGAAAGTGTGGCATTGTTAACATCATCATTGGTATCAGTTAATATTAGGAAAGGTCAATTTATTAGTTGTTACCATAAAATTGTTGCATAACAGACAAGCATGACATCTCAGGGGCTTAGAAACAGTAGACCTTTTTTCTCCTGCATGTACAGGTTTTAGTTGATCTTGGCTAGGCTCCCTCCTGTATCTCAGGGATGGTCAATCTAGTTTGGGTTTATTTGGAGTGGGTTAGCTTTGCTTCACATGTTCCTTATCCTTCTCCTGAAACCCCACGGATGATCCAGGCACATGCCTGTCGTGGCAATGGCAGAAGTAGGAAATGACCTGCAGAAAGGCTGGGGCTGAGGCACGGTATGGGCACATCTGTCCATTCTACCTCTTTCTATTGGCCAAGCAAGTCATGTGTCTGAGACCAGATTCAAGGAATAAAGAAACAGATTTGCCCCTAGTGAGGAACTGCAAAGTCACAGGGCAAAGGACACGGATACAAGTAGGGGGTGAAGGTTTGAGGCCATTCATACAATCGGCCACAATCAACAGTATATAAGCTTCTCTTTGAATTTATTAGCAGCACTTGCACAATAAATCCCGAATGTGAATTTGACTTAGAAAAAAGTGTATCTTGAAGTGCCTGGGTGGCTCAGTCGGTAAGTGTCCAACTCTTAATTTTGGCTCAGGTCATGATTTTGAGGTTTGTGAGTTTAAGCCCTGCATCGGTCTCTGCGATGACAGTGTGGAGCCTGCTTGGGATTCTCTCTCCCTCCCTCTTTTTCTGCCCCTTCCCTGCTCTCTCTTTCTCAAAATAAATAAATTAACTTTTTTTTTTTTAATTTTTTTAACGTTTATTTTTGAGACAGAGAGAGACAGAGCATGAACGGGGGAGGGTCAGAGAGAGAAGGAGACACAGAATCTGAAACAGGCTCCAGGCTCTGAGCTGTCAGCACAGAGCCCGACGCGGGGCTCGAACCCACGGACCGTGAGATCATGACCTGAGCTGAAGTCGGCCGTTTAACCGACTGAGCCACCCAGGCACCCCATAAATTAACTTTTAAAAAAAGGAAAAAAAAGAAAAAAGTGTATCTTTTTTCTGGCCAATTTTTGTCCCCCCAAGGAATACTGGTTTTGCTGATTTCAGTTGGATCAACTACATGATTCTCAAAGAGACTTGTTCATGTCTTTATTGAAACATGTGAATGTGAAAATAAGAGGAAGAATAAAAGGAAAAGTAATCGGTTTTTTTTTGTTTTTTTTTTTAATTCCATACTAGGAGGGCGCCTGGGTCGCTCAGACACTTAAGCATCCAACTTTGGCTCAGGTCATAGTCTCATGGTTTTTGCATTCAAGCTGGACATGGGGCATGGAGCTCTCTGCTGTCAGCATGGAGCCTGCTTCAAATCCTCTGTCCCCCTCTCTCTCTTCCCCTCCCTGCTTGTGCGCACTCTCTCTCTCTCTCTCTCAAAAATAAATAAACATTAAAAAACCCCTTCATGATAGGGGTACCTGGGTGGCTCTGTTGGTTAAGTATCCAGTGACTCTTGATCTCAGCACAGGTCCTAATCTCATGGTTCCTGAGATTGAGCCCCTTGTTGGGCTTTGCACTGGTAGGGTAGAGCCTGCTTGGTATTCTCTCTCTCTCTCTCTCTCTCTCTCTCTCTCTCTCTCTCTCCCCCTCCCCCACTTATTTACACTCTCTTTCTCTCTCAAAACAAATAGACATTAAAAAAATAAAACTCCATGGGGCACCTGGGTGGCTCAGTTGGTTAAGCATCTGACTCTCCATTTTGGATTAAGTCATGATCTTGCAGTTTGTCAGTTTGAGCCCCACCATCGGGCTGTGCGCTGATGTGTGAAGCCTGCTTGGGATTCTCTCTCTCTCTCTCTCTCTCTCTCTCACTCTCTCTCCCTGCCCCTCCCCTACTCACACTGTCTCTGTCTCTCTCAAAATAAATAAATAAACTTAAAAAAAAAAAAAACTCCAGGCGCACCTGGGTGGCTCAGTTGGTTAAGTGTCTGACTTTGGCTCAGGTCATGATCTCACCGTTCATGGGTTCAGCCCCCACATCAGGCTCTGCACTGACAGCTCAGAGCCTGTAGCCTGCTTCACATTCTGTGTCTCTCTCTCTGCCTCTCCCCCACTTGTGCGTGTGCGTGTGTGTGTGTGTGTGTGTGTGCACACGTGTGTGCACTGTCTCTCTCAAAAGTAAATAAATGAACATTAAAAAAAATAAAAAAATAAAACTCCATAATATATGTTGATAATATTTAAGCTACTTTCTTTCTTAAGAATATATCAAATCTAGCCTTTAAAGACAAAACTGGAGATAAGATCTTATCTACCTTGGACTTCTATTCTTAAGCAAATTTCTGGCATTTCTGTATCTGCAAGAGGTCATCTCATACACACGTCTGTTTCAAGTAGAATTTCCAAACTAGATCCCAGCACAGTTTTTTGGGTTGGTTTAATGATTGTGTTACTACTGCTGGTTAGCTGTTGACACAGAAGCATAGGGGGTGAGTGTGGCTTTCCCAGTTTCCAGGTGTGACGATGCATGGAGCAGAGATCCGAATCAAGGAGAAATCAGTATGTGGAAACATGCTGCAAGCACGCAGAGTTTCTCCTGTTGGTATCTTTGAAGTGTGACCCAGTAGAAGAAATAGCAGGCAGCTATGATTTAATGGTATTTAACTTCTGACGATGAACATTTCCCCATGGTGGTGGCCAAACATACAATGACTCTCTTTTTGTTTTTTCACATGGAATGGGAATGCAATGACTTTTTCCTCATTGCCCTGGATCTTGGAGTTGTTTATGATATGAAAGAAACCTCAGATCATTTTGAAAACTCTCTTATTTTCCCGGTGAAGAGACAAGGCCTACAGCAATGATATAAGTTACTAGAAGTCCCCCTGTTGGTTAGGAAAGGCGATCCGGAGGAGCTAGGTTTTCTCATTATACCTCACTTTTCACTTGGGAAGGCGGTATTCATGGTCTGATGAATCAAGTACAAAATAGGGAACAGAGTATTATGGTCTGTGGACATTAATGGAATTCAATTTTCCTATTTGTGAATTGGAGATGAATATGTCAGGTGCTTGGAATGTTTGCATCAGGAACATGTTCTTTTCTTTCAAAAATTAGTATTTATCATTAAGTGATGTGAACAAAACGCCACTGGTCAACCATTTTAAATAAATTCATGTGGTCAACAGTGACTCATCTAGTACTGAGATGAGATACACTAGGGATAGAGTGAGAGATGAAGTTCAGTGTCTTTTTCAACAACTGCAGTTATTTGCTTGATTAGATTTTATTTTATTTTTTAAAAAAAGGGACCTTCAGGGTACATGAGCAGGCATTGATGGGGGGGGGGGGTCAGGACAGCTCCAACACCCACCACTGAATACTGTCGAGGCATCCCTCCAGGGCCCCTTGTAATAGGTGCTGCCAGAAGCCTATGCCTAAGATTTGCTTGGAATTCATTTCTTCCCTTTTTTATGATCTGAAGCAGAGGATAAAAAGATAAAGGATTGCACAGCCTGGCACGTGAATGCTTCCCCACTGCGCGCTGCTTTTGTGGGAAGGAAGTAGCAGTCGCCAACTGCTGTTTTATTAATAATGAGGCATTCACATAAATTCCATGCAAAATTGATTTTTGACTGTTATATAAGAATCAAATACCGGGCTTTAAAAAGTAATTGAGAAATCTATTTGTAATTTACTTTGCCTATAAGAACCCGCTGTCCTGCCATAAACAATTTTACAGTATTTCCCCCCCTGTTAAACAGCTATTTTTACACATCTGTTTGGCCTCTCTTGGATGACAGGCAGTCAGGAGGTGTAGTGAATACAGGTTTGAAATAACATGTGGCCACAATTTCTTCCAGTTTCATCTTCAAGGGGATCTCTTGCAAGTTGTGATATCATTTTCATCACAGTGCAGGTGAAATATGTTAATGGATAATTATCTGACACTGGGTGTTGACTGATGAGTCCTAATAGCTTTTGTGGCAATAGGAAAGCATGATGAAACAGCTCAGCGCTGCTAAAAAAAAAAAAACCCAAAACCAAAAAAACTGCCCCAAACCCCCCAAAAACCCCAAACCTCCAATCAAAACAACTAACAAACCAAGCAGTCTCTTTCTCACTTGTCTTTAAATGCCCTAAGCAGCTACAGCCCAATGAAAAGAGTGTCCTGTAACAAAGCTGTTCTCTATGAACATATTTAATATTTAGTTTTAGGTATATTAAAGTCAGCCAAAGGTATTTAAGGTACATTTCTTTTATTTCTCATTTTTCTTGAGATGGAGATTAGAGGGACAAAAAAATTTGAAGCAGACAGTATCAAGAAGTCAATCTTTTACATATTTTGTTTAACTTCTGTGTGTGTTTCCTTGGTATTATCCTGCAGAAGGGAACAAACACACTTTTGTTCTTAGGCTGGAATTTTTTTCTTTCTTTTTAAAAGATACTGAAACCCTAGTAATTAAAAAAAATTCATTTCACCGCAGTTTTACTGAGGTCTACTTTACATTAGATAAAATTCTAAATGTGCAGTTTAATAAATTTTGCTAATTGTATACAGTTGTAAACCACTTTCATAATCAAGATAGAACATTTCCATCACCTTAAAAATTTCCCTTGTGCCTCCTTGCAGTCAGTCCACTCACTCAACTCCTGGCCAGAAGGCAATTGCTGATTTACTGTCACTATAGTTGTGCCTTTTTTTTTTTTTTTAAAGAATTTCATATAAATAGAATCATGGTATGTAGTCCTTTGTGTTTAACTTTTTTTTCACTTAACATAATGTTTTTGAGATACAACCATGTTGCTAAGTATATTAATATTTTGTTTCTTTTAGTGCTGAGTAGTATCCCATGGTCTGGATGTACCACTATTTGTTAATCCATTCACTAACACTTGGGTTTTCTTTCTCCCCCCCAAGTTTTAACTATTATGAATAACGCTGCAATAAACATTCATGTAAAAGTTTTTCTGTGGACATAAATTTTTATTTCCTTTGAGTAAATATTTAGGAGTGAGTTTGCTGGGTCATATGGCATGTATGTGTTTAACCTTGTATGACATGGTACCATTTTAGACTTTCACACAGGCAACAAATGAGAGTTCTGGCTGCCCTACCTCCTCACCAGTACTTGTTACTGCCAAGTGTGTAGTAAATAGCTCGTGTAGTTTTTTTTTAAAGTTTACTTATTTATTTTCAAGAGAGACAGAGATGGTGAGAGTGGGGGAGGGGCAGAGAGAGAGAGAGAGAGGGAGAGAAAGAGAATCCCAAGCCGGCTCAGCACTGCCAGCACAGAGCCTGATGCGAGGCTTGAACCCATGAAGCTGTGAAATCATGACCTTTTGAGCCGTGGCTCAAAACTGAGCCACCCAGGTACTCCAAGCTCATGTGGTTTTAAGTGACATTTTCCTCATAATTTTTAATGTTGAGCATCTTTTCATGGGTTTATTGGCTTTTGTGTATCTTTGTAAAACGTTTGTTCAAATCTTTTCCCCATTTTTATTGGGTTATTTCCTTACTGAGTCATAAGAATCCTTTACAAATTCTGGATATAAGGCTTTTGTCAGATATGTGTTTTGCATATATATTATCACAACCTTTTGCTCATTTTTTCCTCCAGTTTCATTGACATATAATTGACATATAGCATTGTATAAATTTAAGGTGGACAGCAGAGTGGCTTGACATATATATTGTGAAATGGTGCCTTTTTATCTTTTCAACTTTTAAGAGCAAAAGCTTTTTTAATTTTGAAAGTCAATTTAATAAAAATTTCCTTTTATGATGTATGCTTTTGTGCTTTTCCTAACTGGATGTCACAAACATCTTCTCCTATGCATTTTTCCAGAAATTAAGTAGTGTTTGTTCTTATGTTTAAACCTTTGATCTATTTTGAGTTAATTTTCGAGTGTACTGTAAGGTAAGAGTAGAGGTTAAATTTTTTCCCTTGTGGATATCCAGTTGTTTTAGCAACATTATGATGATTTTCTCATTTAATTACCTTGGCATCATTGTCAAAAATCAATTACTCATAAAAGTTTGATTCTATTTCTGGACTCTCCTCTGTTCCACTAATCTGTAAATCTATCCTTACGCCAGTACCACACTGTCTTGAATATGGCAGCTTTCTTGTAAGTCTTAGAATCAGGTAAATCCATCAGCCTTATTATACTTTTCTGAATTGTTTTGGCTGGTGTAGATCCTTTGCATGTCCTACAAACTTCAGCATTAGCTTGTCAATTTCTTTAAAGAAGACTGCTGGGATTTTAATTAAGATTGCACTGAATTTATAGATCAATTTGGGAAAAATTCATCCTAAAATATTAAATATACTTTAAACTGTTACTAAAATTGTAACAGACACAACAGGCACACTAAAATGTGGTATGCAACAGTTGTTAACACACTGGAGAAAATTAACACGTCCATTTGTGCAACCAGGCTAACAAGTTCTTCTGCAGACAGAATAAAGTCTTCTCTGTCATATCTGTTTAGTGGCAGTGTGACTTGAGATCATTTTTAAAAGACTGTTAAAACCATTATTAAAAGACAGCTGCACCTACTGAATCATGATTTTCTCAACTCTCTGCAATCTAAATAAAACAGAGCATGAAGAGGCAGAAGCTAGAATGCCTTTTGCAACTGTGTCTATCAAGGCAGCTTCGTTATTTCATTAATTGACTTTATAATAAATATACTTAGAAATTTGAATGTCAAATATATACTGATAAAAGCTTCTTTGAAATGTTTTATATATTTCAACTGCAGGCAAGCTTTTGGTTGAAAATCGAAAATAGAGTTTGGATAGACATACTGCATTTTAGTAGAAGGAAAATCAATTTGGAACAACAGACACCTGAGTTTAAAAAATGACAGCTCTGTCCCTAAGTAGTTTGGACAAGTTATCCATGTTTCAGATCCCAGTCTGCCCATCTATAAAATGGGGATAATAATGCCTGTCTGGCAGGTGTGATGCTGCAGCATAGTGTATGCAAAACGCCTGGCATGTCTATAGCCGATATATATGAAAAAATGGTATTGGTAGAAGTGGAGGCAAAATGTAGGTCTTGGGGTCTGGTGAAAAGTTTGGGTGTTGGTGGGTGTTGAAATGGATTGAGATGGCGAGCAAGGCAGTTTGTTTATTCTATGTATGGCTTACCTGTGATGGTGTGCCTTCCCTGCTCAAGGGTCCTTAATAGCAACTTAAGATCCCCTCGTAGATGCTCAGAGTGGAGACTGTCATGTCACCAAGCAGTGTTTCAGTGGGAAGGTCTGGGCTGGATGGTTAATGCCCAGTTTAAGTGGCCATCCACAGGCAGTTGGCAAACATTTATTTCTCAAAAACTTTCAATATGTGGTGCCGAGTGTTCTTCATGTAGCTTGGGGGTGGGGTACTGGCTTTGAGTGCATTTGGATAACTTTTTTTTCAAGTTTATTTATTTTGAGAGAGAGAGAGACAGAGAGAGAGAGGGTGGGGGAAACAGGTGAGGGGCAGAGAGAGAGAGGGAGAGAGAAAATCCCAAGCAGGCTCCACTCTGTCAGCACAGAGCCTAATGTGGGGCTTGAACCCAAGAACCGTGAGATCATGACCTGCGCCAAAATCAAGAGTCAGACAGTTAACTGACTGTGCTGCCAGCCTTCTCTCTCTCTCTCTCTCTCTCTCTCTCTCTCTCTCTGTCTCTCTCAAAATAAATAAATAAATTTAATTGACTGTCAGCACAGAGCCTGATGCAGGGCTCAAACTCACAAACCGTGAGATCACGACCTGAACTGAAATCAAGAGTCAGACACTTAACCAACTGAGCCACCCAGGCACCCCTTAAATAACTTTAAGTTGTTTCTCTGACTGTCCCTTTACTCCTGTTGTCAACCTTTCCTTTATTCCCACTCGGCACAGGCATGCCAGTGAACAGTCACCCTTGTGACCATCGTAAGCTCCTACCAGTCATTACTACTTGCCCTCTGCTGTTCATTTTTCACAGTCCCAGTGCCATTGACAGTGGTGTGGCTCAGTGAGACAATGCAATGAACACAGAGTGGGAGATAGGAGCCAGAGGGTCCATCGCTTGACCATATGAACTTGAACCAGTTCCCAAATCTCAGTTTCTGCCTTGATAAAATGCCTGACATGGTAACTCATGGGGAATTGTATGAGAAATTGCACAGAGAATTGCTTTGTAAACTGTAGAGTGCTAATATAAACCTCTGGGTTGTTGTAATATGGTGTCAATGTTCCCTTCTTCTATTTCCTCCTGCCACCAGAGCCACAGGAAGTTTAGTACCATCTAAATTCCCTGATTAGAGTGGGGTAGGGCAGTGTTCTGTTGATGGCTAACCACACAAACCAAAAGCTAGAATCATAGACTCCTGGAGCTGGATAGGACCACAGAGGTCATCTATTTAAACATCTATCTGCGGAGGGGTGCCTGGGTGGCTCAGTCAGTTAACTGGCCGACTCCTGATTTCAGCTCAGGTTCATGGGTTTGAATCCCATATCAGGCTCTGTGCTGACAGCACAGAGCCTGCTTGAGATTCTCTCTCTCCCTCTCTCTTTGGTCCTCCCCACCCTTTGTCTCTCAAAATAAATAAATGAACTTTAAAAAAGAAAATATTTATCTGTGGAGAAAACAAGCATAGATCCCAGAGCCCCAAGGAAGAGAAAATGAAGTTTTCCATTGACACCTTAGCTGGGTACCAGGGATGCTTGTGTTTTGTAGTTTACAGTTGAGGCAGTCTAGACCTAAAAGACTTACAAATGAGTTGAAGGACAAAAGGTTCTGGAAAGAATTGGAATATTCTTGGTTTCTAGTAAATAAAAAGAAAACAAACAAGAAAGATTCCAAGGAGAGGTGAAAAAATATATTTCTGATTTTTAAGGGGGCCTGTCTGATGATATTTTATTATTTAAGGAAAGCAAGGAATTAGGGTTTTCATAACAGTGATGTCAATAAGAAGTCAAACAGTCATGGATGGACTAGATGAGCTGAATCTTACTGATTGATTTTTTGTTTACCGGTTATTTTATTCAGTCATTTTATTAGTTTATTGAATTTTGCTGATTCATTTACTGGTTGGTTTAGTTGGTTAAACTGTCAAATTACCATGTCCAGAAATCTAATATAAAAATTATGAGTGGATACACAAAATGTGATATATCCATATAATGGAATATTATTCAGCAATGAAAAGGAATAAAGTATTGATACATGAATGAATCTACATGATGAATGAACCTTGAAAACACTATGTAAAGTGAAAGAAGCCAGAAACAAAAGGCCACATATTGTTTGGTTCTAAACTAGTCTCTAGTCAAATCCATAGAGACACAAAAGGGCTTGGGGAAGAAAGGAATGGGGAACAACTGCTAATGGATATTGGATTTTTAGGGGGGCAAGAAAATGTTCTGAAATTAGATAGTGGTGATGATTGTGAATATACTACAAATCTTGTGAATATACTACAAATCACTAAATTGGACACTTTAAAAGGGTGAAGTTTATGGTATGTGAATTATATCTCAACAACAAAGAAATCTAGTATAGTGGGTTTTTTTAAAGTTTTATTTATTTATTTTGAGAAAGAGAGGGAGAGAGTGCATGGAAGGGAGGGAGGGGCAGAGAGAGAGAGAGAGAGAGAGAGAGAGAGAGAATCCCAAGCAGGCTCTGCACTGTCAGCTTGGAGCCTAACGAGGGGCTCAAGCTCACAAACTAGGAGATCATGACCTGAGCCGAAATCAAGAGTTGGATGTTTAACCAACTGAGCCATCCAGGCGCCCCTCTAGTATAAAGAACCCTATCACAACAAAATTTTTTAGATGTTAGGAATAGAATTTTCTTTTCTGCCATCTATGCCACAGATGGCGAATAGTGATGGTATACTTGAAAGGAACACTGATCTTGGCACATGGTGTGAGGTTGGGCAAGTCACTGCATTTCTCTTAGCCTTAGCTGCCTAATCTACAAAATGAAGATAGTTACTCGTGTCCTACCTATGCCATCTATGAGTGAATGTGGCATAGCAATAATAGCATGAATTTAATGAGCTTTCATTATCTACCAGGCACTACTGCTGGCATTTTACATTAATTTATTTTTCTTATGAAATATTCTTATTTTGATTTTACAGGTAAAGAAAATGAAATAATATGTTGTAAAACTGATATATAGATGAAAGACATGCATATGTTATTTTATTTCACAAAATCATTTAAAAATGTTTTGTTTTCAGCTTATTACAGTGATGTGTCATTGGAGAAATCAGAAAATACAAAAAGCTATAAGGAAGCAAATTAAAACCAACTCATAAACCCAGAGAAAACAGTTATATTTTTGTATCTTCCATTCTAGTTTTGAAAAAAGTATATGTATGTCAGGGTGCTTGGGTGGCTCCGTCGGTTGAGCATCTGACTCTTGATTTCAGCTCAGGTCATGATCCTAGGGTCGTGGGATCTAGCCCTGGGTCAGCCTCTGTGCTGGAGCCTACCTGAGATTCTCTCTCTCTTTCCCTCTGCCCCTCCCCTGCTCATGCACGCTCTCACTCAAATAAAAAGTATATTTATGTATATCCATAAGTATGTATACATAAATGCATACATTGGTTTCACACTATAAATACAATATTATATTTTGCTTTTAGAGATGATTTTAATGTCTGGGTATGGATGTACCCTGTTAAACTGTGCACTCGGCCAGTAGTTGGCTGGTTAATTGAAAAATTTGGCTTAAAGCAGGTGACACACTGTCGTCATCCATGGCACAGAAGTTCCCCCACTGGTTCCAGCTAAATGACCCCCTGATTTTGTTCAGATGTGCAGAATCAATTTGTTCAGACTGAGAGGATGAAATTGAGATGCTGAGACACCAACACTGAGATACTGATGATTGCTCAGAGCCAGTCATGATGATTCCATTCTTTCAATGAATGGTTTGTGGGGGTAGCATACAACCTGACTGCCAGTGAGACAGAAGGGAAGTCTGTTAAGAGGTTTTGGAAAAGAATTTCCTCCTGTTAAGGAGAGAGATGCTTGAGATGAAATAACCCTCCATCCTCCATCTCCAATCCCAGCCCTCCTTCTTGCTGTCTGTTCCTGGAGCTGTGGCTGCCATCTTGGGAGCATGGGGGAAAGCCAAGGCTATCTCAGACATGCCAACCCAGAGCCTTGACGTGTCCTAGCCACCAAATTAACCAACCCTGTAGCTTCAGACTCCTAAGTGAAATAATGAGTGCTTAAGTATTGCAGCCCAAAGTGAAATAGCTAGTGGAGAATAGTAAAAGAAATGATGTGGAATTACTTTTAAAACACATACATTTCTTAAACATTTAAAAAAGTACATAAAGCATATATCTATGGATTCATTCATCACTAAAAAAATGTGGGCCAGGGTCTTTAATTATAATGGGTCATCTGTGCTATCTTTAGTGCATAAACAATATCAGTAACACACTTCTAATTTCTGTGGTTTTCTGTTTGTTCCTTTTGAAGTGGATCACAGACTTAGAGACAATTACAAGAAGTCTGAGCATAGACCTTTTGCCAGGCATTTGTCAATGTGTGGTCTGTGGGCTCCTAGAGGTGTCCAAGCCCCTAGAAGGATGTCTGCAATGCCAAAGTTATATTCATAATAGTATTAAGGTATTATTGCCTCTCCCACTATCATTTGCTCATGAGTATATAATAGGGTTTCCAGGGGCTCCATGACTTGTGATACTACAGTAGATTGAACATTGAATTGATGTGAGAACTCAGCTGCCTTTCATTAATCTAAGTGTTAGAGGTTTACAACAATGTTAAACAGTGTCATTACTCTAAAATTTTTTTTATTTTAGAAAATATATTTACTTGTCATAAAAATATGTTATTTATGTTAACATGTGATGGGTTTCTTATTGTTATGTTTAAGAATGAATTTAAAGTCAATAGTTTACAAATTTCTCAGTTTTAATTTCTAATATGGTAAATGTCAGGAGATATTTCCCACATCAACAGAAGCTCTTTAAGGACCTTAATCATTTTTAAGAAGGGACCAAATTCTTGAGAATCATGGCTCTAGACTTGACTGATTTTTCCCAATGCTTGCTGTTGCCTAGTAATAGTATCTTCTTTGTTTCCCTTCCTTTCTTCCCTGCTTTTTTTCCTTCCTTCCTGCCTTCCTTCCTTCCTTCCTTCCCTCCTTCTTTCCTCCGTCCCTCCCTCCCTTCCTTCTGCTCTTTTTTTTTTCTTTTTCAGCAATCTGCTTTTATCTAAAATTTGCAAAACATTCAACTTAATTTTTCTAGAAACAACTACGTCTTTCTTGTAGCATTCATAATGACAGTGGTAGATACTGAGTTTGTAAATGGGCCTAGGCACAAACATATCCCACTCTTGGTAAGTACCCACCTAATTTGGGGGGAAAGGTACATGTGTGTCTGAATGAGGAATGTGCAGTGTGTTTCACAGAGGAAATAAATACCACCGACTAATCAGGCATTGGTTTAGCGGAAGTCCATTAAGAAAGATTCTACTGTATGTAACCGTTCTCATATTACTGAGCACATTTTTGCTTTTTTTCCACTTTGAAAAACAAAGTTAAAGTGAATATCCTTACACATAAATGTTTGCATAAATGATTATCAGGATAAATTCCTAGAATAAGAATTAATATGTCAAAAAGTTGTGGGCGTATTGAAGGGCTTTAGTATATATACTCAAATTGTTTTCTAAAAAAATTGTACAAATTTGTGTTCCTACCATTTCTCCACATATTTACTAATTCAAAATATTACTGTTAATAAAGAAGCATGTTAATTTTATGCCCAAATTCTTGCTTTGATTTTCTAAGAATGATTTATCTAATGTTGTGAATTAGACACTTTAAAAATACTTAGTGACATTTTGTATTTCTTTCTTTTTTGTGTGTGTGAACTTCCATTTGATATCCTTGACCACTTATCTAGAGAGATATACTAGTCAGGATTCTTGCTTGCAAATGACAGGAAGTGACTTTAGTTAACTTAAATAGAAAAAGAATTCGTTGCTTAGGGTATTGGGTAGGCCACAGAACTGAAGGGAAGGCTGAGAACCAGACCTGGAGAGAAGCCAAGAGAGACAAGGTAGAGCTGACATCCTGCAACAGGAACAGTTAAGCTACCACAGCACAATCAACAAAACTAAAAGGCAACCTACGAAATGGGAGAAGATATCTGCAAATGACATATCTGATAAAGGGTTAGTATCTAAGCTATATAAAGAACTTATAAAACTCGACATCCCAAAGATGAAAGTCCAATTAAAGAATGGGCAAAAGACATGAGCAGACATTTTTCCAAAGAAGACATCCAGATGGCCAACAGACACATGAAAACATGCTCAACATCGCTGATCATCAGGGAAATGTGTGCATGTGTGTGGGGCAAGGGAAGGATCTCATCCCTGCCCACCTCTTTTTCCCCGCAGTTATCCTGCTGCATTGACTGTGTAGTTCTTTCCCCACTGACTGCATTGGCACCTTTATCACATATTAATTCCTTTATATGCCACGTGTCTTTCTAGGCTATGAATCCCATTCCATTGATCTACCCACTGATTTTTGCAAGTTTTTTTATAGTTTAATTGCCAAAACTTTATAGGATGTTTTAATCACCCAGATAGCCCTTAATTATGCATGTTTTTTTCTTTTTAATTTATTTAAGTTCAGGTTACCTAACATATAGTGTAGTAATGGTTTCAGTTGTAGAATTCAGTGATTCATCACTTACATATGACACCCAGTGCTCATCCCAACAAGTGCCCTTCTTAATGTCCATTACCCATTTAGCCCATCCCCCACCCATCTCCCCTCCAGCAACCCTCACTTTGTTCTCTATATTTAAGAGTCTCTTATGGTTTGTCTCTCTCTCTCTCTCTGTTTTTATCTTATTTTTCCTTCTCTTCAACCTATGTTCATCTGTTGGGTTTCTTAAATTCCACATATGAGTGAAATCATATGATATTTGTCTTTCTCTGACTGACTTATTTCACTTAGCATAATACACTCTAGTTCCATTCACATTGTTGCAAATGGAAAAATTTCATTATTTTTGATTGCTGAGTAGTATTCCATTGTGTGTGTGTGTGTGTGTGTGTGTGTGTGTGTGTGTGTGTATACACCACATCTTTTTCTTTTTCTTTTTTTTAAATGTGTATTTATTTCTGAGAGAGCACAAGTGGGGCAGGGGCAGAGAGAGAGAGAGACAGAGGATCTGATGCAGTCTCTGTACTGACAGGCTGACAGCAGCAAGCCCGATGTGAGCCTCGAACTCACAAACTGAGAGATCATGACCTGAGCCGAAGTCAGTTGCTCAGCCGACTGAGCCACCCACGTGCCCCTATACCACATCTTCTTTATCCATTCATCAGTTGATGGACATTTGGGCTCTTTCCATAATTTGGCTATTGTTCATAGCGCTGCTATAAATATTGGGGTACATGTGTATGTCTTTGTCTTTCCCAAAAATGTGATGGTCAGTCCTGGTTTTCATTTGTTAACTTTAGAAAACATTTTGCAAATTTCAAAAATTATCCCCATGAAGACTGAGTTAAACCCTGAACTCAATTTTAGAATTTTATTTACATCTTTATAAAGTTGGGTTTTCCTATTTAGGAACATTTATTCTAGTCTTCCTTTGGGTCTTGATAAAGTTTTGACATTTGTTCATTTTGGTTTTATACCTGAGTTTTAAAGATTATTCTTATTTGAAACTTTAAAAAAAATCACTGATAAATCATTCTAACCTTTATGACTTGTGTACCTTTCTATTTTTTCAAGTTTTTTGTTTATTCAGATCATCTATTTCTTCTCAACACAATTAGTAATTTATATTTCATAATGAAATAATCTCATTCATCAATGTTTATAAATTTATTAACATAAAGAATAATTTAAAAACTATAATGTATCTGTTATATCCTCTTGATTCTTAGTGAAAAAATTTTTTTGTTTTTTCTTTTTATCTTTATTTTCCATTTTAGGTTTGTCAGATGTTTGTCTAGTTTTTCAGAACAATAATCATTTAGATTCTTTGTTCTTTTCTAATAACCCTGTAATGGCAGTGATTACAGGCAAAGACTTTGGAGTCAGACAAAGCTGGGTTAAATCCCAATTTTGTCATTTACTAGCTGTGTTATCTTGGAAAAATTATTTAATGCTTTGAAATCTCAATTTCTTTATTTATAAAATATAACTACTACTAATGCCCATCCCTCAAAAGTAATGTGATGTTTCAACAAGATAACTACATAAAGAATTTGGTTCAGTACCTGATGGCAAATGCTTAAACTTGATTATCATTGTATTTATAATTTTATTTTTAGTGTATTTTATTAATGATCAGACTTATCAGTTTATCAAATATCAATTTATTTTCATACTTGATTTAATAATTCATTAAAGGTTATGAATTCATTCTTGGCTGGAATTTTGGCCACCTCCCACAATTTTTATTAATATTCTTAGTTATGTTATTTAAAACCTAGTATATAATTGAGGATTTGATATCCTTTATAAGTTAGTTTAGGAGAGTGTTTTTTAAAAGTTTCAAGTTATTGGTTTTGTTTATTTATTAGTTTGTTTGTTTAAAAATCTGATAATCGTTTTTGGTTTGTATTGTGGTTGGAAATATGTTGGCCTTTAGAATTTCTGCTTTGGGGAATTGTTTTTATGGTCTGATATATGGACATTGCTTATTAAATCTTGCTATGCTATTTGGTGTGTAAAAATGTTTATGACTATTTTCTGTTAGTTGTGGATTATATCTTTTATCAATATAAAATTACATCTTTGGCCTGTTTATTGCTTTTAGCTTGACTCCTGGTGTGTAAGTTTTTCTTTTGTTTGTATTTATCAAAGTGTATTCACCCATTCTTAAACTTCTTATCTGTCTGAGCCGCTTATTTTTTGATGGGTCTCTTTTAAGCAACATAGACTTGAATTTTATTTCTGAAGATAAGAAATAAGTGTTGGAAACGATGTGCAGAAAAGGGAACCATTATACACTGTTGGTGGGAATGTATACTGGTACAGCTACTATGGAAAACAGTGTGGAAGTTTATCAAAAAATTAAAAATAGAACTACCATACGATCCAGCATTTCTGCTTCTGGGTATTTATCCAAAGAAAACAAAAACGCTAATTCAAAAGACATATGCACCCTTATGTTCATTGCAGCATTATTTACAATGGCCAAAATATGGAAGCAATCTAAATGTCTATGGATAGATAAATGGATAAAAAAAGATGTGGTATGTATATGCAACTAAGCATTAGCCAGAAAAAGTGAAATCTTGCCAGTTGTGGCAACACAGATGGACCTAGAGGGCATTATGAAAGTGAAATAAGTCAGACAGAGAAAGACAAATAACATATGACTTCACTTACACGTGGAATCTTAAAAACAAACAAATAAAACAAAACAGACTTACGGGTACAGAGAACAAGCTGATGGTTGCCAGAAGCAAGGTGTGGGGGGAATAGATGAAATAGGTAAAGGAGATTAAGAGGTACAGTTTTCCAGGTATACAATAAATAAAACATGGGGATGTAGTGTATAGCATAGGGAGTATTTTAATAACTTTGTATGGTGACACATGGTAACTAGACTTACTCCGATGATAATTTCATAATGTATATAAATATCAAATTGCCATGTTATACATCTAAAACTAATACAATACTATACGTCAGTTATTCTTCAATAAAACAGATGAAACCAATTTGAAATTACTGGTCCTTTAATGGGCTAGTTAACCCATTTACATATTTTCTTATAATTTACTTGTTTTATCCTCTTTTTGAGATTTTGCTGTTTCCTTACATTTTATTTGCTGTATGCAATATTTTTTATTTACTTTTAAAATTACTTTTTCTATGAAGGAAATCTTGGAAGTTAATCTATTTAAAATTTTTCTATTGGTTGCGTTTAAATTATTTAAAAAAGCATTCTTTATATTCCCCAAATTTTCAATATAAAAAATTAAACTATATTTAAAAAATCCTGGTGGCTCAGTGGGTTAAGCATCCAACTTTGGCTCAGGTCATGATCTCACAATTTGTGGTTCAAGCCCTGCATCAGGCTCCATGCTGACAAGTCAGAGCCTGTAGCCTGCTTCTGATTCTGTGTCTCCCTCACTCTCTGCTCCCCACCCCCCCACCCCCCCCATGCTCTGTCTCTCTGTCTCTCTCAAAAATAAAAAATAAACATTAAAAAAGTATCCTTACATTTGAAAAAGTTAGCATAGTTTTATTTTTTTCCTTCATTTCCGCATCTTTGCTAATATAAGCTTAGATTTAAGACACTTATTATCGTTATTGCTTATATAGGTTTTTATCAATATTTTTAATATTTGCTTTATTGTGTTTTTAATGGTTTTATTTATTTTTGAGAGAGAGAGAGAGAGAGAGAGAGAGAGAGAGAACACTAACAGGGGAGGGGCAGAGAGAGAGGGAGACACAGAATCCGAAGCAGGCTCCAGGCTCTGAGCTGTCAGCACAGAGCCTGACGCAATACTCAAACTCACGAGCCATGAGATCATGACCTGAGCTGAAGTCAGACGCTTAACTGACTGAGCCACCCAGGTGCCCTATGTTTGCTTTATTATTAACAAATTTTTCAATAAATACTTAATGTAATTAAAATATATAACTCCTTTCACTGCTCATTGCTAATCCTTCAAAAGCACAATAGTTCCATTCTTATGTTATTTATTGCAAATTATTTCTCAGTCCTTCTTGTGTGTGCTTTTTTTCTTATTGAGGCAAAATTAGTATATAGCATAATACAAGTTTTGGGTGTACAACATATAATTTGACATCTGTATATGTTACAAAGTGATCATCACCCAAAGTCTAGTTACTATCCATTGACATACAATTGACCCCAGGAGTGTGTCTTTAAATAGTTTTTTTCAAGAAGAGTTTGGGGGGAGTATATTTTCTAAGCATTTTCTTATCTTCAATCAGGTTTTCTGTGATTTTTGCACAGCAAAGACAATTTGTCTTGGTATAACTTTCTGGGTGGGAATGTTATTTATCTCTGACCTTAAAAAGTCATCATGGATGCTTCCAGATATGTCTTAATATGTTCATTTTGCCTGGAATGTAGTGGATTCTTGATCTGCATATGCCTAACATTTTTTAAGGTTAAAAACCATTAAATTTTTGTGTTTGATTATAACTTCTGTTCTATGTCTTCTAGTTTTTCCTAAAAAATATATATACAGTTCTTAGGTTTTCTGTGTCTATTTTCCTTTCATTACTTCATGATTTCTTTCATTATTTTCATCTTTGTTCTTTTCTTCTATGTCCCAGAGGATTTTCTCAGATGGGTCCCCTACTTTACTGATGTAATTATCTGCAGTGTCGTTTCTGTACCACATGGCTTCAAATGCAGATTTTAATTCTGTCAATGCATTTTGATTTTACTTCAATCTTTTTCTATCTCACACATTTCCCTTTTCATCTCACCTTGCCGTCTCTTTCTCATGACCGATTCTCTTGTTACGGATGTCTGTTCCTGTTCCCTAAAGGCCATTACTTCTTGAATTCTATTGAAGATTGAAAAAATGTTTCTCTGCAAATTTCTTTCAATTCCTGTGGCAAATCATTTTCAGAGGCTGTGCTCCCTCTGAGTCTTTAGGATAATATCCTCTATCTCTATTTCTATGTCATTTATCAAAATGCATGCTAGTTATTCTTCTTGCCACTTCTCTTAACACAGGATATCTATCTGGACTGGTGTTTCCTTCTGTCCACTTGGATATGGGTTCAATTCCCTTTTTAGAGCCACACCTGGAGGGCCAGCTGATGTCCAGAGCTGCCAGCTCCATTGCTGGTGTTTGACTTGCTTTCATTCCTTAAGTGTCGACGTTAGGGCTTGTTCTACTCCCATTGCCTTACTTTCTGGCACGAGATCTATAATACTCAGCATACAGGGTTGTCGAGACTTTTTATTCTCTCTTCTCTCATATTGTGCTTTCTTCATGGGAACACCTTCCTGGTTGGAATGTGGCATCCCAAAGCCTTCTTCCTCATTCCATCTTGTTGACCAGTTCTTTTCCAGGTAGGTGCCCTGATTGCTTTTAAGAAAAAAGCTGCTACTGAGGGGTTGGATATGACAGGAAAATAACATTCCAGCTTAAAAAGGAGCACTTATATAGTAGAAGAATGGCTGCCTGATTTAATGAGCCAGGTGGCAGACAGTAGGGAAGGTATAATGGGCCTTTCTAACTTCAGACAGGTGGGCTTTCTCTAGGTCTGGTGGCATGCACAGGTGGGCCACTAATTGCCTCTAAAAATCCAAGTTCATTGACCTTACAGTTAGTGGTAAGAAGTCAACTGTCAATCTTAATTTTTGGTGGCAATGTAAATGTTTGCGTGTGTGTGTGTGGGGGGGGTGTATTTTAGTAAAAGAGGCTATATCAGGACTATTAGCCAGATGCCATTTTAAACTGGAAGTCCTTGAGGTCTTTTTATTTTAAAAATTAATTACCACGTTGCTTTTATCTACCAACTCATGTGGCATATGTGAGACATAAGTAAGTGAAGAGCTAGAAGATGCCCAGTGGAATGAAGTGAGAAGACAGATTTGGGAATTGTGCTCTGTCTCTCACCTCTTCACCTCCCACTTCCCCATTGTCCCCTAGTGCCCCATGACCTTTGTCCTCCTTCCTGTTTCTTTTCCCCAAGCTTGGGTTTCAACCTCATAGCCATTCTCTCAGGTCCCACTTAATATAGGCATCATGTTCATTTCTTTGCTGTTTCCCAAACTCTACTCTTCAAGATCTCCATAGGCCATGATGATTGGGTCTGATGATGACAGGCCATTGCAGAAACAGTATATGCTGGGATGGATTTTGCTTTTCCTTCCACCCTTTACACAGAGGACCAGTGTGTCAGCTCATGCCTCAGTTAGGAGGCAGTTACAGGTAACAGATGGAGGGAAGGCTGTATTGCTCTCTAACCCTTGCAGAATGCAAGACTGGCCCCACTTTGATGCATAGGTTCTGCATGTTTCGTGCGCAGAAGATTTAGAACTGGCATCCTGCCTGTCCCCCAGGCGTGGTCACAGCTGCTACGATTTCCAGCCTGGAGGCATGGCCTAAGCTCCCACTTTGTGGGGGGCTGAAAGAGAAAGCCAAGGACTGGTTTCTATGTACTGCATATCAGGTCAGGATGGGTAACCAACCATCATCAATGTCAAATGTTTTTTGTCCTATTGGTCCAAGTGATGAATTGCTGTAATCGTGCAAGTCAAGCAAATATATAAAAAGACCTTTAAAACAACAAAAATTCAAATCTTGGAAGTGAAGGCATAGGGCACCATTAAAATTCCCTTCATGATCCTGATGTTGAGGGCCTAGGTTATTTTCATATTTCAAATATGTTAAGGGTTTAATGTACTGGGGCCTGCAGATAAATCCCATATTTAATCTCTCTTCTTTTACATTTCCATATTTTTTATAGCTGTTTCTAGCACGAATATCATCCTCTATAAAAGTGGAGTAATTTCAAGAAATATCATAAAGGTTGTATACTTCCACCATACGTTACCTTTTTATTGGGTTGTTTTGTTATACAAAGTAAAAATGCACTTGTGCATTTGCTGTTTGCACCAGAGCAATGATGTGAGCATATCAGAATATCAGATAATTTTTCCTAATAATTTTTTGCCTTTCATTTTCTTTAAAGAACGGATAAGAACACTAAATTCCAAGTCTTTTAACCATGGGTTTTTGCTTGATTGATACTTCTTCTTTTCTTTTTTTTTTAAGTGTACTCTTCATGGAAACATGTGTAAACCATGCCCGTATGACAGAAAACACACAAATCTTCATAGATACTAAGATAAGTTGTGTGAATAATACCACAGTTAGATTGTGTTGTTGAATTGGTGTGCCCCCATGCCTTGCACACAGACAAGTTAAATAATTATCTGGTGAAGGAATGTTTGGTGCGTAGCTGATATAACTTAGATGGCCTCTGGCATCTCATACTTGATAAAATGAGACTGGAAAAGCAAGAATGACCATACTTATGGTTTGCAGGTAGAAGAGTATATTTAGACCATTAGAAGTCAGGGAGTGAAATTGCGCAGCTTGGTCTGTGATGTGTTGGCTTTTTATGGAAGCGATGGCCTTGCCTACGCGTGGGCAGTGAAGCCCATTCTGTGTGTGTACCAAGGCTCCTCCGTGCCTAAGCTGGAGGAGGTTTTTGTTCCCAAGGGGGCCCTTTGGGAATCCCTGGGTGCGTGGTAATTTCTGGCTCTGCTTCTCTCTGACTCATGGATACAGGCAATCATGCTAGCATAACTAATCAACTATTTCAAAACTACATTTTACTTGTTTTAAGAAAAATAGTGGGTTAGCTGGTAGACATTCTACATTTTAGTTTGGTTTCTCTGGTGTTATGGGAATGCTCCTTTAAAGTAAACACTGAGAAGCCTGGAATATGGCAGAAGGAGGCCAAGACGCTGTGACTCCCCTAAACATAATCTAGTTGTTGGAAATGTAGAAGATCCAGAGGACCCCGTTTTCCTCCTACAAGTCCACAAGAGGCATGACTGGTGCCCTTTCTGCCACAAAGGGGAGAAAATAAGTGGTTTGTATGGTAAAATAAGGGCAATGTAATTCCCAAATCAAATAGTATTTACTGAGTACCAAAAAATGATACATTTGCATACTACCTTAAATGTATTATTTATTTGATCTGCACAGCAACAGAAAGTTGGCAGGGAGTGTTGCTTTTCTAATTTGTATGGGTGAAGAATTTGAGGCTCTGAGAATTTAATTGACTTTCTTAAAGTCACTGACTGGTAGAGGTGGAACCAGATTTCAGTTTTGCTCATTTCTAGCACTGTATTCTTTCCTTTGCCCTAATAGAATACCAACAGCACTAACAAAATATTCTATCTAACACTCATTGAATCAGGCATAATTTACTTCTCACAATCTCCTTTTTTCCTCATATAAAGTAAGTACTAACATCCCCATTCTACAGATGGAAAAGCTAAGCTACAAAATCTACTATGGCAATTCACCAGGGTGTTGTGGGGACACTCCAGGGTAAGATACAAAATTTGTTCTTGAGGAATTTATAATCAAACCAGGGCAATAAACTGTGCATATGTAAAAGACAATAATAACAATATATTTTAATAATACTTTAGTACCAGGAAAGTAGCGTCACAGAGCAGTATTTGTTTATAAAATGGCATTCATTGGGAGATAAATACTGCAGTTGGCCCTTGAACAATGAGGGGTTTAGGGGTGCCAGTCCCCATAAGGTCAAAAATTGCATGTAACTACTGACTCCCCAAAACTTGAGTACTAATAGCCTACTGTTGACTGGAAGCCTTACAGGTAACATAAACAATCGATTAACACATATTTTGTATGATATATATATCATAGATATATATATGATATATATATATCTATGATATATATATATATATGATATATATATATCTATGATAGATATATATATATATATCATATAGTGTACTCTTAATACTAAAGTGAGCTAGGGAAAAGAAAATGTTATTAAGAAAATCATAAGGAAGAAAAAAGACGTTTACATTACTATCCTATATTTATTGAAAAAATCCATGCATACGTTGACCCATGCAGTTCAAACCCGTGTTGTTCCAGAGTCAATTGTACAAGAGTTTGGAGAAGAGTGAGATGGTTTCTTGGGGCTGAGGCAGTCATGAAGACTGGAGAAAGCAGGCAGAATGTGAGTTGCTTCTGGAGGGGCTGGTGAAGGGGACCAGGAAGCCCTTCCAGGTGGTGGGACACAGTAAGCAAGTCACAGAGCTGCAAACATGCCCCATTGGGACATTGTGAGTCTTATTCCTACTAAAAGTTGTCTGCGAGTGAGGATATGAAGTTGGAGGTTTCCCCTGGTAGGCATCTGATGAAGCCCTTTTCCCTTAACCTATGCAAACACAAAAATGAGCATTGTTTTCAAGCTTTGGACTAAAGCTCTGTAGGCAAACAGTAATCTCCAGCCTCCCATCTTTCTCAACAGAACAAGCCTAAAACCTTTCTTTATATTTGGAAGGGGCTGGAAATCTAATCCATACCCCGCTCATTTTATATGTGGGGGTAGGAGAGCCTGAGACAACAGAGAAAGCCAATAACAGGTACAAGGTTACCTAGTCAGGGAATATTCAGAGGAGAACCCTGGTATTTGATTCAGTTCAGAGTTCTTCATTTGTTGCTAGAATATTTAAACTTCAAAGAATAGAGTATTGTGATTATTCATTTTTGTAAACATGGGCTCAGCTCGGAGACCCCTGGCCTGGCTGGTGGTCATGGTGACAGCATTGGGGCACATGTGTGATCACCAATCGTGCCCGCATAATGTTCTACCCTTAGTGAAACTTCCATCCATGTTAGCTGCAGTCTTCATGTAAGTGAATTTATGGAATATGGACATCTGACTTCACCTGCTCTCCTGGATCCTATCCCCCTATTCTTTGTCCTGTATTCATTGGCCACTTTGAGCCATGGTTTCTCTATGCCATATTCCACAGAAGAAACGTGAAGGTACTGATTTCAGTCATGTACCTCTTCCACCAGGTTCTAGCCAGTTACAAAAACTTGGTTGTCTTAAGGGTATCACGTAAAGGAACAAAGCAGGAGTGCCATTTTGTTAATGTCAGATATAAATATTTTTATGAACCTTATATGTCTGGATTCATTAGCCATTTAATGAATTTGATGCACAGATGTTCAGGAAATTAGGAGCACTGACTTCATTGGGAAATTATACCAAGCTTGGTGCCATCCAAGATATCAAAAACATGCTGTTCCTACAATCTGCCAAGAAACCAGGTATAGTAATAGTCTCTGTGTTATATATAAGCTCACTATTAACACTCAATAAATGTTAATTGTATAATAATAAAAAATATTGAGCATGACTCTCCCCAGTGGAGATCAGGTTTGGACATAAAGGGATGCCCTCTGTGTTCAGAATATATATTTCCTTTGGACTTACAGTATATTCACCTGATGGGAAGTAAGAGAGTTGAGAAGAGCTAATTGATGCCAGAGGCTGAGGTTATTAATTTTGAGTCGTAAGAACCAAATTTGGCTTACAAAACTTATCATCAAAACAACCACATCAAATGTCTCAATTTGCTCTGCCAATTCCTTTGTGCCTCAGGGGAAGAGTGGGTGGGGTAAGTGGTTGAAGAGAAAGGGCAGAAGCAGGGCCAGACTGGGCATTGAAGATAAGACTGTGTCCGGAAGTCCACACCTCGGCGGGACGCTGGCACCATTTCCCAGGGGATTTGTCCTGTTGGTAACTCTATCACCTTCTGTGCTTTGGAGACAATACCACAGAGGGGAAGAAGGGGTCCAAAAATCTACGATTCTTGGAAATGTTCTTCCTGGTAAAATTTTTTTAAAAATGGCTCTCTTTTTCTCTGAAAGCAAACAAACAAAAACCCCAACGTGTGGTGTTTGCCTATTTCTATGGTGTAAATACTCCCACCATGGCCAACTTCAAGCCATCATCATGAGAACAACTAGCTCACAAAGTTGCTAAAAATGTAGCAATAGCTCTTGCAAGCTGATACAAATGGCTCCAGCAAAACCCTTGTCCTCAGTATACAATAATCGTGGTGATTGATGTGGGGAAGTGATTAAAGAAGCTCTGGGGTAAGTAATCCCCAAGGTCAAATTCTAGCTCTGCTATTTCCTAGCTCTGTGATGTCTGGCCAGCTATTTAACCTCTCTGATCCTTGGTCTCCTCCGTGGCAAAATGGAAATAATATCTCTTATGAGGTTGAGAGCTGTATAAAGAAGATAGTAAATGTAAAGTGCCCAGTAAATGTCACAGCCCCCTCATCTATGCAGAAATGTTATGATTATCAGAGACCGTGGAATAGTATTGATAGCAATTGGCCCTGGCATGTGATTTGTGGGAAAATACTATCTTAATATCCACCAGATATTTGGTGTTGTAAGCTTGCATACCTAGGTGAGGAAGTGTTTCACAAATAGCCGTGGGAAAGAAGAACACGTGCTTGATTTTTAAGAAATACTAAGAACAATCCATACACGTCACATTGTTTTAAAGATACTGCCTGCAGTGTGGATAATGCTTGTGGAGCCTTCTTCCTTGGTGGTGTGTTAGCAGCTTTTTATCTTTCAAAACAAACAGTCTTTGGAAACAAGGTGGGCATAAAGAATAGCGGCAGGTGCCAAACTGTCCAAGTGTCTTGCTTCTCACAGGCTTGGCAGGCCAGTTTTCTTTCTCAGCTAGGAAAAACACTGAGTACCACGTAGGGGGCATCTTGCACATCCCTCCCACCATGGTGCACATCTCCTACCCGTCAGGCGGAGAGCAGCTGAAAAAAGGGAAATGCAGAGAAGACAGGCCTCTTTCCCAAGGGAACCAAGCAAATATGGCTCTATTTCTTTGTAACTCTCTTTCTCAGCTTCCTCGTTTTCTGATTCAGTTCATCCTGTTGAAATTATTTAAATGACAATTGATGAGGAATGCGAATGTAATGTAATGTAATACTTTGTAAAATGGAAAATCGAGGTAAGGGAAAGAAATTTTGGGCATTGCCATTTGAGCACACTTGAATCTCGCAATACACCATTAAACATCCCAAACGATCCTGTGGCTTTCCCCTTCCCACCATTATCCGGAAAAGCTTGTGTGCTGTCACCAAATTCTAGCATAAACTGCTCAGAGCTCTGTATTTTCCCATTGCTGTTTACTATTATATCACTAATTCTAATTTGATTCGGATTCAGCGAGCTCTTTCCCTTCATAACACGAAAGCCTTTTGGCAGCCATTATCTCCATGAGTGGAATCATGAACAATCACACACACAAAGAAACTGCAAATTAGAGCTTATATTCCTTATATCTTCACATGGCTGACTGAAGTAAGACAACTCCACAAACAATGCATTTTAAAGAACATTTGCAGGGTGAATATATTACAAATATGGCTGGGAAGTGGGCTGCAGTATATCTTCAAAAGTGACTGATTTAAACCCAAACTTAATGTATTTTGGAGGCCAGCACTAATTTGACTTGCTGAGTGGATGGAATTTATGGGTATAATGCAGTGCAAATAAAAACATCCTCTTTCAGTCATAAAGGTGTATGCTGTGTCCATGCTGGGAAATATAGCTTTCCTTACCCCTGACTTCTAGAGGGAACTCAGGGGAATAGCTAAGTCAGACCCAATGCCTTTTCTTTGTGGCCTTATGGAAATATCAAGTTTTATTTTTGTATTTAAGAGGGTTTTGCCATCCCTGGAACTGGGCTTTGTGTCTGAGAACCAAATAAATAAGAGAAACTTAGAAAGCACCACTGAGCAGTGGGTTGTTTTCTTCATGTGGTGACCCAGACCAGAATAAAGGAAAAGCAGAAGGTAGAACTAGGGTTTGGACATAAGATGTTCACATCCAACCCAAGGGGAAGACTGAGGTTTGTGAGAAACCCACTGTCAAGGGATTTCCTATTTCTGACTTGTATGCTTCTGATGCGTAACCTTCAGGAAGAAGCCTCTCATGGTACATGTGTGGCCAAATGTCCATGATGTGCTGAATTTGGGGTTGGAATGCAGGAAGTGATAAATTTCTGTGGAGGAATTGTCATGAAGCGAAACAAAGCCTGAAGCCTCCCTCCTCCACATCCTCAGCGTTTGAGAGCATTCACTGCTCTGCCCCTCAGCTCTCAGCCTGGTCTCTCCCCCACCACACCCCATTGTTCTCCTCCCTCCCCTCTGTCCTCAGCACTTCAGCCTTTGCCCACTCAGTCCACCCATTCCAGCTCTCTCTGGAACACATCCAAGAGAAGTTTGATCGTGGGCACAAGAGTAGGTTATCTTTCCTGCCCTAGCCTCTCCCCATTCATGATGGACCTGTAAGCTCCAGGAGGAGGCTTGGCCCTCAGATCTTGTAGGCGGATGATGTGATGGAATCCAATATTGTCAGAGTCTAGGGAGATTCACAGAACATCAAAAATTCATGGTTCACGTTTGTAATGAAGGCATGAAAAATGTACAATGGCACACCCTTAAGGAGCTTGCATTTCTTGAGTTATTTTCAGCATTAATTACAGCTTTTGGAGAAGTCATATTCCTGGCCCCAATCTCATAACTTCATCAGTTTCTTGAGAAAAGCCATGAAGATCTCTCAAGTCAATATTTGTTTTAGAAGTCTGGAACAAATACATATTGGGCCATATGTGTATTCCCTCCTCTTACTTCAAAGCTTCAGATTAGTCACGTCAGTCTACCTTTTGGGGACTGGTAGAGGGTGGGAAGAGTGCTGGGAACAGATGTAAGGTAATTATGAAATCACGACATATTGAATAGCCACAGAATATTAGATGTCTTGTTGAAAAATTCAGAGTCCAAACTTCTGCTGCAATGTCTTTGCTTAAAGAGCTTTTCTGTGTATATTATTCCTTTAGTTAATTAGTAAATCAGCTGGAATTTATAGCACCTCCCTATTGTTCAAATTCATCGTGGATTTCTAGGGCACATCCCAGCCATAGTTTTCCCAGAGGAAAGCTGCAGTTTTAAAAATGTATAGGAGAAAACAAAACAAAACAAAACAAAAATGTATAGGAGACACTGGAGAGATGGGGAAATGGAGCTGATTCAAATAATTCTAGTTTCACCAGTGGTTATAGTTGTGATTTTTTCCCAACTGTCAGGCTAGGGGAGTGCAAAAACTAGGATGTGTACTGCTAGCTCCTTGGGTCTATGGCCTGTATGGTTGAACCCTAAACTGGTCCTGGAATACTGAAGATCAAACATGGGAATGGAAATCCATATTACAGCAAGCTCACAGAGATTTGACTCAGTGACATTGATTTTATTTTTTTAATTTTATTTATTTTGAGAGAGAGAGAGAGAGAGCAGGAGAGGGGCAGAGAGAAAGGAGAAAGAACCCCAAGAAGGCTCTGCACTGTCAGCACAGAGCTCGATGTGGAGCTTGATCTCATGAACCATGAGTTCATGACCTGAACCTAAATCAAGAGTCGGACAGGCTTAACCGACTGAACCACCCAGGCACCCCTGATGCAGTAACATTTAGTTGAAACTTCTTGCCCCAGGCCACTAATATTTCTTTCCCTATCCTCTTCCATATTTCTTTCCCCTGCTTCCCCAAGCCTTGGATGATCCAGACCTAGGTTTGAAGGTTTGAAGTTTCTTGGCCTTCAAAGATCCTCTAAGCCTTGGCTAGGATGACATTAGATTTTGGGGGACCCTTAAGATAGCCTAGACTGTGGTAATATATGGGCCAGGGGTTCTGGAAGACCTCAGAAGGGACACAATAACTACCCATCTCATGGTGGGGCTTTCCTTCCTTCTGGCTTGACGCTAAAGTTGACATTTTTAAAATGACTTCTCTCAAGACTCAGGGAGGAAAATTGAAACTTTTCTTGATGAATTTTTGCCAGCTAAAACTTAGTTCCTGAAGTTGATAGCATCCCCCTGCACTTTCCTCTGGTGCCGGCAATCTGTTGGGATGCTATGTTTTGGGAGTGCTTGTCCAGGGGCTGAGTTATAGGGTAACTGGTGGAGAGCTGTGGGGAAAACAAGAACCATTCTAATCAGAAGACCTTGGTTTCCATCCTATTCTGATGTTCTGCTAACTAATGTAACCACTTGATTTTCTCACCTGCAAAATGAGAAAGAAGGTAATACCTCCTCTCCTAACTAATCATTTGGGGTTGGCTCCTACAGGTAACTTTTGGCTCTCTAGTAACTGGATCCATCTGAGTGGGTTCCTTATTCCACATCTCCCTGTGAGTGAATAAGATTATAGACAGGATTTATATAGTTCTGTCCAGTTTATTGTTTCCTGTCTCTGTAAAATAGTAAGAGCTCTCATTTATCGAGCACCTGCTGTGTGCCAGGTGCCCTCATATGTCATTTGTTGCTAATTATCACAAGGATTCTTCAGGTTGGGGATCATTAACCTGAGTTTACAAGCTCAGAAGGCCAAGTACGCTGCCTGCTCTCACACGGGACTGGTGAAGAGGCTGGAGCCCACCAGAAACTTAGGCCTTTTGAGACCTGTGGTTTTCCTGTGACAGTACATGGATTCCACTTACTTTTGTAAGTTGTTCCTCTCGGTATTAGTCTGTTTAAAGCAGTTCTGGTCAAAATATATTCTAAGAGATCAGAAAACCCAAAACCACCAGGTTATTCTGAGATTTAGGCAGACCATGAAAAAAAATTGCTAAAAATGGTAACTCATGAGGCAAAAACCTACAGTAGATACACAAAATATAAAGAACAGGGAATCAAAGCATTCCTCTATGGAAAACCATTAATTTACAAAGGAAAGTAGCAAGAGAAAAAGTAAGGAACAAAGGAACTACAAAGAGCGTGAAAACAATTAAGAAATTGGCACCAGGACTAGTAAGTCCTTACCTGTCAGTAATTATTTTAAATGTAAATAAATAAAGTGTCCGGTAAAAAAAAGCATAGAATGGGCACTGGGTGGCTCAGTTGGTTAAGCATCTGACTTCAGCTCAGGTCATGACCTCACAGTTCATGGGGCAAGCCCTGCGTCGTGGGTTTAGATTCTGTGTTTCCCTCTCTCTCTGCCCCTCCCCTGCTTGTGCTCTCTGTCTCTTAAAAATAAACAACAATTTAAAAAAAAAGGCATAGAATGGCTGAATGTAAAAAAAAAAAGCCAGACCCAACCATATGTTACCTATAAGAGATTCACATCAGCTTTAAAGACACACATAGGCTCAAAGTGAAGGGATAGAAAAAGATATTCCATGAAAACGGAAACCAAAAGAGAACAGGAGTAGTTACACTTTATCAGACAAAATAGTCTTTAAGTAAGAAAACTGTAACAAGAGACAAAGAAGGTCATTATATAATCTGATCTTTCTTCTTATTTTTTAATACAGATGACCTAGTTTGGATAAGCTAGGAATGGCCCAGGCCCAAAAAGTTTGAGATCCATAGACTAAAACCAGGATTAACATTTTCATGAAAGTTCTTCCATGTTATCTCACTTACAGAATAAAAATTACAAACACACACACACACACACACACACACACACACACACACACAAATGGATTTATGAGTAAGCCAACTCATCTATCTCATCTATTTATGTAGGTGTAAATCTTGGCCCCTGAGTAATCTTCAAGGTAAACTAGGAAGGTACATTATTCCAAGTTAGGTATTGTATAGCTAATTTACTAAGTTTTATTTTTTTATGCCTCCTCAGTACCTATATATTGATACAAAGTAGTACGTCAGGGAAAGCCTTGTTTTGTTCTCTGGCAGAATTGTGTTTAAATGGCACTTTGGTGTGTGGTCATGGAATTTGTTTGTTTAGCCTTACAAAACACAGTGGTATATTTACAGCCATTGTGTTGAGGAAGATGTTCCTTACCACTTTATCCAGGTCTGGTTTCTAAGGACCTGGGGAGAATTATCTCTGGTCTCAATATGAGAAGTCACTAGGCCTCTTTTGCACATCTGCTTTTTGTTTTGCTCTGTTTTGTTTTTGGTTTTTTTTGTTGTTGTTTTTTTTTAAATCTCCCAGACATGGAATCATGTGGCTGATTGATTATCTTTTCTTTTTTGGTACCAGTTGGGAAGAAGCTCAGAATCAAACTTATGGTCCACTGTAAATCCTTTCTAGAGCACAGAAGGGGATGAATATATAAACAAGCAAAAATTGTGGTAAAAGTATTGTTAAAGAGACAAGGGAGAGAACATTGAGTGTGGGATCAGAGACCACTTCTTTCCTGAACTCCCTATTCCACGTGGCAAATGACCCTTCCCACCTACTACTGAGAGCTAGCCTTATTCAACTCTGTGCTCCATTGTTCAGACTAGTGACTGGCATTCTGTGGGTCCTCAATAAATACTTGCTATATGAACAAGGGAAGCTCATCTCCTAACACAGACCATGCCTATCATCAAAAAGACTAACTTAAAGTCTTAGCTGATTTTAAAAAAAGTATAATGGGATCCAGACTGATTGAAATACTATTTTAGATGTCACTGGCCTGAAATTTTAAACTGATTTTTATTTTTAAGCTATCTATATGGGGTTTTTCAAATCAATAGCTAAGCTAGGAGAATATCACTTTCCTTATACGAGGAGGAGCTTCTTTGAAGCAGGTGGATGAATTTGTTATTACCTGACAAGAATCATTCTCCAAGCCATAATTTTTCAATTATGGTAATAAAAAGTTAGTGCTACTATCTATGTATTGAAACAGATTTCATTCATAGACACCTACCCTTCTTTGGCATGTAGCCACATTATCCAAGTGCTTTCTGAAGTTTTATAACTTCAGCTGCAAAAATTAATTTTCAATGCCTGTACTGTGGTCAATGTCACTGCAGTAAACTGGCTGACTATCTGCTTCAAATTCTGACTTGGAATGAGGAGGGAAAGAAGTAAATAATTTTATAGAATTGGTTGACTGGAGTTCTTGACAAATCAATCTAAGAGTAGAGATAATTGGCATGTATTTTTTTTCAGGTGAGTGACAAATGTATAAATCACGATTTTTCCAACATAACATTTTTCACATATATATTTGTAGGGAGATCATTTATTTTATGAAAGACCAAAGAGGCCATGTCACCTTATTTCCTCATCTCTAAAAGGAGAGTGTTGGATGATACCATCATAAAGGTTGTTTCCAGAGAAGATGGAATAAAACATCCACGGACAATGGAAATATTATGCAGAATGAATGGTTTACGGAAGGATTCTGCAGGGCGGTGTCTTTATTTTCACTATTCCTTCAACTGAGGTTGGAGAATCCATTCCATTACAAAGATGGAGGACTTAACCCTAACTATTTTTTATGGAAATTAGACCTATGTTATTTTTTGCCTTTGTATCTTCAGTTGTTTGGAGACAACCATCTTATCAGCTGGGCCAATAAGATCATTAATGGAAAACAGTGTTGTGCACCAGTAGATCTTTACTCCTTGATCAATAGTTATTTACTTCTGAGGGGTCATAGCTTGGTTAATATAGCAGAATAGTTTTATTGATAGATAACATAACAATGAAAAATAAAGTTTAAAATTGAAGATGAATGAATGTAGCACTTTCTTCAGGCATGAATATTATTATTTGAAAACTGTAATAGCTGCTCAAATGTTGGAAGGGCAGACAACAAAAGCATTGACTAATTGTCCTAGGACTATAATCAGACTTCCATTATTGACCTCTGTTAATATTCTACTGTAACTGTCTGCTAAATTGGTTCCTTGGGGCTTGAAATATACAGTGATGTTATGAGTTCCTATCGTAAATTGCCACACAGTAAAGTAGCGAGTCTCTGAAATAGTGTTGGCCCTAGTTTGATCAATACTCAATTCAAAGCAGTGCAATAGGCAACTGTTTCCATAGAAACATTGATGTCACAGAGGTTGAACAGCGGCTGTTACAACAAATCATTTCCTTTGAGCAGTTGTAATTGACTATATGTACAGTTGGCTGTCACTTGAGACCATTTACATCAAGCAAGTAACAGAACCACATTAGTTATTCCAGCAGTAAGAGGGTTAGCTCTTCCTTTTGTGACCTTACAAATACCTAGGAGGATATTGCCATAGCAACCAGCAATGTAACTGGATGAACATTAAGGTAGCTAGCCTTAATGCAGTAGCAGTCTTTGGAAGCTGAAAGGTAGTTTTAATAAAGTTTACCTACTTGTTACATTAACACAAATCCTTTGCACCCCACAGTAATGACTTGGTTCCTCACACAGACATCACCGATAACAGACATTACAATTCCATTTGCACTTCATTTCCTGTTTCTCACCTTTCCTTTTCCCTCAGCATCTAGCTGCTAAGGCAGCACACGTGCACACTTGGCAAAATCTTGTTTACTGAATTCAGAGTTTGACCCTGGAGAAGTGCTGAAGTCTGAAATGTTCAGACTTGAAAAGAGAGATAATGAGAGAAAGGAACCTTTGATAAAAAGTTAATTTTTTACTTTGGCTAAATAATCTCTAGGTTTTAAGGACACAAAAGAAAAAAAGAAACAGATGTGAGCTTAGTTTACCTCTGTTGGATTCCCTTAGGCTAAAATCACAGCCAGAATGGAGTCGCATATTCTAGCATTCTTCACATTGTCCCACTACCTTACCATAGTCTTCCTGGGATGGCTGTACCTAATGGCACATTTTGGAGTATTCCATATAGTTCTGGGGAAATTAAGAAGTTTGTGTGTCCTTTGGTAGGTTGACAGGCAGAAAATGGTATCAATGTGTTATCAAACTCCTAGGGCAAATCAAAGACCACAGGCTATAGGGTGTATTTCTAGAACCATGAGAGTCAAATGTGCCTGTACAGAATATCTAGTTTTCTGAAAATTTTGCCAGCATCTCATGTAAGCCTTACATAACAGGTGATATTATCAAGAGTGAGAAGCTGTAGTGGCATTAAGCACGAGTTCATTGCCATTTGCGATGGCATCAAGGATAGAGGGTGTTTACGGGTGTGTCAGGGTCTCAAAAAGGATTTGCAGCCACAACCTAGGGATCAGGCTTGATGTGCAAGCAGGTTGGAAAGAACATACACTGCTCATCTCAGCCATAACTGCAGGTCTGATTAGCAGCACTGTCATCTTGGTATCTCCAGGAAAGAAAAAATATATATGGTCATCAATGAAGAGAGGAAGCAAAAACCCATAGAGGAGGTGTTTACTTGGAAAGGATTTTCCAATACAGACCCAAAATGATCAGCCTATAGATTTTTGGCCAGTCTGCCCTATTCCTCAGGGTGAATCCTCAAAGGTAATAAAATTGAACTGCAATCAGTATTCTTTGATGCTAGCCTGCCACAGACTGTTATTCACCTTGAACTAGAGAGTGACTATTTATAAGATTGTTTAGAGACACAAATCCAGTAAATTACTCTGTTTGGCCTTAAAAGAATGTTTGACTTGAAGCATAGAAATGGCTATAAATCTTACAGGAATAATTTATAAGACAACATAGTGAGCAGTGATCCTCTGGTTACAATGAGTAAAGAAAGACAGTTTGAAAGGAAAAAGTGTTCCCTGTCCCCCCACCCCCTGCCTGAGGTCAGTGAACTTTTCCAGGCCCTGCATACAGGAAATTTAGTAATGGCACCTGGACGTCCTGAGAGAGAAGGGAAACAGCTGCCCTCTGCACGTATGCCCTTTTCTGGAGCAATTCTTTTCTCATAGTTGGCCATCTTTCCTCTGACAACATGGCTTGGCCAGTGGAAAAGCATAATGAGTCAACTATTACTGGGTACCCAGAGGGATCTGTCAGCCGTGGTTAACAGTCAGTCAACAGCCCAACAACCTTCCACAAAGGCACCCTAGTCAGAATAGCTGGTTGGTGCCTGTGTGTGTGTGTGTGTGTGTGTGTGTGTGTGTGTACGTATGAAAGAGAGAGAGACAGAGAGAACATGAAAGGCACTATGCATTCTAGCTGAATATGTTAATTCCTAATTGCGTACAAAAACATTTGGGTCAGTCTTGATGTATACAAAGTTTCATTCATTAACAGTAACACATCTTAGTTTTACCCGTAGAAGAGTTTATTATTAGTTCATAAAGTCTATGGATGAAAATATAACATCATAAAGTAGAACAAAAAAGAAAGGAAATCAGGAGAAATGAACTATAATTTTGGCTTCTCCATTTACTGGATTGATACCTTCTCTCACTTTCCTCAGATAGAGCCCTAATGGTGTGTGCAGTGAAATAGTCAAGGGGCACAAATTTTTCATTAGAACTGAGTTAGAGACTTTAAACCCTATTAAATGTGTTAGTTTTGAATCTAGGGGACTACAAGAAAGCATCCCAAACTCATTGCTTCTGTTTTTCATTTTATATCCCTATAACTTTAAAATGGTTACATAAAGGAATTAAATATTTCAAGAAGTGTTTTCTCAGACTGCATGGGACTAATTTCTTCATTAGTGATTTAATTTTTGATTTCTGAAACTCACAGAAGTACCAAGACTCTCTATAATATTTCCAAAGTAAACTTGCTATGAGATTACCTATTACCGAAGATTACTCCATTTGATTTGATTAACCCTAAGAAGGTTAAAAAGATTAAATGGAATAGAATTTTTGAAAGCATAAATTTTTGTTATATAAATATGAGCATAAGTATTTCTTCAATGGTTGAATCTTTTATTTCTGGGTTATTATCCCAAACATCACTTCTCGTTTTGTATGGCTAGAAAATGTATCAGGGTTGAGTTGAATCTGTATAGATCTTATATTTCTTTGTTGACTAAATCTCTAAAATGTGTGTGTGTGTGTTTTGGGTTTTGTTTTTTGTTTTTTTTTGTTTTTTTTTTTTGGACAATTTCCTCCCTGTTTTAGAAATGGAGGACAGGTGAATTAAATCATAAATCTGGTTAATTAAAGATTCCAGGTAGCTGGGTTTCTGCTGGTCAAAATGTTGGCGTCATTATTATCACTAGGCAGAGTAAGCACTCCTTTAAGACAGTGTGGAGTGCCTAACACCATGCCTTTTCAGTGGTAGTGAGAGAAGACTGACATTGATGAATATAGTCTTTTGAGTATTTTCTATATAATATTGACTTTATTTTTCTTGGTTTGGCAACTTCAATATCCATGACTCTTTGGGACTAGTTTCTGCCAATTAGACTCTGGCTGGTCTCCTATTGCTATTGGGTTCTGCCTCCTCCCTGGCAGATTCTGACTGTCCCTGCCCACCAGTGCTTTCCCGTCATCCCGTGCCTGTCTGGGGAGGAGTACCGCTGGGCCTCATCAGGTGCTGGTCTACTGCCCACTGCCATTCTCTGCTGCTGAATCTCTCTTCTGCTTCTGGCAGGACAGCCCATACTTAAAAGCTTTCTTCCCACCTTGGCTTTCCTGATATTTCTCTTGGGTCTTCCTCTTTCTCTCTGATTCCTCCTCTCCTTCCACCATCCCTTAAATTTTGCATTCTCCAGAAATCAGTCTTTGGTCTTAATTCTTACTCTGCTTTCTTTCTCTGTCTATTCCCATAGCTTCCATTCCCAGGCAATGATTCCCTATCCCGTATCCCATATCCCATTCTGTCAGTCTCCCTGGGTGTTGGATCAAGAGACATTGAATAAAGGCAACAAAGGAGGGACTCCAAGGTGGAGGGGCACTGTGAGGAATTTTATCAGGACCTTTGGAGCCGATGCTTAGGGAAGGACTGATGTTCGAATAAGAGAGAGCATTTCAGGGGAGTAGCAGAGACTATAGAGCATGGCTGGGCCTGCAGCAGCTTAGAAATCTTCACATTGTTAGCTACTACCATTACAGTACTAGTGGAGTACTAGTAGTAGTAATGCCTATGGAGATGTAAATGCCCTTTAAAGGAGTGACATTTTAAGTTATTTACAGGTAATCCCCAAAGGGATGAACTCACCACTTTCTATGACTAGGTAGATGGTCTGGATAGTGTGTGAGAAGCTGATACTCAGCGTAGAAGGTGGTGCTGGGGAAGGAGCCACGGAGGTGAAGGAGCCACCTTCCGGACACGGCTGCTGACGCGATGACGTCATCCTCTCACGTGACCGGCTGTGGCTGCCTCCCGTCCCACACTCCATACCCCGCCTGTTTTCAGCTGCCTCACAAGCTGCAGACGTCAGGGCCTCCTTCCCGTGACATCGCCAGGTCTCCAGTCACAGACCATTGTTTCCTGCAGGAAGACTAGTGGTTCTTTCAACAAACTGATATTATTCTGGATTCTGCTGACAGTGCAGTCCCCCAGACTGGGTTTTCCAGTCCCCTTTATGCTATTTGCAAACATGTCAAGGAAAGACCAGAAAGGGGACATCAGGTCATATCTCCTCCACTCGTATCTTCTCCAGCCCAGACTGAATCAATCCAAAATTCTCAGCAGAGGAAATATGATTGGCTCAACCTGGGCTAGTGTCCTCCTTTGTTTTGAAGGGAGGTGATATAGTACAAACATGGTTTATCTTGGAGGGTCAGGCAGGCCCCTCCTAGACAAGGATGGTCAGTGGGGTCCAAGAAGGTATTTCAAAAGCCTTTTCTACGTTTGAACAAATTAATGAAATAAATAATAGTATTTCTATGTTCTTAATTTAATGGCACTGATGCCTAGAACATCATCAGTTATGTGTCATTTTATCCAGGAGTGATAATGGATAATGTTTAAAATGTTTCTAAGAGAGCAGACACACAAATTTAATGCTTAAACTATCTGTGTGACTTGGGCAAATCTCCTAAATTCATAGTTAGTCTGATGCTAATGGCTCTTGAACAAGGGCTTGAGTTCAGCATCAGGTGAGTTCGGTCAGAGACCAATAGTACCCTCTGTAACCACGTAAAAGGGCAAAACAAGTGGTTCAAATGAGTCTGAATTCTGGCTTCGCTTAAGGCTGATAAGCATGACTTCCAGTTAATGGAGGTTAATCTGGGGGCAGAGAATGAGAAGATGGTGTATTTGGGAGATTTTAAATTATGTTTACTTCTATTATATTGAAATAAATTTATAGTGCAGATCCCTACAGGATGATTACCTGCCTGTTTGGGATGTGAAGCAAGATTTTACAGACCAAGATTTTTAATAAACAGTTTTGTTTTGTATATAGATGTTCTTGAAGTGTAGCTGATAATCATGACCAGATAACAATATATCCCACATGAAACTTAAATTGAAGAATGGCCTGAAAATTTGATTTAGGTATAAAAAATTTTTACAGCTTGGCCATAAGAATGAGATGTTCTTTCCTGCCTCAAGACTTGTATGCAGTGTCTCTTTGGAAATAGCCAGGTAATCTTCCTGGGGCAAAATGAACCTTCGCAGGCCCTGTGTCATCTTTGTGATCCTGCAATAAAAGGAAGAAGAAGAGGGGAAGGGGAAGGAGAAGAAACAACACAGCAATGGAAATGTACAATTTTAGCTGAAAGAAATTTTTGGTTTTGGATATCCAAGATAATGAAAAGGAAGACATTACAGGAAGTGGGTCAGGGGGGAACCCCAATTTTGTCTGAGGTTTGCTGAGCTCATTTAGACCTAGTCCCATTATTTCTAATTTAGTGGGTTAACTTAGGGGTGACTTCTGTCTTTAAGGTTTCAATTACTGGGTTGTCTGTGATTGAAATCTAATACTTATGCAGACGACTAATCTGCAATATTGGTTCCAGAACAATATTTATAGATACATAATCTTCAAAACAACCTTACGTGGTAGGGATTAGTATTATCCCTATCTTACCAATGAAGAAACCACAGAGAGGTTAATTAAGTTCATTGCTTGAGGTTGCACTGGTGATAAGGGTTGGGGTCAGGATTCAAATCCCAACAGACTGACTTCAGTGCTGAAACATTTCACCTCCCAGGAACCATTTTGGCTTTGAGGAAGTTGTTTAATCCTTGTGTCTAATTCCTTTGTCTTTAAAGGCCTCTAACAGTACTTCCTGCCTCCCTAGCTCAGAGAAGTGTGCTGAGATTAATAGCAGCATGTGTCCATTTCAGCCCCTGTGAGTCTCTCCCTTATACACCAAGCTCCCTTTGAAGTCAATAAAAGCCCTATGTGTGTGTGAAGGGAAGCAGGGCCCTTGGCAGTTGAGGGGATGTGTAAATATTGAGGGAACATATATAAATCACTTTTATTTTCTTGGAAAATGATCTATATAAACATCAAATAGCGTGAAGTGCTTTGTATTGTGTGTTTGCAGGTAACATTCTCCCATATGTGAGATTCTCATCTTGAAGTCACAATCCGTAGAAAATACCCTTAGGGAATAATTTTATGTTTCTAGTGTTTGCTCCTCAGGTAAACCACAAGCTTCTCAGGGTCAGGAACCAGGTCTGATTCATTTGTATTCTAAAGGGTTTCTTGTTTTCTCTTCCTTACTCCCTTTTAAAAGGCATCTACTTTGGTACTTGGCACATAGTAGGTGCTCAGTAAAGCCTAGCTGAGGGAATGGAAGTTGGGAGAAATGGATTTTGTACAGTGATTCCTCGATTAGTTTCATTACTAGTGAGAGAGATTACATGGAAGGGCAAGAACTGTTTTGGGAGAATTTTGACAGAAACAATTTTAAGACACTTTATTACAAGAGAAAGGGTATGAGGAATTGAGGCGAGATGTTAGGAAGAGTTTCTTGACCAACAGGACTGTGAAAAGCTGGAAATTGTCTTATGGGACAAGGCTCCCATCTTTCTTTACAGATTTTAAATATTAGGTTCTTTGGGTTGGACTCAGTTCTGCCTGAAGGTAGGGGATTTGAGAGGAAATGGTGGTCACCCTCCTGAGCTCAGATTCCATGACTGAAGCATGGAGGCAGCAAAAAAACCATTTACCATGGATGGAGTGCAAAAGAGAGCATCTCGGCAGACACTGTCTGTGCCACAGGAAATTTTCACTATTAAAGTTATTATTCCAGTTAAACTTTCTCAGACACAGTGATATCTCCTAAGGGTTCCCACAGCAGGTCTGTTTTTCAGATGTTAACCTATCCAATTCACTTTACCATTTATCAAGTCAAGGGATATAAAAATCTTAGGAGCCAGTAACTACCTTCTCCCAGGAATTGAGACTCCGAAGAAATTCATCCTTGGCATTCATCACTCCTGAAGCTCATTAATTTGGGTCCTTGTTTTCCTCATTATCCTAAGAAGGACAACATAATCATGGCAATTTCAATTCCTAGTGACAGAGAGGATCAGTGACTTTCATTTTCCTTTTCCAATCAATTAATTGGTAAATCAATCAGTATTTTTTTGTACCTGTTCTGTGAAAGTCATTATGCTACAGTTAAATTCAATATTGAAAGAACAATTTAAGGGTAAGGAGTGCCCCAGGAATATAAGGATAGGTCAACATTAGAAAACTTGTTAACAAAATAAAGGGAAAACCCATATGAATCCCATAAGGCAGAAAAGCACTTGGTAAAATCAATATTCAATCTTAATAAAATCTTTTGGTTATATGGGATTTAATGATACTACTTTAAAATAATAAAAAGTTGTCTGAAGACAAAAGCTAGAGGCATTTGCATAGAAAGAAGAAACAAGACAAAGATGTCTACTTTTACCATTCTACACAATGCTGTTGGGCAGTCCTAGCCAATGCAATTAGACAAGGCAAGGAAATAAGAGGTATAAACATTAGAGATAGAGTAAAAACATTTTCATTTGCAGAGAAGAATCAAAAGACTATTAGAATCAAAAAGAGAGCCAGAAAAGTGGGCAATTTTAAGTATGCAAACAAAACAATAGCTTTTTAAATTGACCTTTTGTATTTTTAACTAAACATTTCTGATTGAATAAAATGAGAAATTCTATTAACAGTGGCAACAAACTAGAAAATTTGTAGAAATAAACAGTAAGAAAAGTGCAATACCTAAATTTATATATGTACTATATATATATATATATATATATATAGTATATATATGCAAGGGAACTTGAGTAAATGGAAATATAAGTGTATAGATATAAAATGTCATGTTCTTGGGACCATTCATTATTGTGAAGAAGTAAAAAATTTAATGCAAATGCAATAAAAATCCTAATGGGATTTTTTTGAAACCTGACAAAAATGATTATGTAATTCATTTGGAATAATAATACACAAAAATAGCCCAGAAAAATTTTAAAAGAGCAATGGGAGAGATGTTCTAAAGGAGATAAAATGTATTTTAAAGATTCACTAATTAGAACAGTGTAATTCACTGGCCATAAAAAATGGAGATAAATCAGTGGGCCAGAATAGCAATCTGCAGAACAGATCCAAGTATTCATCAGAATTTAGTGTATCATAAAGGTTAAACAGGAGGATAGTTTATTCAAATAAAAGGTATTATGACAGGCTAACATTTGAAGGGAAAGAATAGATCTTTATCTCGTACATAACATGCAAATAAATTTCAGATAAATTGAAGATTTTTTGGTTTTATTTTGTATTTTATTTTATTTTATTTTGGAAAGATGAAAGTGTTAGATTAAAATATGAATATTTTTATAATTTTTGAATAGGAGAAGATCTTTCTAATATAATGCCAAAGCCTGAAACTACAAAGTTTTGATAGATCTAACTATATAAAAATTTAAAACTTTAGGATAAAAAAGCCCTTCAGTTGGGGTGCCTGGGTGGCTCAGTCTGTTGAGCATCCGACTTTGGCTCAGGTCATGATCTCACAGTTTGTGGGTTTGAGCCCCGCGTCAGGCTCTGTGCTGACAGCTCAGAGCCTGGAGCCTGCTTCGGATTCTGTGTCTCCCCTTTTCTCTGTCCCTGCCCTGCTCACACTCTGTCTCTCTCAAAAATAAACATTAGAAAAAACAAAAAAACCCTCAGTTAAGTAAGGTCACCATGCTACAGGGGTGTGCTTAAACCACCCATCTTGTACCAGACCCACTGGCTAAATTATCACGAATTTTGCAAGCTGATTGTTAAACAGAGCCATCACTAAAAATTAAATTATATATATTTGCAATTGAATAAATTGTATTAAGAACAAAATTTATGAATATACAAGCTTATCTCTTCCTAATTATTTTACTACATTTGCTATTATCTATGCTCTTGGGTTTATGTCTGTTACATATGTACGGTGGGAATACAATATCAGATTACAGGGAGGAAGACAACTGGGACCAGAGATTGGAATACCACTGGACCTTCCATCTCCATTCTTGGTTCTGCTGTGCTTCTTGCTACATGTCAATATCATCCTCTTTTACTGAACAATAACATTTTTACATGATGGTCCATTTAATATGGACATGTTAGCCAGCAACTATTAAACTTTTTTTTTTTTTAGGCTTCCGGTTTATTTTTGTTTTGTTTATATTAACTTGTTTTATTTTTTTATTTTTTTAAATTCATATCCAAATTAGTTAGCATATAGTTCAACAATGATTTCAGAAGTAGATTCCTTAGTGCTGCTTACCCATTTAGTCCATCCCCCCTCCCACAACCCCTCCCGTAACCCTCAGTTTGTTCTCCATATTAATGAGTCTCTTCTGTTCTGTCCCCCTCCCTGTTTTTGTATTATTTTTGTTTCCCTTCCCTTATGTTCATCTGTTTTGTCTCTTAAAGTCCTCATATGAGTGAAGTCATACGATTTTTGTCTTTCTCTGACCGACTCATTTCACTTAGCATAATACCCTCCAGTTCCATCCACGTAGTTGCAAATGGCAAGATTTCATTCTTTTTGGTTGCTGAGTAATACTCCATTGTATATATATACCACATTTTCTTTATCCATTCATCCATTGATGGACATTTGGGCTCTTTCCATACTTTGGCTATTGTTGATAGTGCTGCTATAAACATGGGGGTGCATGTGTCCCTTCGAAACAGCACACCTCTATCCCTTGGATAAATGCCTAGTAGTGCAATTGCTGGGTTGTAGGGTAGTTCTATTTTTAGTTTTTTGAGGAACCCCCATACTGTTTTCCAGAGTGGCTGCACCAGCTTGCATTCCCACTGTTTTTAATTTCACTGCCAGAGAGGCAAAGAGGCTCTAAAACTTGTTCTCTTATCTCAAGAGAAAGCCCCCAAAGCATGCTGATCAACTTGTTTGGGGTAAGTGTCACCTGCTCCCTACCCCCAAACCAGTCAGAATGGCTGGAAGGCTTTGCTTGATGACTGGTCCCAGGTTTGGTCAGGTGGCTGGTCCTAGATCAATATTAGGTGGGGGGTAAGATCTATTAGAATACAGCCACTACTTTTTGAAACACACATTAGGAGCATTTCCTAGAGAAGCATTTTGTTCTGGGCTGATAAAATAATGGATTTCCATGATGCTGAAATCCTACCTAAGTTTTCTCCAACTTTTGGAGAGATCCTTCTTTGAATTACAGAAGCTTACAGAACAATGACATATTGTGTCATGCTTAACCCTACAGCCTACATTATTATAAAAGTGATACTGCAGATTTTGAGATTCAAAGGTGCTTTTGTCTTTTCCTCTAAACTGATACTCCTCTACCAGACCTCACTGCCATTGTCAGTTGAATTCATAACCACTGAAATACTTTTTTTTTTTTTTTAGCTAACATACTAACCTAATTAATATTTTGAATACCATGGAGAAAATAAAAATTATCACCATTTTGCTATTTAGTCTCCCAAATACCTATCACAGATTTGAGTTTAGTAAACAAGTATTAAGCATTTACTATAGGATGATACCAAAGCGGGGAGAAGTAATGTCTTCCTTCAGAGCCACCACTTACTGGGGGACTTGGTATGTATTATATTAGGTCTCTCTTGGGTTGAGATCAGCTCTTGGTCGTTATGAGAGACTAAGGAACAGCCTCCTTTAGGATCTCTGTGAATCTGAGGTTCTGGATGAGTTCTTGAAACTGCATCACTGTCTCTATATAAAGAGTCATGACTTCAGCCATAAAATCAATCTCTGGCCCATAGATCATGGACCTAAATGAGCACCTAAAGAAAATGAAGCAGTGGACTTAAAAGGAAATTAATGTAATTGTGTTGTCTTTCTACTTTGTACTGTGGTGATTTCATAACCTGTGATGTTCAACAGAGAGACCATTATTGCTTTCTCCTGTTTTTATTTATGCTCTGTTTACAAATAAAAATCTACATACAAGGAAATATTCTGAGCTTGTCTCTTAACACTGACAAAATGGCCATTCAGTTCAGGCTATGGGCAGATGTTCTTAGAACTAAACTAAAGCCAGTGGTTGGGGATTATGGAAATCCAAGAGCATCTTGAATGACAATATTTATTATGCTTCCTCTGGATGTCTTGATTTAGGGAAGAAATGGTTTAAAGGTCTCTGATCACTCCACTGTTTTATCCAGCTATGGAAAAAGTCAAGAGGATATGTATGAAGGGTGGAGGTGGGGTGGGGAGGTGGTACTCAAAGTGGAGAATTTTAATTCTAAGGACATGGTGGAAGTCTCAGGGGCCTGCAATTTTGGCAAACCCATTCCAGGCTAATACATTCAAGCCAGTTTTCATGAGCCACTGTAGCAAGGCAGGATTTGGGCCTCTTCCTCTGACTTTGACAACGGAGACTGCTCCAGGCCAGAGATGTCAGTGTATATAGTTAACTGTTATGGATCTTACAATAAAAATTTGTTGAAGGTCATTAAACACTCATCTCTCTATGTTTATTACTTTAGTCTTTTATTTGTTGGTAGACATGGATCGTTTGATGTCAATTACCACCACACTTGGCATTTTATGCAGTAAAGGTCCTTATGGTTCTTGATGGGTAAATAAACAAGCTAGTGAAAAGCTACGGTGACAGTGGTTCTTGCATTTCTGCTCACTTAACGGGGTGAAGCCAGAGTGGGAGAAGGTCACTGCGCAGTGTGCCTTGACTGTGTGATGCTTTGGGCCTGAATCCATACATAGCCCTCGCCTGCTCCCCTCTGCACCTCACAGGCTGTCCTCCTCAGATACCTTGGCAACTGTAGGTGAAATTGGGCTGGGCATTTCTTTTTTTAAAAAAGCTCATCACAAACCACTTGTTTATATGGAATGCCTTTTTCTTTAGTACTCTGTGAAGAGGGAAATTTATCTTCTTGCTCAGAGTAACTATTGTTTTTTTACTTATTTCAGGGTTGAGGTCGGGGCATTTCCTTTCCTCACTCCCTTCCACCCTCCCTCTCTCCTCCCTCCCTCCTCTTCTCTTCCCTTCTTCCCTTCTTCCTTCCCTCTCTCCCTTCTCTTCTTTCTTTCTTTCTTTCTTTCTTTCTTTCTTTCTCTCTTTCTTTCTTATGGAGTATTTAACTCAGAGTGACTCTTCTTGTGTTGATTCCATTTGAGAATATTTTTGTTCAGTTTTTCCCTAACTACACACATGGGTAGCTGTTTTCTCATTTTCCCATAGTAGTAAAACCAATGTAACATATTAATACTCTTTTGGAGTGTGTATCCTGTGCCTATCTTTGCTAACTGTTCTGCCTACATGACCTGATACCCTCATGGCAATCCTATAGAATAGGTACTAATGTAATCCCATTTTACAGATGAGGAAACTGAGGCAATCACTTGATTACAGTCACACAACCAATAAGAAGCAGAACCAGAATCCCAAATCAAGTAATCAGATTTTCCAGGTATGCCCACATGTCAAATATGACCATTTTACTGAACAGGTCAGGTCCTCGTACTTGGATGTTTGATGCACCAATTTTTCTGAAAAATAACGTTAATATGTATAAATACTCAGTTCAAATTATGATACAGTGTGCTTAGCTCTAAATGATACATGCCATAATCTATTCCTGATTTAATGTGTTATAAGAATCTTATTCCACTTTAGGGTCATTATCACGAAATACCAGTTAACCTTGTCTTGTGGATAAAAAAGGATGCTGGGTAACAGAAATTTTTGTTCCAAAAAATCCAGATAAATTCTAACAATCATTGTAGATGACAAAGAAACTTTTGTTTTTTAGTTCAATACTGTGAAGCGGAAGAGGGAAAAGTTATTCAGAGAAAACCCATCTTTCTCCTCTTTGACTTCACGATATTGAGGGAAAAGATGGATTTTCTCTGAATAACTTTAAAAAAATATAACGAACTTAATGTTGAGGAATAGGTAGTCTGCTCACATTAAAGCAATCATTCATCCTTCTCCCCTTTTTGGGGGAACTCCATTTCACAGTGATATTTGTTCGTTGTACACTTGGTCATGTAATGGTCATAGCATGATATGGAGAATCATTAATATATGTTTTAAAAAGAAAAATAGCCCAGGAACCAATTTTATTGATTTATTCATTAGATTTATTAGACAGCTACTAGCTAAAAGCTAATAATAATCTATGCTCTCAAACATACAGAATTGTTTTGAAATTATACCTAATAGTCAAAACATAGGCTTTTTTTTTTTTTTCCTCTTAAAAGGAAAATGCTTCTACTAAATAACCCCTTTATCCTGGCCTGTGAGAAAGCCTGGGAATTTTAGGTCTTTACCTGAGAACACTCAGATATAGTATATGTTTTGTGACTTCCTCTTGAAAATTAATCATTTTTAGCTTCAGGAGAACAAAACAGGTGAGCCAAACCACGCATGCCTTTGTCCTCAGACCCGGACCCTCTCCCAGTTAGTTAGCGATAGCTCTTCCTTCTGGCATCATGTTCTCATCACCCTTCTCCTTAGTGCTCACATCACTTAGAGTAGATTGAATTCGGAGTGTTTATAAGGTGCTGACTAACATTATCGCCTTTTATTTACAGACACATTTGGCATGTTTATTAGAATTGGCCACTTCACGAAAAATATTTTTCCTCTAACATTAAGTATGAAATGTTATTTGTCAACAGGTGATAAATTAATTGTCATATTTAAATTCTTTTTGTGCATTTAGGCATATTAACATGTCTAATGCATTTCTTTTTAAAGTGTGTAAATCTTAAAGTGCAATGTTCCATTACCCAACATAATTCTCTTAACCATATTATGTACGTAAAAAGCTCACATGTATATTAAATGATTCTTTTCTTCCCCAAAATGGGAAATGAGGACTAATATAGCATGTGCTACCCATTTCCTTCCAAAACAGCCCGTGATGGACTGAAGCCAAGGTTGTAAGAAAGTGCCATGTAGCTGATAATGTAAAAGAGGTCATCTTGCATCAGTCCCAAACTTGGCCAAGGGCCTCCTTTAAAATGCCAGTGGCCATAATCTGAAATTTGTTACTCATTTTTATCATTCCATGAACAAGTTACCCTTTTGTATCAAACTTCTCTGAATTATAAAATGATCGTAATACCATAATACTGTAATTATATAATGATAACAAGGGTTGCTGTTTAATATCTTAACCAGTAAATAAAAACCCCCCACCAAATTATAACTAAAGTGTATGTTTTATAGCACAGAACGTCTCCAGTAGTCACCATTTCTACTTAAATTAACGTTCCCAGGAATACCACCACCGCTTGCTCTTCTTACAGAAAATTGGGCCTAGATTCAGAAGATTCAGGTTCTAGTTTTGACGCACAACCTAAAGAGTTACGTAACCTTGGCAAGCCACTTAGTCTGTTTAAGGTCAAGTCTCCTCTTTTAGAAGAGATTGTGTAGTATATACTACACCTTACTCCCTACAAGTTACAAAAGTGTCTTATGTATTGTAAAGGGATATTTAAATGCAAAGTGTTAATTCAGTGTTTCTAGCTATGTTGCCCTCCAAGAATACTTTGGATGAACTGTCTTCAAGTCTTTAAATAGCAGGGGTCAGTTTCTTTGCCTCTTTTCTTTTTTTTTTTTTTTTAATTTTTTTTTTTAACGTTTATTTATTTTTGAGACAGAGAGAGACAGAGCATGAACGGGGGAGGGGCAGAGAGAGAGGGAGACACAGAATCGGAAGCAGGCTCCAGGTTCTGAGCCATCAGCCCAGAGCCCGACGCGGGGCTCGAACTCATGGTCCGCGAGATCATGACCTGAGCCGAAGTCAGACGCTCAACGGACTGAGCCACCCAGGCGCCCCTGCCTCTTTTCTTTGTGTTGTGAAGATTTCATTGGGACAAATACTGTTAGGAACATTCTAAGAAAAAAAAATCACATTCGAGGTGAATGCCCCTTTGTTTAACTCAACAAAATTCAAGTGTGACAAAGGAATTTGAAAGATCCTTGGAGTCGAAATGGATTTTGATCTCTATTGTGCCTAAAAAAAACTAGCTTTGGTCCATAATTGTTGATAAATGCAGTAGGATCTAATGTAACCAATGCCTCATAGGTCTAGAATGTTTAGTTTTGATTAGTGAGACTCAACCTGCAAGGGGTAAGAAAATGAAAAATCTCTAGGTGGTGTAGTGTTTAAGGGCATGGGTTTTAGAGCTGGTAGGAGCTGGGTTTGAACTCCTGCTTGGCAATGCATTAACTGCATGCCCCATGGGTAAGTTCCTTAAAGGTTCTAAGCATCAGGTTTCTCACTTGTAAAATGGTCCAGCATATAGAGGTGTCAGGAGGATTTGTGAGACAATGTCAGCTAAGTGCTGAGCAGAGCCCTGACGTGTAGTAAGTGCTCACCCTGAGTACAGTAGCTGTTGTTACAGTCTTCATTCTTAAGGGTCCAAAGATGTTAGGGGCTGTACTTGGGACTTTACAAAGCAAGGTCTATTAGGTAAGTCTACTACTTAGCTAATACTACTACTAGGTAAGAAAGTACTATTAGGTAAGTCATCCAAGTGATGGGCATCTATGGAAGGCACAAGGTCCTCTGTTTGTAGTGAATTCCACTTATCACAATTATTTTCCAAACACTGAGCTGCTGTTGTTAATGAAACATTAAAGAGATCTTTAGCATTGTACAAGTTCCTGCTTTTTATCCCTGCTTTTCTATGGGAAAGTGAATTTTAGGGTGGATTGTCATAACCACAAAGATTAGTAAATTATAAACATTTGCTGAAATAATCTAAACTCTAAAAAAAAAGGGGATGCCTGGGTGGCTCAGTCAGTTAAGCATCCGACTCTTGATTTTGGCTCAGGTCATGATCTTGAGGTTCATGGGATCGAGCATCTCATCAGGCACTGCTCTGACATGGAGCCTGCATGGGATTCTCTCTCTCCCTCTCTCTCTCTCTGCCCTTCCCCTGCTTGCACAGGTTCTCTCTCTCTCTCTCTTTCTCTCTTAAAATAAATTAAAAAATATTTTTTAAACTCTAAAAAGTGGGCATGAATGGTGTATCTGCATTTTACACAAAATGCCTTCAGTGTCCTATAAATTTGTTTACGTACCTACCATACATATATTACACATATTGTTTTTAATAATCACGGAAGCCCTTTGTGCTAAGTATTATTAACTTCCTTTTACAGGTAAGGAAACGGTGATTTCTGAGAGTTGAAGTAACATTCCCAAGTTCAAATGCATGAGAAGCAGGGGTGCCAGAATTTAAATCCAATTCTGTCTGAATAAAAAATTCTTATTCATTCTACCATATAATACCCACAGCTAAAGAATTCACCAGAGCTAAGCCAATGGGCATGTGTAGGAAGATGTCATTCTTTTTTTGCTTTGATGCTCTCGAGTGGAATATATAGGCTGTGGATATGGCAAAGAGCCTTAGTAAAGAAAGCCACATTGTATATCAAAGTTATGTTCCAGGAAAAGTCAGCTTTTATCCAAAGACATGTAAAAAGCAGTTGTTTACCTAAGAATGAATGAAGTGGAAGATCTGGATTCGTTTCCAGGACACCACCACCCACCCTTTACAGTCTATTAGCCCTGCCCTATAACGTATTAAATAACACCTAAAGGACACTACATAAATAGTAAAGAGCTATTTATTGTTCTTACCTTAAAAATGTTGACTCTGGGCACAATGGATGAATTTTGCACCAGAGGCAATGACCACGTAAAGCTATCTTGTACATGAGTGAATTAGGCAGAAGAAGAGGGTATAAAGATTTTTCTATTTTCACACCCACCTCCATTACCTCCGTATACTCATCCAGAAGGTGACACACGGGGATGCCTTTCTCCTCTTTATCTTTCTTGAAGACAGTAAAGAAGGACTAAAGTGTCCATCTGTGTACCTAGCGTGGAGAGTAACACAGTAACACATTGTTGTCACCTACAACTAAAGATGGCTGCATGGCATACTGTTCGTGTAGCTTCAATAGTTCATGATTAAAGCAAAATGATAAATGAACTGTTTAAGTGTGAGACATACAATGCAGAGTCTCCCCGACTCTTCTCACATTTGTTAATTATACTAGTTTTCTCTTGCCTCTTCCTACTGCTTCCCTAGGTTCCTTCTCAGTTTTGCCACACCAGCAGCAGCAGCAGCAGCAGCAGCAGGAACAAAAACAGCAATAGTAACTAATGAAAATAGTAACAGCAGCTAACATTTGTTGGGCACATTTTAATGTTCTAAGAATTAAATACTTTACATGTTTCGTCTCCTTGGCTCTCTCCAAACTCTAGTCACAAAGATTCTTGTCATTCCTACTTTATAGATGAAGAGACTGAGGCTTGGGAATTACCCAGTTTTAAGTATCTAGTAAATTCTAGTTCTCTTTAAGATTAAGTACACACTACCCTGTTTCTCTCTCTTAGTGTAGTCATAAAACCTGGATAGAATGCATGGAACAGTTACTTGATGACTCTGAAAAATGAATAGTAGGAGGTAGATTGGGAAAGAAGATTGGGATTTGAAGTGCCACCGAATGGGCTATTACTTTTCTCTCCAGTTGAACTCCCTGCGGTCCGAAACCCGGAAGTGGGCACTCTGGTGCAGAGAGAGTTTCAGGAGAAACGCTCTAAATCTGGGTTGAATATCAGGAAAGGAGACTCCTAACACTCAGAGTAAGGAAATTAGCCAGTTTTATTTTTTTGATAATTTTTTAAATATTTATTTTTGAGAGAGAGAGACAGAGTACAAGTAGGGGAGGGGCAGAGAGAGAGGGAGACACAGAATCTGAAGCAGGTTCCAGGCTCTGAGCTGTCAGCACAGAGCCCGACACAGCTCAAACCCACGAACCATGAAATCATGACCTAAGCGAAAGTCGGCCGCTTTACCGACTGAGCCGCCCGGGTGTCCCTAACCATTTTTCTTTTTTACAAAATCTTTTCTCCATCATCTTGCACCCTACTCTTCAAGCGATCCTGTAGTGATGTGGGTTTGAGAGCCAAAACGTTGAGAGAGGGGAACTTTCTTCTCTGATCGATAGAGCTTTGGTCCAAGAGAGTTGTCTAATAGGGCAAACCCCTGTTGCTGTGCTATTAGAGTAATTAAAGCCCCAGTTTTCTGGCCAGAGGACAGAAAGTACAGGAAATCATTTTGTCAGGAGTTCTCAGTATGAAAAACTTCTCGAAAGATCATGAAGAGGAAGAAGCTGTAGGAAGTGACCCCCATAAAATTATTTACGAACCCCAGGCCCCACCCTGCATGTATGGACCTGGTTCTGATCACCATGTACAATACTTGGAGGATAAAGTAACAGACGCTGCCCGGGTCCCATACTGGCCACTGGGTGGCGCACATATGGGATGGAACAGAATAGCTTTGTTAAAGCCTAACACACACCAGAACCTCAACCCACAGGAAAGGGATTGCCTCTTGCAGCCTGAACTTGACTAGATTGATTGCTGGCTAAAACAAAAATGTCAACAGCCTCATAGGAATTAAAGAACACCAAGAAGCTCATAACATAATATTAAAAATGTCCAGGTACAATTCAAAATTACGTGGCATTCAAAGAACCAGGGAACATCTCAGCTTACCCGGGGGAAAAAACAATCAACAGATGCTGACTCTAAGATGACAGTGATGCTAGAATAATCTGTCAAAGACTTCAGGGAAGCTATTATAAAAACCTTCCAATAATTAACTGCAACACTTTTGAAATGAATAGAAAAATAGAAAGTCCTAGCAAAGAAACATAAGGCATAAAGAAGCATCCAAAGGACATTTTAGAACTGAAAAAAAAAAAAAAACCTGAAAAGGACAATGGGCTGAATAAAAGAATGAAACTGACAGTAAAAAGTCTGTGAACCTAATGATAGATCAATAGAAATTATCCAAGCTAAACAACAGAAATGGAAAGGAATCTTCTAGTTTTAGCTCCAGCATATAAAGAGCTTGGAAGTCACCACTCCTATTCTTATGACAAGAAAAAGCTGAAACAATTAAAAGTTAATTTTCCCTGGATTCTTCAGAACTGAGGTCACAGGACTAAACACCACCCCCGAGTCTAGAGTGACAGGTGCATCCAGAGAGACACAGCTGAGACCGGCTTGCCTGAAGCAAAAGCCACTGGAGCCATAAACTGGCAATATCACTCAGATGGTAATTTTGACAAATGGCTGGAGGTTGAACGTGGATGAGTGTGACAGTGAGGAATTCCTAGGGGGCTGCAGTCTTTCATGGACTTTACCTCCAGGAGCCCCATCAAGTTCTCACAACAAATATCTGAAAAAGATCATCTTGCAGCTTTGGCAGGGAAGAGGAAGAATAATCATCATAAAATAAAGCCAGAGCCTTCTCTGTAATAAACACCCACTCTACAGGGGAAAGGGCTTGGCCAAAAACTTATTCCAAGTAGAGGAAGGCAATTCTTCCCACTCCACCCCCCTTCAGCCTTCCTGTCTCACCTAAGGGAGAAAAATCATAGTCACCAAGGGTCAAAGCCTCAACAAAATGGAATGGAATACTCCAGCCAAGGAAGGGAATAGGAGGCATGTGGGGGAAAGATGAAAGGCCTACTCCACCAGAGAAACACTTGTGAAAATCACAGCCAGGAGACACAAGTCTGCTGCATGACAGATTTAATTGGAGGATTATAGATGTGCTTCCTCTCTCGAAGTTTTACCACTACACCACAGCACTCCAGTATAACTGGATTACAGTGGCAAGAACTGTGAGACACAGACTCTTAGCAAGAGAATTCAGGGACATTCAATGGCAGAACAATGACACTAAAGGAATTTGAAACGTCTAGCACCTGTCGCTACAGCAAATATGAAACACAGCTCAACTCCTGCCTAGATTAACATAAATTCTTGCACTAAAGGCACATTTTCCTCTGTTCCTATTACTCAGTGTAACATGTTTGCTTTCAAAAAAAAATCACAAGGCATGCCAAAAGGTAACAGAAAACAGCGTAAAGGGACAAAGCAATCATTAGAATAAGACTCAGGTATAATGTAGATGTTGGAATTATCAGACAGGGCATTTATTTATTTAAAAGTACCGTGTGAAGAGTCAGCACTTTATTTATTTATTTATTTATTTATTTATTTTAAGAGAGAAAGAGCAAGTGAGTGAGTGCAGACAGGCGAGGGAGAGAGAGAGAAAGAATCCCAAGCAGGTTCCACACTCAGCACAGAGCCCGATCCCATGACTCTGAGATCATGGCCTGAGCTGATCAAAAGTTGGACACTTCACCAACTGAGCCACTCAGGTGTTTCCAGACAGGGAATTTAAAATAACTATGATAAGCGTGTGAAGGTCTCTAGTGAAAAAATAGACAACATGCAGGGACAGATGAGTACTGTAGGCAGAGAGATGGAAACTCTAAGGAAAAACTCAAAAGAAAATGCTAAAAATCAGAAGCCATGTATCAGAAATGGAGAAGTCTTAGGCTCATCAGTAGACTTAATGTAGCTGAGAAAAAAAAATCTATGAATTTAAAGATAGATTAGTAAAATCTTTTCAACCTGAAATGCAAGGAGAAAAAGAATGAAACGAACTATAACACAACAGAAGATCTAGAAGTGTGGCACAATGTCAAAAGGTAGAACATATACATAATTAGTATGGCAGCAAAATAGTGGAGCAAAAGAAATATTTGAAGTAATAATGGTCAAGAAATTTCAATAACTAATAGACACCAAACCACTGATCCAGGAAACATAGGGAGAATAGCAAGCCGAATAAATGCCAAAAAATACACACCAAGACATATCATATTCAAACTGCAGAAAACCAAAGACAAAAGAAAATCTGAAAAGATACTAGAGGGGACAAATCTCGCTCCACTTATAGAAGAACAAGGATAAAAATTACAGTGTACTTCCTATCAGAAATCCTACAACTAAGAAAGGAGTGGAAGAAAAACACCACCTAAAACCTAAACCAAAACTAAAAACCTAAAATTCTATTCTTATTCTATTCTATAGAATATTCTATAGAATATAGAATATTCTAAAGAATTCTTATTCTATTCAAAAAAATTATTCTTCGAAGTGAAGGAGAAACAGAGACTTTGCCAGACGAAAACAAAAACAAACAAGCAAGCAAAAAATTGAGGAAATTTATCACCAAAGGACTTAGTCAGCAAAAAATGTTTTAAGAAATTCTTCAAGCAGAAGGAAGATAAGATAGGTCAGAAACTCATCTCTAAATAAAGAAAGGAAGAGAGTCAAAGAAGAGAAGGAATAAATGAAGATAAATAAAATCTTTCATTGTTCTTATTCTTAATTGACCTAGAAGATAGTATTTAGATAAACAATAGTAACAATATTGAGTTATTATAGCATAGGAATAAGAGAAAATAATGACAGCAATTTTATGAGGGATATGAGGGACAAATTGGGAATTATTATGAGGTAGCTGAATTACACATGAAGTGCTATGGTGTTTTTTAAAGGTGGATTTTGATTAGTTACAAATGTATATTGTAAACTCTAGGTAAACAATTTTTTAAAGCATAATTATGCAGAGATATGCTGAGAGGAAATAAAGTGGAATCCTATAAAATGCTATAAACCAGAGAAGGCAGACAGATGAGGGAAAAAGAAACAAAGAGCAAATACAATGAAAACAGTTACAGACATGGCAGATATTAATACAACCACATAAATAATAACTTAAAAAATGAACAGGAAATCAAGTACCCGTGGGACAAAAACAAAAGATTTTAACATTTGTGTGAACAGTGTCTCAGAGAAGAGAGTGTGTTGCTGAACAATTATTTGAAAAAATAATGGCTGAGGGCTTCCTAAATTTGGCAAAAGACAAAAACTGCAGGGTCAAAAAGCTCAGAAAACCCCAAATATGATAAAGCCAAAGAAATCAGTGCCCAGACATATCATAATCAAACTTCTGAAAACTAAAGGCAAACAAAAAAATATTTGAAGGCAGCCAGAGAAACATAATGCATTTGTTATGGAGACATCAGTTAGATTGTGTGTTTCCCATCGGAAGCCTGGAAGGTCAAAAAGAAGTGGCAGAACATTTCATAACATGTGCTTAAAATAAAGAACTGTCAACCTAGAATTCTATATCAAGTGAAAATATCTTTTAGGGGTGAAGGTGAAATAAAGCTATTCTCAGATAAAGGCAGACTCAGAGAATTCATTGCTGGAAGACCTTCTTTCAAAGAATTGCTCACAGACAGAGGGACCATGAAGCAGGAAGACAGTTGGAACATCAGGAATGAAAAAAGAGCAGTAAAACAGGAAATGTCTGGATATATATAATACATTTTATCTTCTTAAGTTGTTTAAAATATTGCTCACCACTGAAAACATAAATTATTGTCTGAAAAGGTTTTCAAGTATATAAATGTAGTCTGATAGACAAGCATCATACAAACTGGAGAAGGTAAAAAGTCTGCCTGTGGTAGCAAATTCCTTTAGTCCGGCAGTGGCAAAATATTGATTCTTTGAAAAGTTAGGTATGTATATTGTAAGGCCTAGAGTAACCACTAAAAAATATACAAAGAGGCATAGTAAAAAAAAAAGATAAATCAAAATGGAATATCAAGACTTCAAATAATTCAAGAGTACAGAAAAGTAAAACAGGAACAAAAAGCAAAGGGAACAAGCAGAAAACAGTAGGAAAATGGCAGATTAAAACATTTTTTGATGTTTATTTATTTTTGAGAGAGAGAGAGACAGAGACAGAGTGTGAATGGGGCAGAGGCAGAGAGAGACAGGGAGACACAGAATTGGAAGCAGGCTACAGGCTCTGAGCTGTCAGCACAGAGCTCGACGCAGGGCTTGAACCCATGAACCACAAGATCATGACCTGAGCCAAAGTCAGAGGCTTAACTGACTGAGCCACCCAGGTGCCCCTGGCAGATTTATTTTATTTATTTATTTTTTTTTAAATTTTTTAATGTTTATTTATTTTTGAGACAGAGAGAGACAGAGCATGCACGGGGGAGGGTCAGAGAGAGAGAGGGAGACACAGAATCCGAAGCAGGCTCCAGGCTCTGAGCCGTCAGCACAGAGCCCGACGTGGGGCTCGAACTCACGGACCGCGAAATCATGACCTGAGATGAAGTCGGATGCTTAACCGACTGAGCCACCCAGGCGCCCCGCCCCTGGCAGATTTAAATCCAAGCATACCAATAATGTTAATAGTCAAAACACATCAATAAAAAGAAATAATCAGAAGGGATGAAAAAGACATGACCCAACTCTATGCTGTTTATAAGAAACTCACTTAAAATATAATGATATGAACAGACCAAAAGTAAAAGGATGGAAAAAGATATGCCTTGCAAATACTAACCAAAAGAAATCTGGTTCTTTAAAGATCAATAAAATTGGTACGCTTCTAGTAAGACAGACAAAGGAAAAAAGAGAAGATACAAGCAACCAATAGCAGGAATGAAAGAGAGTGTGTGTTATAAACCCTGCAGACCTTAACAGGTAACAAGGAATGCTACAAACAGCCCTAAACACATAAAGTCATCAACTTCTAGGAGATGGATCAACTCCTCAAAAACCACAGATTAGCATAGTTCATCCAAGATGAAATAGATAACCTGAATTTAACTATTAAATTCAATCTGATTAACTGAACTATTATATTAAAACGTAACTATTAAAAGAATTGAATTTGTAGTAAAACAAATGGCCAGCCTTCCGTAAAAGAAATCTCTAGGTTCAGATGGTTTCTCTGGTCAATTCTACCAAGCATTTAAAGAAGAAATAAAACTAATTCTGCACAATGAGTTCCAGATGATAGAAGAGTGACACTTTCCATGTTAATTTATAAGGCCAGTATTATCATGATACCAAAGTTAGACAAATACAGTCCAAAAAACCTCACTACAGACCAATATTCCTCATGAACATAGACAAAAATACTCAGTTAAAAATTAACAAAATGAGGGGCGCCTGGGTGGTTCAGTTGGTTAAGTGTCCAACTCTTGATTTCGGCTCAGGTTATGATCTCATAGTTTGTGAGATCAAGCTCCATGTCAGGCTCTGTGCTGACAGCATGGAGCCTGCTTGGGATTCTCTCTCTCTGTCCCTCCCCGTCTTGTGCACATGTGCATGTGCTCTCTGTCTCTGTCTAAAATAAGTAAATAAAAAGTTTTCTAAAAATTAACAAAATTAATACAGCAATATGTAAAAGGAATGATGAGTGGTGACCAAGTGGGATTTATCTAGAGATGTAAAGCAAATTCAATATTTGAAATTAACCAATATAACTCATCACATTAACGGTCTAAAAGAAGAAACACCACATGGTCATATAAATTGATACAGAAAAAGCATGTGACAAAATTCGGCCTGCATTTATGACAAAAACTCTGAGCAAACTAGAAATAGAAAGAAACTTTCTCGGTCTAATGAAGGACATCTATAAAAAAGTAAAAGAAAACCCTGAATATTTAATCATGAAAGACAGAATGCTTTCTTTTTAAGATTGGGGGAAAGGCAAGGATTTTCAGTCATACCACTCACTCTTATTAAACATTATACTGGAAGTCCTAGCTAGTGTAATAAAGCAAGAAAAAATAAAAGGCACGCAGATTGGGAAGGAAGAAATAAAATTGCCCCTGTTCAAGGACAGCATGTTTGTTTATATAGAAAATCCCAAGAAATTTATAAACAACTTCTATAACTAATGAGTGAATTTAGCAAAGTCGCAGGCTCCAAAGTCAACATATAAAAATCAATTATATTTCTCTATATTAGCAATGAACAATTAGAAATTTAAAAAATAACACCAGTTACAGCTGCACAAAAAGTATGTAAGTCTAGGAAAATATATTCAGGATCCACATGCTAAAAATTTAAAAATGCTGATAGTATAAAAGAAAGAAGACCTAAATAAATGGAGAAACATATCATTGTTTATGGGTTGGAAAACTCAACATAGACAAGACGCTGATTCTCCCCAAACTAATCTATAGATGAAATGCAATTATAATAGAAATTCCAGCAAGAATATTATACATATCAGTAAGCAATTTAAAAATTTATGTGGAAAGGGAAAAGAAGTAGGAGAGCTAAAGTGACTTTAGAAAATACTACACTTGGAGTAATCCCACTGGTCAGTTTTAAGACTCACTCTCAAGCTATAGTAATGAGGACCGTGGCGTTGGTGAAGGGGCGGACCCACACATCAGTGGGACAGGATGTGGGTGCAGAAACAGACCCACTCACATATGAACACGTGATTTCTGACAAACTGGAAGGTGATTAAATTGAGAAAAGACAGTCTTTTCAACAAATGATGGAACAATTGGACATACATAAGCTCAAAAAGAACCTGAATCTCAACTGCATGCTTTTTTTTTTTTAATTTTTTTTTAACGTTTATTTATTTTTGAGACAGAGAGAGACAGAGCATGAACGGGGGAGGGTCAGAGAGAGAGGGAGACACAGAATCTGAAACAGGCTCCAGGCTCTGAGCTGTCAGCACAGAGCCTGACGCGGGGCTCGAACTCACAGACCGTGAGATCATGACCTGAGCCAAAGTCGGACGCTTAACCGACTGAGCCACCCAGGCGCCCCAGCATGCTTTTTTTTTTTTTTTTTTTTTTTTAAGTAATGAACATGAGTAACAGATCTAAATGTAAAACACAAAATTATAAAAGTCTCAGAAAAAAACAGGAGAAAATCCCCATGAGCTGGGTTAAACAAGTACACCTATTCAAGGGACTAAGAAAAGAATTCTGGCAACAGCCAGTCCTGGAGAGGATGTAGAGGAACTTAACTGTCATACATGGCTGGTGGGCATTCAGAATATACTCCGGAGAGCAGTTGGGAGTTTCTTAACGTTAATACATTTATCTTGTAACCCAGGAATCCCACTCCTGGATATTTACTCGAGAGGATGGAAAGTTACGCTCACACAAAACCGACTTCCATACATAATCGCCAAACTGGGAACGATCCAAATAACCCTCAAACAGGAAATGGGAAAACAAACTGGCACAGCCATGTAATGGCATACTCCTCAGCATGCAGAGGAGTGAACTGATTGATACATGAGGCAGGATGGTTGAATCTCAAAGGCAGCATGCTGAATGAAGGAAGGCAGTCTCAAAAGGCTGCATACTGTATAATTCCATTTATATAGTCTTCTCGAAAACATAAAAACTATGGTGATGGAGAGAAAAACAATCAAAGGTTGCCAGGCATTACGGGTGGGACAGGACAGCACCAAGGAGTTTCTCATGGTGACGAAGCTGCTCTGTCTCCCGATTGTGGTGGTGGTTACACAAATCTATACATGCATTCAAATTCCTGGAAATATATGCCCCAATTTTGCTGTATGATGATTTAGGAAGTAGACATCTTTCGGAAGTATCCAGAGCGAGTTTTGTCTGATTCCAGAGTTTATATTTTTAAATTCTAAATGTTGCCTTAGAAATCTTCAAATGAGTGGATAGACATTTGAAATTCACTTCAAATCAATGAATGCACATATTTATTATCAACATTGAATGAATGACACAGTGAACCATATGGGCCATCAAAAGGTTAGAACTGTCTATATAATAACTACTTTCATATTTAGATCAGAAGTCCAGGTAAAGCATCTGCAGTTGTCTGGGCTCCGTTCAGCACTTAGGGTACAATTGATTTCAAAGTTACCTTGTACTTTGACTCTGTCTTTTCTTCATCTCCCTAACTTCTGTCTAGGTCTAGCCACGCACTTCCTCTTACGTGGAAGACTGCAGAAATGTGTTTCCCAGTCTCCAAGCCTCCATGCCTCTCTCTGCCAAACCCATCCTCCACAGCGCTGCCAGAGAAACCTTTCTAAATCTGACCTTGCCATGCACCTGCTTGCTGAATAAACTCCTTCAGAGGGAGTGTAAAGCCTTTCATGATCTGCGTTTTGCCTTTTTCTCAGCAACTGCTCTGCCATGTGTATCCTGTGTGTCCTAGCCTTATTGAACAATTTCAACCTTTTTTTGGTATCCTTTTTCACTCCTCTTTGCTTGGTCAGCTCCACCTCATGTTTTAACATCCAATTCTCTGAAGGCTTCCCTGATATCCAGACTGGCATATATACCCCTTCTCTGAAGTTCCAGAACAGCCTGAGTTTGCCTGTGCATGGCCTGTACGGTAATGGATTATAACCATCTTTTCTTTCATCTGCCCTTATTAGATTGTGAGGCCTAGATCAGGGACAATGATTTCATCCCATACCTCCAGTCCCTAGCACATGGTAGGAGCTCAATAAATATTTATTTATTTATTTATTTATTTATTTATTTGATAAAAGTGAACTAAAGCCACCCTCATTTTGGGTAGTGGATAACGTATAAATGAACAAAGAAATACAATTAAAAGACTGCACTATCAATGCTTTGCATGAGGTGATACTGGTTTATTCCAAATAGCCTTGAATATCAGTATGACCAAAATAACTGTTTCCTCCCGTGTAGAAGAGTATGGCAGGGCTGCTGGCTTCACAAACAGCGGGGCTTGGAGACACAAGGACAGGAGGAGAAGGCAGGCCTGGGCTAGGGAGTGAGAGTCAGATCTCTGCCCTCATGGAGAGCAGAAGTAGAGGGTCATGAAGGGAGTGAGGTGCCTGTCCCTGGGGATTTCAAATAAGTGGTTCTTTTCTTCGAGCCTGGGAGTCAGGATGGGTGCTGCAGAGACCTGGCACCTATGGAAGCCGCCAGACCCTGACTTCCTCAGAGGAATTCGCCTTGCGAGGAAGCCCTGAAAACACAAAATAACCCCTGTTTCTGTAATCATGATTTCACGAGTCCAGTTTGAGTGTGCTGAGGAGAAGGGGTGAAAAGACGGTTGGGGGTCGTGTATGACAATGGGGGCAAACTCCACACATCACTCACCCGTCTGCTCTACTTGTGTATCTTTCTCTAATGAGACAGACTGTTAAATAAAAACCAGTACTGTTTCTGCTTTAGAACCCATGCTTTTACAATAAATTTTTGATTTACATCAGGAAAATCTATTATATGGCCTATTGTTCTGTAAGTTTTGACAAATGCGTGGATCGTGTAAACACCACCACAATCAAGTTATCAAGTGGTTTCATTACCCCACACCCTCTAATTACCTCGTGCTACTCCTTTGTTCTCAAACCCTTCCCCATTTTCAATCTCTTGTATCCTTTGATCTGTTGTTTGCCCTTGGAGTTTTGCTTTCCCAGAGTATCAAGTAAATGAAATTATACAGTAGGTAGCCTTTTAAAAACACTGGGTTGGGTGCCTGAGTGGCTCAGTCAGTTAAGCCTCCAACTTCAGCTCAGGTCATGATCTCCCTGTTTGTGGGTTCGAGCCCCACGTTGGGCTCTGTGCTGACAGCTCAGAGCCTGGAGCCTGCTTTGGATTCTGTGTCTCCCTCTCTTTCTGCCCCTCCCCTGCTCATGCTCTCTCTCTCTCTTAAAAATAAATAAACATTAAAAAAAATTTAAAACACTGGCTTATTTTACTCTGCACAGTGCACTTGAGTTCACCTACATTGTTGCATGTAACAATAGTGTTTGGGGCTGAATTGTGTGCCCCTCCCCTATTCATATACTGATATCCTAACCCCAGCACCTCAGCATAAGACACAGATGAGATCCCTTCCTTGATTTCTACCAAAAGAAAAGAAATCCATGACTATTCAGTACACTTAACCTGAGATTTTGGGGACACAGAAGGGGTTTACATCACAGCAAAGTGAATAACCTCAAGTTGAATTTATTCATTTCCTTCTTAATTAAGAGTCCCTCCCTGCCTCCCACCACCACGGGGGATTTTTTTTTATTTTTATTTTTTTACCATTGTGTCAATCTTCAAGTCCCATCTCATGTCATCCTCCTGCTTCTCTGTCCCTTGGTTTCCTTTCCCTTTCTCTCTCCCTCCCTCTGAAAAGCAATTTTACTTCTTTTGTTACCTTAGCTCCTGCTAACCCTGGGTCCTCTGGGGTTAGCCATCGCCCCCTCAAAGCTTGTCAAGATATTTTTGTAAACAAAGGTAATTTACTCCCTAAGGAAAATTCTGGTGCTAGCCATTAAGATACATATATATATATGTGTGTGTATGTATATATATATATGTGTGTGTGTATATATATGTGTATATATATATATGTATATATATATTCCATCTCAAAATGTAATAATTACAAAATGCTTTGAGATTCTTGCAAGTCTCCTTATCCTTGAAAAGACATTGTTTTTTTGTTTGTTTTGTTTTGACTAATTGCATATATACCTCATAGGATGCGAATTTGTCTAAACTGCTATGCAGACTTCTGCAGTATTTTAAATGCTTTAATAAAGACTTCACTGACCACATAGTCTCTGGCAGAGTGAGGTGGAAACACATGAAAATGTAATCCAACATTTAGAAAGCCAAAAAGGAGAAAGAAAATGTATCTTTTATTTATTTTTATTTTTTTTAATGTTTATTTATTTTTGGGAGAGAGAGAGAGCAGGGGAGGGGCAGAGAGTGAGAGAGAGAGAGAGGAAGCAAGCTCTGTGCTGACAGCAGACAGCCCAATATGGGACTTGAACTCACCAATTGTGAGACCATGACCTGAGAGCTGAAGTCAGATGCTCAACTGACTGAGCCACCCAGGTACCCTGAAAACATATCTTTTATATCAGGAAATAACTTGTCTCTGTTTCTTCCATATTAGTAATGAAGAATTACACATCACATGTTGAGGAATCTCAACCAGTTTCACAGTTTGTGAGGGGAAGAGAGAGTATTAGACCCTGATCTGCAATCTGCCGAGCAACAATGGCCAAGTTCTTCTTGGAGTCGGGGCCTCCATGGGTGTTGGCAGACCTCCCTGCGGGCGTTCTTGTTTGGCCACCTCTTCTCAGTGTCCCAAGTGCTCTTCTCTTCCACCATACCTTCTAAGTGCTCCCCATTTGAACACAGGCCAAGAGCTTGTTTAAAAAGGTCGAGGAGAAGAGAACCAGAAACGTGGGTAGAAACATGAAACAGCTGTTTCTAAAATGAGAGCTCCCCAAAAGGACAGGTTGACATAGGAAAGCAGAAGGCATGGATGTTTTGTTCAAGGGGCAGATGGAAGGGGAGTGAATAATGGTCTAGAAAGATGATGGCTTGGCTCAGGCTGACCTGCTTTACTGCACAAGGAAGGGGTTTCTTGATTGTGAAGATGATACCTTTTGGAAATGAAGAGACAAAGAAGGCTGGATCAGCAGTTCTCCCTGATGTTTGTAATCATGGTTTCTCCTCTTTCCCCTTAATCATTTCTCTTCTTTCTCCCCTTAATCATTCTCTGGGTCTACGAACAGTGTTTTCCTTTAAATTCAGGGCATAGTGACTCTAAAGGCAACTGGGCTTTTGCTCACAGCCCTTGGGAAATCATCAGGTGGGCGGCACAGGCCTGGCCTCTTGTGGGTGGCCCAAGGCACTTCTCAGTCTCCAGTGGCAAGAACCTAACCCTGCTCGTTGACCTGCCATGCCCCAGCTTACAGAGGGGGCTGTCTTTGCCTTAGTACACACAGTGTACTTCTCTCTCTGTTGGAAACTTATGTTGGAGACCAACTATTTTAATAAAAGCCTGACAGCTTTATTTTCTTCGGGTCTGCAGGCAAAGTTTTGCACGACATGATATCACTTTGTATCTACTTCATGCTGGGTGGACTAGACCACCTGGACTGGAGGTCACTAACCTCTATACTAGGTGGCAATTCTTCCCTGTAATACCTAAGTTCTCCTTGAATACCTGATCACCTACTGACCATGGCCAGCCCTGACTAGCCACGGAGTTGCAAGAGTACAGAATGAGACCACGCTGCCCCTACGCTGCCACCGCACCTTCCTGTATCCTGTGTGTTCCTGTCTTCCTGCCATAACTTCTCATTTTACCATCTGCCCACCACCTATTTCCTTATCTTTCATACCCAAGAGCAAATGTCTTCTTTATTGACTTTAGCGATTTACTTACTGGATGATAATGCTGAAGAGGGCCATTTAGGTCACCCCTCCAATTTACAATTCAAGAGACGGACACTTCCGTGTTTACATTTCAAACATTAGAACCTACCATTTAAGAATCCAAGTGTTTTTGTAATATTTTTTATTTTTAAAAATTACCTGCTTCTCTTTGGCTGCCTTGATTACCCTTCAAATTCTACTTCTGTTATATCAGAGCAAGCACCCTTAGACTCTCTAATTATTGTGAATAATCCATGGCATGTGCTTTCATTTCATGCCATTGGATGTGTTTGAAGAGTTAGTTCCATGGAGTCCCAAGTGCCCATTCATCCACAAATTCCATCATTTTTTCCAGCTTCTTGAATTTCCTATCCCTTTATTTTTTAAAAAAAATGGTTACTTGTTTATTTTTGAGAAAGCAGGAGAGTGGGGAGGGGGGAGGTACAGAGAAAGAGAGAGACAATCCCAAGTAGGCTCCAAGCTGTCAGCGCAGAACCCAACACGGGGTTCGATCTCATGAACCATGAGATCATGACCTGAGCAGAAATCAAGAGTCAGCTGCTTAACCAGCTGAGGCACCCACATTCCCCTCCCTTTATTTTTTAACATGGATACAGGTCATGTTGGTTTTAGCAGCCATTTTGAAGTCTATGACATACTGGTTGAAGAAACCTTAAGAGAGTAGAAAGAACATAGCAAGACTGTCCAGCGTGGAGACCACAGTAATGGTTCATTTCTAACAACTGATTAGACAAATAAAACTTGCAATGTGATGACAATAACAGTATAGCTAACGTCAGCCAACTCACCAGCCCTATCGGTATTATTGACTCACACGATCTGTTACTACTCAGGTCATCAAGATGTTCAAGGACCAGCAATGGAGGAAAGTGCTCATCTCTTTTTTCTTCCTTCAGGTTATTAAAACAGCTCAGTGAAGTACTGTACCATGGAAGGAGCATTAGACAATGAGAACTAAAGTGAAGTCTTGTCAAGTATTTGTTGAGGGATGTCAAATTTCTAGGTGCATGCAGACTATAGGGAAGGCAATGATATGAAACTATACAATTAAAACAAGATTTTGAGCTCTAGGCATCTTTGGACAAGAGAGAGCCTTTTTGGAGCAGCTTAATTTAGAAACAGGATTATAATAGTCCCTTACTATAAAAAACTAGAACTGCAAGAGGCCTGAGCGACCATTTATTTCAGTAGATTTTATCCTTATTGGATCACGATCTTTTTTGAGAATCTCATAAAAGCTATAAAGCTGAACCCTGAAAATATGTATAGGTGTAAACATGCAATATTTGGTACAGGATTTCAGGGGATTCATGGATATCATGAAGACCATCAGTGGATCCCCCAGGGGATCTAGGCAATTCAGATTAAGGACCTCTGATCTGGTCTAAAACCAAAGGAGGCAACTGAAACCCAGGAGTGTAAGTGACTGACCCTGGGTTGTTCAGCTTCATCATTTTTTGGTGCTATTGTTCTCCTTTCCCTTTCTTCTTTCTTTCTTTCTTTCTTTCTTTCTTTCTTTCTTTCTTTCTTTCTCTGTGTGTGTGTGTGGATAGATAGATAGATAGATAGATGCTAAACTGATATGGGTGCAGAAAGTTGATTCTCTTCCCAAATGATGGGTGATAGGAAGTCAGCTCACTGTCTCTGCTTCATTTAATTGATGTGGCACCATAACTCCATCAAAGGGCCAATATAATAGATCTGCTTTGTTACAGTGGAAGTCTGCCATGGTGTTAAAAATTACCAATATGTCTGCAGATGCTATTGTCAAGAAAAGCCACAAAAGGTCCTGGGAGTTGTGCGGGGCAAAGGTCAAGCCAAGCTCTACTCTGTTCCCTTAATGGGTAGCTGGAATCTAAGCATACTTATGCCAAATTCACTCTGAAATGGTTTGGCCCTTGATTTGGAAACTTCTGGCACACCTAACCCCTTATTACTGTAACACCCTTTTATAAACATTTAATGTTGGGAAATTACACATTTTGATCAAAAAGCTTCCTTGTCCTTCTCCTGCCCAGTAATGAGCAGCAATATAAATAGCACTTTAGCAAGCCCCTGGTGTTAACACCAGACAACCTGGGAAATAAAATATATATGTGAGCATTCTAAATGCTGCTCAAAGAACTTTAGCAGCTCAGGGAATAGAGTTGGAGAATTCTGCACTTCACTCCTTTTGCTCTTTAGAAATTTAGAATAATAGTACGTACTTGTTGTCTTGATCTGTAAAAACTATGCGTTTTGTAGATAATCATCTTATAACTCGCATCAGACTTCTTAGAGCCACCCGAGATACAGCCATCAAGCTCTTACCCAGTAAGCTTTGTTTCACTCACGGCTTTCTTTTCTTTGTTATTTCATTCTAGACCCTCTCAAAAATCTTCCTACAAAAGTGGATGGCATGTTCTTTTGTGTCTCGGTAATGTTTCTAAGTAAATAATGATTGTTCCCGACTTAGATCCTTTTCGGTCCCAAACTGATGTCTGAAGAAAAAAAGTGGAGGTTAGATTAAGGTCTCATGAGATACATATATATGACATATGACCCGAAGAAGGACTTCTAATTGAAGATGTCACCATGGTTGCGCCTGGACAGGAAAGCACCCATCTTCAAACGTTTCTGTTTTAAAACATCATAAAAATCAAAAGCAATCACTTAAGGAGGCTGACTAAATAATTTGCCATTTGTGAGCACTGTCTACAAAATGATAGGACTGCGAGGATGGCCTTCCCGGGTAAAGCTTCTAACCATTTAAATCACCATCCTAGTGTTATTACCTGAGCCACCTCCGGGAGCCAGATACACACCTGTGATCTGCTAGTAATTCAGTAAAGGAAGCAGCCCTCCCGAGTTGCTTTTAAGTAGTCCTGGTGTAGTAAACCATGTGTACAATTTTGGAGGTGCAAAGAAGGTATGGCGGTAAGCTAAGGTTACTGCTCCGAGCTGAATGCCCAGCCAACAAAGCTAATGGCAGGAAGTGCGTGGTGTACTCAATATGGTGTACTTAAAGATGCAAGGCTAGGCATGCAGACAATAGATACCAGTGCTACTTGGAAGGCAATTCAGCAATTCGGCTTAAAAATGAGAGTAAATGATGCATGTTTGGAAGAGCAAGAAATGGTAGCTGTCTTGTTTAAACTAAATGTTTAAGCCACGACATGGCCATTGGAATAATAATCTCTTGGAAAGCAATATTTAAATGTATCCATCATCATTTAGGTTTTAGACACACAGTTAAATATTATTGATCATTTGCAATTGTGTGCATCCATGTGTACATATATTAAACTGAAAAGTAACAGTAGCATGGAAAGTGTAGAAGATGAAGTATAAAAATAGTACTTGAGTTTCTAATTACCAGTTTTTAATTAAGAAAGCCACAAGCAAATTATAAACATCCAGTTTATAGCATTGCAATCTTAGAGGCTTACACTCATGAATATGGTAATTTTTAATTTTATGCCCTCTTGAGATGTCTTGTTAAAAACATTTTATTGGTGATCCTAAAATTCAGTAAATTTGAAGCCCTTGGCACCTTGTAGATAGTTAAAGTTCCTCAAAAAAAATGTCAGCAATAAATATTTGGCAAATATAAAGAATATGCACATTTTCCCAAGTGGGCGATTTTTTTTTTTTTGTAGTTCTTATATTCCAGTGATGACACTGCAGTTCAGAATGTGAAGGCATATTGATATTTTCTTGCAGAAACTGCATGGGTTGCTGGGAGCACACTGCTTCCACCGAGTTATTTTTATGTGGGCACCTGGAGGTGGTGGCATGCTTGCTCCAGCTTGCAGAGTTGTTTTGGACAATCAGGTGTACATATGAGCAAGTGGTCTTTATTTAGAGCAATTAAAATTCTCACATTCTCCTCTCTTGACATGCAATTACCAGGGCTCTACTGTTCCCACTAATTGCTCTTGCTGGGGACATTGGTGAGAAGCCAATGATTTTGATGGGTAGCGGATTATCATTTTTACTTTGCTACCTGAGAAAAAAATCATTTGCAAAATCCCATGTGTAATTAGCAAGACTCATGATTAATTGTCCTGCAAAATTAGCTTCACTGTTGCTTTTATTTTACTGCTTCAAATATTAATTAATGTTAACTCCTTTCCTTCAGTTCCAGCTTTTGAATATTCAACGTGGCTTTGAAAAATTATCAAGGTTTCTACTTGCATTAGCATGCTAGAGCTTTGATTTCAGGAATAAGTATTCTGATTTAAAAGATCACACTTGGGTCATAAATAATTTTTATAGGAGGACAAACAAAGCATCAGAGCATCATGGGAAGGCATTCATGCACTAACTGAAAGTAAATTGTTTCAATAATGATTCATTCCCGCGTGCTTTTGGGGGAAACATCAGCAAATATGCAAACCACCGCATTGTGTGGGGGTAAAAACCATTCCCCAGTGACAAGCAATCTACACTGGCATTTTTCTACCTGTAAATATGTGGTAGATGAGGCCCATCGCCTCGGCAAGAGATCATAGCCTCTCCAGTATAAAGGAGCCACGGAAGTTATCCTGTGCAAAAAGTCCCAGTCCTGGGCTGGGGGTGGTGGGCACTAGAATAGCTGCAATTTTTTTGAAAATTACAGACTCCTTAAGTCCCATTCCAGACCTAATGAATCTGACCATATGGCATCGGGCCTGGTAATATGTACTTTTCCAAAATTCGCTACATCTTGGTGCATGTCTAGATTTGGATACCATTGATAACCATCTAGTTGAACCGCCTAGATGTATGAATTCCCTCTGTAACATCTGGGCCACGTGATTCTTGAATACTTCCAGGGTTGGGGAACTCACTCTGTTACTTTTGAAAATAGTTTTGTCTGTGTGTTGATTCCTTCCGTTCTGTTAACTGCAGGTTTTTGATTTTGTGGTACAAGATTTCAAATGCTGACTGCCTATGTGCAAGGGCAGTTCTCTGTGAAATTCTTGGAATTAGACTGATGGTATCTATTACCCTGACATCGTCAAGGTTACACATTATATCTAGATTTGGGGGAAAGAAACCAATGCTTGTCTTTTCCTAGTGAAAACTTCTGTGCCGTGTGGTGCAGGGAGGGCACTGTGGTCCAAAAAGCCCTAGCATTTGACTGTTGAGATTGGTCTGAGCCCAGCTGCCCCTTCCACCACCTGCCTGCTCTGTCTGTCCCATCACCCAGCCCTGGAGCACAGACTCTTGCAGATCTTGTGTGAGAAGGTTCTGCCTGGCATCTCTGAAAGCTTTCATTATTAGACTTTGTTTTCTCTGAGATTCTCTTAGTATAAGATTACCCTCCCAAAGGTCTAGGATCAGGAGCCACGGGGCCGGACTCCACTTTGTCTCTTCCCTCCCTGGCAGCAGGAACCTGCAGGCATCGGCATTGAAGATCTCCTGTTTCTCCTGATATGGAGCAGACTTTTTTCTGGACACGGCATCCAAGTGAGGGCACTTCTGGTAGACAGCAAAGGAGAGGGAGTTTTGGGGTTAAGGATGGGCTCTTCAGACTGTCATTCTCAGAGAGTTCCCTGAGAGATAGCCAGACAGCTTAGAAAGGATGGTGTGGGAGTTGCTACTCCCACCTGCTGTGTGACCCTGTGGAAGTCATTTAACCTCTCGATGCTTAGTTTCCTCATCTCTAAATGGAGATAATAACAGCACCTCTTGTAGGTTCCAGTGAGGCTGTAACAGGTTAAAACTAGTGCTTAGAACAGTCCCTGGTACCCAGTGAGACCGGAATAAGTGCTGAACAGATAACAGTAAACACCACTACATCCATTTAATGGCTAAATACATTTTAAATCCCCCAATACTACCTCACAATAAATTTTAGAAATGTACCTTATAAAGAAATTGGTCACTGGATGCAGGACCTCACAAAATCCAGTCTTTGCTTATATTCTAAGGTGGCAGGAGTCCACATTTAAATTTATTTTTTTAACCTGGAAAACTTTGAAAGATAGAGATAGAAATCAAATCTGGACCTCGAATACTAGACATTGCTTTTTAGCCAAAGTGGTTCAAGAGCCCTCTTTGCCCCCTTTAAAGATGGCTTTACCAAGGGAGGGTGAGGTGGGCTCTGTGTGGATGGTCTGGGGACCACCATAGTCACCGTGAATACAGTTTTTGCTCTCATTTCCCGCCACTCATCCCACTTCATGGTGATTGTCTCTTGACTTAGAAGCTGAATGGGAGCTAGACCCTGTCAGAATTGCTCATGGGTTATTCCCAGCATCTGGCATGTAGGAGTCAGGACAGGTTTGTTGAATGGCTAAGGGTGAGTAAAGGAGAGTCAGAGGAAGGCCCTGACTGAGTAACGGCCACTGACAGGCAACTAGTGCGGTTGCTTAGGTCAGACCATTAGCTCCAGTATGGATCAAAATGGCAGGAGACACTGTGAGATGTTTTCTGCTGCAGAAACTTTCTCATCAGGAATCTTCCACTTCTGTAGGGGACTGGTTAATTTTCTTCTATGAATATCATTAGCCAATGCTTCAAAGAGGTGAAGCGTAAGTGCATAGCCCCATTCAGAAGTAGCTCAGAATTGCTGAGAAGTGGCATTTCTACATAGTGCCTCCGAGAACTGGATTTAAACCCAGGTCTGGTGTGGTGAGTGCCTGTGCAGGTAGGATCTGAAGGGGCAGCACATCGTGGTTAATGGGCATGTGGCCCCACAGCTGCTTCGACTTACCCGCCTGCTCTCCCAATAATTGCGGTAAGACATAAAACAGAAGTCTTGACTCTCTGGGGTCATTAAAGGAGTTGGTGCCTCCCCCGACCCATGCCAGAGGGAGTATTAGTTCAAGTGCTTTGGCTGAGTTGCGGCTGAATGAGCTATCAACACACCCCTCTTCGCAGCCAGCTTTCAACCAGGCTCCTGCTGCGTCCTCTGGGTACCCTTTCCTCACACCAGGGTGGCTTCCTGATATCACCTCCAGTCCTAGGAGAAGAGATTGAGGTTGACATAGGATCAACCAAGTTTTTTTTTCATTTAAAAGCAGAGTGAGAAAGTGTCTTCTTTAGTCCTTTATGGGTGATCTCACTTTTGAAACATTTAGCTTTAACTTTATTTAGTTCTACATTATTGATAAAGCCAGGGAAGCCACTCACTGTTAGCAAATGTTTGAAATGCCAGGATATGGTAGACAGGGTTTAAGAAAAATATGATGATTCACATTACTGCTTCGTTACATTTGGTAGATGAATTGACTATGCCATTGTGTGATTGGATTTGTATTGCAGGTGCTAAAGTGTGAAAGAGAAGGAGAATCTTCTGGTTGTCTTGATTCTACCGGGTTTCAACTCTAAGAAACCTGAGGCCAACAGCTTCAAAATAAGAAAAAAAACCCTGGACAATGAATCCCAGGCTTATTTTGTTCCTTCTGTAGATTTTTATGCCTTCTGAAGCCAACTTGGACCTTAGAAATATTTATTATTGGTATTTCTAATGAAGAACAACCCTTTATATACACCAATTGCCAACAGTAACTTAGTGACAGAGCATAAGCATCAGCTTCTTCCCCAGGAGCCAACATGGGGTCAAGGTTACCCCCCGTTGGGAATATCTGGCATATGACATATTTGCAGGTAGGCTGTTTAGTTTTAAAATGGCTTTGACATCATATTTACTGCTAGGTTAAAGTACTATAGACCAGTTGTTAATAGGAGAAATATAGCTGGAGACGCTCTAACACAACACTAACGGGAAGTTAAGGCCTGCAGGAACACTACATAAATAGTGTTCCTCCTGTATTATGTTAATTCTTAGAATAAGCTAGCAGCAACATTTCATCGTGACATTTGCATCTATATACCCTCGTGAAGCCTGAGGTTGCTTCATCAGGCACAGAAATATGTTCTTCTTGCCTGTGGCTGCCAAAGTAAATAGAAATCAATGGAAGGCAGCAAAAGTGCTGAAGTCATTCCAATAAGGGAAGTGTTGTTAATTTAAATTTTGCACTTGACATTGGTAAGGACTAATAGCAGAAAATAATGTCCTACCCTGACTTCTAAAGTCATTTTGGTCATCACTTATCCCACATTTCTTTGTTGTTGCAAAAATAGTGTTATAAATAAGAAACACTTCTAATTGTGATAGATCATTAAAATAAGGGGGGGGGGGGACAACTTTTGCACATCTGAGTGATACCAAGTCCTTGGAAAACTTTTGCACAAAAGGAATCTTATCATATTGCTTGTGGACTGAGTGACCTCTGTGTGTGTTCATGCACACATATGCATGTATGCATGGGTATGCATTTCAGAAACTTCAAAAAGCACCTCCCGCTGTTTTCAAAACTAGGCAAATATGTTTGAGGCCTGGTGGTAATTTAAACTAGGAAGATATACACAGAGCTAAAGGTGGCTATACAGGAAATTAGAAAAGTCTTGACTCCTCTGAGCCAAATGAATGTGCCATTATATCGCTGAATAATTGGTGGGGTGGGTCTGTGATGTTGATGCTGAGCAGGTGTCCATAAATCAGAATAAATGTTTGTAATTAATTGTTATTGGTGTTAATAAGAAAAGGTTTCAAATAAGCTAACTTGCTTGTCCCTCAGTTACATCTTTGGGAGTTTAAGCCCTGTCATTGCAATCCTAAATAGATGGAAAATCTATAGTGTTCTTGAGGATTTCATGCTAGATCAGTAGAATACTGTAACCTGGCGTTGGTGATCTTCTGTTTTTCCTCAGTGGAGCTCCTAACTTTAGACAAAAATTAGCTTCCTGGTCTGAGTTGTAGAGTCCCACATGCTGCTGGAACACCCGTTTCAAAGCCAGAGTTCAAAAAAGGAGACACCCAGTTTGTCAGTTCTTGGGGTGAAAGTTTTAGATCGAGCTGTTATGTCATGTCTGTCTGCTCTGCTGTGGGTCCGTCTGGCTTCACACCTGACTCAAAGATCAACTTTGTTAGGTGGACCCAGAACATCTGCTCTCTTTCCATCTTTTTCCTTTCAAAGACATCTGTTAAAGAATAACAGAACTCTCTAGATTCATTTCTCAGATTTGTGGGAAAGCCTGAGTCAGGCACTTTGTGTCCCACCACACCCCTCCAAGCCTGATGGTGAGGAATGTTATTATTTAATCCATATACATTTCTATAATGGAACAATCCTAGAGGGAAAGATAGGCTATGCAATTGCCAAATGGCTGGGAAAAGAGGCCACGGAAAAGAAATAGCCTCACATTTAAAATCTGCTGTGTGTTCCTTCTAGGACTGTAACCTGGAAAAAGGAGACCAAGGGAAAGAGGAGTCTGGAATCATGGGAGGATGAAATCGAGATATGGAATAGGTGGTGAGATCATCTCATTAGTAGACACAAAAGAGAATGCTAAGACTAATCACCACAGATGAAACTCAAAGGCCAACAAATGCAAGGAGGCATTTATTCCAAACTCAGCAAAAGAATAGTAACAGATTTTGGAGACTAGGGCAGCAGTCAGAAAATAGTTCCCAGCTAGTCTGGATCTAGGTCTGTGGCATGGGCACGATGGGTCGAAAGGAAGCAGAGTATATGCTCCACTTCTATTGTACCCTGGTTTTTTATGCTCCCCCACATGTCGTAATCATCAGTAATCTGGAGGAAGATGCTACATAGATCAGAATACCATTAGATGGGTGTTCAATAGCTAACAGGATCCAGCAATAGCTAATAGGATCCAGCCAGAGTGATTACCTTTAACACTGGGTCAGCGTGACCCAGAAGGCAGAGGAAAGCGAGGTTTATGAGTATTGGGCTGAACCCACTCTTGCTTAAATGTTTCAAGAATTATCTTAATGATGGAAAAGAGAGATAAGAGAGGAAACTCATTAAACTTGCCAAATATGAGATGGAGCTGGGCTGGCTGTATGCAAGCACCGCAAAAAAACATTTAGAGGTCATAATACACGTTTCTTCTTCTTCTTTTTTTAATGAGCTAGCAGCATAGCACCGAAGGGAAGAAACCATGTGTTCTGTTAAAATTTTTAAAATAATTTTATTGTGAAAGACAGTATGCAAGCTGGTAGCTTTGTCAGCAATGCTAATTGCTTTTGAAGAGCATGCCCATGGGTTCTACTGGTGAACAGGACACAAAGGGCATAAAGAGAGGACTTGTTTTTCTACTCCTGACCCAAACTCACTGAGGCCATGTCAGAAGCTTCCTTCTTCTGATGGCCCAGTTAGGCACTGGGCCTGGGCCAGGGTGAAGGTCTACGAAGGTGGCTTGGTTCTGTTCTAAAGATTTTCTTGCGGTAAAAATCGCCTTTCTGGAAACATTTGAAAGAGTGAAATGCCACATCTCCAGTTTCTAGCAGTGTATTCGTCTGCCATCATTTGGCTTGGAAGCTTAAGCACAAAGACCACTTGCAGCCAGACTTCAGAGTGATCTGTCTCTAAGGAATAACTTTCATATTGTACTCTGGTTTTGCAATTCTTCTTAAGCTACTGTGAATTCTCAGCATAAATCTGCAGAAAGACTTCACCTTGCATGTCAAACCCTTATAAGGCTCCATTTCTGCTCTCAGTTCAGTCTCCTTTTAATGGCCAAAGGCAGACAGAAGCAAACCAAGAAATCCAGACACTGCACCAACGGGTTAAATCCTATGTCAAAGGGACACCTATAACGTATTACAAGCTTTTCATCACATAATACATCACTCAGGGAAAAAATATTTGGGGCGTCTTTTCTAATTCATCTGCCTGGTGTTAAATGAGCACATCTCCGGTGTTCGTGTCTTTCTGCTTCAATTAAAGCAATCATGCCTGCTCTTTTAGGAAACTACTAAGGGTTTATTACCTCTTTGTTTCACTGCTAGTATTTAATTTCTCCTCTTGGTCTCCCCTTACCAATACATTTTTTTTTTTTAAATAATTCTCTATCTGGCTTGGCTTCTCAGCACAAAATACAGTTTGGGCTATTGTTTGATAAGATGACTCTTGGGGCGCCTGGGTGGCTCAGTCGGTTAAGCAGCCGACTTCGGCTCAGGTCATGATCTCGCGGTCAGTGAGTTCAAGCCCCGCGTCGGGCTCTGTGCTGACAGCTCAGAGCCTGGAGCCTGTTTCAGATTCTGTGTCTCCCTCTCTCTGACCCTCCCCCATTCATGCTCTGTCTCTCTCTGTCTCAAAAATAAATAAACATTAAAAAAAAAATTAAAAAAAAAAGATGACTGTTGATAAGATATAACATGTTTAATGAACACCAACAAGTGTTTATTGTCTCTGTGTATTCGATACGTTGAATGGGTGGCAGTGGGTAAAGGAAATATGAGGTGGGTCATGTTCCCAGTGGGGAGTGAAGATGTCAATACTCATAACATCTAGAAAACAATTTGCTGTTGGTATAAAGCCAGATGTTTGATTTCTATATTGCTAAGTAGTCAGGAGATTTCAAATAAAAAAAAGCAGCCTTCTTAGCCAAGACAGTCTTTCTAGAGGGAAGTCTTACACATTTCCTAGCAGAGAAGAAAAGGGAAAGCATTTAGGGTTGAGAGACTGGCCGGAGCCTACAGGGAAGAAGGTCAGGAAACACAGGTGGAAGTTCAGATAGTCGTCTGATCAAAGGGGAGGGACTTCTCTGCTAGGAAAGTCAGGTGTGGGCACTGCTTATGGAAACCTTTAACTGCAGGGCTGAGGGGCATGTAGGGATACCAGAAGCCCTTTAACAGAAAAAAAATGCAAAAGAAGGAAGAATATGTGGCTATATCTAGCTGCGGTGTGCAGGACTCCCTGGAAGAGAGGATAGCAAGGGAACAGAATCCTAGGTATTTGGACCTGATGTCCATTAACATTCCATCTAATCCACCTTGGAGATAATAATTATATGATTCTATGCTAAGGAAGAGAGAGAGAGACAGACCCAACTGTAAATATCTGCAAAGGTGTCATAGAAGAAGTGACATTTAAATTGGTTTCATGGAGATGGCTGGAAGAGACATTTCAGGCAAGAAGAACAACATAAATAAAGGCATAGAAGGACTGGGAAGTGTGGGGCCATGTGGAGAATAGCTAGAAGTTGTTTGCATGTAAAAAGGAACCTTGGGGCAGGTTAATGTGTGAGGGATTATGGATGTTGGAGCGGAGTTGTAATTAATTGGACAAAATCTCACCCACTTTCCCTGCTCATCTCCATAAAAGAAGAAGTTTGTTATATGTTTGTTACATGTCTAGCCTGTTCTTGAATACTGAGGGTCGCTCAGAGGAAACCCATGCCACTGGAGAACAATTTTAATAATTAGAAAGTTCTTCTTTATGTTGATGTGAAACTTGTCTTTCAATATCTTGCTTCTGTTGATTTGCCTTCTGTTCTTTGAGGCTGACAAGAGAGGTATCAGTTTGGGAAAACCTGAGTGCCAGGTGCAGGTTGAGTGGTTTGAGTTTAAATCTGTGAGCAGCATATCCTGGATCAGTGAGTAGACTTCTCAAGTGAAGTGTTAGAAGCCCTTAAAGTTTTTTTGTTTTGTTTTGTTTTGTTTTGTTTTTTTGAGTAGGGGAAGGTTGGGATTATTGCCATTAGAGGAAGACACAATAGCCAAACTGGGAAGAACATTTTGGAGACAAAGAAGAAGACAGTGTTAAAGGAGAGCCAGTAAGATCTCTAGAGCAAGTGCTTAACTCAGGTATTGATCCAACCATGGGATTGCCTTTGGGATTCAGTTTTCTCATCTAAAAAACTGAGAAGTTTGAACAGGTTACCTCAAGGGATACTTCCAATCCTATCTTGTGATTCTGAGTTTTTGGAATGGAAAGAGACATTTACAAAAGTAGGAAGAGTTTGTGTTATTGTACGTAAAAGCAGAGAGGACCTGGAAGGGGAATGTTACAGAGAAGACTAGGAAGGCTGAGATAACAGCTTGGCTGCTAGGTCAAAGGGAAAACAAGAATAACCATAACTCAACTCCTGGGTTATGGGGCAGGGTGTTTCTAAGAGAGGGAGAAGAATAGAAAGTCAAGCCTTGGGGGATATTCTAAATGTGAGAATGGGAGGATGGTGATGGTGGAGATATGGGGAAATTGGGATGAGTTTTGTAGGTAGTGTTGATGGGATTTACTGATGGATTAGATGGAGGAAGGAAGAATATATTATGTTTAAATCTTAAAGTCACTTTAGTTGAATTGATGAAAATTAACAGAACAAATTTAAATCCCCATCTCCAACATAGTTTGACTGACTGATGATCAGTGGAGCTCCTACTCTATGTATGTTCCAGATTCACTTATTGGATAAACATTTGTGAAGTAACTACTATGCCCAGGTTCTATGCAGAATGATACTGATAAAATTTGGGGTAAGACAGGTACAGTTCTCTCAAAGTTCTTAGAGTTGAGGGAGGGAGATAACTGTTTATCAAATAACCACTCTGTTAATGCATGACTATACATCACAAGAAGGGCTAAGAGGGAGAGGCATATAATGTTTTTGAACTTAAAAACAGATGGATCTAATCCAGCTTGAATGGTCAGGAAGGCTTCCTTGAGAAGGTGATATCTGAGTTATCTGAAGGATGATGGCAGAGAGAACATCTCATTCTAAGGTCTTGTGGCAGGAAGAAACATTGTGATTCAAGGACCAGAAAGGAAGCCAGTAAAGCTGGAGCCCAGAGAATAAGCAGGAGAGGGATCATGGATGGTCAGTCAGTGGTCAGATAACACAAGGCCTCATAGACTTTTGTACAGATCTTGGTCTTTATTCCAAAGACAATGAGAAGAAGGTGACATTGATTAGGTTTTTAAAAATCTCTTTGGCTAATGAGTTGAGAACAGATTTAAAGAGGATCTTCACATTTAGAGTTTCTAGGTGAATGCATAGATTGGCTAAAGCCTGAGTCACATGGGCTTCCTTGGGGAGGGGGTGGAGACCAGAACAAAGCTGGGGTTCTGTTAGAAGGCAAGGAGAGGGAAGTACATGCAGCAAAACAATATATCATGGTCGCCTTTCCATGTCAGCACATCTAGAAGGACTATATTTTTTCCCCAATGGCTACATAACATTCAACTGTATTGTTAGGTCATATTTGAATATTTACCACCTAGGTATGAAGGGACTTTTAAGTTGTTCCAATTTTTTTACTATTGCAAACCATACTACAAATTGGAACATTCTTGAACATTTATCTTAGTCCTTATGAGAGCACAGAAGTAAAAATACCAGGTCAGAGTATATGAATATTTAAAATTTTAATGGATGAGGGTATATTTTCCTGAAAAACGTGATGCCATTTTGAGCAGTACTTAAGGTATAGTCTTGAAATAGCACAAAATACAAAAGCTAGGAAGTCAGGAATTATGGCAGCAGCAAGGACCGGGTACAGTGATGCAGAGATGAAGTACTAAGTGCCTGATCTCCCATGATGAGCTCTATCAGAGTTTGCCTCAAAGCCATTAACCCTCAGATGGGCAGCAATAGTCCTCTGGCCGACAAATCCTTTTGAGCAGTAAATCCCTGAACTTCTGGTACACAGGCCACCAGGAGGAGCAGGTGTCTTCTGAGAAACTGGCTGCAAAGAGTTAGAATCCCAGGCATGTTCTCCTTAATCCCTCCATCCTTCTTGACCGCTCTCTTTATCTCCATAACAATGAACTCTACAGTTTGTCCTCCTCCATCATGGGCCATTGTGTGAGTCTCACCTTTTTCCTCACCTTGAGCATTGATGCTTCTCAGACTTTGGATCTGGTCTTTCTTCTTGTGCATATCCATACTCTCTCCTTAAATGATCTCATTTCTTCCCATGTTCAGTATCTTTCATGCTGGAAGCTCCAAAATTTTTGCCTCCAGCTCAACCTCTCCTCGGAATTTCAAAATGATATATGTGCAAATTAAAATGGAACACTTAATTTCTACCTCCAATTTGTGCCCTCCCTCACCCAGTCTTTCCCATATGGCCAAATCGGTAAAAGGCACTTTCATCCACCCGGCTACTCAAATGAAGAACGTAAAAGTTGCTTTGGATTCCGTCCCTTTCCTCACCTTCTCAATACAGTCTGTCAACAAGCCTTGTTGAATCCACTTCCTTGTTCAGTCTTTCCATTTTTCTGGCCTCTTCATTTTCCACCTTAGTCTAGCATCTGTTTCACTTAAACATCTTCCCTCTCATCCATTCTCCATATAGCAGATAGATTTGGAAAACATGTAAATCAGATTTGTCACTTTCCTGCTTAAGAACTGCCCAAGGCTTTCTGCTGCTTTTAGGATAAAAATGTGAATTGAGTTACCCTTGTCCACCTGGCCATGGCCTGTCTCTAACCACACCTCCTAGACCTGCCTTCCCCATGGACTTTACTATGCTCTGTCTCACTGCTTCCCTTCCAGAACTTGACCATGCCAACTCTCTGCCCATTTCAGGACCCATTCACCTGCCAGGAATTTCTTCCTCCTGGTCTTTGCTTAGCCAGCTCCTTTGCCTCCCTCATGTATCAGCGTAAGTGGTCTCCTCAGATAAGCCTTCCTTGACCCCCTATGGAACATGAGTCTCCTGCATTTGGCCTCTATCTCAGACCTTTGTTTCCTTCATCTCAATCATTATAGTTCGCCATTTAATTTTGACTTTTTGTTTGCCTTTTCAGCTCTAGAATAGAAATACCATGGAAGATGGCACATGTATGTCTTGTCCACTGTGGATTTCTCAGTATTAGTAGGGAGCAGTAAATATTTGTTGGATTAATGAAAAAGCCCTATTCTTTGGTCTTATTCCCAAACAAAACACCCATCTTGGCTGTAAAATTGCCTATTATCCTTTGGGCTTCACCAAATCAGAGACTAGAAAACTCAACCAGATCTTTTTCTCTGCACAACATACAAAAACCACATTTCAAATGCTTTGCTCTACTCTGAGTTAATTTTTATCCAGTGTATTTTCTTTGATTCTGGATCTATAGTCATGCTTTCATGCTTTACCATGAAAACATTATTTAGTTAGCCTTAGGAGGATGTGCAGAAGTCTTCAAAGACTTGCAGGAAAGAAAGCAGAGTTTGCATTTGTGGAGTGGTGTTCACATTGAAGCAGAGTAGAGGTTGTTCCCTTAATCAGTCCTGAGGAAATGAGACAGGCATATTTCTGGGGCTCTACATGTTCTTTCCCTGCAGCTAGAACACTCCTTTCTCACTTGATTGGTGATCAGTACATTCACTGCTGCCATCCCTCCCAGCATTTCAAGACTGGTCAAGTAGTAGGTGTCTGATGAATTAATCATGACCAGCCAGTTAGTGGCTCTTTGAGGCATTGAAATCTACTAAATTTAGTAGTTGTCAGGACAGCAAATAACAAGAGTTCTGTGACTTGTGGCTTGACCTCCTCCCACTTCTGGGGTCTCTTATTCTTAATCTGAAAACCAAATATTTGTTTGTTTACCCTCATCAACCTCCTGGATTCATGGACTTTCTCACTCCTTTTCTCCCTGCCCACACACATGGATAGGGGTAGGGGAAGACAGATAAAATCCATTGTGATCCCAGAGACATTGTGAAAGTACTGTGCTTGCAAAAGAACTACATGAAACCTTTATAAACAAAATAAATCTAGCTTTTAAATTTTATCTGTTAGCACAACCCGGACCTCCACCTCAAGTCCAACAGCCTGTAAAATGTCTTTTTCCTCCAAAACCAAGCTCCATTATTGTTAGATGTATGAGGGCTCTGATTAGACTGATTTTACTGCACATCAAAAAATTTGAGGGGTGCCTGGGTGGCTAAGTCAGTTAAGACTCTTGATTTTGGCTCAGGTCATGATCTCACAGTTTGTGAGTTTGAGCCCCCTGTCGTGCTCTGTGCTAAGAGCGTGGAGTCTGCTTGGGATTCTCTCTCTCTTCTTGTCCCTCTCCTTTCCCCCTCCCTCCAAATAAATAAATAAACTTAAAAAACACTAGAAAAAAAATTTGTCCTAACAATGGCCTGACATATTACAAACTTGTAGTCATTAAAATAGTGTGATATTGGAGTAGGTCAAATGGACAGATCAATCAAATTAGACAGCCTGAAAGCAGAGCCATGTATATGCTAAAATTTAGTTTGTGTCAGAGATTACATTGCAAATCAATGAAGAAAGGGCAGATGGGCCCACCTGCATGGGAAAAAATAAAATGAGATTTCTACTCTATTCCATGCACAAATATAAATTCCAGATGGATTAAGTACCTAAAATATAAATCACATAACTCTAAACCTATATGTGAAAAATTATCCTTGAAGTAGGGGAGACTTTCCTTAATAGGATATAAAAGCATACACTATAAGGGAAAAGGCACTTAAAGTTGACTATAGCAAAATTTAACTCATTTATTTGGCAACAAAAAAATCCATTGTAAACAAAGCGTGAATACAATTGAACAGAACAAATTATGTGTTTTAAAAAAAGTGTTTATTTATATTTCAGTTAGTTAACATACAGTTAAAATGTAATCGTTTTTAAATACTACAATAGTAGCATTAGTTTTAGGTGTACGATATAGTGATTCACTTCTTCCTTACAACACCAGGTGCTCATTACAAGTGCACTCCTTAATCCCCATCAACTATTTAACCCATCCCTCCACCCACCTCCCTTCTGGGTTTCTCTCTCTCTCTCTCTCTGTCTTTCCCATTTGCTCATTAGTTTTGTTTCTTAAATTCCACATGTGGATGAAATCATTTGTATTTGTCTTTCTCTGACTGATTTCACTTAACATTATACTCTGTAGCTCTATCCATGTTGTTGCAAATGGCAAGATTTCCTTCTTTTTTATGGCTGAGTAATATTCCATTTTATCATCAACACCTGGGCTGCTTCCATGTCTTGGCAATTGTAAACAATGATGCAATAAACACAAGGCTACATGTATCCCTCTGAATTAGTGTTTTTGTATTCTTTGGGTAAATACCTAGTAGTATGATTGCTGGATTATAGTGTAGTTCTATTTTTAACTTTTCGAGGAACCTCCATACTGTTTCCCACAGTGGCTACACCAGTTTGCATTCCCACCAACAGTGCAAGAGGGTTCCTTTTTCTCCACATCCTTGCCAGCACCTGTTGTTTCTTGTGTTTTTGATTTCAGAAAAAGCACTTAGCTTTAACTAGTACTTCCACTTCTGAGGATTTACCCTATTGGCATTTGTCCATGTTTGAAATAATGTATGTAGAAAAAGTCATTGAAGCATGATTTTCAATAACAAAAGATTCGAAGTCATTTAAATGTCAATCAGTAGGAAAATGGTTAAATAAATCCTGCTCCATTGATACAAAGGAAAACTCTGCAGCCTCGAAAAGAAAAGAAAGAAAAGAAAAAAGAAAAGAAAGCAAGTATGAACTAATAGAGAATGATCTTTAAGTGAAAATAGCAAGATGCAGAACTAATGTTACTGCAGCGGAAATATAAACCATTTTTTTTTTTTTTTGCCCATGCATAGGACTGTTGGAAGTCTACACTAGCATATTGGTTTTCTCCAAGAAGGCAAACTGAATGGGAGAGGTGAGAATAGCTATGAGAGAGAGGTTTTCACTGTGTACTGTTGTAACTCTTTATGTTTTTCCCCGATGAATATATTACCAATTTAAAAATAAGAACACGAGATTTATTTGTAATGTATATGATATGCAAAAGATTACTATGCAGGGAACATGTAGGATCCTTACAAACTGGTAATAAAATACAAATCATATAATAGAAAAATAAGCAAAGGATATGATAAAAGAAAACTGTTATTGCCAATAAACCTGTGAAGACAAACTTATGAATAGTAATGGAAATGAGAAATAAAACCAATACTTAGCCATTATTTTTAAACCATTAAATTGGAAAAATATTAGATGTCCAATAGTATCAGGTACTGCAGGTGGAGGAAATAGTCCCCTCACCTTCTGCTGGTGGGAATGTTAATCAGAATTGTCACTTTGAGAATCTTTGGCAACACATAAGTAAAATATAAATTGTGCATACCATATACCCATAGATTCTACTACTGAGTATATTTCCTATGAAAACTCTTATATGTGTATACAAAGGGACATTTACAATAGCGTTTGTAGAAAACAGCGGGAAACTGGAAAGAACTGAAACATCTATCAACAGTGGATTAAAAATGTGATACATACATAATAAAAAGGGATTAATGAACTAGATGTACATACTTCAACATGGATAGATCGCTAAAAACCTGAAGTTAAATAATAAAAAAAGGCAAATTGCAGAAAATATAAAGAATGTTGTCATTTATTTAAATAACAAAACACGTAGGATCACCTGGGTGGCTCAGTCGGTTAAGCATCTGACTTTGGCTCACCATTGGTGGGTTCCAGCCCCTGCAATGGGCTCTGTGCTGACAGCTCAGAGCACGGAGCCTGCTTCAGATTCTGCGTCTCAGTCCCTCTCCCATTCATACGCTGTCTCTTTCTCTCAAAAATAACTAAACATAAAAAATTTTAAATAACAAAACACATATAGAAAGTAATACTATATATTGCTTGTCGCATGCGTAAGTATATAAAATGTGTATATATATTTAAATATATATATTTTAATGCTTATTTATTTATTTTGAGAAAGAGAGAGAGAGAGAGAGAGTGTGTGTGTGTGTGTGTGTGTGTGTGTGTGTGTGCTGTGTGCGTGTGTGTGCACATGGGGGAGGGGCAAAGAGAGAGAATCCTAAGCAGGCTCTGCACTGTTAGCACAGAGCCCGACTTGGTACTTGATCCCACAACTCTAGGATCACAACCTGAGCCAAAATCAAAAGTTGGGTGCTCAGCTGACCCAGACACCCAGGCACGCCATGAAACAGTCATGGTGTGGGAAGTATCCTCTCCCAATTCATGAAAGTGGTTTCCTTTGCATGAGGGGGAGTGAACTGGCTGAACAGGATGGAGTTTGGAATCTCAAACATTATTTCTTACAAAAACAAAAACTGGAGGAAAATACGATCAGATGTTAATAGTTGTTAACTCTGGAAAGTATGGATGTAAGAGTTCAACTTTTTTGTATCTTTTTAATGTCTCAAGAAAAGAGGTTAAGCGAAGAGAAGACTTTGTCAGGAGAAAAGAATCCTATAGATTTCCCTTTGAACACAGGAGGACCCAAGCAATATGCCTTTCCCTTTGTGAAAAAGGAATCCTGAGCAAATGATTGGCTTCCTCCAGAAGAAACTTTTGCTAATGATGGCCTGTTTCTCTTCTCCCAACTTTTCACCCTGCCCTATACCACAAACAACACCAAGAGAGCTCCTAGGAAGGGTAACTACTTCAAATACCAGGAGTTTGGTTAGAGGCCAATTTGCCTAAGTGAAATTGTGTTTGAGAATAAATAATTTCCATGAACATGATTTGTAGGTTTTAAATTCTACACTGTGTGCGTGCATTATTACTATTATAGATTATCAGGCATTTGCTGTATCATAGAGAACAAATAATAGAAAGTGGCTTAAATGTGGAACCAAACTTTCAAATATTATATGCGTGTTAAATGATATTCTGAGGGAGTGAGCAATCCTCCCCAATTTCTCCAAAAGAAAAAAAATTGCCAAAGATTATTCAGAAATTCTTTGGAAAGAAAATATCTCAATGCGACAACTTGATCAGTAGACACATTTGGTAGTCATAGGCCTCCTACTTACAAGGGCTCTTTCTATTGTACCTATGAATGAGGTTGACCTTAAACAGCAGGAAAATGACACCCCCCCCCCCCCACCAACTCATGAGATACAATGTGGGTTGGGAGTGGGAGTGACTTGTGTGGTAGGGTGGAAGGGGCCATTGTCTGGGTCCATAATTGATACCGGATTTGAGCCCAGGTGTGGACAAGAGGTGCATAGAGTCCTCTTGGAAGAGGAGATTTTGGTGCCATAGACATTAAATAGTATCTTTTTTACATTTTGATACAGTAGTAGCTTATGGTATCAGTTGGCTGCCACCAAACTCTGCTGTCATTCCCTCCAGGACAGTGATAAAACTACACATGCATTTAGTAACTCAGAAATGAGACTTGCTTGTTCTGACACTGTTGTTTCTGTGAAAGAGAAAGGAACCAGACTGAAGAGGAGAGTCATGGATTGGCAGAGTTCGTTAAGAATAACAACAGCACCAGTGTGCGTCATTTGGGAGAGGTAAAGCTTTGATGAGGCACTGGAATTCATGGGGAAATGTTAGCCAGCTCTTCCTCCCTTAGCTTGGACATCATCTGGTCTCATTTCTATGCCTTCTGTGTAGTTGAAGGGAAGCACACTCCCACCTGCCAATCACTTAACTTCCTATGATGCCTGATACTAAAAAAAAAAAAAAATAGTATGTTAGTAAACATAGGGATTCCTATTTGTAGAGATAAGTATTTGCTTTTTACTTAAGCCTTGATTTATTGTCTTTGGTTGTTTTGGGTTGGGGGATGGCTGATTTTTAACAAGAAGATAAACTTACAGATGGAAATTCTTTTAAGCCATAAATACCACTAACTCGCCTGGTCCAGGGAAGTTCAAATAAAGACTCTGGAATTTAGCAGCTGCTGAATATTTTCCTTCTTTTCCCATTGGCCAGGAAGAAAGAAAAAGACGTGCCCCAGCAGCAGTGGTGTAGGCGCCAGGGCCTGACCCAGGTCTGGATACGTAAACCATTCAGAGCTCCTCTTGTGGAGAAAGGAGGCAGAACATGACAAATTGGTCTATGCCAGTTGACCTCTGAAGGGGAAGCATAACTTTGCACAGCAATCTCTGATGGTTTCCTTATCTGCTTTCTTTAGTATAAACACTGTCCTTCTTGGGTCCTCCCTGATTCTCCTAGCAGGCTCCAAGGATTAATTCTGGGTCATTGGCTGTATTCACCACCTCTGCTCTGCTCCCCAGTATTGTTTCTATCTTCTTTCTTAGTCTCATGCAGATCCTGGAAGATATTAACTCTTAGGGCTGGTGCAGAATCTTCCTTTCCCTTGGAGTCTACCACTGCATGGAGCACAGCACCTACCACTAGTAGGCAAACAATATATGCTTGTCAACTGGTTAATTCAATAGTGTCAGTGCTACGTGCACATTAAGCACTTGGCGGAGCTTTAAACCACTCACAAACAACAAATATTACACTGGCCTCTCCCCAGACCAACTGGATCGTGATCTCTGGGTATGGATCTCCAGCACTGGAATATTTGTAAAGTTCTGCAGGTGATTCTGGTGCATGGAGAAGGTTGAGAACTACTGGATTAATTAACCTGTTGCTTTACTTGGCTACATTCTGTTTTCTTCCAAGTTTGGGAGAAAACTATATGAATTCTTTTGAAAAACAAATATCCTATTGAGAAGATGCCAGTGCTATTTTATAGGGAGAGTAGAATAAGAGGCTGGCTCTACCGTGTGATCCTGGGTAAGCTACTCAAACTCTCTGTGCCTCGGTTTCCTCATCTATAAATTGGGAAGAATAATACTAACTATCTCTTAAGATTGTTGTAAAAATTATATGACCTGATCTATGTAAAACTCTTAGAACAGTACCTGGTATATAAGTATTTTGTAATAAAACACAATATGAAGAAACAATTTGTTGTTTCAATTGTTCTCTTCTTTGGTTAATGGCTCTAGCCTCCTCCTAGACTAAGTTCCCAGGACAGTTTTTGACTCCAGCCTCCCCTTTGCCTCTTCCATCTCATCCCTTGTCAAGTCCTGCTCCTCGGATCTTCCCCTTCCTTTTCATTCCCATTGCCCCAAATCTAATCCTCAGTCTCTTTCCTCTCTCTGCTAGAGAGAGGCCACCTAGCTGGTCTCCTTGCTGCTGATCTGTTTGTGACTTGACCATCTTGATATGGCTCCCAATAGCCCTAAGGTCAAGTTGTAATCTTGTGCCACCTAGCTCAAAACTCAACCTATATCCTCATTGCTATGAAAATTCAAACCCAAGCTGTGTGCCTGGGGTGGTTTAGTTACTTTTCCCAAGCCTGCATTTCCTCACGTGTAACTGGAGATCACCTAATAATACTTTTCTACTAGTAGGGTTGTTGTGAGAATAGAATGAGAGAATGTCCGAAATAAAGGCATTTAGAAATCTACATGGCACATAATAAGGGCTCAATAAATCCTGTTATTATTACTGTTATTATTTGGAAATTGCCTGCCAATAGCTGTCTAGATATCCTCAATGTTGGCCATTTGGAAGTCCTTGCTTCTTCCAGATCACACCCTGGATCAGGCCTCTGCTTCTACTGACTTTACTTTAGGAATGCCCACCACCCCTCTCCAGGTGCCTGAATCCTACCTTAAAAGGATGTAAATTATTCCATCTTCTGGTTTTGTTCAGTCTTTTCTTTTAAGGCAGCATTTCTCAAACTTTAAAGGACATTCATTTGGAGGGCTTGTTAAAACTCTAATTGCTGGGCTCAACCCTGTAGATCCTAATTCAGTAGGTCCAGGGTAGGGACCAAGAATTCACATTTCTTTTCTTTTTTTTTTTTTTAATGTTTTATGTATTTTTGAGAAAGAGACAGATCATGAGTGGTAGAGAGGCAGAGAGAGAGACACAGAATCTGAAGCAGGCTCCAGGCTCTGAGCTGTCAACCCAGAGGCCAATGAGGGGCTTGAACTCGTGAACCATGAGATCATGACTTGAGCCAAAGTTGGATGCTTAACTGACTGAGTCACCCAGGTGCACCCCCTCCCCAAAATTCACATTTAGCAAGTTCCCAGGTACTATTAGTTTGGCTGGTCTGAGGTCCATATTTCGAGCAGCACTGTTTTATAACTTACAGCTTCTATTTTAGTTATTTGAGTACAAATTCCTTCTCCAAGGAGACTAAGTTCTCAATGGAAGGGCCCAAATCTACCTTCCCTTCTATCTGTAGGAGACTTGGGCAGGGACTTGAAGAAAGGGCAGGGTAGAGAGCCCCGCAAATGAGAAATCCAAGACCAGGGGCAGACAGTGGCTTGACTGGGGAAGGGTGAGTGGATGGGCCATTAAGGCATGTGGGAAAGAAGTCTAGAGAGAGGTATCAGGCTGGATTTCAACAGATAGGTGTGGGGAAGAACCTTGAAAAGCAGGCAGAGGAATGTACGATTGAATTCTTAATCTGGGAAACTCAAGGACTGAACTGCATGGTGTCATGATGACCTTCCCATCAGCCATAAGCTGCTGCAGAGCTTGGGCTCTCTGTACTCCCATCAACGTGCACATCCTAGAGAAATGTCTGCTATTCTAGCTACCAAAGTCTGTCATTCTGTGAGTGACTCTTCTGCATGAAAACATGGACTGAGGCTCAGGACAAGCCATGTGACCCTGCATACCTGGGCCAAATCAGTGCCTTGAGGTCGTTGTAACTGGTACCCCCTCCCACAAATTCTGGCCCATTCCTTCTCTGAAAATCATTTGCGGTGGTTTGGAAGTTCCTTGACCAAGCATTCAGAAACACCACTGCCTCTAGAAGTAGAGTTATTTTCTTCCTTTCAGTAGAAGCTTTGTTTAAGGAGATAATCATAAGTGAGAAAGAACGAAGTGGCCACCTGGAGGTAACAGATCTGGGCTCAATGAGAAGTCCTTGGTATTGTTCTGTGGGTTTTCTGCTATGCCTGCCTCACTGGGTACTGATGAGGTTAAATAATTAATGTATGTGAATGTACTCTGTAAGCTCTAAAGCACTGCAGGAATATAATTAATTATGTTTATAATTACAGGTAATGTAATTATAATTGTAATTACTTTGTGGGTGGAAGCAGAATATATATATCTCATGCCCGTTCTCTAGTAGGATATCCTTGGTGGATATCCTTGGTGAGATCATCAATTTGTATAGTTGAGCTTGCCTCACTCTCTCTGACTTTATTTTCAGCATTGAGATATATGTGAGACTTTGGCTTGAGGACTTTCGAATGTGTTCTAGAAAATGGGAAAACATTTCATAGACTGAGGATGAGATAGTCAACACCCCAAAGCAATATTCTTTGACACTTATCTATCAGGTAGATAAAGTTAAGGCAGTTTATGCCGAGATACAACAATGATACTTGCAGAGATCCTGGAGTTAAACAAACATATACACATAGGCACATATAATATATATGTATATGCGCATGTATGACTCCAAGTTATTTCCAGAAATCCACTAGAATCTAATACAATCTAAGATGATCATGCAATTGCTAAGTTATAAGTCTGCTGTATTTATCAGGCAATATTTATTAATATTAAGTCAAAATGTAATATGTTATGCTATTTTACTTATTCGGCAAAATGAATAAACTTGTTACAAGTGCCAGGTAGTTACTTGCTTCCATTAACATGCTTAATCTTAAAAAAACAAAAACAAAAACAAAGGCCTTGTTTTGGCCCATGTTTTGAAGCAATATTTGTATGCATGTCTGAGAGGCGTTCCAGGGCTAGAAATTCTCATAGCCTATCAGAGAAATCTGTACTGTTAGGAGATAACACCACTAGAACCATCTTTTGTGTTTTTCCCCATTTGAAAGTCAATACAACAGAGGAATATTTAACAGGAAAAATTCTCCTGGTATGTCCCTCCTTTGAAATGGCAAGCTTCCACCCGAGAAGCTAAACATGGCGTTTTGGAGTCTCTGACCTTCTGCCCTTGTTCCTACGCACTGTTAATTGTTGTTAATTTCTAACACCTCATTAATTATTTCCATTAAAGATGTGGGAGAGGGAAATGCCCTTCACTCATGGGTGGCCACACGAATAAACCCATTAATAATTACGAAAACTGTGTTACTTTAAATGTGAAAAGTGAATTTGAGCCATTTTCATGAAAGTTTCTGTTTCTGACGGCCTGGCTGTGACACTTTGAAATCCTGCCACTGGCGCGTAGGTGGGGACACCGGGAACGATCCAGTCGTGACTGGAGTCTCCTTTTGCTTCCTTGATGACTGTAACATTTGGCCTCTAGAACATGATGTACTTTTCAGAGAACTTTTTCTCTGTACAACTTTTTCTTCCTTTGCAAAAGAAGCCTGGAGGTGGAACAGTTTTCTCCAGTGTGACAGCCCAAGTCGGGGACTTAGTGTGGAGTTCTTGACTCCCACTCCCAGGCACCCTGCCAGACCATGGGACGTTGGAGGAGGGGGGTCAGCGCTGGGGCCATAGAAGCTTCCACGTCCACCTCAGGCTTCCACAGAAATGGTGCCAAAGCCACTTCACTGACGCTGGGCTCCCAATCTTTAAAGAAAAAGAAAAAAAAGCTTGGATTGCCACTTAGTGTTGAGATTTTTATTTGGTGCTTATCTTAAAAGCTTAGGTAAAGGAGCCTTCCCACAAGTTTATAAGAGTGTTGAGAATTAAATATTAAATTGGAAAAAAAGCATCAGACATGGTCTCCAGGTTTGACCAACCAGCACAAAATTTTAAGGTATAGACAAAAGATTTGGGAGTAGTAGATGAAAAGTGATGTTGTGGGTGTGGATTTCAACAGTGAAATCCAGACAGCTTAGATTCTATAGCCAAAAGGTAGATTGCTACAGGGATAATCTTGTGAACTTAAGGGGTCAGTAGAATTCCTTCTAGTCGAACTCCTTGTTTTGCTAATAAGATAATGGAGATCCAGAGAGGACCAGGAGACAACTTAGCTGTGAACACTGGAAATATAAGAACTGGCTCTTAGGGTTTCCTATTACAATTCTGTTCTTCATTTGGATTGTGATCTCAAGAACAGGGCCACATCTTTTCTCTCTCCTCCTCTTCCTCTTTCGCCTTCTTCTGATTGGTCTTCCATGCTAGGGTCCTGGGGAGATCAGAGGGGACAACTTCCTAGAATACTTCCTGGAATAAACTGAAAACTATACGAGGTGATTTGGAGTATCTGATGACTTCATGGACACAAGGCCATGTTAGAGGTCTATAAACAACAGCCTGATTTTAAGAAACCATTTAACCTGCAGGCCCCCATTTCTTATCTGTAAAATGAGGCACTTATATTTTAACTCTTAAGGCTTATTAGACAGTTGGATTCTAAACTCTAAATTCCCCTGTAATTTCTTCCTATTGTTTTACTCATTCCTCTTAATTGCAGTACAATAGTCTAATGGCCTATGGTTGACACCATCCCACATTTTATTTATTCCCCTTCTGTTAATGAGCATTTAGTTTGTTGGATGCTTTTTTTTCCCATTAGAAGTAATGCTACAATAAACATTTTTGTACAAATCTCTTTATATATGTGTGTGTGTAAAAATTTCTCCAGATTTTCAATTTTACCGAATTCTGCCAAATTAGCCTCCAAATTGGCTGTACTAATTTACCAGTCATCACTCCCTCCACCTCTGCTCCCACAACTGCTGCAGGAGTTTTGCCACTTTATCACATCCAAAGCCAGCTAGCAGGACATAAGTGCCTGTTCTTGTGGATGTAGGTCCCCAACATCTCTGTCCCCATTCGTTCCCCTGCTTCTCCTCCTCCATCAATCCCGGGAGGGCTTCTCCCCCCCCATCAATCCGGGAGGGCTTTTCTTCCATAAGAGGCAAAGAGGTAGAGCCTCGCTATATTCCTGTTTGCTTTCAGTTCTGCCTTAATACTAAGTCTTTCTTTCCTCTAGAAGTTATGCTTTGAAATATGCAAGTCAGGAAGAGAATTCTTCTTCTGTTTAACACTATCTCATACCTTCCTTGAGTTAAAGAACAGACATGTTCTTTAGAGACATGTCTTTTTAGACATGCTTGAACAGGGGAGGAAAAAGGTCAGAAGGGGAAAAAGACATGCTACAGGAAAAAAAATCAGATGATACTGAAAAATTTTATCTTTCAACATAGGCATTTAGCAAATTACCTTTATTGAAAATAATAAAGTTACATGAAATCTGAAGTATCTGGGAAATTTAACACTTAGCACTCACTGTAACACTCAACATTTCTGTCTTGGATTAGAGACAGTATTTCATTATTTTTGTCTGAGTCTTATATTTCCTATAGGAAGAAAACAATGTATAATTAGAGCAGCTAGATACATGCCCAGGCAGGGAGAAGAAAAGAGGGAATCCAAAACATTTATTTATTTATTTATTTATTTATTTATTTATTTATTTATGTATTTATGTATTTATGTATTTGAGAGAGAGAGCATGAGCAAAAGAGGGAGAGGGGCAAAAGGGGGGGGGGAGAGATTGAGAATCCTAAGCAGGCTCTACACTCAACATGGAGCCCAATGCAAGGCTGGATCCCACGACCCTGGGATTACTACCTAGGCTGAAATCAAAAGCTGGTCACTCATCCGACTGAGCCACCCAGACGCTCCCCAAGAAACATTTTATTTTCTTATTTTTATTTTTTTCCCAAGAAACATTTTAAAGGGGAAGAGATTGAATGAAGGGAAAAGTGAGAAGGAGTAGCTCATGATTTTGAGTTTAGCCAGGGACACCAAAAGAATGCTTCTTCCTTTGGTAAGAAATGGGAGGAGAATGTGGCTTGAGATGACAGGCAGAAGTTGATGAACTTGAATTGGGATGTAGGAAGTGCATTAATCTCCAAGAGATCTTCTTCTTTAAAATGGGAGGCAGGACATGGGGTGTCTGGGTGGCTCAGTTGGCTAAGTATCCAACTTCGGCTCAGGTCATGATCTCACAGTTGGTGAGTTTGAGCCCCGTGTCGGGCTCTGTGCTGACAACTCAGATTCTGTGTCTCCCTTTCTCTCTGCCCTTCTCCTGCTCATGCTCTGTCTCTCTCAAAAGTAAATTAACATGAAAAAAATTATAAGATGGCAGGCGGGACAGAACAACACTTCTGCTATGTTTCCATTTGATCTGCAAGAATACTTTCCTCCTGTGTGTGCATTTTCCTGCCCGCTCCAAGTTGTAGTGACCAGCTGCCCCACTTCTGCTCCATGCATCAGCACTCTTGAGGCTGCCATTCTCAGTGCACGTCCTTCATATCTGAACTTTGCTGGAGTGTGTGTGAGCACGTACACAAGCATACAAATAAACCCACAGGCAAGAGACCATTGATGCACACTTTTCCCCAGAGGAAAAGCTAACTTCCTTCTGAATCCCTACAACTGGCTTCCGTTGGCTTTACCTGTGAACGTTCTTGAATGGGGGCAGGCTTGTCACCATTCTTTTGTGCATCTCAGGGGAAGTGAATGACCCCACCACCAGGTAAATATTCTGCTGGAGGTTCCCAGTCAGTTTCAGCAGTAGAAGGACTCACGGCTCTTCCTTCTTATCCTTGTGGTAGATAGTTTTTCCTTGCCCCATTTGAAGTTTTTCAAAAATAAATTAGCCAGCAAATTTTATTTCATTCCCATAGTTTCACCTCCCACTGCAATAAGGCCATAGATGCCTCCATGCTGACTGCACCCTCCAATCAGCCCAGCCAGAAGCGAACAAAACAAGGACATTTCTACCCAGTTTATTTGAAACACTATTTTAAACAGACTGCTCTGAGTCATCAGTGATGTCCTGTTTCTAAGACAAAGAATAATTGCTCTGACCTCATAGTTGCTCTTTTCAAGGACTCAGGTTTAAAGGTTATGAAGAGCTATTCAAACTCAATTATTTCTAGCTCCCCCTCACTTTGTGCCCTGCCTTTCAGTGCGTGCTGGTGTGCCCATTCATAGCCCTAGACCAGTTCAAATAATATGTGTCTTCCAGATTACAAAATGAAGATTCATTCATTCCTTTATGTACTCTTTCAACCAACACTTCTTGAGCATCTTGGCATGCCAGGCACATGCATTGGTGCTGAGGATTCAAGATATCCTGACAGATGTCTTCTGGAGGGGAACCCAAATACCAACAATTGGCTGTGGCTGTCTTAAAACAAATTGCCCATCTTTTGTGTTGTTTTCTCTACTTTCCTTCCTTTGTGTTTTCCGTACTTCTTTACTTTTCATTGCTTATCTCTCATTCTTCTTTCCCTTTTCTCTATTTTTTCCTCCTTTTTTTAATCCCACTATGGCACAGTATTTTCAAAAGGCCACCCTTGTCTTCTGTTTTGCCCACTTATTTCATAGTACCAGTATTTATCAGTGGTTGAAGGCAAACCACTGCTCTGGCCAGATCAGGCTCATTTGGCAATTTTAGGCATCTGAGAGGAGGAAGAAAAGTGTGTGAACTATGGAATGGGTGAATAAACCTATTGGAAAAAGGGTAAGAGTTTTATGAATTGGAAAGAAAGACCATATTTCTGAACAAAGTGTCAACTTCTGGATTAGTCAGGATGGGCTGGGTTTTGTTGTAGTAATAAATAACCTCCAAACGTCAGCGGCTTAATCCAACACAGGTTTACTTCTTGCTGACGCTACATGTCCAACATGGGCCTGGGGAGGATGCAGTCCCTCCATGTCATTCAGAAATCCGGGATATTGGACTCTCTGTCATTTCAGCATGTACTTCCAAGATCACTTCTGAAGGGAAGGAGAGAGCTGGAGGGTCACCCACTGCTGAATGCTTCTTCCTGGTAGTGACCCACAGTTCTGCTCATGACAACCAGACGAATCAGATGGCCTATCCAACTGCAAACGAGCTGAGCCGTGCAGCCATAGGTGCTTGGGAGGAGAGGGTGCCTGACTCTTTGTGACATTAGTAGTGTCCACCACAGCACTCAGAGTCAGCAAGTTTGAAATCAAGACTGTAGAAAATCCTGAATGTCTGGCTGCAGTGTTTGAAGGACAAATGTAGAACAAATAGCCTGTGTTCTGCAGCGACAGAGCTCCCTCCTAGCCCCTCTGATTGCTGTTTTACAAGTGTATGTCTCTGGCCACCTAAAAGCCTCACCACCTCAGGCAACCTCTTCCACAGATCCTTGTATGTAAAGGCAGCATTTTAAATAAATACCCATGTGTGTCCTTTTACCCAATAAAATGCCAGTCTTAAATTACTAAGATAATTCATCCCTAAGGTTGAAATATTCCTCTTAATTTACTTCTTTAATTAAGGGAGGTGTGGGGTTTGTGAGGCTTGGGCCATTAGGAAGCATAACTGTTTTGAGCCAAGACTGGGAGGCCACTCCTCGCCTCTGACAGCGTGATGGAGCGAGGCCGCCAGGAAGCCAGGGTGTCAAGGATGACAGGACAGCTCCATCTATTGTAGCCACCAACCTGAATACATAACAGAGTGCATCACCTCCCTCAGACACATTCTCTCAAAGTGAAATTAACTTTATGGGGTGCGCAATTGTAAAGTCTATTTGGATGGTTTTATGTAATGACCCAGGAGTTTTCAGACAAGTGACTTTTGGGCAGCTGTAAACTAGAGTTTGCCTGCACTTCTGGACTTCCTGGAACATCAAAGATCAAAGTCCTAAGGGTCGTCCATCTAAGAGTGGATGTGTACTCATGACTGATCCCTTGATGGAGCCCAGTCTAAAAGAGAGGAAAGGTGACAAAATCAGCCCGGCACAGTGGCAGAGAGCCGAGTCTCCAGATCTAGGCCAGTTCTGGGTTTTCATCTTGGTTGCCCACTAGGAGCTTGTGTGACCTTGGGCAAGTTACATAACATCTCTAAACTCTAGTTACCCATACAATGAGCTTGAAAATAATACTTGTCTCACAGGCTGGTTGAAAGAATTGAGTGAGGTGATGATACTTAACATAGTGGCTATCTCATGTTAAGTGGTCAGAGAATGTTAACTCTTAGTAGTAGTTGTTACTACCAATACTTTTCGGGATAGCAAGCACATATGGAGCTTAAGCAATATACTGTGCTGGACCCTGAAAGTTATACCTGAATGAATAGGTCAGAACCTCTGCTTTTAGGGATTTGCAAGTGTGTGTGTGTGTGTGTGTGTGTGTGTGTGTGTGTAAGGGAGAGAGAGAGGGTGGAGGGAGAAAATTGGGGGAAATGTAAGGGTAGAACAAAGAGAAGAAGTAGGAGAGGCATAAGACAAGATAACTAAAGTAAAAATAGACTGCATTTAATTATGGGCTTACTCTCTCTTTACATAGATATATCTTTATATAACTGATCTCATCTAATGTTCACACAACCCTCTGGGTAGGCATTATCATTACCCTCATCTCACATTGGAAGAAAGGCAGCTTTAGAAAGATGAAGTCAGTTGCAGTGAGCAACATGTGGGGCTGCCTAGAGAAATGGAAGAAAGACCATGCTGTGTGGTCTGGTTTGACTGGAGCACAGGAGAGGAATGGCTAAGTGGAACAGGATCTACCTGATGCTCCAGGGAAGCCCTGCTTGCCAGCACAGGTGGTCATTGCCCGCGTGGAGTCCAAGGTCACCTCTAATTTTGGCCACATGGTCGTTAGTGGAGTGCTGTTTGACCAAGAAACAGAAGACTGCCTGGAGGCGGTCCCCGTATCTTTGAGAGACAGGAAGACTAAAACATATTCAGGATGTGCTTAAGCTCAGCCTCAAATCTTGGGGCAAACTCAAGACATTCTGGAAACAGCAACCAATAGCAGACCAGTCCCACATGGTCTGTAGGCCACTGGAGGCGAAAGCTTGTTGGTGATCCAAGGTTGACCACTAGATGGAGCCCTGCCAGGCATGGTGACCCTTAAGGACAGAACCCAAACCCACCTCCCCACCCCTCCTACCTCCCATTTGTCTTTCCAGCACTACAGGTCCAAGACCACCATTGATCCCAGTTCCTAACATTCCTCCATATGTTTTACCATGAGTTCAGACAGTATAAGGAAACTTGGAAGCTTCAAAACTCTTCTAGACTTTTGCCCCAGTAAACACTTTGGGAAGAAAAGTTATCTCCATGTAAAATCTCCATTAAAATAACCTTGTGGGCTTATCTGAAATTAACACCTCCAGAATTCTTGTTGTGACTCTTGGTTTAGTTTACCTACTTGTGTCTTGATCTTACAATTGATATGCCCTTCTAATCAGATAAGAAAAGAGTTGAAGCATTTCTGGACTATAGACCAACCTCTAATGTTATTTGAAAATAGAAGTTGGGCTTAGGGGTTAGGTTTTTCCCTTTTTATTTGTGTATGATTTAGTGTTCATCCTGCACTAGACACTAAAATGCATTGTTTAATTATCTGAGCTCAACACACCATTTTATAATTCATTAGTCAGTTGCTCTTTGCAAAAGCTTATTTCTTATGAAACAAAAGTGGGAATCAGGCAACTGGACTATTTATCTCTCTTTAGGGGTTGGGGGTTAATATCTGATAGCTCATAACATCTTTATTATAATGCATTTATAATGATTTACTGGAATCATTCTATGGCTAAGTATCTAATGTCAAAGCTGGGATCTGGCATGAAATAAAATGCTGTATCCTTGGGTAGCTCTAGGGAGAAAAAGGCCTCAGCCAATATTTTCTGTGTAATTCTACAAACTGTAATAAGGGTAGGGGTAATTGCCTTAATGTCAATTAAGCTATTAATAATGCCCATCTTGTCATTCCTAAATATAGCAGTGTCTCAATCATACATTACTGTCCCCTGTTAAGACTACTCAGAAATGAGATCACAGCTTATGTGACTCAGGAAGTCTGTCTAGCAGTCAACCTTACTCCTTTACATAAAGGAAAGTTTGGAGATTGATTTACCTGTGTTTGATGAAAAATTTCTACTTAGACACGTATTCGTGTTTGTAAGCGAAAGTGTCGGCAGTCCTTGTAAGCAGGGGAAATCCAGCCTTAAAAACTGTTTCCGGTTCCTATTCTGCTTCTAGATGGCCAAAGCAAGGTGCCCCTAATCAGGACTAGCATTCTGGGTTTCAGGTCCATGACTGATGGCCCAGACAGTCCCGGACAACCGTCCAGACATTTTAGAGTTGGGGGCGTTCACTCTAGCTACAGGTGATGGTGTGCTGTGTGCATGTTATTTCCAGGCAATTTGGATGCACACGAGTTCCTCAAGGACAGACAGGCAACAGACTGAGACACACCACAGAGTAAAGGGGCTAATGGTCCATCAGCAAATTTCAGCAGCCAGGGTCAAGGGAAAGGCATATTTGGAACACGGAATAGGGGGTGAACTGTGGGATGTGGGTGAGCAGGGAGGATGTCACCAACTCTCCCAGATCAGCCCTAAATCAGAACCATTTATCTCACAGCTAAGAAACAGGACAAGACTCCTTCAGCTGGCACTTATATTTCTCCTGGGCTAAGATTTCTAAGCAGTCACTTCCTTCTGCCCCCCCTTATTGGCCCTCTTGGTGAAGTGAACTTCTACTTGATGATATTTAGAGCTCATTAATTTGTCCCAAGGAAGCTTATTGTATGGCAGTTTAATGACAGAAACCTGTTTTAATGCAAATGGACATGTAATCCCACTAAGCCACTCTGAGGGTGTAAATTTAGAACAATTGCTAGGAACTGACACCAGAGTTTAATAAGATGGAGGGCCAGTTCCTAGATCCCCTACGCCCAGGGGACCCTGCTTGGACACCCAGCCCCAGCAGTGTTAGTGGAGCTGGCGGTTACCATGGCAATTTAAATGGGGGAGGGAGGAGCTTGGGCGAGCCTTTCTCAGGTGGTGGGTATCAGAGCTCTGGAAGAGTAGACTGGGGTACACGGAGCGAGGAGGGTTCTGGGAGGGGAGGAAGTGAAGGGTGAGTGGGTGTCTTGTGCTCATTATTCCTCAGGGTATAAGGTTGGGGAAGGTGTCCAGGAGGCAGCTTTCTGTCTTGGTTTCTTCCAGGCAAATCCCCACAGAAAGAGCACACCATCTTTCCTGGGACCCAACTTCTCCAGGCGGGTGAAGGGGAAAGCCTGCCTCTGGGGTGGTGGTGGGAGGTGGAAAGGAGACCGAGGCGGGAATTGTTTGTGAATATTTGCTAGATTATAATGCTGTTGGGTACTACATCATTCTCCAGAGAGCCCTGAATAAGGTTATTATGGGTGAAGTCATTTTTGTAATAAAGTTGGCTGTAACTCTGGGTCATAAATCACAGGTTCTGGTACTAAAAAAATTACTAACCATGCCTCCGTTACCACATACTGTCCTCCTTTTAAATACTTTGATTTTACTACAAATCCTCCATTGACTGAGATGGGGGAAATACACACAATGAGCAAATGATTCCTTCCGTCCCCGGCAGCGGCCAGGCCGGCATCTGGGCCTCCCGGAATGATTTCCTGAGGTGTGATGTTATTTATGGTGTGCTTTCTCTATCAAAAAGGCAAACAGCATCCCGAGTGACCCCGGAGCATTTGCATCATTGCTTCTCTTGCTAATTGATTCATCCCCTGGCAGGGCCTGAGACACGGGCTGTTAGCTGGACACTCTCTCCCAGCTGCAGATCCCATGGATTAAGAAGCCAAGATGTTAATAAAATTGTTAAATGTCAAAACTGCAAAACCCACACCCATCCCGAGTCTATCAGCTCTTCGGGAATGATTCCGTAAAATACCATCTCCTCCCCTTGTCCTCTCAGTCTAAACTTCACAACCTTTGTTAGGTAAGGAGATTAAGAACTATCATTAACAACACCGATTGTTTAATTTCTTTCATCACTTCTTCCTTTCACATAAGAGTCTGGCACAGAATGAAAAGGAATGTTATCATATGAAGTGCATTTCAGATGTAATAAAGCAGAAAGGAGAGGGTGGCCCCAGTGGCAGTTGTAAGAGGGACAAAGTGTGGATCTCTATAGCTCAGTGGCTGCAAAGCAGAAAATGAAGATTGTAAAAACGTCACATAAAGAAAAAATGCACAGTGGATTCGTTTTGCGATGCCCATAATTCAGTAATGCCTTTAAGTAGCTAGAAGAAATATAATAAATGTTTTTCCACAACATTGATCATACTGTATCAGAGGAAATATTAGTGTGCAGGGAGCCATGATTATACTGGTAGTAATTCTCGGTGCAGAAAACTAGTAGAAGATGGGACCCTTTATAGGCCGAACTTTTATTGGCTGCAGTTATTTACCTTTAAGAATACGCCTAATACATTGTCCTATGGCTAAATATTTTTGTGAAAATTCAAACCAGCACTATCAGTAAATCAGAAATCCTGCCACCATTTTATAGAATTTATATATATATTTTCCTGCAGACGCTCTGATATGTTCCAGAATACAAGACCAGCCAATTGACCATGTAAAAATTCTGGAATGTCTGTAAAACAGATCCTTTTCTGTATTCTCAACCCGGATAGGAGCAGACAGGTTTACGGCATGTGATTCCACCCAAATGCCACCTGTATATATATAAAACATCTCTCTAAAGAAATTAAATGGATTATTAGATTATATACTGCAGTAAAACTATACCCAAAGCTGTAAGCAAGGAAAGGGTATGCATGTCATGTAACTATGTAACTGCTTTTTTTTTTTTTTTTTTTTTTTTTTTTTGTCCTGGAGAAAGCTTTGCAGGACGGGTTTTTTTCTTTAGGGAGAAAAGAAGGGAACGGACTCCTCATGCCAGCCTCTTGCTCCTCGGACTGGCAAGAGCTGGTAATGCGGTGGCTGAAGCAACCTTGGTGCAGGAAGCCCGGGCATGTTAAGGGGAAGTTCTACCTTTGCTCTGGAGGGACCCCGGACTTCACTGTAGAAACCATTGAACTGGGCTTCCTGGGAGCACAAAATAAGAGCCGGCCCCACCAGTTTCTCGCAGAACTCCAAGGGGAGGTGAGACCTGGGCACGCTAATTCTCCCTATGTCCCCCACGAAGCCCTGCTGTGAAAGTTTCTGGGAGAAGCAATAGGGCAGAGGAATCTCCAGGTGAAGACACTGGGAGAGTAGTGGTGGGAGCACGGCATTCTTTCTCTTCAGAATCTGGATAGGCCAGCATGCAGTTCAAAGGCCTTGGAAAAGCAAACAAACCTGGCTTAAGGCTGTAGATTTACCTGCTCTGTTTCAATGCACATCTCCCCTAACTCTCTCTGACACAAATGGGAATCATTTCCCAGACTTTCCTTGCAGAGACCATCCCCATTTCTTTGTCCTAGCGCTCTTTGCTTCGTGCAAATCACGGGTTTCACGCACACATGCTCCTTCGATGCAACAGTTTCTATGATGTTCCACCAAACAATGGGAGTGTATTAGCTAAAGGGCAACTGGCACGTTTTATGGAGTTATGTCTTGATTTTTTTTCGCTGGAGTTGGGTAGATATTTTGTCTGTTTTGTTTGATTTATTTCCCCTTCCTCTAACAAGGAAGAAGTGAAAGAGGGCACTTTCAAGTTCTTCCCATCTTGACTTTAAAGAGGCAGCCAGTTGAAGAGAAAAACCCCAACACAAGGGAGTCTAAGATGGAGAAACAGCTTGCCACAAGATGACGGTTTCTCTGAAGGAGTGCCGCCTGGCAAGTTGGTAAGCAGTCACCTGATGTGCCCAGCATTGCTGTGGATGTAAATAATGTACAGGCTGAGGTGACCTAACAGGCTTCTGTCGAGTTCTTGCCCAGTATGGCAGAGGGGGTGCTTCATAAGCAGCATTGTTCTAGGTACTTCTAAGCAGCAGCGGCTCTTCTGGGATATTTTTAAATGAAAATTATTATTATTATTATTATTATTATTATTATTACTAATAGTCTTAGCTGCCTGCCAATTGAAAGAATGCAATTTAAAATGAAAAAAATTTTAGAGGCTAACAGCTCTTTGAATTCCCTCTTTAGATATTTTATCACATTAATGCACCCGTTACCAAAACTTATTAAAGATCAAAGGGTAGTCCTGTTCTCTCTTCCCTCTTCTTCCTTCCTCTCTTTCTTCTTTGTCTTCCTTCCTTTCTCTCCATTCTTCCTGCTTCTTTCCGTCTTCCCTCCTTCCCTCCCTCCCTCCCTCCCTCCGTCCTCCCCTCCCTCCCTTCCTTTCTTCCTTCCTTCCTTCCTTCCTTCCTTCCTTCCTTCCTTTTCCCCTTCTCTCCTTTATTTTCCTTTCCTTTTATCCTCTTTCCTCTCCTTCTTTCTCTTCTTCAATGACTTGGAAAAAATCGTAATGAATTTCTTAGAGCAATTCTACAACAATGAAATTATTCAGGGTCACACATGCCTTCCCTGGAGTGTTTAACAATGGAGTCAAGCACAGCGTCCATTTTTGCTGGGTGTGCAGAATACGCAAAGTCTCATTTATCCTTGAAAAAATATTTAGGTGTGTTTAGGAGGGTCAGAGAGAGGCTTGGAGAGTAGACCTGCTATAATTTTAGTAAAATTAAAAAAGCAACAAAATAATAATGAAACAACCGACTTTGGAAACTACTTAGTAAATAAACAGTAAATTTAGCTTCACTGGAAATCTAGTCTGCATTATGGACTTACACTGTGACCAGAAAAAGACTGTAACAACATTTGACAATACAAAACATTTGATTATAATATGAAACATTTTATATTCTAAAATGAGACACACTTGTAATTATCTCTACAACCGCTGGATGTCACTGTTGCATACGTCTGGCTGTAAAAACTTTCCACTTAGGCAATCTGAAACGGATATTTTAAGGGCCGTTATGTTACCTCCTTGGCACTCTACGGTTTGATTGAGCACATGCTACCATGCTAAGACAACTCTCTTCTCCATTCAGTGCAGTCAGCCCAATTCTCAATTATGGCACTCTCCTGGGAATTCTTCTAATTTATACAGGATGAAATTCCCCAAACACAATTATCTTCTTCACTATACTTAAAAGGAATATGGTACTTTTATAATAGTTCCCAACATTGTATATTAATTATAACTAACACATTCTGGATACCAAATGGAGAGAAGTGAAAACATAACCATAAAATACCCTGGATTTATAAAGTGTCTTTTTTTCCCCCCTCAAAGAGCTTATAACAGTTTCATATCTATTTGCTCATCTGTCTTCCCAACATCCCTAGGGGGTTACCTGCTTTAATGCTTTTATGAGTCAAAGTTGACCTGTGAAATAAATTGAATGAAGTAATTATTTACACTGGCATCCCAGGAGTAAAGCAAAAGCAAACATTGGAAATGTGTTCCAGACAGCGAATTCTAGTTTGCAAAAGTAACTCACTAAAATTTTGGTGTTCTGGGTTTTTTTTTTTTTTTGTCAATTACTTTTATAAGTCCTTAATTCATGAGCCCTTTAATTCTTCTTTTAAAAAGTTGTTTTAAAAAATCTGAGCCATCTAGTGTAGCTGACGTTATACAGAAATTAGATCTAGAGACTTTCCCAAACCTGAAAAAAAGCCTGGCTCAGGAGAAGTGCTAGACTAGGCTAGACCGATGGGGGCAGGGCTGAAGGGGGTGGGGGCGACAGATGAACCAATTGGAACAGTCCTTAGCTTTCTCTCTGGTTAGAAATGATCATGAACTTCAATTTTGCCATCTTGTTTCATCTCTTTCTTTTTCTTAAAACCTTGGAGTTGTCTCTAACTTCCTCTTTTGCCTTTGCACTGCAGCAGCCAGAGCTGTTCTTGGAGGACCATCGGTCTAGATCGTGTATGGGGGCTGGGGGTACTCTATGTTTTAGGGAACGAGCAGAGAGCTGTGTGCCTGACATCAACGGATGCTTTGATCCAAAATTTCAGTCATTGTTTCCACATTTAGGGGCTGGAATGAACATCAAAGAAGTGGGTGTACGGAATTTACTGAATGCCAAAGAAGTACAATAACATACAGAGGATATAAGCAAGTCCCAGTGGCAAAATTTGCTGCCAATTCTTGCACATAATAGAGGCCCTAAAATGACAGTCTATCTTTGACAAATGCATAATGATATCAGTGCCAAGGGAAGGAACTAGCATGCTGCAAGGTGAATAAAAGAGTTGGGAACAATTCAGTGGACTTACACACTTCCTTAGTGTGTTTTCACACAACAAGGAAAAGCAGATGACACAAACGCATTAGGTAATCATTGGACTGGGCTGCACACTCACCAGCAGTTTCAAACCGACCTGGCTCTTCTGGGATCCAGCTCTAAAGATGAAAATAAAATGTGATTAGAAATCATTCATCTTCTGGAGGGGGGAAAAAAAGGAACAAGAAAGTGAAAATAGCTTTCTTGTTCTGTCTTGGATAGTTCCAGTTTTAAAGCCCATATGTTGTTTGCTATAACTTCGCCTCCCAGGGCCAATGCATTCCAAACGCTTCAGCTAGTGCTCTGCACCGAGTAGTCTCGGAAGTTAGGGCTCATTTGTATCCACAGTCTTTGTTCAAATATGGATTAATTTTGGTTAATTTCAGTAGGTGCACATAAAGTAAAATGCATAGAGCTGAAACCCCTGAAATCAGGCCGTTGCGTGATCATCTAAAAACCTACTTTTTCAAGCTCTTTTAAGTTTTATTTTTGAAATAAAAACAATAAAATGACTGTAAAAAGTTTCCAAAAGCGTTGACATTATGAGCAATTGCTAACCAAGGCTATTCCCAGAATGATAGTGCAAATTTGGATATAATTCTGGAAAAGCTAACTGCCCTGCAGTGCCAGCTATAAATATTTCATTCAGGAGGTGATTTGAGAAGGGTCCTGCAGCATGTGGCTCTTGCCTCCAGGGCCACGTATCTTTGCAGATGCATATTGTGTTGCTGACACAGGGCTGGCATTGGAGGGCAAAGGCAGACTTTTGCCCTTAAGCTGTAATCCCTTGACTAATATGAAGATGAGTGTGTGAGACCTTCTGTAGGCTGCTTTAAACAGCCAGACCGCGTGTGGATGTTAGCGAAAGAAGTTCAGAGAAAGAAGTTCAGGTGGATGTTAGAGAAAGAAGTCTCAAAATGTCACAGTACGTGGCAAGTGCCTGCAGGGGTCATGAGCACAGTCCGGTAATGAATCGAGCGTGGGCAAGGCCAGGTGTGTGTGTTTATTTGAGACCCTCCTTGGTCGAGCAAGAGATGGTGCCAGTTGCAAACAGAACCAACATTTCTGTCCTTTGTGTTAAGCAGTCAGAGCACGTTTGCTCATACACACCAAAACCGTTTCCAACACAGCTCCCACAGGTCCTTGGTGCTTTTTACAAAATTTCTTCCAGTGGCCTTGCACTACCTAGCAAAGGAGCGCATGGAAGCATCCTGCTCTGTTTATTGTGCATATTAAGTAATTGCAATGATATTCACTGTTTCAGACTCCATAATGAAATAAATGGGTGCCCAGCAATATTAGAAAATGGACAAACAAGTATTCAACCGGCCGGATGAACCATGGCTTTCTGGCATTAAAAGTGTAATATTTATGAGTTAATTTAATCATAGAAGAAACTATTGAGTAGGTGACTGAGTAAAATGATGACTGTGTATTATGCTTTTGCCACGCAGCTGGATAAACATATTCAACGGCAGACCTTGGCAAGAACTGCAAAGATGCTCTTGACAATGGCATGAATAAATATTAGGTGCTGCCTCACATTCACTGCATTTGAGATCTTGAGCAAAGCCAGATGAGTTTTAGCAGGGAAATGTAGAAGAAGCCACACATGCACGCTGGGATTATGTAAACATTGGAGTCTTTCTCTGCTGCATGGGAATGGCTCTAACATTCATTTTCGTCTACATCACTGACAGATTTTTTTTTTCTTATTATCTTTGCAGTTCTACAAGTGTACTTTAGCATTAAGACCCAGCTTTGGGGAAGCTTATGGCAGATTTTTCAACAACATACATGTGGGGAGAAAAGAAATACTTTGCCTAGGTTACCCAGAGCTGACCAAAAAAGATTTTATTTTGTAGTGACCCAACTCAACCTATATAGAACAGTAAATTGGAAAAATTCCTTTAGATTCCTTCTTGAGTTTCTTTAGAATATATGGCTTCTGATTCCAAGAAGGACCATATTTTGGAAAGATTTTGAAGAGAGGAGATCGGTAACATTAACAGTCAGTTGAAGAAGCATTTACATCCGGTGCAAAAAGAACCAGTGTGTAAGAGAGTGTTATGGAAATATGTCATTGTGAGTTTTTCCCTGTACAATTGTCATTTTACCAATAAAGGAAAGATCTTTTTCCCCAGATTTATTGAGATATAATTGATATATAACGTTGTATAGGTTTAAGGGCGTATGACATATTTGTTTGAGGTATTTATACTGGGAAATCACTATCATCGTGGCATCAGTGAACGCCTCCATCACTTCACGCGATTGCCATTTCTTTTTTTGTGGCAACAGCCTGTAAGGTCTACTCTCTAAGTAGCTTTCAGGTATATAATACGGTGTGGTTAACTATAATCACCAGGCTGAACATTAGATCCGTCCAAGCTTAGTCATCTTATAACTGCAAGTTTGTACCCTTTGACCAACATCTTTCCATTCCCCATGCACCAGCCCCTGGTAACTACCATTCTACTCCCTGTGTCTGTAAGTTTGACTTTTTTTTTTTTTTTTTTTTTAAGATTCTGCATTTGAGGGATACCATGCAGGATTTGTCTTTCTCTGTTTGATGTATCTCACTGAGCACAATGCCTTCAAGGTGCATCCATGTTTTTTGCAAAGGCAGGATTTCCTTCTTTCTCTTAGCTGAATGGTATTCCATTGTATACAGTATATACATATACCGCATCTTTATCCATTCATCCTTTGATGGACACTTGGAGTGTTTCCATGAGTTGGCTATAGTGAATAATGCTGCAGTGAACATGGGAGTGCAGGTATCTCTTCGAGACCCTATTTTCATTTCCTTTGAATATATACCCTGAAGCGGGATTGCTGATCATATGCAGTTCTATTTTTAATTTTTTAAGAAACCTCTATATTGTTTTCCATAGTGGCTGTATTCATTTACATTCCCACCAACAGTGCACAGAGGTTCCCTTTTTTCCACATTCTCACCAACACTTGTTATTTCTTGTCTTTTTGATGATTGCCACCTAAAGGTGAGAGGTGATAGCTCCTTGTAGTTTTGATTTGTATTTTCCTGATGATTAGTGCTATTGAGCGTCTTTTCCTGTACCTGTTGGCTATTTGTATATCTTCTTTGGAAAATATCTATTCAGTTCCTTTGCCCATTTGAAATTGGATTTTTGTTTTGTTTTGTTTTGCTATTGAATTGCATGAGTTCTTTATGTATTTTGGATTTTAATCACTTACCAGATATATGATTTGCAAATATTTTCTCCCATTTCCTAGGTTGCCTTCTTATTTTGTTGGTTGTTTCTCTTTCTGTGCAGAAACTTTTTAGTTTAATGAGTCCCACTATTAACTTTTGCATTTGTTGCTTATACTTTTGGTGTCATATCCAAAAAATTATTGCCACAACCAGTGTCAAGGAGATTTCCCCCATGCTTTCCTCTAGGAATTTTATGGTTTCCATTCTTCTGTTTAAGTCCTTAACTCATTTTGAATTAATCTTTGTGTATGGTATAAGATAGGGACCCAATTTCATTCTGTTGCATGTGACTATCTTAGTTTTCCCAGCACTACTTATTAAAGAGACTATCTTTCTGTATTGAGTATTATTGGCTCCCTTGTCAAATATTAGTCAACTCTACATGCAAGGGGTTATTTCTGACTCTCTATTCTATTCCATTGGTCTATGTGTCTGTTTTCATGCAAGCACCATACTGTTTTGATTCCTATAGTTTTGTAATCTTGTTTGAAATCAGGAAGGGTGATGCCTTCAGCTTTGTTCTTCATTCTCAACATTACTTTGGCTATTCAGGATCTTTTATGGTTCCACATGAACTTTAGGATTTTTTTTTTTTTATTTCTTGAAAAATGCCGATAGAATTTTGATAGGGTTTGCATTGGATTTATAGATGGCTCTGGGTAGTATGAACTTTGTCTCTTACAGGCAGCATATAGTTTGGTGTTTTGTTTTTTTTTAATCCACCCAGAAACTCTATGCCTTTTGATTGGAAAATTTAATCCATTTATGTTAGAGTACTTACTGATAGGTAAGGACTTACTATTGCTATCTTATTGTTTTCTGGCTGCTTTGTAGTCCCACTGTTCCTTTCTACCCCTCTTGCTGCCTTTCCTTGTGAACTGATGGCTTTCCACAGCGGACTGCTTTGATTCCCTTCTCTTTATCTTTTGTGAATGTACTGGAGGTTTTTGCTTTCTGGTTACCTTGAGGCTTACATAAAATATCTTATAGATGTAATGGTCTATTTTATATTAACAACCAAATTTGGATTACATACAAAAACTACCCTTTTACTCCTCCCTTTTATGTTTCTGATATCACAACTTACCTCTTTTAATATTGTGTATTCATTGCCAAATTATTGTAGCTATAGTTATTTTTAACACTCTTGTCCTTTAAGACAATTTCTTACTAAGGTCTTTGCTTTTGATTTTCTGGAGCACACACACTGTCTCTAGAACAACAATAGAAGAACTTCGGTCTCTGGGCCATGTTGTTTGTGCCACAGACTTCAGCTTAAATCTGTGAATGCCCTTCACATTCCTTTTATTGTCCTTTTATTGTTTGAGTTGACGTAGCATTAAAATATTAGAACAGAATGCATCCAAGAGGTTAACAGAGCCGACAGGGGAAAAACACCTATGTAGGTGTGGGTATTCTGGATTCTAGTCTTAGTTGGTGTGTAACCCTGGGCAAGTCACTTTGCCTCTCTGTACCTCAGTTTTCAATCCATAAAATTATAGGAGTGCCTGGGTGGCTCAGACAGTTAAGCATCCAACTTCAGCTCAGGTCATGGTGTCACAGTTCCTGAGTTCAAGCCCCGCATCGGGCTCTGTGCTGACAGCTCAGAGCCTGAAGCCTGCATCGGATTCTGTCTCCCTCTCTCTGCCCCTCCCCGGCTTGCAATCTGTCTGTCTCTCTCTCTCAAAAATAAATACACATCAATCCATAAAATTGTAGGAATATTTTTTTCCCAGCTTTGAGTGTGATTAAGTAGATCATCTAAAGCATTGCTTGTTTTTGTTATTAAACCACAACGCATTTGGTTGAAACTGTCCTGTTCCAGAAAAGATCTCAGTTGCACTCAGAGAAGTTAAAATGCAAATTTCAGACTACCATGGCTACAACTTATCCTTCCCAATATAACCAAGTGAAATATGGTGACCCTCAAGCTTAATTTTTTCTTATTTTCTTTTGAAGAAACTTCTAAAAAATCTTATTTTTAAAAGGAAATCCAGGGACACCTGGGTGACTCAGTCAGTTAAGCATCTGACTTTGGCACAGGTCATGATCTAACAGTTCATGAGTTCGAGCCCCGTGTCGGTTGAGGTGGAGCCCCACTTTGGGTGAGGTCGAACCCCGCTTCTCTCTCTCTCCCTCTCTTTCTCTGCTCCTCATGGGATTCTCTCTCTCTCCTCTCTCTATCTGCCCCTCCCTCACTTGTGTCTTCTAAATAAATAAATAAATAAATAAATGGAAATCCAGCTCATCTCCCAACTACTTTGTCTTCCTGGTGACATTCTTAATTGGACTCATTCCACTTTGACATGCATTTAACAAATAAGTGACCAGAGTGCTTGACCCATGCAGTGTAGCTAGAAGTAGCAAGAGGGGGGTTTGGAGGTAAAATTGCCAAAAGTTGGTGATGGGTTGGGTTTGGGAAAGTGAGAGAGAATGAAGTATCAAAGATAACTCCCAGACTTATAGAGAAGTTGAGAGAAGAAACATTTATAGGAATAATAAAGAATTCAGTTTTGGATATATTAAATCCAGGGAAAGACCATAAGCGCAGCTATGATGGTAAAAGAGCACTGAGCTTAAGAGTTTATTTATTATTTCATTTTATTTTTTAAAGTAGGCTCCACACCCAACATTGGGCTTGAACACATGACCCCAAGATCAAAAGTCACATGTTCTACAGATTGAGCCAACCAGGCACCCAAAAGAATACTGAGCAGAACTTTCATTAAGGTGCTGGCTCTGCTCCAATATGTGTGACTGTGGGAACAAAGACTTATTCTTCCTGAGTTTTGGTGTCCTTATCTTTAAAATGGAGATATTAATATCCTTGTCATCTCTTGTTGGGAAGGTAAAAATGACAAGTAATCTTAAGTAATCTTTACACTCAGTGTGGGGCTTGAACTCATGACCTGAGATTAAGAGTTGCACATTCCAGTGACTGACCCAGCCAGACATCCCAACAAGTTTTTGAAGGCACTTTATATGGAATCATCCTACTTCTTATTACTACAGAGACATAAGAAATAACAAAAAAAAATTCATTGGGACTTTCTGTCCTGGAAACATCCCCACTAAGTAACAGATATCCTTCTCTTCTTGTCTTTTCACTAATTCACCTTGTGTCTTTCACCCAGTTGCCTGGGAGGCTCTCTCTTTCTCTTCTCTATCTTCAGGAGGACGCCTACACCCGTGACCTCATCTTGAAGGGCACAGAGAGTTAATGTGGAGAAGAATCTCTTGAGATTCATGGTTCATTAGGGGCAGGAATCATGGCTTTGGAATGTTATGGGATTCCAACGAATATTAATTGATTGGGCTTTAGCATTACCATTTTCCCACTAGGTTTTAAATTGGTGGGAAGAAGGAGAGATTTTAGTCAGTTGGGAGAAAACATCTCCATGTATGTTCCTGTTGGTTTGGGAACATCCATTAACCCCACAAAGTCAAGCCTCAGCTCATGCCCAGAACCCAAGGAGGGATAAGGGCCATGGAAACATGAGGGAGGAGCTAATTTTTCCTCTACTTATGTTTCACCAGGGTGAACTCCTTGATCCCTTCCTACAAAGATGGACTGAAAATCTGTGTGTGATGAACATATTCTGACCACTCCAAACCCAAGCAGGGAATCTCGCTGCCCACAGCAGTGGGGTAGCCCTGGATGTAGCAGAGATTCCAGGAGAGGGCAGATGTAAGAGGCAAAGAAGGCTCATTCTCAAAGGGCAGATAGATTCTGCTTGTGAAATACGGGCTTCATAAAATGTGAACATTTATTAAACCTCAACATTGGGGCAAAGAGTACAGAAATATCTGAACTGTGCCTCAGTCTCATAACCTTTCTGGATGGGTGGGGAGAACTAGTAAATGAAAGACTGGGTACTAGATAATGTCTCTGTGCTGGGAAGCAAGTTTTGCTGTGTTGTTGTCTTTGCCTCTTACATGTATTTTTTGAATCTCTGTTTCCTGCCTGAGAATTTCCAAGTGCAACAACAAAAAAGTGAAAACATAGCTCAAACTATCCCCCTACTTTCCAAGATTGGATGCTATTTCTGCATTAACATTTTTTTCCAGCTGAGCTCTATGATGAATATCTGAACACAAACTTCCTATTTATTGGAGTTATTACCGGATATTATTGTTCTATTCTTTGATTAGTGTCTCTAGTATATTTGTCGTGATGTCTTAACATATTCAAATAAGGGGTCAGTCATTAGCAAATTTTCAGGGCTGTGTAAGGAATCACTGTAAACAGACGCAACGCTACGCTTCCCAGTGTATGTGTGTCGACATGCGTATACATCACTCCAAAGAGAGGCACCACTCGTCATTTGGTATATGTAAGGTATTTAGAACGGTAGCGGCATCATGGTTAAGTCCTATGTAAGTCTTGGCCACTGCTGCTTCTATTGCTACCATTACTACACTCTTACTCTTGGAAAGGCTAAGTGTTATCCTGCGACCAGGGGTCAGTTGGACTGGTTTCATGAGATCTACCAACCCTTGGTGTGGACCTAACCCATGTGCAGATTTGACTTTTGCTTCTCATCTATGAGTGGCCCTTTGACCCTTCAGAAGACCGTCTTTCTGGGTCCACATTTTTGCCATTGGCTGCCTCTTGGGAACTGTCAGAGTGTCACAGGGAAGCTTTGGGATGTAGCATGCATGGGGGCCATCACTCTAAGGCAGTGCTTCTCAGATTATGTATGGTGAAAGGTAAGTTTTGTTGTTGTTGTTGCTGTTGTTGTTGTTTTTAAATTTCCAATCTGCCACAGCCTGATATTTTTTAAGGTGCAATAAAAATAAGTTAAAATGGAATATAAAACCAATACACACAAAATTCAAGTCCCATTTTTTATTAGATTCAACAGACGTAACCTCCTCCTGCCAAATGTCTCTCCACATTTGAAATGCTTCCTCTCGATGCTGTGTTTGTCTCATCTCTGAACAGTAACCAAGATTACAATAGCAGGCCTCGTTTTGAACAGCAATATCTTAAAGGACAGTGAGGAACCCCAAAGGCCTGTCATTTTGTGGAGGTCAGAGGCCTCTCACCACAGTCAAGGACGTTGGCGGTCACCAGGCCTCAGGCCTCAGCTTCCCTGGTGTGAAGCTGGTGTGCAGAAGGTGACTGAGAGGCCATGAAGGAAAACTGTGTTCTCCTGGGTGCTGGCCATTCTCTCAGCTGGGAATGTATGCACAGTGAAGCAGTAGGCTGTTGAGTGCAGATGCACAGGTGTGGAAACAGTTTGTGATAGGCAGGTTTATGGCATATGAACACATTGTATGATATACTGTAATCAACTATATAAACAACTTTAAAATTGTCTCTACTTCATATTTCCAGCATTTGGTTTTGTTAATCATATGTCTTCCTGACAGCAATTAAATAACCTTGAGAGAAAACGTGCACCTGCTGTCTCCCCTGGGGAAGCTACATCTCTTTTGTGAATGACATAAGTTCTCTATAAAGCATAACTGAAGATCGAATTGAATTTGGAGATATGTCTCCTTTCTCTCTTGTTTTATCTCTAGTTGAGTTGGAGGGCATGGTTTAATAGAGCTGATCTTTTTCTGGATCCCTATTCTAAGATTCTACTTAAACCAAAACATTTCATTGAGGGGCTAATTGGAGACAAGATCTAAATGAGGTTGAGGTGGGTATGGCAGAGAGGAGGTCCCATGGTCGCCTCCTTGGCCTTCACTCCCAACCTCTCTTCCTCAAGGCTCCCGGTTCTTCTGGATTTCCTTCTATGAACACTATACTGGTCCTGTTTTCCTTCAAACAAAGCAACATAACAAAGCATTTGTTTTGCTTGGGTCAGGTTCCACACAAGATCCATTCATTAGGATTGTTGAATTAAGTATCTCCTAATTGAGGGCTGCCTGGGTGGCTCAGTTGCTTAAGCATCTGACTCTTGATTTTGGTCAGAAGATTGAGCCCTGTGTAAGGTTTTGTGCTGCATGTGCAGCCTGCTTAAAATTCTCCCCCTCCCTCCCCAACTTGTGTGCACTCTCTGTCTCGCTCTTACAAAAATTTTTTATTTTACCCTCTTGTACTGCTGGTGGGAATGCAAACTGGTACACCCACTCTGGAGAACAGTATGAAGATTCCTCAAAAAACTAAAAATAGAACACCCTGAAATCCAGTAATTGCACTGTTACTATTTACCCAAAGGATGCAAAAGTAGAGATTCATAGGGGTACAGGCACCCCAATGTTTATAGCACATTGTCAATAATAGCCCAACTATGGAGAGAACCCAAATGTCCAATGACTAATTAAGAGATAAACAAATTGTGAGACACACACACACACACACACACACACACACAGTGGAATATTACTCAGCCATAAAAAAGAACAAAATCTTGCCATTTACAATGATGTGGATGGTGCTAGAGTGCATTATGCTAAGTGAAATAAGTTGGTCACAGAAAGACAAATACCCTATAACTTCACTCTTATGTGGAATTTAAGAAACAAAACAGATGAACATATAGGAAGATGGGGAGAAATGAGAGGGAACAAACCACAAGAGACTCTTAATGATAGAAAACAAAGTGAAGGTTTCTGGAGGGGAGGAAGGTGGGGGGATGGGCTAGATAGTTGAAGGGCATTAAGGAGGACACTTGTTAATGGTGAGCACTGGGTGTTGCATGTAAGTGACAAATCACTGAATTCTACTTCTGAAGCCAATGTTGCACTGTATGTTAACTAACTAAAATTTAAATTAAAAAAGAAAGAAAAAAGAAAAGAAAATTTAAAAAAAAAAGTCTCTCTGAGTTTTTTGACAGGTATCAGGGCTCCGGGGAGGAGGTCATGGGCCGGGTGGGCACTGACTGGGAGCTCAGTGCAGCCGCGCTGCTGTGCCCTGAACTGGCTGAATCTTGACTCTGGATTTGTTCTGCGAAGCAAAGTTCGGGGAGTTAGTACCCTGGGGGTGTGTTCTCGAAGCTGGCCTGGAGCAACAAGTGGTACTGGTGGCACCAGATGGGGGAGCAGCAGCCCCAGTACCAGCGCCTCAGGACAGACAACTACCAGCCCAGCTGTAGCCACGTGGACTTGGGACCACCATTCCCCGCACACCTCTTCCACCCTGATGAGTGGGCTGACTTCTCCAAGCCATGTGGCCAGTAGGAAGTCCTGACCATGGAGCATCACAAAGGTTTCACAAACTGGCCAAGGCCTGTGTCTTGCAGCTGGAGCTCCCAGGATCTGGAACCCCATCCCCATCGTATTCTGCTGAGTTGATGAATTGGGAACAGATGTCCAGAAGAGGAACATAAGCCATGGAGTCTTTCACTCACTCTCAGAATGGTTCCATCCCCTCTATCTCTTTTGTAAGAAAAATGGCTTCAGAACACAGCGTTTTGTCAGGGTGAAAAAGATGCCAGAGCTATTTGACCTTATTTTTAACCTGTTGGTCTGATGGAGAATGAGAATACCCTAATACTTATTGCAACTCTACAAATTTTCTTTCTTGGCTCTTCGATGATAGCCCTGTCAAGGATGAAGGTAAATGATCCATGGGGTTGGAAATGCTCCTGTTACCATGGATGTTACTACAATGGTCAGGACAAATTCAAGCCAGGAAGGTTACTAGATCACAAATGGGAGATGTGCACCACCATCCACAAGGCATCCTGGAATTATCATCGTGATGGGGCCATGTCTTTATATTATAAGTGAATTGGAAACCATTTCACCACTGGTTTAGACAGTAGGTTTGGGAAGCAACTATCTTCTCAATGATGAACCAACTAAAGGTGGACTGATCATTCCAATCTTCCAAGAAAGGCTTCTTGCTGCAATATTCATTTATTAGCCATCAAAGGGGAGGCTATTTATGCATCTAAACCTGGAGGGGCGCAATCAGAAAAGAACACAGTATACCTTAAAAGGATCATCTATGTATGCCATTTTACTGCACTGGTCAAAAAATGGAGTCTGAAAGCTTCAATCCCTCAAGTAATCAAGATAGATTACAAAATTAAGGGTGTTGGGAATCCAAGAAGATCTGGAGTGGTCCACAGATCTGTATAAAGTTTTCCTCATTTTTCTGACCTCACCATCTGCTCTCCCAGTTGAGTTTGAAGCTGATTATTGGAGTTCAAGAGGAAAGGGACACTGCCTGCTGTTTGCTGCTTTGATTTTCCTTGTATAGCACCATAATTGTAATAAACTAACTTTTCTTCCCTCTCCAGAGATGGCTTTTCCAACACATTGTAATCAAAGGAACTGAGAGCATTAGATTGATGTCTCAATGGACCAAGTATCTGAGCTCCTCACTCTGGGTGGCAAAAGAAAGGACTGAACAATTAAGCTCTGAGTTTATCCATTCCTACTTCTGGAAATTATCTGAATGGAAACTGCTCTCTATTTTCTTGCTTACTTGATGACTTTAGTTAAAGAATAAGCCAAGTCACCCTGTTGCCAATGAGAGGGGACAGAAAGAGTTTGGAAAGCTCCACCATACGCTATTTATTTAGCATCAACTGTCACCAAACTCTTTCCCCTCATCCCAAGTGTGGAAGAGCCTGGAGGGGAAGGAAAAGGCTTCTAGGCTGCTTATGTTCGATCTTTAGAAGTTTCTAAAGAAAACTAGTAGCTCTGAATTTCAGTCTGTTTACAGGGATACTATTTTAAAAACTGGATGTGATTCTTTCCTGCCCTTTAAAATATGATCAAATAAATACATTTGCATGTCAAAAATTTATATATTTCCCTATCATCTCTTCTCTTTTTTTTCCCTTGCAGTTTTTGTTGTTGTTGAAGAAATTGGCTGTTTCTCTTGGAGTTTCCAACAGTTTGGATTTTGTTGACTGTGTCCCTATTTATTGTGTTATTCTGTCATTGTAAACTCTAAATTGGCAATTAGATCTAGAGACTTGATAAAATTCAGATTCAATTATTTTGTCAAGAATACTTCATATGCAGTGTTTTGTACTTCAATTAGGAGGTACATATCTGATCGTCTCTTTTTGGTGATCTGAGCAGCCATTGGTGGTCATTGCTCAGATCCACTAATTCATTAGGAGGTCACAAAATGGTGATATCCTGATTCTATTGGTACTTATTCATTTATTAGCTGAAAACATTCTACGAAGAGAAAATTCTCCTTGACTCTCTGGTTACTATGAGACCAAGTGTTTTTGGTTTTGTTTTGTTTTTTAGCACAATGAATTGGTTCCCTAGTATCCTCTAAAGGTGAATCTAATTTTTTTTGTATCATACTAAACTTACAAATTTGAATATACTTGATATGTTTTAATCCATTGCATTTATCAGCATACTGATGCTCAAATCTTTGGCCAGTTGGATCCTCTTTAAGCTGATTCCCAAACCCTCTGGATAGAACCCCAGTAGCTTTTCATAGCTTTCTATTTATCTGATATGTCAAGATATTCCAGACTCTTTTCACGAGCTTCCTGCCTCAGGCCTGGAATCAGCCATCTTTCCAAGTGGCTTGGTTCCTTTTGGTGGGGAATAGTATTTAGAGACACAATTAAGGTTCCAGGGGTGCTCATTCTACTGGGTTGGCCATTGTTTACATACGTTTCCAGTGGACAGAACTAGAAAATGAGTATTTTTTAAATGCAAAACACAGAATGAATCCAAATTGCTACCTCAGATTTATTTGCAGGATTTTTACTTAATCTCACTGATCTTACATTTGCTTCTGCTCTCACCCAAGCTGAAAGTCCTGGTTCCCAATGACACCCATATATATACATTTTTGCTTTATCTCACACTGCAAACATAATGGTTTCAGAACACCAATAACGATACCACCACAATACGATTACTGAATCAACAGTGAATCTGGGTGAATTACTCTACAACCTAGTATGGGGATAACTGTAAATTACAACTTAAAAGTAATGAAGTAAAATGATTGACACATTTGATTATATGGAAGCAAATGCTTTACATTTAATCCACATGAGTTATATCAGGCCCATTTTGCAGATGAGAAAACTGAAACTCAGAGAAATTAAATATCTTACCAAAGTTTAGTTATCAAATGGCAGAGATGGGATTAGAACGTAAAGAGATTCTAACCCATTGCACTCTGAGCCACCTAGTTCTGTTCACTGTAAACACATTCAGAAAATCCAGAAATAAACACTTCCCAAACCCTACTCATAACTGGGAAATAGGAAATAAAATCTTATTAATACTGCTAGGCTATTATTATTATTATTAGTTTGATAAAAACTTCAATGTTGAGTTGCAGAAGAGCTTTAAAAGGCACGAGAGTCTTGGGGGAGCACCTGAGTGGCTCCATTGGTTAAGCAGCTGACTTTTGATTTTGGCTCAGGTCATGATCTCACAGTTTGTGGGATCAAGCCCACAGCAGGCTCTGTGATGACAGTGCACAGCCTGCTTGGGATTCTCTCTCCCTATCTGTCCCTCCCCAGCTCTCTCTCTCTCTCAAAATAACAAATAAACATTTAAAAAGACACATGATTCTTGGGAAAGAGACTTCAGGGCATTTTAAGTATAACACATAAGTATAGTATGACACTGAACATGGAAATTTACATCTTTTAGTTTTTATCCTTGGTCAGGACTCTGTTACATTATGGTGGCATATTCTTCATCATATCTTTGTACCATGAAACATCATCTCAACCTTCAGAATTCTGCTTTAAATATAAGAAAACTGAAAGATCTTCAGATCTTTTAGTTTATTATCAGCAAAGACAGTGGCTTGGCCAATTCTTTTAATGGGAGCAGTTCAAACTGTTTGTTGGGTTTATAAAGATAGAAGGTGTCAACTGATCAGAAGTTTCACTTCTTGGTTGGTACTTGGTATTTGTGCAAGCTAAGCAATTAGTTGCAAACCATTATTCCTGTCCTTTCCAGCTTTTAATTTGTTCACATTTTAATTATTCATTTCTTTCCATTGTGCTCATGACTAGTCAACAAATACTGAATTTCTGTTTCTTAAAAGAAAACTTTTATCTTTTTATTTTTTTAAGTTTATTTATTTATTTTGAGAGAGAGAGAGTGTGTGTGTGCGCGCGCGCGCGCGCACGCGTGAGTGGGGGAGGGGCAGCAAAAGAGGGAGGGAGAGAATCCCAAACCACTGTCAGCACAGAGCCTGACATGGGGCTCATCTCACAAAGAGTGAGATCATGACCTGAGCCGAGGTCAAGAGTTGGACACTTAACTGACTGAGCCACCCAGGTGCCCCTCTTCAATTATGCTTTTTCTCCATCAGGAGCCTGGCTGTTTTTAGGGGTTTGCGAGAGCAACGAAATTCTTCCATTCATTTCACAAAGATGTATTAAGCATTGACCTAATGTGCCAGGCATTGTTCTAGGTGTTGAAGATACAGGGAGGGTAACGTAGACAACTTTCCACTCTCAAGGATCTTACCTTTTATAGGAGGAGACAGAGGAAAGACAATGAACAAATAAGTCAGATAATGTCAGGGAGTGACTTTTTCTGTGAAGAAAACGTTAAACACAGTGATGTGATAGGGACTGGGGCATGTCCTCAGCTTGGATGGTTGGAGAAGTCCCTGTCTCAGGTTTGAGCCACATGAAGACCCAGGCAGAGAGATGTCAGGCAGAAGAAACAAGTGCAAAGGCCCTGAGGCAGGAATATACTTGGTGTGTCTGAAGAAGAAAGAAACACAAGAGCTGGAGTGAACTGGACAAGGAAGAACACAGAGCTGGAGGGGAGTGAACTGCACTGAATGATGACTGACCTCTGAATATTTAAGAATTTGTTTATTTATTAGTTTGTGCATTTATACTCCATCTTGGTCTGGAAAGGATTTAGAATAGCTATTTGAATGTTGTTCTTCCTTAGAGCGCCTCTAGATTTGAGAAATATAAAAATGAGTCCTTTAGCAGGGAAAGTCCAACAGATAGAGCTGTGTTTGGGCATAAGCCCCATCGATGCAGGGTGTTTCCTTTTTTTCTTAAAAGCTCACATACCTGGAAATGTCATTTAAAAAATTATTTTCAAAGAAAATTGTCACACTGAATTTAATTTCAGACCAACAGACCCGTTATATTCTCTAATTAATCATGACACATGCTATTTACCAAACTCCTGTAAAAACAAATTTCTTTTGTACACATTACAAAGAAATGTTACATAAAATTAAGCACCAAGTAATGACTTTAATTTGCGGTTAGTTAATAATACACAGATGATCACACGGCTGTAAAGGAAGCCGCTTGGGACATTAACAGATATGCTGGCACAGAGGAATTAGAAATAGGCAGACTGTGAGCTCTGGGTGGGAAATAAAGAGGATTCAAGAGTAAATGGACATTAGATGTTTCGACTTCCAGTAACAGAAACAGACCTGCTGAAGGCCTTTCCCAGGGAAGCCTGTCTAAGTGACTTTTAAGTTTCTTCATGGGTTTCTAAATTTATTTTTACCTCTTGCCCAGCAAAAAGGTTTTAGAAAATTTAATGGAATTTTCATTTAACACGAGCTTGGCTGAATGACCTTAACTAAAAAGTTGTATGTGTGTGTGTTTTTCAGCTTTGTAAGAAATTTTAATTGTTTCAATTTCTATAAGCCGCTTTACTAGACTAATTTCTTGGCACTTAATGATTCCAAGCTAAGGAAGCCTGGGTGGCTCAGTCGATTAAGGGTCTGACTTTGACTCAAGTCATGGTCTCACAGCTCATGAGTTCGAGCCCCACATCAGGCTCTGTGCTGACAGCTCAGAGCCTGAAGCCTGCCTCGGATTCTGTGTCTCCCTCTCTGCCCCCCACCCTCTCTCTTTCAAAAATAAATAAACATTTAAAAAAAAGTTTAAAAAAATGATTCCAAGCTAAGATGCTCAACTTTACATTTTTAGAAATAAATATAAAATAAAGTCTTACTATCTGAAGTAAATCAATTTCTCTGAGGTCTACAGGCTACATAAGTAATCACACAGACACACAACAACGAAAGTTCTCTATTTCATGTCATAGCAGATGGGATGGAAAACCAGTCTGCCCAGAGGATTTGTGATTAAAATTTGTTTAAACCTTGGGACACCTGGGTGGCTCAGTCAGTTAAGCATCTGACTCTTGGTTTCAGCTCAGGTTTGTGAGTTTGAGCCCCCACCAGGCTCTGCACTGACAGCATGGAGACTGCTTAGGATTCTCTCTCTCTCTCTCTCTCTCTCTCTCTCTCTCTCTCTCTCTCTCCACAACCCCCACCTCAAAAATAAATAAGCATTTAAAAATTTTTGTTTAAACCTCTAGAAAGGAGGAATGGAAAGTTGTCAGAAGACTGAAAATGGCTTGCCTCCTTCCTGCAGAACAACTTTTCTGATATTTTCTCAGTTTCACTGCTCCCACCTAAAAGCCATCTGAAAGGGGTTTGCACAATGAAAGATTCACGATGTCAAGAATCCTCTCAAGAGAGGAGTTCACTGTCTGGAGAAGCATTGAGAGACTCCTAAAGCCATTCGGGGCTCTCACCAACTCACAGTGTGACTCTTACCTTGTCACTTCATCTGTGCGTGTGCTTCCTTTGCTTTGTATGTGAAATGGGTATCAACTGACTATTTACTTCACGGTGTGGTTTCAACTTTCTAAACAGGTGACAAACATCCCTGTCATCTAGGTTGGAGATTATAGCGGCCCCACAATGCTTCTCTCAGGCACCTATAGCTGCTGCCTATTCACCCAAGGACACCGGGTGAAGGATTCTTATTCTTACTGATTATGGAGCAGGATGGGAAGGAGGAGGTCTGTATGACTTGATGCAGAATGAAGGTTCACCATGGTCCTCGCCAGGCTTTGGGGCAATGAGATAATGCAGGCACACATCCCATTACGAAACTAATGATGAGCTGAAAATAAAAAGGAAATTTAGAGAAGGGAAGCCTCAGAAAGGGATTAATCAACAACTCCAAGGCAGTATCCTGCTGTGCTCATGTTTTCTGCAAATATTGACTCTGAAGGGTTAAACACGTGCCTAACCACTATGTCACTGTCTCTGTGAAAGAGAGTTTCCATTTGACTCTCAGACCAAAGGCATTGCAGAACAATAGAGGCTAGGGCCCCTCCCTGCTCCAAGGATAGTGCCTTAACCCCCCTGCAGGGAGGGGCCAGTGCTACCCGTGTGGTAGTTGTTTGTGTGTGTTGAACTTCTGCTCCATCACCAGTGGTAGGAGTAGGGTGAATCACAAACATGCTACAAATATACATCCACACACACCTCATTGGAGCTGGAAGAAGAAAAGGGTGTAAAGAAGGGTTTTTTCTTCTTCCTTTGCATTTGCAAAGTCATTCCATACTTCACCGGAAGTAGTCTGGGACATGGAAAGAAGTCTGTTTGGACTTTAGGAGAGTTGGAAATGGGAGTGAGATTGGGAGAAAGGAAGTACACAGAAGGTTCTGGTGCCTAGGCAATTCAAACAGTATGGAATACAAGTCAGAGAAGAAGGGAATGATTTCTTTTTTTTTTTTTTTCTCCATTGAATGTGATTTATTTATTTATTTATTTATTTTTAGATGATTCTCTTTTATTTTTTTTTTCAGTATATGAAATTTATTGTCAAATTGGCTTCCATACAACACCCAGTGCTCATCCCAAAAGGTGCCCTCCTCAATACCCATCACCCACCCTCCCCTCCCTCCCACCCCCCATCAACCCTCAGTTTGTTCTCAGTTTTTAAGAGTCTCTTATGCTTTGGCTCTCTCCCACTCTAACCTCTTTTTTTTTTTCCTTCCCCTCCCCCATGGGTTTCTGTTAAGTTTCTCAGGATCCACATAAGAGTGAAACCATATGGTATCTGTCTTTCTCTGTATGGCTTATTTCACTTAGCATCACACTCTCCAGTTCCATCCACGTTGCTACAAAGGGCCATATTTCGTTCTTTCTCATTGCCACGTAGTACTCCATTGTGTATATAAACCACAATTTCTTTATCCATTCATCAGTTGATGGACATTTAGGCTCTTTCCATCATTTGGCTATTGTTGAGAGTGCTGCTATAAACACTGGGGTACAAGTGCCCCTATGCATCAGTAGTCCTGAATCCCTTGGGTAAATTCCTAGCAGTGCTATTGCTGGGTCACAGGGTAGGTCTATTTTTAATTTTTTGAGGAACCTCCACACTGTTTTCCAGAGTGGCTGCACCAGTTTGCATTCCCACCAACAGTGCAAGAGGGTTCCCGTTTCTCCACATCCTCTCCAGCAGGGAATGATTTCTTTAAAGATGAGGCTGCATTGGTTCTGGAAACCGGGGTCTCTCACTGGGCAAGTCGTGATTGTTTCAAACAAGATCATCTGGGAGCTGACTGAGAAGCCAAGTCACAAAGATTTGATGTGAAATGTTTGTACAATGTGAGACATGTATTCTTTCACATAAACTTCTTAGAGCAGACTGTCTCAGGCTTGACTACATCCTGATAGCATGTTTATTGGTCCTATAATTTGGATTTGATGTGTCGTGGATTAGATGATGGCTCAGCAAATATTCACAGCTGCCTCCAACCACTGCCCCTCCATGCCTTCATGGGAGAGTGCACTTTCCTACTCCACTGATGTTGGGTGTGGCCACATGACTTGTTTTGCCCAGTGGAATATTAGCAGACATGACACAAGCAGAGATGGAAAATACACTTGTGCATTTGGGCTGGCCCTTCTCGGGCTGCTGCCCCAAGAAGAAAATACCAAGCCTGGCCTGGTGGTCTAAAGAGGATGAAAAAAACATGTAGAGATGATCTGGATGCAATCTGTGGCTTGAAATCAAGGCCAGCTGAAGCGAGCTTGGATCAGCCAAATCCAAACGTAAGAGGGAAAATAAATGATAGCTCTTTCACGTCACTGAGATTGGGACTAGTTTGTGGCATAACATCACTGTGGCTGTAGCTACCTGATAGAAGCAGAACTGCTGACTGAGCACATCAAAAAGGCAAGGAACGTGTGTTGTATAGTGTTTATAGGGCACAGTGAGTGAGCAGAGTGGTGGAGTCCCCAGTAGGTGTGAGTAGAGCTGTGAATGGTGGGGGCTGCCATGTAGGGCATGATGCTCTTGCTGAACACAGATCAGGGTCAGAATTTGGCTGTCACTCTCTCTGGCGGCACCGGAGGTACTAAAACTGCTCTTGCAGCCCAAGGGTGGGTCCCTGAAGGATAACATTGTTCCCGGCAGAAATTGAGAGAATTTGGTGCCGATGTGGTCCGTAGCTACTCACAGTATGAACAGAAGCCACCAGGGCTGTCCACTCAGCACCTCTTACCAACCACAGAAGAAAATGTTTCTCGTTTTTAAAACAAAGGTGGAAGAAGGGCATTTTTCGTGCAGGTTGCTGTCCTTTATAACATAAACTGCTCAGCCCAAGGGAATTGAAATGGGTAGAAGTATATGCGGTCAGACAATGAATGGAGTTTGGGCAAAAAACTGTAAAGGAGACTGCTTGATTTTATTTTCTATTCATATGAGGTTTGTTTTTACAGTGGTCAGTGGTGCTGTTCTCACTGACACTGAGCATTCGCGGAAAGAGAGCTGTCAGACCTCTGTGATACCCAAGTGGGTATAATAAGATTTAGTATTATTAATTCATTTGCAAGACACAATTTTAATTAGATACCAGTTGTATGAATTTCGAGGACCACCACGTATTGGACAAAGGAAGTCGAGCTACCACATTTGCTGGCCCCCTGGTAGAAGTGAGGAGGCATTACTTTCGCCCTTAGGGAGAGTATGTTGGCCAGAATACTCACGGAGATACACCTTGGAAAACGGAGAGAAGACTGAGTGCTGGACAATCCCGTCCTGCCACTTGTCGACATGCCCCAGCCATTTGCATCTCTCTGGGATTCCTGATTGCTATGCTGGAAGTACTGTGAACTGGTAAACCCTCACTACCTGAGGTCCGGAGCTGGCCGTCAGTCCAGGACTCGTCAAGAGCAGCCAGAGGGCTCTGTCGGGCATGCCCCATGTTCCGTACAGACGGCTGAAACCATGAGTTTCTCTGATGCTCTGAGCGCTGCCAAGAAGGTGCTCTTTGCCATCTGTCTCAACTGTCTGCTGCAGAGCACACTGCTGGCAAAAGGGCTGCAGAGATGCTGGAGACTTCCAGTTGCAGAAACCTGTGAAGCCTGATGCGCGGCCCAAGCCTGGGTTGAGAGTGGGAGATGGGTGGAGGGTGTGGCGGGGAAGCCAGGGGCGGGGGGACTCCTGCAAAGCATAGCTCGAAGGCAGCCTGGCACCTCTTTCTTGACATCTACTGGCTCCTTATGCCCATTTGCACAGGTCTGCCCTTTTACTGGAGTCCACACAAGTGGCCGGGCCAGGGCTCTCGCGCAAAGTGCACATTCTGCACACCAAACGCCTTTCTTTTTGAACACTTGGAATGGAAAAGTTTGACTGGATTTGAAATTCATTTTCGTTATCACAAGAAATTTCAACATCCACATTGGTCAAAGAAAATAAAAAAGAAGAGCTCTTAGATTCTTTAAAGATAATTTCGACTGCTGTAAATTTTTGAATGGCTGTAAAAAAGGGCTTTAAATTTTTTATCACCTACTTGTGTGAACAAAGTTTCTCATCAATGGTGACTATCAAGAATTTGAAGAGATCATTAAAAAGACTTGATCGGGACTTGCTTGTAGCCATTTCAAACATAAAACTTGGTATAAAACAGTTATGTGCATGGAGACAAGCTCGACTTTCTCATTAAAATTTTTGGAAAAGATTTTATTTTGAGCTTTTATATGAATTTAATCTTTAATATCCATCTCGAGTGCTCTGTATTTTATTTTTATTATCATAGGACTAAAATACTAAAAAAAAATGCAATCGATGTTTTCATCCTGCCCGTATCTGTATCCTTAAGTCCCCCCCTCCTGTTTATTCCAGTGTAGTGTGCAAATATTATCATATCCTGTCTTGGCTTCAAGTAGACACCAGAACACTTGAATGTTAATGCTAGTTTTCTGCTCTCTTGGACCAAATCACATGAGCAACTTGGACCTCAGTTCTCCTGTCTGTGAAATGACTGGATTGGATGAAATTATTTCTAAGGTTTACTCCAGTTGCCAAACTATTTTGAACCATCTATTGACTTCTGTGGTCATGACGAGGTTTTCTTTCTCATTAGGATTCATCTCAGTAATTGATCAGTGATTTTTGAATGACTTTAATACAAAATGGTCTTGCTACAAACCAAAGGGATTTGTATGAATTACACAGATAATAGAATTGGGTATGACTTTGTGACCAAAACACTTACTAGCAAAGAAAGTTTAGCCAGAGCCCGTGCCTTGATTTCGAAAAACTCAAGGTGCTACATGAATGCCACAAGCTTATTTCTCTAAGCTAAAATTCCTGCAAGCATTTACTTTGTTCCTGTAAGTTTACGAATGCAGACCAATTTGAAGGAAGCCATGATAGGATATAAGTTGAGAGGAGATGATGAGATGAGATGAGATGAGATGAGATGAGATGAGATGATGAGATGCTATGATGAGATGATATGAACACAAGCTCCCTTCGTGTTCAGAAGGCACTGCTGATATGGGCTGTGCCCTGTCAATCACTTTTACATCTCAACACTGCTGCCCATTTACTTCAAAGCCATCTCCTTCCACCTTTAGAGACAACTATCTCAGACTGAGAGTGAGGCTAAAGATCTGATTGACAATCACTACCTTTTAATCAACATGTTTTGAGCCAGAATTCTACCTTACTTGCCTTCTCTTTCCCAACCCCCTGTCTCTTTATGAGCAGACACAGAATAATAATAATAATAATAATAATAAAATAATAATAATAATAAATGAGCCAGACACATTTAGCATTCAAAAGAAGATAAAAACTCTACTGTAGAGCTTCAAATCGACATAATTTAGGAAAGGTCTGAAAAAGTACATTGCTGGATATCAGAAAACTTTGAAGTATTAAAGTTTCCATTTCAAAGGAAGGGACTCACAATAACTGAGCATGTGTGATCTGATCAGACATGGACAGCTTTGGCACAGACCCTCAAATATGTAAGTGCATGACTCTAAGTGCTTATAGGCCCTCCTAACATTATAAATATGTGCAGCCTGGAGAAGTCTGAGTTACAGAAAAAAGTAGTAAGCATGCATCATGATGCCTCATACTCCCCTCCAAGATGTGTAGCTGCTCTTTCAAGGAAGACTGAACATCAAAAGCTATGTGAAGAAATGATCTAACATTGCCAGCTCATTTGTCCTATGAATTAGTGTCAACATCACACAAAACAGGCACTATACAGTGGAAACAAGAGTTCAGGGTTTGGTCTTTGGGTGAAGAAGATAAAGCAAAAGTCAGGACTCAGTGAGCTCTTAAAAACAATGGGGTCTCTTGGGTTCCAGCAGGAATTCAAGTTGCATAAATGGAGCATTTAGTAAAGATGAAAGACACCATAGAACTCTGTAAAATTCAAGAGCCTATATTGTAAAGCAATAGGAAGGAAATACCATGTATTAAGCACATTTGTAGGGCACTGTGGTAGGTGCTTTCTCATCCCTCGAGCTAAGTATAACCATAGTACCCTTCCCTTTCTAATCTGTGAGGAAGCTAGGACTAATGTAAAGGTTACAAAATTTAAGGGGTGTCTGGGTGACTTCAGCTCAAGTCATGATCTCACAGTTTGTGGGTTCGGGCCCCGCATTGGCTCTGTGCTGACAGCTCAGAGCCTAGAGCCTGCTTCGGATTCTGTGTCTCCCTCTCTCTCTGCCCCTCCCCCACTCATGCTCTGTTTCTCTCTGTCTCAAAAATAAATACACATAAAAATTTTTTAAAAAGAAAAGGTTACAAAGTTTGTTACAAAATTTGTTGTTGACTTTAAACATACATGTGATGGGTATGTCCGTTTCTTGGCCTTATTGAGGGGGTGTTCTCCAACATTACGGTATCTTCCTTACTGGTTCCCTGGAAAACCACCATTGCAGCTATGTTCCTTGAAACCTTGAGGATTTTTGTCTTAATATTTCTGATCTAAATTCACTCACGCAAGGTATGAGGCAATTTAAATGGTTCCCAGGCATTTATTTGAAGGGGAGACATTTCTTAATCTAGCAGGAAGCCAAGAGCAATTCTCCAAAGGATTGGGGCTATCTCAGTGATGGGAGTATCTCCTCTGGATTCCGGGGCTGCTGAGGGGGCCACACTGCTACAATACTTTTTTTTTCCCAACACTTTTTTTTGGCTGCACACTCCTTGATTGACTCTTCCCGTGACAATTTTATAATATTTACTATAGGAGGAATAGAAAAACAATTCAGTCTTCTCTCTCACAAGATTGATCAAAATTTGAATGTTTATTATTCATAGGTTAGAAAAGTTCCTTGAGCTTCAAAACTTATTGCTACAAATGCTCTATCTATGAATTTCCACTGTAGTTATACTCCAAGAACAGGTAAAGCTCCAAGGAGAAAGCAAGGTCCTGAATGCGAGCCTTCTATTTCAAAATGTGGCCAGAGCCAACTAAAGGCAGAGTCACAGCACAGCTGGAGAAGCTGAGAATTCAAGGTCTTTTCCAAGGTGCAAGTGTTGCCTGCAGGAGAAAGCAGTCACCTGAGCTAGGAGACAAAGAGCATTGCCTCAGCCTGGGGGCATCACTGCCCTTGCCTGTGGTGGCTCTGGGGCTGCTGGCTGGGCTGGCCAGCTGGGCACAATTTCTCCATCCAACTGGTCCCTAATGACAGCTTCTTCTGCTGGGCCTCCTTCAGCATCCTGATCCATCTTTGCCTTCAACGAGAAGTATCCAGACCAGGCACTGCTCATTGGCCTGGGCTTATGGCCACCTGGCGTCCTGACCCCTATCCTCAGATCAGGCCTGATGAGGAAGAGGGAGGTGAGGACCTGGGACTGGAAAGTGGGGAGGGGGGCTTCCTGGCTTGACCAGAGGGCTTCAAGTCTCCAAAAGCTGTGGCGCCAGGTAAGAAGCACCTCTCAAGCCAAAAAAAAAAAAAAAAAAAAAAGACTGCTGATGAATTTACAGATGTGGCATGGTCATAAAAGGTTGAAGCAAAGAGTCACTTTTTAAAACCATCCATCATAAACACATTTTGATCAATCATGCTGGAGGAAAGACTGAATTACTTGTCTATCCTCTTTCTAGGAAATATGATAAAATCGTTATCATACAGAGGCAATCAAAGAATATGAAGGCAAGAAAAAAATTGAGGAAACCAGCATCATAGAATATCAGTTCTAATAAGCTAACAAAAATACTTTTTTGTTATTCAGCTATTGTTCTGGGTTTTTTGGAAATTTGTGGCATTTGTCAGTTTTATAAAATTTCTGATTTGGTGTAATTTCTTCCCTCGTTCACATTGACTTTTCCACTCATGCCTGATTTTGCATTCATCTTTTTGAATGCTTTTTCTTAAAGAATGCCCCCTAAGTTAGAGCTTCAGGTGCCGCCAACTGGGCTCTGTCCCTTCTGTTCACTTCTGCTGGGACACAGAAGGCCATGCCCAGCATCCCTGTATTCAAGGCTGGTGTCTCTACCAACAGGGATGTGAGGAGTTGGTGCCTGGTTGGGTTTCTAGAAAGGACAATGGATCAGAGTGGGACTTCCATTCCATTTCTGGGTTACACTTGTTCTAATTATGTGCCCCTGGGCAGGACACTGTCGTGCCCTGTGACCAGACTTTCTCACCAGTAAAATGAGCTAAATAAGAGTGTCCTCATCACACAAGAATGTCCTGCATCTAGCAGTACGTATAGTAATAGCATTTCATAGCATTACATATAGATGCCAAAAACCTATGTAGAAGAAGGCGGTCAGCAAAAAGGAAAAATCTATTGCTATCATGCTTTTTCCTCTGGTTAGCAACAAACTGAGTTACCCGTAGCATCTTGGTGAAGCTTTACCGCCTTCATATACTGTTCCCACATCACCCTTGAGACTTGTTGAAAACTGTCACATGTCCCTTTCTAAATTTCCCAAAGTGGAATTGGTGGTGGTGGTGGTGATGGTGAGTTTACTCTTTTTTTTCTTTCTTTTTCTTTTTTTTTTTTTTTAATATAAATGGAAGAAGTGGAAACACTAATTTTCCCTCCTGTTTCCACTGCTCTGTCTTTTTACCTTATTCAACCCTCTCCTCCCATATCCTCATTAGCCTCCCACCCAATCAATAGTCCAATGCCGATGCCCTCAACTTCCAGTCAGATCATGACCTGGCCATTGCCCTCTTCCAGCTCTTCCAGAGGCTTGTGAAACATCTGGAATTGGGCTGATATTCCTCTCCTGCAGACAGAGCAAGAGGTGAGGGAAGACTGACAGAGGGTGACCTTGTTCACATTTGGGGAGGGCCCTCTAATGATGGGGCCACTGGTCACCCAGTGGAATCACTTGGGCTCCTCTGCTTCCTGAAGAAGAAATCCCTGACCTGTATTCTCTTTCCTGTCACACCCTTACCCCTTAGCCCCTCTCCCAAGCTCTTTTTGGCTTCTGAAATGTGCAGAAAATGAGCAAATGAAAGCAGGGGGAAATAATCCATAAGGTCAATGGCTAATCAGCCACACTTAAGCACCTAAGAAAGCAGAATAACACCCTCAAAGGTGTTATCAACACACGAGAAGAGCAATGAGTTGGTCCCATTCGGAAATTTTCTGTGTCTCTGTAAATTTGTTTCTCAAGGTAAATCACCAGTCTGTCTAGCCACATTTGTTAACAATGCGTGTAACTCTTAACGGCATCTCAAAAGCATACTTACTCTCAATTTCGCTTCTCATTCGTTTTTATGATGCTAGAGAAATTCAGATTATATAGGCTTTCTTTGTGCTGAGATGGTAATTTTATATCACTGTAGATTAATAGCATTTTTAGTGATATTTGGTATCACTCATTTGTCTCCTGTGGTCGTAAAGATATATATTTTTTCTAATTTGGCTTTGCCAACAAATAAAAAATAAGAGTCTTTTTCTGTTGAATGAGCGAAAAAACCATTCTGATCATGAAGAATTATTCCTTTTTAACGTCCCCACAACCCGCCATTTAATTGTTTTTGTTACTGCAGCAATACAGTTTCCACAAGAATGTGAGTGCGCGCCTGCGTGCATGCAGTTTGGCCTGCAGAAGAATCGCTCCTGCTTGCTCCTTGATCTTTACTTTGAGACTTTGAATTCTGACTACTGAACCTCCAGCTTATGTGTTTAAAGCCCGTTCATCCAGGCACCTCTGCTTAGGAAGGCAGAAACCTCCTGTTTCTTCTCCCTCTTCTCCCTTGGTCCTAAAGTTTTGCAGATCTCTTTCCCTTGTGAGCATATTGATATGGCCAGAATTCTATTCTGAGAACTGGTCCTGCAGTGTTCACTTGGAGCAAGTACCCATTCCAGGGATGGCGATTATGGAGTAGAAAGGCAGTCAGACTCACTTTAGCTATCAGCTTTTAAGAGCTTCCTCCATCTGCTAAAATGTGCACGGCGAAGTTGCACATAAAATGCTGATTAGTACCTCAGTGCAGATTCATATAATGATCTGCTCTCTCTTGGTTTACATCACACTCTCCTAACTACCTATTCACCTGTTCTATCGGAAAATTTTAATCATCTCTCTGACATTAGCTTGGCAATTTCAGCGGCCACTTCACAATCTTTCAAAGTCTTTCTGCTCCATTTCATTCCTATTTCTTTTCTGCTTGTGTTAATTATTTTTGCAGCCAGCATACGTGTTTGTCAATAATGCATTACATTTTCCATGTGTCAGTTCCTCAGCCCATCAAAAAACCCTGCTTTTTACATTCTGAATCTATTTTCCCCTTTCCCTACTCAGCTCATTTTGCTCTGGGCCTGCCTCTACTCCTCATTCTAAATCCATTGGAAGTTGCCTGGAACTTGGCACTTGCAAAGCAGTTGTGAATTTAATTGGTTCTAGTTCTCCATGGAGCAGTAGGCTTGGGTATGCAATGGCCTGCAAGTTGTCTGAGAGGCCCGTGACCTCTTTGGTACCTGAGATAACTTCAGTGTCCTCGCGTTCTGGGATGCCCACTTCTGGAATGTGCACAAGACAGTTTTCCCATCTTGAATCAAGGACCAGGACGTAAATCCCCCATTAAGCTTGAGGATCATGAAAAACAGTCCTGACTCGGTGACTCCATTCCCAGTGTGATGCCTTTGCTTAATGAAAAAAAAAACAAAAGCCTTCTCTTTTGATTTTTATTTTTTTAGTTTGTATTTTGATTTATTTATTTACTTATTTATTTATTTTTGAGAGACAGAGCGCCAGCTGGGGAGAGGTGCAGATGGAGAGGGGGAGAGAGAATCTCAAGCAGGCTCCACATCCAGCACAGAGCCCAAAGTGGGGCTCGATCTCATGAATCATGAGATCATGACCCGAGCCTAAATCAAGAGTGAGATGCTCAACCGACTGAGCCACCCAGGCGCCCCAAAGCCTTCTCTTTAAAAAAAAATTTTTTTTTTTTTATGTGTATAGTTGACACATTGGTTTCGGTGTGCAACATAATGGTTCAACGTCTCTATATGTTATGCTATACTCACCACAAGTGTAGCCACCATCTGTCACTACACAACACTATTACAATGCCATTGACTGTATTCCCTGTGCTCTACCTTTCCTCCCATCTGGAAGCCTGTATCTCCCACTCCCCTTCACCCATTTTGCCCAACTCCCCTCTTCCCTCTGGCAACCACCAGTTTGTTCTCTGTATTTATGGGTCTGATTCTGGTGGGAAAACAAAACAAACGAACAAAAAAAAAGCTTTCTTTTAATGGCCGCTAAAACGAAACACCTAGCATAGTGCCCAGGCACGTACCGAAGCTCTGTGAATACTTACGAAACTGAACGTGTTGTAAGGGGCTTAAGACCCACTGGTTATATTTTGGGGGCTGAAGATGGAAGGCATACTGCTCCTTGTTAAAAAAAAATCAGTACCGTTCCCTCCTCCGCCCCAGCATAACCTATTCTTGGGAATTTTCTAATGGCTGCCATTTCCTTTTTCATGATTAATATCACGGGTACCTACAAGTTGTCGTAATCCCTAGACTCTTCTTTTGTCGTTGCTTCTGAGAATTGACTGACTAGTTCCCTCTCACAGGCCAAGGAAGCGCCATTTTAAAAGAACTCTCTGCTTCTCAGAATGAATGCCCTGGTGAAGGGTACATGAAGGGAAGTTTCTTTTCTTGTTTTGCTTTTGTTTCAGAGTCCCCCGGGGGTTACACACATCCTGTTCTAACTCCCCGGTTCCTCGGGGAAACACTCAGCCTGTGACGGGAAGAGAAGGGACACAGGCCCCAAGGCCCACGGACAGGGAGGAGGTGCCCCAGGCTCCTCTCCGTCTGGGCCGCCACTTTGTTTTCTCTTCTGCCCAAGTACGTCACTTTGTGCACCGGAATCCTCCGAGTGCCACACACTGACCCTTGGTAAGATTCCATTTCTGACTTCCCATCACTGACTTCCCACACCTTCGGTTGCCAGCTCCTTTCTGGTATTTTTAACTGCCTCCTATCGCCTGGGAGCCCTTCGTCTCCATGCTGCAGGGGGATGCTGGAAATGGTGGGGCCGAGAAAGCACAGTGTGGGAAATGGGGGTGCCCAGCCTGGGGAACACTAGGTCCAGCATGCTTCAGGATTTTAGGTTATCAGAAATTTCCTTTATTGTTAGCTCTCTTCCAAGAGTTACAACAAGTGATCATTTTCTGCTAATTGTCCTACAGGGAACACTGTTTTCCAAATGTTTCTCGCGTACTGTCCAGCAGTCTTATGAACAAGCAGAGGCATTGAGAGAGGTTGACCAAAGGAGGAGACAGGTCAGTAAAGTCATATTTCACTCACCATTCAGATAATCACATGGTTATGACCACTCATGTAGAAATAGAGGCCTTCTCTCCAGTAGGTGGCCTCTCTCTTTATTCCTGGATCTTTTTGGAAATATCTCTCTTGAACTTAAAGATCCCCTCTAGAAATATTTTTCAGGACAAAAGACTTCTGGTGGAGTCTTTAATTCACAGTAATCAGAAGGTGAGACAGTGCGCCACCTCTAGGCTCAGCGACCTCGTATTTGAAGTTGGCACAGGACCTGAGTTGCACAGCTTACCTTTTCCACTTCGTGTTATGCTGTGGTATCTGAGTCAGGCTAAGAAATTGCCCTTCCTGGCTACTCTCTGCTTTGTCCAGCAAAATAAAAATGAATTGTTAATTTTATTTTGTGTACTAACTCCGTGGGTTAGGATGACCTAAAGAGAAGTAAATGTATGACCAGAAATGTGGATACCTTCTCTGTACTTATTTATAGGCAATACTTAGAGTTAACTGTGCTTTGAGAAAATATTTCCTTGGAATGGTCACTGGGGAAGGGTTTTTGCTAAGAAAAGTTGAGAGGGGGTGGCAGGGCGGGTTCTTACATCACACCCTCTGTTGAATTAAAAAAAAATATTAAGGCTTCCATGAAATTCAGATAACTTCAGCCAGTGATAATCTCACCCAGTTTCTGCACGTGTCAACTTGGGATTATGAAATTACTCGTCTCATGGGCTTCTTCAGACTACTTTGTATAACTTTTAGAAGTACCTGGTACATAGTTAAGTTTACTATAAATGTTAGCAATTATTATTGTCGACTAATAAAATTCCTAGTTGCTCTTATAACCTATGACCCATCAGGGAGAGGTTACAAACTAATAGCCTATGAACAGGATGCGGTCATGAACAGAGTTTTAGAAACTTTTTAGGTGCTGCATTTTACAATTGAGAGATTTCTCCTATAGTCAGAAAAAAAAATTTTTTTCCCAATTTTGTTTTACAATGAGAGGACCTACGATGTGAGGCATATATTTCTTCAAGGTAACACGGCTGATGCTGGTTAGAACTGGTCTCGCCAGTTTGCAAAATCCTCACTGTGTCCTCCTGTGCTCCACGCATGCCCCTTGGCCCACTAAGCACCTGCGTTTCCCTCTCCTGTCTTCTACTCTACCAAGCACTTTGAAATAGGCTCTGATATTCTGCTTTATACAAAGTATAAGACATGTGGTTTGGCAATATTATCCACATCTCAGAGTTGAGGAAAGTAATAAAAAGGAAGGTTAAGTGCCTTGGAAAATGTTGCATATTGAGTCTCTGGTCTCTGAAATGCAGACCACCTTCTTCTTCTGCGGCCTTATCATGCTTCCCCAGCCCCGTGAACAAATTCCCTCCTCAGATTTCATGAGAAGTGATTTGTCCTCTGTCAATTCACAAGTGGCTGTGATTTTAAGTTAGCAGAGTAACATGATGTGCTGGTTTCAAATGGTAAGTTAAAATGTGACCTAAGGTGTCTGAGGAATGTCCTCTCCACTCTGCTAATAAACAGGCAGTCTCTAATTATTTGCATGGAGTTTGGCTCCCAAGACAATTCAGTGTCCGTGTGGCTCCGTTTCACCTCTACTTATTTCCATTACCTTGCATATTAGCTACATCAAGTTGATGGGCCTGCTGTTCCCCAGGGTGGCTATTATAAATATGGTGTTACAGTGGAACGCTTCCAGTCTTCTGGAACCTCATTTGAACTAAGCAAGTTCTCTATAATGATCATTAATGATGTATTGCTTGCATATAAATGTTGGATATTAATCTTTTGTTTACTTTCTCTATGCCATCAGACTTTTTAGAGGTTCTTTGTAACATGCTCTTAATTGATGGTGAGAAGTAGTTTCTGCATTTGGGAAAAGAGTGATTTTTTTCAGCTGACGATGCACTGTGGCAGATGAAGGCTTGTTCTCGGAGCCCTGGCTGATAGACCTGCTTCCCTTGGCAGATATGGCTGCCTAGCACTCTGGGAGTTTACGTATAACTAGTGTCAAGGCACAAAACCTCACCTGAGCCAAGACTGTCTGTTGGCTCCTAAGTTTCATGAATTGGAGACAGGAACCCGTCTATGCCAGGAAGTCCCTGAGAGATGTTCGGGATGAGTATAGTCACCAACTCTGGAAGAAGGGACATTGTGGGTGTTGGATACATTCTGTTCCTTTCTCACAGGACCTGGATTGAGCCCGTGCCATAGTGGGTCTGAGGGTTCAACTGGTTTGGATCCTTTGCTGAATCCCTTTCTGCCAAGATCCGGAACTCAAGTGCTAGATTAAATCTGAAATGGTCTCTTATGACTTGGGACAGACTCTTCTTTCTATATTGAATTAGACTAGAAGAAATGTCTGCAGTTTTGTTTATTTGACTTTATACCATGGGGTTGTTCCAGGAATAGATTAGCATATGTGCAGGAAATGATGAGGTGCCAATGTTCTTTGTGGCACAAGGCCACTCAATTAGACAGGAGCTCAGGAATAAGACAGACCTGTATTTGAAACCCTGTTCTGCCACCTACTACTCGTGTAACTTTAAGAGAGTTTCTTTTTTGTGTGGATGTAGTAGACTGCATGGTTCCCTGCCTCGCAGCATTATTGACATGTAATTAACATAAAACGATGGATGGGTTTAACATGTGTATTTAAGAAGGTTTCTTCTTTTTTTTTTTTAAGTTTATTTGTGTATTTTGAGAGAGAGAAAGCACGAACAGGGGAGGGGCAGAGAGAGAGAGGGGGGGGGAGAGAGAGAGTCCCAAGGAGGCTCCACACTGGCAGCGCAGAGCCTGATGCAGGGATGGAACTTGGGAACCGTGAGATCCTGACCTGAGCTGAAGTCAGATGCTTAACCAACTGAACCGCCCATTTAAGAAGGTTTCTTAAGCTCTAGTTCAGCCTTGGTTTTCTTTTTGTTTAATGGGAAGACTAATGGTACCCACTTGATAGGATTGTGTGAGAATTAAGGGACAAAATATATATAAAACACAGCTCAAAGTCTACCTAGTATAGACCACATGCTCAGTACAAAGCTGCAATAGTAATTTTTTTATTATTTGTTATTATAATTGTTATTTACGATGATGCTGATGTTGAGTCCTCTCCTGACCTTCCTCATCCTGGAAGGGAGAGGTTGTTTGCCTGGCTATCACCATGCACATATCCCTGCACCACCTGTCTTTGTTATCAGAAAGTAAATGTGATAGAGGTAAAGGAGATCTTGCTGGGTTTAGTTATGAGCAGGATGAAGAGATGGCCCTGGGCCAAAACTGCAAATTCACTACAAGTCTTTTATGGTAAGAAATGCACACTAAAACCTATTAGAAGCAGACATACTTATGACATGTAGACTCACGTCTGAGGAAGGTGTGAAGGGTCTCATGGGAGAAACATAGGCATAGACACAGAGGCCACTAAGGCAGCCATGGCCATGGTCTGGGCTCATGTGGAAGTTTGTTAGTCACAAGGTTGCTCTTGATACCAGTGACTGTGGTCATGGGTGGGCCATGTCATCCCCTCTGTCCTCCAACTCCTCATCATCTCTCACTTGAACTTTGTGAAAAGCTATGGCTATGTTCTCTGCCATCATCTTCTTCCTGCTCTAATTCATTCTTCACATTGCTGCCAGAATGATCTTTGTAGAACACAACTCCACTTATGCCCCTTCTCTGCTCAATGGTCTTTACTGGTGCCCACTGTTTACCCAAGTGAGTCTAGTGGCCAAAAGAACCAAAAGCATAACCGCTTAGGCCTATGCACACTATTGCCAATCCCTTGAGTCCCAAATCCAGGAGGAGATGGTGGACCCACACTAGAGGGCAGCGTGGGGAAGAGGCTGGAAAACTCAAGGAAGGCTTTTCACCACGCCCTCTGAGCATTCACCACCCAGTGGTCCTCACTGGGGAAAGATGAAAGGAAGACACACATGTGTTTCCCATCTTGCCTGGAGATTAAGTGTTTTCACAATCAAGGAGATGTTTATGGTTTCATATGCCTGAAAAGTTGTTTGGTCCCTAAAGTTGAGTCTGAACTCTTCCTGAAGCATCACTAGAGAGGACTGGGGACTTGACTTTTCAATGGATTCCATTTTCCTTTTGGAATCAAGTCTTCATCTTACTACCTGGTGCCCCTAACGTACCAGCCTTCTACTTTTCTTTAAATGTGTACTTGTTTTATCTTTTTGGAATTCTGTATGATTCTTAGGGGAGCTTCCATCACATACGGTTTTTAGTGTTCTCTGAATAGTCACATATATCGTGTAAATATAAGTCGAGGCCACTCATCTTCAGATTCTTTAAAAAAAAAGCTGAGGTTTTCTTTGACAAGTAAGGCAATGACTCCTTCAAATCCAGGAGGACTTGACTTGAAGGCAAGCCAGGTCACTTTGGCAGAGGTAGAATGACAACCCCTCCTGGTCTTCCTCCATTTTTCTCGATCTCCTAGTCACCACAACAGCAAGCTGGAGAACTCTGCCTCTCTCCTGAAGACTTAGGAGATTTCCTGGAAGACTAGCACAGTGGTGATGGTGCAGCAACCTGCCACAGGCCCCCTTTGCTCCCAAAGGGGCTGCCGTTATATGACACGTTCCCATGTCGGTACTCAAAACCAAGAAAGAAACGTTATATCCGGCCCTTTCTCAATATTGATCTCACAAAACATGAAGACTGGGAAAGCTTTTTTTTTTTTTTTTTTTTTTTTAAAGAAATGATCCTTGGTAAGCCCAGATTTATCTGCCTGACTCAAATCAGAAATCCTTTGGGCTCCGATCTTGAGTTGAGCCAAACAAAGTGCATTGGCTTCTGGCACACACAGAAAACCCTGGGGACTGTGAATGTCCTCTGGCAGCACTGACTGCCCTAGTAGCAGTTACTTGTCTAAAAGCTTCATTTACCACAATTTACTTATAAAAATATATTGTTTCAAATGTTGAATGGCAAGCATTTCATGAAGATACAGAGAGTAGCTATCTCTTTGTCTCCTTGTCATAGAAGAGAGCTTGTGAGTAGTTCTTCAACTATTTGCTGGGAGTGAGAGAAATTGCTGGTACTGTGGGCAAGACTTCCATTCACAAAATCATTGGTTTGTAAGTCTTATCAATTGAGAGTCTAGCAAAATGTTTGGCTCCTCAGACTATTGACCTATGTCCCAAATCAGCTTTTTAAATATGAGGCTCCTTTGCTCTCATCACCCCTGTGTGTCACCAGAGATATGACCTGAGAAATGCCTGTCATAAAAGCATGTACTCAGCAGCATTTTTCTTATTAAGTTAGCAGTGTGCGAAACAAAAATAGAAGTTAGTGATTTCCTACAGCCCCAAACTGCTTTGTTCTTCCAACAGAAACGCCGCAGCACATTACTCCAAAATGTAGACTAGGACCCTTGGGTCCTAGTTATTTTACAACAAGTGAACAATGGCTGAGTAAAATAAATAAATAAATAAATAAATGAGTAAATAAAACCTGTTATTTTACAACAAGTGAACAATGGCTGAGTCATTTAATTTAAGAAACACAGCTAGCTAAGCACTCATTTATTTGTGCAAAAAATTCTGTGGGCTTTTATCATGCTTGTACAAGATCCAGTTTTCTGAAGACTCTGTAAATCCATAAATACCCTTTGACATGATAGGCCATTACAGCTCTTAAAGACTCGTTGCTCTCTGTTGGATCAAACTCGTGCTTCATGTTGAAGCCTGGGAAGAAGATTTATATGTCAACCATTCCAAATCATATCTCTACTTAAAACTCTCTATCTCGGGAATGAGCTGTAAACTATTTTTGCCTGCTGGTATGAAGCCTTATTCCCAGCCAAAGGAGTCTTAGGAACATTTCAACTCTCCAGGCTCACATCTGGACACACCTGCAACCAAATATCTTTCCCTTTTCTTCTCCCTGGGGGATGGAACTCAGCTTGGTAGATAAGTCTCATGGCCTCAGACCTACCACTTAACTCAAACTTGACCCGAGTCACATAAATCACTTAATCTTTTAGAGAGATGAGTGTTGGAATGAAGAGTCGAATTTCTTACCAAAGGTCATTTGTTAAGTTTCTGCTCATGACCAGAAGGAGAGGCAGGGCAGTGCCGCCTCATTAAAAGAATCAGAAGAAAGCTTCAAGAAGCCGGGAGTAGTAAGCAACGTCATGTGGGGGAGAAGGTTAAAGAGAATGATAACTCCGAAGAGGATCTTGGGTTCCAACCTCTCCCTCACTCCTTGCACCCAACAAGGCATTCGGTCTTGTTCATTTTACCTCCATGGTGTCTCTCCAACCCAGCCCCTCCTCTCCATTCCTTCTGCCACAGCCTTAGTTCAGGCCACCGACATCTCTCTCTGGACTTTCTGTCTCTCTGTTTGTCCACATTGTTGAAAGCATTGCTTTGCAATACGCAGGACTAATCATGAGGCAAACGGGGTCTTCCACAACTGGAAAGTGCTTATTCTACTCTCCTGACCTCCATACTTCCTACCATTCCTGGAGAACGTCTTGACTCATTCCTGTCCCTCTGCCTAGGATATCCTCTCACACCTCTGCTGTCATTGCTGAAATCGTAAACTCCCCCCAAACTCCTTCAGTCCACCTGATGAAAATTCATAGCTCCTGCCTCATTTGCCCTACCCTCCTGGCACTGTCTTCGTAGAACTCAGTATTGATCTCTTGTCTTGTTCTGTGTATTCATCTGTGTACATTTGCCTTTCCTCCAGATTGTAAACTCTCTGAAGGCAGGATCTGCATCACCCAGTATCTAGTACAGGGTGCTATATGTAGACTATGCTTAGCAAATATGCATTGAATAAATGAGTATAGCTACAGGTCAGTAGACTTGGTGACTGATCTCTGAGAGAAGAGAGTTAATGGAGTCAAAGAGATAGAACTCAGAATTTAAGACAGGAAGGTGAGACAGGGCGGTGAGAAAATGGAACTCTTTTGCAAGATGATATTATAAAAATATGATATATATGTATACGTTTTTTATTTATGGAGGTTGTTCTCGTGTACTGCTAGCTTATCTCTTTCTATTTCTCTTCTGTCTATAGCCTAAGGAAATTCTCTTTCTTATCATTCTGTTTCCCAGTACTGAAAAGTTAACTATATACGGCTAGGCCTTTGCTGATCTCAAAGCCTTACAAATCTCAGATTTGTTTAGTCAGTAGGACTGGCATTGAAACATGTCTGCAGTCCAGTTTCGTTTCTGCTCCCTCCAACATGACTGCTAGTGCATTGTGACATGTCAGCTGTTTTTGTCAATCCCTTTTGTCTTCCGAGCATTTTGGAATTATCTCTAAGTCAATTCATGTCTTATATTTTTATGTTCCTCTTTACTTTTCTTATTTTCCCTACAAGTTAACATGCATTTTGTTCTGTCACCTTAAAAAAATTGAATGTCAGTAGCTGGAGCCATTTATATTCACTCGGGCCCTTCTGAAGAGATTCCTCCTGTTTCTCAACTTACTGATTTCCTATAAGCACAGGACATTTTCATTTGTACCACCTTCATGCACGTGTCGAGACACTGCAGATCTCTGTCTGTGAGGGTCTTCAAGCAGCATTGGCAACATCCCTGTGATGACAACGTAGAGCTGTCCTCACTTTGTCTTCCCCCCAATAGCCAACCTTCACCCACAGGACCCGTTTTCCCACTTTTCCTGTCCTTATACCCACAGGTAACATGACAGCTATGATCCACCTCTCACTGTATCCAACAACTCCTGGGGAAGTTGCCACGCAGTTTCCATTACTTACTGTCGCCAAGCCAGCTTCTAGAATGGCTTCCGGTTGACTCTTCCGTACTCACCATTTGCCTCTGTTTATCCCAAAGGATTTCTGTTCCTCAGATAAGCCTCCTCAACTATAGAGAACCCTGTAACATCAAGTAGCCAGTGGGCCAAGCTAATTTCTATTTCTAATTCGATCTAATTCTGGAAACTCCTGCCTCTGCTCCATGCCCACGGTGCCATTCTCTATGTCTTTTTTTCTTTTTCATGCCTTCTGATGCTATGCTGTAATGCCTCAAAGAAAGCCTCCTTTCCTTTTCCTCTCTATACCTCTAATGCATTTACCCTTGCCTACAGAGTTATTCTTTGCAAGAATAGCTAAAAATTGTTGAGCTCTTACCATGAGCTGGGCATTGTACTTTGTACTTTCTTTGGGTTATTTCATTTGTTCCTTATTACTGTTTACATGAGGAAGGTACTATTATTTTCATGCCCGCTTTATAGAGCGGAGGGAGAACTGAGGTTTAAAGGGGGGAAATAATTTGCTGGGGTTCCACAGCTAGAGAACAACAGCGGTAGGCATCCCACCTGTCCGCTGTCGTGTTCGCCGGCACACTGGAGCACCTTGTTGGGGGAAGCCGGGTGTGCTCACTGATTGCTGGTGTGGCAGTGCAGGACGGAGACGCTGACGTCTTGCCTCCAGTCCACTAAGTCCTAGACAGCCTCCCTGGCAGGGTTCCTCGTGACAGCTGCCATGGAAACGACCTTTCTCCACACCTGTTCAGGCCACTTCCACCTGGGTGGGGGGCAGGGGGTGTCTCCCTGCAACCTTGGCTAATTCTGGACTGATCCCTGCTTCAGCTTACTCTGCCTCTGGGGCAGGTGCCACACCAACGGGCGTCAGGCAGCAGGCCTCCCCAGTGGCCCAAACCGCCCTTGGAGAAACAGCCTCGAAAGAAACTCACACACCTCATAAGGAGATCCCCTGCCTCCACACGTTTCCCTCATAGCTTCCTAGAAACGTACAACCATCCACATCACTCCCAGCCTTGCCTGCAGTTTAACTGTGCTGCTTATCAAGAACTGATGAAAAATCTGCATGCAGTAAAAATTGAATCCAGACACAAAAGAGATTCCCTGCAAATTCTTCCCTGTCATCTTTCCCTGCCTTTAGTTTAGACTGCCTTTTTTAGACTGGTTTTTTTTTTAAGTGCATGACTGTTACTTCCCCAAATGAAATCTTTGAAATCAACTGAAATATTTGAGAGTGAATATGACATGAAGTGTTATTGCCATTATCTTGATCAGTTCTGCATATGGAATAACAAGCCACATACCAGATTGGTCTTAGCCCCAGCTCCAATGCTGAACTTCAAAACTCAGGATGTTTCCTCTCTGTAAACCTCAGTTGCCACCCCCGCCACCTCCCCACACTTATCAGAAAGCTTATGTGAAGAGGAAAAGCTCCTAGATCCTGAGTTTTTCAGGTGTCAATCTTGAATCTTTAAAACGACTTCCCTCTCGATGTCCTCAGAAATTCTTGACATTTATTCAGAGCTTTAGAAGCTAAAGTTTTTCGAAATATCTTACAATTTTCCCACCGACTTGATATCATCATTAGCATCATCTTCCTTCACAGCATCCGGTGCCTAAAATGTTATTACCTTGGACTTTGGCACCGCTGCCCTTGCATTTTCAGGCATTATTCTCTCACGACCTCTCATCTGAAGTACAATGACCTGGGCATCCAACACCGCCATGTGCTCAGGTGGGGGTGGGAGAGAAGTGGCTAAGCTTCGATGGTGGAGGTGGAGATGGCGACCATGGAAGAGCACGTGTGTGCATTTGGGGATGACATGATAGAACTGACCGGCGGGGGGGGAGGGGGTGGGGAGAGGGGCATAGTGGATGAAAGAAAGCAGCAGGTCACAGGAGAGCAGGTGGAGGGAAACCGCAAGGTGGAATCCCTACGGTGCCCTCAGGATTAACCTTTTCCCAGAGCTCAGGATCCTTCCTCTTCTCACCCCAGTTGGTCCTACTGAGTTTCTCCTTTGAGTTCTCTTTCTTCCCCTAGTGCTCATTCCCTGCCTCTTACTCCTACTGTGGCTACACCAAGTCTCTCCTGCTCTTGTCCCTTCTTCCAGACTTCAGCTTCAGCTGGTGCAAATGGGACCCTTTTGTCCTTGCTGCTGGCTGCAGGCAACACCGTTGCCAAAAGGTACTGGCTTTGGGGGCTGTGATTGAATCCCTATTTTGTTAAGGAAGGAACAGAGGCTTGTGTGTCTCTAGTGGGCTGGAGCTTGAAATGGGGTTCCCGGACTGTGAGTTCCTGTGCATTTACTCCATACCCCAGCCATGTTTGTCAGGGTCCTCCTGTGTCACTTAGTTGCCCTTTGCCATTGATGGTATGCGCTCTTGTGCAACAGAGCGTCTTGACTTGTAAGAGAGCCCTGCAGGACCAACCTGGACATATTGGTTTGTGGAGCAAATGGAAGGGAGCGGACAGTAAGCTTTGTATGAGCCGTCACCTTGTCCATCCTGGGCACCACCCCGTGCTCAGAGGAATGAATGAATGAATGAATGAGGGATGAGCAAATGAATAAAAGGAGCAAATGAATAAGTGAATGACTGAGTGAAGAAATGAGTGAATGGTTGAATAATGCTGTCTGGAAACAAAGGACTGGGAGGTGGGAGCCACGGATTGCCTGTGTGACAACCATACCCCCGCTCCTGCAGCTCATGCCCGGCCACCAGGGAAGCCACACTCCCAAAGGCAGCTCTCGGACACTAGGAGAGCTACAACACCCCACGGAAGCTGTCGAAGCGTATAACCAAGCAGCACTGCTTCTTGGCTTAAGATAAATATTCATACTTAATACTGGTTCTAGGGTATGAATTTTTAGACTATAATTCTTTAAAATTTATTATAGTTTTAAACTTAATTGGGTGAAAATATTTATTGGTGGGGGAGGGGATGCAATTACCCAATTATGAAAGCCAGAATGAATCCTAGGAGGGACACTAAAACTATCTTTAAGTACTGAGAGGATTTTATTACAGCAACTCTTAAAACAATAATGAATGTTACATGCTCCTCAGTCTTTTTTTACAATAGAAAAGGAACACACAATTTTCAAACAGAAAGCAGGTTTGCGTTCGTGGAGGAAGAAAGAAAAAGGGCTCCGTGCCAACGGATCCTCCTTGCAAACCCTCACCCCCTAAAATCGGTTTTTCTTTGAACGTTAAGGCAAAGGTGGGGGCGGGTGGGGAGGGAAACTCTAGTGAGGTTACAGACAATGAAATGGAGATGTGGGAACTAGTATTAAAAATATGTTGGCATTTTCCCAAACCGGGAGTGCTGACAAGTATAATCCTATTACTAAAATCACATCGGCAATGAGATAGATGAAATAAAAACATGATCTCGTGCCACCAGAGTGGCTATTTGTCCACAAAATCTCATTGCATTGTTTGTCAATCCGTTCTGCGCCCCCCCCCCCCCAAATCGTACATAGTAGAAAACAGTGTTAAGGAGGCTTTTAAAACACATCATTGAGATTACAGCACCTTTTAAAATAAACAGCACTGAATACCAACACAGGTAAAATGTCATTGCGAGATGGGGATCCGATATTCAACGGTGTGCTTTATGGCTTTCCAGTGTGTGATAAAATCTGTTCACCAGATGTACTATTTGTCTCCTGTGTAGCATACTTGAGCATCCTGTAGGCCTGAGGCCCATTTATTTCATGTAATTGCCTTTCCTGTGCACACCTTGGGGCGCCCTAATTCTCCATTTTATTTCAGGCACTGTACAGGGTACCATCTGGTAGTTTAAAACTCATCCCATTTTATTGCACCACTGCAGCGGCTGTATTCAGCTGTAGTGCAGGCTTTCGGTAGAGACAGACTTCTTACTACCAGCCATTTATTTTTGCCTGAAATAAAGTAGACTTGAACTATCAACATGCAGGATTCACATGTAGATCATCACTGGTCCATACGAGCTTGACAGAGGTTCTCCGGCAACCTGCAGACTCGAAGCAGTTGCGAATTGCTTCACGCACAGCTGTTAACTTATAGAATTGGGATTCTAAATTCTTCGCCTACTTCTGCACGTAATGATATCTTTTTAGTATCTCATTTGTATTATTTCAGTTCAGATGAGCACAAAAATAAATGTATTCCATCACATCTGGAAAAGTACCGCAGAGAAATCGCTTAATATACAAAGCTGCACACCTCATTACGAGGTTCGTCACTCATTTCAAACCCAACCTTACCTCTGTCCCTCATCAACACGGCTTTTGTTCCACTGTTGTTTTCATTAAATTGTTAAATCATTTTTCAAGGGAATTTGCAAGATCTTGAAAAGGCAAGTTTGGAAATAATATACTTGGCAGAAGGAAAATAAATCTCAGAGCCACGCAGCTTTTCTGCAGCAGGTCCCCGATGAGAGTGCCTTCCCTCAACTTGTGCACAAATTACATAGGAAGTGACTGTGATCTCTGTGAGGATTCATCTCCTGCCTCAGACCAGCACCCGCCCGCCACCAATGCGCCCACACAGCTGGGCAAGCCACTTTAACAAAGGGTCCCTGATATGCAAATTACACACACCCAGCTGCACATTTCCAAATGAGTCATTGTTCACCTGCTGGCTCCCGCCTCACCAAATCCCTCTTGCGGCATGTGTTATGCATTCCCCATCTCCTCTCCCTTCCCTCCTAGTCCAACCGGGAAGGTCTGTGGCTTCTGGAATGGCAAGGAAAAGGCTGCAATCAGAGGGGGCTGGGCGGGGCGGTGGGACGAGGTAAGTGATGACTTGGCTTACCAGCCACTGCTGCCTCTTGACATGTGTTATCTCGGCGTTGCCCAGGGAGACTACCAGTCTTTGGCCTGAGATACGGGAAGACTTCCCGGGTACAATCTGCCACCTGGCACCGATGACCTGTGGAAATGAACAAACCAATGAGGAGATGGTGTCGTGACTATAGGCACCCTCGGCCCTTCCTTACGGTGCTGGTTGACAATGGCTCAACTGCACCTGGGGATGGGACGGTATTTAAGGGGGAAACAGGCTGGCTAGAGACCTGTGTGCAGCAGAATCTTTACATGTTTTGCATTTGTGGCAATGACAAATGTAGCTAAATGCACCTGGTTGTAGCTGTCTGCTGTGATCTAAAGCCTGTTTGAATGAAAAGAATAACTCCCCCTGTTATTTATTGTTGGAAGCAGAGTTTACTTTGCTGTCTTTAACCTCAGCAGAAATCAGAAATGCCAGTTTGAGCGCAAACTGATGAGTTCTAGGCAACAGAGCAAAGAGTCGTTGGTTGGTGTCGTGTAAATCAGCAAAAGAAGACCAGTGACCAAACAGATTCATATTTATTTTCCTGGAGTTTCCCCCTTCTTTGACTCTCAGGCAATCTCGTTCTATAAAAATGTTAATGCTGGTCTGAATATGAAGGGTAATTTTTTTCCCCCACAGCTCTGTCAGACATATCTTCCCAATAATTAAATGTGCATCCTTGGGCTCTAAGAGCAGTCTTGTTGAACAAAGCAATGGCAAATCCAACTAACCTTTGAAGAATGAGGGTGTCAAAGTATAAGCAGATGTTTTAATTTGCACAATGCTGGGATTTTTTGGATGCCAAATGTTCCTAAAATAGTTATTGTATCGAGACAGAAGAAGAAAGATATGCTCAGAAATAACCTGCAAGCCTCTCCGTCACAGCGACATTGTCTCGTTCAGCAGAAGTGATTTTGGAAGTGTTGTTAAGAAAGCTATATGTTAATCAGCATCTAACGAGAGTGTATCATAATTCTAGGATTATTATACACGAGAAGAATAAAATGAGAGAGCACAGCAAAATTTTAAAGTGCGCACACACATACACACACAGACACAGTAAGTTAAATGTAGGGCAAAATAAAAATACTCATGCTCTTCCTTGCATATGCATGAAAAGTTTCTCAAGTGATTTAAGGGATGTGTGTTATTTAAAAAAAAAAAGGAAGATACATACTTTAGCCATGAAATTATAGTATCATGTTGTCTACCTAGTGGAACTTGCATCGCTTTAGGGTGATGTGAGCACACGTTTTTTCACAAGTGGATGTATGTGGGAAAGATTTATATTAGACATAAGGAAAAATGTCCTGACTTTCAGAAGAGTTGTGAGAAGTCCAAATAGTTTACCCAAGAAGGCTGTGGAATTTACCTCCCGGAGACTTTTAGCAGCAGACAGGAGACCCATATGTTTGAGTTTATTTCAGAGTGGTTTGAAATGACTAAGAATGGGCTCATCAAGAATTTCCCCAGCCTCTCTCATTCTGTCACACGCCTGGGAAGCAGGCTAGCAGTCCATCTGTCCTCCACCAAGCCAAGCCTCTGTCCAGCCCACCTCTGAATCCATCCTTTCCCAAGTCCCAGTCATCACTTCTCAGAAACCCATGATCGAGAGGGTTGAGCTGAGGCACGCTCATGCATTGCTGGTAGTGGGCTGTGGGAGGGACGAGTGTAAGGTGGGGCACTCCCTATGGCGGACAATTTTTCAAAATCTACCAAACCTAAAAGGATACATTCCCTGTGTCCCTGCAATTACATTTCCAGGACCTCCTCTTACACATCTATTTACGTGTTTCAAAATGACCTATGAATTAGTGATTTATTGTGGCAACGTTCGTAACAGCTAATGATTGGAAACAACTTAAATATCCGTCAAGACTGATTAAATAAGTTAAGCACATATACATTAAAAGGAAGAGGCATCTCTATATGTCTCTGCAGAAGGGGCTTTCGAAGATACTAATGGATGAAAAAGAGGTGCAGAATATCATGTGTAATATGCTACCTACCACCTGTATACCTAAGGATTCTTAAGTAGAAAGCATACTTCCCATAGCATAAAAAATAACTTGGGAACTATTAGACCTTTTGAATCCGCATGGAATATCTATTAAAATGAAATGAAATAAGTACCTGGGAAAATGAGAAAACTTTTTTCCAGACCACAATCCCCCAAATAAAGTAAGGGATTGATTCTGTCTTATTTCCGGTTCTCCCTTGGTTTTTGTCAGGAAGCCACTAGTCTAGGGTGGCCATCCAGTGGGGATGGGCCTTTTTGACTCTGGTTTTCTCTTCTCCTTCCTATAGCTGTAAATTTCTAAGACAGAAAGAGGAAGAAGAAGGTACAGCCTGGTGAAAGAGCACCAGGTATAAACGGGAATTGAGTGGAACTTCCAGGAGTTGCACAGAGCTGGGTGAAAAAGGATCATGTGACCTCTGCTTAGGATCATGTGAAAAGGCAAGAGGGACAAATGGCCAAGAGATGACCAGTTCCATGGAGGAAATGCAGGGCCATTTCCTGGGCCCCACTGGGCACAAAGGTGAGCGTTCAGCCCAGCCGTTAGGGAGGGTTTCCTGTTATTAAAGCCTATGTGGATAAGACAACTCAATGACATTAATTTAGGAAAGTCGCATCTAGAACTCTCTGAAATTATTTGAAAGTCCAGTTGTGGAGCCATTTGAAGAATCACACCTCTGTATTTAACACTATTGTTGGATGCAGCAGTTCAGACAAGGGAACTACCAGACATGGCTCTCCCTCTGAGAGGTGGGAGACCCTGGCAAGCGCCTACACTCTCTAGATGGTTTCATGGTAAGGGACAAATGTCTATGTCTTTGAATCATTATGAGGTTTTAGTATAATTTAATCAAGACTCCCCCATAGCACCGAGCACAGAGATGGCACCCAAGAAACAGTGGTCAATGGTATTCTCTGCTAAAATATTTGTCACCTCAGACACTTGGATTCTGTTCCAGAAGGCTCTTCACTGAGTAGGAAGAGACCCTCTGGTGGGGTCATGAGAGAGGCCCTCATCCCATTGCTGATTCAAGGCAGGTAAAATGGAGATACTTTGCAACCTAGTTTACAAAGTCAAGACATCAGCTCACAAAAGGCCAGAATCACCGTGAGGGCAATGGTTTAACACTTAGATATTATATTCCCCTAACTCAAAACATCTTGCTTAAAAGAAAGGAGAGTTCAGTTCTAGGCTCCTACTCCTGAGATTTTTATTTAAAGAATACCCCATCTTTACTCGCAGCTGAGAGGCTGACGATTAAAAATTAGCCACTGTATAGTAGCTGAGCAGTAACAATTTTTCATAAAGGTTTTTACTACACATTTGGGATTATAATTTCAATATTATGCAAATGCATTTTATGGATCTGTAATACAGAATGTGTACTGGCATTAATGTGCATTAGCAGGCAAGCACAAAAAGGCTCCAAATGAGCCATTTTGGTGTCTGCTTTCAACATGTATTATGAATAATAAGTAAAATGTTCTGGTTTAGAACAAATAATATAAAATCTGAATTCCTCTTGATGTACATCAGTGATACAGCCCTATGCAACCCCCAAGAAATTCTTCCATCGGACACAATTAAAAACTGGCCCTTCACCAATGTATCCCTGCTTATGGTTTCTCTTCTTGAATGGGATGCAAAAGTAAAATAAATACATTCAATATGAACAGGGGGTAGTTTCCCCTCTGCTGATCAAAACCAGGCATTAACCACATAAATGAGTTAGAAAGGGCATAATCCCTTACATGTCAGGACGGTGGCCCAGGCTACTTCCATTTTTAGAGGTTCCGCATCCTAAAAAAAATTGAAGAGGCATCCAGACAGAGTCACAGAACTTGAGGCATATTTCCAATTAATAAAATTAGCAAATTTAATGCCTTGAACATGAAATACTTCAGACAAGATGATTGTGTTATTGCAAAGATGCTGAAGTGAATTTCTGCACAGTGTGCTACAGTCTCCAATACGGGGACCCAGGCCGACATTTGCCTGATGTGGGTTTTCTTTCAACTCTGTCAGTTTGTCCTCTTGGTTATAGATTGGAGAACATGCTCAACAATTAACTTCCTGAAGGCAGAGGCCTGAGCCAAATTGTGCTCCTAAAGCCTAAAAAATGTGTCTTTCCTTTTTCTTTTTTAAAAAAATATTCCCACATTCCAATTTTGCTTGATAGCAAAGAAAGCCAGACTAAGTCACAAGTACTGAGGGTGGTTGCTGATTATTTATAAGTAAGGTGAAATTTCTCTTTTCATTGGTGTAGTTAGGACCTTGGGATCTACTGACCTTGTTTCTTGCATGTGTGTTGAATACGTGCCCCATTCTTTGACAGTCTGGAAGGGGACCTGGTTGCACTTGCCAGTGATTACAGGCTGGGCATTCAGTTGAGTCAGAAAAATGTAAAAAAATCTTCTCTCTCAAACAGGTGTCCTTAATGTATTTTCAAATGCTACGCATTCCATGATTTATCCTCAAAATGATAACAAAATATCGAGTCCTTCCTGGGTTCAGTGTTTTGTATGCATGATCTTAATTGACCCACAAAACAATCTCCCAAAGTAGGTTTTGTAATCCCCATGAAATGGCTGAAGAATCTGAAGTTTAAAAAGATTCAGTAATTTGTATGAAATCACACAGGCATATAGGTCTAATTTTACATTCCAAATTCTTGACTGTGGTATACCCATGGGTCCATTATTAATATGGTGGACAGTGGCCTTGGCCTCATTTGTCATGTAAGTTATGGCAATGGTGTTTGGTCTTTCGATCTGACACAGGCAGTGCAATTAATATTAAAGTTGGAACCCATTTCAACCAGTGATCACATCACTATTTTCTGTATTGCTGTGGTTGGCTACTGCTTTCCATTTTCCCCCGACATTTTCCCATTCTAGATAGAGGTGTGTGGAAGGAAAGGTGGATAGAGCAGGAAGGTCTATACAAGAATGCAATAAATATGTGCTGGACAAATCAATCAGATTTTTTAAAGTTCTCCAATTAAAATTCAGCAAAAAGTCTCTAAGTACCTGCAGAGTGTAAGCTCTGGTTTTTGTCCTTGGCTCCTTAGCAATTCAGAAAGACCCAAATGAAAGGCTCCTAGTACCAAGGCCTTTCCAAGCATTAATTTATTCGAAAAGAAGCTGTTGGCCATATGCAGTTAAGGCTCCTACTCTAAGATACCTTCCCAACGGGTGAAATAGAAGATGCTGATTATTAAGAGCTGTGGTGCAGAGGCACGTATGTGAGACAACAGAGTTCATCCTCTCGACACGATATTCCTGGCATCGTTTGCAGAGTCGTTTCTGTGCATTTGGCCCTTTGCACTATCTCACTTAATCTTCACAGCATCCTGCAGAGTAACTATTATTATCTTCATCTTATAAATAAGTAAACTCAGGCTCAGGTAAAGTAAATTGGCCAAAGTCAGATCGTTAAAAAGTGGTTGAATGAGGATTGAATTCCAGGTCTGCTTGGTTTCAGAGTCAGTGAGGGAGAAACACAGAGAAGATCATGAGTTTTAAAGAACGAATTTCAATTTTTCTGACACACTCTAGCAAGTCTTGCCTTTCTCGTGGTCTTTCACAGAGTCCGCTCTGTCCTTTCTGGGTTTCTCACATCATCCTCCTTTGTTGTAAGCCCTTCTATTTGTGAGAAGACAGCACGTGCAAACAATTTTGGTGTTCTTCACAGGGCCTCATGTGGTGCCTGAGACAAAGTGGATATTCGACAGGCATTTATTTCATTTATTCCCCATACATTTACCAAGTGCTTACTCAGTGGCCAAGTCCAGTAAAGAAGACAAGCCATGCCCTCCAGGAGCTTCCAGTCCCGGGGAGGTGGTTAAAGAACCAAGACTCCCAACTGGGTGTGGCAGTGCTGTGACAGGGGGAGCAGGGGTGGCCGACCAGCTCAGGGCTCAGCAAAGTCTTTCCAGATGTGTTGTCTGAACCCACTCTGGGAGCATCAGTGACAGCCAAGCAGAGGGAGGAGGGCAGTAAAAGCAGAGGGAATAGGGATGTGCAAAGGTCCCTCCAGTGGGAGATAAGCACATGGCCTGTTCCAAGGATTATGAGTCACCTGGAGCTTCTGGTAAACAGGCGGGGGGGGGGGGGGCAGGGGGAAGGGGGCGCTGAGGAAGAGGAGTAGGGGGACAGAAGGAGACAGCAATGGAGGTGGTGCAGAGACATCAAGTGTGAGACTCAGAGCGCACTAGGTTCAAGTGTTTGTGTTTTATCCCAACCACTCAGGGGACGGGCTTCAGCAGGGGAGAAAAATGGCAAACACACAGTTTAGAAAGATGTGGAGAACAGACTGGAGAGGAGTGAGCCAGCGAGAGGGAGGAGCTCACCTTTGGAGAAGAGAAGGCCATTTTGTATATAACTGGGAAGGACACACAAATATTTTATTATGATCCTTAGAGCACCCCCAAAATCTGTTTTCTCTCATCATGAATTTGTGGGAGCTACCTGGACTAAAATATTGAAGGAATCTTCACTTCAAATGTCCTTGTGTTCAGATATCCCAGCTCACTTCTCAGAGATTTAATTAGAGCTGCCTTGAGGCACTTTTTATCTTAACAATCTCTCTGCGGGCAGAAGTAACAAAATAACAGGAATCGATATAAACAACCTAAGAAGACCTCAGAAAGAAAGAAATATTATTTTTGCTGATACACATTTTTTATTTTGAAAAATCATGAAGATCTCCATTAGGAAATCATTCTTCCCTGACATTGTGTTGCATGCTCAACAAATAGAAGGTAAATATGCTAAACTCGGTGCCTTTTTCATGGAAACCACATAACTATAAAGCTCTTTGTTTTCACCCAACTGCTGAAAACATTTGTGTAGGCAATTTCAGTAAACATTTGGAGAATTGGAAGTACTCTCTCCTACACATATGGTTCTTTATGAAGAGGTAATTTTTATCTATGTTCTACTCAATTGAATATTTATAAGTCTCTTTGGCCTCAAAGGTACCTGATCCCCCCCCCTTGCCCCCGCCCCCAAATACAACTGACCTGTAAAGCTCAAGTGAGATTTATCAGTTACCCTTTAAGAACTTAGTGAGTTATTTTCGTTTTCTCCCTACGAATTTATTCCCAGTACAATCCTAAATTTGTCTAATTTGCTGTGTTATTGCAATTAGTCAATTCTCCCTTAGTTACACAAATAATAGCCTTATAAGTTTGAGGCTGTAAATCACTCATCCATTAAAAATGCCATTTCCTTGTACTGAAAATTCGATTCATTTGGAAGAGAAAAACCATGGCATGGAACAGAATTATGCAATGTCATGGACACATTAACATTTGGATCAAAATTTTACATTGTGTCAGCCAGTAAACAGTATAAATGGTTCAGATTTGCAATAAATAATTGTCTATTAATACTCTGGCATGCTGTAGCAAATTACAGTCTCACTTCGGTGAGCACAGCTGTAGGTGGGCGCCAGGGCCGAGGGAAGCAAGGACCACAGTTGGTTGAGTGGAAAGAGCCCATCACGCAGGGAGGCAGGGGAGCTCTCCACTCCAGCAACGGGAAACACGACTGTGGATTAAACGCTTGTGTGTGTAGATGCAGGAGGAGATCCCAGTGGGCCCTTATTGTAGCTGGAACATGAGATGCCAGCACAGAGCCCTGAGCTATAAAACCTGTAGGAAGCATACGTACTGAACCCAACGAGGGCAACTTTCCCATTTGCTGAATAGGAGAGGGATGGCAGCTTATTTTCCTAACCAGAAAGCAGCTCCTGGCATACAGGACTGACCTCAGTGGGGAAACTGGCTTAGGGCTGTAGCTGCCCGCAACACAATCGGGTGTTAATTACGGAGCCACCGAGGGACTGCCAGGAAGTCAGGCTCTCCCCAGAGTGTGCCGTATGGTGGAGGTATGACTTAGGCCCACCTTCCGTCTCTCTCTCCAGAATCGTCCTCATTAGCCAGCTGAAGAACCTAAAAACTAACACCGTTTTCACTGTTTCGCTTAAGCCTTTTTAGCACTGTTAAAATGCAAACAAGGTGTCTTAGAATGGCTGGTAAACAGATCTATTAACATTCATTAACATTTTGGCAAGCAACAGGTTATCAGCCAAAATTAAGGCACCAAATAGTATGAGGTGAAACTTAGGATAGGTAACCTTTAATAGGAGTGAGGGGAGAATGAAACGTTTCCCAGAAGACGTGATGAAGGCGTTGGGCAGGGGCACACTCAGGGAATTAGGGAATGAGTCTCAAGAGTGACTAATATCTGTATAGTTTACTTGTAAGGGAAAGTACTGCTATTATCACTCCCATTTCCCAGATGAGAAAACTGAGGCCCAGAGATATTAAGGAATCTGCTCATCAAGTTTAACCAGCCAATGACAATTTACACTGGCAAATCGGACATCTCTAAAAGCTCATTTACCTTAGTTCATAATCTAGCCCAAGGTTCTCCAGGAATAATAAAGCTTACTTATGTTAAGGCCATTAGATTCAACCAGTTGAAACCGTGGCCCTTAGCAAATACCAAAGTTTAATGGAATTCTCTGTAATAAAGATTCTAGACTGAAAACACTAAATGTATTCCTTTATTCTTCCTACTCTCCTATTCAATGTCACTTAGCTCATGAAGAAAAGAAAATCTTGTATTTGCCTCCAAATTCAGCATTCATTTACTATATACATTTAAAATACATAACAGAGTTCAAGCAGTCTTACAAATCATATTTTAACAAGAGTATTGATATCTGAAAAAGCTGGTTGTCTAGAGAAATGTGATCTTTCTTGACTGAACTGGATAATATTTTCATCAAAATTATAAGAAAAATTTATCGAGCACCTATTAAGTATAGGACATTGCCCTGGATTTTAGATGATTGCCTAATTTTTGCTTTTCATGTCTGCTGAAAGCCAAGTTTAATTTGGAGCTGTTTCTCAAGACGGGGGAGCAGCTGTGACTGATTTATCTAAATACTTTTAGAACATTTGAAAATCGTTTTTTTCTAATTCACCAGAGAATGATTAAATCCTTGTGGTCGTATACTCTCTTGAGCAGTATTAGTTTCTCCCTCATGTTTGGACAATTGCTGTGGTCTCATAACTGTGCCTCTGCCAACGACAGCTACTTTTTCTTGCACACCACCAGGCTAATCCTCTCAAAAGTCATTTTTATGACATCATTCTCCTACTCAAAACTTTCAGTGGTTCTTCACTTTCTTCTAGATAAACTCCCCAGCTGGTGTTCGAGGCCTCCACCATCTGGGTACTGTCTGCCATTCAGTGCGTATTTCCCATGCTCCCTATGCTTCCCTCTGCCTGGTGGACTCGGACCCGGGTGCTGCACCCTCCGTCTGCCCACCCCTGCCGTCCTCCCCATCCTCCCCTTCCGCCATCCCACCAGCCAGCAGCATCCCTACCATTCTTCTACAGAACTCCCCCCACACCATCCCCACATTGCTTGACACCTTCGTCTGATGATCTTAGCTCCTTTCCTCTCCAGAATCCACAAGTGGGCACTTGTCACAGAACAATAAAAACTGGCAGGGAGTGGGGCCATTTGTTATTCTTATACAATAGCTTATTCTCATAGAGCTTTTCGCTATCTTCATTTTGTGAAATCGCATTGGATTAAGGGTGAGGAGACCTGATGCTACCTATTTTCGCAAGAGGTGACCTTGGGCCAGCTACGTGAGCCCTTGGAGATTCAGTTACCTTATCTGTAAAATAGGGGCACCTGGCCTACCCCACGCCACAAATTGGATTTGCACATCAAATGTGATAATGTGTAAGACAGGGCTTAATAAATTCTAAATTGTTCCTGTATTTCAGATGTCCCCATACACAGCCCAGTCCTCCTGTCTTCCCCGCCCCACATACCCAGTGCTAAAGAACACTGTATTAGGGTGGAGCAGACAGGGACTTAGCAAATATTCTCATGATAATGTTCCACAATTCAAGGATATATCTCTCTGTATTTAGGAGAATTAGACTATTTTATTCACTTCGGATGGCTCTTTGGGTTGTGGAAATTTCGGCCATCTCCTTCTGCCATATTATAATTGGCAAGATTTCTGGGGTGTTCAGTTTCTATCCAGTGCTTAGAGGTGTGACCTAGAACGTGGTCAACAAATCTTTGTGGGCCAAGTGAATAAATTTTCATTCCTTATCTTTATTTAAAAAAAATTTTTTAAATAATGTTTATTTTTGAGAGATTACAGAGTGTGAGTGGGGGAAGGGTAGAGAGAAGGAGGGAGACACAGAATCTGAAGCAGGTTCCAGGGTCCGGGCTGTCAGCACAGAGCCTGATGCGGGGCTCGAACCCACGAACCGTGAGATCATGACCTGAGCCGAAGTCATATGCTGAACCAGCCGAGCCACCCGGGCACCCCTCATTCCTCACCTTTCAATGATAGCACGATAACTTTTGGTTATTGATGTTTGCACTTCCAAACAAATTTGTTCATATGATTTCAATCGCATTCCTCAAATACAACTTTCTTCAATGCTAATTGCTCCAAACATCTCAGTACCTGCATAGATACAGAAGCCTTGGACTGTTAATCTCGTTCACAATTACTTTTGAGTGTATGAGTTAGACAAAGATAAAAAGATGATCTGTATGATAAGGAGCCCCATTGGCCCTCAAAACGTCCTCATCTTTTAGTGTTAAAACAACAATGATGAGGGGCGCCTGGGTGGCGCAGTCGGTTAAGCGTCCGACTTCAGCCAGGTCACGATCTCGCGGTCCGTGAGTTCGAGCCCCGCGTCAGGCTCTGGGCTGATGGCTCGGAGCCTGGAGCCTGTTTCCGATTCTGTGTCTCCCTCTCTCTCTGCCCCTCCCCCGTTCATGCTCTGTCTCTCTCTGTCCCAAAAATAAATAAAAAACGTTGGGAAAAAATTAAAAAAAAAAAAAAAAAAAACACAACAATGATGATTTGCTTCATTTGTGTACTACACACCGCTGACATGAGCTAATTGCATATCTTCTATGAAATAATGTCCGTTATTATGTGGGTAACTACACATTAACACCATTGGAAACACTGGTAATTACACAGTATGTTACATTAATGCACCTGTGTTATCTTCTGATTGCCATATCATTAATTCAAGCGACCTCTATAAATCTGTTTCCCGCCACCGTTTTCTCATTCTGGGCCTCTTCATAACACTTCACAGACTATTAGGAAAACAATCAATTAATCAATTAAACTATACAGTTCAAACTATTCGTAAAAAAGAAATGATCTGAAGGGTGATCCTATTGCATTTTTTGTTTTTCATCACTTCTCCTTTGTGTGACATGTACGAACAACTCTACAGCTACATTCGATTTCCTTTCGTATGAAATTCCAACTATTTTCACTTTGGAGAGAGTTGCAGCAAGATTTGGTTTAAAATAAATGTAAAGACTTGTCTGGTTCACAAGCAGAATCACAGCCTAAAAGGGTCTGGTTCACCCTAAAAAAATGCCAATCAAGTTTTCACAACACCAAGACACTTTAACGAAGGAAAGTTTCATGTTTGCTGCTAACCCCTGAGTTGACTCCCAGTTTTCATCTAGTTACACCAAACCTCAATTTTCTACAGCCAGTGTGGCCCTGACCAAGCCCTCTCCTTGCAAGCCCCCATTCAACTGCAAAGCAACTCCAGCCCAGGAGATAAAAACCCCCATGGCATTTTCATAGTTAATGGCAGGGCTACAAAACAGAAAATAACAGCAGGAATCTGAAGCCAGTGCTTTTATTGGACTAACTAACGATATAAATAAAATGGTCCCTGATTGAGCTTCAGAGCATCACTGTCTCTTTATCAGGCCATAGAAAACAGATCCAGGAGGGCAATAAATACGGCACATAACAGAGTGGAATTAAATGATTAGGCTTGAATTAACACCCTGTTTCTGAGCCTCACTTAGTGTTCCATGGCCCCAGTGAAACACTGCAATTCACAAACGCTCAAGGCCCATTTAATTTTTATTTCAAGCTAGTTCAGAAGAGGGGATTACCTATAACTCCCCCCTATTCCATTGTATAACTCTTGAAGTAACAACACTGATCCTGTCTAGATAGCTGTTAGGAAAATAGACTGTGCTGTGGGAGTCACGGAGTCTATCCAGCATTTTACCTCCAAGAAGTTATGTTAATTAAAGGGGACCAAATCCCCATCCCTGTGAAAGTGACAAGGCTGTCCTTGATGGGGAAATAATGAATTAAGTAAATTGACTTGATTACTTTCCTTGGTATTAACAACAGAACTCAGCCACTGTTAGTCCAGTATTTTCACTTTGTGAACAGTGGCTTCAGCCTAAGAGAGATCCTAAGTCCTACCTGCAAAATGGAACTTAGTATCACCTTAGAGAGTAATACTTAGTGGCTCCTTTTCCCACTGTGTCATATGTTGTACGAAAAGGCACCTGAGTTCACCTTAAACCATGTTTGAGGGAAGTTATTGCTGTTCTACACATTTCCATGTATATACAGTGGCTCTAGAGTAAGAAATCCAAGGCTGATATAGAAGAAGACATGACTATACCAATGAAGCACTTAGAAACTTCAGATGAAATATGCAGCATAAATTCAACTCTGTATGTCTGTGACCTGAACTGATATATGAGATCAAGGGATATTTACTTATAAGGCAAGGTCCTTGAGGGCTATGAGGTAAGGGAGCTTAAAGATTTGAGCACTTACTAGATGTAACTTCCTGCTGGGCTCTTTTCTCATTTAACCCTCACAGCGTTCTAACAAGTGGGCATCCGTCATTCCCATTTTACAAATAAGGAAACTGGAGGTCAAAGAGGGATGTAATAACTGCCCAAACTCACACAGAAGGTGGTAAGGTTGAGATTCAGATCTAGTTCTAGCTGATCCCAAAGCATGACCTTTCTAGCAATACTATGGTATCACCTGCTTAAGACTCCTGGCTTTGGTACAGAAAACTTCTCCAACAACCCAAGAATCCAGCCATTATGTAGAGGAGGAATGAAGCTGATTCCATATAGTGTCCAAAGGGTAGAAAAAAGAACGAAAGGGTTTTGGCCATGTAGGAGAACAGACATTCAACCAATTGTGGAGCTCTCCCCTGGAATGTAGATGAATCTGCCTATCCAAGACTGCTTCGGAGTGTGAGTCGTGGTGTAAGTGACATCCAGAATCTACCTATCATCACCTGAAGGAGCACAGTGAGTCCTGACTGAAATACAGCAGAAGGATTCCTCCACATTCTTAAGAAAATGAGGTCTAACCAAACCAAAGTTTCCCCTAACCATCAGCTCAATCAACATAGCATGTAGTTGTGTACAAGACAATTAGAAAGGGACACCTCTTAGATCAAGCCTTCTCCCCTTCAATCCTTTCTGACAACAAAATTACTGTAATCCTAACTCAAAATGATGCTTGAGTACCTGCAGTGAAATGCACACTGAAATTATGTGAAACATTCACATAATTGTCTCTTAAAGCATTCTCATTGAGGCACCTGAGTTCACCTGGGCATTGAGATTGTGGAGAAGTTACAATAACAAGAAACATTTTTTAAAAGATGATCACTAGTAAGTTTACTGGTGATAGATTTACTGCCGCTTGAGAGTGTTGAGTTGTGTCTATCTGTTGAACTGTGTCTGGGTATTCAATAGGTAGGAAAGTGTTTAATTTCATGTTCTATACAATATCCTTGTAATTTTTAGTACCCAATAAATTAATTAAAATGCTTTTGACACTCAATTAATGTTACATGGTAATAATTACATCTATTCCTTTATAAGTGATAAATTCTCTGAAACTTTATGTTTTGAGAAAAGATCTTTGTTTACAAAAAAGAGATATTAATATGATTTCAGCACATTGAATTTGAATGATTAATTTTCATTCCTTGGCCAGCAGTTCCTAAGCAAAGGTTAGGTTGTAATAGCTCACATGTGAGTCTCAGCTTTTGTGATTGTTCTTGGCTCTGGTTTTTAAGATTAATAACAGGGCCCTTGATATCTTACGGCCTAGACTTAGATACAATCCTAGGCTTCCCTTTGAGCTTTGTTTTTCAGTATTAATTTAAGTGAAGTGAAATCTACCTCTACAGTGTCAGCAATAAAAGATAGACTGTCTTTGAACTTGACTTCTAGTCCACTTGACTCCACAGCAAGCCATGGCTTCAAATAGCTTACTTGCTAGTTAACTAAGCCAATTTGCTTAGTTAACTGGTTACTTTTGCGCTTTGAAGACGTAACTTCAGTTTAAAAAATCCACGTAAAGAGGGATAAAACCAGGAACAAAATAATGGACTACCAGAAGTTTTCCTTTTCAACTAGTTACAGCAGCAGTGTGTAAAATGATCACAGAGAATGCTTGCTTTAAAATTGTGAAGCATCTGCATTTATGAGTGAATGGCTAACCATGGTAGAGAGAACAACATCACCATTTTTAAGTTGATTTTTCTGTGACTTAGTTTCTTCACCTAATATGAGGATTGTAACACCTTACGGGATTGTGTGGCAATCAAAAGACATAAAAAGTGTGACTTTTACTCTAAAACCCCATAAAATGATATGCAAGTATGAGATATTACTATTAATAATTCTCAGTAAAGACTGGCCAGCCAGGATTTTAAGTTCTTATCCTTGGCCATGTCGTTTTTTTATTACCCATTGATTAAAACCCTCCCACCCTGGCCTTGTTTCAGACCTTGTACACTTGGGTCTCCTTACAACACTTAATCACTGATCACATAAAGTTTGAATCCATGGTGCCAAACTGCAAAACCACTTCTAGAACAATTCTGTCTGATCACCTTGGTCTCCTCAACACCCTGTTCTTGGTCTAAACCCTTTCCTTTTTGACCGTATCTTTTGACCAAGAATTTGCAAAAGTGAAATTGTCCAGGGAACGGCTTTGTCAGACGCTCTACTTTTCTATTTGATGTTAGAGAATTTATCCTCTGAGGTGAACATGTAAGCTCACTGTACCTCAGGTAAGTCTCAGCTCAACATCCCTCTTTATTACATGAGAATTACTCTTAGTGTGATTCAAAGCCTTCTGTTCACCTGCAGCGTTTATTTACCTGTGTGTCATCCATGTCCCTCCTCTGATATGGCTGTTCCTGAAGAGGAGGGGTGGTGGTGTTCTCTTCACCACGGTCTTCTGGGCCTACAATATTCCCCGGAACATAGGAGAAGCCCAATAAATTGCTGAATGACCAGATGAGTTGCTGTCAATAGGGAAGGTCACATTCGATATCACTAAAGCATTGAGGTGTAAACACCATTTTTTTCCTTCCCCAGATGAAAACTTACCATTTTTCTAACCTCTCACAATAAAATTTCACCAGCTAGGTCCTTAGCCATGTTAACTTCTTACTCGTATCGCTGCTTTTCTCAGGATCTGAGGCTGGGCCAAACGTGGTGAGGTTTTCAAAAAATGTATTTTAAATATAATTTTAAAATACATTCACTAGCGGGGGGCTCATAACATTCAGCCTCAGCCACAATCTGGACTATGGGCTGCCAAATGCTGCATAAATAAATCATCAAGTCATTTTGGCATCCTGTGGGCCAGAAGGAATATCTTCTTCAATAGATTTAAAGAGACATGGTTCTGAAAGAAAGAGGAGCAAAGTGAGTGATTAAATAGGTACTCTTCTGGGGTATTATTCTTCTGAGGTTTGGGCAAGTTGCTTGAAGTGGTGATTGTCCATTTTACCAGGGTAGATTCTTTTTTTTCTCTTTAATCAGAATCTATCATGGAGTTGAAAGAATCCATTCCAAACCCACAACAAATGCCCCTACCCACTTTGCAACTATTGGTACACTTGAAAAAGGAAAATGCAGTCCAGCAGTCATGACAACAGGTCACAAGGACAGTTTGTGACCATGTATATATGTAGCACAGATTCAGAAAAGTCAGAAGGAGGCCAGGCAACAGGAGCAACCAGGGCAGTGTATGATGTAACATCAATGGCTAGGGGTGGGTGTCCAGACTAGAGCTCAGCTGTGCAACTCTCTGTCTCTCTCTCCCTATCTGTCTCTGTCTTTCTCCCCCCCCCCCCCCCCCCCCCCCCCCCACACACACACACACACACACACACTGTGACTATCTGCTTCCCTGGTTGAATCTCCCTGGCTAAGCCAATCCAGGTTGTTCAACAGCTCAATGGCCTTCAGAAACTTGCCAGAATGAAGAACACTGAATAAAAGCGATGCGATGTATCCATTTCCTGTGGATTCAGAAGCCAGGCCCAGAATCGGAATCCTTCCCCGGACCTCAAAAAAGGACAAGGAAGAGCAGCTTTGAGGTTTGCAGAAAGCACTTTTATAACACCGTTCATAAAAAGATCTGTGTAACAGTCAGGGCCAGTGGGGGCAAAAATTGCAATGTCTTTTCAGAAGAGTTGATTAAAATATAATGCCACTGATGTAAGAATGTAAAACCCAACTCATTCAGAGGAAGCCCTCAAGATCTGAGGTATGGGGTACCTGGGGGAACACACATTCAGACACAGAAATATCACGCAAGCCTGATTGAATCCCCCCCGCCTCCATATTTGGACACGCGCACACGGCAATCCTCTTCTTGACAAACATCCCTTTTTTTCCCTGCTTTGTCTTACTTGTAACCATGGCCAAAAATTAAAAATTGTATGCACTTCCTTTTGTACTTTGTATTTACTAAAATCCTGGCCAGTTCAATTTTCATTCCTGGGAATAAATATCTTATCTGATGACTATCTGTATCTGTCTCAGTCGGTGGCTGATAGACCTTCCTTGGGTTATTAACCAGTTAGTTTCTCCCAGAAAAGAGGTCATTAGCTTCTAACATCACTCAGGTTGTCAGGACGTGCAGGTACCAGATCCTCTCATTCTGGTTTATCTTTAATTTAATCTCTAGATTTTTCAGCTCTAGCTGTCGTCTGGCTTCCACTTAACATATTTTCATCTGGTCGTGGTGGAGGGGGTGGTTTTGTTTTTGTTTTTGTTTTTTAACAACTCAATAGCCAATATAACGATGACAGAACTGACAAACACCGCATTAATGGGTTTCCTTCCCTCATCTAGGCTCCAAGCTGCCAAAAGCCAGAAAGGGTAAAACAGATTCCGGGCAGTTACAGGTTAAGAATCATTTGCATAAATTAGCAAGTTTTGCAAATGAATTCATCTAGTGAGAAGTAAGACACGGGACACTGCATTTTAATAATTGACATTCCACATGAAATGCAATGTTCTTGAGGAGGAAATTGAGCTCCAGGTTGCTATTAGAACCAGCGGAGCAGCACGAGTGGAAAGAAATGCCATCCCCCATTATGTGAGTTACCGCTCCTGCATAACAACGACCGCATTCGGATGGGCTTCTTTTAATAACGGCACTAGTGTGCGCTCACTGAGAGGGAGAATCAGAGGAATCTGCTCATCAGCAGTACTGAACAGGAAATGAAAATAAAGAGTTCCTGGGCATGCCGCCTTAACGTGCAGCCAGTAATTCTTACATTCTCTTTCTAAAGTAATCTTTCATTTTCTGTTTGATTTGGCAGCAGGTCTCCCCTCCCTCTTCCTTGTCAATTTTATGAAACGCTTAGGAGATTACTTAAGATATAACGAGGGTGAGTAAAAAAATTTTTAATTAGCCAATTTGGAGGTTGTCTTTCATCATGTTGGTTAAATTACAAATAAAGATACGTGGGCCATTTTGTTGCCTCCTAATTTGTTTAAGAACATGCCACATTGCAAACGCTGGTGAGGGTGCCGAATTAATGCCTTTCCTAAGGTGTTAGCCAGTCAATCAAAGTCAGGGTATCCAGAATGTGGGAAGTACAAACTGCTCACATATGCGGTCCCAGAGGTAGATACAAGTCCACCCATAACAGTGTTTCCTGGCATAATTTATAATTAACATAAAATGAGTTAAATCACTCACTCGATAGACTTTTTTCCAAGTTCATGTAGAGTAAGTGTGTCATATCAATTAATTCTCAATGAACTGCAGCAGCCAATAAAATTTCTCCCAGACACTGGTAATAATCCAAGATATTGATGGAAGAGGTGTCGTCATTAATATGAGTATAAGCCTCAAATCATGTACAGAGAACAGGCAGATACAGTTCCTTCCTTGGAAAGGGGACATGATTATTGCCAGCTGTCTGTTGTTCTTTCCAATTTGTTAAGCTTTCTGTCTGCTCTCACTTTTTACACTGATAGCCTTTTAATTTTGCCTACACAATCGAATCCCCCTAGTGTAGCTGTCTGTTTTTGCAGGATATCTAATCTGAAAAAGTTAATACACATGAACAAATTAAACAGATTCAAATAAAAGGGATGGATTATATTACCCATATAATTGAGACATTTTCAATGGCTTGTCTGCATGTTCACAACCACAAATAATTGACATATAAAAAAAATCAATGCAACCAGATTTGTATAATTCAAATAGGCGTCTTAACTGTTATTTGGGGGAGTCTTTTTGTAACTGAATAAGCCAGTTGATTCTGGTACTATGTAGACAGACCCCAAAGCCCTACATTTCTTTGTGGATAATACACGGTTATAAAATAAAGGAGCCAAGGGCCGTTTGATTTGTCACATCCAAGCTTGTGTTAAATGATACTTCACTGATTCACCTAGAGTTTCCTAAACAATAACACCTGTTAAGCAGAAATGTTTCTGATTTCATAGGCGTTTTCTTTTTTACCTAGGGAATATTAGTTGGTCCTCAGGTTAAATATGTGTGGTAGTTGGAGAGGACGATCTTTTGTCTACGTCTCCATCTGCACTCTTATGGCAACATCAGAGGAGGAATCCTGAGGAGCCTGTTGGTATGTGTAACGAGTTGCCGTGGCTCTTCTCCCAATAAAGGGTGTGTTCAGACTTTGCTTATTTATAGACCAATAAAAAGAAATTTCCACTGTTCTCTTCAGCAGGCTGAGGATAAATAGCTCTTCCGCTTCTAACATTTAATGTTCACAGATACAAAAACAACTGCTCTGAATATTAAGCCAACATTCGTATGTTTTTTTTCCTATGAAGGGGAGAAATCCTTGAATACGAAACAATGGCAGATTCAGATATAATCTTTCCCATTTTAGAACTGTTTTATTGCAAATTGTGTTCCTTAACAAAGAGGCACTCCAGGCTTAATTTGGTTACTGGATGAAGCATCAACTCACGTGCTGTGACGATTTTCTCTGTGACCTGAGAGCTTAGGGCTCCATGGCATGAAATCTCACTCCTGAAGGCAGTGCAGCCACAGCACCAAATGCCCTCTGATGAGGTGGCTACTGCGGGGTCGAGCTGTTCTCCCTGAGCATGTGTGCAGCAAATGCTTTCTATTTTCACATTCTAGAGCAAGGAACAGCATAAATTATCCCTAATTCTTGATTCTGTGATGAAGTAGCCATCTGGTCTGATAGTACAGTGACAATGATATAGGAGTGAACACTCTATGCTTGGTCTACTGCACAGAAAAGGACAATAGGACATATTTTAAAATGTCAGGATCCATCAGAAACATGTTCAGGAAAGTTTGCATTTATGAAAATAAATAGTATTGAAGATATATCATGATGCAAATCTAATTATGGTTGTTGGGCAGCTGAATTAAATTAAGAGTAAATCTGAATCCTTCCAATTAAAAATGTGTTATTCCTTTTTTGCTGTGTTTTCTGTTTGCAAAAAAAGATGCTTCGCTCTACTTTGGGGAAGTTGCATCATAAAGGCTGTTGACCTGCTTACCCTTCTCCTTTGACATATGTATGTGGAACTCAGACTCCATATATGATGAATTTGGCAATTTCTAGTTAGTTACTAGTGAAAATTGTCTTCACCACTAATCTATGATAAGGCATATATACTATTGGAGTGGGGACTATTGAGAAATCACATGTGCGTGAGTGTAAAGTGTATTAACAGAATAGCAAGAGGCTTATTTTTTCTAAAGACCTCCCATTTAATTTATTTATCTACCATTCATTCACTCAACATCATTGAGTGAGTACTTTTCATGTATCAAGCATGAATAAGGTGTCTTCTTGAAATTTGGGGGAGGAGGACAATAATAGATTTGGATACTCCTAACGTAGTTGATAGACATTCCTTTTAGTAAGAGTGATTTGCAACCACATGGTGATTGCCTATGAACACCCAGCATCGGTGTCTGTATCACTGCTGTAGGAAGCCAGTCAGATGAACATCAGGGCTGCAAGATCTTGGGTGGGACAGATGAGAAGCTGGCTGAGGGCAGGGAAAAGACCTGCTCACTGGGTGAGCGTTGTGGGTACTAAAGCCAGCTTGTAGATGCTCATATAGGCACAGAGTTCAGAAGATCTAAGAACGTCAGCTATGATTCAGGCAGCTGGAAGCAGGAGGTCTAACTCAATGGGAAGAATACTGCATCAAGATCTGAGTAATAATGAGAGCCCCCAACTCTTAGTGGAGGACAACTCTGAATAAAAATTGAGCCTTTATTATCTTAGTTTCTAATAGATACATGCCACTTCTCAAAAGATCTCAGCACTCTTTCTCTGTGGGGTCCAGATATTGGGAAATAGTCATTCCTTTTTTTTTTTTTTTTTTTTTTCTGAAGGACTAAGGAATTCACAGATTCAAGGAATAGCTATTGGGTATCTGTTGTATGTCACAAATAGCTCAAATTCATTGCACATAGAACAGTCCCAGAGCCTGTTTCAAAGATGAAATTTTACCAGGTGTTGTGATTATGAATCCCTCAGTGACTCTACATTGACCTTTGGAAGCAAATCTATGATTTGGCCACTGTTCATTTCCCCAGCCTCATCCTTTCTCCCCTCACCCCCTGGGGTATCAAACATCACAGCCATGCTCAACAATTTGAATTCTGCCTTTGTCTTTCCGAGTGTAGCCTTCCATCGGAGTCTTCTCACTTCCTTCATTGCAATCTCATCTGGATTGACAAGATTTTCTGCTTCCTTTCTAGAAGTTGGTCCAAAGGATAAAACAAGCCCTTGATTCCCCAAGAATTGAGATTGACTTCTCCAAGTACTGAGGTAGTGAGCAAGGTCCTAGGGCCGACACTGGTCTTCTCGTTTGCTCTTATATTCTTCTTCTAAAAGGTCAGTACACACGAGGCGCCTGGGTGGCTCAGTCGGTTAAGTGTCCGATTTTGGGTCATGGTCTCACAGCTTGTGAGTTCGAGCCCCGCATCAGGCTCTGGGTTCTGTGTCTCCCTCTCTCTCTGTGCCTTCCCCACTCACACTCTGTCTCTCTCTCTCTCCCAAAAATAAATAATAAAACATTAAAAAAAAAACTTTGAAAAAGTCAGTACGCACTAACAGTCCCTTGCCTAGGAACCTTACTCCCCACCCCTTATTCTGCTTATTGTTGTGCTTCCTTCCAAAACACAGCAGATGGTCTCCTGATAGTCTCACCAACTTGGAAAAGAGCATTATCACTCTTCTACCTTCCTGAGCAATGGCTTTCAACCATGGTTTCCCTTTGGAGAAAAGATATTTGTTTTTGTTTTTGGTTTTTTGGGTTTTTTTTGTTGTTTTTGTTTTTTGTTTCCAGATGATTGCTAGGATTCTGGGGTCTGGCAGCATTAATAGCCTCTTATTTGAGTGAAACCCTACTTCCTGCCTATGTGGGGTATGTCTTTGATCCTTATCACTCAAACAATAAAACACTGCCTTCATCAAAAAAATATCCTAGTATCCACACAAGAATCACTTATAAAAAGCAAAGGAGTTATTTGTTGAAACAGAATTATATTCTGCTTTTATGTGTATAATTATAAGCATGGATATTATGTATTCACTCAAATATGCCCCATTAAATAAGACCTTATTTAAAAAACAATGGCGCTGGGGCACCTAGATGGCTCAGTTGGTTAAGCATCTGACTTTGGCTCAGGTCATGATCTTGTGGTCCATGGGTTCGAGCCCCGTGTTGGGCTCAGTGCTGACAGCTCAGAGCCTGGAGCCTGCTTCGAATTCTGTGTCTCCCTCTCTCTCTGCCCCTCCCCTCCCCTTCTCTCTCTCTCTCTCTCTCCCCCTCTTTCTCAAAAATAACTATTAATAAAATAAAATAAAACAAAATAAAAATAAAAATCACTGGCATTGATAGAACCTACATTTTCACAGAAACAGATGCAAAAAATTTGCACATTTCTTCAGAATGCTGTGCACTCCCTGAATCAGTCATGTGCTATTCACTGAATATTCATGTGCTCCCATGTGCTCAGTGGGCCATGAACAAGAGTCACTCCTGGGCTGAAGCATTCAAGAGTCAATGTGCAACTCTCTGACTCTCTTTTCTCCTGCCATGACACAAAGATGAGTATGCATTGAGATGGTGGAGCTGTAAGGTACAAATAGCTTGGATCTGTATGTCATAGCATGGTGGACAGCTACTCTGAAGAGTTAGCTGACTCACGTTGGGACTCAGCACAAGTAAGAAATAAACCTTGGGGCGCACCTGGGTGGCTCAGTAGGTTAAGTGTCCGACTTCGGCTCAGGTCATGATCTCATGGTCCATGAGTTCAAGCCCGGTGTCGTGCTCTGTGCTGAAAGCTCAGAGTCTAGAGCCCGCTTCGGATTCTGTCTCCCTCTCTCTCTCTCTCTCTCTCTCTCTGCCCCCCCCCCCCCATGCTTTGTCTCTTTGTCAGAAATAAATAAACATTAAAAAAATTTTTTTAAAGAAATAAGCCTTTATTGTGCTAAGTAACTGGGACTCTAGGGTTATATTTTTATTACATCAGAGCCCACGCTATCTTGACATACATACTCCATTATCTCAGATTCTGACATACACAGAACATGGCAAGTTACTTTAAAATTGATTGAGGTATTGATATAGGGAAGCATGCCAATTAATGTCCGTTTTTTTTTTTTTTTTTTTTTTTTTTTTTAATTTTTGGGACAGAGAGAGACAGAGCATGAACGGGGGAGGGGCAGAGAGAGAGGGAGACACAGAATCGGAAACAGGCTCCAGGCTCCGAGCCATCAGCCCAGAGCCTGACGCGGGGCTCGAACCCACGGACTGTGAGATCGTGACCTGGCTGAAGTCGGACGCTTAACCGACTGCGCCACCCAGGCGCCCCTAATGTCCGTTTTTATAAAGATTCCGTTCATCTTATCTGAATGCGCTGAGGATATGGAGAACAGTGATAACTAGTCTGAGAGCTTTCGGTGCTGGTATGTTATCTGCGTTAATGTGAACTTTTATCACCAAAACTTAGACAAGTTAAGAAGTTGGATGCATACCAAAAACACGTACATTGTAGCAAATCATTTTAAAGACTCACTAGAAGCTTTAAATATTGGTTATGTAAAATGAAACCTTTTCTATCTAATCTGATTTAGGCTCAGCAGTTCAAAGAAGATTTAAGGCATAGTTTGTCCAATGGAACTGTTTGAGACGCAGGTCTGTTCGGTTTTGGAAAATGAATTCCATACTGAAGAGACCGCTTTCTCTCCCATGGTGGATATATAATCTGTATGAAGCCACTCATATCAAATTCTTGGTCTTTGGAAAGATGTTGAACTTGGACACCTTCTCCTTGTGGCCCACTTATTAATTGCTTATGATTTACTTGCCTTCCCCATTTTGGCTTCAAAATATTGAGCCAACGAGACAGAAGTAGTTACAGTTTCAAGAATGTTTCTTGCTTTTCTGTTTTTTAACAGGGTAAACTTTCAAAAAACGATTTTTAAAAATTGTGTATTGGGGAGCTAGAATGAAGATAAGGTGGGAAAAAAAAAGGGATTGTATCAGAAAATCTAAGCTAAGAATTATTATTGAGATTAAACATTAAATTTGGCTCTGAGTTTCCTAGTAGTCAAAGCAAGAGGGCAACCTGAAAAGTTTTATAGCCTCGTTTCAATTTTGGCAAAAAATAATGTTAACGGCAAGGGTTATTGGTTGACTCTACAGATCATTTAAAAAACTATTTTGATGGTCTGATTTCAAGCAGCACTTGGTCCTGCCTAACTAGAGGAATTCTCTACAAAGTTTATCTTCAGGAAACTAAATTAATTTACCGGTTGAATGAAATTATTTCATACTGCAAATTCTTTTTGAATGCTTAAGTGAGGAGATTATATCTGAGAAGTAGAGAAGCAAGTTGAGCAGGATAGAGACCCACCATTCACAATGATTTTAAAGATTTTTCTCCGAAAGTCAATTAATCGCCTGCATTAGTGTGGATGGTAGTTAGCAGATCCCATCTAGAGAGAGTTCTGGGAGACTCTACAAAATGTGTAACAATCATTATAGTACTGGGGAAAATAGCTCACTCTGATGTTAAAGAAAATGTTCCCCTATACGAGCAATTAAATCCTGAAGTCTTTATTGACCAGGTTGTCCAGCTGCAATCTGTTCCAGTATATTTTTCATAGAAAGAGTTGTTCCAGGGGCGCCTGGGTGGCTCAGTTGGTTAAATGTCTGACTCTTGATTTCAGCTCAGGTCATGATCTCATGGTTTGTGAGTATGAGCCCTGTGTCGGGCTCTGCACTGACAGCACAGAGCCTGCCTGGGATTCCTTCTCTCTCTCTGCCCCTCTCCCTACTCTCTCTCTCTCTCTCTCTCTCTCTCTCTCAAAATAAATAAATAAACACTAAAAAAAAAAGTTGTTCCAAAGAGGTAACACATTTCTTTGTCATGTCTCCTGAAGCCATCTTATCTTTCTAACTTTGCTGGCTTTTGTGGGCTTCACGGTAGTATTTGCAAATCAAAAGAGGATGCCAGTTACCCAGTCACCAAACCCAGAGAAGGCAGGGTCTGTTTCAATTCCGTGATTTCTTAATAGGGAAGCCCAGCCCAAGAGACAGGTATTGGATCCCAGAGGGTCACCTATGAACTGGTGTCCTTGCTCCATTCCAAACTAGAGACCTTTGTTTTACGATGGCTACTGCCGTTGGCTACTACTACAGAAAACTCTTGGCTTTGACCTGTCAGTGCACCCATGTCCTCCAAAGTGCAGAAAGGCAGACGCTCTTGGAGTTTGGTTTAACACCGGTGCTCACTTTACTGGCAACTCAGAGAGACTGTCTGCAGTGAGAAACTAACCAGCAGTACAAGCTCTTTGACACTAGGGCTTACAGAGCAGAGTGTAGAGACCCTTTCTGAGCAAACTTACTGTGTGAGTCTGTGTGGCTAACTCCTTACTCAGGTCCTCCAAGAAGAAGGGAGATCTACCCTGGGATCTGCCTGGTACAGTTATTGTGATATTCACAATGGATGCTACTCTTTCAAGAGCTCACCTGGGAGAGAATGGTGGTTTGGAGGCCATAGGAAATGTAGGTGAGTTTTACCTTCTCTTCCTGGGGAAGAAGATTCAGACAACAAGTCATATGGAGAGGGCTTGCTGGTGAGTGCTCCTAGGAGCAAAGCCTGTAAGGAGTTGAGGGAAGGAGGACTGGGCAGAAGCGAAGTTGAACTGTGATGGGTTGCAACAGGAGTCTCAGATGATTTTACAGGGAGGTCTGGAGCTGGGATGGCCTTTCAGAGATGCCCCCAAATTGCAGCAAAGGTGCTGGGCTTTGTGCCCACGTATAGTCTAGGCATTACATGTGGGCTGCCCCTGTGGAAGCAGCTAATTTAGGCAATGCAGCTTCCTTTGGCCAGGGGAAGTTTCTGACAAGGGTCTCAACTATGAGCTGTGAGCAAATGACACTTCTGGAAGTGGGAGGGGGAATGACATTGACCTTTTTGGACCTTGGTCCAAAAGGAGGAAACTGGGTGGCATACCACACAACTAGGTGACTTTTTTGTTGGGGGAGGTGGGGAAAGGGAGAGGACGGGGGAAGGGTAGAGGAAGATGAAGGGAATCTTAAGCAGGCTCCACACCCAGCACAGAGCCCAACGTGGAGCCCAATGTGGGGCTCGATCTCACGGCCATGAAATCATGACCTGAGCTGAAATCAAGACTCAGGCACTTAACTGACTGAGCTACCCGGGTGCCTCAACTAGCTGATTTTCTATCCCAGTACCTTCATATAGACAATTAGCTTCAGAAATATATTAAAGGGAATGATATATTTAAGGGGTGTGGGTAGGGGTGAATAATCACTTGCATCTTGACCCAAATTGTTATAAGGATATATACAAAGTAAAGGACTATTTATTAGAGGAGTGGGTGAAATGATTCCATGATTCTCAATGGCTATTAGAGAAATTTTTCTTAAATTTAAGAAAATGGTAGCGGTAAGTAGGCAGAAGTTCTTGTTTACATGACCTAGAATAGTCAAGCTATCCAATGTCCACCCATGAGAATCTTTCTGGCTTGGAGTAGAGCTGGAATTGGTTATCTTTCAGACCACACTTGACCTTCAAGACGTGGAGAGACACACTATCACCCCATGATCATCCGGTCCCCAGACACAACTTCATCCCTTGGGCTTTCAGAAACCTACCTGATTGAAACCTCCCATATCAAGAGACATTAAATGAATAAAGCCCATGGGAGACCTTGCTGTTAATGGTTTCACCCTTAATGACTTCTCAAGGTCATTTCAAGTCCTATGCTATATTTAAATAAATATATATACACACACATTATCAGAAATTCAGACAATACACAATGATGAAATAAAGAATTAAAAATTAACTTTAATCCCACCATGGCTAACATAATGGTAAACATTCATTCTTCTAGTTTTTTCTTCCTACCCATGTGCAAGTACTATTTTATTTATTTTTATTTGTTTTTAATTTTTTTAATGTTTATTCATTTTTGAGAGAGAGAGACAGAGCACAAGCAGGGGAAGGGCAGAGAGGAAGACACAGAATCCACAGCAGGCTCCAGGCTCCGAGGTGTCAGCACAGAGCCTGAGGCAGGGCTTAAACCCACAAACAAACCGTGAGATCATGACCTGAGCCAAAGTCGACGCTCAACTGACTGAGCCACCCAGGCACCCTGCAAGTACTATTTTAAAAAATGATTTTACCATGGAGACATACAGCTTTGTATTCAAATCCTGGGTCCACCACTTACTCCTGGTGTGAGTTCAAGTAGTCCACTCTTGATTTTTTTGTTCATGTCTAAAATGGGAATAATTACAGTCACCTCATGGAATTTAAAACAAGGTGATACATGTAAACCATATATTCCATTGCCTGGTACAAAACAAGCATTCAACAAATATCATATCCTTTACTTCTCCACTCGAAGGGCTAACCTGGAAAAACCACAAAGGACTGAACTTCCAGAACTGAGTTATGATCTAAGAAAAGCCTCCTTAAAAAGATCTCAAGCTTCACTGCTTAAATTAATTCCAAACTTTTTCAAGCTATTAACAGGCAATGCACAATTTGATTCAGATATGTAACACGAGACTATGTAATTAAACATATATATCCTGAAATTAATTTTACATTCACTTTTATAATACAGTACACTTATATAGAATAACACATGGCTCTTGATTAAACAGCAGACTGCCATTCAGTCAAACAGCTCAAGATAGATCATAAAACGTGAAAATGCAGCATCAGCACCAAAATATGGTTATGGGATTTTAATATTCACTTCCACACTTTTACCTAGGTAGCATAAAAATGGATGTTTCCGAGAGAAAATGTTAAGAAAATGTTAAGCATTAAGTACATCACATTTCTGCTTAAATGCTATTGGGTCATCGAGATTTATTGTAAATAAGACAAGAGAAATTTAGAGATTTGTCTTTCAAAGTAAAGTTAATTAGGGCCAATATAATTTTGGTTTAAAATTTTCAATTATGGAAATAAAAAACTTTTAAAGGCATTTGAGTTTATTATTTTCTGTATTTCTTATTTTATTTTCAAAATAAAATCTACTGAACTGTGCACATATTATGATGGAAATATTTTCTAAATCTCAACTCTAAATAATCCAAACCCATGCACAGTTGGGGGAATAGGGAAAAGGATAAATGAAATACACAGATTATTCCTTAAAGTCTTGTTTCATTCTTTAATGTGATTTTCTTCCCTTCCACAAACCTTTATCTGAGCAATAAAAAAGACAGTCAAATTGGCCATTTGAGTTTCATTTACCTTACCTTCCCATGTTGGAAGACTTTTTAGGTGGGAAAAACACTACGCTCTACTAAAACTCACCCACTCACTGTTCCTAACATTAAAGTCATTTTCTCTCAATCTGATCATGCCCAAATAAGATCTAGCTAAAATACCACATAATTTTAAATTTAAACTTTTTATTGAAGTACACCATGTTGTAAGATAATCCTCTGGGGGTCTTTCACGTTTCTGCAAGCCTTGTGAGCAGAGAGGCACTGATAGCTTTTGTTCATGACTACCTTTCCAAGGATGAATATATAGAGAACAGCCTTGGAAGATAGTGTCTCCCTCCCAAGGAGAGGACGGGTTTGTTTACTACCTAGTGTAACAAAGATATTGTCTCCCTCCACGGAGGTGGGGCAGATTTGCTTGTATCCCATTATGAAAGATTTGGGTTCTCTAAGCTTGGGGTTCCTCAGTTGACACAAAGCCACGGCATGTACAGCATTCCATCTGAGCCCCCCCTGTGCAACTTTGAGGAAGGGGAGCAAGAGGAACAAGAACAAACGTATAACTTATGCTGCTTGCTGCGCTTCGAGTAATCAATTCCTTTGTCTCTGACCCAGGAGTATCATGTCTTCTGCCAGCGTGCATAAAATTGTGGCAGGCTTGCTGGCAGAGTAAGCCTCAGACACTTTACAGTTCTCGACATATGATACACAAATCCTAAGGTACACAAATCCTAAGTGTACAGGTAGGTAAATTTTAGTGACGTGAACACATATAAGCAAACCACCCCCCCCCCAAAAAAAAACCCAGAATGTAACCAGAATCCCAGGATTCCCTTCACACTTCCTATGGGTCACAGCCTGCCTACACACTGTAACCAACCATTTCTAACACCATAGCTTAGTTCTGTCTTTCTTGAACTTTATATAAATGAAATAATACAGTGTGTATTCTTTTATATGGCTTATTTTGTTCAAAACTATGTGGAATTTATTCATTCTGTTGCATATAGTTGTAGTTTCTTCTTTCTCATTACGGGATGGTATTCCATCATGTGCATATACCGCATTTCCTGAATTGCATATCTTCTTCTGAACTTGCACAATCCTTTATTAGTAACTTTCCTATTCAACTAATCACTTTTTGCTTTGCATTGTATCACTGAAGTATATGTATTATTTCCTATACTAGACTTATCCAACCCTTGAAAACTTAAGCCTCAAGAGAAGCTAAGCAGTATATTCATTCATTCATTCATTCATTCATTCAATTATTCTACAAATATTCAAAAAGAGCCACTTATGTCTGCAGTATGACAGATGTCAGCAGTATGCTCATCCACATAACAAGTACTAGAAAACATTTGATGAATGATTGAGGGTTTAATAAGCAGGAAGCAAAGCGAAAGAAGGTCACAAGAAAACAGCTGAGGAAATTGACCAAAGAGAGAACGTGTCTTGACTAATGCAGAGTTGATTGTGTTTCATGAGGAACGAGACTGGTTTTTAACAAAGACTCAAGGACTTATATGGTAAACTGCCTTGTAAAATCTTCACAAGATTGTCTTATAGGCATTTGTCAAACTTAATCAAAGAAAACTTGTAACTTACACCTCCCCAGATCTGCTCCCTCCACAAATCTTTCCCATCTCATTAAAATGTACCTCAATCCAATCAGTTGCATTCGGCAACATTTTCTCTTTCCCCTTTTCCCCATATCCAGTGCATTGAGCCCTACAGACTCCATCTCAAGAGCACATCCCAAGTCGGTATGTGGTCTATCTCCACCACTATCCACCTAGTCCTGATAGTTTCCTTGCTTTGAGTCTGCCCCTCGCAAACAGCAACAACAGATAGCTTCTGAAATATAGATCATGTTATAACCTCGCTTAAAACCCTCATAGAGTCTCTCATTGTTCTTACAACAAAATCTAGATTCTTTACTCCAGTTTTTACAGCATATTCTTAACTGTGGGTTTATTCTGTCCTTACTAAGTTCCAGCTATCTGGCCTTTTATTTGCCAAGCTTGTCTTGTCTTTTGGCCTTGGTACTTTCTCATGCCTTGTCCTCGATGCTTTTCTTCCTTATCTTCACACAACTGACTCCTTCTTTTCAGTCGGTCACCACCTCAAAGAAGCCTTGCCTGAGCTTCCAGTCTCAAATAGCCATCCACTTACTTTCTGTCACATCCCCATATTTTAGTGCTGTGGGTAGCACTTTCCTTACCTGACATTTTATTTCTCATTTTTGTGTCTATTTTGTGTCTGCCTGCTTCAACTGAAATGTAAGTTCATGAGGGCAGGGACCTAGTCTGTGTTGCTCACCAAGAAAGAAATAGAATGAGATTCAGTAGGGACATATGGAGGCTTTAATTTTATTCACAATGTCCTGTTTCTTAAACTGACAGGTACATTGATATTCATTCTATTACTCTTTCTACAGTATACATACATTATATGTATTCTTTTTTGTATATTTCATAATTATATTAACTATTTTATAACTTAAACAGTAAAAATATAAAAAGTTAAGTTATTTACTTGTAACTAAAGCTTCCATGTTCTGTACTATAGTTTTGGTAAATACGTTGCCTGATTTGTAACCTAACAGCATATAGTGCTATGAACTCTGTTTTCTACTTGGATATTGCAAATGGTTGAACTGTGTTCCCCAAAAAGATATTTTGAAATCCTAACCTCCTGCATCTCAGAATGTGAAGTTATTTAGAAACAGGGCCATTGCAGATGTGACAAGTTAGGATGAAATCATACTGGAGAAGGGTGGGCCCCTAATCCAATATGACTCGTGTTCTTATAAGAAGATGGCCACATGCAGACAGAGACAGGAAGATTAGAGTGATGCATTTACACTCAGTAGGAATGCCTGGAGCTACCAGATGCTATGACAGAAGCATAGAACAGATTCTGTCTTGGGGCACCTGGGTGACTCAGTTGGTGAAGAATCTGACTCTTGATTTCAGCTCAGGTCATGATCCCATGGTCTTGGGATCAAGCCCCAAGTAGGTCTCCATGCTGCACATGGAGTCTGCTTAAGATTCTCTCTCTCTCCCTGTGCCACTCTGCCCCTCTCCCGTTTGTGCTCTCTCTCTTCTCTCTCTCTCTCTCAATAACAAACAAAATAAATAAATAAAAGAAAGAAATAAAGAAAAAAAACCGATTCTGTCTTAAAACTCTCAGAAGGAATCAGTCCAACCAACTCCTTGATTTTTGACTTGTGGTCTCCAGGACTGTGAGACAGTACATTTCTCTTGCTTTCAGCCACCCAGTTTGCAGACATTTGTTACGGCAGCCTTTTGAAAGTAATACAGATGTGTTTGAGGGAAATAGATTAAATATGCACGTTGATGATTTAAGGTCTTTCCATGACAAGAGTGAGACCATACTGGATCCAACAATGAAATCAACTTTCTCTACTTTTTCAGTTTTTTTTCCTTCTGCAGGCTCCAATAAAGCATGTAGTGATAACACAGTGTGCCTGAGATCCAATCCCAAATTTAAGGTGCTTCAGAACATACTAGGGTATATGAGAAAATTAAATAGCTCATTTTCCCTAAGACCTTCATTGCCATTGGTTGAATCAATCATTGAGCTGCATCCATAGCTATTATTCATTGCATGTCTGGTACCATTATGACCTTTCAGATCTTATTAGTTTAGTTGAAGTTGGTAGAATTACATTTACATTGATTTCTAAAAGGCGGTATGTTTGACAGCATGCTTGGTGGTGTTTACCAAATGGGGTTGACGGGGTAAACACAGATAAAGAGTTAAGAACACTCTAGAGTAGGCCAGATGATAAAGGCAAATCTTATTTAAGAATAGCTGATTTATGTTACCCATAAATCTGAATTGTATCTGGGAAATGCTCCTTTGTATCCAATCAGTCTATAGGTAGGGTTAGAGGAAGAATAACATCTAATCTCCCAAGATCACTTCTTGACCATGGTGAATAGTTGCTATCTTGTTTTTTAATACAGAAATCTTGAGAAATGCCAGCGTGTGACAAGAATGCATCTTATGCTCAACTCTCAATGGACATCCAATAAGTATTAAATGATGTCGCTTGAACAGAAGTCTCTGATAATGTGGGAATCATTGTTCACTGTTATAAGATTTTATCTCGATGAGAGAAGCTTGGGAAGATGGCAGAGTAGGAGGACCCTAAGCTCACCCTGTCCCATGTTTACAACAAGATATCCCTCACATCCGAGTGTATAAGGTTTTATCTCTACATGAGTCACCCTGACTTGGTCAAAGGATTCTACTTGCTTGGAGGTTTGGATTGGCGATGGCACGGATGCTACACTTTTAGATCGGAGTGGCTGCTGAATTACACATGGCCAGATAACCTCTCCACAGATGACTGATGGCTAGTGGCTGAGAGTACAGGAGTTGGAAGCAAGTATTCCTGAGTTTGATATTTGGCTCCACTCCTTAGAGGCCACTGACCTTTAGCTAAATTATTTCACTTTGCTGCATTTCGGATTCTTTACCTGCAAAATGAGAATTAATGATAACACCCGCTCATTAGAGGTCTTGTGAGGATTAAGTGGGGTGAAGATGCGGAGGTGAGAGGGTGACTGCTGTTAGGAATGAGGCCTCTACCCACTCCACTGCCCAAGAGTTTCCCGTAACCAAGCTTCGCCAGCCCACCTGAGCCTCCATGCTTTGTATCACCAGGTGGTCACCTGCCCCTGACACCTGCTCTGGCCCAGTGGGCAAGTGAACGACTGGACCTTCCCTGCCTTACTCCTCTGTACCCTCTTTCCACCCCTCTCTCCTACTCCTGGATTGGTGGTGGGTTGCTAGGGAAAGGACCAGAAGGCCAGAGGCATTTTTAAGGAAAGCAGTATCTCAACTGTACAGTAACAGCTGCAGAGAGACCTCTCTTTATGGCTCTGTCTTCCCTCCTGCTGCTCTGATCTCTTATATGCCTGTTTCTCTTCAACTCTCTCCAGCAACATCTGGTTTCACCTCCTTCTACTGCATGTTCTCCCATCATGGTGGAAGTCCACTACCATAATCCAAATGCACAAGGTTCTCAATTGGAAATGATATTATTAACAATAAGTGCTGACCCATCAGAAGGGATTGTGGCAGAGGTAGCCCTGGGCCAGAATCCAAAGACCCCATGCAGGCCCAGGAGTCAATCCTTCATTGGCTGGATTCTGGGGGGAGATCCTGGAGAGCCTCTGGAAAGGGACAGAGTAGGCTGGTAGCAGGTACAGCGGGCTTGGCGGTGGGGTGCTTGGGGGGCTCAGGGCAACGGTTATTTACACAAAATCCTTTAGCTGTTAGGCTGTTCCCAAGTGTACAAGTGAAATACCAGAACTGATCCCAGACTTCTCGGTGTTCTTAACAAGTTATCCTTTCTTTGATTCCACATGTGAGAGAAATCATATGATATTTGTCTTTCTCTATTTCACTTAGCATAACACTCTCTAGTTCCATCCATGTTGTTGCAAATGGCAAGATTTCATTCTTTTTGATTGCCAAGTAATATTCCATTAAGAAACAAAACAGATGAACAGGGAAAGGGGAGCAAAAATAAGATAAAAACAGAGAGGGAGACAACCCATAAGAAACTCCTAAATATAGAGAACAAACTGAGGGTTGCTGGAACGGAGGTGGGGGGGGGATGGGCTAAATGGGTGATAGGCATTAAGGAGGGCACTTGTAGGGATGAGTGCTGAGTGTTATATGTAAGTGATGAATCGCTAAATTCTATTCCTGAAGTCATTATTACACTATATGTTAAATAACTTGGATGTAATTTTTTTTTTAAGTTACCCTTTCATTTTCCTTCTTTCCCCCTCTCTCCCCTTCTCTGCTTGTCTGTCGTCCACTGTTTCATCTGGAAAATGTCACATCACACACAGCAGGCAAGAGATCCATTCTGTCCTATGAATAAGGCAGGTGGACATGAACTCAGGAGAGTTGAGGGGCAGGGCTGGTCTGCGCTGGTTCCCCAGGGCTGCTGTAACGAAGCATCTCACAGTCCCAGAGGCTGGAAGTCTGGGGTCCAAGTGTTGGCAGGGCCATGCCCCTCGGAAGCCCGCAGAGAAAGCATCTTTCCTTGCTTTTTCCAGTTTCCAGTAGCCCCGGACATCCCGTGGCTTGTGGCAGCATAATCTCAGCCTCTGTCTTCAGAGTGTTTTCCCTGGGTCTCCAAACATATATTCCTTCTAAATTTCTGTCCAATTGCCCCATTATATAAGGGCATCAGTCATATTGGGGTAGTGTGCCCCCTGATGACCGTCTCATCTTAACTTGCTAAAATCTGCAAAGACCCTGTTTCCAAATATGGTGACATTCTTCTGAATGCGGGTTAGAACTTAACATATCTTTCTTGAGGAGAGACGATTCAACCTATAACTGTGGCCCTTCCCCGTGAGGTAGCCCTTGGGTGAAAAATTCATGAGGTTCTCTGCTCTTGTGCCAACACCAAAGCCACGATTTGAAAACTAAGAGCCTCTGTTCTCTATTCAGACACAAAGCATGCTGGGCTAAGGACATGTGGTCAATGTCAGAGAGCAACAGTGCTCACTGAGCTTCAGTGCTGGAAGGCCTTTCCGAGGTTTCTATGAGCAACCTGCCCACTTTACAGATGAGGAAAGTGGAGGCCCAGGGACAGGATTCACTTGAGATCTCAGAGCTTGTAAGAATGGCGGCTACAAGTAGGTCCTGCGCTTCTTTGTTCCTTTTCTGTCCCACTCTCACAGGTAAGGCGTTAGTTTAACCAACATTGCATTTGCCTTCTTTGGGGTCCTATTTTGAACCGTGTCTTCACCTTACCCAATCTCTGTAGACATAGCTTCTAAGACGATCCCTAAGGAAATACTTCTCGGAGACATCAGTGTATCCAACAAGTCTCGAAGAGTAATAATGAGAATCAGTGGGTAAGGCGCTCTAACAATCCCCAAATGTGTTTTTAACACTGTTATTGTTGTTTTAACATTGAATACACTTAACCAGGAAATTCAAACTTCTTTCTGAAGCATTCCAACTGTTGTGTTTATACCCAGTTGCCACACAACGTTTGCTCCTACTGTGTTTTAGTTGGCAAGGGCTGGAGGAAGGGTTTTTAGAGCCAAGTAGCCTCAGATAGGGAATCTTTCCAATCCCCAGGGACCTGGCATAGCCCCAGAATCAATAGTCACAGGGACAGATGCCAACACTCATTTTATCCAGTGTTTTAGCTAACCTTGGACCAAGCCCCTATTTAGACCCTGAACCTGGATAGGAAGAACCAGCTGAAAAAATAGAACCTTACAAAGCTTATAGATAAATAAGTAAAAACTGAGGTTTTTTTTTTTTTTTTTTTTTTTTTTTTTCCAATCAGGGAAAAAAAAGGGAGACTCCTGCAAAGGATATATTAAATTTTTACTCCCCTCCCCCCCAAAAAAATCTCAAATGCAGCCCTGTTGCCAACCTCATGAATTAAAAATGGACAAACGCAGTCAATGTTTTACTATCATTACGTATTTTCCAGACTACAGAATGCAGAATTCTGTCACCACCACGGAGTATTTCCTACTTTCATTACACAATTTGGAGGCTGTGAAATGAAAATACACATGATTTAAATAGCAGTGCGTAAATCTGACATCTTTCTCTATAAGACGTATCATTTATTTCTTCAGCAAACTTTGGCTGAGCACCTACTATGACATACCAGCACAGTGCTACGCGCCTTGACTCTTAGGTGAATGAATCTGCACCCCAGAGGTGCTCACAGATTGCCAAGGAAGACACTTGTGCCCCGGCTACGGCCCACTGTGTTACTTGCTATAATAAAGGCGGATAAGCAACATTAGAGGAGTGTAGCCGCATGATTAATTCTGCCTCTGGGGGAGAAGTGGAAGACGGGGGAGCATGTTCCAAGAAAGGTTCAGTCTGCTCGGTGTTTCAGAGAGATGGGTCTATCGATAGCGCAGAGGCCACTGGCAGGCAACATGTACCCTCTGTGTATCCACTCCAGGCCCTCGCACATTATGCGAATATTTAGAAGTTTCTTCAGGGCTGTGTTTCTCAGAAGGCAGATGAGGACAGAGAGGTTCCCTGTGACCGTTCAAACATATCCAGCCATGAGGAGGCTGGTGCAGCGTGGGCTGCGGCGTTTCTCAGGACCTCTGCCTGACATCCTGACCAGGGACAAGCCGCAATTGTTCACCTGTCCGAATGAGCACCAGATTATACCCTCTAACTGAGGATGCACCAGGAACTGTAGTTGCAGGGAAGGCAGTGGGGAGGGAAGGAGGAAAAGAAGGGGGCCCGGGGAGAGCGGGACCACAGAAAGGGAGGCTGCAGGTGTGGAACTCATCTGGCTTCATTTGGATATTGCTCTCTGGGACTCCAAATGGAAAATAGGACTGAACACCCATGATTAAAAAATGCAATACATGCTAAGAAAGTCTAAAGTAATTTACACCAGGCATTAAAGTGTTTTGCATGAGAATATAGTATGATGTAGACAACCGAAGAATTATGACTTTCATTAAAAGGTTTGCAACTCAGTGTGCTGTGATATAACTATAGCAGTTTTTCTGTCTTGTGATGGTTTTTTATTTTCAACACTGCCTTCCAAACCAAGGAATGCAAATGCCTCGGGAACGCTCGGCCTTGGGTTTTAACTTATTGCCACCTCTTACTAATCACTTCCCTTTAGTACTCTACCTGCTATGGCGGGGTGAAAGGTGAGCAGTTACACCTCTATTGCCCCTCAACCTCATGTATCCTGAACCCAGCTATAAAGTAAACTGTCATTTCTTTCTTCATTATTCAAAGTTAGCATTCACTAGTTCAAAGCCCGTTTGAGATTGTGCATCAAGAATGATATACATTAAGGTTGGGATTAAAGGAAAATCAGTTACATGAAAGAAAGGTGTTTTTGCCACAAATCTTGTGTGTGCATGTCAAGAAGTATATTCATTGCCTAATTTAAAAAGAAACCAGGACAACTCCCAGAGATATATACCTGCATCTGGCCAGTCTTTCAATAAGGACGCTTTCTGTTTGAAGTTTGGCTGTGAAGTTAGAGGAAAAACATCTTTCCCTGGATATCACATGCAGCTTGTTTTTTGTTTTTTGTTTTTTAAAATTACCAGGTATAATTCTGATTTTAGACACTCATTAAGAGTAAACTCAAAAGGTGACTCATCCTGAATATGCTTAGACAGGGTAAGAAAACCGGGCTCACAACTAAGATAGACAGGTTTAGGCTAACTATAAGGAGAGATTAGATGAATTTTCACAAGCTCCTTTAACCCAGCAATTCCACAGTTTTATCAGTTATTGCCTAATTCTACTGATGATCCTGCTGGCCTGTTTGAACCAACTCTTCCCTGACTTGACACAAGTCTTGATGATGCCTAGTTGGACTCAAGGGAACCGTAATGGGCCAGGCACTGAATTAGGTGTTGTTTATGAATCGTTCCATTTAATCCTCAAATAAATCCCTTGATTCAGATATTATGGGTTTATACCATGCATCTTCCTCCATGGCATGATTTACCGTATACCTTGGACTATTTTTAAATTGGGCACCCGAGGTCTCAGATCTGATGCAAAACTGAATTTTAAACTACCGTGATCGTGTTCTGTACAATATCTAGAACACCGTGAGCTCATGAATGTTAGATAATAAAAAATACTAATGCCTGTATTTTGCTGGATCAGTTTTGTAACTTAGAATGTAATGTGCAAACCAAATGTGTGAATGTGAATTTACCAAGATGCTGGTGCTGTGGAGCAATTCTGGCTCCAGAGGTTGAGTGCCTTCTGGTCTCTGTGATGTTCCTAATTCCACCCTGACTCCCAGCACGTCTGGCGCTAGGGATGGGTTTGATAAATGTGTGTGGAACTGAACTTAGGCACACCAACCTCTCTTCCAGGCCCTCCTAAAGCACCTCCAGTCCTCTCGCTTCCAAATATTATGATGGGAAGGTCAGAAGGGCAAGACCTTTCCATGTGTTTCTGGCATTCTCTCTGATCAAGACTTGATAAGCAGGAGTGTTATCTGAGGCCTCCAAAGCAGATGCTCTGAACCCATTTCTACTTTTAACTCAAAGTCAGATTTTGCTAAAGGACTTTTTGGGGCCTGGATAAGGGCTCTGTGATCTGTAGAATTTGAGGAGAAGCATTCAATTCTTCTGTAACGTGGGGAGGGTGCAGAATATTTCAGTGGGTAGAAACTAGTGGAAACCATACCTCTGTCTCATAGTTTTGCACCCAGCTTAGGCATCTCATCACTTCCATCTGGTTTTGCTCTTGTATAACAAAAACATCAAAGCAGACTTGGCAAGGATCATCCCCCAAATATGCTTTCATTATCTGTGTCAGTGAATCTCTGTCCAGTCAATAGAGGAGAATGTTTTACTGTGGTTAATGCCACTTGTTTCGTGGAAATAACTCACTTAAGCAACTGTACCTAATCCTGAATAAATCCAATGATTTTGTAACTAAGGAGAAAACAAACACTTATTGAGTCGCTTAATTTGATCCAGGCGTTTTATTTAATGCAACTCTGTTTCCAAATATCTACCCTACCGGTGAAGAAGCACAGACTCTGAAAGATTAAGCAATCTGCTCATGATCACAGAGTGTATCAGCAGAGTTAGTGACTGAGTTAGGATTTGTACTCCGGTCCATTGGAGAAGTGAGACCCAGGTTTTTCTACTAAAGTCTAAGACATTTTTTGGATCAACAGAGACACAGAATCACTGATTCATACCTCTGCTTCTCCATCTCAGTGTGGCATGAGTTACTCAGGGCTGTCTCTCTGTTCTAAGGAGGACCCATGAAGTGTTGACACACAGCTCTGTGAACGTGAACGTGAACAAGGAGGGATGGCTGCTGGGTGTGCTCGAGGGTTTGATAAGGGACAGGTGCAGTCACCCCAGGCCAACTCAGCAGCCTTGAAGAGCCTGGGTGGTAGTCGCCATTAGTGCTTCTGACCAACACAGTGCCAGGCGGGGCCTTTAAGGCTCTAGATGGACATGACCATGTCTGTCCAACTGAGAGAGCACAGAGGTGTTCATAAGCATCATCCAACAGCAGCGTCAGCGTGCGGCCGCGCCATTACAAATAAATGACTCCCATATTCATCAGTGAATTCTTCCTTCAACACTTAAAAATTACACAAAAGTATAAGTCAGAAACACCAAGCTGACCATGGTTTTCGGGTTATTCACTGCCTACCTACTAACTTCAAATGAAAATAAACGTCTACACCATTCAAATGACACTTTTGCAAACAGTCCACTCTCTTGCTTGTGGAACGTAGTTAATGGGTGAAATGAACAAAAATCAGTACGTTTTAATCAACTTGGGTGAAAAGGTGAGTGTCTGTTTGCCATGGTGATTAAAAATACCGTATAGTTAATATGTATATATAATTCTGCAGTTAATATGTGTATATAACTGAATTACTTAGCACTTGGTTGGCAGAAAAGTCCGAGGTTATCACTTTTATTATTTCCCATGGAGAACCCATAAGATTGGGCAGTAGCCTTGAGTTTGTTTTCAGACATGAAGAAGCTACAGCTCAGAGAGGTCAACCATCTGTTTCAGAGTCCACAGCAGGTGATGAGTTCTAACACATGCTCTGGGTTTCCCGCCAGAGCCAACTTGCTTACATGACCAATAAAATGTCAGTAGGCACAAATGGTAGTGTAATAGCACAAAATGTTTAACTGTTCCCAGATGAATTCTTGAAATTAGAGTTTGTAACAAAACATAAAATCTAACAAATTAGTGCTATGCAAACGTCTTCTTCAAGTGCATTCATTTAACAGCATCCTGATGAAAGTTTTTGCCTTTGAAAAATACCTCATTTTGGTAGCTATAGATATTTTTCTTTTCTCTCAATGTTTTTGCTAACCATGTTTCTATATGGCACCTTACTTAATTTCTGCTCAAAACCACATTATGAGAAATGGAACTGAGGTTCCGAGGGTTAAGTGACTTGGCTAAAGCCCCGGGGTTAGTAAGTGGTAGAACCAGCACTGGGACTCAAGTGGCTGGCCTAAAGCACATGCTCTTCCCAAGACTGCCAAGAACCTGCTCCGTTAGGCTTCCTGAGGGGTCTCTTACTCATACAATTGGGAAAGGACATGAAGAACATGAAGACAACCCACGCTAGACCATCACAAAATTTTGTATAGGCCAAGGTTGATCTACAATAAAATGGTGAAGTGTACATTGGGTCATTTAGCTAACGGTGCAGGATTCCCCTCCTCCAGGCTACTTGGACTCCATCACTATCACTAGCAGCCCTGGAATCTCATTTCTGGCCTGGTGCCTTTTTTTTAAATGCTTATTTATTCATTTATTTTTGAGAGAGGGAGAGAGAGTGCTCACATGCGAGTGGAGGAGGGACAGAGGGAGAATCCCAAGCAGGCTCTACACTGTCATCGTGGAGTCTGACGTAGTGCTCCACTCACTAGCTGTGAGATCGTGACCTGAGCCAAAATCAAGTGTCGGATGCTTGACCGACTGAGCCTCCCAGGCTCCCCATGGCCTGTTGACTTTTTTGATCCAACTATTTTCTAATTCTCTCCATCCTCAAAATCTTCCCTCTTCAAAAATATCTAGAGCTACCAATAAATGAATAGTGAATCTGATAAGCCAAGCCTGTTTTTGACAGTGACCCTGTGGAGACATTCCTATCCACAGGCATGATGGCTAGAGTGGAAATTTCAGACACATCAACAAATGAGTGGAGAAATCTTCTAGGAGGATTCACGATCTTATAGTGCCCCCAACAATCATTCCTGAATGGGACCACATCCTGGAGTGGACATGGCTGGCCTCAGAGTCCCTACACGTGCGACACGCCCTTGTCTCGGACTTATCGGATGTTAGATCAGAGATACATATGACACATATTTGGTTAAAAAAACCCAGAAACTCACTTCAGGTAGCCTAAAGGGAAAAAATTAGTTTGTGTATATAGATGTGAGAACCGGAGAAGAACCGAGGAAATAATAATTTGGATAATTTGGTCTCAGAACAAAGGAGAACAGAGGCTGTTTGCAGGATGCAGATAGATGTAGGAGTTCAAAAACTTTGTCTTACTATTAACGTGACTTGGTTCCCAATACTCAGACCAACTCTCAGCCCAATGTGTTGAAAGAAGGAGTCAGACTGAGCCAGTCTGAGTCAGGTGGTCATTTGAGCCATTGAGCTCTAGCCTATGAGGATCATGAGGTCCATACCATACATGAAGTGAGGAGGAGAAGAGTTTACAAAGAAACATTTCTACTAGGAGGCCATTGTGACTGCCTTCCAGTCAATTCTTTTCATTACAGGAGTGGAAACAGAGGCCTAAAAAGTTGAAGTGACTGCCCTAAGGCCAAGTACTTGGTAGTAGAAGAGCTGGAATAAAAATACAGGCCCTCTTAACCCCCAGACAATGAACTTTGACCTGTCCTTCCACTTTTGTCTTTTGCATATTTCATAGCTTCAATCTATCTTTCCTCCCACTCACTCTCCCCATTGCTGACACAGAAGTCTTCTGATAGCCCAGATCTGATCGTGATGCTTCTCTGCTAAGTAGTCATCTATCACTTCTAGTCCAAACTCCTTAGCACTGCAGGCAAAGCCTTATGGAGTATATTAGACTGTTTGGGCTGCCATTACAAAATACCATAGACCGGATGGCTTAAGCCACAAAAGTTTTCTCGTGGTGCTGGTGGTTGGGAAGTTCAAGCTCATGGTGACAGCAAGGTGGGTTTTATTCTGAAGCACTGTCTTTTGGCTAGTAGGTGTTAGGAATCTCACTGTGTTCACATGACCTCTTTGAGTGCTCAAGGAGAGAGAGAACCCTGGTGTCCCTTCTTTTTATAAGGACACAACCCCTGTTGTCCTAGGGCCCCATCTTTATAATCTCATTTAACCTTAACTACCTATAGAAAGACCCTATTTCAGATATGGTTACTTGGGGGTTTGGGACTTCGACATATAAATTTGGGGGGAACACCATTCATTCCATAACATGGAGCTTGTCCCACTCTTCAACACAGTCTCTATCTTCCCCATTTACTTTACCTTCAGCCCCTAGACTTACTTCACCCCAATCCCACAAGTCTTACCCTTTTAGATTCTCTCCCCTTGCAATGTACTCTGGTCTTTGTTTTCTGCTTGTGCGTCAAGTCCCAACTCAATGGTTGTTACACTGTGAAAGCTTATGGATGGACTTCCTCTGAGTAAGATGCTTTCCATGTGCTCTTTTAGCACTTCCATGAATGTGTGTTATGTGTGAATCCTGTGTGTGGACCATGTATATATATCATTGCATTTGCCACATTCCATTTTAATTAGTTTATGCATTGATCTCCCAAATAGAATGTGAATTCTTACAGGGCAAGACCTGTCATTGACTTTAATCTTTTGTCCCTATTGCCTACATTTGGCACATGGTAGGTACTGAATAAGTATTGGTTGGATAAAAAGGCAGCATGATTATAAAAAAGGAAGGCTGATTACCACAGTCTTTGCCTCCATTTCATCACCATCTATTTCGGGAAAAACAATTCATTGGTATACATGTATCAGGAATTGAAGGAGAAAGCGAAGAATAGAAATGAGAACATTTTAATGAAGGAATAAGGAAAGCAGAACTTTGCTTATTCACTAATGACAGTGGGGAGACCCACTTCAGATTACGAGATTTTGCATAGTTGATCCCTTATGCATAAACAAGGGGTGAATTTATCACACTCTTTCATGTTGCTCTCTAATATTGCTACGAGACCGCACAGAAACTGCAGTGGGAGACCTCACAAAGCACCTCAATAGGCAGATGGGAAACAAACATGATAAAATACAAGAGTACCACACTGCAAGACTCACTTTTTCATTCACTTTGACAAGGATAATGCAGTTTTAATTACTAATGATAATATATATTGCCTACTAGTGAATGTCTTGTGGTGTATTTTGTAAACCTTTCATCTTAGCACACCATGGTACTCCCAAATTTGTTCATTAAACCTTCGCTACAAACCAAGAGGTTATTGGCTGTCAGGAAAATATGAGAGAGTTGGTGAATTAGCAAAAAGGGATTAATGGCCTCCTATGGTAGCAGTTGTATCCTTTGAAAAGCAGAGTGCAAGATGCAGTAGTCTTTTAAAATGTTTAGTTAATTGGAATATAATAATTTCAAAATTAATAAGTTGAACAAAGGCCATATTCAAATATGTCTCAAAATAATGGAATAATTGATTAAAACCTAGTTTCATCTTCAAGGTCAAAGAAGGAGTGTATAAAATGTGCTTGCCAGACAAGCTAGCGGAGATAGACAATTGTTTTATTTTGTTTATGTTTATAATTTGTAGCACTCAATGCTCCTATTGATGTGTGTTTGTCTTCATAACAAATCAGGCACAATTATCAATAAGAATTCAAAGAATGCTGCTAAGGTGTGAAATTATACAAATCATTCTATTGCAAAGAAAAGGCCCTGGAGGTGAACAGTATATTGAATTTTTCAAAGGAAAATTATGTGTTTGTGAATGTGTGTGTGTCTCTTGATGAAATGATTGTCATGGAAAATTAAATCTCACCTTGAAAGAAATGAGTAACAATGAGAAAAATCACCATAAATTCTGTCTGTATAAAGGAAGTGTACCTTTTTATAAAGGCATGTTTCTCTAAGCCTCTCATCATAGTATATGATTACATTCACATATGGATTGATATAAGTATACATTTTTACCCATGCTATTCTTTGGGCCTAATTCAGATTAATGTCAAAGGGAAATAAAAAACTTTGGCATCATTTAATTTGTGTGTTCCTCAAATGGCTCATGGACAGCCTATGTTAGAATCCACTGGGATACTTGTTGAAAACACAGCTTTCTAGGTTGTAATCAAGACCTGTTGACTCAGAATCTCAGAGGCAAATCTTATAATGAGGCAAGTTAGGGAAACACTTGTCTAATTTAGGCACGATTTATTTACAAACCATACAATTGGTTTCAGAACCTCAGTACAGTGAGACTGAGTGACAAATTAATTGATGGTGAAAAGGCTTTTGTGACTTGGAAAAAAAACCCATCAATTACAAAATGCTTCTTAGGGGTGCCTGGGTGGCTCAGTTAGTTAAGCATCAGACTCTTAATTTGGGCTTGGGTCATGATCTCAATGTTCGTGAGTTCGAGCCCCACGTCAGGCTCTGTGCTGATAGCGTGGAGCCTGTTTGGGATTCTCTCTCTGTGCCTCCCCTGCTTGTTCTCTCTCTCTCTCTCTCTCAAAAATAAATAAACTTTAAAAAAATGCTTTTCAAGAAATTGGTTTTAATATTTTTAAATACTGTATATATTATAAATGAAGACATAAATGAGCATTAATAGATTTAATAAGGAGCATTCATGAAAAAGTTATTATTCACAACAGGCCTGTCCTACATATTAATGCCTCCTAAATATAAAACTTTTATAATATTCAAGACTTGGTTACTGGACACAGCAGTGAAAGCCTCAAGAAGAGATTCATAATTTCTGAGTCCTTGTTTGAAAAAGCTACAATTTTTAAGACTGCATTCTATTTGCTTGAGAGGAAGGTTCAGGAATTTATAAAATAACACATTTCAAACTTTTTGTTAAATAAGTATTGCACAGACATCACATGAGTTATAAGAAGAGTCCAGATTAATGGAGCTTGAATTAATGGTGTTTGACTGAAAGAGTTCTGCAGGGCATCTTGGCCATGGTAGTGGGGGACATCTTGGTAACATCTATAATAAAAATAATGAAATCTGTGATCTCTGGATGAACTTCTCAAAAGAATATAACTATAACTTTAAATATGAATATCACCTCAATTCAGTATGCTTTACTCTAATATTCTTAAGTAGCGAACTTGGATTCTTGGATTTTGTGACATTTAGGAAACTACCCAACCCCTCAAAATTGCTTGCTTGGAAGGGTCCCAGATCTCAGTCTGTGGGATAATCCTCGGCAAAGCTGTGAAATGGGTGAATGTTGCCTCCTTGCACTCAGATTAATGTCCCCTATGACCTATGGGAAGGTCATATATAGGGGAGTGGTTAAGTATGTGTGGCTTGCAATCAGAAAGCAGTTGTTTGAATCATGGCTTTGCCACTTACTAGCTATGTGACCTCAGGAAATGCACTTAACCTCTCTGTACCTCACTTTCCTTATCTTTGTCACCTATCATGCCAGACTGGAATGGAATGAAGCAGGTTATACATATAGCAGAATGCTTGGTACATAATGAGCATTCACTATATACAACACTGTGATTGTATTTGTCTCCCATCCCAGCTCCCATCCCAGGCTCCAATATTTTCTGAGCAAATTTAGCTCCAAAGGATTTCTACTGCACGTGCTACCCAGACAATGACCAGACTCTTCTCACAGGGCTCCTCTCCCTACTCTTTTCTTGGAAGTTGTTAGGATTGGGCCCATGTATTCTGTTTCCCATGGTAAACATTTACAGGGAGCATTAGATAGGATTTATCTGATTGCAAGTGGTAGCAACCTAACTGAGCAAGCTAAAGAAAGGAGAGATTTATTGGCTCCCCTAACCAAGAAGGGCAGGGACGTAGCTAGAGAGGACTGCTTGTCTGTTTCTCTGTTTCTCTCCTCCCCCACAAATGGGGGGGGGGGTCTCATTTACCCCACTGCCTACAGGCTTCCTCACTACACAGAAGCCATGTCACTGGTACCTCTAGGCTCATTTCTTCATTCTCAGAGAGGAAAGGGCTAACTCCAAAGAGAAGTCCTGGGAAAGGACTTGGGTGGATTCATTTGGGTCCCGCATCCACCCATCAACTGGTTGTGGTGGCCAGGATGTAGTGAGACCTTGATCCCTCTGAATTGGACTACATGGTGAAAGCAGGGGCAAAAGGAGTGGTTTCCAGAAGAATGGGTGGGGGTAGCACTGACCCAGCTGTGGGAAGAATCACTGTAAACTAGGCAGCCAAGCTCTGTCTCTTTTCTAGGTGACTATGCTTAAGGTAGAAGAATTAATTGCTAATGACCGTTTCAAATAGCACCTGCTGGCCTATGGAGAATGGAGATAATTTATGGCACCGAGATGTAGGGCCCTCCAGAGAAATGGCTCACTGCAATAGTCACCAAATTTTTTTGGTCACCGTATTGTCACTATAGAAGTAGAAAACCAAGATCTTTCAGATGATAAAAGCTGCTTGATTCCACTTTGAAATGTGTACATTTGAGTGGCTGTTAGCTACAAGTTTTAAAAGTAATGATGAGCTATTTGTGCCTGAGCAGGAGTCTCCAAATGCCCAGTATAGTGCGGTGGTTCTTAAAGTGGTGTTCCAGGTCAACATTGCCTGGGAACTAGCTGGAAGTACAAATTCTTGCACCTCACACCAGAATTCATGGATCAGAATCCCTAGAGATGAGCCCAGAGTCTGCATTTTAATGAGCCCTCCAGATGATTCTGATGTGCACTAAAGTTTGAGAACCCCTGGATAAGAGTATGCTGTTGTAGCTGGCCCAGATTTCCTCTTCAGGACTGCGGTGCTTATTCACCAGGACCTTGGGGATTTGGCGGCTTCCAGCTCTCAACTGAGTCCTTTCCTGGCTTTGCAGTCAGCTAAAGAGAGTTACCTCATCCAAGGTCACACTTTCTCTCTGGAACTTCCTGCGTGCATGACTGGTCTATGGAGGTAGAGAGCGGGGATCTGAAGGCTTGACACCCTTTGCTCAATCTGGGATGATTGTGAAGGGCCATCCCAGTCCAGAGCTTCCCAAGGGATCCAAGGAGGCCTTTGTTGTGACTACATCACTGTTCAACTCCTCCCCCTACCCAATCTGCTACACTTGGTCCTTCACAGCTGTTGATCTAAGGACATGCCCCAATAAACTTCATGCATGCAAATCACCACCTCCAAGTCTGTTTCCAGGACAAACAACCTTAGATACCTGGCCCCTCCTGATAAGAGTTAGGACCATGCACAGCCAGTCCCATAAAAGAGAGGGCACCATAGTCCCCACTCTGCAAATGCCCAAGGCAACAGGACCCTGCCACTTCCCTGCTGTTTTGGTTCCTCTCTTTGAGGCCCATGGATAAAAGTTCTATATATCTTCCAACCCACCTTCCAGAGGACCTTATTGAAAATATTCTGTCCAAACCCCTTCTCTGCCACCACAGCACAGTAATAATCCCTGCACGTGGTGAGAAATCACAAACTATGACCATCAACTCCCCTCAGAGGTTGGAACATCCCCTTCCTCCCCACTAGGTCTTTGGAGGACCCAAAGCATCAAAAGGCTCTCTTGTAGTTTTCCCCACTCACGATGTTTTCATCCCTGTGTAAAGGCCAACTCATTTGGAGCAAAATGGATCTGCTTTTAACGTCATGCCTGGGGTTTAAAAATTTGTCCTTAGTCCTACTGAGATGAGTACTGTCCTGAAAACCTGGCCACATCTGCTTGGGCATAAGACCTGCCGTGCGCTGTGTATCAGAGCTTTCCTCACTTCTTCTCTGAAATCCCAACCCTTTCCAAGCAAAGATACAGCAGCATTCTTAACTCTTCCACCATCCAGGCTGGACTCACACCTCACCTTCATTATCATCTTCAAACACCTTTATCTGACAACACTCAATAGTTCATTGTTCCCCAATCTCAACCAAGGTTTTTGTTTTATGAGCCTTTGTCCATATCTGCCACCACGTGGACCATCGTTGTACCCATTCTGCACCAGCTTCATCTCGCCCAATTTGAAAGGCCAACTCAAGTGCCACTTCCTCCACGAAGCATTCTTGGATTCCCATGTAAAAGTAACGTACACCAGCTCTGAGCCCCACAGTCCCCTGCACCTCTCTCACAGTATCATCACTCTCTGCCTTGAGGTTGACTGTACATGGCTTCTCTCTTCTGCTAAATTACAAGTTCCTTGAGGCCTGGGGTCATGCCTTGGACAACTTTGTAGCCCCCATAAGACCCAGTGCAAGTGCTTTCACCTAATGCAGAGAGGATTCAAAATATTGAGTATGTTGCTGTTACTGTTACAAAGAAATACTAGCATTTTGCTGCTGCTGAGACACTTTTATAAACACAGTCCTGTCCTTCTCCAAAAGAAACATGAACATTAAAAATCAATAAAAACTATATTCCTAAGAATCTGTGCCCAGCATGAACATGTGTCCTGTTTCGCCCCCAGGACAGCCCCAATTTATTCCTGCTGTCTTGATATAATTATTAATACCATCTTCTTTCACTTTCAAAAGTGTCCCAGATTGGATGATAAATTTTATGGTCATCCTACTTACACAACTCAAACCATTAGCTAACAATATGCTCTGCTTACCTATTTGTAGGAAAGTCACATGATAAGAATTTCAAAAGGAGAGTGTACCTTGCAGATATTTTTACCTGCCTGCTCTTGCGCGCAAATGCACACACATTTTTTTTTTTTACTCAGGGCCAATGCACAAAGTTATCCCACACCAGGGTTTTAAGGGCTACTCTCCAGCAGGTGGACACCAGTGCGAGCCCGGTCAGATCCTCTACTCCCGTCCCAGTGACCTGTCTTCTCTTTTGCACCAATGACAGAATATGGAGGCTGTTTGAAGGTCCCTGGTTTCTCTCATTCCGTTTCAACCAAAGCTGACTGCTTTCTGCCTGAGGGAAGATATATCCCCCCTGAGGCTCTTCAGCAATATTACTCAGATTGGCACGGGAGGATTGGGGACAGATCGTAACTGTGGTTTTTCTACTCTCCAGATGCAAACAACTGCTGCCAACAGAAAATATCCCAACCTCACCGAAATGGCGAGGGGGCCTCAACATATTCTTCTTTATATTTGCTTCCTGATCATCAAGTAAGTAGATAATTATAAGTAACTTATAAACACATGCTTCATCTAATCCTCACAGTAGCCCTGTTGGATGCTATCGTAATCACTATTCTACACATTTTCGTATTTATGGTTAGTATTGGTAATAGATTCCACGTCTTAGCCACTGCATAAACAATTTGTAGATATTAGCGTATTTCATCCTCACCACACCAGCTGAATACAGATCTATTGATTATTTATTGCCCATCATACACAAACACAAGCTTTGTAAGGGCAGGACCTTGTTTTGTTCACATCTACATCCTCTGTGAACGCACTGAAAATTTTGTTTGGCACAGACTAGGTTCTCAGTAAATACTTACTGAATGAATGAATAAGTGAATGAGTGGATAAGGGAATGAATGAGTGAGTGAGTCAGCAAACCTATGAGAAAGGTGTGCTTATCCACATTTTGCAGATGAGAAAACCAAGCCTTAAAAAGGATAAGGAGTTTGCCAAGATCTTGTAGATCACAAACCGAGGACTTGAAGGTTTCAAAGTCATAAAGATAACAATGTATACACCCTCCCTTCTCATTTTTCTGATGAGAAAATTATGGTTTGGGAAGTGATGTGCTCAGGACCAGCTAAGCATTAAGTTATTAAAGCTCAGACCCAGGAACCCTGACTCTGACTCACACTATTTCCTGCTCCTTATGCTGACAGGTGGCAGAGTCAAGCCCATGTCCTTGGTGGGTACAGCCATAGTGTCCTCTGCAGGGGAGAGGGGTGGGTGGTTCACCCAAATAAGATTCAAATCCTTCTGGCAGGAGGAAGATTGATTATAATCTTCTACCTTACCCCTGGGCATTAGTGTTCAGCCAACTGAGAATGAAATAGGGACCAAAGTTGATTATCTGGGTTAGGGTAATGCTTGCTGCCCCGACAAACCATAACATTTCAGTGGGTTAACACAATAACTGCTTATTTCTTAATCACTTAATCATGCAACATACCAGATAGGCATCTTGGTGAATGGGCAGCTTTGCTCCATACTGGAACTTCAGAAATGCAGACTCCTTACACATTTTGACTCGAGAATCCTAAAGGCTCCAGTCCTCTGCTTTTAGTGGCAGAAGAGGGAAGAGAGGTTTCTTAAAGGTTTCTTAAACACGGTGGCCAAGAATGGTCACACCTCACTGCTCACAGACCATTGATGAGAACTAGACCACAGCTCTGCTGGGATGCATGTGGGGCTGAGAAATGCAGACCCTGGGCAGCCAAGGGCACTGCAGAAGGGGGAGCACAAAGTTTTGGTGGGCCGCTAGCCATCACAACCATGATGAGAAAAGAGGGGGACAGGGAAGAAATGGGAGATAGGAATCTGGGCTGCTGCTTAGAGAAGGATGGAAATTGAAAGGAAACAGTGGAGGCAGGGCAGAAAATGCCAACTCTGGCAGCCTTAGAGGATTTTGTGGACTTTCCCTCTTTACTAGCGATGGAGACGGGGCAAACCTGTCTTTGCTGCCAGTTTGATGCACACATGGAGGAGAACTTGGAACCTCTCATCTTAATTATTATCAAGCCTCTACCCTCAAAAGCGCTACCCAAGAGGTTAGCAATTTCCATTCACACCCACCCCTGCCTTCTCCTTTTGGGCTGTAAATTATAAATCATGCAAAATTGGGCAATAGCATAAAAGCCACAAGATGTATCGAGTGCCACAGCCTTCAGTTATCTTAGTTCATTAAACAGAAAAATAGGTGTAATTTTTTTTATTTATAGGAAAACAGTATCAAGTAATGTCACACAATATTTCAAAATAGCATTTGTCTTTGTCAGCCAAATAGTGAACAATAAGGAAATACTGAATGTCCTTTTTTAGAACTGATTTGAAATTAATTTCAATCCATTCTGATGGTTCAGTAAAAAAGAGAAATATAAGCTTTGGTAGGTTTCTTAATGTAGATTGTTATAGTAATTTAAAAACAACAAATAATAAAAGTAATAATTCTATCATGCTGCCAGGGTGCTTGACAGAAAATAGTATATTTAAAAAAATAAATTTGCCAGTGCAACATATGCCAATGAATAGACTTCAGGCATTGTCTTCAGATGAGAAAGATTCATAAGATCATTTTCACTTATTTTAGAAAATTATTTATTCCGACAGAAGTAAAAATATTAAGAGTTTAATTATTGACAATCTTTCTTCCCCTCCTGCCTCCCAAGGAGGGTCGTTTTGTAGCAGGAGTAATGGATAGGGTAGGGTAATGGGGAGAGACACAGACTTAGAGAAGTTGAGAGGCTTACTGGCTTGACATATGTGTGAACATAAGAATGTCCAGAGAAAACCGAAAGAGCTGAGAGTGGAAAGAAGGTGGACAGATATTGGCCAGAGAGGGAAGAACTGAGAATTTTTGGAAGCTCAACTGGGCAGTTACCATGAGGAGGGGACCATGGGGAGAGAGTTCAGGTAAAAAGGAGCCTTCAGAAGTCTTAACTCATGCAGGGCACCTGGGTGGTTCAGCTGGTTGAGTGTCCGACTTTGGCTCAGGTCATGATCCCACATGGGGCTCTGTGCTGACAACTAAGAGCCTGGAGCCTGCTTCAGGTTCTGTGACTCCCTCTCTCTCTCTCTCTGCCCCTCCCCTGCTTGCTTGCATGCTTGCTCTCTCTCTCTCTCTCTCTCTCTCAAAAATAAATAAGCATGAAAGAAAGAAAGAAAGAAAGAAAGAAAGAAAGAAAGAAAGAAGAAAGAAAGAAGAAAGAAAGAAGAAAGAAAGAAAGAAAGAAAGAAAGAAAAAGAAAAAGAAAGAAAGAAAAAGAGAAAGAAAGAAATCTTAACTCATGCTATACAGAGTAGCTCCCACAGCTATTGCTGCTAGAGGGGACCTTACCTGAACTCCCTCCACTGCTGGCCTGCGCTGTGGAGAACATAGCCTAGCAGATTAAGATAGTAATGATTATAGCTAATGCTTACATAAGCACACTTCCTACGTGCCAAACAGCAAGCTAAACTTATCTACGCTAATCTTTTAATCTTTACAACTTTATGAGGTGACAGTAGAAAGTAACACTCTTACTAACCTTCTTTTACAGAAGAGACAACTGAGGCACAGAAGGGCTACTTCACTCTCTCAGGATGCACCAGCTAACAAGTAGTAGAGCTGGGATTTAGGCCCAGGCAGTCTCGTTCCTGAGCCTGTGGGCTGCGCCCTGATACTCACCTCCCAGGCTGTTGCAAAATCAATATAGGCAATACGTAAGACTTATGTCATAAGAACACCTGAAATCTGGACTAAACTCCAAGTCGATGGTGTTCATTTTCGCTTACAGTACTCCCAGGCGAACATCCCTTCGAGAGAATAGCGTGTAATTGTAGGTGCCCAAATGCCAAGTTGTTTACATGGCTCACAATATTGAAAGTTGCTTATTTACTAAATTTTAGGAAATAAGACTGAGAAAACAAAGGCATAAGGAATTACTCTTTTTCCAAATTTGATTTGTCTGTGGCCTGTTTTCTAGGCTTATATGACTTTGGTAATAACTGAATAATGTTATAAAAGATCGATGCAACACTCAGAGTCTCTTGACTGTAAAGGCTCCGTTTTGACTGGCATTGGAACTAATTCATAGGAAACCAGAGACTCTTACTTGTCGGGTTCTTGGTCTTTTCAGGTCCCATTTATTTATCTACCTGTTTATCTATCTACCTCTTTATTTATTTTTGCACATGGAAGTGTTTGAAGCTTTATTTATTTATTTGTTTTGAAGCTTTATTTTTAAAAAGTTTTTTTTGCTTCAAATTTTTATTTAAATCCTAGTTCATTAACATATAGTGTAATATTGGTTTTCAGGAGTTCAATTTAGTAATTCATATGTAAATTCACTCACTTACATATAATACCCAGTTCTTATCCAAACAAATGCCTTCCTTAATGCACATCGCCCTACCCACTTCCCCTCCAGCAATCCTCAGTTTGTTCTCTGTATTTAAGAGTCTCTTATGGTTTGCCTCCCTCTCTGTTTTTATATTATTTTTGCCCTACGTTCACCTGTTGAGTTTCTCAAATTCCACATATGAGCGAAATCATATGATATCTGCCTTTTTATGACTCACTTATTTCATTTGGCATAATACACTCTAGTTCCATCCACACTGTTGCAAATGGCAAGATTTCATTCTTTTTCATTGCCTAGAAGTATTGCATTATATATATATATATATATATATATATATATATATATATATAATCACACACACACACACACACACACACCCCACATCTTTATCCATTCATCAGTCTATGGACATTGGGCTCTATCCATAATTTGGCTAGTGTTGATAGTGTTGCTATAAACATTAGGGTGCATGTGCCCCTTCGAGTCAGAATTTTTGTATCCTTTGGATAAATTCCTAGTAGTGTGATCGCTGGGTAGTGGGGCAGTTCTATTTTTAACTTTTTGAGGACCTCTGTACTATTTTCCAGAGTGGCTGCACCAGTTTGCATTCCCACCAACAATGCAAAAGGGTTCCCCTTTCTCTGCGTCCTCACCAATATCTATTGTTTCCTGAGTTGTTAATTTTAGCCATTCTGACAGGTGTGAGGTGGTATTTCCTTGTGGTTTTGATTTGTATTTCCCTGATGATGAGTGATGTTGAGCATCTTTTCATGTGCCCGTTAGCCATCTTGATGTCTTCTTGGGAAAAATGTCTATTCGTGTCTTCTGCCCATTTCTTCCCTGGATTATTTGTTTTTTGGGTGTTGAGTTTGGTAAGTTCTTTATAGATTTTGGATACTAACCTTTTATCCAATATGCCATTTGCAAATATCTTCTCCCATTCTGTCTTTTTGTTGATTGTTTCCCTCGCTGTGAAAAAGCTTTTTATCTTGATGAGGTCCCAATAGTTCATTTTTGCTTTTGCTTCTCTTGCCTTCTAATAAGAAGTTGCTACAGCTGAGGTCAAAGAGGTTGCTGCCTATATTCTCCTCTAGAATTTTTATGGTTTCCTATCATATTTAGGTCTTCCATCCATTTGAATTTATTTTTGTGTATGGTGTAAGAAAGTGTTCCAGTTTCCTTTTTCTGCATGTTGCTGCCCAATTTTCCCAACACCATTTGTTGAAGAGACTATCTTTTTTTCCATTGAATATTCTTTCCTGCTTTGTCAAAGATTAGTTGACCATATAGTTGTGGGTCCATTTCTGGGTTTTCTATTCTGTTCCACTGATCTACAGGTTTGTGTTTGTGCTGGTACCATGCTGTCTTGATCACTTCTGCTTTGTAATATAGCTTGAAGTCCAGAATTGTGATACCTCCAGATCTGGTTTTCCTTTTCAAAATTGTTTTAGCTATTTGGGGTCTTTTGTGGTTCCATACAAATTTTAGGATTGTTTGTTCTACCTCTACGAAAAATGCTGTTGGTATTTTGACAGGGATTGGATTAAATGTGTAGATTGCTTTGGGTAGTATAGACATTTTAACAATATTTATTCTTCCAACCCATGAGCATGGAACGTTTTCCCATTTATTTGTGTCCTCTTCAATTTCTTTCATAAGTGTTCTATTGTTTTAAGAGTACAGATTTTTATCTCTTTGGTTAGGTTTATTCCTAGGTATCTTATGGGTTTTGGTGCAATTGTAAATGGGATCGATCCCTTGATTTCTCTTTCTGCTGCTTCATTAGTAATGTATTGACATACAACAGATTTTTTATGTTGATTTTTTATCCTGAAACTTGCTGAAATCATTTTTAGTTCTAGCCATTTTTTTTATGGAGTCTTTTGGGTTTTCTACATAGAGTATCATGTCATCTGCAAATAGTGAAAGTTTGACTTCTTCCTTGCCAGTTTGGGTGCCTTTTGTTTCTTTTTGTTGTCTGATTGTTGAGGCTAGAACTTCCAGTACTATGTTAAATAACAATGGTGAGAGTGGAATCCCTGTCCTGTTCCTGACCAAAAATAAAATCTCTCAGTTTTGGGGCGCCTTGGTTGCTCAGTTGGTTAAGCATCCGACTTCAGCTCAGGTCATGATTTCATGGTTCATGAGTTCAACCCCACATCAGGCTCTGTACTGACAGCTCAGAGCCTGGAGCCTGCTTCAAATTCTGTGTCTTCCTCTCTCTCTCTGCCCTGACCCCACTCACGCTCTGTCTCTCTCTCAAAACTAAATAAATGTTAAAAAAATTTTTTTTTAATCTCTCAGTTTTTCCCCATTGAGGATGATATTAGCTATGGATCTTTTGTATATGGCCTTTATGATATTAAGGTATATTCCCTCTATCCATACTTTGTTGGTTTGTTTGGTTTTTTTTTCAAGAATGGTTGCTTTATCTTGTCAAATGATTTTTCTGCATCTATTGAGAGGATCAAATACTTCTTATCTTTTCTCTTATTAATGTGGTGTATCATGTTGATTGATTTGAGTTTCCCAAACAAAAACTAAAGGAGTTTATGACCACTAAACCAGCCCTGCAAGAAATATTGAAGGGTACTCTTTGAGTGGGAAAGAAAGACCAAAAGTAACACAGACTAGAAAGGAACCAAGTAAACCTCCAGAAATAATGACTTCGTAGGTGATACAATGGCACTAAATTCATATCTATCAATAATTACTGTGAATGTAAATGGATTAAATGCTCCAATCAAGACATAGGGTGTCAGAAAGGATTAAAAAAACAAGACCCATCTATATTCATCTATATCTATGCTGCCTACAAGAGACTCATTTTAGACCTAGAGACACCTCCAGATTGGAATTGAGGAGATGGAGAACCATCTATCATGATAATGGATATCAAAAGAAAGCCATAGTAGCCATACTTCCGTCAGACAAACTAGATTTTAAAAGAAAGACTATAACAAGAAATGAAGAAGGGCACTATATCATAATAAAGGGATCTACCCAACAAGAAGATCTAATAATTAGAAATATTTATGCCCCCAACTTGAAAACACCCAAATATATAAATCAATTAATAACAAACATAAAGAAACTCACTGATAACAATGCAACAATAGTAGGGAACTTTAGTACCCCACTTACAACAATGGACAGATCATCTAGGCAGAAAGTCAACAAGGAAACAATGGCTTTGAATGACACTCATATCATTTATTTTTAAGGGTAACTTCACCACCAGCCATGCTAGGTGTAGAGCAAGACAAATCACAGGGAGAAAAGTACATTAGATACTGGAATACTTATTGAAGTTGAGATCACAGACTCTGGAAATTTATCATTCTTTAGTTAATTCTAGACCCAGGTCATTCCCCCATAGTTCATAATAGAATAAGAACATAGAACCAAGATGAATAAGGTAGGTCTTTTGGGACCTACATGAAGGCTGAGTTACTCCAATCAAAAAAGATTGAGGGGCTCTAGAAAATATTAATCTGATGATGAGCTCTGGGAGGATTGACTTAGGAATTAAAGTAAGCCTTTGCTCTATTCCAGCATTAGCATGTGACTATAAAATGATCTGTATGTCTTAGATCTATTTTTTCACATCATATGTCATCACCAATAATTTTATTCACTACAGTTTATTCACCAGCTCCACAAGTGGTCATGACCTCTGGCATGTGTCTTCCATGGATTTAAGTGGGAATAAGGACTCCACCCTTGCTCTCTTCCAAAAGTGATAAGAGGACAAAATTCTACCTTTCATAGTTTGAGAGACAGTGATGCTGTGTTCTGCAAAAGTAGATTAGAAAATTAGGCTTCATCAAGGGGTATCCACGAGGTTATCATCTCTGGGTTGACAGTGAATGCTGTGGACCCACTCATACTGAGAGTGGATGTACCAGTGAGATGCCGGCTTAAGGACCAATATTTAGTCATGACAGCAGAGACCTGGATGTCCAACAGTAGCAAACTAAGACAGCTGTACCCTGGTCAATCTTCTCTGGAGTCAGAGCTGCTGCTTCTATCTTATGATAAATTGCATTGATCATGTAGGTTACAGAACCCCTATCAGTATCAAAGAAAAGACATTAGGTTTTGACATTGTCAATTTCTGGAAGTGTCACACAGCACCGCGGGGAATGGCTCATTTAATTTCAGTTTATAAATTAAACAAAGCAGAAAACCAAGATGATAAATCTGAAATGTTCCAAATATTTAAACTTAGAATAGATCAACTTCATGGAACCGGGGCCAAAATTGATACTACCAAAACTTCACCAAGACCACCTTCAGAAAAAAAAAAAGAAGGTTAAAATGCTCAGAGGCAGAACGTTTGTCATGCTTCCCAATGAGGAAAGTAGAATCTGGCCTCTTTTTTGGAAGGGGTGTTATGAAAACAATTACAACAGGTAGTTATTCATTGTTTTAGCTTATTCTGTCCTAGTGAGACTTTAACTTCATTTTCAACTCTTCATTTTGCAATTAATATCTTCTTTTAAAAAGCCAGAAATAGGGGCGCCTGGGTGGCGCAGTCGGTTAAGCGTCCGACTTCAGCCAGGTCACGATCTCGCGGTCTGTGAGTTCGAGCCCCGCGTCAGGCTCTGGGCTGATGGCTCGGAGCCTGGAGCCTGTTTCTGATTCTGTGTCTCCCTCTCTCTCTGCCCCTCCCCCGTTCATGCTCTGTCTCTCTCTGTCCCAAAAATAAATAAAAAACGTTGAAAAAAAAAAAAAAATTTAAAAAAAAAAAAAAAAAAAAAAAGCCAGAAATAAATTTAACCTTTTGAGACTAATAGGTTCCTCAGGTCTTTTAAATAGTAAGTCGGGCGGAGCCCTTAGAAACATTGCTCTGGGCGTCTTTGGCTATTTTTACAAGGAGTGTTGCACATCTGTGTGTCCACACGTAGCCTGGGGTCTCACCTCTGGGGTCTCCTCACAGAGGCTTGGCGGAGCTTCATTTATCTTAGGAAGGGAAATGGTGGAGTGGAGCCTGCCTGACTCTGGACCTGTGATTCCAAGGTGGAAAGAGTCCAAGATTGTTGCTCAGTCCATTAAGCAATCCCTTTTAGCTGAAGGGATTCATCTATCAATCTCGATTTTCAGCCAGTAATCTGCTTATTTAGAGGCTTAATTACATTTTCAGGTCACCCAAGCGCTTCTCCAAGATATTTAATAAAATGAGTCCTTATTTTATTTATCACACAGTGTATTTTACATGGGCTACCCAGGACTGGGATGGAGTGAAAGGGGCAATTACTTATAAAAAGATAAACAAGTGAGATTTCCATGTTCAAGGTGTCCCGAGTTAACACAGAAATTATTTGGGTCCCGGGGCTCAATGACGATAGCAGATTGATCTAAAACTGCATGTAGCAGCCACCATTCCTGAAACAGAAAGTCAAATATTGATTTCCCAGTGCTTTTATGACCCATTTAACAACAGGCATTTTGGATTGGTTTTTTCTTAGGGCTGGAGAGAATGTTCCAGCCAGCCTCCTTTTGAGCTTCCTCTTAATTATCTTCTCCGGAGATGGGTAAAAATTGATGTTTAGCCCTGGTCCTGCACACGCACGTGAAAGTGCACACACACAGACACCGTAAAAGAGGCCGACACACGTGTGGCACCTAACACTATGTAAGTTAGCTTGGATGACGGGTATTTAGATATTTTCCACAAAAACTACCAAATTGGATGAGGGGTAGGTCCCATTGGATATGTCTGCTAACAAATTCTCACTAATTGACATCAAGCCAGTTAATTTCTACGTAATAAGTGTTGAGTGATTCAGGGGCCTTCCCCACCCGCCAAGGCTGGGTCTATACAAAGACCTCTACCTGTTTGGCTCTCAGAACAGAACATTTAATGTTTTGCCAAATTTTCAAAAATGCTGGGAGTAGGAACAGCATTTTTAATCTTTTGCTCTTTGGGCTACTAATTATGTAGCTAAGGGTATAAAGAGGGCTTTACAAATCATTATTTCCATTAGGAAGGTGTTGGAACCGATTCCACAGAGGGCTCCCCTCCTATTTGCGCAGCTGCTGTTCCCGGGGGAGGCGGCCGCTGTGGTGCTGGTTGAAGCGGGGCTTCTGTTCTGTTTCCCCAGCACTTGGAAGAAAAACAAAACAGGCCTAATGAAAAACACACACGGGAAATGCTTTATTACTTCATCAGCCTCACCTACTGCGCTCTGGCACGGCTCTGTGATCGGGAGGACTTCTCCCCGGCCGGCTTGCTCCCTCTCCGAGCGAGCAGAGGCCGAGTGGGGCGGTATGAGGCCGATACTCTGTCATTTCCTGTCAGATCATTTTGGAGGAATTTGCTCTTATTTCCTCCTGGCCACAATTCCCCACCTCCACCCCTGCCTCCCCAGCTCAGCACTGGCCCTATGCCCTACAGTACAGTGGTGGTAACTTCAAAACACAGGGATCAGGGGCTCCGGGGGGGGCGGGGGTGTGTGGAAACTCTGGGCACCCAACGCAATCAACCTGTAACTTCCGAAAGCGGAGAGATGGGTCAGAACCAGAGTGAACCCTAACCTCCAGAGAACACCAAGGGGCACCACTTCTCTGGAAAACCAGTGAGTCTGGGGGGAGAGGGGAGGGTGCTGAAGTGAGTCACAATATTAATCCAGACTGCAATCTTCCCACATACATTTTCTTGACTTTTCACCAGAAAAGAGCGTCAGAGAGCAGACATTCCCCAAATCTCATTGGACCGTTAGCAAGTGAATAACTCCTTTCATAAAAAAATGTCTCCATTTCTTTATTCCACACAGAGTGAAACCTGGATATAATAGACAATGCATTTATTCACATGGTACTCAGCAGCCCCCTACCAAATAATCCAGGCATGGTCAAGCAGGTATGGCTACCCAGGAAATTGGAATGCTTTAGGCCAGACCTTGGTGGGGCCACCAATGCCTGTCTGTAGCCATGCATCACTCACAGCTTTTTTCTGTTGTACAGTTTGGCAACTTGGAAATGGTACCGGGCCCTCTGCTTAGAAGACGTGTAATGAATATTTGCTAGATGTTCAATAAATATCTGATGAATTGAGAGGATGGAATGCTAAGCTGCCACCCAGTTTTGTGGTAATGGAAAGTGGGTGCTTCCAGGTAGCACCCCTATATGTTGCCACTCTCTTGGGGGTCAACACCACCTACCACCATAGCTAAATAGTAAGAGTTCTAGAATGTGGGCAACTTTTCCTTGATGAAATTTCTACCAGATTGGGTAGTTTTATCTGATATTTGTTAAACTACAACTTATGGCATGGGTAATACAGTATTATTACTTAGATGTTTCATTCAACGTGCATATCTTCTCAAAGAGTATTTCGTAAATAGATGGATCAGTAAGGGTGATATTTGTATAAGCGCCAAGTAAGTTTGTGTGGGGAGCCTTATGGTGAGAATTGGTCTATGTGTATAGACGTGCCCAAATGCAAGATAGTCCTGCCGAAATTTAATTCCCCATGGAAATGTAGAAATAAATCATGTAAAGTAGCTTGTCTGATGGAAAAAATTCGAGATGAGAACAAAATGATCCTCCAAAGCAGAAGCCATCCAAGATACCTGCCACCAATAGATGGCGGGAAAGGTTCTGTCTGGTGTATCTGTACTTCATTTTGAGGCATTTGATAAACATCATCAATCCCATCACAGTTGATAACTACAAAAGCACTGAGAATACTAGAGACGCTAAGTATATGATTATGATGGAAACAGTAAACTTTTTTTATAAAGGCAAAAGGCCTAAAATGTAAAAGTGCTGAGGAAAAACAAACCTTGCTCATAGGTATGGAGTGTAACTTTGACAGTAAGAATAACGCAGAAGGACAAAGAGTAGTTTTCCAACCTGTGGAAAGGTACCTACCTAGCGGATCGACAATTGTAGCCAAGAGATTGATGAAATAGGAGACATTCTTGTCTGGGCTATTACAGTGGTTTCCAACCCTCACTTCACCTTTGAATCATCCAAGGAGCTTTTAGAAACTGCCTTGGGGGGCCTACACCATAGACCAATGAAATCAGAACCCCCAGTGGTGGAGCACAGACATCTTGACTTTTTAAATCTCCCCACATGATCCACTGTGTAATCAAAGTGGGCCACAGCCATAGCGCTCAGGTTTTAGTATCAGGACCACCTGGAGGGCTTATGAAGCTACAGTTTTCTCATTCTCACCAGAGTTTTTCATTCACCAGGTTTGGGGCAAAGGCTAGGAATTTGTATTTCTACCACGTTTCTAGTTGATGCTGCTGCTGTTCAACCTGATGGTTTCTTCTTGACTTTATGGCGATAATGCAACTAGGGAAATTTTTTTTTTCTGCAGAATATGGTTCATTCTTCAGTTTCAAGGGCCATATGAATCTACACATGATGAAAGTAAGTGCTCGAGTAGAGTGTGAGACAATGCAGCTGCTAAGTTGTTTCCTCAACGCTTGGCTAGATCAAGGAATGTGGCCAGTCTCAGCATACTGTGTCTTAGAAGACACCAGGTAAAACATATATCAGCAACGAAAAGAGAATGGTGGGGTATAAAGCATCTCAGAAATTCACCTTGGGGCTGCAAGTTCATACCCTTCCTCCACCAGATGTTACCAACAAACGAACTTTAAAGCATTCATCTGGAACTTCTATATTAGCCAATGAGTATTTGCTATGTTTGTAACAGTAAAATTGTGATAAGCACTTTAAGCATAAAACCATGCAAATTATAAATGAAAACCATTCAAAATTACATGAGAGAAAATTGGGCTTTAAGAATGTGACTTTGAGGAGATGGTAAGTCAGAGAAAAACTGTGAATGAATTACTGTACCAATTACCATTAATTCCTAGCCAATAATTGTTTCAAGGAAAAGCCAGGTTTCACTTCCATCCCCTTCTCTCCCTGGCCACATGCCCATCTTTTCACTGCTGACAGATGCAAACGTAGCTCATGGAACCATCACACAGCTATGGCATGAGTAACCATCTCTGGTCCTCCAGTGGATGTGGCCACCAGCCCTTCTTCCTTAACACTTTACCTTCACGTCTAGTCATCTTTAGGTCCTCGCAATTCCATGGCAGTTCCAACCACGTTTTTTAAAAAAATACAAATTCTCCAGTGCAGTTACAAAGGCTACCATTTGTAAAGCTCTACCTTAAGAAATGCAGCCCTCTCTTCCTGTTTTCTCTTTTAAAAAATATTTTTAGATGATTAATGAAAATAGTGCAGTAGTCAGCCAGGCTGAAAGGAGACTGTAAGCTCATTCATGATTTACTGAGGTTTGTTGGGTGTCCAGGGGCAGCTCTCTGGGGGTGTCACATCCAAGCAGCTCTGTCTAGTCTTTGAATCTTCATATTAAAATCCGATCATGTGATTTTTACGTTTCTCATTTTCAGTGGTAAGTGGTGGGCATAGAGAGGGTCACTTAACTTGCTTTCAAGCACTGATAGTACCTACAGTCTTTGGATTCATCCTGCATTTTGGAAGTTTGTTGGCTTTCATGCGGGAAACCTGTCAAGTGAGCCATGTAGCATTAAAACTCCAATTAAAAGTAAAATGATGGGGTTGTGGCTGCTTCATAGAGGGGAGATTGAACCACATGTGTGGGTGAAGAACGCAAAGGAGAAATATGCATTTTGATGACTAAATATTACAGCATATTTTTAAACTATGTACTCAAATATATTTGGTCTGATCAAATAAATCAGAATGTTTGGAAATAAGACACTCTGATTAATATTCTAATTAACTGAGTATTAATCAGAATTTGCGGGGGGGGGGGGGAGGAGAAATCCTTATTGAAAAATTTTTAAGGGAGAAAAAAAACTGTACTCACCCAACTTCTCATTTTAGCAAATGGGGTTCATAGAATCAAGTGTATCCATTTACAATTGTAAAACTTGTGTCTAGTTAATGAAGATCAGCTAAATGTGGAGTTCAGATTAGTTGTTACTCATTTAGTTTGCTTTTCAGTGTCAGACTAACCTAACAAGTACCAAATAATAACTTCAATTCCGGGGGCATAATAAAGATGAAAAGGAAAGATCCCCACCCTGTTGGTTATATATATATAAGTCCTTTTTATTGTTTAAACATGTTAGATAATGTAAAAATATCCTATTAGTGTCAGTTTTTGTTTGAACACATTTTTCTTTTAAAAGTGCCTTTTTCAGTAAAGCTGTGGGAGATTTTTCTTTTCTGGTATTTAAAGTAAGATAAAGTTTGGCTGATCCCTTTGCCTGACTATCCACTTCCCCCTCCAAAGGCTTAATAACCACAATCCTAAGATTTATGGTGAGTGACAAAGAAAAATAAGTAAATTATCTGTCTGAGGAGCCATTCTTCCTCTCTCTGGCCATACAGACTATTTTAAATGCTGCTAGCAGCAGTCTAATTAAAATAATTTCTGTCAGAAGTCTGTGAAATATGCAGCCACAGCCCAGCTCAATGTTCTCGAGCAGGAATGACAAATCTCTGCTTAATTGGTACTTAATATGGTAGTACAGGATTAGTAATTCTCCAGGATAAAAGGAGATAACAAGTAGAAATCTCTTGCTTGGGGCAGGAAGCCTTGGAAGATGAACAGACCAAATAGTGCTTACCCCCAAACTGTTCCTATCAAGGGTTGTTAGTTTGGCCATCATTTATGAAATAAAAGACAATTAATGCACACTTTATGGCGAGTTCTAAGTCCTAATTAAATACAACTATGTACAAAGAATGTGAACATCCTGACTTACAGAGACCAAAATAAATACTGGCAGAATTATGGTGACCACTGCAGCCTTCGCTCATCTTTTTATCCTGTCTTGAGGATAAAAATCTTGGCAGAGTCATAAGCTACTTCTGAGGTACAGCCATTAAGCTGAGACTCATAGTGAATTTTAGAAAATTTGGAAATTGTAAAAGAGCTGAAGGGAGAAAATTATCCATAGTACCATTGCTAATAAGTTGGGTAATAAGTTGGGACCACTGCTAACAAGTTGGAATATTTCCTTCCTCTGTGTGTGTGTGTGTGTGTGTGTGTGTGTGTGTGTTTATTTCCAGTGCACAGTTTCTCTGTTTTGCTTATTCCAGGAATTGTTGCAGGCCATTTTGTATTTGACTTTTTTTTCACTTGATATTAAATAGAAACATTTATTTATATTCATAACTGCTCAGTATAAGCATCACGTTTCATGTTGACACAGTATTCTATCAGGTACAATAATACCTATCTTGTGCTGACTGTGTGCCAGATGCTATTCTATAGGCTTTGCTTGTGTTAACGAATTAAATCAATAATAGCCCTATGAATCCAATACTTTCATCATCTGCATTTTGTAGGTGTGGATACTGATACACGGAAAGAGTGCATTAATTTCTCCAAGGCTACATACAGTGGTTAGTTGAACAAGGACAGTCCAACCACAAAAACTGTTTTCAATTATTCTACTAGGTCATCTCTTGAGGCACTACCTCAACTTAACCAGACAATGCCCTTGATCAAAGTCAGGAAACTTTCTTTGCTAAAGGCCCAATAGTAAATATCTAGACTTTGTGGTCCAAATACAGTTTCTGTGTCATACTCTTCTTTTTTCTCTGTCTCTTAAAAAAAAAAAAAACAAAAAAACAAAAAAACCCAGCATTTTAAAAATGTAAAAACCATCTTTAGTTTACTGGCCATATGAAAACAGGCCACAGGGCAGATTTGGCCCCATGCTACTGAATAAAACCTAATTGTGTGAGTAGCAATTAAGATAATTAATTTCAAAAAATTTGACACTAATGAAGCCAAATAATTGATTTGATTGGATTAATTATTCTTACTTCAGCTTGTAATGTTAGTATTATGAATATACTGCATAAGCATTTGTGTATACATATTTCTAACGGCAGTTGAACTGATTGAAAATATTTAAGTTTTCATTGAAACCTAAAATTTAAAGGAATTGTGATTTGACTTAAGGACAAAATGAATTTGTTCTTGGTTAATCTCACAAAGTTGATAGAAAGTCACAAATTTATACATTTAATAATCAGTGTATGCTTTTGGATGGACCACATAAAATTCTAGTGTGTTCTGTTCATTCTTTGATGGTAGCGGTTCTCAAATTGTGGCCCTGAAACCAGCAGCATTGGCATCATTTGGCTTTGTGTTTGTTAGAAATACAAATTCTTGCATCCCATTCCAGAAATCAAAAACTCTGGAGGTAGAGCATATTAAAAGTTTGAGAATCACTGTTTTGGAGAAATTTAGTTCCAAACAAAATTTTTTTGAGAACAAAGCTCTGTGTGTGTGCACACAGGCACACACATATACACACAAACAAAAGGACTATTTGTGAGCTAAAAGTATCTCGTATTATGCCATATTATGATACATCATGGAACCGCCATGTAGATAAGACACAAGAATGAAAATGAGCAAATTTTAGGGTTGCATGTGTCTCTTAGGAATATGAATAAATCTATACTGTCACACCTATCTTGTTATATGACACTGTATTGATTTTGTCACAGCTATTTCCTGGCTCATTACCTAAGCATGTCTTTCTTTATAACATTAAGGGATTTAAGACTTAAATATCTGAAAACTTCTTTTTAAATTGAATGTCCTCAATTATTGAGGACACTGTCCCTGAAACTTTAATTGACAAGTTTATTGTAACAAAATGTGTCATTTTAAAATGTCACTCTCAAGATTTAGGTTCTGGGGGAAATGGAGAAAGCACACTCTTCTGTGCTCTCCATTTGAATACAGGTGTAAAACTTGGACAGAATGTGTGGACCAGTTGCTTGAGGACTTTGAAAAGTAAGCAGTAAATAGAAAGTTGCAGAAGAGGACCCAACTTCAAAGTACCATTGAACTGGTGTGAGTTTACCACTATTGTTTCCCTGTCACATGACCCTGGAGGCAGATGCAGCTGTAGAAATGCATGACAGAACCCCAGCTTTCTGACAGCCTCAAAAGGGAGTCCCTGGAAACCAGAAGGAGATTGTAGAAAGGGAAGGGCTCACAAAAACAACCCTATAAAGTTATTTACTAACTCTGAGACTCCAAGATTTGCACATGAATGATCCTCATCCTAATCAGTATATACAAGATTTTGAAAAGTGAATAGATTTTCATCTAGGTCTCAGACTGGGTGGTACACTCACGGCACAGATCTGAATAGCAAAGGGCTTAAAACCTGAACTTACAGTGGGACCACAGTCCATAGAAAGCAAGTTGAAACTTGTGGCCTGAAAATAATCAGGTCAATTGACTACTGAAACAAAATATCAATATTCTTCGCAAGCTTTAAATGAAATCCAGAGTCTTGTAATATAATAGTCACAATTTCCATACTCCAATCAACAATACTTGGCATATGAAGAACCAGGATAATTCAACTCATATGGGAAAAGGCAATCAATAAACATCAATGCCAAGATGACATGTAAGTTCAAATTATCTGATAGAATTTAAAGCAGCTATTATAAAAATGCTCTGATAAGCAGTGACAAATTCTCTTAAAGCAAAGGGAAAAAAGTCTCAACAGAAAAACAGAAAATATGAAGAAGAACCTAATGGAAATTTTAGTACTAAAAATACAATAACTGAAATAAAAAAGCTCACTGGATGGGCTCAATAGCAGAATGGAGATGACAAAGTAAAGTCTGAATGTAGAAATTATCCTGAGTGAAGAAATTATGCAAACTAAAAAACACAGAGAAACTAAGATTAAAAAAATTAATAGAAACTCAGGTGTCAGTGGGAAAATAATAAAGGACCAATATTCATGTCAAGTCAGTTCCAAAAGAAGAGAAAGGGAATGATGCTTAAAAAAAATTGAAACGATAATGACTTAAAATTTCCCAAATTTGGTAAGCCATAAGCCTAAAGATTCAAGAATCTTACTGAACCCCAATGGGACAAACTCAAAGAAATCCATGCCTGACACATCATAATCAAACTGTTGAAAACTAAAAGCAAGGAAAAATCTTGAAAGCAGCCAGAGAAAAAACAGCCTATTATCTATAGGAGAAAAAAGATTCTAATGACTGCAGATTTCTCATCAGAAACCAAGGAGACCAGTGGGAAGTGGCACAAGAATTTTCAAGTGCTGAGAGCAAAGAACTATCAACACAGAATTCTTTATCTAAAGAAAATATCCTTTAGGAATGAAGGTAAAATAAACATTCTTAGATGAATCAAAACTAAGATAATTTATTGCTAAAGAAATTGTTCAGAAAGAAGGGGAAAGATATTAAAAGGAAACTTGGAACATCAACATACGAATAATCAACTATTCTCCTCTTGAGTTCTTAAAAACTGATAATTGAAAAGGAACATTATAGCATTTTCTTATAGGGTTTCAAAGTGTATAGATGTAATACGTGACAACTATAATATCCAAAGAGAGGAGTATAAAAGGATCGATCTGGTGATAAGGTTTCTACATTCTATTTGACATGGTACTGAGTCTACATAGATTATGAAAAGTGTATACATTATAATCCTTAGAGCAACCCCTAAAAACTTATAAAAAGAGGTATAATAAAAACACAATAAGTTAAGATGGAATAGTAAAAAATAGTTCAAGTAATCCAAAAGAAAAAAATAAAAGGATAGGCTTAAATCTAAATAGCCCAATAATTACATTAAATGTAAATGGTCTACACACTCAATCAAAAAATAGAGATTACCAGAATGGATTAAAAAAATCATGCCCTCCACTTGTGCCTTCTATAAGAAACACACTTAATATATAGTGATATAGGTAATTTAAAAGTACAAGGATATGCCCCATATAAATAATAAATGAGAAAAATAAAATAATAAATAAAAAAGGACATGCCACAAAAACATGAATTAAAATATTGCTTCCATTTGCTCTTCCTGGGAAAATATCTGCCATTCAAGAACCCTGATACTATAATATGAAGTAAACTCATTTTATTACTTGAGATTGTGTTGAATGATCATCAGCTCTGCTTAAGCTGCATTTTTTATTTTTAAGTGGGCTAAATACAAGCTTAATGAGGAACGAATTAAGCTTTCTTCTGTCATTTCCAAGGAAGTATCGTTTCCTCACACTTTCACAAATGTTTTTGTGTAGCAACAAGCACCGCAAAATCCAAAGATTGATTTTAATTCTAAGGCAAAATCAATCTGAATATTCACATATAATCTTTTAAATGAGAGAAACACACATAATCCTCAAGCTCACATGAGGCTCTAAGTGTTTATTAAATATCATAAATACATCAGATTTGTACCTGTGCTCACAGATAGACATGCATACACAGGCAGGTCACAGCTCCTTGGAAAACCACCCATGTTCTCTTCCTCAGCTATATTATGTAACACATATGGTTCCTGTCAGTACCACTCATTCAGAGAGATAAAAATCCTGCAACAGCTAAGTTCAGCCTCTCTCCAGTGGCCCTTTCCTTTGATTTCCAAGATATCAAGTGACTATTCACTAAGCCCTATAATTGCCAACCTTAGCCAGTCCCACCTCTGAAAGAAGAGGAAAGAAATGGCCCATTTAAAAAATATTTTCTCCAGTACATTGCATAATTAACCTATCGTGGTTCTTTCTGATAATAGCCTTCTTTGTTAATTTTTTTAAAGAAATAAAAGCCATCAAAAGATACATGTGTTGATTAACTGTACATAAAAACTTGAAAACTAATTTAGGGACATATATCATAATTTTTGTTGTTAATATACACTATTAAATGTGTTTGATAGCATAATAAGAAGCGATAGTCATGGGCATGGGGAAGTTTCTTTCTTGAAAACTTTTACAGAGATGAAGCTAGCATTGTTTTCTTCAAACCTGGCTTGAATTCAACTTGACACATTGTTCTTTTTCTTTTTTGTTCTTCCTGTCCTTAACTTCTCTTCTGCAATGTGAAAATACAAGGCAGATGTCTTCATCTCACTGGAATGCTTTTAACCTTAATGAAGGGTTGTAATAAATCAGTACTTTCAACCTGCTTTCTATCATCAACACATACATACTTTTTGAGATATTGGTCTCTACAGAGATTATTAGAAATAATTAGAACAAGTTAGAGCTTACAATTATCAGTTTGTTAATGGACATATAGTTGTTTTTTGTTTACTATATTTAACTTACAGAAAATTATCTTGTTTGTTTCTACAAATTGTAGTTATTGGATAAGACCTTTTTCTAAAAAAAGCCATCAAGAATTCAATTTTATGCTAGAATATGTGTGGAATATGTATGCATATTTACACACAGAGATACACTCACATGTACAGGACTATTAAAGTAATTGGGTGATTTTTAAAGGTTACATGTATAAATCATACAAACTTAAAAACTAGGAAATGAAGAACTTTTTTCACTTAAAGATTTTCTTGATTAATATGATAAAATTAGAATTTACCTTTTCTTGACTAGATACAGTATTTCGTTATTTTGCATTTTGTATTTTTTATTTACTCAGGATTCAAATATGTCAATTTTTTCGATGAACAAAATTCAGTACCCTGAACTCCTCTCATTAATACACAGAAGAAAAATAACCTGCAAAACTGCAGCCCCAGAAAAGGGAGGCAGTATAAATAACCTCATAAAAACGTGGTGTCTTGGTGACCTATTTTAAATGGAGGAAATTTGGCGATAGCAAAACAAATCACTACTTTCCAAGATCACATCAATTAAGATGCAGCTAAAATTTCTGCTAAAAACTACAGCTAGCAATGGCTGAAACTGAAGATGTGATGGATATGAATAAGCTTTGCAGTATACTAAGCTGAAATAAATTTTTCTGATGGTGACATCCATAAGAAAATTTTATAAGGCAGACTAACTACCTATCTTGATTCTCAAATGTTTAAAAAAGCTGTTCTGACTTCCAATGAATCAAACCTACTCATTCACCTTTCAAGAGGCCATAAAGTTTCATGCATGAAACCCTGGATGAGAAATTATGAGATTTAGGTTATGGGCTTCCTTCTTGGAAGAGGAGAACCAGGCCACCCCAATTCTGTGGCACCCTTCTGCCACATGGATGGCCTCCCACGTGGGTGGCTAGGTTATAAAAGCCTTTTATATTTTTGAGTTTGTGGAACGATGGAATCCAAAGACTCAGTTTCTGATGTCAGCTTTGCCACTTGGGTGACATAAAGAAAATCAACTGCCTTGCCTAAGTTCCATTTTCCCACTTTTAAAATGGGGCTCAAGGTATTCTTACGATGTGTGTGCAATTGCTTGTGACCAGTAAAGTGGGATTCAGCTGTCTAGGTAAGCTGCACTGGATCCTGTAGATACTGTTGGTAGCTTGATCTGTATTGACCTGTCTGACCTTTAGCCTTTGAAACTTGCTCTTTCCCCTTAAAACTTCCTTCCAACACAACACACATTTTTCTGATCATAATTCCAGGCAGAGTTGGATGGGATCTCAAAACTAATCTCAAGGCTGATCAGTTAGAGAAACCAAGGCCCGGAGAAGAAGCCAGAATCTCTCAAGGAATCAGGATTTGAATTGAGGGTCTTTATACCACTGGTGTAATTCTCTTCTCTCTTTTATTAACTGATTTATTCATTCCATAAACATTTACTGAGCACCTATTATGTGCTAGCCACAGGACTATCCTAATCTCTCTCCCAAAATGTAGTCTGTGAAAGTATTATACCATCTTTTGGGGCGCCTGGGTGGCTCAGTCAGTTGAGCATCCAACTTCGGCTCAGGTCATGATCTCACAGTTCGTGGGTTCGAGCCCCGCATCAGACTCTGTGCTGACTGCTTGCTCAGAGCCTGGAGCCTGCTTCAGGTTCTGTGTCTCCTTCTCTCTCTGCCCCTCCCCCTGCTCATGCTTTGTCTCACTCTGTTTCTCAAAAATAAATAAATGTAAAAAAAAATTTTTTTTTTTAAAAGTATTATACCATCTTTCAATGCTGGTGTCTATGGCGGAGTTAAGATTCTGGTCATAATTTAGTCATCATTAAGTAACAAATTTATAGTCATACTGGTACTTTTCTATGACTGTTATTGTTGTCACTGTTAATACTGCTAAGGAAGCCTTCTTCTAGGTGGGCACTGAGAAAGAGGTCCAAGGTAGAGCTCAGATAGAAGCAGGCTTGCTCCAGGTGAGGCAGGAGTACTTCTACTCCAGAACTTCTGAGGCACCTTAGCCAAACTCCTAGAGGTTCAATGGTATCAGAGTCTAAACACTATGGCTTTGCATGATTCTCTTTTGGGTGTGTGTGTGGTGGGGGGAGGAGCTTGACTGAGTGGTTTCATCTCTAGATAGAGTATAGAAGTATTTATTATTATTTCAAGAATCCAGAGAAGCTTAGATCGCCTCAAAAAAGTTAATCTGCTTTCTTTCTAACATTATGCCTACATCCTTGAGATAGAGGGGTAAGAAATGTACATTTCCTTGTTTAGGAAGATGCTTCCTTTAGGTATCGTATGTTAGTTTGGCTCTGACTGGCTACCATTCTATGAAATAAACAGGCCTGTTAAGACTTTTCTAACACCAGGGGCGCCTGGGTGGCTCAGTTGGTTAAGGGACTGACTTCAGCTCAGGTCATGATCTCTCGGTTCATGGGTTCGAGCCCCGTGTCAGGCTCTGTGCTGACAGCTCAGAGTCTGGAGCCTGCTTTGGATTCTGTGTCTCCCTCTCTCTCTGCCCCTCCCCCGCTCATGTTCTGTCTCTCTGTGTCTCTCAGAAATAAATAAACATTAAAAATTAAAAAATAAAAAAGACTATTCTAACTCCAAATGAGTGAGGTTGTTCATTGGCTTGGTTATACTCTGTAATAATATTCCAGTGATATTAACAAACTCATCATCACAGTGTATTTTTATAGCTCCAAAGCCTTCTTTTCTCCCAGGAGCATGGGTGCTGGGACTGATGTTTTGATAGTTCTTCATCACTAAAAATACGCTGTCAGTGAAGACTACTGAATTAGGAACACACATGAGCTAATTATGGTGAGCAAGTCAAAATACAAAAACAAAACAAAACATATTAATAAACTTTCTCATGAAATCTGAAACAACTGTGTTTGTCTAGATTAAGTTTTTTTAAATGCTTTATTTATTTTTGAGGGAGAGAGAGAGAGAGAGCACACACAAGCGGATGAGGGGCGGAGAAAGATGGAGACAGAGAATCTGAAGCAGGCTCCAGACTCCGAGTCACCGGCACAGAGCCCTACACGAAACTTGAACTCATAAACCATGAAATCATGATATAAGCTGAAGTTGGACACTTAACCGACTGAGCCAACCAGGCACCCCTATGTTTGTCTAGAGTAAGAAGAGGTATATGACATGCAATAAATTGATTATTTTGAATTGAGCAGTTTTGGCAAAAGGTTACATTTAGAACACAGTAAACTTTAGTGACATCAGTTTCTTTTATAAAGAATGGATATAATAGAAGAAAACCTTCCTTTAAATAATTGAGTTTGGAATTTCCATCAAGCCAATCTACTTTTTGCACATTTTCAGGTAATCCATAGGCGAAATGACTTTCATTTGTCTCTAGGATTAATGCATGACAACTGGTTTCCACAAGCCTTGGACTAAGCCCATTTCTGTCAAATAATCTGGAGGCAGAGAGCCAACATTTACATTCTTCTTGGGGTTATGAAACATATTTTTGCAGTAACGATACATGTTTGCTAGATTTTTATTATTAAAGCTCCAGTTTTTTCTTTGTGGTCAATAAACCACATCAACTGATCTAATCCTCAGGATTTTTCCACACTAAATTATTTATTTTGCTTGCTCACAAGAAGAAAAGAAAGGAAAACAGTATTTCCACTCTGTCTGACTCTACAAGTAAATTACATAGAATTAAAGCAATTTGCCCTTTGGTTTCTTACATAGACATAATTAGATAGTGAAGGGCTGGTGCCATAAAACAACACTATTTTTACCCAAATTAGACTTATCTTATTTGAAGAAGTGGTTTTGCTTTGCTTTGGTATATTTGAGACAGATCCCTACTAGTTTATGTTTCCCTATTTTATTCATACATGATATATGTGGGAAAGAAAAATGATTGATCATTCCAAATGCTTCTAAAAATAAAAAGCTGGGATTTCATTTTTCAAATCTCTGCTTAAAGATGAAGTAGTCCCTTAAGAGTTTAGGGCAGATACCATTCTTCCAAGAAGCCAGCCCAATTTCTAAAGATTTACTCTGTGGTTTTAAGGACCAGAGCCATTCTAGCTCACAAGACTAAGCCATTTTTGACCACAGACAAGGAGCGGATTCTTGCCAAGGGGGGACCCCAGGCCACCATGCAAAGGACACACACACTTAGCAGGGCAGTACTATGAAACACCTCAGCAGGATTTTTTTTATTTGTTAGGGTCCTTTCACATACTATAATACAGTGCTCTAAGCACTAGTTACTGCAGAAAATGAATAAAAATAAAGAGCACCCCCTCCTATTATAAGTCTGTCACAAGGAAAGCACTATATCCTAAAGAACCAGGTTGAGGATAGTGTATTTACTTCCTTCCTCTCCCTGCTCCCCTACCACTCTCTCTCCTTTACGACGACCTTACCAAAGTGCAATAGAGTAAAATATAAAGCCTGGGGTAGAAAAGGACATGAACGGAAAGGTGACGGTCTCAGATCATCCACTGTCCGCTAGATATACAGATAAAGAAGGCCCCCGCTTTTCTGGGATAGAAAGAGGAGTTCACCAAAAATCCAAGAAAAAAAAAAATATATCAGAAGTACCATACTGTGTGAATGGAAACTGGTGCCTTTCTGGAGGAGTATTGGGCAGTATATTTCGCAGACGCTTGCTGTCAACGTGTCCAATGATAGGAATTTCTCCTAAGGACAATAATCGTGAATGCATACCGAAGAGTTTAACTACAAATATGTTCATTGCAGCATTATTTATAACGGCGTAAAACTGGAAACAATTTCAATTTCCAGCATAATGGTTTGGGTAAGCTACGACATAATCACCATTCAATGATGCCAACAACGAATATTTAATAATTTAATAATTTTGTGATATATTGATAAGTGACAAGAACAGATAACATTAAAAATGATGTCTGTGTGTATAATAAATATTGGAAGGCTCTATACTAAAATTTTAACAGTATATATCTCTGTATTATGATATTTGGGGTTATTCATCTATTTCTAGATGCTCTGCAAGAAATATGAATGACTGAAAACAAGAAAGTATGTATGTATGTATTTTTTAATGTTGATTTATTATTGAGAGACAGAGAGAGACAGAGCATGAGCATGGGGCGGGCAGAGAGAGGAGGAGACACAGAATCTGAAGCAGGCTCCAGGCTCTGAGCTGTGAGCACAGAGCCCGATGTGGGGCTTGAACTCACAAACCACGAGATCATGACCTGAGCCAAAGTCGGACACTTAACTGACTGAGCCACCCAGGAGCCCCAAGAAAGTATTTTTTTTAATAGTGGTAAAAAAAGAAGTGCCCTGAAGAGATGAAATGGCTTTGTAGAAATTGACTGAATGATTGTTTAGAAATCTTCTTTGTACCTTCACATTTTAAATGCAATCCAAAATAAAATATGATTTCTTTGTAGAAAGGTTTGTTTTGTTTTTTTTTTAGGAAAACTGTCTTCAACTTGGCAACGTAGCAGCCTATACATCCACATGTTTTACTTTTATTCTTTTTTTTCCTCCCAAAGTTCAGATTTATGGTACCTGCTGTTGCTTTTAATGTTGTGGTTGCTCCTAATTTCTGTAGCACAGTGAAATTCCACCAGTCTCCATTCCACGATTTGCCCTCAGCCACAAACAGTCTGGGAGACATAAAACCGAGATATTTTCTAAGGGCAGGTAGCAGACGCTTTTACTAAATATGAAATACCAGAGCCACCCCAAGCCAGAGGGCATTTACTAAAAAGGTTGCAAGTAAGCAGCAGATAATTTCAAGCTACTCTAACTGGGCAACTTTTGAAGTTGGATACAAGCCCCTTCAGTGAAAGAGGTCTTTGAAAAGAATCATGAGCCATCCTCCACGTAGACCCACAACTGTCCATCTGGAGAGATGTGAACTTGACCTTTGAATAAACAACCTGAGAGAAAAAAAGAATAATACATAATCTTATTTTCTCTTGCCAAAACCTGATAGGCATTGTAAAGAGATGGTTAAAGTCACAGGCAATAGAGCCCCTGTCCAAGTCCTATCTGTTTGAGCTTGGGGGAGTTTTAATCTTTCCATGCCTCAATTTCCTCAGGTGTCAAAGGGATATTAAAATGTGCTTAGTCTTATCAGGTTAAAATACAAGTTAAATAAAACCATTTTTATATTTTGCATATATTTGACAAATGGAAAATAATCTACAAATGTTACTCCTTTTATTTTTTAATTTTAGGATCATTTTTATTATATTTATTTGGTTCAGTCCCATCACCAAGAAAGGGACTCATCTTCTTGTGACTTCCAAGCAATAAAAGAAATTCTTTAGAAATGTTCAGAAAACAGAGGCATATTCCTAAATCGATTTCAGATTCATAAATATAGACCCAACCGATTTTTGGCTACAATCCATAGCTTCCACTCATAATTGCAATTCATAACTTCCCAACTCCTCTTTGCTTCAAGTTACATTCCTACATAGCTCTCTATTCTGACATGCATATACGTGATAAAAACAACTGACTGCCTCTTTAGAGTGGGAAATTGTGGGCAGTCATGAGCAGTGCTTAAAAAAAAAACACAACTGCCTTTTAAAACAAAAAAGGGTTTGTGTGTTCCTCTAGTTTTTGAACAATGTCAATCAGCAATGATTTCTTCACTTCCTGTTAATCTCATTGTGGTCACAGGAACGGACATATCATTATTCTGAAAATAACTTCTATGCTGCAGAGGAATCCTACTTAATCTTAGTCACTATACCCATCTTTGCCATTACTTCAACAAATCACCATCACCTAAAGGAAAAATTAACACCTTAGGATGTCCTCAGCTCTGTTCCACTGAGCACAGTACAGGTTGCTACCAATTTTTGTGTGCAAGCTAAACCATTCACTCGTGTAGCCATCCCTACTGAGAGTAAAAAATGTAGTGATCTTTATAATATTCTCATCATTCATATTTGAACATGGAGGTCCATGTCATGACCATCAGACTCCAAATACTATCGTAACATATATTATCATAGCAAAGAGGAACATCAGTGGCCCACATAACACAATAAATGGATTGTATTTTTCAACACAAAAAAGGTAAAAGACAGTTAACCACGGACACTTGCCTCTGCAAATTTACCACTAGCCCCTGGAAAACATTAATGGGCCCATTGATCCATTAACTAAATGTCCAAGTATCACAGACTTAGGCACATAGGTGCTTTAAAATCATTCCAATTTTCTTCATTCAAAAAAAAATATTCCCATTACACACTTTGTTAAGAAAACACCTCCACTGCAAAGGCTCTAAAGAAAGAAATGATACCAGATTTTAAAAAGTAATTCATGTGTGTTCAGACTATATTTTAAGTCTGAGATTTGTGTAGTCAATATAGCATAAGACAAGTAACGCGAAAATGCAAACACTTACTGGCCACAGGAACGCAGAGAGTTATTTGCTACGGTTGTCAAAACCAAATGGTGGAATGGAGGTGAAGGCTCTCCTTTGCTCAAAGGACCAAGGTCTGGGAGGTTCAAAGAAAAAGAAGTTCTTAGAATTAGGCTCCATAAGGGCGGGGGGGGGAGGGGGGAGGCTGTGTTTTCTTTTGTGCTGTGTCCCACAATGGTACACAGTAGGCATTCAATACCTGTTGAATAGATGGGCGAATGAAAAAAAAATTAGAAGACAATATCATAAATGCCCTGTATGTTACTTACAGGGTGTGATAGTGTGCATGCGCGTGCATTATTCTGATAATTGCAGGCGAACACTGGCACCCAGAGTAAGCAAACTTGGTAAGCAAAACTCTTTGCAGCATGGTATCCCAATAATTCTTATTCCTGCCAAACACCATCACTTAGCAACAGAAAGTGGAAGAACTATGCATTCCCTGGTTTTGTTTCTTCTGGCACTTGGGACATCTTGGCTACTACCTAGGAATTACGCAAAAAGTAAAATTCTGATGCCTACGTTAGCAATGACTTTATGTAAACAGGAAAAAATATTTATTGTTTAAATAAATCACAAAGTTGGACTAAGGCCTTGAAAAGGCTGAAGTTTCCGTATAAATGGCAACTGTCCAAACAATTTTACATTCTTAAGTGTACTTCAGAAAGATCTTTTGTGAAATGGACACTAGGGAATCATAGTATCAAAAAGGGAATAAAAGGACTTGGTATAATATCACCGTAAAACCCAAGTATTTGAGGTGCTTTCTTGGAAACTTTCAACAAAGTAATCTCTATTTCTGAGATACATAAATATATATATTTGTAAATACGCACAAGGTTAGCCATAAGTTTTATCACTGCTGTTGTATATTCTGGCTGCCTCTGTTACTTCCTGGTATTTAAAGAGTATGGCTGTGAACAAGAGTTGGAGATATGGTTTTATATGTCCTTTTTAGCCTTGGGTCATTATTTGATGCATAAATCAAAAGCAGGAATTCAGTTTTGCTACTAGAGTGCATGCACTGTAACAGAACCAAAAGAAAGCACCAGATTTTCATAATTTGGATTATAATGAAAGTCATAATTCCACTCCAGGCAAAGTTTTGGTTTTTAATGTTTGTTTGTTTTGTTTCATTTTTGTTTGTTTTTGGCTGTAGTACTTCTGCTCTATAAAATATTTTTATACAATTTTATAGAATATCTCCACTGAAACAGTTTGCCGACCATCACAGGAATCAAAGCTTAATATTTTGAAGTTTGTCTATTTCAATTCTTTGATACAATGATTTTCAAGCACCCGTTAAATGCCTCCCACCACACTGGGTCCTGTTAAAGATGCAAAAGAAATGCATTAAATAGCCCTTGCCTTCTGAAAGCTTACATCAGATGAAGTTGTACTCGGCCAAAAGTCAAGTGGTGAAATGTGTACTATGAGCTGTGCATGGCATGGAAAATCAGGCAGATGACGGAGGACAAAGCAGGTGCTGTGGAGGAAATGGAGCTGAGAAGAGGCTGACAGAGGGGGAAGCGGGTAACTGGGGTACTGAACTGGCAGGTGCAAAAATGTGCCAGCAGGAAAATCACGCAAAATAAAATGGAGTATAATTTTCTTTTGGGGAATTTCAAAATGATCTAATAGCTAACCTTCATTGGATATTTATTAAGGACCAGGCTGACTTGACTTCCATCATTTAATTTAAACCTAAAAACAAATGAGATAAGGTACTATTATTATCCCCATTCTCCAGATGAGGAACATGAACTTCTGAGTGCAGATAACTCAGCCACACAGCTCATAAGCAGTGCAAGCAGAAGTGAACCCGGGCAGTGTGGCTCCTAAGTCATCTTTTATACATTCCATTGATCCATGGAGTTCTACATGCAATATTACTAGAAAGAAAGCTAGACAGGCTTAATGTTAGTGATACCAGCAGCACTGTAGGGAAACTATTTAGAGATTGGAAACATAATTTCCAAGACTGTGTAATACCCTAGATGCTGAGAATGATCTTTAAATGGATTCCTCATTCTATAAAATGTGCACGCGCTCACAAACAATGCAGTGGTGATATCTCTTTGATCATAGAATCTGCTGTTATCATGCAGTTCAAGAAAGGCATCCAAATTCTACACAAGAAGTCAGCCAAAGAAGCCAAACCCTGGGCCAGTCACTTAACCTTTCTTGATCTCAGTTCCCTCATCCTAAATGAGGGGTAAGGACTTGGCGATCTCTAGGGTCTGTTTTGAAATTCTGCAAGTATTTTATAAATGTCACTAACAATTTCAGACAAACATTAGAATTCCAGAAATGGAAATGTCAACTGAATAATGAGTAGCAGGCGCCATGTGGAAATTCTGTCATGATCGTTCTTGAAAAATAAGCCTTCTTTGTTTCATTAGCGACACAGGAAGGCAAGTACCCCAAAGACTTCCTTTAACAACTTGAAAGTCTTTCTAAAAAGACAAATGCAGAAGAGCTGAGGTGGATTGTATGAAAAATGGGAAATGTGTATTTAATATCAATTTTTTTGGTCGTAAAATCACCATAGCCTCATACCTCAATTAATCTAAATATTCAAGAGAATGAAATATGTTTTACTGAAGTATGCTTGAGGCCAACAGTATCATTAACTAATTGATCTCTTGCTTGGCCAAGTGATGAATCAACCCTAAAATATCTATTTCCTGACTGTTTACGTTTAAATGCCACCATTTCCGAAGGAGAAACTTGCAAATGAAGCACTTCCTCATTTAACGGGAACATTCTGAAAACTTGTCCTGGAAGGTCTCTCTCCGTGAACTCCCAAGCATATCATATAATGATTTGAGTTTCCCTAGCCCCAGCATTTTCATGTCCTGTGGCAGAAGTGAGAACGGGTGAAAGGTTCATGTGTTTTCCTTTATCCTTTTTTCATTTACTCCTTAGAATAGAGTCTTAATTTTATCTCTGTTCATGATTGTTCCTACAAAGTATGAACGTGTAGTTTTGCTCTGTGTATTTTTTTTTTTTTTTTGGATAGCTTTTTAAATTTGTTATGCATTAAGCTACAATTTACAAACAGTAAAATGCACAAATCTTAAGTATACGGCCCAATGATTTTTTTCCATATTATGTACCGTGCTAACCACTGCCCAGATTAGGATAGAAGACATTTTCATCACCCAGAGAGTTTCCTTGCGTACCTTGCTAGTCAATAACGCTTACCCCACTGAAGTAGTTCACATGCAGATTTCCATTTCCATAGACTCGTCGTGCCTGTCCTTGAAATTCATATAAATGGAATCATATGTTACAGACCCTTTTGTGTCTGACTGCTCTCACTCACTGGAACTTTTTTTAGATTCTTCTGTGTTGTGTGGGTATCAGTAGTTCATTCCTTTTATTGCTGATGCAGGAATATAAGAATTTGTTTATCCATTCACCTGCTAATGGGTATTAGGGCTCCTGCCAGGCCTGGGAGGATAGGTATATGTTTAACTTTCTGTGCATTTTATGAATACCATTGGAGAATTGCCACATGAAACATCTATTGTGCAGGTGTATGTAGCTGAGATCTGCAGTAGGAAAAATGTGGAATTTCTGGGCACACTCATAGTAATCTCCCAGATCCAGCATTTGGACAGTGACTAAATAGCCGATCCAACAATTTTTCCAGAGTTACCTGCTCATATATAGAAGGTGAATGCACCTTTTACAACCTTCATGGATGCTGGGGAAATCCTGCCCCTCTACCACAGGGAGATCATTCTCTGGAGACCAGGTGGTATTTCCAAACTCAGATTTCCTACCAGGAAATGTGTCGCCAAACAAATCCTAGCATGTGAGAATCCTGGGCAAGGCCAACCTGACATCTCATTTGACCATTCAGGCTTCCACAGAATTTGATAACCCCTCACATCTAAGACTTGCCTGTGTCCCTGAACACAGTAGACTTCAGCCTCAGGAAGTTTCAGTCATTTTAAAACCCATCTCCCTCTGCTCAGATAATCATCTTCCCTGATTTATAGTGGCTAGCCTGCAGGTGTTGAAAAGGTGGTCTTCATTTAGCCAGAGAGCAATAATCCCAGAAAGTATATTTCCACAGCTACATCACCCTTCCCCCATTACCCACCATCAAAGCCAGCCAGCTCCTCACTCCCTCCAGCTGTGAATCTGTAACGTGCCTTGGGTCATATTTGTGTCATTGGTAGCAAACTCTTATAATTCTGCCCCCAAGTCGAAGTAGAAAAATGCCCACAGGGATCAAGGAGAGTGTCTCCTTACACAAATCTTTTTTCTGATAAGAGGTGACCCATAGCCAGAACCAGAGATTTATATATGCATTTTGACATAAATCTGCATCTGTAATTATGAGTCATAACGATCTTTATAGGCTGCACTAAATTGGTGAAGAAGAGTTACTGTTATTGACAAAGCATTGACCTGAACATTAGTGGAGGAAGAGCTAATTATTTTTTTTTCCTGAGGAGTGAGACTTCTTTTCTCGTTGTGAATCACTTTGAACCCGGGCCTTTGTTAAGTGTCTTTTCACATCTGAAAATAAACATAACTAAGCCTCCCATACTCATCCTGTATCTTTACATAATTGTAGATGTGTGAAAATGTCAAACCACATTCTAGAAGCTTTTTGATCATTTCCAAGACAGTGATCAGGGTACGGGAGGTGGCTGAAGAGGCCAATCTGCATTTTGTGAAAGCAAGTCATCTGGTGAGACGTGCTCCCGTGTCTCAAAGACCAAAGCCTATTTTCAGCTGGACATGCTGAGATTCAAGTGTGGATCCACCATTAGCCTTAATAGAGCTCCGGGCGGCTCACTGCTGTGGAGTCAGCCCAGAAAATGTACTCTTTGGAGCGGTGGAAGGTTAAAGCGAGCTTTAAATCACAGCCTTATCATACTTGCATGTTATTGGCAAGTCTGCCTAAAAATAGAATCTCATTACTTTAATTCTACAGTATTCTTAGGTGAGCCAACCTTTATTATTAATAACAGCATATCACATTTATATAGCACTGTCTGCTTAAGAGAACTTCACAAATTATACACATAAAACTTTCCTCCCTTAATGTAACAAGCTATGGGTTAAGAGGCCAGGAGCTAGGTGGTACGTAGTGGCCCCCACTCTCCAGCCAGACAGGAGAACTAAAGGAGTGTCACCAGGTGGCTCTAAACAAAGCCACTCTTTCAAGTGGAGCCATTTTAATTCTTCGAGAGTATGTTGTGGTTTGCATTGATGATTTGCAAGGCCCTGGGGAAAGTCACAGTAACTCAAGAATCATAGGCTGCTTCTAGAAAACATTTTGTGTATCTCTATTTAGGTCTTAGCTGAATTTTGAAACAACGGGGGCAACAAAAATGCACACCTTCTCCCTGCTTTCCCCCAACCAACCGGATGGTTCTGGAGTGCCTTTCTGTGGGTTCCCATATCTAGCTTGGGAACCCAAACCCAGCTATTTAGGATGGAAGGAAGATGGAACATTATAATCATTTAGTCTTATACCAATTCCTTACCAAATTGCATAGAACAGTTAGGAGAGTAAGTAGCCATGTTTTACAGATAAATACTGTGTGGATGTGTAAAGAATGCCTTTTAGGTGTGGGGCAGTGTTGTAGTCAAGATTCTAGTTCAACAATGTAACTTAATCGTGTGTGTGTGTGTGTGTGTGTGTGTGTGTGTAAGAAAGAGAGAGAGAGCTATGTAGTGGCAATAGGTATTCAGTCAGTCAGCCTACATTGAGTGGGACAAACATAGGAATGGGATAATACATTCTCTATACAGTTAGTGAGTTTTACTAGAAGCTCATGTCATCTAAAGAAGCTGTCAAGCCAAGACTTCCACAATAACAACCATTTATGAAGTGCCTTCTCTGGGTCAAACACTGAATGGGCATAAAAACACCAAAGAAGGCATAGTATCTAGCATTCAGCAGCTTGCAGCCTAGTGAAGAACGTTAAGTAAAAAGGAATTCCAATCAGTGGGATAAGAACAGAGTACACAGGCATTTTGAGGAGCCCATAGGCAAGGAGAATGACCAGATCTTGGGTGGTCAGGGAGTGCTTCCTGGAAGAGATGGCATTTAAGGTAGCCAAGCAGGCAAAGAAGGAAGGAACTCCTCTAAAGGAAGAGGAATCAACAGGTACAGAGTCCTCAAGGCAAAGAGAGCTGCACAATCCTAGCACTGAAAATGGGTAAGACCGGGGTGTATCTCATGAGGGGCAAACAGTGTCCACTGGAGGAAGAAGGAGAATATTGATGGGCGGGGTGTGCCCCTCTAAGGAGCTTGGGCTTTATCCTGAGAGCAGTGGGACTTCACAAACTAGTATTTTAATGGGATAAGACTGTTTCTATTTTGAAATATAGCAGGTAAGATATTTCAGCTTACTCTGCCTCATAGTTGTACTTTTGAAGCTAGCCTGCAGTCTCTCCTCCCCACCCCACCCCCCCACTTGATTTCCTTTTTCTTACCTCCACACAAACTGTCCCAGGATACCTACACCTCAGCATTGAGTCAAAGTTAGCACACTGGGTCTTCTTGCGAACTCAGAAGTAAAATCAATGGAAAGACCCCCAAGACAGTGGTTCATACCTGGATGCATTCAATACTCCCAGCAGCTTTTCTGACACCAGTCTCAGAGGTAAATCCTACAAAATGTCACCTAGTCTTGCGCTCTTTAGATGGACCAAGGCATAGGAAGAGGGACAAAGGAGAATTGCACAAAAAAAGGGCATTTCTCTCACATTGACTGTGATAAATATGTTTGTTCAGGAAAGAAAAGGTGAACTAGAAAGCTCAGGAGTCTGATCTGGAGAGGAATGCATACGTGTTTGTAGTTCACAGATGGAGAAATGCTTCATGAAAGGCCAGCCCATTGGCACTGTTAACTCCTCTCATGGTGCCTGATGATGTTTGCAGAATGTTGGCTATTTCCACACTGCAAAGTTTCAAGGGGACCTGCTGGCCCAAAGGTTCAAGATCATGGTGGCATGAACACTTCTGAAAGCTTCTGGAGAGGGAACAGTTTAAGTGCCTTTCTTCTTCCTCTTTTTTTTCCATGTTGAACCCCATCGGTGATTCTCCCCCCACCCCATTCCCGCCTCCAATGCCTCACATGACTTTTGGAGAAAGTACGGTGGCTATTAGCCTGAATGAAAACAAGAAAATTATACTGATTATTACGAACTCTCCTTTCCCCTTTGAAATTGTTCTTTTACGTGCTAGTAACGTTTTCTCAACTGTAAAATGAAGATTTGGGGAGGATTCGATAAGACAATCCATGTAAAGAGCTAAGCATGGACCTGGCTTATAAGAAGACCTTAATCAATGTTAGCTATTCTTGTCTTCCTGTGGTTCCTGTGAATTATCATATGGTTCTTCACAACAGCCTACAGGTCCTGCGTCCAACATGGCGATTCTTCCTTGTCTTCCAACTTCCAAGGAGTCTTGGAAGTTTGGGTAACATATTTCGTTATTGTGTCATCTGATAGGCACTTACATCATTCAATGCAGTGCTCTTTTACCAAATAGTTTTGAGGTGGAGATTTTCTGTAAGAGAAAAGAATTCAAGCTTATGCTGGAGTTTAATAAAACTCTATTTGCACAATGCATGATCAGTTGGAACGAAATTTGGAAATATATATCAGGTTCCATAAAAATGCTCAACTTTTTAACCCAGTCATTTATCTTTTATTTCTGGGAATCTTTTCTGAGGAAGTCAGCCAGAATGTAAGAAAAAAATATGATTATAAATATATTAACCACAATATGATTGAAAGTATCTTAAAATTTACAACAACCAAAATATCTACCAATAGGGTTGTGGTTTAATTCATATTGGCATATCCGATCAATGGAATGTTAGATTAATTCTGAGGGTCCACTGGGAATTTTCAAAAGGATTCTGAAATGGCATTCACGTGGGAGGAAGGTTTGAAAGAAGAAACTTAATGGGCTCTTTTTAATACAGCCTTCTTTTGAAAGGGGTTATTTCCAAAGTTGCCAGCCAATTTGCTCTTCAAAAATGAGCATAATGGGTAGTGGCTCTTTGACTATAGCTGCCAAATCCCAGTAGCACATGAATAACAGCCTCATGCTTCCTAATAAATGGTTAGAATAAACACAGTTTGGGGCACGTGGGTGGTCAGTCAGTTAAGCTTCGGACTCTCAATTTCGGCTCAGGTTGTGATCTCACGGTTGTAAGACTGGGCTCTGTGTAAGATGCTCTCTCTCCTCCTCTCTCTGCTCCTCCCCCTTCAACATACTGTTTAGGGAGGCTACAGGCTATGACTTTTAGTCAATTTACATCCATGATTTCGTTTTATCCTCACAAAAAAGTCAAGGAGTTATTATTATCCCATTTTGCAGATAAGGAAACTCAGTTCCAAAGCAGTGTAACCGATCTGCCTGACGTGAAAGCCAGGCACGAAATTGTCCTGAAAATTCAATGCCATGGTGCGTATGGAGCCATAGTAGCCTCTCAATACATAGCAGCTGCTAGTTTTGTAAACCACTATGCAACATTGCTTCTAGAAGTGCTAAACAATCCAATTTTTTTTTAAATAAAAAGTAATTCTTGGTCTGCAACAGAAAACATTCTTGCCATGTGGACAAGTTCCAGAATAATAATTTGGCCAGTACCTTTAGCCAGCATAGCTTTTCAGTAATTAAAACTCGTCTTTTGTCTGTCACTTTAGTGCCAGTTCCTTGCTAAGCTAGAGATAAAGGCAAATAATGGTGTTGGTCAACGGGTTTCTTCACTATTGGCCATGGGAGAGCCTTCCACAAAGATGGACAACCAGAACAGCTTATCCCTGGGGAATCATGCTAAGACACTTTAAAAACAGGCAGAAAGGGAGGGCGGAGGTTAAGAATATAGAAGAGCATGAGTTAATTTGCTATGAGAAAGTATTCTTAGCGAATGAATTCATCAGCACAGATGTATGAACTGTCATTTGATAAAATTAAATGAGGCAAATATTTAATGGGGTTAGGTTGGAGCAATCCAATTAAATGATTGGTTTTCTTAGAGTAAGAGTGTTCTTAAAAACAGTCTTTTCACACAGCATATGAAACTATCCCTCAGTGAACATGTTCCCCTTTTATTACATTCAAAACTTATTTTTTTAAAGCATGTTGAGCCAAGTCCCCTTATTCCACCTCACATCCAATTATTGCCCCCTTGGATCTTCAGGCAGATCACCCTGGCTTCCCCGTAGATGTGCAAATAGCCTTTACTATAAAGCTATATCTGAGCGGGAGAGAGAGAGAGTGGGCAGAGGCTGGGCGGTCCCAGGGTTCTGGAAGCACTCTCACTGAACCAGTCTGCAGCAGGGAGTAGGCACATACTAATTTCTAGAGGATAACCCAGTGCGAGAAAGCCCTTGCTTTGCTTCTGACAATCATAAAGTCTTTATTACATGGAGTACAGGTATTCCCTGCTTTTCAAAAGTTCACACTACGCCACTTTGCTTTTATGAAACACCTAATTAGTACCTGCTTTCGCTAACTGAAAGAAATCTGAAGAGGATTTTCATTTCTTTGAAAAAAAGCCAAAAGCAAAAATCGCGTTTTACAGCGAGCCATTATAGCGGCAACACACACCTTGAGCGCCAAGAGTAACCCGGCCAAGCTCCCTTCCCGGGGACCACACTCAGCATCTCAGCATCCAGACACCGCAGCTTTGAACTGTGTCTGAGAGCATCTGTGCTTTATCTCAATTTATTTTGTGCATCCATTAGCAAGATGTGTCCTAAGGTATCAGAAAAGCCTATGAGAGGTTATTTTGGGGGTCTAGGAACGCTCAACAGTGTTTCCATATTCATTAATGGTAATTGCTTCTTTGCTCTATATTGTTTTGGCTTAGGAAAGATTTCATAGGAATGCTCGACTTTCAGACGGTGGGGAAACCTCTATGTGCTTATGCCTTTTGTACCATCTTTCTACTTCCACAAGTTCCAGGACAGACTTTCCTTACCTAAACTGGAAATAAGCATTATTTTGCTTCTCCTCTTTATTCTTGCTATTTGTTTTTGGCTGTTTTTTTGACATGAGAATAATGGCAAAAAAAAAAAAAATGAGAGAGGTATCATTCAAGCTTTTTTTTTTTTTTTTTTTTTTTTTTTTTTTTAGCTAGGGCTTACTTAGAAGAGGTGTTTATAAAACAAGTAAAGTTCAGCTGGTTGGCCTCTCTGGCATAGAAGGTGAAAACTATGGAAAAAGGCCAATACTCTAACTGGTGCCCAAGAAAAATCGCCTCTCCACCAGGCGCTTGGAAGAAAAGCCACGGAATGAAGGCACAAAATAATCGCATAACATCTCAGAAACCTTGCTCTGAGCTGCTTGATGAGCTATTTGTGTCTCTTCGTGGATTTTTTTTTTTTTTAAGAAAAATGAGATGAGACACTTTTAATTTTCCCCTCCTTTGTAGTCTTAGAGGTTGTTTAATCTCAAGTGAACTCAATTCACATTTTCCTGGCAGTGTTAGCTATCAACTCAAACCATTTTACTCATTGCATCATACTGCCAGTCAGCAAGCAGGGACCTAATTAGCTCTTTGCTTTAATGGCAATAGTTAAATTTACATTATTAATTTAAATATTACAGACTCTGTGGACTTGAGCACATAGCTGACATAAAGATGTAAAATGAATAATAAGGTGCTGAAAAACACCAGAGTCATTATTCCCATCATGTTCAAACTTTGAGCTATAATGATGTCAATTAAAACTCTAATCCTAGCGAAAAAGCTTTTCTGGTTTTCTTTTGTTATAAAAGCTGCCGTTGCATTTCAATGCTGGGCTGGGGTATTCAAGCTATACTTCGCAAAATACAGTGGTCACATATGTCAAGAGGTATAATTACAGTTCTCATTATATTTTTGCTTTTTAAAAATCCCCAAGCAGTAAAAATATAGTGACTTCTTCAATGTCCTGTCGTGCATCCCTGGCTCTTCCTACGTCCCGAAGCGTTGCAATCACTCTGCAGTGTCAAAACCTGTTTGGGTTGCAAGACAGATGGGACCTTCAAAATGAAATGTACCTATGACTGTTTGCTACTATATATATAAAATGTCTCATTTAGTCTCATCTGTGATTTTCCAAGAGGAAAATGTTTCCAGGAGCAATTTATCTCAGTCCTACAGGTTTGTATCACTGAATGACCATCTGAAAAACAGGACCAGAATCTTTTCTTAAAGGGAAACTGCATGCTGGAGATGTTTTCCATGCAGTGGTTGAACGGCATTGAATAACATTAAATTGAATGAAATGCACAACAGGAAATAACTGGAAATTGCAAACTTCAAATTTTCATTTGGTGTACGAACCCTTTCATTTGAGTTCATACAATATTTCACATTGTAGCTAGGGGAACAAAACAACTGGTAGAAAAGATAGAATTAATACACGAAAACGTTTGTCATTTTAGTGCAGATCGAGGTTTTTTTTAGCCCCCTTGCTATCTAACCAGCTCTCTCCTGAGTAAACCAGTTTCTCACTTCTTTGACATGAGCTCCCTCCCCTGACAAAGCAGCCGTTCCCTCCCCCCAACAGGGCTGCAAGCCCAGCTGAAAAACCTCCTCAACCCCCTGACTCCAATCCCTCTTTTATGGCTATTACTATTCCTTTACCTTTGATGGAAGATTCTAATTTCCCCTTGCAAATGGGTTCCTTGTGGTCAGGCTCTGTGTCTGATTATGCCTAGCATTTGGGAGGCGATCCCTGATGTTGACAGAATGAACTAGAAATGAGCTAGCTCTAGAGGGATGATGCAGTAGTTCACCCACCAAGTTCAAAGTCACTTTTCCTTTGGATACAGGAAATACATTGTTCTAATTTTAAAAGATAACCATGGTTTTTCATTATTTATTTGAATCCAAAGATCTGGGTTCAAACTCTATGTGATTTGCTCATCGGTGGAGTGGTCATGGCCCAGTCATTGCTGTATCCAAGGTTTCGCTTCTTTAGCAGCAAAGTGGGGAGAACAGTGACCCCCTGGCTAGGGTTATGTAAACAAAAACCCTGCAGTATTTTTGGTAAAACTAAATAACAAAGGCGGGGAGGTCTAAATAGCAAAGCACGTAACACCCCATTGTGAACTGGAAATTACAAATAAAAGTGTAAAGGATTATGACTACCAGTACATCTGATCAAACTGTGTTTCATTCAACACAACATGGTAGTAACACATAAGGACTCATTCTTCAAAGAGGACAGTAAAGTAGCATCTGGTAATTTAAAAAATGGGTTAGCAATCAATATGACCTGTGGATGGTGGTTTAGGGTAGTCGTTAAAGGCATAGACTCTGGAGTTACAATCCTTGGGTTCAAAGCTTAGAATAATAACAGTGTCTACCTTTAGGATCCTTGTGAGGATGATTTACATAAAGTCCTCAACATAGTCCTTGGTCTTTGGTGAGCCTTCAGTAAATGCTAGCTATTATCAAAGAATAAAACTGTATAAAATTCAAAATTAGCTCATCTGTATGTATAGACAAGCTTCATGTTACTTTTTAAGGAATTGCATGTATTTTTGTCTCTCCAAAAAATAAGAGCTCTCCCTTCTATTCTTGAAAGGACTGGTACAAGTTGCCCACAGAGGTCCTTTCTTGGTGTCCTTTGAACGAAAGGATGAATGAATCCAGGTCAGTATCTAGGATCAGAGCTCCAAAACTAATGGAGAGGACGTGTCATCAGGAGCCAGAGAAAGTGTCTATAGTCCACTGGTTACATGTTGTATAATTGAACCAGTGTCTCCAGGATGGACCACTGAGGATCCATCTCGAGCCAAACAAAAACTTTGTGTAACACACCTGAAGAGTCCCATGCAATAATAACAGTAAGAGCAAACACTTAGTGATGGTTTACAATGGACCAGGTACCATGCTAAGAGCCTTACATGCATTATCATATTTCACCTTACCGTAGCCCCCTACCTTGCAACTATTCTTATTCTTATTTTATGAAGGATGTCACTGAGGCTCACGGAGGTGAAATTAATTTGACCAAAGTCAGACAGTGACCAAAGATGGTAGTAGGGCTTGAACTCTGATCATTGGTCTGACATAATCTAATACTGCCTCTGTGGAAATACTTAGGGATATGACTTCAAGATCTGGGAACTCCTGAGACCATGCTCTATCTACTAAAATCTTGAGATGCTCAAATTTTGAGACTTAGCGGGACGTTAAGTCTCAACTAAAGTGATTCTCCTGGTTGTTAACTCAAGGGCCCCGTTTGGAGCCAAAGTCAACAGCAAATCCTGTGAAACAAGCCTCCACAGAATTAAAAAGGTGACACCGCCCGGTGGGGCAAAAGGTCCCCCTCTTTCCTCCTATCCTCATCATCTGCCAGCTGCTGTACTTCTGGTGTGTTAAAACTCATGGGGCAGAGAATACTTAGCAAATTAATAGAAGAAAAAACCTGACTTTCCTAGCTCATAAAAGGCTGATACCTTCTAGCCATGCTACTGAACAGAACAGGATTTATGCTGTAACTTTCTTCCCAGATGGGAAAGTGCTTTACAAATAATGGAACTAATGCAATTTATTCCTGGTGAGTAAATTTGTCACCGTGGATGTTGTATTAACTCTCTAAGGCCAATGCAATTGGGGATTCAATAAATAAGCTCTTTCAGCGTAGCACATGATGCCCCACCGGTTCGCAAGAGTCCTAGATAAATAGCAATTTGATCCTTTGCCACCTTGAATTCTTGAGTCCTCGAAACATGCTTTTGAGAAATGTGGAGAGGATTAATGCCTCCATTTTCCTGCTGGAGAAGCTGAGGAACGTGCAATAAGGAGTGAATCAGATCTCAGATCTCGTTCAATTCTGTGACCATCTAAACTCCTCATTTCATGAGTGTCTTCTAGGTTTGTTCCCGGGTCATGTTTTTTAAAAGTGATCAGAAAACTGTGCTTGAAAAACGGTTCTCTGACTCAAGCACGGTTGTTGCTGTCACCCTTAGGTGAATCTGAAACTACCTCCTTCGGTATCCCGCTCTCACAAGCTTCTGTTTTATTCTTGCCCTTGGCCACTCTGAAGGGTTTCATTCTTTGAAGGGGCACCACTCTGTGCATTATGTACTGGATGCTTCCTTCATACGAAGCTGAAGGTCATTGTTTATTGAGTCAAAGTTGGCACTGAGAATGGAAACAAATGGGAAAAGGATGTGTATTTGAATTCACGTCGTGTTATTTATGCCCATGGACGATGGCATGGAGCACGTACAAGGAGTATTTATTTATTTATTTATTTTAGTGAACTCAAGTCGTGCTTCATGAAATGAATGAGTATTGCATGAAATTGGATTTTGGAAAAGAAAGAAACTTGTATTAAAGAGTAATGTATGTGACCATGCTGCAGTGCAATTCTCTGAACAGAATTCCTTTGGAAAAGTGAAATGTATGCACCTGGTTTCACTAAACTATTAAGATGGGTTAAACTGTTGCCTGCTGGAAAAGAAAAAACAAACCCGCACTAGAGGAGAAGCCATTCCTTATAACTCAATGGATAATAATTCAAAAGTCCACGTAATGCTCCTTAATTCCGACGTATCCTACATAGGATTTAAAATGCCGTGGGGGATTTGCTGGAAGCATTGTTTTATTTATTTTAAGCAAGTGTTGCTTTATTTTGTTTTAAACAAGGAAGATGGATCAGAATTGATAGGGTTTTTTTTCCACCTAAATAAATAAGAGGGTCCATTTTAACGTGAGCACTAATCTGGCAACCATGTTTCCTTTATTAGTAGTTGGCATTGTTATTATTCACTTAGTATTTTGTTCTCATGATGTCACCGTGGGTAGCTTGGTATTTCTGGGCTTTTCCGGATTCTTTCCTGTGAGTAATTCGCCTTCTTTGGATATTTGATAGATGGCATTGTAGGAAAAAAATATTAAAATACTCCTACGAACAATGTACGTGTCCATTGTGAATTCTACATTAAAGTGGTGTAGAAGCGTGTTGGGAACATAGAGGTTTGGTTCATTTGCTTTTTCCAGCTTGCCTTTTTCTTTTTTGTGAAACATGCTGAATGTACTGTTTGTCTTGATGCAGACTGTGTTATTTATGAAAGGTCTGCATGGAGGAAGAAAACATAGGCAGTATTGTTCAAAGAATCATTAAGGAGATATTATTTCAGATAATAATGTAATTAGATTCCGTTAGAGGGGAATGTAAGTATTCGTATTTTTAGCTTCTATATAGGAATGTAGCTGTGGCTAATTAAGGGGAAAGTCAACTAATTCACAATGTTTAAATTTAGTGTTAAACCTGATAATATATCTGAAATTACAAAAACCAAAACAACTCCAGTGTTGGCTCAAAAGCAGTTCTTTAATTCGGGGCCAGATAAACACTGTGTATAGTAATCAAAATTCTAATTTTATAGAGCCTTCTCGGTCTTAAAAGAAGTCAAAGGCAAAAGAAAATTCCCTACAAATCTGCCATGTTCAAAGTATCCACTTCAAAAGAGAACTTTTTTTTATGTCCAATTTATCCCGACAAAAATTCTCTTGGGTTTTTATTTCGAGAGATGAAAAATGAGCCATGGCAGTCAATAGTGTATGGTGACTATTTATCTGTTTACACCTATCCATGTGATTGCTAAGAAAACCAGATTAGACTTTGAATGTGATATAAAGAATCTATGCTATTCACAAGCCCCTATTCCCCAGAGGAGAAATAGGTTAAAAACACAAAATTAAGTTTTAGAAACCATACATTTCATTTTGGGGAACAATAACTCAAAGCCTGATTTTTTTTTTTCCAGGTAAAATATATAGGCCCAATTTTTAAATAAACGTATCATACAGCAAATCAATCCATGGTTTATACTTTATCCCAACAACAAAAAAAAGCACAAAGCAAATTATTTAATGATGTCCACATTTTAATTTATGTGACAGGTGTCTATCTGAACAATCCCTATACATCTGCTTTTGATTAATTGAAGAATATCATAAATGCACCAGAGAAGCCTTTTATTTACAGCCTTCTTCAGCAAATATCTTTACAAAGCAAAGGGCACTTTATCAAATTAATAATAGCCCTGAATCAGTCCCATTCTCAGTTGCCAATTTTCATAGATTGCATTTCTTTAAGAGGGTGTGCACCTGTAGGAAATTTTATACGGCAGGCGGCCACACTGCCATAATCAGAAACCAAATTCATTTTCAGAGGAAAGGAGGAAATACACAATGGCATACGTGCCTCTTTTATGGCCACATCTGCACAGCTCAGGGAGAAGTTTGCAGATATGTCTGGTGATCACATTACGGGGCTGTTATGAGAGAATAAAGTTGCACCTTTGATGGGCCATTGTGGCTGAGTTAGAGGTCCCCAGTTATTAGAAGTTTTGCATGTCACGCAGCGGAGCAGATTGGAGACCCAGAAATACTTTATGCAACTCGCTGAATTTTTGGTCATTCCCATCAAATATCAATGGACTTGTTAAACAGAGATGAACCACACACACACACACACACACACACACACACACACCAGTAATAAAGATGACTCTAGCTTATTTCTGACTTTCACCTCCATAATAGAAAGTCCCTTGTGCTCATACAGTGCCTTCAGGACACCAGCTGAGAACAAAGCTGCTTTCAGAAGCAGCAAGTGATTTCATTCTATTAATGTCCAGGTGATATGTGAAGCCCATTATCACATCACTAACGTGGCAGCAGACATTTCCTGGCCAACCCAAGGTAGCTCACATGTTGGCGAAATGCGTAACTGGAAGAGGTAGTCCTAAGAAACCCTCTCTATTTTTTTTTTTAACCAGTGTCCCTAAATGCTAAACACAAGCAAAGAACTGATCTTTTAAATTTCAAAAAAAAAAAAAAAAAAGAAAAAGTTGAACACATAAATGATCACAGGAGATACCGAAACGAAACAATTTGTAGAATTTAATTTAAGGGTTTGGGGGGAAGCGTTTGTGTTCCAGATGTAATGGATGGCGTGTTATCAGAGAGAGCCTAGAATATGAGGGGGAAAAGCTATTAATGTAAAAAATGAGAAATTCCGGGTCGCTGTCAGAACACACAGAGTGAACAGGAATCATCCCTAACTGTCCATTGTTCTCCTGAGGACATATCATAACACATCGGGGGCCACCTGTGTGGATTCCAGGCAGGCAGTGTGCCCTGTAAAATTAATGTAAGTTGTGAGCAGGAGAATCCGCTCCTCGACACATCAGGCATACTGAAATACAGAGGCAAATCGCGAGGCTAAAAACAGAATCTGCAACACGATTAAAAACGACAACTGCTACCTACTTTTGAGAAGGTCTTGGGAAACAGCACACACGTGCTTGTTTAATATTTTTCAACCATTCCAAGTCCATATGACCCGGGACTATCACTTCTATGAGAACCCACCTCAAATAAATGAAAATTTGTCATTTTCCAGATGGCAACACAGGTCGATCCAACACGTCTGATTTGTTTAAATGAGATATGTTACTTTAAAAACAATTAGGATTAGAATTCTAGGTAAAAATCTTAAGATCTAAAATGAATACAGTAAAATCAATATTGATTATTAGGCGTAAAAGTGCTAATTGAGGCTGTTAAATCTTTTAAGAACTAAGAGGAGAAAATTTCCGGTAAAACTACAATAAATTACTATTATTAAATAACCAGGATATTTGTGTGTAATTTAATGTCAGTACATCAGGCTCCCTGTAATTTTTTTTTTTTAAATAGTGTATTACTGATTCAGTCCGGAAGACTATTCCAGTAATATTACAAGAGCAATGTCACTTTGGCAAGTTACCTTTTCAAATGATATTTCATTACATTCTAAAGAAACCTACTTTTCAGATTTCTTAGGCTTTTAAGAATTCATTTTTAATTATTGCTTTTTTTTTTTTTGGCCCTCAGGTCTTTCGGAGCTTAATATCTACTGTTCTCACACTAGTTAAAGCCAAGCGATTTTATTGATGGACCACATTTTAATATTTAACACAACATTTTCACAGCAGATATTCTTGATGGCAATTTGGAAGAATCAGAAGGGCTCTATTCTTTACTGTGTTCTTACAAGATCTGACCCAAATTTTCAGTAAGCTGCCTTGAATGGGCACATGTTAGCAAGGTCCAAATCCCCTAGAAAAGCTGCTTTAATCAGGGCAGAAGCTGGTGCTGATTTCGGGTCAAAGAACCCCCACATTAAATCTGTATGTTAGCATTTAAACACTCCACTTAAGAACTTTTCATTCCAGAACACTCCAAGGGCTCCATCTAGGCTGAAATCCACAGTCTGGAGCAGCATTTAAATGCCCTGTAATATATTATTGTTCCCTTTAGAGGCATAAGGAATTCTGGTCTTTCTCAACAGCTGCTTCTCTGTCTTTGCTCCCTCTCATTTAGTCTCATCTTTTCCATTTGATCTATCTGCTTCATATCTTCCCGAAAAAGAATTCACATTTCTCACTTTCTAGCCATATTTGAGGTTTCATCCACCCACCCCCCCAAAAGATAAGAGGGAAATGGAGACACTGTAAACTGGACAACAAAATGTTCCTTACAATCTTTATTGACTTGGTTCCCTTCCAGCATCTTATGGGTGACATGGAGTGACAGTGTTGTTCAAGGTTCTTGAAGGCCCCCCAGAAATACTGTGGGAAGTGCCCTGAGCTGACGTCAAGCAGGCCTCACCTTCCTGATTGGTCCCTTTTGCTGTTCAAAGAGCCCACTGAAACATAGATTGAGCACAGATTCATAAAAGCCAGACCTGGAATCTACCTCAAAGAATATCTCTTCAAATAGGTCCTTTTGCAGATAAGAAAACTGAGGCCTATGAAAGTAAAAAGTTAACAGAGAACTGGGACTAATCTCCTGCCCCGGTCTCCATCCCAGAGGTCTCTTTTCAGGATATAGGCTACCCCATGGCTTTTGTGGGCCCCTGCGGTTTTGCTGGAATAGGAGCCTTTGGTGGAAATTGTGTAAGTGGCCCTAAGCATGTAAGCATTATGGGTAGTCTGCGGTCATCCAGAGCTCCCAAGCAGCTTCTGAACAGGCAGGTGGGCAAACCCCAATAACATAAGGCAGATGCTTCAGAGTTACTAGGATTTCTGCACATAATCCCAGAATCCTTCAGGCATGTTGTCAGTACGTTACAAACAACTCACACAATTGTCAAATGCTCTGCCATGAACAGGTACTATTTTTAAAAATTTTTTTAATGTTTATTTTTGAGAGAGAGAGAGAGACAGAGTGCGAGTGGGGGAGGGGCAGAGAGAGACGGAGGCACAGAATCTGAACCAGGCTCCAGGCTCCCAGCTGTAGGCACAGAGCCCGATGTGGGACTCCAACTCAGAAGTGGTAAGATCGTGACCTGAGCCGAAGTCTGACACTTAACCGACTGAACCACCCGGGTGCCCTTGTATTATCTTTTTAATAAAAAACACTGGGGCGCCTGGGTGGCTCAGTCGGTTGAGCGTCCGACTTCGGCTCAGGTCACGATCTCGCGGTCCGCGAGTTCAAGCCCCGCGTCGGGCTCTGGGCTGATGGCTCAGAGCCTGGAGCTTGCTTCCGATTCTGTGTCTCCCTCTCTCTCTGCCCCTCCCCCGTTCATGCTGTGTCTCTCTCTGTCTCAAAAATAAATAAACGTTAAAAAAAATTAAAAAACAAAACACTAAACATTATAAAAATATCATCACTGATAATAACACCTGTTTGATATCCCTTTATAGTTTATGAAGACTTTTCATGTAGTTATCCTCACAGAACTGTGAGATTCCTCGCAAAAACTGTAAGGTAGTCACAGTGTCCCCATTTTCCAGATGAGGAAGCTGAGGTTCAGAGGAATTAAGAGATCTGCCTAAAGATACTCAGCCACTAGGAGGCAGAACAAAAATGTAAAACCCAAGTCCTCTGATCCTAAATCACAATCCCCCTTGACATGAGCTTGAAAATGTCCTCTTTACAAGTTTTCGTGAGCCTCTTGCTGAACCCAGGTCTCTGAGAAGCCCAAATGTGTTTTCTAGCTACTGTCTGGCTTCTCGTCCTCTTTTTACTCTTTTGAACTTAATTTTGAGAGAATAAGGCCCCAAGGAGCCCAACTGTGTCCAGGAGACACAGACACGTGAGGACTGGAAGCCAGGAAGCCCACACTCGGGGACCCCACCCGAGGCAGGACTTAAAAGTTACGTGCCTACCGGGAGCACATCTTTTTAGGCCTCAAGCACTTTATCTGCACACTTTAAATTTTACCATCTTGTGAATTCACGGTAACCCCCTTTTACTGTAAGTATGTTGAACAAATACAATTGTCCAAGGACACAAATCAGTAAGAGCAACCACAACAAAACCCCCGAGGAATTCAGCAATTTACCTACTACTCACTTAACATTCAGTGTGCTTCAGGGAACATCTATCAGCTTGGGTTGCCCACATGTTCTTCTCCAGGAGATGCCTTAGAATGCAATTTATGACCAGGCCTGATGGCGGAGCTCTTGGGAGAAAATCGGGAGCTGGAGTGTCTGAGAACTTGAAGTGAGCTGTGTTTTCCGCCTCTCATGCTTCAAGGAAGTCTTTCTGTCACCCACAGCTTTAGCAGGGAAGGAGAGCTGCATGAAAAGGGCCAGTCTGGGGTCCTTAGACAGAGATTATCTGGGAGCACTGTCCGCCACTACTTTTACTAACGTTCAGCTGGGTCACGGCCGTAGCTCCAATGAGGAAAAGATAAGACTCAACTGTCAAACTGCATGAATGGCCGCCATATTGACTCCCTGCAGTGAAGCTCTGGTGTAAATATTTGTGGTTCTCTAGTTTTTCTGGTCACGTTTCTAGAAAAGAAAAGCTACGAGATACACACCTGCGCATGTGTGTGCACACACATGTACTCACGCATGTGAAGTAAACATGACTTCATGTTGGAATCTGGTTCAGGGATCGACTCTGCCCCGGATTGCATAAAAATAATAGTAGCATAATCTTTTAAACCATTATTTTCCTTTCTAGTTTATCTTTGTGTTGTTCCTTAAGCTTTTTTTTTTTTTTTTTTTTTTTTACATTTCATCATTTCTGCTTTGTTTTTCTAAGTATTCACACTTCTCGCATATTTCTCCTCTAGTTTTCACTTCAGGCCAAGAACATATTCAGTGACCTCAAAGCTTCCAAGTAGAATTTAACATGCTAAATTAATTTCTTCTTTATTTGAAGTGTTATTATAAGAGTAAATGTGAAAACGCTTAGCAAATTGTAAAGCAATATACAAATGCAAGATGATATAATCACAAATTCAATTCCTTAACTGAATTCACATATTCATTTATTAAACAAATATTTATGCAGTGTCCATGGTGAAGTAGTATAATGCCAAGTGTTTGATGCTGTCAGGGTTGCCTGAAGACCCCTATGATTCTGGTGTGTGGACAATAATTTATCAGTGGGTAATATGCCTTTGACATTATTCCTAAGTAAAAAGGATAGCATAGGCAAAAGCTTTCAATTTTAAATTTGCAAACAATTGAATTTGACTAAGACTTTGAAAACACACTATTCTATTCAAAGCATGAGTAATTTCTTTTTTTTTTAAATGTCTGTTTATTTATTTTTGAGACAGAGAGAGAGAGAGAGAGAGACAGGGAGAGCACAAGCAGGGGAGGGGCAGGGAGAAAGGGAGACACAGAATCTGAAGCAGCCTCCAGGCTCTTGAGCTGTCAGCGCAGAGCCCGACGTGGGGCTTGAACCCACAAACTGTGAGATCATGACCTGCACTGAAGTCAAACATTTAACAGACTGAGCCACCAGGAGCCCCCAAAGCACGAGTAATTTCTTAGCCTCATCAGCTGCAACAAATTTTATCTGGTAAACAAAGGCTAGGTCCACACAGTGCAAAATAATATAGCTATTTGGTAAGTATTTACTTAATTTTATTATTACAGAAAGCAAATTAGAATAACTTATGCTCTTAAGGGGATTTTTCTTCCTTTCTCCCTTTCTTTTTCTATATTGTTGTTGTTAGTGGGTGGGGTATTTTGAGAAGAGGGGGTCACTGATTATCTTGGTGAACTGCGTTGATCAAGTGAACAGATTCCATGGGCTGGGCAAGCTCTAAATGTTGTTTGGCGTTTGATGCCCCTAAGTCACAGTAGATTTTGTTATTTGGATTTCATGGTCAATTTTATCAAATTGAATAACTTCAACCTAACTTTATCAAAAACAGGGTTTCTCTGCTTAATACAGAGGAAAAAAGAAAGGCAGAGATATGGTGAGCAAAGAAAGAGAATTGTTCCCCAATAAGCCTGCATTTGGGATCTATAGACAAACACTCATTTTGCAATTTCTGCCTGTGTTCTATATAATGTGCCTTTTGTGCCTCATGGCATCCAAAGGGGGATACACATTTTTTAAATAACAGGCTCTTTAAAAGCAGTTTCAAGTTCCCTGAGGTTAGCAAGTTTATTTTATCTCTCTAGCACACAGCTTGGGTGCATCCAGGTTTGCTAAATAAACAAATGAGTGAATGAACAAACCAAAGACAAATAAGGGAAGCATGACCTTCTAAACACAATCTGATGAATAATGATAATGTAGTATTTTCCTCATGTCTTGAGATACAGCACAGTGTTTGATCCATACTGTATTTCCAACAAGCATTTGGTATGTGGTGAATTCCATTGGCAAATGCTAGCAACCTTTGTAAGCAAAGAACGAAACAAAAACCTTAATCATTCAGTCACACATTCACTCAGATTAAGAACACTGAGGGGGCGCCTGAGTGGCTCAGTCAGTCGAGCACCCGACTTTGACTCAGGTCATGATCTCGCGGCTCGTGGGTTCGAGCCCTGCATCGGGCTCTGTGCTGACAGCTCAGAGCCTGGACTCTGCTTTGGATTCTGTGTCTCCCTCTCTCTCTGCGCCTCCCCCATGTGTACCTGTCTCTTTCTCTCTCTCAAAAATAAATAAAACATTTTAAAAGAATAAATAAAATAAAATAAAATAAAATAAAATAAAATAAAATAAAAAGAACTGAGGGTCTAGGAGTATCCAGCAAATTACAGTTTCCAGAATGTGGCTGGTGGTGTTATCCCCATTTTATATACTAGAGAACTGAGATCCAGAGAGCTTAAATTATTTTCTCAGAATCTCCTAGCTAAGTGATAGAATGTCCAATGGTAGCCGAGGTACCTAATTCCTTGCAGAGAGTTTTTGTGACATCTCGATATGCCAGCCCAACCATAGGCCTTTAGAAACTCAGGCCTTGTACACTAGATGGCAAGTAGGAGCTTCTAGAAACAGTGGGGCCATCCAGGGCTCCGCTCTTGTGATATGGAACTGGGTGTTGAATCAGAAGCTGGGTCTTTGCAAGTATTACCCTGAATTAGAGCAGTCTTATGTATTTGTGAATAACTGAACCATGTTAACACCAGCAGCCTCCACCAGAGCTAGCGAACAAGGCTCCAGCCAGTACTAATTGACGAGCCACCAGAATTTTAAAGATCAAGCACACAGAAAGTTAGCCTGAGCTAGGAACAAAGCTATACTAAGGTCATAAGCAGTGAGAATTTTGTGATGCTGCTCAGCATACAGCAGTGACTTCCCAAAGGCAGGTCTGTGCAAAGATTTTCAGAGGTCCATAGCAAAATGAGAGCATTTTTTTTAAAAGGGACACAACATAGGGACTCCTTCCTAAAATTAAATGTAGGCAATTTGAAGGGCTTCATTGTCAGATTATGGTCTTATACTGCAGTACTAAAATTCCCCTTTTTGTATGAAACATGCATGTGAGGAGACTGGGTAGCTTCAATGTTTTTACTGGTCTACAGGTGGGAGGGAGTTGGCAATTCTTTGTGAGTCCGAGGATTCTTTCTGGAAACTTGGCTAATTCATGAAATGCTATGGTGAGGTAACCAGTGGGCCACAGAACTTCACCTGTCTGCCTGCTCTCATGAAAGTCAATAAAGCCTGTGACCACAAGTCACAATGACCCCCCTATCACTCTCATGACTGCCTGCAGCAAAGGTGGCGACACCCAGACCATCCTCTCCTCCTGGTGTCTACAAATTTCTGGGCGTGTTACTGACTGCACGTGAGGTTTTTCCCAGTCTGTTTTGAATTCATTCCTACGCTGACACAGGCTACATTTTCAACCATGTTTTTCCTACTAAATGCTTCGTTGGATTCCCCGTGATTGGAGGGGCTTCAGAATCACTTGGTTCCCGAATCCAAAAAAGCATTCCAACGCGCTGGCATCAGAAGAGGCAGAAGAGGGAATGCTTCAAATGACGGTGGAGGCTGCCACCAACCTCCCCATCCACGGTCCTGCTTTTCATGACGGGATGCTAATTTCAAACCAGAAAGTCTCTTGAGTCAAAAAACAGAAACTCCCCATGTGACACTGGGGCTGCTTAAGATCACACAGTCTATTACTCTGATCACACACACATGGGGCTCTGAAATCATTAAAGAAAAATCACGCCAATTCTGGGCACCCCAGCTGCCTGGACATTCAAAAGCTTAGATTGTCATGTGCTTTTTTGCTGTTATTCGTGCTGAGAAGACCTTTTCATCTTTTTTTTTTTTTTTTTTTAAGTTGGTCAGAGAAAATGGGTGGTGCTTTTCCTTAAAAGAACTGGAACAAAAGCTAGAAACAAGATAACATCTGTCACAACTGGAAACTCTATATTGTACTCATTCACTGAAAGCTCTTCTGGCAGGGTCTGGAGAGCTGGCCAGGCCTGGAAGTGAGGCTGGACAAGACCGTGAGGCTGGACAAGAAGTGACACTGGGCTGTGAACCTATATACCCCTCATCCAACAGAGCTCATCATTCTCGGTGAACTCAGGGAGAACTTCGGTTCAACAGAGAAATTCCGTAATGGCAGAGAGCCCCGGACTCGCTGAGCTGTGTGTCTGAGAATGCTCAGGACGGTCCTCCGGACCAAATGCACGACTCACTGACTCGGTTTTCCCAAACCGGAATAGTAGTGGATGCTGACTTATTTCCCAAGCCTTCCACTTTGACCTTCTCTAAGCAGCCTACAAACCATGGCTTCTGGGGGAAAGAATCACATGTTCAAGAGAAGGTAGAACACCCAGATGTTGTACAGGAAGGTCCAGAGCCACTGACTGATACCAGCACATGTACACTGATGTTGACATCAGATGGCATGCTAAAAAGAGAGTTCTGGACTTAGAAGTAGTGAAATTGGAATTCTGGCCCAAATTCTATCATTAATTAGCAGTGTGTCTCAGGCAAGTGATTTTGCCTCTTTGAGCCTTACTCAGTTTCATTATACGTAAAACAGAGCTTGGACTAGAACATCTCCAGGGTCTCAAGCATCTCTAACATTTTCTGATTTAAGTTGTTAATCAAATGTCAAGAGAGGACTGTTAAGGACTAGCATGGTTTTCAAGATCAATTTACATCATCCTCCTCGATCCGTGATCCGTGATGATCATCTTCTATGGTAGAACACAGCCCAAGGGTCTGGGGGAAGTGGGCCCAAAAGTTTAAATCCAATCTTCACCTAGGAAGGGTCTGACATTCTGGTGTAGGAGATATGACACATGCATCAACTGCAAAGTGCCAATGCTTAGCACAGGTACTGCACGGAATCCAAAGGAAGGAAAGCTGTGCCAACGTTTGGGGCAGAAGGAATTATTTGCAAGAGAGGCAGAGCTCTAGCCTAATCTTCCTTGAAGGCTGGGGGGCCTGGGTGGCTCAGCTGATTAAGCGTCTGACTCTTGATTTCAGCTCAGGTTATGATCTCATGGGCTCATGGGTTCGAGCCCTGTATGGGACTCTTCAGGGACAGTGCAGAGTCTGCTTGAGATTCTCTCTCTCTCTCTCTCTCTCTCTCTCTCTCTCTCTCTCTCTTTCCTCTCTGTCCCCTGCTCATTCTCTCTCTCAAAATAAATAAATAAATAACCTAAAAAACATCTTCTTTGAAGGTAAGAAGCTAGACTGGACCAGTTCTTGGGATCCTTAGAATTCTAAGATTAGAACGAATCAGAGACAATTAATGTTTATGGTACATAAAGGCTCCACTCTAATAGGTATAACTATAATTATTTGTACCATGAATATTAGTAGAATTTATAAAGGACTTGTGTTTCTAGTACAGATATTTCAGGATAGTTAATTACAAATTCATTTGACTAATTGTATCATATGGGCTAACTGCCTTATATGTGACTTAATAACTAATTCTGGTTTACATAATTGTTTACAAATAAATTGAAGATGATTGCTGAAAACTATTGCTGCTAAACCATTAGGATGTTATTTCTTGAACTTCCAGTAACCATCTTCTCACCATTGGTCATTCTGGGGTGGCACACGGGCAATTAAAAAGAATTAAAACAGGGGGTGCCTGGGTGGCTCAGTGGGGTAAGCGTCTGAGTCTTGATCTTGGCTCATGTCGTGATCTCACAGTTTCATGAGTTCAAGCCCTGCGACTGGCTCTGCACTGACAGTGTGGAGCCTGCTTAGAATCTCTCCCTCTCTCCCTCTCTACCTCCCCCTACCCCACTCACACTCTCTGTCTCTCTCAAAGTAAGTAAATAAACTTAAAAAATTTAAAAAAAAATTAAAACAGCTATTTGGCAACCATAAAGAAGTCCTCTCTTGCCATACCACCAACCTTTTTGTTTTTAAACTGGTGGATAGGGAGAAGAGTAGATTTTACAGTTCTCATAAAGCAGCTTTGTTATGTTGGGCACCTAGAAATTTGATAAGGACGCAAACACAACCTTCTGCCTGGCAAGTGGCAGAGAGATGAGTGGGTGTCCCCTCCTTGCAGTGTTCCCCAAACGCGACAGAACTCCCACTGGCCGTTTTCAGGGTGGAACGTAAAGTGTGTCAAATTTAGAAATACACGCAGAGACAAAAGGCTAATTTCACAGAATTGAGCCGTCCCAGATCTGCAGCTCTGATAATGGCTAGAAAGGGCAAGATTTTAAAAAATAAAAAGAAAGAAGTACAATGGGAAAAGGCTTACTTAAAATTAATGTCACACCTCATGTTCAATTAGTCTCTCATGAACTTTGCCTCACTCCCACACCCGTGCTTGTATATGCTGAAACCTGCAGATGACCATAAAATTAGTTTACATAAAAACACTAATTAACATACACCGCTGGAGGATAACAAACCAATCTTTTCATCTATTTTTAAATTCTTATTGTGAATCCTTAAAATATGCCCCATTTTAAAGCATCACTGACTCAATTTTAAAACATTGCCAAAACCTGCTTTGCTCATCTGCAAACTCGATAATTCTACCCCAAACCTCAGCACACTCAGCAACAATTTAATAGCAAATATCTCTAGTGGGACCTCGTATTACTAAGATTCTATTACTTTTTATATTACACAAAAAGTGCTAGTACACTCTAAAATATTATAAATAGTTCAGACCGGGCAATGCTTGTCAAAACACGTGGAAGTTTATTTTTTTGCACTCGGTAACCTGGGATTTTTATCTTGTGTGTTTATAATCTATAATGTGCCTCCCATAATTAGCAGGAAATGTAGATTACCAATCAACTTCCTAAAGTTTCTGGACATTTTATTTCTGTTAATATGATTACTAAGGGTGATACGTTGTATGGTTAATAACCCAATCCTGCTACTAAATGCAAATTCTAAACATATCTTAAAATAATTGCATAGATGCCGAAAATGGGCTTCTTTAATTATATTCTTCTTAGACTGCTAAGCAGCCCTTTTTTGATTAAAGGCGTTTGTGTTTATGGTTCTTGAAGAGGTTTAGTTTGAGGTTTTAAGAGACAGCTATTAATTTGGTGCTTATTTAATAGATGTTGTAATACATCTTAAATGACATATAAGAAGTATACATCCCCCTTTATTAATACTTCATATCTTGACAGAAGTCTCTGTAAAACTGTTCAGTTTTTGAAATGTTCGAGTTTTTTCATCATTAATATTAGTCCAGCGAGAAGTATATGAAAGTATGTCAATCTATAAATACAGAGATCTTTCCATGTAGAAGAGATTTTATAAGGCTCCTGTCTTTTCAGCAAATTCATGCTAGTTCAATTTTTAAATTGACCTTTCCTCATTTATTGTGCGACCACGATGCTATTTATTTATTTATTTGTAATAAATACTATTCACAATGCAAATCGGTTTTTAATAAACAGTTCACACTCTTTAATAGAGATGAATTGCAATACGCCACTTTCACCACGAAGCAAATCCACCGCTGACATTTGTGCCAAGTGGGAATTGACGTGCTTGGCAGCATGGACCTATCGGTTTCCCACACTTCACAAAATGTCCCCAAGGGTCACAGAACGTCTTTCTTTTGGCTCAGCTCTCTGCCCCTCCTCCGCCCTTCCCTGTCTCCCTAGTATGTTCTATCGCTTTAAATTCCCTCTCCACATTAATATTGTTACTACTCTTCTTTTAAAAGCATTTACAAGGAACTGTAGCTGTCACAGGAACCAAAATACTCCAGCTTCTTTTCTCCCTGTAGGTGGATCCAACCAGCCAGCCAAGTCATAAGGAATGGCTCCTTGATGAACCCTGACTCAAACAAAGGAGGGTTAACTGGAAATCTTACATTTAACACACAAAGCGCATCCCGAGCCCTGGAGTGGTCTTGCTCACAGGAATGGAATTTTCCACCTCCCCACTGAGGGAAGCATAAAACTGCTCTGGGTTCCCTTTGGCAAACGTGCAGCCCTACTTCCTTACCATTTCCATGGCATAATCTGGACTGCACCCCAGAATGGGATTGATTGAAATGCAAAACCGGGACGCCACGCTTGGTCTCTGATCCACTAGTCAGGTGCCTGGAAGCGACAAAAGTCAGAATAGCTTTTGTAAGTTGACAAGCAGGTGCTATCCTATCAATTTCTTATGCAAACAGTTCTGACAAACCCAAAACCCATTGCTGTTCCAAAAAGGCATTTTTGCTACAGGTGTAGTATTCAATAAGCTTGATGCCCAGTGGCTTGGAATCATCAAAATTCCAAGGTCCTTCTTTTACAGACACAGAAAATAAGACACAGAGAAGTTAAATGATTTTCCAAAATTTGACAGCTAGCTAGAATGCTCCTGCTTTTCTTTATAGGCATTTTTTTTTTTTTTTTTTTTTTGGATGAGACTTCATCAACTTTACTGGTTTTACAGCTACGAAGTAAATTAGATCACAAGCGATGATTGCAGCCAGGCAGGTGGGGGCAGAGGGAACAACAGTGTGCTCAACTTTGGTTTCAGAAGTTAATGGGGGTACCTTTATGTTGTTGTTAATGAAAATACCTGCAGCCTGAATAAAAACTGTTGAACTCAAGGTTAGCCCCCTCATAATGAGAGTCTCTAAATTCTGACTCCAAAACCAAGAAAAAGCCATGTGCCTATAGATCATGATTTGTGGGGAACAGTGAAGAGGGGATACATGAATTAACACACAACCAATGCCCCCCAACTCCTCTTCCTGGTTATTACCAAGTCTCACAACCTATGAGTGTTTCTCCAAATTCTCTCTTCTCCCTCTAAAACTCCTTCGAGGCATTTATCCACTCTCCCAGGGATGCTTCTGCTCTTGAACCCTCCCCAACTTTGTTGCTTGTATGAAATAGGCCGTTCTTCTCTGGGCTTCTCAAATCTACATTTCTACTTTGTGTGTGTGTGTGTGTGTGTGTGTGTGTGTGTGTGAGTGTGCGTGTGTGTGGGTGCACGGGTATGTGTGTGTGATCCATCCTTGCTACCTTTCTAATCTTGAGTCATATACATAAAAAGAATATTTTTATATATTTACAAGCTTCTAGAACTAGAGCCGATGTCAACTGTGACAGTAACTAGAATAAATGGGTTGGCTGTGTCATGGAAAGATTTTTCGACTGGACTAGAGAGAGGATAATCTTTCCCTGTCCTGGTCCTCAGTGTCCACCTCCCCGCCCCATCCCCGCCAGATTAACAGAGGGCATATTTAGGTTATTAAAGTTATTTCCTCCTCCTAGTGACATCAGTTATGATGGAAGATGCTCAAGCATCTCCCTTCTGTAATGAAAAAGATTAGAATCTACTGTTCGTGTCAGAGGATATTTATGAACTCTTAGAGTCCTACTAATTATACCATGTATACAATTCTATATAAATGAACCAAGCAGTCAAAACGTCCAGGATGATACTATAACCAGATAACAATCTGTTCAGCTTTAGGTGCTTCTTAACCCTGGAAGTGACCCGCAATGCTCTTGATTCCGCCTACCCAAAAGCCTCACATGCGTCTGCCCCTTCGCATTCCTCTGGTTAAACCACTCAAGTGTTAGATCAAAACCAGCCTGCGAGGAAGTTGTTCAAGAGTTAAGTATCGATGCCAGAGATAGAAAAAGTAATGAAGACATTTTGGTTGTAAAAAGGCATTTGGCTTTCTGCCATTGGCCAATTTCTCCCTTCAGTAGTGACCACTGAGCCTTCCTTATTTCTCTTCCATTGTTTTTCTACTTTTTTCAGGAATTATATCACTTCTGACAAGAAGAACTCGAAATGGTCTGAAAGGTTTTCATTAGGCCCTGAGGATACAGCTGTTGGTGCGTAACTCAATTCCCATACCCCCAATCCTGGCTCATCAAGGGGAGATGCAAAGTGTTGTGCTATAGGTTTGTAACAGCAGGTGAGAAAGAATACATTTTAGAAAGGCCTCATCATGAAGTATCCAAAACTAAGGTAAAGTCCCCAAATCTTAAACTCTTCAGGAAATGCAAATGCAAAGATCTGAGATTTGGGGTTCTGAAGGATTTTGTGACCATCACATGTTACTCTATTTGACAGATAAGAATATTGTCAACTGAAAGGGCGAGGATCATTAGTTCTCTGAGATTTTTAAGAGATTAAAATGAGAAAGAGGAAGCATTAATTGGTGCCATTTTAAAAAGTAACCTTTTGTCTGCACAGATCTTATATAAGCCAATTTCTAGTTATTACATAAATATTAATGCCATGGATCTATTCAGGAAAATAACCATGCTAAGTTACAGAGAATATCTAGTAATGCTGACTTTTCTTAAATACTAAACTGTCAGCCTTTAAGTTTTTTTTTTAATTTATTAATTATTTATTTTTTGAGGGAGAGAGGGCACGTGTTAGTGAGGGGGAGAGAGAGGGGGAGAGAGAATCGCATGAGGGGTAGAGAGAGACGGAGAAAAAGAGAACACACATTGATAGCACGGAGTCCAAAGCGAGGCTCGAGCTCACAAACTGTGAGATCGTGGCCTGAGCCAAAGTCGGATGCTTAACCGACTGAACCACCCAGGCACTCCTAAACTGTCGGTTTTTAAGGACCAGTGTCTCAGCAGAGAAGGTGCCCAGGCCCCCTGACAACTTCAGAGCAGGACCAAACTGAGAGGGCTGATAAGAACATAGAGCCTCTATTGCCTTCTCTGACAGTCTTTTCTGGAGGAAGCAACAGAATCCTAGGAAAGCAGCAGCCTCGGTCCAGTTTTAGATCTGCCACTAAGCAACTGTATGGTCTTGGGCAAGACATCCAGTCTCTCAGTCTTGATTTTTATGTGCAAATTAAAAACTTCAAAACCCCTAAACACTTCCTTCCAGCTCTGAAATTCTGTAAATTCACTACGCAGAGCTAGGGAGTGATCTCATAATCGCCATGTGTGTGCTCAGGGCAAATGTTTGGTCCAAACACAGAATTAAGAGGGCAGGATGGGGTTAAGGAGGTAAGCATGTTGGAACAGCAGCTGAACATAGGAGGGCCCCAGCTCCTGTGTATTTCATGTAGCCATTTTATTGACAAGAGCGGTTATAGAGAAAGGCGTGTCGGTTTTCCAGGCGAAATCAATAGAAACCAAGGTATCCGACTCAAGAGTTCAAGAAGATTGGAGAGAGGAGATGGGCAGGGTGAGGATGACAGTGATATGGGACCACACAAAGACATAACTCAAGGGGTACACACGAATAGAGAGATCGGCCCAATACAGTCATGCCTCTGTCATCTAGTACCAGCATGGTCAGAGAATTTTCAAACTTCTGGCTCTGGAATTCTCTTGTGGCAGCCACTATTGTTAAGAGAACCCACGGCCATTTCCTTCTCTCCCTGCTTCCTGTCCCCCCTACACCAAATCTCAGGCCAGCATCAGCTGCAGGTATATGGGGTTCCTTCTCAGACCCAAAGTCCAAAATCGAAGAATCCCATGTTGTATTTAACACACAGATGTTAATTTTAGTGTTTTGTCCAGGGCCACAGCTACTTCGACACAGATTATACAGCTGGCTTTCAAAAGGGAGTAGCCGGGTGATGTCGGTGCTGGGTAAACCAACACTCCATGACTGCCTTTCTACTCATCGTTTCAACACAGAAATGACAGAGGACGGGAAAATGAGATCCACTTGCAATGAGGAAGAAAGACGGAGACACAGCTAGCAACACACTCCTACCTCATTCGTGAAAGGAGGAGCCTAGGGTAGCAGAAACCTTGCCACACCACCCAGACGTGGCAGGCTGGAGATGCAGGGCCGGTTTGTTTATGGAGTTTGATGGTTTGCCCACTTAAAAAAATTTTTTTTCATGTTCATTTATTTACATGGGGGGTGGGAGGGGCGGAGAGAGAATCTTAAGCAGACTCCATGCCGTGTCAGCACAGAGCCCCCCCCCCCCCCCACGCGGGGCTCGATCCTTGGAACCGTGAGCTCATGACCTGAGTTGAAATCAAGAGACAGATGCTTAACGTCTGAGCCACGCAGGCACCCCTACTTGCTCACTTCTTAATGAAAACAAAAAAGTGTTATTTTCTGTGATTTCTATGTTTTTGTGGTTTTTCAGAATTAAAAATGTATTACTTTCATTGTTAGAACACTAACCCATAAATATCCAGCTAGTACTGCAAAGTATGAATTTGATAACTACTATTCCTAAGAATACATGAATTTCTTTTAAAACATGATATATAAAGTAATATATATATGAGTGTGCATATATATTTTAAAGGAACCAGTAGTTAGCATAGTATTTCAGAGGAAAAAAATTGTGAATATTGATTTCTTTTTCCTGATGAGATATTACCTGGGAACCACAGCCAAGGTAGGACTATTTAGACTACTTTATTCTTAACCTTTCTTCACATGTAAATTCACAGACATCAGACTATAAAATACACTTGCTACTTCTCCCAAGGGACCTGAAGTCTGGTACAAGCTCTTATTTTGAAAATGAATGGTTCTTATACCGAAAGCACTCCAAAAATTCTTGGGATAGCCCATTCACGAGTTCAGTCATATTTACAGACCATTAAGTCTTCCTGTGTCTAAAAACAGACTCTTTCCTGGTGCCGTTTAGTGAAACTCACTTTCTTCTGCTCTGTCCAGTGAGGTGAAGAAGGCTAGTTGCCCAGAGGTTAATTTTGTCTCTCTTCAGCCTCTTCTTCTCCAGGATAAATAACCCACCTCCTTTCCTTGTGTACATAGTCTCCAAGCCCTGTCGTCATTTTCCTCTTTCTCTACATGAATTCTATGCAATTTTCATGCATATGTTTTAAGTTACAGGCGCAAAGTGTAGTGTTCAAATAAGAACCCAACCTACGATGAATTTACACAAGGATTATTTCCTAGCTACACATGGTACTCGTCTTAACACAGTTCAGGATAATATTGCTTTCTTAATGCCATCACTAGGTTAATGACTCGTGTATTTCTGGAATACCAGGTCTTTTCCAGCCAAGTTTATGTCAAATTATACTCCCCCTATAGCCCTTTCTCCTACCACCAACTACTCCCCCAAAGAAAGTCACTGTTAATAAATTTAGATGTTAGTTCTTTTAGCGGTTTTCACTGAAACTTCAAGTAAATAATATATCTACACCTCTTTCTCTTGATTTTTCAACCTTAGGCAGTCAGTAGCTATTGACTTCTCTACATGAACGATGAAAACTTTCACTCATTTATATGCCTTCCTTCTCCATCTTCTCCCCAATTTAGGTTAGTTCATGATATTTTACTTCTTCTGTTGAGGAGCTGCATACTTTTAAGTGATATAATTTTACTTTTAAATGTATACTCTTAAATGATATGATTATCCCTCCATTCCCGGATCCAGCAGCTTTACAAAATATTTATTGACCTTGGTACTCTAAAAATAAGGAAGTTAATACAACACTCTACCTCCAGACATCTGTTAGGGTACAGCTTTTAGACTGCCAAAGTTTATAATATTTACATTCTGTTTTATAAATATTATGACTTCTGATACTATTATTATATAAATATTATTTATTGCAGATGCAAGAAAAGGGAAATTAATCCTAGGTCACCAAACCCATACCGTTCAAGATACAGTGCTCTAAGCATCACCATCAAATGGATTCTCTATCCTTAAATGCCACCAAACCCTTAAAACCATGCCACAATTTAGTTTACTTCTTATTTGAGTCCTGGCTTTTTGGCAGTTTTAGAAATATCATAACTGGTTGCAAGCGGTTGAAACTGATCAACAATGAATTTGTTGAAAGAATACAGTGTGACTCTCAAAATGAAAAGAAAAGCTAGGGATGAAGCAACTACAGGTTTCCAAGATACTAGATTATGAAACTACAGAGAGAGCTCACCAATTCCTGGAAAAGAGCACCTGATTGGCCTGCTTTGGATCACAAGCTAGGGGCAGAGCACCTTGACTGACAGTCCCGTCAAGGTTACATGCAGTGGTGAAGAGTGGTTCTCAAAAATAAAAGCTGGGGCACCTGGTGGCTCAGTCGGTTGAGCATCCAACTTCAGCTCACGTCGTGATCTCCTGGATCATGGGTTTCAGCCCCTCACTGGGCTCTGGGCTGACAGCTCAGAGCCTGGAACCTGCTTCATATCTCCCCCTCTCTCTCTACCCCTCCCCTGCTGGCAATCTGTCTCTGTCTCTCTCTCTCTCTCAAAAATAAAGATTAAAAAAATTTTTTTTAATTTAATAGAACAAATAAAATAAAAGCAAGTCGGTATCATCAGAACCAGAAAGAATAGAAGCAGAGTAAGCAAAAGAGTAACACTTATTATGCACAATCACACTTGTTGCATTTTAATTAATAATTTACATAGTTAATTGTTTGATATTGTCCTTCCCCATCAGGTTTGATGTTCCACAGGGAACATAAAATCCACATGCTTAGCACAGTATACAGCATATATAAGCACTTACTAAATATTTGTTGAATATTGTTTTAAAAAAAGAAATGCCAAGGGTTTCTGGCATATGCTGCATAGACTATCTGTATTCCTTTATTTTAATAACAAATACTTTCAGATGGCCGAATTACATATTAAAGTAGGAAATACTCTTTCCAAAGTTTTCTATTATAAGTGTTGTATTTTAAAATAAAATCACCTCTCAAAACCTCTAGACCATGGCAGGATCCCATGATCTTGTCTACTTCCAAACAACTAATAGTATACAACTACCTGATGCAAAGAACTGGTCGGTAATTTGAATTTTCATTGTGCATTCAGGATGCAACAGCCTCTGGATCTCTGCAGCTGGATTTGATAAAGTAATATTTAAGATCTGATCTAATATCTCCTCTGTAAATCTCCTTGCCTTCCCAAGGAATCAATCCTTCTCCCCCACTCCTCTGTGTGCCACTTTTCCCAGTTCTTAACAAATTCAGTGAGAGTTATTTGTTTATGTACCTGCCTCTACAGCTAAACTATGAGTCCTGTTAACAGAAGAAAGTATGTCAGATTCATCTTTATATCGCCAGTGCCTATCACAGAACTTGAAAGTAGGAAGTATTTTTAAATGTTCATTGACTCTGAATCACCATCAAGCAAGAAAGTCTTTAACAAAGAAATAGAATGAGTTCATAGAAACACTAGTCCAGACTCTAAGGAGAGATTTCATTTTCATTTAAAATAATAAGACCAAAAAAGAAAAGAAAAGAAGGAAAAGAGGGAGGGAGGAAGGGAGGAAGGATGGGGAGTTTTAGTTCTTTAAGTTGTAGAGAAATTGTAAGTTATTTTTCAAGTGAACCCATTCACGGATTGGCCAGAGAGGTATAATGTCTCTAAATCAAATGATGACAAAAGAAACAACAAAGAACGCAGAAATTCGCCTCTCTAAAATTTCCATTTGTTTCTGTCAATCAAGAAGAATGTTAATAAGGAAGTTTCAGCAGGAGTCACTAATTCCTCACCAATGTCAGAAATTTAGTTTCACTTTTCAGAAGGTGCTCGTGGCCACGCTTGCAAAATCAAAACCGTAATTCGTCTCTAGACAATACCTAATTATTACTGATTACTAAGAAATAAGTCAACAAAGATATTTTCCTGTTTACATTCTTATCAGACTGTATCAGAACCATCTGTTTTCAAGTTTGTTGGTTGCTGGGGGTTTTTTTATCCCAAGGGATAAATACTCCACATTGTTCTCCAAATATATGCATGCAAAACTGCCTCTTGCTGCACAGCTGCAATGTTCACTGAAACATTTGGGTAGGGGAAAAAAGAAACACATATTCTTCTGGGAAAGAAAATGAAAAGAAAATTTGATATCTCACTAAATTCACCTTCAAACGAGGGACACGTCTGTCCCATCTCTAAGTACCATCTCCTCACCTGCATGGGTAACTATTGATTCTGTTAAAATATATGTGTAGTTTTAACACATTAACGTGGCACCAATCTAGAAAACATAGTAAAAGACTCTCTAACATGAGAAAGATTCTGCAATTTTAAAACAAATAATATGTGACCCCTTTGTTCCATTGTTCATCTGCTCTAATTTCCTGTGATACACACGATAAATTTTCCTTCTTTAAAGAGAGGCATAATTGTTCCATTGCCAAAGAAGCAAGAGTAGGAGATTAAAATTGTGGTATAGACTGAGTTGCTACATGGCTTCGGGCAAGCAATTAACCTTTGGTGTCTCAGTTACTTCATCTGTAAAATAGGGATAAGGGTTTTAGCACAGGTGTGACGCCTGGACTAATTACTATAATTAGCATTATTGATGGGAAAATAAGGTTGACCACTGATTTCACATCTCATGCTAACATCCAAGATCATTTCTATCTCCTCTACACTGAATCACTTTTTTAAGAAGTCTGTAAAAAAAAAAAAATGATGACAAAAGCCACATATGGAGGCTGGGACAATACAATTACAATGGTCCATACTCACATAGGCATGTATCCATTAAGGTGGATTATGTTTTGGTCATCTGTATTTCTCACTTAGATGTTTTCTACACTTAGGCTAATTATGTAAACCACAAAAATACAAGGAAACCTCACAAGATACCCATTCAACAGGTAATGTGCACCTGCTGCAAAATGTTCTCCAGCTCGTTGGTAGGCGACATGATGACAGTACTATAGTGGCTTCGGCTTGAACTACAGAAATTAGGGTAAGTGAAGTCAAGTAAAAAATATACACTGAAGACCTTGCTCTTGCATCATCAATACTCTCTACTTCCTTGTGCATCATCTGCCTTGCAAGAACCCCAGCTCAAATAGCCAGGACAGAGGACAGGGGTACATGAGGTGCCACCTCTACAAGCATGGGAGGGAGCATTGAAGCTGGGTACAGTAGGAGGTCCTTACACAAGAGCGCAGATAATGACTGTGCTCTGCGTCAAGGAAAGAGACGGAAGACAAAAATGGGGATTCCCTGGGTTCTCATTTAGGACTCCCCCCCATTCTTACTACGTGCAGCCGCTTTAAAAGAAATTACCTTTGCATGTTGGCGAAAGTGGCAACGAACCACAGAGGGAAACATAAACATTAGAAAGTGCTCCAAAGATCGGTACTCAACATTATGACCTCTGCCTCCTTTTGTGTAAACACGTGTTGTTTGCAGATCCAAAATGCCTCTCCATGGCTTCCGATACTAGGATTTCTCACCGCAGAGAATTCTCTTTTCTTGAACTGAGTAGACCTCAAGCTCCAAATCTCCTGTGTCTTTGAAGAAGTTAGCCTCTCGACAAGTCCTTCATACTAAGGACTCTATCCCCTGCCTCCATACTTGCCTCAAAATTATAGGCAACAATTTCCAAATTGGAACACTGAAGCTGTTGCCATTTTCATACTCTCCTCACCTATCATAGGCAACATAACAATTAGCATTTTAGCAGGACTAAAACTGCTAACACAACTTCTTATGTCCTACACCATTAAACTCGATTAGAAATCCCTTCACGATTAACATTCATCTCGCTGTATCGCGCTTGAAGGTTAATAATACCCACCATCTCCGGAGAATGGGGGGGGGGGGGGGGCGAGGAGGGGAGCGTAAGCAGGAAAAGAGGAGCCGCGGAGGCGGCGGGAGAGGGAATTTCCCCTTCAGTCCACTAGAGGGTGGCTCGGCAGGCAGGACGCCTGAGACCGAGGGAGGCACGGCTCCCTGTCTGGCTCGCCCGCCTTGACTTGGTAAGATGAACAACATTAGTATTCATCGTTCTCTGTGCTTCACTCTCCGTAGGTTTTAATTTCTAATAAGCCCCTTCACTAATGCCAGAAGTCATTGTTGGCTGGGCCAAAGCGCGACGGGGGAAAAAATATCCACCTACGATATTAGACTGCTTAAAATGACATCCCGTCTAGTTCTTCTCCATCAACACTGGGTAAGAGAAATACATAACATGTATTAGCAGAACCTAAGTTTAAGACCTTCATACGTTATGCAGCAGTACGCGTGTGCTGCGGACGTGGCTATGGGGTGAACCGTGCATGTACGTTATAGGGCAGGGCAGTTACATTACAGACAATGCATAAAGAAATGTACCTAACCTTTAGCACGCCGGCCAGTTCTGCTTCATAGGACCGAGTTATCCATGAAATGCAGTAGGACATTTTGTAGTGAATATCCTACTTAATGGACTTTCTTAGACCCAGCCACCTATGCGGATTTATATAACGGAGGAAGAAACAGAAATGTTACCAGTGAAAGAAAAACCGCCAAATTTTCCCTCGTCAAAATATGTTCTACGAAAGAAGGCATGGGGGAATGAGCCTGTTTTGGTGGACTCCACACAGAGGTTAAAGCAAAATATAATACCTTTCTCTATCTGTAATATTGTTCAGTGTAGCAAACCCTTTTGCTTGTTACAGTACAGTAAATGGGGTGTTTAATTTGGGATTCAATGTAGTCTAGAGTCAAGGTGCAGCAGTTTTATTACAGAAATACAATTTTATTGGAGGCTGAAGATTTAATTTCCACCTTACGTAGAGAGCCATAAACGTCATATGCCTATTTTACATTTTGCATAGCATTTGATATATGTAATTTCTGGTCTAATTTTAGAGTTTGAAAAGGTGGAAGAGTCACAATATGTCGATTCAAATTCTCCAACATTTTAGCCACAAATGCCATTGAAAAATGAGCAATTTTCTGTTTCTCAGTCCTGGATTTGAAGTTATTTCTTCCCTCCGCCGATTGAATTCTGGATCACACCCTTTCCAGTTCCAACTAATTAGGTTCACCGCAAAGCCACCCACAGAACACCTTTGCGTGGGAGCAAATGCTTCCTTTGTTTAAATTTGTCTACTAGTTAGTATTGTACTTAAAAGTAAGATGGTCACATGATATGGATAGTTTCTCTATTGTGCTTAATATCTGTCTGGGTCACATGTTAATGGCTGTTCCGATGGATGCATTTGGAATACAACAATTTGGAAATGTATTGGGAGGGTTGAATTTGAAGAAAATAATCAAATGAAGTTAGCTGTAAAGCTATATAAACATTGAAGTCCAAATTTGGGAACTGTGTCATTCTCTTTCCTTCAAACGTATTCGTTACAGGAAACACACTAAACACTGCCTTTCCCATCTGTTTCCCTTTGCAGCGTTAGTTCTCTTCAACATTTCATACCTTCTCTTGGCCGCCAGGTGGAGCCCTTTGTTTATGGACATCTGTCCATTTCCTTTTTCTCGAAGATGCTACCAGATAAATAGCTCCAAAGCTAAAATACTGTTGCAAACACGAAAATTTAACACCCACAGATAAAAAAGTAAAGCTTTTCCAGGCGCTGGTATAATAAACCTTGCCTTAAGAGTCCTATTGCTACTAGATTTAATAGCGTACACATTTTCCTATTTACAACTTCTGCACACCAAACAGCAGAAAATAATACTATTGTGTGTGCCATAAACAGTGTTGCTGCAGGTCTGTTTTATGTAGCATCATCGTTTTTATAATCTCAAATGTTTAGCAACTGCGATCAAAAGGCAAAAAAAAAAAAAAAAAAAAACCAACCCGCAAACCTATATGCTATGAGCCTCAGTTTTCTTCAGTCTTAAAAAATATACACCTCATTAAGAAGAAAATGTTTTCCTTCAGACAAAAGAGAGTGGTAATTCAGCCGTAGGTTATAGAGGGCAATGTCAAATTCTTCTCTTATTCAAATTCATCTCTCTTCTATTTGAGATCCAGTTAAGGGTAAGTCAAAATCTATCTTACCTTTGGTTCTATTTAGCAGCTAATAAAAAAATGAATGCTATTAGCAATGCTTAATTCTTACATTGTTCAATTATTTTGATATTCTTATTTTAAAGAATCAGTTAAAGATCTTCTCATGAACAAAAGGCAGTAATATAAGAAAAAACTAGAGCCCTGATTTGCATGCACAAATAACTGTGGAATGAGTTCACCTAAACTAGTTTGCCAATGACCTCAACCTTGATCTGGAAAGATCATTTAGTCACGAGTAAAACATTCACATTCTCTACGCTAACTCTGTCTTGGATCTTTTCTCAAGGTAGATTACTAACTGTGACGTTCCCGGGTCTAGGTCTATTAATAACGTATGCATTTAACAACACTAGGGCGTTCTGTATTTGATTGAACTGTCATTTCTGTTGCATTTTTTTATTTTAGTCAGGATTTTCTTTGTTTTATATATATGTATGTATATATAAAATTTTGCTTAAGCATCTGCAAAGCAGAGAGTGGAGGAGAATTTGTGGGTATGCTTTACTGAATCGGTCTCCGGGCCTGAGAAAAGTGGCTTTTCTTTTGGTATCCAAACTGGTTCTGCAATCTGCCATCAGAAGCTAGCTGCGTAGGAGCCCTCATACAACAAAATGCTGGAACCACCATTTTGCTGTCCGCTCGCACACCATAAAATGGTGGGACAGAAAACAGTTAACACATTGTGCCCGCGAGAGTTGTCTTTGAAAGTATTCTACTCTCTGATCCAAATATCGAGCTGCTTTTTTAAAATATTGTTACCAAGGGACTAAAGGTATTCATTTTTCTTTAATATATAGAAACTCTGTGTGTGTGTGTGTGTGTGTGTGTGTGTGTGTGTGTGATGCTGGAAGAATCGGCAGTATACATTCCACCAAAGAATAGAAAGAACTGGTGAAAAATAAACACTAGAGCTCAGAGGGAAAGCAAACCTAAATAAAAAACGCAGATCCTGAAATTACTTCTCACAGCTCACAAAAGCCTTGTGGTGAATTTGGCCTCGATGACTCCTTTCATTTCAGCATCCACTTGGTGCAATTTAGAGTTAGGAAATTTAAGAGGAAATTCTTTCTTTATCTTCATCTTCTTTTTTTTTTCTTTTTTTAGAGTAAATGTCCTGTAAAAATTAAGAGCAAGCCCATATTTGACTCTCACCTGGGACCCCCACGCTCATTTTTTATAGGAGAAAAAAACAAAACCAAACAAAACAATCGTCCCCTCTTCTTCCATTTCTTCTGCTCTTCGTTTTAGTCATTAAAAAATGCCGCCTTCGCTCTGTTTAAGTGTGGAAATTCTCATTTTTCTGCAGTGCTTCAGACGCTCATAGACTCCTTGGGGACATAGTGAGGAGCTAACCAGTGCACATGGGAAATGAGAATTTTCGTGGTTAGGAAAACTGCAGCGTTTGGTAATTTTCCACATGGAGTACGAGTCAGCAGTGACTTTTTTCTTTTAAACATAATGACTTTACTCAAGCACTTGGTATATAGAGTTGTAGGTTCGAGTTCGAACATTTGAACGCGTGGGAAGTTCTTACAAAATTTAACTAGACCCATCTTTATAAACATTGTCACTGTTTCCGAGTGCATAATAAATAGGTTGGAAGAGGATCCCCTCCCTTCTCCCCGCCACCCCCGACAGAATTATAAAAGGCTACTGTCTATAAATGAGAAATAACCCTGGAGGACCCACCAGCCGGTCATGCAGTATATGACACAGACCACCAGGGGCTGAAATGAAACCACTAACACTTTTTTCATAGATTCATTAGCTAGAGTGAAACAAGGTGTCCGAGTGAAAAGACGGGGAGGTTGACCTGGCTCCTTACCTTTGCATGCCTTCACTTTAATTATTTTTTGCATTAAAATTAAACACTAATATTCCATTTTATAATTTAAACACGTGGTCACCCAAAGACAATACGCTGCTTTTCGTGTTGTTAAACGATTCATAATGTGTTATTCTGTGGTTACTATTTATGGCCGGTTTTCAATAGATACTAACCATCTTGTGAAAATGCCAATTTAGATTTCAGGCTAAGGGGAGGGTTATTTTTAAAATTTTCCCTGTTGTACTTTATGAGGCAAAATTAATTGATTGGTTTTGAAATTTGGGTCTTAAGTTAAAACCTGCCTCCAACCAAGATGGGTAGGTCTAGGGTTCACGGAGTGAGTTTGCTTAAGTTCTTGACCTTGTACTGACAGTCACTGGGAAGGATATATTCTCTTTATAATAGCTGCTTTACAATTTCAGAGACATTGCTCAGCTCTCGCATGTGCTAATGCTAGTTGCCCCCTGTACCTTAAGTAAAGCCAATCCAATAAATTTACGATTGTGGTTGGGAAATAAATGTCACGTCAGTAACTCTCAACCAGGTATCAGAAGAAGGAGTATGTGATTGTTTAGTCCAAAAATTAAGTTTCGTGTTTTTAATTGGTGTCATATCCTGTCCCAAGTCTATAGTGCTTCTATCAAAGGCACCTATATTAACCTGAAGGGGAATCATGATAGCAACTCCTTTTATCCCCTGGCTCAAATGTTTGGGTGTGCAACCCTAATTTTTGTTAAAACACTTTCAGGCCAAGGCAACAGGAAATCGTAAACGTGGCTACACCATGAAAATAATTTTCGAGTACGTAATTTCTCTCCGTGTTCAGAGTGAGTTGTGCAAGCTGCAGAGGAAACTGTTGTATCATTAAACCCACTGCGACGAAAACAGCCACTCTTCCAGCAAAATAACTACCCTCCTCCTTTCATAAATCTTGATTCCAACTAGACGGAGGCCAGAAATTGACTCTGTCTCTCACATCAGTGGCTTAAAACTGTTGCATCACAGTAGTATGTTCAAAGGGAATCAGAACTATCCAACAACAACTTCAGGGGCAGGGAGGCAATTATAACTGACAGCCAGATGTCTGGCCTGGCTGCTTTAATACCCATCAAGACTGCAGATGGTCTTGAGACCTCTGCATCCAAACAGTGAGTCCCAGTGAATGATAAACAACAATACCACAAATCATCAGCGCAAACCAAAAATGCCGCTGGGACTGATCAAGATTTCAGATGTCAAGAGTTGGCCACCTTCTCTCCCTTCTTCTCCCCCTCCCCCACGCCTGACCCCTCTCCCAAACAAAAAGCTTGTTAGTGGTGGAGGGCCCAGCAGGAAATGTTTTTACACCCAGGGCCAAATGCTAATCCTTCACTGAAGCTTTTAATATATTTAAATGTTTAGATGAAGGAGGCAAGAAACGGATTCCAGTAGAAATCACTTGACATGTGGGATATGGAGATTTCATAATTTGGTTAAGTCTATATTACATTCAGTGGACTTCCTCTTCAATTTAGGATTACCTTAAAGGAGCACATTCTAATTCAAAGAGAAAGGGAATTGGCTTGAATTATCCTTTAAGCAACTACCAGCATGAAACTTTTCGTTCCTTAAATGCGTGTTTCTGGGACAAAGCACGAATAAGTTCTTAACCTATCCAGGTGCACGTATTTCTTCATTTCTTCATATTCACTGGCTGCACATTGTGTTGTCTTGAAATACTTCTTTGGGCATAACTAGACTTGACATGTACTTGCGATTCATAAACTATTACAAATATCAAACCACGCTCCTCCAAATACGGCTAAAGGATTCTGGGGAAAACTCGGTAAAATTGTCTTGGTGTGTAAAGTGGTTTGAATTTTTCACGATGGCTTCAAATATTTGCAAAACTGAAAGAACTAGGTTCTTCCAATAATCAGTGGTGGATTTTTCAGTGCGGTGACCGGTTTTGCCGTTTTCACCCGTGTCTCTTAAAGTAACTACAAATATGCCTTCTCAAGCAAATTCCTTTCTATGAAGTCTTCACAAAGGTGTTTCGAGTTCCCATTTCAGATACATCTCCCTCTTGTGACGTTCTCCCCAAGGGCTGCGGTGCACACTCCTGTAGTTATCTGTCCCAAACCCATTTTGAAACTCGGCTTTCTCAATAAAAATGTCAAAACCAGGGGCCTTTCAGAGTAGCTGCTATGAACACGAGCCCTTTCTTCACAGCCGGCCTGACCGTGTCTTCAGTCTCCATCAGAGACCTGCTGCGTGTGGACACGCATAGCAGTTTTCCCAACAGAGACGCATCGAATGCCCTTTTCCGGAAACAACACTTCCAGAAATGTGCTGACCAAGAAGAAACAGCAGGGGTGAGAGAGGTGGCCAAAGCACTCACAACATCTTAACAAGCACTAATTAAATGTCTTTCTTTAAAAATATGGCTTAAGAAAGCCAAATACAATAACTTCTTACAGATGGTTTTAGGAACTAACAAGACCCATAGGAAATGGTGCAGTCATTAAGATTAGTGTCCCCAAAGTCTCCTACAACCATTAGTGACTGGAGGTGCTGTGCACTTTAGGAAGAAATGATGAGAGTCTGTCTGATGTGAAGTGACCCCCCCCCCCCCCCGCCCACCACCACCATTTGTCTCCGAAGGGAACTTTGCATCTGTGTTAGTGCATTACACAGTCAGTTATTGAAAGAGCTAGTCAATTGAATATAAAACGAGTATTAGCAGCCTTGAAATCTAGTTTTCTGTCAGGGGGCCAAAGTTATCGTGAAAAAGGATCGTCAGTACCAAAAAGGCAGGAACTGTGTGTTATCATATCAATACCTCAAGTTCCAACACATAGTGGGCATGTGGTAAGTGCTCATTCATTTATTGGACAAATATTCCTTTAGTGGTTACCCTGTGCAGGCACGGGCGAAGCTTTGGAAATAAAGTAAACGAGAAGACAGATAAGGCACCTACCTTTTAGAATAGATAGCCTGTGTGAAGATGTTTGTTAAAGGGATGGATGGATGGATGGATGGACGGATGGATAAATGATCTAATAAAAGTATTTCTCAGACGCACTTCTGACTTTCCTTTAGGATAGGAGCCTTGGGCTGAGCTCATTCAAAGAAATGTAGAGCCAGGTTCCCAAGAGAGATGGCTCAAGACAATCCCCGTGGCAGTGATTGGCTTCAGCGTGGGCTTGGAAATAGACGCTTCCACGGCAATCTGAGTTTCAGACGAAGGAGCTACTAGTGTGAAATGAAGTTTAAAGGATCTTAGAACCCGTTCGAGATTACTATTAGCACTAGCGTTCTTAATAGGATCTGAAGACGCGCCTCTGGTAATAAAGGAAAACCCAGGCCTGACACTCAGAAAAAAGATTTTCACCTTCAAAATATAACTAAAAGACTAAAAGGTAAGTGTGTGTCCGAATGTATGATTCAGAAAAGACCTCTTGTTTCTAGCTATGTGTGTAATCCCCCTCTGGAAGACGTGTCTTGACAGCCCCCAACTGCTTTTCACTCTGGCAGGCTTCTTGATCTCTTTGCTGTTTTGTTTTTCTTAAAAAATTCTATTCCCATTTGCCATTATTCAGCTGCTTAATGCTGATGTTCTACAGCTTGTAGCTGCAGGCTTCATGATGCAGACTGGCATCCAGGAGCAAAATGACTGTTTGGAACCAGTAAGACCAGAGGGACAGGAGACCTTCACACCCGATCCCCAGGGCAGTTGGCTGAGTGCTTTGGGGACGTGGGCCCTGTCACAGAAAGCATCAGGTAAAACTTCTTGGTGGGAAACAATAAGTCAACCTAGCCTGGCCGTGGGGGAGGTGGGGGAAGGGATTCAGGGGGAAAACTCCTGCCTAGGCGTTTTCTGTAAAACAGCTAGTTAACTGGATGGTTGCTGGTTGCTTTGCAGTATGATGAGAGAGAATTTCCAAGTTATTGGGTTGACGGGCCAGCACCGGACCCCATAGAAACACCTGTGCCAAGTCACTCCGTTTGTCAACATGACTTACCAACCACCACCACCACCCTTCACAAACAAAGAATCCTTACGGCGACCAGTGGGAGAAAACAAACTCTCTTTGGATGTGGTGTGATTTATTTCATGCATTCACTCAACAAACACTTACTAAGAAACTCTTCAGTGTCATTTGCCGAATAACTCTACCTGAGCAACTTGGCAGAAAACGAAGAGCTGCTAAAGAAGCTATTAGGGGAAAACATTAAAATTATAGCATTACAAATCAAATCTTCAGGCTTGGGGACAGAGTTGGGGGAAAAGTTGCTGCATGTGGCTACCATTCACAAGGTGATTGCTCGCCACAAGACCCCACTGCCCTCCATTCCTTCCTTTCATTTTGTTGTTTAATGGCTACAATGAATCTATTAAGTAGGACTCATTATTCTCATCTTATAGATGAAGAAACCGACGGCCAAAGAGGTTCAGTAACATCTAGTAAGTGGGAAGATGTGGTTTGCACTTTCAGTCTCTGCAAACCTCCCTCCAAAGCCCACAGGAGTCTCCGGCTTCTCTCACATGCTCTACTGCTCACATTTGAGGCCAATTAATATTCAAGTCGAAACTTTAGGTGATTGTCACTAACGCATCTCACACATGTGAGAGTTGAGTGAGTGTCTTTTAAATGCATGTGTTAAATGCAACATTCACAGGTATGGTCCAAAAATGTTAGTAATATTTTATGAGCTCCAAATCTCATTCTTTGTGTTCTCTTTTACATCAGACCTCTCTCAGAGGGGCTAGATACAAGGTTTCAGATCAAAAGTTGTTGATCTTGAGGGCATTTTGCTAAGTGAAATATGCCAGACAAAGAAAGAGGAATGCAGCACAATCTCACTTACACGTGGAATTTTTAAAAATCAGATATGGTGGAAACGGGGATCCGATTTGTAGTTGGTGGGAGTGGGGCAGGAGGGTGATTTAGGTAAAGGTGGCCAAATGGTACAAACTTCCAGTTGTAAGATAAATAAGTCCTGGAGACGTAACGTACAACGTGACGGCTATGGTTAGCAATGCTGTATTGTAGATTTGAGAGTTGCTAAGAGAGGGGTGTGTGTGTGTGTGTGTGTGTGTGTGTGTGTGTGTGTTTGAGGTGGGGTGCAGAGACAGAGGGAGAATCTTAAGCAGGTTCCATGCCTAGCGCAGAGCCCAATAAGGAACTTGATCTCATGACTGTGAGAGCATGACTTCCACCAAAATCAAGAGTCAGGTGCTTAACTGACTGAACCACCCAGGCTCCTGGAGGGTAGATCTTAAACGTTCTCATATGTAAGAACTACGTGATTGGATGGGGCCCCTATGTGTGGTGATGAATATTAACTAATCTTATTGTGGTAGTCATTTTGCAATCTAGACAAATATCAAATCATTCTGGTGTGCATCTTAAACATACTCAATGCCGTATGTTAATTCTGCCTCAATAAAAACGAGGAGGGGGAAGGTGTTGCCTTTTCCTCTCCCCGACAGCACAGTCTTGCCTATGTTCCTACGGCAGCTGTGATGGTCAAGGAGCCCACATATGTGATGCCTGACAGGAATGTCCCTCAGGGGTCTGAGGTGCTGGTAGGGAAGAGGAAAGAGGAGGGGAGGAAAAGCAAAGCTAGCAAAGCAGAGGGAGAAGCAAGGCAGAAGGAGAGAGAAAACCGCTCTCCTGTCTTCCTCTCGCATCCTTGTAGCCAGTTCTGTGGTCACTTCACAAACAGCCGGCCATTTGTCACCATCTTCCAGGTGGCCTCCCCCCTCACCCAGGCTGCTTTCAGAAATGAGCAAAAGAAGTGTGTGGGGGCAGAAGACCCAGAAATTTTGGCTTGTCATCTGAAACTTATGAACCCAGGCAAACCATGAGCCTCTCTGGGTCTGTTTCCTCATCTGTAAAAATAATAAGGTGCACTTCACCAAATATTGAACATCTAATGAGATTGTGCATTTTCAGTAGTTTCATTGAGTTATAATTGATACATGACAAACTGCATATGTTTAAGAGACAGCACATTTAAAAGAGCATTTGTAAACCATAGAATTTTCTTCTCCACCAGGCTTAAAATCTCTCAGTAGTGCCTGAATTTTTGAAGACAGTTTCTGCTTAATCTTTTTGATGTTTGTTTGCTTGTTTGTTTGTTTGTTTGTTTGTTTGAGACAAAGCACAAGCAAGGAAGGGGCAGAGAGAGAGAGAGAGAGGGAGACAGAGGATCCAAAGTGGACTCCCAGCACCCCTTTATTATTTATTTATTTTTATTTTTTTAAGTGTTGAGACAGAGACAGAGAGAGAAGAAGGGAAGGAAGGAGGGGGAGGGGCAGAGAGAGGAGGGAAGGAGAGAATCCCAAGCAGGCTCCACACTGTCAGTGCAGAGCCCTACATGGGGCTCGAACTCACAAACCGTGAGATCATGACCTGAGTGGAAATCAAGTCAGATGCCTGACCAACTGAGCCACCCAGGCGCCCCTTCCTTCCTTCCTTCCTTCCTTCATTCATTCTTTTTTCTTTCTTTTTTTTTTTTTTTTTAAATCTGCTTAATTTTTAAGAGCCCTTCATAACCAGGCTGCGCCTTAGCTGGTCAACCTCATTTCTCACCACTTCCTGATTCAGTCACTCTGATACAATAAGACTAACCTTCCTCATTTCACATTCTTTCAGCTGGCTTTTCCCTGGAACACTACCATAAACTCCAAGCTCCCACCACTCATGGGCCAACACCTTCATAGTCCTGCATTCATTCAGCCCTTGACTGAGCACAGACTGTCTGCCAAGCACTGATCCAGGCCCTGGGACTGCTTCTGCGAGCCAGCAAGACAAGTCTGCTGTCCTCAAGGACCTCCGAGAGGGCCCTCTGCAGTCTACCTGGTGCTCTCTTGCCGGAATCGTCCCTCCCTGGACAAGTCCTCCCAGCTTCCAGTTCCCTCTCCTCTATGAAGCCTTTCTGAATTCCTATTAACTCATGATCTTGTCCCTCTTTGTTTCCTACGGCACCTGAAGGCTGTTTCATACAATTCGATGTGTGTCATTTTATTTCATAAAATTCCCACAGATTGAAAGCACCGTGCAGGAATCTATTTTTCCACATCCTCACAACCCCGACTAGACGCACAAAATGCCTATTGATTTCAGAAGAGTACACCAGAAAGGCGGGGCATGTGGGAGAAACTTTCTGAGGGAACAGAACCCCCCATGGCCACTCTGTGTCACATGCACGATGGGCTGGTTGGCTCCTTGGGAAGGGCAGCACCAGCGAGGACAGACTGATTCATGGCTTGTCCAAAGCCAACCACAGGGGAAGCCACGCTCAAGGACATGTTCCTGCCGCCAGCGAAAGACGAGTGTCTCCTAGCAACCAGATTCCAGTGGCTTCCTGGCCTCCAGAGTTTGCCCCTGCTCACTGCTTTGTTGCCTCTGGGTTTGCATTTTGGCGTTTGCTGACCATGGCATTCATTCTTGATTCCAAAACTTGAGGAAGAATGTCTGATCCGTAAGCTAGCTGACTGGACTAGCTCTGAGAACCATTTCATTCATGACATCCTTTCGGTAATGCTATAACTTTCAAGGAACAGAATGTTTGCTCTTAGCTTAAAAAGGGTGAATACATTTTCCCCCAAGATTTTTATTTATATCAGAGCAGCTGGTTTGAAAGATACATAAAAAGGGAAGAGCATACATTCTTTCCATCAAATAATCAAAAAGTACTCAGACATTTTCAAAAAAGATACACTGTCATTCAAAACCTGTTTCAGCAATAAACTTTAACTTGGCAAATTCACAGATGCAGAAGGAAAGGCAAGTCAAATTTGAAGAAAATGACTCAAGGTCGTTAAAAGTTTGGATGGCTAATAAAATTATGTCTGCTGCAATATATGGCCTCAGCATCAATTCTTTCAGGGTTCTTTCTAGAGATTTCCAGCCTCAGCACTGTTGTAGGTAGTGCTACGTTTTTAAACTGGCGGGATGAAATTTAGCAGCTAACATTGTCTTTTTTGTTTTCTCTTGTTCTAATCAAATATTCATCAAGACACAGTCAGTTACTCATCCATTTTTAAAAAAATGTAGTTCAGACTTCATGGTGAGGAGCCCAAAACCAACTCTAAATATAGCCTTAATTCCCCAAGCCCCATAAATGCGCGTGAAAATTCGGATGACTTTTCTCTTTCAAAAATAACAACTCGGAGACTGAAAGGTGAATGAAGTGCCTGCGTCATGTTCTCAGAGGACTGGTACCCCCTGATACCCGAGCCAACCCCAAACCACCGCGGCCTGAAATTGCCTTTGATTCGCGAGGAGCAAACCCAGGCTTGCAGAGCCCGCTGCTTTTCCATTTGCACAGTGAGCTTGGTCTCCGTCGAGTTATGAGTCCTTTGGAGGTATCTCTCCCGTTTCCTCTCCCTTTCCCTCCCCTTCCCCCAGCAAGAACAGTCACAAAGTCTCAAGTTGAAGATTCATTCTAACTATTTCAGTGGTGGGGGAGGAGTCTCACTAAACCTAAAATCGAGACTTTGAGGGATGGGTTTGTACTAAAGCAGTGTTGAAAATTCCCTAGAACAACTTAACGAGCTCTTTGATACACTCTTCTGGGGCTCTGTGCACGTTCGTTTTAAGGGTGCAGAATTCATCACGTGGTTAAAACCATGCACCCCTGCATAACCCACGGCTTGTTCGTTGAGAGACCTTATTTGTGAATCGAGGCTTTTCTTATTGTCTCAGGTTGTTCTTCTTTCCCTGAAATGGTTAGGACACCCACCAACTCTCTTTGGAGAGTGGGTATCCTTAAAGTCCCCCGGTGAAAAGGAAAACCTGTGCTGTCCCGCACTTGTCTAAGGTCTGGTTCTTCACTCTCTTTTCCATGCAACTCCATTCACGTGTTGCGTGAGGACTAAGTCAGCTAAGTTCAGCATCGTCATGGCTTTTCAAAGGGGGAAAAGTAATCCTGACTTCTCTGCAGGCCCTTTTTAAGCACCAGTTGGGGATAGCCCCTGGGAGGCAGCGCTGTATCTCACTCCCTTGAGCCCAGCATTCAGATCACTGCACAAGACACAGATGATTCAAGAACAGTGGGCCTAGGTTTCAGCCTTAATCATTTCCATTTTCACCAGGACTTATACAATCGTAAATGACCAAATTGCTTAGGGGTTCTATAAAGCCAAGCAGACTGGGAGGCAGTGTAGAATACTGGTCAACTGACTGCATAGCTTTTACATTCCCATGGCCCTGGGTTAAACTTCCACGTCTGTCATTCCCTAGCTGTGTGACCTTGGGAAAGTCCCTTGACTTCTCTGAGCTTCATCTGCCTTACCTGTAAAACACACATTGATAACTCCCTGTATGAAGGTCAGTGTGAGGAGGAAGTAAAATGACATATCGAAGAATTCAGCATAGTGCCTGCAATTGCTGCTTGTTAAATCATAGATTATACTGGAGAATGCTTCGATATGTATTGGTAATTGACTTATCAGTTTTCTGTTACTTCGATACAAGCCACTGTGCTTAGTATAAGGACTTCCTCCCCACCCCTCACCCCAACCCTGCAATTTGAACTCTCTCTTTCCCTAAAAACTGTTAGCTAATGGTTAATTGAGAAACAATATAGAATTCGACAGGAAAAGTAAAAGAGCAGTTGGGCACAACTTTTCCTGGGGCTCTATCTATTCTCAGTAGCGTCGAGACCTGAGGCTGATACATGTGTCCCCATGGGTCACACCTGAACGACCAGTGCAGTCAATGAAATAACATTCAACACTCATCCAACAAGCATTTATTGACATCTACTATGTGCCAGGTGATGGATATGTCAATCTCCCTGGGGTTTGTTTTAAGCAGCGCTCAAGGTCTGTTTTAAACATTTTCATATAAATTAACTCTTTTTTAAATTGTTGTAATGTTCATTTATTTGACAGAGAGAGAGAGATGGAGACAGAGACAGAGTGTGAGCAGGGGAGGGGCAGAGAGAGAGGGAGAAGCAGGCTCCAGGCTCTGAACAGTCATAGCCAGAGCCCGATGTGGGGCTCAAACCCACAAGCTGTGAGATCATGACCTGAGCTGAAATCAGACGCTTAACCGACTGAGCCACCCAGGTGACCCTAAATGAGCTCTTTTCACCCTTCAACTAAAGGTGGGAGGTACTAGCATTGGTCCCATTTTACAGATGAAGAAACTGAGCACAGAGAGGTAACGTGTCCAAGGCCACACAACTATTATGCAGAATTGGATCAAGACCCAGCAAAGTAGTTGTAGGGTCTTTCCTCATCATCCCCAAGTCTTACTGCTAACTGCATTTGTTCATCTGAGCAGCCAATGTCATGCCTCCAGCTTGGTTTCTTTACTCCCCTTTTCGAAGCTGGATTCCCTAGATGATAGGATTGGGGCTTCACTCTTTCCTCTCTGCTCTGAATACCTCAGAAGGGGCTGTAAAATCCCCTGGACGCTGGTTAGGCCCTCCATTGATCAAGCCGTGTGTCATCGGTTACTGTGTTGAAGACAATCTCTTGCTCTTTCCAGTAACAATTATAAACATACTTTGATGCATTAAAAATATCTACCTTAGGGGAGGTTTGCTTCATAATCTAATAAAACAGATTTCTAACTTGCAGGTTATTACAGCCTTTGAAGTATTATTTAAATTGTCCTAGACACAAATTACTTATAAAATTGAACTGTCACTTTATAGCAGAATTAAAATTAATATGCTCCTCTTGATTCCCGTACTTGGGTATAAATTCCCTTATGTAAAATGCTCTGAAATTTGGAAAGCTCAAAATCTGCACCCGTTTCTCTGTCCACTCTTGTGTCTCTTGGTAAAAGGGAAAGAATACAAACTGTCACTAACAACCAGAGTGAAGGAAGAATGTTTATTCAGAGCCAAATGTCACTTTCTTTCAGCTATGTTAAAAAACATCACTTGAAAAAGAGGAAAAAAAAAAAAACCCTGTCATATTTGCAAATGGAAAACACTATAAAAAAGAGAAAAATGGCTGCCCAAATAATCCCAAGACGTAAATTTTTCTTAAGGGGTGGGTGCTATCCTTCATATGCTCTTTTCAGAACCTAGACCGTCCTGCACACACAGACTATTAGACCAGGCACTAAGTTTCATCCCTGGTTAGCAAATGACATACAAAGAACAAAATTGCTCCCTTGAAGTTGAAATCAAAGAGCCCTGGTGAGCAGCCGTATGTCCATCAGGATGGGAGAGCACACACATGTGGGTGATGGAGGCAATCCAGAGAGGGGCATGCCTCCCAGGGGTTGTTTTAAACAATGACAGACTGCAAAATCTGAAAGTGATGTGTTGGAACATGAAACACACACGCACGCATGCACACACACACACACACACACACACACACACACACTTGTAAAAAAGATCACCAAAGTCCCTCAGAGCCAAAGTTTAAAAGAACACGTGCTCTGGACATAGTAACAGTAATTTCAAAATCACTCCATTTATGACTCTATTCCTCATCTCTTTGATCACTTTGGCACACTATTCAGGAAATAACAGAAAAAGAAATATGAAGCTGGAGACAGAAAATTTGATTATAAAACAAAGCCACCCACCTTGCTTTCAGGGTCAGGAAGTACAATGGCCTTCTTTTGCAGCAAGAATGAACTTAACACCAGTGTGTTAAATAATCATGTATATATTTAAAGGAAAAGGAAATGGTTCTTTAAAAAAAAAAACTGCAACATCTCAGTCCTCTTAGCAAGTCTTACCAAAAAAATAAAAATAAAATAAAAGCAGCATACTGTGGTTCTTTCGCACAAGGCAGAGAGCGGCGTCTTCAAGTCACTATTTCCCTGTTTTGCAAAACCGAACAAAAAGCAACGGCAGAAGATGCGGGGAAGGACCTTCAAACATCTCTTGCCCTCCTGGGTCCCTCCCAGTGCCTCCTCTCCGTAAGGGCTGTAGCAGCCGCAAAGATCAACACCAATGTCACCATCGGCTGCTTAAATGCCACAAAAGTACACTTAGAAATGAGAGGAAAGTGACTGACACGGATTTGCTGAGCCAGCCCCACTGCCACTAGAACAGCCTTAAATGCCCACACAAGGAGAATAAAAAGAAAAGCACATTTTGCAATAGAATAAATTCTTTTTTTTTTTTTTTTTTTATTGAGACCGCGGAAAGTCACATGACCCTGCATGTAGCCTTTTAGGAAAGCAACCGAAATGGTAAAGAAAGGCGTGGGGGCTGCCTCCTTCCTCCCGCCGCCTCTCAGCCGGTCCCGCCGCGTGTCCGCATTCTTCTGGGCGCATCTGTGGAGCTATTAAGTGGGATAATCCCTCTGGCCTTTGATACATTTCTGGACATGATTATTTCATTACTCGCAGTATATCAGTAGGATCATAATAAAAAGGACTTCTGACAACCTGCCAAGAGTTTTGTGGCCTTGTAAACACAAAAGTGCTCTAATAAAATTTTATTAAGTGTTAAAAAGTCATAAAAAGTGAAATAACATAAACTACAAAATTTACTGTCCTCAGCAAATGCTGAAAATATCGTCCACAGTAAAATTAAATTAGCATGTAATAGACAGAGAAGCAGTGTGGAGTGGATTTAAAAGAGGATCCAGGGAAAATGACACTGTAACCCAATCTGGGTCACGGGGATTTAATTCGGATTCTTCTCCCTAAATGTGAATAAATGTGCTGATTACAGACAAGAGCTCCGGGGTTATTGGAGTCTCACACATTGTCAATACTTTGGGAGAAATAATATATTGCAGATTGTAATGAGCGGGGGAGCCCGAGCGAGCGCGGCGCGGAGCGGGCTAGGGGCAGGGCGTCCACTAGGGCGCGCTGCGAGACCGGGAATCCCCGCCCGGCGCCCGCGGGGCCGCGCCGCCCCAGCCGCGCGCGCACGCCTCGGCCCTCGCCCCCTCCCCCGAAATCATATTTAGAGGGTTTTTTTCTTTCTTTCTTCATCCCCCCCCTCCTGTGACATTTTCTCCAAATCGGATAGTGAAGTGTAAGTCGAGCTTCGCCGCAGGCAACCCTGGGTCTCCGCCTTCAGACTCGGGGTCCCTGAGTGGGGTGCGCTGCCCCAGCGCTGCTAACCCAGGGGACGGGGTGGGATCCCACACACACACACCCCCACCCAGCCGAGCGCCGTGGGCCCGGCCGTTCCACCAAGTGAGGCCGAGGAGCGCGTGAGGCCCACGCCCGTCTCGGGCCGGGGCACTGGTGCGCTCCGAGCACGACGGGTGGCCGGCCTCGCGGCGGGTTCAAGTGCACGCCCGGGGTTGGAGCCCGCGGCTCGGCGAGCGAGTTCTCTCCTGCTCAGCCCCCTCTCCGGAGTTCAGTGTGCCCCGCTGCTCCTGGGACCCCCCTCTCCCAGCCCTCCCAGTCGCGATGAGCCGGCGGCCTGGGGCGCGAACCCGGGCGCGCTCCACCCCGGCCCCAGCCCACGGCGCGGGCCCCCCAAGAGCAACGTGGAGGCTCCGCCTGGAAAAGAAGTCCGACTTCCTCTCCGCGCTGCTCTGGTGCGATCTGGAATCGGCAGGAAATGGCTCGAACACCCGTCCCGCGCCTTTGCAGTCAGCTCTCGCTTTGCTGAAGGGAAGCAGCTCCCACCAAAGTCTTACCGCCCCCTCCCCCACGAAAGACCCGCGCAGGTTTGTAAAGAAGGGTGCGAGATCTGAAAAGTATTTGTCTTCTAGGGAGAAAGATGTTGGTGACGGAGCCCAATGAAAGATGGGGTGCTTTTTAGGTAGAGATGATCAGTGGGCCACATCTTGTTTTGCAGTTCCAAAATGATGCAAACGCGGCCAGCTGCGGAGTCAGTATTAGGAGCGTATTGATGAGAAGTTAGTGAAATAGGAAATAAATGGGAGTGACATTTCGTGGCATCGTTTTTCCTCCCGGATGTTCAAGGTTTTAAGCTGCATTTAACAATTAGCTACATTCTGCCAGAAAGTAAATACTAAGCAAACTGGTTGCCGAAGCTCAGAAGAGGTAAGTGCAGCTTCCCATATAAGACCTTCCAGTTTCCTGTTGAGGCTTGCACAGGTTACTGGGATGAGGATACCTGATACTTGTGATTTGACAGATGGCAAGAACGTTTGATTTTGATGTGGCAAGGTAATGTTTAAAGCAAATGGAGCACCCAAGGATCTTTTTGATAAAGTAGTGTTCACTTCTAGCCCGAAAGAAATGTAACTCATTTATAGTGGTAGTTATAGCCCCATGTTTTAGATTTTTTTTTTTTTTTGTTATAACACACATGAAAAAAAAAAAGCGGTCTTTTAATAATTTTTTTAAACACTGTCTATTGTCATTTGCGAAGTATTGAATTCAAAATAGCCTGGATGGGATCATTGGAGTTAAAAAAGCAAACAAGTCCATTTAACTACGGTTTGACATTTGCTAGCCAAGGCTTTGAGAGCTACTAAAAACAGAATTAAAAGAGGAATTGAGCCATTCCCTGCAAACAGCAATTGTAATGTGGTCAGTCAGTGTTGCCTTTGAAAACGAAGGCCAAGTATGTTTATGGAAGTACGGAAACAAATATTTTACTGCATAAGATTTTCTCAGTTCAGACTAAAAGTTTTGTATTTAAAATTTTATGATACACATTTTTTCGTTCATTTATGAAGTCCAAAAGGAAACTTTCTGTGTTCACATTTCAGATTGAAGTTCATCTGTCCTTCAGAAAAAGTATTTTCATAACTACTAAAAACACCATCATGACTAGTATTTTTAATTCTCTTCAGGTAGATATATGACTGGTGTAATTTTTTTTTTTTAAACAAGATTAGTACAGCCCTATTCAAGGAGTTTAGGGGAGTGAACAAGGTTTCCAAACCTGTGAGTGCATCTGTGTAAAATGGTAAAATCAAAGATTGTTGTAAGGAAACTTGGGAATTAACACATTTTAAATGAATATAAAAACACTTTTGAGAGGGGTTCTTCCCCACTATTTCTGTTTTCCAGAAAAAAAAAAATCAGAGACTGTTTTCCATTCTATACATCTACTATAATCAGGTGTAAGAAAAATTATTACATAACAACAGGTCCATCAAGATGGTGGATATTTTGAATGTATTACGAAGGAAAAAGAGCATCTTGGCCTTTGGTATGTTGGAGGTACTTGAAAAGGCAAGAAGCTTGTAGAAATATTTTACTACTGAAATCAACAAGACCATTAAAATGTGCAAGTAATTATATTCTAAGTGGCCGAGAAGTATTTTTTCCAACTGCTTTTGAAACTTGAAAAATTTTGTGTGTACTTTAATTAGTACCTTTGTTAAATGTTCCAAATATTTTGTTATATGAGCTGTATGATGGAACTATTATTGGACTTTGTGGTTTTCCTGTGTACATGAACAGTTAAGAAATGTTTTATTTAAATCTTCTCTTATATGTACCATGGGATAAATTTGAACATGTACCCTGTTGGAGTAAAGATCAACCCAAGTTCATTTTTCTCTCCAAAACCTGACATTGATCCTGATCTCACAGTTTTTATGTACACAATCTGCTATTGAAATCAATTTGGACGTCCCAGTTTGTAGGGAAATTTTAAGACAGTGCAAGTTTTCCATGGAAGAATATATATTAAGGCAGGAACTAGCTAATAACCAAAATTAAATCAGGAGCTGTGCTTGTAGCGTTCACTCATTTGGATGATAACTTTTAAAGGTAGTTTTGCACTCAGGAAGGATTTCCTTGTGCTCTGTATTTATGTATATCTAAAGTATGCTACCCTGCAGTGTAAAAACTCAATAACCAGATAGCAAATTTATGTATTTTGAAGGTAACTAAGGCCAAGGCTATGAGGAGCAGATTGGCTCCAAGAAAGAAAGCGAGCATTTAAAATTATATTTTAAAATATAAACTTAATTTTAGTTTCTGACAGAAATCTTGTGGCCAGCTCATCAGTTTTCCAGATCAGTTTTAAAGCAGCATGTAAAAACTACCTTTTCCACATTAGAAGTTCATATTTAAGTTTCCTTAGCTGCAAAATCACTCTGAAACAGAGTGTTTTATGTTAAGGACCGTTCATGTGTTGGTCCCATTGATTACATACGAATGTATAAAAATCTTGTTTAAAGACCAGTAAAAGTGAGGAAATTCCAAGTCAAGTTGGCTAATTCCATTCATAATTCATCCCGAGTGCCTGACTTAAGAAACTTGCAAACAGTTTATAGCTATACATACAAAATCGGTTGACTTGCTTTGTAAGCGGGGAAGCAGGGTCAACTTTGACCTCCTTGTTCAGAGAGGCTTAAGTTGATAAAAGTATGGAATGTAGGTTAAGCTTTTCGGTTACGCAGGAATTTTCCAATCTCACCCTTTTTTTTGATTTTCACTTTTTGAAAATGTAAACAGGGAAGGACAACTTTTGTGCTCTGAAATGGGATTGACTTTCACCCACCCATTTCCTTCCCGCTTGCACATTTGTTCAGTAATACCTCTGAGTGCTGGGAGAGCGAGAGGCCCTGCAAGGAGAAAACAGCATGCACCGTAGCTCTGTCCCCTTCAGCCATGCCTACCCCCAGCCCTTTTATTCTGAGAGAACTGGACGCGAATTTAGTACTCCTATTAACATGGTTCAAACTGCTGCATCTGTGGCCATAAGTCCTTTTGGGGATTGGCAAGAAATCCCTGGAGACTTTGCGTTCTGAGTGGGGGTGGGGAGCTACTGGGGAGTCCTGTGCCTTGATAATGGGGAGCTTCTGGGCTGACCTTCAAACTGAAGCAATCATCGCTCATTTTCCAAGGCTGCACCATAGGCCAATGCCTTCCCCGAGTTTTCATGTTCAGGAAGACATTAAGACATTTTCAGAGTTTCTTAAACATTCTGAGCTACTGTAATCTTAAACCAGACGAATTTTAAGAGTGAAAACTGGCCCAGAGAGAGTCTTTACATAGTAACCTCAATCTGATGTGAACTCCAGCGACTTTTTAAAAATAAGGTCTTGAAAAGGTGGGTTTCTGGTGGAAAGGCTGCGGTCTCCTTAGAGTAGGGATCCTCGAGACCCGTTAATATCCACCAGACACGCTTCATTAAACTGGAACAAACATGACTCTGAATCACCGGCTCCCCGTTTTCCTGAATGTAGGTCATTTCGTGTCCTTACAATTTAACGTCCGAAGGGATTTCCTGTCTTTGAAGTGTAGCACTTTGTCACCTGTTTGGATAGGCTCCCTAAAAGTAAGGGCTCTGTTCCTACTTTGCAAGACTTAGTGACTCCATGTTCCCTGGCTGGAGTTTCCCAGATCACTGAAGGCCGCGCACTGCAGGTGTGGGTCTTTCCTTTACAAGTCGGCGCCTGCAGATCCCATATTCCAGACTTCATTCCTCTAGGTCAGAGCCTACGAGAAAAGCCCGGAGCCATCCACTCACCTGGGTGAGGCCATAAAGAGGTAAGCTTTCATAATGAGGAGCCATCTATCAAAATTCATAGCTTCTGAGAACCGGAATAACTAGTGCTTAGGCATTAGAGTCTCTTGCTAGAGCAAAACACAACAACTGGGGATAAATGTGCCACAGTGGGCGACACCCATTTAAGTAACGACCCACGTACAAATGTGCTTTTAAAAATGTATTATTTTTACCAAAGAATGCATATTACTTCATCACCTTTTAGTATATGGATCCTACAGTTAAATATTTTTAGCGAAAATTTGCATATTTACGAGGAAAATGCGATTCCCGTTGAATAACGTGTTAGGAGACGGCCATGAATTGATTCTAGGAACTGCAGGTATGCTTATTTTTGCCAAACGATGCAACATGTGCCAAACCTCTTTATAAACTATAACACACCCTGCGAAGGAAAAGGTATTTGTGTAGATTGAAATGACCATTTAGCCTTAGTATGTCCACCAACTGATCTGTTAGTTAGGCACATCCACCAACGAATCACTACAAAGACTCAACTTGTTCTCTTTTGGAGAGGTTCACTACTTGTTTGAAAGCTTGGGCACAAATCAGGCATCTTCACAGTATCCCTCACCAAGAGTGTTTTCATGTGAATATTAAGTAAACTATCAGAAGTTGACACATTTGGGGTGCTTTCTTTTCAGGGAACTGGATGCTTGTATACATGAAATTAAGACCTTTTGGTTAAGTAAGAGGGAGAAAATCAAGATAGATTTCTACACAGCTCCGGTTTAAGGTCATGATCAGAGAAGAAACTGAGCGTGCCTAAAGGAAGGAGTATGGGGCTAAATATGTATCTGATTTTTTTCATAATGAATGGAAATGCAGTTTTGATGTCTAGACATTTTTCTTTAGGTGGGTATTAATCACTTTGATCCATTTGATTTCTCGGGAAGAAATTGTAGCCGTTGTAACTGAGTCCATCCTACTGGGTTGCTTTCTCACGAGTGGCATAGGAATCGTCTAGAAAGAAACATCACGTGCACAAAGCATCCACCCAAGGGGCACACCTCCCTCATCTCTCACAAAGCAAATGGTAGGCTGTCCAGCAGAGGAAGTAGACTCAGATTCATGCACTTGTCTCATGTTTTTGGTGATCTTCTCCCTGGTTCCTGCTCTTGGTAACTGTAAGCCAAGTGTGTGTGTGTGAGTATCAGACGGATTCTCTAGCTCCCAAATGAAAATTCTGTCTTTAGTCACACACTCCTGCACCTTTCACATGGGGAAAATGTTCCAATTATTCCTTGATTACATCACAGATCATATGAGAGCCAGACGGGTGGAAACAGGGTACAGAGCAGCTGAATATCTCTGCAAACTCGGAGCACTTAAAAATACTTTGAAGACACACAGCTGCTCTCTCTTTTTTTAATTGTTTTCAGTAAAACTCCAAAAACCCCACAATGTGTACCTTAAAAGCATCAGGAGTATTTTAATTGGGTAATAACCATCCATATTTTCCTTCTGATAAAAGGATTTAAGAATGAAATTTTATGATGATTATAAACTGTAGTACTGACCCAAGGGACAAGAACAATTATGAAAAACATGTCCTACATATTTGGCGTGATGTGAATTTAGACTTTGAAATCATTCATCTTAAAGGCTCCAGCAACTTATTAAAGCTTATAAAATAATATTCACATAATGACAACAGGGTAACTTACAATCATGATTGAGATGATGTCATCAATATTGCAGTGGGGCTCCTCGCCAGAGACTGAAGCTGACTTGGTCTTTGCCCCTTGGGTTTCTGATAAAACTAGATATACAATAAAAGAGGTCAAAGACGGTAACAGATTTTGTGTATCCGAGATCCCCTTTTGGTCAATGACTGTTTTACAAATGCTTTTAGCACATCATATCGTTTCCCCTTCTCCCCCTCCTGTTCTCTTCTCTTTCTTTCTTTTTTTTCTTCTCTCCTCCAGTTAAAATTACCAACCACGAGAAGGAAAAGTGATTTTTGGAAAACATGAAACATTGGTGAATCGGAGTCTGACTACTAAATTTGGGAGTGGATCTGGACAAAATGAAAGTTTACATCTAGCAGCTGAGCAGCTGAGGATGAGTTCGGCTCACGTGAACGTGAATCCCCAGGTGAGGGTAAACCACCACACTTAACCCAGCTTCAGCCAGGCCCCAGGATGAGAGTCCTCTCTGAGGGCAGGAGCATGTCTAGCTTTGAGTCAGTGCTTGCTGCCAGCCCTCCTGATACATTAATTCTCACAATAACCCTTTTCTTTTTTTTACATTTATATTTATTTTTGAGAGAGAGAGAGAGAGAGACAGAGCGTGAGCAGAGGAGGGGCAGATACAGAAGGAGGCACAGAATCCGAAGCAGGCTCTGGGCCCTGAGCTGTCAGCCCAGAGTCCGATGCGGGGCTCGAACCCACAGACTGTGAGGTCGTGACTTGAGCCGAAGTCAGACGCTCGACGGACTGAGCCCCCCAGGCGCCTCTCTCACAGTAAACTTTCTGAATGAATTCAAGACCGCTAGGGAAATTGCCAGATTTCCACGATGTGGGCGAGAACGGGCATGCTAAGTGGAGGGGCTGCCTGTATCCGAATTTGTCTTAAGCCCAGCCCTGCAGAACCCCAGCACTTCTTCCTCAGACACGTATTCTATGTTAGCAGAATTAAGCCCTTTCGAGTATACATGTAGCTGTAAGTGGCTTGTACCACTGAAGTATTAGTACTTTTTAGCATGACCTGCCTCTGCTATGATGATAGAAAATAGCCAAAGATTTAACCTCTGCCCATGGGCCTGGGTTTTGTTCCAGCTCCGTTGTGTGACCTCTGGCAGGTTACTTAACCGGTCTGAGCCTTGGTTTCCTCACTTATAAAATGAAGGCAGTGACACCTCTTTGCAGTATCAGTGTATTAAGTGACCTAATATTTGTAAATCTGGAACACAGCTTGCCGTCAGTAAATACATATTATAGGAGTTGCAAGGAAAAAAACACGATTGAATCTTTGATCTCGCCTTTTCGTTACCTAAAATTTTAGAGATTGTTCAAGAAAAAAAGGGCAACTAAATGCACAGGTATAACACTAGCATCTGCTTTCCACCCAGAGGCATAGCCCCGACCTCAAACTTGAGATTTCAGTGTGAAATCCCATCATAATCTGAAGGAGAAAAAAAAAATTTTGAACACAAAAGAACTTAATTCTTTTTACTCCAAGTGATAACCTTTACTAGGCAACTCAGGTTAAAAACTGACCCACAGGCCTTGAAGTACACTGTTTACCTAGAGAAAGGAAAAAACAAGTAAGGGAAAAGTGTTTGGGGTCTATGGATAACCCAAGAATGGCAAAGCCCGTGCAGCTTTTTTCTGATTTGCATTTTACACAAATTCTTGCGGGAAGTGGCTTTTATATGCCAAGTTTCCTTCTGTGGTTAGTTTCTATGGGCACTTCATGAACTCCTGAATGTAAGGACCTGGAATAGAAATACTCACACACCTGCAGCTAGCGTGGTATGATTGGCATCCCCATCGTGTTGTCACTGACACACAAAATAAACTTAGGATAATTGCTGCGTAGCTTAGGCAACAGAAGACCTACAATAACTGTTATGTCTGAGTGTATTGTAACAGTCTGACAAACCGTTTGATCTACTCCAGAAATAGAGCTGTTCCTACACGTGTCATTCCATTGCTATCCTTGGATAGCAAAACTAACCGTATTGAGGTTTGTGGTCATTATGTTTTTGGCCACACTTCACTGAATTTTGGGCTTGAGATCTTACTGGATATCCTTGTGGCAACTGCCTAGTTGGGATTTGAGATTTGCTTTTAAACTTTGGATAGTCTGTCTTTGCTCTTTACAAGTGCCCAGTTGTCTAAGAGGACTTTCCAATTTTTTTTTTCTTGATTACACTCAACTAAATTATAGGCAAATAATACCTCTAAAGCTTAGTTTTTCCCCTCTGGTTTTCCCTGCTGAACTACATCCATATGCCTAGATGTCCTCACATCTAAAGTATGACTCCAGGGGCGCCTGGGTGGCTCAGTCGGTTAAGCGTCCGACTTCGGCTCAGGTCATGATCTCACGGTCCGTGAGTTCAAGCCCCGCGTCAGGCTCTGTGCTGACTGCTCAGAGCCTGGAGCCTGTTTCGGATTCTGTGTCTTCCTCTCTCTCTGACCCTCCCCCATTCATGCTCTGTCTCTCTCTGTCTCAAAAATAAATAAACGTTAAAGAAAAAATAAAATAAAGTATGACTCCATAAAGAGTCATTCTAAGATTACAAATTAAAATATATATTCAATCACCTGGACCTAAATCAAATGGTACCTTTTGGAAGACTCTGGTTTGTTCTCATCCTTTTGTAGGTCGGTGGGGAGAAGGCGGGTGGGATGTGGGGTCCTCGTTTGTAAGGAGAGAGCATCCTACTTGGAGTAATAAAGGATCAGGTTATTCAAGAAAGTAGAGCATTAAGAGCTAAATTTTGTGGTGCCTACCTCAGTGCTTTAGGAGATCAAAGGAAAGAAATACCAACGAGGACAGGAAAAGCTAGGAAGGGATTCTCCAGAAGAGATGGGTTTGCAACTGTGTTTGGGGAAGGTGGGTGGCTTTGGGTGGATGAAAAGAACATATCCAGTAAGGGGGACATAGTGGGTGAAAAGTGCTGAGGCAGGAACGAGCTCAATATGTTCCTAGACCTGTAAGGATTCCAAGTGTGCCGTGCTTACTAGTCTTTTTGTCCAGAGACCGCTAGTTTTCCCAGGGACAGATTTGACAGTCTGCGCACACAGAGGTCTACTTCATTTTAGCTTTGTGTCTTGCTTCTCTCAGATCCGGTTAAAATGCTATTCTGGATTGTGTCCTTTCCCCGCTTAAGACCCGGGCTTGGCTCTCCATTGTTCAGTCTCCCTTAGATTGCTAGCAAGGCCTTCATGACCTACTCCCTCCCCACCTTGAACTTCGTTGCACCTCTGGCCCCTTCTTGCTCCTCCCAACCCAGCTTTAAGCCACCTGGGACCCACCATATTCTCTTTTGTCTCTGACTTCACATTGTCCCTTCTGCAGGAAGACCAGGTGAAGGCTCCCCCGCCGTTTGCTCTCACAGCTCCCTGCAGGAAGCATATTTTGTCTTGATTTCTTGCCTGATATCTATCTTTCCCACAAGACTATAAACTCCTTGCAATGAGAAACCATGTCGGGTTGATCATGAGTGGCCAGCACAGAGCCTGCTCACCGCCCCCCCCATCATTTATTCATTCAGTCAAAAATCCGTATTAAACACCATACGCCAGGCCCCAATGCAACGGGGAGCAAAATAAGCAAAAACCCTCTGTTTTTATATTCTGCTTGGGAGAACAAACGCCAAAACTAGCTAAACATAAAATACATACAATGTATGTATTTATAGGCTAGCATAAACGCGTAAGAGAAAATAAGGCAGGAAAGGAAAACAGAAGTGTCTGGTGTGCAAGGAGCTTTAAGTGGAGTGGCCAGGGAAGGCCTCCTGAAGACCGTGACGTTTGAACAAAGACCTAGAGGAGGTGAGGTGGTGAGACGTGCAGATACTGGGGAGGAACAGGCGGACTGGGGAAGGAGTAGGTGCAAAGGCCAGGACTGGTGTGCCCCAAGAGCATCCACAGGTCAGTGGGCTGGAGAGCAGAGAGCAAAGAAAGTAGAATGTGAGGTCAGAGCACGAGGACAGTGTGGGAAAGACATTAATCATGGGTATAGGATTGTTGCTTGTTGCTGCTATTACTTCCTATAAGCACTTTGGATTGGGAGACCCAGAGAAACCAGGCTGTGCCTTTTCTGCTTTAAAGACTATTTCAATGACAATTTGGATGATTTACAACATGGAACAAAGCTCCGCTAGTAAGCCAGTTGAGTAAAAAGATACCAACCTAAGCACCCCCTGAAGGTCTTGAGCAAAATGCAGAAGGACCCTATGTGACATTAAGGGGCACCTGCCCCCAACTCGTGTTTTGGTTGGAGATTTATGCCTGGAGGTGAAAGAGCATGAAAGTTGGTAACTTCAGTTACCAAAGGGTTTGGGTTTAGAGTCCTCCCTTTACAGCAGAAGGCAGAGGAGTGTGTGATTATCTAATGACAACAATATAGAAAATAGTTGTGGTTTGAGTTCCAAGAACTCAGTTTTGGGAAGCCTTGTTCTTTGTCTTCTCCTCCTTTACTTAGCAATTAAGTAACTCATTTTATCAGGTGACACTCAGCACCATAAGGAATGAAATACCTAGTCACTCTGAGCCCAGGACAGGAGTTTCAGACATTCCAGAAAGGGAATGGAAGGGGAAGAAATTCCTTTTTCAAAATACCTCTCCATGGCTGCAGACTGCAAGGTTCGTAACGTGTGGGGGTCATGGCAGTGCCTTCTGTGCAGGACACCTGGCCCAGCCGGCCGTGTGGAACGTCACTCAGCACGCCCGAGGGGCTCCCTCACCGCCCGCGCTCCGCCAGCACAGCCTGCACACCAGCCTTCCTTCTCTCAACACTTGGCTGCCAGCCATCTGGCCCCCATGACCGGAGCCTCCCAAGCAAAAGGTACACAAGAAACGGGCTGAATGCATACCACGTCTTTTTCAAAACTGGCAAACTGGTCATGAGAACAGCCTTCCAAGCCTTAAGGCTTGGGTTCAGCTCTCTCGCAACAAAGAAAAACAAATCTCTGTGTTTGTCCAGAGTCTAGAACACATCCAAGCCCTCTGACTGCCGTAGCACACAGGACATGGCATGGAGAACATAAATGCACCAAAGAAACAGCACTATAGAGAAAGCTATTGGTGCTCAAGAACTACATAACAGGAAGGAAATGAGAAAAGACACGATATCCGTGAGGGAGGTGTTGATGCTTCTGTTCTGACCTAAGTAAGGCTGAGACAGGGTTTGTGAGGCAGACATTAGCTGCTTCTCCACATAATGTTATGCCCTTAGCATGTGATTGGAGTTCGGGGGTCTTTCTTTCTTTTCTCTGATCTCCCCCTTTTGTCATTGTTCGTGAAAGTAGCTGAGCTTCAGGTTGGCCTGAAATCCCGTGGCACTTAGAGCTACATGATCAAAGTCTGTTGTAGGCATTTGGGCTGGTGCCAACAAAGTTCAGGTTGTGCTTCAAACAGGGCTTCGGGCACCTCTCAGCCACGGGCGAGGGGCTGACTGGGTTTGATCTCGAACTGTGCGCATTTGGGGAGTCTCAGGTCCCTTGTTGATAAGCCCTGCTTGGCAGAGCTCTGCTTTAATTAACATGGCCCTCGGGTTGGTTCAATTTCCCATGTTTCAGCACCTCACTGGGTGTAACCTTATCTTTCCATTTCGTACGCATGATGGATCTGAAACGGCACAGGTGAAGTTTGTCTTTGACTTGACAGCTGGATTACTTCCAAGTTTCACAACTACAGAAAAAAAGTCCCAAATCCCAGCTCTTCCTATCATTTGGCATTTTATGGAGCAGGCGCAGTGGGTGAGATGTTAATATGGTTAGACACGCTTCCAGCAAAATGAACTTATCGCTTAAAAGTTTATGTATCTACTAAGTATAAGTGTTAGAGGCAAGGGAAATAAATGAATGATAGATGTAGTTGGGGGTGACGGCGAAGCGTCTCTGAGAAGCTTGGAAAGAGGGCAAGTGATTGTCGCCAAGCATTAACGTACTTAAATAAATGAATATAATTGAAGGAGACAACATGTTTCATTACCTTTCGGGAAGAGTGTTCAGATGAAAAAGGAGGACAGTGTCCTGAGGAGCACAAGTCCTGCAAGACGCTTCTCTAGTCAGTTTGAGGCAATCTTTGGTAGATAGTCACACGCCCCTTTTCCTTTGGTTACATTTCCATTTCTCTCAACCTTTTTTTTTTTTTAAACCATGAAACCTCATCACCACCCCCAAACTTTGTTTTTTAAATCATGCTCATTAGCATACTGAGAAACTCATTTGCAAAACATACCTGCTCTGGGACTATAGCATGGCCCAAAACACAAGGAGAGGAATCACTCCGGTAGTCTGAGACTGTGTGTGTGTGTGTGTGTGTGTGTGTGTGTGTGTATGTGTGTGTCTTGAAGTGTTATCTGTCCTTATCATGGTCCACATGGAGCATCTTCCGATACTATTCACTCTCCCTGTGCAGATTTCTAGATAATGACAGCTTCTCAGCTAGTGTGATACCAGGAAAGTGTTGTTAAGGGTAGGAGAAAAGGTATTTCTGTACCCTGGAAAGGGATATCCTTCACTACAGGTAGTCAACACCTTCACATATTCATCAGTTTCTCGTGAGTTAACGCGAGACCATGACCAGCTTTGAAAGATGTGGGTCCAGGTAATACCTTTGCCACTTACTAGATGTGTAGTTTTCGTCCTGGCTCTGTGGCTCGGTTTCTTCACTTGTATACTGGGGTTATGAAAATATTTTGGAATGGCTGTAAGTATTAAACAAGCCAACATATGCTTAGTGCCTGCCACAAATATATTTCATATTGTTTTGTTTCTATTATGATTCCTTATTTCAGAGATCAGCAGATGTCAACATGATTTTTATAACACACTAGAATTCTCTAAACAAGTTCCCCAAAAGGCCATTGTTAACAAAATGTGCATTGTTTCTTTTATTCACCATTGCAGAGATATAGCCAAGCATTCAAAGCCACCACTCACAAGTGGCTCTCATCTTGCAAAAGCCAAAGAGGTTTATAAATAGAGTCCCTACTTTAAGAATTTTACTTCCTGGGGGCACCTGGGTGGCTCAGTCAGTTAAGCATCCAACTTCAGCCTAGGTCATGATCTCGCCGTTCTGAGTTCAAGGCCCACATCGGGCTCTGTGCTGACAGCTCAGAGCCTGGAGCCTGTTTCTGATTCTGTGTCTGCCTCTGTCTCTGTCCCTCCCCTTCTCATGCTCTGTCTCTCTCTCAAAAATAAATAAACAAAATCAGGAGACTATAGATGCTGGAGAGGATGTGGAGAAATGGGAACCCTCTTGCACTGTTGGTGGGAATGCAAATTGGTGCAGCCACTCTGGAAAACAGTGTGGAGGTTCCTCAAAAAATTAAAAATAGACCTACCCTATGACCCAGCAATAGCACTGCTGGGAATTTACCCAAGGGATACAGGAGTGCTGATGCATAGGGGCACTTGTACCCCAATGTTTATAGCAGCACTCTCAACAATAGCCAAATTATGGAAAGAGCCTAAATGTTCATCAACTGATGAATGGATAAAGAAATTGTGGTTTATATACACAATGGAGTACTACGTGGCAATGAGAAAGAATGAAATATGGCCCTTTGTAGCAACGTGGATGGAACTGGAGAGTGTTATGCTAAGTGAAATAAGCCATACAGAGAAAGACAGATACCATATGGTTTCACTCTTATGTGGATCCTGAGAAACTTAACAGAAACCCATGCGGGAGGGGAAGGAAAAAAAAAAAAGAGGTTAGAGTGGGAGAGAGCCAAAGCATAAGAGACTCTTAAAAACTGAGAACAAACTGAGGGTCGATGGGGGGGTGGGAGGGAGGGGAGGGTGGGTGATGGGTATTGAGGAGGGCACCTTTTGGGGTGAGCACTGGGTGTTGTATGGAAACCAATTTGACAATAAACTTCACACATTGAAAAATAAATAAATAAATAAATAAATTTAAATAAATAAATAAACATTAAAAAATTTGTTTAAAAAGAATTTTACTTCTTTTTGTTGTGGGTCTGTGATTTTCCAGCCAGTGAAGGTCATAAGATAAGGGCATAGGTAAGGATTTGGCTAGTTAGGCTGTCACATCTTCTCTTTTACAAGACCAAATATTTGTGAGTGATGCTAAGCTGGGAACATAGAAAATCGGCCTCCTGGCCTTCCTTGGCCCTGCCAGCCACAAACATATAGTGGTATTTGAGCAAGTTGATGGTTTTTAATTTATTTGTTATTCGTTTAAAAATCTGTTGAAGCTTTTTCTTTATTAACATGCATTATGCCTTCTAATAAACAGACTCAGAAAGTGAAAAATCGACATTTAAGTTTGACTTGGTGGCATTTAGCATACAAACATTGGAAGGCCAGCAAAACAAATTTTCGGATGCAGGTCGTGTGCAATAGAAAGAAATGAGGAACCATGTATCAAGGATGGCTTATATACTCTCTTGCCACCCAGAAATTCTCTGCATCGCTGCTCTGGGTATGGAAGTGACCGGTGACTGTGACTGGTTACAACACTGATCCTATTTTCATGGGGTTCTTTTCTGTTTGGCTGACTTATAAGAGTTTCACCATCACCTGGTCCCAACATCATCACAGCCCCATCACCAGCAGGAAAGATGCTTTTCCTGCCAGGACCACTGCTGCTAGGAGAGCCAGATCTTTGGGCACAGCGAAGACTCAGGACCCCATGGCATGGAATGTGAATCCTGAACAAAATATAGCTGTGTCTTGAACCAGGAGCCATATTCTTTGTACTTGCCTCACGCTGTGAGCCACACCCAGCAGCTGCTACCAAATTTGTACACCTGTTGAAAGTTGTTAAGATTCCCTAAGACTATCACAGCACTAACTTCTGGAAAACAATGATAGCAGAGTAACAGTTGGGTGGAGGGTCTCCTGTGGGAGCTGACCTGGGAGGTGCTACAAAAGATTGGGTTTTTAGATTTCTAGAAGAAAAGGGGCAATCTGAAAACAGAATCAAAGAAGTCTCGCGTAGTGAAGGGAAATCATGGAGCTGGGGTTGGTAGACTGGAATCTAATCACACATTCAGAAAATATTGAGCTCTAGGTTTCTTCCATCTATGACTTTGGGTGACACCGTGTATCTAAGTCATAGCTTCCTCTTCTTGAAGGCGAGTTTAATAGAACCTCCTCTACTTCGCATGATACTGTTGAGGCGAAATGAGTGATGATATATACAAAAAGTGAAAGGATATCTATATATATGCAAGACTTCTATCTTCTCTCCTAGACTCGGAGCTCTTAGAACACAGGGTCTCATATCTGTATACCCAGAAGGCACTTATATTAAATGATTGGATATGCTAATTGCTGACTGTTGACCCCGAAAAAGAATGTTGCCATTGGAGGTGTCGAGTAGAGCAGTAGTAGAAAGCAGGTCCCGGAAGGGAACACTAGCTTGGAGCATGCATGTGAGAAGTGGGCCCCTAAGAAGCTATTGCTGTCTGGGACTATAGAGAAAAGAAAGTTTAGATTGGGAGAGGGAATAGCCTAAAGGATTCCTGTCCAGGTCTTTATTCTGACAGAAACTTGTGGGAAAAGGTCCCAGCTCTCTGACGCTGTGAATGCCCGTCTGAGGCAGAAAAGTCAGGTGAAATCAGTTAGCGTGTTCTGCTCAGTGCGGCTGAGTGTGATGGATGGCTTGGTATGCTGTTTATCTGGTGCAGGTTGGTATTTCACCTCTGTTTTCATTAGACTGATGGTAAGGTAATAATTCTTTCCTCTGGCTGAAAAATCTGTCTTCAGCCATTTGTTGATCTTCTTGAACAGACACTTCAGGTGCACAGAAGTCACCCTAAAGGAGATTTTGAATGAAAACTTAAATAATGCTGGTCGGCGTCCGTGGAGCTCTGGAGCAACACAGGCCATCTGTGAGACTTGCTGTGGTGGTTTGGCGCACAGAGTCTCCCATTTACTCAAAGAGAACCAGCCTTGGGGGTGCCTGGGTGGCTCAGTGGGTTAAGCGGCCAACTTCAGCTCAGGTCATGATCCCACGGCTCATGAGTTCAAGCCCGGTGTTGGGCTCTGTGCTGACAGCTCAGAGCCTGGAGCCTGCTTCGGATTCTGTGTCTCCCTCTCTCTCTGCCCCTCCCCTGCTTGCTCTCTGTCTCCCTCTTTCTCTCAAAAAGAAATAAACATTAGAAGAGAGAGAAAGAGAGAGAGAAGCAGCCTAAAAAATGGACCAAGGTAACCACACCTCCAGGAAACAAAGAGCCAATGTCATACTTTTGTCTCGAAAATTTCAAGTTTATTTGCAAACTAAGTGAAGCCAGGGCAATCTTCATGGGGTGTTTCCCCAAAGTTGTGTGTGGCAGTGGGAAGTGCCCCAGACAGGGATTCAGAAATCTACTCCCTGGTTCTCACTATGGGCAGATTTTTTCCTATCTCTAAGACTCAATTTCTTCATCTCTGAAACAAATAATAGTATATGCAGTGGTTTTAATTGAAAGATCTTACCAAGATAACATAGCTTTTGGGTTTTCTCGAAGGCTAGCAGGAACACATTGGAAACAATGACAGAGGCTTGTGGCGTTAATGAGTTGCAGCTCTATGGCCCCTCCCTCTTTCCAACCATTTTGATGAGGAGCATAGAAAGCAAGAGAAAGATGTTAGCTCAGTTAGCATTGGTCAAGGAAGCCATCTTCCCACAACTGACAGGATAGGTCCTTCCAAGCAATGTTATGGGTTTGTGAGCTGAGGAGTAGGTGATCAGACCTCTACTCACAGAGTGCATGAAGTTGCTTTATCTGCAGGGACCAGCTGTAAAGTTTCACCCACTTAGTAGAGTATAGTCCAGCCATCAGGGGACATAGTCGGGATCTTGAACTACTTGTCTCCTCTTAGGTTTCCCATTCACAATGAGAGTCGTTTCCATCCCATCAACCTGTGGGGACAGCTCGTCCATCCTTTCTGTACCACAGGCTCCTTATCTTGACAAATTGTTCTTATTTAATATAACTAGGGTGAATGTATATCCTGATTTGTCCTTAACAGCACTTTTTGTGCCAGAATAAATATTATAACACTCTCATTAACTTTCAAAATGTTTGGGTTTGGACAGAAAATTATATGACACCCCAAATACAACAGATTAATTTTTCTGTAGGAACCTTCTCCACCCCCAAGGAATGCCTCATGTATGTCACTAATATCCTTTCTGCCATCATCTTTGTTTATGACATGCAAATACATATAAATTGTTACTTTATAATTTTCACATGGCAATCTGTATTCAGCAATATAATTTTCAAGCTACTCCTGACTGGATGGGGGGAGTCGTTATGAAGAATTGTAATTACTACAATATAATGCTTCCAATGAGGAAGGTTTTTCCCCCAAATCCTTTGGTGAAGATAAACTAATATAACTTCTGTGGCATGTCAATCAAATGTAAGCTGTAAGCATTATTAATAATTCTGAAATAACAATTCCAACTAAAGAATTATTTTTATTCACTCCCCCTTCAATTAAGCAATTAGTCAACAAATATTTGTGTAATGTTTCCTGGCTCTATTTCCTGGAAATACAAAAATGAAAGACAATCTCTGACCACAAGGAATTGATAGAAAAATGGGATAAAGAGACAAGCTCGTGAAGACAGTCTGGCTACGGTAGCACAGAACAGAAGGATCCAACTCAGCTTTAGGCCACATTACGGAGGTGCAGGATGCTGGTGAGGGATGGCTTCCAAGAGACATGGAGTGTCTTAAAGGGCGTGCAAGAGTTGGCCAAGGAAGAAAGATATGAAAAGTGTTTTCTTCCAGATCTTTTTAAAAAGTTTTTAAAAGTTTATTTATTTATTTTGAGAGAAAGAAGGAGAGACTGAGTAGAGGAGGGGCAGAGAGAGAGGGAAAGAGAATCCCAAGGCTCTGAGCTGTCAGCAGGGAGCCCAACCCAGGGCCGTTTCCCACAAACCATGAGATCATGACCTGAGCCAAAACCAAGAGTTGGACGCTCAACCAACTGAGCCACCCAGGTGCCCCCAGATTGTTTCTAATATTAGGAAATAAAATAAGGAAGAAAATTCAAAAATCAGGAAACATTTCTTTGCTCGCATACTGACGTCTTCCTGTTGATTCTAAAGGAAGCTCTTGTTACCAGCAGAGGCTTCTGGTAGTCTGGAGGACTCAATGGTTGAATAAGCTTTCACAGTTAGAAGACCCTTAAGAAGCTAGAATTCTATGAAATCACCTTCCAGTACAAAGTTGTGATCCACATATGGAATTTCAAATTTTCCAGTAATCATATTACGAAAGTAAGAAGAAACAGGTGAAACTCATTTTGATAATATGTTGTATTTAACCCAATATATCCAGAGATATTATCTTATCATATAATTCATTGAACTATTTTTGCAATCTCATTTCCACACTGACATTTCAAAATCCAGCATGTATTTTACACCTAGAACACATTTTAGTTCATAGTAGTCATACGTGAGGGCTAGTGGCTCTCGTATTGCACAGTGTGGTTTTATGACATCAGAGCTCACTGTGGTCACAAGTAAAAATGAACCCAAAGTGCCCTGACTTGGTTTATTCCTGAATATTAATTCTCTCACATATATGAGGAGCATATACTTCTTCAAGAAGGGATAAACAAAGATTCCACAAAGATCTGTGTTCTTTCCTAAGTATTCCCTTATATTTGACTACCAGCAGTTTATGGCAATAAGCCCTATACCTCAAAATATAAATGTTTTCATTGTGGGTACAAAGCATTTTGGGCTTCACAGGTTAATTATAGAGTCCACTGCCACAGGGGCCAGTTTGTGAATATGATACAATTCAGAACCAATTATTCCATCACAAAAGATGTGCTCTAGGCAACCCTTCATGTGTAATATCACTTATGGTAAGTGTTTTTCTTTCTGAAATAGTTGCATTGCTATCTGTATATGACTTACTACATTTTGTGGGCCAAGACAGAAGAACGATATCAGGATGAAAGTCCTGCTAATGAGTCCCCTTGGGAAGGCAGTGATCTCTGGATCTCCACTTCTGTACCTGTACAATGGCAGTCATAATTTGGGGCCCAAGGTCTTACTACCATGAAGGTAGGAACAGATACCTCTTATCTTTCTTATTCTCAGTTTAGCACAGTGCTGATGTCAGAACAAATTTCTCCATCTCTAAAAGTGTCCGTGAGGGGCACCTGGGTGGCTCCGTCGGTTAAGCGTCCAAATTCGGCTCAGGTCATGATCCCATGGTTTGTGGGTTCGAGCCCTGCATCAGGCTCTGTCCTGACAGCTCAGAGCCTGGAACCTGCTTTGGATTCTGTGTGTGTCTCTCTCTCTGCCCCTCTCCCACTTGTGTTCTCTCTCTCTCTCTCTCTCTCTCTCTCTCTATGTCAAAAAAGAATGAAGACATTTAAAAAAAATTTTAAAGTGTCTGTGAGATACACAGTCATCCAGTGAGTCACTTTTTCTTAATTCTCTTTAATGGGTCACTCACAGTTTGTGACAAGAACGTTACTAATTGCATACCCAGTGCCAGTGGCAGTGTGGAGTCATCGAGGAAATCACTGTTAGCTACAACCCGTATAAAAACGGATTATTCTCTAGAGAGGCCACATGCCATCCTGAGAGAACGCGGGGCTGGTGCCTCAAAGTTCTTAGGCAGATGAGGTACACAGCCTGGGGCCCACTATGTTAACTGCAGCCTTCTCAGCTGTGAAAAATGAGAACAGCAATCCTTCCTGCTCTAGAAGAGAGTTGTGCTTATTAATTAGTTTGTATTTCAAAGTGCTTCCCAACTGGCAAGTTTCACTATCGAATTAAGGAAAACTTCCTTTCATTTTATCCCCCGCCACATTAGGATGAAAAGAAACTGTGCTCACTGAGGCTGTGAGAAAATTGGAGGGGATTCAGGCAAAAAAGCTAACAAACCTGACTTCCAAAGGTAGTGGCTCATTTCCCCAACTGCAAGATGGCACCCATTAACGGAGCTTGGTAAATTAGGTATCTCAAAGGGCAACCGAATCTGCTTTCTGAAGAATTACATTCGTTTTAGATTTAATTTTTATGATCCCTTCAAGAAAAAAAAAAAGAAAAAAAAGAAAAAGAAAATGAGCCAAATCACACTGTGATGGTGGATTTGAAAATGGAAACTTCCCCTTCTTCCGTACGAAGTGGTATAAACACTACCGTGTTTTCTTGACACTTGCTTGTATCCCAACTTTTAGATCTTCAGATCACTTTGTCTTTCTAGTTTCTATGCTAGTTTATGCTAGAAATTATGCCCACCAGACTTCTCTTACTAAGGGTTCTATTGTCATCTGAAGATTAATTGTTCAAAAAAAGAGAGTTCACTCCTACTCTCCTTGTGGGTAACTGTCCACTCACCTTTTTGTTTCCTTCCATCCTGTGGAAACGCAGCTGCCCAGCTGGGACTGTGCTTCCCAGTCTCCTTTGCATCTCGCTGGGGTCATGCGACAAGTTTTCACCAGTGGAAAATGAGGAGAAGGAGGGCTTCTAAGAAGTGAGAGTGCCTCTTCACTGTCTCGGAGGGCTGAAAATGATTCTGAGACGTAGACAGAAACCTGAATCCTTTAACCCACAGATAAGGAACATCTGCTTTGGATTATTATCTGAGTAAGAAACACTCTTCTGTTGTGTTAAGCCATTTTTTTTTTAGTTTATTGTTACAACAACTAATGTAACCCTAACACATACACTGCCAAAGCTGACACTCTTCTCCAAATTTCCTATTATAGTTGTCTTTTGCATGTCTGCCAGACCACAAAATTTCTTTAGGACTTTGATGACACCCAGTATAGCTCAGAGCATATAAGGTATTTTAATAAATGCATGTGAAATGGGGGGAAAGAAGGAAGAAAGGAGGGAAGGAGGGAGGGTAGAAGGTAAGTAAGAAGAAAGGGAGACAGGAAGGGAAGGAGGAAGGAAAGAAGAAAGAAAGGAAAGGAGGGAGGGGGGAGGAAGGAAGAAAGGGAGACAGGGAGCGGGGAGGAGCGATTGAATCAATGTGGACGCATTAAAGGTGACTCACTTATTTTCCTTTAAGCTTTCCAGCTCAACATGCCCATCCCTCCCCCACCCTCCATTAAGTTGTAAAGCAGGGAAATATTTTTCTTTTCTTCATGGCCTTCCAAAGAATGGACACAGAACCACAAGAGAAATCGCTGGCCAGAGGAAAGCAATCCCTTAGAGAAAGCAATCCAACTATCATCACCCTAGAGAGCTGGGCCACCGCCAACATCTCCATCAGCAAGTTGGAAGAGTTGTCTGACTTCCCAACACAATAAAAATGGAGACATGAGCATCCAGAGCCCTAGCCAGCACAATTACATGAAGCCAAAGAACATTATCACTTCTGGGTTGCAGGATTTATGACCAACTGTGATGGAAAATAAAGACAGGGATACTTGCCTGAATTCATCATTCACAAAAGGCAATACGTTTTAATCATAGAGAAGTTGTATATATTGTACTTTTTAAATGAAAACCCTAGCAAACAGAGCAGAAACAGAAGCCAGCATCCTAGAGAAAAAAGAAACATGAAAAAGATCGCCAGTTTGCTCCTGTTTAGAAGATACGCAAGTGATATCCTTTATTGTTGAAAAACTTTTAAATGCACCGAGGCAAGCATTTCTATCATGGTGGTTTCCTGGATTTGGGAAACTGCTTCTAAGGAGTAGGCTTGTATTCGGCATGGTGTCTGCTGATCTAGGAATCAAGTAGTGAGGATAATATGCCACTTCGAGGAAGCCTGTGATTTCCATGTGCCATGAATATTACTTTCTTGCCAGTGCATCTGCCCTGAACTCCCCTGGAACCATGCTCTTTGCCCAGCAGAGCATTCTTAGGTATTATTACTGTTCTCAATGGTTGTCTCCACTCTAAGACATATACCCACCCTATGAGTGAAGGCTCATGGTGTTGCTGGCCCAGGGCTGGCACGTGATGAATACTTAGAAAATATCGAAGACCTCTGATTAAGTTGTGATTTTATGTAATTAAAATTCTTCACACAGATGATCTGTTTTCACTGTTGGCAATGAAAAGGTAAACCAGTATGGTTTTAGAGTTCAGCTGTTTATCAGAACCAAAATTAGCCTCAGAACCACCGAAAGTTTAAAAAGACTGCTTGAGGAAGGAAGGAAGGGTCTACATAATCCTTCAAACACAAGATTCATTCTATCAATGCTTGGAATAGCTCCTCGAACCCTAAAAGTGAGTTTGTTTCCAGAACACCTGAAACAGAGACCACATTTTTATGATGTTTGCCTTCCACAGTCAAGTTTACATTAGGGAGCTGTATTTTCCTTATATTTATTTTGAAATCATTTGAGTTTTCCAATGAAATAACATTCTCATTTTCTTCCCTCTTCCCAGATGAACACATTTATTGTTTTAATCATGAAGGGTTCTACATGGGACTGTGGTTGGTGGTTGGGATGCTCTGGAGTGGTGCACTTGGAAAAGAATGTGTTATTTGCATTTAAGAAAAATACTTAGTGGGCTGAATGTCTAGCCACTAAAATAACAGTTCATGAAAACACAGTTATCCCAGATAGCCTTCCAAGAGTGGCAATCAGATTTCCTAGAGTCCAAGAAGAGGATGAGAACTGTGAGGAGGGGCAGACCAGAGGGACAAACTATATTTGGAAGCAAGAGCAGGTCAAGGAACGAAGGATTTGAAATAGAGGAAAATAAAGGGGGAACACATGGGTCATCTCCTCTGTAGATATCCAGTTTGAACCTAATCTTAGTGGGAAGTAAAATCATTATCTGACATCTTGTGGCCACCTCAGAAATATGTTGGTAATTTCAGCCAGAGTCAACATTGAAAAATCACCAGCACCACTGACAGGCTGCACAGCACAACTATGGCCCAAACCTGCCCAAAAAGGTCCAGTGCCATTTATGCTCACGTAATGGGGCACCACGTTGAGACATCCACTCCTGGGCTACACATTCAACCCCTCTCTGGAGCAATAAAGAAATGGCAAAAGGTTACGCTCCTTTAGTTAATCTTCTAAGGTGACCATAGATTCAAAGATTTATTTTTTTTAATTCAGTAATGACTTAGAGTTTAAGTATTTGTACATGCATATATATGCCTATACATAGTCATATATATGCCTATATATATGCCTATATATATGACTATATATAGGCATATATATAGGCATATATATGTACCTGCATATATATGCCTATATATATATATACATATATAGATATGCCTATATATATATATGTACCTGCATGATTATTATTTATATAAATGTGAATGAATTAAAGCATTCACAGAGGCAGAGGGAGAGGAAGAGAGTATCTTAAACAGGCTCCACACCCGGCACAGAGCCCAGTGTGGGGCTTAATCTCATGCCCATGAAATCATGACCTGAGCTGAAATCAAGAGTCGGATGCTGAACCAGCTGAGCCGCACAGGTGCCCCTGAATTACAACACTCTAATCTTAGATGGTGGTGATGGTTGCACAACTCTGAAAATGCTAATGCCCCTTAAATTGTAAGTTTAAATGGATAAATTGTATATGTGAATTGCATCTCACTGAAGATGTTTTTTTAAAAATGAACATATTCATCCCTTTATTTTTCCATACATAAAAATCATACACTGGACTCTGTCATTATTATTAACTTCCTTCCTTCTATGCTTTCCTTTCTTTTTCTTTTTCTTTTTTTTTTTTTTTTTTTTTCCACTTCTCGCAGTCTTGGTAATCCCAGGGTATACGCCAGGATAGGTAAATGCTGGCTGATGGATTATAGCTTTATTCCAATTTTAAAGCTGCCAGGCCAGGTCCATGTGATGGGGTCAGCCAGAAAAACTGTACCAAAGATGAAAGTGACCCAGAGTGGTGATCTACATGTGTGGCACTCCTGCCCACCAACCTTCCCACTTCTCTTTGCCTCTAAGGGTGTGGATGTTTATTGTGGTCTCAGGCACCACCAGGTAAAGATGATGTTTTCAGTGATACCTTCTTCTTTTTTTTTTAATTTTTAAAATGTTTTTATTTATTTTTGAGAGAGAGACAGAGCATGAGCAGGGGAGGGGCAGAGAGGGAGACACAGAATCCGAAAAAGGCTCCAGGCTCTGAGCCGTCAGCACAGGGCCAGATGCGGGGCCCGAAGTCACAGACCGCGAGATCATGACCTGAGCTGAAGTCAGATGCCCAACCGACTGAGCCACCCAGGCGCCCCAGTGATACCTTCTTCTAACATGCTATGATGTGGATTATGTGGATGAGATTGGTGTAAGTTGTTGAGAATGTCAAAACTGGTGGTGGTGTTTTTTATTGAAGCATAACTGAAATACAATATCATATTGGTTTTAGGTGTACAGCATAGCAATTCAATGTTAATATATATTGTAAAATGGTCACCATAAAAGTCTAGTTTTGTGGTTATTTTAAAACCTGTCTTCAGAGTCAGTTCATATGCAATAATTCAGCTGTACACAGTCACGGGTGGTATAATTGCTGTTGTAATTGTAGTTGTTGTTATAATAGATGATAAAATCTTAAAGGGTTATATTCCTCAGTTGCATAGGAGCTATTCATCTCTCTTTCTCTCTTTTTTTTTTTTCTGATGGGTTGATAAATCAAGTGAAAGCAAAGAGCAATGCTTCTCAAACTATTGTGGAAGATCTAATCTTACAAAATTTCCAACAGATGGGTAACTTTTATAAAACCAATAAAAATAAATTACCAGTAAAAAAACAAAGGCATACAAAATACATGCTCCCATTTTAATATTAGGTTCAATAGACATTATATTTCATTAAATATCAAAACAAATATAGATTGAATTTTTTAAAAACTATATACATCGTTCATTGAAAACATCTGTAGAGGTAAATAATGGAGAAAATTTCTGTTACACTCATAATTTTGATGATTGTGCCATTGTAACACAAAATCACTACTGGAATACATTCCCATATTAAACACCTATATTCACGCTTTTAACGGCCAATTTTTATATTAATATTTAATGTTAATGTAATGGATGAATTTGCCTCTTGCTTCTTAACTTACCTCATCTAGGTTAGATTGATGACAATGCTTTTCATAGGAGAAAATGTATATCAAAACTCTTTCTGTGTCTTCATAATACTTAAAATAGAGAAACCAGTCTTGCAGGGATGTATACATGGAAACAAGGACAAAACAGGATATTCATTTTTAACTTTTTCCAAAATGAATTAGTGATACTCTATTTGTAAACTTTCTCAATTCTTTATCAGCAATGAGTTCCAGCTATTTATTCTGTAAAATTAGTTACATTTAAGTTAACTTTTGAAGAAAGATAGGGATTCTGTCTTTATATACTTTGGGGTTATAGTTGGCAAATTAACTTTAGAATATCATGTTTTAGACAGCCCTACTTCTCACCACATATGACTTACCTCACAAGTTCAACACTTTCGTAAAAAAAAATTCTAATATTTATTTATTTTAGAGAGAGAGAGAGCACAAGCACAAGCACAAGGGGAGAGGCAGAGAGAGAGGGAGACACAGAATCTGAAGCAGGCTCCAGGCTCTGAGCTGTCAGCAGAAATCAGATCTGAGCCAAAATCAGACACTCAACTGACTGAGCCACCCAGGTGCCCCTCAAGTTCAATACTTTCTGATCTGGCCTATGTGCTGTTCAATGAAATAGTTCATTGGCAAGTGCATTTGAATGTCAAGGCAATGCCAAATTGTTATACAAATTTGTACCCACTTACTCTCAATTTCTGTACATATCTCATTGTGGACCAGTAACAGTTGAGGGACCAGCACTGATTCTTAGACCACATTTGGAGTAACACTACTATGTAGATATAGCATTCCTTAACTTACCAAACCAATTGAAATAATCTCTTGAGATGAACATAGCATAAGATGGGTGTTTGGACTTTAAAAACTGAGATTTTAGAGAGGAGCTAAGATGGCAGAGTAGGAGGAGGACCCTACGCTTGCTTTGTCGCTCAAACACAGCTAGAGAAACATCAAATCGTTCTGAATACCCAAGAAATCTACCTGAGGACTAATAGAACAAACTGTATAACTAGAGGGGAGAAGAGGCCACATCATGGAAGGCAGGAGATGCGGAGATGTGGTTTGGGGGAGAAACAGATTGTGGGTGCTGTGGAGGGGAAGGAGCCCTGGTCATGGAAAGAGAAGAGAGAGAGAGAGGAACACACGGGTGATCACACAAGGAAAACACTTGCCTAAAGCCTTTGGGAAAATGAGAGGGACAGATTTTTGTAGTTTTTAGAAGCAGCGGGGCTCAAAGACTGGAGTTTTACAGGTCTGTGTCATGGCTGGTGTAAAGCCCTGAGGGTGCTGCAGTGCTCCTGTGGTAAAGGAAGGCAGAGCCTGGGAGCAGACAGCATGATCTGAGGATCCCTTGGGATGCACTAGGAGAGACGGTTCCCCCTTCCTGGAGTGTATCTGGGAGAAGCGGCATGGCTTCTCAGTGAACAAAAGAGTTGGTGGGCACCATTGCACTCCCATGCCTCTCAGCATAGGTGCAGAGACACCTGCTGAGGGTGGCTAACCTGGACACTGGTTCTTCACTGTGCTTTACTCCAAACTCCATGCCCCCGCACTTTGGTGCAAATGCCCTTCTGGGACAAACCTGCATCAATCCCAGTGCAGTGAGACCCTCCCCCAGAGGACCGGAGCAAGTTCGCACCATGCCAGGTCTCTAAAATTTGGTGTTTTAAAACTCATCTGGCCTGCTTGGGATAGACCACAGGTGTACTGTGCTACTGGGTGGGCAGACAGCTCAGACACAAACAAGGTGGAGGCAGGGATCTGAGAGAAGCCTGGAACACATGAAGAGAGATTTTTCACTCTTCCGGGTGGGCTTCCTAGACAGCAGAGGGTGCAAACTGCCCTCTCTAGGGATGAGAGAGGGGAGCTGGTGCCATTTCTCTCCCTTGCCCCTCCCTTACTAACTTCAGTAAGCAGCACAGTGCCAACAGTGTGCCTAAACAGCTTGCACCAAGCCCCACCCACCTGTGCTCTGCACGTGCTGCTTTCCTTCAGCAAGTGTGCCTGAGATCCAGAGCAGCAGGCCCCTCCCCCAGAAGACCAGCACAACTCCCCCCCCACTACACACACACATACACACACACACACACACACACACACACACACACACTACATATACTGACCATAGAGTGCTGCAAAGCTTCAGCTCTAGTGGAAATAGCATCGGGTCTCTTTTAACAAACAGACCAGAGCACACCTATTTAAAATTCACCACACTCTGGCCAAGGTCCAGCACTCCCCACAGCAGGCAAGGAAAAATTCTGCAGAGAACTGACCTGGGGGAAAGAGCAGCCAAAGCACAACAGCAGAGTGCACACAGCATACGCTAGAGACCCCTCCTGAAGTGCCAGGCCCTGGACAGTATATGACCTCTTCTTCATAAAACCATTACTCTCAGGAGCAAGAAACATAATAAGCTTTCTCAACACAGAGAATAAGAGACCTAGACAAAATGCCAAGATGGAGGAATTCAATCCAAAAGAAAGAACAAGAAAAGGTCACAGCCAAGGATCTAATTGTAACAGATATAAGTAATATGGCTGATCCAGAATTTAAAGCAACAATCATATGGATAGTAGCTGGGTGTGGGAAAAGCATAGAAGACATCAGGTAGTCCCTTACAACAGAGATAAAAGACCTAAAAACTAGTCGGTCTGAAATGAAAAATGAAATAACCGAGATTTGAAACCGACTGGATGTAATGACAGGAATGGAAGAAGCAGAGGAACAAATAAGTGATATAGAAGATAAAACTATGGAAAATAATTTAAAAAATAAATAAAACTATGGAAAATAATGAAGCTAAAAAGAAGAGGGAAAGAAAAATTAGATCACAAATGTAGACTCAGAGAACTCAGTGACTTCATAAAGTATAATAACATTCATATCATAGGAGTCCCAGAAGAAGAGAGGGAAAAGGGGTAGAAAATTTATTCGAGGAAATTGTAACTTAAAACTTCTATAACCTAGGGAAGGAAACAGACATCCAAATCCAGGAGGCACAGGGAACTTCCATCAAAATCAACAAAAGCAGGCTAGCATCAAGACATATTGCAGTTAAATTTGCAAAATATAGAGAAAAAGAGAAAATCCTAAAAGCAACAAGACAAAAGAAGTCCCTAACTTACAAAGGAAGACAAATAAAGTTAGCAGCAGATCTTTCCACAGAAACTTGGCAGGCAAGAAGGGAGTGGTGTGTTATATTCAACATGCTGAATGAGAAAAATATGCAGCCAAGAATACTCTATCCAGCAAGGCTGTCATTCAGAATAGAATGAAAAATAGTTTCTCAGACAAACAAAAACTCAAGGAGTTCATGATCACTAAACCAGTCCTGCAAGAAATATTAAAGGGGACTCTTTATGTAGGAAAGAAAGACCAAAAAGTGACAAATACTAGAAAGGAACAGAGAGAGTATACAGAAACAACAACAAAAGTAATAAAATGGCGCTAAATTAATATCTATCAATAATTACTCTGAATGTAAATGGACTAACTGCTCCAATCAAAAGACATAGGGTGTCAGAATGGATAAAAAAAACCCAACAAGACCTATATATATGTTGCTTTTTAAAGACACCTGCAGATTTAAAGTGGGATGGAAAACCATTTATCATACTAATGGACATCAAAAGAAAGCCAGAGTGGCAATACTTATGTCAGATAAACTAGATTTTATACCAAAGACTATAAGAAGAGATGAAGAAGGGCACTGTATCATAATAAAAGAGTCTATCCAACAAGAAGATCTAACAATTATAAATATTTATGCCCTAACTTGAAAGCACCCAAATATATAAAACAATTATAACAAACATAAAGGAACTCACTGATAGTAATACAATAATGTTAGGGGACTTTACCATCCCACTTACATCAATGGACAGATGACCTAAGCAGAAAATCTACAAGGAAACAATGGCTTTGAATGACATACTGAGACAGATGGACTTAACAGATATAACCAGAACATTTCATCCTAAAGCAGCAGAATACACAGTCTTTTCAAGTGCAGATGGGACATTCTCCAGAATAGATCACATATACTAGGCCACAAATCAGACCTCAATAGGGTTGAGATGATACCATGCATATTTTCCAACCACAAAACTATGAACCTTGAAGTCAACCACAAGAAAAAATGTAAATGACCACAAATGCATGGAGGTTAAAGAGTATCCAGCTAAAGAATGAATGGGTCAAGCAGGAAATTAAAGAAGAAATAAAATAAAACACATGGAAACAAGTGACAAAACACAACAGTCCAAAACCCTCTGGAATGCAGCAAAAGCAATCATAAGAGGGAAATATATTGCAACACTGGTCCACCTCAAGAAGCAAGAAAAATCTCAAATATGCAACCTAAGTTTACACTTAAGGAGCTAGAAAAAGAACAACAAATGAAACCTAAATCCAGAAGAAAAAGGGAAATGATAAAGATTAGAGCAGAAATAAATGATATAGAAACAAACAAACAAAACACCACTAGAACAGATCAATGAAACCAGGAGCTGGTTCTTTGAAAAAATTAATAAAATTGATAAACACCTATTCAGACTTATCAAAAAGAAAAGAGAAAGGACCCAAATAAATAAAACCACACATGAGATAAGAGAGATCGCAACCAACACCACAGAAATACGAACAATTAATAAGAGAATATTATAAAAAATTATATGCCAACAAATTGGGCAATCGGGAAGAAATGGATAAATTCTTAGAAACTTAAAACATAAACTACCATAACTGAAACAGGAAGAAATAGAGAACTCTAATAGACCAATAACCAGCAAAGAAATTAAATCAGTAATCAAAAATCTCCCAACAAACAAAAGTCCTAGACCAGATGGCTTCCCAGGAGAATTCTATCAACCATTCAAAGAAGAGTTAATACCTATTCTTCTCAAACCGTTATAGAAAAATAGAAATTCATTCTATAAGGCCAGCATTACCTTGATTCCAAAACCAGACAAAGACCCCACTAAAAAAGAGAATTACAGGCCAATATCCCTAATGAACATGGATGCAAAAAGTCTCAACAAAATACTTGCAAATTGAATCCAACAGTACATTAAAAGAATAATTCATGATGATAAGGTGGGATTTATTCCTGGCCTGCAAGTGTGGTTCAGTATTCTCAAATCAATCAACATATTATACCACATTAATAATAATTTAAAAAAAAGGATAAGAACTATAAGTTCCTCTCAATAAACGCAGAAAAAGCATTTAAGAAAATACAGCAACCATTCTTGATAAAAACCCTCAACAAATTAAGGATAAGAGAAAACAGACTTCAACATCATAAAGGTCATATACAGAAGAGCCACAGCTAATGCCATTCTCAATGGGGGAAAAACTAAGAGCTTTTCCTCTATGGTCGGGAATAAGACAGGAATGTCTTACTATTTAACATAGTAATGTTACTATTACCATTACTATTTATCCATTACTATTTAACAGAGTACTGGAAGTCCTAGCCTCAGCAATCAGACAACAAAAAGAAATAAAAGGCATACAAATCAGCAAGGAAGAAGTCAAACTTTCACTATTCACAGACAACATGATACTGTATGTAGGTAACACATAAGATTCCACCAAAAAACTGCTAGAACTGATAACACAAATTCAGTAAAGTTTCGGGATATAATCAACATACAGAAATCTGTTGCATTTCTATACACCAATAATGAAAGCAAAAAGAGAAATCAAAGAATCAATCCCATTTACAATTACACCAAAAAATATAAGATACCTAGGAATAAACCTAACCAAAGAGGTAAAAGATTTGCACTCTGAAAACTTTAGAACACTTATGAAAGAAATTGAAGATGACACAAAGAAATGAAGAAATATTCCATGCTCAAGGATTGGAAAAGCAAATATAGTTAAAATATTTTTAAAAATTGTTATGTGCCTACACTACTCACAGTAATCTACAGATTTAATGCAATCCCTATCAAAATACCACCAGCATTTTTCTTTTTTTTTAATTTTTTTTTTACATTTATTTATTTTTGAGAGACAGAGAGAGACAGAGCCTGAGCAAGGGAGGAGCAGAGAGAGAGACACACACAGAATCTGAAGCAGGCTCCAGGCTCTGAGCTGTCAGCACAGAGCCTGATGCGGGGCTCGAACCCACGAATTGTGAAATCATGACCTGAGCCGAAGTTGGACGCTTAACCAACTGAGCCACCCAGGCGCCCCACCATTTTTCACAGCACTAGAATGAATAATCCTAATATTTGTATAGAACCACAAAAACCCCAAATAGCCAAAGCAATCTTGAAAACGGAAAATAAACCTGGAAGCATCATAATTCCAGACTTCAAGATACATTACAAAGCTGTAGTAATTAAGACGACAGTACAGTACTGTCATAAACACAGACACATAGATCAGTGGAACAGATTTAAAAAACCCAGAAATGGACTCACAACTATATGGTCAACCAATCTTTGACAAAGCAGGAAAGGATATCCAATGGAAAACAGATAGTCTCTTTAACAAATGGTGTTGAGAAAACTGGACAGCAATGTGCAAAAGAATGAAACTGGATCCTCCCCCCCTCCTTTTTTTTACACCATACACAAAAATAAATTGAAATGGATGAAAGGCCTAAATGTGAGACAGGAAACTATCAAAACACTAGAGGAGAACACAGGCATCAACTTCTTTGACGTTGGCCATATCAACTTTTTACTAGATACATCTCTGGAGGCAAGGAAAACAAAAAGCAAAAATGAACTATTGGGACTTCATCAAGATAAAAAGCTTCTGCACAGCAAAGGAAAGAATCAACAAAACTAAAGGGGAACCTTTGGAATGAGAGAAGATATTTGCAAATGACCTATCTGATAAAGGGTTAATATTCAAAATATGTAAAGAACTTATCAAACTCAACACCCAAAAAATAAATAATCCAGTTAAAAAATAGGTAGAAGACATGAATAGACACTTTTCCAAGGAATATATACAGAGCGCTAACAAACACATGAAAAGCTCAATATCACTCATCATCAGGGAAATACAAATCAAAACTACAATGAGATATCACCTCACACCTATCAAAATGGCTAAAATTAACAACACAGGAAACAACAGGTATTGGTGATTATGCAGAGAAAGGAGAATCCTCTTACACTATTGGCGGGAATGCAAACTGGTGCAGCCACTGTGGAAAACAGTATGGAGATCCACAGAAAGTTAAAAATAGAACTACCCTATGATCCAGCAATTACACAACTAGGTATTTACCCAAAGGATAAAAAAATACTGATTTGAAGGGACACGTGCACCCTGATGTGTCAGGGTTGATGTATGATTATCAACAATAGCCAAATATGGAAAGAGTCCAAATGTCCATCAACTGATGAATGGATAAATAAAATGTCACACACACACACACACACACACACACACACACACACACACAATGGAATATTATTACTAAGCCATCAAAAAGAATGAAATCTTGCCAATTGCAATGACACAGATGAAGCTAGGGTGTATTATATCAGAGAAAGACAAATACATTATGATTGCACTCATATGTGGAATTTAAGAAATGAAACAGATGAACATAGGGGCAAAAAGAAAAGAGAGAGAGAGAGAGAGGCAAACCATAAAACAGACTCTCAATTATAGAGAACAAACTGAGCATTGCTGGAATGGATGTGGGTGGGGGGATGGGCTAGATGGGGGGTGGGCATTGAAGAGGGCACTTGTTGTGATGAACCCTGGGTGTTATATGTAAGTGATGAGTCACTAAATTCTACTCCTGAAATTAACATTACACTATATGTAAACTAACTGGAATTTCAATAAAACTTGAAAGAAAAAAACAAAAAAATGAAAAAGAACCCTGAGATTTTATGATCCCATGTATTGATGTTAACCTAAAGGGAAGGCTCAGAAAATTGCTGTTGCATTCTTCATTTGAACCTTTTTAATTCATTTTTACCAATGACTTAGATGAAGGTATGAAGTTATACTCATCTGACTTATGTACATATGTGTATATATATATTTTAAAATAATAAGCACTAGTTTGTGTGATCCATATACCAAGCTAACTGTTTTATGATTAGTATTTTATTCAGTCTTTTTTTTAATTTTTATTTATTTTTTTAGTAATCTGTACACCTAACATGGGACTTGAACACATAACTCAAGATGAGGAGTCACACACTCTTCTGACTGAGCCAGCTAGACATCCCTATTTTATTTAAATTTTAGAACAATAATTTTGTTGGGTAGGTACTGCAATCATCCCCAATTTATGGTTTATAGTAACTTCTTCAAGGAAGTTACTACTTAGCACTACTTAGTGTGGAGTTGGGATTTGAGTTCAAGCCAGCCCACTCCATACCCAGACCTTCCAACTCACCATGACTGGCACAATTGTAAGTGAAAGAAACAGAATATTTAAAGTATTCTCTAGGCAAATTTGCTAGTAAAAAATCAATATTATGAAATTTAAGAGGAATAAGTGTCAATTACAGTAAAACCTTAGGTTGTGAGTAGCTTATTCTGTGAGTGTTCCACAAGATGAACAAACATTTCTAATAAATTTTAACTTGATAAACGAACGATGTCTTGCCATACCAGTAGTACGTGACGCCCAACATCACATGATCACTGAGCCAATGGTTCTTGAAATTCACTTTGATATACAAGTGCTTTGGATTACAAGCATGTTCCCAGAACAAGTTATGCACTCTATCAGATAGATTAACATGAGTCAATTATAGAAAAGATGGTTGAGGAAGGCCTGGCACATAAGAGTCCCTTGGGATCACCTCATATCTTTCCAGCTTCACCTCTAATACCATCTACTACTGCAGCACATGTCCTTAGAGACACTGCAAACCACTTCTGCCAACACCACATAATGTAAAGAACCCACCTTTCTGCCCTGCGATGCTTAGGAACCACACTGGGGGAAGAGTGCTCAGGTTACATGCAATAGCAACTGGAGAAACTCTTAACAAACTGGAAATAAGAGCTGATGGACAAATTTGCTTGTCAGTACTTTCATTGTGAGCAATTCTGGTCAGCATTCTACAGTCTCAGATGGTCCTAGTAAGATGCAGTCCCAGCTGCCTGCTGTCTGGACCACTCCATAAAGCACCGTTGATTGGCTTTTCTTTCCTCTCCGTTTCATGCTCCCTGGTTCTCGCTTCTGATCCCAGCCACACAAGTTCTGCACACAAGTTCTTGTCTCAGACTCTACTTTTGGAAAAATCCAAGTGTCTTGGTTCAAGCTGCTTTGACAAAAATACTATAGACTGGGTGACTTTTTTTTTTTTAAGTTTTATTTATTTAAGTAATCTCTACATCCAACATGGGGCTTGAATCCACAATCCCAAGATCAAGAGTCACACGCTTTTCCAACTGAGCCAGCCAGGAGTCCCTAGACTGGGTGCCTTAAACAGCAAACATTTATGTCTAACATTCCTGGAAGCTAGGAAGACCAAGATCAAGGCACTGGCAGATTCAGTGTCTGGTGAGAGCCCCCTTCTTGGTTCATAGAAAACTGTCTTCTCACTGTATCCTCACATGGTGGAGGGGATAAGGGAGTCTTATCAGACTTAAGTCTGAAGTCTTTTCAATAAGGGCACAAATCCCATTCATGAGGGTGCCACCCTCATGGCCTAATCACGTCCCAAAGACCCTACCTCCACATACCATCACACTGGAGATTAGGTTTCAACATAGTGGTTTCAGGGAGGCCTTAATGCTCAATCTATTGCACCAGGTGAAGACAGTGGCCTGGCAGTAAATCATGTAAACATTAGATGGTAATAGATGACAAATTCAGCTGAAGACAGGAACATGATATGGTAGAAAGAAAAAAAGGAGAGGAGAGAGAAAGAAAAGAAGGAGGGAAAGGTGTAGGAGTTGGCATAAAAGCATTACCATCTGAAGACCTGGGAGACATCAGTTGGCAGTATTACCTACAATTCTCAGCATCCACAGAGACTCAGTCCTTCTCATGTTAGGGCTCTTTGAATCATTTTGTGAGTACCAGAACGGTTTGATTGACAACCCTCCAGACACACAACACACAACTTCATGAGCCCAGTGATTTAGTCCCCTTGCAATGCTATTCTTCAGCTCTGTGTCCAGCCCTGAGCAGCCTTCACAGGCCAGAGCTCCCCCACCCATTGAAAGATGCTTAGCTGGGCACTCCGGAACTTACTCCAGGTGTTTGCCATTTGCTTTGTTTGTGTTGTTTTTGTTTTGATTTTTGTTTTCTGTCTTTTGCTTATTGGGCTTTTTATGAATGGATCCAACGCCATAGTATCCTTTATGAAGAAGTCCTGCTAGAACAATCAATCTGAAGAATGATAATAATAACTTGGGTATATTTTGCATCTCTGTTTCTAATGCTTGATGTGTCTTCACATCTATGGTCTCTATCCTCACGACATCCCTTTGGAAAGGGCTAAAGCAGAGAGCACACACACCAGGATCTAGCCCATCAGGTTTCCAATGTTTCTGGTAGAAAGTTTAAGAGACATTCGACTGAGTCATTGGCACTTTCAAAGTTTTGCATCTTCTAAACTAACAGATCATTTGTCTAATTGTTTTCTTTGTTTTTGGGTTCTTTCCAAAGTTAATTACCAACCTTAATTAGTTCTAGTTATGAGATCTCTAAGAGTATATTCTTTGTTAATATATGCTACTTTATTAGCTAAGTCTAAATATTTACAAAATCTTCTAATCTATTAGTTTGGCTTCCTTGATAATGACTATTTTTATCTCTTTCTAAAAGGAGACATTGAGAGAGAGAGAGAGAGAGAGAGAGAGAGAGAGATCCGGCCTTAATCCCAAAGCTTGCGGGAAACAGAAGAGCTTCTTCTCCTTATTTTGTCTTCTGTTATTTATTTATTTATTTTTTTTTAATTTTTTTTTTTCAACTTTTTAAATTTATTTTTGGGACAGAGAGAGACAGAGCATGAACGGGGGAGGGGCAGAGAGAGAGAGGGAGACACAGAATCGGAAACAGGCTCCAGGCTCCGAGCCATCAACCCAGAGCCTGACGCGGGGCTCGAACTCACGGACCGCGAGATCGTGACCTGGCTGAAGTCGGACGCTTAACCGACTGCGCCACCCAGGCGCCCCTGTTATTTATTTTTAATTGGAACTTCTGTGGGCGACAGACATTGGAATAGAGTGAAACAGGTAAATTGCCATGGCATTAGAGGTGTTGAGTGTATCAAAGATAAGGAAAGAACCAAATTTGTAAGCATAAGTGAAGGCCACCTGACGTTTTTCAACATTGATGGTTTTGTAGTACCCAAAAATGACAAATTCTTTTTAAGGTGCCCCTGAATGACCCATTCCTGCCCACGTCTCTCCAGGGTGCCTTGACTGTGCCTACACATTACACAACTCAACCAAGACTCTGAGCCATTTGTCTGAATCTGAAATTATTCCCCCATAGATGCTTAGAGAAGACCCATGGGTATGCTCACTTCAGTAAGAAAATTGGTCCATAGCTTAACTGCTGTGTTTCTTAGCTAAGGTCTTTGGATAAACTCCAAAGCAATAAATCATCACATGTGCCAGGAGAGAATTTTTTGTGATAGTTTGATCTATCTATATGACCCTTATATATACTGTCACAAAATAACAATAATAATAATGGACACCTTGCATTTGTATACCACTGTCCATATTACAATGTACTTTCTCACTTATAATAAACATGTCAGTAGAGGTACCTTGGACTGACCTATTAATGTAGTATGGTATAGGAAGGTTCTTTCTCAAGACTGTAAATGGAGATAAACAGATCATATGAAGGTAAACAGTAAATGCTAAAAAAATTGCAGAGCATATTATTTGGATAGGGGTCAAGGGCATGAGTAGTCATAGAAAACCAAGTGAAAGTTAAGAGACAGAAAAAAATTATGAATAAGCAGAAGGAAGTACAGAAAATATATACAGAGGACAGTGGCTGCAAACTCAAATGTTTTCATCCGAATGAAGTAACTGTGTGAACTTGTAACTATATGACAATAGCACATGCTTTGCCAAAAAACACTCATATTCAAAATTTGATCTAAATGTTGAGGTAGTCAGGGACGCGTGGATGGCTTAGTCGGTTAAGCATCAGACTATGGCTCAGGTCATGATCTCGCAGTTCATGAGTTCGAGCTCTGCGTTGGGCTCTGTGCTGACAGCTCAGAGCCTGGAACCTGCTTCAGAGTCTGTGTCTCCCTCTTTTCTCTGTCCCTCCCCTGCTCATGCTGTGTCTCTCTCTCTCTCAAAAATAAATAAATGTTAAAAAATTTAAATGTTTGAGGTAGTCAAATAAAGCACTTCTTCACTCTGTATTTGGCTTCTTGGCCTCCATTTTCTAAGCCTTGGAGGATAGGGAAGGAAGAAGCCAGTTGGTGTGGAAAGAGCAGTGGTGCACCAAGAGAACAGCAAGGTCACAGAGAACAGATACCATGAGGGCAAGACCACGTCACCTGCGTGTGAGAGAAGAGCAAGAAAGAAATGGCCAGAAGTGACCCTACAGTGCCCTCTGTCTTTTGGGACTCTGTTTTCCCTCCCAATCTATCCGTCCACATGTGATCCTGCAATAAATGTCTTTTCTGCTAGAGTCAGAGATTCTTCTTCCTCATCCAAACAGCCTAACAGAAACCACCTCCATACCCTTTTGATTTTCACAAAACCCCAAATAGTAGAAGGTTGGAAATCAGGGCTTCTTGAGTCTTGTCTAATGCTGCTCTCAACACACACACAATATTTACCTGCAGCATAGGATAACTGAGAAGCAAGGGTACATGTGTTCTCCTCGTATGGCATTACATTCCAAACCTACTTGGTTCCCAGTGGCCTTGAGATAATCTCTTTTCAGCCCTTTAAAAAAAATGTGCTCCATAAAGAGGAATTAGTGGTGGTCCTACCAGTACTGGGAGAGTTACCCTCTCAAACTCATCCAATTTAGTCTTCAAAAAAACCACACAGAGGATCTGAACACCTAAATATGTCATCATGTGAAGAATATAAAGTAAATATGTAAAATAATACAGCCATACATTAACTTAAATAGTGCTAATAAATTGTTAAGCTTAGCAGGAAATGGAAAATAGCTAATGGAATAATGAAGAGTTTGTTTATTCCTGGAGCAGACTGCTATCATTCGTCATGTTCCCAGTTCCCCTGCCAAGAGCAGCAGCTAACAGGCTTGCTTGGGGTGATGAGGCGAGCCCAGGAAACTACTGTTTTCTAAATTTTAAAGGAAGTGCGGTTGTCACTCTAGGACTGAGAGGAGCAACAGGGAGAATAATCCACACAAGGGGCCTTTGTAATGTGAACCCACACTAAGGCAGGATTAGTAGAAGTTAGGGATGTGACATTTGGAGGCAGTTGGGTTTGGATTCATGAACAGATTTTTGGAGCAGGGTTGGGTCCCTAACCCAAAGGAAATTAGTCCATAGGCTAGCAACTGACCTATTGTGTGGGTAGCCTTCCTAGTCTTGCTAAGTCCCACTTTCTCTTTTGTAAAATGAGAAAATAACAATACCTAACTCAAAGGACTAGGTACTGTCTGAGATCCAGCAAGCGAAGTGCCAAGCACAGTGCCTAGGACACGAACACTCAACAACTGTTAGTTACCACTAACATGTGGCCAAAGACGCAGCGACATAGCCCAGAAGCCAAAAAGCCATGTCTTTAAAGCCAAACTAGGAAGGCAGATTTTTCCAAATTCTAGTCACTATTAGAGTGAAAGACAAGTCCATTAGTTTATGTGGGCAGATCAAAATTCACTTATTCAGTCATTCAGAAAACAAAATACACTCTTGGATTAAAGTAGAGAAATGGACAACTGGGTGGCTCAGTCAGTTGAGCATCTGAATCTTGATTTTGGCTCAGGTCACGATACTAGGGTGGTGGGATGGAGCCCTATGTCAGGATGAGCGTGGAGCCTGCTTGAGATTCTTTCTCTCTCTCCCTCTCCCCCCACTCTTGCTGTTTCTCTAAAATAAAAATTAAAGGGGTGCCTGGGTGGCTCTGTTGGTTAAGTATCCAACTCTTCATTTTAGCTCAGGTCATGCATGATCTCAAGTTTCGTGAGTTTGAGCCCCATGTCGGTTCTGCTCTGACCCTGAGGATTCTGCTTGGGATTCCCTCTCTCTCTTCCTCTCTCTCTCTCTCTGCCCCTCTCCTGCTCATGCTCTCTTTCTGTCTCTCTTAAAATAAATAAACTTAAAAAACCTATAAAATAAAAAATTTTTAATAGAGAAAAACGTAATCACTGTTCAGAAATTATCAAAACTTAGTTTGTAGGATAATATTTTATTTTGTAACAAAAATTAGAGAAAGAAAATCATTTTTCTATTTGATTATGAAGAGAAAATATCGCAATCACACGTTGATGATATAAGGCAAGATGCATAACATACACCAACAATCTTGCACTGATGTGTAAGTCCTTGTAAGTTAATGCCGACAATGCCGCCAGTGTATCGACGGGCACCGTGAGAGATTTCCCAAGCCCATTGTGAATGACGCGCACCTGTTCCCCACGCTCCCATCTCCCTTGCAACAGTGTGACATAAAGAGGGATTAAAGGCTGAGAGATTACTTAGAGGCTATGTATTTTTGTTATGATTTTCAATTTTAAGGTTCTCGCAGGCAGGAACTGTATCTCATTCATGTTCTCCAGGGTATATTTATGGGTATCAATTACCAAATTAAAGAAATCTTGGAAATAAAAAATGTACAGTTCTTCACTGCAATAACCTTAGTTTTCAGGAGACATTTTCTTTCTTCGAAGTGCTATATGATCTTGAGCCAGGTGTTCATATAGTCCAAGGTCAATTTGAGGGCTAGGTTTTTTCAGCTTGCTTGTGGTGATTACAAGTGAGGCAAACAAACGGGACTAGAAATAGGGGATTTGGGCACCTTGGCCTCCACACTCTTTCTCCCCCCTGGCCCAAGGCCAACTCATCACTCCAGGTAGTAATGGAGGCAGGCAAAACAGAGAGGCCTGACTAGAGGAGAGGCTGGGCATCTTCAGACCTCACTGGAGGTCACTTTCTTTTCAGCTTGTCTTCTTCCGATTCTTTAGAGCCATTGCTCCAGACCCACAAGAAATAGTCTCATAAAGTGCTGGTTGTCACTGGGCACAGATGGGGCGTGATGACGTTTTCTCCCTTGTCACTGACACAAACAGCAACGACTCTGTCAGGAGATAATACCTAGTGCCACATTATTGTATCTTGGAACTCAGATATATGATCTTTCTTATGTCTAACACACAGCAAGAACACATGGAAACTAAAATAAATGCTCCTAATTAACAAATGAAAATACATCTGAGCCAAGTGAGAGCTGTCAGCTGTTTAAGAGGCCTCCTTGGCTGCTGGGGCTGCCCATGACAGATCAAACCATCTAAACACATTATAACCACAAAAGGCATGGGATTTTCAGACTCGTATCCACGGAATGGCTTTTTAGTTCACTCTGCAGAAGAATTTTTTCCTTACTTGTAATAAATGAGTTTAAGCCAAAATCAAATTTTGATACTGATAAAAAAAATCAGCCAGTACAATTGATAGCACCAGTTTAAGGAATGAAACACTTCTTCATGGAAACAGTGATTCATGAGCTGCTCTTCCCTATAGGAGATGAAGCCATTTGGGCTTTCCTCAGAGATGCTTATATTACTGGCAACGTTTAAAAAAACTTCATTATATAGAGAAAATTCCAGCCTTCAATTTTTCTTCTTGAGAGGGTTCAGTGGTTGCTTTGGTATATGTGTGTCTCTTGGTGAGTGTGTGTATGTGTGTGTGTGTGTGTGTACGTGTGTGCGCACACACACACACACGAGTGTGTTTCATAAAATTAGATTCTAGCAAAGGGAAAGTGCATTTATGCAAAAGCAATTCATCAACCACTTCTGCGCTCAGAATTCACCGAGGTAATTTAGATACTTTAATGGCAAGGTAGTTTAGGTAGGTAGGAGGCGATGTCCCCTCCCCCATCCGACTGCTATGGTAATAGAAAACGTGTGCTCTAAATGAATCTTTTCAGAAAAGTAATTCTAGTTTTAATTATTTATCCACTACCAAATATAAAATATAATTACACAGCCAATGTCCATGGGAACAAATCCACAGCCCAGTGTAGAGCAGAAGAGCTTTCTGCTTTTAGAAATTTTCCATTTAAAAAAGAAGATATTAAAAAAAAATAAGATTAGCCAAATGCAGCTTTTAGTGCTAATCTGATTTTCATGATGTTAGTGTTTAGTAAGAGCCCACTGCTTGCTCAAACACAATGGCTCCAGAATTTGCAGTGTTTTTACCATGGCCTTGACCTTTATGATGTCAGACATATATTACTTCTCTGCTATAATTTACTATTGACATCATGGATTAAATTTGTTGTTTCAGCTAATGTAACTGAGCAAGCAAGGTAGATTGTGAAACCAAAGCCAGCTACTGAAATACGAGGGTTGTCAAGTATAAATTTACAAAAGATATTCAGACTGGGTGTGGAAGACAAAAATAAATGGACAAAGAAGCTGTTTTTGACAGACTGCAAGGGGCTAGAGACTTCAACTTGAACATTGTAAATCCAAATGTCATGAAACACTGCTGCGGAGTGAGAGACACATCTATTCCTCAGGAATATAAATGGTGATGGGAAACCAAACTTTCAAGACACTGTGTGTTTGTGAAAAGTATATTCCTGCTGCCTGGTAACAAACTCACTGATCTCTTCTTCCTCTCTTCCCACCCAGCTTGGAAATCATTGCAAGTCCCTACCCTGGAACCAGCAATGACCACAAAGCCAGTGTTCCTCAGGACATCATTTGGACAAGAAGCCAAGATTATATCCCCTAACATGAGCCATGACCAGTTTTCACATCTCTGACAAATAATGTTTTAACATCAAAATGTAAGTGGTTTGAGAGGGAATACTGTAACCACCAGAACTATAAAGGTGTTTCATCATCAGCATTGTGACCCCCCAGAAAGTAACTCAGCCACACCCATGCCTGGTCTCAGAACAACAGTCTGGCCTCCAGGACTGTGTCTGTATGAGACTGCTCATTCATAGTCAGGCTTTCTTTGTAACCTTCCTAATGTATTTTCCCAGATACTTTGCAAGCTAAAAGCACTTCAGAATAACTGAAATCAGGACACAATAAATGTGGGCTACACCTGGATGCATTGATGGGTGGATAACAAAAGAAGAACAGAAGTGTATGAAGTAAAATGCTTTTCCACGTCAGAACTTATTACTATGGATAATGCCCACTTGGATTTCTCAATCTAGTCCAAGGTTAGACTAGATGTTATGGATGGTATACAGTGGTTATACATTTGGGACAATTTTAAGAGGATGGAGAGCTTAGGGTTCCTCTTGTCCCTATAAAGTCACTTAATAAGCTGGCTGTTACCCAGCCTTTTCTATGGAAAGTGAGAGAACACCATCTAAGTCCATGAGTCGGAAATACAATGAGTATTTATGGAATAACACATAATACTTATGCTGTACTGGGCTTTAAAATTACATAGTCATCATTACAAATAGACTTTTCCCTCAAGTTGATAGTCCAATGTCCCCGTGTGTCTATGTGTAAGAGAGAAAATACAGATTCTAAGAGCAATGTTAATGTGGAAAATGAGCGCATGAATACATTCTTTGCTCCTGATTCAAATTATGCCTTTGAATAAGCTGTTAAAAGCCTCTCATGGGGCCAGACAGTATTTTCAGGTAGACATGAAAAAAAAATGACACAGAACGCTCTCCTTTACATCTACTTTGGTTAGCCATGGAGATGCCACGATTGAGAATGGGGTGAACTTCAAAGACCAATCACCCTTTTGGGTGTGAGAAGCTGGAAGGAAGATGTGCTGTGAACCTAATCCAAAAAAAGGGACCAAGAGCCCCTGGAGCTGACTCTAGATGCAACCTTAGAGAGAAATCCACAATCCACAAAGAAAGCTCCAACTTGCCTCAATCTCCTGACACCTCTTCAAATTAATTTGCGGGTGATTGACTGCAAGTTAATTGGACACCCTCTAGAGCTCCCTCTCTTGGTGTAATTCAAATGCCCATTGTCCCATGTCTCCTTGATTTTCAGGCCTTATGTGGGTGGGAAATTTTATTGTATAAGTTGATGGCTTAATTACTCCTGAAGAAAGTACCACATTTCTTTATTTAGAAAAATAGTTCCTTTGTTTAGGAAAATCAACTCTTCCTTTGCCTCACCCTAGCACTTAGTTAACATCCCATGTCATTTTCATGAGCTATTGATATTGGGTTGCAGCCACCATATATTGATTTATCTCTGTCTCCCACCAAGACAGTGACTTTGTTAGGATGTGTTCAGCTACATTAAAAAATATATAAATACAGTGGTTTGATCAATATCTTCTCATATGCCACAAAGTTCACAAGTAGTATCTGCACAATTGGTATGTTCACTTTAAACCCTCAGGGGCCAGGCCCCTTCCAGCTCTTTGCTCCACCATCTTAACATGTGGCTTTCATCCACAGGGTTTCATCAAGGAAGAAGAAAATGACAGAGATGTAGGAAGAAGTGGAGCCTTTTTTGGAAAAGGAAACCTTTCCCAGAAATCCTTAGCAAAATTCTACTTCGTCAAAACTAGGTTATTCTTAACTGCAAAGGAGAGTAGAAAACAGAGATGTTATAAGTGTATAATGCCATCATGAACAAAATAAGGTTCTGTGGGCAAGGAGAAAGGAAAGGACCAGGGATTAGGTAGATGGTGCATTGTATGCCACAGCCATGTACCTGGTAACTCTGCCATATGTGTTTGTTGAAATGAGTTATAGATGATGCAAAGATGATGCTCTCAATTTTTCTAACACACACACACACAGCAAAGCTCTCCATAATGTTTTTTCTGAAGACTAGGAAGATGATAAACTTTCCAGATGCTCCTGTATAAACAGTAATTAAAGTTCCTTGGACAGGGGCGCCTGGGTGGCTCAGTCAGCTAAGCAGCCAACTTCGGCTCAGGTCATGATCTCACAGCATGTGAGTTCGAGCCCCACGTTGGGCTTGGTGCTGACAGCTTAGAGCCTGGAGCCTCTTCAGATTCTGTGTCTTTCTCTCTCTGCCATTTCCCTGCTCACACTCTCTGTCTCTCAAAAATAAATAAACATTCAAAAAATTTAAAGTTCCTTGGACATTTTCTTATTTGAAAAATGACAAGCACACTGGACCTTGAGGAGAAAACCTGGGTTCTGGAACTGATTCTGGTACCAGTGATGTTATTTTCCCTCTCTGGGCCTCAGTGTCCTAACTGGTCTCACTGCCTACAGTCTTGCTACTTCTTCAAGTCCATTCTCCATCTAACAGATACATATATCTCCACTGCTCAAAAACCTTCAGTGGCTTGGGTTGAAACCAAAGTCTTCTGGATCTATCCTTGTCTATGTCTCCCACATCATCTGGTACCACTCTTCCCTTTGCTCCTTCACTCTGCCACACTGGCCTCCTTTGTTTCCCTAACTACTTCAGGCTCACTGTTGGCCTTTGCACTTGCTCCCCTCTTCAGAATGTTCTGCCCCAACGTCTTCAGTGACAGGCTTCTTCTTATTGTTCATTTCTCTGTTCAGATGTCACCTCTTAGCAATGATATCTAAACTACAATCTTCCACCCAAACCTTCTCTATCACCCCATTTATTATAGAACCCTGTTTATTCCCTTCAGAGCATATATCACAGGCCCTTAATTATCTTGATAATTTATTTATTTGTTTATTGTCTGACTCCCACTGAGAATGTAAATTTCTTAAGCACAGGGACTTCTCTCTTATTCGCCATGGGTAATTCTGGCATGGTTTCTGTCAAGTCCACATACAACAAATATTGTTGAGTGAATGAATGAAGAATGAAAATCTCAAATTTGATCTCACAGTTCCCTTCCAACTCTAAAACCCTATGACTTCTGTCTCATAGGGTGACTATGTGGATGAAATGAGGTAATATATGTAAGCGTTTAAGCTAGTAAACAGTACACTAATGTTAAGGCTATTTTAAAAACAGTGTGATATAGGGCAATTTGTAAACTGTTAAACAAAATTTGGCTCTTTGAACATTGTTTACAAAACAAAGCTGGAGATGATAAAAATTAGATCCAGAGCAAATGAACCATTTTGAAACAAAGTGTTTTCCAAAAAGGTGATATTCTGGAAAACAATACCAACAGAGTAATTTTTCCCTCACTCGGCTCTGTTGAAAGTAATATTCTTCCCCTACCCTATAATATTTGAGGTAGTTCTATTTGCAAGTCATTTCTAAAGGGCAGCAATTTATTTTGTATTAGTGATTCTGTGAACTGCAGATCCCACTCTGTGAGATCATAAATCTCTGTAATATCTGCCAGATATGAAACTGCATTGATGTGAGTTCAAGATTATAGAAGACCTACCCATTTAAAAAACTTTCATTGGCCCAATTGTGTTTCCAGATGGAGTACTGGGCAAGAAATGGAACCTGAGAGTCTGCCTCGATGTTCTTTAGTGGTCTGCCAGACTTAGCAGGAGCCAGTCAATACTTATCTTAATGATAGAACAAGTGTGTAATGATTCCCAAGCACTGATTTGAAGCAGTCACCTCATTTCACTTGAACACTCATTAGAACATTCATTAGAGAATTTTGTTAGGAATACCAGGCCTCATGTCACTCTCTACATCTAAATAGCCAGTGGCTCCCCCAGCCCCTATCTTCTGGCCCTCAGGACACCACAACATGGCCCAGCCTAATTCCTAAGCACATGATGTCTCTGCTCCTATGTGTAACCACTATATTCCAGCCAAAGTGAATTGAATTTTCAGAATATGTCTGATACTCTCTTACCTGCCTGGCTCTGCCATGCAGTCCCCAACTCGAGATTCCCCTTCTACAACCCCCACCATCCCTACTATACAAAAAAATTACCTCCTTCTTAAATCCTACAGTCTTCCTCTTGGAGCCATCTCTCCATCGTCTTTGTATTTAATTATAATAATTACAAGTTGCATTTATTGAGATAATGCACCAAACACTGTTCTAAATATTGTCCATAGCTTATCCTCCAGCCTTCAGATAACTCCATAAGTACTACTGTAATTCTGCTTTCCAGATGAAGATGCTGGAGTCAAAAGGAGTTATGAGCTACTACATAGCTAGTACATGCCATGGTTGACTCAAGAATAGACATATGACCTCTAGAACCAGTGACGTGCAGGTGCCAGCTTGGACCAGCTTGAGAGAGCCAACAGTATCTCCTTCCAGCTCTGCATTGGGTGATGTCGTACTGGTAGCTTAACATAGGCTGTAGTGAGAATATCTACACCATGGAAAAGGCATGAGCCACAAACCATTACAGCCCTCATTTTATTCCAGACCATCACTTGTTAGACATCTACCAGTACACCACTGCCTAAAGCTTGCCCTCTCAACCATTACATCACACTGCCTCGCCTATTTGCGTAAACATTTTTCCCACTAGACTGTGAGTTCCTCCAGGCAAGGGACTATGTCACACTCATTTATATCTCATGCTTTCTGGGCACATTGCCTTCTTTTCCACAGTAAGTATGCAATACACAGTTATTGGAATGATTCATAATTCATTGCTAAAGTCGCTAATACCAATTATGAGATGAAAATACTTACATACTTAATGCTATTATAAGATGAAAAACATAGTGGTAGCTTCTCTTCTAGTTAAACAAAATATTTCTCACTTTAAAAAATATTATATACTTTACATATTTATGTCTTTATTATAAGGGACTGACATTATTATGGAAGCTGAGAAAACCCATGATCTGTCTTCTGCAAGCTGGAGATCCAGAAAAGCCAGTGGTAGAGTTCCAGTCCAAGCCCAAAGCCCCAGGAACCAGGAGAACCTGTGGCATAAGTTCTAGTCCAACTTGAAAGGCCTGGGAGTGAAAATCCTATCAATGGTGTTTAAGTTCCAGTCTGAAGGCAGAAGACCAATGTCCCAGCTCGAACAGTCAGTCAGAAAGAAGAAAATTTCCCTTCTTCCCTCTTTTTGTTTTATTCAGTCCTTCTGTGGGTTGGATGAGGCCCAGTCACATTAAGGAGGTCAATCAGCTTTACTCAGTTTCAGGATTCAAATACTAATCTCCTTTCTAAACACCTGTGCATACACACCCAGAAATAATGTTTAACCAGATAACTGGGCATCCTGTGGCCCAATCAAATTGACAAATAAAATTAACCATTACACTAACCAATAAATAGGAGGGATGCTGGGTAATGATTGGCCTTTTCCCAACCTCATCAGACCTCTGGGATCTTACCTTACCCCAAGAACTGCTCCCTTCAGGAGTCCCCACTGGCAGGATCTGCCTCCTCACCTTCCTTTGGCTCAGACCCCTCAAACAGGCACCCTATAGAGGTCATATCTGAGCTTTCTGTGCCTCTAGCATTGGGCAGATTAAACTGTTGACTTCTCCCAGGAAGGGGCCTGTCTGTAGGCCTCCCATGCACCCCCCCCCCCCCAGTGCCCACCCCATCCCACATGCCCAAACTTGTTCTCCTGTCCCTACTGGGGACTCTCAGCATGCCATATGACAGAGACAATGTTTTATGCTTTGTTTTGTTTTGTTTTGTGACCAATCTTAAGCTCTTTGAGGGCAAATACTACATTTTTCATCTGTTCTTGTCCTGTTGCCTTTAGCATAGTGCTGGCCCCAAAGCAGGGATTGTCTGAGAATAAAAGAAATTATGCCATATCAGAAGACAGTCAAGTGTTCTGACAGCCTCTATGGGGCACCTAAAAGGAACAAGGAAATAGCAGCAGCAAAATGTCTACCTGGAAGAGTAGGAAATGGCATAATCCAGAGGGGTTTCACTTTATTTAATTAGCACTCAATAATATTTACTATGTACCAGGCGTGATTCTATGCACTTCTAAAATAATAAGTCATATTTAATCTTGAGGAAACAAATAGGTTGAATAACTTGCCTGCAGTCAACAGCTGAACTGCACAAACCAAACAGTGTGGCAGCAGACTCCTGCTCTTGACCAGGACCTGCTGCTGTTTTTGTGAACCAAACAATTATGAGGGAAGCCGGCAGTCAGGCCAATGGGGCAGATTCAAGTTTGGGGAATGACTTCTGGACCAGGAGCCCGGGAGGCAGAGTGCTAGGGAAGCCTGGGATACACAGAGCTTGATGGAAGCAAAGATGCAGACTGTTCTCACCAAACACAGGTGCAACGGGGACCAACAGGGGCAAAGCCAATGGAAGTAGGTTCTTAATGCCAATCTCACTGTCTTTAGAGAACAGAAAGCAACTGACCCATCCTTCTCACACTGTTTGGTGGCTAGGGGCAGGCTCTGGGGGCAGACAGCCCTAGCTCTGGATCCCAGTTCCACTGCTGAATGGCTGTTGACCTTGGACAAGTTACTTAGCCTCACCGAGCCTCAGTTTCTACCCTGAGGGATTGTTCTAAGGACTAAATGAGATAATGCATTGTAGAAGGCCCTCAACTTAGTAAGCACTTACTAAATGTTGGTTTCTATTATTATTACTGTTGTTACTCATTTCAAATCCCCTTTGGCCTTGTCTGAGCTGATGTAGCAAATTTAAAATTTGTAATTGGCTCCTACAGTATGTCTCGTCCTGGCCTTGGGCCAAGTATATCTTCATTATGAGGAATTTGTTCATTCTCAAATTTTTTGTGTGTGCTTACTGTGTGTATGCGCCAAGAACTATCTTTGATGCTTAAGAGACAAAGATGAATAAAGCACTTTGTGCTTTAGGGTAAATAAAAATGCAAAAAAAAAAAAAAGACTTAGAGGTCATTGTAATAAATGGTATCCCAGTGGTATAAATGAGTCACCATAGAATAATGGAGAATAGAGTGCCAGCTGATGGGAGGGGCTTGGGATCTTCATATTTGAGCTCAGTGTTGAGGGGTGAGCAGGACCTCATAGGTGGCAGGGGAAGGGAGTGGCTGGCATTCCCAAGGAAGGCACAGAATGAGCAAAAGCATAGAAGTGAAAAGGAACAAATTATTTGGCATGGTTGTGAGTAGGATTGTAGCAGGAAATGAATTTGGAAAAGGAGGCAGGGGTCAGATCCTGTAGACAGTAGAACAGTGCTGAGGGACTTTATGTAGTTTTAATTTGATTTAATTTAATTATCTCATGTTAGATTTAATTTAATTTGCATTTTAGAAAGATTATTTTGGCAATAGTTTTAAAAATTGATTAATAGTGTCATCTCAACTTCAGTAAAAACTTTAGTGATTTGCATATGCCAATCACAACCTTTGTCCTTAAACATGTATCTCCTGTACTCTAAATTCCTTAATATTTTTCTTTTAATTAGCTGCCTTTTTTCCCCTCAAAATTATTTTAAAATAAGCTTTATATCGCAGGCATAAGTGAGAAGTCAGTGTCATTTGCCTTAAAAGTGAACACAGTGGTAGTCATATTAACCAAATAATATTATAAAATTTGATCCAGATACTTTTCAAAAGTGTTGAGTCTGAAGACTGTTCTAATTTTGTCTTTTAACGCTTGCAAAGTAGCTTCGCTAAAATGCTCCCCAGAAAAGTTGTAGTGGGCAGAAAGATGGGTGACATAGAGGCAAGGGAGTTGAAGAAGCTAAAAGTAAGAAGTGGGAAAAATAGAAATAGAGGAGGCAAAAAGACAGTTCAAGGCATGGGGGCTAACGGATAGGAGATTTCCACATGGACTATATTTTCACTCCTCTGAACCTTTGCTTCTGCTGAAATAGCCATCCCAAACCCTCCAGTGTCTTCTTTCTTTCATCCAAATTACTGTTCTCTCCCACGTGTTTCCACAAAATTGTTTTTATAGCTGGTATGTGTCTGTAGTCCTTGCCAGTGAAGTTGCGTGTTGCAAGCTTTGTATTTTTGAGAACTTAGCAGTTGCCTACAGTGAGTGTTCAGTTGAAAAAAAAATGACAAGAACAAAAATTAGTTCAGCAAGTGTCAGATGGATGTGAAGGATATACTAGCACCAGCATGAGACTTCCTTCTTGATCCAATTAGATAAACTGGGTAAAGAACAGAAAAGGCAATAAGTTTCTGATCACATGACCCAGTTATGAGTCCAAATTGCCTGGAAGCATCTTACACTTTGGGAAACACGGATTAGAGCAGGAGTTTTAAAACTTCTTTGATCAGGACCTATAGAAGAAATACATTTTATATCTGGAGCCAATGAGAATAAGAGCACACACACACACACACACACACATACACACACACACACACAACTAAAGAAAAGATAATTTAGGCAACAATAGTCACCCTTACTCTGTATACCATGCTGCAGTATGCTTTATCCCATGTTGTTGTCTTTCCTTTTTTTCTTTTTTAAAATGTTGATCGTGGAATGCTAAATTGATTTCAACCCCCCCCCCCCCACCCCAGAACTGGCTTGTGAAAAACTCATACTTTGAATATTTCTGAATTAAGGGAAGAAGGACTGGTGGTAAGGAAACAACAAAAGAGGCTATTGTAATCATCCCAGCAAGAAATGATGGGTCCTACTGGATGCTAGTGGCAATAGAAACGAAATAGAGATAAAATTGACAGTGTGATTACACTCGCCTTTAAAACATTGTAACATTTCCCATAGGGCGGTGGAATTTATAAATCCATTTATTACGAGTTAGTTTAATGTGATCGAGCTCTCTAGCAATTGGTCGACTTTGGGGTGACTTTTGATGGGAAAGTAGCACTTCAGGGAAAATTGGCTGGTGGCATCAACCTTGCAAAGCAACACATTCGATCAGATTCAAATCTGAGCATTTTTTTTTTATGTTGGAAAGCTTTCTACTTGCATATTCCATTCACATCATGCTCTTCAAGAAATCTTCAACCGTGGGCACACTTGGGTTTTTAAGTCTGTACAGCAATTGTTGTCTTGGATGATAGCTTGTTTTGTAACCCTCTGGTAGCCACACGAGTGTGACAGTGATGAAATTAAAATTGTAATTACATTGTGCTCATATTGTTTGTTCGAGTGAGACTTAATGACTGAGTTCCCTTGAGCGAATTGCCAAATATGAGAACATTTCAAGTCTTAAAGCAAGGAAAAATACACTTTCTTGAACGGCTCTGGAAAGGCCACCTCTATTTACAAGTGTGGCTATAAAATAAACAATCTTCACCTTTAATTTACGTTCACTACCACACCAAGATGCTTAGGTGTTAAGAAAGGACTGTACGACGATGCATTTGCCAGACAAAAAGCTTTCCCCGTTATTAATGACTGGCGGTGCCCCAGTGTAATCAAAGGGCACAGCTGCGGTGATATACAGCAGTGACAAACCTCAGGATCTTTCCTTCTCGATGCTAACCTAACAGCTAGCAGCCAAGAACTTCAGCGCTGTATATCTACAAGATAAATAGCGCAAGATATGAATATACGTATTGCTTACAGTCTTGAAAAGTATTGTTATATCCCCCTCCACAATCATTCTAAATATGACGCCAGTGCATTTTTCACCATTTCAGTACAAAGCTTGTTGTTTGTAAATGGCAATAGTTTTCTAGTGGAGATTTAAAACCCTCCAACTGTCCCACTTACTGCAGGCTGATTTGAAAACTGGTGCCTATGCTGCAGATGGTGTCAGTAGAGCAGGTTTCCAGAGATTCATAACCCCTTTTACGTTGACAGGCAGCATCAAAAGAAGGAATCACTTCAGGAATATACTAGAAATCATTTTTATTTTTACTCCTCGATCATGCCAAGATGATCTAGAGGGAAAACTGAAAGTCACTCATGATATGAATTTGACATGAAGGAATCCGTAAGAGGAATTCACTGGTGTTTTTATTTCCAGCTACTAAGCCATTTTTTTTCCCTCTCTCTCCTGCTTTGAACTTGTGACCAGTAAGTGCCATATTTTGCTTTGCTAAGAGTTCAAGAAATGCATTTAATTGGGAGTTATGGCCAAGGTAAAACACAGACTAAATAACCAACTTGAAAAGAGGTTAGCTTTCTGCACTTACTCAGGTGTGAATTCCTGCGGAAAAATTCTATAATCACTGATCAGGTTTCCATTAAAAATAAAGTGAACAAAACCACTGAATGGACAAAGCAAGGTCTTTTCCCAGATCAATAGCAAAGACACGTCCATGCACACACAGAGGAAGTCAGTGCAGCTCCATGACCTTTTCATGAACTTTCTGGGAGACGGAAAGATCATTCAAAGGGCAGAGGTCAGCGTTCATGCTGGTCACAAACAAAAATCAGATTTAACCTCGTAATGAAGGATTCAGGGCTCTCACCTACTGATGCAAATCAAATACTAACATTGTATATTTTCTTACATTATCTACTGCAGAAGAAACTGCTTTTGTATTTGAAGCATATATTAACATTTATTTACCAGCTCATATTATTTTGCTATTTTTTATCAAGCATCACCAGATTGAAAACTGGAAGACCTCAGTCAAGATGGGAATCTTTAGCTCATGGAGAAGAACAGATGCTCAAGATGTCCTCTCTGGGTGCTCCCCCTCCCCCCCCCCCACGAGCTCCAGGGCACACAGCACAGAGGAAAGAGCAGCGTTCTCGAAATGCAAGATAACAGGGAGTTAAGAAGAGAGCTCCAGTTAGAAATAAATTGCATAGGTCATGAGGGGAAACCTGAGTGTTGCTACTCTGTGGACCCGACCCACCACACAAAGCTCTCAGTTTTTGCTCCAGAGACGTTCAGGGCAGAAGAGATAGCAGTGGGGATGACTAGGACTCTAGGGCATTTGACAAAAGAGCCATGTTTTCAGTAGCCCAGACTCAGGTCAGCATCACTGGGAAAACCCAAAACCGACATGGCTTCCTGGGTGGAAGGTGTCCACCCGAAAGTGCTAACCAGTAACTTTTCTTGCCGGTATTCTTCAACAAAGGAGAACCCAAATAGACCAAAGTCTTTCAGAATCAATTAGTGATAAGGCACTTTGGGGGGGGCTTTGAGAAATCAGGCAAGTATCAGAATATAGGAATCTTACTATTCAGAGAAAATGAGTATCTTAGCTATCAATCCAGAAGAAAAGGCATTTTCAGAGAAACCGATGCAACCACTACATGGCACAAAGGGCTTTGCATCTCTCTATGGACGGGGTGTGGTAGTTCAAGGTTAGAAAGTTCCAAAGCCTTTAATAAATGCACCTGTAACATATAGCAAAATCTGGGCACTATCTTGTATTCTAACATGTGTCCTAAAGACACATGCTATTCTTGCCTGTCCATTGTTATATTTTCCTGGGTACAGCATTTAATTTTCTTAATCAATTGACATATGACATAAGCAAATTTAAACACATCTGAAATCGATTTCTACCAGTAGTTTTTCTGTGAAACTTTAATTCTCAATACTTCGTGTTAAGTTGGAAATTAGCTCTTAGCAAAACAAGTTTATGTGAGCATGTGGGGAGTGGGATGGACCAGGGAGAGTGGATGCCTAATAAGCCTATAGAACTTGACATCTAGAGAAAATACTTGAGAGAGCATTCCAGCTTTCCCTCTTTGTCTTCCAGAAAAGAGACCAATGTTTGGTGATAGAGTATGTATGTGTGTGGGGGAGGAGGGTTGAGGGATGCCGACCAATCAGAACAGAGACAGGCCCTGACCAATCAGAATGAACTGTGGGTCTAGTGCTGCGGCAGGATCCCAAAACTCTGCCTTAAGTACCAGTTAAAATGCTTTGGCTGCTGAACCTGGGAGGGTGGAGGATATACTGGAGGGGACTGTTAGCTCAGGTAATAGATAACATACAGTATCAGACACAGAGAATCCTCTTAGACTTGGGAAAAAGATGGTGTTTGGTTAAATACCCATCTGCCTGGGTTAGAATCCTGACTCTACCACTTACAATATAAATACTCTTGGACAAATTAATTAACTTCTGTAGGCCTCGCTGTATTCGTCTGTGTAATGGGGATAATAATGGTAACCTCATAGGACCATATAGAGAATCACATAAAATGCTACACTAAATGCTTTATGTGCACTCTTCATCTACCCATAGTGACCCTCTTAGGTGGACAACCGTTTACTATCTGCATTTTACAGATGAAGAAATGGAGGTTTTGGAAGGCTGAAAAACTTGCCACCATCTCACATTTGGTAAGAGGTAGAAAAGGGACTCAATCCAGGAAGTCCTGCATGGAGCCCTGTGTCAACCTCACAGTCTGGCCCCAGAAACTATTCTATGTTGGCCTTAATGGCTCTGCTTAAATGGCCTCCCACTGAGAGCCATAGTATTTATTTAAAATAAATAAGCTGCTTATAAAAGGACTTAATGTAATGGATTTCTGCCTAGCTTTTTCCAGAGAGGCCAACGTGTCCAAGTTTACACAACTAATTAGTGGCAAAACTGCATTAAAGGTCCATCTTCTGGCCCTTAGTGCAGTGTTCTTTCTACCATACACGCAGCCGTGAATATAGCTTTCAAAACAGATTGTAAGACTGCTCTGTGAAGGACGGCATAGTGGATAAAAATGAGGACTCCTGAGTTAGACTGACTGAATTAGAATCCTGATTCAACTGATGTGTCTCTGTGCCTTATTTTGTTCATCTGGAAAATGGGTATGATAATATGATCTATTTCCTCAGGTCATTGTGAAGATTAAGTGAGGAATGCGTGTAGAAAGAACATTTAGAACAATGCCAGGGACTTTAAAACCACTCAATAAATGTTAGCTATTATTATTTTTTCATTCAAGCACATAGCCGCTATGTAATCAGATCAACAGCCAAATTTCAGAAACTTTGCCTTGCACTTTCCAGAAATATGCTGGGTCAAGAGGACTAAAGTGGGTACATGGTGGACTGAAGTACTAAATTAGAAGGATAAAGAGTTATTTAAAGTCTCCTGAAGAAGAATGGTTAAGCCTTAGTTCTGAAATCAGATAATACTTCAAAGAATCTTGGTAACATTATAGAGAAGGAGGTCTGAGAAAGTATTATAGTTGAAAAAGGAAAAAAATTAGAGGGGAACCCATGAAAGCATATCATACCCCAGTGACAGTAAATTTTACTAAGGGAAGGTTTAGGTTTGCAAGAATCCTGATATTATTCAGATCAGAAATAGAAAGCAAACTCAGCTAAATATAATTTATGTGAAACATTTTAAATGTCAATTTTTTAAAGGAAATATATTACGGAACATAATATAAATGTATATTGGAATGAATGAAGAATTATAATTAACCTGAAATAAATATTAAGTCCAATTTTGAGGGGAGAGGGCATAAAGATTTCAAAAATCTATTTCCCTTTCATCGACTTCCATAAAATTGTTTTAATTCTTCACAGAGCACAGTGAGCAAGTTTCTGCTTCTTCTCCCTTTTAATGTGTTCAACTTGGTTTTAAGCACGCATCAGAAAGCAGCTTACAATGAAAGCCTTTTGTCGTCTGTAGACAGAAATGTCAGAAGCTGAGCCCTGGCCAATACAAGGTATAAAAGAATTCCCCCTGATGCCATCTGTCCTTCAAGGTCAAGCCCTGCACAGCTGCATGCTCAGGATGGCCTAGGATCACCTGGGTAACCTCTGGGTGACGTTCGTATTTGAGATGGGACCTGAAATGGGGAAGAAAGAGGAGAAATAGCAACATGATACTTAACAGATTCTGGTCTGAGTGATCACACATTTGGCTTTCTGCAAGGCATAAATCTATTATCTTCAAAACTGGCCTGCTTGCATTGCTGGCATTCCTCCTAAGCAGCTGCAAATGATAAGCCTTACTCTACATAATTTTCTTCAAAGTACCTTAGCGATATGATTAACCATATAGATACATGTGATGGACCCTATTTTCCCCGTTTCAGTGTGGAAGGTCCAGAGATTTCAGTGACTCACTCCATTTTTTACTGACTCTACAATGAGTCCTGCAAAGCTGCCTCATTCTACAGAGATTCAGATTCCAATAATGAAACCGTATCTTAAAAAAATAATAATAAACTTCAAAAAAATTACACAACTGGACTATGCACTATAATCTACCATTCTATTTTTCCTCACGTGGGGATTTTTTTCCCCCTACAACATTGTGTTAAACAAAGTGGTTTCAACCAAGAGCTTCCGGACAAAGAAGTATGTTGGCACTGGTTTCTGGCAGTGCTTGAATAAGGTTAGCACCTATCAAGAACTAGGGGCCTTAGATAAAATTGCTCTCAGGGCTTTGGGGTAAAGAAAAAATTTTAAACCAAATGGAGCCCTCCTTTCCCAATCTATTAAACAATCCTAGAATCAGAATCATGTAATTTAGAGGGGTCTATGGTAATGTGCCGAAGCCGATGTGTGACTGGTGGCAGAGTCAGCTGGTCCTATCTCCTCCCACTTTGGTAGCATCAAATTAGGCATGGCACTTTTACACTTCGAACACTGTGAAAATGCTTCTTCCTCCTACGTTCCCAGGAGCTGGTTGCTATGTATTTATCAAGTACCATGGGTTTAACAGGGCCATGGATTCAGCCCTGGACCCTAAAGCTGGAGAAGGTTATTTCTGTGGACACCAATCATTAGATATTTGAATAGTATCTGTTATGCTCATGCCTTAAATAGATAGGAATGGATGATATGATACCAAGGAGGAAAAATTCAAATGATTATGCTTGTTAATCTAGTTTTTTTCTTAAAAAAAGGTTTTTTTAATTTATTAAATATAAAAACTACTATTAGGGAGGATAAATTGATCCTCACGTGGTGATGACTGACAACTAGGATTTTGTAGAAGTGTGGAAAAGTTGAGAGTAATGAATCTTCTGAAAACAACTTTTATAATCAAACTAAAAATATCTCTGTATGTGTGTTTGTTCCTTTTTCCTTCTAAAGAAAAAATTTTCCTCATACATTAAAAAAACAACAAGAATCTTCTCATATGTTTTACATTAATGAAACAATTTCCTCTCTGAAAAAAAAAGATTGTTAAATAAAGTGGATTTAACTTTGACTCATCATTAGCTCTGTCTCCTCCCCTGTTCTGGCATTCTTGACTTTTAGTACTATACATCCTTCCAGGAGAGTCTAGTAGTAAAATCATGGAGGGAGTTTAGCTTTTATTGATTCTGAAAGAACAATATAACAAGATACTGACAATAATAAACAGATACAAAGTTGTTTCAGCCTGGAAACAATTGCAGCCATATAACCCTTGGTGGCCTCTTTTATATGAACTGTTATTTTTCTCTCCACAATGACTAACACGGGAACTATCATCCATCCAATCCAGCAGGTTCTATTTGCTCAGGAAATGGTTAAACTACTACAGGTCAGCCCTGCAGCCTCATGGAAATGCTTTGATTTGTCTCCCACACAAAACCAATTTGAGTCATTTATTTTACTAACAACTCCCCACAGAATCAAGACACTGCACAAAGTCCCCTTTTAAGAAAAATTTACCCTCACAAAATGTGACTTTGCCAAGAAAGTTTCCTCTGGAAAAGGCACAGATTTCATGCACTTTCATGAAGTGGCTATAGAGCTTATACTTAACATTAAGGATTTGCACAATTCCTTAATTTGGCAATTTCTCACAGGAGGCTCACAATTCCAATCTAGTTTGATTTGATGCTGTTTCTGACATGTAAAATAAAGATTTGACTCAGAAATTATCCAGGGTAAACAATTCAAATGTGATATTACTCCAAGTGCTCCTAGCCTCAGAACAGGAGGATGTGGGTCCCTGACCCTTGTCTTGTGGTTATCCAGTCAGTCAGCAAATAAATATCCAGTGTCCTCTGGATGCATAATATCATAATAGGTGGTTGTATGAGCTATTCTAGTTCAAACACTGCAAATATTTCTATATCCTATCTTCCAAAACAGACTCTCCGAGGGAAAGAAATCAAACAGTTAAAAATATACGTCTCAAGTAACAACTCCTTTTCCAAAATGGGTGATTCATAATTGAGTCAGCTTCTCCCTGATGGAAGGTCACCGTAGGAGCAGCCAAGAGGGAGGGTGACTTTCTCCTGTGACGCCTCAGGGTCATCCTGCAGCTAACAAGCCACAGGCTTCATACATACACCTAAGTGAACAAGATTTGGGGTGATGGCTGAAGAAAAGAAGAAGAAACGGAAAAGAGAAAGAGGAATAAGAAATTCCTTTGAGAGAAAATAAAAATCTCTTTTGTATTCCAATTTCAAAGTGAACTAAGTTTCACACATGACGCTCTCAAACTGTAAGGCTTAAGAACACCAGCCTGCATCAAGTCGTTAACCTTTTAGGACCTACTCAAAGCAATGTAGTGTGACTTTATTAATGAATGCTTTAATGTGGTCTATAAAAGCTAACAAACACAGACACTTGCTATGATTCATCAAATTTAATACTCCATCAAACCTTTCAGTTTAAAAACCAATGCTTTTTTTTTTTTAAATACCCAATCCTCAAAATGGGAGTCCTGTGTTCCAATTAAATTTAATGCATCAAAAAATAAAAACCATAAGAACTTAATACTGGTCAAAATTTTTGAATAAACAATAAAAGAAATAAATGCTGTGCAACATTAATTAATAAGTCCAGAATATATTTTATTGAAACCATAGACAACCAAGAGAAGTAGCTCTTGAGAACAGATTTGCTGTTTAAGGGACACATTGTCTGCTGTGTTGTCTCTTGCTAGGAGGCAAAAGACCCCATTGTAAAACAGCTGGGCTTCTTGCTTCAGGCAAATGCAAATTCTACAGTCGAAGAACTTAAATAGAAACTTGTAGAATTTTTGCACTATTGTACTCAATGACTTTTATATTTTGGAAACCCATACTTATGTGCTTGACTTTGTAAAATCCCTTCTTTGTAATTTCAATATACACATATTCTCATTGATGTTTTATAAACCGCGCTACAAAAGAACAGCTCACCTTGCCTGTATTCAGTGTCCATCTGCAAGAGTTCTTGGATGAAGTTTTCAAAATGTCAGTTTGCTTTAAAGACACCTTCTTATGGTTTTGTTTTTGAATGTTTGTGTGTTGTGGCATTTATCAGAAGATAAATGGAGAGGAGAACTTTGGTGGTCTCACTTGATTTTGTGTTCAAAATCTAGGTTATGGCCAATGCCTGATGTGTACCAAAATTTAATACAGTTCCAGGAAAACACTGTCCCAGGTCCTGAGAACCCTTTGTGGACAAAGAAAGGGGCCTATAAACTGTGTCATCAGGACCATCTGCCATGTCATCAAAAAAAAAAAAAAATCCAAGTGGATTATTATCTTTTTCTCTTTAGATCATCCTGTAGATGTCTTAAGTGCTTTGCAAACTTTATTCCTCTTTATCCGGTTGTCAGATAGGTTATCTCTCATTTTACTAATGAAGTATCAGACATGGTGAAGTTAACTGATGAGCTAAGACTCCAACAAAACTAAATCAAGAGGCTACTGACATCAGGATCTTTCCATCATTCAGAATGCCACTTCTTACCTCCTGGGACAGAGAATGCCAAGTTATGTGAATTCTACCCAGTTCAGTTAATTTCTCTTAAACACACTGCACACAGTGCAAAGTTCTTAAGCACACTCCAGAAAAGAAAAAAAAAATGTGAATGCTCTTTAGATTTTTTTTAATGCAAGCATAGAATCTACAAGATAGTTTAAATGATATGGGAAGTGAAAAACTACTATGTTGCTGCTACAAAATGTGAATAATTCACTCACATTATCTGAGATTTGTGTGGCAGACTGACTCATGAATCATAGAGTAACCATTAAAAAATGACAAAAAGTAGGTCAATTTTTAAATTTCAGCTATATGTCAATCTATCTTAGAAATAAGTGAGAAGGCTACATTTTTAGTGAGAATTAGACTCATATACAGGGAAAAAATTTGGTATGATTCAAAACCACAGAAATTATATTTAGCCAGGACTTTTAAAGATGTACTTCCAACCATTCACCTTAGGGATGAGTAGGCTAAATTCTGACAGGTTAGACAACTTAACTTCTTTAATCCTAATTAGGGTCACAGTTGACATGGTCAAGTTCATCTGTATCATTTCAACTATAAATTGGGCCTCAGTAAGGAGAAAAGTTTCTACTAGCTATATTCTGAGTTCCCGTCTAACTATAATGTCCAACTAGTCATTACCTCTTATCAGAGAATATCCAGGTCCCCTGTTTCCCATTTGATGCTCTATTCATCCTTATTTCATTTTTTGAACATTGGGAGACACATGAAGAATGATGTGTAAGGTACATCACAAGCCACATTATTGTGAACTCTTGGGTTTATTGGTGGGGATTGTGGGTAGAAGGGTCAAGGTCATCCTAGAAATATAGATCGTGGCTTTGAGATCTTTCCAGGAAACAAGAGGGCCAAGGACTGGTCTAAAGGAGCGGCCACTGGATGGTGCTGTAGAGCGTGGTGACAGTCAGGTGAGAGAGAGCCTGGCTGACTGCGTGGTGGCCCTGGCTGGGAGGCAAGTGCCCACACTCAGTCTCCCACTTGTCTTGGGTGACCCTTACCATTCCAGCTCCAGCCATACCTGCAGATCTTAGTCGCCACAGATGCAGCCAGGATGTGACTTTTTTGGCTGCAGATAGAAAACTAGGCAGCCACTCTTGGCCAGGAACATGGTGGTGGAGACGGATAACAGTCGTAGAAGACTCTGCTTCAGGGGTCGACTGAGCATGTTCTCAAGGCAGTGGGTGCCTCACAGAAAGTGCTGTAACATGCTGCATTAGGAATTAGCAACCCAAAGAACTAGAGTTCCTTTAATTTCACCCTCATTTAATACAGCACTGTGCTGAGTCCTGCAGACTCTACAATGAGCAAAAACCCAACAAGGTCACTATAGTCTGGTCACATGTCTTTACTGGTCAAAGCTGCCTCATATAATAAACTCATTCAGAGTGGATTTCAGCACAGCATCAGACTCTTTTAGGAGTGTTTTGTCATGAGCTCATCTCTGCTCAACTCCCCAGAACTGTCTATCCCCTTTGACCTCTGTGTCCAGCAATAGTGAAATAGTAACTGTTCTCCAAAACCTCCACAATCCCCCTCATCTGTACATCTTTGCACTTACTTTTCTTTCTCACTAAAATTATCTTCCCACTAACTCTTTCATTATTAATTCCTTTGACTCTCTTCTTAGATAGCCAGGAATCTTTGTCTTTTCCTCCAACACCATCTCAAACTGACCTGGGCCCCCATCGTGTCTTGCCATGGCACCAGGTACCTCTCCTATCAGAGCTTTAAATTGCCTTTTGCTTGGCTGTCACTTCCACTGGGTTCTAATGGATAGACATTACCCATAAGGATAATGTCCCTGCATAGTTCCTATTATTTTATATACCAGCACCAGCATGGGTTCTGGCCACAAGGTCCAAAGGTAAACTGCATTTCAATTTAATTGGTTTCCTTTGTAATTCTATTTTTTGGAATGATCTTAAAAACATTACTTTAAGAAGGCATCTTTAGGTTTCATCTGGCTGTTGAAGGAGTCTGTGGCATAAGAAATTTTTAAATTTTTTTAATGTTTATTTATTTTTGAGAGAGAGACAGAGTGTGAGTGGGGAAGGGGCAGAGAGAGAGAGGGAGACACAGAATCCAAAGCAGGCTCCAGGCTCTGAGCTGTCAGCACAGAGCCTGACGCAGGACTCAAACTCACAAACTGTGAGATTATGACCTGAGCTGAAGTCAGTCGCTGAACCAACTGAGCCACCCAGGCGCCCTTGTAGCATAAGAAATTTTAAGAACTTCTGCTGAATGCTCAATAAGTGTATGATGAATGATTAGTTGGACAGTTAAATGGATGAAAGAAAATAAATTAAATGAAAGAAAATTCCCTATGATCCAGCAAAGAAAGAAGGCTCCAGGTCTGGGAGTTGTGAGAACTTGCTGCCCATGAACATATTTTTATTCCACAAGATGGACCTTTTCTTCATGAAATTTTAGAAAAGGTTCAAAGTTTATTGAATACCCAATACATTTGTGGCCTGTGGAAAACTCTCCATTGCCTACACTACCACTAATCCCCTCCCCTTTCTTCCACGCTAGCAAAGCTTATCTACTATAATAGTGCTAAACCAGCCCAATATTCCTTTGTGGTTAGTTCTGGCCATGGCCCAGCTCTAGACAATAAGATGTAAGGGGAAGTCTCTAGGAGTTTCTGGAAAATAAGTCCTTCTTTGGCAGTGATCTTGGAGAGAAGCTTTCTTACCACCCTACCTTTGAGCATAGCTTTGTGAAGGTGTACAGTCTAGAAGTATGGTGGCCATTGTATGTCAAAGAGGCAATAAATTTGAGGATGAGACAAAAACATGCTAAGGATGGCAGATTGAAGCGGAGGAGGAACCTGGGTCCTCACTAAAAGGATTATCATTAAATCATTCATGGCAGCACCCTATCCCAAACATTTTTATTTATAAGATTGTTAAATATCATTATTATTGAGCCCATTTTTTGCTGGGTCTCCTATGACTCAATGTCTTCCCATCTCATACAGCAACACAACCTACTGACAAATGTGGCTGCCATAAGGATTAGGGCTGCAGACCTTAACTAGCTAAGCACATCATTCTTTGTTTTCAGACATCAGTTAGTATTTCCCCCTGCAAAGATCAGATTCATCCAATAATTATTTTAGCCCTAAAATACACCAGAAAGAAAAAAGGAGCATTGGTTCTCTAGTAGGGAAATGACTTCATGATCCTATAATCACCATCACCAGCAGACCTTGCTGAAACATTTCTATGTACCTAACTCTCCTGTGTCCTGACCTAACATGCCAGGCCTGGACTGAAAACAGCATACAGAAGAGGCTAAGTTCTGCTCTGAAATTAGAAACTGCTTTGATTCACACCAGCTCCAGGCATCACTTTCCCCAGTTCCAGCCCATCTCCTCCTGTACCTCCTGACATCGCTCACTTTCTAATTCTCTCTGGGGATTGACACACCTTTCCAATGGACTGTAAGCTCTTTTGAAGTCAGGGACAGTATCCAGGGGTTATTGTATCCTCCTTCAGTATCCAAGCGGGGAGTCAATAAATGTTTATTTTATGATACTTTATAAAAGGTTTAGGCCTACAGGCATACTTCGTGTATATTGGGGGTTCAGTTCCAGACCACCACAATAAAGTGACTATTGCAATAAACTGAATCAAAAGAATTTTTTTGGTTTCCCAGTGCAAATAAAAGTTATGTTTACACTATACTGTAGTCTATCAAGTGAGGAATAGCATTATAACTAAAAAAAAAAAAAGGCATGTGCATACCTTAATTTAAGAATATTACTAAAAAGTGCTAACTATCATCTGAGTTTTCAGCAAGCTGTAATCTTTTTGCTGGTGGAGGGTCTTGCCTGAATGGTGACAGCTGCTCACTGGTCAGGGTGGTGGTTGCTGAAGGCAGGGGTGGCTATGGCAATTTCTTAAAATAGTATTCCTATTTTAAAATAGGAAACTTTATTAGTTTGCTACATCGATTGACTCTTCATTTCATTTGAATACTTAGAAGCCATTGTAGGATTACTAATTGGCCTAATTTCAACATTGTTGTGTTTCAAAGAATAGGAAAACCCAAGGGGAAGGAGACAGGGGAATGGCTGGTCAGCAGAGCAGTCAGAACACACACAGCATGTATCTACTAAATATACTGTCTCATCCTGATCACAGATCACCACAACAAACATAATAATAGCGAAAGATTTTGAAATATTGCAAGAATTACCAAAATGTGACACAGAAACATGAAGTGAGAAAATGCTGTTGGAAAAATGGCGCCAATAGACTTGCTTGACACAAGGTTCCCACAAACCTTCAATTCATAAAAATAAGAAAAATAAAACAGTATCTGGGAAGCACAATAAAGTGAAGCACAATAATATGAGGTATGCCTATATTCATGAGAGTTGAGAGTATATAACATGATCCCTGCAGAGAAAGCACATGTATAAAGAGATACTTATGATGCCAAGCAGTGTGCACTCTAACAGCTGCATGAAGGAGAAAGTCAAGGTCCCTTGGGTCTGAGATGGGAGAGGAAGCCTCTATAGAAGAGCTGCACCTCAAACTAGTCCTGAAAGTGGATAAGACTTAGACAAGAAGAGGAATGAAAGGACCCACCAGGCGGGTCACACAGGGTGAGCAATGACTGAGGCAGAAGGACTCGCAGGAGAGTGAAAGATGGATGTAAAGAAAGTAGGAATAAAATGGGAGAGGCAGTTTGATATTAGACGGTGGAGAGCCTTTATTGTAAGCTCAGGCGTTTAGGCTTCATATTATATAGGGAGCCATTGAAAGTTGTGGGAGAGAGCTACAATTATGTGCCTTGCAGATGCCATTTACCATACATCTTGCTGTGAAATCTGAGTCATTCATTGATGACAATGTCAGAGACTCTACTGTCAGTCAGGAGATTATTAGATAGTGGAATTATCTGGTGAACAGGTTGTATAGGACAGACTCAAAAGCCTTCCTATTTATGAACTGTTGCTTCCTGATAACAATCATACTTGATTTGAAGGAAGGTCCTTCTATCACATTCCCAGAGACATGTTACAATTATCATCTTTTATTCTTCATTTTTGACCTCAAGGGCAGAGGCCTATAATAATCCTACACCTCACTTTATAGCACATCGCCACATTATTCCCACAAGGCCCATCTCTCATTTCATCATTTTCTCCTCCTCACCCCAGAACCCTCATCACCATTTCTCTCGTCCCCACAGAGGCATTCTGATGTTGTTAATATGTGCATGTATCTTTGTAGATCTAGTGTTGTTTTGTACTTAACAAATTTGAATTTGTTTTTTAAAATTTGGACAAATGGCATTACACTTTACATCTCATTTTCTCTTACTTGTTCACTCAAAATTTTTGCTTTTAAAATGTATCCATGTGGCATTATCAAAATATTGCATGTCTAAAAAAATATTGCATATCTAAACATTGAATATACTGCCTCTGTTCACTGCATACTTTTCCATAGAATGCAACTGCCCCACTTACTTATTTATTGTCTTATGAAGGGCATACATGTTAGTTCCAACTCCAAATTACCACAAACAGTGCTAAAAAGACATCTTTGTGTGTTATCCCTTTGTGAAAATGTCTCTGGGATGTGTCCAGAAGTGGGCTTGGTGAAGCAGGATGACTATATAATTTATTGTCTTTCCTAAGAGGAACATTTTGGGAAGTAAAGGGGGCACTAGTACTATATTATGCCCAAACCTCAGGTCTTCCCTGCCTTCCTGCTAAGTGGGACCTCTTGTCATCTTTGCCTTAATTCCATTAAGATTGTCAGATTGCTTTCTAAAATGATCATACTCCTTTACTCTTCTCCCAACAATCAAAGAGTTCCCATAACCCCATAACTTGTAAACACCTGGCATTATGCAACTTTCCAGTTGTGACATTCTAATGTGTCTGAAATGGTCTGTGTTGTTCCATGACCAGAGAACCTGAGTACCCCTTCTGGTACCAGTTCACCACTTGAGCTTCTTCTCCTGTGAACTACCCCATCATATCCCTTACGTATTTTTCTTTGAGGTTTCCTGTCTTTTTTTCTTGTCAATGTGCAAGAGTTCTTTGTATATTCTATGTAATAATCCAATGTCATTTTTTTAAGAGATAGTTTCAAGCATTGCAAATTCTTCTCCCAGTCTGTCAGCTGTCCATTAACATTGTTTATGAAGCTTATGGTGTACAGTTGCCAAGGTCACCATTTTCTCTTAAAAAATAAAAAGACACTATTATCTTCTTCTCCAGGTTCTGGCTGACTCTCTAGCTCTTTGCATATTCTCTATAAAACAACAGCAAGATCGATAGGAAACACGAAACATGGCCTAGGATATAAGACATTTGGGCCTGCAGAATGGGGTAATAAAGCTGAAAAGGACCTTGGACATCACCTAGTTCAAACCCCTCACAACATTCCAACTCACAAAAGAACAAGTGCCTTGACTGAGGGCTAAAAGCACAGGTCTCCTGCCTGATTCCAGGCTGGCTCTTCTTTGCACATCAGACACACTGTGAAAGTGTCTGTTATTCCAGCCGTTCCTTATTGACATTCCTTATGTCAGGACTGACTCACCCTTCCATTTCCCATCCTGTAGAGTGAGTCCTGTTTTTGTTTCACGGTGGACTTCTTACCCAAGGCTTGGGGCACTAAAAGGCTAAAATGATTTCACTTTAGGATCTCATTATTATCAGCACATGTTTATTTCCTGCATTTTCAACATTTTCAAAGTAAAGCAAAAGACCTCACCTTGCTGTGGGCAGCATGTCTGAAAAGAGCTCACCAAACCTCCTGAGTCCAATGCCAACAAAACTCGGCTCCATGGCTTCCCCTGTTTCATATTCACACGATGCAAAACACATGGGACAAATTTATGTCACTGCAATTTGCCTGGCAGCCTGCATTTAAATCACCAAGGTTTGCAGCTCCACGTTTTAGGGTGTCGTTTGCAGTCCTGTAGCCAAGAGCTCTGAAGGAACAAGCACACATGAAGGCTTGTTAGCCAGCCGGATGTGATGGGGCTCTCCTGGCAGACTAATTAGTATGCTGCAGCGTATCTGCATATCTCTCAAATAGACATTGTTTGTGTCTTTCCTCAGTGACAGGGGAGACTGTTCAGTAGGACACCTTACCTTTTAATATGCAGGGTTTGTTAGAAGAACAGCTCAATTCATATTTCCCTGGTTTGATGGTAAGTGAACAGCAGTGGCAATATTAATCTGTAGTAACCTGTCAGTGAACTCTACAGCTAATATGATGTAGTTATGATTTTACCATCAATCAGGACTGAACAGGCTCTGGGCAATCCTTACAGCACAGCCTCAAAAAATCTAATTGTGCAAAAGCTTCATTGGTTTCCAACATTTCTTTTTTATCTGTCACAGGCTTTAGGCCTAGTACACAACCTTTTATTATTGGCCTTATTGCATTAGCTTGTTGGACAAAGGAGAAAAGGCTAAAGCAGAGGGTTCCCCTGCATTCCATCATTTGTTTGCATGCAGGATTTTATTTGACAGTCTCATATTGTTTTAGATGTAGATAAAAATTATTAGGACATATGGCATCATGTGAACTTTTGAACTGCCAATTGCCAATGTGTTCTAAAGGACTAGAGGCATTTAACAATTCTGACCTACCTACAGAGGCGGAGATGCCACATGGACGAGCCAATGAGGTCTCCCAGGGAATTGCATTTAGAGTCAACATAACCTTGCATGTCTTCCTTGACCAGTTTTTATGCGGGGGAAGAGTAAAATCACTCAGAGGTGGAACATTCGCAACTGAGATGATCTTTAGCCAAAATTAAGGCTGACTCTTTGTGATATGATGATAAGCAGTTCACTTTCTCCGAGAACCTGCACACACAGTATGAAGTAGCATGGAGCCACATGGCCTCCGTTCATATGCAGAACATTTCTCCCAGTGTCTGGGACACAGTCAGATTCTATTCCAATGAAAGCATGTGCATAAAACACAAATCCACATCAAAGTAGCTCCAGCTCTTGAGTCTACAGGGTTGGAAGGGACTGTAAGACTTAAAACATATAAAAACATTTACGAAGATGAACTATTAACTTTATCCATTTAGGCATTTTAATCTTTTGCATCTTAAATGCGACTGAGCCTTTTGGAACTGGGAAATTGCTAATCAGCATGTTGGGTAAATGTTTCTATTTTAAAATGTGCACACTTAGAAATAACAGCTGGCCATAAAGTACATATTTATGTTTGTGATTTAATGTATCACAAACTTTATATTTTATTTCATTTAGCTTCACAAAGAGACCACACTATTTTTTGCAAGCATTATATAATTTCCACAACAGCTTTACGAGTCAAGACACACATATGACAATAAATCAGATATGTATACAATGCCTGAATTTTTCAAATTTGAAATGACTTTTAATAAAAAAAATAAGGATTATATCCATTTCTTACACTGTTCTGACTTATTTAAAGATTCAGTTGAAAATTCCTATTCATTAATCAAGAAAAATCTGCATAGAATTATAGTGATTGTCTTTTGAAACACTGCACCCTTGCTTCAAAGGAAACATATTGAGTAAAGGCACATCAACAGCACAGCTGAGTGTTAACTCTTCACAAACCAGCGTGCACATTGTCCGCAACCTAATAAAAACATCTACACAAAATGAGGAAATGGCTGTGACATCCTGCAATAAGCATGCAGGAACGCGCCTTGGAACCACCGAGGCGGCTGCTGGAGCAGAGAGACAAAAACAGGATGTGAAAATTATTGCAGGAGTGGTGGTGATTTTGAGAGTTCTCTGGCTACCTCTCCATCATTGGTGAGATTTGCTTGTTTTAAAAAAAACAATTCTTTTCTCTAGAAGACTCTTCTCAAATACCTAAATCTAAATGATCTTTTAGACCACCTGAAAACATTTCAGCTTTGACAGACCTCTTGGAAATTTACAGCTCCTCATGTAACCATTCCTTACAATGTGGTCTGCATACCCGGTAGCAGGAGTTTTTGTCAATGCAGGAAAATGTTTGCATCTGTCAGAACAAGTTTATTTCCATAGTATCATAGGTATAAAGTGGGGAAGAGTACTAGATCCTATTGCGTTGTTATTAACAAGCAAAACATGACAAAGAACATTCTCATGAGCAGGTTCAAAGTCTGAAAACCAGAAAAGATCCCCAAACTGAGTAATTACCCCCTAATAAGAAATCAATGTCTAACCCAGACATTGCTGAACACTCAGACAACTTTTTAAATTAAAAGGCACGTACAGAGGCATAGCTACTACATACACGCAATATTCATGACAAATACCAGTGACAGTGGAAAATCCTCTGCAAAAGCAAAAAGTGCTAAGCAAATGAAAAGTACCATTTCACCAACATTCTCCTTGGGTGAGCTGGAAAAAGGATCACTGGATTCATCTCATTAATGTCTCAATAAGTGTATATTGAGAAAATATGTCTTTCAAAAGAATTCACTGAAAACAAGGGCAAAAGGTTTATTGATGAGAATGGGAGGTAAAGACATGCGTCAGAAGGATGGTGAACTTCCTTAAAAAAGACTATCTGGGGCGCCTGGGTGGTTCAGTCAGTTAAGCATAAGACTTCAGTTCAGGAGTTCAGGTCATGATCTCATGGTTTGTGAGTTTGAGCCCCACGTCGGGCTCTGTGCAGACAACTCAGAGCCAGGAGCCTGCTTCGGATTCTGGTCTCCCTCTCTCTTTGCCCCTCCCCTGCCTTCACATACTCTATCTCTCTCTCAAAAATAAATAAACATTTTTTAAAAAATTAAAAAGACTATCTGGCCATAGTGACAGGTAAAGTTACAGAGTTCTGGGGGAAGAAGAGGGAAAAGCTGATGAATTTTAATTCACCACATATTAATTAACTAAAATTGGAACATAGATAATAAACATTACTATGCAAATTGTTTATATTTATATTTTCAAACATTCATCTCTACACATATATGTTACATATAAATGTAAAATATACCTTCTCATGCTGTTATAGTTTTTTAAATAAAATGTCTATTAATGTACATCTTAGGTACATATAATTTTGGCCAGGTCTGTCCTCATTGAGAATATTTCCTAGACCCCAGATAATTTAATAAAGTTTCATATAATTTATGCTTTTTTCAAAAAAACTGTAGTCTTGTTTGGAGGGTATAAAGAACAATAATTATTCTGGAAATCTACTGAGCATGGAAAGAACTGAAAAATATAAAAGTCATAATGGCAAAATGTGTGAAGTTCAGCAACCAACGAGAGGGAAACACAATTATAAGCTTAGTTGGTCAGAATACAAAAAAGCTAATAAAAAAATACAATACAAAGATTAATTTCAAAATTATTAGAAAAACATCAAGTAGTACATGAATCATTGAGGTAGGATTAGTCAGCTCCTCTTGTATTTTGCAGCAGAAAAAAGAGGAAATGAAATTCAAATCCAATCACATTTACTTGCATTCTTTTTTGGTTGACATTATGTTTAGATTAAGGCTGTAGGTCAAATGAAATATATGCTGTGGGTCAAATGAAGTATTTGGTTAAACCATATGAAACTGCCATTTTGTAGGTCAAAATTGGTTGACCTTTAGCAATTCCATGTGGTTCATGTATCTTAACACATGTTGTAATGTAGATAATTACAGATAGTTTTTGAAGTCAAATGGGCATGTTTGGATGTCATCTTAGTTCTACCACTTGATTATCTATGAACCCTTAGGCAAGTTACATGCTTTTACCTCTCCTGTAGTATCCTCACCTAGGTAAAGGGCACTGTGGTGTCTACTCTTAGAGTGTTGTGTAGATTAGATGAGTAATCCACATACAGTTCTTCATATAGGGCTTTGTCCCCACCTAATGAAAGTAGTTCCCCAAAGGTCTGTATCAAAGTCAATAGTTTATAAATGAGAAAGGAGGGACCCTAAGGTTTTACTGAATCTTCTGAGATGCTCCACGATTTCAAGTGTTCTGGGCTTCTGGGCACCTTCCAGAGAAGCCACACCTAACACAAGCCAGCTGTCCATATAGGTGAGGGCATCCCACCAAAACGTCTGCTTTGAATCAATGTCAGCTTCATCTTTGAAAGATATCCTGAATCTTGTTTCCACACCTCACTCTGCCAGGGACAGTAGAATTTAAAATCACCAGGAAAACACGGAGAATAATTCTTTGAAATTCAATAGCTATGAAATTGGAAAGTGGAGTGGGTGGGGAGCTTATGTCAAGCCCCTCACATTTCATACGCAATTTAATAACTCCTCAATGCCTGATGGTATTAATCCCACTGGCCTTACATATTTGGGTTAATTTCCTTTGAGGTAAGCTTTTTCACACCCCATCCAACCAGAGAAGCAAGTGCTTATCAAACTCTGGAGGATGCTGGTGGGTGGTTTCTTCTCAGTGGAGTCCTCGTCTCCAACACCCAGTGTGCTCTTCCTACATAAGCCTTCAGAGTGAATTCCATTGCCTATCAGCTTTCTGGAGGAAGGACACAGAGCCCTGAAAGTACATCTAACAATTAACAATAAGCTTGTGGCTCTGACGAATGATTTCCATGTAATATTTCACTTCATTCTCACAGGTCTACGGGAGTTATCACTTCCATTTAGAAATGAGGAAACAACTTCAGCCTTACCAAAGTCACACTACTAAGTACCAGAGAATTCCAGAGTTGGACTTCTCTGTTATTATACCCTGATTCTTCAGAAAATCAAGAACAGCCTAAGAATAGGCATGCTATAGAGGGTTTTTCTTCCTTATGAGTAGAATTTCTATATCAAATAATCAGCTAAAGACGACTACTTTTCCTCATCACATCCTCCAGCTCATTCCCATTATCCCTCAAAATGGGCCAACATCACCCTGCCTTCCATTAATGACTAAAGGGTGGTCCTCTCCTATATGATTCCCAGTGTTTTACCTTTAAAGGGAACCCCTTCAATGAACTGATGCATTGTTTTCAGTCTTAGCTTCTCACTGGGTGTCTTTCAACTCCAGCACCAGTCCTCCATATCACGGGTTTTTCTGGTGTTAAAAATATCAGATTTTTCCCATTGCATCTTTAGAATCTGTGCAAGCCCAGGATCCCTGGCACAAATCAATATTCTACGTTAAAGAAGTGCAGGAATGAGCCAATAGAATTAGCAGAGTAATTTACTGTGCCTCGGCTACAGCTGGTAGGGACCACAGAGGGAAGCAAGCAGATGTTTGTTTGATAATGGCAGTTTCCTCCAGTGGTCAGAGCCCAATACCCATACTCTGTTAACAGTCTGTCCGGCTTAACAAAAAGGGGTAAGGGAGATCTTGAGAACTTGAGCTTCCTCAGTTTGTAATGCCAATTGAGTTCTCCTTCTACTATTTCATTGCATTGTTCTGTATTTTTCATGGTTATAATATGGAATAATATCACATGAAGGTTTAGATTTGTGGTGGTGAAAAAAGAAAAGGGTTTGGATGCAGACAGGTTAGAAACTGTTATTGGGATCACAATTTCCTATAATTGTAAGAATTTCCTATAGTTAAAGTGTTCAGGAAATCTTGGCCAATGATACCCCACTACAAGCTTGATAGAAAATAAAATGGCAGCAAAAAGCACATGGAAGAACATGTGGGTTTTCCTCTGTTTCTTTGCAATGTAGTAGTTTACAGAAGTTTTGTTTTCTTTTTTCAAAAAACAATGAATAAACTTGTAACAATAAAACATAGAGTCAAGGAAAACCCTGTTTCCTTTGGATTAATTTCTATCTTTACATTCATGCCCAACCTCCTGGGAGGGAGATCAAAACTTCAAGGGTAGCAATGCCCTCTTTTGAGAGGCCACTGAGGAGACGACCATACATACACTATGAACCTACAGTAAGTCTTGGTTTCTGCTTTTGTTTTTCTTTTGGATCTTATCTATACCTTGAAATGTTTAATCTGTCAAAAGTATTCAGCCAAGATATATTTTCTGAAGCTTACTATGGCAAAATTCTGAGTCAAGGTCACAGAAGAGATAATGTCATAAATGAGAGTAGAATAAAGTTACAAATATTAACAATATAGGGAGATTGACACAAACTTTAGGGGATGAAGCCAAAAGAGGGTGTTTAAAAGAGGAAATGATGAGACAACATTATTTTTAAAAGGCCACTTCTGCCTGAAATCTTAGTGGAACTTACCCCGCCAGAGATATGGTGAGGGAAAGGTGAAGGAAATAGCAGGCGCAGAAGCACAGACTTGGTGAAGAATGAAATTCTTGCAGTGAGAGAACAGAAAAAAAGTCGCTTGGGCTGGACAAGCCCAAAGATAAGCCTGGAAGAGAAAAGAGCCTAAAGCTTGGAACACTTTGAATGCCAAGCTCTACCATATAGATATTATGTGGTAGACTACACCCTGAGGGGTGTCCCACCATTGAGGGGATCTGAGCACAGTCTGTCCAGTCCGTTCTGTAATTCAAGAAGGTCATTGATCATCAATGCGTAGGTTGAATTTGTGGGTACAGTTTAACAGGAAGTTAGGGGATAATGGAGGCATGAATGAAGATGGTAACATGAAATGAAATGGAAGTTAAACTAAGGATTTGGTGTTAAGGGGCTAGAAAATGCAGAACTTCCCAGATAATTGGGTGATGTGGTTGGAGGGTGGTAGTTAAGGAGGAAGGAAGGGCCAGGGGCAACTGAGGTTTCAAACCTTGGGAACTGGGTGCCATTAAAAAAATCCAGACCACAGAGAAAAGGAACTGATGGGAAACTCTGTGGAGTATCTCAGCACATCAAATGCTTTTCATGCAGCATTTTATCCCATAGTCACAATTTTTATTAGAAACTATATTATTTCCACTTTATTCCTGAGGAAACTAGGACTCCAGTAATAACCAATTTGCCCAAAGTCACATAGACAGCATGTGAAAGAGTGAGGGTTTGAAGTCAATTCTGTCTGGCTCCAAAGTTTATACTCTATTCCAGAGATTTTCCATCTGTGCTCTAAAGAATTCTAGAAATCCTCGGAGGCTCCTTGGGATCTCCTGAAGGAGCATGAAGGAGGTTACACCTCTGGGGTCCCTTCTTGGCTTTAACCTAGCTTAAGATTTCCTTTAGCAAAAGAGTTTTCCTACTAGCAAAACCAGCATGTCCTTTTTCATCTCAAAAGAGGAGAAGGGCTTGTTTTTGGACACACTGGATTTAAGAAGCGAACGGGACAGGTGAAGTTGTCCAAATGTTAAATATGAAGAACTGAGCTTAGAAATGAAGATACAGATTAAGGAGAGTGTGTATGGAGCGAATCAGTGCAATGGGTTCCCTCGTTCCATGCTGGTATTAGCAATACCAGCTTTCTAGTATAAGTAATCACATTCTTACATTTCTAATATTAGTAATCACATCCAACTGTCATGTGCTAAAGTGGCTAGAGGTTCCTAGTTTCTCTGTGATGCTGGATGCTGCTCTCTTGAGGTATGCTCTACATACCTCTGCTCCCACCAGTTGGGTATCCAATTTATCAAGAGCACTTGGATTTATTCCCAAACCATTTTTTGCCAGTTGCATCTGTTTTTTTTATCGTTCATAATTTTATTAAACAATATGTAAACCAATGCAATATGAATGCAAAAGGAAATGAAGTTTTTTCTTAAAAAACTGGTTGAATTATTTGGATAGAATAGACAAGTTTCTTTGCCTTCAAATGAAATGGAAATGAGATTATTGTTCAATATTGCAGAAAACCATAAAAATCTAGACAGATCCTGGGCTCAGATGGATTTTCCAATGTCTTTAAATTCTTACAGCACCAAGACTGGAAGTTGTAGATGATGTATTATTATTATTATTATTATTATTACTATAGCTTATACTATAAGAATGTTGAGTTGGCCTTCAAGCATCAGACCTTGGCCCTACATTGAAAGAGTGAGGAAATTAAGGTATATTTGTAATTTTAAGTGAAAATAAAATGTTACATGTGTTTGTATGTATCACTTTTATGATGCCTATTTAAAAGACTTGTTTATTAACCTACAACTACTAGTTCTGAGCAAGTAGAATAAGAATGTGTCTACCATGTATTTCTAGCCCCTGAACAGAAAGGGGATTTTTACCACTTGAGCACAGGTCAATCACTTGACTCTTCTGATCCTTAGGTCAAACCAACTAGAAAATTTGGCAAGGAACAAAGAAATTGTTGCACTGGGCTGAAACGTCCTACAACCCACCAATATGAGAGAGGGCAGGAGTGAGAGTTTAGATTTTAAATGACTTAATTATGATTTCCACTTGGAAAATTATGTGGAAAGACTTTCTTCTCATTTCAAATATATGTAAGCTCACTTATTACTAATAGGCACAATTCTGCCAGTCTCCATAGTGACATAAAATAGGATTCCAGGCTGGGCTAGCAGGGAATGGACTGCTGCGAAGACATTTTTAACTGTGTATGCAAGGTCAGATTTTACTTTGCTGCCCTGGAGAAATACGAGGAGCTGCAGCAAACAGAAGGAGAGGCCACGCCGCTCCCCAGCAGCTGCTGCATCGTGACCCGGAAGCCCTGAGCGCTCAGCACCAGCCACGAGGCCTGTGTCTCTAATTGGCACTGCAGCCAGTTAAGTCTCCTCCCTTTGTGTGCCCTAGGCTGCCAGAGCTAGAGAGAGAGAGAGAGACGAGAGAGAGGGAGAGAGAGAGCAAATCATATGTGTGTGTGGTGTGTGATCACCTGCTTCCCTTCTCTTGTTGCCATGGGTTACGGAGCCCAGAGCTGGAGAGTGGGGCCAAGCACTTGGGGTGGAAATAACTGCGTCAGCCTCTGAAAAAAAGAAACTAGAAATAGGGAGCAGGGAAACAATGAGCAAAAGAACAAAAATCAACATCCCAAGGCAGCCTGACTGTCAGCAAGGAAGCCAGGCACCCGAAACGAAAGCAGTCCTTCATAAATCTAGATCCCACCGGACACATTGGTCCAAACACTGAGGAAGAGAACAGAACAAATGCAAATGTCTACAGCAATACTATGCCTCCACCGCCTTGGGCCTTAGGTACGGGTCTAGGACCCACCTTGGAGAGAAACAAAGTCTGTTAAGAGTTAAGGCAACAGCTGTCAGGGAGCCCATGCTCTGCACAGCATTATGGAGTACGAGGCACTGAGTGGAGAGACACACGAACAGGAAGGAGGCTGTGACCTTGGGGAGGCCACTATTTAATTAGGCATCTTAAGTCTGTACGTCAGGCTTCTTGTGAACCCTACACCCAAATACTCATTATTCTTCTTATGTGATGGCCCATCAAGGAAAAGAATGTGTTTTCCCCTCTTTCCTATGGCTTCTGAATATTTTATATGAAATGTCATAACTTTTATTAGAGGGGCTTTTCAACAAAGTCCAATCTCCTAATTTTACAGCTGAAAAAAACAGGTTCAGAGAGGTTAGGTGCCTTGATCAAGATAACTCAGCCTGTTTGGGGCTTTTTTTGTTTGTTTTGTTTGTTTGCTTGCTTGCTTTTTGGAGAGGGAGAAAATGGGGGGGGGGACTCTTAAATGATGCAGATAATGTTTACTTATATCGGTCTCAGACTGGATGGCCAGGAGGTAAGAATCCTACATCTCTTCAGACTGAACTATCAAGAAAAGAGATAATTAAGATCCCTGCTTTTCTGATAGGGCCACCCATTGTCTTTGGATGTGAGGACAAGAGCTGCTTCCCACCAACATCGCTGGGTCCAAGCCTCAGGCATGGCAGGACATTTGCATGATCATTAGGACAGACATGGTAGTGAAGGTGTGATCTACAAGCCTTTCTAATTCAGACCATGACACTACTGTGAGCTTTCAAGAGCAATTTCTTCCCTCCTTGACCCTTGTCAGAGGGAAAAAGAGCCCTCAGGTTATTGCAGTGCCTATTGACTTTGGCCATCCTTTCCTTCCTCAAGTTTGTGGGAGCCTGTGTTCTTCCCTGGTTACCATCAGCTATCGGCCGGAAACTGATTCCATGAGAGGTTGTAGCTAATCTGTGTGCTGGAAGGGAACTAGTTTCTTGATGCCACATTGCTGACTAGCCATTTGCCAGTTCTCTTTCCAGCTCTATCTCTCACTTGCTAAATACAGGGAGGCGGCCACTCTCTTTTTGGCTTTCAGTGTGTCTTGAAATTTAAGCTCTCACGTTAAAACATGTGGAGACGTGTGTCACTTGTATGCTTCTGGCAGTCACTGTAAAAACGTACTATCTACCTGATGCCAGTGGAGTGGAGATAACTGTGGCTGCTTGACTCCATGACCCTCCCCGAGAAGGCTAACGTCAGAGAGGGATGAACATGACCCTTCACAGAGGTGTGGCAAGTTTGTCCAGCTCTTTTGTCTCCCCTGAGCTCTCTGTGGGGGCAGTGTGGGCAGGACACAAGGAGGAGAGCATAGCCCAGGTTTCTCAAAGGGCAAATAAACAATGTCACAGCATCTGTGAAAGTTTATCAGGGAGCACTAGAGAGCTCTGATGCTGGGAACACATAGGGAGCTGAAGGCTATGTCTTGGAATGCAGACTGTCCCAGGATAAACCACAGGAAACAGGTGTGCCCAGGTTCATATCCCATTTGAAGTACCACAGCTATTCCAAAGGAATAGAAGGGAGTTAAACTTCTCCCTGCTAAACAAATTAATCCAGATCCTAAATCCTGCTTATTGTTAATGGCCAGATATCCTTGAGATGGATTCCTCGGCAAGTCTTTTGATCTCACTGGCCCTCTGGGGGCTGCAGATTTCTCTCACTAATCGAAGTCCATAGATCTTTCTCCTTCAGGGGTTTATCTATACTCCATGAGTTTTTCAAAATCCTTATACCATGTCCTTCTTTATTTCCCTGTACTCTCTTTCTCTCTTCCTCTGTCCAAATCACTCTTTTATTTACTTTTCACTTTTGATCTCCACACAGAAATAACCTCTCTGTGTTCTGGGATTCAGCAACACACCAACAAAAAATGTTTACAGAGCCCCTACGGAGTGCCACCCCAGGGCCAGGGCTGGGGTACAGCTGCAAACAGCAGATGTGCTCTGTCCTCACCACACTTGTCGAAGGAGTCAGAGAAGTCAGAGGTGAGAAGTTTCCGTTGAGAAGAGGGAGAGCTGGGGATGGAGACAGGGAAAAGCAGGTACAAAGGTCCCAAGTCAAGAAAGAATGCAGCATGTCGAGAGAAACTGAGAGGAGCCCAGTAAAGCCAGAGCGTAGACAGCAGAGGAGGGATGGTGAGAGATGATGGGAGAGGAGCCTGGCAGAGACCAGGTCATGGAAACCTTAAGACCTTCTAAACCACATCAAAGAATTAGACTTTATCCTGTGGCAAATGGGAGGCATTGAATGTCATAAGTAGGGGGTGGTGTGATCAGATTTGAACTGTGGAAAGATGGGTACAAGACTGAAGGGCACATGGGAGTGTCAGTGGGGAGACCATTTAAGAGACAGTGAGTGGTGGTAATAATTACAATGTGAACAAGAGTAGTGGCAGTGAGGATGAAAAATCTGAACAGAGTAGAGACTTATTTAGAAGTGGAAATGCCATCTGATAGCTGTGTGGGCTGGTATATGAGAAAAGCATGGGCTGCTCTGAGAGGAATCATTAATTATGGAACAGGAATACAACAGTGACCTCCGACGTCAATCATGGTGTCTGCCCAATCAGAGCCCCTGCTGAAGGGACAGGTCTACAGGAGCCTGTGTTAAACAGGGTAACCCTACCCCACCTGGTCTCAGCTGGTAAGACCAGGGGTAAGCACCTGACCCAAGGGCAGGCCATCCGTAGGCAGGCCATCCGTAGGCTGGCATCCAGCAATGTGGCCTGGCCCATCACTGTAGTCTGGACCAATTAAATTTGCTCTCTTGAGAATATAAACTATGAAAATGCCAAGAGAATGAGTCAGTTAGTAATAAGAGCTGAAGTTTTAGAAGGATGAAGCAAGGGGGAACATGTGCAAGCTGAAGTTATAGGGAAGAGGAAGTAATGACTAAGCAATAGTCAGTCCACAAAGAGGATAGGATGGAATGGATGTCAAAAATAAGCAGATAAACCAATAGAGGGCATCCCTGTGGCTCCTGAGAGCAACAGAGAGCATAGGTATTTTCCAGAACTATCTCTAGCCCTGAGCATTTTCTATTTCAAGTGCTGTTCCACAAGCATCCTTGCAATAAATTGCCTCCGTAATTTGAGTCTCTGTTCATGGCAACAAAAAAGCATTCCCCAAACACTCACCTAATATTTTGCCCAGTGTCATAGGCTTGTCTCTGCCCATCTTGCTGTGTGTCTCCAGGGTGGTCCGGAGATGCTTTCCTGCCCTAGATTCCTTGGGAGGAAGGAATTCTGCCATTCCTGATGACTTTACAAAAGTGGCCTTTGGCTGCACTCAGTAGGTACATCGAAATCAGAAAGAATGTAAAGCTTCGTTCCAGAGATTCTGCTCTATGGCAAAATTTTAAACCCATGACGTGTTTCAGTGGGTTGAAAATGTCTTTGAACGTGTGCTCCCATATCCAGAGCTATGATTAATTACTGGTGGTCGCTGCTGGTTATGCCTGCAGCTCTCGGCAAGAAAATGAGTAAAAAGTATTTGAGTTTTTACATTCTCTCTCTGACAAAGAGCCTCTTTAAAGGAAAGAAAAAAGAAAAGAAAAGAAAAAGAAAAGCTGGGTGTAATCTGTAACAAGGTTCCTATATTTTCTGGGCAGCCTGGGCCCAGTCAGCATCTGTCCTAAGATGAGCTATGATGGAAGCAGGTGAGATGTGCTGCTTTTATCCCGCACACGAAGTTATCCTCATCATGCTCCGTGCACATTTCTGAATTAGTTCCAGCTAGTTAGTGTCACTGCAAGACAATTTAGACTGCCATTGTTTGAGTATTCAACATACTCTTCGATGATGGATTCCCAGAAAAGGCGAAATCCATTACTTACACACAGTAGGAAAATAAACCTTCTCTCCAGTCTATGACATGAAGATCGAGAAAGCTTTTCATTTTAGATGGTTGGAAATTGCATTCAAGTGGCTTTGTCAACTTTTTTACTCAATGTCTTTGAAAAAACAAATTTAGCAATCTGGCTTCTTTATTCAGTAGGGGTGCGGTGTAACTAAGGATATTAGCTATCAATGAATGGTTCATGGTCTGTTAGCTAGCACTGGCTTGTAATAAAGTGCCACTAACTGACAGCTGTGCCTTGAGGTAGCCTCACAGTAAAACAACAACAAAAACCTTCCAGAGTTGAAATGTACAGGTAGGGGAAGTTCGGTTCAAAGGGCATTTCTCTCCAGCTAGAAGAAAAACACCTAGTGGATTGAAGATGTTCCAGGGTATAGTTACAATAGTTTTCAAGTCAATATAACAGGTTGGTAATGTTCTCTGAACTACCTTTCAGCAGATGCCCAAACATTCTCAGCATGGGGCCAGAGAGGATATGAATGGTGTCCAGTGGACTGTGGGTCAGGAGGTGAAGAGACTTCTGCTTTACAGAAAGAGCTTTGCGGGACACCACTTCAGTGGCCAGGGAGACTTTGGGTGGTGGCCAATGTAACTGGATTGGAGCAAAAAACTATAGAAGAGTATTTCCCAAAGTGGGTTCCTAGGAACAGATCAGGTATAACATATGAAAAGGAGTCCAATATCAGATTAGTTGGAAAAATTGGGGGTTAAGTAAAGCTACACAGGTTGTAGGACTTCTTGAAGCTTTTAATAAGCTAATTAATCTGTGTAAAAGAGTATAGTTTGTGGTCTTCTCAATTTCTTTTTAGCAGGGGGACCATGGGAACCTTTTGATGGAGCACCTCATCTCACCGGGCTAGTATGCTGTGAAAATTCTTTGGGAGAGATTCTGGTACTCACTCTCTGTCCTCTTCCTGACTCTCCAAAAGACCCTATCATGTTGTCTCTTATAACCAACTTAGTTCTGATCTTTTCATCAGGCTCTTCCTAGTCCCTGCTCCATCCTGTTTTCAGCCTTACTCTTTGACATTGAAGATCCTGTCAGTTGTCCCAGGGACAACACTGACTCTCATCCTGACTGGGTCCTCCTAGATTACAATCCTGGGTGCACTCCTCATGCTTGAACAACCCTCTCTCCTGTGCTCCCCAACACAGGATTTCAGAGCCATGACTCATTCCATGAGGCCCTGCTCAGCCCCTTTGGTCCCTTCAGCAGGCAAACTTGCACTGATTATCTAGTGGCTGCACTAAAGAGCTGTCTTCCCCCCCCCCCCCCCCCCGCCCCCTCACTTCCAGGCTCCTGATGGAGATATGTCCTGTGCAACCTCCATCCTTGATGGGGCTCTGAGGTGCCCTGAGGAGCTTACAGACTCCAGGAGGCCTGGAGGAAAAGAAGCAGAACTAAAGTTCCCTATCCCCTGTACATTCCCTTCCAAAATCTGTCACTTTCTCCCTCTAATTAGAGTTCCTACCTGCCTTGCATAAACAGCTGGATTGGGGCAAAACCTTGAGGAAGCGATGTTGTTCTTCCGGCTACCACTGTTTCTTATGTCCCATCCCCCAGCCTCCCCCTTTGGAGCCTCTTCCCTCCCACCCTCATCTAGCCTTTTTTTTCCCTGTACAACCTCCTCTTATTTGATATCAGTCATTTACACATAAGTATAATTTTAAGTCAGTTTTTACCCTCTCTGGGGACATTTAAAAAATATTAGGTAACTAGGAATGGAATGAGTGGCCTCAGGAAGTAGGTTAGGGAGCTCTATTCCCTGCATGCTAAAAACCACAGGATTGCCTTTACAGAATGCTAGTCCTGGCTATGACATTAAGTAGGAGAGCAAATTCAGGGGACTAAATAATTCTGCACCACTGGCTAGGCTCCCAGGTGGTGAAGGTGGATAAGCAGATCTCATATTTCGAAAAAGTTATACCTGGAGCTAACCATTCAGTACTGTGATTACAGCTCTTACCAGCTGAAACTTCATGCCATTTTTTATATTTTTATGTCTCGTACTGCACAATGGCATTATTATTTGACTGTGCAATAAGGAAAAGAAGACGAGAGAGTGACCCAGAGTTCTAATAATGCATTTTCCCTCTTAACATCAATGGGTTGGTCATCATTCAGAGCCAGGAACCCAACATCTACTGAAATTGAGGGGAGGTGACTGATGGAAACAACAGAAGGCACCACAGGCCATGCCTGCCTGGACAGAGATCCACGGGCCATGTATTGAAAATGGTGGATATGTGCAAACAAGCAAGCACACTGGCTAGCTAAGAGAAAACAAATTGCTGGAGGAGCGAGTATTTAATTTCCCCTGTATTACAAAAACACCCCTATGCTAACTAAGTTACAAGCCTCTTTGGATTCCTTGGTCTCTGGTATCCATTGGAGCTCCCCCACAAGAGAAACTCATTTTAGCAGCCTCGCTTGGCCAACCAGCCTTGGCAGGGAATGAAAAAGAACACTTAGATTTAGTACCAGCTCCTTTCTGAGTAGGGACTGTCTGAGTTCTAGGGACTTTCTCAGTATGAGGCTTTCTTTGTACAGAAATTGGTATTTCTTGCAACAGTTGCATATAAGGTGACTGGGATCCATCAGCCATCTTTGCCTTTCAGACCCCTGTGCATGTCTTCCTCACAGAGGCCTGCCCCAGCTGCTCCATGTCTGTTTACCCTCCATAAATACCCTTATCCCCATCCTCCTCCAACACTTGATTCTTTCAGTATTAGCTTCTAATGAATTAAATACTCTGCTCTTTTACTTTGTCTACTTCTCTCTCCTCAACTCATTCCCTATAATGTAGGAGAAGGCAGAGATTTTTTACAGGTTTTGTTTGTTCTTTGCTTTTTCCCCAGTGCCTAGAATAGTGTCTGGCACATAGGATATGCTCAACAAAAATATATTGACTGAACAACTGACTAAATTAATTAAAAATGCTAATGCTCTGGAAATGAATATTCCCCTCCCTCAAAATAGGAAGCCTGTTGTTCTACCTTTACACACTTCAATTTCATGCATGTTTTTGAAATGTATCATGTCCCAAAGCAGGGTACGGTCAGTACTAATAAAGTAAGTGCTAAATCTTGGTGGATAGGAACAAATATTTCAAGGTCTATTAAAGGCTGTTTTTCTGTTGCATATATAATATATTATACATCTGAGTTATGTTTTCCTTATAGATAGTATTGGGGTAGTATGCTACTTGCCCTCAGCTACAAAGTGTTTCCCTATATTCTCAGCTTTATCTAGTAAGTTTCCTGAAAGATTGCTTTAAAAACTTGGTATATAGACAGAAAACTGAGAAGGAGAAATGAGACTGACACAAGTCAGGAGAATTACTGGAAGATCATGCAGCTGGAAAGAGACATATTTAAATTAGGAATTCAGCATCACAATCCCCTCACTAGTAAGGTTTCTGTTTGCCACAAATGTGTTAGAATAGTGCTATGCATTTGCACATTGCTTACTAGTAAATAAATTTCATTAAATTTCCAATGTTCAAAGTTGAGTAAAGACTGAGTCAAGACCCTAAAGGATTTACAAGGATTTACAAGAATCCACAGCTTCTAAAGCATTCCATTTGAGATGGAAGTCTATTTTAAGCCACATGGAACATTTCTAATTAACTTTTATCATCTACCCAATAATTAGAAGCCTGTACCATCAAGAAACCCTTTTACCATTTACTTTATAAAGATAGCATTGAAAGGGACCTTGGTCATTGTCCATTCGGGCTCCTATTACAAAAATACCAGACTGAGTGGCTTAAATAGCAAATATTTATTTCTCACAGTCCTGGAGGCTAGAAAGTCCAAGATCAAGGTGTCGGCAGATTCAGTGCCTAGTGAGGGCCTGCGTCCTCATTCATAGGGGGCTATCTTCTCATTGTCCTCACAAGGTGGAAGGAGTGAGGGAGAGCTCCTGGAGTGTCTTTCATAAGATCCCATTCATGAGGGCTCTACCCTTGTGACCTCATCACCTCCCAAAGGCCCAGCCCCAAATACTATCACACAAGGGATTAAGTTTCAACATATGAATCTGGGGGGGCACAAACATTCAATCCATATTAGCCATAATCTGCAGAATCCCCGCATTTTTACTTGAGAACTCTACGACTCTTGAAGTTTGCAAACCTCTAACTCCCCATCCAGTGATCCTCTCTGTCCCCTCTTCTTCCAGATAGCCTACTTGGACAGATGAAGACAATCATTAAGTTACCTTTCAGCTTTCCTTACTCCAAAGCAGCTAATTCAAACCATGTTGGTGTCTCATGATGTTCTATTTCCCAGCATGTTATGACTCTACAGATACTCAAGCATTTGAAGATGTAAAATGTCAAAAACATAACCAGGAAGGAGTAATTGAAAAGACTGAACCCAGTTTCCCTTCCATTCCTGTCAAAAGTGACTCTATGCCAAGCCATTCAGGAGAAACCAGCCTTGTCTTTGGTTCTGTCAAGAGCTGAAGCTGGCCTTGGCAATAGGAGGATCTCAGAAGGCCAACCTAGGGAACTGAGAACTGGCCTTGAGCAATGTACTTTGTCAACACCTGTAATCCCTTCACCACCTAGCTCAGTACCCATATTTATTGAATTGAGTCTGTATCAAATTTAAAACCGAGCTTGGAGCAAACTTTATCTGGTGTGTTAGGGGACAAAAGATCAGAGAACCATCATTTTTCTTGATTTAATTACACACTTGCTGTCCTTTTAAATGAATGCAGTTGTGCACACACACACACACACACACAAAAGGTAAAGAATCTTTACCTCTTAAGATCACTGCAAAAACTAAATGACATAATTTATATAAAGCAATTAAAACAACACAGGCCATAGAGTTTAATAAACGTGGGTGATAACAATAATGATATACAAATGCCTTCTTCCTGTCATCGACAAGGTCTGGGCTCAATCATTTATTTTAATATTATGAAGGTGTAGCATGAGATATCTTTGTGGTGATAGAGCAGTTCTATATCTTGTGGTGGTTCATGCATCTACACACGGGATAAAATTGCATAGAATTACACACATATACAACTGAGTGCCAGTAAAACAGATGAAATCTGAATAAATTAAATTGATTGTACCAATGTCATTTTCCTGGTTTTGACATTGTACTATAGCTATGTAAGATGTTACCACTAGGGAAAGCTGGGGGGAAGTTACAGAGGACCTCTCAGCACTATTTTTGCAAGTGCCTCGGCATCTATCATTATAAAATGAAATAAGTTATCTTAAAATATTTTGAAATAATTAGAAATTATTTTAAATTATTTAAAAATAAAAAGGTTGTACAAAAGGATTCATGGTTTTCCCATACTTTTATAAACTCTGAAAGATTTCATTAATAATATAGATGTTTTTATGTTTCCTCACTTATTAAAAAAAGGTTAAGGGAAAAACTCTCATCTCTTCCTGGAGATTACTATCATTTAAATGGAAACCATTTTTGCCAGTAAATGTGGTTCCATGAGTTTGAGATAGATTTATGCAAATAACTGATTTATAATATCACTCACTTAAAAATACTTTATCTTTAAGTATACATTATAGGTGTTGAAATTTAAAATATTTCTAACAGCTGCCAACTATTAAAGTTATAATAAAATCAAGTGGTCATTACCTAAGGCGGGGGTGGGGGTGGGGGGAGAAACAAGCACAAGTCTATAGGAACTTTATAAACACAAGTGATAAAAAGATCTAATGTTCTTAAGGAAAATTATGCACTTGCCCATCCCCAAGTAATATATTTTAGCCATGCATTATAAGAAACCTATCTTTCTGTGCAGTCACAGAAAAACATAAAGCTCAGTCCATTTGCTTCCACAGGAAATTCTATTTTTTGTAAAAAGCGGCTCAACTCAGAATGAAGGGACTGACTTATATTTGACCACTAGGTGTCACTGTTGGTGGTGGCCTGGGCTGTAAGGAGGGGGAGGGGAAATTGAAAGCTATCTCTTAGGGGATTTTTTTGGATTGTGAGATTGTTTTTAAACATAAAATGCTCATATTACTGCCATTTTGCTTATCTGTGCTATGAGAGACGAGGTGGAAAGGAAATAGAGAAGTATGAAGATAGAGCTCTTAGAAAATCACGGGCCATCACATCACTTTAGGAGATGGGAAGTGTGTGGCTTAACTATGGAGCTAGAATACCCAACAAAAATTGACTATTAAACACAAGCCCATTTTAATAATTCCCTAGCCACATGGCAGGAAAGCAGAAAAACATCAATTACTTCATGTTCAGAAAGGGAAGCATTCCTCAGTCATGTCTGCCTGGTGCTCAAGAAATTAGATGAATAATTTATATCACAAAGCAGAGTGAGGGTCAGCGTGTGTGAAGGGGATTCGAGGAAGAAGCTATTGAGGCACGTCAGAAACAGCATCCATGAGGCCACAAACAAAGCCTGTTGGAAGAGCCTCAGGAAGTTGAATGGGATTTTTTTTCCCTCAGCTATCAGTGAAGTATAATTTAATTCTAGACTTGGCTACAAGAAATGGGAACTTTTTCAAAGCCCATGGAAAATCAAACAATGAAAAAGAGATTTTCCTGGTGTTTTGCTTGGCACAGGACTCCAGCGATAGCAAGATGGGTGGTGCCTGTCTGGTCTCGGGAGGGAGATCGTCCTTTTCTTCAGAACAGCCCGGGCCTGCTGCCAGGCCTCAAGGTCAGGGGCCTGTTCCTAGGGACCCAGTGGCATACCAAGGATCTACAGGCTTGCTGGGCTCATTGGCAGAAACCTCACAAAGGAAGCTGCTATGTGCCAGTGCTATTTCAGACAAGCGTCTCTAGCTGGAGCTGTTATTCTTTCACTTTCCTAAGAGGCAAAAAAAGTTTAAGAAAACCAGGAGTTGGGATAGAAGTGAAGTTGGAGAATAGAGCCCAAATGAAGGGTAGAAATCCCTAATGAGCATCCAGAGGAGAACTTTTTTAAATGGAGAGAGAAGTTGACCGCGTGGCCCCCAATTTTTCATACTTGAAAATATTTCCTTACTCATTTATGTTATAAGCTAATGCATGAAGTGATCATTTCTGTCCTCTGCTTTAGACATTTCTCAGGGCAGTATTGGCGGTTTATTCTTAACCACACTCACTGGAGGCAAGTTAGTGAGATAATCATTTAATAAATGAAGAAAAGAGGAACATAAGCAGCTAACATTGAGTGCTAACTGTATGCTAGGTGTTACTCTCAGTACTTTCCAAGTATTAACTCATTTAATCATCCAACAACCCTATGAAGAAAGTACTATTATTATTCCCATGGCACATGAAGAAACTAAGGCAGAGAGAGGTCAAATAGCTTCCCCGAGGTCACAGAGCCTGTAAGTGGCGGTCTGCCTCCATGGTCACTCATCCAGGCAGTCATAAGACTGGAGCTTGAGTTCTGACCCTGATCACCCAGTCTCTCCTTATTGGACTACTTTTTGCCATCTTATGACTTGTGAAATGTCTTCCTCAAAGTCAGAGACCCACAAAATGTTTGCCCAGAGGGATTTCTCACTAGCTACGTTCTGGCAAAATACTGTGGTGAAGGATGAAAGGCATACTAGAGTGGGAGGTGCTGGGAGGTGCTGGCCCTTGACCGTCATGCCTCTCTCTTGGCTGACACTTTAAACACTACCTCAGGTAAGCCCTCATGACGTATCTCTGTCACTTATGGTATCATTTCCACATAATGAGCCTAGCTCTATGAGACTACATATCGACCTCTCATTGTGATCTACTTGAAAGTGACTTCCAGAAAGTCTACGTAACAGTACTTGGTATGAAAACACATCTTTTCCAAGAGGTTTTAAATGCCTACTCTCCACCACACACATATATACTAAGCTTTTGCCAAAATAAGTTTTAACCAGTTGTGTAATTGTACACAAAATAGCTGAAGCTTCACAAAATGCTTGTGGGCACTGAGCAGGGGTGGGAGTGGGGTGGGGGAGAGACAAAGAAAACACATGTGCTCCCTAGTAACTCTGGGAGCTGCACTGATTCTAATGGATAGTTTCTAGTCCAGCAACAGTATTGCAATTTGTCATTAATGGATGTGGGGAGGCCAGTTTCCTTAGTTGGAATGAAGCCACTATTAGTAGATAACCCCCTCCCCCTCCAAAAAAAAAAAAAAAAAAAAAAAGAGGAGAAGCAATCCCAGGAAACAAACCCAGAGGAATCATTGGCTCTGTAAAGTAAAAACGAGTATCAGAGCACAAAATGTTTTGTGGAGGTTCTCATTGTATTACTTTTAGGACAGACACTAAGCATGAACAATGGAATCATCCAACAGATTTCTCATTCCTTTTGTACTTTTAATGGGCCAGCTTTATTTCATGATATGTCTAGGAAGCCAATTATGCAACTAAGGGAAGTTTAGAATTAAACTGCCTTCAATTCAAGTGACCAAAGAAACCTAACTTTCAAAATCCCCTCTCAAATCTGATCAATTTTTGGAAAATGTTTTCCTTTTTACTTTGCCACATACATATCTAGATACCCTTCCACATTATGGGAAACTACCATAGAAAAGGAAAAACTAAAGAAGTAAACACAAAATGTTTATTAAGATGATTGCACTTGGGGCGCCTGGGTGGCTCAGTCGGTTAAGTGTCCGACTTCAGCTCAGGTCACGATCTCGCGGTCCGTGAGTTTGAGCCCCGCGTCAGGCTCTGGGCTGACGGCTCAGAGCCTGGAGCCTGCTTCCGATTCTGTGTCTCCCTCTCTCTCTGCCCCTCCCCTGTTCATGCTCTGTCTCTCTCTGTCTCAAAAATAAATAAAAAACGTTAAAAAAAAAAAAAGATGATTGCACTTAAATGCAAAGTTCCAAAATATAAATTCTTCCATATTCATGAAACATAACACAATAAGCAACAGTTAATTTATCAGAAGTAATTTTTCACTAGTTGTGAAATGTTTCACTAGAATATACAATATACTATATTGTACATTCATATTTTCAACAAACATTTTTGGGTTCTGCTAGGGACTGGACAGTATCCCCTCAAAATGTATACATTGAAGATCTTACCCCCCAACATGACTGTATTTGAGAATAGGGCTTTTAGGAGATCATTAAAGTTAAATGAGGTCAGAAAGAGGGTCCTAATATGATAATATTGGTGGCCTTAAAAGAGATACTCCTCTCTCTCACTCTCCATGAGCCTGTGTTGAGGAAAGGCCATGTGAGGACACAGCAAGAAGGTGGCCTTTTGCAAGCTAGGAAGAAGTCTCATCAGCTGCCAGACCTTGGTCTAGGACTTCCAGTCTTGGGAAAGAGAAATACCTGTTGTTTAAGTCACCCAGTCTATGGTAATTTATTATGGGAACTTGAGCTGACTAATATGGGCTCCTACTTTGTGCCAAAGATATTACTGCTTGCTGGTGTACAATGTTGTTCAGCTCAGATATGGTCCTTGCCCTCTTGAAGCTTATGGTCTTGTTGGGGTGACAGACATTAAACAATTAATCGTAAAAATAAGAGTATAGCTATTATTTGTAACAGTGAAATACAACAGTTAAGGGGGTAATTTGAAAAACTGAGAGGAATTCAATTTAGTTTGGGAGGTTAAGGAAATGACACTTAATCTAAGTCTTAGAAATGAGTAAAAAGTTAACCAGATGAGGACAAGGATACAAAGTTCTGGACAGAGGAAACAGTAGTATGTGCAAAGGCCCTGAGGCAGGAAAGAGGATGTTGATTTTAAAATAACTGAAAGAAGTGAGTGGAATTACAGAATGATAAGCAAAGAAAAAGTGCACAATATAATTCGTATTTATAAAATATCACTGGAGCTTCTGTACAGATAATAAATGGGGTGGGGAAGGGTGACAGTTGATGCAAAAAGACCAGCATGGAGACAGGGGACAGGAAGACAGTGGCTTCAGCTAGGGTGGTGTCTGTGAAAATAGGTTAGAAGTAAACAGATTCCAGGAGTCCTTTGTAGGTGGAAACAAAAGGACTCGGTGATACAATAAAGGTGGAGGGAAGTGATTAGAGAGCAGAAGTTATTAAGGATGACTCTCTGGCTTTCAGTGTGAATAACTCATGCCCAGATATGGCATTTACAAAATGGGATGGGGCGCCTGGGTGGCTCAGTCGGTTAAGCGGCCGACTTCGGCTCAGGTCACAATCTCGCGGTCCGTGAGTTCGAGCCCCGCGTCGGGCTCTGTGCTGACAGCTCAGAGCCTGGAGCCTGTTTCAGCTTCTGTGTCTCCCTCTCTCTCTGCCCCTCCCCTGTTCATGCTCTGTCTCTCTCTGTCTCAAAAATAAATAAACGTTAAAAAAAAATTTAAAAAAAAATGGGGAAGGGCTAGCAAAGGAACAGAATTGGGAGGTGAGAGCCACTGTCTAGAACTGCTGTTGTACTTGCTTCTGTGAGACTGATCTTGAGACTGACCATGAGACTATTCTCTGAGGTGAGATTTCAGACATATCATGCATACCATATTCAGTAGGTGATGAAGATAAATGACAAAAACCACGAAGACCAGCACAGTTCCAGTCAGACTTCTTGGACGTAGGTTACTACTGCAGGCTTGGATTAGGATCCTCTTGGTAATCTACTTCCAGGGTAAGTATCCATTGCTGGGCAACTATCAGGGGAATATCAGGAAAGAACAGCTCACAAACTTGTCCAAACTTCACCACCATACTGAAGGGCAGGGTCACAGATGAGGTGAGGGAATCCTTTAATCTGAGCCAATACATCACTCAAGAAACCTGGAAGAGGTAGCAGTTTTCTCTGGATCCCTGGGCATAAGGGGCTTGTAGAGGGGAATTAGGCTTCACTTGTTTCTCCCACCATAGACTTGGTGCCACCACCACTATGGTCTGGTAGACATAGGATGAGGAATGCTTTTGCCAAAAGCCTTGAGGATGTGAGACCCCTCCCTGCTCTTCCAAATAGTCTACTATTAAATAATAACATGCAAATTTGAGGAACATGTTGACTATTATACTACCCTCACAGGTAGGGACCTATAGCTATTTCAGCAGAGACCGTTGGTTTCATTCTAACTTCCATTCTTTCCTCCCTCCATAGCATTGGGACTGCAGTTCTTAACGCGGGTTGCTAGAAGCTGGGATTAGCCTTGTGGTGATGGAGATGAAGCAGTGTGGTGGACTGGAGAGCTGCCTAAGAGGTAAAACCAGCAGGAGTTGGTGGTCAATGAATATGGGGACTGAGAGAGACACTCTAGGAGACCAAGACAACGCCCAGGCGTCCCATTTGCAAGAGAGCAAATAATGATGCTGTTTCCAGACACACAGAGAGAAGACCAGGTTTGGGATTAGAAGTCATGAGATCTACTTTGGATATGCTGATACTCATGAAGAGATCTGAAAGAGGCAGCTGAATACACAAGCCTGGAGTTGAGATGAGGGCTCTGGACTGGAAATATAAACTTGTGCACACCAATATTTCCTGATTAAGTAGTAAGGGATGAACCTCCAAGAGAGACTAAATACAAAGAGTAAAAAATAGAGGAGAAAACTAGGAGAGTGTAGTGTCGTAAAAGCCATGGGTAGAGAGTATTTCACGCAGGAAGGACTGTCGATGGCATAAAGTGCTTCTGAGAGCTTAAGTTCAAGGAAGACTAAAACATATCCCTTGAATTTAGCCACATGGAGGCCACTGGTGACTCTGAGGAGAATTGTTTCCAATGACGAGGGAAGCCAAATTAAACCAAGTTGGACAGCAACCAGCATGTGTAAAATGGAGCCAGCAAGTATAAGCAACACCTCATTTCCCTTACCAACTACCCCTCCTCAGTCGCCATTACTCATTAGCAGTGGTCAGAAGCTCCCCTCAGTATACTCTTCTACATAAAGATCACCATCACCATCAAGAGTAACTCTACTCAGGGCACTATTGAAAACTTTGTTTTTCATTGTTTTTTAAAATGATGTTCACTTTGGGGCACCTGGGTGGCTCAGTCGGTTGAGCGTCTGACTTCGGCTCAGGTCTCATGGTTCGTGGGTTTGAGCCCCGTGTCAGGCTCTGTGCTGACAGCTCAGGACCTGGAATCTGCTTCAGATTCTGTGTCTCCCTCTTTCTCTGCCCCTCCTCTGCTCTCGCTCTGTCTCTGTCTCTGTCTCTCTCTCTCTGTCTCTCTCAAAAGTAAATAAACATTAAAAATTTTTTAAAAAATGATGTTCGCCTGTGATGGAACAAGAGTTTGAATGGTTTTTATGGCAACAAAGACAGATGCGCAGACTGGTCTGTTCACTCTCAATCCCTTTTGTAAGAAGGTTGAACATAGGTTGGGAGTGCAGCCCATGGTCATGGAAGTGACTAAGGCATCTGTTTGGGGTTGATGTCTGGCCCTCTTTGTTCTGTTCCCATCAGCAGTGGAAATCTCCAGGTGTGGGTAGCAAGTGAATAAGGAATCAGATGACAGGATCCCCTACTCTGCAGGTTATCGGACATAGAGGGAGAGGAAAAGCAAATGTATACATTAAGGACAAATCAAGGAAGTGCTCTTGCACCCAAGGTCACTAATACAAATCTATTCCTAAGACAGATAAAAGCTCAGACTTGGGGGGAAAGGACCAATAAAAGACAGGGGTGATTAACTGGGTGAATGGAATGAATCTACCAAGGAGAGGGTTCTGGAGAAATGGTTTTAAAGTGAGAACTCTGTTGTTTGGCACAGATTAGGAAGGATAATTACAGCCAAGGGGAGTAGAATACTTGGAAATGGCTTAGATATTAGAGGGACAGAAACAGAGACTGAGGAGTCAATTCTAGCTTCAGGGTTTGTACAGGTCTGTAACCACTGGTCAGAAATCGCAAAATTGAAAAAGCACTGAAAACTGAACCTTTTTCCCTAAATTATTTGGCAGTCAATTCTGACTTGACCTGAACACATTTGGCTGCAAAACCTGATCTGAAAAGATGTAAAAATATTCACAATTATCTCACTTCAAGGTGAATAGCCATATACTTTATTGCAGAAATATTAATGTGTTTGATTACAGAGTGCTGCCCACACTCCACTGGGGTGTTAGGCATTGTAATACAGATGGCACTGAGTTATCTTCCTGAGATTATGGAAAATTTTGAATTCTGAAACACATCTGGCCCCAAGGATCTGGATAAAACACTGTGGATCTACATGGGGAGGGGTCAAGAGGATTGTATTCCTGACTGTATGAGGATGATTAACACAGAGACCACAGCCTGGGTAAGACATCCACCTTCATGGAGCACATATGGGGTCTGCAGGCACAATTGGGGGTTATGGATCAGCCTGGGGCTGAACCTAGCTCTGTATTCTCATAAGAGGCAGGCTTAAGGGGCCCTGATGGTCTCCAGCCAGGAAACCCATGTTTTTTGAGGGGCTGCTGCAGGCCAGGCACAACATTACCTCATTTTATTCCTCACATCAACCTCTTGAGAAGAGAAAATAAGAATCACAGAGTCAATGGCACATTTGGAGATCATATCCCAACTGTGTGACTCCAAAGCCCATTCGTTGCCCATTACACATGGAAGTCTCTCATTGAATACAAGTCAATAAGCTGAGGGCTAGAAAGGTCAATTATAGCAAATTCCTATGGAATATATTCTACATACAGGCACTTCGTTTAATTCTCAAAACAATCAAGCTGGGTTGGTGTGTTTTGATCCCATTTTTCAGAAGGAGAAACTGAGGCTTACTGCGGAGAAGTAACTTGTCCAAGGTCCTACAAACCTAATTAGTGGTGGAGCTGGATTTCAAACTGACATCTATCTGTCCCCAGAGTGGCCCTGCTCCCTGTATGCTATGCTTCCTCCTGAACATAGATTGCTGGTGCCAGTGGCTGGATATTTACACACACACACATACACACACACACACACACACACACACACACACACACAAATACAAACATACAACTCCTTTTCTTAATAGCCATGTGATTACCCAGAGTTAAGTGCCAATGGCCTTCTGGGATCTCTCTGAAGGGTGAAGTGATAAAGGTCACAGTGATGGCCACAGAAACCTGTTTATTATCAGGAGATTACATTTCCTGTCACTTAAATGAGCCAGAGACCTCCAGACACTCCAGCAAGACTCCCATTACATAGAAGAACAGCTTCAACATCAAAAGAGAGCAAGATATGGGCAAAGGAGGGGGAGGCGTTCTTTTCTTCAGCTGTTGATGGTTGGTCAAGTGAGTCTAATGGCTTATTAATAAGAAGCAATTAATTGTGTAGCCAGCCCAGTAGTTCTAAGAAATGAAATCCCAAATCTGATACATGAAGGGCATCAGGGATTGAATAACTGTTAAAAAGCAGTTTCTGGCACTGCTTTGCATCAATAAAGATGTAAAGAACAAAGGAACAGTGTGCAACTGCACGATCAATAGACACTTGAAATATAAAAGCTGAAAAAGTGAAGAAGTGTGGAACCTGGTAAAATGTTAATATCTTCTTTCCAGAGAAGAAATCGGAATCACAAAGACACAGAGTTGGAAAGGACTTCAAGAGGTCATCCTGGTCCATAGCTTAAATTCTCCTGGCTGGGGACAGCTAGTCTCTTATTTAAAACAGCCAGAGAATTGCAGTAGACCATATTCCAGAGAAACAGGAGAATGTGCATTTACTTATTGCAGGCACTGGACATCTGGCCCACTGGGAGCAGTAAATCAGAGTCCAAAACTATGAAATACAAAGGATTTCTGAACTTATCAGACCTCCTGTGATGAACAAGACTGACATCTGCCTGCATTCCAACAGAAATCGTGTGAAATCAAAATTTCAGCCAAAAGAAGTCTGGACCCCATAATGAGAATTCTTATAATTCTAAAGCCAGAATTCACAAATTTCAGCCACTGAAATGAAGGGATGCAGAGGCCACTTGGGGGAATCCCTGGGCCTATCTGGTGGTTATGACAACCTGTGCTACTTGGCAGGAAATAATACCCATATGGAAGGGACGTTCATAGTTTATAGTCATAAGCTAAGAGAATTCTAATGCTCGACTGAAATTAAAACACACATACACCCATACACACATTTGGAGATTCCAGGAATGTGGGAGACATAGCATTTGTATCACAATGCTAATTTACTAGTTAAGCCCAAAATGTGTAAGATTTTTATCTTTCAATGAAGTTGCACTAGCAATGTCTCTGCATCCAAAATGTCCTCAGTTCCTATTAATGAGGCTAAAGGAAGACTCAGTAAAATGTTTGGAATGCTTTGAGATCTCTGAACCCCTTGGGAACACCAGACATAATAATAGAACAGATTTAATGATCTCTATATCGTGCAATGCTTGTTGCCTAGAAACATTCCCCATAGATTAGTAGATTCTGTTTTTGTCCATATTCCTGTATTTCTGAGTCTTTTACATTTGTTCATATAACCAAAGAGAGGATATGTGTAATTTATATCTGTTCAGACATTGTTTCATTTCTGGGTGCTTTTTAGGGAAGTGCCAAAGAATTCAGCGGACCTAGGGAGTTGTTTCATCAGCTGGCAGAGCATTCTGTGAGGTTAAATACATTTCATCATAAGCATTGCCATAACAATGCTATAGCTGAGGAAATAAAATCAAAGACTTGGGATTGAGGCAAACATTTGTAGCAGTGGTCCTTTTCTTTCAGTCTAAGAGACTATCTTGGTAAAAACAATCCCTTTTATGGGACCCAAAGCTGCCAAGCAAAGGCCATTTGTAATGAGACTATTCTTTTAGCTACAAGATCATCTTATAAACTATTGAATCCCATGGGCTTTAAATATAAAACTGGCTGACACAACCTAATTTTAATATGGCAATGTAGTATGCCATGTTGGAAATGTATGAACATGATTGGGTTTTAACTGTTTTTTAAAAGGGTTTGCTAGATTTTGCGCCTAGGCCACCTAACACTTGAAAGACTGGTAACTGTATAAGTCAGAGCTACACTCAGCTGGTCCCATGAAAGAGGAACTGGTGGCTGACTCAGGGACAGCATGAGGTAACAGGAGGTGCACTGCCTGTGTTGCTACGGTTATACCTTCTGTGATCCATCCTAAACAGGAAATAAACAGGATTTTTTATTTCTGAACTTATCAGACCTCCTGTGATGAACAGTTTCCTGGGGGCACCTAAGTAGTTGGAATAACTCATCAGGATGCACAGTACCCTGCCCGGATGGTGAGAAATCCTTCATGTTTCTCTTTGAATAGACATTCTCTCTTCTCCAATGGGTCATGGGAGAGAAGCGGGAGCTTTATGTCTTGTGCTTTATGTCTGTGAGTCTGTGACTCTGGGTAAAGGCCCGTTCATTATGAGGGAGAAAAACCTGGGGGCGCCTGGGTGGCTCAGTCGGCTGGGTGCTCAACTTCAGCTCAGGTCATGATCTCATGGTTTGTGAGTTCTAGCCCTGCATCAGGCTCACTGCTATCAGTGCAGAGCCTGCTTTGGATCCTCTGTCCTCCTCTCTCTCTCTGCCCCTCCCCCCCCCTCAAAAATAAATAAACATTAAAAAAAAAGAGGGAGAATAACCTGTTTCAAGTTCCACTTCTGGAACTAGAAACTCAATCCTTGATTAGATAAAGAGTAAGATCAGTAAGTAAAAATTAGAAACCATACCTAGAATGGATGAACACATCACATCATGTCTTTAAAGGGAAAAGGGATGATGAACCTACTCACTTCCATTTGGCCTATTGAGAAGGACCAAGAATAAAATAACAACTCTATTTCTATAGGTATCCCCCCACCTCCCATTGCTCTTTTTTGTTTGGTATTTATGTGAAATCATAAGGAAGAGTCACTATTAATAAATATATACTGGGTATCAGAGATGTGCTAAAGGAATTTTGAAGTATAGTAAAAAAACATGATATTGTGAACCAACAGATTAACATAGGAATATATTTTATGGTATGTATGCGATGATGTTTTCATGCATTGAGCCCATATTATTAATCAAGTAAATAAATAAATACAGTTGGCAATAGCTCATAAGCATCTGTAGACTATTTACACAATTGCAAAGGGGAATGAATGTCTTCCTTCCCATGTTTTACCAAACTTACTAATTTTATGATGCGGCATGCCTGCTTTTTCCCAGGGTTAAATGTTAAAAGTCTCTTGATGAACACAGAATAAGTTAACTGATAAATTAGAAAAGAGTTTATGAAACTGAAGTACAAAATATGTTCTTTGCCTCGTGTACAATATAATATTGTGTTAATAGCCAGTAAACACTGAAGGCATTGCCGCGTGCATGCTAGATTGGAGAAACAGTTGAAACCTTGCACAACAGTGGCTTTCTTCCACTGATTCACAGAATGGAAACAACATAAGGTATGTCTGATTTTTTTTAATCTAAGTAGAAGCGCTAAAAAAATGGGGCACCCTCCACTGTATCAAGCCTTCGAGTTAGAACCAGAGGTAATGACACACCTGGAAAACCAGCAAGAGGAAAGTTTATGAGACAATAACCCCAACCTATAATTTTAACAATAAAAAGACATGAATCAAGCACACAGGTTGTCAGACACTGTCCTCATGCAGTGGGCCTTCTGGCTGGCCCAGAACTTCCTTTCCTTTTTTTCTGACAACCATACCTTAAATTTTCTGTGAGGAAACCACCCTCCCCTAATCTCAGGGCACAGTGAGATTGGGTACGTTGGGTACGTTGGGCACAGTGGGTACGTTGCCACTCCTGAGGTAGAGATGTTATCCGAGATTCTACCATCAGTATATTCCATCCCCCCGGCCATAAATATTGTCTCAAGAATAGGCACAGGACTCCAGTTTGACCAGTCATCACCAGGCCTTACAGCTCTTTGCTGAGCTGAACACGAATCAAAGAGGATATAAGTCTGAAGTAGCTGGGGGCCATCAGATGAAGAGGATCTATCCAAGAGTGAAACCAATAATTGGGAGAATAAGTAAGAGTGAGACTGAGTGCAAGAAATTTGAACTCCAGGTTCCAGCCATGCCTAAATGCACCTAGATTTTTAAATTACTATATTATCTATTAAATTCTTTTTCCTTTAACATAAGTCAGCTTAGGGGTGAGTTTCTGGGCTCTTATAACCAAGATATTCCTGAGTAACACACTCTAAAATAATGAGCATGAACTATAGTGGGCCAGTGAATATGAAGCCTGAGTCTGTCATTCTGGCAGATGATATAGAAGAACTCCCATCTGTGCCCCAGATGAACCAAGACCCTTCACTTGCTGAATCCATGTGCCAAAGACAGAGTCAGCCAGAGGTAGAAGTGTCCCATGAAAGATTACAGTGGTCATACTGGGGAGAAACCATCTCCAGGCTAAGATGATTTGACACAATTAAGAAACTAAAGTCTAAATTGAAACAAGTAATATCTGATTTATCCACTGCCAACAGCAAATGAAGAAAAGAGAAGACATAAATGGAGACCAGCCAGTGGACATGTTTTGGATTTGCAGAGCATCAGAGCCGTCTGCAATGAAAGAACACAATGGACTGTAGAGGTTCTGTATCAGTAGACCAAGCACAGACTTCCAGGAAGCTTTTGATAGACAGGCTTTCCTGGGTTGCCTCCATCATTCCATCAAGCTCCTTCTGACCCCTGTCTGATATGAATCACGAGTATCCAGAATTTTACAGTTGAATAGAGGCAGAGAGGAAGAACTACTTTCCTTTGATCAACCGCACACAGTTTTGTAACAACATGTTAAGAAAGGATTGCTTTGTAAAATAAAAATATAAGCAGAATTTTAGTGTACTAAATTCATACATGTGTATCATACATGTGTATGCAAAAGGACAAAGGTCTGTGTGGGAAAAATTGGAGGCAAGGTTAAGTGCATCAAAGGGTGACCTGTGTAGAAAATCTAAAACCTAATTCCTAAATGTTGACCATCTACAGAGAAGAAAACTGGAAAAATAGATAGGAACAGATGAAATTTAAAAAAAGGAAGATTTTTAATATAGGTGAGAGGTAATTCAAGTCTCAAGAACATGATGTAGAATGACGATGAAAAAAAGAAGTGCCAGTGGAAGCTTAAAAATTTACACAGGTTGGGGTGCCTGGGTGGCTCAATCAGTTGAGCATCTGACTATTGATTTCAACTCAGGTCATGATCCCATAATCACGGGCTCAAGCCCCATGTTTGGCTCCATGCTGAGCGTGGAGCCTGCTTAAAATTTTCTCTCTCCCTCTTCCCCTCTCCCCTACTCATGTGTGCTCTCTCTTTCTCTCTCTTAAATAAAATAAAGTAAAATAAAATAAAATGAAATAAAATAAAATAAAATAAAATAAAATAAAATAAAATAAAATTACAATAATTCAGACAGGTTCAGATGTCCCTGGATTCCACATCGTCCAGTGTTACTATGAGAACCACTTACACGTCCATTTTCTTTACCCCATCCAGAAAAAGCATGGATTCAAGCCAGATTGTGAGCTTCTCAAGGGCAGGAGTATTTCTTCTTCTTCTTCTTCTCCTTCTCCTCCTTCTCCTCCTTCCACTCTGCTTTGCCCTCCTCCTCTTCCTCCCCCTCCTTCTCTGTCTCTTCTGTCTCCTCCTCCTTCTTCTCCTCCTCATCCTTCTCCTTCTCCTTGAAATTCCTAGGGCCTTCCACAGAGGCTGTCAAATACTGCTGAACTCATTGGTTAATTAATTCCAACTGGAAGTGACAATGGCATTCTTAACTTATCCCTAATTTTACCAATGAGAAACTAAGGGGCAGAAAGGTGATGAGTTTAGTTCAAAGTCACAAAGCTAGTTAGAGGAGCATCCAAGACAAGTGTTCAATATTCCTGAGATGAGGAAGAAATTTCTCATGTATCTGAAAAAGTACACTGGATGATAGTGACTCTTCTAATTGATTAGAAGATGGTTGCCACACAGAACAGAGTGATACTTCAATCATTGCAGGAAATAAAAGGTTCCTTCCTGTCTTGTTTTACTCAGAGACAGTTCAAGCAACAACAGCCAGTGGACTGAGGAACAGAGAATGGAACAGTGGTGATAAAAAGAAACTTCCACAAATATATTATCAAAAACATTATTTGGACTCCCTGTTTGGGCTGAAGTATCTAGGGACATCAACCTCCTAGTAATTCTGTGGTGTTCGTTAGTGCCTTTAGTTTGTACCCATAGGTTGGGAACAAAGGAGGAAACCAGAGGGACAGTTGACAGGGAGTGAAAACTCACTTACATACCCGGGTTTAATTCCACACAAGTCATTTAATGGAAACCGTTATCCCTGAATTAATCGTCTCTTCATCACTAGCCAACTGTGCAGCCCTCTGTGGATCTCTGCTGCCTCATCAGTGACTGAGGATGGAGGACTGAATGATCACTAAAGTCCCTCCTGGCTCTCATGTTACCAAATTCTGAGTGCCATGGGATGTGACATAAGGGCATAATCAAATTCAGTTGAGGTTAATCTATAATTGTCCATCCTGCCTTCCTCTTCTGGCTTTCACTGACAAATGAGTGTAAACCTGAAATTCATTTTGTTTCCAGAGATCCTGGGATGCTAAAATTATTCATCAAAAATCAGCTTTTAACAAGAATAGGTAAGAAAGTAAATTAAGAAAATTAAGAAATAATGAAGCCATTTTAAAAACAGTAATGATTTAAAAGCAGGTAAGGGAATACTCTTATTGGAAATGTTGAATACCTGCAAATGAGCAGTTAGGTGACAAACACACAATGGGATTAAGGGATTTTGCTAATGTACAGATGAAACCATTTATAATAATTTCTTCCCAAATTTGGAGATAATGCAAATGTTTTGATTATTACTGAAAAGGTACATTTGCTTGAAAATTGACCATCCTTCAGAATGTTGAATATTATGCCTGAAGATGTTATTAATGTTTTGCTCAAACGTCTCTTTTCAAAAATAGCAATTTTCTAGAGTTTCTTGTAAATCAAAAGATGTTTCTGAAAACTATCAGAACCATATTTGCTCTCTTAAAAAACAAAAAGTCAGGGTGTGATGCTAGGAGCTGTAACAACCCACCCTAAACCTCAGGCACTTGCTCACTCAGAGACAGTGTGGACATCCCTGGCAAGGAAGCTTCCAAGGAACACCTCTTCCAAGCAGCGAGTCAAGAGGCTGGAACCTTCCATTATGAGGATCCTCTATCTCCTATGATCTCAAAGGATCTCACTCTCGGCCCTAAGGAGGGCCAGGGGGAGAGCTTGAAAGATTACATAGAAGGTTCTAAGGCCAAGCCTGGTGGTAGCTCAAGTAGCTTCTACTTACATGCCATTGGCCACAACTCAGTCTCATGGTCCCACTGAGACACCAGAGGGGCAAGAAGAATAGTTGAGCAGTGTGCCCCAGAAGGAGAAAGAAATAAGACTGGTGAACACTAGTGATCTCTGTCACAATACAGAAATCAACCCCCAAAAAAAGAAGCCAGAAGAGAGCTGGAGAATAGGCAGGGTTCTGCACTGGGGGCCACTCAACACATGTGAATGTTGGCCAGCAATCAAACAGTCCACAAATCTTCAGAGTGACCCCTATGTGTGTGGTTCAGGTGCTGTGGGAGGAGAAGGGAGGGTTTGGGTAAACACTTCCTGACTCAGACAAGGTTGCTGCCATCATGATGATCACAGAGGAGTTAAACAGATAATATATGGAAAGATAAATAGCCAGACACCATTTAATAATATGAGACAATATTACTCTGAGCTTTAAGGACAGGGATTTGGCTTTCTTTGGGGAGCCCAACACTAGGTACACATCATGGCATAAGTTGGCACAGCTACATGTGGTTGACTTTAATTAAATGGAGTATAACAGATAGTACAGAGAAGTACATTGACTAACCTTAATTACTAAGTCCTCTAAGCTCAGTGATTACTACAAAGGTGATATAATAGACATTTATTTGCTGTCTCCCCAGCACAGCCATTATTCCCCATCTCTCACCAAATGGTGTCCTAAGGTGGGGAAATGTCTCCATTCTTAGGCATGTGGTTTGTCCACACCCAATTTCAGAGGCAAACATCAACTGTCTTGTATCAAAATTCCTTGTACACAGATTGGTGCAAGTCTAGGTACACGATCCTGTCAAGGTTACAGAGAGAGAAAGAGACAGTGGATTTGGAAGCAGGTGGTACTACAAGAGACACTCCTTCTTTTCCTAGAAGAGAGTGAAGATGTAAGATCTTGGACTGCCATGTCACTTTGCTGTCATAAGGAGACATCTCAGAGCTGTGGGGATGCTGCCAGATAGGGCCCAAGGATAAAGCTTCACCATAAAATTCATAATGGAAAGCTTGCGAGAAATTATATCTGTGGTGGCATTGCTTAAGCCCCTAGATTAATCCTCTCCTGAAGCCAGATGCCTTTGGATTTTTTAGTTTTGTGCCAACTAACTTCATTCTTGGTAAAGCCGGTTTGAAAGTGTTTTTGGTAACTTGCAACACAAAGTCCTTATGGAAACAGGTGATGTGGCCACTGTAAAAGGTACTATTGGTTTCCTATCTAGCAACGTTTCCCTTCTTCTTTCAGGCAGAGCCTGAAAATGCTGAACAATCACTTTCCCAATCTCTCTAGTAATTAAAGCACATGTATGAATATATTCACTCCTGGTGAATAGGACCTGAAGAAAACTCTTCAGTTGAGGAGTTGGGGTATATGGGAGGTGGTTCTGGGAAAATTTTTACTCCTTGACAAAAAGTAACACACATAAAGAAACTTCTTATTTTGCTGTTGACCACCGTGGTTGAGGATGTGATAGCTGGAGTGGAGCAGCCATGTTGTAACTCTGAAGAAACAAAGCCAACACAGAATGGCAGAATGAAAGTTAGAACCTGGAGCCTTGATGACATCAATCAATTGCTGAATTTATTAACTGTGCAATTATCCTACTCCCACCTTCATTTATTTATTCCAAGCTATTATTTAGATGACAAATTATTTCATTGTTTACATTGCTTTTGCCTGAATGGAGTAGACAGGGCTTAAAGGCAATAGAATTGTTAGAGGCTGACAAAAGAGTAGGCAGAAGGTTTCTATAACAATACAACAACAATATCTACAATATACTGAGTATCTACTACATGTGAGGGACCTCTTCATTTATATTCTTAATTTTAATTCTCTAATCTTCACAACAATAAGAAAGCATTATTATGCAGATTTTGCAAAGGAGAAAGTGAAGTCTCAGAAAAGTTAAATCACTTGTCCCAAGCTACCCACCTTTTATGTGGCATCACACAATTCCCACGCATCTGCACTCATCCTGTTACATCGCTACAGTTATGAATTTCAGGTCTAGCAAATATAGCAGGCACATTTTTAGAAGTTGAAATAATATTTTCTATACAGGGATCAAACCTAAAGTTATGAAGTAGGTGAACACCCAATGGAGTTAAATTAATGTGACGTGTCACATTAACAGGTCACCAAGAATGAAGAGGACTTGTGCCTTTGCTTTCCTGCAAGATTCTACTTCCCCCTAACCTCTTCTTTGCCATTTATGTGCTGCCTATGTGAGAAAATCATCTACTGGTTCTGTTCAATCTGGGCCCAAGTACAGTAGGGGATGATAAAGAACTCTTTCTGGCAGTGTATCATCCCTTCCCTTTTCTTCTGATGGCAATACCCTGCTTTTCTTAAGGAAAATTACATACTCTGCCTTCAGCGTTACACACATTCTGGTGGAACCATTAGCCAAGGGGTCATGTGACCTTCTGGCTAAGGTGACAAGTGACCCACATATGCCATAAAGGCCTTCACTTCTAGGACTCTGCATCTTGAGGGGAGTGATGCTAGAGTGGGGAAAATGGTTGGTGCCCGTATGGTCACTTCAGAGAGGGTACCATTCTAGACCACCAAGTGTTTCCTACTCTCTGTACCCTACTACCTGGACCCCCGCCACAGCGCTTCCTGAGTCCAGTTTACATCTTTCCACTGATTACCCAATGTTCTTTGACAGATCACTTTCCTGCTTAAGCTTACTTCCATTTAAACCTGGAAAGTTAACATTAGACTGTCAACTCTGTGAGGGCAGAAGCCACGTCTGTTTAGCCTCATTGTTGCATCCCGAGTATCTAGCACAGAACTTAGTAGATATCAAGCATTCAACAAATATTTTAATTTCTTAATTAATTAATGAGGTCCAGAAATGAATGAGTCACCCAGTCTATAACCAAGTGGAATATTGATGCTTAAATGTCAGATCCTTTAAGGATTTTTATATGAGAAATTATCTGCTGCTTGTCTCGGCTGAACAAAAGCAGAACCTTTGATACTATGAAGAATGAGCGACAACTTAATCAGAAACAAAGAGAAAGTGTTTCCTCTTGTGCCACTAAGTCTAGAATGTGCTGTTTGAAAGACAGGCAGAGAAACCTGTGCTTCCCTGTGTGAGATATCCACTATGCCACACATCCCCGAGCTTCTGATCCTTAAAGAGGGTGAGTAGATAGACAGAGAAAGGATAGAAAAATGAAGAATATTTCCAAAGGAAGCCACAGTTCCCTTCTGCTAAGAATTATAAGGCCAGGAGTAGGTGACTTAGCCTGTTGTCTACTAGATAAAGAATGGAGATGCGACTAGGGCAGAAGAAGTCCTCCACACACTGCTGCCGGCTCTCCCCCAACTTCTTTCAGTCTCTCCCAGTCTCTCTGTCTCCTTACACACCCCCACACACACCACACATGCATGCTTGCACGCGCGCACACGCACACACACACACATAGAGGCTGTGAGAACCCAGAAACATACAGACATAAAACAAATGGAACTGAAGGAAATCCAACACCACAAGCCCCGGGTAATGATAATGATGAAGAAAAGCTGCTGCCAGATGCATCTTGTGATGACGCCAATGATCTAATTCTCTCACTATCAAAAGATGCCGGTAAAGGCAGCCTTGACAGAAGGCTTTAAAAAATCAAAAGAGCACAGCATCACTGGAACTGTGTTATCTGATTTATGTCTTTTCAAAGACCAGGCTTGTGTCATATGCTGATAATAGACTAGCCATCAAAACGTTATTTTATCTGGTATCTTGATTTTAAAGAATTGTGGAAACTAGCAAATAGAACTGGGTTATTTATATGATGTTTGAAACTATCGTAGTCTACTAGGGGAAAATGAAACACACACACACACACACACACACACACACACACACACACACACCAAAATCAAAACCCAGGCTACATAGTAATATAATAAAAGGCAACAGCCTTGATGTTATAAACGGTCAACAATGTAATTTCCAAATTAGGACATTTTTCTTTCATAATTTCATAATGCAAGTATGAATGAGTGCTAAGCTGGTATGTGGGTGCCCACTGGATGAGACCCTTACCCACAAGTACTTGAGTACTGCCAGAATTCAGAGCCATCACTGCCAGCAGATGGAGACTCCTGCTAAAGAAGAACCCACATCAGGAAACAGCCTCATCTATTAAATTACACAGAAATAGAAGGGTCTCCGAGGAGCAGGCACAACACAAAATTTAAAAAAAAAAGTTGAAAAAAAGTTTAAGTAATTGAATGTAAAAAGTCCCCAGAAGCATGACCTAATCATCCCACGTTTCATGCAACTTAGAGATGACATCTTTTTCCTTGAATGACTAGACATTAATCAGACAGACCTCCACACTTGAGAAGATAAATGTCACGCAAAGAAAATGAAGCTTTCTATATATTTACCTTACTGTTTAAAGCAAAGACATTAGAAATGAATGAGATTTTTGACCATTTATCATACAGAGAGACCAATTGTCTTGCAGAAATTTTTATGTCAAACCACACCTGGCCATACATGTTTGTCTCTTGATTCATGAGCCCTAAATATCACATTGCAACACTGTTGGGCTTAAGCCAAAAATAATGTGCTTAAAACTTCTTCCTTGCAGTCTTAAATTAGCAGCAATGCTGGAAGAAAGAAAAAAGCTGCCTCGATGATCCAAAACTATGAAAAGTCTCAGTGTTATTTATTTAGTGTTTTAAACATGTTATTTAATGGGGTTTGGGCAGTATATTGACCTTCCTAATGAGGTTTGACTAAAGCCAATATTAAAATTAATGTGCCCTCCCTGAGCACCCAGTGACAGAATGTAATAGGAGCTGGCTTGGAAGGATCTGTGTGGCAGACAGAAGTCAGCCTGGTAATAAAAACTGGCCTTGGACAATCTGTATGCTGATGATCAAGAATTAACTTTCATCACTGTTAGGGATTTCAGGAATCATCTTTTCAGGCGAGACTCAGTGTTCAATGATCAGAATATACTGATAGGAAATATTGATCATAGTGGTTATAGTTTGTGAAAACATAAGAAGACAATATAAAAGATCCTGGAAGTGATTTTAAGTGGAAAGACCAGTAGCACATGCATTTGAATTCCATGTGGGTGAAAACCACTGCAGGGTAGTAATAATGCCTGGGACTGGACAGTCTTACAGCATATCTACATTCTCTTCTAGATCCAGTATATTTTCCAGACTCACATGCATTCTTAATTATTATTAGGATGTTTACTTGCTAACATGACCTCCTCAAATCAGTCCTAATTCTCATCCCTGAGCATCCTAGAACCACCCCACCCCTAATCTCTGACAGCACAACCGGTCCAGGCTGATGGTGATGTTGGTGGTGAGTCATTTCCATCTCCCAACTTTTCCATTTTGTCTCCTTCAACCCCCTTCTCCCTCTGAATCTCCAGGTTAAAATGACTAATAATAGCTTATCGCATGACATCTAGCCAGATTCAAGGTAACTTTCAGAACATGGCTTTTAGTGAGAATAAGCTTGGCTTTCACTTACATATCCTTAATGGTCACCTCACAGCTGGGTGGCTCTGGGTGAGTTATTTTACTTTTCTCAGACGTAGTTTCCCAGTCATAAAAAAAAATGGGGATAAGGAATGAAATTATACTCACAAATGTTTTAATATCAAGAGGCATTTCTTTGGGTTAGATGGAATAAGGTTCTGCTAATTATTCCAAGTCTGGAGGTTCAAATACTGTACGTTCATTTCTTTAATATAGTCCATCTGGATATTTCAAACTCCAAAGAGAATTTGAGAGGCTAAACTACCCAATTCATGCTAAGAGTAAATATATTTACACGGGCTGCCTATTCCACTGCATCACAAACAGGGTAATTCCCATCTCAAACTCTTTTTGGTAAAATCCCTTGGCTGTGTTCTCTGAGAAGGTGATTACAGACGTTCTCCTTCTCTTTGTATTTGAACCCTCAATCCTAATGGACAAGGCAAGCGGGTCAGGAAGGCAAAGAACAAGCCAGGAAAGGACAAGGGCTGATTTTCTGTTGAACTTGCCTAACTTCTATTTCATGTTTAAGATACCAAAATAGTTCTTCAAATATGCTTGCAAACGGTGGCATTGCCCTTGAATATGTTCCCCCAGCTCCCATCTGAGTCAGTGTAATGAGTCTGCATTTTATAAGAGCTGAGCCTGGTCCAAATGGAACCGTGTAACTGTTAGAAAGATTAATGGACTGTATCATCCCACAGTTGACTATAAACTTCTAATTGTGTGAATCTCAGTGTGGCGTCTAGAGCTAAATGGGAGCCTGCTTCCTCAGTCGCTAATATCCGCTGATATTGTTCATGATTTTTTCTAATGCCAACCCTAGGTACATCAGGGCTGGGCAGACCCCTGAGGAAAACAACAACTTTTGTTGTAGGTACTTGAGAGCAGTCATTTTCACCGTTGCCAATTAATTCATCAATCCGTGTTTACCAAGCTGCCACCGAGAACAGGGACCGGCACTGAGCCCTGCTGAGTGAGGGAAGGATGGAGAAGTCTATGAAAACTGAGCCTCTGCTCCAGAGCAGATGTAAATATGAGCCAAGAGGGGACTGCATGACATCAAGCAACTCCCTTACCCCTCTGAGCCTTAACTGTGTAGCCTTAACCCCTCTGTAGCCTTAACACCTACCAGGCCATCTACCTGAAGAACAAGAGACAAAATGTGTGTGTGAACACGCTTTGGAAAACATTAAGGTCAACACAAATGAAAGCATCCATTATGACCTATAATAGAAAACACTGGTCCTGTAGAGCTAAGAATAAATCAAGTTAATTCGGGTGTATCTGCACCCATTCTCTTCCTTATAAATTCAAGCCCCTCTCTCTTCACATTTCAGAACATTTTGAGTGGTTTATCCGCTTAGTGGTTTATTTCAGCTTTGAAATCACGCGTGGAGGCTTCTTTCAGGCACACTTGCTTTGTCCTTGACAAGACCACATTCTATTAAAAGAACTGTCAAGTATTGGCTCTTGGTTGGGATCAAGGGAAAGCTAGAGAGGACTTCTTTCCTCCCTGTACTCCTACCCACCTGTTTCTTTCCCCACTCCCTCTTTTTGTGGCTCCCTTCTGCTCCCTCTGAACAGGAAACACAGAGCTCTCAGCCCTGTGATGCCCCTCCAGTTTCCTGGACCAGTGAGCAGAATCCACATAACCGCTGGGTCCTTCATCCCAGGCACCTAACTGTGTAAGCTGCATTTCATCACTTTGCAGAAATGTCCCTCTCTCCTTCCTTAGAGCTGCATTAAGTGAACAGATTCCCTTATGTTCTAAACAGTCTTTTCTTTTCAAGAAATTAAGGAAAGAGAAATATTAGGTATCTACGTTGCTACAGTGTGTTGTGAAACTTGGGATGGCATAATGCTTCTTGGCAAATTGCACTGCAAGTCTCCAAAGTTAATCAAGTTGCTGAGGTTTTCAGGATCCGGATGTTGGCAGAATTTCCTCACACTCCTATGCCAATTTAGATGTTTAAATATCTAGGGAACAGTAAATATAGAACACACAACTACAGCATTAAGAAGGAACCGTGGCTGCAGTCCTGTCTAACCAGCATGTCCCCTAATTCCTCAAAATTTCCCTTTTGACCAGATGGAGAATAATAATATATATAATACCTTCCTCAATCCTGGAAAGGGCTTTGCTGCCACTCTCAAAAGGGTTCAGGCATTTTCCTGCCACCTCATTTATAACAAGCTAATTCATGCTCTGTAGATCAGAGAAATGGGCTGATTAGGAACAGATTTGTGTAGATTCAAATCTGCATTTTGAGTGATGGAAAAGCTAAAGCCTATTGCACTCTAGGGTTTAGAAGTAACTCTGATCCCATCAACTGTCTCAAGTTGTTACAGTGGGGTCTATAAAAGGACAATCCCAAAGAAGCCTGAAAATAATGAGATGGCAAAAAAGTGCAGCATCAGATTTTACCTGCAATCCCTGTAAAGTCCTTTATTGAAATGTGGGAAGGTTGTATGTTAACCATGATGCCTTTATATATCACTAAAGGAGATGATGGCTCAAGTTTGGGTCTTCAGACCTATCACCAAATGTTTTCTGTTGCTTCACCCCAAGACAAGTAACAGTATGGAATTTGGTCCTGGGAAAGAAAGTTTGGGGAGAAGTTAAAGCAGGAGAAAATAAGAGAAGGAAAACGATTCCGAATACCACGAAATTCCTGCCATTCGCAAATATAATTTTCTGTCAAATCTGGACTGGGCGAACTTATGTAAGTGAACAAAACCCCTTGGATGCTACAAGGATAAGGGAGGAAATGGATAAAGCCCCGGGGATCCAGGGAAAAGAGGCCCGTGTTAGCTGAAGGAACTGGTGGTGTTTTTCCTCTCATCCTTAAGAGTATAACTTGTGGAAGATATGAACAAACAAAAAGCCCAATGAGACTATTTATGAGGAGAAGCAATAAAATCCACACAGATAATGTATGACAGAGAGGGGGAAATGAACTTTCCAAAACAGAGTACTAACACCCTCTTCGTGGGTGCAATGCACAAGATTAACGACACCACCCTCAGCCTCCTTGGTGGCATTTCAGGACCTTGCTTTACAGCTCCCTTTCATTTCACTGGGATGTAAATAATTGATAACTTGAAGGGACCCAAGAAACCCACTGCAACTGAACACAGATATTTTTTATGACATCAATTACAGGGCTAGTGACTTGATGAGAAAAGGAAAATATTTGAAACCACACTTTAATGATCTCTACCAAGAACCCCTAGTGTTCCAAATGAAACGTGGGTCTCTAGGCCTTGTTGTTTTTCTTTTTTCCTCTGTTTTCCTCCTCTTTGGGAATATAAGTTACCGCTGAACAGAAGAGATGGTTAATTATGTCTATACTTTGCAGTGGTGGCTTGCGGGCCTCCTTATTTTAATAGAGAAAGAAAGCTTGGGACAGCGGAAGGCTTTGAGGGGAGGTCCCTTGTGTGTGCCCCGTCAGGGCCACATGTTATATGACAAAAGTGTTGTGGAGTTGGGCTTGGCAGCTAGGGCTACAATTGTAGTTGAGATTGTCATTTATGACATTACAACACCAGGGCACATTACAATGATATGGTAAGCAGCACCATTAAGGCTGTTGAAAGGAAGTCAGAGTTCAAGTATTTGCGCATGAAGCACTTTATGTGGTGGCGACTTCTGAATTTATAGTTGTCAGGACGGGAATAGAAAGGTTGATTTGGTCTGAGAACGGGTCTGTTCATGCTTGGGTCTGGTTGATTGTGAAGTCCAGTCCATTTTTCCTTTTTTTCTGGCATAACTCTTGCAAGGCTGTTACTGCTTCATCAGAAAGGGCTAGAACCATGTCTGGAAGGTTATCCACAAACCCCGCCCATGCAGCGCAGTGGGAGTATGCTCCGGACTCATGCACACGGGTCCTGAGAGAAGGATGCTCTGAGGTAGTACTGGTGTGGGAGGCAGAGAGGGCCTGGGCATGTCTCTGAATAAAGGAGGGAAGAGGGTGGAGAGATTGCTCCAAACCAATTCCAAGAACAATAAAATCCCGTTATTCTATGACTCATTACATGCGTTTGAATCCAACAACAGGTCAAAACACATACCTTGGACTATCATTACAGGACACAGGACAAGTCTCCTAGAAGCATCTTAGACTAAGGTCTGGGTGTGTTTCTCACTACCGGCATCACCACTGTTGTACTGCACCATTTCTTTCTTTGGAGGGGCCTAAACCACTGAGGGGAGAACTCTTTGGGTCAATTAGTTTAGAAAAGAGATCTGCCAAACTGCTTGTTCTCAGGGTGAAAAAGATACTGATTAGCCGTTAGGCCACAGTTCTGAAGCCCTCATACTTTAAAGTAATGTAATTCTAAGCTTCCATGTCTTGTAAAGAGCTGTTCACTGACTTGGCTCCCAAGCAGGAAGAAAGGGGGGTGAACGGTGCAATGAAAACAAGAATTCATTCTCTTCCTTCCAATTTTTTGATACAAATACGCCCTTGTTTCTCCAGTTGCATTTTCTCACCACTCTCCCATACTTTCCTAATACTCTGCATCATCTGATGATGTCAAATAAGCTATAGGATATAAGATCTTCAAAATGTCAGCAGTAAAGTGCTTCTTGTGGCTTTTTTTCCTGGCCTATCTGTAAATGGCACCAGGAAAAATCAATCTATTTTTATGAGTCGTCCAACCCAGCTGGGTCTGCTTAAGAAAAATCTCCAGATGAAATTTATTGAGATGCTCCTAAAATGCCTATTTACGTATTACAAATGAAACATTATTCAGAATTTGGAAGTGATTTCTGGAGTACTTGAGTCTTTTCATTTTGAGCCTGAAGGAACAGCCCATAATGAAAACTTACCGATGGAGTTGATATTTGATCACATCTGTGTTAATTCGGGACTGCTAACTTATCATTAATAAAGCATTTGGCTAGAAAACGATGGCCATATTGACGGTCTGGTAACTTTTTTCTCCATTTTATGCCACAATAACTGCCCAGTCTTATTGTTGCCCATTATGAATGTATAAAGTTTTATAGCCTAAGTAATGTCAAATGACGCAGTGTCAAGAAGACCTGGAGACAAGTTGGGAGGGTTTAGATGGAAAAAGAAGTTGTGTGGTCCATGCCAGCCTTGCTTGTAGTTTTACTAGGTATTGATCCCTTTTTTACATACTGATTTAGCATCCTGAATTATGATGCAGTATTAAATTTAAATACCACTTGAGAGCTTGTACCTCAAAGGTTGCTCTGTGTCACAACCACTTTCGACTCTGATGGTGTCTGCCTCTCTAGAGGAGGTGTTTTATTAGAACTGTTCATAAAAGACTGCATGGCGGTTAGCTCTGCAGTGGAGAGAACATGCAGTGCTTTATAAGCATCTGGAGGGCCAGCAAGCATGAGCAGTCCGGTACACCAAAAATATTCACAAAATCATAGTCTTGAAAGGAACTTCCAGAGATCAACCAGAGGCAACAGACTTGTACATTCACTAAAACTTCAGAAAAGAGGTTTCCACAGACTTCCTTGATAACAAAGTTCATTATACAAGCCTAATCCTAGAGGAAACTTTCCCTACACCTCCCCAAGCCTCTGCACTTCACACTCATTCCTTTTTCTCCCATATCGAGGGCCAGTGAAATCCCACCTCGTCTACCACAGAAGAAAGTGGAGTATAATGTATTGGTCAAGCTTTTCAAAAATTAGGAGTTCTTAAATATTTAATTAGGTATAATGCATTACACTCCAGGTGTTATTTATATAGTGTCTATTTGTTGCATATGCACCAAGGCTATTTTTATGAGTGAAATATATCTGAACACCATGCTAGAACTTTTTTTTTTTTAGTCAGGCAAGCTGGATTGAGTTCTAGGGTCTTTTTTTTAAATAGGTGTCAGTTAGTTGCCAGTATTGCAAAACACATGCTACGTTCCTAGCATATTCCTATGATGTTTAATGTCCAAATATAGAAAAGAAGGGGAGAGAGGGAAGGAGGGAAGGATAGAAAGAGGGAGAGAAGGAGAGACAGAGAGAGGGAAGGGGAAGAGGGAAGGAGGGAGAGAGGAAGAAGGATGAAAGGAAGGAAGGAAGAGAGGGAGGGAGGGAGGGAGGAAATTATTTGTCCATTGATTTTAGATCTGCATGGAACTCACTCCCGCACTTTTTTAGTCTGATGTGGGGCCATCCTGTTTCTCATTGCTCATCACTGAGGCAATGCAGGGACAGGGGAAGGAGCAAACAGCCAGTGGACCACAGATGGCTTTGTGTTCCGTGCAGGACCATGGATAGCTTTGTGCTCCATTGCTGGGTCTAGATTCCAGGAGAGCACAGGAAGAGCACAGAGAAGATAATGTGAGAACAGAAGGTGATTTATTCATGGCAATCTAAAATGATTTCCTTCTTGTTCACCTTTCCTTCCAATGCCTTAGGCAAATCTATTAATTCTTCCCTTACAGTGGTAAAAGAACAAAACCAAAATAAGGTAAGGTGTGGATTTTCTCTTCTGCAGTATGAAAATATATAGGTTTCAGAAACGAAACAGTTTATTCATATCTAGAATCCATTAATTGATGGTATTTATTAAAATGCAGTAATTCATCAGGTTTTACAAAGAATTAAGCTATGGATCGCTAACAAATTAAATATAACTTTTTATTTCAATCAAATGGCTAGCTCACTGTACCATGTTTTACACAACTATCACATTTAATCTTCACCCAATGGAATAGGCAGTTGTTCTCAAAGTGCCTGGAGGTTCCTCGACCAGCAGCATTACTCAGGAACGTGTTAGAAATGTAAATTCACAGGCCTCACCTCAGACCTATTAAATCAGAAACTCCGGGGATAGGACTAGCCATCCATGTTTTAACAAGCCTTCTGACACACAGGACAGTTGAGAATCACCAGGCTATGGAGTATTCTCATTCTAGAGTTAAGAAAACTGAGGCACGAAGACTTCAAGCAATTTTACCAATACCACATAGTGAGAAAGCAGTCAAGACTACATGACTCCAAAGCCCTTGCTCTCAACTATGAGGTTATGCTGCATGATGGACTCAGTTTACTTAGGAAAACAGTGTCAAGAATATAGACAAATTGGGAAATATACTCCAGAGAAAGAATTTAGATTTAAAATAATAATAATAATAACAACATATGGCTTGAAACATGTCTTGCTTGGCTTAATTTCTGTCTCTAAAAATCTTGAACTGAGAACATTCTGACTCAAAGTGTTGAAGTCAAATCAGGTAGGTGATGGGAAAGAATGCTTGGACTCAGAAGGTCCAGCGAGCAGATGGCTTCTGTCCCATGTGACAAGGCAGCCACTAGACTAAATGCCAGCAGAATGATGCTACATCAAAATGATCTCTAGGGGCACCTGGGTGGCTCAGTCGGTTAAGAAGTTAAGCATCTGACTTCAGCTCAGGTCATGATCTTGCGGTTCATGAGTTCGAGCCCCACGTCAGGCTCTGTGCTGACAGCTCAGAGCCTGGAACCTGCTTCGCATTCTGTGTCTCCCTCTCTCTCTGCCCCTCCCCCGCTCATGCTCTGTGTCTTTCTCTCTCAAAAATAAATAAACGTTTTTTAAAAATCTCTAAATTCACTAAAGAAAAGCCACGAATCCCAACTTGTGAGGGAAAATTTCCAACTTTAGCTATTTAGCTAAAACATTAGCTATTAATTCATGAATTTTGAAAGAAGTATGCCGATTTTGTTAACTATGGGTTTTGCTTACAGCATGCCATTTTGTAACCTTTCACTGAGAAATCCTCACATTTAATGAACACAGATCAAATGACTGAGGGTATATGAGGTTTGTGAAAAATACGTGTGGGAAATTGAACGTATGGAACTGTGCTAAGTGATCACATTATCAAAAGTGGGCTTAAACCTTATGGCTATGTCATACTGGTCCCTTTTATTAACTCACAGTTGGAACAGTGTTTCCTAATATCACCGCATTTGTATAATATTCATTGAGATTGTGTGACTGCAAACTCTGATTTCACAAGAAACTGCTTGAGTGAATGTTGGAAAATAAGCTTTTGAGGCATATGTCAAGTGTTTATGTGGGCACCATTTTAAATTCTCACTGAGAAAGCCACTCTATGGACTGAAAAACATTCAGAGGAAGCAGGTTTGGAAAGGTTACTACAAAATCCATCTCAACTGCAAACAGAAGTGATTTTAATGCCTGTTATTTTGGAAGCAGTTCAAAGTTGTTTTTTCCATTGTAAATAGCATTAAAGTGCTCTGTGGAGGCAAGTATTACTTTTTTCTTGGCCCACTGCACTTCAGTAATGGCTCTTATACACTGAAGGCACACCAATAAGACTCAGGAAGTTATGCACAGTATATCAGGGACAGCAGAGGAGAAGAGGGAGGGGAGAGGAGGTCATATGGTAAGTATAGAAAAGAAAAATTTGGGGGTGGAGATGCTGTGCATGCGAATACCAGCCAAGACAGGGAACATCTGGAAAACCTGCTCTGTATTATGTGGTCATTCCACAAACTTTTCCAAGGAATCACATAAGGAGAATATTATATTTTAATTAGAGTTGGGACTGATCCAGAGAAAGGGGGGAAAAAGGATGGTTTGGTGAACGAGCTGCATTTTAGTTTGGCTGGGTCCATGAAATGCAATTAACCACTTAGTTCCCTCTAGAGGTGCTCAGCCTATTCCAATGGCTCAGTGACTTAATGAAACATCACACTGGACTCTTTCTTGCTTAGCCTTAACCTGTTAAAAGGAGAGGAGAAGTAATAGGTGAGTGTCAATTGAAGAAAAGAGGTCAAACCTGGGACCTTTTTGTCAGGAGACCCCAGAAAGCCGATATGATACCCTTGTCTCCCTCTGCCTTTCTTATTTATGTCACATGGCAAGTTTATCAGTTATTCTCTGAAGGTAACTGGGAAAGAATAGATATATGAATGCGATGAGGTATGTAATTTATTTAAGGTAATATTCTATTTAATTTTATGAGAAAACACAAGTATTATGCCAAAAAAATAAAATATTCCACGTCTTGAATCCTCCTTAATAGAAATTAAATACATTTTAAATGCTAATAATTTATTAAGCTTTTAGTTTAGCATCTAAAAAATTAAATTTAATGTATCTAATATTAATAGAAAGGAGTGAAATAAATATTTCTTAGAACTTTGTTGTTGTTTACAAATTCATCATCATACATTTATTGAGTTCAAACTACATAGTGGGAATTGTCCTAGAAGAACCAACCTCTCCACTCAAGGGACTAGCAGTCCAGTAAGAGAGACATGGCATAGAGCCTTGAAATGTTAATGACAATATAAGACAATGATATATATAATGGCAGTCAATAAATTGCCAAGCTAATGGTTTAGAAAGAAGCACCATGGGCTCTAGGGGTACAGAAAGCAGGGATGGCTTCCTGAGAGAAGTAGTGATTGTCTGGTCCTTGAAGGCTGGATAGTATCTGGATAAGTGGAGAGGAGCCAGAGGATCAAGCAGCGAGTGGTCTATGCTCTGAGCAAATGCCCAGGAAGGCGTTAAGAGTGTTCAAAGGGCAGATGATAGTGGTTGAGAAGAGGCTCCTGGAAGTGACACAGGGAGGGTGACATTTTAAAGGAGTCAGTGGCCAGAATATATAAAGCATTGACAAATGTCCTAGATAAAGCATTATAGGGATTGCAAAAGATGCTGTTTGAGGAAGGATCCCTGGTGTAGGGAAGAAAAGCTTATAATTGAAAAGGGTCCAAAATTAGTATCTAGAGATTTAAGGAGTACACATACTGAACATATCCCAGGTATTACAAAAGTGGGATACTTCCAAATGTTTAAGGGATGTTTTTTTCTTCAACGGTATCTCTGTGGCACATTACAGTTTGGACATGATGTCCACAGTGATTTCTCTGTTTCCCTTCCTTTATACCCCAGACCCCAAATTATTATGCCATCTGAAATAGTCTAAATTCCTGACCCCTTGCATTTTGACCCCATGCCAATAACATGTCAACTCCCTTTCTTTCCTCTTTAAGCATTATCTTCTCCAGACAGTATTTGGCCCTTATACTTGAACACCAGACTTTGCAAAAGTTGGAGAAATCTTGCAAAGAAGGAACATGGCATCCGATTTTTGGACTCACCCTCCTTCGATATTCTTCCAGCTGCTGTGCGTATACATACTGCTTGATTTTATTTAATAAGAAAGCTCAAAATGTTTCCCAATTCAGAACATAACCCTGCATGCTGTTCCCTCTAGTCTAACCAGAAATCCCATTCTCCTCCTCCTCTAACTCAATAAACCAAATCTAATTGGAGAATAATTATAAAATACACTGATGTGCAATTTGTTACACTAACCCAATAATTAATTAATATGCTACTTATGGTTCAGAAGAGCTCTTAAGACACAGCACAAATACTGCTAGATGAAAGAGAATACCAAAGACATAAACCAGGGGCAGCATCTTTATATAAGACAGGCCAGGAGATAAAGGCAAGATCTACTTGGCCTGTTTGAAACTATGGTGAGATTTGTTTTACCCCATTTGAGGATTCTCCTTTTGCCCTGTTTACATGTGAAGTAGATTGTGTGTTTTGCAGATGAATTGGCAGCTGGCGGATGGACTTTTTATGTTTAAATTTTCCAACCACCAGATGCTTTCAGGTGAGAGAACAGTCCTAATCAATGGAGCCCATTTCCTATGGACGCCTGGTTGATTTGAGTACACAAGCTACACTCCTCCTGGTAATACACAACTCCTAGTTGCTTTGGCCTTCACACAATTGAAGCTTGCAGCAGGAAATGCCTTGGATTTTCCTCTTCATTAATAAAATGTGCAGTATGCATAACTTGCCCTGGAGATTTCATTTTAAATGATTATAAACCTATCTTCTATTTGCCTTTGGAGAGGGGAGGGTTGAAGCTAAATCAGACTCTTTGTATTTAGAGCAATGAGCAATTATTAAATGACCACCAAATATATATTTTTTTCTTTTTGGACAAATGAACATATTCCTCATAGCTGGGTGCAAGATTCTCAGCGACACCAGGCAACGATCCACCAATGCACCTTCATACACTGAAGGATAGTATGTTTTATTTTAATCCTTTCACCTCTGTCTCGTAAAATTGGCTTTTATCTTTAGAAGTGTAATGAACTCTTTGGAGTACCCACCACCTGGGAAGCTACAGTGTTTCTCATCTAAGGGTGAAAGAGCCTGAAATGATCCAGAATGGTGCACCTTATATCCTCTTCTTCACAAGGTTCCTGGAAGCCTTTCTTTTAATCAGCTTTTAATATTTCCCTGGCAAGGCACGCCTGAAGCATTTCCCTGGCTCAGCGTGGGTGTGCCTGTGTCAGACCCTGTTTTCCTGGAGACCTCATGTTTGTGCAGCAACACAGTTCACTTTGGCAGGCCAGCACCATACATGACGAATGAGGACTCAAAACCTACAAGTTCAGCTGATTTCCAATCTAAGGCCTATACCAAGGAAGTAGTAAATCCGCCACAATGTGGTTCTTTGCCAGGATCTGTATATGAGTACTGCTTTGTATTTCTATTGCTTTTAACATGAGGTTTGAAATTCAGCTGAGACTTGCCCCGTTTTATAAAAAAAACAACTGATCAATTGCCTACCTATTGTCTGCAACAAAGGATGTACTGCACTAGATCATTGTGTTTTTAATCCACATTTCTTTTACATGGCATGTTATGTTGAAATGGGAGAGCCTTTCTGTTCACATGCAACAGTTAACTTCAAATCCCTCCCTTCAGTGTGTCACCTGATCCTTTTTATCATGCATTAGAAATTTCCTGAACCTGGCAAAAAGAGCAGTATTTATGCAAGCTTACTTTTTAGGATCATGGACCTATTTCCAGAAATTCTTTTTTCCTTTCAAAACAAAAATACCAGTTTATTTTCAGCCATGGGCTTTTTCTTAGCAAAGAGAATTAGTCAAGCCAAATACTTTGGACTCATCCCGTGTCAATTCATGAAAGGAATGCTAATTAGGAAATTCCATATATTATATGAAGTCATACTGGACAAAGATAAGACAAAACTTGCTTAAATGAATTATTATTTGGACGAATTTCCAAACTATAGAAAACTGAAAGGAACAACTCCCTTCCTCTCTCTCTTTAAATTCTGCACTGTCCATCTTCAATGTCCATACTATCATATTTCAGATTTTAAATGTCCAGAGTCTATAGGAAAATGTTTTTACCTATTTTTCTCATTCTATAGAAACATCATCATGGCACAATGTGTGTATGGGTTTTTTAAAATAAAGACAATTGTGACAATAAGGCAAACAGATATATTCAACACTGGAAAGCATCAAACAACCTGATAAAATAGATTACAGACTTCCTATAGATCATTTTGATAGAGTTAGAGGCTAAAATATGGAATGAACATAGTGATTGCTTAATAAATTATTACTGATGTGATAATGTTCACATAATACAAAGCTCCTCAAACTTTTTTGTACAAGAGAATCACCTGGGGTTGTGTTAAAAGTGTGAATTCATGAGTCTGTCCCCAGAAATTCTGATTTGGTAGCTGTGAAGTGGGTCCTGGGAATCTGCAGTTTTGACCAATATCCCAGGTAATCCAGGTATAGATGGTCCATGGGCCACACTTCGAAAAAATACTGCCATGGGGCATGAATTGTAAAGAAAGAAAGATTTATTTCCCATAAGTCCAGATCATTTCACAAAGTAATAGGGTGACAAATGCTCTCTTAAGCACAAAAGGGAACATTGCCAACCTGGAAGGATAGGACATTCTGCTCATTTGTTCATTTACTCATTCCTCCCTTCATTCTTCATATTCCACTGAGCACCTATGACAAAGCATTTACTTGCTTGCCAGACCCTGAAGCTGCTCTGTGAACTCCCGGCATAGTCAGGGGTGAGCCCACAGAGAAGCCCATTATCAGATGAAGAACCATCATGCAAAAGAGCATTCTTTTTCTATTTGAATTTTCCTTTCTTTGTGGGCATTTGAGCTTGTGCTCACATCACTCAACATCAGGCTGGACTATCTTTGCCTTTTTCTCTCTGTTTTTTTTTTTTTTAATTGAGATATAACTGACATATAACATTGCATTAATTTCAGGTGTACAAGATAACAATCTGATATATATAGATATATAGATATACATATCAGATATATATATATCAGAATCATAAAATTACCACCACAAAGTCTAGTTGACGTTCATTACCACATAAAGTTTTTTCCTTGTGATGAGAACTTTTAAAGATCTACTCTCTTAGAACTTTCAAATATATAATACAGTATTGTTCTTTAGTCACCATGTTGCACATCATATCCCTAGTCCATTTCAGTTTCTATTTTGTTTTTTTTAGATTCCACATACAAGTGAGATCATATGGCATCTTTCTGACTCTTCATTTTTATGACAGAAGGTAGAGCATGGAAGCCAAGTTTAACACCAGCTCAGTCAAAGTGGGGAAATTGTGTATTGGGGAATTTGATACTATTTTTTTCATCAGAGAGTTAGTTTTCTACTGAGGATAAGTTAATGATGTCATATAACTCACTTTCAACATATATTGCTTTTTCCCTTCAAGCTAAGGAATAGGCCAATTAAATTCAGCCTTTAAAATAGACCACATCCAGGGCGCCTGAGTGGATCAGTCTGTTAAGCATCTGACTTCAGCTCAGATCGTGATCTCATCGTTCATAAGTTCGAGCCCAGCGTTGGGCTCTGCACTGACAGTTCAGAACCTGGAGCCTGCTTCAGATTCTATGTCTCCCTCTCTCTCTGCTCCTCCCCTGCTCGCTCTCTCTCTCTCTCTCTCTCTCTCTCCCCAAAATGAATGAACTTAAAAAAAAAAATAGACCATATCCCAAATTCCTTAGAACCGTATGAAAATAAATCACATTTTATACCGCCATATATACTACCTGGTGTAGAGCTCAGATAAATAGGATTCTCAAGAAATCTCTGACACAGGATATTATTCAAGTAAAATGGTAGAACATACATCGCCAACCAGTATAGAAGCCAAAAGTGGTCTTCTTGTTCTAAGCCTTGAAACTCTGACTTAATGCATTATCTTGAGGTAGGATTTTTAAACTATCAGATGCTTAGAAACATTCAATTCAAGTTTTAAGTGTATTTATTTATTTTGAGAGAGAAAGAGAGAGAATGAGTGGGGGAGGAGCACTCCATGCTGTCAGCACAGAGGCCTACATAGGGCTGGATCTCACAACTGTGAGATCATGACCTGAGCCGAAATCAAGAGTTGGATGCTTAACTGACTGAGCCACCCAGGCACTCAATTCAATTTTATATCTAAAGAAGTTCTATTTCCAGAAATGGTAGGATAGATTTTTTTCAGACCAGATTTCCTGCAGAAAAAGAGCTAAAAATATTGGATAAAATACTAATATAAAAAGTCTCACAAATGTATCAATAAGCTGACAAGGAACCACCAGAACAAAATCTAAGGGGCAAAGGGAAGCTACAGAAGAAAGCAAGACCTGAGCATCACAGATGCTTTTATCCAGAAGACATTTCTGAGTTTTGTTGGCCTTATACAGAGATAGACAAAAGGCAAGGCTCAGGGCCAGTGCAAGAGCAGAGCCTAAGAAAAATCCTTCCCCACATTAAATGGAGCCCAAAGACTACACCCTCAAAGAACATGTCAATCGGAAGTGAACTAGCCTCTGCTGTGCCAATTTGTGGAGAAGGGAAGAAAAGTGGGAGAGGGGAGAGATGTCGCACCCATAGGCCAACCCTTGTGTGGATTTGCATTCCCTGGAAATTTCAAAGAACCTCAAACTCTGAACTTGATTGAAAGTGGTGGAGGACTGGTAATGCCCACAAGTGTCTGGCAGAAACAAAACCTCTCTGGAGAATGTGCCTTTGTGAAAAGTCCCAAACGTTCCCACCAGTAATTTTTTAAAGACAATAACAAGTACATACACAAAAGTTACCAAACATACTAAAACAGACACCATGAGCAAATTTGTTATCTGCCGCATATCCCAAAATTTTGCTCCAGAGAAGGATCACTAGGAGAGGAGAAGACACCAGCCTGACCCCCGAGAGAAGGTGCCCTTTAATCCACTGAATATTTGATGAAAAGTTTCTTTGGCTAGAAAAGATTAAAATGCCTGTTGAGGTATTTGGGGGAAGATAAACCCTGGGTTTTCTTAATTACGTGACTCAGCATGGCCATCTTTGACAATTAAGAAGCCAAACAACAAATTCCTTTGGGTGAGAAATTTAACTACTTGGAAGAAAACTTTATGTGTGTGAGGAATTCAAAGAGCACATATTCTTCATTATAATCTTAAAAACACACACAAGGGGCACCTGGGTGGCTCAGTCAGTTAAGCGTTGGACTTCAGCTCAGGTCATGATCTCGAGATTTGTGAGTTCAAGCCCCGCATCAGGCTCTGTAGTGACAGCTCACAGCCTGGAGCCTGCTTCGGATTCTGTGTCTTTCTCTCTCTCTCTCTGCCCCTCCCCTACTCACACTGTGTGTGTGTCTGTCTCTCTCTCAAAAATAAATAAACGTTAAAAAAATAAAAACAAAAACAAAAATCACACACAAGAGGAAAAGATTTAGTATGTTTTCAGAGGCAAAAAATGATGTGTGAAACTGAATCCCAAGTGACAAGAGGCAGCATGGAGAAGTGGCCTGTGGTCTCCTTGGGATTCTATATGGCATATCACATTAGTCCAACTGCTATAATCTGAATTTATCAGGCCTTTTGATTTTGTTCATGTGTTTTAGATTCAAAAAATGTATTTTGCCAGAATTCTTTGCCCTTAATTTTTAAAACCATGTGTGTTTTAGGGTCAATTTAATCTGCATGTTTCCTATTTTCTTATAATTAAACCATCAAAATATTGTCCTTTAAAAACTATTTGATGTCCACAAAATCATATGAGCCCTTTCAATAAGCTTCTTAAAAGGGTTTTTATCCCACTTAAAAACAGAAGTTGCACTGTGTTATGGGTGACCTGATGCAGAAACCAAGAATCCCCTTTAAATTCCAAAATCCTTGAAGTCTGAATAATTTCTGAACTTGGAGAAAATGAGTTCACCCATTACTAAAGTTTCTGTGTTGCTAAAGACATTTGGAGCAAAGATGAGTTCCATAAGAGGGGAAATCAGAGCTGCAGAAGAAACTGAGGTATGTGAATTTAGCTTGGGCCCCTGAGGAATAGCTGGAAGCCCAACTTGTCACATTGCCATCCACAGAGCAAGAAAAAGCTCAAATGCACATCAAATGTTTGACAGGACTAAAAAGAAATGTGATGTCCATATGAAATATTATTTGTTCATAATGCTAAGAAAACAATGGAACATAAAATGTATGGATTTCAGCTCCATCCTATTTGCTCTCTAGCATAATCCTCTGCTGTTGGCAGCCCATGGAAAACCCTTAATATATTTACCAACATTGAATAATTAATTCCTCATAAAGGATAAATAGGATTTGTTATTCTAACATTAACTCCTGTTACATAGAACAGCAGAACTGTGGTGGCAGGCCCAGTGGATGGAGGTTTTTTGTAGGAGGTTATGGATAGCAAGCCAGGAAAATGAACTGGGTTCTGTAGAAAAGTCTCCCCTGCTCTGCTGGTGTTGACAGGAGCCCAAGAGCTGAGCAGCAGCTAGCATGCCTGTGAGGGGAAAGCTCTCCAGCCAGGCCCCAGGGTGCGTTCAGGAGGCATTTCCAGGGAACCCATAAATACTTCTGTTCTGAGCAGTTCCCAGCTCTTGGAGAGCACAGGCTTGTTATCACCAAGCATCAAATACTGAACAGACAGGATGCAGGGGCTTCCCCACCAGAGGAGCTGGCACACGAGCTCTAAGGAAAAAGGATCTGAGTCTGTTTCCTGCAATTGTTAGAGAAGGATGGTGGCCTGGCCCTTGGGTATTGAGAGTCCTGTGTACATTACTATTCTCATGTGATCACCAGGATCTCAGCATATCCAGGCCTCAATCATCTACAGAAAAACTCCCTCTGCTTAGGCAACTGAATTAAAAGCTTGATTTCTCTAGTACAGCTAAAATAGTTTTATTCACAGTTTGCAAAGCTGTAGCACATGCATTAAATATTTCCTTTAATATGCTGTTGATTTTAACCACAACAGCGATGATAATAGTACCAATAACAAGCATTAATAGAACAAGTGAGATTAGCAAAGTTGCAAGATTCAAGGTAGATATATAAAAATCTAATGTAGTTCTATACACTAGCAACAAACTATTAGACCTTTTAAACAGCTTTTTGAGGTACAATTCATATATAATGAACTGCATATATTTCAAGTGTACAATGTGAAAAATAAAGTGTACAATTTTATAAGTTTTTACATATATATATGTTTTTACATATACATATAGTTTTTACATAAGTTTTTATACATACGTATATGTCTATACCTGTGTGTGTATGTGTATATACATGAAACTACCACCATAATCAAGACAATGAATGTATCCATCATTCTCAAAAATTTTCTTTGTCCTTTTGTAATCTCTCTCTCTCACCCCTCCGTGGCTTTTCTCCACCCCCATCTGTTTTGTTACTGTAAATTAATCTGTATTTTCTAGATTTTTAAATATATGGAATCATAGACTATGTACCCTTTTTGGCCTAGCTTCTTTTACTCAACATTATTTAAGGTTCGTCCGTGTTGTTGCTGGGAGTGCTTAGAACTTCTTGGATTTGTAGGTTTATAATTTTGATCAAACTTGAAAATGTATTCAACCATTATTTCTTCAAATACTTTTATATTCTCCCCTCTCTCCTCTCCTTCAAGAAATCTATAACACATTTATTAGGAATCATTAGCTCACCGATGCTCTGTTTTTGTTTTAGGTGTTTTTTTTTTTTTCTTCAGTTTTTTTATCTCTGAGTTTCATGTAGGATAGTTTTTATTGCTTCAAATTTATTAAGTTCTTTTCCTCTTCAGTGTTCAATCTGCCATTAATTCCCTCTAATAAATTTCTCCACCCAGGCATTATTTTTATCACTAGAAGTTCAATTTGGGTATTTTATTTTATATTGTTCATGTCACTACTTAACATTTTTCATCTTTCCTCTAGTTTCTTGAACACATGAAATAGAGTTATAAAAACTTTTGATGTCCTTATCCTACCAATTCTAACGTCTGGGTCATTTCTGGGTCAATTTCAATTGGGTACATTTTCTCTTAATTATAGGTCACGTTTTTTTCTACTCCTTGGTATATCCGGTAATTTTTTATTGGATTCCAGACAGTGTGAGTTTTACCTTCTCGAGTACTGGATTTTTTTTGTTTCACTCTCAAATATTCTTGAGTTTAGTTCTTTAATGTATTTATACTACTAGGAAACATTTCGATCCATTTGGGTCTTGCTGTTAAACTTTGTTAGGAAGGCCCAAAGCAGCATTTAGCTTAGGGCTTATGAATTTTATGAGGTTTTTCTCCTCTGACCAGTAGGAACAAAAGTATTATCGACACTATGTGAGTTCTAAGTATTGTTTACTCTACACTTTTTGAGTGACTCTTTCCCTGCTCTCTGATAGTTTCCTTTGCAACATGCAGTGATCAATTGTAGAGTTATGGGGACTCTGTAGACCTCTGACATAGTCTCTCGGTGCAGTTCTAGTCTCTCCAATACACTGATCTACAAACTCTATCTTGGCCTCCCTGAACTCCCACTTCTACTTCTTCAACTCAAGAAGACTTCAGGACTCTGTCTGAATTGCAGCCTCCTCTGCTGTGGCCTAGAAACACTCTCCAGGTGATGAGCTGAGCAGTGATAGGGCTCACCTTATTATATTTTTTTCTCTATCACCCAGAAATCACTGTCTTCCATTGCCTGACATCCTATGGCTTAAAAACCATTGTTTTATATTTCTTGTTCAGCTTTTTAGCTGTTTCAGTTGAGAGGACAGATCCAGGCCCTGTTACTCCATCTTGGCTGGAAACAAAGTCGCACAACTAGAAACTAAAATTAAAAATATATACTATTTATAATAGCATCAAAAAATATAAAAGTCTTAGGGAAAAATTAATGTAGTGTGTGTAAAATCTATATACTCAGGATTCTAAAACATTTCTGGGAGAAATTTAAAATGGACCTAAATAAATGGAGAGATAAACCGTGTTTATCAGAAAACACAGTGTTGATAAAATGTCAATCTCCCCCAAATTGATCTATTGACTCAGTGCAATTTCAACCAAATCCCAGCAGGTTTTTTTAATAGAAATTGGCAAAATGATTTTAAAACTTAATATGGAAATGCAAATGAAGATCTAGGAAATGGAATTATTCTGAAAAGAAGAACAAATTTGGAGTAATTATGCTACCCAATGTCAAGACTTATTATAAAACTATAGTAGTAAATATGGTGTGGTATTGCGATGAATACAGACATATAGATCAATGAAATAGAACCCAGAATCCAGAAATGAATCCTCATATCCATGGCCAATTGACTTTCAACAAATGTGTCAAGGTGCCAGTTCAGTGGGATGAAGGATAGTCTTTTTCAGTAAAAAGATCCTGGAAGAATTGATCCTGTGGGGGGGGAAATTTCTAGAATGCACCTCACACCGTATACAAAAATTAACTCGAAATAGATTACTTAAATGTAATATCTAAAACGATAAAACTTCTAAAAGAAAATATAGGGAAAACATTTTAATTTGAATTAGGAAAATGTTTCTTAGGTAAGACACACAAAAATAAATGAACCACAGAAGAAAAGCTACAATAAATTGGGTTTCATAAAAAATTAAACTGTAATAAAGAGCCTGACTCCATTTTGATGTTTGATTTTGACTGCTGACAGCTTTCAAATCCCACCATTCCACCTTCTCCTTCTGCCCCACATCTGGGCTAGCTGATAAGAAAGCCCAGGGGCTCCCACCTTTGTTGCCAAAAGGAAGTTCAAAACATGCAAGCCCTGGCTCTCAAGCACAGGAACCCTCACTCCAGCGCCATTCCCTAAACACAGTACAAACAAAACCAGCCTCTTTTCCCTGCTCTCTCAAGCCATTTTTGTTCCTCCTTAGGAGCCTGCCCTGCTCTCCCCAGAAAGTCTCATTATTGCATAATAATCCTTTCCTACCTTCCTGGCGTGGTCTCAACACCTAAATCAAATTTGGTGGAGAGGAATCGATCCTATTTCTATGGGATAACCACCCAAAACTTTTACACTTCAAAAGACTCTGTTAAGAAAATGAAAAGGCAAGCCACAGACCAGGAGAAAATATTTGCAAGCATGTTTCTCAATGAGGCATTTATCCAGAACATATAAAAGAACTCTTAGAACTCAATAGTAAGAAAACAGTCCCATTTTAAAAATTGGCAAAAAATTTGAACAGACTCTTCATTGAAGAAGGTATAGAAATGACAAATAGTCATACAAAAAGATGCTGAATATCATTCATCGAGAGGGAAATGTAAATTAAAACAGGTATCACTTCACAGCCACTATATTAAAAAAAAAATTTACAGTGACCTACAATACTGAGTATTGCTGAGGATATGAAACAACTAGAAATTTCACACATGGATAGTGGAAATGGAAAATGGTGCAGCCACTTTAGAGAGCAGTGTAGCCATTTCTTAGTCAGATTAAACATAGACTTATTACACAACCCAGCAATCCTACTTTTTACGTATTTACCCAACAAAAATGAAAACATACCCATACAAAGACTTGTAATTAAATGATTATTGTAACTTTCTTCATAATAGCCAGAAACTGGAAATAAGCCAAATGCTTACCAACTGGTCCGCTGATAAACAAAATGTTATGTATTCGCATAATGGAATACTACTCAGTAATAAAAAGGAACTACTGATATGTGCAACATTATGAATGAATATTAAAAGCATTATGCCAAGTGAAAGAATCCAGACACAAAAGACCACATACTGCATGACTCCACTTATATAAAATTGTACAAAAGAGTAAAGCAAGGATTTAACGGGAGGGAAGTGATGTTACATGGCACAACAGAATTTGGGGAGTGATGGGAACGTTCTATAACATCATTGTAGTGTCAGACATATGAGGATATATATTTGTCAAAACACATCAATTGTACCTTAAAACTGGTACATTTTATTGTATGTATGTTACACTTAAATGAAAAAAAATTTAATTAATATCTAGCATCTATTGACTGATGAAGCACTGTACTGGACTCTAGATTGTTCTCTGTTTCACATACATTATCTTACTTGATCCTTACACATTCTCAGTATAGTTGAGGTCTGATTCCACAAAGACATGGCTCAGGGAGGTCAAGGGACTTCTCAAGATCATACTATCTGTAGGTAGATTGCAGTGTTGGAATTTTTTTATTCCAAATTCAGTGCTCTTTCACCTACAAAGCCTCTTTTTCATGGAAATCTAGGTTTTTAAATCTTTCCTTGATATTTTTAATATGTCGCTTTATACTATCTTAAGTAATCAAGAAAAAAGACCATTTAAATCAAACTTTTAAAAATTCAATGATTTTATTTTTTAGTTCAATTATTTATAGAGGTCTTTATTTAGCACTTATTTTTGTACTTTACAATAATTTCTCACTCTGACAGAGTAAACAAATTGCTCTCTTAGAAATTAACATCTTCTCACTTTTACTCAGAACCTTCGAGGGACTCACTATGAATTTGATAAAGGAAATGTTCCATCGTAGATTAGCTACAATGGAGTAAAAATTTGGTCTTAATACTGAATAAGCATTGTTTTTGTCACAGTTGGGCTGGAAAGAGAGAGAATGTGCTGCCTCAGCCTTTCTCCTGCTTAACATGATGGCTTAAGAATATAACCGTGATGGATTTTGCCATATCTGTGAGCCACTTATGCTATTAATTATTTAATTTTTCTTAAAGATTCTTATTTTTTGTAACTATTCTAATCCTCAACAATAACGTCTACAACATCACAGGTTTGATAAGTTATATATACTTTTAATAGAGACATGACAAAAGGGGACATCTTCTGGCACCTCAGAATTTTGGCTAAAGCTTCAAAGCTTTAAAAAACTGATGAGAATGACCCCAGCAATCTAAAGCAGGGTGTCAACAGGTGGCCAACCTGGTTTTTTAAGACTATCAAAAGAAGGTTGAAGATTCATCGAGAGGAGATACCCCATTAGAGTAGACAGTGTGATGGAATCTTGATTCTTTCCTCAAGGCTCTTTTCCCTCCACTTTAAGCAAAGAAACAGAGCTTCAAGAAAACTACTCATAGAGACTGATGATACTTGTCACACACACAGGCTGGCCTCTTACCCCTGGCTGGATGCAAGCTTTGGGCAGCTCCAAAGCATTAGCAAATTCTTGGGAGAACCCCAAATTGTGTTCCCTGGAACTTGGAGAAACTGAAGAATTCAGAAAGCAAGAGATTAGCTGGTGCTGCCCCAAACATCAGTACAAGGAGAGAGGGCCAAGCAGAGCAAACTGCACTTCTATCAGTGACAGAGCAAGATATGTGAATGCCTATGAGTCACATGTTTGATGTGCCACCAAGTACAGAAGTTAGAGCTCTCTTGAAAGGTTGCTGCCCAAGATCTACCTGCTGAGGTGAGAGAACCCCAGTGGAAAAAGGCTAATTGGGATACACTGCCAAAAGACAGAAGCCAAAGGAGTGTCAGACAAAGTTGGAGAAAGAGTCCATCAGCTCATCAAGGAATGGTCTTATTAGGGTGGTGGAAACATCTCCAAAAATATGCCCAGTGGGGGCCAGCTTGGGCCTGTCATTAGGAAGGCACTGATCACAAGCTTACAACAGCTCCAAACAAGCCAGTTTTTCTATTTTCCTCTAATCCTCCTCCTCCTTCTAGCCTTGACTCTGGGAGCCAGAGCAATGTTGTGAATTGGAATCTGAGAGTCAAAGTGAGCAAAATAAAACATCACTCCTTTTTCCTACTAATAGTCTTCAGGATCAAGGGTCAGATGGTGGAGCATAAAAACTCTGAATTGGATGAGAGACTAAAGTTTGTATTTTTGTGTGACTGGAATTTTTAAGACGTGAGCATGAGACTGTTTTCTTAATGAAAAAACTAATCTTAAAGGAATTTAAAAAGTTATAAGGGGTGCCTGGTTGGCTCGGTCAGTTAAGCATCCAACTCTTGATCTCAGCTCAGGTCTTGATCTCAGGGTTGTGAGTTCAAGTCCTGCTCGGGCCCATGCTGGGCATGAAGCCTACTTAAAAAAAAAATATGAAATTAGTCTAGAATATCATCCAGCAGCACAAGAAAGATCTGACAGAGCAAGCAGCAAGATAGTAAGGGAATAAAACAATGCTATTTCCTAATTGTATGTTACAGTGTTCAGCTCAATAAATTCGTACATTTATTCAGCTCAATGAATTCAATTAACAGTTGTTAAAATTAAAATATTCATTCATGCACCTATAAAATCATGTTACACCCCCCTCGTGGTCCTCATTCCATATTCCACACTTTAAGAAAGACTGAGTCATATCACATTAGAAAAAAGAGACCCTGACAGCATTTCAGCACCTGGCCATCACTTAAGTGTCAAACAGAATCATTTAGCAATAAGGACAGTATCTCCTAAGTGTCAAACAGAATCATTTAGTGATAAGGACAGGATCTCAGAGATAGCAAATGACTTACTCCAAATCACACAGCTACTCATTTAACCAGAACTCAAGTATTCTAAGTCCTAGATTACAGTGCTTTCCTGAACACTATGTTGCATCCCTGGCTTACCATTGATAAGTTTTAATATTGTGTTGAAAATCTAATTGTTGAACATATATAATTTGTCTGCCTAATTGTTTCACAACAACAACAGCGGCAACAACAATTCTGAATTTTTATAATTTAATTAATCCAATATTAAAACTCTAGGAAAACAAATTGTCTTCAGATTTCCACTCTATCTCTAATATGTCTGCCAGGCCACCCACTTTACCTCAGAGGCTGGGCTTGAAAAACTTTGAGTAGGAACTTTTTTGTAGAGTTTTCATGAATTCAACAAATGCTTATTAAACTTCTCATGTGCCAGGCCTTGTGCCAGGCACAGGGAGTTCAAGAGTTCTTGCCCTCCAGTTGCTCAGCTCAACAGATGAGAAAACAGGCAAATACAATAGAGTGGGATGAGTACTCTAATGGAGGTATACTGACTGGGTGATATGAGAACCAAGAGACACCTGACCAGTTTCAGGGGGCCAAGGAGACTCAGGCAAGGCTTTGCCTAAATACATAAAATATACATATATAAACGCATATATATTTGGTTCACATCAGAGGTCATGACTAAAGTGACATCAAGATTTCCACTGGCTTGCATGTTCGGATGGGCAGGAAAAGATCTCTGACAGACTCCACACCCTATCTGGTGGGGCTCTAAGTGTAAGCCCCTCTCCCTCTCCTTCCATCATTTGAAACATCACTGCACCTTGAGCAAATAGAAGAGGGAAAATGAGTCATTCAAGAAGAAGAATCTGCCTTGAAATTGCATCCCTTCCCGTGATTTTCCAAATGAAGAAGTCGAAATGCACAGCTAAAATGGTCAGAGGCTGTGGTAAGCAGAATAATGGCCCTCCAAGGATAGCCACATCCTAAACTCCAGAACCTGTGAATATGTAACCTCACATGGCACAAGGGACTTTGCAGATATGATTAAGGTTAAGGATCTTGAGATAGGGAAAGTATCCTGGGTTATCCAGGTGGGCCCAGTCCCCTTACAAGTAAAAGAGGAAATCAGAGAGTCAGAGGCAGATGTGATTATGGAAGAGGAGTTAGAAAGATATAGTCTTTCTGTCTTCAAAGAAGGAGAAAGAGGGTATAAGCCAAGAATTGTGGGTAGCCACTAGAAGCTGGAAAAGGCAAGGATTCTCCCCTAACCCTACCATCACTTTGATTGAAGCCCAGTGAGACCTGATTTGGACCTTTGACCTACAAAATTGTAAGGGAATAAATCTGGGTTGTTTAAGCTACTAAATTTGTGGCCATTTGTTATAGCAGTGATAGAAAACTGATATAGAGCCCATGGCTCCTTACTAGAGTGAGCTGAAAGTATGGTTAAAAAATGGTTTCCAGAAAAGTTAATGATATTCAAACAAGCAAGTGTCAAAGATAACCATCCAAACTCTGGTGTGTGTGTGTGTGTGTGTGTGTGTGTGTGTGTGTGTGTGTGTGTGTGTGTTTAAAGCTGGATACAGCGGGCTATTTTTTTTATTAAAGAAATACATTTTCACTGGGGAGTAGTGAGAGTTCCTTGAGGAAGATGTATAATTTTCCACAGATGAGGATAGTTGACCTCGAAAGTCTAATGAGAAATTCACTGTGAATACCATGTACATCTTCACCCAATGGGAAAACAAAGGTGCTGATCATTGGTGGACTGTTGGCCATAAGAAGCCATAGGGAGGAATGACCTGGATGCAGTCCTGAACACCAGAACATAGTAAGCATTTATTCTCTTTCCAGTACTCTGTGCTGCTGAAAACATACCTAAGGAAACAAATGGATTACTGGAGCAATAAAAGCCAGAGATCTGTGGTGTGAGACTCATTACTTGCTTTTACTGTCCAAATAATCAGAAAGAGTAATCTGTAAGTATTCTTTCATAGTGATGTTGGAAAGGAATTCTTCTTCCCCCTTCTCAGCCATAAAAGGTACCCATGAGGATACACGCAATTGCATCATGAATTTTTCCTTTGTCCTCAGCAGGATCCTGCTTTTGTGTTTGCTTCAAGTGGGATTTATGAGAAATAGACTCTTATTCTCTCTAAAAGTTCACCTACAGGTACAGATCAAACAATAATGGCTGTGTGATAAAGCACCTCTGCCCTCATGATGTAATGAAACTGCCTCAAATGAAAATGCTTCAAAGTTCTTTTCCATCTTTGCTTTCCCTGAAGTACAAATCATTCACTGTTTTATTTTATTTTCCTGCAGCCTTGCTCTTTGTGCCCCCTTTTTAATTCATGCTCCTGGTAAGGAGGTGTTGATTTTGAGGAGCTTTATACAATATCACAAATTCCTAGAATTGGAAAAACCTTTAAGAGTTCATCGAATCCTCCTCTTTGTTCATCTAATCTAGGGCTTTACCCAAGCCAGCCAAGAAAGGCAATGTTCTCCATACTCCTTAAGATCCCGCAGTTTGGAAACCATTATGGGCTTAATTTTGTTCCCCTAAATTCATATGCTGAAGTCCCAGCCCCAGTATCTAGAATGTGACTGTATTTGAAGATGAGACCTTTAAAAAAGGCAATTAAGATAAAATGAGGTCATTGGGGTGGGCCCTAATCCAATCTAACTAGTATCCTTATAAGAAAGTGAGATTAGAATAGATACACGGAGATGGAAGAACCAGGTGAAGATACAGTAAGAAGACAGCCATCTACAAGCCAAGGAGAGAGGCACCAGAAAGGACCACCCCACTAACACTTTTAGGCTCCAGAATTATGAAAAAATAAATTTCTGTTCTTTAAACCATACAGTCTGCACAGTCTATGGTACTTTGTTATACAGCTCTAGCAAATTAATACAGAGAGCAAACCCATTAGCCCATTTACTGTTAGAAGAATTCTCCTCATGTCTAATAAAGATCTCATTTGCTCTAAAGAGTGGCCTTTTATTCTGTCTTTCATGTAAAGGGTAGCAAGTTCTTTTGAAAGTATCCTGAATATATTAAGGGAATCCAGAATGTTAGATGTAGAAGCGGTATGGAAATTACTATTTCAACCACTTCTTTTTACAGATGAGGAAACTGAAACCAAAAATGTTGAGTGAGTCTTCCAAGGTCACACTGCAAGTTGCCAGTCAAGCCCAGGAGATGGGCACAGGGCCTGGACCCCTGGCCCTCTGCTTTCCATCTCATGCCAGAAGAACTGGAACAATTTTTAGAGAAACAACATTGAAAGGCACAATATGAATCAAGAGAATTAGGAGCAGAGGGTGGTATCACAGGTTACCTGTATATGGTAGCTGTTGGTGCTTCTTTTCCATGATAATAACAATTTTGCAGGATTTTAAATTTATAAAACAAACAGTTCTGGACTCACACTTCATAATCAACTCAGGGGACCCACTGTACATTTGACAATCTATCATTATCTGATATTATAATTTCCCTCTTTTGGGAGCTGGGGGGCATTACCATGACCTCGAGCTGCCACAGTGAATCTCACAAGAGGACACACCATGTTGTGAAAACCCAAGCACGCTTTCTTGTCTCTTATATTTTCATCCATTCCTCTTCTGCTCTTCATCTAATTTTTTTTTGCCCAGGACCTTTCACCATACATCCATCATTTTCTAGAAACTCTCTGAAGGACAGAGAACTCTACATAAATCACAAAGTAAGGAAAGATAGAATTACATTATCTTACTCTTCTTTGTTTATTCTCACCAATCCTTCAATCCCTCACATGGCAGAGCGGCAGGTTTCACACATAAAACTCAAACCACTAAACTTTTTTCCTTTGGGTCCAGTTCTCTCCACTGGAGCACAGTGAATCTGTCAATTCCCCTGAGCTGACTCATTGCTGAGTCACCGATGCCACTGGCGGCCAACGCAGGGGGCCACATCAGCTGATGGTGTGGATGCCTGGGGTTACTTCCCTACAGAAGCTAGGAAGCAACAAGGGAAGGCAAAGCCTGCCAGTCTGGGGTGAGATTAAGCGCATTTAATAGAGTACAGAAATAGGGGTCAAAGCTGAGCTGAATTATTTGTCTGGCTATCAATTAAGCAGAGTTGCCTTATGTGAACCTTCTGACTCATTAGGTTGGGGTTCTCAAAATGAAGTCTGTAGACCACCTGGGTCATAATCACCTCCGGTCATGTTAAAAACTCAGATTGCTGAACCCCACTCCAGACTTACAATTTTAGCAGCTTGCCCAAGTCAGGAGTGATCGCCTTTAGGACACCAGCTTGTTGTGTTTGTCTTTAAAAAAGCAATACCATATGATTTCACTCATATGTGGAATTTAAGAAACAAAACAGATGCACATAGGAGAAGGAAACGAAAAATAAAATAAGATAAAAACAAGACAGGGAGACAAACCATAAGAGACTCTTAAATACAGAGAACAAACTGAGGGTTGCTGGAGGAGAGGTGGGGGTAGTGCTAAATGGGTGACAAGCATTAAGGAGAGCATTTGTTGGGATGAGCACTGTTATATGTAAGTGATGTATCACTAAATTCTACTCCTGAAACCATTATTACACTATATGTTAAATAACTTGAATTTAAACAAAACCTTGGAAAGGAAAAAAAAAAAAAAGCAACGGGATGGACATTGTAGAATATCCAAGCTATTTTAGTTTAGGGAACCACCTCTGCTTTTGACAAGTATTAAAAACATTTATGAAATCGAAATCTCAGGGCTGTGGCCTTGGGGTTTGCATGTTCATTAAGCTCCCCAGTGATTCTTTGGGTCACAAAAATTGGAAAACTCTTTCCTGTAGTTTTCTCTCATAATCCTTTTGGTTGATAATTGGGGGAGAATAAAAGAAAGGAAGAAAGAAGGGGGGGAGAGAGCAAAAAACGTCTTTCATCACTTTGGTCTGCCTCGTTCAATTTGGTATGTACTTGCCCTATCGGGCAGGTGCACTATCACTCCATTTTGCTCTATCCAGCATCTAACTTTCTCTCTTGTGTGGGGCGAACCATTCCCTATGTGTTGTATTAGTGGGACATAGTGCCTGAATCCCATGGGCAGCTCAGGCATAAGAGAGCTCTTCTGGCCCCACCTCTGGTTGCCAGACTTGAGCACATGACCACACTTTACCATTTGATGTTTCTACCACTGGGATAAGGGAGCAGGGAGAGTGATGGGTTTGTAGCTGTGGCCACAAGATTCTGGAGGAGCAATGATATCTTGGCCAGATGACATTGTCCAAATATCATTCACTTTATAATGGTACTACTTGATAACTAGGCAATAATATGACAAAGATTCCTGAACAAGTCATTGCAAAATTCTATCTAACCCTGGTTATACTGCTGGTGAATTGCCTGACTTTAGGCAAGTTTCTTCTTCCTTCCAGGCCTTACCTGTATCATTTATAAAAAGGAAAATCATTATCCTTAAGCAGCTTAGTAGAATTGTAGTAAAACTAAATTTTAAATATATATGTGCTTTGTAAACTACAAAATACGATAGAAATATTAGTAGAAAATGAATTTTTTAAATGTATACTTATTCTCACAGAAGCAAAAATTTCCACTCAGCAAGAAGTATTTTTAGAAAGAGATCCTTAGTTTTCTTGTGTGACTCTTAAATTTAACATCCAACTTGCTGATTTTTAACATCATGAATTTTTATATTTTGCTAAGTCCCTGTTGTTTCATCTGCTATCAGGCAGTCAAATTCCCCACAGGAATAAAAGCATTAAATAAAATGCTATACACACTACAGTAAAAACTTCCATCCATTTCCCAACAGCTGTTGCTTTTTAGAGAAACCAAATATTTTTGGAAAGGGCCACAAACATTCTGGATTCAAACCATTTATTAGCTTTGGAAACATAACATGCAGTCATCTTGCCAGTCTTAATCTTGCAGTTCCATTAAACACACCACAACTGCATCATAAAACAGAAAAGGGAAGAATTTATAAACAAATAAAGCAGTTAATTGGGGCAATAAAATAGCAGTTCCCTCCCAAGTGTGGAATCGCTGTGTTTCAACCTACAAAACCCTGAAATCTGCTTGTCAGAAGTCTAGTCCCTAGCAGAGCCAAACACAGATCAAAGATTTCAGGATCGCTCCTGGGCCCACAACACTTACCTCTGCCGCCACGCCCTCAGTACCTCCTTCCCCTCACCTGGCATTGCTGCAAGTCTTTCCAAGAAGAAGACCCGCTCCAAGCACAGTACTCTCTTGATTGTTATTCCATAGCCAGGGTTCCAGTTGAAGAAGGAATTGCCGGGAGATCCACAGCTATGGCTACGTCTTCAACACAACACTCAGGTGGGGAGATGGAGACATCTTCTCAGATGTGCTTCTGTTTCCTGGGCAGTGCGGTAACCTAATAGCACTATCTCTCCTGTGCACTGCCAAGATGAGAGCAAGCTTTGGAGCCACAGGAACTACGCTGCAATCCTACCATTGCCTCTTGCCTACTCTACGGCTATGAGCAAAAGCAAGATTTTTAATATGAGTTTCATTCATCTATTCATTCGACACATATTTATTGAACAACCTACTACATACCTGATCTTCAAGATCTTTTAGCAGTTAAGTGGTGATGCTAAACCCCTACTTCAGAGACTTGTTGTGAGAATCAAATGAGAAAAAAATATATATGCATATACAGGTTGTAGTAGTATGTGCTCACAAATATTCACTCCATTGGTTCAAGTAGCAGATTAGAATTATATTGTACGTGCAATTAAAATCATATCTTGCACAGTATTTCTTTCATTCAAGAAAGAGACAGAAAAGACTTAGGGTATCCAACCCCCTCCATAAATGGACTCTGGCTTCACTCACGTGAACTGCAGAATAGTCAGAGGGACTGCAGCTCCCGCTCCGCTCCGAGGGGCCCTCTGTAGCAGTGGGATGGAGCAGAGCCAAGTGGTCCATGTGGGGAGTGCACTCATGACCTTTGCCTTGTTAACACCCAGGACCTGCACTCTCTCCCACCCCTGGAAATGTTTACAGTCTGTTTATGTAATCAGATGTGTGCACGCGCATGCACGCGCGCATGCACACCCACATACACACTATCTAACAGGAAATTATGTTTCTTCGTAGAGGTCTGGCTTTTGGTATGTTTTGTTTAAACTCTCTAGAGATAAACTGCCATTTACCTTTGTTTAATATCCCCCATAATGCATAGACGAGAGCTGTACCCAAAAGATGTTCTACTAATGACTTATAATACTTATGAACAGTTACTTTCCTGGTTAAAAAAGAATGAGATTAGTATATGGTACTCTTATAAACCATTTCCCAGGTCCTAAATCCACTGAAGAGAAGGGAAATACCTGACGGTCAAAATCTGTGTGAAGCCTACATAAATGCTTGCTACTGCTTGAAATCTTTCTTAGACACAGCAACTGCACATGGGCCTGCTTTAGAAAATGTCAACTAGAACACTATTGATTAGAGTTAGAACTCCTAAAAGGGAGGCAGGGAGGTGGGAAGGGACAAAGGAAAAGGACTTAATCTCTTCACCAGGTTAGTATCTTAGATACTTATAATTCATGATTTCCAGGCTGTGCAGTCAACATGTTGAGTTAACTGGTTTCCAAATGTACTGGGATTGCTCAAACCTAAATGAACCTTTTATTTGTGAACTCATATGTGGCTAAAGAGATTGAACCCATGTGTCTCATTCATTTGCACATTGGCTGTAAAAATATCTTTAAGTTATACTCTGGAAAAGATCCGTAAACCTTAAGCCAGCACACCATCTCCTTCACCTCAAGACCTACTGAGAAATTGTGTGGGTGACAGTGCCTTCTTGTTTCTAAGCCTTGCCAGCTCCTGTCTCCTCTTACGTGTAAACAAAACTCAAGCGAACCGGGAGTCATTTTGAAGGCAGTTGGAGTGCTGTCCTTTCATCAGCTCACCTGGTGCTCTAATAAAATATCCAAGAAGCCCACATCTGGTAGGTAATAAAATCCAGAGTGGAATGAAGATGCCTGGCTGCTAAAGTGCTCTAGCCACCAGACAAAGCCATCGCGACATTTTCTTCAACTGTTGCCGATGCCAGGATTTTAATGGGGCAAAGCTGAGAGCCCTCTTTCTATGTATTTTTCCTGCACTGGGTTCACTGGCTCTGCTGCTCCCATGCTGCCAAAGGTTTTCTCCACAGCACCATCAAAACCGGCTCACAACCCAAACAAGGAAAATGCGTCTTAACATGACAGAATCAAACACAATAACACTTATCTCATACTCCCATCTCCCCAGGGTGGTGGCACTGAAGGGCGGATCTCCTTTCTTCTCCACCTCTTCTGAGTCTCCCAAATAAGAATAAATGTTAGATCTCTTTGCAGGAAAAGACAGCTATGCCAACCGCAGAGGACATGTTCTGACTGTCAACAGTGATGGATGAGATTCTGTACATTTAATAAATATAAATGTCATAATCCAACCATCAAATTTAATAAACAAAAATACCACAAACCATCTTTCCTCTCTGCTCCATGTGCTCCTTTAAAGCTGATAACATTAGAACACATTTTGCCCAAGCTATAACCTCACCATCTGCCTGGCTCAACTTCTGAGGACTTGGTACGGGTTAGAAAGAAAAGCAAATGACTTCACACTGAGAAAAAAACGAGGGATGGGGGCCTGGATGGTTTTTTCACTCCTCCCTTTCCTTCTGACCTATTTGTTAACTATAGAACCAGATGTAACTATCGGAGTATAAGTTCAACCCTCAAGAATTATTAGGGAGGCAGATCGTGGAGAACATTTTTTTGCATGAGTTACACGAACAAAACTCTAAAGGCTTCCCCAGCAAGCTGAGTTGTACATTTCAGGGCTTTGATTTGGAAATGCGGAGATGCAGTCAGATGCAGACTGACTCATTAAGGACGCACTTTCTTTTGATGGCAAATTAATAATAATCATAACCACAACAATAAACACATATAAAAAATTGTTTCATTCCTTGGCCAGATTCAAAGCTATAACTGGAAGGGGCTCTTTATGTTGAGTTTAGGAAACCTCAGTGACTCAAAGAAATGGAAAGGGGGAACTAAGTCCAAAGAACCTTAGAAAATGTCTAATATGAAGAGAGAGAGAAAGATAGGCTAGATCTATTTTTTTTCTATTGCCCTTTTTTGAGAGCCTGCTATGTCCCAAGTACTTTATATACATTTTGACAATTTGATCTCATTGAGTACTTTCAAGAACACACTCCAAAAGATATTACTAACCCTATGTTGTGGCTGACCTGTACGGAGGCTCTATAACACGTTCAAGTTTAGAGCACTAGAATATGAGAGAACTAGACTGACCGATTCCAGAACTGCTACTCCTTCCTCTCTGGGAACCTCAGTTTTCCTTTGGGGAGCTGCTCCTTCCACATTCTGGTGTAGTTTGACCCCACCTCCCAGTTCCAGGATTCACATTTTTACCACATCTGGCTCCAAGCCCAAATTCATAACTACTATGCCATGGTGCTTGGGAAATAGATTCAGATGCTCCAGCAACACTGGTGGTTGGGGTCATTGTCAGCCGTAGAAAGGACACTTCTTTATACCTAAAAACCTCCAAGGTATTAAAGCTAAATCCAAAGAGACCGTGGGTTTTAGGATGTGTCCATTAGCAGTTGCTACTCTCATGCCATCAGAGATTTCCAGGAAGCATCCTGTGCAAATAATCTGCACAAGAGAAATCATTTGTCTGTTTCAGAGGGTGGTGTAATTTTCCTCTCTTTAGGAACCACCCCACACCCTGCAGTTCTTCCAGAGTACACTTCAAATCTCACACCATATATACCGCGTGTTTCTTAATGATGCCAGGGAAGCTAAGTGGCCATCTTGTCCCCCTTCTGGTTCCATGTGTTCAAAACTAGGCTTGGGTTGTCCAGGGGCTGGGTCATGTCTCGGTGACTAGCAAAGCAACATGTGCCCCAAGACAGAATTAACCTAGCAGGGAGGGGGAAGAGGAGAGGGGCGTTCTATCCGCATTTATCCATCTAGGCAGCCTCACCACTGGAAACTCTGAGCTCCTGGGCTCTTTAATATAGAAAACCCAGAAACCTGAAGCTCTGGGCAAGATAAGAGGCAAGAGGATGGAGCCTGAGCAGAGGACTTATTTTACTTGAGTTGAAGTCTCTCTACATTCCCTTGGTACATGGTAGGGGAAAATGCAATGGAAAAATCTCAAAGAGATTTTGCTACCAAATTACTACTAGGACATCACACTGCAATTGAAAAAAATGTTATTTGGAATTGGGTAGGATTTTGGAATTTAAAGGGTTTCTTTGTCTTCTTAGTTTTGGTTATAAGGCAAGTCATTTTGCTAGTGTCACAAAAATGCAATAACTTCAGTGTAACAATTACTGTTTTTCCTCTTGACAGAACTCTCAGGCAACGGGAAGCTGCAGTGCTTGGAACAATATTGTGGCTTACCAGAGATGACGATAGGGGTGGACAAAACTCTGCAAGAAACAGTCCCTGCCCTGAAAGCTAGGAATCTAATTTACACAAAGGCCATGGTCCATGCTATACTTTGGAGACTTCTACAATTTTCATAGCATGATTTCATACTTTGAAAACTAATGTTTACTATTACAGATTTCTACTTTCCAGAATCTTCTATGATTAAAAAAAAAAAAGTTGGGGGAGGAAGTGCAGGAACCAAATTTTCCACCCCTAGTGCCCTCCTCTCCAAAATACATATAAATGGTGGTAGCTGAGAGGTTGGAAAGTGGGGAGGGAAAAAGAATGCCTCCCTTCTGCCCACATCTGTCCTTTCTTACTAGCCAATGCCTTTAAAAAGAAGTAAGAGATGCAAGGGATCCTGTGGTCTGCTCAAGGAAGGCTACCTCCCCTCAGGGCCATATTCATATTAGCATCTAAGTCAACAGCAGAGGAATCTGGCATCTGTTCTTAATTATCCTTTTTTAATTCAGAATACTAAACAGTGAGTTCAATACTCTGTCTTCTTAGTTGAACCTTAAAATACCCATGTTATTTAAACTGTCCTCCTTGAGCTCTGGAATCCAGAAAGGTTAAGTGTGCTCCCCAAAGATACATAGCAAGGGCTTAGAAATTAATCCTGGACATCTGATTTGTTTCTAACTATACATGAGTTAACAATGGCTGACTAATAGCAAACTTATTTTTAAAATGCTTGCTAGCTATTTTTCCATCACTAGAAATTACCTGGTAGTTTGCCTCATAAATATTGTATCATTATGATTCCTAATATCTCTGTCAGAGTTCTTAACTTTTATGATAATAGGCAACTTGGAAACACTTTGCCAGACATTAGGCCATAATGTACAAAATAAGTGACTTATAAATGGGCTATAGCTATCTAAAGCATGTCTGGTAAACAAATAACTGATATTGGACAACAGTGAAAATCAAAGCTTAAGTGCTGTCTTTGTGAAATGAAATAAGGACTGCTTTCTGGTTCTTTGTCTCACTGTGGACTGCTATCCTTTTCATTATCCTTTTCATATCCTGCTTTCCTTTTCATTAAAAACAACTCCTGGAAAAATAAACCCAGGAAAAAAACTATGGGAAGCAAAAATACAAATACAGCCATTCTCTAACAACACCTATTACACTATCTGCTGAGTAGCTCTGTTAGTGTAAACAGAATGTCCAATTCCCTAAATTTTAATATTTTTAATTTCCAAAAGCAAAGTACTCCCATAAAGAATTAAGGCCATTCGTTGAGGGTGAAGACCCAGAAATAAATTACTCTCTGGGATACTACCACCCAAGTTCCAACTAAGAACAGTTTTATACAGATGAAACCAGATTAAAATAAATTTTAAGCACAACTGTGAAAAGAAGTAAAATTTTAGAGATTCAAATGTTGGAAAAATTGCAAGTAGAAGGATTAAAAAAGTTTTGCTTGGATGATGGTGAGGGATTAGGCTTTTATATTTATTTATTTATTTATTTTTAATCCTTTGCCCCCACTCTACCAAAGTTTGAAGAGAGCTTAGAGAAATAGGAAATGATTTCTGAAAATTGAAGGAGCCTAAATAAAAATTTTAAATGAGAAAATATCAACTCCAAGAGTGATATCAGCAGAGAGGAATGTAGACCATATGGTAATATAGAGTTGCTCCCAAGCTTCCTCAGAGCCAAAATAAAGAGGGAAACAGAGTCATTTATAAGATTCAGCATGTCAACAAGACAGAAACAAACCAAATGTACAGGAGAATCACATTTCCTGAAACCGACCTGGGAGCATTTTTCTTGTGGCATCTCATGAAGAGGATGCAGGCTGATGCCCAACAGCATCCCTGCAGCATAGGCAACCAGGGTTCCTTCAGGCAGGTTCATCCTTCACTGTTTGCTATGGCATCAGGCAAGGCCCGACCGAGCAAGCATGATTCTAAGACAGGTCAGGTACTGTGTTTCAGAATTATATAGCATGGTGAGCTTCAACCCTGGCTATGTATCAGAATCTCACCTGGGGAGCTTTGAAATATCCTAATACCCAGACCACATCCTAGACCAATTTAATCAGAATCTCTGGGGATGGGTCCCAGGAGTTAGTAGTTTTTAACAACAGTTTCCTGGGCCACCTGGGTGGTTCAGTCAGTTAAGCGTCCGATTTCGGCTCAGGTCATGATCTAGCAGTTTGTGAGTCGAGCTCCACGTCGGGGCTCTGTGCTGACTGCTCAGAGCCTGGAGCCTGCTTCAAATTCTGTGTCTCCCTCTCTCTGACCCTCCCCACTTGTGCTCTCCCTCTCTCTCTCTCTCTCTCAAGAGTAAATACTTTAAAAAATGTTCGTAATTAAAAACAGTTTTCCCAAGTGATTCCAGCATATAGCCAGGGTCATGGGGCCTTTATGATGGATGTTCTCCCTTCTTTCTCCCACTGGCACTTCCCCATTCCACTCTCCCACTGTGACGCCCAGGACAATATACAAGACTCACTGCAGCTTAGAGCTCTCATTTCTCTCCCACCTTTGTAAACAGTGGTTTTGACTGTAGCTATCTTCCTTGAAGGACCCCCTCCCAACTATCTGTGCCTTGACTATGACCTAACATCTGCTGTCAATCTTCACTGACATCATTTAATTCAAAAATGACACCAACTGTAATCTTTGGGTAGGCATGTGTCTTTGTAGTCACAGTCACACACAGATACAAATTGTGATTTTTCTTTCTTTTTTAAAATAATGTAGGACAAGTCATGCATTTTGACAGGTACTGCAGAATGACTTACTCAGTACCCACTCCATCTCTTACATCCTCCCTCGATTTCCTCTGCCCTCTACCAGAAGGGCTGGGAAATTAACATATCTAACTCAGCTTCCCATATAACTAGGGTTCATGGATCTGGTCACAGATAGAGGCAAGGTCCCCAGGAAAGACTCCCTATTCCTAAATAAAAAGACAAAGCTTCATGAAGAGAAAGGTTTTGCTTGACTCCCTTCTTCCTGTCTGGAAGCAGCCAACTTTAAATTATATAGATGAAAGGAGCTCACTAAGCATGGGAAGTGAGGACATGGGAGCAACAGCACCAGCCCTGGACTGCCTATCCTGAGACTTCTTATTACATAAGAAAAGTGAACCCGCATTTGGTATTAAGCTACTGTAGTCAAGTTTCCGCTGCATACAATCACATGAAACCCCAGGCAACACATGTATGGTACCATTGAACAAGGTGGACTAGAATAGTGTTTTTCAAAGAAATTACAGTCCCATATTGAATCAACCTTAAATATATAGATGTAGACATGGAGACAGATGGTAGGTAGATAGATACAGATTTCATTTCAGTAGAAATGAAGGGTGTCACTAATCTACCCAATTTCTCCTCATCCTCTACAAGTTAACACAGTTGTGGCTTTTTCTCTGCTGCAAGAATTAACAAAGAACAGGGAGGTTTTTCTTGTCCAAGGTTCATAGAGAAGATGAGTTCAATTGTACAAGATGGATAGGGACCCCAAGAGTTAGAGGAGGTAGATGAGGCCCAATCCAGGGGACAGAAGGGTTCCCTCAAAGCAAGATGGGAGGCAGAGGATGTGACAAGTCCCTCAAGTGATTAAGACCTGTGTTCCCACAGGGAGACCACGTAGTGGACAGGTGGTAAAGACCATGACCTTGACAGTTAGCAGGGTGAACCATGTGTGGCCTGAGGTGGGTGAGGGAAAACTGTGAAGGCAGCTCTGTGGGTCGCCCTATCCAGCACTGCTTGACGATGCTGGACAGCATCGCACTTAGTAGAAGCCTCATTGGAAAGATTAAGGCCACCATGAGCTAGGACTGTGGTGTTTCAAGGTTTCCTGGCACCACTTAAATTCTCAGATGCTTGTTAATTCATTAGAGGTAGAGGAAGCTATCCAAAATAACCGATACTGGACTCATTTTGATAAAAAGAGAACTTTAGAATTAATATGGCTGGGGGGAAAAAAACCACAAAGAATTGTGAGAGCTGATGGTTCTTAGAGCTTCATGTTGGAGAATTCATTCTTATTGCCCAGCCCATTGTTTAAAGAGCTGTTCGTTCTACATTATAATCATTGGGAGCAACCCAGTCACTAAGGATTGTATTTATCAGAAGATAATTAAACCTTGGAGAAAAGGCTCATATTTGGTTTTGATCAAACTAGAGAAAAGGAGTGAGGAAGCCAGTTGCCCCTACGGTAAGGCTTTAGTATCATCAAACTGGGGGGTGGAAGGGACTCTTGAAGATCATCTGCTCCACTACTCATGTGATGCTAAAATCCTCTCCCCAGCATCCCAGCATTGCACCTCGAACTCTGACTTGAGCACGCCTTCAGCATACAAGGCACTATGTGGGTACAGTGTCACAAACGGGATGTGAGGGCAGAGCCTCAAAATGAAAAAGTGAGAAATTAGTGCATAAACGTTTGTAACAACACTCAGTTTTCGTGGAAAGTGGGGTGATAAAACAGGGTAAAGTCTCAACAAGGGTCTACAACGTGGGTCTCCAGGGGGATGGGAGTCAATGAGAAACTGTTCAAAGGAGACTCGGGGAAAATTTTGGTAGAGTGAGAACAGACTCCACCAGTTGCACAACTTTGCTGTGAACCCGAGTGGCAGGGGAGGTCACAGAAAGGTGTTACTCGGGTGAGAAAAGGAAAAGGAAAAAGATACATATGTATTTGTATATGTATATATATGTATATACGTATATGTATGCATGTATATGTATATGTATATGTATATGTATATGTATATGTATATGTATACATATATCTTTACAATTCAAATCCTACTTCCTACTCTGCTCTGTAATATTCATTTTCCCCAGGAAGATTAGTGCATTTCATCTGGAGTTCTGAAGCCATTAAGAATGCACTCAAATTCTTCCACCACCTTTGTCCAGCAATAAACATCACTGAGCCCAGCAGCAGCCAGCTCTTCTAGCAGTATGTGAGGGACTATTGGGGGAATTTGAAAATTTTATGGTCTGAAAAGTGGGCCTTAGCACTTTAGCTTTTATTCTCTCAGAGAGCTTATAAATCCCTCTTCATTTAGCAGTTTTCATGAAAATGACAGCTTTTGTTAGTCAGGCTAAAGTGAGATTAGAAATAAAAATTTTAACCATTAATCCTCACTGATTAAAGTGAGACCAGAAATCAAATTGTTACCAACTGTGTGCTAATTTCAGCTTAATTCTTTGGCAAGAGGCTTTGGAAATTTTCAACTCGCCGTGCTAATTCACAATGCCTTACTACTGATGGCAGAAAGTCAAGGTCTCCTTTCCTCCTGGGTCCAGGGTGTGAACAATGACTATTTCAAAATCAGTCCAATAAAATATAAACATTAAATTCTTAGCTATGTTGTTTCTCAGCCATCACTTTCCACACCACTCTCTCCTCCTACTCACCACCAACCTTCCCCCCACTCCACCAACAGCTATGAAAAAATATCTCCCCAGAGACTAGAGAATCACAGCTGAATGGCTGGCCTTTCCGCATCAAACAGAATGCCTGCAGCATCAAAGCAGGTGTCACCCCCCACACAAGCCGTTTCTATTACACACAGTGCTGGGAGGGAAGGAAAATCTTCATGCCAATAAGCCACATCAATTCATCAATCAAAATGAATTCATGCGCTAATTAAACTAGCAAAAATTTAAAAAGGCATTTGTGTTACAGACATGAGAGTGGGGTGGGGAGGGAGATGGGAGTTAAAATTCCAGGGAAGTGAAAACTTGACAGACACGGTACCACATAGAAAAGGCAGTAAATACATGGCTGGAATTAATTGCAAGCCTTTCCTTAACTTAAAAATAATAAACAAACAAACAAACAAACAAACATTCACACATACCAACAACGGGGGGGGGGGGGTGCAAATATTTTCCTGGTTGGGCCAAAACTGACATTAGCAGGAGTGTCCTCTGTATTGTGCACATTGGGAAAACCTGTGAGCAAAGTAAAACTCTATCCCTCTTTCTTCATGTCCACTTGTCCCTTAATACTGAACATCCTTCCTACTCTTTTTGATGACTTGGCAGGGCTACAAAGTACAGTTACATGGTTAGTGCACTGCACAAAAGCCTAGAGCTGAGGGAAGAATGCAGCTGAAATCCAGTCCATGCTCTGACAGCAAAGTCACATGCTCTGGCATGGAGTTGCTGTCATTAGGAAGCAGTGCCTTTTTCCTCACACAAAGTGCCCTCTGCTTGTGCACCCAGAGGGCTGTGACCCCACAGAAGCCAGGGGAGGTCCTGGTCCTTGCTTTTATTTACCTCTTGTCTCCTGTTTCTCCTGTTTCTGTTTCCTCCCTCTGAAGCTTTGAACTGAACACTTCTTCAGCTGTTTCAGCATATCATAAATATCTGAACAAAGAAAAAAAACTCAATTATCCATCCAAGTGTTTCATCTATATGACACCAAGTACCCACGTATAGGGGAAACATCTTAATGCTTAGTATTGTGTAGACAAAACATCTGGTTGATCAACTTAGTTCATGTTTCTCTCAGATTCTTGAGTACCATAGAAATGCTCTCATACCCACTCACAGGCTGGATTCTCCATTGTAGAGTGCAAACTAGTTTTTCTAGGCTCAAAGAGTCTAATTCAGTATAGTGGAGGCCTGAGAGATAATAAAGGGACAAGGGGGCTGTTTTCCTCTTAACACTAAATAAATAACATTTAGCCCACTTAGCGAAATATTACGGGAAGAGAACTTTTCATCTTTAGTCCAATTGTTCTGATGCTTCATTTGACAAGATTCTTTCACTGTCTCTTATCTGTGTTGCATTCAGAGGAGAAAAACTTTAATATTTGCTTCAAATATCTCAATTTTATAAAGGCAGGTTCATCTGTTTCTTTGAAAGCTTGCTCTTGAAAAACGGGAGTCCAGTGGCATGGGCTTCCTAAAGTTAGTATTGGGGCAAATAAATTGGCCCAATCTCAACTATCTTTGCTTGGAATGACGGAGAAGAAAAACGGTTCGAATATATCAGTCCCGTCATCTGAATCTAGCCTCCTGGCCAGGGCACTCTATAGCATCCTGGCGAGGTAAATGGCGAATGGCGAGGTGAATGGCGAATGTCATTCTCCTCGTTTCCCAAAAAAGAGAAGCAGTTGAGTGAAACGCCAGGTCCGTGGTCAGACAGTGAGTCAACAGCATAAGGGCGAACTTTCCAGATCTTCCCAGAATTGGCCCCAAGACTTGGTGCACAAGGGGTGAAAACTAAAACTCCTTTTCTTCTCCCCAAGGCAGACCGTGAAACTGTAAAGATGAGCTGGCATTTTGTTTTATTTTGTGTAATAAACTGTTCTTTTCACAGCAGTTGGCTCTGGGGGGTTTCAAATAGCACTGCTTGGCTGCAGCTGTGGGTGTGGCCCGGCTCAGTCCAAAGGCAACTTGGAGACCACAGCTGTGTCAGGCCGAGCGGGATCTTAAACCTCCCATCTGGGCTGCACACTTTCAAGTTCACCACCCCCCCCCCCCCAAAAACAAGTGGAGTCATTTTCACAAGCCAGAACCCCGCAGATGGGAGGTTCTGCTCTTCCTCCGCCGGTGGTTACTTGGGGGGGGGGGGGGGCACCTCCGATACCCCCAGAGACTGACCCCCACAGGCTGCTCGGGACAGTTTCTGAACCGTGCCCGGGGCCATCCCTTCGCTAGCCACGAGAACCCTCCGCAGGGGCGTTGGTAACAGCGGTCAGCATTTTCAAAGGGGTTACCGGGTGGGAGGGGTTTTCTGTTTGGTGTTTCGATTTTTTTTTTTTTTTTTCCCATGACTCTTTCTCGGGCTCTCACAGCCCGCTCTGACAAGTGGCATGCGTGCCCCAGTCCGGTAGATTCTGACACCCTTCCAGAAAAGAAAAAAAAAAAAAAAATTCTTCAAGGGTTTCCTTTGAGCCCCCGCTTCCAGCTCTAGCAAATAAATGACAAAGTGACCCCTCCGCCGGCAGCGCCCAAACGCAAGGACGGAAGCGCGAACTCTGATCCCCTTCCCATCCCCTAAGTGACGGGGATCACTCACTTCTTTGTCTCACTGAGGAAACTATGTGGGCTCGTGAATGGCTTCTTTTCTGACTGGATTACAAGTACGTCAGAACGGGCACCGTCTGGGAGGGCGGCGAGCGAAAACGCAGCGCCCGGCGCACGTCTGGGCGGCGGGGGTCGCCGCGGCGTCCTCGGGGCGGCAGAGAAAGCCCTGGAAGGCCGCGCCGGGCCGCGGGAGGAGCCGCCGCCAGGGGGAGCGCCGCGAGCCCGCCGGCCTTTGTTCGCGCCGCGGCGCCGGGGGAGCGCGGGCGGCTGCCGGGAAGGGCGGGGGGGCGCGCCCGGGCCCTCGGCGGTGGGAAGGACCCGCGTCTTTGGCAGTCCGAGTCGCGTTCGGGCTTTTTCGGCGGGCACTCTAGCTGTCTGGGGCTGGGCGCCTCCGTGCGCTCCCACACGTCCGGCCTTCGACGCGGTCCCGTCCCTCCTGGCCGGCGGCGTCCCCCTGCGCGCGTAGGGGATGGGGACGGGGACACACCGGGGGTGCAGACGGAGCGGGCGGGAGACGCCAAACAAAGCCTGGGGAGAGCGCGAGCGAGAAGGGGTTATAGAGGGGGTGGGGCAGCGTGTGTGCGGATGGGGTGGGGGGTAGGGGGAGAGAGAGAGAGACAATAGAACTAGAGAGCAAGAGGAGGGAGAAAGGGCAGCTCAACGCAGCAAGTCTAAGCTGAACGCAGTCCCCTGGGAGAGGCACTGTCCTTCAGAAGGTCCCTGCCGTTGGGTGATTGTGGACTGGTAAAGAAGAGTGAGCCACTCATTTCAGCAGCAGACAGATGGGTCTGTAGGTATTAACTAACGCGACAGATAGGCAGGCGCTGGTCTTCCCAGGGATCCTCCTTCCTGGGGAAAGGAGCCAACACTTCCCTCAGAGGGTTGCAATAGCTTATCTGTGGAGTGTCAGGCTATCCCAGAAGAGATTCCGTGATCAAAGGCTTGGGAAAAGTGATAAGAACACAGTTTTTTTTCCCAGCTAGCAACGCTGAGCAAGTTCCTGGGACCATGGCCACTTTCTTCACTTGTCATGCTTTCTTCCTCTCCGTTTCAGCCAGACTGCCCAGTATTCCTATAGAATTGTAAAGCCTGTGCCCTTCTACAGTCAGAGCCAATTCTGGACATTTGCTGATGACACCAAGAGGGAAAGACTGACCGTGACCCTGGGAATACAGGTCACCAAGAACATTTTCAGCCCTACTTCCCTTAGTCTGGAAGTGGGGGAGAAGCAATAGGAGTCTGGTCACTTGGGTTTTAAACACTAGCTTTGAGTTGTAAACTCCATTCAGGGAACAATAGGAAATGGTGCAGGTACTTGGTTAGTTCATTTCATTTTACCTACATTGAGCCCCTTAACTCCTAAAACAAACCATTTCTTTCATACGAGCATGGGTGCATTACTTGGTCTTCTTTTCCTCATTCGTAAAATTGAAGGATTGGATCAAGGTACCTTCCAGTTCCAAAATTAGAACAGGTATCTCTGTTCAGGAATTTGCAGAGGAACGGTCCTTATTTATTTTTTTTTTAATTTTTTTTTTAAACGTTTATTTATTTTTGAGACAGAGAGAGACAGAGCATGAACGGGGGAGGGTCAGAGAGAGAGGGAGACACAGAATCTGAAACAGGCTCCAGGCTCTGAGCAGTCAGCACAGAGCCCGACGCGGGGCTCGAACTCACATACTGTGAGATCGTGACCTGAGCCGAAGTCGGACGCTTAACCGACTGAGCCACCCAGGCGCCCTGAACGTTCCTTATTTAAACATACGATGCAATCATGGGGTGAAGAACACGAAATACAAATTTTTAAAGGAAGAGAGTGAAGTAACACAGCATTTAATCCAGCTGAATCTCCATTTCCAACTTTTGTGTTTCTAATGTTGATAATTCACTGTTACATGAGGTCACATCTAAAACAGTTAATGCTCCCTAAGTGAGAAGGCAATGTCACCTCTGAGACCCAGCATGGAAATCAACCAGGGAGAACTATGGGGGGAGATCATTTGCTGTTCAAGAGGAAACCATTTTCCTGCACTAAGAAGAGGCTCTTAGACTTTAGAATCCTTGGGTTTTCCAGTAACAAACCCTGCCAGGATGTAGCTGATTTTTCTGAGCCTCTAATTTTTTTGTTCGTATTTTGTCCTCTTTTCACTGTTGTGTTAGTTTTGGAGTTTGAGGACAACAGACAGACACAAACCCAACTTTGTGGCAAGACCACTTCTCAGTTACGCACATCAAATTTTAACAGCTGTGAGAATGTCCGCGATTAAGGCTGTTTCACCTAATGTTTGTCTAAGTTGAGAAGGTTCCAGTGATGAAATTTAAAGTCTGTGGCTAATGAGGAACACAGGGTTTTTTAAACTTCATGTTTAGAGGGCAGTTCTTTAGCCTCTCTGTTGGAACTATGACAATGTGGGTCTGATAAAATATGACTTGGTTTGAAACTATCAAATAGCATTATAAAAATGTTTGGACTAGATTTAGGTCTCCTCAAAGGTGGCAGATTGATAGAGCATGGATAAAGCAAGTCAGCTTCCAGGAATGATTGCTTCGTGAGAAACTGGGCCCTTCTTTCTCCGGAGTGACATGACATTCCCAGACAACGTCTTAACTTGCGGAGTCCTCAAAGCACGAATCCCAGCTTCCTTCCCTGCTGAGAAGCCTCTCTCGCAGGAGTGGAAATTTCTCTAGGAATTCTGTAATGGAATGGTACCTTGCTGAAGCTAGGGGTCACCAGGTCATTGCATTCTAATCAGCCAGAAGCCAGCAAGGCCGTCACCATAGCTAAAACCTCCAGAACAAGCCTGTGAAATATGTTCTCTGAGCTCTCTGATCTCCTAGGTCGACCACCTCCATAAGTGGTTTCCCTCCCAGTCCCGCCAGGTTCTCACGTGGACCATAGCCCCACCCGATGGCAGGGCCTCATGGTCCCATTCAGTCTGTTCCCCCTTCCTCCATCCTCTTACCTCACCGCCCTTCTAGGTACATTTGCATCTCATTTGTGTGACTGGTGCACCTAAGGCTAGTGGCTCTGTAAAGCAGGAGAGGGTCTGTCATCATTCCATAAGAGCAGCTAAAAATTCTGGACAAAGTATTTTGACTATAAGTGTTGATTGATCCCAAATCATTTAAGTATTGCTTCTTCAAAATACCATAGGTTGTTTTTGACTCAAGACTTTCATGGCTAAGACAAAGAACAAAGTTTTAGCTGAGACAAATAAACCTGCCCTGTGGATAGCTCTCTAAATAGATCATTTACATATATATGCATGTGTTCATACATGCATGTAAAGCTCCAGTTAGAGTTTTTCCTATGCTTGGTATCTTAACTACCTCCATATCTGGGCCCTCTAGCACATACTAGTCAAAGGAAACAATATCTGTCTTGTTCACCTTCTTCACCATTAGGGGATGGTCTTCTTCCGCATTTTTTGCTGATCAACTAATTACAAGAAGCTCTGTGCCGACATGTTCTGAGCTCAGATTTTACAGAGCAGTCACTCTTTCTTCTCTCTCTGCCCCCACCCCCGCTCCCCTCCTCCCTCCTTTCTGCAGTGGTGGGAGGGATTTTACCAACTATGTTGGCTTTTTACTAGATAGAATAATCTATGGACTAAGCGCCTTACCCACCCCTCAGAAGCCAATCCCCCATAGTTAGTTCCCGGGTGGACTATTAAATGTCCCTTCTCTACCTTGCTCCCGTGGTTGCCGCTGTGGAGCAGTAGCCACCTCACCGGGAAATTGTTGGTTCCTCACATCACACTGGTTTCTGAAAAGCTCGATGAGTATCTTACCAGCAGGCCCAAAGTCAGGAGCCACAGCATCAGCCAGACCACGTGACTGCCCCTTCAAGCCGGCCTCAATCACTTTTCTGTGCACAAGGAAGCAAAAGCATCTGCCCCACCTTCTGACTGGCCAACAAGTATCCCGCATTTGCATAAAAATGAAATCAGCCCACAGATGTTGATTGCAAGCGTTCTTAGCAGAGCACTCTGCTAGGCACTAAGGAACCAGATACTGGAGGGGGTAAGGTTTGCTAAGAACACTGCAGAATTTCTGAAAATAGCTACAGGAAGAGGAGAAAGCTCCCGGAGGCCAAGCTGCAGCGAATCCTGGAAAGCAGTGCTTGACACCGGAGGTCCAGTCGGCCAAACGGCTTCAGCAGAGCAGCATATTTTTACAGAGTTCATTTAAACCATTATGTCGTGTACATTCTCTTTTTTTTTAAATGATACATCACTGCTGACAGTTGGCATGTACTGTTTTCATAGCTTAGCCTTTATAAATATTACGAGCACATATCACAGCAGTATTGTTATAACGAGTTACAATGATGTGTTCTTTGAGAGAGTGCCAATGACTGGTTTATATCCTTGGTGATGCTGCAGCATCATAATAAATGTGGTATAAATCTTTTCCAAGGTTCAGCAGTTCTTTTGAGCCAAGAACACTACATGTGGGTTGTTGGATTCCCCGTGTCGCCCCCAACCTTTGAAACCTCTGCTTCCTCAATGCTTTGATATATAGTTCCCAATTTTGAGGATGTTAATATGGTCAGTGATCTAACCACACTCCTTTAATAGAGGGCGGCCTTTATTATAATCTGGAAATAATTTTCATCTAAACATCACCAACAGCCAAACATAATAAAATATGTATAAGTCAAGTAACATTACCCAGAGGCCGCATGGGCTTTAGCAGAGTCAGCCCCTGCCGCTCTACAGCCATGGGACTCGGGGAGGCAGGGAGGGAGGGGGCGTCTCTGTTTGCTGTCACAGGGTGCTGTCATTGTTGGGGGCAAATGGGAGAAAGCAGTCACCCTCTACTAAGATGGCTCTGTTACCACAAAGGTAGGCCAGCAGGTTTTCTCAGGGAACATCAGGACCCAAAGCAAGGGGCTAAGGCAGTGAAATAAGCAGCATGCTAGAGGCAGGGGCTGACAGCGTTCATCCCTTCCAGTCATGAACTCACTTTGTTGATTTGGCCAGGGGGCCTGGTCTTTGGTCTTGGTTCCCTTCTTTCTACCATATGGGACCAGGGTAAGGACAGAGAAATATAGAATTTTAATAATGCTGGGGCACCTGGGTGGCTCAGTCAGTTAAGCATCTGACTTCGGCTCAGGTCACGATCTTGTGGTTCATGGGTTCGAGTCCCCCAACGGGCCCTGGGCTGACAGCTCAGAGCCTGGAACCTGCTTCAGATTCTGTGTCTCCTTCTCTTTGCCCCTCTCCGCTCACACTGTCTCTCTCTCTCTCTCAAAAATAAACATTAGAAATAATAATAATAATAATAATAACAACAATGGCTCCAAGTCCACACTCACTATGTCAGGACCATTCTGGGTAAGACGGCCACAGCCCTGACTTCTCACATTGCCCTATAGAAGGACACTATCTCTGGCCCTCAAGTACCTGAATCATGTCCATGAGAACAGGTCCCACATACACTGGTCCCTTCCAAGTAGGGTGCATTAAAATGATTAGTTGGAATTGTAGGTATCGCTTCTCGGCCTTTTGGCTAAGATCAAGTGTGGAATTGTAGGTATACTGAAAACTAAACAACTGAACCCTGAGTGATTAAATCTTCATTTCACCCTGCTAATTGTATACATGGGCCAAGAGCTGCCTTCAGATAATCACACTCAACAGAAATTGGCTGTGGAAATGGAATTGATCTATAAGCAGCTGTCCCAAGCTTGAGGTGGTAATTCTTTTGCAAAACATTAATATATTCTGTATCATCGATGAAACCACACCTGAGTCAGAACAAATGCAATAGGGTGTTTTAGGGGAAAGTATAACAACACCAGGGGGGAAACTCCCTGTAAGGTATGGGCTTCATTCAGGCTCTAAATCACCTCCATTCCTGAGTAGGCTGGGGTGACTTCATTACCTTTTCCTGTGAATTATTAATACCAGAAACACTGAGCCTTGAGGCAATGGTTGGGAAAAACTCTATGCATGGAGGAAATGAACCCCACCTATTTTCAAGGGCTTCTCCTTTTCTTTCCTGGAGTTTCCTCAGTCCCCCCCCCCCCACCCGCCCCAAGTTTCTTAAGTGTTTGTGTGTTTGAAATAGCTGCCACCTGACTCATTAGAGCATGTAGTGCTATTGGTTGAGTTTGCTTATTCTTTCAGGAATATCTTTTTGAAAGAGAAACCTAGTTCATCTAACTTTTTTGCACTGCATGTCCCAAGTCCCAAGTGACCTATGGGGATGTGAGTTCTGAAGAAATTCTCTGCCTGCTTTCTGCTTTGCTGGGAAAATAAGCTGATAGGTGAAAAATGACTTCCATCAGTGGACCCCTCCTATTGCCACAGTAACCTGTAATTTCAAAAGACAGTTGCTCCTATCTGGGGAGCCAGGACTCCTGCTCCCACTATACCAGTCTCCTAGGTTTTATTCCCCATCCTTCCCAACCCTCGGTGTGGCCAGCACTCTCCCCTTAGACTCCTCCCCCTCTCTCCCTGATCCCCTGGAGCCACTTGGTCTCAGGACCTCTCACTTGCCCTCTTGTCCTCACACCTGTCCTCTATCCACAGATACCTCCCTCGACTGTCCAGACATTGTGAAAGCATCTTGTTCAAAATTAATTTTATTATAATCCACATCCCCCAGCCCCTCTCTCAGCACTGGACCTAGAGGGGAAACTAAGTAAAATCTGAAAGATTAAGTCAAAAGTAAATCTTGCATGTGTGTGCAGTTCTTAATGCCCTAAATACATAGACCAAAGAAGACTTGGAAAATTGGAGATAGGAAGAAAACTGTGGACATTTTTTGGACCATAATTTCCGAAGTAAACCTATTTCAGAAGAAAACTGTGACAAGTCACTGACCCTTGGTTCAAAGTGGACTTCTAAGCCTGAGAAAGATGCATTTGACTGAGTGGGGGAAAGAAGGTTCACGAGGCTTCTGGAACCTTAACCGTGTCTCAACCTCTTGAGGAATTAGGGATAAATGAAATCAGAAACATGTGGAATATATTTCCCTTTAAATACATTTGAGGCTAGAAATTAAGGGGAAAGTGTTCAGCTAAAGTTATTTAGGGTTTGGCTTTACCCACAACATCTGAAAAATAGTTCAAGATGTTAGATGAACCCAAAGTGCAACCACGTTCACCTTCTACTGAAAACAGAGTGTGTGTAGCAGCTGAGAGGAGACATGTTTAATGTCAAGTTAATAAAAGGAGAAAAAGGTATGTTGGAGCTGAAAGGAGGAGGGAATGTTCAAATATGCACAGAAAAAAAAATTGTTAAAGCTAGAGGGGCTTTGGCCAGAGACAAGGGGCAAAGGGACCTGAAGCCTTAGTACTGTTTCTGCCACATGCACCTCCCTGGGGACATAGGATTCACTTAGCAAACAGTGTTTTTCATGAGACTCTCTTTTGTCGTATGATTTTCCCTCAAAAGTTGAAGCTATTGCACCTTGATCATAACAGAGGTGTCTTATAAGCACCAAAGATAAGTTTGAATGTGACTGGCTTTTAGCTAGATGTCTTAAAAGAACTGGTGGGTTTTTATGCCTGAGTGGTTGAACTCTTGGATGCCCTGACACTCAGTAAGTCAGGACCACATTGGGCTACCGTATAAGAGGGAGAACCTGAGACTTCTCTAGAACTACCTACAGCAGCAGAATAGGCTCTTAGTCTATGGGTCTGCTGTTGTCTCTTCTGGGACCCAATGGATGGTAGAGCTGTCACTACATTATTGGACACAGAAGGACCGGCTTTCTTTAAAGCCCACAGTCTATACATCTGCCACCATTTCTGCTGTGTCCCCTCGGTCTGGATTGATGGAATCCACGGCCCTGAAGTCCCCTTTTGAGCCAGCGATCATCCTCTTTCTTTTCTCCCTGGACCTCAAGACAAGAGACAGCAATAAACTTGACTTGTACCCTATTAATACTTGTGGAGTCTGGGACTGTCTGCAAAGGGAGAAAAACTTGCTTCTTGCTCCACCTATAAAAAACTAGAAAAGAAGCCTTAAATCAGACTAAAAATCTTGATAAAACTTAGAGATGGAAGAACAGGACCAAAAGATTATGTCTCAGAGGATGCCTCTGGAATTTGGGGACACGAATTTGGCCAAGTCTATGAACATCTTTTTATTTCAATTTTCCTGTCTGCGAAATAATAGGATAACAATGGCTGCTCTGTTGATTCCATAAAGGGATTGTTATATGATCAAATGAGATTAAACGTGTATCGGTGCTTTGAATGACACGAAGTACCCTCCAGCACTCCACACCTCTCTTCTGAGCTCTGAGTGGCCTATCTGACACTTTTACCTGAATGTTCTACTGGTATCTCACACTTGACATGTCCAAAATGGATCTCTTGATCTTCTCCTACAAATTTCCACCGATTTCAACCTTCTCATTTCTGCATATGACTCCACCACCCAAGCAAAGGTTTAAACCAGAAGCTGGGGAGTTTTCCCTGATGCCTCCCTCTGCCTCCTACTGCCAATTCACCATGTCCTATTGATTCAGCTCCATTTTTCTGGAATTTGGGCACTTCTCTAGCCCAGGTTCTATCCCCCTCACCTCAACCACTGCCAAAGGCAGCTATTAGTCTCTCTGTTTCCTCTCCACCCCTACGCCCTCCCTCTTCCATCTCTCCCCACCCACTCCCCACCCACTCCCCTGCAGAGTCTGTTCACCTCACTGCTGCCAGAGCAGTCTTTCAAATTTGATCCTGTCACTCTCCTGCTCCAAATGATTCAGGCTTTTCTGCCTCCCAGGAACCTGAAGAAAAATTCAAGGACATAGGAATTGAAAGAAGCCTCCACTATGCTGGGACTTAGAATGTGTGACTTACCAAGGTCTTTTGCTGTGAGACACAGGTGCAGAGCTAATATATCTTCAAAACTCCCCTCTCCACAAGCGCTCTGACTGAGGCCTGACAACTGGGTCTCCCTCAGCCAGAACTCCTCACTGGTCACGCGACAAATAGGTCCCCCCATTGAGGGGATGTGTGTGTGTGTGTGTGTGTGTGTGTGTGTGTGTGTGTGTGTCTGCTTATTTCTGCAACTCTTGTGCCTACCATCTGTTTACCAGCTGTAATTTCAGGAAGGAAAGAGGGGAGGGAATGGAGGATAATGAAATTAATAACAAGATGAGTTCTTTTCCATTTGTATTCCCTATTGATAATAAGTATTTTTTACTTATTAATGGTCTAAAATTTTCTCTCTAGATTTTGAGGATTTTCTTGATGTCCTAAAAATGTTAAATTTGGAAAAACCTCACACTATTTTTACTAAGCACCTGAGAAGTTTCTGGAAAACAAATGGGTTTACAATTTGGAATACAAGCAACTCATAACATCCATGTGCAAAGTCTTGGCTCAGTAGATCATCTAAGACAAAATTTTAATTTAAAACTGACTTCCTCAGCCACCCCTTATTAGTGATTTGTACTCAAGAAAGATAAACTAATTTTAACATTTTCCCAAATGAAATATATTTTAAAAAGATTAATTCACCACCAGAAATATTCTCGAAAGTTTTGGAAAGCTAAACATAAATGCTTTCTGAGCTATCTGTTGTTTGAAATTATTGAGTCAGAATTTTAATGCTTTTGGCCAAAAGCCATTTCAAAATGTTCACAGTAAAAAATAAGTATAGTGTAGTTTTGAGGAGAAGTCATGTATTTTAAACAGAACAGAGCTAAAATATTTCTAAGCCTTCATAGTTTTTATTTTCAATTATCTGCACTTGTGTTCTAATCCAGAAACCCAAATGATCAAGGGTAACTGAACATATTTAAATTTTTGAGGGGCGCCTGGGTGGCTTGGTCGGTTGAGCGTCCGACTTCGGCTCAGGTCACGATCTTGCGGTCCGTGAGTTCGAGCCCCGCGTCTGGCTCTGTGCTGACAGCTCGGAGCCTGGAGCCTGTTTCAGATTCTGTATCTACCTCTCTCTGACCCTCCCCTGTTCATGCTCTGTCTCTCTCTGTCTCAAAAATAAATAAACGTTAAAAAAAATTTTTTTAATTTTTGATGACACCTTTTCTCAGCCATCAAGTGTCAAGTATGATTAATCTGAGATGCGGAGGAGCGAGGTGGTTTGGACAAAGTCGCACATGCGTAGTGTAAGGAAACAGTATGGGCGTCGTGAGTCTTAGAACCCTGTCCCTTCCTCTCTGCCTGTCACGCCCCTAATCATCAGCTGTGTCATCCAATTTCTCAGATGTTCAACTGCAAAGTAAGAATATAAAGGCAGGTGGTTACTCAAAAATGCTTTCCACGTTCTGAAACACCTGATCCAAGCTTCTATGATTTAACACACCGAATCATTTGTAATGGGGAAAATCTTCAAGTGAATCCATTTAAGGCAGAAACTAAAAATGTCAGAGCCTGGGTAAGGTTTGAATGAGACTTGACTTTGAAAAACAAAACTAAAAATTATTAAAAGAGGTTAACTTCATCATATTTTAAGTTGGGAGTTATAATTGCATAAATTACTTTTTAGAACCAAGAATGAAACACATGGGAGATTTTCTTCACATGATTTTTCTACCAAATTTATGATAGTATAATACCACATTGTGATATTCATTGCTCTCATAAAAATAGTAAAATATTTTAGAACTTCATTATTTTCTCAGGGGCCCTCTGACTCATTTGATTTTCAAACATCTCTGATGAATTACTATCCCATCAACATTCCTCTTGATTTTTTTCCCCTTTCACTTACAGCTAATTTTTCTCTTTCTTCCATTCCCATCTGTCAGTAGCTTTGTGTGTGATTCACACAATTGTCAACATCGTTGTATCAGCTTCACGAAATCCCGCATCTTTTACAAGACTTGCAACTTCACTTTGCAGTAGATTTATATTATTTTGTCAGAGGAATTGGCAAGTCTAGCATGAAATGGGAAAGACACCTTTAAGTGATGGCTAATTTTATAAATAAATGCATAACATTAACGAACATTTTCACGTTATGGTAACTTTTGCTCCCGTGTGCTTTTTTTAACGAAAGGGACGCACTGAGATAACAAGGCAGTCTTGTATTTGTGAGTTCTGGAATCTATCTCTCTTTTTGTTTACACAAAGCCATCTTATACAAAACTCGAAGATGTTTTCCTGATTCCTGACCCCTAGGAAAATTCTACATTTTAGAAACACAATACTAATACTATTGAAACCCTCCTCATTTGAATAATTAAGAAATGAAAAGCCTGGACAAAATAATGCTGCATCAACTCTAAAACAGTTGTTTGCTATAACAGCTCATGGCAAAATTGGGATAACTGCCTTCACAGGATATTTCACAGTGAGAAATATTTCTTTTTAAAAATATTCTTGGTGGCAGAATCCATGATATCTTCGTGTGAAAGGCCATTTATCAGGTAATAAGGTGGCAGATCACCTTACAAGGATCCTCAGCTTGAGGTCATTTGTTTCTGAGAAAAGGTGGTCTCAGTGGGGTCTGTGTCCATATTACAGGAAAAAGGAACGGATTGACCTATTGATGCTGGAAGGTAACTTTTAGAATATCTAGTGAAAACAAATGCTGTCACAGAAGGTGCTTGGGCAGCCATTCTGATGATTTTGCTTTCTCTGCCCTGTGGCTTTTCTGAATTTTGTCTGCTGATGTGTCATGTGGCTTCAAGATGGAGCCCTAAAGGCCAGATGACTGAATAGTACTAAGCATGGGTTTCCGAGCCAGGATTCCCCATCGACCTTTTACCCCAAACTGCCACTTCCAAGCAGAGCCTAAGGCAGTGGGTTGCTTTTGGTGGAGACGCAAACCCAGGAAACAGGAGTGAGACCCTGCAGGCAATAAGACAGGAGGGAAAGCCAAGGAAAGTTTATGTTGTCCAGTTGGTCAATCCTGTGGGTGACTGGAGCTCACCCTCACCAGGACCTTCAGAGAAACCGCAAGAATGTACCTAAGAATTACCGGCCGGGGCCACTCCCGTAACCGCCGATCAGGAGCTGCCTGTGAGGCCTTGCCCTCTGGCACTTCCAGGTTGTGTGTTCACGAACAGGTTTCCGCAGGCATCTCTCTCGCCGTGGTTGTTAAAAGGGCCTCGGGGCAGGAAGCAAGATGTCTGCGGTGTAGCTGAGGTGAGGCTCTGTCTGATCTGGCCAGCATGAAGCTAATTATAGTAGCAGCAGCTAGAGAAAAAGGTGCGCCAGGGAGGAGGCAATGCAGATGAAGCGTTCGAGGCAAGGAGATACAAACCCTGAGGAGAAGACTAACAGAAGTGAACTCCGCTCAGGACACTCAGCAGTCATGTCGGCCAAGAATGGGGCGCTTTTGTAGTGCCTTCATATGGTGACACGGAGCACGGGCAAAGGGCCCCCACCTCTTTCTACCGTTTTCCACATTCTTTCTCAACCCACCTCTTTCTACCGTTTTCCACATTCTTTCTCAAATTCCATTGTCACCGTGCTTGTCATCGCTGCCCATTCAGGATGGGTGAGTTCTTATCACAGTCAACTGGCTTCACAGGGCCCCAGAAGTCTCCACTGTAGTCTCTGATTCTGTAGACTAGGAGAGGCTATGACTTACAGTAGGTACTCTATAAATAGTAACTCTTTTTATTTTTGCTCTTTTAACCAACTCTTCGCTCCTTTTGCCTATACGGTTAATTCTTTAAACTTTGTTTGCTTAAACCCTGCCTTACTCCAAAAGCTCCCCGAAGTGGCAGGTTCTAAAGGTAAGTCCCACCAGGGCTTTTGTCCCTGTATGTCCCTACACAGAGAGAGCCTGCTCGAGGGCTATTCCTTGGGGAATTAGAAAGTTAAAGCCAAACCAGGTTAATGAACATATTCACCTATGACACAGTATTTATTGGGCACCTCTTATGTGCCAAGCACTGGTTTAAAAAGGCAGGGATGGTGGTGAACAGCACTATTCCTTCTCTCGATAGGCTCACAGTCCACTGTGGGGAAGGGAAACAGATCACTAAAGAGACAGTTGTGACACAGGGGGGTGGAGCTAAGCACAGGGAGCTGGGGGAATATTCACCCTAGATTTGGAGGAAGAAGGGGCATAATGGAGGAGTCACTTGTTTGCACCTTGAAGAAAGTAGCCAGCAACTCCGGGTGCAAAGCCCTGGGGCACCTGAGGGGTACAGGGCAGGCAGATCATGAAGAACCTTGTATAAAATGGTGTGCAGGCAGCATTTGCTCTTAAAGGATACGGAGAACCATGCAAAAGATATCCAGCATCGGTCCACTTCTCACTATCCGGTCTAAGCTACCGTCGTCTCTTGCCTCCATTTTGATGGCCTCCTGATTGTTTCTGCTTCCACTCTTGCCCCACCAAAATCTTCTCAGCACACCACCCAGAGTGATCTTGCTAACTATAACTCAGATCATATGATGCCTCTGCTCAAAACCCCCCCGCAGTTCTCCTGACCACTCAGACTAAAAACCAGAGTAACCTCAGTGGCCCAAAGGCCCTCGGTGATGTTACACCAACACCATGCCGTTACTCCATGCCCCCCTCTCACTGGGCAACACTATTCTACCCTCCTTGCCATTTCCCTACATAGCAGCCATGTTCTTTCCCAACGATTCCTCACCTACAATGACCTTCTGCATATACACGTGGCTTGCTACCCTCACTTCATTCAAATTCCTGCTCAAATTGTGTTTAGCAGTGAGGTCTTCCAAAGCCAGACTATGTATAAAATGCCAAACTCCCTTTCCCCCCACCCTTTCTTACAACCCTTACTCTGCTGATTGTCCTCCCTAGCATTTATCACTCTATGACATAGATATTTCTGTATTTTATACTCACACATATATATTAACTTACTTATGTTTTGTATTGTCTCCCCCAGCCCCCACTGGAACGTGAGCTCCATGAGGCAGGAACTTTATTCTGTTCTCTGCTGATCCTCATTGCCTAAGTCAGAGTAGCATCTGAGTAAGGATTCGTCGGACAGATGAATGAATGAATTATTTGAACAGTGTTCAACAGGAGAGTAACAGGATCAGATTAGTGTTCAGATGGCAGCACAGCTGGGAACAGATTAAAGGAGAATAAGACCAAGGAGGCCAGGTAGGGTGAGGGCCTGAGCTGATGATGGAGCAGAGGGGAAGGCAGGAGAGACAGGGGGTGAGAGGTGTTGGGAGCCGAATTCTGCAAGTCTTGGGGCTGACTGACAGAGGTGAGTGAGTGGGTGGAGTCAGGAGGACCCTTAGCTTGTGGGAGGGTCAGAAGGGTGTCCTGACCCCCTTAAGATGAGGGGACAGGAGATGAGGAGAAGGGGGCAGACGGAGGGGAAGGGTTGGAGAAATTCTCACTTCTACTTGCCATGTGAAATAAAATACAACAACAAAATGTTTGCTGAAAATGAGGGAGAGGTCATAAGTTACGGAAAATCTCCTGTGAGGGCTGTAGGAGAAAGCTCAGAGGGGACCTGTCAAAAACATCAAAGGCAGCCTTGAGTAAGAAAAGAAATCACACAGGTGAATCGGGGTGTGAATCCAGGCCTTGCCAATTCACTTTACGAAAGTGATTTAACCTCTTTGAGGCTCAGTTTGCTCCTTAGGAAAAGGGATGAATATACTCTATTATGCCCAGCTATGATGCACCTTAAGATTAATATGCTTATATCACATAGCCAGGGCCCGGTGGATCCATATTTTCTGGGGACTCGAATTCTTACAGTCGTTAAAACAATCTTTAAAAACTAGAATACCAGTGTTTTGTGTATTCATCCAGAGTTTGCCTATATGAATACAAACATGCATGTCTCCTCCTCTTCTTTAGAAACAGCACACCATATATGCTTGTTCTGCTCCTCGCTTTTTTCACTTAACACTCAAACATGGAGATTTTCCATATAGTACCTTTAAAAGGGGCGCCTGGGTGGCTTAGTCGGTTGAGCGTCCGACTTCTGCTCAGGTCACGATCTCGCGGCCCGTGAGTTCGAGCCCCGCGTCGGGCTCTGGGCTGATGGCTCAGAGCCTGGAGCCTGCTTCCGATTCTGTGTCTCCCTCTCTCTGCCCCTCCCCCGTTCATGCTCTGTCTCTCTCTGTCCCAAAAATAAATAAACGTTAAAAAAAAAATTTTTTAAAAACTACCATGTTCTTTTCAATGGCTGCATGTGGTCCTATAGTATACACATGCCACACTTTATTTGGCCAAAAAAGGACCATGTCTTAGTTATCTTTCCCTGCCTTCTTTCTTTGTTTAAATTTTTTTTTTGAGAGAGAGAGAGAGAGAGAGAGAGAGCATGAGTGGGGGAGCATCAGAGAAGGGGACACAGGATCCAAAGTGGACTCTGCTCTGACAGGGTGACAGCAGCCAGCCCAATGCAGGGCTCGAACTCATGAACCGGTGAGATCATGAGCTGAGCTGAAGTCAGATGCTCAACTGACTGAGCCACCTATTTTCTTGAACAATGCAAAGAATCAGTAAAGATTCAATGCTTGCTCACAAATTAATTACATTCAAAATAAAAGTGAGTATTTATGTAGAAGGAGAAAAGAAATCACCACAGATTACACATTTTTAACTTGCCAAATGCCACATGCATCATAAAATCCAGAAAAATAGCACAATATTTTTATTAATTAATTGTCCGGCATACCTCTATAATATTTTTCCTATATTATTTGGCTGCAGTCTTGATAACTTCTTTATATGGCAATGATTTTGTGATATATTTTTTATAGAAAGGATAAAAAGACTTTTCAATCTTTGCTCTACCTTGGTTGAACTAAATTTACTTTTTATTATTAATAGCTAGGATTCAATACGCATTGCACACAGACATATCTCTGTTTATTATATGGCTAGACGTTTGCACAAATACAAGAATCATGATTAGTTCTATTTCACACATTCTTGTCAGAAAAGAAAAAATAAATTGGGGGGTATCTTAGCCCATTAGAGCTGCTGAAACAAAAATATCATGGACTGAAAAATATCATGGCTTAAAAAACAAACATTTATTTCTCTTAGTTCTGGAGGCTGGGAAGTCCAAGATCAAGGCAGATTCAGTGTCTGGTGAGAGCTCACTTCTTCACTGAGGACATCTTCTCACTGCGATCTCACATCTCACATAGCAGAAGAGGCAAGGAGAGGCTCTCCAAGGTCTCTTATAAAAGTACTAATTCCATTTGTGAGGGCTCCATCCTCATGACCTAATCGTATCACAAAGGCCCCACTTCCTAATACCATCACACTGAGCACTAGGTTTTCAACTTAAGAATTTGGGGTGGGGGGGGGACACAAAAATTCAACTCAAAGCAATAGCTTTATGAAGAGTGATAGATGGTTCATCACTGAGTGTATGCCTGACAGAAAAGAACTTTCATTTTCATTAGCCATTGATGAGACTAGTTTCTGGTTCTATAGATTTCAAACCTCTTGTGTCCTTCATCGCTCACTTATTTTTAATGCCACGCCTTGTAAAGCATGTTGATACTGTGATATGACTTCTGGACTCTGCATCTTTGTGTCCTGATGCTGAGTGAATGAATCAGTACAGTGGGCAGTAAAACTGTTCTGGGACAGTTTCTCCACTGGGGTGGTTAGCAATAACTGAACGAAACGTGGAAGTGACTGAAGGCATAAGTATATCTTAGGAAACCCAAACTAAATGTTATCCCAACCCAATTTCCCTCAACTACATCTCCAAAATACTGGTGGGCATTACAAGCACACTGGCTACCGACTGGGGAAGCATCGAGGGGAAGCCGGAGTAGACAAAGATGGGGGTCTTAACCGATTGCATTTAAATATCTTACTTGTCCAAACTTTACAAAACATGCGGCTCTGTGATCATATTACCTGGGCCCTACCCAGGGTCTTGGAGCTGATGATGGAGCAGCTTACCAATGAGGGACCCTAAAGCTTAAAGTTCATTAGCATCATGGCAAACTTCATTGTTCTTCTCTTCCTCCCACATAGTGTTTTTTAGGACGATGCCTCCTAAGGCTACGTGCCCAGCACCCAGTACACAGCTGTACTTGCAGAGTGTGATTATCCAACACCTGACAGGCACTACATTTTATTTACCATACTCACTCAGCTTGACTTAACTCCACTTTGGATGAGCTGTTGTTTGAAGCAGGTCCAACTCTCTAAAACAGAAAAAAATAGATTTGGTATTTGCAATACTCTTATTTGACAGGATTTCTTAAAATGTAGTCTATACCAACCATACTTCTAAGACTGAAAGAGCTGGAGGTTGGCTTTTGAAACCCAGATGAATTACCTAGGAACAATGCCCCATAATAAATTCAACTAACACCTCGTTTACATCAATATTGTACAGATGGACGCAGAGAAATTTATTATGAATCTTGGCCCCAGTCCACACTCTTCTCTAAAGTGTGCTGGGTTTGGATTATTTTATTCCTCCACCAGATAAAAAAGAAAATAAAAGAATAGAACAAGACAAACAAAAACCCCACCTCCAACAATGTATTATATTCACTTCTTGAACAATTTGTTTCTCAAAAGATAAAACGTGTTTCTACAGCCTCTTCTACACAGAGAGCAGAAGTGGAAGGCAGTGTTTCCAGAAGCTTGGATGCTCTTTGTTCTAAGCAAGATTCTAATAAATGCACACAATTTATAAGCGATACTTTGAGGACTATCTCACGGAATTTAAAGCAATCCAGGATTTAATAGCAATCAACAGAATCAAGGCAAAGTGAAACTATTACGGCTGAACACACTGGAAAAGTGGAGTTTGAATTGATGCCGCATATTATTCATTTTGACAAGTGCAAACTCACAGTGAAGATAGCAGGAGAAGAGACGGGGACTGCAAGGAAGGGTAATACAAATGTATTATTAACACAGAAACAAATCTGACTTTAAACCTGGCGTGTCTCCTGGTTAGCAGGAATAATAATAAGGCCTTGAATTCTCATTGTATTTTGCATCAAAAGTAATCAAAGAAGTCCCAAATTTTCATGGGCGATATGGTGGTCAGTCCACATCCGTTATATCTTCAAAGGAAACCTATTACCAATTAAATGTGTGCACTTGGGGGATGCATGCAGATAGGTAACATCAAAAATGCACTCAGACACCAAGAAATGCGGACAGTAGAGTTGCGGGGCTCTGTCCGCAAAGGCCAGTCGGGCAGCGAATCGGAGACTGGCCCGATTCACACAGGGCAGGTAGGCACTGAAGACACTCGCAGCGCAGTGAACCCCAGCCGGGCTCTCAGCTCCTCCTTCGGACTAATTGGGGGAAGCTCTAACAAAACATCTCAGAAAATTGCCTGTGACTGTTGGGGTCCGACGGACTTTCACAAATAGTCCAGTGGGACCAAGAGTGCAAAGACACAATCGGGATTCCACCCGCACGTGGCGAGCGCCAAGTGGGAGGACCTGTGTTGAGCCCACCTCTGCATGCATACGCCGTGTGCGATGTGCTGCACTGGTGTCGCCCGCTGTCACAGCAATCCTCCCCAGGCGAGTCCTGTGAGTGTTCCCACTTTACTTGTGAGGAAACTGAAGCACAAAGGCGTTGAGGAATCGGAGAGGGTCAGTCACCTCCAGGTGATGCGAACACAACGGCAGGAAAGAATTTTAGTTTAGTGGACATGAAACCTGTCCTTAGAAATGTCTGCACTGTATGTGTTGGCTCGCTGGATCCATAGACTGTTCCAAGATGTACAGACACAGCCAAACCTCCTGGGTTCCGAGTTCCCACAGAGCTCGTCCTGTCGCTTCACTGTGTTCCAGTTGACTCCTTAGTAAGACATTTATAAATACAGTTGCTGACCTAATGCCCCGAACTAAACCAAATGAAAAACCGAAAGCATGGTCAGAATGCACCTACCAGAGAAACTGTGCCTGAGACGGGGAATACCTGCCGTGTCTGCTCCACAAGGGAACATCCACAGCCTAATAAAGAGTTAAAGTGGCCGTTCAGGAACACCCGTGCCCCGTCGCAGGTAGCCATTATTCTAACACCACTGCTCCTCCTGAATTAGTGTCAGGTATGTAAACCCAAATTTATATTAGCATAAATATTGAGGAATGTTTAATGCTGTGCTGTATTCTTGATTTATAGGAGGACAAAACAAAACAGATAAATCATTTTCCTTAAGTGCCATGGCAATACATCTTTAAATAACCAGCCCCTCAACTCCAAAGGCACTAGTTTCTCCTTAAGCCACATTTGTAATTCTCATTAGTATCCAATGAGAGCTGTACCCACCAGGGAGAAATAAAACTGAATGGATACCTTGCACTTCAGATTTTCAGAGCAACGTGAATAAAGCAGGTCTTTTGACTTAATCATGGTAAGGCAGTGCCAGTAAGGCAAGCAACGCCAGAAAGTCAGAAACCCGGAATTAGACATTCATTAACACTGAGCTACATTAAATTCAGCAAAGGTGGAGATCTCAAATGGATTAGTTCTATATAGAAATGTTGCTGGTGACGAGGAAAGGAAGAACATTTAAATGAAAGCACGTCTTTCTTATCGGCCCTAGAAGTCTGACTTTCAGATCCACGAGTACATTGTTCTTTAAGAATTAAAAAGGAGAAGTAATTATCAATAATGTAGTCAGCTTGTGTATGTCAGACAGATAAAGTCAAGCCACTTTTAAAAAATCAATGAGATACAGAATATGAATTTGTATCCTAATGGACAGGCACAAATAAAGGAAGGGAAAGCATAACCACAGTACTGGACTCAAGATTTTCAAGTCAGGTCCAGAATTTTCTCTCAAGATGCTTCTTAGGTCCAAAAATAAGAGTAGAAAAGACAGAAGAGACCACTGTCAGCAGCGGGCTAGCTTCTCACTGGCTAAGAGCCTTTTGTTAAATATTCAGGAATTCCTGGAAGTAGATCTTTAACTGTTGGTGGCTTAAAATTGGCTACAGTGGGAGTATTTACATGATGGAAAAGAGCAAATGCTACATTTGTTCCCAGACACTCACCCAACCACCCCTCACCCCTGCCCCCAGAGCCACTTTACTAGCACACCACTGGTCAACTGCTGAGATGTGGCCAACCAAGTCTTTATCCCAATTCCAAAGGCGTAGACTTCTACTCTCACGCTTTTTAATAATGAGTCAAAATAGTGCATTAGTTATCAATTCAGTGACTAGGAAATATGCCGTATTGTTAAAAATGCTTTGGGTACTTAAGACGCTGCCCAGTAAAATGTAACTCTGTAAAGAATGACTGGTAAAATGTACACAGGCCTGGGAATCTGAGGAAATTAGTGGGACTCCCACTCAGCAGCTGGATGGCCTTTGGCAATTCACTTCCCCTCTTTGCAACCTCCTTTCCTTCTTCACCTGCATGCTGGGAGAGTAGCAATACCCTCTCTGCCTATTTCACAGGATTGCTGTGAAGATGCACATGAAACCACGTTCTAAACGGTGAGGCACAGAAAAAAGGTCAGGAAGTCCCTAAAAGTAACCATGTATTTCCTACCCGTTCATAATGTGCCCTCCATCATGGCAGTGACTGTTGGCTGGTGTTGTAGGCCTGTATGTATCAAGGCCCCTAACCATCCTGTTAGTGACATGGGAAGAGATAACAGCATGTGTTTCCTGAATGCACCACAATTCCCACAACTGCCTTGCACACATTGCGGTGTCCGAAAAAGATGACTTCTTTGAAGACTTCCTACTACAAGGAATGAATAACTAAGAGCTTTGCGGAACTACAAAGAAATTAAAATTCCACCGAGGAGTTATTTTTTATCACTCCAATCTCAACATCTTTTTTTGATCCCTCTGATTACAACTTCCTCAGATTTGATCTTTGAACCATCTTCAGGCTCTGTTTCAAATCGCTCCTCCAAATGCACTGTTTCTTAAAGTTCCTGTGGCTCAAGTGCATGGATTCTTCCCAGTCTACACTGAATGGCACGGGTCTTGTTCTAATAAGCAACAGAATAACGGATGCCACTGGTCACAAAGTCATCAACTAATCCGTAATGTCCACTAATCGCTATTCACTTCAGTCTCCTATTTTCTCCTGGGTGATTTTTTTTTCTTTTAAGATTTTTTTACAACCTACAAATAGACCGTCTATTTTCTCACCGTGGAACAGCATGGAATCATGGAGAACACATAGGATTTGGGGCGCAACAGATCAAAGTTTAAATCCCAACTTTACCGGTTAATAGTCTCGTGACTTTAAGGAAAATGATCCACCTTTCTGACCTTCAGTTTCCTCGTCTTTGAAGTGGGGACAATAAATTAAGTGGGACGAGGTATGTGAAAGTACCTGGCATGGCGCCAAACACAAAACTCCCCCATACTCACCTCTCCTGCCTCTGGAAATGCTTGCAACCCTTACTGCAATCTCTCAGAATGCTCTAGGAGAGGCTTAAATACGTTGGCCTCTAGCCTCTGGTTGTCAAATAAGAACTAAGCTTTTAACAGTCTGAATTAATTGAGGTAAATCATCGTCCATTGATGTTTGGGAATGGTTTAAGAAGGCTGCCTCTGATGATCCAGGTTGGATCTGATCCTCCCGGCTGCTATGCTCTTTTTTTTCTTCTTTTTTTTTTGTTTACGTTTTCATCCTTCCTTCCTTCCTTTTCTTTTTTTAAAATTTTTTTTCTCATTAGGTCAATAAGTGTTTATTGCATGCCGACGGGAGGCAGATATATAGGTTGTATGGGGCTTGAAGTTTGTAATGCTTGGGAGACCCCGTTATGAAAAAGTATATAAAACTGCAAATATAAAGTTAAGCATAAAAGTGAATGTTTCTTAGAATGCAAATGGAAGGGACCCTGAAGCTTAAGGTTTATTTGCTTTATGGTAAATCTGCCTCCGATCACCTACCACATGCCAGGCACGATGTGAGGTTCTGGGGATACAGACCCGAACGCAGTGGACATGGTCCCACTCACGTGGATCCAGCAGTCTAGTAATTTGCAGACAATGCTGAGCCTTTTCTTACCTCCCCAGAGAGCTGCGTGGTCCATGCCCTTCTCGCGATTGGAGGTCCTTAAACAGCAGCACCTTTTCCTGTTTCTTCCTTACCCCATGCTGGAAATAACCCAGACTCTTCTATACCCAGTGGCTCTCTCAAATTTCCTCCAGCTTGAAAGAGAAGACAGCCTTCCCCAAGGGTGTCAGTAGAAAGATTTCTGGAATTTTCTCAGAATTTGAAACCTCCCTGAGATGAGGGATGAAGTCATGGGATCCAAAAAGTGAAGCAGTGTTCTTAAGATAGAAAGGTAGTCATTGCCCAGCCAGAAGTAAAGCCCAGTGCCCTGCTTTGGGCTTTAATGGCATTTCTGTTATGCCATATCATCTCCCCTAGACTTACTGTCCAAATGGGGAGTAGGAAAGGGCAAATACACTTTATCCCGCCCCAGAGAGGAATTTTAGCAAACCAGTCCTCGATGAACATCATGGATAGCCGGTTGTCTTTATTACCTTCTAGGCACCATAACCAATCACCCTTTAAAATTCTACAGTCGTCATCGTTGGTGGGGATGGCTGTCTTTACCAGCTTCATCCAAAAAGTACACTGAGGTCCAGGAAACACTTGCATCTTTATGAGAATTAAAGATAAATCAAAATTAGAATGTAACTCCTGTTTCCTTTTTATTTTAAACTTTATTTTCTCTTTCTCCCTGAAGAACATGGTAGTGCACATCTAAAGAGCTGAATTCTATCTTACCAAATTATCATCTTTTTTTCTGGTCTGGTTATAAGAGTTTGAGTGTGTGTAACTGCTGAATTTCTTTATTTTAAAGACAAGGATTGGCCCCTAGATGCTCCTTGAAATATTCATCAATGTCTAATACATACAGAATATTACTTAACATTCAGGACAATATAATCTTGCCTTTTGAAAAATTTCATCTTTTGATTAAATGGCACTGGTATTTGAGAAATAGAAACAATGATCCCCGAAAAGCCATATATATAAGATAGATATTGATTCCATTTTGGAGTAATAGCAAACCACAGCACTGCTATGAAATTATCAAATTGGGGGTAGAAATCCTTAAAGAATGAAGGCTGGGGAATTTATTGTATGATCAACATACTGCATCTTTGCAATAGCAGAGAAAAAGCATGTAGCAATTGTGGCTGAAAACATCAATGTAAACGTTATTATGCCTTCCCAGTTCTCAGTCATATTGGCTGCTGACATCGCTCAGTGTCGGTTGATTGTCCGTGGCAAAGCAGGTCTGTTGTCTATTGGCTCACCAGCCTCATGTGATCCCGCTGCCTGCACCCACGTAAATCACCAAGTGAACTGCTGTGTGAAATCATGCCTACACCCTTTGGTGCATTTGCAGTGTGACAGCTCACCCTCAAAATAGATCGGACGACTTCAGACCACATTTGCACTTCCCACAATCCATCCTGGAACCTGAGCCTCCCACGAACCTCAGGACTCACATTCTTATTGTCTCGCATTCACATGCCAGTCTGTGTGGGCTTTGCTCCCTCACAGGCACATCGCCTGCACCTTTATTTGCTTAGCCTCTCTTTGCATTTGTGCGATGTCTCTTCACAGGACTCCGTGATGAACACTCGGCAGCGTTGCGAGCCGCCTTTCCAGTTCTTACTTCCCCAAATCTGATAAAGAGCTTAGCGGGGCATCTCGGTCTTTGTGTTTGGATAATTTATGTGGTGAAGATATAACAACATCAGAATTGGAAGGATATTGAGACATCTTATTACCTACAAGAAAAAACCCTACAAAGTGTGTCCCAAAATCTCAACGTGAACGTTTGGCTTAAAGATTTCTTATTTTCCCAATACACGGTAACATTTTCATACGCTGATAGTGAGGGTGGAGAATAGTATAACCTTTCTGGAGGACAATTTGGCACTCCTTGATGAATAATTTGAGATGTGTGCGAAAAGAGTTATAAGAATGTTAAATCAGAGGTGTTTATGATCACAAAATAGCTACTTATAAGTTTATGCATTTATCATTGTTATATATACTTATGTGTTTATAATTACAATAATTATAACAGGGCAATAAATAAATGGATAAAGAAGGGATAAATTATGAAAATAACCTAGCGGCACTTGGGTGGCTCAGTCAGTTAAGCATCTGACTCTTGATTTCGGCTCAGGTCATGATCTCACAGTTTGTGAGTTCGAGCCCCACGTGAGGCTCTTCACTGACAGCACAGATTCTACTTTGGGTTCTCTCTCTCCCTCTTTTTCTGCCCCTCCCTTGCTTGCTTGCTCTCTCTCTCAAAATAAATAAATAAACATTTTTTTTAAAAAAAGAAAAGAACGTAGATGTCTGTCCAAACATGACTCTGCCATAATTATTGAAATTTTTTGAGATTACGTTTATAATTTTAGAGTATCTTAGTAAGCAAGACATAAAACCCAAAAAATATTAATGATTTTTTACGGCATACAAATCTGCAAACAAACACAAACCAGATATAAACAAAGTCAAATTCTTGCAACACATATGTATCGAAAAAAAGGATGCTAGGAGCTCTCATGATTTCATTTTATTTGATTGATTTAAGAAGAAAGACAAAGGAAAGAGAAGAATGCTAATAGAAAAATAGTCAAGAAGCACCAATAGATAATTCACAGAAACCCAAAGGCCAATAAACAAACAAACAAACAAAAAGATGCCTGGCTTCACCAACAATCAATGAAATGCAAATGAATGCCTAATTACATATTTTTCAGCAATTCCACTGGGGAAAAGACCAATAATATTAACTCATGGCAAGGGAGTGAGGAAACTGGTAGGGAGAGCATAAACCGGTACAACACTTTTGAAGAACATTTGGAAACACCTAAAATAATACATATGTCTATAATCACATAATACAGTAATTGCTTGCATTTAATGAGTTCTTGGTATGTACTCAGGCTATGTGCTTGTGTAGTTGCATGTATTAACCATTTAATCTTCATAACTGTCCCATGAGCAGTGCTGTGCACTCGCAGTTCCGGAAGGCACAGTTCACCTAGACTTCCCTGTGGACGGCGCCTCCTAGGGCCGTGAGGGCTATCTCCCTGACTGTGAGGTAGCACTTTCATATTCCCATTTTACACATGAGAAAGCTAAGCTCTGGAAGGGTTACGTAATTTTCCTATGGTCATGGCAATGGTGTGATTATAAACCAGCAATCAAGAAAGAAGGAAAGGAGGAAGGGAGGGAAGGAGGAAAGGAAGAAAGGAAGAAAGGCGGGAGGAAGGGAGGGAGGAAGGAAGGAAGGAAGGAAGGAAGGAAGGAAGGGAGAAAAGACAAAAGAAAAGAGCAAAGAAGAAGTCCTGATCTGTAGTGTTTGCCAATTTCTATGGTGTAAACAGTCCCACCATGGCCAATAACAGCTATAGATATAAGATCAGTGAACTTGGAATTGAGAAAAGTGCATGAGCGGCTCTCATGTGCCAGCCTCAGCATAAGCATACCCCAGTTTGTAAGTGTTCCCACCAAGGTACAAATTCAGGCAGTTTGGCTTTCAAAGCAGATGTCCATGGCTCAAAATGCTATTTCTAGGACTACACAAAATGTACAAAATACATGTAGCCAAAGTTATATGTGGAAGAACGTGTGTAATGGAGAAAAACTGAAAATTTAAAAGTTTATTTATTCATTTATCAGCTATTTTACTGAGAGCCTATTATGTAGCTGTTACTAGACCGGTGCCAGGGACACAGCGGTGATAAAACGGACATGGTTCCACCAAACTTACAGTCGAAGGGAAAGACAAGAGACAAGTACTCATTCAAATTATAATTCACCTAATCAAGAAATATTACATAAATGGAAAATTGGTGTGTGTGTATACATTATATGTATATATATATATATATACATATATGTATATATGGACACAAAGTTTAAAACCTTTAGCATAAGTTACCTCATGTAATGTTTTCTTCCTTTTTTAAACTATAGATATGTATTACTTTTATGATTAAACATAAAAAATTTAAATAACATCATTGCTGTGCAAAGATGTTTGAGGTTATGGTTTAAAAGAAAGTAGGTTACAAAACGGTATGCATAAGTTTTGCGTAAGAAAAATCCTACAAAGATAACGCTGAGTTGTTAGCCGTGGTTAACTATGTAATGCTTTTCCTTCCTCTTTTTGCCTCTTTTTACTTAACAACTTTCTTACTCTGAGCATGTGTAGCTTTTGCAATAGAAAAATAAATATAAACCATTTTTAATACATGAAAGGAATAAAAAGAAAAAGCCAATGGCATCACTTTATCTTGCCACATGAACAAGCTCAGAGCCACTTTTCTGGAGGAAATCCACTAGAAAGAGTGGGCTGGCGGGGTGTCTGCTGTCCTAAAGGATACATATGGGCTCTCTAAAGTCTGGAAGTGCCATGACGATGGCAGAAGGTTTCACATTTCACCTGGGTGTTTGCCTTCAAGTAATGACAGCAATTCCATGTTGAGCTGGTCCAACCCAAGGGGGAAAATAAGAGAGAGATGCCCAATAAAGTCCAAACACGAAATCACCTCCCCCACTGGAAATCACGGTCAGGTTCAAATGAATTCACACATTTTACACATATTTCTCTGCTTCCACTTATCACGCCAAAGGTCAATCTACGGTTTACATTCATACCAATATGACGTGTCCAAACCATTGTAATTCTTAGAAAAATACAATGCACAACTGCACACCAGAAAAACAACCACCCAGCAAGGGGAAAATTTTCAATAGCATTAGGATTGCTCAACAAACCAACAAAAGCCAGGAAATTCAAAGTTAAGTTTTACACTCCCTTCTTAACTCCACGCCATTGTGAAAGAGAAATAAAAGGCACAATGGCGTGCGTTAGGGGTGCAATGTCAGCAGTAACAGCACTTCCAGGCTTTTATTGACTGTGTCATAACCTTAACATTCTATAAACAGGGGATTTGGCTTAACACCTGGGTCCTTTAAAAGAGAAATATCTCCTGGAAGCCTAGACTGGGAAACCCGAAGAGGTTTCCTAGTCTCTTAGGTATACACAGTAAATCATTATAGAAAGAGGAAACAGATAAACTTGTAGTTAAGATTACAGCCATTCTGGGCTCTCGGGAAAATAAATAATTACAACAAAGAAATCCTATTTACTTATGAGACCAGAAGAGACTCCTGAGTAATCTGGTCTACCAGCTAATTATTAGACACATTTCTCGTGCAAAGCTTTGCATTCAGGGAATAAAAGTATTCCTCAATGGTACTTTAAAGTGCTAATAGTTTAATGTTTCTTTTCATACCATTTGCCAAATACAGCAAGCTCCTTTTTGAGTGTTCAATTCCTGAATAAACTGAAATTCTAGCCAATTTGAGGACGACAGAAACATTTTTAGAAGTTTAAAAATAAGCATAATTCCATTACCAGGCATGAAATCTGGACCTTTTTTTTGTTGTTGTTGTTAACCTGGCAGGAAAAGTTTATTGAGGAAGTTAAATGAGTCCCAGAAAAGTGCACTTTCATGAATTGGCTTGAGTGAGATTGTGAAGGAGGAGACGCACTTCACAGACACTGGACACACGAAGCTCCTTCCTGTGGGGAAGCTCTGAACCACAGGACTGGTTTCTTGAAAATCGTCAGGCTTTGCCCCACCCAAAAGCCACCTCTGCTTTAGAGTCATGATGAAAGATGGGGACTCATGCTCTGTCTCTCTCTTAAAAATAAACGTTAAAAATAAATAAATAAATAAATAAATAAATAAATAAATAAATAAATAAATGAAATATGGGGACTCTTGAGCAACGCTTAAGGTTTGGTCCCTATATCTAATGCCAAACCAAAAAATGATTTGGGATCAAGGTTCTTCTCCCTGGTAACATACAGAGATTCTCGCAACAGAGGACAAACTTCAAATAAGCGAACTATTTTCCTCTTTGGAATCTTCGCTTTAGTAAATGGCAATGGTCAGAACTGTTCTTAAGTAACTAAATAATAAGCTGCTTTAAGGTGAATTCTTGCCATTGGCTATCAAAAGATATGTAATGAGCAGAATAACAGCTGCCAAGAAATAAGATCCCTTTAATACCTTAAAGGAATTCTCCTATTTTAAGTTACTTTTTTAAAGATCAGAAAATAGGGGCGCCTGGGTGGCTCAGCCGGTTAAGCGTCCGACTTCGGCTCAGGTCATGATCTCGCGGTCCATGAGTTCAAGCCCCGCGTCGGGCTCTGTGCTGACAGCTCAGAGCCTAGAGCCTGCTTCAGATTCTGTGTCTCCCTCTCTCTCTGACCCTCCCCCATTCATGCTCTGTCTCTCTCTGTCTCAAAAATAAATAAACATTAAAAAAAAAATTTAGAAAAAGATCAGAAAATAAATATGGAGTTGTATCAAATCCTTTTCTCTAGACCAGTAAGAATACCAGGTGCCACAAGGAGGCATTCCTAAACAAAAGAGCAAATCACTCCCCTTCTCCGTTACATCCCCAACTCAAAATAGCCAAGAAATTGGGAAAATCTGGAGCAAGTAGGGCTAGTCAAATTTTCTCACCAAATAAGAATAATTCTTGTGCTCACATCACAAAACTCTGTACTCATATCAAGAAAGCAGAAGGTCTAGTGGCACCTGGGTGGCTCAGTCGGTTAAGTGTCTGACTCTTGATTTTGGATCAGGTCATGACCTCACCGTTCCTGAGTTCAAGCCCTGCATTCGCACTGTCAGCGCAGAGCTTGCTTGGGATTCTCTCTCTCCCCTCTCTCTCTGCCCCTCCCCAGCTCGCTCTCTCTCTCTCTCTCAAAATAAATAAACTTAAAAAAAAGAAAAAAAGAAAGCAGAAGGTGTATACTTTTCACTCTGTAAGCTGGGTGAATACATACAAGGGTTTATAGGTACCCTTGTTAGTTTTGTAACTGTAAAGTGATACCCACTTTCACATTTTTATGTTATTTGATAAATCAAATGTGTAACCAAATCATACATTTTACTTTACAAATTAGAAGCAGACATCAAAGGTAAAGCAACCAAACTTTTAGCTGAAAGGGTGAGTCATCCATTATGTAGACATTTTTAAATTGCCATTATGAACTTAATGGATATCATATTCAAAGGTAAATTCCACCTAAATGTGAATGTGGTGAGTAGGATCTTGTCCCCCTGCCTTCCCAGGAACCATTTGTGTGTTTGGCTTCTACAGACTACAGAGGGCACTCAGTAAGGGAGAATTCTATCAACATGGAATGGGAATGTGCCTTGCCTTTCAAACATCAGCCTTAACTTGATTGATCAACTGGATCTTCCAGAGACATGACGACCTCTAAGTGGCATTGTACAAGGTTAGACCGAAAACCATTGATTGTTACAACCCCTAATCCACTGATACACGCCTCCAGCCAATTTATTTAGACCAAATCATATGACTGTCATATGTTCCAGGATTGCAAAAGAGTAATGTTACATTTTCCCATAAAATATTTTCAGAAGAATTTGCATTTTCTAGAAGGTTGAAGGGAAAAAACCTTCAAATGTAAGAATATGAATGACAATTGAATCTCAAAGTTGATTCTAAACCGGAGAGCACTTCTCTTTCTTTGCCACTGACTCCCTCTTAAACTCTTCTCTCTTCTCGAGGTCCGTGAAAATCACCATAATGTGTTGGCTTTCCCAGGTACCTCCTTGACAACAACCCAGAAGGGTTAGAAATTGTTTCCTTTCTTCAGATAAGAATTGAGGCATAGACATCTTCAACGATGTCCTCAAAGTCACCCAAACCCATATAGAGGGAGCCCAGTCTCTATCTTCAGGTCTCTGACAGATCCCCATGGCCATGCTCATCACTAACACTACAGTTCCCTACTGCATTTCTTTAGTACAAAAACTAAGGCTCACGCATTCTTTAGTTTCTCAGAGGACAATGATGGTATATTTGTGTTGTAAAGAACCCAGAAATCCCGTACTCCTTACAGGGGGGCTCTACGGATTCCAGGACTCCGCATCACTTCTCTCAACTTCCACCACCATCTCCCACTCAGATTACAGCAGGAACTTCCTAACTGGTTCCCCCTCTCTGCTCCCTCCCTTTCCCCCACCACAGGCTATTCTTAGCCAGACAGATTGTTTGAAATCCTAAGCCAGATTGTGTCACCACAATGCTCAAAACTCTCCAGATTAGCCATCAAATCAAAACCACAATGAGATACCATTTCACGCCCACCAGGATGGCTCCAAGCAAAAAAGACAAATAATAATATGTGTCGGTTAGGAGGTGGCAAAGTTGGAAGGAACCCTCACACATTGCTGGTGGGAATGTAAAATGGTGCCGCCATTTGGGAAAACAATCTGACAGTTCCTCAGAAGGTTAAACATATGGCTCAGCAATTCTGAGAAATAGGAATGAAAACATGTTTCCACACAAAAATTTGTTCATGAATGTTTACAGCAACATTATGCCTAATAGCTAAAAAGTGGAACGATCCAAATTTTCGTTAACTGATGAAGGGATAAATGAAAAGTGGCACCAGGGAATATTATTCAGTAGTAAAAAGAAATGAAATACTGACACATACCATGACACTGATGACCCTTGAAAACATACACGCAAAAGAAGCTAGTCACGGAAGATCACGTATCATGAAGTTCCACTCAATTAAAGTGCCCCAAATAGGCAATCCATCGAGAAAGAAGGTAGATCGGTGTTGTCTAGTGCAGAGGGGCTTGGGGGGGAAAATGAGGAATGACTGCTGATGGCTCCAGGGTCTCTGGTTGGGGTGATGCACAGGCTTTAAAGTTGATTGTGGTGATGGTTTCACAATTCTGTGAATATACTAAAAGCTATTGAATTGTACACTTCAAGCAAATGAATTATATGGTATGTGACTTCTATCTCAATAAAGCTATATGTATTTTTAAATTTGTTTTGAGTTTATTTTTTATTTTGGGGGGGAGGGAGTGGTGAAGAGGCAAAGAGACAGAGTGAGAGAGAGAGAGAGAGAGGGAGAGAGAGAGTCCCAAGCAGGCTTCTCACTTTCAGCATAGAGCCCAACATAGGGCTTGATCCCACAAACCGTGAGATCATGACCTGAGCCGAAATCAAGAGTTGGACGCTTAACCAATGGAGCCACCCAGGTGGCCCCTGAAGTTGTATATTTAAAAAAAAAACCCTCCAGAGCCAACTATAGAACCTGGCACATAGTGGGCGCTTAATAAATATTTGTTGAAAGAATGAATGAGTCAGCGAGGGGGCGTTGTCATTTGTAGATCAAATTAAGATCATGAAATGAGCAAGAAGACTTCAGATAGAGAACTTAGGTCTGGTTACAATATACCATTCCTTGAGAGGTCTTCACTGAAAGCTCAAAATCTGGTCCCTCCCTTGGTCCAGCCTCTTCCAGTGCCCATCCTTCCCCCTTTATCCCACTCATTTCACATGATTACGTGTTCTCTATGAGGACAAGGGCCATAGCTGCATCCCCAAAACCCGCCAGCACTGTTCTTGGTGCTCACTGAGCACTTGTGAACTTAGTGCCTGCATGTGAAATCAATCAATATCTATTTACATCTACTCTATTTATTAAATATCTACTTTATGTCAGACAACATGGTGGATGCTATGTGGACTATAAAAAGGTTAACAGGCTTCTGAATTGTTTGACTCCTATTACAAGCATGTATTAGTTTTGTTTTGTAAAATAAAATCATGTAAAAATAAAATCATGTAAAAAAAATTTTTAAAGGTTCTAACTCCTGGTTTCTTTTGAATATTCGAAAGAAAAAATTTGACAGCTCAGAAGATCTGCCATTGATATCTGACAACCACAGATATCAACCTAATAATTTGGGAACAAGCCATGATATGCAAAGTGGCAGAATGGAGTGTATTAAATATGACTGCACTTCCCGATCCGATCCTTGACTCGGCCACGTATTAACTGCATGGTTTCAGATAGGCTGCTCAGCTATTTGGAGCCTTGGTTTTCCCATCTGGAACTCAGGGATCTTGACGCTATTGCCTACCTCATGGGGCTGCTGAGCTGATAGTATGAGACAACGCATGTAAATATTCTGCAAATTATCAGTAGTACTATTAGCAGTGCCATAAAGACGAAAGGTGGTCTCTACGGAGACCCCGGAGGGAGGGAGCCTTCGGCTTAGGGCTTCAGGAAGGGGGAGGTTTGTTTAACCCCATGGTCTCTGGAGTCAGACCAACCGGGGTTCTAATCTTAGGGCGACCGCCTACTAGCTTGAGGAATCTGGGTGAGTGAAGCCTCAACATAATTTTCTTTCACGATTACATGGGGAAATTAAAAGCACCTACTTTGCAGAGTTGTGACAAGAATTCAACGGGAAATTGGTATGTTACAATGTGTTCAGCAGATAGTAAGCTTTCCACCAAGGGCAGTGGTTACTCAATCCTGATCCTTTAGAGGGAGCTGTGCCAAGCACATTTCAGAAAGGGTAAAGAGGTAAGGTGTCAGACAACCTTCGACCAGAGAGACACATGTGCCACAACCCCCTGCAAGCAAATTATTAACCTCCTAATAATAGATTCTTGTGATTACATTCCATAATGGTCTTCTAAAAGCTATCACAGGTACGACTCCAAAGTTTTCCTTTCTCTAGCTGGTTTGGAATACCTTACAGAAGGTACTAGAAAGCTCTCTAGCAATTCAGCGGTCCGGTGTTTCCCTTCAATGGGCTATCAGAAACTCCACTATAAAGCTGATCATCATCAAACATATCAGAGTCTTCCATAACAATGGTGTCAACGTTGGGGGCAGTATTCCTACGTGTTTGGATTCAACGGGACACTAAAGACGTGCGTTAGATTCCAGAAGGAGAGGAGACCAACAGGCTTCGTGCTTCGAGAACCGAACTTTGGTCTCATCTTCGTTGGAGGGTTTGGATCACCATTTCCCCGCCTCTCATCTTTCCCATTATATATTCCCATATGAACTCAATAAGGAATTCTTCACCTGTTTCCATGGTTCTCAAACTTCAGTGTGTATTAGAATGACCCGGAGACCTTGTGAAAACACAGATTCCTGGGCCCTCACCCCAAAATTTCTTATTCAGCAGGTCCAGCACGAGGCACTGGAATTCACAGTTCCATCGGTTTCCCAGGCGAGGTGAGGCTGCCGGTGAGGGGAACACAGAGAACCAGTTACCCACCCTGACAAAGAGCTACTTGGAAAATAGACTTTTTGAAGGCTGCCTTGCTCTTTAAAAGAACTCTGAGAGCAGAAGGGCCTTTCGGATAAAGTCCAAGGCACACAGCTTAGGAAGTTTCTAGAGGGTGGACCTTCTGAGAGGCACTGAGTCAGGAGCTGATCGGTTGCAGCTGCTCTGATGAAATGTCCTATAATCAGCGGCTGCTTGTCTCCGCAGACCTCCCTTAGCACAAAGGGTTCCCAGCCCAGCTGCCTGCTCCCAGCTTCCTGGAGCAGAGCTGCAGCTGGCCCCACTTCCCCCTGTACAGGGGACCCGCGGGTGTGATGAGGACCTGCGCTGGGCCCCCGGGGGGACTTCCTCCCCACTTCCTCCCACCTCCTGACATTAGCTCTTCTCACCAGGGAACCAGTCTACACTGTCTTGAGGCAAGTGCTGGAGGTTTACTGTCATAGCAACTGATCCTCTCTCAGCAGAAGGGTAGAAGGACCCTGGCATGGGATTTGATGGGGGCTACACCATTTCCATTTCCCTAAATGACGATGTCACCACTAGGAACTCTCCCTTTTGAACTAAGCACTTTTCCACCCAGGAATCCCATCTTATCATGCAAACAGTTCTCGGGAAGGAAGAGTGTGAATTCCCTATCACATGGAGCCTGGTACCAGCCTCAGAGGGGAGATTGCCAGACCTCCCCCACGAAGGGACGCTGACAACAGCAACTTTGCCTCCCACGCTATTGTATCAAGGTCCTGCTGACAGGTGCTTGCTGAGGGTGGGCAGGGGAGTGACTGGGGCCACAACAGAGGTTGGGAGCAGTAGCTCTCCCTACACATGGTGATATTTTTAAAATCTCAGGATCAAAATCTGAAGACTATAGATGGTCACCAAACACCTCACCCGTCTGGCCGTCATGAAACTACAGGGAAACGAAGAAATGTCCTTTGCGATTGAACTCCCACTTAACAGCACGTTCTGTTGATGTTTCAGGACAAATTCACCTTCGTGGTTTGTCTTTTGTTTTCTATTTTATTTTGCTTTTGTTTTCTATTTTATTTTGCTATCCTCTATTTTAACATCTTGAGTCGGGTTTCACATAAAAGAAGCAGAGCCAGGATGTTTGGGAAATTAACAGATGATATTTAGCAAACATTTTGACGGGTCATAAAGAAACATCTGCGGCAAGTCTGAGACTAGGAGTAGTGTGTGTTGGGGGAAGGAGGCCCCTCTCCAGCAGCTGCATTAGGTTACAAGGCTGAGCTGAGCTAAGGGGTCGGGGAGCTGACGGCAGTGCGATTCAGTGAGTCCCCAGCAGGGGGCACCCTGCTGCAGTAAACTCTCTCCTTTTTATAGCTTTGCTAGGGTCTGCAGACCTTACACATAATTGGCATTTTGATTTCTGTAACCCTCTGCTTCTTCCTTCAAAGCAGACACTCCTCTCTAAGAAGCTTTCCTCCCACATCTCATGAAAATGGACATTTGGATAGGAGGTGGCTCTCGTGGAGAGGAGTAAAAGCAAAATCTGAAGAAGGAAAACAGTCAATTAAATTAAATAGATTATGAAGAAGGTTGAATACATAGTCACAAAAGTTTAAAGATGATCTTGCCTGATTTTCATGACGGGCCCAAAGAGCAAAAGGAATTCCTGGATTGTTTCATAAAAATCTGAGTCAATGGTGCACATCAGTATAAAAGGACCTCCCAGTATTTCATTTCTCCAGGGTCAGCTGTCTTACTTGACAGCTTGTGTCTGTGCAGAAAACACCCATGTTCTCCTGGCAGTGCATAAATAATCACAATAAATAATCCACTCATTAGCCAAAACAATCAGCCCTATTTTAGGCAATCCTAAAATGTCTTGGAAGCAAATAATTCAGCAATAGACAACAGCCTTCTCTGAAAACCAGGCTCCAGGATTACCAGCCGTTACTATTTAAGCATTTTAAATAACCTACTTTTTGCTCTTCTAATAAATGATCATTTATTTGTGTTGAATAAATCAATGAATAATTTTGAATAATTTTAGTTCGTTACACTCCCACTTCACAGCTCTTTAGACACCTTTAGGCAAAATTCTCATTTTAAACTTGGTATGGATTTTGAGTCTGATAGGTATTTTTTTCATTTTTCGTCTAAGGATTTTCTTGCTGGAGGTTTTGTCTAGCAAGCTCTCCTTATTTCCACTGGCTCTTTTCTCAGCCACATTTTAAAAGCCAATTCATTCTTTAAAAAAAATTTTTTTTAATGTTTATTTTTGAGAGAGAGAGAGACAGACAGAGCCTGAGCAAGGGAGGGGCAGAGAGAGAGGGAGACCCAGAATCCAAAGCAGGCTCCAGGCTCCAGGCTCTGAGGTGTCAGCACAAACCCCAACGCAGGGCTCGAACTCAAGAACCGTGAGATCATAACCTGAGCCGAAGTCAGACGCTTAATCGACTGAGTCACCCAGGTGCCCCAAAAGCCAGTTAATTCTTAAAATATTAACTCATCTAAGCCTCTTGAGGTAAATTTCCTGTCACAGAGGGGTAAACTGAGGCACAGAGAAATTCATGACTTGCTAGAATAGACAGAGGTGGCAAGTAGCTCAGGCAGGATTCGAACTCGAGAGATCTGGAGCCAAAGTCCAAGTACTTAACCACCACGTAATGTTGTCTCCTAATAACGAAGAGCCCTTAGTTGTATGCATACTCAGCTATACTTAACGAAATATTATAACCGAGGTAATCTAGTCCAATCCTTGGCTCATAGTAGATGCTTGACAAAGACTGGGCGTGTGGGAAGAGGATAGATGTATATGTGTACATTGACCCCCCCGGAACTCATTTAGTGAAGTGGTTGATAACACTGGCTTAAACAGAACTAGGATATTTCCAGCTCATTCAATCACTATCTGTGTGGCCTTTTTCACACTAAATTCAGTTTAATCACACTAAATTCAGTTTCCCCACCTGCGGATACATACTAGAGTCTACCTCGCAGACTTGAGATCAAGATAAATGAAGTAACGCATGTGAAAACTTAGCACAGTGCCTGGCACAGGTGCCACTGTTTCGTTCAGTTTCCTTTGGACTCGGTGTTTGTTGTTTTTTTTTTAAGGATTGAATCAGTGGCTAGCATCCTATCCTAGGGTAAATATTTACTGCAATTTTCCCTCAAATAAGGCCGGTCAAGGAGCACGTTCAAGTCTTTCTGGAGAGCCACAGAAGCATTTGGTAATCGATACCAATTGAGGGTTTTGAAAGGAAAAAAGATAAAGAGCTCTACTGGAAAGTCAGTTACGGACTGAAGTTTGGCAAGGTTTGCAGAGCGTCAAGTCCACTCCTCCTCCTCCGTAGCCGACACTTTATGCAAGAGAAAGCTGGAAGCTCTGCCCTTGACAGAAGGCAAAGAAGGATAACGACACGAGAGAGGCCACAGAGAGGGGCGGGCCTCCCCGCTCCTTCCCTCTCCTTGCTGCATCTCCTGCTACAAACGCTCCTCATTTTGCTCCGCTTCCGCTGGCTGCACTCCCCCTCACCACACCTCGTCCTGGAGCAGCTGCTTGGTGGGGAAAGAGCATCACGAGATGCCTTTGCTGCCACGGGGCTGTGACAGGGGCCAGGTGGCCTCAGTGAGTGACCAGGGGTGCTCAAGCCCTGCGGAGGGGGGAAAGTGATTTCCCTCGAGCCTCCATAGATGGGTCAGGGCCGTGGCCACCTTTGTCGAACGGTTGTCTTTGCTTTAAGGAAAATGAAACAATGCTCAGTCCTCAAAGTTGTATTTTAGACCATCTCGTGAACCACGATGGATGGCTCAACATCACCCTAAGCTAGTGTTTTCCCAGTGGTCAATGCCTGGCTGGGAAGCAGCAAGGGCACCGTGTCCTCCTGGGGTCCTCATGGACCCACAGGCAACTCTTAAGATGATGTTTTAACATTGCTATTCTCTGTGTCATTCCTTGACTATTTCCTTCTCACCCAGACAGGACTTGACACTGATGAGAATCACATAATTTCAGAACACATGAAGGCTAGGAAGGACTACAGGACACCCTGGTGCTGGTGGGAGTTAGAAATAGTGAAAAACACTAGTAACCCTTAATGGCCCACAAACAAGCCTGGAGACTCTGCTCTGTAATATGTGTCCCTATATTTGTACAGCCCAGGGGCCCCCAGAGGACAGCTGGGGAACTTTTGTCAAAAATGGTAAGAAATAGGGGCGCCTGGGTGGCTCAGTTGATTAAGCGTCCGATTTCGGCTCAGGTTATGATCTCACGGTTTGTGGGTTCGAGCCCCGCATCGGGCTCTGGGCTGACAGCTCAGAGCCTGGAGCCTGCTTCGGATTCTGTGTCTCCCTCTCTCTCTGCCCCTCCCCCACTCGTGCTCTGTCTCCCTCTGTCTCAAAAAGGAATAAACAGTAAAAAAATTTTTTTTAATGGTAAGAAATAAATCCCAAAGAGATTTCACTATATAATTCATTTTGTCATTCACATTTTTTTCTGAGCTTCCATTATGTGTCCAGCACTGGGCCAGGAGCTACAGAGAGGCGTGAGGTGCAGTTCTTGCCTTCAAGGAGCCTGCGGTCTAGCGGGAGGGAAGGTCAAGGAGACCAGCCTTCCACAGTATGAAGGGCACAATAATGGAGGCACATCAAGGTGCTATGTGGACCAGAGGGGAGCTCAAAAATGGACAACTAACCTGCTGAGGCTGCCCACAGAGAAAGCTTTGTAAGGTATGTGACCCTTAGCAAACCCAGCGGACCCAGAGTAGGAAAGGGAGGGGATGGTTCTAGCTTAAGCATCGGAACTCACCGAAGCATGAAAGCACTCAGGGCCATTGGAAACTACAAGGAGTGAAGCTTATTTGTTGAGAAACCACAAGAGAGAACTCTGGAAAGGTGGGCAAGGGCCAGACGGGCCATGCTAAAGAATGAGTATTTTTATCCTCCAGGCAGAAGGAACACACCAAGGTGTAAGTTTGACAGTGACATAATCAGATTCAAATCTAGAAATATCATTCCAATACAGGGTAGAAGTTCATTTTCAGGGGTCAGTCTCATGATAGGATGACTGTTACCTTGGCTCACTCTACAAATCCTTTCCAAAGAGAGTACTTGCCATTAAGCAGGTGTCCTGACAGTCCAAACTTGAAGAAGCCCATGCCTAAAACCCTAACCCCTCTTATTTGTGGGAGATTAAACAGGACAAGTTATTTGCAGCTCTTCCCATTAAGAAGTAGCATCCTGGACACCTGGGTGGCTCAGTCCGTTAAGCATCGAGACTCTTGATTTTGGCTCAGGTCATGAGCTCACGGTAGTGAGATGGAACCCAAGCCAGTCCCCATGCTGGGTGTGGAGCCTGCTAAGATTCTCTCTCTCCCTCTTCTTCCCCAGGTCTCTCTCTTTCTCTCTCTCTCTCAAAACAAGAAGCAAAGTCCTTTTCCTACCCTTTGAAGGAGAGCTAGCCTTGTGATTCACTTTGACCAACGGAATGTGGCAGAAGTGACATAGTGAGACTTCTAAGCCCAGGCCTCAAGAAATCTTACAGCTTCCACTTTCACCCTCCTGGACAACTGCTATCACCATATAAGAAAGCCCAGAACAGCCTCCTTGAGGATGAGAGAGCAGTGGAGAGAGGTCCAAACATCAAGCCATCTAGCAGTTCACTCACATCTGAATGAAACCATCCCCAACAAGCCAGCCTCTGACCAACCCACCAAACAATGGTAGCCACGGAAGTGACCCCAGGGAAGACGAGCAAGAGAACCGTCCAGCTGAACCCAGCACAAGTTACAAAACCAAGGGCAAATTAATGGCCATCATCTTACACTACTCTGTCTTCGAGCGGTTAGTTACTCGACAATAGATAAACGGGCCTCCTCTGTTTTGCAATACCTGAAAACTGGCACTGTACCAACAAGCTATCCAGAGTTTCACTGGAATTAATCCTGTCTGGAGGGTAAATATACTCCCCATACCTTGTGGAGAAGAGGTTTCTGCTAGCATTGTCTTAGTATCCTTCCCTCCAGAGTGCCAATTAGGGTGCCTGACTTTGTCTAACTTATATCTAACTATAAATGCACTGCCCTGATTGATGAGACAGCAATATTAATTAATAATTCATAGGAGGGTCAGACATTTTCACATGTAATCACAACTTTAAATCTCAAGAAATGCTCCTGCAGATAGCCGGGAAAAGCAGCTTTTCCTTCAAATCCTGACTTAAAAAAAAAAAAAGTTATCTTTAGTCCCTTAGAAGTAACTAGTCCCTCAGAATTTGGGGAAAATGTGTGGAAAAGCCAAAGTTGGCCAGAGATGTCATTTTTTTTTTCTCCTCGGGGCAGGATGCCCCTCCGGCAGAATGTAGCTTTCATGTGAACAGTGGGGACAGACAAGGAGAAGACAGAGTGACTGGGTATTTAGGGCCACTTGGATTCCATATGGCGGGTAATGGGGGAGGGGCACTGAACTAGGCACTTGAAACCGAGTTGATGTTATGAAATTCACGGCATCTAAATTCCTGCATGTACATCAAAAGGGAAAGAGCCTTGTTACCACACACTTGAACTCATTTTGAACCTTCAGGAATTCTCTGTAGCATACTACCATGCCTCATCTTTGTTCCATAAATCTAAAGTTAAGTTTCTATCTTTCTGCTGTCACCACATCATACCAAAACAGCCAGACAGATTTTTACCAAGTTTAGAGGATGTGTTTGGGATGTCCCGACTTGAAAAAAGTAAGCCCCAGGATTTGCAAGCATGAAAGTCACCTCGGGAGGCCCCAGACGGCAGGTAGAAATGAGATGTGAAAGACACTTGTAACCGCCAATCAGAGACATGGCCAGGAATTAAAACGCTGGGACCGGAGAAAACAAAACTGGGTTTCCAATGGGAGCCCTAACTAAGACCATTAAGGGCACCCACCGCAGGCATCCGTTCTCAATGGGGCTGTTTCTCATGAAGCTACAGTGATAACGTTCGCTAGGGTGAGCAGCAGCAGGGATTTCTTTATTTAGCAAGGGTTCAAGATGGTTCTCAGCAACACAGGGAGAGGCCAATGGGTGTCATAAATGGCTACGGGCAGTGCCCCCTGGGAGGGGCACCCCATGGAAACAAAGACATAGTCGAAGCGGAGTTTAAACCTGACGAAGAGATGACATCTTCTTTTCTTTTTGGTAGGACTTTTCCTCACAAGGAGGGCAGTTCATAGCTTACCCTGTGGATAAGCACAAGAGATCCATCCAGTAGAAACAGTTTCATTAGATACCTGCTGTGAGCCTTCCGAAAGCACTTGCACGTTTGCTTTGTGGTATTAAGTAAAGTTGTCCGCGTATCCACATATACGCTCACAGAGGCATTTAATAAACAGTGGTTGGATGAGTGAGGGAGGGAATGAATGAATGAATGAATGAATGTCATCCGAGGAGCTGTGAAAAGGAAAGCGGGGAAGCAGCAGCTAACAGAATCCTTCGCAGAAAGCCAAACCTTGTTAGCTAGGCTTAAAATGGAATGGCAGTTTTAGTTCTATTACTTACTAGGGTGCCGAGAATTTTTCAGACTAAATTTAAAGGATCTAAAATATACAACTGTGCCTTTAAAAGGCCGGGATTACAGTGCTTCCATAATACTTGTCCTAAGAACTGTCTACCTCACGTTTAATACTGGCACTGCCACTGTTCTTGCGATGAATTGACAAACCAGTTCAATACACCTCATTTAGAACCATTATGGGGCATTTCATCAAAGATCTGGTTATGAATGTCTCCAAAGAAAGGATCAATGAGGTTTTTATTATGGTCGGGAGGGATTTCTTTGGGGGGAAAAATCCCTATAAAATGAAGGCGACTGGACTAAAGCATGACCTGGACAGGGGACATGTCCCATTTTATTCTATGGAAGGTAAACGTAATTTTTATTTTTACAATAGTCTGTTCCCACATATATTATCCATGTAACTGTTTATGTTTCAAAACCCACTTGATGGCAGTTTTACAAGTAGCGTAGATAGACTATTCTCAGGAGTTAGTGCTCGGGGACTGCCTGAAAGAGAAAACTGCCTTATAATTAGCACGCTGGGTACATTAGCAATAAAGCACTCCTTGGAGGGTAAAACAAGCCTGCAGCTCACCAAATGCCTCTCTCAGGAGAGTGTTAGAGCGAGGTGCTGCTAGCCCATACATCACCACAACTGGGTCAAGGTTCCCTTGCACCGTGGTCTTAATTAAAAATCCTGTGAAACACGGTCTCTGTACTCATTTCTTTGTGTATCTTCTTTGCACAAAATGAATTAATTTAGCTTTAGTATGGTTCTATTTAGTCCCAGATAGTTTTATAATTTGATAAGAAGAACATTTCTAACTGGCTTTAGTATTTTTTCCTTCATTTGTACCTGCCCACTCAGTTAATTTGAAGGAAGCTGAATACAATTTTCAAAAGTGTTCCATTTTATATTATCTCCCCAGTTTCATTCAGCCTTATTAGTAAACCCTTACACTTTTCGTCTTTCATACAAATCTCAGAAACGTGAAACAAAGGCACTTGAGACAAGCAAACACTGTTTTCCTGTAGCATCAGTCAAGGTTCCTCGGATGCAAGGCAAAGAACCAGCCTCTGGCCAATCCAAGTCAAGAAACAGGTGGTGGGAAGAAGACTGGAAAAGCTTAGGTTGAGGAAGAGCTGAGCGGCAGGTCTCAGGCAGTGCTGGAGGACTCCCCATCAGAGCTCCTGGCTGGGCTCCACCAACCTTCAATCTCTCAGGATAGGGGATCTGATTGGCCCAGTTGGATCTAGTTACCCTTGCACCAATCACATGTGGTCAGGAGCTGGGGGAGGAAATCACAGGTGGGGTGGCTGAGGGCACCGTGAGCTGAGCGGCCACCCTTCCTTACCTCGACCGGGCCTTGGACCTGGATGTTGTAAACATCTCCTATGATCTTGGTGGTGCTATATCTGCCAATGCTAAGTGCTTACATTTTTTTCAGAAGACACTGAACAACAATAACACCTGATATTTGTGCAGAGTTTTACGGTTTCAAAACACCTGGCATACATTATTATTATCAATAGTACATTTTTGTTAATTGCAAAAAGCTATCATTCACTGAGCACTTACTAACTTTCTGATGGTAAATTACCATTTGTGGTGTGCTAACAATGTGCTAGGCTGATGCTAAGCACCTTGCATAGATTATCTCTAACGCTCACACACATACAAAAATAAAAAACTAGGTTTGTACTATTATCAAATTTGTCAGATCACTTCTGGACTAAGACAGGATATAAATAAAGTAAAATAATAAACCCAAAACTAAAGTGATATCTCACACATGGACTTATTTGACCTTCCCAAGATGCTGATGAAATCATAATTATTCACAGTCCACAGACGAAGATGCCAAGGCCCAGAAAGAGTTTCTGCCCTATACTTGTATATCTATCGCTGGTAGAATTCTCTCCTAACTGCCTGTCCAGTGCTATTTACAATAGGAGGCCAACAGAGCTTGAGTGAATCTACTGATAAGGATATTTCTAGGACTTTGCCTATCTTGGTCAAATTCAGGTTTAGTTCATAGGATCAGGAGTAATTACAAAGATAAATCCTTGCTGAGCTGGATTTATATTTTAGTTTCTTTAACAGAGAAGAGAGAGAGATGAATGAATTATAGTATAGTCTAAAGTGCCATAATTAAGAGACTCAAAAGTCATGTGACTTAATTTCTCTCATACCTACGAGTCTGGAATGAGCAGGCCAGGGAAGCCAGAGTACTTACTGCTAGTATCCTCCATATGTGCTTTCTGGTAACCACCATTCCCAGGAGTGAGAAAGAAGAAAGTTTGGGGCGAGCAGCTTAGGCTTTAAGACCCAGAATTTGTACCTTCTCACTTCAGCTTACCTCTTATTGGGCCTAATTTAGTCACAGGGCCACACCTACTGCAAGGGAAGATGGGAAATGTAATCTCTAGCCGAGTGGACACGCACCCACCTAAAATTTAGGGCAAAATGTGACTGACAGTGGGAAGGGGAAGGGGAAACGAGGGGGAAATTATCCATTTCTGACACAAGGAGTATTTTTACATGTTACTTTTTTTAAGCAAGCAGAATTTGAAAGAATAGTTACTCATAATCAGGAGCAGATCTAGGTTTTCTGGGACCTGAAGCTTATACAATCTGGGAGGACGTGGTGTGTGGAGATCTTTCTCAAGAAAAATAATACAAAAATATTGAACTCTTGGAAATGTTACCAAAATACATGACCTTAGGAACACAATCCTCATCCCTCCTGGGGCCATATGCCCTTGTACAAGCCCTAGTGTCTTGTATAGACCTGAGTATGGACCACAGTGAGAGGCCTAGAACCTTAGGCCTCATTAGCTTCAGGGTAAACCAGTTTATACCTATAACAGGTAGATTTCTCTAACTCCCTGTTCCAGCAGACTTATGAACACATAAATGCTATGACTTTGTATCTGAAATAAATGGCAGAGTCAATGACAAGGGATAGTTAGTGGGATTTTTTATAGTAACCAGTTCAGTCAGTCTGAATCCTGGAAGCCCATCTCGTGGTTGAGAGGCCTTTAGTGAGTTATTATGACCAGTTAGTCTGTTGACCATAAATAAACATGGCCAGAACAGTGACTCCTAAAAAGCAAATGGTGATGTTTGTTCTATTTAAGCTGAACTAGAAGAGCTGGATCCCATTTCTGTCCATCCTGACCAGCATCGTGGCCCGGCCAGGATGTCGAGAAGGTATCCTCTGCCAGCCCCAGGTCCCAAATCTCCAAAATAAGGGACAGAGCTGGATTCTGCTCAGGCCTCCTACACTGTACAGAAGATTCTGGTGGAATTTTTGGGAAAGGTATTCTGACCTGCTTCATCTCATGGGCCTGAGCTCAAAGAAAAATGATCTGTCATTGAAATGGCCACTTAACCATTTGCCTAGAGTAGATCATAAAGTATGACAAACATAGTCTTACTAAAAATATACCTTGAGGGGCGCCTGGGTGGCTCGGTTGGTTAAGCGTCCAACTTCGGCTCAGGTCATGATCTCACGGTCTGTGAGTTCGAGCCCTGCGTCGGGCTCTGTGCTGACCGCTCAGAGCCTGGAGCCTGTTTCAGATTCTGTGTCTCCCTCTCTCTCTGCCCCTCCCCTGTTCATGCTCTGTCTCTCTCTGTCTCAAAAATAAATAAACGTTAAAAAAAAATGTTTAAAAAAAAATATACCTTGAATGGAAAAGAGAAAGCTGGTGTAGGTGTCCCCCCACCCTGGAATGCACGCTTCCTCATTATATATTTCCAGACATGCACAGTTCTCAGCACGGCTCAAATGTTCGTTAATTCATTCATTCATTCATTCATTCATTCATTCATTCATTCCAGGAACATTTATTTTCTGCTGGCTCCATGCAGGTAGGCCCAAGGATACAGGAAGTGTGTGTGTGTGTGTGTGTGTGTGTGTGTGTGCGCGCACACAGGGTGAGAAGGGCTGTGCCAGGGTTATGTGTAGAGTCCTGGGGGCACACACATAATGCTTAACTGGGAGGGGTAAAGGTACCTCCAAGGAGGATGGAGGGATGTTTAATGTTAGTCACCACAAAGATTAGCTTTCTCCTTGTTCACCAGGCTGACACAACCTCTCCCTTCCAGAATGCTGGGTACACGTGACACCAGTCACATACTGATGCGTGACACTTGGCATCAGCCTTATCTTTCTCCTGTAATTTAAATGGTGGAAGATGAGAGGATGAGATATGAACAGGTATGAATGTGGAAAGGACACCGATGCTTATTAAGCACCTGTTTTAAGTTAGGTAGTTTATATATTGTTTCATTTCAATCGTATTTTCAAAAATTCGATGAGGAAGATAATATCCCCATTTTGCAGAGAAGAAAACTGAGGGATTAAATAAATAGATGATAGATAGATAGATAAGTAAGCTTAAGGAGTTTGTCCAAACTCACATACCTGTACCGGGGGAGTGAATGAGGATTCGAACCTAGTTGTCTCCGACTGCAAAACCAATATACGTTTTAGATACCAGACTTACTCATTCTTCTTTTACCTCACTGTACATAAAACACTTGATTACTCCTTGTTAATAAATAGTCTCACTGGGCCTTTCTTCTTGGGCCTTGTTTAGATTAATAACAAGGAAACCTACCACAGCCTGGTTTCTCCCGGTATAAACATCAGTCAGTTCAAGATAAACATGTAGAACACTAACTACCTTAGCAAAGGCCCTTAAGTAATGATTAAATGGCATAAAATAATAAATAAATAAATAAATAAATAAATAAATAGACCTTTAAGTAATAACATCTAAAAAAGAATTTTGGCAATTAAAGACTCCAGAATATTATGTCAATATATTATCAACACCAAGCCTGCTGGCAAACATTTTTCTGTTCTTAAGAAAAAACAAATCAAAAAAAAAAAAAAAGGAGAAAAAGGAGATGGAGGAGGAATAAGAGGAAAAGGAGAAGGGGAAGGAGAAGGAGGAGAAAAGGAGGGAGGAGGAGAAGGAGAGAAGAAGAAGAAGAAGAAGAAGAAGAAGAAGAAGAAGAGGAGGAGGAGGAGGAGGAGGAGGAGGAGGAGGAAGAAGAAGAAGTAGGCAGAGAAGGGGGAGGAGAAGAAGGAGAAGAAAAACCCAAGGCCATGATTGTTGAAAGTGTTTTTTTCCCACATAAACCAATTTCTGTGTTGACTGGCAGCTATGTGATTTAGTTTGGCTAGTTGTGGTTATACCAAAAGCAAATTTTCTTTTTACCAAATCCTATTATATACCTTACTACTGGGGCATGGGAAAACATTACCTAGTATTTCCCATTTAGTGTTCTTAGAAGAGAACCATCTATCTTCCATTCTAAGCAAAAGTAACTAGGTCTGTTTTTTAGTTGGTATTAATATTCTAGCCACTAAGTTCAACGGGCTATTATGGAAACAATATATAATATATTACTGAGAATTAAAAAAAAAAACCTGGCCATACCCACATGATATATACCATTCTCAGCACCGATGTTAGACTAGCACAACAACTCTGAGCTGATTTGGGATTTTGTGTCTCTGCACAAAAACCCAGTAGTTCCGTCTTCTGAGTCTCTTTCAAAACTCTTACCTCAGCCAACTTTGCATTGCATATTTGAAAGAACTTATTGGAATAGTCAAACTTTTATTGAAATCCGACTCATTTTTAAAGGTAAAAATCCTTTGCACTCTCTAAGAGAAGATTCGAGACCTTTCAAATGATACAGCAGAAAACTGACGCTGGATGATAGACAGAAACTATTCTCAGAAAATAATGATACACATGTGGAGATGCAGGCCACTACTAGCAGATAAGCAACAGGAGGCTGAATTGAAGCATCTGGCTGGGAAGAGAGAACAGCTACCCCAGTAATAATTTGGGCAAAGAACAGGTAGTAATTTCCTATTAGTTCATTTCAATGTCAATAGAGCCTTTTAATTACAATTCTCATATACTTAATTTTTATTTAATTTTTTTAATGTTTATTTTTGAAAGAGAGAGAGGGGGAGAGAGAGAGAGAGCATGGGAGGGGCAGAGAGAGATGGAGACAGAACCTGAAGCAGGCTCCAGGCTCTGAGCTGTCAGCACAGAGCCAGATGTGGGGCTCGAACCCATGAACCAAGAGATCCTGACCTGAGCCGAAGTCAGACACTTAACTGACTGAGCCACCCAGGTGCCCCAATTGTCATATACTTTAATCCTTATCCAGATTTCATGAAGAACAGAATCAACTATTTTTTTTTTCAGACACGGACATTTTTATTTACCTTCTTTAATGAATCTTAGAATTGTAGAGTTTGTGTACCTCTGCAAACCAACTCTACAGTTGGAAACACTGAGGCAGAAACTAGCAAAGTGACAAGTGCAAGTTCACAGCCCTTTGGAAAAGCCAAGATGAGAAGCCAGTCCTGTAGACTAGGTTTCCCACCCTCAGCATTATGAATATTTCAGTCCAGATAATTCTTCATTCTAGGGGCTTTGTTGTGTCTTGTTATCCACTGGGCAATATTACTCTCACCCTGAGCCCATTTTTTATGCAGGAACTGATTCCAGGCTCTACATCTCTTTATACAATCAATGTGTGTGCCTTGTAGGATAATTATCAGCATCTCTGGCTCTACCCACTTGATGCCAATAGCATCTATCTCCCCAGTTGTGACAACCAAAAATATCTCCAGACTTTGCCAAATGCCCCTTGGGGGACAAAATCACTCTAATTGAGATCCCACTTCTCTAGATCTACCTTGGTTTGCCTAATGACTCCTTAGCCCAAACCTAGTTCCAGATATGCCCAGCCTTGCTTCAAGGAGTGTTCGTTTGTGAGAAGTCCATGCTTTGTTCTTACAAGGAATTGTGGGGAGATAGAGGGGGCACATATAATTGAGCATCTGCCAGAGTTAGGCTTAAATTCAGGTTTCTCTGCTCACTTGAACAACATTTTTAATTTCTCAGATCCCCATTTCCTCAATTGTAAATGGGAATGACAGTGCCTACATTCAAGGTCTTAAGAGTCTGTGAAAACCATGACTCATTGCCTGGCACCTAAGAAAAGCACAATGATGTTATCTCCCTCCTATTTTTTAAAATGTTTACTTATTTTTGAGAGAGAAAGAGAGAGAGAGAGAGAAAGAGAGAGCATGAGTGGGGTAGGGGTAGAGAGAGAGGGAGATAGAGAATCCGAAGCAAGCTCTGTGCTGATAGCAGAGAGCCCGATGCGGGACTTTGAACTCATGAACCGTGAGATCGTGACCTGAGCCGAAGTTGGATGCTTAATCGACTGAGCCACCCAGGTGCCCCAACTCCTTCCTATTTTGATCCTTCCCACTAATCATGGTACCAACACTACTAGAAAAAAAGAAGCATTTACCACTGGAAATATGGTGGTGCTATAGTATAGATCTAGATCCAGAAGACTCAGAGGTGAAAAAGCTGGTCTATATTGGAGAACTTTATGACCAAGCTTTGTCAGGAAATCTCAGGCCTCCACAAAGAACAGTCTACCTGAATTCTGGCTATTGGTGAAACTAAACCAAGAGAAGGACGACCACATAGTTGGGATTCAATCAGGAGTCCCAGCACAGAAACACATATGCAGGTAAGATTCAGACCTTGAGTCAGAGCCTAGTAAATGAGATCTGGGTGAGTTTGTCAAGGATGGGGGCAAGGTTGAGGATCGAGGGACTTCTTCCATATTACAGAGATCTTATTTCTCCAGAAAATCTTTCCAAAACAGAAGTTTCTTCCTTTTGGAAGCCTGTGGCAGTGTTACAACTTTAAAACATGTTGAAAACATGACTACCAATTATTTTCCATGGAAAAATATCTGGAAAAACTTTACCACACATGGCAAGGCAACATGATTCTCAAAACGACTCTTTAAAAAGCAAGATTAATGTTCAGTTAAGACTTTCAGTTCTTAAACTTTTATTTTGCCCATGATACCTTATTAACTATTGGACAATATCCATCTCATTCTGAGCCTATTATTTATGAATGAACTGATTCCAGGCTCTGAACTATATTATGAATGAACTGATTCCAAGCTCTGAACTATCTCTATTCTGCCTCTCTTTACAGTATCAATTAAAGACTTGTGAATAATGCAAAATAGAAATCAATAAGTCAGGTTTAAAATTTTTATTTCCAATCCCTTCTTATTGCTTTTAAATTTTGGTATTCTGTTGCACTAGAATTAAAATGCCATGCACTTGAAGATATCTATAGCAGCTTTATCTATAACAGTACACACCACCATCACCAATACCTCCACCAATAACAAAAACCTGGAAACAACCTAAACATTTGTTGTGTATTGAACTCAAGACACACAAAAAAGATATGTTGAAGTTCTAACTTCTGGTACCTCAGAATATGACTTTCTTTAGAAACAGGGTCTCTGCAAGTTAAGATGAGGCCTTTAGGGTGGGCCTTAATCCAATATGACTGTTTCCTTTTTAATAGGGGGACATTTGGACCCAGACACAGATCTGCACAGAGAGAAGACTAGATGAAGAGACACAGCGAGAATGCCCTGTGAAGAGGAAGGACTTGAATGATGTCTGTAAACCAAGGAACGCCAAAGATTGCCAGCAAACCAGCAGAAGCCAGGAAGAGGCCAGAAAAGATGCCCCTACTGGTTTCAGACACATATGTAGGTAAGATTCAGGCCTTGAGTCAGAGGCCTTCTCAATGAGCTCTGGGTGATGTTCATCAAGGGTGGGGAGGAGGTCAGGGATCAAGGGACTCCTCCCATACTATGGAGATCTTATTTCTAAAGGGAGAAGGATTGGGGGCCCACCTCATATTTGGACTCTGGGGGGAGTCCAAACCAGGAGCTGCCACATCACATAAACCCTGGAGTACAGTGCCGGTAGTGAAAGAAGAACTTTCCTGAGTTACCCTGGAGTCTATGTGGCTTGGATAGGACCCAGAAGTTCTTTCATGCCCCTGAAGCAGACCCAGATGGTAGCAGCCCGGAACCCATGAGGGTGAGAAATAGAATGGAAGGACTAGTCCAGGGGTCAGATGTTAGCATGTGGCACAGACTCAAAGAACCTGCAGTGCCATGAGAGTCAAGGTGAGGGACTCCAAGTTCCTAGGGGAGACCTCTAGCCTTGCCCACACGGACTGACGGCTATACCGGCAATGGGCCTCCACCTCAGCTGCCGGCCAACATTCACTTTGAGGCCAATCTCACCTCGGTGGTCACCGTGTCAACAATTTTACAACAGGGACGAATACAGATCCCAAGGGAATGTCTAAAGGTAAAAGAACCACATCCCCTTCCGCTGCATCTTCACACACTGAGATCCTTCTGAGAGGAGGGTAGGCGCAGACCTGAGTGGAGCCCATTTTATCTAAAGCACATGAACATCTGTAAAGAGGTTTACTATAGGCTAAATAGTATAGCCTATAGGTTTACTATAGGCTAAATTTACCAGTTAGCAAAAAATCTAGTTTTTAACACGTTCTTCCTGCTACCAAGACATAAATGAGGATTTACGAAGATCAAATTAGTCTTAGATAAACAAAAAGCTATATATTTTTGCCTATCTGGGTATATTATGAGGAAACTTGTGACCTTATTACATGGGTATGTAGGCAATGATTAAAAGGAAATACCCAAAATGAAAATAATTTATGTTTTAATTTTTTTTTACACTGTTTTAAAACAAGAACGTCTTGCCTAGTCCCTGTCTCTGAAGAAGATTCTACAGCTGCTGCATCATAACATATTTACAATAAGACGTCTACGTTTGTGGAAAGTAAACATCTTTGCGGCCAAGGCCTGGTTCCCATATAAAGGCTCCAGTTAAAGATGCGGAAAAGTTTTCCTTTTTTAGTCCTCAACTCATTCTGGAATGACAGAGGATAAAAAAATGAATAGAGAACCAGAAATGGCTCAGAAACTCTTCACCTCATTCATTCCCATCCACCCACCTGCTGATAATCCGCAGGTATCATTTATGAACGGCAGCCTTTCTCAGCTACCCAGGGCCAACTATGCTCCAAAGAGCCAGTAGAGCTGCCACCCAGATCCTGCCACACATCTGTGACCACTTTTCCTTTCGCGCCCTTTTCAGAGCTCACGTGGTATCTCCCAAAAGTAATTCAAACTTAATATGAAAGAACAGTCTGCATGTTTTTGTTTTCGCACTTCTTTCTCATTTAGAAGGAAGGCCAGCCGCCCCACGCAGGTTGCCTAAGAGCAGGGCCCGTTGCATGGCTGCGAGTGCCTGAGGCATGTGGTTTGAAGGGTGTGATGACAGAGCAGCCTTCCTCTCTGGGAACATCTGCTCCCTCTGTGCTCCAGGTACCAGCAATCCTAGCGTCAGGGACTTATTCCAGTGCTCTTCAAAATACCTCTGCTTTCAAGAGTTGCCTTTGAAAATGCATCCACTAACTGGCAGAAGTAACACCTTTAACATTTGTCAGCTACCACTCACATGATTGATCAACTAGCTATGTGTAAGGCCTACAAGGACAGGAGCCAGGCTAAGTTCCAGAAGGAAAGCAAAATCACCCAGTAGGTGGAGAGGAGTGGGAAAAGGAAGTCTAACGATGATTCCTTCACTCTCAGGAAGGAATTACAAGAACAACAGTTACCATTTTAAATGGCCCGCCTGTACTTGGCACTTTAATCCTGTAATTCAATTAATTTTCATAAAAACTCCTTTGAGGTTAGTATTATTACCTCCAGCTTACAGGTGGTTAAAACGAGGCTCAGAAAGTTTAAGTAATTTTTCAAGGTCATGCAAGTTGTAGAAATGTGAGGTGAAACTCAAGACTGCTGATTCTAAAACCCCTGCTCTCTCCTCTATTCTGTGTGTGTGTGTGTGTGTGTACAGGTGAGCAGACTCTACTGGTAAAGGATAATTTGAAGGTATTTGTTAAAAGCACCAAAAATAATAACTTTGGCACTTCTGCTCGTTGAATTTTGGTAAGTTATCTTAAGAAATAATAGATATGTGCCAAGATGTAGCTACAAGGTTTAGCTAGAAGGTAAAAAGTAAGCTAATATTCAACCCTGGGGGATTAATTTAAAAATAGTACGTTATTTACATACAATAAAAATGCTATGAACCGTTAAAATGAGACAGAAGGAAATGGAATGAACCTAAAGAGTTCACAGTATGCAAAGTTCATTTCTTTGTTTTAAGTTTGTATTCTGAGTACTATTGCATACATAACAAAGTGACCCAATTACACCATTTTCCCCCCAAAAATGTGTATATCAGGAACTTGAGATGGGCTCAGGCAGTTCTGCTTTGAGGTCTCTTAAGCAACTGAAGTAGGATGAAAGCACAGTCACCTGAAGGCTCACCGAGACTGGATATCCAAGATGGCGGGCAGCTGGGAGGTCAGCTTGGGGGCTGTTGGCTGCAGAGCCTGGCCTTTTCATATGGCTTGGGCTCCTTTATAGCACAGGGGCTTCAGGCAGTTGGATTTCTTGCGTGGTTGCTTGGGGCTCCAGCACAAGCATTAGGAAGAACAAGGCAAAGACTGAATACCTTTTCTCATCCAGCCTTGGAAGTCACATAGAGTCACTTCGGCCATGTTTAGTTACATGAGAGTCACAAGCCTGCTCAGGAACAAGGCAAGAAAACAATGAAAGGAATGTCAAAAAGTTTGCGGACATTTTTAACCTGCCACAACATGTCATTAAAGAGTTTTTCTAGGGGCGCCTGGGTGGCTCAGTCGGTTAAGCGGCCGACTTCGGCTCAGGTCATGATCTCGCGGTCCATGAGTTCCAGCCCCGCGTCGGGCTCCGTGCTGACAGCTCAGAGCCTGGAGCCTGTTTCAGATTCTGTGTCTCCCTCTCTCTGACCCTCCCCCGTTCATGCTCTGTCTCTCTCTGTCTCAAAAATAAATAAACGTTAAAAAAAATTTTTTTTTAAAAAGAGTTTTTCTAACATAGTTGCATTTTTGTTAAGTTGGCATGTGGCTAGAAGAAGAAGATTAAGGACTTAAATAAAATATTAAGAGTGATTTTTTTCTGGATTTTGGATGAATTTTATTTTCATCTTTTTTTTTGACCTGAATTTCTATCCTGAATCTCTGTAAATTTTGTGATCAGACACAAATCAAATAAAAACATTTAATTTTTAAAGTTTGAAATGAATCCTTAAATAATATCTTATCCCCACATTCTTTACTAGCTAGGAACTTTCCCCCACATATCCATCTTCCAAAATCACCACAGAGCAATCTATCACACATAAAACCTTCAGGTACAAATTACACATGAATTCATACATGCTTTCTATCACATCATGTCAATAAATCTCCTCAGTGTCTTAGACCACTGCTTACCCGCCATGCCTGCAATTCATAATGAGCCTTAAAACACAATCAGAGCAAGACGCCATTGAGGAAGTGATCATGGCCATGGCCTTCTCATTCAACACCTTCAGGAAAACTCACAAGGCCCCCAGCCATGCTCCCCTGAACATGGCAATTTTTTGGCAGCTGGTGGTAGGTTTTTCTCATAGAAAGTAAAAGGAGATCTCAGATCAATCAGTAACATCGACTTTTGAGAATATTGCCCTGGGAGGAAAAAAAAAAAAAAGATATTGGCTAAGTCCACCAAAAATGATCAATACTGCTGTTATATCAAGAGGCAGCAGGATGATCCATTCAGTCAGGTAACTTTCAATGCTAATACCAATTGCTGCAGACAGAAGAAACAGCTGTTTTTCACTTAGTGAGTGGAGGCATGTACTAGACCAAAATATTCCCCAAAATCTCAGAGGCTAGACTATATTAACAACCCTCTCTTTTTCTTTCCTCCCCTCCTGAAAACACTGTTTAAAAACTAAGGTCACCAGCTGTTGCATGCCATCAAGAACTAAAGAATTTATAGCAAGAGTCCTATTTAATTACAGCTCATGAAACTGATCCTATGGTATTGCAGACCTTATGTATAAATATTATTTATATCCCCAACTTTCAGGAAAGCAAGGTCTATTTCACAACCTTGCCAAAGGTCAGGGATCTGCCCCTGATGTTAAACATAAAAGGAGTTGTATAACATAGCTAAACAGATTACGGGCTGGTGTGCAGATGCGGTTTTCTTCCCCACACAACTATAGCTCTCCTTTTCTGACAATGGAGAAAGAGCCCCATTCAATACACATCTCCTTACAGCCAGGAGAACCTGTCTGAAGAGTGTGTACTTAATTCAGAGGGCCATGGGGAGCCATTGAAGGCTTACCAAGAAAGGAGTGACGTGACCTAAACTACACCTTAGGGGGATTAAAGCTGAAATTAGTAGAATAGAAAGCAAAACTACATAAATTTGAAAATGAGTTCTTTGAAAAGACTAATAGAATGAATAAATAGACAAATCTTCTCCCAATCTTGATTAAGAAAAAAAAGAGCAAAATAGTAAAATTAGGAATGTGAAAAAGGAGGCATAATAGCAAGATCCAGAGCAGCTGAAAGGGCTGTCATAGAAATATTACATAAAACTTATAGTGACACATTTGAAAACCTAAAGAAAACAGACGACTTCCTGGAAAAAAATATAATTTTTCATAGTTGATTCAAAAACTAGTAAATATGAATAGACCAGGTACAAAGAGGTAATGATGGGCAACCTACTGGATGAATCCAAGAAATATTTTTGGATTGGAGGTTGTTTGTAAGGATTAAGAGACAAGCGTGGGGCACCTGGGTGGTTCAGTCAGTTAAGCATCTGACTCTTGGTTTCTGCTCAGGTCATGATTTCACGGTTGGTGAGTTCAAGCCCAGAGTCGGTCTCTGAGCTGACAGCACAGAGCCTACTTGGGATTCTCTCTCTCCCTCTCTCTGTCCCTCCTTCCCCTCCCTCAAAATAAATAAACTGTACAAATTTTTTATAGAAAGAAAGAAAGAAAGAAAGAAAGAAAGAAAGAAAGAAAGGAGGGAGGGAGGAAAGGAAGAAAGAAGGGAAGGAAGGAAGGAATGAGTGAAGCTAATTCTTACTAACCTGGCCTAATTGAGTGAAAAAAAAATTGATTTAGTGCACAGGAAAGCCAGGAGGAGGAGCTGAAATTAGGGGAAAGATAATGAATGACCTTGGAAACATCATGAGGTATAGCCAAGTGGCAAATGTACATCCAAGTGGCCTAATATAATGTTGTGTACACCCAGACCAATCAGGATGATGCACTGGTACCCAAAAAGAAAATAAGTTATATTTAATTTTCCCTCTTTTCTTAACTTCTAGATGTTTGTCTCATTCTATAATGTGTAAAAGATACTAGTACTCTAGTACAAATACACTGGGTACGTATATAGCAGCGTGAAGGCTCAAAAAATTTTCAGTTATATGGATGAATAACCAAAAACAGTTAGGTGGTTATCTGTATGGTAGACTTGAACTCAGCAACAAAAAAGCCTAGACAAAAAACAGTCCCAACTGGAGCACATCAGAAGGCTTATTTTCTTCAAGAAGATGCAATTTATGCTTAAGGTGTTTGAACATATTGAAAAGGGATTTGTGCAATTTCAGCAAAGTTGGGATTGAATTCAGTGATAGGGACATAGATAATAAATGACAATAATCTTTTGAAACAAACAATTATAAACTCTAGGGAAAACAAACTACTGCTTTTATACTAAATTAGGGGCGCCTGGGTGGCTCAGTCGGTTAAGCATCCGACTTCAGCTCAGGTCACGATCTCACAGTCTGTGAGTTCGAGCCCCGCGTCAGGCTCTGTGCTGACAGCTCAGAGCCTGGAGCCTGCTTCCCATTCTGTGTCTCCCTCTCTCTCTGCCCCTCCCCTGCTCATGCTCTGTCTCTCTCTGTCTCAAAAATAAATAAACATTAAAAAAAATGTCATTCAACCCTAGAATTCTCACCTACAGACTTCATTTACATAGCAGTGAAATAAACATCAGGGTTTTAAAAAAAGAAAAAGAAAAAAAAATAAATTATACTAAATTATACTATGGTAAATTATAAAAAATATTGTTTCTAAATTATACTACATGGTTGGATGCACGAATAGCATTTATATAGTCATAATTATTTAAGCACAACACAAATGTTGACATAAATAAAATCACTATATAATACTACAGAGCAGATGAGGACATAGGAAGGGTGTGTGAAAGAGAGTTACACCTTCATCTTCCATATGAGAAGTCAATGTGATAGATAATGTCTGACACTGAAAAATAAAAGTGATATCTATGTAAGTATCAAATGAGAGAGTAAATCTCGAGGAGGAAGCATTACGTTTGACCTCAAGGAGAGCAGAGCCTCAAGGGGAAGAGAGACGCACAACATTATTTACCATAAATCGGGGACCCAGAGGACAGAAAAAATAATTCTGCCCAAGTTGCTCAGGAAATACAACACAGAGAAGAAGGAGCAGATGATGAGAAAACGCCATCATCCATTCTCTCCATCTTTTCATAATAGGATGCACTCCCTGTACCCTATCTCTGCTTTGGGTTTTAACCCGGCACAACGTCTCTAGAGATTCTATTTCCTGCCTCCCTTCCGGCTAATCGTGACCATGTCACTAAATTCCGAAGGGAGCAGATGTAATGCTTGCAATTTCTGGATTACATGCTTCAAAAGAAGCTCCTTGTTAGCTATCTCCTACTTTAGCTCTTCCCGGGGGGCTGAGATGCAGGTGTTAGTAGCCTACTTAGACCATGTAGACAAGGACAACCCCCAGGGGATGGCAGAGCAACAAAATAGAAAGTACTGGGCCCTAGATGACCCAGTGGAACAGCACATCCCACTTTAAGCCTGCCCACCAGCTCAGACTTTTATGTGAAATAGAAATAAACCTTCCCCTTCGTTTCAGTCACTGTTAAAGGGTCTCTGTTAAAATATCCACACCGGTATTTTAAGTAACACTGGGGCCCTGGATGGAAAGAGTTCTTGACCAAAGTGCCAAAGGGAGAGTCCCGGGGGCCAGGAATGATGACTACGGGGCTGTAGTGAAGGCATCAGATGAGACAGTGGGAAGTTGGAACTCAATGGTGTAAAGCCATATTGAGGAGCTTTTTCTTATCTAATAAGAAATTAGGAGCTATCAAAGATTCCTTCAAGTCAGTAGTGCAAATTCTGTCACTCAAATAACCATGTAATTATCTGAAAATAATCCGTAATCGAAATCATGCATTTTTAAAACTACATAAAAATAGATTACATGCAAACACTATACGACAGATTACATACAATGCTTGCTATCTCCCAGAATATCCTGGTTGGAACTCGTAGCTTTTCTGCTATATCCAAACTTGTCTTCCTCCATCCAAATGATCACTTTAGAGCCTTGGGAAATTTCACATATAAAATGGGCATTTCTAGTGATCGAGTTACCTTCCCAGTACTAAAAAACCTCTTATGAAAATACTCTTGCCTTATTTAGAAATGTTTCTAAATAGTCTATGATGCTGAATAGAAACTTTAAGAGTAATAAATCAATAGGCAAGGAATTAATATTTAATAACTGCTAGTGGAAAGATTAGCTGGATATCCATATGGAAAAAGAAATTAAATTCACTTTACACATGATAAAAACAATAAAGTAAAAATAAAAAGGGTACAATTCTCATCCCAATTGAACTTTATAGCAACTGAGAAACATCATTGACATGATGACCAGGTACATGAGATCAACTAAAGGGAAAATGAAAAATGTATCCAAAATAGGAAGAAAACAAAAGAAATGATGTAATAAGTCAACTTTCTTGATTACACATGAATAAAATGTTTACTATTACAGTGGATGCAAATCCATAATGCTTTCTACATTTTACTCAAAAAATTTACAAAAGGACAGAAGACAGAGGAGAAGATACACATAAAAGTCAATGCTTACAATCATATTCAGATTTCCTAATATTAAAAATGCAAACTGAACAACTGCGACCTAGTTCATGTTATCATATTAGCAAAAAAATTATTAATTTCATGTATCCTCATAGCATTAACATTGAATGAGTCTTTTTAAAAAGTTGTTTAGAAGAATATAAGACCTCTGTAATCTATCTTTTGACACTATCATTCACTTTGAGGAGCATATGCCCAAGAAAATATTTAAAAGAAAAAAATCTACTTGTACAAAGATGTTTCTAGCAGTTCCATTCATATAAGCTAAAAAAAAAATCCCAACAATTAGGAAGTGGATAAATAAATTTTGGTGTTTTACTGCTATCATAGATTTTGAGTAGCCATTAAATAATATTTATTTATGTAAAACCTCATGCAAAAAATGTTTCAGTAAGACCCAAATATGTTAAACAGAACATAAAGTATTCTGTTTACTGATGCTATTATGTGAAATTTAGGTCTCTACATTGAAAAGTACCAGAAAAAGACATATATGGAATTAACCGGAGTTTAACATTAAACAATTCTTTATCTTTTTTCTGTAAAATGTTGAAGTACGCAATAAACAATAAAAGCTTATGGGGCGACTGGCTCAGTCGGTTAAGTGTCCAACTCTCGATATCAGTTCAGGTCGTGATCTTGTGGTCATGAGATCTAGCTCCATGCCAGGCCCCTTGCTGGGCGTGGAGCCTGCTTGGGATTCTCTCTCCCCTTCTCTCTCTCTGCCCCTCTCGCACTCACATGCACACGTGTGCTCTCTCTCTCTCAAAGTAAATAAACATTTAAAAATAAAAAAAATAGAAATTAAAAATGCATAAATAAATAAGATATCCCCATCTAAATAAATAAATCGATACATAAAAGATTAATTGGTCACGTAAAAAAAAAATACTTCAACCAGCTTGCAATCACCTCAAAGCCCAGAGTAACAATTATTATAAGTACCATTTACTAGATTTCTCCTGTGTGCCAGCAACCCAGCCAACCTCCTTAAAGAGAGCATCTTGGTTAGGCATCAGAGCAACCCTGCAAGCTGAAAGTTATCTTCCCCATTATACTGATGTATAAATCAAGGCTCAGAGATAGTAAATAATTTACTAGACATCACACAACTATTACATGATAGAGCCTAAATTAGGATTTACTTCCGCCTCCGAAGTTTTTATGAAAACCTTTTTTTATGAGAAGCAAAATAGTCCATACTTGTTGAGAAAGATATGGGAAGGTAGGGAAAAAATATTATTTAGAGGGAAAAAAAATGTATAATTTCGCCACTCAGAGACAATCACTCAATATTTTCACAAACTTCTTCCCACTGGTTTTCCAGTATCTTTTCTTTCTCATGGTTGAATTCATAGTCCATACATAACTTCATACCTTGGTTTTTTAGTTAACATCACATCATACTCATAAGTGTTAATGGTAGCATAATATACTATTATATACACATTCCACGCATTTGGGTAACCATTCGACTAATACACATGTGAATGCTACCAGTTTTTCACTATTACACAAAGCACTGCCATAAACCTCTTTATAGGCAAATAATCTTCAGCAAGAAAATAAATTAAAAGGCAAATAATTCTTTTTTTTTTTTAATTTTTTTTAACGTTTATTTATTTTTGAGACAGAGAGAGGCAGAGCATGAACGGGGGAGGGTCACAAAGAGAGGGAGACACAGAATCTGAAACAGGCTCCAGGCTCTGAGCTGTCAGCACAGAGCCCGACGCGGGGCTCGAACCCACGGACCGCGAGATCATGACCTGAGCCGAAGTCGGACGCTTAACCGACCGAGCCACCCAGGCGCCCCAAAAGGCAAATAATTCTAACAAAAGGTGTGGGAATTTTTAAGACTCGTGTTACCTTTTACCAAATCTCTTTCCTGGAAGGTTGTATCCGTTCACACCAGCAGTGATTGAGAATGTTTGTCTCACAACACCCTTACCGTGACCATGCCCACTGTTACTTTTAATCTTTGCTAGTGGATAGGTGAAAAATTAGACATACCACTCTTGTTTGAACTTACAGATGAAAGTTGCTTTTTCACATCTTTTTAAAAAATGCAATGGTCTTCTTCAGAGGTTATGCTAATTCCCCTAAATTATTCCAGTTTTAGACACGTCATGAAACAATCATAAGCCCTTGAATTTTCTATTGCAACATGCTGCCTCTTCAAATAAAGCATATCTGCCATCTTTATTTCATTTATTCACCCACCCATCCATGCAATCCTTAAACAACCTTTATAGAAAGTCTGTAAAGTATTCACATCCTTTAACCCCACAGGCTCTCTCCCAGCAGAATGTCTTCTGTGGACGAGTCACATTTGATTTGTTTTCTAAAGAAACTTGAGGAAGGTAAACCCAAGGAAATAGCCGCCATCTTTTGCTTTTCTTTGTTTCTTTCACCTCATTTCCGAAGAGTAAAACATATTACCAAGAACAGCTGTCTTGAAAACAGTGGAAATTAAGCAGGTGGTACCACCTGCAGCCATAGAACTAAAGCCTCCATAAGAAGCTACCTCCAGCTGTGCTGATGCCCAGTTATTCTCAGTCCTGTTGGGAACAGCGTCAAGCCTCGACAAGATTCTAGTTCAGAATCTTTCAGATAGATAGATAGATAGATAGATAGATAGATGATGGGTAGATAGTCTCTGAAATAACAAAGAATGATCATTTCACTTTCTAATTTAATCCGCTATGGAGCAAGCGCTCTATTAAACAGCTATCATATCAGTCACTTATCAGTATGTCATGGGGTCGATCTATCTATAAACCCATTACCCACCATAGGCCTCACTAACCGTGTGTCTCTTGGTGGGAGAGAGCAGACTGGCTCAGGCTGATTCTCATGCATCCATGGCCATTTCCCCTGCAACATCACAAATGCATTATTTGTGTCTTGTGTGTGTGTGTGTGTGTGTGTGTGTGTGTGTGTGTGTGATGGCAGGGATAGGCGGGTTGGTGAGTATTCTGGGAGCCTTAAATTGCTAGACCCATAAGCCTCCAGGCTTCATACACCCAAGCTTGTTTGCATTTGTTCACTTAACATATATAGTGGGTGCTTACTATAGGCTAAATTTTAGAGACAAAATAAGGAATATAATGGATAATGTCACTTCTCATATGTATGATCCTTGCATGGCCCTTATATTCTAAAGAGGAAAGACAGTTAACACAAGGAAACAATTCTAAAAACAAGACAATGTCAGATTATGGTAAAAATCAATAGGGTGATATGGTAGGGTAACTGGGGGCTGGCCACTTTACACTTCCTGAGTACAGAAAGGACTCTCTGAGAAGACATTTCAGCTAAGACATGAAGGGTAAGAAAACACCACTTCAGCCACGATGAACCTCCAGGGAAGGAAGTCTCAGGTGGCAGAGAGTGGGCTCTCGAAGGCACAGAAGGTTGATCAGTGTGGCTGGAGTTCCCGTAAGGGCTGGGGAAAGAGAAGAAGGAGAGAAGTTTCAAGAGAAAACTGCAGGAGCTTACTGCAGGAGCTAAGGGAAGACTTTAAAAGGCTTAAATATGAGGGGCTCCTGGGTGGCTCAGTCAGTTAAGTGTCCGACTTCGGCTCAGGTCATGATCTCACAGTTTGTGGGTTCCAGCCCTGCAGCCGGCTCTGTGCTGACAGCTCAGAGCCTGGAGCCTGCTTCAGATTCTGTGTCTCCATCTCCCTCTGCCCCTCCCACTCATGCTCTCTCTCTCTCTCTCTCTCTCTCTCTCTCTCTCTCTGTCTCTCTCTCTCAAAAATAAATAAACAGTAAAAAAAAATTTTAAAGGTTTTAAGTATGAGATGGATGTCAGGGAGAGACCAGTCTGATTTTGCCTCTCTTGTCTGCATGACTATCTCCCTTACCTCCAACTGTTTGCTTAAACATCACCTGCCCCACGATGCCTCCTCTGACCACCTTATTTAAAATTGTGAACACAAACCGTCCTCTCCAACTGCTCTTCTCACACTTCTGATCCCCTTGAATCTGCTTGACCTTTTCTTTCCCCAGGACTTTCTCAGCTTCTAACATACCATGCAATTCACTGATTTGCTGTATTTACCATTTGTCAGTCTCCTGTGGGAATGTAAGTTCCCGATGGCAGGGGTATTTGGTGCACTCACCTACCATCCCAAGAGCCTGGATTGGTGGGCAGCACATAGTAGGAACTCAATAAACACATACTGACTCAATGAATGAGTTTACATGAAGATAATAATTTGGTGTAATAAAGAAATAGTATATTCATTTTTAAAATCTGTTGTTTCCATAGAATAACCTGAGAAAACCACACTCTCATCCACAGCAAGGGAAGAACTGGGAGGGGACTCTTTGATACCAATTGTCACTACAACAATTCTAACCATCTCAGTGGCAATTTTTCTGGCAATTTAACAGCCAGTGTCCTCAAGGGGTGAAGAGTTCCTCTGTGTTATTCTTGGGTATTTACCCAAGCTGGCGTGTCATTTCACCTGGACTGTCACCGGGGCCTGAAGCGATGTGCTTTTGATTGTTTGTGACTTCTTGTGCTTTACCTTACAGTCTTGCTGCCAGTACTAATAATAGGGTGGTGACGCCCGTTCGTTCATGACCTGAAATGAACTACTGTGCACCGGGCAGCTATACCTATCAATATTGTTTCATCAGTTCACAGAGGTGCACCAGGTCATTAGCTCCTACGGTTAATGAACTTAAGAGCATGGCTAACACAGAAAGATTGTTACGAAATATAAAAACATGCTGACAAGCTCTGCTTTTGTACCTGAGAATTATACACACCTTCCCACCCCAGGCAGGATCATAAAGCAGGACTGGGACGTCTAAAGCAGCCGCAGTGAGGCTTAGGTGCCAGCAAAAGATGGACACGCGGGGCTTGGTCCAGACCCTCCTGTGAGTGCCATTTTGCTTAGCAAAAAACAGAAAACTCTAACCATGCCTCAAGATCTCTGGAGCACCTACTCTAACCAATCCCAAAGAACTGCATGAATAGAAACTAGAAAGTGTCAGAAGAGGGCCTTAAAGGCTCAAAGTCCCCAGTTCCAGCACGCAGTGGCTGGATGTGTGAATCACGAACACGGCTCCTGCCTTTCTGTAAGTTCACGGGCACTGCTGGTCGCAAGCCCCAAAGCCATTAGCCTCGGTCCTCTCCTCGAGAAACCCCACTCGCCCTGGCTTCTGCTCTCCCTCAGCCATATCTTCTGAGGAGACCTGTGATGTGCCACAGTCCTGCCCAGTAAGACATAAGAATCCTATTACGGGGTTTCTCAAAAGTTCTTCATCAGTAGTAAAGAGATGAATGAGAAGAAATAGCCTCTGAACAGCCCTTGGTTGCTTCAGCCGGATGCCATGGTGTCTGCACGGTGCCTGGGAACATGGCAGCCATCTCACACCCAAAACCAGAAGACATGCTTTCATGCTGAAGGTGATTCAGAAGAAAGACATGAGAACCTGGGTCCACAGCCATGTCGCACAGCTGTGAATTTACCCTCCTGGAGCCCCTCTGCTTCTGTACTTCCTGATATATATGATAGTAAAGCCCTTAATGGGTAGAATGCTGTGGTAGGCTGGACAATGGCCCCCCAAAGACATCCACAACCTACTCCCTGGCTCCTAAGAATGTGTTAGTTTACATGGCAAAGGGGAAATTAAGGTCGAACATGGAATCAATGTTGCTAATCCACTGACAACCTTAAAATAGGGAGATTACCCTGGATTATCTGGGTGGGCCCACTGTGTTCACAAGGGTCTTTAAAAAATGGGAGAGGGGGGCGCCTGGGTGGCTCAGTCGGTTGGGCGTCCGACTTCGGCTCAGGTCATGATCTCGCAGTCTGTGAGTTCAAGCCCCGCATCGGGCTCTGGGCTGACAGCTCAGAGCCTGGAGCCTGTTTCAGATTCTGTGTCTCCCTCTCTCTCTCTGACCCTCCCCTGCTCACGCTCTGTCTCTGTCTCAAAAAAGTAAATAAATGTTAAAAAAAAAAAAAAAATGGGAGAGGGAATCAGAGAGAAGACCAGGAGATGGCAGTGTGAGGAGGTCTCAGCAGGACATTGCTGAAGGAAGGGGCCACAAGCCACAAAATGCAGGCAGCCTCTAGAAGCTGGAAAAAGCAAGGAAATGTATCCCCCCCCGCCCCCAGAGCCTCCAGAAGGAATGCAGGCCTGCTGAATACCTTAGCTCAGTGAGACTTGTGTCCGACTTCTAACCTACAGAAAATTGCAAATGTCCTGGGAACACATCACTTACCGTTTACATTACCGTAAATTGGGTTTTCTGACACTTGTGGTCAAAAACATCCTAATTACAGTGAACATGCCAACACATTCCATATGTTGGCACAAATACATTTTTAAATGCTTTAATTTTAAGACGTTAATTTCAACACACACACACACACCAACCCCACAGGAATTAGCAGCTACCTCAACCTGGGCACCCCCCACACGTGTGGAGCGCCCCCTCACAACAGGGAAAACCCGCTCCTGAAGTTAGCTCAGAGTGCGGAGGAGAAGGAAAAGAAAAGAAGAACCGGTCCTCGCTTTCAAAGTTTACAATTAAGTCAGGAAGACAAATGTCACAGAAATTAAGGGCCTAATGAACTGATTTATAGTAGCTGCTTCTTGGCTACTTGGCTACAAATTGTTTGATTTCCCAAAAGACAAGGAAAATGGAAAACTAATATTTTCACTCCCTGGTCTAAGTATCCTTGCCCCTAAGCGCTGAGAAGAGTTCTTTCCCCAAAATGAGCTAGAAGAAACAGAAAGCAAAGGTTCATTTTGAAAAGCTCGACTAGAAAGAATTTGGCATTATGAAAGAATTACAGTCATCCATTGAATACAGAAGAAAATATATATTCATAAGAACCTCCCCTAAGGAAATTGTAGGTTAATGCAATTCTCTTAGTGCAAGAACATAAAGATCAGCACTGGAATGAGCTTAGGAAATTTGCCTCGGGTATTTAACTGGACAACAGCAGCAGAATTAAGAGGCAAAGGCTAAATGCATATGAACCCTGAAGGAATTAACTCAGATTATCTCTCTATGAAGTAATGCAAGAAGAAAGAGGTAAGTTCAGGGGCTCCAGCTTGGGAAAGGAATTTCATTTCCTGGGATCACTGGAGCAGTGCAGAACCCCGCACACAGAGCCATCAGCCTGGGGAAGGATCAGAGGACTCCGGTGCTGAGGCCACTCTGGGAATTCGTGGGAGAGGGGCTCCACTTACCAGAACAATTTCCTGCATTGGGAGGAACAAGGAACGATGAGGGGAGAGTCTTTGATTTAGGATAGGTATACGAAGAGATTCTGTCGGAAACCACAAGATGGCCTTTTCTTTTAATTGATTGGTTCAGGTGTATTAAGAAATATTTGAAGAAAAGCAAAATGCCCTTTGAAGAGAGAAGGCGAGTCTGCCAAAGACTCCAAGTAGGTGAGGGGAGAGACTGCTGGGGCTGGGAAGCGGTTTGAAATGACTTAGGTATTCCACACCAAGTATCTCTTACACCAAAGCAAGCCTAGGCTGTGGGGAACAAGGCCCCCGGAATTCAGCTTCTGACGTGTCTTATTTCTGTGAGAGGGGAAGCCAGGGAGCATGAAGGACGTGAGTATCGACTGGTGGGCAAGTGGAAGACGAGCAGTAGCCAGGCCATCCAATTCAGTCAGAAAGATCCATCCGCTCCCGTTGGATTTCCACCTGTGCCACCGCAAAAAGAAACCACAATTCCCACATAGTGAATGACTTCTTCACTTTTGTAAAGAAAAATGGCTCTACTCCATTCAATCTTCTTGAGCTCTCCATAGCTTCCAGCCATTGATCAATACCTATTATCTTGCTCCTGCTTCTGAAGCACCCTCTCAATTTAGTCAGCCTGCCTGCCTTCCTTCGCCTCTTCCTTCCTTCCTTCCTTCACGAATGCATTCGATAAATACGTATCCATCCTCCTGGAGCGCCAGACCCTAAGGGAAGATGAGTAAGACTGGGTCTGATTCACATCCCAATGTAACACACTCTCCTTGGGCAACAGAGCCAGGAAGATCATCCCCATTTCTTTGGGTTCACCCTCTCTGTGTTTCACAACTTCATGACCGGCCTTGTTTCCCCGCCAGCTCTTCACACGGATACGGTGTAAATCAGTGTAAATCCAAGCCAGTTGCTGTCACCCCTACCCCCAGGGAATCAGCTATGCCTTCCTCTTGCTCAGTAGAATAAAGTGACGCCTCAGTTTGGCCATTATGTTGCTTTCACCAAATATAGTTTCTTCTCCACCCACTCCGACTGATCAGGTTAATTCTTAAAAGCTCAGCTCAAAACGTAAGAGATCCAGAAAGCTGCTTTTGGCCGGCCCCAATTAACTCATGTCCTCCATGACGGACACTGAACATCTGCATACATACACGCACCTCTGTATTCTCTTGCTCATTCATTGCTATTTAATTACTCCACGGTTTTGTGTATCTTGGCTTCCTAAATCACTTCCCCTTTATTTGATATTCTCAAAAGCACTTAGCACATAACTGCACCCATAGTACATTGAAAATGTTGTTCAACAAATATTTGCCCCACTATCATTTTTCTTTTCCTTCCCCCATTGATCAAATTGCTCTACTCACTCATTACCATGGTAATGGTGGCATTTCAGACTCATCCCAGGTCAAAAACAAAACAAAACAAACCACGTTGAGCCTACAGTGTCTCCTCTGTGTCCTCTAAGGCCACAGCAAATAAATGCTGTGAATACATCCCATTTTCATATTCATCTTTCCTCATTCTCCACAACCAAAGCATTTGCCCAAATCCTACCCACCCTAATGACAGCAGCCCATCTCTAAGATTTGGAGGTAACATCCACCACCTATCCGCCAGACTCAGCAAATGAGACGGTGTGTTAAGGGTCTTGAAGATATCCAGGGCACATCCAATGTGGAGCACCGTGGACAATTTCACTCCCCATGCCCTCACTTTACACAGCACGTAGTGGGGCAATCACGAGTGGCAGAGAGTCCTCTGTGGCCTTCAGAGCCAAATAGGCCCGGGTTTGAAGGCCAGATCAGCCACTTACAAACACTGTAAAATGGGTGACATCACTCACCCTCCCTGTGCCTCGGCTTCCTCGCCTGTGAACTAAAGATAATGCTACCTTCTTCGCAGGATCACTGGGGACATTAAATGAAGGGGGAAATGCCAATGTTGTAGCTCTTCAACATTGATTCCCTTGCCTCTCGACCTGCCCTGCCATAGCACCTACCCCACCCTTTGCTTCTTTGTAGGGTCACAGTGGCTTCTCGCTGCCACTAGATGATGTTTTTATTTTCATCCATTAAGACTAAAATAATTTTGTTTTCCAATGAAAATTTTAAAATTGGCCAGAAGCAGAAAGGAGGGCTCCTTTTTGAGGCAAGTGTCAGAAAGCCCAGTGGAAACTACCTGAGCAGAAAGGGAATTGATTGGGTCACAGCTGAGAAGTCCAGGGTATGACCCATGTCAGACCCAGCTGGACTGAGGCTTAAAGATGCATCCAGGACCCAACCCACTCTGGCTTGTGGGCAGGCTCTGCTCTCCTTCCATTGTTGATTCCCTTCTCAGGCACCATGAGATCCATGATGGTACACCAGCTCCTGCCTCCCAGGTTCAAGTACATCATGAAAAATCAGCCTCCTTTCTCTTGACTTCAAAAAAAAAAAAAAAAAAAACTAGACTTTTTTTTGGACAAGCTTGGGTCACGGCCCATTCCTGAACTAATTACTGAAGCTGGGGGATATGAGCTAGATTGGCCAGCCTATGAGTGGTACCATATCCGTGCATGTGGTGAGTTTAGATGGTCCTGAGTTTAAGCTGGCAGATCTCTGCTCTGAGTTAGAGTGGTGGCTAGAGTCCAGCATGTTAATGTCTGAGGGCCAGGAGAAGGGTGCTTCTGGCAAAGAGGCAGAAAGAAGATTCTGGAGCTCCCAGAACGACTTTTCAGGGCTTCACCATTTTGTTTTGACCCAATCTTGTCCATATGGAATGTGGTTAAGTGCATAGGTTCTAGGCTGCCTGGATCTAAATTTTGGCTCTGCCATACCCTGGCTTAGACAAGTCCCTTCTCTGCACCTCTGTTTGCTCGTGAATGAAAAAGAAATAATTATGGGATGCCGGGGTGACTCAGTTGGCTGAGCTTCCGATCCTTGATTTCAGCTCAGGTCATGATCTCCCTGTCTGAAGGATTGAGCTCCACATCCAGCTCTGGGCTGATAGCTTGGAGCCTGCTTGAGATTCTCTCTTTCTCTCTCTCTCTCTCTCTCTCTCTCTCTCTCAAAATAAATAAATAAACTTTTAAAAAAGAAATAATTATGAGTCTTGAGCAAGTAAAGACCTTAGGACAGTGCTTGGCTCTTGTAAGCACTGTAAGAAGCAAAGCTTCTGTTAATGGAGACCTTAGGGAAAACACGCCCACAACACTGCCGAGGGCATTAATGCTGAACTGCAAGCAGATGATTAAAGCTATGTGTGTGGAAACCTCTTCAGAGAAGCAATGACCCAAAATGGCATTCTGGGTTTCCTAATTCCCCGAGACATGGGCACAAAAACGTTGTATTATACACACACACACACACACACACACACACAAACTCATTAAAATGTAATTAAAATTTAAATTTAAAAAGGGAAGGATGGCTATTGAATGTCCTAGCTCCCAAGTGCCTTTGCTTACTGAGGTCTTACACGGATGGGCATCTAACACGCATTTCATTAAACCAGGAAAGCTAGAGCCTGGCTAATTGCATACCTGGTAGCCGGATTCATTACAGAGGCCCCTTTAATCAGATGGTTAGCGTGAGTGATTCCCCTTGGAAGGTGACCTGACTAGTATCTAAAAACACTCAGATGTCCCAGCAGGGTTGATGGAGGGCAGGAAGCGTAACCTTTGACCAGGCAAGTGGTAACAATGTTGGCCTTTCTGCAACCAAGAACCAAAGGAATTAAAATTGAGTCAGTCACCAAGTAGATTGCATTTAGGGTCACCTATAAATCTCTCTGAAGCATTTACCAAAATGTTTGCTTTTCTTAGTAATTTAAAACGAATGGGAAAAGCCTTTCTACCAAACACTGAAAAAAGAAACTTGGCTCCTCCTCCATGGTTCCATTCCAGCCAGCCGCTGTTACTTTACCGAGCAACTCCTCAACCCAACGACGATACTGCAAAGTGCAGTGACTTCTTCCACAAACTAAATACATTTCTGCCCCTTCAGCTGAATAAGCCGAAATTATTCCTCAGTAATGTACATGTGTGGTTGACATTGAATTTCTCACGAACTAAAGCAGAGATGATGAAAATCCGTTTCATGTAATTTACTTTAAATCTCCCTTTGTTTTCCACTTCCCCTTTAATAACATTCAGATTGTGTTTTGCAATGCCACCAAGAATCTGAGTGGGACACAGGGGACCCAGTCCTGTGGCTGTTCCCGTTTGTAGTTACGCTGTTTATTCTAGGGGTGGGGGTGGGGGGTGCTGGGAGGAGACGTTCTTCTACAGTTAGGTTAAAACCAAGCAAATATAAGTATAAAAGCAGCTCAAACCCGATTTTCAGCTTTGTCTTCCATCGTAAGGTTTGGTTAGTCAGTGTAAAGATTTAGGTCAGGTTGTAACTCTGCTTTCTGACTCTCCTTTCTTCGATGTCTCAGCATTGACCAGGGCTACTTAAGGACCAATGCAAAGTAAATGTAGCTTTGATAATGCTTCCTACTTTGACACTACATCATGTTATCCTTCTGAAGGAATGTATTGATTTTAAAATTGGCTTCCTGACTTCTAAGTAATTGTCAATTCTTTTTTTTTAATGGAGTTCCTGCCTACTGAATATACACTCCCTTTTTGCTTTTGTACATTCAGAATCTCTCAGAATCATTCCTGTGTTCTTAAGATAAAAGAATCGGGGCAAACAAATGGAGCTCTGGTTCATCTCCACACACTGCCTCGGCTGCTTCCTGAAGATTCTCTCCCCATTCCATGTTTTCACACTATCTCAGAATGTTACCATCAAAACTGTAGATAGCATCGGTCTAGTTGTAAAAGACACGATTTTGTTTCGTTTTCATGTGGCAAACTTTTCTGTGTGGGTTTTATATTTGTTTTATTAGAATGGTGCTGTTCGATTGGCTTCTATCCCATAGACTCCACTGGGTAAACATGACCCAGGCAGGAACTTACCCTGCTTGCAATTTCACTTGTAATCTGAACTTTATATACGTTGTCAGGAATGAGTTAGAAGTGCCATGGGGATCTAGAAATTACTGGTGACAAAGAGGGACCTGAGGATCCAGGTTATTTCTCAGGGGGTCCAACTTCCATTGGTTTGACTCATTTCTGAGAAGGCCTGTGATTATCTCTTTATTAGACACCCAGGTAGATGGAAATTTCTTGGCAACGAATGCCCTTAAAGGTTACAGGAAAGTAATGAAAACTAACAGCAAGAGTTCAACAAGCTAGAATGAGTGTTTCATCCAGGGTCTACCATCACCCCCCTCAGACTGCCCTCTCCTCCAGGGAAACCCCCTGGTAGCCTCTTGCTGTTCAGGGCCCCCAAGAGGTCGGCTTAATGCTTTCTCTCTGTGGCTTTGTTTCAGCATGTTCATTGTTAATCATTCATCCATGTTTCTTAAGCGTCAGCAACATTTCCCATAGACCTCGTCAACCACTACCCCTGTCCCGGGCCCCACAACCCAGAATGTTCTGGACATTCCCCCCTTTCTAAGGCATGCTCCAGCTATCCAAGACCCCAGAATTGCCTGTCCAAATGGCCCCTGGGAGGAGGCAATGAACTAGCTGGAGTGGGGTAGAGGAGGATGGAGTGTGAGTATGAGGCTGGTGCTCAGGGTTGGCAGAGAATTGGGGACAGTGAACCAAAGTCCACGGCCTCCATTTGCGGCTTGACCTCAGGTCCTGCATGCAGGGTGCTGGACGGGAAGGAGGGAGACCGTCCCAGCACTCCCGGAACCTCCACCCTAGCTGGGAAGACAGCTATGGATGAAGCAATTAGAGGGTGCTGGGCTCTGCCAGTGAGAAGCACAGGGTGCTTTGGAGGCTTCCACTGGGGTGGGAGCCTGAGTGGGGGTGCATGGAGGAGAGTAGGGACTCCTCCCAGGAAGTCTGCCCATGGTCTCTACCCACAACTGCCAGCCTTCATACACCAGGATTCAGATGCGCAGGAACTATAACTCTCTTCATTATGTGTGAGCCTGATGTGCCGAGGTAGTTTTGTCTCTTCTCATTTCAAGCAGTCTTTTCCAGACTAACTCGTTCTCTTTCAAGTTCCCCTTAATTGACAAAATATTTCTTTTCTTCCACTAGCAGCTGGGTAGTATCTTAAGAGCAATAAAAGATCCATTTTTCTTAAATAAAGAAGCAACTTTTTTTCTTTTAAACTGTGGAGTATAAAATCCCCACCTCGCTACCCATTTCAGGTATAGCTTGACTCCCAGTTCTATGATCTTGAGCAAATCACCTCATCTGCATTCTGGGAAGAACAGTACCGATCTCAGAGGCTGGCATGAGGAGTCATGAGATGAAACACTTCAAGTACATAGCACAGTGCCTAGAATAGGGCAGGTTTCAGTAAGTGGTAGTTATACTTCTCTGTCTCCCATTAACCTTAGAAACCAGACTGTTTTTTGAAAGCTTTTGAATTACAACGAGAGAAAGAAAGAAAGAAAGAAAGAAAGAAAGAAAGAAAGAAAAGGAGGAGGGGAGGGGAAGGGAAGGGAGGGGAGGGGAGGAGAGGACTGGAGAGGAGAGGAGAGGAGAGGAGGGGAGGGGAGGGGAGGGGAAGGGAAGGGAAGGGAAGGGAAGGGAAGGGAAGGGAAGGGAAAGGAAAGGAAAGGAAAGGAAAGGAAAGAAACGAGGAAGACATGCTACATTCTTCACATTCAATAATACTCTGGTTGACTTTAATGCTAAGAAGCCATGATCATGTTTCCTACAAAGATAGGTACCTAGGAACAAATACACACATGCACACATAAGAAAATATCAGAAACAGAGAGTGAGAAAAATGCTCCTTGAAGGTGAAAGAAATACAGTTAATGCAAATATCATCACTCAGACTTCTGTTTTATTTGCAATGAGTTTGTAGTTTAAAATCAGACAAATGAGTTCCTGACCTGGAATGGCATTTTTGGAAAGATAATCGACAGAAATCACATGGTGTTGCCAGGACTAAGGGCTGCACACAAATCAATGGAGGTGGAATAAGTATCTTGACACTTAGGATTTCCTTTGAATCCGAACATTTCCCCACCTTCTGCTGCTATTTGGAGTGTAGATACTCCACCTGGTCTACTCATTTATCTTTGCTCCCCATCATGCTCCTGCCTTCTAGACTCCACTTCTTAGTTTTACTAAAATGCTCTCCAAAAATGAAGTTCTAAGATAAAAACTCAAATTCTGGAATTATCTAAACTCCAGCAACGCTGAAGACATGAAAATCCACAGAATCCTAGCTCTCAGTGGTTGATAAATAGCACTTTTATCCCTACCTTGGGTTTCTGGTGCGTTATGGTAATGTAACACGCTACCTTTCTATATTTTCTGTCTCTGCCTCCTTTATTTATAGGGACTGACAAAACCAGACATCTATATTTTTTGTTTTGTTCAGTTTGGGGGGAAGGTGGATCTGTAGGCATATAAATGCACTATTTTCTAGATAATGTAGTAAGTGCAGCCTAATAAAGTTTTTCTAAAGCCTGCGTGACTACCTCCATAAAGTAAATTTAAAGAGAAAAGCTGTTTGGAAGGCTGTTTTTAGTTGTTGAAAAAAATAATGGATGCCGTAAATAAAATGTTAGAAAAAAAATTATTTAAAAGGCACACCCATATTTCTCCTCCTCGTGCAGGAACTCTATTTTCAGGACAGGCTTTGTTGCAGGCATGCATTTAACAAATCAGTCTTAAACACCATTGTGGTTTTTGCTTTGTAAACTTGTAAACATATCCCCAGTTTTCTACAGAACAAACACATTTTGTTTATTCACTGTGAACCCACGTACTCTAATTACTATTAGTGGCTTCAGTCACAATGGTTTATATTTTGATCGTCACTGTCTTCTGAGGAATTCAAACTGTTTCAAAATAGCACCTTGGAAACACATCATAGTTCAGAAGCCCTCCTAGTGCAAGGTTTCATTTTTATAGATGGGGAAACTGAGGCTCTTAAGAGCTTATGGGACCAGCCAGGATTATTCTTGGCAGATCCAGAATTGCAATCCCATGTCTGCAGAATTCCAGACCCAACCACAGCTGCCTCCTGTCAGCCCCCAGCACCTCTGTCTGGTCCTGGGTGGGGGGTAGAGGGGAGTGGAGGTCACAGAAAGATAACACCCTACTTATCAGTTTTTCCAACTCAAGCGGAGCAGACAGCTGCTACCTGCCTCTGCATAGGGCTTGTCGGAATAACAGAATCCTAACCTGACTGCCCAGAATGTGATTATTTTTCTGTCTTGGAAAAACTGTTCTTTATTTCACCAGAAGCTGAGTCCTGGGTACTTGGTCCCAACACAGTGGCAGTCTGAATATTGTGTATTAGAATTGGAGTTTCTGTGAGCATGGTATGTACCTTTCAACAAGTTTTACTGCAACCAACCCAGATCCAAGGACTGTGCCATGATTCTCCTGGAGGTAACTCCCTGGGGTATGTCCTGGCACTTTGGAGTAGGACAAGCGCCTGGAGGGAAGTCAGAGCTACGTGACTTTTTCAGACTTGAAGTCAAACCGGGAAGTCAAGTGCCCTATACACCAGCACGATTCTCGGCAGCTGCATTCAGGCATGAAAGGTTTTCCTCTAGGCTGACAGAACTGGTGCAGTTCACACAGTCGCAGGACATGCTTCCCCCAGCACACGTCATGGGTCTGCAGAACCCAGGGGAGGTGTTAAGAAAGCAGATGGCAGCAGGGCTGAGCAGACTGGTGGAGTTCTGGAGAGTTCGAATTTCCCAAATGCCGGCTGATACAGTGGCTCTCCTCGCCGGGGTCTCAGCTGCCCAGCTGTCTACCAGGCAACCAAGAGCACCTGCCAGCTGGCCTAGGAAGCCCTCATGTGCAATAATGTTAGTAATGGCTGAGCACAGCTGCATTTGAACTGATGACCTGGTAATCTGCCCTAGAAAGGTCCGTATCCCTTTACAAATCCCCCAAGCCTCGCCATCTATTTCACTTGTTGCTCTTAAAAGTTTCACATCCTTTTCAACATGTTAAGCCACCAATTCAAGAGTATTACTGAGTCTGAGGGAGAAAGGAGCTCCTGAGCATGTTGTCTGTCGCTTTTGCCCTCTGCCTTTTATTTCACGGCTCACCCACCCAGAGCGAGCAGGCAAGGCTTTGGTTTAAGGATTCAATGCTGCCTTGCTCATTTGGAGGATCGGTCTGCTGATTATCTGCAGAGAAATCAGCACCTGAAGAAATGCGTTAAAGAACACCTACACCCCCCCAGTGAGACAATTCTTTGCGAACGACAGTGACGCAGCATCCTACAAGATTTCAGAAATATACAGATGCCTTCTCCTGGACAACCGAGAATTTCTCAGGAATGTTAGGCAAAGAAAGTTTTCCGTTCGCAACATTATTATTGCTGCCAGCAACATTGTTCAATAGGAAACTCACTGATAAAAACAAAATCATCTTACTTTTGCTTCGTGAATAATATTGCGCTTCCATGAATGTCCCTGGAAATTGATAACTGTAGTAATATACTTAAAAATACGCATTTCCTTTTTAGTCTTCCATCAAACCAAAATATGATCATAAATATTTAGTGAATTGTATGTACTACCTACTACAGACAACTAAAAATTGTATAAAATCTGACACAACTAGAACTCCTGGATCATTTCAAATTTTGTCCTTGTTCTTTAACTATTCTTGCTGGGTCTTGTTTGTTCGTTTTGTTTTGTTTTGTTTACCACTTCCTAGTACTTTATGGATTTAAAGACACCAAAACTTCTCTAAAGTCTGACACACTTAGAAATCCTGGAACATGTCAGGATTGTGTTTTTCTTTTTTTTTTTTTTTTTTTTATCATGGTTGTCATGTTGGCCACTTCCTAGTGCTTTATAGATCTAAAGGCACTAAAATATTTTACATTCTATCAAAATTGACAACTAGCTCTTGGCCCCAGTATAACTCTACTTGAGGAATTCTCTGGTGGTGAGTGTTTGGCAAGACTGTTTTTTATCTTACGTATTGATATTTATGACAAGACTGAGAAGTAAATGTGCTGGGCATCCAAACTCCCTCCCTATGTCCATACACATATTTCATCCCCAAAGAAAAGTGATACTTTTTCCTCACACTGTTTACAATTAGTTAGCTGTTTTATACTACAAAGAATCAAATGTGTTGAGTCATTCTGTCCATCACATTCCCAGAAGCTCCTGAAATCATTTTGTATCAGTTCTTCAGTTTGCCCTAAAACACAGATAAGGTAAGTACCATATTGCTTTCTGCTGTATTTCTATATTATGCTGTAAAATTTTTCTTCTTTTGCTCTCATAATATCCAATATTTTATCCTGGGTAGGGGAAAGTAGTAGCATTTTTCATGTTCATATTGAGGATACTAAAGCATTCCGGGATTAATAAATATACCAGACCACTGTGAAGGTTCCTTTCATTTAGAAAATCAAGCATTCAGAGACACTATCCCCTCAATTACAAATCTTTTATGAAAGTAGTTGGCAATTTAATTGATAATTAAGTAACATGACAGATAAGCCATGGACCAGGGAGATGAGGAATTATAACTATTAGAAGGCAATGAATGGCCTGACGATTAGAATCAAATGGGATGCTTGGTAAAAATATAGATTCTTGATCTTTCTTTGGAGCTGTAGAGTGAGGCTAAGAAATCTGTATTTTAATGAGTATACCAGACTATCCTCATAGCCAGGCAGGTTTGAGAAACACTGCATAATCCAGAGACCAGCTCACTACAACCAGCCCTTGAAAATGGCAGTGGGAATGGAAAAGAGGAGGGTAGAGACAGACACACTTAGAATCACTACAAACACTGTAATATTCATATTTCTATATATGTTTTATTATGGTACCACTACTTAAAATACGTTTAAAGTACACTTCAGGGGCGCCTGGGTGGCTCAGTCGGTTAAGCGGCCGACTTCGGCTCGGGTCATGATCTCGCGGTCCGTGAGCTCGAGCCCCACGTCAGGCTCTGTGCTGACAGCTCAGAGCCTGGAGCCTGTTTCAGATTCTGTGTCTCCCTCTCTCTCCTACCCTCCCCCATTCATGCTCTGTCTCTCCCTGTCTCAAAAATAAATAAAAAACGTTAAAAAAATTTTTTTTTGAAAAAAAATAAAGTGCACTTCAAATGCATTATAAATTTCCAATGAATTCTCCTTCATTGAAAAAGAAAAATATTTTACTTTAAGGTTTTACAAGGGGAAACTCTTTTCACTTTTTAAGAAATCTTCTTTCATTTCAGAGGAACAAAGCAATGGAACATTAAGTGTCATTAATTGTTCAGAAAATTCAATTTTTTGAAAATTCAATTGAATTTTTTGAAAATTCAATTCAATACTTGAAAAGCAAATACTTTTCAAGTATTTTTAAGGAAACAAGCAAGAGGTACTACAGGAAACACAAGGATGGAGTCCTTGCCTTCCGTAAACTTTAAACCTAGCAAGAGAGAGGAGATAAAATCCCAACTAACTTTAAAGAAGGACAATGTAAAAAATGGAAAAGAGAGAAGTGTAGTGCCTCGTAGATTCCAGAAAGGGAGAGATTATATATTGTTCAGATACTAAGAAAAGTCCTCATGAAGGATGGCCAGAAACACAGGGAAAATTTTAACCAATTTAAGTATGGATGGAGGACATCCCAGATAAAAACAAACGGTATGAAGAAAACTCAGAGGAAGGAAAGCATAGTGTGGGTGTAGGATTAAAAGGGTTCTGGGATCCAATTCCAGGGTGGGGAGGGGTGCAGGGTTCCTACACCAACAAGCACCTCTCAGACACCAGCTGGATGTCCTACAATTCAACTCAATTCTGTCACTATGTACTGGAGATAGCATCGGATTCCACAGTTTAAGGTCTCAGTCCCACAAGACTATTCTCTACTTCAGATGCCACATCTGTGCTTCTGAGCCACCAGGAGTGGATTGGATGTTCTAAAACCACCTGCTTGCATTCAGTTAATTTGTGAAAGTGGCTCACAGAACTCAGAGAAGCATTTTACTTACTAGATCACGAGTTTATTATAAAAGGATATAATGCAGGAAAAACCAGATGGAAGACATGCATGAGGCAAGGCATGTGGGAAGGGGCACAGAGTCTCCAAGCCCTCTTTCAGCACACCATTCTCTCTGAATCTCTATGTGATCACCTACCCATAAGCTATCCAAACCTCCTTTGTGTGTGTGTGTGTGTGTGTGTGTGTGTATGTGTGTGTGTGTTTTGGAGGCTTCATTACATAGGCGTGATTGATTGATTAAATCACTGGCCACTAGGGATGGATTCAACCTCCAGACTATCTCCCCCTACAAGGAGTCAGGTGGGTGGGACTGAAAATTCCCACCCTCAAATGACATGGTTAGTTCTCCTGGTAACCAGCTCTCAACCTTAGGTGCCATCCAAAAGTCACCTCATTAACATAACAAGACACCTTTGCCACTCTTATTACTTAGGAAATTCCAAGGGTTTCAGGAGCTCTGTGCCAGAAGCAGGGATGAAAACAAATATATATTTTTCATTATAAATCATGATATTACAAGGATATTATGACTAATCTAGCTTGATAGAGATTAGAGACCATAGAGGATGGTAGTAGTAGTGGTTCTTGCAGAGAGGCAACACCACTCACACTAAGATAGTAGGCTTGGAGCGCCTGGCTGGCTCAGTCGGTTGAGTGTCCGACTTCGGCTCAGGTCATGATCTCACGGTCCATGGGTTCGAGCCCCACGTCGGGCTCTGTGCTGACAGCTCAGAGCCTGGAGCCCATTTCAGATTCTGTGTCTCCCTCTCTCTCTGCCCCTCCCCTGTTCATGCTCTGTCTCTCTCTGTCTCAAAAATAAATAAACGTTAAAAAAAAATTAAAAAAAAAAAAAAGATAGTAGGCTTAACTCAAAGGCAGTAAAGAGTCATTGAAGGTTTCCCCTGGGAGTGACAGGATTGGAATTTTCTTCAGGAAAATATACCTAGTGATGAGCAGAAGGATGGATTGGAAGAAAGGGCTAGAGCTATGGAGTTTCAACTTCATGAAATAACTCACACTTTCTCTACATTCAAGGTGATTTCCTTCATGAAGATGAAACTCACAAAGAGTTACAGGTACCTCTCCCCAAACTTCAGCATGATCAGAACTATCTGGAAGGCTTGTGCAAACCCAGATGGCCGTAATTACAGCTGGGGGCTTCAACACTCCTCTCAGCAATTAACAGAACTGCTAGACAGAAAACCAGCAAAGATGCAGAAGAACTGAACAATGCCATCAACCAACAGGATCTAAATGATATCTATAGAACTCCACCCAACAAGAGCAGAATATACATTCTTTTCAAATCACCACAGAACATAGACGGAGGTAGACCATATGCTGTCTAACAAAACAAATTGGAACAAATTTAAAAGAATTGAAACTTTACATATATGTTCTCTGACCGTAATGAAATCAAACTAGAAATTAACAACAGAGAGACAAGTAAATCTCAAAACACTGGGAAATAAAGCAGCACACTTCCAAATAATCCATGAGCAAAAGAGGAAATCTCAAAAGAAATGTTAAAGATTCACAGAACTAAATTGAAAGTGAAAACACAACATGGCAAATTTGTGGGTACAAGTAAAGCAGTACTGAGAAAGAAAAGGTTTATTTTAGAAAAGAAAAAGATCTCAAACTGATATCCTAAGTTACTGCCTCAAGAAACTAAGAAAAGATCAAGATAAACCCAAAGCAAAGAGAAGAAAGGAAATAATAAAGAAAAGAAATCAATGAAATTGAAAATCAGAAAACAAAAAAGGAAATCAATTTTAAAAATTCTTTTTTTAGGGCTCCTGTGTGGCTCAGTCAGTTAAGCATCCAACTTTGGCTCGGGTCATGATCTTATGGTTCATGGGTTCGGGCCCCGCATTGGGCTCCACACTGACTGCGTAGAGCCTGCTTGGGACTCTCTCTCTCTCCCTCTCTCTCTACCCTATCCCCTGTGCTCAATCTCTCTCTCTCAAAAATAAATAAACTTAAAAATAAATAAATAAATCTTTTTTTAAAGCAAGAAAGTTAACAAACTTCTAGCACACCTGAAAAAGAGCAGACACAAGTCACCAATGTTGGGAATGACATATATTTCAATACAGATGCTACAGTCATTATAATGATAATAAGGGGATACTACAAACAACTTTACACTCATGAATTTGATAACTCAGAAGAAACAGACCAATCACACTAGAAAATCACAAACTACCAACTATTAACCAAGATGAAATAGATCATCTGAATAGTCCTATAACCATTAGAGAAATTAAACTCGTAATTTAAAAGTCCTCCCCAAAAATATCCTGGGCTTGGATAGTTTCACTGGAGAATTCTACCAGACACTTAAAGAAGAACTAATATGAATTTTACACACTCTTTCTCATAGAAAAGAAGAGGAGGGAACAACTCATTTTATGAGACAAGTTATTAGCTTCATACGGAAATCAGACAAACAGCACACCCACAAAAACCCTACAAACAAATATCTCTCAAGAACTTAGACATGAGAATCCTCAACCAAAGTTTAGCAAATGGAATCCAGGAATATATAAAAATAATTACACACCACTACTAAGTGAGATTTGTTCCAGGTTTGCAAATTGGGTCCATTATTCAAAAATCAACAATAGAATCCAACAAATCAACAGGCTAATGAAGAAAACTCATACAATCATATTGATTGATGAAGGAAAAGCATTTGACAAAATTCAGCGCTCACTCAAGATAAACACTCAGCAAGCTACAAATAGAGGAGAACTTCCTCCACTTGATCACAGCATCTACAAAAACTCCACAGCTAACATCACACGTAATGGTGACAGACTGAATGGGTGCCTTCTCCCTAAGACTGGGAACAAGGTAAAAATGTCCTCTGTTACTGCTCTTACTCAATACAGTTAACTCAGAAAGGATCACAATCTTAAGTGGAAATTTAAAAAAAAAAAAATTTTAGAAAAAAATAAGAGGAAATCTTTGGGATGTAGAGCTAGAAGATGAGCTCTTAGACTTGGCATCAAGAGCACAATCCAGGGAAAGTTGCTAAATAACACCTGAGTACAACTTTAAAATTTTGCTCTGTGAAAGATCCTGTTAAAAGGATAAGAAGATAAGCTACAGACTGGGAGAAAATATTTATGGATCATATATCTGAAGGACTCTCAAAACTCAATTGTAAATATCAAATGATCCAACTGGAAAATAGGAAAAGACACAAACCAACATTTCACTAGAAAATACACAGATGACATATAAGTACATGGAAAGACATTCGAAATAATTCACTAGGAGGAAAATGCAAATTAAAACTACAATAAGATATCATTCCACAACTTTCAGAATAGATGGATAAAATTAAAAGCAATAGCTGGAAACTGGATCAGTCTCATACATTGCTGATATAAATATAAAATGATATAACCATTCTGGAAAACAGTTTCACAGGTTTTTTTTTTTTTTTCACTAAATCTACAACTACAATATGACCCAGTAATTCATTGTACTCTTGGGCATTTAGCCCAGAGAAATAAAATCTTGTGCTCACACAAAAACCTGTACAAGAATGTTTATAACAGCATTATTCATAGTAGTCAAAAATTGGAAACTACCATATTCTTCCATGAGGCTAAGCCAACTGTGGGACATGCTTACCATGGAATACCACTTAGCCACTAAACAGGAAGAAACTATCAATTCACGTGACAACTTGAATGAATCTCAGAGAATTATGTGAAGTTAAAATTTAAAAAAGCCAATCCAAAAGGTTATATACCATATGATTTCATTTACATAACAACAAGTAACAAAGAAAACTGAAATCACAAAATTATACAGATGAACAGATTAATGGTTGCTAACAGTTAAGAATGAGAGTAGAGGGGAAGGAAGTGGTATAGGTACAAAGAGATCACACAAGGGACTTTGTGGTGATGGAACAATTGTGTACCTTGACTGTGATGGTGGTTACACAATCTATGCATGAGATAAAGTTCGCTGGAGCTACACCCACACACACACAATCGAGTGCATGTAAAACTGGTGAAGCCTGAATAAGCTCTGTAGATTATACCAGTGTCAATTTCCTGGTTTGACATTGTACTCTAGTTATAAAAGACATTAGCATTGGCAGAAACTAGGTGAGGGGTACACAGGACCTCCATGTACATTGCTTTATGCAACTTGTTACGAATCTATAATTATTTCAAAATTGAAAGTTAAATAAAGCCAGCTTTTTTTTTTTTTAACAAAGGATGAGGTACTCGGGAGATCTTTCACTTTCTACTTCATATGCTTCTATAAACAGTGAGGTAAATACATAATAAAAAGGTAGATGGATCTCAGATGGGATAAACACATAGATTTCTGATTCAGTAGGTCTGGAGTGGAGCTTAAGAATCTGATTTTTTGGGGGGCACCTGGGTGGCCCAGTCGGTTGAGCGTCCGACTTCAGCTCAGGTCATGATCTCGCGGTTTGTGGGGTCGAGCCCCACATCGGGTTCTGTGCTGACAGCTCTGGAGCCTGCTTCGGATTCTGTGTGTGTGTGTGTGTGTCTCTCTCTCTACCCCTCCCTGACTCACGCTCTGTCTGCCTCCAAAATAAATAAACATTAAAAAAAAAAAAAAAAAAGAATCTGATTGTTGGTTTTTTTTTGAGAGAGACAGAGAGGGAGGAAGGGGCAGGGAAGACGGAGAGAGAGGAGGGGTGCAGGTCCTACACCCAGCATGGAGCCTGATGTGGGTCTTAGGATCTCAAGACCTTGAGATCATGACCTGAGCCAAAATCAAGAGTTAGATGCTTAACCAACTGAGCCACCCAGGCACCCCCAAAATTTGCATTTCTAATTGGTTCCAAGGCAAGCTGATGCTGCTGGTCTGGAGCCCACACTCCGAGAACTACAGATTAAAGACAATGGTAAACCAATTCAGTCCTCCCTTGTTTGGTCTGATCTAAAAGTGCTCCTTAATCTAGTGATTAGATGGTGGCAGAAACTAATCCAAGCTATCCTGTCAAATTTCACAGAGGCCATTTGTCTCAAGTAGACAAATATAGACAAATATCATTCGGATAAAATGTCTTTCGCTCAAACAAATGGCTACTCTACCTGGTCCTGGAAAATAAATAAATAAATAAATAAGTTAATTAAAAATAAAATTAAACAAAATCAGTTTGTAAACGGAGATAACCCCATCTAACCCATATCTTAAAATGAACCAATCCTTCCGAAATTCCAGGCAAAAACAGTCTGTGAAAATCTGCTCAACCTACACTTGGTAACCCAGAACTTCATGTGTTTGTATCTACCACCCAAAGGAAGGACATTCACCATCTCACAGAGATAGAAGCCTAGTGTAGCTCTGTGAATAAAATGTTATTTTGTTTTTCAGTTCCTTTCTCAGTCACATTTCATGCCCTCTTCTCAGAATGTTTATCACCACCCAGAGTCATATTTCTGTTTGAGTATCTGGCAAGTGACTCCCCGCTGAACAGGCAGGGGAGAAGCGCCATAAATCAGAATCCTGTAGTCCACAGGCAGCCTTCCCAGACAGCAGTGGGACCCCTGAATATTCTTCAAAGCTAAGTACTTCGGAGCAGCACTCTTAAAAATAAAGATCCAGTTACTCAGAGCTGGATGGCATTAGAAATATCCCAAGTCCCCCAAGTGAGCAGGACCCTGAGGGGTTGTGAATAATTCCCTTGGCTCCCAAAGAGATCTAATCAGTACTGACCCAGTGAGTTCATGGAAAACATGCTTGTCTGCACTGCCTGCATTGTCCCATGTGAGGACAATGTACCCGCTGGGACGCTAGGAGATGGAAATAAAGTACAAAATCATGGGTCTGTGATTATCAGCAAGAGATCAAGACAATTCAACATAAGGAAGTTTGGCATGTCTGTAGTACATTGACTTAAAAATAACACCTAAGAGCATGACAAATTCTTCTGAATATTCCTACATCCTTCCTACTCAGTGTGTTCTTCAGACGAGCAGCCCTGGCACCATCTAGAAGCTTCTGTAGACTCAGACCCACCCAGACCCACTTGATCAGCATTTGCATGTTAAGATCCCAGATGGTTCATGGGCACATTGAATTTTGAGCAGCTGTAGGGCCAAGTAGCCGACCCCTGTTAATGACAGTGGGGAAACTATACGGCGACAGGGATCACATGAGTGACTGGATCACCACCACAAACACCCCAAGACCACACCGGAGAACTGAGCAGTGTTGAGCCCAGGCCCGAACAGCCAGGAAAACTGCCATAATCTGGGACACTCTGCCCTCATATAATAGTCATGAAGGGTAGTAAGCTCTGAGATTCAGTCCTAAATTCAAACCCTCACATATTCCCAAAGAAGCACTAATTCAGCCCCATTACCAGTTCCTAACTGAATTTCTCATTTCCCAAATAACTGGTAGTTTGATAGTTTGCAGAGATTTGTTGTTGGGGAAAGTTTGAAACGATTGAACAAGATACCAGGGGAAGTATTCTGGAAAGGTTGAAAATTTTATCACTGAATCGTTACAATTATTGTTTGCCTCTCCTTTGCCTTCAAAATCTCTGTTATTAGTGATTAAACCATAGGTATTCATCAGGGAGAGAAGCTGGGAAGTAGACATAGTCTATGGAGACCTGACTGGAGTCCGTGCATTCTAGAGGGCTGTGTTTGGTGGTATTTAGAAAATGTCTTGCTGTCTTACATTGTATGAACTTGTATTAAGCTCTACCTTCATAATAATCATAGTAACCAGAAATAGATTTTGAATGACGAAAGTTTAGGCTTTACAATTTCAGTATCACTTTAGAACATTTTATCTAATTACACAAATATTTTTAAATATATACCTAATGATGACTCATGATGATTCTGAAATTGGTTTGGGATAATTCTGCAACATGCTTTTCTTTTGAAATGATATTCTTTTACTAGGAAGATAAATTAGTCCTTTCTTGGGGCACCTGGGTGGCTCAGGCAGTTAAGTGTACAACTTTTGTTATTGGCCCAGGTCATGATCTCATGGCTATGGGATCAAGCAGGGAGTCAAGCTCCCCGCTGGGCACGGAGCCTGCTTGGGATTCTCCCTCTCCCTCTCTCTCTGTCCCTCCCTGCGTGTGTGTGTGCTCTCTCTCTCTTTCTCTCTCAAAAATAAACAGAAAATGAGTCCTTCTTTCTCATGGATAACTATTGTATAAAATATTAGAGAAGCTTTTCTTACTTATCAAGGAGAATGTGAGGGTCTTCTATTTGCTTAGACTTAGCAAGAAGCCATGTTCACATATACACCTTGCCTTTCAGGTGCTTACCATCTAGATGAGGAGGCAGGCATAAAAACATGAGTGAGCCACCCAGGCACCCCACATATCAGGAAACACTTCTAACATGAAAGACAGAAAAGGGAGAAGGAAGGAAGGAAGGAAGGAAGGAAAGGTGGATCAGACTTGGAGAAAATAGAAATAATGTAGGGAAAGAAGAAAACATTTAAAAAGTGAGATCCTCAAAAACATGTTATTTTATTTATTTATTATTTATTTATTTATTTATTTTTAATTTTTTTTTAAACGTTTATTTATTTTTGAGACAGAGAGAGACAGAGCATGAACAGGGGAGGGGCACAGAGAGAGGGAGACACAGAATCTGAAACAGGCTCCAGGCTCTGAGCAGTCAGCACAGAGCCCGAAGTGGGGCTCAAACTCATGGACTGTGAGATCATGACCTGAGCCGAAGTCAGACGCTTAACCAACCGAGCCACCCAGGCGCCCCAAAAACATGTTATTTTAAAAGATATACTCAAAAGACAGAATCTTTGCAAACTGTGACCACTGAAATGAAAACAAACAGCAGTAGTATGGCTGGAAGATAAAGTTGAAGAAATTCCCCACAAATCAAATAAAGAAGATACACATATGACTGTGGAGGAAATAAAATGAAAACTTTAGATAATCTGTTCAGGAAGTCTAACTTCGGATTATAGCCGTTTAACAAAGAAAGAACAGGGAATACGGTGAGAAGGAAATCATCAAAGAACACCAGAAAAAGAACCTTCAGTGGAGAAGTACATAAGTTTCCATATGAAGAGGGCTACATACCCCTTATAAAAAGCTTTAAAAATAAAAGGATAAAAGTAAGTAGAATCATGATATCAAAATAAATCCATAATCTGGAGTCAGACACATTTATGATAATGAATGCATATTTCAAATTTAACCCAATCTAGTAAATGAAAAAAAAAAAAAAGGCCCATATCAAAACTCATAATCGTGAAATTTCAGAACTCCGGAAACAAAAAGGAAATCCGGGAACTCTGATGTAAAGGCCACATACAAAGGGTGGCATAGGAAATTATAATGGCAAAATTGGAAACAAGAAGACAATGGAACGGTGCCTCAAAAATACTGAGGGGAAGTAACATGAATAAATTCTATTTGAATTCTATTTGCAGCCAAACTATTGATCAAATGTAAAGACAGGGTAAAAGCATTTTTGGAAATGCAAAAACAAAAAAAAATTAATTTCCTCTGCATTTTTTATTAGGAAGCTGTTAGACTAGAGGCTTACTACCTGGAAGGATGATAAAAACAAGAGGAAGATTTGGGATCCAAGAAATAATGGATCCAGAGAGAAAAAGGCACAGAGACTCTACACGATAATGGTAAAGGGAACTTGCAAGGCAACAGCTGGGAGCCAGTCTACACAGGAGCAAGGTAAAAACAGGATTCCAGAAGGGTATGTCTTAGAAAAGGACTACCTGATTTGTTGAATTGTCATCAGAGAAAACTTACCCCTTTGTCCAAGATTGGGGGATACACTAGAACAAAAACAGAAATGAGAAGTAAATGAAAAAGAGAAAGAGAGCTATTGATTCGAGGGAAGACAACACAAGAGACAGTAAAGGAAATGGTATCATCGTAGGGCTTGGCTGTGAATACGATGTTCATAGTCATAAACTCAGAATATTGATCCAGCCAAAATGAGTGAGGATGTCTGCAGGGAGGAATGATGTAAGAGCCAAACCTCATCATCTCATTATTAAACGTAGGAAGCTCATAGATAATACTTAAAGGCTGAAAAAAAAGTTTGAATAACAGTGTAAGGATGTTATTCAGAAACATGATCGCAAATACTAGGGCAGGTTAGAAGATTTAAAACGTGTTGCCAGTGAAGAGGACTGGGGAGAGAAAAGCTGTCAGGGGCTGCTGTTTTTCATTTTAAGCCTTTAAAATAATTTGCCTTTTAAAAAATTGTATCTACATATACCTTTATAAAAGCTTTAAAAATAAAAGGATAAAAGTAAGTAGAATCACGATATCAAAATAAATCCATAATCTGGAGTCAGACACATTTATGATAGTGAATGCATATTTCAAATTTAATGACAGCACCTGTTAAACAATCTGTCAAGTTTTACGATTTTAAATTAATATACTTTTTTAAGGAAGAAAAATGAGAGGATTATGACAGAATTATATAGTCATTGTATTACAAAGTGGTTAAGGGGCACCTGGGTGGCTCAGTTGGTTGGGCATCCAATTTCGGCTCAGGTCATGATCCCACAGCTCATGAATTCGAGCCCCGGGCCTGGAGCCTGCTTCGGATTCTGTGTCTCCCTCTCTCTCTGCCCCTCCCCCACTCACACTCTGTCTCTCTCTGTCTCTCAAAAATGAACAGATGTTTAAAAAAATTTATTTAAGTGGTTAAGATAGTTTCAATTACATTAAGTACACTTCAAAATCTTAAGTATTTTGTATTCTTTTTTATACTGTATATCACTTACCCAGGTATGTGAGCATTCTTTCCAGTGTTCAGAAACAACACTGGGTACATGACATATAAGTGCAAAATCTCCTGTCCTCAGAGGTTTAAAAAACTCATTTCCCATGTTTTCCAGAGGTCTAGCTGGTAGAATCCTTCATTGATTTTTTTTTTTTCTTCAATTCGCTATTTGAATAGCTTTTCCCATTTGTAAATATGAGTATCTCCAAACAGTGGCTCACAACACATTTCAACTTAAACATATAAACATTTCAGTGGGACAGAAAACTGCACTTTATTCCAACAATAGATTAGAGATGAAATAGTGGTTTTAAGGTTGTTTTTGACATTTAAAAAGGGCTGAAGTATTTTCATCCCTTTGCTGCCTGTTGTTTCTTGAGAGACCTAATAACTTTGAAGAGAAGGTCCCAGCACATTACATACACTGAAACCCCGTCCAATGCAAAGTGATATTTTCCTTTCTATTTTTCATTTCTGGATGCTGGCTCCAGTCAACAATATAATCATTTTCTCTTATTGATTTTCTTATAAAATGTATCCTTGTTAGATTCATTGATGACTATACATTACAGAGGCACCTGATAAAATTTCATTGTGTTATTACCACCGCACAGGAAATGCTTTTTGCTGGATGAAAATAACTACCTCTCAAGGTGAAGATGAACCTGGGTTTAATGCAGAATTCCAGAGAATGGCGTCTTTATTTGAAAGCTGATCATCAAGAACTCCCACCCTCAAATCAATTCAATATTATTCTCTGCTGAGAAGATGTACTGTATCACTCGAGCTTGACCTCGGTTTTCCAATTTCAAAAAAAAAAAGATGAATTTTCCCACTTTAAACACTTAACAACTTAAAGCTTCAACTCTTCAAAAGAATTCTGATTCCCTCATGACTGACCCGTGCAGCACACCTCCTAAATCACTCTGCGTACTTTTTGGTGGCCTGTATCTGATTAACTTGGATCGATCTGGGCTGGATTTGTTAAACAAGTCAAATCAAATGGTGACTTCGCATTTGCAGGGTTGTGTACATATATAAACCACAGCTATTTTTCCTTTTTTATTTGGGGGCATTATAATAAAGTATATCATGGAGTCCTCTTTTTATTTTTTTAAAGCATTTTTTTAAATGTTTATTTTTGAGAGAGAGAGAGACAGAGAGACAGAGAGTGTGAACGGGGGAGGGGCAGAGAGAGAGGGAGACAGAATCTGAAGCAGGCTCCAGGCTCCAGGCTCCGAGCTGTTAGCACAGAGCCTGACGCAGGGCTCAAACCACGAACCTCAGGATCAGATCATGATCTGAGCTGGAGTCAGATGCTTAACCGACTGAGCCACCTAGACGCCCCTGGGGCCTTCTTTTCTACTGAGAAATATTTAAGCCATTTCTTTCATTTTACCAGAATGATAGGCTTCCTGCTATTCCTAAAGCACCACTAAAACAACAAAGAGTATGTTTGTAGTTTATTCAAGGGTTATGGATTATTCCTAGCAAGTCCACCTAAAAAGGAAATAAAATGTTAATGCTGTCACTTAAAAATTTGAAATGACATACTCTTGCAAGATTTACTTTTCAGTTACATTTTGTCTCAGTCCTAACAGAGTGGCTCATGAAGATACTGTTTTAAAAAAGTAAAGTTGGGGGCACCTGGGTGGCTCAGTCGGTTAAGCATTCAACTTCAGCTCAGGTCATGATCTCACAGCCTGAGCTCGAGCCCCGCATTGGACTCTGTGCTGTTAGCACAGAGCCTGCTTCGGATTCTCTGCCCCTCCCCTCCCAAAAGTAAAAAAAAATAAATAAATAAAATATTTAATTAAAAAATAAAGTTCATTTTTTCTTGGTGGGAAATGATTTTTTAAAAGCAATTTCATATTTAAAATTAGAATGATTGTTAAATTTAAATGAGAAAAATATTCAGAACCCCCTTCCCCAATAGATTAGATGACAGAAACTATGAATAAAGCTAATTTTAAAAATTAGGACACTTAAAGCTAACACTTAAAAGAAAGTTTTTTTTAATGTTTTATTTATTTTTGAGATAGAGAGAGCACAAGCCGGGTAAGGGCAGAGACAGATGAGGACAGAGGATCCAAAGCTGTCTCTGTGCTGACAGCAGTGAGCCCCATGTGGGGCTTGAACTCATGAACCATGACATCATGACCTAAACCAGAATCAGACATTCAACTGACTGAGCCACCCAGGTGCCCCTAAAGCTAACACTTTGCTATGATACTGCAACACTTTCTAATTCAGTCTCTTCTGAATTAGAGAATATTTTAAATCAATGCCGTTTTATTTCTTTAAATCACACACAATAACTGATACAACATACAGGACACTGCTAATTAGAGGTTACAGCCTAAGGGACCTGATTAACAAACAGAGAAACAATTCATAATTAGCGTTCTGATTGTACATGACTGGCTGCTTCCCCAGACTTAAAACGGCATGTACACGAAACTGGCCTTTGTGGTTATTAATTTGCTTGACAAATCCTTTCTGCAGTCTAGAGGTAAGAACCCAGCTCTTATCTCGATTATCAGAGCTCTTTTGACTAAGGAGGTTTCACTGTAGGTTCCTAAGCAGCACGTGGGGTAGATTTTCAGATAGCCCAACTTTGCTCCTGAATACTTTACTATCTTTGGCTTAAACTGGAGCAAGCTATTTGTGTAGCTGCAAGCCTTAGTGTCCCCACTTGAAAAGGGTGGCGAGGCCGAGAGTCTGTGCAAGTTCAAGTGAATTAAGTATTAGAGTCAAATTTGATCCTGAAAAAAGATGACCAGGCAGATAGCAATTTTCCCCATAAATCATTTTGAGGGAGTCCTGACCACAATAAGATCCCACTTGGCCATTGTATTAAATGTGTGTAAACAAAGCTACTCTTTTAGCCATTCTAAAAAAAAAAAAAAAAAAAAAAAAAAAAAAAAAAAAAATGCACTTGGGGACTTATAAACAGCCTATTTTTATTCATTAAATCATTTTTAAAATAGGCTGTGAATGAGAACTTAAAAGTGCTTAAGAAAATATTATTCATTCTGTAAAAGAGTTACCATGGCCTAGAATGCAAACTGGTCACTTGGGACTACTTTAAAACTACAAGCAGGAGGAGGCAGAGGTCATTGCCCTCCTCCCCTTAAGACAAGCCAAACCCCCTCAGACTTGGCCCATCCACTCCTGAGTGGGGCTGGGCCATCCACTGGGGCTTTTGCAGTCTGGACATGACCAAGATTTTTTTTATTTCAACAAGGCAGAAAATCACAAAACTAAAAACAAATTTGTTGTAAGATAAAAAAAAAAAAAAAAAAAGAGTACTTTGTGTTCCAGATTTTATTTTAAAACATTTATTCAGGCTTCTCTATGATTTCAAGCCCCACAGCCCAAAGGCATTAAACTGTATTGAAACTTAATGGCCTGAAAAGTTTCCTTTTGAATTAAAGCACATCCAGTTACGAAAGGGGGAGGGGACGGCATCTGCAACTAATCTGAAAGTTCCATTTCTGGTCCTGGACTTGGAGAACATAAAAATAGCCAGCAGAAGACTCTCAAATCACACAGAGGGGAATATGATTTCTGGGAGCTGAGTTTCTACACCAATGCCTCACTAAGGGAATTTTCCATTAGAGCAGAGTGACCTAATAGAGAGGTTTAGATGAACACTGAGAAGAGAAAAACAACCTACATAAGCTTGTCCAGACTCTGCTCCTGCTCCTGCTCCTTCTTACCAGGTGATTCACTTATTGTAGAGACAAATTCTAGGACCTTTCATTTTATGGATAAAATAGGGCCCTTGTTTCCAGACCGGTGGGCTCCAAAATAAGAATGACATACCGGGGTATAGGGAGATATCTCCATATAAAAAAATTTTATTTATGTGTACTACTTAGGTCATCTTTAATTTTCTGTTTGATATACGTAAAGTCCACGGGACATCCTCCAAATAGGTAAATGTACCTATGGTGGGTACTCAATTAAGGAAATTTGGAAACAATTCCTCTAGACACTATGCCTGAGGCACAGCCTCAACTGCCCCATGAGCTGAGGGAGGGCTGACAGTGGTTGTTCTAAACCTTAGTCCATGGAGGAACCCATTGAATGCGGCGGGTACAGTCACCATAACTCAAAGAACCTGACTGACAACACCTCTACCGATTGGATTTTGTTACTGTTAATGCTCTTTTGCCTTTCACTAAAAAAAATACATAAATAAAAGCCACTGTGCATCATTAACAGCAGGAATATCACAAAAGTACAAAGAGCAGGGTCCTGGGCCAGTCTTTATTAGCAACTGTCACTGCAAAATATGTGTATCTGCGTTAGTGCAAAACAGAGCAACTCTGACATGACTGTGTTCCATTCAACATCCTCTTTCTTACGGTAGCATAGATTATCTTAGGGATAGAGAAATGCTCACTATCACAATGGACATTTTTATTATCAACTTCAATCTGCTATTTTTGAAGAGCTATTTTTGTCTCTATACAAACAGGATACAGAGTACAACTTTCTTTTGTTGATTAAGTGCCAGTGTTTCCTTCTTTGAGTGTTAAGTTGCCTGAATGGTTGTTTAGTGAAAAGGAGAATGGGGTGGTCTCTGAAAAACACAGATTCAGTTTCTAAGGTTCCAGAGTGTTCAAAGGAAGAAAAAGTAAAGCAAACTACTAGTTAAGGATTTGAAAAAATATTTTTAAATAGCCAAATGACTTAACATTTCAAAGTAAAAATCTCCACCCTCCAATAAAATACCCCTTCACTTTAAGATTCCAATGATTATTGCCGATCGACATTGTATCTGAACAGTTTTTGCTTTTAAGAAGTTTACATCCTCTTAAGGTTTACGATACTTAATTTTATAGATAAAATGCCTGACAAAGTCCTCCAAGTCTCAAGGAAAATGATCAGTCTGACCAACTGACCCATTTGCTTCACGTGTACCAACTATACTCTTTCCTCAGGACCCTTTTTCCCTCCTTACTCAGGTGGCCAAACCCTGGCAGGTCCCACCGTTAAAAACTCTCATAGCATATCTCTCGGAGACCCTTATCATAATTGCATTTAAACACTTGTATACTTCCAGTTTTAAGATTTTACAGATTGACTTTTCTGTTCCCCCACATTCCAACTGAAAACCACCCCTAAAACAATAGGATAAACAAGAAACAAAAACACAAGCTCATCTCTGATGGGACAAAAAATCATCTGCAACCCCCGTGGAAACACGTGAAAAGCGGGGGGAAGGTGGTAATTGAATCAACCAAGCAAAAAGGGTAAAAGCTGAGTGCCCACTGAGAAGCCAGCCCAGCCAACAGAATCCCCAAACTGGGAAAGCCTCAGGAATGGGAAGCACCAGGGGCCCGAGTTGGGGATTCAAATGCCCCGTGAAACCAGAGCATTTGGCTGACATCTTCATACAGAGTGGTTGTTCACTCCCTCTTCTGACTTAGATGCTCAGCTCCACACTGCGAAGCCAGGAGATGGGAAGTATATTCTCTGGAGAAACAGAAACGCACTCAGATGGCTGTGACTACTCATCTTCAGAAGAAACACGAGATGCCAAGATCTCTCACCTTCCTTCCAAACGCAACAGTCAGATTTATACACCCTTAACAGAGATTATAGCCCCTTAATGGAAAGCCCCAGAGAACAGACCAACAGGTAATTATATCTGGGGGTTTGTCGAGGAAAAAGGCAGTTCACACTCTGATTATTCTATAGTGAATCTCACCAGCTAAGTTTCTCACATACCAACAGTGCCTCCAATCTTAAATGTCCCTCCCTGTGTTCTCAGTGATTTTCTCTTAGGAATTTTTCTTAAGGGAGCAGTCAGAGAAGCGGACAAAGACGTGTATGCAACAAAGCCTAGCCCAACATTACTTATAATAGACAAATTAGAAACCTAAATGTTTCCAACAATTGATGGTTGGTTAAATAAAAGCTGTAGCCATTAAAAGGGGTACAGTGTATGTAGTGACATAGAAAGATACTAATGGCCTGGTGATAGTGATAAAAGGCAGGTTTCAAACACTGTATTTTATAATTCCATTTGTATAAATATATGTTTATGTATGCATAAAAACATGAAGGATTTTTTGAAGCAGTGGTTATCTCTAGGAGGCAGAATTATGAGAGAACTCTCACTTCTCTGTATTACTTGAATATTTTATCAAACATATCAGATAATCAAAGACAATTCCTATTTAGAAAATAAATTGTTAAAATAATTTAAAAAAATTTTTAATGTTGATTTGTTTTTGAGAGAGAGAGAGTGAGGGGCAGGGAGTGACAGGGAGAAAGGGAGACATAGAATCTGAAGCAGGTTTCAGGCTCCGAGCTGTCAGCACCGAGCCCAACGCAGGGCTCAAACTCAAGGTGAGATCATGACCTGAGCCGAAGTTGGAAGATTAACTGACTGAGCCACCTAGGCACTCCATAAATAATTTTAAATATAGCCCTTGATCTCAATGATAAACTTACAGTCAAGAAATACCAGACAGTCCTCAAACATACCGAACAGAAATGTAAACCAATAAACAGAAAAAAGAAAGGACCTCTAAGGTGAGGGAAACAATGCAGGGAACAAAAGAAAACATCCACAAAGCTACAATCAATGTCCTGAGGGGGAAAAGAGAAAAATGTTGCATTCATGAAACAAGATGAGGCTCTTAAAAAGGGAACAAATAACAAGGAAGAGCTTTATTTTTTTAAGTTTATTTATTTATTTTGAGAAGGGTGGGGAGGGGCAGAGAGCGAGAGGGAGAGAGAATCCCAAGCAGGCCCTGAGCTGTCAGCAGGGGCTGGAACCCACCAATGGGGAGATCATGACCTGAGCCAAAATCAAGAGTCGGACACTTAACCGACTGAGCCACCCAGGTGCCCCACAAGGAAGAACTTTAGAAGAGAAAAATACGGCCACCAAAAGAAAAACTCCAGTAGAAAAACTGGAAGACAAAGTCAAGAAAATCTTCTAAGGAAATAGTCAATGAAAGAAAAAATGAGAAAACTGGAGTATCAATGAACACTGAACAGCTGATAAATAGCACTAATAAAAAGAAAGAAAAGAAAAAATTCTCAACCAAATAATACAAGAAACACTTCCAGAACTAAGTTTATAAATCTGAAAAGTGAAAGGCCTTCTGAGAGCCTAGTGTCATGAATGAAAAATGTCCACATCAGGAAATTTTAGAACATTAAGGATAAAGAGAACATCCTAGTAGCTTCCAAATGGGAGAGTGTTACATCTGGACACACAAAAGATTGGGACTAAAAATGGCATCAGGTGTCTGAAGCTGGATTAGAACCCAGAGGACGATGAAACAATGCAGATCATTTTCAGTTTAGAATTCTATAACCAAACTATTATTCCAATGTGAGGGCAGAATAAAGATCATGTAAGCTGCAACATATCAAAATGATTGCCTCTTCTGCCCCTTTTACTCAGAAACGTTTCCTCTCATGAAACAAGTGACCAAAACAAGGAAGAGGAAAACACGTGCTTCAAGAAAATAGGGAATTCAATGTAGGAAAAAAGCAAAAGAAAATCCCAAGACACAGGTCTCAGAGCAACTGGTTCAGAGTACAGCAAGAAGACTCAGGATCCAGGAAAGATGTTTTCAAGGAGAAAAAGTCATAAGGGAGGGTATAGGGAGAACCTGACAGAGTATCAGATTAACCCTGAGGGCAACTAGACTGAGAGACTGTGGAAGACAATGGAAGATCTATAAATGGGTACAAAGAAAACAAATCCAGTGAAAATCAAGGGAGTCAGTAACTCCAGGGGAAGTGAAAAGTTACCCGGTAGGAGAAATGTAACCAAGTACACGAATGAGCCAAGTAGTCTTGGCTCAGACGACACTGCTCACCGTCATAATTTTATAAATTCTGAAATGCTGATCTAATAAAAAAAAAAAATGATGGGGAAAGACTGGAGGGTGGCGTAAAGGAGCTAGGTCCTCGAGAGTGGTGAGTAGAAGTGATGATTCAACAGAGAGAAGTGTACACTTAGCTAGAAATGTGTAAGTCCTATCAGAAGAAACCAGCAAAAGAGCCGAAAGTCATTGAAGAATGGGGACCACAGCTTCATTACATAGTAAATGAGACCATTCCTCATCATGGAAGACATTTATAGCTTTTACCTAAAGACGAACATCAGTCCTGATATTCTACTGTGAGAATTCAGCCTCAATTCTATACTTTAAAAAGTAGACTATCAAGGGGCACTTCAGTTAAGGGTCCAACTTTTGATTTTGACTCAGGTCATGATCTTACAGTTCGTGGGTTTGAGCTCTGCATGGGGTTCTGCACGGACAGTGAGGAGCCTGCTTGGGATTCTCTGTCTCCCTCCCTCTGCCCCTCCCTTGCTCGTGCTCTCTGTCTCTCTCAAAATAAATAAACAACAACAAAAAGTAGACTATCAAGTCTTTGTTAAGTATTTGATATCCAAAGGGCAAAGACATTCTTCCCATCCCAACCCTTCATCACAGACCTGCAAAGCCTTCTCCACCAAGATGAATTAGCTCAACCTAGACACTCTACTGGCCTGAATAAAATACAGATGTGCAACAGTCTCTAACTTGCAAACGGATCTGTTGCAGAAATTCCTGGGCCAGTTGTTTGGAACACAGGAGTGTTTTTTCTTCCCCACCTCCATCCCGTAAGACATGTTTCAGATGATTACTCATCTCAGAATTCTGGATGGTTGCTTTCTAGGGTCAGTGGGATGGGGGGAACCATAAGTCAGATGTGGGTTATTGTTAAGACTGAGCTTCTGTGTCGGATGGTGGGTTTATGGACACTTAGTACTTCATTAAATTATAATAAGTAAATAATAAAACCAGGACTACTGATGAGAGTATGTCACGAGCCAAAAATTATCAGCCCATCTCTACGTATCTAAAACCCAATGGGAGACAAAAACATATTAGCCCCAAATCCTGTTTAACCGGTGATAGAACGGATGGCACATTTGCCCAGATGTCCAGCAGTTACACGCAATATATATTTATTTATTTTTAGTAGTATTTGTTCACTCTATTTTTTGAGGGTTGGCTGATTTTTTTTTTTTAGAGTGTACAGTTAGGTGTCATTTAGTATATTCACATTGTTGTACCACCACCAATTCCATTTACTTCCAAACATAACACCCTAAAGGAAAACCCCATGCCCATTAAGCAGTCACTCCTCATTTCCCCCTCTAAACCCTGGGCTCTGACAACCATTTGCCCTCTGTGGACTCACCTCTTCTGTCTTTCCTATAAGTGGAATCATACAAGACGTAACCTTTTGTACTTGACTTCTTTCACTTCACATGTTTTCTAGGTCGATCTGCGTTATACTACGCACGAGTACTTCATTCCTTCTTAAGGCTGAATAATATACGGTACATACACATCGCCTTTTGCGTATCCATTCTGTCGTTGCTGGACATACGGGTTGTTTCCATCTTAGGACAATTGCAAATAGTGCTGCTGTTAGCATTTGTTTACAAGTTGGCTGATTTTTTTTTTTTAATTTTTATTCGAGTATAGTATGTGTATGGTGATTCAACTTTGCTATACTATGCTATGCTCACCACGAGCGTCACCATACAGTGCTACTGCGATACTGTTGACTATATTTCTATGCCACACCTTTTATTCCTGTGCCTTATTCATTCCATAACTGGAAGCCCGTATCTCCCGCTCCCCTTCACCCATTTTACCCAACCCCACACTCCCCTCCCTCTGGCAACCACCAGTTTGTTCTCTGTATTTATAGGTCTAATTCTGCTTTTTGTTTATTCGTTTGTTTTGTTTTTTAGACTCAATAAATATTTATCAAACATCTCTTAAGGGGTAAGGCGCTGAGCAATCCTTCGGTTACTGTAATCAAGAGAGACATGGCTTGTGGCCTTTGGGAATTGGAGAACCACCTTGATCTTCCAGAATTCAGAAGTTATATTTAAATATATGGACCATCTCAGCTTTGTGGTGCCTGGGTGGCTCAGTGGGTTAAGCAACTGACTTCGGCTCAGGTCATGATCTCACGGTTCGTGGCTTGGAGCCCCACGTCAGGCTCTGTACTGACAGCTCAGAGCCTGGAGCCTGCTTCGGGTTCTGTGTCTCCCTCGCTCTCTGCCCCTCCCCCCCTCATGCTCTGTCTCTCTCTCTCTCTCTCTCTCAAAAATAAATAAACGTTAAAACAATTTTTTTAAATATATAGACCAGTTCAAATGTATTAAAACCATACACATAGTAGTTCTCTTATGCATCCTCTTGCTGGTTATCAAACAAAAATGAAAAGCAACAATAAAATGGATTAGAAAGTGTATTGATTTTAGCTTATTGTGGGCACTTGTAAAAAGCAGATTTAATTAGGAATACGGAGAGTTCCAAAGAGGCCCAAGCACGGCACGGCCCTTTTGAAGCTCGAGAAGCTGACGGTGCTGGTCGTTCCCCCTCCCTTGACACCGTCATCCTTGAGTACTGGCTTAAGTTTCTTAGTCAAGATCAGGGGCATGTTTAGGTCACAGATATAGTGAGTCCATATTAATACAGAGAAAGTAACTAAAGTCTCTAAACTCTCCTCAAAAAGCAATTTTCCCAATGATCTTGATTTTTTTCTCTCTCTTATACACCTTCGTTTCCAGAATTTCTAATTCTTTTGAGTTGCTTCCTCTCCTCCTAAAAATGCCTCAGTACAAAACAGGTTCTCATCCAGAGATCCTGGTTTATACCATACCCCACATACCTCACAGACCACACACATACATCCTGACATTATATACCACCCGCGTGTGTGCGCCTGACAGCTCTCCTATAGCCAGCAGCCTCCCGTGCTGGGCAAGCCCAGACCTGCGGTCACGGTCCTACCTCAGGGTTAAGGTTTCACATGGGCTTGTTCACAGAAAATACACTAACCATGCGGTTATATGCCTCTGCCAGAGGCTAGGGCTGCACGCGGGTGATGCCTGGTTCCCGGTGGCCACACACACAACCCCAATATCCCTGCTGCCCAGAATAACAATGCGATAGGAAAAGGCAGGATAGAGGGGAGGCCAGGGAAGAAAAAATTCACATCAGTTGAATAACACTTACATCGCACTTACTCTTTGCCAGGTCTGTTCTGAGTGCTTTACAAATACTAACCTGTGAGACAGATACTATTACTTACACTGAAAGATGAAAAGATGGAGGCCGGAGAGGTTAAGTAACTTGTCTAAGGTCACACAGCTATAAAGTGATGGATTTGATCCAAGCAAGACTGGCCCCAGAGTCTGTGCTCTTAATTATAACTCTGTGGCTCCTTGAGCCTGAGATAGAAAGCCTAGATTCTACCTTTCTAATTCCCAGGATAATTAATAAGCTGTTTTTTCTGTCAGAAGGAATAAAGAGTGTGGGTATGGAAAGTGCTTCAGATAAGTCCAGAAACTTGCCAGCCAAGTAGAAGGACAGAAACTTAGAATAGGGATCAGGAAAGGAGAGCCTTGGGAGACAAGATCTTTAGACGGTGAGAATCGGGCACTCCTTGGCCAAAACATGCATGGGAGTGGATAATGCTGGGGGCCAAGGTAGGGGAGGTGACTCTAGACCTGGAGGCACTCATCAATAGGAAACAAACCAGAAATGGAGGTTAAAGTCGGCCTGAACCAGTAAGAAGGACATTCTGGCTAACTGTGGATGTAGCACATTGGAAAATGAGGCCGAATCACTCTCATCAGAGCACATAAATAGCATTTATAGACTTTGGCTTCTTTTCAACTCAATGAACATTCCTAAGGCCCTTCAATGAAGAAAGCATAACATTCAACAGAATGCATTAAGGAGCTTGGCCCAGATTTTTCTCATCTCAGCGAGGTGTTTACATCTAACTTGATTGTGGGCTTGGTATGCATGAGACGTTCGGTGGGGACCTCAGCCACCAAGGGCACCTGTCTGAACCCTGCAGCACAGTCTGCAAACTGAGAGCAGCAGGGCTTCTCGGAAGCATCACCAGTTGGAGGAAAAATAAATAAATAAAAGGGGGGAGAAAACAGGGAAGCCAAAGTTAGTCATGATAAAAGAAATCCACAATAGAAAGGTCAGCCACTCTAAGAATAACTGTCCTGCGAAAACAAAACCAGGCCAAATATAACGTCTCCTACCTCAGCCAAAATCATCTGCCTTTGGAAGTCAGTGTTATGTTCCGGTATTTTTTTCTCCTCTATTCCCTATAGGCTCTTCTAAGGTAGGCCATTCTCTGTGAGAAGATATATGTGAGCAAGGTTTCATTTGACATCTGTTTTCCAACTATTAAATTTGTGGTGGTTATTTTTAGAACAAAAGATAGTTTAAGAAATAATTAGGTGCCCATATGTGATACAGGCTAGATAGTGGCAAATGTTTTTAGGATGATGTCTAAAAAATTCAAAGTGAAAAGTAGAAGAAGATAATGTAGATTTGAAATTTAGCTAAATGAGCACTTTTAAAAAATGCAGCAACATAATGCATCTGTACCTCAATTTCCCCATTTGCATACTGCGCTGCTGTTTGCATAAAATGACTTCCCTGACCCCTCCCCGCCCCCAATCTGTGAGGCCAGCATGATCAGTTGGGTTTCCAGTAGTGGTGATGGATTTGCTCTGATCCACCCTCACCCTTTCTCCTGCTTCCGCCCATGATGAATGGGCACCATTACAAAATGGCGACTGGGGTTAGGAGTGCAGCCTAGAGAGGCTCACCCCCATGGGGGAATCAAACGCTGGACCTTGGCCTCTTTTGTGTGGTGCTTTAACCTACTGAACTAATCAGCCACAGAAAAATAAGGATGCTTATCACTGACTTGCCAAAATAGAAGCACTATGAGAATATATTAAGAAGAAGAAGAAGAACAACAACAACAACAACAACAACAACAACAACGGAGAGAGATCTTAGATGCTTTCCTTCTACAGAAAAAAAACACCTATTTAAATACCAACTAATATTATTATAAGTCAGAAACAGAGGCCATGGCAATAAAAGCTGTTTCTCTAAGTCAACAACTGGCTGGAGACTCTGTCTACAAAATGAGTTTTATAAGATCATGCTTATTTTAGAAACATCAATACTAAAACAGCAGCAACAGAAAGTGTTTTTCCCCCTAGTTTAAGCACTACTTGGATATGCATTATATCCAGCCAAGCAATAACTGAACAAATTCTTCTCTTAAATTTCCCCAAGTTCAAGTATATGGCTTCGAGCACACCACAAGCTTTATAAAACAGCCTAGCTTTAAGTATGCAATAATCGCTCATTTCCTGGCCATTAATTCAGACATCATGCAATCACTCAAAGGCATCCATTTTCCTTTGCTGCTATTTTGGGGACTGCTGCCCTATTGTCATCCCTGCCGTAGACCCCTGACTTAGTCGTCTTTTAATTAGAGCCAGCGAGAGCGACAGGCGGAGTCAGCCTGCTGAGGGTGATTCATCACATGGCTCTCTGCTCCCTGGCCTCCTAGCTGACAGTTTATAAACAGGACATCTTGGGTATCATGATTGCTGCTTAAGGAAACAGAAGAACAAATGGTGACCATCTTGTAAGCTACTTCCCTGAGATTAGTCTAGGGCCGTATCTACTGACAATGTATTTTGATTAAACATCCAAATAAACTTTACCAGGGATGAGTCTTGGAATATGCTTTGTCTGAGCTTGCCCTCAAACACACCAATATCATAACGTAAGGGTTGTCCAAGGTGTTAACTCGCATACTTCCAACCAAGCAACTTAGACCTATTTTTAATAGATCTGCTTTTTAGCTAAACCCGTACCATGTCGATCAACAGCAACAGTACCAGTTCTGGAAAAGAAAAAAAAAATCAACTCAATACTGGTAGGCTTTCTCACTGTGATTATGGAAATCACTACTTATTAGCCCACAAAGCCCTACCATTCAACAGTAGTTTCCAGATAAAGCTACAAGACTGACTTACGCCTGCCGAAATCTAACCCTACCATCCCAGAAAGAAGACATAAAGGCCCAAAGTTATATTAGGCTGTAATTCAACTCTACAACCCTGGGGTCAGCTGGCACATGTGCTGGGTGTGGGGTTGAACAACCAGCCCTGCACTGGGGAAGCTCACGGCTAGAGGGAGAGGTGCTAGTAAGGCCGAGGGGAACTGGATGACGCGTGCAGAACCAGCACTGTTTGCTGCAGAAGATGCTAAGATGCTAAGGCCAGAGCTGGACCGGTTAGAGTTGACTCAGCTCCTCCATGTATTGTGGAGGATGAACGTGGGAAGTCTACTTAACCCATCTGTATCTCAGTTTCATGACTGATGTGTTTCCTTCCAGTACTCTGAGTGTGTAAGTGTGTGCAATCTGACACACACACACACACACACACACACACACAAAGTTGAAATCTTATCTTCTGTGTATTTATATCTTATTTTATATACTTAAGAGTCTAACAGAAGTATTTTTCCATGCCAATATTATTTCTCATGACTGTATAAGAATATAACATACAGGAGCGCCTGGGTGGCTCAGTCAGTTAAGCATCCGACTTCGGCTCAGGTCATGATCACATGGTTCTTGAGTTTGAGCCCCGCATTGGGCTCTGTGCTCCAGAGCCTAGAGCCGGCTTCAGATTCTGTGTCTCCCTCTCTCCCTGCCCCTTCCCAGCTTGTGCTCTGTCTCTCTGTCTCACTCTCAAAAATAAATAAAAGCTAAAAAAAAATTTTAAAGAATATAACATACAAATATGCATTAGCTTAGTAAGCAACTCCTTATTGTTGGACACCTGGAAATTGTTTCCATTTTCCACTATAATAAATTGTGATAATTATTTTTTCCTATCTTCCAAAAGAACTTAATAGTACTGGATTGAAATGTTCCATGAAAGATTTTAATAACTCAATAAAACTGTCTAAAGTCCAATAGTTTAGAAGGTAATTATGCCATAACTACTCTATTCTTCCTTAGTCATGTTCTATTCCATTTTTAATAATAATGCAAATTTTACAAATACCATACAATAGAATCTAATTCAATAGTGAACAGTGAATGTTGATTTGACCTCCTGGTGTATTTCCAGACATTGATCTAGGTGCTGAGGATATAGCAGTGAACAAGAGAGACCAACCTCAGACAGTAATTACACTTGGGGTGAGCACACCATAACATATACACTTGCTTAATCACTATGTTGTACACCTGAAACTAATAATAGTATCGTGTGTCAACTATACCTTGGTTTAAAAAAAAAAAAGACAACCTCAGTCTTTCCTGGAGTTTACCTCCTAACAGGGAGGACAGAAAAACAAATGCACAAGTAAACATAAGGTACATCAGAAGCTGATAAGTGCTATTAAGGAAACCTTGAGAGAGAGATAGGTAGTACGTACAGGAAGTAGGCACTACCAGAAAGTACCCATGGAAGCACTGTTTGTTTGTTTTTTTATAGAATAGCCAAAGAATAACTCACTAAAAGATGATATTTGAGCAGAGATTGAAGGAAAAGAGGTGAGAAAGTGGTCCAGGCTGAGTAAACAAGAAAGAGCTCGAAGGCCATTGGCTGGAACTAAGTGGATGAAGGGAAGATGTGACAGGAGATGTGTTTGAAGAGGCCACAGGGGCCAAATCATGTCTGGCCTAATAGGCCTTTGTAAAGACTTCGAGTTGAGTTGAGTTGAGTTGAGACATGAGTTCCTAAAAGATCCTTCCATACACGTTCTGAAAGTATCCACTCCTTTCTAAGGAATGGTTCCCAAAATAACATTATTTGCTGTAAGTTCTAGTTGATGCATTTTTAGAGGCCTTTTTCCCATATCTGCCAATATATGTCCTTTTGGATTCATTCTTATCCATATGGCTTCATGAGCTTAAGATCTTTATTCTTGAAAGCTTTGTTGTTTCGTCAAGAAGAGAGAAGTACAGATGTCCCCAACCCTCCTTACCTGCAACTTAGTTTTCCTGTTTCAGATTCTCAGTCAACCAGCCTGGAAGAAAGAAATCCTCCTTCTGACAAAAGGTCAGAAGGTCAGTAGTAGCCTAACACTGTCTCATGACTTCCCTCCACTTCATCTCATCACACAGGCATTTTATCATCTCGCATCAGCACGTGAAGAAGGGTGAGTAGAGCACACAATAAGATATTTTGAGAGAGAGATACCACATTTGCATAGCTTATATTACAGTATATTGTTAGAACTGTTCTATTTTATTATTGCTGTTAATACCTTACTGTGCCTCATTTATAAATTAAATTGTATCATAAGTATGTATATATTAAAAAATAGCATATATAGAGTTTAGTACTATCCATGGTTTCAGGTATCCACTGAGAACATCTTGGAAAGTATCTTCTGTGGATAAGGGGGAAGCACTTCTATATAAAGGCTAAAAACAAAAGCAAGTAAAAGTAAACATTTTTCTGACTACAAAATTGGTTTCCATAGAGATCAGAATTGGGACCATCTGATGTTTTAGAAGTGTTCTGCAAGAGAGCACAAGAGAAAGCTCCCAGAGTATAGACAGTACTAAGACAGCTCAAATGTGAAATGCTCCAAAACAAAACAAAACGAAGTGAAATGCTGATAGGAGCAAAATACTAAAAGGATCTCTCAAAAGTCTGTGATTTGCTATAAAATTGAAACATGAGTGTCAGTTTCTATGAAACTCCACGATCTGGGCTTTCAGTCTTGCCAAAGAGTTTAAGGGCTTTCTCTACAAACGCTGCCCCCTGCCATTACCTGCAAGCAAAGAGGTGAATAAATGTGGATGGTATCAGAAACCATATAACAAATATATGGTATAACAAATAAACACTATATCTTTCAATAAACATGTTCTGAACATACATTATATGCAAGGCATTATGCTTGCTATTGGATATGCAAAGCATCTGGTCTTACAGGGTAACAAACTGATGGAATGTGATGGATTCTCTCATAAATGCACCACACAACACAATATGGAAAAAGAACACAAAGCCTAGATGGTTGGGGTCAAGTAAGGTAAAAGAAGTGGTGGGAGTTAGCTGGAGGTAGATGGGTTCAAAGGATTCGGTGTCCCAGAAAGAAAAAACTACAAGAGATAAAGCCCATGCGGATAAAGCTATGGGGATGTTGATGAAGCTATTCTTAGTGGCTGGAATATAGAGATGGAGAGATGGGGGTTGGAAGCGAAGAGGGGCAAGACGTAAATACTTGCTTGCTCTTACCCTCTTGGGAACAATGGTACATGCACAACTGGAAAAGTGTATACAATTCTGCCCCTCATATTCAATATCCACGCATGGCCAGAGGCTTGGATAAAAGGCAACTAAAATAATCATGTGGGTGAAACAGTTCTCATAGAAAGAAATACTAAAAAAGTTGACTCTGTCCAATAAAGGCTAAAAGGAAAAATGTACCAAAGTCTATGAAATTAAGATAAATAATGAGTAGGGTAACACGATGTGCTGGCTCATCAAATCCCAGAGATCAGATTCTAGATAAAATCTAGTCAACCAGGGCATTTCATACATAAATCCAGCTAAAGTCAATGTCTTCTAAACTTGTTGATCATAAGGATTACCTGAGGAGCTTGTTAGAAATACACACCCCAGGGGCGCCTGGGTGGCTCAGTTGGTGAAGCAGCCAACTCTTGGTTTCAGCTCAGGTCACGATCTCATGGTTTGTGGATTTGAGCCCCACGTCAGGCTCTGTGCTGGCAGTGTGGAGCCTGCTTGGGATTCTCAATCTCTGTCTCTGTCTCTCTGTCTCTGTCTCTCTCTCTCTCTCAAAATAAATAAATAAATAAGCATTTAAAAAAATACATATCCCAGACCTCATTCCAGTGATCACCACCCCACCTCACCCTCCTACCAACCTCCTGAAACAGAATCTCCAAAAGATGTGCCTTGAGATTTGTATTTTAACAAATGTCTTAGATGGTTCTTATGCTATAGCAAATTTGAGAAACTCTATTCTAAAAGTATAGGCTGGAAATTCCTAGGATCAATAACATTAATTGCAAAAATTCTCTCACCTGGCCAGTGGTTCATCTCAAATATAACAATTAGCACTACATCAGATAGCTTGGATCCCCTTGAGTGGTGGTACTGATGAAAAGTAAAGAAGGTTCTCAGTGATATGGGATATTCCATGATGATTGGGGCTATTTGTGGATAACTCAACTGACCTGACATCTCACCAGCCTCACCAGCCTCTGGAGTCCAAGTAACAAAGTTTGACTGTATCACAAGGGCTTATGTAAAACTTTTGCCTCCTTCAAGATGTTCTTTGTGGTTTCCTCAAGTTCTGTCCCAGAAGCAAGTCCATTCAAAGTCTGCCTCTCAAGAATCATCATGGAAGCTAAAAATTCAGAGGCCATTCAAGGGAGGCTCTACCTGGAAGCTGTCCTCCTGTGTTCCCCTCCAGTCTCCCTCCAGATGCCCTTCTCTACAGCCCTGTTCCTTCAACCTTCATGACCATATATGGCTGAGGAAGCAATGGGGATTTGCACGGCATTTCCACTCTGGCTTTAACTTACCCAGCACTGTGCAGCTACAAGGCAATCTGCCTTAAAAGGCATGATAATCACCTGCTGTGGATTTTAACTTTCATGACTATCATTTAAAATTTTTTTTAACGTTTATTTATTTTTGAGACAGAGAGAGACAGAGCATGAATGGGGGAGGGGCAGAGAGAGAGGGAGACACAGAATCGGAAGCAGGCTCCAGGCTCTGAGCCATCAGCCCAGAGCCCGACGCGGGGCTCGAACTCATGGACCGTGAGACCGTGACCTGAGCTGAAGTCGGACGCTTAACCGACTGAGCCACCCAGGCGCCCCAGTATCATTTTAAATAGTATCCCAAATTTTAAAAAAATTTACAATATAAATTGTTTTGCCAAATTTCAGCTTGATAGCATTTGAAATACGAGTCCAAATCAATAAAATTATGGGGCTTCTGCATCCTGTGAACCACTAGGAAAGGATAATGCTTATCTTGGATTTGCATAAGCCACCAGCAGGTGGAAGACATATGAAGCTTACTTAGTAAATATGGTGCGTGGGTGCTTCTTGAAAATTCTGGTAGGACCTCTTCTTGGGTAACGTAGAGGGCCAAGAGAAGTTTCTTCTGGGCAAAAATTTCTCACATGGTAAGCAAACACAACCGTTGTAAAAATTCTGTTTACAACTTAATCTAGTGTGCCAGCCAAGATCAGAATCAGCCTGCTACAGCCAAGTGACTTCTTAAAAGAATTACATGAATGTCATAGGGACTGGAATCCATCATCAAGCGAGGCACTCCCATGCATGACCTGTTATTTTTAAAACACGTATTGCCTTCATGTGACAATGTACATGCCTTTGATAATGGTAACTCTCCTGTTCAGATGCTTGCCCAGAAATGGGATGTGCTCACTCTGTCACTTTTGTTTCTCCATATAATTAAGGACTGGCCACTTGTGATGTGGACTTAGCTAGAAAAGGGGATAGTCGTCTAAAGATGTCAGCCTTAGTCATAGGCACCTATCAACCACTTTTCATTATTCAACATTTTGTATTACAAGACCCTTTTCAAAATAAATTATGAGCCAATATATTTGTTCATCTGGTATGTCTGTGGACCCCAGACATATATCAATGTTATTTTTTTTATTTCCCCTTCAATTTACTGAATAATAGATCTTATGCTGAAATGTTTCTTTCAACTAAATTTGTCGTAGATCTAAAGATTCAAGATTGTAAGCTCATTACAATGGGAGTAACATAGGAGAACAATACCATTGCTGGTGGCCCCAGATACCCAGATGCAAGGGGAGGGCGGGGGGAATTCCTTATAACAAGTTTCAAATTGAATCTTTGTGTGAACAGATTCAATTCCTATGGAGACAGAATCAGACATCAAAATCCAATAAAAGGAACACTGGCATGCAACATCAGTAGTTGTGAAATATGTAACAAAAGGCAAATATTGAACTTGGACTTGAGGAAGAAGACTTTGTTCCTACTGTGACCTGTTGGAAATGAAATGGAAACGCCCAGTCTCGTGTTGAGCTAGACAACAGAAAGTGGCCGTGTAATCCAGCTGAGAGTAACTCCCTATGGACTGGGGGTGAGAGAAAGGCAAGCATCCCAGGGGTGTTTTCATTCCCAGAATATTTTACATTATTATTTAATCATTCTAAAAGTTCTAACTGTGGAACAGGTGAGTTGTGCCAGGACCTCTGGACAGGGTTTACAGACGGTTGTCGGTAAAAACAAAATAAACAAATATTTTGGGCTTATTTTAGACATACTTCTGTGCTAAACTTCAGAGATATATAAATATGCATCTTTTAAGAATGGTCTCTTTCCAAAAAGCCCAACAACTAGGATTGCCAGATTTAGCAAATCAAAATCCTGGACACCTATTAAATTTGGATTTCAGAAAAATGATAAATAATTTTTTTTAGTATAAGTAGGTCCCATGTACTACCTGGGCCATACTTATACTAAAAATATATTCATTCCAGTGAGGCATGAATTTCCAGTTTTAAATTTCCAATTTGTAAATCTCCAAATTTCCAAATTTAACTGGACACCCTACGTTTTACTGATACTCTACGAGCTCACTGTCACAAAAGGACACCACACTTGAGTCTGCAGGTAAGAAACCAAAATTTGCACTAATTTACCTCGTTCCATATTACCTGAACACCATGAGTACTTGGCAGAAAGCAGGAGATTTGATACAAAGGAAATCCTCACTGATAATCTTGTTCTTGCCTAAAGTAGAAGGACATTGCATACTATCATAATGCTTTTATTCTTGTTAAATTCCCTTAATACAACACAAAGCCATAACACTTTGCATTTTGTAGGAGCTGTGCAACACAGGAAGATCGCCATCTCTACGGGAGTCTACATGCATTGCCAACAAGACCACAGTGACAAGGGGCTAAGTACACACCTCAGTAATATTTAAATTAGAGAAAGAAGGGATTGTCAATGTGGCACTCATGCTTTGAGATGGGCAAACCTGGGGTGGGTTTATTTATTGTTCGGGGTTTGGTGTGTCTGTGTATATGTGTGTGTTTGAGGGTTTTCTCCTTACAATCAGAAAAGCACTGATTGCATTGATGGAAACAGATGACTTGTTAAAGTCAGCATTAAAAATTATAAAATTATAAATAGTTTGGACAATGTAGAACATGTATATCTCTTTTAATAAACATGTACCTATAAAAGGCATAGAACACCTCTGATTAAACATTTGTTTAAATTAGGAAGTTAATCGCTTCTCGGCCTTTTGGCTAAGATCAAGTGTAAATTAGGAAGTTAATTGTAGTAAAAATACCAAGGTGACTCAAAGATCAAAGATTACCATACATAATTCATTTCCAAATACAAAGAACGTCTTAGAGAATAAGAAAATTATTCAGCTGTCTCCTATATTCTTTGGTATTCTGTTGTTTTTTTAGTATATATAGAATCCCGTTACTTCCCATTACACATCAGGAAATCAGACACTGATTTCAAAATAAAACTGAAATTGAACTTCTTTATAACACACATTAGTTTCCCTCTATTTATCTAGAAATCACTTTAGCATAAGAACATCACCTAGCAGTGACTGACTCACCATAGGTGCTCAGGAAGTTGTGTTAAATGAATGAGTCAATGATTCCAGAAAGATTTGTTTGGAAAATAGTTCAGATGGTGCATACAATATTTAAAAGTGTCGAATGCCCTTTAGCATAGGTTTCGTTGAGTAAGATTTGAAATGAGTTTTTTGAAAACTCTGTATAGTTGGAGTCTAAGAAAACTGACGTCAAGCCCTAGTTTGGCTTTAGATTCTCTCCAAAATTGTGTACTGGTTTTTTCTGCATCCAGGAAAGATTCCATTTGTGTCTGTGGAAAAAGAACAGCAGATATTCCTGGATCTATTCACATCTTCAAGGAGACTGCCCAGAAGGCTTACCTACTATTCTCTACTTTGCCAGCTTTTGTCTCAAACACTATTCCAGCAAAGAGAAACACATTCTTTATTTGTTCTAACATTCTAACTCCAAATGAAATGAAATATAAATTTCAAGTTTCTGCACCAATGCAGTGATCAGAAAGCCAAAACTTTCCAAAACTAAAGCCAAAACTAAAGCTTTGATTCCTGGATATGTCAATCAGCAGACTACAGAGAAAGACCAGGATATGAAAATAAATCCTAGCCCTTCCTACTCACCTGCATTAGTGATACCTTAATAAAAGACAGGAGAGAAAGGAGACTACTATGCATTTCACATTTAACCAGCTCAGCACCTATAACATAAGTGTTATGTGCTCGTTTTACAATTAGGGAAACTGACTTCCCAAGGTCACATGACTAAGAAGCAGAGGTGGTAAGATCTGAATCCAGGTCTGATTGATTCCAAAGGCTGTGCTTTTGCCAAGTATCATGATGCCCCCACTACCCCAAGGGCAGATGGCTCACGGCAGACCATCTCCGCTAGTAGCTAGTCAATTTGGTGCATATATGTGACTAAGACTGGATTGGCCGTGTCTTTTCCTATCTGAAAGGGCAATAGACAATTCTGTTCCTTTACAGGATGAAAAATGCCAAAGTTTGGCCAAATTAGCTGTCACTAAAAACTGCAATGGGACACATAAAATCAAATTAGTACCAAAAGAATAAGATACATCATTATTTGTTTCATTGTTATTTTTGGATTTCTGTTCTTTGGTTTTTTGTACTAGCTTGCTGAAACATCAAGGTTAATATCTCAGTCAGGTTCCAACTTCCCAAATGACCTTTATCTCAATTACCCATCCATGCAACACCTGCTTCTGAAAATCTGACCTTCAAAAAACATGCTCCTGAAGTGGAACTTAATCTATAGATCTGTACCTTCTGGGACAATAATTACCTTCCACATATCTTCCTCTCACTTCTGGGGTTAAGTAAGTTGATTAAAGTTCATCTGACACAACAAACAAGTTAATAGAAGGGAACTTTCTCAGCCTGATAAAAAGAAGGTACGGGAAAAAAAACTGCAAATAATTTCAGGTAATGGTGAACATCTGAGATCCTAATATTGAGAATAAGATAATGATGTTTGATCTCACCATTTCTATTCAACAGAGTACTAGAAGTCGAAACCAGTACAATACGGCAAGAAAAAAGTAATAAGGGGCATACAGATAGAAAAGGAAGAAGTCAACTGTCTTTATTTGCAGATGTAACATGACCGTGTAAGTAAAAACTCCTAACTAATCGACAAAAAGCTACTAGTATTTGTAAGTAAACTTAGCAAAGTTGTACGGTACAAGAGAAATACACAAAATTGAATGTCTATATATTAACAACAACGAATTCAAAAATGAAATTTAAAAGCAATAACGGTAACATTATCCAAAACGTGGAATACTTAGGGATAAAGTTAACAAAACATGAGTAAGAACTACACGCTAAAAACTGTAAAGTATTGCTGAGAAAAATTAAAGAAGACCTAAATAAATACTATGATAATTAGACGGAGGAAACAATTTTGTTTAGGTGTAAATTCTCCCTTAATTTAAAGAAATCCCAGTAAAAATCACAGCAAGTTTGTGTGTATGTGTCAACATTGACAAATGGATTCTAAAATTTACATAGAAATTCAAAGGACCTACAATCACTTAAACTTTTTTGCTAAAGAAAAATAACATAGGAGGATGTACTCTGCCTGATTTCAAGACTTACTCCAAAGCTACAGTAATCACAACAGTGTGGTATTGGCATAAGAATAGACATATAGGTTAACGGAACAGAATAAAGCATTGAGAAACAGATACATATGTGGTCAACAGATTTATAATAAAAGTACCAAAGTAATTCAGTGTGGAAAAAAATAGTCTTCTCAACAGATGCTGCTACAACTGGATATCCATATGGGGAAAAAAATGGACTCTACCCCTCACACCACACACAGAAATAAATGTAAAAGCTAAGACTTTAGAAAATCTTTTGGGCTTGGGGTAGGGAAAGTTTTTTTGTTTTTTGGGTTTTTTTTTAAATGGGACACAGAAAGCACAAGTCTAGGAAGAAAATAATAATAAACTGTACTTCATCAAAACTTACAACTTTTGCTCTTCCAAAAATACTCTTTATAAAATTGAAAAAGCAAGCCACAGCCCGGGAAAATACATTAATAATATTGACAAAGGATTTATAGCCAGGATATTTTTTTTTTTTAAATAAACTCTTAGAACTCAATTTACGTTGGGCAAAAGATTTAAACAGACCAAAGGCATATGACTGGCCAGTAAGCCTACAAAAGATGCCAACATCACTGTCATCAGGACAATGCAAAATAAAATCACAATGAGATACCACTACTCATGTAGTAAAATGGCTAAAATGTAACTAAGTGCCAATACCAAGTGACAGCAAAGATGTGGCACAACCAGAATTCTCAAATACTGCTGGTAGGAATGCCATATAGTACAACCACTTTGGAAAACATTTTGTAGTTACTTATAAAGTTAAATATATACTTACCATACTACTGAGCGATTCCACTCCTAGGGGTTTACCCAAATGAAAACACATGTCCTCACAAAAACTTATACATGATCATGATTATTCACAAAAGCGTTTCTCAAAACAGCAAACACTTAACACAAATGTCTATCAAGAGGTGAATGGATAAACAAACTATACTCTGGCCATATATTTTTACAAAATGCATTTAAAAAATGAACTGCTCCATGCAACGACATGAATGAATCTCACATGAAATCTCAATTCATATTGGGGCGCCTAGGGTGTCTCAGGCAGGTAAGCGCCCAACTCTTGATTTTGGCTCAGGTCATGATCTCATGGTTCATGGATTTGAGCCTCATGTCGAGCTCTGTGCTGACAACGTGAAGACTGCTTGGGATTCTCTCTCTCCCCCTCTTCCTCTCTGCCTCTCCCCCACTCACATTCTCTCTCTCTCTCAAAATAAATAAATAAACATTTAAAAAAAAGAACCTCAATTCATATTAAAGAAGTCAGACACAAAAGTACATGCATGTAATCCCATTTATATGACATTCTAGAATAGGAAAAATTAATCTATAGAGGTACAAAGCAAATTAGTGGTTGTCTGGGACCAGGAGTGGTGTAGGGAGTGAGCATTGACTACAAAGTGTCATGAAGGACTTGGGGGGATGACAGAAACGTTCTATATGTTCATGTTGGTGGTAGTCACAAAGAAATGTACATTTTTCTAAACCTAAATACTGTACACCTAACATTGACATTTACTATGTGTAAACTATACCTCAGTAAAGTTGATCTTAAAAACTAGATTGAAGGGCACCTGGGTGGCTCAGTCGGTTAAGCGACCAACTTCAGTTCAGGTCATGATCTCACTGTTGGTGAGTTTGAGCCCCGTGTCGGGCTTTGTGCTGACAACTCAGATCCTGGACCCTACTTTGGATTCTGTGTCTCCCTTGCTCTCTGTCTCTCTCTCTCTCTCTCTCTCTCTCTCTCTCTCTTTCTCTGAAAAATAAATAAATATTTAAAAACATTTTTAAAAAGCTAGATTGAGGGGCGCCTGGGTGGCTTGGTCGGTTAAGCGTCAGACTTCAGCTCAGGTCATGATCTCACGGTCTGTGAGTTCGAGCCCCACGTCGGGCTCTGTGCTGACAGCTCAGAGCTTGGAGCCTGTTTCAGATTCTGTGTCTCCCTCTCTCTCTGCTCCTCCCCTGTTCATGCTCTGTCTCTCTCTGTCTCAAAAATAAATAAACGTTAAAAAAAATTAAAAAAACAAAACAAAACTAGATTGAGATATTATTTCTTACCTCTCAGATTAGTAAAAATCAAAGAGTTAGAAAACATACTTTGTTGATATAAAGGGAATAGAAACACATACACGACTAGCAGCAATGCAAAATTAGATCATTCATAGGGAATTTTCCAGTAACGACCAAATGACCATATATCTGACTTCTAGGAATCAATTCCAAAGATATATTAACAAAAATATATACACAAATTTTCATTAAAGCACGGTTTGTTCTGCAATAGAAAACAGAATAGGAAAATACCTAAATACCTGGAGACTATGATATATTCGGGACAGAGGTACAGGCCAGACTTCTCTGAATATGTCTTGTGTTTTATTTATATGTATGAATATGCTTATATTTTGTTTCCTACTTCCATTCACTGAAAATTCCTAAACTAATGATCAACCCAGTAGCTATGAGTTTTTCAACTGTGTTCTCAAAATACCATTTCTCACCAAAAAAGAAAGAAAGAAAGAAAGAAAGAAAAAAAGAAAGAAAGAAAGAAAGAAAAAGAAAGAAAGAAAAAGAAAGAAGGAAAGAAAGAAAAAACCCAGAGTTCTTAAGAGAGATAGCTAATCCTAGGCCCGGGAAAGGAAATGTATAAATGGATCACAATAAAAGCCAAACAAACATTGGATGCCACCAAATACTACCCCAGTCAAAAGGATTCAGAGTCAAATTTGAGACCCTCCCACTGGCCAAAGACGAGACCATCTGAGCATCAATAAAGCTGATAAATACACGGATTGGAAAAGCAAATCTTTAAAAGTCCATTTGTTCATAATCGTACTAACAAAAATACACTCATTGGTCATTGAAGAATGTTAGGGAACCAATCCATTCATTTGAAAACTGGTAAGTAAAGGGAAAGAAGATGCCATCAGCAAATCCAGACTGCAGGAAAGGCTGTAGGACAAATACCTAGTTTTTTCAACAACTAAATGCCAAGAAAAAATAAAGAGATGGAGACGTTCTCTACAGATTATACAAGATTAAGTGACTCAACAACCTGATAGCAATGTGTGCACCTTATTTAGATCTTTATTTGAACAAACATAATTTTTATTTTATTTTTTTTTTTTAATGTTTATTTATTTTTGAGACAGAGAGAGACAGAGTATGAATGGGGGAGGGTCAGAGAGAGAGGGAGACACAGAATCTGAAGAAGGCTCCAGGCTCTGAGCTGTCAGCCCAGAGCCGACGCAGGGCTCGAACTCACGGACCGTGAGATCATGACCTGAGCCGAAGTCGGACGCTTAACCGGCTGAGCCACCCAGGTGCCCCGAACAAACATAATTTTTAAAATACATTTTATAAGCCAACCAAGGAACACGAACATTGACTACATATTAGATGATAGTAAGGTGTCACTGTCAATTTTGCTAAGTGTTATAATGGTGTTTAATAAGTTTTCAAGGGAGTCCTCATCATTTAAAAGATACCGTATGTTTAAAGGTGATAGAGATCATCTAGGATCCGGCTCAGCACAATGACGTACAGAAACAATGGGAACGGATGTATAGACAAAAGAAGATGGCCCATGGGGTCATTACTCTTGAAGCTGGACAATGGGCACAAGGAGTTCATCATGTTATACTCTCTAGACTTTTGTATGTTTTTTTTTTCTTAATTTTTTTTTTTTAACGTTTATTTATTTTTGAGACAGAAAGAGACAGAGCATGAACGGGGGAGGGTCAGAGAGAGAGGGAGACACAGAATCTGAAACAGGCTTCAGGCTCTGAGCCGTCAGCACAGAGCCCGACGCGGGGCTCGAACTCACGGACCGCGAGATCGTGACCTGAGCCGAAGTCGGACGCTTAACCGACCGAGCCACCCAGGCGCCCCATGTATGTTTAAAATTTGTCAAAATAAAAAAGTTTTTTTTTAAGCACCAGTAAACAGTTGAAAGGAAAAGAGAAATCTAATCAGGGCATGTGAACTAAAAATACATGTCACAAAGAAGAGAGATCCGACTTGGTGAGTGTATAGAATTACATTATAAAAGTCAACTATGCAAAAATGTAACAGTCAGATAATATTGGAAAAGTCCTGATTGCTGAAACACAAATCCTATAATAAGGCCATGAATCCTTGGAGCAGCCAGAGCACTAGGAAACATGTACCCCACCTAGAGCAGGGGCAGAAATGGGGAACCTCAGCCTGGAGGGAATAGGTACCAAAAACTAATAGCAGAACAATGAGGATCTGAAACCAGGAACAAAGCAATGAAATGAAGATGGTGCCATAAATTCTAGAGACAGTTCACAGGAATAACCGATACTGAGAAGAGGAAGAAAGAGGAGCCAAAGAAGATTTGATTCGATTCAATAAATATTTCTCGAGCAGCTATGTGCCTGACACGGCTTCAAAGACGTGGCAGTCTAATTGGAGAGATTAATAATTAAAATAATTAAATATAGGGGTGCCTCGGTGGCTCAGTCGGTTAAGTGGCCGACTTCGGCTCAGGTCATGATCTCACGGTCCGTGAGTTCGAGCCCCACATTGGGCTCTGCGCTGACGACTCAGAGCCTGGAGCCCGTTTCAGATTCTGTGTCTCCCTCTCTCTCTGACCCTCCCCTGCTCATGCTCTGTCTCTCTCTGTCTCAAAAATAAATAAATGTTAAAAAAAATTTTTTTTTAAAATAAAAATAAAATAAAATAAATAACTATAATATATACACAACGTTTATGGCAGAAATGAGCGTGAACATTGTAAGAGAACATGGACTAAGGAGCAACTGAATAGATGGTGAGATTAACTGAGATGGTGGGAACACTGGAGGAAGAGCAGTTTAGAAAGGACTGGAGAATTTGAGGTGCTCATGGGACATCAGGGACAACAGGAGGTTAGATGGAGGTCACATCAGCATACAGGCAACGACTTCCAAAATAAACGATTAGTTAAGTTTGTTGGAACACAGCCAAAATTGCCATCTTTACACTTTGGTCCTACAAGTACCATATTTTCTTTTATCAGCATCTTCATCGAGTTTACATTTTTATGTCTTTAAACGTTTCCTGAATGCTAAGTAAAGAATATTCCAATTTAATGCTACCATAAAGACTCTGTGAAATCGTCTGGACCTAATGTCAAATTCCCTGATGCACTATTTAAGGGCATCATTTAAGATAGATTAAAGTAATTTATTTACAAATGCTCGCCTCACTGTGCTTACCAGGATAAATATAAAATGGTATAGTGATAATGGCTACCTTCGGTGAGAAAAAATGTTATCTCAGAGAGGGAAATGCAATAAATCTTTGTTTCAAGGGCTGCGTAATGAGAGAGCGAAGGGAGGTGCAGCTGTGCTGATGTAAGTAAATGGAGGTAACTTTTCCAAATGAAAACAAATCATATTTCTCTTTAGAAATCTTTGTACTCGATGTCTGTTTTGGAATTGATAGTTTTCTTGGAAACTCTGGGAAATAGAGAAACTGTCTCTAAGTTTCATTCATCAATTAGTCCAAACAGATACAAGAGAACAAGGACTTGGGAGTGCTTACAACATTTGCTATGTGTGGTTAAAGTGTCACACGCGGTTTTCAACATCAATTGGCATCGGGAACTCGGTAAACAAAATGTGTCATGTGGCATGACGTTCTTTCTATAGCAACCCAGACAACGCATCTATTTAATCACCATTGTTAGTCATTTTCTTGGGCTGAGCAAGAAATCCAATAATACCACATAAAAAAATGAAAGGTGACCATGAGATATCTTTGGACACTTGCATATTAACTTCTTCAATTTACTAGAAAACGTAACAAAAATCCTTCTGATGGGCCATTTTCATCTTCTACACACTCTAGATATCTTTATAGTGAGGAAACGGAAGTCCATAGTCTCAAAAATAACCCCGCCAACTTGAAAGATGAACGAAAGGTGACTAATGGTTGCAGATGGAGAGGTTTATTTAACTACCCCCTCACAGAGATAGGGACTGGAAGACTGCCTCCAGATCCCCATCCCATGGACCGCGCGTTTTTATTTTTATCTAAGCAATGTGCATGATACAGTACATGACTAAACATAATCCAATTTGATTTGTGTTGCAGTGGCTCTCCAAAGAACAAATCTGTAAAATTACAACATGTGAAAGCTTAACACAGTGATATAAAATGGCAGTGGCACGGTTCATATCTTAAACTGACAGACTGATGGTGATTATTGCAAGGACAATGCCCTGCATATGTCAAACGATTTGCAAATAATTTATGTCACCTTCTCCCCCATTATTGTTTTTGCAGAGGACATAAACTGTGTCACCAATATTAAACTGTCTGCAAAAAGAGCCGAGCTCAGCTTTCTCCTCTCTGAGAACGCAGGGCCATCTGCACCCAGACAAACATGCATATGGCCATCATTTGTCCAACATCTTACACAGTGTGAAGGTTTTTTACTTGAAATGCCAACCTGTGTGGCAGATGATGTATGTGTTTCCCCAGCCCTGTGATTACCAGGCCCGCGCCGCTGTGCCGCGCTCTCACCTCATCAGTTCCACAAGCTGCGCTCCGAGGTGTGTGAGGCATTTGCGGCGATATGGCTTCTGACACGCGGGGAGGCGGGGCGCTCCGGCGTGAATATCTGCCTCCGGATTTTGTTGCAATCAGGGTCAAAGTCTGACCTGCAGAAATTAGTGCGGGGAGAGATTTAGGACGCCAAAACAGCGGTTTGAAAACTGGAATGAATATATTTTGATAAAGGGGAAAGCAGAGGGCGCTCCCGCTGTCCCCGGGTCCGCGGCGGTGCCAAAGGCCTTCGAAACGGCCTGTGTTTTGCCCCTCTGGAAGAGGATGTAGTGTGAGGTGTACTTGTTGTCATTAGCCATAAACAGAAAGGGTTACACCTACAAGCTGAAGGTGTAATTCGTTTTAGGGATTTGCCATTACTGTGGACCAGAAGCAGTGGGGGGGAATTGTCATCGGTGCAATGACATGATTCTGCAGATCTAAAATTTGAGGAACACTTCGGTAAGATTTTCTTTTATGTATATGTACGTCCACACATGTGCACACATGCACAGGGTAAAAGTGAGGTCCTAACACATAATTTCTAAACCTTTTTTTTTTTTTTTTTTGCTTGCAAATGCTCTCCAGAATATCCAGACATTTGATTCAAGGCAGAATACAGTATTTTTTTTTCTTACTATGATCCTCTGTTTTTATCAGGGACAGTGAGGGAGCAACAGAGAAGAACTAAGAAGTTTAAAGATTGTCCCAAAGGGATCTGTTTAGACATCAAATAGTTTTTTTACAAAACCACACATTTTGATGAGTTAAGTGTAAATTCATCAGAAACATATGGATTTATTTTCCTATAAAATTCACATGGACATAAAATATCTCCCTGACCCCCCTCTTTCAATGGCGGGGGGGGGGGCACTAAACAAAGACATGTGATACTTAGTTCTTGTCCTCTATCATTTACCATATTTGGACATAAACAAAAAAACTGTCAAACATGGACTTTGAAAACTTGAGCAAAAGTACCTTTAAAAAGTACCATTTTTTTTTAATAAAAAGAAATCATTCCTCAAATTTAATTTACAAATCAAATATCTATGTACTTACCAAAATGAAAAAACCCCACTTAGGACCAGTTATGCTTATGGGAGTAAGTGAAGTAGAAGCCATCGAGGCCATCTTCGTAGTGACTCAGTAGGATATGATTTCCAGAAAAATGAATACTCTCAATTGGAAATAACAGCCAGTTAACAGAATTTCCATCAATATTTGCCACTTTTGATTACCTGTAATTCTTTCAATTAATGACAAGAGGGAAGAAAATGGAAACATACATATGTTAATAATAAAATTATAGAAAAACAAGCAAGATGGATTTTGTGAATTTACATTTGGGAGTTTTTAAGATGTGGCCAGCAGCCCCCTAGGAACTTATTCTGACAAGTTTAATTTACAGGTTTTAAAATGAGCATTGTCAAAGTTGGCAGAGCTAAATTACACCCAGTTTACCCCTCCTCCATCCCCCCCCCCGCCCCCCCGGCTTTTTGTTCTCCTATATCCTACAAAATACCAAGGGCATGGATAGTAAAGTCTCTTTTATGTATGGAAGATTCTTCGGGTGATTTGTTCAATTAGAATTGTAGAAATCAACGTCTTTTTAAACTGCCCACTGGACATTTCCATTTGGATGTCCAGCTCCACACATCCCAAACTGGCTTCCAGACTGTCAGTGTGTCATGCGTGTACTTTTCTTTTTTTTTTTTTTTTATTTTTTTTTAACGTTTATTTATTTTTGAGACAGAGAGAGACAGAGCATGAACAGGGGAGGGGCAGAGAGAGAGGGAGACACAGAATCTGAAACAGGCTCCAGGCTCTGAGCTGTCGGCACAGAGCCCGATGCGGGGCTCAAACTCACAGACCGCGAGATCATGACCTGAGCCGAAGTCGGACGCTCAACCGACTGAGCCACCCAGGCGCCCCATGCGTGTACTTTTCTATCAACTATACTTCTTCTGCCATTGAGCCTCAAAATCTTTGCTACCACTTTTTCTTACACCCCATCTCATTAGCTATCAGCCCTGTAACCTTTTCCTTCCAAACTTTTCTCAGATCTGCCCCTCTATTTCCCTTTTCTTGGCAACCTTCCTAATCCAAGGACTCATTACCTCAACTTAAATGAATAAAATTTAAGTTTCATCCACAAAACACTTTCATGTGAATTAATTTGCTTGGTCTTCACACCAAGCCTGTGAGGTGGACAGAACAGGTATTAACATTTCCATTTCCGTTTTGTAGATGAGGAAGATAAAACTTGCAGAGGGTATAACTTGCCTGAGACCATTTACACGGTTACCAATTGGAGCCAGGAGTCCGAGGCAAGGTTTTTGACTCTAAGCCCAGAGCAGTTTCCATTACACCACACTGTCCAACGACGGCACGTTGCCTAAATGTCAAAACTGCTTAAGCATGCTCAGGGCCATTTGTCACCTAGTCCAAATTCATACTTGTAACTTCACCTTTCATGGTTATCCTGCAGAAACCTTTGATCCAACCACACTGATTTACCTACCATCCATGAATTGGCTGGGCACTTTTTACTCATACTGTGACCCTTTAATAAAAGTCTTCTCCCCTATTCAAAGTCTACCTTCCTACCTTTTAAAATGCAATTCAAGGGGTGCCTGGGTGGCTTAGTCAGCTGAGCATCCCACTTTGACTTCAGCTCGAGTCATGATCTTGCAGTTCATGAGTTGAGCCCCAGGTCTTCTGTCCCTCTCTCCCTGCCCCTTCCCTGCCGTGCTCTCTCTCCCAAAAATAAATAAGCATCAATCAATCAATCAATCAATAAAATACAATTCAGTCTGCCTTCTCCATGAAGCTTTCTACAACCATTCCATTAAATTTCAATAATTTTTCACATGCTCAAACTGTCATTTTTGGAATACTCCTTTATATATGACCTTCTGTCTCTTCTTAAATTCTTGCTTTTTTGCCATCTCATTTACCTTTGCACATATCTTTGCCTTATCTATCCCTATAGATTATAATTTGCTGGAGAGCATGGTCTGTGTCTGTCTTTGTATCTCCTTCAGAAGCTAACAAATGCAACATAAAAGATGTTCAGTAAATATTTGTATTAAACAAATATTTGAATTAAATATGAATTAAATATGAATTAATGAATTAATATGAATTAAATTCATTTTGATTGAGTCTTGTTAGATGGTTTTACATTTGGAATTTCCATTCTGGCCTTATAATAGGGTGCCATATACAGGCATCTTGACTCCCCTCTCTTAGATACTTTCCATTTGATTTGATATATTTTTTAATTATAGTTACTTTAAATACTATATACATTACATTATTAATAATCACCAAATGAGGAGTTTAAAATAAAGTAACTTTTTTTCTTAGTCTCTTCTAGAAATCAAGTTTTCGTGTGACACATTATTTTCTGATTAGTTTACACAGAGATGGTGTTCACTGACTTCTATTAGAAAACCACTTGAAATAACTTCTATAGCAGAAATGTCACTTATCAATACTATTAATTGTATAAATTGTAAAGCTTTGACAACATATCGAATGAAGTGGACATTTGCCTACACTTTATTCCTTTATGTATTATTAATCATCTTAAGTTAATTTCGACACAAGCATAAGTATGATAAAGTGAAGCATTTCAATTTGCCATTAAGGATAACTTTCTTTTCCTATTGTTTGAAAATACAAATAACAAATTTTTTCAACGTTATCTATATTATTGAAATGTATCTTCTGTGAAGCCAATCATACGAATCCTGGCTTATCTGCACTTATTGGGTCCTTAGCAAACTTTCAACATCTTAATATCAACTATAAATGTAGAATAACATTTATTTTATATAGGGTTCTCTCATCTACCTTCCTGAACATATGGAGTATGTATACTAGCTGTTGTAACACTATTATGTGCTAATTCTGTCAACTGTGTCATTTCTGGGTCTATTTCTACTGACTGATTTTTCTTCTCGTGTTACTTTGCATGCCTGGTAATTTTTTCTTGGATGTCAGACATTGTGAATTTTCCATTATTAGGTGCTACAGATTTTTATCCTTAAATGGTTTAAGGTTTTGCTCTGAAATAAAAGTAAGTTACTTGGAATTAATTAAATTCTTCTGAGGCTTGCTTTGAAGCTGTCTTACAAAGGTCCACACAGCCTTCAGTCTAGGTCTACTTTGGCCCTAATCCTCTTCTGAGCCAAAACCTTTCTAAAGACTCAATTTGAGGTCACATGTATCAGGTGATTTTTCCATTCTTGTCTGGTTGGAACACAAACTATTTCCAACCCACCATGAGTCTTAAGGATCATTCTTCTTGCTCTTTTCCAGTAGTTCTTTCCTGAGTCTTGGTAGTTTTTTCGTATGCATGTGATGATCAACAGTCAAGACCAGAAGCAAAACTCTCTACAGACATGTAAAGCTCTCTATGCAGTTGTTCTCTCTCTGGTACTCTGCTTTGTGTATTCTGGCCACCTTGGCCTCCTTGAACTCTGAACTCTTGTCTTCTCAACCCAGAGAATCTAGTGGGCTTTGTTTGGATTCCCCCTCAGTAAGCAGCCTAGATAGAAATGCTCACTAAGCAGAAGCTGGAGCAATGGGAGGGCTCACTTTGTTTCCCTCACGCAAAGATCACAGTCCTGAACTTACTACTGTTTTGTGTCTGAAAACCATTGTTTCCTATATTTCATCTTGGTTTTTTTTTAAGCTGTTTAAGGCAGGAAAATAAATCCAGTGCCCATTACTCCTATCATGACTAAAAGTGAAGGTTCTTAGATAGCATTATGAAAGGTGAGGGTTAATCTAGGGTACAGAGTAAAAATGAGCTTTTTGGGGGGGGGGGGGATTTTCAAAAACAAAACAAACAAAAAAACCCAACAGAAATGGAAATTTACCCTTTCTAAAATAAACCCTTTAGCAACGATATTCAGTTCAGAACAGAAAAAGTAAAATGCACCAACTCTTTAGAGTAAAATCCTTGATTAATACATGTATGAGGAGGTAATGCAACATTTTAAAGGTGATGTACCTTTTGAAATCATTTTCATTTCTCAAAGGTCACAAAGAATATTGTATTGTTTCAGCGGCCAGAAGTATTTTCTGATATACTATTAAAACATAAGGTATTTCTCCCTTTGTGTTATTTGGTAGAAAAATCAAAAAATAGCGTGACTGGCTATACAAATCTGTTCATAGTCACAGGGAAAAAAGAGAGAGAGAGAGCAAAAAAGAAAGAAGAAATAAACAGAAAAATTGGTCTGAGCAAGCTGGTACTTTTTTTTCCTTACATGCCCCACTTTGTATTGGTAAGACCAGATAATGAGTAGCACTTTTTCTTTGTAACAATTCATTAATCAGAGAAATGATCCTTGCTAGTGTTTAGATGTTTTACTTAATTTGGTACCTCTGGCCTGCTGCCCCACTAGTGCCAAAATTATTATTTCTCACCCAGCAGGTGATAAATAACAACTTCAGTCGTGATTAATACCATGAATCCTTCAACCTGACTAATGCAAAAAAACTTGAGACCTACAGAACAAGTGGGCGATAATTGTTGTGAGGACTGTTGGAGCTCTGCTCAGCCTGTGAGGAAAGAAATCCACAGGAAATGAAGCGTTTGCTAGCAGGCCAGCTGATCCTAAGAGGCTTCATTAAGCCCAACTCAGCGACATTCGCCATTTGAATACCAGTGCTCCATTTTCTCCCTCCCAACACTAAGTTTTAAGTATCTTCAGAGAAAAGAAACCACTAACTCATTTTTGCATGCATTTAAATATTTATTGAATGGAGGAATGAATGGATGAATGAATAATAAATGAGAAAACAGAATTTTTGCCCAAGTACTCGACATTGTGATATGGGTCATTTGAGAGCTACATATGGTTATCTCTTGTCATTTCTCTAATAATGCAATTGCGCACAAATGTAGTTTTGCTCAAACCCATAGCAAAATTAACATTCTCTGCTGGCAAAAAGAAAACTGTTAGCAATGGCCAGTAACTAAAGCCACATGGTGCCATCAACTTGATTATTGTCATTTAAGACTACATAGTAAGGTAGTGTACCAGTGGTTCTCAATTAGGCAAATGGTAAGGGGAATATATATTGTTTGAAAAGCTTCCCACAATATTCCTTGCTTCCTAATTGAGAAACTTTTTTAAGTGGCACTATATAAGTCACAAGTCAATGGATTCATAATAGCGGTCAACCAGTTTAATATGGCCTACAGACATATTTGTTTGGCAGGCAAGTTGTTTTAACTTTTCTTATGTTATTTTAATGCTTTGGGTAGAGGGATGCATTCTCCAGTTTGGCACAGCCCCCACTATTCCCTATTGTCTTAATATCCAGTCTATCTCATTTTATTCATTACAAGCCTGGCTTCTGAATTGAAATTGTGATTCCTGGCTAAATGGAGAAGTATTAAATAACAAACAAGAAAAAAAAAAAAAAACCTTAAAAAAGAAAAATCTGGGTTTGGGATATGTGGCTAAATATATCCAAAGATTTTCAAGATTCACAAGTTATATAAGCATCGATTTCTTCAGTTAAGACATATTTTACTTCTGCCCTCATCATAAGAAGCAGGCTAAAGCCTGGCATGGTTATCAAAACCACTTGAAAAGTGTACAATGTTGTAAGTGATATGGAAACACAGAAGAAGAGGGGAGGGTAACCAAGTCTAGAACTCAGGGTAACTCGTAAGAATAGTCCTAACTAGAATCTGAAGTATGTGGAGACACAGGATGAAAGGAGAACCCTCTTCCCTCAATAATATCTCATAATTCTTAATAAAAAGTAAAGTATATTAAATTGGAATCTAGAATACTGATCTATCACTGATTTTCTCTTAAAATTTAAAGAGGAAATTGAAAACCTAAACAAATTAATGACCAAAAATATAAATTGAACTGGTAGTCAAAACTCTACTCTCTACTCCTTCCCCAAATCCAGTAACTTTGAAGAATGGGAATCCCTACCTTATATAAGTTTCAGACAAGAGAGAGAAAGTGTCACCCAATTCATCTCTTTAAATCATCTTTATTGAAATATGGTATAATTTTCACAGAATAAAATATAGTTTGATGGGTTTTGCCAGAATTTGTTATACATCTTATAAACAACACCATAATCAAAACATAGAACATTTCCATTACCCCAAAAAGTTCCCTCGTGCCCCTCTGTATTCAATTAACAAAATATATAAAATAAAAATTTTCAAAGCACTTTACCCCATGCAACCATTGATCTCTCATTACTATAAATTAAATTCGCCTACTCTAGAATTTCATATATATGTACATAGAGTATATACTTCCATTTCTGGCCTCTTACATTAATAAGGTTTTGAGATTCATCTAGGTTGTTGCAAGTAACAATAGTTCATCCCTTTTTATTACTGGGTAGTAGTCCACTGTTTGAACATACCATAACTTATCTATACATCTATAGATGGACTTTTGGATCTTTTTCAAAATTTAGGCTATTACCAATTAAATTGCAATGAACATTCAGGTACAAATCCTTATTTGGATATGGTTTCATTCCTCTAGGGCAAATACTTAGAAATGGACTTGCTCAGTCATATAGTAAATGCATGTTTAAGAAACTGCTAGTTAGAACGCCTGAGTGGCTCAGTCGGTTTAGCACCGACTTCGGCTCAGGTCATGATCTCACGGTTCGTGGGTTCAAGCTCCACGTTGGGCTCTGTGCTAACAGCTCAGAGCCTGGACTCTGCTTCGGATTCTGTGTTTCTCTCTCTCTGTCCCTCCCCTGCTCGCACTCTGTCTCTCAAAAATAAACATTAAAAAAATTTTTTTAATTAAAAAAAAAAAAACAACTACTAGTTTTCCAAAGGGCTCACACCAATTTATATTTTCACTGGCAGTGTATTAGAATTCCAACTGTTATTACCCATCTTTGTCAACACTTGTTAATGTCAAACTTTTCAATTTTAGCTATTTTAATAAGTGTGTAATGGTATCTCATTGTGGTTAATTTACATTTATGTGATAACTGACATTAAGTTTGTTTTCACACATTTATTGGCTATATATATATGTATATATATATATATATATATGTAGATATATATATATATACATATATATATGGGTATATATATATACATATATACGTGTGTGTATATATATATATATATGGTATAATTTCTGTGTAAGTTTTTTGCTCAAGTTTTAACCTGGGTTGTCTTTTTACTGATTTCTAAGAGTTCTTTATGTGTTCTAGATAAAAGACGTTTATCAGATACATTATTGCAAATATTTTCTCCCATTCTGTGGCAACCCTTTGCATTTTTTAGTGTCTCCAGAAGAGCAGAGGCTTTTAATTTTTTTTAATGTTTATTTATTTTTGAGAGACAGAGAGACAGAGTGTGAGCGGGGGAGGGGCTAGAGAGAGAAGGAGACACAGAATACGAAGCAGGTTCCAGACTCTGAACTGTCAGCACAGAGCCCAATGCAGGGCTCGAACCCATGAACTGTGAGATCATGACCTGAGCCAAAGTCAGATGCTTAACAAATTGAGCCACTGGGGCACCCCTCCTAGTATTTTCTTTTAGAAGTTTTAGAGTTTTAACTTTTACGTTTAGACCTACAATACGTTTTGGGTTAATTTTTGTGTATGGTGAGGAAGTTGTTGTTGTTTTAATATGATATTGAGTTGCTCCAGAAACATCTGTCTAAAAGGCTATCCATTTCTCTTTTGGAATTATTGAGAGTTTTATAGATTATTCTCTATTCATTTCTGTTTTCTATGTCATTTTCACTGATTTTCTCTATTGTATGTCCATTTCATATTTTATTGATTTCCATTATTTATCATTTTCTTCATAGTACTTACTAAGGGTTAATTGCTCTTTTTCTACATTCTAAAGGTGGAAGCTAAGATCGTTGATCATAAACTTTTTCTCCTTTTCTAATATGAACATTTTTTTTTTTTTAAGCTTATTTATTTATTTTGAGAGAGAGAGAGAGAGAGAGCATGAGCAGATTAGGGGCAGAGAGAGAGGGAGACACAGCATCTGAAGGAGGCTCCAGGCTCCCAGCTGTCAGCACAGAGCCCGACCCACGAGGGCTCAAACCCAGGAAGCATGAGATCATGACCTGAGCCGAGGCTGAAGGCTTAACTGACTGAGCCACCCAGGCACCCCTGTGATTTTGGTTTTGATTCTGGGTTATTTTGAAGTGTGTTGTTTCATTTCCAAACATCAGGGGTTATCCCTGACCTAAATTCACACATTAACTATTTGTTGAGTATCTACCATATGCTCAACAGGTAGGTACACTCTTGGAGATAAGGGGCAGTAAATTAGGCAGATCTTTATTCAGACAACTTACCTTGCACCGACCCTGAAGACTAAAGATTTTTACTAAATAAATGAAAATAAGCACTTTGGGGAATGTAAATATTAAATCTCATTGGAACTTAAGTCTCAAGAGTATTAGGCTAGTGATGCAATAAGAATATGATACCAAGAGAAAGACAATGTGGGTCTTCAAGAACTTGACGAATTGCTTCCTGTGCTGTCCAATGAGCAATTTAGCACCTCTAGATTCTCCGAGGGAACAGATAGATAACGGATGCCTAAAACGTTACTGCTTTTGGTTGGAAAAAAATTTTAACATCATGTAGTCAAATGACTGGCAATAAATGCTACTGTGAATCTACATTATATGAATGTGTTAAATTATTATTTACATAATTATGGCCTTATATCCAGTAATATATCATAGATTAAGTAATCTTCCAGTCTATTTAAAACATCAACTATTTATCATGATAAACAACTAGACAGTTAGGGAGTGATCTTTCCTCATTAGAAGCCTGGACATTTAAAAAATCATTAATAGACTTAATTTCATTATTAGCTTTGTCTTTTTACTGTGAGACTCCATGTATGGTTGTTAATGAGACTTGCTATTTGTTTTTCCTCACGGTGTTTGCTTCTTGGTTTTCAGTTTGTGTTTGTTGTACTAGTTCTAAACAATATTCCTTTGATGATACCTCGCTTATTCCAACAGAAAAAAATAAATAGGACCAGGAATTCAAACCAAATACATACAACAAAAACCTAAAAATACTAATATCCTTAATGTTTTATTCTTAATTCTCTCTGGTTTTATAGGCGTGAAACATTACACTGATGAAAGTATACTGAATTAAGCTCAGTAAGGCAACATCTCTGATTTAAAGAAAAAACAGCATAAAATTAAGAGTTTTATTTTATAGTTCTTTTACATATTATTATTTTTAAAAGAATTTTGTTAAGTTTAATTTGAAAACCTAGGCAGTGAAAAACAATAAGAAACTAATCCCCCAGAAACAACTTTGTGCCTATGAATGGTATTTCTTTAGAATATATTATTAAACCAAAATGAAATAATTACATGTTCAACATTAACAAAATATACATGTTATATGGGAGCAGAGAGTATGCTCTCCTCTCAAGAACACAATTTTAACTCAATAATCATTGAAAGTGCACATATTAAACACATATTGTGTGTAAAAACCACAACAATACTGAATAAATACCTAATAAACCAAACTTAGGACATTGATCTAACAGTCAGTATAATCACCTAAGTTCGTATTTCAGTAATTTGATATTTGGTAAAGTTTTCAAAATACTTAGTAAATAACAAAGTGTTTAGTTGTTTTTTTTTAAGGTATAGTCCTTGAGCATCTCACACTAATGGAAAAAAGTATGTCAGGAGGGAAAAACATCATTTCTCAAATTAAAATAATACTATTTCCTCCAACACAACCTCATCAGTAGGTAGGCAAGGATAAAATGAATGCTATATATCTTTAGTGTTTTAATGGGATATGAATGCTAGAGTGACATCACCACGATGATGACATAGGTTGTTCCTGATTTCACTCCCCCTCACAAGAACAATTAACCACTACTCAAGAACAAGACATCTTTTTGGACACTGGGCTGGCTCAGTGGTTAGAACATGCGACTCTTGATCTCAGTGTTGTGAGATCAAGCCCCATGTTGAGCATAGAGTTTACTTAAAAATTAAAAAAAGAGGGTGACTGGGTGGCTCAGTCAGTTAAGCATCTGACTCTTGATTTCTGCTCAAGTCATGATCTCATGGTTCGTGAGTTCAAGCCCTACATCGCTGCATCATGCTCTGTGTTGGGCATGGAGCCTGCTTGGGATTCTCTTTCTCTCTCTCATTCTCTCTCTTCTCCTCCCCTGCTTTCACAAGCATGCACATGTGTTCTCTCTCTAGGAAGGAAGGAAGGAAGGAAGGAAGGAAGGAAGGAAGGAAGGAAGGAAGAGGAGAGAGGGAGGAAAGAAGGGAGGGAGGAGGAAGACAGAAGAAGGAAGAGAGAAGAAGGGAGGGAGGAAGAGAAGACACCATTGAGAGAATCCTAGAACATGGGGTGAGACTGAAGCACCCCAGCACTTCAGAGACCAAGAAAGACCACATTAGAAGGGTAAGAAAAGCTGTTACATGCTGACCACTTTGCCCCTCCCCAGGCCAGCATGGCACCACTCAGAGAGGTCTCCCCTGAGCCTCTGGTTCCTCCACTGGGAAAAGAGAACCAGCCTCCTCCCCTGCATTGTGGGTCGCTTTGTAGGAACCTCTACTCTGATCTTGCATCACAAGATTGCAGGGGAATCTGTGGGGCCCACTGGCACTGGGAACGTGACTATGACAGAGAAGAGGGGCTTGCCACAAGCAGCGCGCAGATGGTGGCGAACCGAGTGCACGTCTGCGGTGCCCAAGTAGTAATCCCAGCCAGTGGCTTTCCTCATCTGCAGAACCAAGTCAGGGCAGCACACTGACCAGGGAAACTCAATAAGGTGCAGATCTGCCTGATCCAGATCCTCAAACAAGGAGTTGTGCTGGCCCTAGAGCCCAGGCGCTCATGCCCAGGCAAGGTGCTGAATCACAGCCCCACTTGGGAGTGTCTGCCAGTCCCATCTGTCCAGAAGGGCTGGTGACAACCTCTGAAAGCTGTGCTGTCCCAGCAGCGCCCGCCCGAGCTGAGAGGCAGGCAGAGTTTGCAGAACAAAGCCGATAGTCCTGTTCGATCAGGGAACTTGAGGTGTGGGTCGGCTGGAGTAAAGAGAACAAACAAAGAGCTTCACCAGATTTAGAGCTATTTCTCCTACTGTGCCTGGGCAGGGAATCTAATTCATAGCCCTGCTCATTGCTGAATACAGCCTTCAGCTTCTCTGATCAGGAAACCTAACCAGAGCACCCAGGAAGCTGTGAAGCCCATTCAACAGCCCTAGGTACAGGGACACCTGAACAGGGAATGCTGCCCGGGGCTTCTCCTGTCTTTAGAGCAAAACTGGTGGCCTCACCTGACCAGAAAATGAAGTGCACCCTCTGGACTTAACTGGGTCCCCAAACAACAAGTTGTATAGGCCCTGGGTCCTGTCCTGTCGCCCTGCCAGGGCAGGAAGGCTAATTCACAACCCCATCTATTACTATGGTACCCAGGCCCAAATATCTAGTAAGCCTAGATAACCCATGGAGCCCATCCTACAGCCTCACTTGGGTAAAGAACCAAGCCAGCAGACTATCCAAGTGTTCTCAGCCAGGGGCACACACCCCACCATCCCAATCCTCAGAGCTCAAACAGTTGCCTCACCCAAAATAAATAATAGCAGGCCTCACCTGCCCAAGGACACTACCAGAAGACACATCTAGAAACCCAAAATGAGCTGGCTACCAACGCAAACTTTTAAAGTCTGAAAGAGAAGCCTGATTACCCAAATGTGCAGATTCCAATGTAAGGAATCAAGGATATGAAAAATCAGGTAAATATGACGCCATCAAAGAAAATTACTAAAGCTCCAATAACAACTCTAAAGAAATAGAGATCTATGAACTGTCAAAGAATTCAGACATCGTCTTAAAGAAGTTTAGTGAACTACAAGAAAACAGACAACTTAGTGGGATTAGGAATACAATACAGGAAGAAAACAGGAAGTGCAACAAAGATTTGGCAACCATTAAAAAAAAGGAAAAAAACAAAAAACAAAAACAGACATCCTAGAGTTGAAACATACAATATCTGAAGAATTGAATAGAGTTACAGGTAGTTGACCATGCAGAAGAAAGAACCAGTGACCCGGAGGACAGGACATTGGAAAGTACCCAGAGGAGCACAGATCAAAAAGAATGATAAAAGAATGAAAGTCTATGGGAATTATGGGACTCAAAGAAAAGAAACAATATTTGCATTATGGAAATTCCAAAAAAAGAGAAGAGAAAGGGACAGAAACTATATTTAAAGAGAAAAGGCTGAAAACTTCCCAAACCTGGGGAGAGAAATCTAGATCCATGAGGCTCAAAGGACCCCAAAGAAGTTGAACCTGAATAGGGCCACACACAGACACATTAAACTGTCAAGACTCACGAAGAAAGAATTTTAATGGCAGCAAAAGAGAGAAGTTACCTACAAGAAAACTCCCATAAGACTATTGGCGGGTTTCTCAACAGAAACTTTTTAAGCCAGGAGAAATATTGTTCAGCTCTAAAAATTGAGGAAAGCCTACCATATGTGACCACATGATTGGACCTTGAGGGCGTTATGCTAAGTGAAGTAAGTCAGACAGAGAAAGACAAACACTGTGTCACCTCACTTACATGTGGAATTAAAACAAAAACAAAAAAACCAAACTCATAGGAAAAAAAGTAGGGCTTGTGGTTACCTGAGGCAGAAGGTAAGAGGAGGGGCAATATGAAAAAAGTGGTCAAAAGGTACAAATCTCCCGTTATAAAATAAGTAAGTATTGGGGATATAATACATCCCATGAACAACATCATGACTATAGCCAAGACTGCTGTGTGATATACAGGAAAGTTGTGAGGAGTGTAGATCCTAAGAGTTCTCATCACAAGAACACTTTTTTCCATTTTCCTTTCTCTTCTTCAATACATACAAAAAGATGGATAGTAGCTGAACTTATTGTGGTAATCATTTCACAAATACATAAATCAAACCATCATGCTGTATGCCTTCAACTCCTATATGTCAATCATTGCTCAATAAAACTGGAAGGAAAAAAGATAAATAATGATGTGGTAAATCAAAGTTTTAGAACTTTAGAAAGGTTAACAATTATGAGTTAAACATGTATCTAGCATTCTAGCAACTACCTATATCAGTTAATTGGCACTAAGGTTCTTCATTCTAATTATAACTGATTTTAATAAAAATAACCCTAAAGCATTACAATATCCTAGAATACTTTCTGATTCATTCTGAGAAATTCAAATAATGCCAGATGCAATTTCATTGTTAACTACATTCTATTGCATTTTAATTATTTGAAAACTGATAATCCATGTAACAAGAAATGCTATAGCTTACTGTAATAACTAAAGTCACTGTAACGTTTCTGGACAAAATTTCAAATTACGATTTAATACAATAAATATGGCAATTCTTTTTTTTTTAATAAAATTTTTTTTAATGTTTATTTATTTTTGAGAGACAGACAGAGACAGAGTATGAGCAGGGGAGGGGCAGAGAGACAGGGAGACACAGAACCCGAAGTAGGCTCCAGGCTCTGAGCTGTCAGCACAGAGCCCAATATGGGGTTCGAACTCGTGAACTGCAAGATCATGACCTGAGCCAAAGTTGGATGCTTAACTGACTGAGCCACCCAGGGGCCCCTAAATATGGCAACTGTAATCAGTGAATTCGTAAAGTGGTATTGGGACAACAGCCTAGAAATTTGTATAAACAAGTAAATAAACATACAAAAAATAAAGCCAAGTCCTTAACTCTCTCATTTCTTGCCTTGAAATTTCTGAACAGACCAAAAGAAGCACACAGATCAGAAAGCCACATGAAAACAAATACACTTAAATTTTAATGTATTCATTTACACTTACATTTAATGTATTCATTTACATTTACATTTATGTATTTACTTACATTTACGTTTACATTAATGTATTTATTTACATTTAAAACAATATGTTTAAAATGTTTAAATTTACTTCTGGAAAAAAATAAAGCCAAAAGCAAATGCCAAGCTGAGGACAAATACCCACAATACCTATAAGAACAATGCATTAATTTATCTATGACACAAAGATCATGCCATGTAAATCAATAAGAAACAATCCAAATGGCAAAAGACAAAACCAGAGGTTACAAATAACCAATAAAGATATGAAAATGTTTAACCTCACTTATAAAACTGAAGATACAAAATGCAAGAGTAATGAGATATTTTTTACTTAGATTGGCAGATATACATGTTTCACGGTGAAACAGTTTTATGGGAATCTAAATTGATATAACTTAGCTATGTGACCTTGAACAAATTTCTTAATCTCTCTATACCTCCTTAGTTTTCTCATCTTGAAAAAGGTGATGATATTCAATCATAGGTTTACTGTGAAGAATAAATTATTTAATATCTGTAAAGAGCTTAGAACAAGGCCTCATACACTATAAGCACTGTATGTCTTTATTAAATAAATATGTCTTAAAAATTCAGACTTTATTTTTAGAGTAGTTTTAGGTTCACAGCAAAGTTGAGGAGAAAGAACAGAGGCTTCCCTTATACTCCCGCCCTCACATGCATTATTATTGTCAACATCCCCCACCCAAGGAGTACATTTGTTATCACTGATGAACTCACATTTACAGACCTATCATAATCACTCAAAGTCCACAATTCACAGAACATTACAGTTCACTCTTGGTATCGTACATTCTGTGAGTCTGGACAAATGTAAATATGCTTTTTAAAAAGACAATTTGATAATATATAGTTTTAAAATGTATTAAAAACCTGTAAAACCTGTAAAAAAAATTTTATTAAAAAAAAATTGCCATATTTATTGTATTAAATCGTAATTTGAAATTTTGTCCAGAAACGTTACAGTGACTTTAGTTATTACAGTAAGCTATAGCATTTCTTGTTACATGGATTATCAGTTTTCAATATGTATTAAGAAGCACATACTCTCTGACAGAAAATTTCTGCCATTTGAAATTTATCCTTCAGAAATATTTACATAAACATGTGAAGATATATGTTCAACAATGTTCATTATAATGTAACTTATACATACTGTAAACGATTAAAATCTGTTAGTAATGGCACATCTTCATATAATGAAACCTTATGGAACCACTGAACATGTGTCCACATCTCTTTTATTCTATAGCCTATATATATATATATATATATATATATATATATATATATATACACACACACACATATATATATGTGTGTGTGTGTTCTAAATATATATTCATAACAACAGTGAAAAGCAAGAAAAAGTGCTCCCAGAGGGTCAGAAATTCTGAAGAACTCCTGATTGGAAAAAAATAAAGCAGATGGCATTAGATCTACAAAGAAGTAAGTTTGAAAGAAACCAAAGTTCCAAATGATAGCAGAAGGTTATCACCAAAAAAATGAGATCTAAGGAAATTACATAGGTCAGTGGCATGTTATACAAAGTACAGGAAGGGATCCTCAGTATTCAAGTGATTAATTAGAAAAATGGATTTTAAGAAGCCAGGCTAATGAAGCTCTTCTCCAGATTTTTCTAAGAATACAAAGCAAGTGTTCAATAGCAGTATTTACTCTCAGATGATGTAGTGAGCACAGACCTGGGATCAGAGAGATAGTGAAGCACACAGGAACAACTAATCCCAAGAATGAGAAACAACACACTCACAAGACAAACCACCACCAAATTCTATTTAGAAGCCTATCGTGAAAAATGAGAACCAAGTAAGGTTATATTACTAGCATCTGCAAAGAAATGATCAGCGATTCTCAAATGCAAAGATTAGCAGACAACCAAGAATTGTCAAACATACAAAGAAAACCAACCTCATGAGAAAAAGACCCCAAATTCAAAAGAGAAGCCTTCATCCAAAAAGAGTGACTTATGCAACCAAAGATAAATTTAAAATAACAACCAACAATAAATTCTTAGAGACTTCAGAGAATACTGTTAAGTGTGAAACAAAGATAAATAAAAATCTTGGAAATTAAAACTACTCTTATTTGGATAGCAGCTTCTGCCAAGACAAGAGTAATAGGGACCAGATTTACCCTCCAGCCTGAAATACCTAAAACCAGACAAAACCTAAAATTCAGACAAAAACATGAAACGATGGTTTCAAGACACTGGATATCAGGCAACAGAGGACATCAATCCCTGAGAGATGAGAAACAAAGTGATTTCTACGCTTCCCCGCATTACTGTCTTGAGTTCCAGGACAGGGCACAGGGAAGAGGAACCTGAGCGGGGCCTGGCAGACTCCCTAAATTGGAGAGGTAGAGGGGAGAGTCCAGGGAGACAAAGGTAGCTAGAGTTTGCAGGGTAGAATAGTAGAAGGAAAAGAGAACTCCAGAGATCCACAGAAGATCCCCTTTGAATATTTAGCAGGATACTGATCAGTACACATGTATGGGGAAATAATCTGGGGCCAAGGCCAGAAAAACACCTAAAAGGATTAGAGAGGGCAGTATGATTAGAGACATATAAGGGTAAGAATAGTGCCTATTCCCACCAGTGAGATTTTAAATTTTCATAATTCACAAAATGTTAGTGTGTTTAGAAGGGTCTTGTCTGAGAAGAGAAAATAATTAGCCCTAGACTAAATATTGTTGCTCTCATGTCTGACAATTATTACAGACAAGACCTAAAAGGATCAAACCATTTCCAAGTAATTTAACTGAATCCCAAAACAAAGCTTGAGAATTGTCACAGGAATGCAAAATTTTCCAGGTCCCCAAAAGATAAAGTTCACAATATCTGGCATCAAATGAAAAGTTATCAGATATGCAAAGAAGTAGAAAGATAAAACCTGTTAATAAGGAGAAAAAAAACCAGTCTATATGCAGAAAAACATAAAACTTTCATGAGGTAAACAAAAGAAAATCTAAATGAATGGAGAGATTTACCAAGTTTTGAGACAGGAAACTCAATATTTTTTTAAAATGTCAATTCCCATCTAATTAATCTGCAAGTAAAAAGATCTTTTATTCTTATTTAACATTAAGGTAGAGGTGCTGGTTACCATAATATGACAAGAAAAAGAAACAAAAGTGTAAAAGAACTAAAACTGCCTTTTTCTAGGAATTATATTATTTTATCCATAGAAAACCAAAAAAGATCCTTAGAAAGATCATTTGAATAACAAGGTTCAACAGAATTACAGGGTAGATTTCACATAAAAGTCAAGAACATTTCTTTATATCAACAATTTAAAATTTTAATTAAATATCATTTATAGTAACTAAAAATAGAAAAAGTGAGCAAACAGCAACAAAATCAACAAACAAGATTTCTCTGTGGAGAAAAACTTTATCAAAAGACATTAAAGAAACATATGGAAGCAAGACACATTTAAGAATATACTCAATTTTGTAAAGGTAGTGATTCTTCCCAAAATAATCCAGAGATTCAGTATAAATCCAATCAAAATCCTAGTTTTTGTTTTTGGTGAAATTTTAAAAGTTGATTCTAAAATTTGCAAGAAAGTACAAAGATCCAACATCAATTCCTGAAGACAAAGAATAAGATGGGATATTTGCTTTATCAGATGCCAAAACTTTATATAACTACAGTTATTATGAGCATTTATTTTTATTTTTTTTATTTAAAAATGTTTAATATTTATTTATTTTTGCAAGAGAGACAGAACACAAGTCGGGGAAGAGCAGAGAGAGAGGGAGACACAGAATCTGAAGCAGGCTCCAGGCTCCAAGCTTCCAGCACAGAGCCAGATACAGGGCACAAACCCAGGAACCGTTAGATCATGACCTGAGCCGAAGTCAGATGCTTAACCAACTGAGCCACACAGGCGCCCTGAGCATTTGATTTTGACGCAAAGTAGGATAGTCAACTTAATAGACCAATGTTATAGTATAGCCAAGAAACAATCCTATGTGCAATGGGATAGGTAATAGAATTGGGATTTTGGACCAGCCAGAAAAACTCAGGCCAGTCAAGAAGGTCAATACGCAGTCCTGGGAAAATTAATTATCCATTTTGAGAAAAGAATGAAATTAAATAGCTACCTCATACCATTAAAAAAAAAAAAAAAAAAAAGATATTCCTGGTACATTAAGAACTTCAATAGGAAAGGCAAAACTTGTATAAGAAAATATTGAGGAGTGGCTTTATAACCTCACAGTTGATGAATACAGTGGATTGATGTTCAACACCCGTGACACCATCCTTTTAGGGTGCTATGCTCTCCTGCAGAAGCCAGAAATTTAAAACTTACATTTTCCAGACGGGCTTTACAAGAAGGGCCCTGGATGTTACTTAGGTTCAACCAGATGCATTTGTGAAAAATTTGAAAAGCGAAAGTGACGTGCAAGGTACAATTCATTCCATAAAGGTTTTTTCTGTAGCAGCATCAGCAGAGGCCCTGGTAATCTAGTCACTAGCTTTGTGAAGTTAAGAGGCAGGGTGTGGACATCCACGTTGCCAATGCGTATTACAGCAGGCACTGCTGGACTCCTGATCCACGCTGCAGCATGCCAACAGCATCCCGATCGTGGCAGCTTGTTGATCACAGCAGTGATGGAATGGCTGTGGAGCCCACGGTTTCCCGACTGTAAGGGGCAGAAGCTTCACTGGTGACCAAGTCCTATGGAATCATTCCTGAAAGTACAACCTAGATGTTGCTTTCAGCATTCTCAAAAATTCTGTAAGCCATTAACATCTTATAATGAATTCCTTCTTGTTTAAACTATCCAGAATAAATTCCAGTGGGCTTTTGTTTAGTTTTGCTTCTTAATGTTTTAAAAGATTTGCTCATTAACAGGATCATCATATGTTGTCATCAAAATACCCAAGACCCAGGTGAGCAGAGTTTAGTCCTTTGTAGGACAATCCTTCAGGCCAATCAGTATGTGAAGAACTTGACTTTTTTTTTCTTAACTTTTATAAGTATGCGATGCAGTTGAAAATTGTATCTTTGTCAACATATCTGATGTCAGTTTCATTGTATCTTTGTCAACATATCTGATGTCAGTTTCATTGTCTTCCTCCACAAATTTCAACCGTGCTTAGGAATTACACAAAGTGTCCTTTGCCTGTATTACTTTTGATATATGATTTTTTAAGGTCTCCCCTAAGTTGGTAAAGTAAGCAAAGCTTACAAAGGGAACACTAAAATACACAGAAATATTCTACTCAACATCACACAATGCACATTTAGTTTCCAGTTATGGGCTCTATGACATGGCGATCCACTATAACCATATTGGTTCTCAAGACTGTGTCTACCTGATAGGTTAAAATGCAGAAAATAAACCAGCCACAAAGGCTTAGGGGTCACCTCCCAAGGAAAACAATAAGGACTTCTTATTCTCATGAATGATGGGACACTAAAACTGACCCCTGAATTATACACAAGGATGGGAAAGGGTGTCCTTTTTTTATAAACAAGGCACAAAAAGCTCAACTCATAAAGGAAAAGACTGACCAAACTTTCAACTATATAAAACTTAAGAACTTCTGAACATTAGAATATACCATAAAGGGAGTGAAAAGACAAACCACAAACTAGGAATACAAATATTTGTAGCACTCAGAACCAAGTAGGCATTAATATCTGTAATGCAAGGAGGACTCCTATAAATTACTAACGGCAAACAACCTAACAGAAAAACAGGCAAAGCCTACATGAGTGTCATATCACAAAAAAAAAAAAAAAAAAAAAAAGGAAAAAAAGCATTGGCAATAAATATATAAATATATACTTAGCTTATTGGGAATCTTGAAAATACAAATTATAACCACATTAGGAAAAAACTGTCTAATAATTCTTTGGCAAAGAGTCAGATAGGTATAAAGTGCAAACTGGCACAAACATTTATGAAAACAATTCGGAATTACCTAGTTAAGTTAAATATACACATACGTGACAACACAGCAATTATACTCTGGAAAAGCATATACCCTGTAAAAACTGTTGCACATTTATACCAGATATGTAAAGGATTGTTCATAAGCAACATTTTTTAGAACATCAAGACTCTGGACATAACCAAAATGTCCGGACAAGGGCACAGAGAAATCAAGTGTTACATTTTGGGATAAAAGAATACTATATAATTAACCACTGCTAAGCACAAGAAAATGGATATTCAAAAATGTAATATTGTGGGAGAGAAGGAAAACACAGAAGAATGCACATAGTATAATTCCATTTATAGAAAGATCAAAAGCAAAAAAATTAAATCATAGGAATGATTAATACAAAATTCAGGATAGTGGCAAACTCCAGTGGTAGGGTAAAGAGCTGGGATTGGGTGAAAATAGTGTCATATACAGGTCTTTAAGATATTAGTAAATGTCCTATTTTTTAACTTCGGTGTGAATACGATCCACATAACAACAACATATTAAGCCACTGAGATAAAAGAACGTGTTTGTATATCTTCAAAAGCAAACTTCTATGAACTTATGTACATCATATATTAAGTAAATAAAGCTTATAAAAATAATGGGATTATAGACTGCCCTCAGTTGGGAGCATCTGAAGCAAAGGAGTGGTTCACTGGTACCTGGGAGTTTTTATTATTTTCTCTTTTCTGTATGTTTAAAATTTTATATAATAAAACCTCTAAGAATTTACCACTTTTAATTCTAAATAAGCATTTCTTATCTCAAGATTAACAAGCAGCCTAGATTTCCAGATTTTCAGTTTTAGAATGTAGAAAGCCGAAAAACGCACTGCTCCCACCCTCAGAATAATGATGAACTGGCCGTCTACAAATTCACCCCAGTTCTCGACCGGCAGAAAGCTGAGACTGCACGGCCAACTAACCAGGTCTAAGGAGAGAAGACACACAAGCATTTGTTTACTTTAAACAGACACTACTGAAATATAAAAGATAAACAGACACTACTGGACAACGGTAAGAACTCAGCTAAAATTTCTAATAAACTGCTGAGTGTGGCCTGACAAAAGACTATTAAAATCCTGGGGCCACAGCAAAAGAGGAATTCACATTCACTGCCAGGCTCTTGTCCAAGGACCTCATAGGAAGTTTACAAAAAAAAAAAAAAAAAAAAAATTGGAGACACAGTGAGAATCTAAGAAAGTAAGTAAGTGTCCCTTGTGGTTCCTTGGTGAGAACAGCAGTAGTTGCAGGAAAGGCACAAAATTCTCACCTGGAACTTTCTCCCATATTTCTCACATGGAACAAAAGGTGTCAAACAAAAGCAATTATATTATCCATATACAAAAACAAACAAATACACAAAAACTTAGACTCTTACTTCACCCCATTAAAATTAACTTAATATGGATCACAGACTTAGATGATGTAAGAGCTAAAACAATAAAACTTCTAAAAGAAACCACAGAAGAAAATCTTTAGGACTTTGCATTATGTAAAGATTTCTTAGATATGCCAACAAAAGCATAATCCATAGACAAAAAGTGTGATAGACTAGACTTCATCACAATTAAAAATTTCTGCTCTTCTAAAGACACCACTGAGTAAATAAAAAGACAAGCACAGACTGGGAGTAAAGCAGTATATATTATTTGAACATGGGCTCTGCTTAAAGATATATATTGTACACTGTATGTTATATGTAAGTGATGAATCACTAAATTCTACTCCTGAAACCATTATTACACTATATGTTAACTTGGATTTAAATAAAATTAAAAAAACATTTTTTTAAATACATATTGTAAACCCTGGGTGACCACTATAAAAAAATTAAGGTATAAATAATAATAGTGGCTCAGTGAGTTAAGCGTCCTACTTCAGCTCAGGTCACGATCTCGCGGTCCGTGAGTTCGAGCCCCGCATCGGGCTCTGGGCTGATGGCTCAGAGCCTGGAGCCTGTTTCCGATTCTGTGTCTCCCTCTCTCTCTGCCCCTCCCCCGTTCATGCTCTGTCTCTCTCTGTCTCAAAAATAAATAAAACGTTAAAAAAAAATTTTTTTTTTTAAAATAATAGTGGTAATAAGCCAACAGTAGAGATAAAATGGCCTCATTAAAAACAAACACAAAAAACAAAAAACCCAATCTGAAAGAAGAGTTAAAAGAAACATGGAACAAGTAGAACCAACAGAAAATAACTCGTAAGATGATATGTTTTAATCCACCTGTATCAATAATTACTTTAAATGTAAACACCCTAAACACAGCAATTACAAGACAGAAATTGTCAGGTAATGCAAGATTCAATTCTAAGCCATTTAAAAGAAAAACATTTTAATCTTTTTAAATGTTTATTTTTTGAGAGAGAGAACGCATGCAGGGGAGGGGCAGAGAGAGAGAGAGAGAGAGACAGAGAGAGACAGAGGATCCAAAGCAGGCTCCACGCTGAGAGCAGAGGGCCTGATGTGGGGCTCGAACTCACAAACTATGAGACCATGACCTGAGCTGAAGTTGGGACACTAAACCAACTGACCCACCCAGGCTTCTTTATTTAAAAAGAAAAACATTTTAAATAAAAGTATATAAGTAGGCTAAAAGTAAAACGATAAAAACAAAGAGATCTTGCAAATATTAGTAACATGAAACATAGAGGAGGAGCTATATCAAATAACTAAAGTAACCAAAATAACTAAATATCAGACAAAAAACTTTAAAGCAAGAAACATTACTAGAGATAAGGAAAGACAGTACACATCAATAAAGGGATTAGTTTTCCAAGAAGAAATACTAACCTTAAATATCTATATATAACTAACAGAAGATCTTCAAAATGTATGAAAAAAATTTGATAGAAATGAAAGGAGAAAAAAAAAACACAAAATTCTACACTCTTCTCAGTAATGTAGAACAAGTAGGCAGAAAATCAATATAAGGATATAAAAGACCTTAATAATATTGTCAACCAACTAGACTCAAAACATATATAGAACAGTTGTCCAACAATAGCAAAGTATTCCTTTCAACTGCACATGAAACATTTACCAAGATCAACTATATCCTGGACCATAACACAAACTTTAACAAATTTAAAAGAAATGAAATATAAAGTATATTCTAGAAATATAACAGAATTAAACTACAAATCAATAATACAATGATATCTGGAAAATCCTCAAATACTTTCAAATAAAAGAATACACTTATAAATAATCCATGGGTCAAAGAAGAAAGCATAAGGGAACTGGAAAATATTTCAAACTGAATGAAAATGAAAGCGCAATATCTCAGATTTCCGAGGCATTGCTTGGAGGAAAATGCTTAATATTAAAAGCTTATATTAGAAAAGAAACTTTCAAATCAGTCTAAGCTTCCACATTAAAACTATAAAATGTAGAGCAAGTAGGGGCACCTGGCTGGCTCAGTCAGTAGAGTATACCCAACACGACCCTATCTTGATCTTGAGGTCGTGAGTTCAAGTCCCACCTTGCATATAGAGATTACTTAAATAAACTTTAAAAAAATGTAGAGGAAGTAAAAGAAAGGAAATAATGAGAACAAAGAAGAAACTGAGAATGACAAAACTACACAGAAAATCAATGTAATCAAAAGCTGGATTTCAGAAAAAATAATCCATACAATTGATAAGTCTCTAACCAGACTAAGAAAAAGAGAAAACAAAAAATACAAACATAAAGAAGGAAAGAAGGGATATTACTACAGATGCTACAGACATAATCATGGAATACCAAGAACTCAATGCCTATGGAGAAAAATACACAAATTCTTTGGAAAGGCACACACCAAAACTCTCTCAAGAGAAAACCAGTAACTTGAATAGTCCTAAATCTATTAAATAAATTAAAATTTTAAGTTTAAAATCTTCCAACAAAGAAACCTCCAGGCCTAGCCAGCTGCATTGATAAATTCTACCAAACACTCAAGGAAGAGATAATACCAAATGTAAACTCTTCTAAGAGGAAGGAATACTTCCTGATTCATTTAATGAGGCCAGCATTAACCTGATACCAAAACCAAAGGTATTACAAGATAACTGGAGACCAACATCTCTCAAGAATATGGACACAATAATCCTTAACAAAACCTAGGAAATCACATCCAACCATATTATGATCATATGGGATTTACCCCAGGAAACTAAAGCTGATTCAACATTTGAAAATCAATTAATGTAACTCTTCATTTCCACAGACTAAGGGGAAAAAAAGATATGATCATCTCAATGGGTACAGAAAAAGTCTTTGATAAAATACATCATTCATTCATAACTTAAACACACATACAAACTCTCTACAAACCAGAAACAGAAAGGAATTTTCTCAATCTGTTAAAGGGCATCTACAAAAACCTACAATCATACTTAATGGTGGACTAAATACTTTCCCCCTAAGATCATGAATAAAGCAAAGATGTCCATTCTCATTACTCCTGTTCAACACTGTAATGGAAATCCCAGTCAGTGCTATAGGCAAAACAAAACCAAAACAAAACAAGTAAAAGGCATGTGGATTAGAAAGAATTAAATAAAATCATTTCTATTCACAGAACACAGGATTGTCAAAGTCGAAAATCCAGAGAATCTACTATAGTTTACCACAAATTCAATTACTGTAATTTGATAAAAATGTAAAAAAAAAAAAAAAAACAAAAAAAACCCCTGAAGATATAAATTCAACCCCAATTCTTAAAAACTTAAAAACAGATTAGGAAAATATTTATATCAGTCTAGATATAATCAATCTTTTTAATGTTTCCTTTTAAGACTCAAAATACATACATTAGCTCATAAGAGGCAACTGGTTATAATTAAAACAAGAAGTTCAAATAAGTTCAAAAAAGTTACTACATTAAGTGTTACTTTAGAATACAGTATCTTGAAATATCTCAATGTACAGCTACATTTTACCCATCCTCATCAAGGGACAATCATACACAACAGCAATAAAAACAACTACTCATTATCTGTTCTTCAAAAAAGTATCAAGATGTATTAAATGAACAGACTGACATTTTATAATTCATCTTTCCTAGACTTGGGCTCCTAATGAATTAGTTAATACAATGGCTACTTGTCCAGTAGTCAAGTCAGTTAAAAATAACAAGTTGGGACTTCTAAAGGGTTTAATACAAGATATATTAAATCCTTAATGTACATCATTCAGAAGTCATCAAATAACACTGTAAACTGCATCTATCTTGATTTAAACTTTCTCACTACTCATAATTTAAATTTTAATTTAAATAGAGGATCATGCTACTTAAAGTTCAGTATATACATTAGGTATTTTGTCAGTAAAACAACACTTAACTTTTTTGGACAGAAAACCAGCTTTTCAATGATCATTTTTAGCTACTATAAACTGGCTTTGTGGACCCATATTTAAAAGATAAAAGCAGGTAACTAAATCACCATAATGGGATGGTCAAGGTTTCTACTTTCTAATGCATTATTTTGATGGTGATTAAGTCAACACTAGAGAAAAACAAGGCCCCCCAGAGTGATCCATAGATACAGTAAGTCTTAAGAAAGAGTAAATAACTCAACTTGGAATAAATAACCATTGTCTCCCAATGTTCCTCATTTTAAAATAAGAATATAGGCAGTAGTAAAGATTCCAAAAAAATAATGGAAGGGAAGTTTCTGGGCTTATTCTATGAAGCCAGCATTACCTTGATTTCCAAACCAAAGACCCCACTAAAAAGGAGAATTACAGGCCAATATCCCTGATGAACATGGATGCAAAAATTCTCAACAAGATAGTAGCAAATTGAATTCAACAGTATATTGTTAAGAATTATTCACCATGATCAAGTGGGATTCATTCCTGGGCTGCAGGGCTGGTTCAATATTCACAAGTCAATCAATGTGATACATCACATTAAGAAAGAGTAAAAACCATATGATTCTGTCAATAGATGCAGAAAAAGCAATTGACAAAACACAGCATCTTTTCTTAATAAAAACCCTCAAGAAAGTTGGGATAGAAGGAACATACCTTAATATCATAAAAGCCATATATATGAAAGGCCCACAGCTAATATCATCCTCAAAGGGGAAAAACTGAGAGCTTTCCCCCTGACATCAGTAACATGACAGAAATGCCCATTCTCACAACTGTTGTTTAACCTAGGGTTGGAAGTCCTAGCCTCAGCAATCAGACAACAAAATAAAAGGCAACCAAACTGGCAAGGAAGTCAAACTTTCACTTTTCACAGATGCCTTGATACTCTACATGGAAAACCTGAAAGACTCCACCAAAAACTGCTAGAACTGATACATGAATTCAGCAAAGTCGCAGGATATAAAATCAATGTACAAAAATCAGTTGCATTTCTATATACCAATAATGAAGCGACGGAAAGAGATGTCAAGGAATTGATCCCATTTACAACTGCATCAAGAACCATAAAATACCTAGGAATAAACCTAACCAAAGAGGTAAAAAATCTGTACACTGAAAACTACAGAAAGCTTATGAAAGAAATTGAAGACACAAAGAAATGGAAAAACATTCCATGCTCATAGATTGGAAGAATACTGTTAACATGTCAATACTACCCAAAGCAATTTACACATTCAATGCAATCCCAATCAACATAGCACCAGCATTCTTCTCAGAACTAGAACAGTCCTAAAATTTATATGGAACCACAAAAGACTCCGAATAGCCAAAGTAATGTTGAAAAAGAAAACCGAAGCTGGAGGCATCACAATCCCAGACTTCACCCTGTACTACAAAGCTGTAATCATCAAGACAGTATGGTATTGGCATAAAAACAGACACATGGATCTATGGAATAGAATAGAGAACCCAGAAATGGACCCACAAATGTATGGCCGGCTAATCTGCAGCAAAGCAGGAAAGAGTATCCAACGGAAAAAAGACAGTCTCTTTAGCAAATGGTGCTGAGAGAACTGGACAGCAACATGCAGAAGAAGGAAACTGGACCATTTTCTTACACTATACACAAAAATAAATTGAAATGGATGGAAGGCCTAAATGTGTGACAGGAAACCATCAAAATACTAGAGGAGAAAACAGGCAACCTCTTGACCTCGGTCACAGCAACTTCCTATTTGATATGTCTCTGAAGGCAAGGGAAATAAAAGCAAAAATGAACTATTGAGACCTCATAAAGATAAAAAGCTTCTGCACAGTGAAGGAAACAACCAGCAAAACTAAAAGGCAACCAACAGAATGTGAGAAGATATTTGCAAATGACACATCAGATAAAGGGTTAGTATCCAAAATCTATAAAGAACTTACCAAACTCAACACCCAAAAAACAAATAATCCAGTAAAGAAATGGGCAGAAGACATGAATAGACACTTTTCCAAAGAAGATATCCAGATGGCTAACAGAAATATGAAAAGATGTTCAACATCACTCATCACCAGGGAAATACAAACCAAAACCACATTGAGATACCACCTCACACCAGTCAGAGTGGCTAAAACTAATACCTCAGGAAACAGATGTTGGCAAGGATGTGGCAAGAACCCATTGATGACCTGATCATCATCAATGACAACCTGGACAAGGCCTATCAGGCCCTGGTGGAGGCACTGTCCGAGGAAATCAAGAAGACCCAAAGGACCAGCCACTCCTGAGAGGGACGGCCAGCTGTGTCCTCCCTGATGGGGACTCCACTCACATCAGCCAGCACCTCCTTCCCTCAGACTGCCATGTCTGGGGGACCCTGGCCTTCCCTATCCCCCTCCTATGGGAGCCAGGCCCATGTCCTAATAAAAACTGCTGGGTAACTGTGAAAAACAAAACAAAACAACAAACAAACCCTCTTGCACTGTTGGTGGGAATGCAAACTGGTACAGCCAGTCTGGAAAACAGTGTGGAGTTTCCTCAAAAAATTAAAAATAGAATTACCCTACAACCCAGCAATACCACTACTAGGAATTTATCCAAAGGATACAAGAGTGCTGATTCATAGGGGCACATGTACCCCAATGTTTATAGCAGCACTATCAACAATAGCCAAATTATGGAAAGAGCCCAAATGTCCATCAACTGATGAATGGATAAAGAAGATTATGTATATATAGACAGATAGATACACACACACACACACTAGAATACTACTCAGCAATGAAAAAGATTGAAATCTTGCCATTTGCAGCAACGGGGACAGAACTGGAAGGTATTATGCTAAGTGAAATAAGCCAGTCAGACCAAGATACTGTATGTTTTCACTCATATGTGGATCTTGAGAAACTTAACAGAAGACCATAGGGTAAGAGAAGGAAAAATAAGTTACAAACAGGGAGGCAAACCATAAGAGACTCAAAAATAGAGAACTGGGGGGGGGAGGTTGGGAAAGTGGGGAAAATGGGAGATTGGCATTGAGGAGGGCACCTATTGGGATGAGCACTGGGTGTTGTATGTAAGTGATGAATCATGGGACTCTATTCCCAAAGCCAAGACTATACTGTATATACACTGTTAGCTAATGTGACAATAAATTATTAAAAAAAAAAAAAAAGATAAAGATTAAACAACTTAAAGAAAAGAGTCTAGATGTATATACTGAAGTACAAATGGTTCTGGTTCAATTAAATGAATGTTATGGTAATATTAAAAGAAAAAAGCATTGGGGTGCCTGGGTGGCTCAGTTAAGTATCCAACCGACTCAGGTCATGATCTCTCGGTCTGTGAGTTCAAACCCCATATCCAACTCAGAGCCTGGAGCCTGCTTCAGATTCTGTGTTTCCTTCTCTCTCTGCCCCTCCCCCACTCGCACTCTGTCTCTTTCTCTCTCTCTCTCTCTCAAAAATAAATAACCATTAAAAAAATTTTTTTAATTAAAAAAAAATCACTAAGTACAAAACAAGTATACAAAAATATACACCAAAAAAAAGGTCATAAAAATTCTGCAAAAACACAGGTTAACTTGGGATTTTTTATTTTAAGAATATACATTACAAAACTAGTTCAGGAAGGCTATAAGTAGCATTATAGTCCAAAGAGAGTACCCAAAGTTTACGTGGGATTTAGACCAAGGAGAACCTAATATATCCCTTATATGGTATAAATCTATGATCTTGACAACAAAAAGAAGTGTAGCGTTCGCTAAAGGCCAAACCGATGCCAGACTGCCTGTGTTTGAATTCCAACTCTGCCACTTGCTTAAAACTCTATAACCTTGGGCAAGGCATTATTGCTTTCTTGGTCTCCATTCCCTCCTCTGTAAATTGAGGATAATATCCCTCATATTGTTTTTGTAAGGATTAAATGAAGTAAAAATGCCTGGTATTACATAGACAGAAAATACAAATGTACAATTATTCTAGATATTTTCAAGAATTAACATGATTTTCACATCTCTTTATAGCATCCCTGGTTTTATATAAAATATGAGAAAATTTGAAAGGGACAAAACATATAATCCTTAGTACTTACATATAAATTCCTGTTGATACCTCAGTGAAAACTATACTCTCTTCCCCACAAGAGGAATAAAACATCATTAAAATAATCTTGTCTCAAAAACATAAGGTCCTTGAAACTATCCATTTATCAAATATAAATTATAGCTGCTCTGATGAGATGTTTAAAAATTCAAGGGGTGCCTGGGTGGCTGAGTCGGTTAAGCGTCCACCTTTGGTTCTGGTCATGATCTCATAGTTCGAGAGTTCGAGCCCCACATTGGGTTCTGTGTTGACGGCTCAGAGCCTGGAGCCTGCTTCGGATTCTGTGTCTCCCTCTCTCTCTGCCCCTTCCCTGCTCATGCTTTGTCTCTCTTCCTCTCTTAAAAATCAACATTAAAAAATAAATAAATAAAAATAAATAAAACTTCAACTAGGTTTAGGTATGAAAAATGCTCTTAAACGGTAATCTGTTCCAGGATTTAATTGCCTTGCAATTATTTACATTTTCTGAGTGCATGTTTCTTAAGAACATTTTTCCCATGCCTAGGTTCACCATGTACCTATTAAAGTAATCTTAAAAGTATGGAGCATAAATTACTCGCCTTAGAAAAGACCGTTTATTCCATGTAAAAAAACTCAAGAGTGGCTTTCAGAAAGATCAAAAGGAAATAAATACACCAGCCATACAGTTCTTTGAGCTTTATTTTTATAGGCATACGTTTCAAGGAAAACAAAAATTTCAAGATATAGAGTACAACATAGCAAATGAAATCATTCAGAATTGCTTTAATTAACAGTATAAAGTACATGTATAGGATACATTATATAATTTACTCTGAGGTTTCAAAAAGCAGTATTTTTGGTTTTAAAATTCTGGTATCATTTACTAGGTCTTTCACATATTTCAAGTTAATTTTTTTTCCATCACTAAATTAAGACATATCTCTAAGATGATCTGATAGATGAGCTGCCTTTACCACGGTCTTCAAAATAGTGCTGTTCAATTCTTCTACAGAAAGCAAGGAGGTTGCTATAGTTTTTTACCTTCTCGCAAAGTTCATCATTGGTCAACTGTGTGGTTAGAATGGTATACAGATGGCCAAATACCAGTGCATCTAGTTCAGTAGGCCTAAAACAAAGATAGAAATGAGAGTAACATGAACAGCATTTAACTTGTATGGTAGAATATACACTACTTTTTAAAACATTCTATTCATCTATTTAAAAGAAAGTCACATGAGAAATAAATCCTACCTCAACTTGATAGAATTTATTTTGTTTTTACTTGGGAGTTTCTGTTGTAAGACATGAAAAAAACAACTTTTTAAGTCATGATTTGCTAGTTGTGTGACTTGCTTTTTAAAGTAGTAAGACATTAAAATAACCTTGGCACAATTGTTTATATTCATTTTACTCATTAATTTATCCTTTAAACAGGTCTCCAATGCACCAGGAACTGTGTGCTAGGTGCGAGAGCTACAAGAACACCACAGATATTCTAAGACATGGGACACAAAACATAAATTACCACAGCACAATTTAGTAAGTGCTGTAATAGATGTATAAACAAAATGGTATCGAAGCACAGGATTTCACTGTGGTGCGGGAACAAGTAACACCTGATTACCCAATCATGTATCAAAAACATGATTTAATTTTAACTTTACCACTTTTCAAGTCACTTAGCTTTCTGAAAGAGAAATAAACATTGCCTCAATAAAAAAATTTCCAGGGTTTTTTCCCCTTTAATTAAATATTAGTAACAAAAAATTGAAATTTATCTACCTCACTACTAATGGTCTATGAATGAGGCATCACCAAACTACATTATATTAAAATAATTGCCAGCACAATCTTACTAAAGGGAAAATATCATCATAATTAGGAGCTAATTATTGGTGTCAGTCCCACAATGATAAAGCTTTTGAGAAAATATGTGTTAGCCTACCTAAATGTGAAAGTATGTTGCAGTGATCTAGTTTAGAATAGATTTTGGGGTCCATCAAATCTAAGTATGAATCCTAATTCTGCCACTTCCTTTCTAGCTATGTGGCCTTGATCACTAATGATGAATGACCTCATGCTGCTGCACGGCTTTAAATACCTCTTTATGCCACTAAGTCCCCACTATTTGTCTCCAATCCCAGTCCCTCTTCCAAATTCCTCAATCATACACACATACATACTACATAACATCTCCGCCTGAATGGTGAATAAGCATCTCAAACATGCTCATCTCATTTCCCAAACTAAAAGGCACCACTAGCCTCTCAGCCATCTGCACCAAAAATCTCAGGGTTACTATTGAGTCCTCTCTTTCTCTTGCCCTCATATCCATCAGCAAGTGTTGTAGACACAACCGCCAAATGTGTCCTGATTACTACTAATTCTCTCCCTCCGTTCTCATCTACTCTGAGCCACCATCATCTCTCAGCTAGACCACTGCAATAGCCTCCTAACGTTGGCTCTATTCATTGTCCACAGAGTAGCCAGTGATTTTTTGTTTCAAGTCACCACACCGTACCACTCCAAGCATAAAATATTCCAACGAATATCCATCCCACTTACAGTAATATGCCAAACTCATTACATGAAGCATGCAAAGCCTAGATGACCTGGCCGCTGCTTACCTCTTCAGCCTCATCTCCCACCACTGTCAACATACTACTAATAACAGCCTTGCTTCTTCCATCCAAATGTAACAAACTCAAGCCCATCTTACGGCCTTGACACAATTATTCCTACTGCCTCTAACACTCTTCCCTTGACTTCACATTGCCAGCTTCTTATTTTTCAGAATAAGGTTTAAATGTCACATCTTAAAGCCTCCCCTGAACACCCAAATTAAAGTGGACATGCAGTCACTTATTACCACGTGATCCATTTTAATTCTCCATGTGGCACTTAATACTATCTAACATTTGTTGTTAGGTGTCTGTCTCCCTCTACCAGGGAGATCTTCTCTACTTGTTTCCTGCTGTGTCCCCAATACTTAGAACAATGCCTGGTATAAAGTAGGTTCTTACTAGGTTTTGAATGAATAAAAACGTGACGCATTTATATTACCACACTATAATTGTGTTCACGTGTTTCCCCTCATTTTACTCCAAGCTCTTTAAAGATAACACTGCATATATCTTTTATATCCCCAGTTCTTGGAAAAGGATCTCAGGAACTGAACCTGTATATGCTGGATGCAAATAGGGAGAAATGCATCCTGCCTAAGGTATGCAGGGTATTTAATTTTTCAATAGTGGTTATTCACATTCTTTCAAAGCCTTCCCTTTTTTGACACATTCATGAAGAATTATTAGTCAGGTGAGGGTAGCCAACGTGTCCTTGGACTTAATAGCACCATGATCCTATCATATAAATGAAGAATCAATAACAAAGGGATGCCTGAAAAGAACCAGAGATATAGAAGGTGGACAAATGTAGAGCTGAGGCACTCTGGGAGAATTAATATAAACACTAACTCTTCCATATCCCTAAACATATTTCTTAAAAGATGTATCTTATCTCACCAATCTTTCCTAATTCCTGTTTAGGATTAATGACTCTTTGCTTCTTGAATTAGATAATAAAAAAAGGTGAATTTATTTCCTGATGCAAATTCCAGTGGTATAGATGGGCATCCTTTATCAATAAATGAAGGCTCTTAAGGAGTTCAAGCATAAGTATATATTCAAACTAGAGTGGTCTAAAAGTACCCCTGAAGTGGTCAAAATGTTATTTGCTGCAAATAAACATCCACATAATTCAAAAGTTGCTGAATTATACAGGTAATAAGCATACAGAAATTGATCTTATGTTACATAAAGATAGGAACTCTTTGGCAAGTTACTTTAGAACATCTAACAGGAAGTAGAATACAATATACTATATCAACTGAAACATACATAACTTCTAATGCATATTTTTTGTAATCTTTACAAATTTCAGCCATTACTTAATTATATGTATATATATGACATATAAATTACCAATTCCTACAATTCTTTCTTTTTAAAAAGTACACCTGTGATAGTAGTTACACAACTGTATACCATTACTAAACATCAGAGCTGTAAACATAAAACTGTCAATTTTACTATATATAAATACCATAACAAACCTAATTTTTAAAAAACTGTTTTAAGTTTATTTTTGAGAGAGAGAGAGAGAGAGAGAGAGAGAGAGAGAGGGAGGGAGCGTGCATGTGCGAGCAGGGGAGGGCAGGGTGGGGTGGACAGAGGATCTGAAGCAGATTCTGTGCTGACAAGCAGAGAGCCCGATGTAGGGCTTGAACTCACAAACCATAAGATCGTGACCTGAGCCAACGTAGGACACTTAACTGACTGAGCCATCCAGGCACCCCTAAACCTAATTATTAATTTTTTTAAGTGTATTTATTTTGAGAGAGAGAGAGAGAGTGCATGTGCATGCACAAGCAGGGAGGGGCAGAGAGAGAGGGAGAGACAGAATCGCAAGCAGGTTCTATGCTCTCAACCTAGAGCCCAATGCAGGGCTCGATCCCATGAACCAAGAGATCATGCATGACCTGAGACAAAATCAAGAGTCAGAGGCTTTACGGATTGAGCCACCCAGGTACCCCTAACCCTGATTTAAAAAAAAAAAAAAAAAAAAAAAAAAAGGCAATAAACTCAGAAAATATTTGCAATTCATATGCAAGCACAAAACACACACTTTGCCCAGTATTTCTACTGAATTAAGAGCCAAGATCCTGATGAACATCCAGTTTTAATAATTTTTCCTAAACCATATATAAAGAAAAACAACATTTCTACCCTTCTGATAAGTAGTGGATTGTAATTTGAATACTGATGGCAACTCTCCTCCTAAGATTTTTAACATCTTTTATATATATTATTACATCTAGCTTTATAGACTTTTTATTAGAAAAACATTCAAAGGTCATAAATACATTTTTAAATTCCTTATCTTGCATTATCATTCTTCCCACATTTCTGTTGGTTATTACTATTCTTTTTCTTCCTATTTTTATTGAGAAATAATTAACATATATCATTGTATAAGTTTAAGATGTACAGCATGGTGGTTTGACTTACATATATTATGAAATGATTATCCTAAAAGGTTCAGCTACCATCCATCGGTTATCTAATATTCTTTCATTTGAATATCAAAATAAAAATACTGTAAAATGTGAATGTTTTCTTAATCTTTCCCATTTAAATTTCTCTGCACTCAACTTTTTTGCTTTATTATGACTGCATATTTCTTTCTTTCGGATACCTTTTATAGTCAGTTCAGTTAAAACACATTAATTTTGTCTCAGTTTTCAAGTAGTTTTTCTCTCCCTTACACTACTAACTTGCCATGTCTTCATGCTCTAGCAATAATCTACATATTCTTTCTTTATATACTAATCACTGATCTTTAAGACTGTCATTCAAGTTTGTAAATCAAGTCCCTTGCCAGCCTTTTTTATATCTAACCTTTGAAATTTTAAGCAATCCCTCCTTAATTTTCTCAGGTGGTGATTTTTAAAATTACTATCACTAAAGTATAATTGACACACAATGTTAGATTAGCTTCAGATGTACAACATATTGATTCAACAATTGTATACATTATACAATACTCACCACAATAACTACAGTCACCATACAACATTATTACAATATTACTGACTATATTCCCTATGCTGTACTTTGCATCTCCATGACTTGTTTATTCTATAACTAGAAGTTTGTACTTCTTAATTCCCTTTATCTATTTTGTGTATCTTTCCCATCCACCTCCCTTCTAGTAACTGCCAATTTGTTTCTGGGTTTAAGAGTCTGGTTTTTTTGTTTATTTGTTCTGTTTTTTGGGTTTTTTTTTTTTTCCAGATTCCAAATGTAAGTAAAATCATATGGTATTTGTCTTTGACTTAGCCTAATACCCTCTAGGTCCATCCATGTTGCTGCAAATGGCAAGACCTCATTCCTTATGATTAATATTCCATGTTATATGCATACATATTATATATAGTATATTTTAATTATATATTATGTATATATACATACATACATACACACTTTCTTTATTCATTCACCTATTGATAGATACTTGGGTTGCTTCCATAATTTGGGTTTTGTAAATAATGCTGCAATAATAAATAATAATAAATATGTATCAACAATATTTATTATCAACAATTATTATCAACAATAATAAATATGTACCTTTCCAAATCAGTGTTTTATTTTTTGTGTATGTGTGTAAATACCCAGTAGTAATATTACTGTATATTTCTATTTTCAATATTTTGAGGAAATTCCATACTGTTTCCCACAGTGGCTACACCAATTTACTTTCTCACCAACAGTGCACAAGGGTTCCCTTTTCTCCATCCTCACCAACACTTTTTTATTTCTTGTCTTTTTGATAATAGCCATTCTGACTGGTGAGGTGATATCTCATTGTGGTTTGGATTTGCATTTCCCTTATGATTAAGTAATGTTGAGCATCTTTTCATGGGTCTGTTGGTCATCTGTATGTCTTTTGGAAAAATATCTATTCAGGTCCTCTGCCTATTTTAATCAGACTGGTTTTTTGATGTTGAGTTGTAGAAGTTCTTTACGTATTTTGATATTAACCCCTTATCGAATATATCATTTGCAAATATCTTCTCCCATTCATTTTGGTTTTGTTGATGGTTTCACTGTGCAAAAACTTTTTATTTTGGGGTAGTACCAAGTTTATTTTTTGCTTTTGTTTCCCTTGCCTGAGGAGACATATCCATAAATATGCTGCTAACGGTGATGTCTAAAGGATTACTGCCTAATTTTCTTTTAGTTTTATGGTTTCAGGCCTCACACTTAGGTCTTTAGTACATTTTGAGTTTATTTTTATGTATGGTGTGAGAAAGTGGTCTAGTTTCATTCTTTTGCATGTGGCTGTCCAGTTGGCACAACACCATTTATTAAAAAGACTATCTTTTCTTCCTTTGTCATGTTGGATATTTTTACCTCCTTTGTCATAGATTAATTGACCATACATGCATGGGTTTATTTCTGGGCTCTCTATCCTGTTCTATTGATCTATGTGTCTGATTTGGTGGCAGTACCATACTGTTTCGATTACTATAGCTTAGTAGTATATCTTGAAATCTGGGATTATGACGCTTCCACAGCTCTGTTCTTCTTTCTCAAGATTGCTTTGGATGTTTGAGGTTTTTTTGTGGTTCCATACGTATTTTAGGATTATTTGTTATAGTTGTATGAAAAGTGTTATTTGTGTTTTGATAGGGATTGCATTAAATCTGTAGATTGCTTTGGGTAATATGGACATTTTAACAATATTAATTCTTCAAAACCATGAGCAGACTATATCTTTCCACTTGTTTATATCATGTTAAATTCTTTTCATCAATGTCTTATAGCTTTCAGGGTATAGGTCTTCTACCTCCCTGGTTAAATTTATTCCTAGGTATTTTTATTCTTTTTGGTGTAACTGTAAATGAGATTATTTTCTTAATTTCTCTTTCTGTTACTTTGTAACTAGTAAATAGAAACATAATAGATTTCTACAGATTAATTTTGTATCCTGCAACTTTACGGAATTCATTTGTCAGTTCTCATAGCTTCTTGGTAGAGTCTTTAGGATTTCCTATATATATTATCATGTCAAATGCAAACAGTGACAGTTTTACTTCTTTCTTAACAATCCGGATGTCTTTTATTTATTTTTCTTATCTGATTGCTGTGACTAGGATTTCCAGTACTATATTGAATAAAAGTGGTAAGAGTGGATATCCTTGTCTTGTTCCTGATCATAAAGGAAAAGCTTTTATTTTTTCACAACTGATGTTATCTGGGTTTTAATATATGGCCTTTATTATGTTGAGGTATGTTTCCTCTATTCCCACTTTGTTGAGAGTTTTTATCATGAAGAGATGTCATACTTTGTACTTTGTCAAATGCTTTTTGTGGATCAACTGAGATGACAATCATATGGTTTTTATCCTTTCTCTTATTAATGTGATTTAGCACACTGATTGATTTGAGAATACTGAACCACCCCTGCAACCGTGGAATAAATCCCACTTGATCTTGGTGAATGATCCTTTTAATGTACTATTGAATTCAGTTTGCTAATATTTTGTTGAGGATTTTTTGCATCTATGCTCATCAGAGATACTAACCTGGTTTTCTTTTTTTCCCTTTCTTTCTTTCTTTCTTTCTTTCTTTCTTTCTCTCTCTCTCTCTCTCTTTCTGATAGTATCTTTGCCTGGTTTTGGCATCAGGCAAAGATACAGATCAGAAAATCAGATCAGAAAAGATACAGATCAGAAAATCTATAATGCTGGCCTTATAGAATGAATTTATAAGTTTTCTTTCCTCTACTATTTTTTTGAATAGCTTGAGAAGAATAGGTATCAACTCTTCTTTAATGTCTGGTAGAATTCACCTGTGAAACCATCTGGTCCTGGACTTTTGTTTGTTGGGAGTTCTTTCATTACTGATTAAATTATCAATTGGTAATTTCTTTATTGAATAAACCTCAATAAAATCCAATTCCCCTCTGAAATCTTTCATCTTAAGATTCCTATGTGTAATTTTTGCAGCATTTCTTCAATATCCTTTCCCATCAGTATACGAAAGTTTATTTTCAAGTTTTACCATTTAATAGTTAATAACAACACTCTTTCTTTTTCAAATATAACTCTTCTTCCAATTTCTCAATTTAAGCTAGTTTTTTTTTTTTTTTTTTTTACATTTTATTTATTTTTGAGAGACAGACAGAGCACAAGTGGGGGAGGGGCAGAGAGAGAAAGACACAGAATCCAAAGCAGGCTCCAGGCTCCGAGCTGTTAGCACAGAGCCCGACGCGGGGCTCGAACTCACAAACTGCGAGATCATGACCCTGAGCCGAAGTCGGACGCTTAGCTGAGCCACCCAGGTGCCCCTCAATTTAAGCTAGTTTTAAAAAACACTTACTGAGCCTCTGCTACCAACTAGGTTTTATTTAGAAAATACACAGACCTGCAAGGAGCTCATAAATGCTTTACAACAATGTAATTCATTCATCCTGACTATACTTAGGGGGAAAAAGGTAACATAAAAATAACCCTTTAAGAAAAGTTTACTTTTTCATTCCAAGTCCATGCTCACATGAAAAAGAATAAATGACCCAGTAGTCTGTCAGTATGTGTCTTAAAAGAGATCACATCAGCAAGATAGTTTATATATAACAAGAAAATACAGATTTTGTTTAACTGCATTTCAGAAATATGATTTAAAGATTTAAATGCTACCAACACTATATACTATTAAGAATAAAGAGGCCACCTGATGTTAATAACTATCTTGCATTATTTCTAATTTCTTTCAATTTCACCTTCCTTTTTTCTTTCCACCATTTATCTTCTTTGTCCTCTTTTCCCAATTCCTATTCCTGCTGCAGGATTTCCCTCATCTCCCTTTCCCCTTCTCTCATCAAGTACAACTACTGAGTTTCTTTCATGAGTTCTCTCAACATCCCCAGAAGGTAAGCTAGGAGAAAATTTTAATCTAATTTTAGAGGGTAAGGGGACGATACACGGGGAAATAAAGTAACTTGCTGAAGTCTGGTATATATTAAAGCCAAGAAGAGAGTTCAGGCCACTGGCCTGGAATCCAATACTACCTTATCTAGTAGTATCTTAAGTATCTTAAGCTAGTGCTCTATTCACTAAGGTAAGGTATCTCACAAAGTAATGATTCCTGATACATAAAAGAGAAAAATTCTGTCATATCAAAGTGAAAATACAAGTTACATTTTCCTAATTCCAGTTCAGCATTAGACAATGGGGTAAAACTAAAGTTAAAAATAAAATGTATTCATTTTTCAATCATTAGGGGAAAATGTTTATTTAAGTCTCATACAAGGGAAAACTATTTCAGAAACCTACATCTTAATATTAAACGGTTCCTCCATAGCAACCGTTGGTTTTCTGCCTGTTCTAAACTTTGAATTTTTCATTACAAGCTTAAATATAATCGTACCATTATATGAAAAAAAAAATTCTTTCTATTGCCACTAAATTACATGCTAAATGATACCTGGTTATGAAATCCCTGACACTGAGTCAAATGAGAAAAATAAGATATATTCTCTTGGCCTCTCATGAAGATAGCATGTATAACAAAACTAACTCCTAACACATAACAATGCACTTCAAACAATAAAACACACCTCTTCTGAGTGTTTCAACCTCTAAGAATTCCTATATCAGCAAGACAAGGAACTACTTGATACTAACATGTGGATACATTTCTTTTGTGTTAGAGACACACAGAGATCTGTTGATCTCTGAGGCACATACAGAATCTACATTGCAAACATTACTAACATTGCTGTAGAAGCTTTACCTACCAGGATTTCACGGTATGAATTCTTTGACCTCTGTGCTTCAGAGATCAACAGACTCCAAATTTCAATTATAGGTAGTATACTTTAATATAACAAATATTTTTTCTTTTTTTGAAATTTTTTAAAGTTTATTTATTTTGAGAGACAGACAGAGCGTGAGTGGGGGAGGGCAGAGAGGGGAGAGAGAGACAAAATCTCAAGCAGGCTCTGCGCAGTCAGCGCACAGAGCCCGACGTGGGGTTCAAACCCATGAAATTGTGAGATCATGACCTGAGACTAAATCAATAGTCAGACACTTTACCAATTGAGCCACCTAGGCATCCCTTCCTTAATATAACAAATATTTCTAAGCTATCACCACAGTTGTGTTTGTTACAAATATTAATATCTATACCAAAAGATGTTTGACGTGGCTACAGAAGATGAATGCCTAGAAAGATATAATAAACAATAGCAAATAAACCTTTTTAAAATTACCAATCTAAAAAGCAAAAATTTGTATTACAGAGCCAAGAAAAGTCTAGAATTTCTATGTAAAACAGTGCGATTAAAATGCTAATTTAGGCCCATCTTAAATTGTATCACAGGATAATTCTGCCATATTAAAATTGTAACATTTTTTTAAAAAGTTTTTTAATGTTTATTTTTGAGAGAGAGAGCCCGAGCGAGCAAGCATGAGCAGGGGAGGGGCAGACACAGGGAGACACAGAATGCGAAGCAGGCTCCAAGCTCTGAGCTGTCAGCACAGAGCCCGACAGGGGGCTCGAAGTCACAAACTGGGAGATCATGACCTGAGCGGAAGTCAAACACTTAACCAACTGAGCCACCCAGGTGCCCCAAATTTTAACATTTTTTTAAAAAAAGGAAAATTCATTCTTTGCCTTGATACTCTTTTCCAGATTACAAAATAATTGTCTCAAACATGAATTATTCAATTTACATATACATACATACATATTTAACCTACATCCTTCATACTCATTTCTGTGCTTTACAAGTATTTTCATTAACTTTTAAAATTAAAGCACAACTTACAGACCTATTTTTTTTTATTTTTATTTAAGTTTATTTCTTTATTTTGAGATAGAGAGAACCTGTGGGGAACAGGCACAGAAAGGGGGACAGAGGATCTGAAGTGGGTTCCATGCTGACAGCAGAGAGCCTGATGTGGGGCTCGAACCTACAAACTGCAAGATCATCACCTGAGCCGAAGTCGGACACTTAACCAACTGAGCCACCCAGGCACCCCTATTTTCATTAACTTTTAAAAGATAAGTTCATAATAGTGTTTGTCCATCCAACAATGTTTTTAATTGTTTATTTTTATTCAGTCTTCTACTCCCCAGGGTATCACCCTACATAAAAAAGTATAGCTACACTTCATGTTTTAACAGTACTTTGCAAATGCAGAATTTTATTAAGATTATGTAGTTCCAAACACAGCATCTGGAACTACCCGTAGTAGCACCTCTATCTGACTGTCTAACCAGTCAGACAATAATGACTGGTTTACATGTCTGCCCTGAAGACAAATTTTTAATGGCAAGGGCTACATTTTAGAAATTTGAGTCTCCCAGAGCCTAGAGCTGTGTCTGATAGCCAAGAAGTGCTAAGTAAATGTCTAATGAGGGCAAAAATGAATTTAAATATACCAAAATCTTTTCACAAATACTGATAAAACAATCCCTCTACGATAGAATAAGTTTGTAACCTAACAATATAGAAAAGAAACTCAAAAAAGATAAACTTTCTTACTGCTTATTGAAGAAATATGGTTGTGTTCCCAGTCTTTGAGAAAGTGCTTGACAGCACTGGTCTACATCTTCTAAGACCTAACAAAGGCAACGGACCACAAAGAAAAATATTTAAATTAGCAAAACAATAAAATGTGTCTAACACTTAGTCTGCACCACAGTTTATAACAAAAATATAAATGTAGGTAACTTTTTATAATATATTTAAATCGGACTACAGAACACATACAGAACATAAGCCATCTTTTTTTTTCATAAGCGATACTTTCTATATAACAAACAGGAAGACGATGTGAGAACAGCTTTCCTTTAAACACAAGTACACTTACGTTACTTGTAAGGATTACTATCAAGAAAGTTTTTATCTCAAAACTCCACACCCTACAAAAATGTTTTCCTGAATCCATATATTCAAATGATCTTACATATATTAAAAAGCTTGTTTCATAAAGATGACACTACCGACCTAACCATGAGTAAAAGCATCTGAGTGGTCTTCCTGCTAGTGGAGATGGATTTATGTCATTTACTCAATCCCTATTCATTTACCCAATCCCCCTGGTGGCCAATGGCACACATCGGTAAACTGGTGCTAGGACTACGCGTAGCCTTGGAAAAGAGACATTAGTTTAATGACTGAATTAGTTCAATCTCATGACCTTGACCAGATACGTATTTTTTTAATTTTGCTACTTCAGTAAATTTAAGATTAAAAAAAAAAAAAAAAAAAACAGATATATTAAGCACTGTATTTAACAGGGTTTGGTTTTTTTTTTTTTGTTTTTTTTTTAAGCCCTGATGTTGCAGATCTACATTTACTGACATAAAAGATGTCCACGATGTACTGGTGAATGGGAAAAAAAAAAAAATCAGATTATAGAGTGACAGGTATAACATGATCCCATTTAAAGAAAGTGTTATTAAGAGATATCCAGAAGAATGTTCTCCAAATAGCAGTGGCAATTTCTAGGTGGTAGGATTTCAAGCAATCTCTATTTCCTTTTTGAATTTTTCTGTGTTACGTAATTTGTTTATAAAACAAATAAAAACCACTTCAAGTCAGAAAAAAATAAGAGCAAAAATTTTCTTAATTTTTTTTAATTAAAAAAAAACTATTAATATAAAAAATGAATTTCTTAATGTATTAAAGTTGAGGCTTTTGTCAACTTCAGTCTGAACTCACCTGGTCCAGAGTCTTGTTACCCCATCCAATAGCTTTCATCTTACGTTTGACTTCCCACTGTTTCTGGTAGGCCAAAATATGATTCAGGGGCCAAGGGTAAGGAGATCCATATCTAGCATGAGTGATCTAGAACAAAAGGATTTTGTTATCAACACGATTCTTTCTAAAAACAAAGCCTGTTTTTACAAACAGAATACTCAGGAAAACATATTTTCAGAACACAAACACAGCAATCTGAAAAAAATACACAGCTTGCAAGCTAAAAAATTAAAATTTTAAGCCATTCCCTTTAAAAATATATAAACTTTTATGTACTTTGCAACCAGTTATATCAAACGATGACACATAGCTTCCCTAAAATGTATGTGCAAGCAAAATTAAAGTAAGTGAAAAACTATATCACTAATGGTATAAACCACAATGTTTCATTTATGAGCAGGGACTTAAGATTCTGAGCAAAAGTGTTTTCTCATTAAATTTTAATTAAGATAAATGCTGCAGAACCACTCACCTCCCCTACTGTAGCTTCATCACACCACTGAAGATACAACTAGGAACAAAAGAACAGTCACTAGAACTTTAGAACACCAAAGAGAAAATGGATAAAGAAAATTATTTTCTGCCATGGTGATTTTTTATGAGCCAACCCTATAAATGTCACACGTAAGACAGTTGCCCTCCTTTGGCTAATGTTGCCATACAGAATTATTAAATTTAACTGATGGTAGTACTGCATAAAAGTATTTCTTATTCATATAGTAGTGTATCTCTAAATATCATCAAAGTATTTTACAGATATGAATGAAGTAAACATCCCAAGCCCAAAGTCAAATAACGAATGGGCAAGAATCACTCCTTTTTACAAATAGAAAAACTAGATCTGAAATGCCAGGCAACTTGTTCAAACATAATAACCAAATAATTCCAGGAACCATCCTAGTCCGAGAGTTGACAGACTATATTCCTATTTCTCAATAATTTTAAAATAACCTATAAGAAAGATTATCTTTTGTAAGAGGAAAAGCTTATTTTCAAGGCCTATTATCTTCTATTATACCTCTGCAGTCAACAGCATATTGTTGACTAATTCCATGTAGGCTTTCATTTCTGCTTTTTGGACTTCATCCAGCCCATCACTAAGAGAATGGCCCTAAAGGGAATTTAAAAAAATTTGAAAGAGCATCGTATTAAATAGAGAATAACTTTCAGTTATCTTACTACCAAATAATATAAATGTTTTTACATCAATGGTTTTATGACAAATGTCCAATAAACTTCTAGAATATCTCCTAAAATTTTATATGAAAAATCATTAATTATCTGCTATCACTACAAAATATTAGTAAGTAGTATTTCTATGCTATCATAAAAGTGTATCTTTCAATGGACAAAATTAAATTTCCAATTATTTCACAAAAGAAGAAAACAAGAATGATCAGTAAACCTTTTTTCTAAGAGACTAACCTTATTAGTAATAAAATAAATGCTAGAAGATTGACATGTGTTACTTATAAAGTGGTCAAAGTTGAAAAAAATGTTAGTAAACGTATAGGGAAACAGACATTAATTTTTAAATTCTAATATACTATAATAATGAAAAAATGCATAAAATAGTATATCCTTTAGTTCAATACAACCATCTGTGGTGAGATTTTAAAAATGCACACCCCCTTTAACATCACAGGATCACTCTTCGGAATTTATCCTAAAAAGATAATCTGACAAGTTTACAAAGGTGTGTATAGAAAATATTTACCTGAACACTCAGTAAGAGCCAAAACCTGACTACAACTTAATGTGCCCATCAATAAAGACTTAAGTGAATAAGTTATAATACATCCATATAAAAGAATACTATACAAGAATTTAAAAGGATGATGTATTTCTGTAGTCATTAACATGGAAGAATTTCCAAACATATTGATGATTTTAAAAGGCAGGTTGCAAAATAGCACATAATAGTAAGATCTATATTTTTCTACATATGCAAAGAAAAAGTCTGGAAAGATGTTCCCCAAAATGTTAGTGGGGGGTTGTCCTTTATAAGTATTAAAACGTAAGCTGAATAATTCAAATGTATATATTAATATTCAACTTCCAAATACACCCTATATTTCCTTCTCAAAGGTTAACTCAACATTTTATAACAACCTAAGTTTTCATTTATGACCAAAATTCTCATAAGTGTAAGTTAGAAACTTATCTACCATTTTGTAAAGATCAAATTACATCTTTTGCCATTGATTTACATTACGGGGGAAAAAAACTTCCACTTTAGAAATATTTCTCCTCTAGTTTATATTGGCATTTTATGAAACTAGGTTAAAATCAATGTAAATGTTAAGACATGCTAAAGAATGATGAATGACTTAAAAGTAACTGTGATCAAATATATTTAATATCTTTTTTATTACCTTTGCTTTAACGAATTGGACTATTGGACCAAGTTCTGATACTACTTGATTTCCTACATGAATAAAAGGTACTTTACCTGTTGAGGAAAAAGAAATGTATGAAAATACTTTCAGTAAATTAACATAAAAATGGAATGTTTTATTAATATACTGCTCTTGTAATCCTATAACTTTTGAAAATTATAAATGTGTATGTTAAATTCTATAAACTATTTTTTTAAGTTTATTTACGTTGAGAGAGAGACAGAGACAGAGAGAAAGAGAGAGAGCATGAGCAGGGGAGGATTAGAAAGAGAGGGAGAGAGAAGATCCCAAGCAGGCCATGAGCTATCAGCATGAAGTCCAATGTAGGGCTAAAACTCTCGAACCCTGAGATCATAACCTAAGCCAAAATCAAGAGTTGGACACTTAAATGACTGAGCCACCCAGGCACCCCAAATTCTATAAACAATTACTAATTTTAAAAGAAAAAAAGGAGATTCATTTCTAGAATTCTCACTTGCATATAGTAACCGACCACAATAATATTCCCTTTTCAGAACTAACACTGACAAGTCACTCTATAGCAGTAAACACTAATTATTCAATTTACATGAATAGGCAGGACATTGGTCCACAACCACTGATAGATTTGTAAGAAATGTAGTGGGTCTTTCTCTTCAGAGTCCAATGAATCAATCTATTTTTAAACTACATTTAAGAAGACAACTTCTTTTTACATCTACTTTTAAACCTCAGACACGTAAGTTCAATATCTTAAGCACATAACGGTACATTAATAAATGTCTTTGACTCAAAAAAAATCAGGAATTAAGAGAATTAACAATCTTTGAAGGTATGCTAGTTTATGAATTCTAATACAAAGTATGTTCCCAGACATATTTGGGGGAAAAAAATAAAAGTATGCTTATAAAAACTGGCTTCTCTCTATAAATGTCACATTAAAAAACTAATATTTCATTTTTATAAAAACTAATAGTTGACAAAATTATCAGAGATGATAATAGTCTCCAAACAGCAATGAAGTTCACCCCAAAAGCTAGAGGATGAAATCTGCTGTCAGACCTAATTCAGAGTTCACGCTAACAGCAGGCTTCTTCATGGTCCTTTTCAACAGATTGACTCCTCTCGGCCTCATGCAGACCTAGGGTAAAGGATGAGGTGCACAGCACCAACAAAAGCTTCACCTACATCCATAAAATAACGTGCATTATAAGGGAAAGGCAGTCCCTCAGGGAAACAACTCTATTGATGTATTTAGAAGACATTTCCATGATACCAGTATAAAAACACTGCATTCCACATACCTTTCTTCTAATCTTGCAAAGGTGAGAAGAATTTATTTGGGTAAATAAGTACTGGGTAAATAAGTAAAATCAGTAAATAAGTAAAAACTAAGTTAAAAATAAGTACTGGTAAATTTATTGGGTCAGTAAGTAAAAAAGTATTGGGTCATAGTGTTTTTTAGCTTGAGATAAAACCTTTGTTAAGTACTATAATGCTAGAAATAGCACAGGTCGTCTGAGATAAAATGATCTAAGAATGAAAACTATGTGTGGATAAATGCCTAGACTAAAGCTATTTTTAGGGCATAGCATTTTGAAAGCAAAGTGTATTTCTCATTTTCAATAACGAGTTTAGTTTGTATTTTATTTCTTTTCTTAAAAATACTTTGAGTATTGGGCACTGGGGTGGCTCAGTTAAGCATCTGACTTCGGCTCAGGGCATGATCTCTGGTTCGCAAGTTCTAGCCCCCCATGGGGCTCTCTGCTCTCTGCTCTCAGCACGGAGCCCACGCCAGATCCTTTGTCCCCCCTCTCTCTGCCCCTTGCCCGTGCATGCTCTCTCTCTCAAAAATAAGTTAAAAAAAAATATTTTTTCAGTATTGTAGATTATGAAGCAGGAAAGCAGAGTACTCATACATCTCTAAATATAAAGATATATATAAAAATCAAGGCAACAAATTAGAAGTAAATAATGTTTTTTGTCACTAGCCTGACTTAAAGTGGAGCCAATGTTGGGGTGCCTGGGTGGCTCAGACAGTTAAGCATCTGACTCCTGATTTCAGCTCAGGTCATGATCTCAAGGTTCATGAGTTTGAGCCCTGCCTTGGGCTCTGTGGTAACAGCACAGTCTGCTTAGGATTCTCTCTCCTCCTCCTCTCTCTCTCTCTCTCTCTCTGCCCCTCCCACATTCATATGCGCTCGCTCTCTCTCTCTCTCTCTCTCTCAAAATAAATAAACTTAAAAAAAAAGTGGAGCCATTGTTACATCCTTATTATTGCAAGTATCAGGCAAAAGCACAGTCAGACATTTATTCGCTGGCACCAATCAAACACCATTAAAAAAAAAAAATCTGAGGGCCCTATTTCTTATTTTATGCAAAATAATCATTTTTTCAACTTTTGTTTTTAAGGGCTCCTGGCTGGCTCAGTTGGTAGAGCATGCAACTCTTGATCTCAGAGTCGTGAGTTCAAGCCCCACAATTTGGCATGGAGCCTACTTAAAATAAAGATTTTTTTTAAAAGTGCTTTTAAAAAAGAATTTTTGTCTTTAAAGGAAGCAAGAAGAAAGCAAGCAAGTTTGTAGGTTCAGAAAATATTAGAAACAAAAAGAACCCCGGATACCATCTAATGCAATCACCACATATTACAGATGAAGTCACTGACACTCAAAAAAGAGAAGGGAAATTTCCCAAGGAAACTGTTAATAAGTGACAAGGTCACAGAAGGATTAGAGTAAAAATTTCGTAGCTCTTAGCCAAGCAGTCTTCTGATTACTCCATGATGCTCTCTGCTTTAAAAATCTACTAGAACAAGATCATTCCAACAAATAAAACATCCCTTGATCACCCCAAATCATATGATGAAAGAGAGTAATACTAGTCATATGATACAATTTAAATAAATGCCTTAAGAGAAAGTGCCATTTTCATCTACTTATGGGAGACTCCTCCCTATGAATGTATATATGTATATACGTATGGTTTGTAGCCTCTATAGTATTTATTTGTCTTTCATAATATCACCTAGGTGATACTTAGTACAGTCATTTTAGGAAACAGGTGGATGAACCACATGGCTTTTCCTCATTTGCCAAGGATAGTAACTTTAGTATTAGATTATTAACATTTTTGTATGCATAGCTACACTCTTTTTGTATGACTACATAAAGGAAAAAATGGACAGAACCCAATATAATTCATTTCACCAGAATTCAGAAAGTTTATAAAATTTCTATACAAAAATAATAGAAAATGAGTTAATTAATGGGCTTCAAGAATCTAAAACATGTCTATGTTTACAAATCTAGAAATTCTTTTATGGAGATGTTTTAAAATGTATATTCATAAATCTATAAATGTAGACTATTAATGTAGAATTTTCAGTGTGTATGGAGGCTGTCTTCACAGCTTTTGATAATTATTACCACCTTTAAGAATCGAAGATGAAAAGAAAAAAATGCTTTATACAAGTCATTTCTAAGTTATTTTCACAGTGAGGAGACAGAAAAATGTCTCCCTAAAAGCAATGTAACTCACTTATCCCAACAATTTATACTCAGTGGATTTACCCATAAAGGAGTGATTCTGTGTTATTACTGTAGCAGCAAAACCATAATTATAATCCATACCAATTTTAGTTAATATTTATCAGCTTTGTGGCACTATATTTTTATATTAAAAATTATCTGAACCAGGGGCACCTGGGTCGCTTGGTTGGTTGGACGACCAACTTCGGTTCAGGTCATGATCTTGCAGTTCATAGGTTCAAGCCCCATATCCGGCTCCGTGCTGACAGCTCAGAGCTCAAAGCCTGGAGCATGCTTCAGATTCTGTGTCTACCTCTCTCTCTGCCCCTCCCCTTCTCACGCTCTGTCTCTCTCTCTCTCTCTCTCAAGAATAAATAAATGTTAAAAAAAAATTAAAAATTAAAAAACTGAAAATTACAATTAAAAAAAAATTTATCTGAACCATATTTATTTAAAATTGTACCCTAATCTACTAATACATGACACACAGAAAAGGCAACACTGATTATAAAAAATAGCGGAAAGGCTAAAATCTTAATAAAAAGTATTTTAAAACCTGTTGAAATAAAAATAAAAAAGAAATAATTAGAAACCAAAAGCTTTCAGAGACGACCTTAAGGTCTTTGACAAATTAATTATTCCACACTCTCTTCTTCCCTCTGAATAATAAGAGGACATAGTTTAGAGAAGTGTGTTTAATAATGAATGGATTCATTAATATTAAAATTTGTTTTCTGAAGTGGAAACAGCACTATGTAAATAAGATTGGGGATATCTGAGATTATGTATTTTCTTAATATTTCTTAATATTTACTGTGACTTTCCACTAACCATCTATGACCGCAGAGTTGAAATGAATAGCCATGTCCACCCAAAGATTATCAAGTTTACAATTGTTACTTCATAAAACCATGGGAAAAGTCTTCAAAGGGTAAACAAAACAAAAAAATCTAGGTACAAACTGAACTATCACTACAATTTCACCAATACAGAATATTAACAGAAAATTAAAAAAAAAAAAACAAAAAAAACTTACCAGATGGAGACATATATTCTGCATTCGCCCTACAAACCACTTTGACAGGCAGGTTACACATTTGCAAAAAGGCCTGCAAGTCAATACAAGTATAATTAGCCTAGTGAAAGTAGATATGTATTTGAACAAAACTTTTTATTTATTTTCTAAACTTAAGCAAAAGCTCATAGAGTAACACTTCACTGGAAAAGAATGAATCAATTTAAAGTAAAATACTTGTCTGAACAAAATCAAATGTCATTTCAGTGCTAAAAAAATCAAGGACTTAGACACCAGTAAATGTATGTATGACACTTAGAGCGTTTATACACACTTTAAAAAATGTAAATTATCCACACTTATTTTATTCCATTAGTTTATATAAGTCAGCAATACTATATATTGGTTTAACCTTTAATACATGACTATAAAGTCCAAATTTTACAAGGTATTGCTTAATTCCACTATTCTTTACAGGATCTTCATCTTTGTCTTAGAGGAAAATTCTCAAAATGTTATTTTTGCTACTTCCAAGTTCTCTCTTATATACTCAGTGTTCTAATGTGTAGCTTTATGCTTACCAATTCTTTTTTTTTTTTTTTAATTTTTTTTTTAACGTTTATTTATTTTTGAGACAGAGAGAGACAGAGCATGAACGGGGAGGGTCAGAGAGAGAGGGAGACACAGAATGTGAAACAGGCTCCAGGCTCTGAGCTGTCAGCACAGAGCCCGACGCGGGGCTCGAACTCACAGACCGCGAGATCATGACCTGAGCTGAAGTCGGACGCTTAGCCGACTGAGCCACCCAGGCGCCCCTCCAATTCACTTTTTAAAGACATAAGTTGTTGGTTTTCACTTTGTTTATAGTAACAAAAATTTCACAAGCAACTTAAATGTCTAACAATAAAGAACAGGTAAATTATTTACGGTGAATCCAAATCATGTAATGTTATGCAATGACCTTTTAAAAATCATGAATTGTATCTTCACACGAGGCTGCATGAAATAAGTTTATTTCCCAGTCTTCCTTACAGCTGGATGTGACCAATGTCTAAATTCTGACCAATGGGACTTAAAGTTCTGGGCAACGGCTGGGAAGTTTCTTCAAAAATAATGGATATGACCTCTCCTCTTTTTTTCCTTCCTGCTCACTGGAATATGAAAAGGATGTCTACAGCCACAGCTGTCAAACCCAACCATGAAGCAGAAGCTGAGAGAAGATGGCAGAGCAACAAGGGGAAAGATGCCTAGTTCCTTGGTAATCACCAAAGCTAGATTACCTGTGTTTATAAGAAAAAGAAATAAACTTCTATCTTTTCAAGTCTCTACTATTTTGGGTCTTCTGTAACTCCTAGCCAAACCTAATTCTTTTTTTTTTTTTTTAATTTTTTTTTTTTTTCAACTTTTTTTTATTTATTTTTGGGACAGAGAGAGACAGAGCATGAACCGGGGAGGGGCAGAGAGAGAGGGAGACACAGAATCGGAAACAGGCTCCAGGCTCCGAGCCATCAGCCCAGAGCCTGACGCGGGGCTCGAACTCACGGACCGCGAGATCGTGACCTTAGCCAAACCTAATTCTAACTAATGCACCAACAATTACTGTGTCTAGCTTTAAACCCCACCTCAACCAACCAAAAGCTGATTCTGTGTAAGTGCACACTGTCATCTAAATACCATAACCTGTGCTTCCAATTTATAATAGTGAACTACTTGACTGACCCACAGGTATAGACTAGGATCAAAATTATGTGGAAGGCTTATTAAAACACAAATTGTTCAGAACGGAAGAATTAGAGACAGTAAGTATCAACAGCTCTTTCAACAAGAATGGATGAGAAGGAAAGGAAGAAGGGGATTAGAAGGGTCTTCCTTCTATTAATATGTAGTGGTACTCGATGAGGGAGAAAGGTTGAGCTTGAAAAAAAAAAGACAGCAAAAACACACTGAAATGATAAGAAACAGGGAGAACAACAGGCATACAAGATCCATGAGAAGGTAAAAAGGGATGTAAGAGCACAGGTAGAGGGATCTGGTTATTTGTCAGAAAACAGGACAGTTTGCTACTCCAATGCAAGGGGTGGTCAGTGTCAGTGGTAACTGCAAGATGGTGAGCAAGAAGGACAAGAAAATGCGAATGCTCACATCCTGTAAAATGGGAGAAGAAATCATCTGCTGAGAATGAAGGCATAAGGGGATTGAGGCCTTCAAAGAAGAACAAAAAGAATCTGAAACATTATCTTAACATTATCTTCTCAAATGTTTGGATAATATTCCCCTGTTAACAATTACAATACTCTAAAAATAGTAAATATGGTATATTTTGCTAAACTAAATGTATAGTGGTAACTGTACTAATCTTTATTCCAAAAAGCTATATTTCACCAAAAAAATTAAGCAAAATGGTAATGTTCTGCAATCAAAGCCATGTTTCCAGTCCTGTGAATTTTTAACTTTTTTACTTTTTTTTGTTTGTTTGTTTGTTTATTTTTGAGACAGAGAGAGACAGAGCATGAACAGGGGAGGGTCAGAGAGAGAGGGAGACACAGAATCTGAAACAGGCTCCGGGCTCCGAGCTGTCAGCACAGAGCCCGACGCAGGGCTCGAACTCACGGACCGCGAGATCATGACCTGAGCCGAAGTCGGACGCTCAACCGACTGAGCCACCCAGGCGCCCCTACTTTTTTACTTGAAAAAAAGGCCAGCAATTTAGCAATGCTCAATTCACCACAGACCTCAATTGATGACATAATTCTAGTTAGCCAAAGATTAATTTTACAACATTTACTATAATTAACCTTCATCCTTCATTCAAAAGAAATTTTATAAATTAACCGGCAGTTTATAAGGAAGTCTGATGTCACAAACAGAACATTTTATCCAAATATTAAAAATGCAAACCAGAACATTACCATAACTGTCTTTGAGAATATAAAAACTTTAAATCCAAACCAAGCTTTGATCCAAACAATATTTCTCCTTTATCTTGTAGGATGGAAGAAAATTTCTGAGAGGTCCCAAAATAGAATTTTCAATTTTCGCTTTCACTTTCAATCTCCTTCTTAGGTTGGAATGATACACCAACCTAAAACACATTTTATTTTCAATTCTGAAATTGCAGTCTGCATATTTTTATTCCCATGTGAATCCAAAGAAAAATGTAGTTTTAATTATAATAAGGAAATTAGGGTGACTCAGCTAACTCCTATTCCTCCGCTGGACACTTTATTCCAAACTAATTCAAGTGATTAATAATATAAAATAATCTGCACCAATGGGCGCCTGGGTGGCTTGGTCGGTTGGGCGTCTGACTTCGGCTCAGGTCATGATCTCACGGTCCGTGAGTTCGAGCCCCGCATCGGGCTCTGTGCTGACAGCTCAGAGCCTGGAGCCTGTTTCACATTCTGTGTCTCCCTCTCTCTCTGCCCCTCCCCTGTTCATGCTCTGTCTCTCTCTGTCTCAAAAATAAATAAACGTTAAAAAAAAAATTTTTTTTAATAATCTGCACCAAAAACTTAGCACATACTATCAGAATAATGTTCAATAACTGTGCTGTCCAATATGGTAGCCACCAGTCACCGGTGGCTATTTAACTTAAATTTAAATTAATTAAAATTCAATAAAATGTTTAATTCAGTTCCCCAGTCACACTAGCCACGTTTCAAGTGCCCTATAGCCACATGTGGCTAATGGCTACCATATTTATTGGTATGAACATTTACATCATTGCAGGAAGTTCTATTAGACAATACAGATCTACAGCAATGGTAATCAGTGCACAGAAGACATCTTAGCAAGACAGGCTGACATCATCTGAAAGTGATCAGGCTAAATATTATAAAAACAATCTGCACAATATGAGAGTGCTCATAAACTCTGCAATTGATCAATCAACTTTTGATGACAGTGACGCATTAAGCACCACAATATTTTCAATTAAAAAAAAAAACTAAACTAAATAGGGTTTATTCTGAGCAACTCCAACTGATAAAATGATGAGATAAATTTATTAACATGTGAAAACTAAGAATTTAAGAATGAATAAATTAAAACTACAGCCAACAAATATATTTTCTTTGAATGGTAAGGAATTTTTTTAAAATTTTTTTTTTTAATGTTTATTATTATTGAGAGAGAGACACAGAGCATGAGCAGGGGAGGGATATAGAGAGGGGGGAGAACAGAATCTGAAGTAGGCTCCAGGCTCTGAGCTGTCAGCACAGAGCCTGACGCGGGGCTCAAACTCACAAACTGCGAGATCATGACCTGAGCCGAAGTCAGTTGCCTAACCAACAGAGCCACCCAGGCACCCCGAATGGTAAGGGATTTTTTTAACACACACACACATACACACACAGAACCCAGTACCTGACTTCTAAACTCTGAAATTTAATAAGCTTGATGTAGTTTCAACATATTAAATAAATTAAATTCATAACATCAAAAAAATTCATTGAAGGGGCGCCTGGGTGGCGCAGTCGGTTAAGCGTCCGACTTCAGCCAGGTCACGATCTCGCGGTCCGTGAGTTCGAGCCCCGCGTCAGGCTCTGGGCTGATGGCTCGGAGCCTGGAGCCTGTTTCCGATTCTGTGTCTCCCTCTCTCTCTGCCCCTCCCCCGTTCATGCTCTGTCTCTCTCTGTCCCAAAAATAAATTAAAAAAAAAAAAAAAAAAAAATTCATTGAAGCAATGTTGATACATTTTATTTCCTAAAAAATATAAAAAGTAATACCAGATCATGGATAACTAAACATAAAGAACTGAAGTTACACATTTATCTCTGTAATCCTCCAAAAATCTACCAAAATAACAGTGAAGAAATAGAAAACTGATAAACCCAGAAAGACACAAAGAAGGGGAGAGGAGACCAAAGCAGACCAGGAATATCTGCCCACTTTTGTCAGATGGAAAGCGGACTTAGGGCAGAGGAAGCTGAAACCCAAGAGCATGCAGAGGAAAAAAATCAATGTGTCCACATCACAGAAACTAGGCAGATTCCACAACTGGAGGCACCACGTACCACAGAGGGTGGAGGTGAGGTAAAGGACTAAAAATAAGAGTGGCTGAAAGTGTGTATGAGTATCGCACAACTAGTCCACCCCCAACCTGGTAGGAGACAGAGGTCCATTCTCTGAAGAAACCCAACCAGACAGACTCCTGACTCAAGGCTCAAGCAGCACAGCAGGGCGGAACTGGGTGGGTTGGGGCTGTTACACGGAAAAGAGGAACATGAAGGCAGAGTGTACACACCGACCAAAGAGACCCACAGCACCCCCTCTCCCCTCTCAGCTCTCTCACGCTGGTAACGAATTGAAGTACCTCCAAGATAAGAGAGATAACTATAGAAAAGCCCTACAAATGCTGATATGATAGTAGGGGTGGGAGAGGTTGGGATAGCCGCCAACAAAAATGGCAGCTCACTGTGCAATCAGTCTACAGTGAAGTCCACACGTCAAAAAGTCCCTCATCTCCCCATCAGCTTTTTAGTGTCTCACTCTTAAATATAAATTGTTAGGACAGATCAATAGATACTTGAGGAAAGCCTCGAACATAAAATACAGAGCCAAAAGAAGCCACAAAAAAGGAACTGACAGGAAACAAAAAATACAGAGAAGACAACTTCAAAGAAAAATTATAATGGTTAATATTTATTTAGCACTTACTAGGTACCAGGTACTTGCATAAGAGCTTTGTCCGAGCGGTAGGTACAACAAATATGCCTCTTTTAATATGGGAACACACAAACATATAAAGAGGTTAAGGGATCTGAACAAGCATACAGAAAGGAAGAAAGGAAAGGAAGGAGGAAAGGAGGGAGAGAAGAAGGGAGAGAAAGAAAGGAAAGGAAAGGGGAAAAAAGGAAAACAAAAAGTGAACCATACAAAGGACTGAGCAGATAAATGACAATGACATTCAGTGTCTCAAAGAGCAACTCTGAAAGCTCGACGGTAATACAAGGGCTTCAAAAAATCTTGTCAGCCTAAAATTCTACATGCGGCCAAGGTATTAATGAAATGTGAAGACAGAATAAAAACAGTACCACATAAGCAATGTCTTTACATTTTTATTGCCCACGTATCCTTTCTCAGGAAGCCAATGAAGAATGTGCTGTACAATAAAAATAATAAACCAAGGAAAAAAAAAAGAATACAGGATCCAGAGAATATGGGGATCCAACATAAAAGCAAAAAGAATTCCCTGGATGATGATGAATAGCAGTCATAAGAAAACAGCCCTGCAGCCAACAGAGGAAGGAACTGTTCCAATTAAAGCAGAAGGAACAGGAGTTTCCAAGGTAGTATTTCTGAGAGAAAAGACAAAAAGGATCTGATGTATTTGGCCACTGTGAGGGGGAGTAGTATAGATCAGTCAGAGTTTAAGAGAGAAAACTACTCAAATGAATTAAATAAAACAATTATTAACCCAAGGGGAGGAAAATCATAGAGAAAGAGTATGTTCATAGTACACTGAGCCACTCAATTGAGATCAACACTTATATTCTAATTATAATGTAAACACTGAATATTAATTTAATCCAAAAAGTGAAAACACTATTGGGAAGATGGAGGAGAAGGAGGTGAGTTGTAAGAGGGGAATTTCAAAATTTTTAAATGAAGTAGTAACATAAGCATCTTACTTAAAAATACAGAGGTAAATACCTGGCAAAATAATACAGCTAAAAGAAATGAAAGTAGTTATCTCTGTATATCCAGATTTGGGATAGGAAAAGGATAGGACAGTGGACTGTTTTTATTTGTGACAAGCCTCTCATATATTACTTACTGGTGGGAGTGTAAATTAATCCAACCACCTTGAAAATGTTTGGTCATTTCTACTAAGCACATGACTACCCTATCAGCCAACAATTCCATTCCCAGAAATATATCAAAAAGAAACAAGGCATATAGCCACTAACATACACATATACAAAAATGCTCTTAAGCAGCTTGATCCTAAGAATCAAATACGGGGAGCAGCTCAAACGTCTATTAATATTAGTAGCAAACTTGAATCTAAAATTCCTAACTCCAGGGGTGCTGAGTGGCTCAATCAGTTCAGTGTTACGCATCTGACTTCAGCTCAGCTCTTGGTCTCATGGTTCACGAGTTAGAGCTCTGCATCGGACTGTTTGCTATCAGCACAGAGCCTGCTTCGGATCCTCTGTCCCCCTCTCTCTGCCCCACCCCCTCTCTCAAAACTAAACATTAAAAATAAATAAAATACAATTCCTAACTCTAAGCTAAAAAGGGTATACAATGTCACCAATTGCTATTATGAGAAAGGAAAAAATATACAAGGATTATATATTTTTCTTGACTCTGAATTCTTTACAAAGAGCATTCACTGAGAACTTTTAAATCAGAGAAATTCCAGAAACAGTCCCAGAAGATGATACCTACAATACTCCATAAAGATTCTAAATTCTATGTCTTCAATTATTACCTCTGAATCATATCTTCTGGGAACCATGGCTCAGATCTTTTTGCAAAAACTGGTCTTGAAGAATAAAATTTATTTGCATATAAGTGAAAGTGAAGCCAAAAGTATAGAGAACAAAAAAAATCTGTTATCAGTCAAGTAGACCATTACAAATACCTTAAATCCTAGATTCAAAAGTTGTTATTGTTAATAAAAATGCCATTGCTTTGATTAGATTATAAGACTAACAGTTTAAATGTTGGGAAAACCTTTTCAAATGTTGTACATAACAGAGTATCAGGAATACAGACAGGGATCCCATTACAGTAATCTTTCAGTAACATGGTGACAAGCTTCTGATTCTTCTCACTTCTCATTTCAGATTCCTCTGTCTTCTAAAACTAGCGTTTACTCTTGTAATTCCCAGTTATATGCCAGATAATGATTATCAGCTCAATAAATAAATGAACAAACATGAAAATCTCAACAATACATCAAATCACAAAATGAAGACTAAAGAAGTCTAAAATTCAGTAAATCTTCTAGTTTTCCTATGTGAATTTTTTTGATGTAGCAACAGAAACTCCTGATAATAAAAACATTTTTTAAAAGTCTGCTTAGTCATAACATAAAATTTATATTTAACCACTAGCTGGAATATGAATCAATGCAGTTTTCTTGAAGGGTAGCTTAGCAACATCTATGAAAATCCTAAATGTACATATCCTCTGACCCCACAATTGTATTGTTAGAAATCTATCATATGGACATATATGCCTAAAATCATGTAAGATATATGTTAGGATATTCATGCCTAATCCCTATTTATAGTATAATTATACTATATTTATAATATTTATACTTATAATAATAGCCTAATACCCACCAATAAGAGACTGATTCAGTAAACTGCGGTGAATCCATCAATGGAATATTTGTAGTCTTCAAAAAAGAATGGTGCCCCAAAACCTATAAAAAACCTATAAAACTCAGGGCAACGGAGTGGCTCAGTCAGTTAAGCATCTGACTTTGGCTGGGGTTTGATCTCATAGTGGGCTCAAGCCCCATGTCAGGTTCTGTGCTGACAGCTCAGAGCATGGAGCCTGCTTCAGATTCTGTGTCCCTCTCTCTCTGCTCCTCCCCCACTCCTGCACACTCTCACTCGCGCTCTCTCTCTCAAAAATAAATGTTAAAAATTTTTTAAAAAGAACTTCTCAAACTCAACACCCAAAAAAACAAATAAACCAGTGAAGAAATGAATAGATATTTTTCTAAAGAAGACATCCAGACGGCTGACAAACACATGAGAAGATGCTCAACATCACTCATCATCAGGGAAGTACCAATCAAAACCATGATGAGATACCACTTCACACCTGTCAGAATGGCTAAAATTAACACAGGAAACAACAGATGTTTGGAAGGATGCAGAGAAAAGGGAACCCTCTTACACTGTTGGTGGGAATGCAAACTGGTGCAGCCATTCTGGAAAACAGTGTGGGGGTTCCTCAAAAAGGAACATTACTCAGCCATCAAAAAGAATGAACTCTTGCCATTTGCAACAATGTGGATGGAGCTAGACTGCATTATGCTACGCAAAATAAGTCAGAGAAAGGCAAATACCATATGATTTTACTCATATGTGCAATTTAAGAAACAAAGCAAATGAACATACAGAAAGGGAAAAACAAAAAGAAAGGAAAGCAAACCATCAGATACTCTTATGGAGAACAAACTGAGGATTGATGGAGGGAGGTGGGTGGGGGGTGGGCTATCATAACAAGAAGGACACTTGTTATGATGAGCACTGAATGTTATAAGTAAGTGATGAATCATTAAATTCTACTCCTGAAACTAATATTACACTATATGTTACCTGACTAGAATTTAAATAAAAATTTGAGGAAAAAAAAAGAATAGAGTTGCTCCTCAACCCAACTTCTTATACTACACTCCAAAAGACATTTCTCATCTGGAATCTTCTGTATGGCTACTGAATGACATGAGACAACATATACCAAATGCAAAATTGCTTTTTGTGTTATTTTTCTTCTAAGGGGCTGGGGTAAAACATTAAAACACAGCTCAATAAGGCCTACAAAAGGCTAATTTATTTGGTCCAATGCATAGCTTCCTGTGAACTAACTTGATAGAAAGACACAATTCTAAATATCTAGAAGAATGAGTGGAAAACATTTATGCATTCATCCCCATATTCAATACATATTTACTGAGCAGCTACTATATATCACAACTGTTCTAGGCACTGAGAACAGAACAGGGACCTTAAAGTCTCGGCCTTCACTGAGTTTACATTCTAATGGAGAGAGATGATATGCAAAAAAAAATGAAAATATGTATGGTGATTCCTGCTACTTAGAAATACAAAGCAGTATGAAGGTATTGCTATTATAAGTAGAGTGGTCAGATGAGGGCTCACCAATAAAGTAACATTTGGGCATAAACCTGAAGAAAGTTAGGGAGCCAGCCATGTTCAAAGGCACTAAAACAGTCTTATGCTTCCACTGGTGTGTCTGAGGGACAAGACCAGTCCGACAATGCAGATTAAGGAAGTGAGTGGTAACAGGGAACATCAGAGACAACCAGGAGATCATGTAGGACTTACAGATACTTGTAAGGATTCTGACTTTTACTTTGCATGAGAAGAACAATTACAAGAAGGTGCTCAGCTGAAAACTGCTGGAATCTAACGTTTTAAAGGATTATAAGCAGTTATACAGAGATTAGATTGTAGACAGTAGAAGCATAGAAGCAGAAGCACTAGTTAGAAGGATTCTGGGGGCGCCTGGGTGGCTCAGTCGGTTGGGCATCCGACTTCGGCTCAGGTCATGATCTCACGGTTCATGGGTTCAAGCCCCGCATTGGTGCCCCTGCCCAGGTCATACTCTGTCTCTCTCTCTCAAAATAAATAAATAAATAAATAAATAAATAAATAAATAAACAAACAAACAAACAAACAAACATTAAAAAAAAGAAGAAGGATTCCGCAGTAATCTAGGCAAGAAATGGTGGTGGCCTGGATTAAGACAGGAGTGCTAGGGGGGACAAGAAGTCGGATTCTGGCTACATTTTTAAACTAGGGCCAAAAGGGTTTGCTGACAACTGGATGTGGATATAGGAAAAAGAGGACTCCAAAGATGGCCCAAACTTTCTGACATAAACAACTACAACAATGGAAATGCCATTTACCAAAATAGGAAAAAGTGCAGGATGAGAAGGTTTTGGTGGGAGAAGGGAGACTTAGGAGTCTTTAGATGGACTGCTCTAACATCACTTCCTTGTCAAACTTTCCTGACAGGCAATGACTAGGAAACAACTCTATTCTCTTTTCAAAGACCTGGTCACGAAGGCAGTTATATGCTTTGAAACCAGATAAGCAGATTCTCCTGAAATGTTGAGAAGCCCAACCTCAAAGGCCACCCACGCCCTTTTCTTTTGTGGACAGAGGTGACAGAAGTACCTACAAATCAGTATAATCTTTGTCAACACTTTCCTGCAAGGATGGTAATACTGAGGTGTTAAGAAACGGGTAGAGCTATAGTTATTTATGCAGAATAAAAACACAACCAGGGATAGTTTTTACCTTTGATCTCTTCTGTTCCCTGCATCTATAGCCCACCAAGTTTAAAAAGTGAAAAGTCAATACCCAAAGTGTAAAAAGAACGGACATAAGTCAACACCAAAAACTCCAAATAATCGGATTAAAAAGTGAGCAGAGGACCTGAATAGAAATCCTTCCAAAGAAGACATACAGATGACCAACAGACACATGAAAAGATGCTCAACGTCAGAGAAATGTATATCAAAACCACAATGAGATTTATCACCTTTACACCTGTCAGAATGGTTACTATCAAAAAGACAAGAAATAAAAAGCACTGGTAGGGATGTGGAGAAAAAGGAACCCTCATGCACTATTGGTAGGAATGAAAATTGGTGCAACCACTATGAAAAACAGCATAGAGATTCCGATCCAGTCATTCCATTACTGAATATTTACCCAAAGAAGGCAAAAACATGAACTCAGAAGATATAGGTATACCTATGTTCACTGCAGCATTATTTATAGTAGCCAAGATATGAAAGCAACCCAAGTATCTGTCGATGGATGAAGAAGATGTAGTGTTTGTATACACACACACACCATGGAATATTACTCAGCCATAAAAAGGAATGAGATCACTTACATGTGGACTCTAAAACACAAAACAAATGAACAAACAAAAAACCAAAGATTCCCACAAATACAGAGAACAAATTGACAGTTGGCAGACGGGAGGAGAGGAGGGGGATGGGTGAAGGAGAGTGGGAGATACAGGCTTGCAGTTATGGGATGAAAAAGTCACAGGGACAAAAGGTATAACACAGCATTATATGGTGCTGTACCTTATGGAGAATTACGAGCCTTCGGGAGATTTAAATTAAGTACACAGGTCGTATAATTAATATAAGGTAAGCAGAATAATATTAATGAGAAAATCCAACAAAACAAAACATTTCAAAAATTATGCATACCTAGTTTAACTCTTTGTTCCCAAAGAAATATACTAAAAATATCTCAGAAAGGATCTGGAAGGGCAAACTTAATGAAATTAAATTTGAAGCTGAAAAAAATCATCAATTTCTTTTACAGAAATAAATATGATGCTATCTGACAGGAGAAGGAAAACAGAATCTGCAATATTAAGAAACCTGAAATATCAAACATCTTTTAATTGCATTAGGTTAACAACAACAAAAAACAAACAAAACAAAAGGGCAAATAAAAATATTCAGTTCATAAAACTATGAGAAGGGAAACACAGCTAGCCAACAACAGGCCTGCCCTGGCTACTACATTTGCACAGGGAGGACGCTGCCTCATTGACATTCTGTCCTACCATCATTTAGAGGAAGGTGACTTTCTGTTGCTGACTCATACACCATACCAATGACTGGGTGACCATTAGCACATTCCCACTCCTTAATTGTCACTGGTTAAGTGCCTAGCATAACCTAATGGATCCTAACAGAGTACAGACTTAAGAAGCATACTGTTTGAGAAGACTAGAATGCCTTTTGAAAAATGAAAATCCTCTGCATCAATTTTAAGAATCAGTATAGACAGAACAGTAAGACTTAACAAAGCAGATGCCTCCCAGCGAGCCATCTCTGGGCAGGATCTGACTGTTAGAGAAAGGTCCTTTACCTGATAAGCTTTCTTCTTTTTTTTTTTTTTTAATTTTTTTATGCTTATTTATATTTGAGAGAGACAGTATACGAGACGGGGAGGGGCAGAGAGAGAGACAGAGACAAGAATGTGAAGCAGGCTCCAGGCTCTGAGCTGTTAGCACAGAGCCTGAAATGGGGCTCAAACTCACAAGCCGTGGGATCATGACCTGAGCCGAAGTCGGACGCTCAACAGACTGAGCCACCCAGGCACCCCAAAAAGTACTTTTTTAAAAAATAAGATGAAGAGTAAATATATGATTTCTGGTTTACAGTACATACCTTATATAAAATCTTTTAAACAAGGCAAAAACAACTGAATAAAGATGTTTTGATATTGACATAAATGCTTACTTTATGAATAATTTTTCAAAGTCCACACATTGACAAAACTGATAAATTATTGATAACAGGCCTCCCCTCCAGACTGTAAGCTCTATTAGCACACACTGACCATGTCTGTCTTGTTCACTGCTTTATCCTCAGCATACTATAGGTTCTCATGTAACACTTGCTCGAGGAATAAGCCATAGATATGCACAATAAATACAAACATACCTAAGTTTGTAGAAAACTAGTAAACTACAACAAAGACTAGCATTTTGTTATTTTATGGAACCAAAGATTACTGCATTAAAAAGTTAGATGTAACTCCTGTTAAATTCAGAGTTATTTTTTAAAATCAATAAAATGACAAATATCAGTAAGCAGATATTGTTTTAGAAAAATAGTTACAGGAATTTAACTTAAAAAACATTATCAGAAACCACAATTCAATGAGCAGAAAAAGCTTTTAAATAGAGCAAATCTGGTACCAAAACCATAAAAAGCTAATGAAAGCACGTATGAAGACAGATCACAACAGAGAACAGATCTTCCCTAATACAACTCTCACCTGAAAACTACTTTTGGAATATTTGAATCAACTTTAGATACATCAACACCTGACAGCTGTAGGAAAAAAATCAAGTTCAGAAGGAAAGCAACAAATAAAGATAACCAGAATAGGGAAAGATATAAGCTCTCCCTGTTAGAATTAAATATAAATAAAAGTTGTAAGGTCAATATTAAGCATAAGGAGCGATAAACTAGTCAAAAGGCACAGAAAGAATAATTCTTACAACCCAAGAACCTAAAGCAACACCAGTTGCATATCTGGCACTCAATGAACAACTTGGGAATAAAGAAAGGAAACTTTTTTTTTTTTGAGCTCCTATAACGAGTATTTTAAAGTTTTATATTTTACAGATAAAGATTCCCAACTGAGAAAAATAACAACAACAAAAGCCCACCAAATTTTAAATTCTTAGGATAAGCTAAATAGTAGATGTCAGGGATCTAAAATGTATTCATTTTGATAAACTAACCATAACTCCATATTGGATCATTTACCAATAAACAGCACCAACTATTTTCTTTCCGCTTCACTATTCCAAAAACAAAATGAACATCTACTTGTCTTACAAGTTAAACACACAAGAATACTCTTTGCGTTTAAGCAATAAAATCAACATTGCTTGCTCATAAAAATATAAAAATAAGGGCGTCTGGGTGGCTCAGTTGGTTAAGCATCCGACTTCAATTCAGGTCATGTTCTCACGGTTCGTGGGTTGAAGCACCACATCGGGCTCTGTGCTGACAGCTCAGAGCCTGGAGCCTGCTTCAGATTCTGTGTCTCCCACTTTCTCTGCCCCTCCCCTGCTCGCACTCTGTCTCTGTCTCTCAAAAATGAATGTTAAAAAAATTGTTTTAAATAATATAAAATTTTAAGGAATTGTTCTTAAGTTTTTAAAAGATCAGGTGCTTTATACTGATTAATATTGTGGAACTTAAGGGATTATAAACATAGCTTCTAAATGTATATAGGTCACATTAACAAAGTTACCAAATTCTAGATAGGGAAAAGCAATTTTCAGTCTAACCATGTAAAGCTATCCTTAGACAGCAGACCTCCGGTTTTCTTTCTTAGGACAAAGCTTCTATTCATTTCATAATTAAATTTGAAATATTTCACGTAAGAATTCCCTACAGACTATTCGAAAGCATGCAATACCATTTTCAGGGCACAAAATGAAAATGGTTCTGATTTTTAATTCATATCTTGTTTTACCAGGACACAAAAGAAAATCTGTGACAACAACCAAAGAATTATTTTCCCCCTTACTGAAGAGGCATGTTTTAAAATTAAAAACCATGAACAAATCTACCTACAAAATAATTCATTTTTTATATCAAACAGCTGCAGACCCTGTAATTGAAATAATGTATCTAAGGTTACAAATGAAAAGTGTTAGGTATCATTCTTGAAGTGACAGATTAAGTTCCTAATCCAGTTAAAGTAATAGCCATATTTGTAGTTTAACATAAATTAAGACCTTAATTATATTTGTGACTATTTTAAACAAAATAACAAATTTCTTTGTACCTGAGAATGTAATTTATAGCAAAGCCAGGTTCATTTTCCAAACCAATCTATTTCACACTGCAGAAGTACTCTGGTATAATGGTATAATGTAATTCTTGTTGTAGAATGTTGAAAGAGTAGATACACTAAGAGCACAGAAGAGGTTTGAAGATAAATGAAGATGCTATTCATTCGAGGGTAATTTCATCTTAGAACTATATGAAAGATGTTTCGTTCACACAGGCTAGTCTATGGCCTCAAATTTAAGTGTATTTTCAGCTCAAATATAATGCTGCTAGATCGATTATGCTGATACTGTGTATCTAATAATGAAGAATTCTAGCCTTTTTCTATTTAAAAATAGACTGCCATTTTTTCATCTTACTGCTAGGTCTTCATTGTTCTGCTTAATAGCAACAAATTTTAAAATCCACTTGCTATTTACTTTTTAACCAGAAAAGTATATGGTTGACATTCTAACTTGCAATCTCTCCTGACTGCAGGAAAGCGCATTTTTGCTAAGTTAAAGAGATACTTAGGTTAGCAAACCATTACCCTACAAAACCATTTTATTTCACTAATTACTAAAACTGACAACTCTAAAAGCCACCTAACTGTATTCTGAATATACTTCATTCTCCCAAATCCTGTAAGACTAATTTAAATGTTTTATGTATGCCATACGATTCATATGCTGAGAAATTAATACTGAAAATGTTTTTAATTTGCTAAATTCTGTTTGTAATTTCAGTTCAATTTTAATCACCTCAATTTAAATTATCTTTTCTGAAGATCGCATTTTATATACTTAAATCCTTAAAAGCATAAATCACCAAAATACTTTAATACTCCTGGTCTATAAAGGTGATATGACATTCAATCTGAAGAATTTAAATTCAGTGATATCAAGGAAGCATCCTGTAGCCTCCATTTTTCTCATTTTAGAATACTGAAAAGGATTTCACAAGTCCCCTTATGTGACAAACGTTCCCTAAATTCCCTCTATCTCTAAGCTTTCCTTCCCCCCCTTCTAATCTTGAAAGAAAATACAGAAGCCTCATTTTGCAGCAGATGATTCAAGTGGGAGAGGTAAACAAACGTCCAAAAACTTTAAGATGCATCTATTTAAAGAATGTTTTTCATAAAAGTGTCCTCTTAATTCTCTATTAAAATATATCCACTGGTGTCATCTTTGTCAGGTTTGAACTGACACCTAAAAATTGCATACAACCATAGCCAACTTGTTTAAGGGAAAAAATCTATCCAACCAAACTGAAAATTCAAAATCATTTCCTCTACAGCTGTCAAGGTACGCTGTCCACGGTAGCCATCTGAATGCCATGACATGTTTACAGTGGCTCTATTTTCATAATCACTGTTATTTCTCCAGTAGATCAATGGACTCGCGGTCCAAAGGAGAGAGAGCTACTCCTTTCTCCTGCTCTTCCCAATCACTACATGAGGATATTATCATTTAACTGCTAATTAATATGCCCACCTAAAAGGCATCATTTGCTAAAAGAAAAAGGCAAGGGTCAGCTAACAATTTATCAGCAGATCTGACATGTTAGTGTTCGTGGCCCAGAATTAACAGGGCCTATAAAAATGTCGACTTTTTAAAATGATACAACATATTCAACAGAAAGAAAACAGGTGGGGTTTGTTTTTTTTTTTTGTTTTTTTTTTTCTGTTGTCTTACCTTTCATTTTTAGGGACAGAGTATTTATCCACAAAAAAGTAGGGGAAAACTAGAAAATTAAGTAGAATAGTGATATTTCCCTTAACCAGGCTTAAATGTCATTCTTACAGGAAGTGAGTATACAAACTAAGTGAAGTAAAAAAGCAGCATTCTCTTTTATGCAGCGTTCTAATAATGATCATCAGTTTGAGACACTCCAAACATAAATTCAAACTTTTACAATAAGAGTAAGCCATACAAAAAAGGAAAACAGGTTTCTTTTTAAATTGGATTCATATATAATAAACAAAATCCCTTCTAAAACTTACTAGAAAGTAACATTTTATTATATGCATTCACAAAATACGTATTTATAAATCTTTGTAGTCAAAACAGGCTCTAATTCAACATTCAACATCATCTTGTATTTCTACTGCTATTTCTATTGCTTTCACTGCCTTCAAAAGAACTTCTCGTTTATTATCTGACTTGAGTGAGCTTCACAATAACTCATAATATAGGTAAGACTGCGTTTATCACATTTCAGGGATCCAAAAGCTGACAGACATTTATTTTTCACATCTTAATGTAATCTATAAATTGCAAGATACGGCTTGCTAAGAAATGTCAGAAGTGATTCTTGAATTAAATGTCCACTTATTTTTGGATAAAAATTCAAAGACCTGCATCACTGGACTGGACTGTTACGCTACAAAGTGTTAGGAGCATGGATTCTTGACTCCATACTCCCTGGGTTGGCACTCCCGCCCTGCTAAGTACCACCTATGTAAGTTTGAACCACGGGCTTTACCTTCTTAATTTGTACAATGGCAATAATAATACTACCTACCTCCTAGAGTTGCTGTGAAAATTATCTCTGATACCTGAGGTACATTTAACAAGACCTGGCACATGGAGTAAGTGCTGTGGAAACTTTAGCTTCGGTTATTATGGTTGTTCTCATTAACATTGCCTGCAGGATGCGGATTACAATAGCACTACCTCATTTAGTTGTTGTAAGGACTGAATGAGTTAGTAAGAATTAAGTGCTCTCAGCATAGTGACGAGCACGTGGCAGGTACTCAGCCAATGCTGTTGCTGTCGGTTACCTCCACAATTTGTGGGCTCTGTGACCTTGGGCAAAAAAGCTTTCCTTCGTTTCAGTTTCCACATCTTTAAAAATGAGGTTCATAAGAGTACCTTCCACTAGGGTTATGGGAAGGACAGAATGAGATACTTCCCATAAAAGCTCTCAGTAGAATGCCTTCATCAATAAAAGTATTCAATACTTTTATTTTTTTTTTTTTTTTTTTGGGACAGAGAGAGACAGAGCATGAACGGGGGAGGGGCAGAGAGAGAGGGAGACACAGAATCGGAAACAGGCTCCAGGCTCCGAGCCATCAGCCCAGAGCCTGACGCGGGGCTCGAACTCACGGACCGCGAGATCGTGACCTGGCTGAAGTCGGACGCTTAACCGACTGCGCCACCCAGGCGCCCCAAGTATTCAATACTTTTAAAACAAATTTATTCAGTATTGTTTTAAAAATACATTGTTTGAATTAAAATATTCAGTATTAATAATTTGGACACAAATTCCTATGTGTCAAAAAAAATCCTTAAGCCTAACATTGATTTTAATTACTCGGGTGTGGTTGGACATCATAAAGCCTGCAAACTTGCATTCCTCCTGCTGACATGGATTATATACACTCCTGTCAATGAACAGGAGAGAAAGAAATAATAACCAACATTAGCTGCGTATTTACATTACGCCAAGTACTTTTCGAAGTGTTTTTTCTATATATTAACACATTCAGTCCTCATGACCTCCAACAGAAGAGCTTCTATTGTAACTCCCTTTTACAGATGAGGAATCTTGAAACAAAAAGTAATGTTTAAGGTATGCTGTATTTGGAAGAGACCAACTGCTCATTTCACTTGTACATAGCATATTCCAAATCAGTAAAGACCTAAACTTCTTGAAGAAAATAAGACTTTTTTATAGAAAACTTGCAGGGGAGTTCATATGTATTTGCTTACTGTATTTCTAGACATGTGCTGTTCCATACAAGAGCCATCGGCTACATGTGTCTACTGAGCACTTGAAATGTGGCTAGCACAAACTGGGATGTGCTGTAGGTGTAAAATAGACATCAAATCTTGAACTGAATATAAACAAAAGTAAAACATCAGGGGAGCTTCGGTGGCTCAGTAAGTTAAGCGTCCGACTTTGGCCCAGGTCATGATCTCCTGGTTCATGATTTCGAGCCCTGCATTGGGCTCTGTCCTGACAGCTCAGAGCCTGGAGCCTGCTTCAGATTCAGACTCCCTCTCTCTGCCCCTTCCCCACTCACATTCTGTGTGTCTCTCTCTCTCTCTCTCTCTCTCTCTCAAAAATAAACATTTAAAAAAATTCAAAAAACAAGAAAAACCTCCCATTAACAAATTTTGTACTGATTACATGTGAAAATGATAATATTTTGATACACTGGGTTAAATAAAACATTATTAAAGTTACTTTCATCTGTTTCTTTTTATCTTTTTTAATGGGACTATTACAAAATTTTAAACCACGTATGTGGCCGACTTTACATACATTATACATCTGTCAGACAGTGGTTTAGGTTTAGGAAGTGAGACAATAGTAACAGAATTATTATCAAAGTTCTTTTCCCAAACACACACACATAGATTGATGTATATATAGATATACATACATATATACTGCTACACACACACACACACACACACACACACACACACACACACTGCTCATGAGAACCAGAGGAACACGCTACACTAATATGTCACTATACTCAACATACAAGATTGTTATATGACTAGGCAAACACTTCAGGTAACACCAAAATTTGTGAATGAGGGGGGGAAAAAGCAAATCTAAGAGGAAATACCAGCCATGGGAAAAAAATTTATTTTCTTTTAAACTGAAATCATAAGGGTTCCTTTAATCAAAAAAGATCTGACCACTTAGTTCCAAGAATATAATAAATGCCAAGTCTATGTGGTAGGTAAAATTTAAATTTCCTGATGGCTTAACTGGCAGACTATTAAAATATCTGATGCTTTATATCTGGTATCTTCTAGAAATATCCAGTTTATGGATACCTGTCACATTGTTTTCATCAATTTTACACATTTAACTGATTCCTCTAAACGGATACTGGTCCATATATAGAAGAAAATTACTCCATAAAGTTTACATCAGATATCTGGAAAAGTCACATTTATAGTCATGGCTACTATCAGCTGTCAAGTCAAAGAATATTGGAGAAAACCAAGAATTTTTAATATATGCTGGTTAATTTATCATCTAAGTGACATATGTAGGATAACAAAAAAATTGAAATGCTTAAGCAAAATTCTGCATTTTTAAAAGGTTCTTTTTTTCTGGCTTTATATTTAATTGCAACTATGATTTAAAAAGCCACGGTTAAAGTAAATTAATAGGAACCATAAAAACAGAGTTACTAAATAAAGTACACACTAAGATTTCTTTTTTTCTTCCCTTCCCCAGATTATTTAAAACATTTTTTTTTAATGGTAATATACTGGTATCTTGGTTTGCACTGAAAACTAGTTAATTCCAGGGTTTCTCAACACTGACACTATTTTCATTTGGGGCTGGGTATTTCTTTGTCGTGAAGGGACTGTACTGAGCATTGTAAGATGTTTAACAGCATCCCTGGCATTTACCTAACAGATGCCAATCGCATCATCCCCAACAGTTAGGACAACCAGAAATGTCTAAACACTGACAAATGTGTTTTGTGGAGTAGAAATTTCTTTCAGTTGAGAACCCCTGGTCTATTCCTACTCAAAATACCTTCTTATTTGGTAAAAATTACTTCAATAATTTTAGGGGCTCTTCAGAGGGGATCTCCAGATAGCCTCAGCAAGATCAGTAAACCCCTGCAACCACGTGCAGAATGGTCTAGGTATGTTTCCATTTGTGTATGCGCTCTGGCATGTTTTCTGAGACATGTTTTACAGTTTTCATCAGGTCCTGAAAGAGTTATCCCAAAAATGGCAATGAAAAAAAAAAGGGTAAAGAATTAGTGCTTCAACTAAAAGATTCACTGTGTCTTGAAGCTATTTTTTCAAAGAGAAACATTGAAAATACTATTTTATACACAGCTAATAATTTGCTTGTGCTATCAGTTATCAGGCACCACACTTACAAACCTTTCATTCAACAAACACTTACTGAGTATATCCTGTATGCTAGGCACTATGTTACTTATTAAGTATCTGAAAGCTAAACTTAAGTTCTCCCTCACCAAAAAAAGAAAAAACAAGATTAACAGCAGCATAAAGTCCATATTTATTGCATACAATCACCGAGAATTTCTGCTTCTCTAAAGTGAACATAAGAAAAAAATACACTAGTTATAAAACTAGTATCTAAAGATAAAATAAAGGTAAATAAATAAAATAAATGTAATTTACTTTTTTGGTAAAAAGATTTAAAGTAAATCTAAAAGAAAGAAACTTAAAGATACTCATAGATCCTCATATGAATAAATTATTGTCCAAATATATTTCTTTCCATGTTTTCCTTCTTCCCCCGTCTTAAAGAACACAAAAATGTACTGAATGGCATGCGACCAGTCAGTCGGTAAACCCAGAGAATACCAAGTTGAATAAGAAAATGTGAGATGACCAAGTGCCTAATATCATGCCTAGAACACAGCAAAAGCTCACAGGCCCTTCTCTTCCCCTTCTTTCTGTCCTCCAGAAGCTCACAGTCCCATCCCCAAAAATGTCACACGTCTTAAGGTTTCTCTTTTATCTTGTAGGTGTTCCACAATAAAATCCTCTTTGTGATTCAAACTATGTAAGCTAACTAAATAAATAATAGCTAACTGTAAAACGTCTGAATAATTTTAATTCTATAAATCTACCTAAACATTTCTCTCTTTTCTTTTTTTTAGTGAATTGTGGGATATTCATACAGTGGAATAACATACATCAATAAAAATGAATAAATTAGAGGTACATCTATCAATATGAACAAATATAAAAAACAATGTCAAGTACCAAAAAAAGAATCAAACAACATATAGAGTTTGTTTAAATTTACATGAAGTAAAAAAATGATCTATAATACTAGTTAGGTTTGTTCCCTTTTTATGTATGCGTAAGTTATCGATAGTCTAATCATATGATAAGCAAATTCAGTACAATGAAAGAGAAGGGAGACGGAAACAGAATCACTGAGGGTTATACCGGGCCCTTTAGCAATATCTGTAAGAATTTTTTTTTCTTAAGTTTTTATTTTAATTCCAGTTAATTAATATACATTGTTATATTAGTTTTTAAAGCAAATAATCCCCACTTATCCCCTTCTTCCTATAGTACAGTGTAAAGTTTACAGGACCACTAGCCTTTTTTTGGATTCCACAACTGTGATCTACAATGTAAAGAGCCACTGCAGTCAATAAGTGGTCTGGGGGTAACAGATACCAGTACAATCATAAATACAAAAGGAATAGCCAGAGAAGAGTATGTCTACTTTAAGATTGCCAAAAGGATTTAGGCTAGAATGAGCACAATGAAAGAACGATGCTTAAAAATATGTGGTAAATAAATCTTTACAAATAAGTTATTAAATTGTATCCATAAATGAACTTGTCACCACAAATAATTAACACCATCATATCTAGTCAAAAGCTAAACTACGAAGAGAATACATCTAGCATAGAAGTGATTTTTATAAAAAGAATGAAGACTTTTCTTTTATATACTGATAACAATTAACTGAAAATATTGCATAATAAAATTGCAGTTCACAGATGAGATGTTATATTGATAATGGTAAATCACACAGAAAAACTGTACACATACGACATCAGAGACTTCCTGGTGAGGAAAAAACACTTGCAACTCAAATTGAAAAAATATTACATTATTTACATATTTACCTGCACAGCAAGAGAAGCTGCATTGTCAGAAAGCAAAATTTGCTCCCCTGTGGAAATACAACGAAAGGTCCGAGTCAAAAGTGAGATTGCTAAACAAGTATAATACACTTATAAATGTTTTGATTTTAAAACACTATTCCTATTTTGAAAAATAAAAGGTACAGCCTTTCATCAAAGTAATTACAAAGTTCTCTATCAATGCTATTGTGCAATCATAATTTTGATTAAATTATCACAATATGTACACAATGATAAAACAAGACTATTTCCTCCAAAACTATTTGACCATTTATCGTATTTCATCAACAATATTTAATTAAAATCACTCACTTAAAAACAAATTCATTTTTCAAGTTTTCAAGAAATATTATTCTTCTTTTCATTAAGCAAAACAGTATGTTCTCAAACCCCTCTAGTTAAAAGTAAAAGCATTCAAAACCATATAAAACCAGCTTGCAGTTAATATTGCACAGAGTGTCTAGGTCTGTCACACAAAAGAAAGATGACAAGTTTGCAGCAATAAAAATTCCATGCTTAGAAGACTAGGGCTGCTGCCTATTAGTCTTCATTACTTTGCAGTCTTCTGACAACTGCAGCAGGCTGCCGAGCCCCAAATGGGGTCCATAATGTGATCTGATGATATATGAAGAGCTGCTAAAGGGAGCCTGAACCATCCTAGCCTATACATTTTAACAGTTCCTTTTTACTGAGAGCCCACTTTACCACAGGACTTCAAAAATCTGCTGTGTCAGCTATTGGTGCAGTAAATCTGCCAACTGCTCCTGCAACCACATCATTTTACACTGCCTACAGCAGCCAATATAATGAGTCAATAATAAACTAAGAACCTTATAGGCCATGAATAGTTGGTTTACACTGGCAGATACAAGTTTAGGCAAACTCTCCAATACAAATTATATGAGAGAATCCCTTCTTTATGTTTTATGTTCTCTCGGAGGTAAATGACATTATCGACGGGTTTTTTTGGTAATAAGTACATTTTTATACATAACCATTTTTAATCGTGAACAAGTGCCTACCTTTCAGTTGCTGATATAAGGTAGCATTTTCGGGCCAAGGCTCTGCAGCTGTGGAAACGAGGCAGTGATAATCAGGTACATAAGGCAAACACATATCAATAACCAAATTAATAAGCACAAACATTTGCCTAGAGCATTTAACTGAAAGTCGATTGCCAAGGTTACCTTCTATATATGGCAATAATCACACCACCTTAGATGGTATGGTATCCTGTGTAAGTAGGTTAGATAATTTCTTTTACGTGCATGTTTGGTTTCTTATTTGGTGGCAGGTTGTATTGTTGTTGCTTTTGTTGTTGTTGTTTTAATGGAGAAGAAGTGGAAGACATCTTGCCCAATCAAAAGTGAAAATTTATTTATGTATTTTAATATGAAATGTATTGTCAAATTGGTTTCCATACAACACCCAGTGTTCATCCCAACAGGTGCCCTCCTCAATGCCCGTCACCCACTTTCCCCTCCCTCCCACCCCCCATCAACCCTCAATTTAGTCTCAGTTCTCAAGAGTCTCTTATGGTTTGCCTCCCTCCCTCTTTTTTTTTCCCCCTTCCCCTCCCCCATGGCCTCCTGTTAAGTTTCTCAGGATCCACATAAGAGTGAAAACGTATGGTATCTGTCTTTCTCTGTATGACTTATTTCACTTAGCATCACACTCTCCAGTTCCATCCATGTTGCTAAAATGGCCATATTTCATTCTTTCTCATTGCCACGTAGTATTCCATTGTGTATATAAACCACAATTTCTTTATCCATTCATCAGTTGATGGACATCTAGGCTCTTTCCGTAATTTGGCTATTGTTGAGAGTGCTGCTATAAACATTGGGGTACAAGTGCCCCTATGCATCAGCACTCCTGTATCCCTTGGGTAAATTCCTAGCAGTGCTATTGCTGGGTCATAGGGTAGATCTTTTTTTAATTTTTTGAGGAACCTCCACACTGTTTTCCAGAGCGGCTGCACCAGTTTGCATTCCCACCAACAGTGCAAGAGGGTTCCTGTTTCTCCACATCCTCTCCAGCATCTATAGTCTCCTGATTTGTTCATTTTAGCCACCAAAAGTTAAAATTTAAAAACTAAAAACAGCCTATATGCTATTACTTTAGCCTCCAAAAAGCAGACATCCCAAAATGTTACTTATAAGATACTGAATTTGATTCACTATCGAAAAAAAGTGAAACAATATTTATAATATTTTACTGTAAACTTTTAAGAAAGTAAAGTTTTAAACAGACATCACTGTATGAAAGAATCAAATATATCTCTTTCAGGCTATGCATCTTTCCTTATAAGCTGGTGGTATTTAAACCTACAGAAGAATCTTACTGTATTCTAGAACATTCCATTGCCTTGAACCCACCACCACCACTCCATAAAAATAAAGTGGTGTAACATGATGAACCAGTACCTACACTGTGAAATGAAGCTACTAGTAAAACTAATGTTAGGCCTGAGTCCAGGCTTGACTATAATTCTTAACCTCTCCTTAAGATGCACTAAACAGTCCAGGGAGTGGGGGGGGGGGGGGGGGGGGGGAGGGAGGAACGCTTTAATTTGTTTTTATTCATACTTCAGAATGAAAAGAAAAACACAGTATCATTATAAATTATAAATGCTACTTTTGGTTTGGTTTGGGCTATACAAAATCAAACTCATATTTAGGAATAATACCATGAAATCATCAAGCAAACAATGGACCATACATAGTAGTTTTGTATGCTGTTGCTCATAATATTATATATATATGTAAAAGCTACTGAATTTCAACTCACATACCAAAAAGCAGTAAAAATTACATATTTATTGTATGTTACTGTAAAACTTTTAACAAAGTAAAATTTCAATAAGAGCCCAATTAACCTGTGTAACAGTGTTTTTAAAATAAAAGTCAGGGAAACAAAAACAAGCTGACATCAGCGAATTACTAAAAAATAACCTTTTAAGATAAATTGTATGGTCAGCACACCTACACCGTTTACCTCTATATGAGAAACAATACAATGAGGTTCATTCGTTATAAGATCCTACATCATTGAAGATTCAATTATTTAAAAAAAGATTCAATTATATGCATCTTAATCTTATTAAAGCAATAAAGCAGAAAATAAAATCTACAAAAATTTCAAAGACGCCGAAACTAAGTTTCTTGAGGGCACAGATATGTCCCATTTATATGTTACTCTGACCATGTTTTGCATACAGTAATTGTGGAAAGAAAGAAAGAAAGAAAGAAAGAAAGAAAGAAAGAAAGAAAGAAGACATTTGATTAAACCTACCATTCTATTCCCTAAACATTCAGGCTAACCAAAGCTTTACTGAACTTAACATTATCAACTAGGCTAAAGTAATGGAGTGTTCTAATTAAATAGTCTGGTTTATTTTAATTTATGGTTAACTGGGTTTTACATGTACTAAACAAAGATTACTTTTCAAAACAATGGAATAACATACACTTAGCGCTAAGCATATACTCAAAATAATTTAAGTATTCTGTGACTACTCAGAAGCTACTTAACTACACTGCAAAACTGCAGAGTTCTCATATGAACAGCAATTTACGTGTTCAGTAGTTCCAGGTAACAGTTAATTTATTATCACCACCATGAATTCTCCAGTTCTAATACAACAGACATTTGTGAAAGTAATCTTGAGACATAACACCTGACTACAAATAAAAATAAAGAAGTTGCCTACAAATACTAAAATCTCTGTTATAAATAAGGAACTAAAGATGCAAACTGGGGTGAAGGGGTGAAAACTGGATGTTTTTCCTTGATCCATGATACAAAATACATTCCAACTCAGAAACTACTGTTGAAAATAAACTCTAAAAAGTAACTCTGCCAAAACATCTGATGTTATCTTCACAAATAGAAGCTTTCATTTAAAAAGAGAAGGCAAGTAGATTGCCTGTGTGTGTGTGTGTGTGTGTGTGTGTGTGTGTGTGTGTGTGTGTTTAGCAGCCTGGCATTCTACTATATCCGTGGACAAGGAGGCAAGAAATGGTAGAGTATGCAAGAAATGATCAACTGCCTATCTCACCCTTGAGCAACTCAAAGTATACAAACATCACTGATTTAAGTGCATTTTCCACTGGAACCAGCTCAAATAATTACATTTTAAACATGACATGGGAGAAGAAATACCTAGAGTGTTATTCAATAGAGTGCCAAAAGTGAAAATTCTAAGTGTGGCATGGCAATGGATCTACAAACCAACCATGCAGGTATCTTTCTAGGAAATGAGCTCTATTAACTGCCTTCATAAGTAAATCCATGAATCACGAACATTATTATGACACATAACAAATATGAATGTTATGAATGGCTGTTCATATGAATGGCTGTTCATATGAATGGCTGTTCCTTGGTTTGGGCAATATTAATTGAGGTTTTCTTTACTGAGAATGCCTATTATTGAAAGACAAAGCCCAAAAATGCAACGGCTTTCCCTATACATCTTTCCCAAGGCTAGACAAGTCAATATCCACCCCTTGCTCCTAACCACATGTAAATGAGAGGGAAATTAAGAATTTAAAATTATGGTGCTGACAATAGACCTTAAAAATCTGTAGCATTTAAAAAAAAACATCTTAATAATAAAACATTTTCATCTCTTACTGGTTTTACTTCCATCGACCTAAAATGTTTTAGACCATAGACTAATTCAATAGTGAGTAAAATGTCACGACTCACCTAAGCTATGTTCAATTTCTACCACCAAAAGTACTCCCTGGTGTGAATTCATTGCCTTTTTAAACTTACTTTTGGGAAAGGCTAGCCTTGGAATAAATACAGAAGGTAAAACTCAAAGCTTCTGAAAAAGAGTTTGGTAGGAAATGGGGACTGAGAGAGAATGCTGTCCAATGCTATCAAGGTGCAAGACACTGGTATTATTTGTGCCTTAAAAGTAAACTTTATACTTAACACACATCAATGGTTGATGTGGCTCTTGGAATAAAGATCAGAATCCTCAACTTGGCCTTACATATCACCGTCTCTACCTCTCTGGCCTTCTGCCTTCTGGCCTCATCATAACTCCACTCTGACAACTCTACACTCCAGCTACACTGGCCTTCAGACAGCTTCTGACTGCACCATGTTCCTTCCTGACCCAAAGATTCATTTGTGCTGTTTCCTCTGCCCTGGCACTATCTTTCACTCCTAGTATGGCTCAGCTCACACATGCTGAGATCTCGGGCCAGCTTCCTAGATGTGCTACCTGAGCAACTGCACATGGCTTGCACTTAGAACGACTCCACGCTTGATTTTAAGTCTATTACACGCTGCTATTACAGTCTTGGTATTGTTTTGAACAAGGAGCCTCATGTTACCATTTTGCACTGGACCCTACACATTATGTTGCCAGTCCTATCCTCAGGGATGTCTTCACTGACCTCCCCAAATAGTGCAAATACTCTCTTTACAAGCTTGAATAGCACGCACAGTCCTTTGTACCACTTATCAAAGATAACATTTTTACACTGATATGAGGACTACCTGGTTGATTATCTCCCTTACTAGAACATAAACACCACGAATCCAGTGTTCATTTCTGGTCTTTGCTCATTACTTCATCCCTGGAACTGAGCACCTAATAGGCAATCAGTAAATGTTGGCTGAATAAATGTTTTTATTATTACCACTATCAGCGCTGTTATTATTCTGTATTGTTTGGGTTAAGAATGCAGCAGACAAGATAAAGAAATTACAAAACATGGCCAAAAAGAAAAAACTTTACCAAGTAAATTTAATACTACAATCAATAACCCAAATACAAAACTATCAAGCAGCTGCCTAAATAACTGGCAGAATCTACTTCTATAAACTTACCTGTGCACTGACCCTGAACCTGGAAATTTGTTTCTTTGTTTCATATCAAATATATAGTTCCCATTTGATATTCCTGTTGTAGCATTCCTAAGACAAACAAAAGGCCTTCAGTTATCTGACCAGTCATCTCAGTAGTCCCCTTTCCACATCCTACAACTCTAACCCAGGCATTACCACTTTTTAAAATCTAACCCCAATCGATAAAATATTTGAGGTCCAAATATTTCAAGTCCAAACAGATTTAGGAATCATATGGTTGGTATTCCTAAGCTAACAAATCACGCACATTAAAAAGCGTACATTAAAAAAGAAAACAGAATTAAAAAATAAATTCAAGTCCAAGCTCCAATACTTTCTTCCTATACTTGAAAGGATTGTCTTACATAACACAGGGTGTATACACCCCACTCCACTTTGGAAAACACTGCTCTAATTAAATAACTACTTATTTGACATTTTAGCAGGGAACCCAGTTGCTCATATACACTTGAACAAAGAAGAGTCCTCTATTCTAGTGAAATCATCTTTTTTTGACTATGAGAAAAGGTTGGAAAGAACACACACAAATTAACTGGGGGAGTGGGGGGTGGGGGTGGTAACAAGACCCTCATACCCCACCAGAATACTTAATGCTATATACTTCATGCTTTCTCACCTTTGTGACTTTGTTCAACTTATTCCCCTCTGGACAGAATACTCCTTTCACCACAAATACCCAAATCCTACACCTTTTTCAACACCAAGTTTAAATGCCACCTACCTCAAAAAGGCTTTTGCACTGAACAAATCTAATTTCTTTTATCTATATTGTCCATAACAGTTTGTACTTGTTTTATATCATATATTACTTTCAACTCTATTCTATCATTATGTCAATACCTTATCTTTCTAAGCAGTAAGTTCCTAGAATACAAAAAAATTCCCATGGTCCTAAGATTATTTATTAAAGACTTGGCTTCTCAATTGCTCCAAACTGAATGTGGCCAAAATATGAGATACAAATTAAGCTGAATTTAATTTTTTTGTCTGAGTGTCATTAAAGCTAATATCTTTATTACAACAGTTTCAAAGTAAAACTACCCACCTTTCAGAAATTCTTTCACAATAAGAAACTACTATATCATTTTCATAACAGCAATGACTTACTCTAAGGTACTTAGTGGCCGACATTAATTATCTAAAATCAGAATGACTTCTTATTCCCTAGCAAAAGACCCATGAAAGTTTTTTTATCATTTTTATAAAGAAAAAACATATTCCTATTCTATAAAGAAAAAAATCTAGAAATAAAGCAAATATGAGAGCACCTCATAACTAAGTTTCTATCCGATTAACATTATTAAAAGTCTTTTACCTACTTAGCCTTTTACCTACTCTCAAATTCTGCAGAGGCAAAACTGCCATGATTATTTTATATTTAGTGCCTCTTTTACCAGAAGCAAAGGAGATGCCTCTTCAAGTTTCAGTCTTCAGTGGAATGGTAAGCTTTTTTATCAAAATGAGTGTTTTTTAATTTTTCAAAGAAATTTTCTCCATTCTTTAAGTATTTATGTTGGAAGAGAACAAAGTTTAAAAGAAAAAAAAGAGGATACATACTCTTGGGACTTTTGAAAGCCGTAAGATAAAATAAACGAAAGCATATGTAGCGTTAGAAATGTACACAGGGTAAACCAATACCCATAGCCCCCCCAAAATACATATTTGCTTCTCATTTAATTACGTTTAAAGCATCTACTATTTTTAAGCTTTATCAACCAACACAACATAACAACAAAAAAATCAATATTCTTTACTACTAGTCCATTATAACTTTTAGAGAAATGACTACTGGTCCATAACTTCACATATAGCTATCCCTATGTCTCTTACAGATGCTATATTTTACCTGCAGGTAAATTATTCTCCCAAGTATCAACCTGGGTCACTCCAGGGGCGATGTTCTATCTATGCCATTCAATACAGACTATTCCACGGTATGGAAATGCTATGACCTAATAAACATCTCGATGATCTCATCTAAGAGGGCAGGAGAGGGGCCATGGAAAGAAGTGCCCTCTGTTGTTTTTTAAGTTCTGCATTCTTAATGCACAACATGACTCTTCTGGCATATGAATGTAGGTGAAGACATAATTTGTAGAATAATAGGCACTAATATTACATGCTGCTTCAGTACTGTCATATTTCCAATCCATCAAATTGATTAATGCTATAATAACTCTACACAACCCTATCATTTGTGCACTAATGAAGTCAAACCCAGTATATCCTTAGGCAACTAAATTCCAAAAGCTCCTTCCTGTATGTCATCTCTTCAGCTTCCTACGACTATTCAGACAGTGTTATACAAAAGGAGTAAGAAACATGTGTACCCTATCTCTAAATTTGGATGGCCTTCTGCCAAAGGTATGAATGCAAATACTGAGATAACAAAACACTCAAAAAGCATTTGGCAGCTCATAAACATGGACAAGTTACTGCAAGACACACAGAGAAAGAAGGAAGTAAGTTTACTAGTTTGACATAAATATTATGCTGATGATCTCCATGATATCACCACAGACATCTATCAAGTTTCAGGCAGTTATGATATAAAGCCTTCATTTAAAATACATTTTTAAGGGGCGCCTGGGTGGCTCAGTCGGTTGAGTGTCCGACTTCGGCTCAGGTCATGATCTCACGGTTTGTGAGTTCAAGCCATGTGTCGGGCTCTGTGCTGACCGCTCAGAGCCTGGAGCCTGTTTCAGGTTCTGTGTCTCCTTCTCTTTCTGCCCCTCCCCAACTTGTGCTCTGTCTCTCTATGTCTCTCAAAAAAATAAAATAAAAATGTAAAAAAAAAAATAAAAAAATAAAATACATTTTTAAGATGTTTAAAGTATGATGCCATGGGACTTTATCAAAACTAGAATTTTAAGAGCTATGTGTTAGATTTAACAGTAATTTAACCTGCAGACTATAGTACAGTTCAAAGACAACACTACATCCCAGAAAATACTGATCATGAAAGTATTAAATATCAATGTCGCCGAGCTACTGTTTCATAGGGGATGTTTAATGACACTACACAGGATGTTTAAGCAGGAAGTGACCCTTCCCATAAAAGGAGTTTAAAACCATTGTCCCATCGCCTCAAAAGTCAGAGATCGATGTTCATGTCAGAAAATGGCTCATGTTAGAGAACAAAGAAGTGCAGTGCCATGGTGTCATTTCCACAAACCTGAAAAGACTGGCAGGTAAGCATTCTGTAACATAGTAGTAAGGCTACTGTCTTAGTCCCTGTGGGCTACTGTAACAAAATACCACAGACTGGTGACTTCTAAACAACAGAAATTTCTCACGATTCCGGAGGCTGGAAGTCCAAGATCAGGATGCCAGCATAGTCAGGCTCTGGTGAAGGCCTTCTTCTGAGACTCTAACTGCTGAAGTCTTGCTGTGTCCTTACATGGTGTAAGGGACTGAGGAGCATTCTGGGATCTCTTTTACAGGGGCAATTAAAATGACCCAAAGTGAGGGCATATGGATGAATGATACAGGAGAATTACTATCCAAGGCAAATGGGTTCTAATAACCTGCCATTCAGAAAGCAGAGGACAGAAAGCAAAACAGATTGAAAATTCAAGAAAACTCGTAGTCACTTCTGGTCAAACACTACCTAAAACTTCTGTCTAGGTAGGTAATGACAATGATGATGGTGGTGGTAACAGCTAAGATTCCAAGACACATAAAGCTGATATCCAGAATAAAGAATTTTTACAACTCAGTAATAAAAAAAAATAAAAAAAATAAACCCACAATTTTTTTGATGGGCATAGGATCTGAAGAGACTTTTCTCCAAAGGAGATATATGAATAAACAACAACCACACGAAAACATACTTAATATCATTAGTCATTAGAGAAATCCAAGTCAAAACCACAATAATGAGATACCACTTCACAGTCACAGAATGGCTATAATCAACAAGATTCGGGGCGGGGGGGGGGGGGGGTGCGGAATAAGAAGACAAAATAAAAAATGTTTAAAAGATGTAGAGAATTTGGAACTCTCACATACTGCTGGTGGGAATATAAAAAGTTTGGCAGTTTCTCAAAATGTTAAACACAGAATTACCATATGACTCAGCAATTCTACTCCTAGGTATGCACCCAGAAGAAATGAAAAAAACATATATCCACATGAAGACTTGTACATGAATGTTCCCACCAGCCTTATTCTCAATGTCAAAAAAATGTAAACAACCCAAATGACCATCAACTGATGAATGGATGAACAAAATACGGCATACCCATACAAAAGAATAGCGTTTGGCAATGAAAAGGAACCATATGTTGATACATGCTACAAAAGGGGTGAACTTCAAAAGAATTATGCCCAGTGAAAGAAGCCAGTCACTGAAGAAAACAAACTATTACTCCATTTATCTGAAATGTTCAGAATAGGCAAATCTACAGAGATAGGGAGTGGATTAATGGTTGATTCAGGCTGGGAATAGGAAGCGACTGTAAATGAGGAAGGGATTTCTTTTGGGAGTGATGGAAATGGTCCACAATTAGATTGTGGTAATAATCACAATTCTGTAAATATCCTTTAAAAAAAATCACTGAAGGGCAGCTGGGTGGCTCACTCGTTTAAGCGTCTGACTCTTGATTTTGGCTCAGGTCATGGTCTCACAGTTTGTGAGTTCGAGCCCCACATCAGGCTCTGTGCTGGCAGTGCAGAGCCTACTTGGGTTGGGATTCTTTCTCTCCCTCTCTGCCCCTCTCCTCGCACTCTCTCTCTCAAAATAAATAAATAAACATTTAAAAAAATCACTGAATTGTACACTTCAAAGGGTATGTAAACTATACTTCAATAAAGTTGAGGCAAACGAAATTTTAAGACTCTTACTGTGTCTATTGTGCACTTAAGTGCTTGGCATGTTAACTATCTCACAACTTTATTAAGTAGACTATTATTATTATCCCTAATTTACAAAACTGAGACACAAGCACAGGTAATTTGCCCAAAGTCACAGTGTGAATAAGTGTTAAGAGCCAGGGTCTGACCCCAGGTAGTCTGGTTCCAGTCAGTGAACACACAGCTATATTAGCTAACTTATACAGCCTACAAATAAACATTCTTGGGTGATAATTAAATATTAGAATTAAAGCAACTATAATCATCCTACAACAGTGGTTCTCAACCCTTAGTATGTAAGAATCATCTGTGGAACTTCATAAAATTATGTATTTCCACCAAACCCTAAACTCTGAAATTCTGATACCATATAGAGATGAGGACCAAGAATCCAAACATGCCACAAGCACTCCCAGTAACTCTGATGCAGATGGTCTGTAAATACCACAAAAAAAAAAAAAAAAAAAAAAGACCGTCCCTGAGACACAGAATGCACCTGATTTAAGATTAACTTCTTTTCACCTCTTTCATTCATTTGCCTCAGAATGTGGTAGTGAGGCTATATGTAGATTAACTTTATTCAAGATTTCTGTCCATCTTATTCTACTTAAGTATTTGCGCATTTGGCTTAAAGTCATGTTTTAAAACATGCCTTAGTTAGCATGTTGCAATTTTACAGTGTTCCAGAGTAAGCCTTTAAGATTAATGAACCGAAGCATCACTTATTTTGGAGCCAAAGTGGTTAAATGATAGTTTTTCCATTAGATGCAATCAATAGGAAAGTAAAATTAAGTTCATCATTATGAGACTTGAACATGAACCATCTAAATCTATCTATGTGAAACTGGAGATCAATTTCAAAATGGCATTCAAAAATCAATTTCATAAAACTAACAAACTTCTGAAGGTTAACAAGGGTCAAGAAGACTAATGCACAGCATCAACAAGCCAATAACTGAAGCTAAAGTGAATACAAGTTAAATATAAAACCTTGCATTCTTTCTTAGTAAGTACACGTGTCATCTTCTCAAATGGTCATGTTTATTATTTTTTTTTTTATTTTATTTTTTTTTATTTTTTAATATATGAAATTTACTGTCAAATTGGTTTCCATACAACACCCAGTGCTCATCCCAAAAGGTGCCCTCCTCAATACCCATCACCCACCCTGCCCTCCCTCCCACCCCCCATCAACCCTCAGTTTGTTCTCAGTTTTTAACAGTCTCTTATGCTTTGGCTCTCTCCCACTCTAACCTCTTTTTTTTTTTTTTTTTTTTCCTTCCCCTCCCCCATGGGTTTCTGTTATGTTTCTCAGGATCCACATAAGAGTGAAACCATATGGTATCTGTCTTTCTCTGTATGGCTTATTTCACTTAGCATCACACTCTCCAGTTCCATCCATGTTGCTACAAAAGGCCATATTTCATTTTTTCTCATTGCCACGTAGTATTCCATCAAATGGTCATGTTTAGACTTTGTCACATTATAAAAACAATCAGCCATTTGTCATTAATTTCCAATAAAAAGCAGGTCAACTACATGTGATCATGAATAGATATGAACCTTATAATTGGGCTGCAAGATTTGAATTCTCTTTTAAAAAATGGTCATCTGGGGCACCTGGGTGGCTCAGTCGGTTAAGCATCCAACACTTGGTCTCAGCTCAGGTCATGTTCTCACAGTTGGTGAGATCAAACCCCACATCAGGCTCTGCGCTGTCAGTGCAGATTCTCTCCCTCTCTCCTTCTGCCCCTCTCTCCCACTAACGCTCTCTCTAAAATTAAAAAAAAAAAAAAAAAGGAAGGAAGGAAGAAAGAAATTATCCGTTTCAATCGATGTGTTCTGCATAAGCATGTAAGTTCATCAAAGGTAAGAACTGTTCTGCTCTTCTATGTAACCCAGCACCCAGCAGAGGACCCAGCACAAATTAAGTACTCAACCTAACAAATATATTCTATAGGAAATCAAGCAGGTCTTTTGCTATCTAAAGCCTGAAAAATATCTGACAGCAAAAAGTTGCTATAACTCTGGAAATAAAATCATCAAACAAAATTAACATCTCAACAAAAATGTGTACTAAATTCAACAGTAAAAACTCATAAACTCATTTTCTCTCCCAAATTGTTTAATGGTTCTAACCGAGGTATACAACCCAATCATCTATGGAGGTTTTGAAAATATCCTTGCCCTAGAGCTGTCCTTAACCTTCACATGTAACAGGCCTTTGGTGAGAAAAAAGGGAATGTGTGTGCAAGTGCATGGATGAGGTCTGAGAGATGCCATGCAATGCAAGCGTGGCTTTAGAGAGCTCCACAGATAATTGTGATGTGCAATAACACCCTACCACCTTTACACACCATTCTACCCACACCCACATCCCATCCACCCCCACCTCATTTTAGAACCTCTATTAGTTCATGAATGGGACTAGTCAGTTCCCAGACTTAATTAAACTCAGCTGATCCCTCCGCACCAGTATTATTACCACCTTGTTTACCGCAGCACATTATATTTCTTAAAGACAGCCACAACAGTATATCCTGTTCTAGAAGCTCTTCTAGAACCTCACCAACACCCCACCTACCCCATCCTCCTATCAAGAGATGAAAGCTAAATCTCCTCCCCTTGAATCTGGGCAGACTTGTAACTCTGTTGTGACTGACAGAATATGGTAGAAGTGATGCTTCAAGACTTCCAAGGCAGAGTCATAAAAGGTGATATATCTTCTCCTTTGGTGGCTTGAACATACGCCTTTGGAGAACTGAGTTAAATGTCTGACCTCTCTATGGCCTCCAGGCTCTGAGGAAGTCCAGGCCACATAGAGAGGCCATGTATAAATATTCCAGAAGACAATCACAGCTGAGTTCCTAATCGGCAATTCTTCGACATGTAAGTGAAGACGTTTCTAGATGTTCTAGCCTCCAGCTATCAGATCATCCCTAGCCTTTGTGTCTTTCCAGCTGAGTATCCACACACTGTGAGGTAGAAACAAGAAATCTCTCCGGTGGCCTATCTGAATTATTGACCCACAGAATCCATGAACATAATAAAATGGCTGTTTTACATCCCTAAGCTGTGGTGTGGTTTGTATACTACAATAATAACTGAACAGTTACAGTTTTAATAGTTATATTAGTCACAGATCTATCATTAAAGACAGAATTAAATATTAATCCATCTGAAGCCTCAGAATTCCCTCTGTTCATCTAAATCAGACTCCTGACCATGTCATATTTATAAACCCCACTTTACTGCTTCAGGCATGGATTTTGGTATTTTCACCTTCCCTCTAGTCAGTTCCATTTTATTAATCCATTACTTTGAAATTTTACCTTCCTGAAATCTCACTCTCCAGCTTCCTGACCACATTACTGCTCCCTGACCTCCAGAATTTGGAACCCAGTAACTACAATGGCATACCTCCATCAGAAACTCTGGTCTGTTGGCAGTTACTACATTATTCAGGAAATGAGGAAAAAAAGAATCCAAGAGAAAAATGATTTAAGTATGCTAGCTAAACTCAAAGCTTACCATAATCTTTTCATAAAATGCAGACCAGTAAAGCCATTTACCTATGATACAAAGATAATCCAAAACAGTAAATAATGAAACATACTTTATATTTGTTTTTAAACTGTACCCCATGACTTCTAAGACATTATCTCCCTTTCTAAATATTTAAGACTAAAATGATTTTACCTTCTCCAAATAGCCACCACATGATAGTGTGGGAAAATCAGTACAAGTATATATGACAAGAAGGAGAAATCTGTTTGAGAAGAAAATATATCAAGAATAATTCACATCTCAACTAAAAAAAATAAATAGAAACTACTACATAAATACCTAACATTATATAACCAATTCTCATCCACTAGCCAAAGTACGTCATCAAATTGATGAATAGTAAAAATTACAATGATAACAATGCCTAATGAAAAAAAGAAAGTAGCTTTTATTTTTACATTCTTATTGACATAAAAACTTTTTTTAATTGATAAAACAAGAAAATCAGAAACTTCTCATTCACGAAGCCAAAACATTCTGCTATAACGTAAAGGCTAACAATCAAAAGAAAAGGAGGTCAAAAGGCCAGATCATTAAAGCATCAGCTGCCAATACTAACTTACAGAAATAAATGCTGGAGTAATGATGGCCCTCTTCAGGCCCAACAAATGATACAATTTATTTGTATGAAGTTCTAGTCAGTGTTCTAGTTTGAACAGGTAACGAAATACGACGTGTGTGAGGCAATTCCATTTCAGTATCTAAGGATACCGTATCCCCTGGGATAAATATACCAAACAAACTTTTTTGAAAACCCAAATGCAGACTAAGTCATAAAGAAACTTCTTTGGTTTATAAAAGTTCTTAAAGATAAAAATATATAATCAGCACAAAAACACAGCTAAGTGTGTAAGCACAACGAAATGCTTTTTACGGTTTCCATTTTGCTAACGCAGTTACAGTTAATGGGAATTGCCATGACAAAATGATTGTTTTTATGAAAATAACACTCTTTATCACTAACCAATCAAATTTCATTTTTATTACTGATGTAGAAAAGTTCAAAACCATGATTCATTTATAGAGCGTACAAAAATAAGAAAAGTGTTCAAGAATAGAGTAAGGATCATTTACAAAGCCATAAAAAATTAAAACATGCATTTCTCTTACTGGCAAGGCAAATATTTCTACACATAAATGTCTGTAGCTGAATTTGCTGAATATTATTACTTCTGTCTTTGAACAAAAAATGAGAAGCCTGAATTTAATATCTCGTCTCCATTTGGTATCTTCAGTCCATCTGATAACTGCTTACCAAGAAATTTAAAAAATGTTTGAAAAATGTTAAAAAGTTTGATTTTTTTTCACTTTTCACTCATATATGGAAGGCTTGAGCTAACATTAATTAATAACTCAAAAGTCATCACAGAAATAAGATGAAATCTTTATGGGGTACCCATCACCAAAAACAACTAAAAATCATGTAATTTCAGAGCACGGAATGTTAATAAAGCATACAAGAAAATTAAAACTCACATTATAATTAACTGTGGACTACTTCAAGGTCAGAAACTTTCAAGTTATCTTAACATCATATCAAACTTTTCTAAAAGACAACAAAACACTGCCTCTGAGAATTTGGTTTCCAACCTATTCATGAATATAAGTATGATAAAATAAAATAGGCCACACGGCTGTCAATAAATTGTCCTTTGCCTCTAATCTGAAGTATAACCTATTTTGTCTTTGCTTTGCTTCTCCATCTGCCCCTTCAATATCATCTTCAAATACTCCAGGGTGATAAGGACTACAGTGTGAGACTATTCATGTGGCTGATATGAATGAAAGAAGATTCTCTGAAATGTGATGGCCAGTTGAAAACGTCTCAATAATTCCTAGGTGCATTCCTCAGTACTGGAGAATCCTCAGAATACTAAGTGAAAATAACTAAAAAAAAAATCTTTATTTTCGAGAACAAAAGAATTGAACACAGTGTATATTTTCAATTATCTGCTACAACTTCATCATTAGATAATAAGGCATGCAGGTATTAAGAGCTTTGACTATCATTTTCTTCATTCTCAATAAACCTTGTGAGCAATAGCAACACATCGATTTTACTCTTTTTTTTTTTAATTTTTTTTTAACGTTTATTTATTTTTGAGACAGAGAGAGACAGAGCATGAACGGGGGAGGGGCAGAGAGAGAGGGAGACACAGAATCGGAAGCAGGCTCCAGGCTCTGAGCCATCAGCCCAGAGCCCGACGCGGGGCTCGAACTCACTGACCACGAGATCGTGACCTGAGCTGAAGTTGGTCGCTTAACCGACTGAGCCACCCAGGCGTCCCTCGATTTTACTTTTAAACTACGTTTTCCACTTTGAGCTTCTAGTACCCTTCTGAACTGCTGTCAAAGTCCACATTTCCTAGTACTTACATGGAAGAGGGATGAAATAGACAATACTTTGTTGCTGATATAAAAACAAAATGTTGTAGGACACCTGGGTGGCTCGCTAGGTTAAACATCCAACTCTTGATTTTGGCACAGGTCACAATCTCACAGTTGGTGAGATGGAGCCCTGCACTGGGAGCTGTGCAGATACCATGGAGGCTGCTTGGGATTCTCTGTCCCCCGACCTCTCTCTCTCTCGCTCTCTGCTCCTCCCCCACTCATGTTCATTCTCTCTTTCAAAATAAATAGTTTTAAAAAATGTAAACATGCCTGTTTTGATAATACTTTGAAGATGCTTAGAAATGGATTCCATGGAACCCATAAAACTACTTTCCCAGATCATACTATAAATTAATGCTACTGCTAGAATGAAGTTATTAATAAACTTAAATAATTAAGCACCCACATGTCCACAAAGATAAATGAAATACTGAAAGTCTTCTTTTTTTTATCCCTTATATAGTTTACTGAGCTTCTAAAAAAAGAACAGAACAGATATTATACTGATTTCAAAAGATTAATAATTACAGTATGACGAAATTAACTGATATGCTTAAAATATAGAAAGGCATTGGTGAAGTAATAAGGTCATTCAGAAAGATGGTATAGGCTTACTAAAAATAAAGATACTTTGGACAACATGCTGTCCAAAATGGCAATAGGATAACATTACCAATGGAACATCCTCAGAGGCTCTCGGGCAATGAAAGTAGTAACAACAATTATCATGTACTGAACATTACTATGTACCACCCTATACTAAGTGCTTAATATATATTATAAAACATATTATCCCCTTTTACAAATAAGGAAACTGTGGCCTGGGACAGTCTGCCCAAAATCACAGAACGAGAGGGACAGCTGAGCTTAGAACTCATTTCTGTCTTACTCCAATGGCCCAGTTCCTAACCTTTATATTCTACTACCCAACAGAGCTTCAATTTCCTCATCTATAAAACAAGAATAATATCTATCAGACAGGATCAGAAGTGCCTAGGAGGCTCAGTCAGTTAAGTGTACAATTTCAGGGCAGGTCATGAATCTCCCGGTTTTTGAGTTTGAGCCCTGCATCAGGCTCTCTGCTATCCATTGCAGAGCCTACTTAGGATCTTCTACGTCCCTCTCTCTCTCTCTCAAAAATAAAATAAACATTAAAAAAAATTTTTTTAAACAGGATCAAATTGTTAATATTAGCAATTATGTATATCAATCATCTAGAACAGTGGCTCAAAAAAGGATGCTTACAGTGGGTCAGATACAAGGTTAAGCATTATTATTTTCTCATCATCTTTAAAATTTTCTTAATTAAAATTAAAATTGAAACCATCTTGCAAACAAAAAACCTGACACTTAAAAAGGCAAGTAATGGGGCGCCTGGGTGGCGCAGTCGGTTAAGCGTCCGACTTCAGCCAGGTCACGATCTCGCGGTCCGTGAGTTCGAGCCCCGCGTCAGGCTCTGGGCTGATGGCTCGGAGCCTGGAGCCTGTTTCCGATTCTGTGTCTCCCTCTCTCTCTGCCCCTCCCCCGTTCATGCTCTGTCTCTCTCTGTCCCAAAAATAAATAAAAAACGTTGAAAAAAAAAAAAAATCTTAAAAAAAAAAAAAAGGCAAGTAATTTACCCAAGGTCACATTTAGTGAGTAGCCAGGTCTGACTTATTCCAAAGTCCACCACAAGTGTAAAAACAAGGTGAAAGAAGTGACTGACTGATGAAGCATCTGGTTGGTTCAGTCCATGGAGCCTGTGACTCTTGATCTTGGGGTCTTAAATTTGAGCTCCACTTTAGGGGTAGAGATTACTTAAAAATGAAATCTTAAAAAAAAAAAAAAAAAAGAAGTGATTGACACTGTGGGAGATTTCTGCTGCTTAGGGCTCAGCACCTCTCTCCTTTTGTGTGTATGATGGGTCTGCGGAGCCCTAAAGCCTGGAGCCACTCCTAGTACAGGGATAAGCAAGAGTCCGGTCTGTCCATCACAGTACTCAATCCTCTTTGGCTCCAAATGGGCTCACACAACCCAAATGGGGATACTCAGCCCTCCCCTATGATGTATTGGAAAAATCTTGCCATAAAACAAACAAACAAAACAACAACAACAAAAAGCAAATAAGTATTGAAAATACACAGTTCCAAAAGATTTTGAAAATGATTCAATATCCAGGACTATTTTTATCCCTCTTCCAAGGTTCTAAATCTAGCATATCATCACCTAGAGATCCAAGCTATAATTCAAAAATTAAAAATTAAAAAAAATTAAAATTCAAAATTATAATTTACCCTTCCTTTCCATATTATTAAGTAATAAGAACAATTCAAAATCCTCTTCCACTTTAGGAAATTTATCCAAAGAAACTACTCAGGAGATACACAAATATGTCTATGAAAGCACTATTGACATCACAGAAAAATCATATGTGATGATTTTATCCTAAAGCCAGTGATGGCTTTAGGATACATCAACTTGACTAGACTGAACCACATTTGCCAGAATTCTCTTTCTACTGATTAGGATAAGCTACAAGGGACATTTTCTAGCAGACCCTGGGAAAACAAAAGAGAAGAGCCATTTTGTAGCATATAAACTCCTTCTCGGTTAGCCATGTGCTGCTGTGAAGGGATTTTGCAGATATAAATAAAATCCCTAATCAGTTAACTTTACATTAATCAAAAGGGGGATCGGGATGCCTGGGTGGCTCAGTCGGTTAAGCATCCGACTTCAGCTCAGGTCATTATCTTGCGGTCTGTGGGTTCCAGCCCGCAGTGCTAACAGCCCAGAGCCTGGAGCCTGCTTTGGATTCTGTGTCTCTTTCTGCCCCACCCCCCACCCATGCTTGTATCTCTCTATCTCTCAAAAATGAATAAATGTTTAAAAAAAATTTTTTTTTTTTTAAAAAAAGGGAGGGATCATCTTGGGGTGTGCCTGATTTAATCGGCTGAAGTCTTTAAAGAGAGGGCCTATGAGCTCACACACTGCAAGCAGCACCTGCTGCACGTACCCTTTCTTCCTCCTGGATCTCCCATTCCTGGCTACCTGCCTTGTGAACACAGTCCTTGGTTGGCCTACCCCCACCACAGCATAAGCCAATTCCATGTATGTGTCCATGCATGTGTGTGTAGACATACAGATATAAAGCTAGAGCTAGAGCCAAAGGTAGAGCTAGAGATCAAAATCCTATAGCTTCTGCTTCTCTGGTTGAACTAATACAACACCCTAAATACCCACCAAAATAAGACTGGATAAGTTATGATTTCTTCATTACAATGAAATGCTATGTAACCACAGAAAACGATGATGAATAATTCAATTTGCAGACATGGAAACAGATCTCAATGATATATGGCAAAACAGGTTCCAAAAAAATATGTACATTCGATAATTTGTTTCATTTGTTTTTTAATTTAGGGGCAGAGAAGAAGATAGCTCTGCTCACCAAAGTTTTAATGATGAGGGTGAAACTTTAAAGTCTTAACCTGGTGTTACGATTTTAGGTGATTTTTACTTTATTCTTCATATTATTTCATTGTCTACAAGGCCAGGTATCATAATTATTATCAGACAAAAAGGAAAAAAAACCAAACAGTTCTCATTTGACAAGAAAAAACATAAGATAGATTTATAGGTTAAAATGTGCCCAGAGTCTTAAGGGACAAACGAGTTACAAAAGCAAAGTGGGCATTTCAAGCAGAGGACAACATGTGCCAAAGATGAACTCTAAAACAGTTTAGAAAGGTGAGAATTTAAGAGTGACAAGAGATGAGGCTTACTTATGACAGGTCTTATACACTTCACTCCACCTGCGAACAATACGGAACTAATGAAGATGTTAAAACAAGAGTCGCATTTGCATTTTAAGAAAATAATGGTAGGGCGCCTGGGTGGCTCAGTCATTTATGCGTCCCACTTCTGCTCAGGTCACGATCTCGAAGTTCGGAGGGCAGGGTGGGGTTCAAGCCCCACGTCGGGCTCTGGGCTGACAGCTCAGACCCTGGAGCCTGCTTCAGATTCTGTGTCTCCCTCTCTCTCTGTCCCTCCCCCCCACCAAAACTAAATAAACATTCAAACAAATTTTTTTTAATAATAAGGCTCTCGGGGCGCCTGGGTGGCTCAGTCGGTTAAGCGTCCGACTTCGGCTCAGGTCATGATCTCGCGGTCCATGAGTTCAAGCCCCGCCTCGGGCTCTGTGCTGACAGCTCAGAGCCTGGAGCTTGTTTCAGATTCTGTGTCTCCCTCTCTCTCTGACCCTCCCCCGTTCATGTTCTGTCTCTCTCTGTCTCAAAAATAAATAAACGTTAAAAAAAAAGTTTTTTTTAAATAATAATAAAAAAAAATAATAAGGCTCTCAAGAATATCACAGATAGATGCAAGATGCCTTTCAATGTTTCTGAAAGAAATGTCAGTGTGTCGGCTCACATCCACTGAAAGGAAGAAGAATAAGCACACTGTTAATAAAGCTCTCAGCTGCAAGAACAGATTCACAACTATTTATTCTATTTATAATAGAACTATATAGATATGTACCTCTAATCTCCTGAGATTGATCTCTTCCGAGAAAACCATATTATTGCCAGAAATAGAAAACTCTGAATAGTTGTTGGATTGGAGTCACACTTAAAAGTCACTTACAAGGCAAACATAGGGTTTCAAATAAATTGTTTATTTTGGCCACCCTTATTTCACTGCTCGTCCAGATACAATCTTTTAAATTTTTTTAATTATATTGTTTAAACCACACAAGTAAAATATTCTCATTATAACAATTCAAACAATTCAGAAATGTAGCTCCTCCCCCTCCACCAACTCCCTACACTTATTACTCTGAAATTACAAGTTAAAATTAGTTGAATATTCTATTTTTCTGTGCTTACATAAACATATACATGTTTATATAGGGTTTATTTAACAACAATGGGGTTCATACAATATATATATTATACTATAACTTGTTTTTATTTAAGATAATCATAAATTTCAAGCCGATATATTTAACAGATGTATCTCTTGATCTCTAGTATTTGTAATAATGTGGGCATACCGTAATTTGGCATATATTTAGTACATTTCTGGTTTTTTGCTATTAAAATTAATGCTATAATGCATATTGCTTTAAACAATAGTCCTTATATTTTTATCAAATAAATTCCCTGAAAAGTTTCTGGATCAAAGGACGATATTTTAATAAACACTGCTATATTAAGTTCCCAAAAAGTAGTAATAATTTATAGACTCACCAATAGTTTAAGGGTAGATGTTTTCCCCATGCCTTTGTCAGTACTAGAAATTATCATACTCATTTTTGTGCATCTGACTAGCTGGAAAACTATCTACTTTCATTGACGGAGAGCATTTATTCATATGTTCATTGTCCATCTGCATTTCCTGTTTGTGAACTGCCTGTTCCTATCCTTTACCCTGGATTCTGCTGATATTTTCATTAATCTGTAGAAACGTATGTCTTTTATCATATAAAGCTTTTTAAATTTTTCTGCAATCAAATCTGCCAATTTTCTCTCCCAAGGATTCTGGATCCTGTGTGTCCTTAGGCTCCCTCTGCTACCCAAGATTATTGAAAATTACCACCTATATTTTCTAATTATTTTATTACAATTTGGTCCTTGTTCTTATTTTACATTTAAATCTTTAATTCATTTGGAATTTATTCTTGTGGTGTTATGACTTAGGAACTGGCCCAACACCATTTATTGAATTTTCCATCTTTAAATGCCTCCTTCTAGGGTAATAGAGCATTACAAACAGCTAAGATGACAGACAGATTACAATTCCTAGAAATTCTTAAAATTTTACTAACTGACACAAAAGTCCAAACTCATTAAGTTTACTAAAAGACATTTATCATTTTTTTCTTTAGAAGAAATCACACATTGGAATACATGCATACAGTATACCATTATCAGCATACAATATGAAATGGCTGATTTTTTTTAACATTGCAGAAATGGAAATTAAATCAGTGATCTAACTTTTTTTTTTTAACATAAGCGGTAAAAAGAGAAATAATCATTGTTTGAAATCTTAAGATTATTCACTGACTCGGGTCACAAATTCTACTAAGCACCAACTAACAGGTGTTCAGGATATAATAGGGGACAAAACAAATAGATCCCTATTTTCATGAAGCTTTTAATCTAGTGAGGCCTTCCCTCTCTGCCAGAAAACAATGTATTTAAGTGAAAAAGAAAAAAAGAAACGTTATGTTCACACAAATGCAATGCAATGAAAACCATTTTACAAATTTTAGGACACATTCAGTACTTTCCATTTCCAAGACACGACTTCATTTTAAATATACCTATTTATCCTGGTAACTGTCTCTTTACTCATGTTGAAAATACTTCTGGGAAGTTAAGATTAACTCCATTTAAAGATTATCCCATCAATACATACCTACAATACCTGTGTCTAGTCTCCTCACTTCCTCAACAATATTTAATTTCTTCCACTACAGTAAGAACCTCGCAAACAGAAAACATAAATCTATTTTATTTACATCAGCTACATTCAGTCCATCAAATCAAAGGTGTTTCTAAAAAATATATGTAGATTGACTTTTCGACGAATCCTGCAGACCTAGCAGATGGCAATATCGTGGTGCTGGGAGAGAAAGCAAGATCTTCGGTAGCCCCTCAACAACATTAGGTAACAAGGGCAACTCATTAGTGACAATCACTTTAAACTTCAGGTCCAACGACGGAGGCCAACCTCACTCTCAGACTGAATGAAGCCTTACAAGACCTGGCCCCTGTAGCCACGCCCCCTCATGCCAACCCACGACATCCTTCACGCACCCCAACCCCTCTTGACCTAACCGGAGGGGAACCAAAGTACGCCCACGAGAAGGAAGGCGGTATTCCCGCCCCTGCTAGGTGACCTTGGCCAAGTGTCCCCCCTCAGTTTTCCCATCTGTGAAACGAGGCTGGTACTCCGTGCCCGCCTCTATCCCCAGGCCTGGGTTCTGCATCTAATGCCGCAAGGTTGAGGCAAAGCTGCAGCCCTAACCCGCACGCTGCTCCCGGCGACTGCCCTGCGCCGCCCCCGCCTCCACCCGCAGCCCAGGGCCACGCGCGCTACCTGCGATCTGCGAGACGAAGGCTTCCGCCACTAGAGACATGTCGGCTGGGCGGTCCTGCGCCCGCAGTTCCTGGTCCCCACGGCCCTCGGCGTCCTCTCCTACAACCCCGGCGTCTCCTAGCTGCTACCAGTCCCGACCCGGCTGAGGCTCAGACTCGCGCAGCCCACCCTGGCGGCGGCGGAGGCGGCGAGGACCCCAAGGTTACCGCCAGGCCCGACCAGGAACTTCCGGCGCAGCTGACAGTGGCGCGAGAGCGCTTCCGCCGGCGCCACTCCGCCCCCCTCCCCCCGCGCGCCAGGTTTCCTAATGCAAATCTCCCCGCCGCAGCCAAGCGCTCCATGGACATGGGTACGTGGTTGCCGACCGCGGAAAAGGGGAATCCGGAAAAGGGGATCCCGGATGTTTTCAGTATCCTTTCTGTAAACGAGAATTTTGTAAGCAAGTAAAGTTTTTAAGCACGCCATACCAGGCACTTTAAAAAAGGTATTAACAGCATTCTGTTTCATGTCCGCTCAACAACCCAGTAAGCCGGTATTGTGATAGCCATTTTAAGGGTAAGGAAACAGAGAGTTTAAACTGCCTGCTCAGGGAGTATGCCACGTTAACTTTCCTCTGTTCCACTATACTGCTAGGTTGATAAGTCCATGGACAGACATTAGTGTTTATTCTTTTATTCAAACATGCTTGCTAGAGAGGAGGCTAGACTAACACCTAAGCTGAGAGACAGTTTGTCCATCAACTTTATTACCCGAAATGAAGCTCATCTTGCAGACTAAGATACTCTAGTTTCACACACTTCTCCTTTTTGGAGGTGGGTGAGAGGGGCAGAAAGAGGAGGAGACATTAAATCCATAAGTGACTTTCTATACAGTTTATACAAAGCTATACAATTAAGGAAAAATCAGAATATGTTACAGATTTAGAGGCATAAAGTATTACAAGTGAAACTGACTTCAGAGATCATCTGGTAAGCCAAAGCCCCCTTTCACTGATGAGAAACTCATAACAGATCACCACAAACTAAATGGCTTAAAGCAATTTTATTCTCTCCCAATTTTAGAGGCTAGATGTCCAAAGTCAGCGTGTACAGAGGGCCATGCTTTCTCTCAATACTCCAGGAAAAATCCTTTCCTACCTCATTGTAGCTTCTAGGGGGTGCCAGCAATCTTTGATCTTCCTTGGCTTATAGACACATCACTCAAATCTCTGCCTTCATCACATGGCAGAGTATGTTCATGTCCAAATTTCCCTCTTATTATAAGTCCACCAGTCCTTGGATTAGGGTCTACCCTAATCCAGCATAGCCTCATATTAACTTGATTTCATCTGCAAAGACTCTATTTCCAAATAAGCTCACATTCACAGGTGCCAGGCGGTAGAAACTTGAACATACTGGTTTTTTTCTTCTTTTGGGGGGGGGGGGACACAATTCTACCCACTGCACTAAATAATAAGTATTTTAAGGATAAGTCATCAATTTGCATCACCTCTGAAACTAGGAAACTTGTTAAACTAAGTTTAAACATACCCAAAAACGTAAAAGAACATAAATTCAGCCATGTTTGAAGACACAGTATCTTCTCATTGGCTGAGACTCAGAGTTGACGAGGGGCTGAAATCACAGGTTTTTCTGGTTTGTGCTACAGGAGATAACATTGATAGTAAAGAATATACTATGCCCATGGGTGTAATGATCAGGAGAAATTAACTGTTCCAGGTATAGGGTGTCCATTGAAAGAAAAACTTTCATTTCCTGTCTGTTTCTCTGCACAGTGAAGTAGTTTAACTTGTAAAAGTGAAGACCTGTCACCTATTCAAGTTCTATTACCACATTTTGTTTGTCCCTTTTTAAAAGCAGGAATAAAAATTTTGGCTACTTTTTTTTGTTAATGTTTTATTTATTTTTTGAGAGAGGGTGAGTGGAGGAAGGGGCAGAGAGAGAAGGGGACAGTATCTGAAGCAGGCTCTGCATTGACAGGCTGACGGCGGCAAGCCAGATGTGGGACTCCAACTCATAAACCATGAGATCATGACCTGAGCCAAAGTCAGACGCTCAACCGACTGAGCCACCCAGATGCCCCTTTTGACTACTTTTTGGCACATGCAGATTTCTTTAAGATTTCTCCATGACATAGAGATTGTGTGGAAGCCTGAACCAAAGTCCTTAGTATTGGACCAGGGAATCAAAAATCCAACAAGTCCCAAAGGCAAAGGTGAGCCCAAAAATGGAAGGAGAATGGCAAGAGCCAGAGACTGGACATACATGCAAAAGAGCAAGATTAAAGGTAAAGGAGAATGCACCCACAAAATTTTGTTAGGTGTCTATGGCTTGATGCATAGATGAACTGGACTGGCTCAAAGATACTGAGTTGAGACTGACACGAATCCTGTTCTAGCAAGCTTTTGAGAAAGAAACATGGATCTGCTGGGGGCACTGTCTATATTCAACCCTTTCATCATTGTAGTCGGGGAAACAGACTCATCAGCGCCATATGGATTCACTTTTTCTCCCTGACTGATGGTTCTTTTGCTTCCCACACAGGCTAATTTAGACTGGAAAGAATCTATAATGTGGGAGGTCTTTATTACTAAAAATTAGATCCAATAAAATGCAGATGTCCTGACAGTATCCACAAACAAGCTGTCTTTGAATAAATAACCAACTGGAGAAAATGTATTTATGCATCTGTATCAGAACAACTGGCAGATTTAAAACTGAGGATCTGTTTAAGATCACAATTAAGGAAAATACAAGAAAACAAGCCACTGGAATTTTTAAGGATGAGATGATAAAACAAAAGTGCTAGGGAATCCATATGTTACTAAAAGGATAATCACACAATTATTTAACATAAAATATTAATGCATGCTATTAACATTGTTTGCCCTAATAAAATCACTTTTCTTGCAAAACTGTTCCATCATGAGAATATTTTCCTGTCTCTAATCTAGATTTTACATTACTGTATTAAATAGGAAATATACAGCTGTCATGATGAATATATACTTTATTAACATTAAAATACTAAGGCATTTTATCTGCATTTCATTTTTCTCTGACAGAATGTTAATATTTTAAATGTAAATATCTTCTTTCTTGACAAATGGCTGCAAGATAAAATTTTGGCTGAGATTCCTTCAAGATTATACTACTTATTTGACAATGATGTAATAAATTCATGCCTTTTATTCAAATTAGACCATCCTCCCACCCTCACCAACAGAAATAATCGTGGATAATTCTATCAATCCAAATAAAGTGTAAATGCAATTAAAAACACTAAGGTAACCATGTTGTGCCCCAGAACGTTTTTGTTCATCTGTTAACAGTTTTTACTTCCTTAAAAATAATAGAGGGGCACCTGGTGGCTCAGTTGGTTAAGCATCAACTTCAGCTCAGGTCATAATTTCGCCATTCGTGAGCTTGAACCCCATGTCCGTCTCTGCTCTGACAGGGGATGATCCTCTGTCTTCATCTTTCTCTGCCCTTCCCCCATGCTCACTTGCACTCCCTCTCTCAAAAATAAATAAATATTAAAAAAATAAAAATAACAGAACTGTAGACAACTACAAGCAATCTAATATATCAGGTTTGCAAAGATATTTTTTAAAAGGTACAGAAATGTGTCAGCCATTCGTCCTTACATCTCTCAACTCTTCTTTCATCCATTTTGTTTAATTCCTAAGAAATCATGATCGATCCAGAACTAAGTTCTTACCATTTTCTCACTTTCTGATCCCACCCTCTTGTATTTTAGGCTAGCACACCCTCAAATGAACTACAGGCACATTGACTACAACGCTACACTTTGGGAAATAACTACATTATTGATTACAGTGGGCCTAGATACTTCAAATATTAACCAGTTTTCAATAGAAATTAAAATGATAGATTTCTGCCTAATTTGGCAGAATATGTGTGTTGTCTCATTTTCATAGCTTTATGTTTTTATTGGGATCTGAGTCTTTTAACCGTATCTAGTGGTGCTTTTCACTGGCGGTTGATGTCTTATCTACCATTGTAGGAACTGAATTAGTTAGGACTCTCCTGGTTGCAAGTTATAAAGACACAATTAAGCCTAGCTAAGCAAGTTTAAGTCATAGCGGTAGAAAGTACACCAGAGTAATTCACAAAACTGAATGAAGCGCTCTGGGGACCAAGGTATCAGCTCTGTGTCTCTCTTTGCACTTCTCATATCTGTTCAGTGTTACTCTCTTTAGCCGAAGGCACACCTTCTCCCAGCTGGCAGGAAAAACAGTTGCCCAGATAGCGCCAATCTCACATCTTCTTACGTTGGCAGCCCCAACTTCCATAAATTAATAATCCCGGGGAAGAATTACAATTGCTTGGATGTTGTCACCTCTGAACGAAATACTTTGTCCAAGCGGATGGGTTCCATGATAGACCAAGCAAAGGAGGAATAGAATCTGTTACAAAGGAAAATGTTGGAAAAGACACCAGGCAACCAATGCCATATACCACAGGCCACAAAGAAGAATCAAGCGTGCCATAGTGAGGCTACCACTTGTTTTAAAACTACAAAGGTCACTGAAGCTCTTTAATGTTTTTCATTTCCATAAAGGGGGTCATAAAATGTCATGAAGCCTTGACTACAGCCCCTAGAGTTGGGAAGGGGAGAGAAATTCGGATGACTATGTTAACTAAGAGGAAAAGCTGAAGATGTCTTCAACAGAATTTTTACGTTTATTATTTACGTAGATACTATATTATTATATATATTATGGAAGTAGTTACTTTCACATAAATGTAGTGAGCGAACAACCTTAAATCACTGTAGCAGTAAACTTGCAGGGTTTTTTTTTTTAATTTATTTATTTTTGAGAGAGAGAGAGAGAGAGAAAGAACAAGTTGGGGAGGGGCAGAGAGAGAGGAAGAAAGAGAGAAGCAGGCTCTGCATTGCCAACCCTGAACCCAGTGCAGGGCTCACAACCTGAGCCAAAGTTGGACACTTAACCCACTGAGCCACCCCGGTGCCCCAACTTGCAGGTTTTCAAAACAAAAAAGAAAAACCACTGTACACAATGGTCTCATCCCATTGTGTATATATTGTCCTTCCAGAGCTGGCTAACAAGGACATATACTTTCTGAAGCTGTAAATAATATGTGTGAACATAACAACATGGAGAATATGAATGATGCTATGTTAAGTAAAAAAAGCAGAATTTAAAAACTACTTTATGGGGCGCCTGGGTGGCTCAGTCAGGTAAGCATCTCACTCTTGATTTCACCTCGGGTCATGATCTCACAGCTTTATGAGTTCCAGCCCCGCGTCTGGCTCTGTGCTGACAGCTCAGAGACAGGAGCCTGCTTCAGATTCTGTGTCTCCCTCTCTCTCTCTCTCTGCCCCTCCCTCCACTCATGCTCTCTCTCTCTCTCTCTCTCTCTCTCAAAAATAAATAAACGTTGGGGCGTCTGGGTGGCTCAGTCGGTTAAGCGTCCGACTTCAGCTCAGGTCACGATCTCACAGTCCGTGAGTTCGAGCCCCACGTCGGGCTCTGGGCCGATGGCTCAGAGCCTGGAGCCTGCTTCCGATTCTGTGTCTCCCTCTCTCTCTGCCCCTCCCCGTTCATGCTCTGTCTCTTTCTGTCTCAAAAATAAATAAACGTTAAAAAAAAGAAATAATAAAAAATAAATAAATAAATAAATAAATAAACGTTAAAAAATTTTAATAAAAAAATATGGAGATCAAAAAGTCTGGAAAGCACTAATCCAAATTAAGTAAGTTTCTTTATTATAGGACTTCTTAGAACTACAAACATGCTCCTAAGAATTATGAGCTTCCATAATACAGAACGGTATGCAGATTTCTACACTTTTTTTTTTTCCAACTAACCAAAATTCCCTTAACCAATCTCTCCAAAAGAATTTCTCAAGATGAGATGCATCTCGGAACACACTTTGGCATTTTGGAGCACTCTGTACACCCGTTTCCTTCACCTCCTCTCTGCCCTCCAAGTCAAACACAGAATCTAGGAATTTTATTTCTATTTTACAGGAAACAGATCTTTCTAACTTTGGAAGATTGCCACAGAGTACTGCTAGTGTTGTCACTAACATGCTACTGAACAGCATACTGAAAGCCACTCTAAAGCAGGCTCCTAGAGCTGGAGACAGTGGAGTGCTGAGGAGGAGAGCGGCTCTGTTGAGGGCAGGGGAGAGAACAAGGAGCCATTTGAGTCAAGAGGCCCAGGAGTTTCTGGAAACTCACAAGGAATCTGGCAGCACAGTTCCCAAGAGGTCTGACCCAGGAGGATCAGAAAAACTCTGTGGTTCTCAGAGGCAAATCCCCAACCCTGGGAGTCCAGAAGCTGCAGGCTCTTTCCAGAAGGGAGAAGTTCCTGCCAAGGCCCTTCCAGACTAAGCCTGTAGGTGAGTAACAACATGGCAGGCGGGGTGGGGACAAGGCTGAATGGGATTCTATGTCTCAAACAGAAAACATCCTGAACATTCCAAACATTCCGAATGAACTTTTTAATTGAAAAATTTCAATGAAGTCACTCCTCAAGAAATACTTTGTCAGCACAGGAGAAAATGACTTCTCAATAAAACTTTGGAAGAAATTATAATGACAGTGAGAGATAGATAGCAAAAAGTTGGATGGATTTATCATAAATCTGTTCATTGAGATGTTGCATTCATTTAAACAGAAGTCATATTGTGTGCAAAAAAAAATCTTTTGCATGTTTTTTTAAAATTTATTTTTTATGTTTTTTATTTACATCCAAATTAGTTAGCATATAGTGCAACAATGATTTCAGGAGTAGATTCCTTAGTGCCCCTTCCCCATTTATCCCATCCCCCCTTCCACAACCCCTCCCGTAACCCTGTTTGTTCTCCATATCTATGAGTCTCTTCTGTTTTGTCCCCCTCCCTGTTTTTATATTATTTTTGTTTCCCTTCCCTTACATTCATCTGTTTTGTATGTTAAAGTCCTCATATGAGTGAAATCATATGATTTTTGTCTTTCTCTGACTGACTAATTTCACTTAGCATAATACCCTCCAGTTCCATCCACATAGTTGCAAATGGCAAGATTTCATTCTTTTTGATTGCCGATTACTACTCCATTGTGTGTGTGTGTGTGTGTGTGTGTGTGTGTGTGTGTGTGTGTGTGTGTGTATACCACATCTTCTTTATCCATTCATCCACCGATTGACATTTGGGCTCTTTCCATACTTTGGCTATTGTTGATAGTGCTGCTATAAATATGGGGGTGCATGTGTCCCTTCAAAACAGTATACCTGTATCCCTTGGATAAATGCCTAGTAGTGCACTTGCTGGGTCATAGGGTAGTTCTATTTTTAGTTTTTTGAGGAACCTCCATACGGTTTTCCAGAGTGGCTGCACCATCTTGCATTCCCACCAACAATACAAAAGAGATCTTCTTTCTCCACATCCTCACCAACATCTGTTGTTGCCTGAGTTGTTAATGTTATCCATTCTGATAGGTGTGAGGTGGTATCTCATTGTGGTTTTGATTTGTGTTTCCCTGATGAGGAGTGATGTTGAGCATTTTTTCATGTGTCAGTTGGCCATCTGGATGTCTTCTTTGGAGAAGTGTCTATTCATGTCTTTTGCTCATTTCTTCACTGGATTATTTGTTTTTTGGGTATTGAGTTTGATAAGTTCTTTATAGATTTTGGATACTAACCCTTTATCTGATATGTCACTTGCAAATATCTTCTCCCATTCCATCAGTTGCCTTTTAGTTTTGCTGATTGTTTCCTTTGTTGTGCAGAAGCTTTTTATTTTGATGAGGTCCCAATAGTTCGTTTTTGATTTTGTTTCCCTTGCCTCTGGAGACGTGTTGAGTAAGAAGTTGCTGCGGGCAAGATCAAAGAGGTTTTTGCCTGCTTTCTCCTCGAGGATTTTGATGGCTTCCTGTCTCACATTTAGGTCTTTCATCCATTTTGAGTTTATTTTTGCGTATGGTGTAAGAAAGTGGTCCAGGTTCATTCTTCTGCATGTTGCTGTCCGGTTTTCCCAGCACTGCTTGCTGAAGAGACTGTCTTTATTCCATTGCATATCTTTCCCTGCTTTGTCAAAGATTAGTTGACCATACGTTTGTGGGTCCATTTCTGGGTTCTCTATTCTGTTCCATTGATCTGAGTGTCTGTTCTTGTGCCAGTACCATACCGTCTTGATGATTACAACTTTGTAGTATAGCTTGAAGTCTGGGATTGTGATGCCTCCTGCTTTGGTTTTCTTTTTCAAGATTGCTTTGGCTATTTGGGGTCTTTTCTGGTTCCATACAAATTTTAGGATTATTTGTTCTAGCTCTGTGAAGAATGCTGGTGTTATTTTGATAGGGATTGCATTGAACGTGTAGATTGCTTTGGGTCGTATCGACTTTTGCATGATATTTTGTAGTAAAGAAGATAACAATTGATTACCTAATACTAATGCATATATACATGTATGTATATATATATATGTGTGTATATATATATGTATGTATATATACACATATATATAAATACAGTCAGCTTTATCAGTGCTTGCCTCATGGAACTTCACCCAGTTTCAGATCCTAAAGTTGCTCCAGTTCTGACCAAGTCTGAACCAAGCCTGGTAGCATATTGGAAGCCCCATTCCTATCATACATAGGGTCTGGAATTAGTCTTGGTATTCTAAGTCTGGTATCCAGGGCACCTATAGTTCATACTCTGACCTGCATCTTCCCTGCTCCCTGTATTCTTCGTGCATGCCTAATTCTTCTGCATTACAGGACTTCTTTCCCAATTTATTTGGTAATCCATTTTTCTCCTAGATATATCTGTCCTAAACTCAAGCCCTTTTTTTTAAAATGTTTTTAATTTATTTTTGAGAGACAGAGCATGAACAGGGGGGAAGCAGAGGCAGAAGGGGAGAGAGGATCCAAAGCGGGCTCTTCACTGACAGCAGCAAGCCCCATGAGGGGCTTAAACCGTGAGATCATGACCTGAGCTGAAGTGGGATGCTCAATCGACTGAGCCACCCAGGTGCCCCTAACCTCAAGCCCTTTTGACTGGGGTCTTGACAGTCACCCTAGTCCTTGTCAGCAGCTAACCTCGACACCCTCCCACACCATCATTACCCTTACATTCTACCTGACTGCTGGGGTCTTGCTTCCAACTGGACAGAAATCTCACAGCCACTCTTTTCTCACCATTTGACTTAAATTATCACCACTTCATGGAGATCCCTGCCACAAGGCCTCACCCCAAATATCTGACATTTTTAATATAGGCACTAATCAATTGGGACGAAAGTTCATACCAGTTCGCTGGACATCATGATTTGTAATACTGACAACTCCCAACCATCAATCAGTCTTAGCCCTGCTTATGACGAAACAACTCCCCTCTCCCAGAAATCTGCCCAGAATGAGGCCCCAAAATACTTTTTAAAAATTTAACAGCTTGTTCTTTTCTTATGTTCTTAATTTCTTCTATGAAGTAGATAGTTGTAAAAATCAGATATTTTGAATATCTAACCAATTTTCCCATTAATTGAATTTCTTGGGGTCTAATCATGCCATATGATATATTTGCTGACCTTCACTCATAGTAGATTATTTCCTTGTGTAGCCTATAATTTTAATCTGTGAAGCTTTCTGTGGAAATTATTGCAACTATGACTAAAGGCATATCCCTCCAGAAAGGTTTTTCCTTTGCTTCTACCAAGCACTCCAGAAGTAATGCCAGCGTAGCCTAGACCTCATTATTTTTGGTTGATTTCTCCGTGTGGGAGAGCCTCTACAGATAGTGTAAATTCAAGTGACAAATCGGTATGAGGACCTATGGTTACAAATTTAAAGTGGATATGACTTTAGTCCACCCAAAATACAGGTGTAAAGCATCCAGCTCCTGCTTGCCTCCTTGTGTTGGTTGATTTTTGCTAGCTTGCCCTTCCTCTGAAGGCACAACCTTTTGGGGCCTTAGCATTGTGGGGATGTCTAACTTAACACTGGCCCAAGGCCTCTTGTTTTCTTGCATGGGAAATAAACCCAAGGCTCTAGGTTAACAAGACCAATAAACTCTCCAGGGTAATCATAGCATCATCTTCCGCCACCCTGTTTTGGTTCTCAACTCAGTCTTCACTTTGGTGTATGGGGATGTTTTATTTTACCCTGATTTCCAAGTGTTTTATACTGAGAGATGTTTTCACGTTGTTTAATCCACAATTTTTCTGGAAATAGAAGTGTCAGTGGTGCCTTTTTTTACAATGAAAAATTCAACTGGTTACTCTATCAGTATAATTATATATCATTATATATAATGATATAAATGACTTATATAAACAAAAACTACTTTCAAGAAAAACAAGAGAAGGCCTTACAATGATGTATTTGAGAGAATATCTCACTGTCATTTATATATTTGTTATAAATCAGAAAGCCTAGAAAATAATTTCTGCTCTGTGAAATAACAAAATAGCATTCATTTCCTGTTATCTTTTTGCATGTTCTTTGCATATCCACTGCCACTCTGGGTTAGGCCATTATCTCATGCCAGGATTTATGAAATAGACTCTTAATTAATTTCCACATTTCCATTCTGTCTCAGCTCCAAATCATGCCACAGATAACCACCAATTAATCTTCCTAAAAATGCTGCTTTTGCAGTAACATTCTTTTTATATATCTCTGATACTTCTCTATTCAGACATTTACCCGCTATACCTTTGTGCCCTTTTTATTCTTGCTTTTGTTCGTAATTTTTCTCTCATCTAGAAGGCCTTTCTTCCTTTTCTCTGTCTTTCTGACTCCTGCCCCACTCTTAATGTTCTGTATAAATCTTCCATCCTGGAAAGTTCTCTTACCTACCCCCCTGGAAGCAATCTTGCCCTCCCTAGTACCCAATTAAGTGAGTAGCATCTGAAATATTCACTTAGCATTTATCATATGGAACAGAGAATCCTCAATTTTCAAACAAGTGTGTTCCAAAAGTATCTTTGTAAATTGGCTGCTTAAAATACTAAGTACAATTTCCCTCAGAAGTTAGATTGTAAATACTGGTTCGATTCTGAAGCTAGCTCTCAGAATTCTATTCAGCCCCTGAGGAAGCTGAACCAAAGTACTAAATAGTAACAATTCAAGAATTTGTGAGTCAAATTTTACACTATCTAGAAAAAGCAAAAGAATGAATATTAATGTATTCCCCCCTTTGATAAAGCAATAATTTCCACTATTAGGCCAGTTTCTACTCAATTTAACAAATATTTTATTGGACAATTGCTAAGTGCCAGGTACAGTAGAAATACAGCAATCAAGACAGACACATCCCTTGGCCTCATAACAGTCTCTTATCCCTACCCCTTCATGTATCCAATCTTCCCCCATCTCAACGTGCCCTTCTTCCAGGGCCCAAAGTTTCTGACCCAGCAACTGGGCTGTTGCCATTCACCAGTGTGGGAATTAACAGAGAAAAGATGGCCTTGGTTTTGCTTGCTTTGTAGTTTTTTTGGTGGCTCGCTTTTTATGATAGAAGTGGCAATGAATGTGGTTTCTACTATTGTTATATTTTGTTTGGAGAGAGATGGTGTTTTTAATAACATGGAAGACATTTTATTTTCTTTTTTAATTAATTAATTAATGTGAGAGAAGATTATGTGTTCTATTGGAACTTAAAGTCTGGCATGCTGTGGTACATCATATAGAGATCTACAGAGTGATAAAGAAAGGAAATCCGGTCTTAGAGCTTATGGGGATAAGAAGTGACCTGGACTAGAGATAGAGGTTTAGATTCATCAATGATTCATTCTCATCATAAGTATGAGTTAGATCATTGTTTTGTAAGTATAGGCTGCTTGAAGGTTTATTTTTTAAAGTGCTAAATTGGCTGTGTGATCTTGTATTTTATTTTGTTTTTTTTCTCCCCGAGGGCATTCTACAACAGCAGCTAGTCTGCTCCCCTAGGGCTAGAACCTTTCCAGTCTAGCTTTATGCCTCATAAAGACTCTCATACTGTACTATGTGGATGCAGTAAATATTTGCCGATTGTTCCACTGTGTCAATGTTAGATTCTGAGACACATCAATAATTTCCCTAGGGTTAATAAAAGTAATTGTAAACAGTTGGATAGTCTGATGTACCACAGGCTGGCTAAATATAGCAATAATAGCTACCACATTTGCTAAAATAACAGCTAAGCTGCTATACACAATTTGGGATTAAAGACTCATTAAATAATAATGCAATTCTTTCCAGCCAAACTATTCTGCTTATTCTTCCAAGACAGGCATTGAATATTTCTGTTCCCATGTTTGTGATGACTCCATTTATCCTACCCGGAAAGATTTTATCACTTTTTCCCATAGGTCCACCCTCTTCTACCTTGTTAACCTTTCTCAAGTCCTGTCCAAAAAGGTCTTCCTGAACACTCCGGCCCTGGGTTATCTTACCACCCAGTACACATCAACCTGTTTCCTTAATTTTATCTATGTAGCCTATTTTCCAGCCAGATTGAAGAGGAGTCTTTTAAACTTTTCGGTATCCCCCTTTGCCTAGCCCAATATGGTGAAATAATAGGCATGATAATAACTCGTTGTTGATGATGATTGAAGGATAGTCACCAAATAAGTCATAGGATCATAGAATATTAGAATTTGAAGGAAACTTTGGCAATTCCATGATGCCGGCTTAACATCTAACAGGCATTGTGCATTTGTCCTCAAATTGACTACATAGGCTAATTGGAGGTTCCCAACTAGGATTCCCCAGACAACTGCTAAAATGAGATCTTCTGATGGGGAAGCAGGTCCAAAAACAACCCAGGCTAGCCCAATGTTCTTATTTTGGAAATAAGGAAACATAGTTCCAGGAAGCCAAAATTATTTTTCCAAGGTTGCACAACTGGCTAGTGATTTAATCTAGTTTATCTAGATAAACCTAGTTTACTGATCCCTGAAGGTTTTTGCATAATGCCAAACTATTTGGAGACCGGTACCTTAGCTATATTACCTATATAAAGGACATACATACTTGACAACTTTCCCTTTCTGCTTTCAATAATGATATTTTGAGTTCAAAATCTATTGAATAATTGAACTAGACAGTGACTGGATAAAAATAGTCTTTTGAGTTAACCAAAATAACTTTAAACTTAAAAATGTTCTTTATGGTTATTACCACTGAAACTGAACTCCAAATGGAGTAAAGTAGGAGAAAACTTCCAGAAGGAAACTGCTTCCACTATTTTATCCTTGCTACCAATTCCCATAGGTCAAGGATATTATGAATCACTAAATCCTCCAAAATAACTTCTATAATGTAAATATGGCTTCTTTGGTGTTGTGAAATTACCACGCTTCATTTTGTTTTGAACATCCTAAATAGACTTCAACCAATAGTCTTGAAATATAGGAAGCTCTAAAAATGGAGTAGGCTATAATATAGTCAATACCTCAAAAACAGAGTTTATTAAGTAAACAAGCATATTTAGCTTCCATTGCATCCTCTCAAAAGTCTGTAATGGGAATAATCCATGCGAAAATTTAAGAAACTATTCATTTCATATCTATGCTTATTAAAAATCTGGAGTATCCCTTTTGAACATATGCAAAAATCCTCAACAAAATATTAGCAAACTGAATTCAACAGTACATTAAAAGGATCATGAGGAATAAAAATCATACGATCATTTCATTAGATGGAGAAATATTTGATAAAATATTTGACAAAATATTTGCCAAAAAATATTTGACAATATACAACATCCGTTATAATAAGAACTCTCGGCAACATGGGTATGGGTGGAGCATACTTCAACATATTAAAGGGCATATATGACAAGCCCACAGCTAATACCACATTCAGTGGTAAAAAACAGGAAGGTTTTTCTCTAAGATAAGGAACAAAATAAGGATGTGCAGTCTTGCCACTTTTATTCAACATAGTGTTGGAAGTCCCAGACAGAACAGTTAAGCAGGAAAAAGAAATAAAAGACATCCAAATCAGTTGGGGCACCTGGATGGCTCAGTCAGTTAACGTCTGACTTCAGCTCATGTCATGATTTCGCAGTTGGTGAGTTTGAGCCCCTCATCCGGGTGCGCTCGTGCCCTGCTTCCAGTGAGCTCTGCTTCAGACTCTGTGCTGTTAGCATGTGATTCTCTCTTTCCCCCTCTCTCTCCCCATCTCTCTCCCTCTCTCTCTCCCTCTCTCTCTGCCCCTCATGGGATTCTCTCTCTATCTCTCTGGTCCTCACTCACTCTCATCCTCTGTATCTCAAAAGTTAATTAATTAATAAAATAAAATGCCCTCCATGTAATTAAAAAAAAAAAAAAAAGACACCCAAATTGGAAAGGAAGAAGTAAAACTCACACTATCTGCAGACATGATTTGATACATAGAAAACCTTAAAGACTCTACCAAAAACTATTAGAATAAACAAATTCATTAAAGTTGCTGAGATCAATACACAAAAATCTGTTATGTTTCTATACAGTAACAACAAACCATTAGAAAGAGAAATTAAGAAAACAATTCTATTTACAATTACAACAAAGGAATACGAAAGAAAGAAAGAAAGAAAGAAAGAAAGAAAGAATAAAACACCTAGAAATAAATTTAACCAAGGAGGTAAAAGACTTGTAGACTGAAAATTATAAGACATCAATTAAAGAAATTGAAGAAGACACAAACAAATGGGAAGATAGTTCTTGCTCATGGATTGGAAGAATTAATATTGTTACCCAAAGCAATCTACAGAGTCAATACAATCCCTATCAAAATTCCAATCACCCTTCTCACAGAAATAGAACAAAGAATCCCAAAATTTGTATAAAGCCATAAAAGATACCGCACAGCTAAAGCAATCTTGAGAAACAAGAACAAAGCTGGAGGCATCTCACTCCCTGATTTCAAACAATATTACAAAGCTGTAGTGTAGTGATTAAAACAGAATGGTATTGGCATAAAAATAGACACATAAATCAGTGGAATAGAAAAGAGAGCCCAGAAATAAATCCATAAATATATGGTCAATTAACTTATGACAAAGAAGCCAAAAATATACAATGGGGAAAAGACTATCTCTTCAATAAATTGTGTTGGGAAAACTGGACATGTGCAAATGAATAAAACTGGACCACTATCTTACATCATACACAAAAATTGACTCCAAATGGATTAAACACTTGAGTTAAAGGTCTGAAACTATAAAACTCCTAGGAGAAAACTTAAACAGTAAGCTCCTTGACATTGATCTTAAAGATGATTTTTGAGATTTGATTCCAAAGGCAAGGGCAACAAAAGCAAAAGTAAACAAATGGAACTACATTAAACTAAAAACCTGCACAGCAAAGAAAACAATCAACAAATTAAAAGGCATCCTACTAACTGGAAGAAGATATTTGCAAATCATGTATCTGATAAGGGGTTAAAATCCAAAATACATAGAGAACTTATACAACTCAATAACAATTAAAAAAGAGATCTGATTAAAAAATGGGCAGAAGATCTGGATAGACATTTTTTCAAGGAAGATATACAGATGCCCAACAAATACATGAAAAGATGCTCAATATCACCAATCATCAGGGAAATGCAAGTCAAAACCACAATGAGACATTACCTCACACCAGTCAGAATGGCTATTATCAAAAAGACAAGAAATAACTAGCGTTAATGAAGATGTGGAGAAAAGGGAACCCACATCATTGGTGGGAATGTGAATTGGTGCAGCCACAGTGGAAAACAGTATGGAGGTTCCTCAAAGAAATAAAAACAGAACTGTCATATTATCCAGCAGTTCCACTTCTGGGTATTTATCCAAAGAAAACAAAAACACTAATATGAAAAGATATATGCATCCTTACACTCATTGCAGCATTCTTTACAATAGCCAAGATATAGAAACAACCTAAGTGTCCACTGATGGATGAATGGATACAGAAGATATGGTATATATATATACAGTGAAATACTACTCACACTTAAAAAAAAGCACAAAGAAATCTTGCCATTTGCAACAATATGGATGGACCTTCAGGGTATTATACTAAGTGAAATAAGTTGGATAGAGAAAGCCAAATACCATACAATTTCACTTATGTGTGGAAAACAAAAACAAACAAACAAAAAACAAGCAAACAAAAAAGAATGAACAACAACAACAAAAAACCAAGCTCACAGATCCAGTGGTGGGTGCCAGAGGGAAGTTGAGTTGGGGAGTGGACAAAATGGGTGAACGGGGTCAAGAGGTGTAGACTTCCAGTTGTAAAATAAATAAGTCATGGGATGTAATGTACAGCATTGTGACTATAGCTAATAACAGTTATTGCATATTTGAAAGTTGTTAAGAGAGTAAATGTTGGAAGTTCGCATCATAAGAAAAAGAATTTGTAATTATGTATGGTGATGGATAGTGACTAGACTTATTATGATCATTTCACTGTTATACAAATGCCAAATCATTATCATACACACCCAAAACTAATGTTGTAAGTCAATTATACTTCAGAAAAAAAAAGAATTTTCTACTTCAGTAAGAAAGAAGTAGCATTTAAAAGAAGAATTCGTTTTCTTGCTCTTTCCCTTCCCCCATCTTTTAAACTGACAATAAAAAAAATAAATATAAATTTTACTTTTCAGACAATTTATTCAGTCTTGCTATTGTTATATCTCCAGGGACTAGATTTACATTTTGAAAAAATACCATGATGTACAAATGTGCATACTATACTCAGCCAACATATCATAAGATACTATATAATAACATCTGGGAATATTAAACTTTGCCTTTACTGGCAACCCAATTGGCATCTTTAATTTATAGTGCAGATGTTTTATACTGATGTGTTTTGGAAATATTTGAAGTATTCTCAAGACAGTATTCTGAGGTTTCTGCAGTGGTCCACTTTAGTCTTTTGAAGTTCTCTATACAATAGGATACATACATAGATTTTCCAAAACATGCTTTGGTGGGAATAAAAAAAAAAGAAAAGTTCAAGTTGGCATTATCCAAAGCTTCCCTGAGTAGTCTGTCCCCAATTCCTTTTTGGCACTGTCGTTTTGACAGTCAATGAGCTTTATGATACCCATCTGATAAAACCGTTCCTGTTTCCAGACTGCTTTGTGAAATCTAAATCATTTTAATGCCTTATATTTATGAAACACTTATATTTCTAAAAGACGGATATGAAATTTTAATTTCACCTCTGAGCACATCATATTTTGGTTGTGCATTAACCAAAGGGTGATGCCCCACGATAGCAATTATTGTCTCTGTGTGTGAGGAGATGGCTGCTGAATCCGATGTGTGATGAGGAGCCCTTCCACGGTGTTGCCACTGAACAGAGTTCTTTCATTCAGGTCCTCAATCATCTCTCCTAGAGCTTGCTCCTATTCACACAACCAGCTTCTCAACTTGAGCACAGTCTGGCTTTTGTTTAATAGGAGCTGACTTTAACCATCTGTTGCCAGTGCTTGCCAGTGGTCCACCACTGTGCCACATGCTTAAAACGTGGACCTTGGAACTTCTTACAGCAGAGTTTACATCTTCCCTATGTCAGCGTAATGTAATTAGCACGTAGAAAGCACATAGACTTTGAAGACACATATGCGTGGGTATAGTTCCTAGGTCCATTATTTACTAGCTCTGTGACTTTGGGTAAGAATGCTTTGGGGCTCCCAGTTTTCCTTCTTCTATGATAGAGACAACAATACTTTCATGACTAGGCTGCAGTGAGGATGGAATTAAAGGAGGTGAATAGAACACTTTCCACAGTGTCAGATTCCTGTTAGGGTATGCAATTGACATTCTCTGAACTGACTTGGATTAGCAGTATTAAAACGCACACTGCTTCAATTCCTTTTTTCGTGTGTTAAAAAATACATAACACAAAATTTACCACTTTAACCATTTGTAAAAATTTTAATGTTTATTTTTGAGGGGGGAGGGGCAGAGGGAGAGGGAGACAAAATCTGAAGCAGGCTGCAGGCTCTCAGCTGTCAGCACAGAGCCCAACTCAGGGGGCTCGAACTCACAGACTGTGAGATCATGCCCTGAGCCGAAGTTGGATGCTTAACTGACTGAGCCACCCAGGTACCCCCATTTTAACCATTTTTAAATACAGTTCAGTGGCATGAAGTACATTCACCACTCCTGTCTGTCTCCCCAACCACCATACTAGTTTCTGTTTCTATGACTTGACTACTCCAGGTATCTCATATAGGTGGACTTATTATAATATGCATCCTTTTTCTTCAATTCTTATGAATTAGCCACTATTTGGAACTTTGTTATTGATTACCTTGTCTTGGCATTAAATTATTAAGTTAACACTGCCATACACGCATTGCATTCAAGATATTAGGGTCTAACATAATGCACCTGTGTATATATGTATCTTAACTATCCTTTTAATGAGAGATTAGACTAGATGATGATGATGATGATGTATCCTTCCACTGTTATCTCCCCAGCCTTCCTTTTGCCCTCTGGAAAAGTCATTTCATTGTTAGCAACTTCCTGTCATCCTTCAGTCTCTTCACAAAATCTGACTCATCTCTTGCCTATGGAGAACTTGGGAACTTTCTGTGCCCCAGCCACCCTGCTATAGCCCTGTGGAATAGAGGCTGCTCATTTTCCATCTCTTATATTCAATGAGCCTGGAGACTGTATTGGCATTCTCCTAATATTTCTGTTTTGAAAAGCATTACTTTTGGGGCACCTGGGTGGCTCGGTTGCTTAAGCATCGGACTCTTGATTTCTGCTCAGGTCATGATCATGGTTCATGAAAGCAAGCCCCATATCAGGCTCTGCGCTGAGCATGGAGCCTGCTTAAGATTTCTCTCTCTCTCTCTCTCTCTCTCTCACCCTCTGCCCCTCCCCTACTTGTGCTCTCTCTATAAAATAAAAATACAAAAGCATTAGTCTTTGATCTTTATGCAAAAACACTTCCTCATTTGGGTCTCCTGTAAACTGAGATAAGTAACAAGGTTTGCTGAGAAATTTGATGTAGAGTAGGAGAAAAAAAAAAAAGATGTCAGTGATGATGCCAAGATTTTAGGACTTTAGAAGGATGGAGTTGCTATTAACTAAGGTAGAGAGGACTGAGAAAGCATTTGGAGGCAGAAAGGAGTATCTGGAGCTATGCTTGGACATGTTCAGTTTGAGAAGCTCAGCTGCTCATTAGATACCAATGGAAGATGGCAAATAGGCAATCTAAGTGAGATTCAAGGGAGAAGTTCTGGGAACCTGAAGTTCATCAGTCTATAAATGGTACATAAAGTCAAAAATTTGCATGAGATCATGTAGGGAATGAGTGTAGACAGAAAGGAGGAGAGAGAGGTCCAAGGATTGGATACTCCAACATTTCCAGGTCAGCAAGTCACCAAATGAAACTGAAAAGGAAAAACCAGAAAAGTCAGACGAAAAGCAAACTAGTGTGGTACCCTAGAAGACAGAAGATGTTTCAAGGAACAGGACCATTAACTGTCAAATGTTGCCAATGGGCCAAAGGAACTGAGGACTGAGAAATGAATACTTACTTGAAAGTGTGAAAGCTATTGGTGACCTTAGAAAAAGAGCAGTTTGAATGCAGTAGTGAGGGTTAAAATCTGCCTAAAGTGGGTCCAACAGGGAATCAGGCAAAGGCATTGAAGATGGCTGCCATAAACAACTAATTCAAGGAGTTTTGCAGGAAAGGGACAGGGACGTTAAGTATGTAGCTGGACAGGGAGAGAGGGCTGAGAGGCTTTCTAAGATGGGAGAAATAACAGTATGATTGTATACTAATGTGAATGACATAGTAGAGAGGAGAAGGGAGGATCATGATGCAAAAGAGAAGGGGACAATTGCCAGAGTGACATCCCTGAGTTGAGACGGCATGACCCCGTGTGCAGTGAAAGGACTGGCCTTTTCTAGAAGCATGGCAGTTCATCCATAGCAACATGAGAGAGGATGGTGTATACAGGCACAGATAGGGGTAGATGAGTAGACATGATGGTAAGAGCTTGTGGAATTCTCTTCTGATTCCTACAAGTGTCTCAGTGAAGCAAAATCATCAGCTGAGAGCGAGGGAGGGCAAGTACGAGGGAGATGTTTGAGGAGGGAGGAGAAGGTGCAAAGTAGTCTAGTCATTTAGAGCAGCATTCCTCAAAAAGGCTAGTCTAGGGGCGCCTGGGTGGCTCAGTCGGTTAAGCGGCCGACTTCGGCTCAGGTCATGATCTCGCAGTCTGTGAGTTCGAGCCCCGTGTCGGGCTCTGTGCTGACAGCCCAGAGCCTGGAGCCTGTTTCAGATTCTGTGTCTCCCTCTCTCTGACCCTCCCCCGTTCATGCTCTGTCTCTCTCTGTCTCAAAAATAAATAAAACATTAAAAAAAAAAAAAAGGCTAGTCTACAGACCAGTGCTTTTTCACAAATTCTTTGTTATCTGTCCATGAAAAGGTTAAGTACAGGAATTAAGGGTAAGCATTTAGAAGCTTTTAGCAATTTAATGAAATAATTTTATGACTGCTAAATTTAATGATAAAAATTTGGGACTTGCATTTTGTATGTCTCTGTTTTATTTCATTTTTCTTGTAACTCATTTAAGTTGTATTTTCCAAAAGTATTATTCCAAAATGGATTTAAAAATATAAGAAGTTGACCCTTCACCCAGATAGTTTGAGAAACACTTGGTTTCCACTTAGTGGGGGAGACTGGATGAAGCAAGTATAGCATAACTGCTGGGAAGCATTAAGCACCTGATGTTAGAAATCATGAATTTAAAACACACAGTTAACATAGTTGTTGTTGTCTAGTCTTATTCAACCTCACAGGTAACTTTTTATTGGTTGGAGAATTGTGTTTAAGCAGGCTTTGGTTTCGCCAGGTGAAGTAAAATAAAGAGAGAAGGGACACGAGAGTTGAGGTATAAGCAAGGAATTGATGACAAAGAGTGACTATATACTTTGCCAAAACCCAACAAATGTGAACTTTAGATTTTTGCCTTTCTTTGTGTGTAAATTTTACATCAAAGGAAGAAAACTGTAAACAAAGATTGAACTAAATGATACGCATGCTGAAAACTGTAGGGAGAAAGTCAAGATGTCTGTAATTTACTTTGAAATCACTTTTTAAATTGCTGGATAGAGGCACCTAGGTGGCTCAGTTGGTTGAGCATCCAACTCTTGATTTCAGCTCAAGCCATAATCCCAGGGTGGTGGGATCAAGACCCACATCCGGCTTTGCGGTGAGCCTGGAGCCTGCTTAAGACTTTCTCTCTCTGTCCCCCCGCCCCCAACCTCTCTGCCTTACTCTCTCAGCGCCTGGGTGGCTCAGTCAATTAAGTGTCTGACTCTTTTTTAAAAAATTTTTTTAATGTTTATTTATTTTGAGAGAGAGCGCACGCGAGAGAGACAGAGCTTGAACCGAGTAGGGGCAGAGAGGGAGAGGGACACGAATCTGAAGCAGGCTACAGGCTCTGAGCTGTCAGCACGGAGCCCAACGGGGGCTCAAACTCACAACCTGTGAGTTCATGACCTGAGCCGAATTTGGACGCCCAACTGACTGAGCCACCCAGGCGCCCTTAGTGTCCAACTCTTAATTTCAGCTCAGGTCATAATCTCACAGTTCAAGAGTTTGAAACCTGCTTCGGGCTCTGGGATGACAGCGCAGAGCCTGCTTGGGGTTTTCTCTCTCTCCCTCTCTCTCTGCCCCTCCCCTATTTGCAATCTCCCTCTCCCTCTTTCAAAAAAAATTTAAAAATAAAAGATTCTCTCTCCCTCTGCCCCTCTCCCCCACTCACATGCTCGCTCTCTCTCTTTCTCCTGTCTCTCAAATTAAAATTAATTAATTAGTTGCTGGATGGATAGAGTAATGGTTAAACAGATAAATATATGATAAAACTGGATGCTAGAATTTAAGTGATGGAGACATGGGTAGGCACTATAAAATTCCTTCCATTTTGCTCTATGTTTAAAATTTTTCATAGTAAATGTTGAAAAAAATATTGCCTTGAATATTTTTATGATCATTCATTTTATGTCCCCAGCCAGATAATTAGCTCCTAGAAAAGAAAAAAGGTTATTTCCAGAAGGTTAGCTACTCCATGCTTCTTTTCTTCACAGATGAGGAAACGGAGTCCTAAAGATGATGAGTGACTTCGTCAAGATCAGATGGCAAGTTAGGGGCATATGTGACTCCTACAAAGTTTTCTTCCCAATACATAAGAGGCAACTGTAGTCCATAACTCACCCCTATGGGATCCATGGAGGAGCCTCTGGAATGCCCATAAACTCCAAAAGCTAAATGTTGAATTTTGAGTGTATGTTCAAATGTGCACTTTCTAAGAAGAAAATTAATAGCTTCCAAAATATCTTTAGTTTGTGACTCAAGAAAGATTACTATCTCTTTAAAAGGGTAAATTTGGGGGCGCCTGGTGGCTCAGTCCATTAAGCGTCCAATTCTTGATTTAGGCTCGAGTCATGATCTCACAGTTTGTGAGATGGAACCCCGCCTTGGGCTCGGCACTCACAGCATGGAGCCTGCATGGGATTCTCTCTCCCTCTCTCTCCCACTCTCCCTACTCATGCTTTCCTTCTCTCTCTCAAAATAAATAAATAAACATTAAAAAAATAAATAAAAGGGCAAATTTTATTTTCATCTGCATTCCTTGAAAGTACTGAACACAGTTTTAAGACATTCAAGAAATATATTTTTTTACATTTTTTAAAATTTAAATCCAAGTTAGTTAACCTACAGTGTAATAATGATTTCAGGAATACAATTTAGTGACTCATTACTTACATATAACACCCAGTGCTCATCCCAACAAGTGCCCTCCTTAATGCCCATCACCCATTTAGCCCATCCCCCCACCCACAGCCCCTCATCAACCCTCAGTTTGTTCTCTGTATTTAAGAGTATTTTATGGTTTGTCTCCCTCTCTGTTTTTATATTATTTTTGCTTCCTTTCCCCTATGTTCATCTGTTTTGTTTCTTAAATTCCACATACGAGTGAAATCATATGATATTTGTCTTTCTCTAATTAACTTATTTCGCTTGGCATAATACACTCTAGTTCCAGCCACATTGTTGCAAATGGCAAGATTTCGTTCTTTTTGATTGCCAAGTAATACTCCATTGTGTACATATGCCACATCTTCTTTATCCATTTATCAGTTGACGGACATCTGGGCTCTTTCCAAACTTTGGCTATTGTTGATAGGGCTACTAAAAAGATTGGGGTGCATGTACCCCTTTGAATCAGCATTTTTTTTTAGCCTTTGGATAAATACCTAGTAGTGTAATTGCAATTTTTTTTTTTTTTCAAATTTTTTTTTTTTTTCAACATTTATTTATTTTGGGACAGAAAGAGACAGAGCATGAACGGGGGAGGGGCAGAGAGAGAGGGAGACACAGAATCGGAAACAGGCTCCAGGCTCTGAGCCATCAGCCCAGAGCCTGACGCGGGGCTCGAACTCACGGACTGCAAGATCGTGACCTGGCTGAAGTCGGACGCCCAACCGACTGCGCCACCCAGGCGCCCCTGTAATTGCAATTTTTTGAGGAACCTCCATACTGTTTTCCAGAGTGGCTGCAACAATTTGCATGCCCACCAGGAGTGTAAAAGTGTTCCTCTTTCTCCGAATCCTCGCCAACATCTGTTATTGCCTGAGTTGTTAATTTTAGCCATTCTGACGGGTGTGAGGGGTATCTCACTGTGGTTTTGATTTGTATTTCCCCGATGATGAGTGATGTTGAGCATCTTTTTGTGTGCCTGTTAGCCATCTGGATGTCTTCTTTCGAAAAGTGTCTTTTCATATATTTTGCCCATTTCTTCACTGGATTATTTGTTTTTGGGTGTTGAGTTTGATAAGTTCTTTATAGATTTTGTATCCTACCCCTTTATCTTATGGGTCATTTGCAAATATCTTCTCCCATTTCGTTGGTTGCCTTTTAGTTTTGCTGATTATTTCCTTCACTGTTCGGAAGCTTTTTATCTTGATGAGGTCCCAAAGGTTCATTTTCACTTTTGTTTCCCTTCCCTCTAGAGACATGTCAAGTAAGAAGTTGCTGCAGCCAAGGTCAAAGAGGTTGTTGCCTGTTTTCTTCTCTGGGATTTTGATGGCTTCCTGTCTTACATTTAGGTCTTTCATCCATTTTGAGTTTATTTTTTTATATGGTGTAAGAAAATGGTCCAGGTTCATTCTAAATGGCTGTTTTGTTTTGTTTTGTTTTGTTTTGTTTTTTGAGAGACAAAGAGAGACAGAGTGAGGGAACATGAGCAGGTGAGGGGCAGAGAGAGGAGACAGTGGATCTGAAGCAGGTCCTGCACTGACAGCAGAGAGCCCAACATGGGGCTCGAACTCGTGAAGTGTGAGATCATGACCTGAGTCGAAGTCGGATGCTTAACCAACAGACACCCAGGCGCCCCAAGAAATACTTTTGAACTGATAGTGTTTTACTACTGATAATCAGTGTTAAACTGATAATATTTTAAACTGGTTGGTGATAATGGTATTTAAGAAGGCTTTTTGTAATTCCAAGATTGTAAAGCTATTTATCATTTAAGACACTCAAATGCTTTATAGTTTTTAATCATTGTTGAGCTTACACCTTCGTGACTCTCATAAGCCTGACTGAGGTCTGATTAAAGATTTCTTTTTTTTCATTTCTTTGACATTTACACATTACTGTATTGTTTACCAAAATCCATCCAAGGCTTTCAATTCTTACTCTCTAGGAAAATACTGTATTATATAATATAATATATTCAAGTTTGGACTATATGTTATTTTGCCTTTGTATATGGGGTAAGAAGTTGACTTTGAGCATAGAGTCAAGCTTGTGTGTTTTCCCCTGGTCCTCTGCTCTCCCATTAGAGGAAAGCCATCTTCCTGAGCATTAGCTTTTTTACCTATAAATTCAGTAGTTCCTAAAGTGTGTCACAATGTGGTGTTGGTATTAAGTGAATTATTATTTTTAAATAGTTTAAAGAATATGAAACAACAAAGTATATAATATTATATTTGGTCAAGGGAAATATATATTTACATACATATGTTCTATATATAGATTATATACTTCAAGAGATCCAAGATTCTGTAAATTATTGAAGAAATGAATGATTTGGCCACAGCTTCTTCTAACAATTGGGGGAAAATATTCTTCATTTCATATAAGCATCTTTCCAGAGTGACTCTCCCATCTACCTGTGCCTGCATTTGCCATCCCTCTATTTTTCTTATTTGTCAACCCAGTCAATGTCTACCTAGGTCTTCTAAAGGCCACATTTGTTAAGTAAATATTATAAGAACACCTAAACACTGACTGCAACAGGTTTCTCCTGAATCTCCCAAGGATAAACTGAATAGATAGGTTGGCATGGCTAACACAGGACTGTCCGTAAGTCTGCCTGGGCTGTCAAAAGGAAGAGAAGAAGAATTGTGCAGGAAGTAAAACAGTCAATGAGACAAATTAAAGGAAATAAAGAATTCTGGTGTGGATTGAACAGACAAGCTCAAGAACAAAATGATAAAGACCTTTAATCACGTCAGAAAGTCTATAAAAGTATGTAAGTACAAGGACCAGAAAATGTTAATAATAAACCTTATCCTATTACATAAAGAGATAAAAGAACTGCCAAAACTTCAGAAAGGTCATCTCTATCATATATGAGACAATCAGGGGAATTTTAGTAATAACTGAATATTTAATAATGTTAAGGAATTCTTGGGGATTTTTTTTGATGTGATAATATTATTGTGGTTATTTTTTTTTTAGTCCTTATAGAAATACATACTGAAATATTTACAGATGAAAAGATATGATATTTGGTTTTGTTCCAAAATAATTCAATGGGGAGGTATAAACAAAACAAGATTGTACATGAATTGATCGTTGCTGAAGCTTATTGCTGAATACATGGAGGCTCGCTTCTCTCTACCCTTGTGTACGTTCAAACCTTTCCATTTTTTTTTTTTTTTTTAATTTTTTTTTTTTCAACGTTTTTTATTTATTTTTGGGACAGAGAGAGACAGAGCATGAACGGGGGAGGGGCAGAGAGAGAGGGAGACACAGAATCGGAAACAGGCTCCAGGCTCCGAGCCATCAGCCCAGAGCCTGACGCGGGGCTCGAACTCACGGACCGCGAGATCGTGACCTGGCTGAAGTCGGACGCTTAACCGACTGCGCCACCCAGGCGCCCCTCAAACCTTTCCATTTAAAAAATGTTTTAAGATTATGAAAGAATATCATTTGCACACAGGAAAAGTTTCACAGATACTGCTCTTTCTCATGATTGACAATTAAGCCCTACTATTGCAAAAAACCCTCCCTTTGCAGACACTTGTTCCTCTGGAGACCCTCAATGGCATTATATTAATGCAAAGATCCCCCTGGGCTGAAGAGTGGCTCCAACCAACTTAAGAATGGAATGAAATCATGATAGAGATGCCTATGTACAATGTGTGCCCGTAAACTGTAGTACATGTTTTAGTGTTAGTGTGTACTCACTGAATGACTACCTTTTTTAACTAGCCAGTTTTTAAATTATTAAAATAAAACCATGTTCGGGGTTAAAAAGTCCAAATAGTACAGAAGACAGAAAAAGGCAAAATGTAAAATTCTTTCTCTCAACATTCAGTCTCAGTAGATAGAAGCACCTAATCAACACTTAGAGTGTCGTTCCAGAAACATTCAATGCGTAATTGCACATGTGGTTGTATGGTTGTATGGGAATACAAAAAATATTAAAATAAGCACAAAAATTATTGGGCTTTTGGCTAATTTTATTATAAACAATTATTAGTGAACATATAATGCATCTTTATTTTGCAGCAATATTTATATATCCACAAAGTTGTCTATTCATAGAACTTCATCTTAGCTCTCTTGTCTCATATGATTTCCCATATCATTCTAATATAATTATTTAGATTTTTATTGATCATTTGAAAATGTAGCTGAACTTTTTACCTTAATTTAAAAGAAAATGGGTTAACATGAAAACAAATTAATGGCTTATTTATTGTTTCTTTTTAAACATTTTTTTAGGGGCGCCTGGGTGGCTCAGTCGGTTAAGCGGCCGACTTCGGCTCAGGTCATGATCTCGCAGTCCGTGAGTTCGAGCCCCGCGTCGGGCCCTGTGCTGACAGCTCAGAGCCTGGAGCCTGTTTCAGATTCTGTGTCTCCCTCTCTCTGACCCTCCCCCGTTCATGCTCTGTCTCTCTCTCTCTCAAAAATAAATAAACGTTAAAAAAAATTTTTTTTTTTTTTTTTGAGAGAGAGACAGAGTGCGAGCAGGGGAGGGGCAGAGAAAGAAAGGGAGACACAGAATCGGAAGCAGGTTCCAGGCTCTGAGCTGTCAGCACAAACCTCAACATAGGGCTCGAACTCACAAAATGTCAGATGTTGACTGGAGCTGAAGTCAGATGCTTAACTGACTGCATTACCCAGGCGCCCCTATTGTCTCTTTCAACCTTTCAAATTGAAAATGTTTAGATGGATTTTCCTTTGGGGCTATTACAATGCTCTCATCAATGAAGTAATATAAAACTTTAGTGCATGAAAAGACAAGAACAAGATTGGTATCTTTATTTAATCTTATGTCATCTGTCTGAATTAGGAGTAAAAATGGTTATGTTATAGGTATATGCAACACTTTTTTCAAGATACATTAAATTGTAAGAGCAGCTTTTTTTATATTACCTCTCTGTAATGTTTAGCCTTTTTTTAAGTTGTAAGGTTTGCAGCAATAAAAAACATTATTTAAAAGACTTTAATGCACTCATTTTCCACACAACTATGTAATTACTGCACTTAAGATGATTCTCAATTGAACATTAACTACAAGTTCTTTTTTTTTTCCTGTTAATTCTTTTTTCTTTTTATTGCTTTTTTAAAGTTTATTTTTTTAGTAATCTGTACACCCAACGTGGGGCTGAAACTCGTGATCCGGAAATCAAGAGTCCAATGCTCTTCCTTCCAGGTGCCCTTCCTGTTACTTCTTTTACAATATTCCAAGATTCAGCTTAGGCTTCAGTTAGCCAAAAACAATCTTATTTTTCAATATGGCCCCATTAATGTGAGCTCATTTTGTGTTCTTCCAATGGTTACTGATTTTTCAAACTACTGAAAAAGAAAAGACGACTCTTACTTTGGTTACATGCAGTGCTATTCATGGGCACGTGACCCGTGCAGGCACACAGATCCCAGGGTCAAAAGAGCCCCAGTCTTGGTTTAATGCTCTATCACTGTGTTGAAATTCATAATAATTAATCCTTGAACTTGGCTTACATAAGCAAAGTCCAAAGGGACAAAGAAGCAGGGCGTGAGCAGATAATGCAGAATGTGCACAATGTATGTGTATCTGATGTTTCTTGCCACCCCACTTTCATATAGCATTCCTGATGCTGCGTGAATACAGAACTCCAATGGATCCAGCATGGGACTCAAAGCAAGCACAAGGCAAGCATTTTATTGAAGCTGTTGGCTTCTGCAGAGTGTTAGGAGAATGTGCACGTATCAAGAAATGAAAGAAGGGCACCTGGGTGGCTTAGTCGGTTAAGCGTCCGACTCGTGTTCAGGTCATGATCTCATGGTTCGTGGGTTTGAGCCCCGCATTGAGCTCTGTGCTGACAGCTCAGAGCCTGGAGCCTGCTTCAATTCTGTGTCTTGCTCTCTCTCTCTCTCTGTCCCTCCCCGGCTCACACTCTGTCTCTCTCTCTCAATAATAAATAAACATTGGGAAAAAAAGTGAAAGAAAAAAACAGGTGAGTCAGTTTTTTGCAACATATCCAGGGTGGTAGTAAGAACAAAAACATATACACATGCAAGTACAAGCTACAAAACACAAATTGTACAATTTTGGTTATCCTGCATACAAGTTAAATGTTCTCATATAATTTGGGGGCACTTGGGTGGCTCAGCCAGTTAAGCATCCGACTCTTGATTTCAGGTCATGTCATGATCTCACGGTTCCTGAGTTCGAGCCCCACTTTGGGCTCTGCACTGACAGCACAGAGCATGCTTGGGATTCTCTCTCTCCCTCTCTCTCTCTGCCCCTCCCCCGCTCGTCTTTTTTCTCTCTCTCTCTCTCTCTCAAAATAAATAAATAAGAATTTAAAAATTGAAGAAAAAAACCAAATGTTCCCAAATAATTCAATAAATATATCTGAACAAATATAAAACTGGAATTCTAAAATAGAAAGATGAATGGTAAAAAAAAAAAAAAAAAAAAAAAAAGCCAGTAATTTAAAATGTTAAGTCTTCTTTACTCAGAGCAGCATGAAGTAAATAAAAGAACACCATGACAAGTCAACAGAGATACTGTGGGAGAAGGGGGAAAACTTTATATTTTAGTATCTTTAATGACACTTTTTCCCCTGACTTTTGAACAAGGGGTCCCCCATTTTCATTTAGCACCAGGGCTCACAAGTTCTGAAACCAGCCCTGGTTAAGGGTTCTCTGCCTGAAGGGGAATTCTCCTGCAGGAAGCATCTGTCTTCCATTCTGAAGTCATTAGTTCACTCTGGCAGCTCGGGTCTGGCTGGAGAAAGAACATCTTTATTTTGGCAAATGGGCGACACTCACAAACAAGTAGCAAAAGGAATAATCATGTGTCCTGAAATCTAGTATGGTAAAGTGCTTAGGCTCTTACGGATTAGGTTTGCTTTCCTTTGTTGCCGTTTACAGCTGTGAATTTTTCACACCGAAGAGCAGTTGTCAAAATAAATGTTTTTCCTTCGCCACTTCCTTACAAATGCTCAAGACTTTCAGTGCCGTCTTGCTGTGAATTTTCTTTTCTCTTACAGCTACTAGAAATGACCCAAGGCTAACCCAAAACTGTGTTGTTAATTTTTGTTATGTGCTTTTCTGTCATTGTCTCTGATGAATCATCTTCAGAATATTTCAACAAATATTTATTAAGACCTAGCCTTGTGAGAGGCACTGAGCTAGGCACTTGGGAGACCAAGTGAAATAGAAAGGGTCTCTGGCCTCAAGGGATTTAGATGGACGAACCCTCCAGAGGAAACAAGTAAGGCCAAAATGTGCTGGTGCGTGATCTGGTGGCTCATAGGGCAAGTCTTTTGTTTCCCACACAAACTAGTGAACTTTACCTCTGGTGGTACATAAATCACTCCCTCATGACAAGCTAAGCACATTAAGTTAACTTAGAGCACCACTGGATAAAAATATTCATGTTGCCAGAAGTGGCAAGAAGGGGTAAAATGAGCTCATTTGGGAGGGAAAATGCTCCTTTGAAAAAAGCTGCTATCCTTATGAGTTAAAGTTTCAGTGTCTCTGATTTGAAAATCGAAGCACAGAAATGCTGCTTTGGAGAATCTGACCTAAATGAAACTCACTAAGTCCCAAATCCGCGATTCAGAGTAACTCCACTGACAATGGTCAAAATCATTCCTCAAGTTGTGATAGGTGCTGTCACACTTCCAGAGTCCATTTATCCATAGGTCCCTGAGATCTTTTTTTTTTTTTCAGCATTCACTCAGTCTTCTTCATTCTCAACACCTACAATGGGAATAATAACTGGTGATGTGCTTTTAATACCAGGCTCTTGAGAGTTGGCTTGTGGTTCTGTTACAGACATGTTCCTGAACATGATTTAACATATATTTAAAGTTAGTTATTTAATGCTAGAAGGCAGAAATTCTTTGGAACTTATTTTCATGAAATTCTTGTGGATCTGTTTACTCCTAACAGTCCCCAGTTGCCTCATACTTGTCTATTCCCCAACATCTATTCTTTCCTTCTTTTTGGCAATACTATTCCTGATCTGTAGCTGAGCCCGTGGTCACCTGGCATAAAGACATTTCCCAGCTTCTTTAGCAACTAGTAATGGCCATATGATGAAATTTTATCTAATGTGATATAAACAAGAATATGTATATAGCATCCTTCTTTCTTGTTGGCTGGAATGCAAATGTGACAGCTAGGGGCTTAGCATCCACTTTGGACCAGGAGATAGAACGCTAAAGACAGACAGTAAAACAGAAAGACAGGAGGAACATATATGCCTGATGACTTCAGGAACTGCTTATTTCTAGACTTTCACATGAAGAGATAAAGCTGTAACTTGTTAAAGCCACTATTATTTTGGGTTTCTGTTACTTGCTGCTGGATCTAATCCTAACTGATACATTTTCGTAGAGATGTCTGTTTCATCTGTCTTAGATGAACTCAGTCTGAATATTTATACTTTTTTTTTCTACCTTGAAAATTACTGCTCCTTCTGCTAAAGTTTCCTTAAGGAAAGTTATGCTCTTCACAGCTCCAGTTAATTCTAGTTTTAAAAAGGGTTTAAACAGCATAGCAGCTGCAGATATGAACGCAATGGCTACAAATACCAGTTATTGGCTTTCTGCCAATATGTATTCTAATTCTGCTAAAGAATTCCACCTATTTTATATTCTAATTCTGTCTAAAGCATTCAGCTCTAAGCCCACCTCTCGTCTGCTTTCTGATCCTATCCATCCCACCTGCTTCCACAATTTGACACTTAGTTAGCAAAAAAAAAAATTTTTTTAAGGGGCACCTGGATGGGCTTAGTCCGTTAAGCATCTGACTCTTGATTTCAGCTCAGGTCATGATCTCACAGGTTTGTGGGATCGAGCCCCATGTCAGGCTCTGTGCTGACAGAGTAGAGCCTGCCTGGGATTCTCTCTCCCTCTCTCTCTGCCCCTCCCCTGCTTGCACTCACTTTCTCTCTCTGTCTCTCTCTCAAACTAAATAAACATTTAAAAAAAATTTTTTTTAAGAAACAGGGCATGTGGATTCCACCTCAAGCCTGGACCAAGTCTGATAGAAGCTTTCTAAGTGGAGGTCCAGAGAGTGTTTCCTGTGGCAGCCACTGAAGCTTTTGCTGGCATGGGAGAGTCACAAGATGCCACAGTTGTGAGCCGGAAGACAAGTGGTGTGCTTCCAACCCAAAGGACAAGGTGAGGACTAGATGGCTAATAAACTAGATGGACAAACGAGCTGTAGAGTCACTAGAGGAGAAAGTCTCAGCAGGATGGACGAGTACCCGACTGGGTCTGAAAGAGCAGTATAAGATTTAGTCCTGAGGCAGCGTAAGCAGCAGGGGGATCCCTTTACCTAATTCCCTGCAGACACAAGTGAGAGATGTTCCAATGGCCTTAAAATGAAAAATAGAGCCTAGGATCATAAGGAAATTACTGCAAATATGAGCTGGACATGATGACAGGTTAAGGTGATAATCGTAAGGAAAAGTCCTAAGTGTGGTTAAGATGAGCGAAAGTTAAGGTACATAAAGAGATAACTGCATAACAGTTAAAAATTTGAAGAAATCTATGAAGGTAATTATGATTCTGTAATTGGTTTAACTCTTTAATTTGACTTTTGGGGGGTCTAGATGGAAGGAGTGCTATTAATACCAAATGATAATCGCTAGTATAAGGGCTACTATCCATTTTAAGCTACTTAATTTCCTTTACAAGGAATCATGTCAAACATCATGAAAATCCTGATGCATTCAACAAATGAAATTTTAACTGAAAGTGAAAAAATACCAAGAAAGTTGGAAATTAAATTAATAATTGAAACAAGCCATTCCCAAACAATCTCAGAATATACTGGTTTGAAAAACTGGGCACGTTAATCCCTACAAAAAGCAAGAGTCAAATATATCAGCCAGTGGCAATAAATATCCAGGATTTAGCAAGAAAACTAAAGGAATCGATTATGACTACACTCCACTGATTCAGGTAGGGTCTTTCCTTTCCTGTTCCCTTTAATGAAGTGATTTGCAGGGGTGCCTGGGTGGCTCAGTTGGTTAAGTGTCTGACTTTGGCTCAGGTCATGATCTCACAGCTTGTGGGCTTGAGCCCCACATCAGGTTCTGTGCTGACAGCCTGGAGCCTGCTTTGAATTCTGTGTCTCCCTCTGTCTCTGCCCCTCCCCCACTTGTGCTCTGTCTCTCAAAAATAAATAAATGTTTGGGGCGCCTGGATGGCTCAGTCGGTTGAGCATCTGACTTTGGCTCAGGTCATGATCTCACGGTTCGTGAGTTCGAGCCCTGCGTCGGGCTCTGTGCTGACAGCTCAGAGCCTGGAGCCTGCTTCAGATTCTGTGTCTCCCTCTCTCTCTGCCCCTTCCCCACTCATGCTCTGTCTCTGTCTCTCAAAAATGAATAAACGTTAAAAAAAAACAATTTAAAATAAAAAATAAATAAATAAATGTTAAAAACAAATTTTTTAAAAAGTAATGAAGTGATTTGGAGAATGATCTCTTATCCCTGAGAGCTGTTCTTTCCTCTTTTTTGTTTTCTTTACTGGAAAATGGTTCTAAGCAGTGGGCCAGGGAGCCTCATCTGTGAGGGGTACAGCTATGCCTCCTAGATGGACTAGGATGGGGGAACTAGCCCAATCTATTGGATCTGGAGCTCTCTAGGCCGATTTGACACCTGTCCCAGAGTGTACAGAAAGAGTGAAACAAGCATCAGTTTCCGATCTGATTTCCTTCTTTGCCTCAAGGCCGTATCTGGTGCCTTTGACACCAAGGCAGGCAGAGTAAGAAACTCTGAACTATTAGCAGAAAATGTATAAAACAAAGTACCTACTGAATGCCAATGGATATAAAACAGTAGATATGAATTCTGCCTTTTACTTATGATAAAGTTGGTGAAACAAGAAACAACCAGGGGTCATTACCTTTTTGTGTGTATCTTCCACTAGATTTTAAGTTCCATGACTTATAGTAGAAACTATATTCATCATATTCACAGTTGCCCATTGATGCCCAGTCCCTGCCCACCCAATAAGTACTTGACTAAATGAATGAACATACACTATTGAAGCAACAACAAAAGGCAGCCTCTACATAATCATGTACCAAAGTGCAGGGTACATGAAGAATAAAGCAGTTAGAAAAGCAAAGGTAGGGGGCACCTGGGTGGCTCAGTCGGTTAAGCGTCCGACTTCAACTCAGGTCACTATCTCGCGGTCCGTGAGTTCGAGCCCCGTGTCGGGCTCTGGGCTGATGGCTCAGAGCCAGGAGCCCGCTTCGGATTCTGTGTCTCCCTCTCTCTCTGCCCCGCCCCCCCCCCCACCCCCCGTTCATGCTCTGTCTCTCTCTGTCTCAAAAATAAATGTTAAAAAAAAAATTTTAAGGAAAGCAAAGGTAGCTAAGTGGACAGTCAGTGGGTTTGGAGGTTAAGGTTAGAGTTGAACCTTCTGACTGTGTGCAGGATAAAAGATGCTCCCCCAGCTTGCCAGAGCCTGGCAGCTTTGGGACTCTGTCCTATCAAATGTATAAGGCATTCTCTTTTTTTTTTTAATTTTTTTTTTTAACGTTTATTTATTTTTGAGACAGAGAGCGAGCATGAACGGAGGAGGGTCAGAGAGAGGGAGACACAGAATCTGAAGCAGGCTCCAGGCTCTGAGCCGTCAGCACAGAGCCCGACGCGGGGCTCGAACTCACGGACCGCGAGATCGTGACCTGAGCTGAAGTCAGACGCTTAACCGACTGAGCCACCCAGGCGCCCCTGTATAAGGCATTCTCAAGAGAGGACATAAAACAGTGAGTATCACAACTTCAATATCAAAGATGTCTGTCCCATATGGGACAATGGTAGTATCTTGGTAGAGGTTCCAAGAACAATCGCTTCTCTAAAGTCTAGAGACCTTCAAACAAATGACACTTAGTAATGAGACGTTCTTTGGTCACTAGACCTGGTGAAGAGACGACTGATGGAAAGATCATCTCACCTTTAACTGGTAGAGGAAGGATCCAGTTTTCTTGAGGATTCATAGATACTGAAATAACTCCATTCATAAGGCAATCCATAAGGCATAGTACTATAGTGCCCCAGGGGCTGTTACCACCCTGCAATAACAAGGGTATAGAGAAGTTACTGGAACCTGAAGGTTGTACACAGAGGGACGCCAGACAGGAGCGAGGACACAGCCAGCCTAATGAAACCCCTCAGGGAGGAAACCATAAATACTCTCTTCCCTCTAATCTCCTTTACCAATACCAACAGGAAGCCGAGGGGCAAGGGGAGCCCTTTGATGCAATCTCTACAGGTCAATTCAGATGCAGACAGCAAGAGGGAGGAGGCTAGGCATGGATCTCAGGGGGCTCCAGCACAGCTGTGCTTTATCCATTCTTCATAAGTCTGCGTCTGGGTAAAGACTCCTTCATTTCAAATAGAAAAAAAAAAAAACAAAACCCTCCTTCTAGAATTAGTCCTTAATCAGACTAATGCAGTGAACCACAAACAAATCAAATCATGGAATCAAAAGCCTAAATTACAATCCCAGTTCTGCCAATAATTGGCTGTGCGACACTGAGAAAGTAAATTTTCTGTATTTAGGCTTCCTAGTCAGTCCACTCTTCGCTGTCTCATGAAAGTATTTTGAGGATATTTGCAGCACTTGACTATATGTTGACCACAGTCATTTTCCTTAATAGCTCAATAACCAGGAACTTCCTTGGTTCCTTCTACTCATTTCTTCAAAATCTCAGTCTCTCTCTCCATCATTGTTTTATATTCTTTCCCACTGCGTTTCATCTGATATTGAACCCTGCTTTGTGGTGACGTACTATGAATACTGTTGTGGTTTAATTCCATGTTCGGTGCATCTGTTGTTAAGCTCTGTAAAAAGCAGATCCTTCAAGTTTAAGGTGAACCCCACACCAATAGCATATTTTGCAATCCTGATACTATCGCAACTTGTTCAAAACACAAATACCGTTCACAGATATTGTTGAAAATCTCCATACAGAAGCAGTAAAATGCCAGAAGCCACATTATTCAAAGAACAACTGATTCTATAGGATTGTGAATATGGTGATAATAACGATGATGATGATGACGATAAATAATAGGAGTTTACCTTTACGTATGTTTACATATTATTAAAGAAATAACGGGTGTTTGTGTGTCAGGCACCATACTATCTATTTTGACATATAATTTCATACCAATTATCATTAGGTATTATTAGATGTCTTCATCACCCCCACTTTGTAGAAGAGGAATATGAGACTGAGAAAAATTAGATTACTTCCCAAAGGTTGTCAGGTATTACTCAGATTAAGGATTCAAATCCGGTTTGAATCTAACTCTACAGCCCATGTTCTTACATGCTACAATATAATTGAATTTCGAAAAGGGCACATAATTCAAACTCTCTGACCCAGTAATCCCACTTACAAGAATTTTTCCTACTCCAAAAGAAAGGCAATTCCGTTCTGGAAGTGGATAATGGTGACAGTTGCACAACAACATGAATGTTCTTAATGCCACTAAATTGTACACTTAAAAATGAGCAAAATGGCAAATTTTATGTTAGGTATATTCTACCACAATAAAAAATATTTAAGAATTCAACAAGAAAAGGGGCACCTGGGTAGCTCAGTCAGTTAAGCATCCGACTTTGGTCATGATCTCAAGATTCATGGGTTCAAGCCCCGTGGCGGGCTCTGTGCCTGGAACCAGCTCAGAGCCTGGAACCTACTTCGAATTCTGTGTCTCCCTCTCTCTCTCTCTCTGCCCCTATCTCGCTCTCACTCTGTCTCTCTCTCTCTCTCAGAATAAATAAACATTTAAAAAAAAAGAATTCAACAAGAAAAAAAGAAGGCAATATTTCAAAATAAAAAAAGTGATTTTTGTAATATGGTGATTTAAATGCTTGTGTGACAAAATTAATTATAAATATACATTACCTATTTTGTTTCTATGTATAAAATTGTCTACTCAAGCTGGCTAAAAACTTTGAAACTGTATTCTTACTGGGGAGGTAGAATTTTTCTTAGGTTTGATATTGCCATATATTTGGGCATGGCAATTTTCAACCAGAAATCAATAGCCATCTAAATTAATATTTAATGAACAGAAAAACAAAGACAGCTTTAGCATGAAGTGACTCAGAAATTTTGCCATCCAGCAACCACTGAGGATTATCTGAGGAGTTACTATAGCAAATTGAGGAATGTACCAAGGAAGAGAAAGACATGGGAAAAATGAAAGTTAAGTAAGAGAGGGGAAAAAAAAAAAGAACCACATCCACAGAGATGATGGTTGTTACATTATTTTTAATTGCAAATTAAATAGGAAGTAATGGAAATGCCTAAAGAGAATGAGGAGGTTAACTAAATCATGCAAAATTTTATTCACATTATGCTCCCCAGCAATATAAATGTATGCAGACTGAAATAAAACAGGCAAAAATTAAGCCACAGTTGTGATTGAGTAGTAGAATTATGGACGACTTTCCACGCCTCCCTTTTCCAAACTTTCTGTAATGCCATTTCACTGTTGTAATAGTTCTCTATTGTTATGACACAAATTATCCCAATAAGCATTGATTTTCCCACAGTTTTTGTGAATCAGAAATCCAGGCACAGCTTTTCCAGATGCCTCAGTCTCAAGGATGACAGCTGGCTCAAGGCATGACCCAGAAAAGATCCCCTTCCAAGGGCACTCAAGTGGTTGTTGACAGGACTAGGTTCTTCTGAGGTTGTTGCATTGAGGGCCTGGATTTCCATTCTCTGGCTCTTACCCAGGAGCCTACCTCAGTTCCTTGCCACGTGGCCTGTCCATAAAGCAGCTCAAAACATGGCGGCTGATTTTCATCAGAGCAAATGCATGCAGGCAAGCGCGATGGAACCCAGAGCCTTTTTGTGGCCTCACCTCAGAACCAAAATTTCATTATCTTTGCCATATTCTGTCTGCTGGAAGCAAGTCATTAGGTCCAGCTCACACTCGAGAAATTGGAATCACTGGAGTCATCTTAAAGGCTGTCTACCACAATGATCATTAAAATAAAAGACTCGTGAACTAGAGCTCTTCTTTTCTTTTTATCATCCAGCCCATGACCCATTACTTTCGGGGAACAGGATTCAGCAACGTCTTTTAGCACAAGAGCTTCTAGACACTGGAAATACCAGCAACCATGTCCTCCCCTAAGGCCTCTCGAAAGGAATGTTCCTCTGCCAATTCCGTGGTTTTAAGCCAGTGAAACCTGCATCCGCCTTCTGCCTCCAGAACTGCACGATGATAAATTTGGGTTGTTTTAAACCACTGGTTTGTGATAATTTGCTAAGGCAGTAATAGAAAACTAATACAAGCCACATGCCAAACAAATCACAGAAGTGTAGCTTATCCAGTCTCAGTTAGATTGAATGGTTATTTTACTAGAAGGGGTCGCACAGAAATATAAGGATTCTTTGGGGTCTGGCTTGTAGGAGTCCTGTGAAAGCAGTTTAAGCCTGCTATTGCAATCATTAGAAGTAGTCGCAGAAAGAGCAGTCTTAAATCTCTCATTGACTTCTCTCACTGAGTTGTGATAGTAACTTTCATCCACCACAGAAATTGATTTTAGTTAGTGAAGAAATTGGAAAATATACGCTTGTTTATTTCAACCAACATGAATGAATAAAGACATTTAGCTTCTACCGATACTCTGAGAATACAAAGCCTCTTCTCAACTTTAAGTGCAAGAATACAGTGACATTTTGGCAAAGGCAAAGAAGGAAGGAAGGAGGGAAGGAAGGAAGGAAGGGAGGGAGGGAGGGAGGGAGGAAGGGAAAATCCTTTCATTTCCATGTAAGTAAGAGGGGCCTGGCTGAAAACTTGTCCTTCATGGGTTAAGTTAGATGGGACCCCATTAATCTATCTATTCTAGAAAGAAAAAGACAGCAAAGTCCATCCTCCAGGGATGGCAACACATGATTCCGAATAGTTTAGCCATTTTAAAGCTAAGGCTATAGTGTGGTGAATTGGTAAGTGCAAAGAGATGAGATGGACTTCTTCTTGAAAATTCCAGGGTATTTTTTTTTTTCCTTTGCTTTCCACTCCACTTCAAGAGTCTGTGGATGGAGACTGACAGATGAACGTGAAGGTTAAGAGGTAGATTTCCTTGATGATGCACTTGCCAAGCTTCCATTAACACTTCAGGGAATTGTGTACAACTATCAGTGGGAGTATATCTCCCTAATACTCTATTTTTAATTTTTTTTCAATTAACAATTATGTTTAGTCAATCCCCAGCAGGATTTGTTGGTGAGATTGCCGGTTTCCTAATGCAAGTTTCTTTTCCGTTAGCCAAGCTAATGCTGATGACCTGTTTTCACTTGATGATGTACTGTTAGGTATATCCAGTGTCTACGTAAATGCCTTTGTGAATTAAATCTTGTCTGGGAAGATTTGCTCATTCAACCTAGGGATTAGAAATTATATTGACCCAAGAAGCAAGACTTGCTATATTTAGTCTGGGATCTGTGCCAAACATGCATAGCCAGACCGAGGGATTAGGGAGCCCTGACACCAGTTTTACTCCAGTGCCTTATAAAACATCAGGGTTAGTGATTATGCTACATCATTGGAAAGATACATTCCCAGGTTTCAAATTATTTTAAATTTTTTGTGTGGTGCCTCATTTTCAGATCAATAATATTCAGTGCATGAAGGGAAAGGAAAGGACTAGAAGGGGAAAGAAACAGCCTTTTTAGCAAGGACCAGCTGATATTTTTATTCCCATTCTGTGTGAGAAAACCAATCCACAGAGAGGCTAATTAAGTAAATTATGGAAAGGTACAATCAAGTTGGTAGCAGGATGAATATTCCAGCCCAGACCTATCTGACTCCAGATCCCATGCTCTTACCTTGTTACTATTCATTCCACCTTTGTGTGAGAGAAAAGGGGTGTGTATATTTCATTTCAGATAGAAAAGTAAGTGGGACCATTATAATAATGGAATGAGTTCAGAATCTCCCAAGAAAAGCTGAATAATAGCTTCTGACTCAAACTCCCCTTTTTCAGACAGTCATTTTCCTCCTCTTCTGCCTTTCCTTCCTAATAAAAGCACGAATGAAATTAAACATTAAAACTCCAGGAGGAAAAATATCTCCAGGAGGGCACAGATTGTCATTTATCTTTGTATTTCCAGTGCCTTATACTTACCTGGCCCAGATTAGGTGCTTGTCACTGGCTTGTCATAGGAAAAAGAAAATGAATTAATAAACCAATGAAGATTATTCTATTTATAAAGCTTATTGGAACTGCTATTCCACTTTCAAATGTAGGAAAGTATTTTGTTATCATTTAAGCCAGCTGTTTCGATGATATTAAATATTCCAAATTTCTGAAGTGTGTTACTAAAGACTGATTCTGAACATGGAGCGATTTTTCTTCCTCACCATACACAGACACATATACACATATATATGTAGTGCTATATATTTTTTACTGTTTTCTTTATTTTTTGGGGGGAGGGAAGGGGCAGAGAGAGAGGGGTGGACAGAGGATCCAAAGCCGGCTCTGTGCCGACAACAGCAAGCCTGATGTGGGGTCGAACTCACTGACCACGAGATCATAACCTAAGTCAAAATTGGACACAACCGAATGAGCCACCCAGGCGCTGCTGTAGTGCTATATTTTTATTATGCTCCCCAAAACGATTTAAAACAGTATATTCAGAGGTATGAGCACTCTGAGCTCCAAGTAACATTCTCAGAAAGGGCCTTTTAAACTTTCATTAATTAAAAATAAGATCTCTAAAAATGAGAGCATTCATAGGTCTCTCTAAACTGTAGGTATCTCTTGGGAAGGACTTACAAATTGGCCAACTGCAATGTAAAATACTTTTGAAAATGTGGGTAGATGTGGAGGATATTGCCATTAACGGAAACTAAGCAAAAAGCGGTAGTTCATATTTAAAGTCTGGCTGTATTTGAAGCAGCTCCATGGACACAACCCCAGACAGCAGTTAAAACTTTCCAAAGTAATACGTAATGGTGCTCTGAGAATTCTTCTCAAGACGTACACCTAATGTTTCCCACATTAGACTTTTCTTTAGAAGCAAGCATGGCATCTTAAGTGTCTTCTAGCAAAAAACAAACACATTTTAGAATTTTCATGTGAAACATTCCACGAAATGCCTGGTTTCCAAGTGAAAAAAACCCTAAGGAATTATAATTAAATACAAGTTTTGCTTCAGTGAAAAGCCCATTTCTAGAGCATTAGTTCTATCAAAAGTGAGACATTTGCTATGAAAGGCTTTAGTTCATAACCTTGAGAATAGAGATTTTTTTCTTCATTAATACCACCTTTGGAGGATGCATTGGTATAAAGAATATCAATACACACAGGTCATACATGAGGTGTGTTTGCATTGATTATACATTCTAACAGCCTAAAATCTAACTGAAGAAGAAGGTAATATAGGACCACAGAGATCTTTGCATGTTATAAAAATACATGGGGAGGTGTGTTGTAATGTGGATAAGACTAATTGATCATCTTATTGGGGAAACACTTACCTCAAGATGAAAAATGGCCACATTGTTGTCTGACATTTGGATTGTCGATGACCTGACCAGAAGAAACCTTAGTCAAACACTCCAGAGACATGAACAGTTCAAGAGAGCAGTTTCTTGCCAAAGGTCACTGATAGAATAATAGGGTTTTTTCTTCACCATCTGAAGAAAGGCTGATGCTGCTTATATCCTAGTGAAGGGGAAATAAAACGACGGCCAAAAGCCATGCTTTTATTAAAAATAATATCATTCATGTAACAATGAAATGACAGGATAAACTCTAAAATTTCTTCATAATAGAATCCCTAGACAGTATACTTAAGGTGTAACCTATACTCTGCTCATGTGATGTACATCAAAGTAAAGTATTTAATTCTTTTTGAGAAAATATAAGCTAAGAAAATACCAAGATGAATCACTAGTTAGCTACCTTGAAAATCATTCAAATGAATAGAATTCTGAAGATGAGAAGCTATACTGCTTCTAACCTTTCACATAAAAAGAGACTTTAGGCAGGCTTAAAAGTAAAAAAAGATAAAGAGAGGCTCCTGGGTGGCTCAGTCAGTTGAGCATCTGACTTTGGCTCAGGTCGTGATCTCGCTGTTCGTGAGCTCCAGCCCTTCGTCAGGCTGTCTGCACAGCCCTTTGGATGTCAGCACAGAGCCCTTTGGATCTTCTGTACCCTCTCTCTCTGCACCTCCCCCGCTCACACTCTCTCTCTCTTTCTCTCTCTTTCAAAAATAAATAAAAACATGAAAGAGAGAAAGCCCATTGGAGTTCTTTGTCCCTCTCTCTCTTTAATGTTTTTATCAATTTTTTATTTTTATTTATTTATTTATTTATTTATTTACTTCTCTATCACGCAGTTAAGGTGGTCAGATAGAAGGCTTGGTGGATGTTCTTAGTCACCTCATGCACCTTTGCTAATTTCAGCATTTCCTGTCTGCGAAAGCTGTTCACATGAAGAATTTTAATTTTTAAACCTGTTTGGGATTTCAGTTTTCAAGTCCCAGGGGAAAATAGATGGATCTCTGAAATTAACCCTTCCCAGGTGGCTACCAATTCCACGAATCTAGTAAAATTAGGTTTTTGCCAACATTATTTTTACAAGATTCTCTGCAGATTGACCTATTACTTGCAGTCAGAAATTGCCAAAATCTCATAGCTTCTTATGATCCATGAATGGGAGATGACTACAGGATCCTCTTCCACTCCAGAAACAGACCTGAGTCTGAATCTCTAGTCTATAGAAAGGTGGTAGCATCCTTTCTTCTATCTGATTTTGAGGGTGGATTGCATCCTAATCAAATCAAATCGTTCAAGTGCTTGCACAGTTTTATCATTGTCACCTCTGAATCATAAATGTTAAAGCTAAAAATGGTGAACCAGAGCTCCTGGAAGGACCCAGAAGGTCCACCAGCATGGTCTTTGTCATTAACTTCTGTGTTGTTTTGACTACTTCTTAGGAAGAAGTCCCAAACTCCTTCTCTCTTTCTCTTGTCCCCTACTTCTTAAAGTTTACAATAAGCACATTATTTAATAATCAAGTCTTCAATAACAGAAATTTTATTAGGAATGAAGAAGTGTTTACATTTGTTTCAGACTCCCATGCAGCAAAATCAGGTGGAAATCCAGAACCTTCCATTTCCTAGCTGTGTGATCCTCAGAAAATTATTTAACCTCTCCCAGCCTGTTTCATCCATCTGTAAAATAGACCCAACAATACCTCCCTCACGGTGTGTATTGTAAGGATTAAATGAAATATAAGAAAACTAGAATGTCATAGGTACATAAGAGATGTTAGATTCTTTTTAACAAAAATCCAAATTTATTTACATAGAAACTGGTAAATAGATGCGGTTTTTTATTGTGGTTTTTTTTTCATATGTCAGTAATGTCTTTAGGGTTAATTTATCTCTTTTCACCATTTCATAATCAAACTTGTTTAAAATTTGCATATTAAGGGCTGATTTTAAGTGTTTATATACACACAATATTCTCTTGCTATTGTCCAGTTACCTTTATATTTTTTAAAATCTTATATAATTACATAGTATTTATAATATTCATTTTGTGTATTCCATAGAGTGATGTATGATAATTATTTATTTCTATCCCTGAACATATAATTTGTTTCCATTTCTTCAATAGTATCATCAATAGTGTCACAGGGGAGGAGGAACTTCGTTCACACAAGAGTGAACACTACTTTATTAGTGTTAATGTCTTAGGATACAGTTCTAGAAATGGTGTTACTAGATTAAAGAATATGAACACATTTTTGTGGTTTTGATTTGTTTTTGTTGATTTTTTAAAAAATCTTTTTTTTTTACATTTATTTATTTTTGAGAGACAGAGACAGAGCATGAGTTGGGGGGTGGGGGGACAGAGAGAGAATGAGACACAGAATCCAAAGCAGGCTCCAGGCTCTGAACTGTCAGCCAGAGCCCGACGCGGGGCTCAAACCCACAAACCTTGAGATCATGACCCGAACCAAAGTCAGAGCTTAAACAACTGAGCCACCCAGGCACCCCCCCCTTTTTTTTTTACATTTATTTATTTTTGAGAGACAGAGCACAAGTGGGGGAGGCGCAGAGAAAGGATAAGACACAGACTCTGAAGCATGTTTTTGTTGATTTTAAGTACAGAGAAGGAAGAAGCTACTGGGAGGCAGGATTATCAGAGGTCTGAATATGGAGATTTGAAAGGTGGGAAGAGAAATATTCCAGGAAGAAAAAAAAATAAACAGAACAAGAGCTTAATATGAAAAAAAGGGGAAAAGACAGAAGGAAATTAACCTGATTGAAGTAGAAGGGTTTTTTTAGCGACGGTGGGAAATCAGGCCAGATGAATAGATTCCTATTAGAGGCGCCCTTGAGATAAAATAGTGTAAGCTTGCTGTCCATGTCTGGAGCCCAGGGCAGTGGCACAACTGAGAGAGGGATGGTTCATGAAGAATCACTGGACAGGATTGAGGCTGAACTGGACAGGAAGGACACCGGAGTTATGGAAAATATCTATAATCAGAACTTCCCATGTGATGTCAAAGGAGGGGGATGTGGAAAGTGAATCCAAATGCTTGAAGAGAAAAATGAATAAAGGAACTTAGAAAGACATTAGTGTAAGAGAATGAACAAAATTGGACTTCCCCAAAATTCTCACCTGAGTGACTGCAGATGAGGAGAAGGTGGTACCACTAAACTGACAGGACTTGAGTAACCAGGAAGGAGAACCAGTTTACTGGAGGGGGATATTGGGCGTGGGATATGATTTTGAGTTGATAGTAGGATATTCAGGGGGAAAGGCCTCCTATAGGTGGTTGGAAGCCCTTTTGTTCTTTAGAATTTTTGTGGTTGAAGTCGGATACATACAAAACAAGGAGTTCATATTACAATACAGAACATTTTACCAGAAGACCGAAAAGGGACTATGGAGCTTCTGAGATGGTCAGATTACCCATGGCCTTGGACCAAGGCAGCAGGCCATCTTGATATCTGCCTGCGGCCTCCCAGGACCATGATGTGAGTGTCAGAATTTTATCAGAAATCATGCCCCATTCTTTAGTTCCATGATCAACTATGTGGTAAAACACATTTGTGGTGAAACGTCAGAACAAAAAAGAATGAGATCTGGGATTATTTCATTTAAGGTACTGTAGGGCACAAAACGGGTAATGCCAGTACAGGCTCAACCCATTTTACTTGGGGGCCAATAACATATTGCTCATGAATTATTAATTTTTTCCTTCAGAAGACACCTGTGTGAGAAGACTCCTCTAAAATATATGGTAGAGATACTAAACTCAGAAAATCTCTGAAGAACAGAATAAATACCTTTCAGGAAACTACATGATGTTGAAAATTTGGCAGGCCTCACACCTGCAAAATCTTACAGATGAGCTCCCATGTCCACACCAAACAGTCAGAATTCCAGGTTCATCTTTTAACTATAGAAAATTCCATAAGAAGAACCTAATAATCCCCCGGGTCATCCAGAACCACTGAACACATACCCTGTGTTCTAAATATAATCCTTTACATTTTTCCTTAGAGGAATACTAATCACATGTGTGGGCCATATGTTGCCGTTTAATATCTCCCCAATCAGCAAGAAATTTCCTCAGATTTTTCACAGGATCCCTGAGGAACCAGAAATAGACAGCAGGAGAATCCAGTTTGAAGTAATCATCTTAGATTGAATTAAATATACTCATATACGTAATAGCACCAGGATCTGCTAGAAGAATTTGAGTGAAGTAACTTTTCCCAAACTCGTGTGTTTTATCTTTCTTTAATTATTGCCTTTAAATGTCTGGAGAAATTCTTCCATTAAAATAGCTTCCAAATCGAGAATCGTAAATAAGACTGTTGGTGTGAGGCCACTGTTAATCACCTCAGAAAATGCTCACACTGTCTTCAGGGTAAGTAGGGAATGCACCAGAATAGCTCATAGACAGTGGGACTGCTTGTGGCCCAAGGGTCCCCCCAACACAATCTGTCTGCTGAGCATTCTCAGTCTGCAGAGGAGGAAGGTCCTGGAGATTGCTGGTGGTGAGCCACCCGAAAGCCCTGTATCAGAATCACCCCTGAAGCATGTTAGATACATCCAACTCCATGAGCCATGGGTCTCTAAGGCCTTCTGAATGTAGAGGCCCGGGGTCTCCTGCTTTCTCAAGGTCTGTGAAGTCAGAGTGAATGAGGATGGAAGGAGTGGTAAAGGAGAGTGAGAACAGTGGTTTTGATTCTTTTAAACTGGTGGATGTTCACAGAATTACGTATTTTTTTCCTTTTTTGTAACTCCACTAAATATGCTCATTGCAATTAAATAAGATTTTGCAGTCCATTACCCTGTAATAAACGTAGCCTTTGGGTATTTTTGAAAACTGAAATTAGAAGAAAAACGAGCAAGAAAATGTGTTGATTAATGCATCTATGAGGATCTTTATACTATCTTTTAAGCAGACTAGTGAATATTTTAAAGCAAAATAATAACACGAAAATAAATATACTTTGTATTTGTAGTGAGAAACGTGTTTTTCAAAACAACCGTCGAGGAATTTACATCGTCAAACCCATTTCAAAGATGAGAGACAGTAAGGCATGAAGAGATCAACTGGCCGTCGCCTACAATGTGTTGGTAAGAGCAGTAGTGGCTGTCTAAAACTCCTGGTGGAGCCGGGTGACAGGGATTACCAGGGCATTTGTTCAAAATTGTACCCAATTTGCTTAAAAGAGGAAACATCTTATCTGTATTTCCCAGGCATGACTATGCTCCCCAGGTCTGTAGCTTCCTTCTGCACCCTCCAGACTCAAGCTGCCTTTTGGACCCTCTATTGGGACAGGGAAAGGTGGATAAAGCTCACTTCCGTGTATTCAGGGCCAATGTCAGGCCTCCCTCCAGACCCCACCCGACCACCATGTTTCTCCCACTCCTGGGGTAATTCATATCCAGAATTGGAGCCGAAGACGGAACTAGTGGCTGGCCTCCAAGGGCCTTGCTTCCTGCTCTTCACACCCTTGTGTAGTCCCCTCCCACACTGGATCAGAGCTGGCCTGTGTGACTGGTAGAACATTCCAAAGTGTAGTGTGTCATTCCAGAGGCCAGACGGGCAGGGTATTGAGGCTTTTGCCTTGGTTTCTTGAGTTTCTTGTTTTGGAGGAAGCCAGTATCCAGGTCGCAAAGACTCTCAAGCAGCCCCACAGAGAGGCCCGAGTGGAGAGCACTGACCTGCCAGTCACATGAGGGAGTCACGTTAGAAGTAAACCCTTCAGACCCAGCCAAGCCGTCAGACCGCTGCAGTGCAGCTGATATCTGGCTGTAACCTCGTGAGACATCCTGAGCCAGAACAACCCAGCCAAGCCACTCCAGAATTCCCAAGACGCAGAAACTGTGAGGTCACGGGTGATTGCTGTTGCTTTAAATAAACCACTACCTTTATAAACATATAAGCACCTTCTATATATTGTTGTATTTAATCCTTACCACAGTCTTATGAGGCAGATACCATTTTGTTCATTTCCCCGTAAGGTAACTCAAGCACAGAAGAGAGAGGTCCAACGGCCTGCCCAAGGGCAAAGAGTAAGGAGTAGAGTCAGAATTCGAACTCCAATCCTCTGATTTCCAAGCCCATGTTTTGGGACTGGAGCGGAAAATCACTAAGTCTCTTTCTGGCCCGAGCAGAGTTGTGTGTTGTGAGTTCTGTGTTGTGAAAAGCTCCTCCTCCCCTCCTTGCTTCATGCCACCTAAAGCACCAGCCACCTTTAGTGGCCTGTCCTGGGGCCCTAGAGCCATCCCAGGTGCTCATCCGCATGTGAGATTTGGGAGAGCCCCAAGCCTGCTCTGGCCAAAGTCTCCCATCATCTCTCCTGAATTTTCCCTTTCTAGATTGTCTGTAGGAATTTTTAAAGTCTAGTAAAAAAAATAAAAATAAAAAAAAAATCCCTAATTACAATTTGAATGTTAGCTGGGAAACGTTTAAAGAACATTTGAGAAAGATCTGAAAATGCAGCGTTTCCGGGTGTTGGAAGGCCCCTGAGCGGGTGAATACCCAGTAGGTGAGCGGACAGTACTTCCTACACGCGCATCCCACCCACACCCCCAACGCAGAAAGAGAGAAAAGTATAGCTTCAATCATCCAAAATTTGCAACCAGAAAACCCAGAGATATGCTTTCTTAAATTTAAGGGTACGTATAATTTGGTGTGATTTTGAAAAACACGATTTTACCTTAAATGCCTCGTATTAGAGGTGAGGCACAACAACATTCGTTCCTGTTGTGAAAACATCATGCTAACTTAAATATGCCAGACGCAAATGGACAAATAATACATGACTCCACGCATGGAAGGTATCTGGAAGAGACAAATTCGTGGAGACAGCAGTGGGAATGGTGGTTGCTGGGGCAGCGGGGGGTGGGGTAGGGAATGGGGAGTTCGTGTTTAATGGGCACAGAGCTTCAGTCTGGGGAAATGAAACAGTTCTGGTGATGAATGGTGGTGATGGCTACATAACAATGTGAACGCACGTCATGCCACCGAATTGTTCACGTAAAAGTGCGTACAATGGTGAATTTTAATTTATGTATCTTTTACCGTAACAAAAAACTTATTTTCTAATCGTTTCTGTTGCTAGAGCTCCAAGGTCTATATCTGGTCTCACTAACTCCTTCCCATTTTTCCTCCAAAGTGTCTGTTTTATGTTTTTCCATCTTCTTCCTTGCCTCAAGCCGTCATCATCTCTCATGTAGTCTATTGAAATGAACCCGTTAAATGGCCTCACGGATACTGCCTCATCCCATCCAATCTGTCTCACAGCACTGGTTTCTGTGTCATCCGAGAGTTTAACTCTCTCAGGGCCTCACTCTTGCCTTTAGAAGAAGCTTCACACATATTAAAACAGTCTTCTCTCTGGCCGACTTCGGCTCAGGTCATGATCTCGTGGTCCGTGAGTTTGAGCCCCGCGTCAGGCTCTGTGCTGACAGCTCAGAGCCTGGAGCCTGTTTCAGATTCTGTGTCTTCCTCTCTCTGACCCTCCCCCATTCATGCTCTGTCTCTCTCTGTCTCAAAAATAAATAAACATTAAAAAAAAATTTTTTTTAAACAGTCTTCTCTCTCATTCAGAGGGAAACCCAGGCTGGACAACCGTTTTTAACAAGCATTATTCCACTTATTTTTTAATTTTATTTTTAAGTAAACTCTACACCACACGTGGGGCTTGAACTCACCACCCCAAGATCGAGAATCGCGTGCTGTACCAATTGAGCCAGTCAGGCACCCCTCACTTATTTTGATGGTGAAATACAGCATACAGGCAGAAGGGTACGTTAAGCTTTCGTGTGTAATTTCAACTACCCATGTAACCTGGTTGCGATAGAATATTGCCAGCTACTGCTTGTTGCTAACTGACTAGATAGCACGGGTAAATGGAGGAGTAGCAGAGAGTGCCTCAAAAAAAGAAGATACAGAGACAAATTTCTCTTACTTTATCATCTTAACCCAAGCATGGGCGAAAGAACCTTCTAACAGGACCAGAGTGGGACACATGGACAACTCCTTTAAAGAAAAACCTCTTCAGGGGCACCTGGGTGGCTCAGTTGGTTGAGTGGTCGACTTCAGCTCAGGTCATGATCTCATGGTTCATGAGTTTGAGCCCCGCGTCGGGCTCGCTGCTGTCAACGCAGAGCCTGCTTGGGATCCTCTGTTCCCCTCTCTGTCTGCACCTCTCCTGCTCGCGCTGTTTCTCTCAAAAGAAATAAACATATAAAAATTTAAAAAATACAAAAATCTCTTAAGTAATTATGGTGTGTAAAACCAGCGTAACACTAAACAGATAAGGTAGGGAATCCAGAGTTAGGAAGATGAATACTACAGCTCCTTTCCTGGAGGAGACAGACACCGATGCAGATCATTGCGACATTTTGTGTACAAAATGCAAAGTGGAAGACAGAAGGATTTAGAAATAGAATTAAAGTTAATCGAACTATGAAACAAAGCAAGAAGCAATTGACAATGGGGTCTTTGCCATCATTTAGTTCAAAATTCCCACTTTGAGCTGAGAAACTTCCTGGAAACCAAAAGAGATGGATGGAAAAAACCTATTCCATTTCTCTAATGCCAGTCTATGAAGCGACTCACAATGAGTTTCCAGTGGAAGTTGTGGAATCCCTTCTCCAGAGATCTTATGATAGTCTCTGAAGCCTCATGTATCCAACGGGCTGCCAAATTTGTTAAAGCAACTGGACGCGTGCCAGACTGCCACTTTGTTTTGTGCTGTGTAGACACAGTCCTAAGCATGTGAAGCTCCGATAAGGCACTTAAAGTTATTTTTGGACTTGTCTGATCTCCCTTACTACTCAGTTTTTAAGTTCCTTGAGGGCAGTGCATCACACAGGGTTCTAAGAGGCACACATTGGACCCACTCAAGTTAGTTGAAACAGGGTGGGAAAATGATTAGGTGTGGTTCCTCCAGGAGGGTCACAGACCTTTGCTCAGAGGAGGCTCTCCAGCCAGCCAGGAACACCTCCCTCAATATAAGCTAGCACCCGTCCTAGAGCTGGCTTCGCTGCCATGGGCAGGACAATCAGCTGTTCCTTCACCCCCCGAAAAAGCAGAAAGCTGTTGGAGAAAGAAGAAGAAGGCACAAGGTCAGCCAAAATGACCAGACCACTAGCAGCCGCAATGCAGGTGCTCCACAGAATTTTAATACTTTGGGCCACATGAAGACACCTCATACGGTTGGAATACATACCCATTTTAAAGTTTCTCACAAAAACTTAGAGGTATCAAGTTGCTAACAAAATAAGCCAACCCAAAATAAAGCCAGTGAAAGAGCTAGCATTTTCTTCCGGTAGTTATTGGACCTTGAACTAGTCTCCCGGAGGCTCAACTGGACCTGAGTTTTTGGTGGGTCTCTCTCAGAGACCACCGTGACATTTCATTAGTCTTTCTACAACATGAATGGACGATGGATACCAAAGGATATTTTGGTGTCGCTTTCCAGAAAAAATGCAACGCAAGTTAAGAATACTCCTTCTTATCAAAAGTTTGCTCACGTCTTCGGAAACTTGATTTTCACATAAAAAGCAACGTTTCCCCAATTTTGCTTTAGACGTATGGAAAAATGATAACCAGGAGTCTAGTTTGGGGGGGCTTGGGGGATGGGCAAAATGGGTGAAGGGGAGTGGGAGATACAGGCTTCCAGTTACGGAATGGATAAGTCAAGGGAATAAAAGGCACAACACAGGGAATATAATCGATGGTATTATAATAGCAAGGTGTGGTGGCAGATGGTAGCTACGCTTGTGGTGAGCACAGCATAACGTATAAACTTGTCCATTCATGGGGCGCCTGGGTGGCTCAGTCGGTTAAGCGTCCGAGTTCGGCTCAGGTCATGATCTCGCGGTCCGTGGGTTCGAGCCCCACGTGGGGCTCTGTGCTGACAGCTCAGAGCCTGGAGCCTGTTTCGGATTCTGTGTCTCCCTCTTTCTCTGACCCTCCCCTATTCATGTTCTCTCTCTCTCTCATTCTCTGTCTCAAAAATAAATAAATGTTTAAAAAAATTAAAAAAAAAAATTGTCCAATCCCTGTGTTGTACACCTGAAACTAACGCAACATTGTGTGTCAACCATACTTCCCTTTAAAAACTATGTTCCATACACTAGAATAGAGTGTCGTTTCCCATATTTCTTGGTTCTCCATTTTACTTAAGCTAAACGTATTTTTTTCTTATTCTTCTGCTAATCACGAATTCTGCTTTTATCAGCATGATTCAGAGCTTGTTTCCAACTGGTAGGATGAAAATTGAACATATGTGACACCCAAGTGCTGAATTCCCTGTTGAAGAAATGAATGATAGGGGCGCCTGGGTGGCGCAGTCGGTTAAGCGTCCGACTTCAGCCAGGTCACGATCTCGCGGTCCGTGAGTTCGAGCCCCGCGTCAGGCTCTGGGCTGATGGCTCGGAGCCTGGAGCCTGTTTCCGATTCTGTGTCTCCCTCTCTCTCTGCCCCTCCCCCGTTCATGCTCTGTCTCTCTCTGTCCCAAAAATAAATAAAAAACATTGAAAAAAAAAAAATTTAAAAAAAAAAATAAAAAAAAAAAAAAAAAAAAAGAAATGAATGATAGACCTTATCTATCATTTATTCGACTCATGTGTACACCCATGTATATGACAGACATTTTTATTTAATTATTCAGGATTTGGCACATGAGATGCATTACCTAATTCCTCTGGGGTCTTCCACTGGCAAAAATAAATGCAAAGACTGTGACTGTCCAATGCAATTTTCCCTTTTTCATGTATTTGAGAGTAATGACTGTATTACCTCTACATTTAGTGATCCATTATTTTAAAATTTTAAGCAACATAAAAAAGTACTACAGAGAAAAAATCAACAAAATTTTCCTGCCATGTAGAAACAACCATCGTCAACATTAGGTGAACATCTTTTTTGACATTCCTATCTATGTAGACACACAGACAGGAGGAATGATAGATGAACACATGCAGAGATAGCTTAGGACACGGAAATAATTTTCTAAAACTGGGGATATACCGTGCGTGTTAGTTTTAAAATAAAAATATTGAATTTAAGAAATGAGAAACAGATGAAACTAACAGGTAACTATTTCTTTTTTTTTTTAAATTTTTTTAGTGTTTATTTTTATTTTGAGAGACAGAGTGCGAGCAGGGGAGGGGCAGAGAGAAAGGGAGACACAGAATCCGAAGCAGGCTCCAGGCTCTGAGCTGTCAGCACAGAGCCTGATGTGGGACTTGAACTCGTGAATGGTGAGATCATGACCTGAGCTGAAGTTGGATGCTTAACCGACTGAGCTACCCAGGTGTCCCAACACGTAACTATTTCTTCTTCACTAAGAGAGTAGTCTCTAGAAGAGCCTTCTGACACTAAGGGGGGAAAATACTTAAAAGTCTGGACATTTTAGCAACTCAAATGTGTTTTTTGATTTTATTAGTGTCCCTAATTCTACATAATCTTAACTCAGAAAGCTTTAAGCTAACTCTATGTGTTCTGAGTTCAAAATGTTAATTGTGTTTTACAACTAAAATTAGAAGGGAACAGAATTGGAAAATCTGAAACTTTTACTTACAAATAATCTGGTGCTAGCTCACCTTTGTCTTTGTGATGCATATGACGTTAGGGACAGGTATAAAGCAATACTTTTATTCATCTTTGATCATTCAGACTGAAGTTCTTTCAGTTTGTTGGTATAATAAAATATGTAACTTATAATAGTTTTTGTTTATATGAGACTAGTTAAGAAATCTATAACTTTTTTAAAACTTTTTTTTAATGTTTATTCTTAATTGTTGAGAGAGAGAGAGAGAGAGACAGAACATGAGCAGGGGAGGAACAGAGAGAGAGGGAGACACAGAATCTGAAGCAGGCTCCAGGCTCTGGGCTGTCAGCGCAGAGCCCCATGCAGGGCTCGAACTCACGGGCTGTGAGATCATGACACAAGCTGAAGTCTGACACTTAACCGACTGAGCCACCCAGGCGCCCCTAACATTTTTTTTATAACCTATATAATTTTCAAAATTCAGGGCCAAAAGGGAATTAAAAGCAAAAGTGAATTACTGGGACCTTATGAAGATAAAAAGCTTCTGCACAGCAAAGGAAACAACCAACAAAACTAAAAGGCAACCAACGGAATGGGAAAAGATATTTGCAAATGACACATCGGACAAAGGGCTAGTATCCGAAATCTATAAAGAGCTCATCAAACTCCACACCCGAAAAACAAATAACCCAGTGAAGAAATGGGCAGAAAACATGAATAGACACTTCTCTAAAGAAGACATCCGGATGGCCAACAGGCACATGAAAAGATGTTCAACGTCGCTCCTTATCAGGGAAATACAAATCAAAACCACACTCAGATACCACCTCACGCCAGTCAGAGTGGCCAAAATGAAGAAATCAGGAGACTATAGATGCTGGAGAGGATGTGGAGAAACAGGAACCCTCTTGCACTGTTGGTGGGAATGCAAATTGGTGCAGCCGCTCTGGAAAGCAGTGTGGAGGTTCCTCAGAAAATTAAAAATAGACCTACCCTATGACCCAGCAATAGCACTGCTAGGAATTTATCCAAGGGATACAGGAGTACTGATGCATAGGGGCACCTGTACCCCAATGTTTATAGCGGCACTCTCAACAATAGCCAAATTATGGAAAGAGCCTAAATGTCCATCAACTGATGAATGGATAAAGAAATTGTGGTTTATATACACAATGGAATACTACGTGGCAATGAGAAAAAATGAAATATGGCCTTTTGTAGCAACATGGATGGAACTGGAGAGTGTGATGCTAAGTGAAATAAGCCATACAGAGAAAGACAGATACCATATGGTTTCACTCTTATGTGGATCCTGAGAAACATAACAGAAACCCATGGGGGAGGGGAAGGAAAAAAAAAAAAAAAAAAGAGGTTAGAGTGGGAGAGAGCCAAAGCATTAGAGACTGTTAAAAACTGAGAACAAACTGAGGGTTGATGGGGGGTGGGAGGGAGGGCAGGGTGGGAGGGAGGGCAGGGTGGGTGATGGGTATTGAGGAGGGCACTTTTTGGGATGAGCACTGGGTGTTGTATGGAAACCAATTTGACAGTAAATTTCATATATTAAAAAATAAAAAAAAATTAAAAAAAATAAAAAAAAAATAAATAAAACACATGAGACTTTGAAAAAAAAAAAAAAAAAAAAAAAAATTCAGGGCCAAGCCAAAAATCACAAACTTTCAATAAAAGTAGACTTGGACAGTTCTTGGATAGCATCACCATGTAACAAATTCCAAAGCTTCTTTAGAGACACAAACACAGCTGGTTTTGAAGTTTGCAAAGGAACCATATGCTACTAGAAAAATAGATTATTCTGGTTGCATGTGGGCTTTCACTTGCAGTCAAAACAGAGGAATAAACTGGGCTTCTTGGCAGGTTAACCCAAGGAAGTTTAAATTGTTTTTAAAGTTGATTAAAGATTTTTAGGGACAAATAGTATGTGATCCTTGTCTGAATAAGAAATATTATATATTTTTTAAACTTTTTTTTTTTTAAAGAGAGAGAGCTAGCATAAGCAGGGGAGGGGCAGAAGGAGAGAGAGAGAGAATCTTAAGCAGGATCCACACTCAGCACAGAGCCTGACAAGGGGCTCGATCTCACAACCATGAGATCATGACCCGAGCAGAAATCAAGAGTCAGACACTCAACCGACTGATCCACCCAGACACCTCAGAAATATTATATTTTTTAACTTGTCCTTTGTAGCTTGTTATATTTATTTACTTTGAATCTATATTTTCTTTTTTTTTTTTTTCAATGTTTTTTTTTTTTTTTTTTTTTTTTATTTATTTTTGGGACAGAGAGAGACAGAGCATGAATGGGGGAGGGGCAGAGAGAGAGGGAGACACAGAATCCAAAACAGACTCCAGGCTCCAAGCGGTCAGCACAGAGGCAACGCGGGGCTCGAACTCACGGACTGCGAGATTGTGACCTGAGCCGAAGTCGGCCGCTTAAGCGACCGAGCCACCCAGGCGCCCCAACACTTCATGAATTTGAAACGTAGCTTAAGTTTCAAATGTAAGAGGAGATATAAACATTTATATATGATAGAGTAATTACTCATACAAGCAATAGAATACTAACACTATTTCGACAATTAGGTCATAGGCATTTAGGAAAAATAAGATACTTTCTGTTTACATAGGATAATCTTGCCTTAAAATGTCCCCTCTGCAGCAAGCTTTTCTTTCTTCTTTCTCTCTTTCTTTCTTTCTTTCTTTTCCAGTTTAAGGGCAGTCTTTCATAAACCCACAATGGAAATAGTTACAGGTTTATGCACAGTTAAGAAAATTCATGATTCCCCACTGCCAGAGTAGGTAGAGGGAGGAATTTCTTCTTTCTGCAGCAACAGAATCAATAGGTTGATCCTATTTTAACTTTGATGTCAACAGAACACAGCAACCAGAGTCTCTATTTTTAAGGTTGATAAATTCAAACCTGGGGAAGTGCCACAATGTAGGAAACTCATGTAAATCATCACTGCAATCTAATTTATGATGCCCGACCCTCAAAATACCATGCATGTGATTTCACATGTCCTTTTGGATAGGGAAAAATTGAGTATAATGGACTTAAGTTTTTTGCATTGCTTGGAATGATCTAGTAAATTGGAAGCCAAGGTCAATGGTCTAATGCCCCTTTCATCCTTTATTTCTCCTAGGCTGGGATCTTCTGTCTTGGGATCTTAATTCAGTGAGTGCTCAGCCATGGCTCTCATCAAGTATTCATTAACTACCATTTTGTTTTAGTCTGTTATCATGAACCACCTATATTTTGTTAATTTTATCAATAACCCTAAACCTTTACTTATTTACTCCAACCTGATTCCCTATAATTCTTTTCTTTTCTTTTCTTTTTTTTTTTTTTTTTTTTTGAGAGAGAGAGAGAGTGAATGAGTGTGAGGGGAGAGCAGAGGGGGAGAGAGAAAGAGAGAGAGAATCTTAAGCAGGTTTCCGACTCAGGGCTTGGTCTCACAACTGTGAGATCCTGACATAAGCCGAGATCAAGAGTTGGGTGCTCAACTGATTGAGCCACTCAGGTGCCCCTGATTCCCTGTAATTCTGGTTCCCTTCTCAATATCTCTTCAACTCTAGCTGTTAATTCTCTGTGCCTGGCACCTAAGAGCTCAATACATATATGTTTTATATATACATGAATATTTCTCTCCCTCAGCCTGTGTCTTTCCATCTTAACTTCCTGTTACAACTCTTATAATCCATCCATCCTGTTTTAATAATTCGTGAATGTTTATTAAGCATCGGACATTGTGTGAAGCAATATGTACGAATGACCTCTGTTCATCCTCACAAGTCAATGAAATAAGGATATTATTATTCCTGTCTTTAAGGGAGGAACGTAGGGCTAAGTGACATTCCATTATCCATCCTAGGATTTGCTCCCAAGACTGTCTGCCTCCAAGATGCACTCTTGTAACCACTATGTTTAATCGTCTCCAGACCATTCTTGAGAAACCCCATACTAGACCTCGTTTGGTTTCAAAACTCCTCTTCCAATGGTTCTATTCCCATAAGGTACTCAAGTTCCCACAAGGTACTCAAGTAATTATAGTAATGAATGCAATACAGTATATTACAAAGCCCCAAATAACAACCAAAGTGCATTATACATTATATTCTATAAGGATAAAAGGGATAGTTTTAGATAACATTCACAGTCTCTGTTGGTTTACAATATATTCAATTGAAAGAATGTGCCTTGGGGCCCCTAAGTGGCTGTGTCGGTTATGTCTGACTCTTGTTTTCAGCTCAGGTCATGTTCTCAGTTTCTGAATTCAAGCCCTGCTTCAGGCTCTGCGCTGACAGTGGGATTCTCTTTCTCTCCTTCTCTCTCTGCCCCTCCCACACTCTCCCTCTTTCAAAATAAATGAATTAAAAAAAAAAAAAAAAACTTGGAAAAAAAAATGTGCCTTGAAGCTCAAGAAGGGAAATTCATAGTTCCTCCTTCACTTCCTCACCTCCTATTGGTAGTTTATTGTGTGGCCAAGAATAGCTCATGTTCTTCTGTGAATAATGAAATATAAAGAATAATGGAGTACCTGGGTGGCTCGGTTGGTTACGCGCTCAACTCTTGATCTCAGCTTGGGTCATCATCTCATGATCGTGGGATTGAGCCCTGTCAGTACAGAGCTTGCTTGGGATTCTCTCTCTCCATCTCTCTCTGTCCCTCCCCTGCTCATGCTTGTGCACTCTCTCTTTCTCTCTCTCTCTCTCTCAAAATAAATAAATAAACTTTGAAAAAAAAAGAAAAAAGAAAGAAAGAAAGAATACTTAGCACGAGGCTCCGGCCTGGCTCGGTCAGTAGAGCATGTGACTCTTGATCTCAGGATCCTGAGTTTGAGTCTCACATTGAGCACAGAGATTACTTTTGAAAAAAATAAATAAATGAAAGAAAGAAAGAAAAGGAATACTTAACAAATTGTTTATAATATTCCTGGCAGAAGAGGTGCACTGTATGTGATGATGTAATAAAACTGCATTCAACATTCAGCAACTAACACAGAATCACTATTATGTAACAGGTATTCAGTGAGAGATAAAATATATAACAATGGAGAGAAAACTAATGGAGAAGGGGGAAGAGGGAATCAGCGGTAGGGAGGGAGAGGGAAAGAGAGAGAGAAAGCGATCTTACAATACAGCAGGATATTTTAAGTGCTGAATGAGTAATACAAGCAAATGCTACAGAAGCTCAGAGGAGTTCACTTTAAGTTTGGGTGGTGCAAACAGATGTCACAGTGATGAGATTCGAGCTGTGCCATAAAGGATGACCTTGGATAGGCAGAAAGGCAGAAGAGAAAGGAATGGGATAAGAAAAGGTGCAGAGGCAGAAAAAGCATAAATTTCCTTGGGGAAAAGAATGAAGAGATAACGTTAATTAGGGTAAAGTTTCTATGTCAGGTGTGAGATTAACATGAATGGACACAGACATTGAGAGACTCGGATCTCAGGTTAAAACATTTGAGTTTTTCCCACTGGCGACCAAGAGCTACCAAGAATTTAAAATGGACAACATGAAGACAGGGCTTTAAAACGGATTGGCTGGGAAGGAGACCGGAGGCAAGGAGGTCAGCAGGGCATCCATTGCGTAGCTGATTGAGAGATGATAAAGCCTGAACCAATGGAGAAGGAAAGAAGGCATGAGACATTTTGAAGGAAGAATAAGTAGGGCTTGGTGACTAATGGAAAGCAGGAGCAAGTTGGATATTTGTATCTCTTTTCCTGAACAGAACAGAGTATTTACTTTGGAATCCCACATATCTTAAAGGAGGAGAAATTCCAGATTTCTCTGTTCTGAAAGCTGTCTACTTTGAAGTATTAAGAATAAGGAGATTGAGAATCCTAACTTGAAGCACTGACACACATTTGAAAAGTTTATTAGACCCTAATTTATCTGTTCAAAGGGAAGTGGTAACTTTGGGGGTAGCTATCACCATTGTTAGCTCTTTTGTTCCAGTTAAGACCAATGAGAAACATCATCTAGTTCACACATATACACACACAAGTAGATGAAAACGTAAAAGCTTCTTGTTGATGCTAATCTTACACAGCTACATTGCTGTTAAATAAACTTTTCAGTAATAACCAGCAAGAAAAGGAATCCAGCAGAATAATAGGGTGATGTGGAAACTTAATGATCACCCAGACCAACCCCTCTGTTTTATAGAAGAAACTGAGACCAGGGAAATTATGTCCCCTTTCAATTAGAAAACACAACTGGAGCTACCCATAACCAGTAAAGAAATCAAATTAGTAATCAAAAATGTCCCAAAAAACAAGAGTCCGGGGCCAGATGGCTTTCCAGGGGAATTCTACCACACACTTAAGGAAGAGTTAACACCTATTCTCTTGAAGCTATACCAAAAAATAAAAATGGAAGGAAAAACTAATGAAGCCAGCATTACCTTGATTCCAAAACCAGACAAAGACTCCACTAAAAAGGAGAACTATAGACCAATTTCCCTGATGAACATGGATGCAAAAATCCTCAACAAGATATTAGCCAACCAGATCCAACAACACATTAAAAAAAAATTATTCACCACGACCAAGTGGGATTTATACCTGGGATGCAAGCCTGGTTTAATATCTGCAAAATAATGAATGTGATTCATTACATCAATAAAAGAAGGACAAGAACCATAGGATCCTCTCAATAGATGCAGAGAAAGCATTTGACAAAATACAGCATCCTTTCTTGATAAAAACCCTCAAGAAAGTAGGGATAGAAAAACCATACCTTGAGATCATAAAAGCCATATATGAAAGACCCAACGCTAATATCATCCTCAACAGGGAAAAACTGAGAGCTTCCCCCCTAAGGTCAGGAACAAGACAGGGATGTCTCACCACTGTTATTCAACGTAGTATCGGAAGTCTTAGCCTCAGCAATCAGACAACACAAAGAAATAAAAGGCATCCAAATCGGCCAGGAAGAGGTCAAACTTTCACTCTTTGTAGATGACATGATACTCTATATGGAAAACCCAAAAGATTTCACCAAAAAACTGCTAGAACTGATCCATGAATTCAGCAGTCACAGGATATAAAATCGATGCACAGAAATTGGTTGCATTCTTGTATACCAATAATGAAGCAACAGAAAGAAAAATCAAGGAATTGATCCCATTTACAATTGCACCAAAACCCATAAAATGTCTAGGAATAAATCTAACCAAAGAGGTGAAAAATCTACATGCTGAAAACTATAGAAAGCTTATGAGAGAAAGTGAAGAAGACATCAAAAAATGAAAAAATATTCCATGCTCCTGGATAGGAAGAACAAATATTGTTAAAATGTCAATACTACCCACAGTAATCTACATATTCAAGGCAATACCTATCAAAATAACACCAGCATTCTTCACAGAGCTACAACAAACAATCCTAAAATTTGTATGGGAACAGAAAAGACACTGACTAGCCAAAGCAATCTTGAAAAAGAAAACCAAAGCAGGAGGCATCACAACCCCAGACTTCAAGCTGTATTACAAAGCTGTAATCATCAAGACGGTATGGTACTGGCACAAAAACAGACACTCAGATCAATGGAACAGAATAGAAAACCCAGAAATGGACCCACAAATGTATAGCGAACTAATCTTTGACAAAGCAGGAAAGAATATCCAATGGAATAAAGACAGTCTCTTCAGCAAGTGGTGCTAGGAAAACTGGACAGCGACACGCAGATAAATGAACCTGGACCACTTTCTTACACCATATAAAAAAAACCCAAAAAACCTCAAAATGGATGAAAGACCTAAATGTAAGACAGAAAGCCATCAAAATCCTCGAGGAGAAAGCAGGCAAAAACCTCTTTGATCTTGCCTGCAGCAACTTTTTACTCAACACGTCTCCAGAGGCAAGGAAAACAAAAGCAAAAATGAACTATTGGGACCTCATCAAAATAAAAAGCTTCTGCACAGTGAAGGAAACAATCAGCAAAACTAAAAGGCAACCGACAGAATGGGAGAAGCTATTTGCAAATGACACATCAGATAAAAGGTTAGTATCCAAAATCTATAAAGAATTTATCAAACCCAACACCCAAAAAACAAATAATCCAGTGAAGAAATGAGCAAAAGACATGAATAGACACTTCTCCAAAGACAACATCCAGATGACCAACTGACACATGAAAAATGCTCAACATCACTCATCATCAGGGAAATACAAATCAAAACCACAATGAGATACCACCTCACACCTGTCAGAATGGTGAATATTAACAACTCAGGCAACAACAGATATTGGCAAGGATGCGGAGAAAGAGGATCTCTTTGGCACTGCTGGTGGGAATACAAACTGGTGCAGCCACTCTGGAAAACCGTATGGAGATTTCTCAAAAAATTAAAAATAGAACTACTCTATGATCCAGCAATTGCCCTACTAGGCATTTATCCAAGGGATACATGTATGCTGTTTCAAAAGGACACATGCACCCCAATGATTATAGCAGCACTATCAATAATAACCAAAGTATGGAAAGAGCCCAAATGTCCATTGATGGGTGAATGGATAAAGAAGATGTGGCATATATATACAATGGAGTATTACTTGGCAATCAAAAAGAATGAAACCTTGCCATTTGCAACTACGTGGATGGAACTAGAGGGTATTATGCTAAGTGAAATTAGTCAGAGAAGGACAAATATATGATTTCACTCATATGAGGACTTTAAGATACAAAACAGATGAACATAAGGGAAGGGAAGCAAAAATAATATAAAAACAGGGAGGGGGACAAAACAGAAGAGACTCATAAATATGGAGAACAAACTGAGGGTTACTGGAGGGGTTGTGGGAGGGGAGATGAGCTAACTGGGTAAGGGGCATTAAGGAATCTACTCCTGAAATCATTGTTGCACCATATGCTAACTAACTTGAATGTAAATTTTTAAAAATAAATTAAATTTTAAAAAATAGATAAATAGAAAACAAAAAGAAAGGAAAAGGGTTAAACAAAAGAAAGAAAGAAAGAAAGAAAGAAAGAAAGAAAGAAAGAAAACAAACACAACTGGTGCTAAAATCTGCATCTCCTCCCTGAAGAATAATGTTCTCTTTTTTTCCCAGTCCTTTACCTAAGCTTCAGTGATTCCATCCTTCTGGGAAATGCTTAGAAGCCAACTGTGTAGCTGTGTCATATCTAGTTCTGTATTTCTCTTCTGTTTATAACACTGAGAAGGAAATACAACAGAAAAGAGCCTCCTGGATGAGACAGAGCTCTCCTTCCAAGACAGTGAAATAGTTCAGCCAGCCAGTAGCCCAGAAGAGCAGAGTGGGATTGAGATACTCAGCGTGGAGGACAAAGCCCCAACCTATTCTTGTCTGCATTATCTGCCACTACTTGATGTACTTCAAGAGGAGCAAACAGACCTTCTGTTTCCAAGATGTTGGAGAGAAGCAATCACTGCTATCATCTTGCAAACAATCCTGGATACTAGGAATGGAACAGCCTTTTCCGGAAGGGGAAGATAGAGATTGACCCTGAACCCAAAGAAACTTTGGGCGCCTGGGCTCTCAGTCAGTAGACCATGCAACTCTTGATCTCCGGTTGTGAGCTCAAGCCCCACATTGGGTGTAGAGATTACTTAAAGATAGAATCTTAAGGGGTGCCTGGGTGGCTCAGTTGGTTAAGCGTCTGACTTTGGCTCAGGTCATGATCTCACCGCTGGTGGGTTCGAGCCCCGTATCGGGCTCTCTGCTAATAGTTTGGAGACCGGAGCCCACTTCGGATTCTGTGTCTGTCTCTCTCTCTGTCCTTCCCTGCTCACTCTCTGTCTCTCTCTCAAACTAAATAAACATTAAAAAACTAAAAAAAAAAAAAAAAAAGAAGCTTAAAATTAAAAAAGAAAGAAAAAAACTTGAGCTTCACTAACTTGGGCCCTTTCAGGTCCTGAAAGATACCCTAGCAATTTTGTATTCGTAATTTTTTTTCTTAAAGATATTCCCCCAAATTGTAGTTTAGTTTCAACAAAACCCCTAAGAAGGGAATATAGTGGAAGAGTGGAATATAAGAAGGTGCTATAGTCTAGCATTCTCTAGAAATGCCTCAAAAGGGTCAGTAACCTGCTGTATTAGCTATTTCCAAGTCCAAATGACCACCAGTCTTTGGCCACCCTTTGTATGTATTAAATTATATCAATAAGACTAGTAGAAGTGGAAGAGATAATGTTGAAGTCTTTATAGTCTAAGCAATTGACTTTCCTTTTATGCCAATATTTAGGAATTCTTTCCTTAGTTCGCTATTGAATTTAGTTAAAGTTTCTATTGAATTCATATTCCTGCATAACAATTATACCTTCAGAAGCATATAAGTGAGATGTCAAATAGAACTATTTTGTATGTTTGTTGCATGTTCATGCTCTGGAAGTATGCTTTAGAGGTCAAAACCATGAAAAACTAGATTTCTATTTAGATGGAGATTTATCATTATTTGTGAGCTATGTCCAGTATGATTTCACTTTAAAACCACAAATACAGTTTTAACAATCGGCATTTTTCTTGTTGAGAGGTCTGTGGTCAGACTAAATATCTCTCTGAACCTGATTAGGTCCTGAGGTTTTTAAATTCAATATTCAGCAAATATAGAGCATTTGTTAGGCCATAAGAAATAATTAAGAACTCCAGAGCTACTGTAGGTCTCCCTGAGTCTGCCCCTCTTTTCTGATGATATGATAATCGGACATAACCTTGTCTGGTCCCAGGCCTCACCGTATATAAGACTGGGACAGAAGACTCCCATACAATTAATCTTTTGAGGATTTAGGTGACATTGCTTTAGGTTTTTACATTAGCAAGCCCTTTGTTTGCTAGTACTCAAGTAATGGAATTTTAAGTATTATTAAATGCTTTATTTCTTCTTCCTCATTCCTAACTATCCTGAATCCAGAAAAACAGACAGACACATGGTCATTCTGTGAAGACAAAAGAACATTGAGGGGCGCCTGGGTGGCTCGGTCGGTTAAGCGTCCGACTTCGGCTCAGGTCACGATCTCCTGGTCTGTGGGTTCGAGCCCCGCGTCGGGCCCTGTGCTGACAGCTCAGAGCCTGGAGCCTGTTTCGGATTCTGTGTCTCCCTCTCTCTGTGACCCTCCCCCGTTCATGCTCTGTCTCTCTGTCTCAAAAATAAATAAACGTTAAAAAAAAAAATTTAAAAAAAAAAAAAAAAAAAAAAAGAACATTGAACAGTAAATTATACAACAGCCAGAACGGTCCACTGTGTATTCGTTCTTGTAATGGAACACTGGTGGGTACATTAGCATATTTAGTTTGAATTTTTATAAAATAGAGATGGGATTGTTCTAGCAGTTTCACAGTGTGCATAGCTACCATCATACTCCATGGACGATCTGACTCAAAATAATGCAAGGCTCTGAATAATGGGAAGGGGAAATGTTCTATAAACAATTCACAAGGGTTGGGTACCTCCACTGACAAGATATATTTAACAAACTCTAAAACCCACTTTTCCCAGGGACATGTCGGTGGCTCAGTTGGTGAAGCGTCTGACTTAGGCTCAGGTCATGATCTCACGGTTCTTCGTGGATTCGAGCCCCACATGGAGCTCTGTGCTGACAGCTCAGAGCCTGGAGCCTACTTCCAGTTCTGTCTCCCTCTCTCTGCCCCTCCCCTGCTCTTGTGCTCTATTTCTCTCTCTCTCTCTCTCTCTCTCTCTCAAAAATAAACATTAAAAATTTTTTTCAATCCACTTTTCCTATACAAACACAGTATCACTGTATTCCCATGGACTGCATTTACTTTCTTAGAGCTGAACTTTTTTCCAATGTTAGGCCTAAAATAAAATATGCAGAAACCTTTGAATTGTTTCTGTATCATTTTCATTGCTGGAGGGTACCTCCAGAGGTCACCTAGTTCATCCGGATCTCCAGCCAGGACTCTCCCTAATACTGAATATAGCTATATAGTGATCTGCATTAAGAAAGCTTTTAAAGATCCCTGGGGTTGGTCAAAAAATAGCTAATATTGGTCTGATTCATAGAACAACATTATACATATGTCAAAACAGCCACCTTTATCAAGGAAGACATCCATCAGGGTTAAGTGCTAGCTACAGCTTCAAAAGGAAAAGCTTTATTTTCTCAGAGAAAACCGTGGTAGATTAAGGAAATGACCAGGCGTGTTGGTATTTTACTGTTGTTGTTGTTGTTTAGGTATACATTTAATGCTTATCAAAAAGGAAACATTGTCTTGTCAAAGACCGCTGCAGGGGAAGCCCTGAGGTGGCTGGAGCAAGGAGATCACAGCTCCTGTAACAAGTCCTTTCAAATAGCTACAAAGCTGGGAGTGGAAGGGTGAGGTGGGGCTGTTTTTCAAACAAGATCTGATTAGCATCAAGTCAATGGAGGGCAGATGGTGAAACACAAGAATAATATCAACAATCTGAAACTACTATCATACTGTATGTTAACGAACAGAAATTTAAATAAAAACCTTTAAAAAAGAGGGTGAAACTGTGAAAAACAAAAAAAAGAATAATATTGACAGACCTGAGTTCTACCTGATCTCTTTTTATTTCTTCAACTCCATTAAACCGTGGGTGCAAAAGACAAGAATTTAAGTGTAACTTCAATCTCCTAAGACAATCGCATCACAGTTTTACAGGGATAGTAATCACCCACAACTGTTAGACTTCTGAATTATTGGATTTAAAGCGTGACGCTAGGGGCGCCTGGGTGGCTCAGTCGGTTGAGCATCCGACTTTGGCTCCAGTCATGATGTCTCAGTTCATGAGTTTGAGCCCTACATCCAGGCTTGCTGCTGTCAGCTCAGAGCCCTCTTCGGATCCTCTGGTCGCCTTCTCTCTCTGCTCCTCCCCCGCTTGTGCTCGCTCTCTCTCTCTCAAAAATAAATAAAACATTAAAAAAAAAAAAAAAAAAAAGCACTACATTAGAATTTAGAAATCTAGGTAAAAGGAGAGCTTAAAAGTTCTTATCTGGATTATCTGGGCCTTTATGCTTTTTGGTTGAACTATAGAGAGATTTTAAAGATACAGCTATAACTATTCATAAAGTGAGGACCTGCCCTGACAATTGTCTCAAGTATCCACTTGGCTTTGTGTATGACTGTTGCATTTTTTCACATATTTCTGTAAGGTTGCATAAAAGCCTAGTCAACCATGAGTGCTTTCAGGGTTAGAAGCTAGGAGTTTGGGTGAAAACAAGAAGTTTATCACATACCCACCCTCTTGCCAACTTTCAAATTTTGTGCTTCTTTCAAAGAATTCTTTGAAAATATTTCACTTTTAAAAACGGAGACACCTCTGTGCTGTCTTAGTAGGCCAGATGCTTAGTCTGGGTTACAGGAAGTGGAAAGTCTCTGCCAGCTTCCTTTGTAATTCCTGACTTTGGAAATGGGAATTCAGCCATTGAGAACTTTTTGATATGCAGCTGCCTTTCTCAGAGAACGCAAACCGACTAACAAAATCTTCAGGTTGCCTTTTCCTTGCCTGAGAGCAAGAGGTAAAAGAATAAGGAGGTCTTTCTGCAGTGTCTTCTTGGCTTTACGACATTCCCACAGTGGGCACCTTTGAGTTAATGTGCAGTCTCTGTATTCACCATAAAACTCAGGCACTTAAAGTATAGTACCTCCTTAGTTACTTGAATATTTGGCAGAGTAGTTTTTTTTTCACCCTTAAACTGCTCAGATAATTGTCCGTTACTTGTTTGTGTAAACAACCTATAAAAAATGTGTTTGTTACTTTTTAAAGTTATTACAGTCAAAAATTTCCCAGAGCAGAATCAAGAAATTCCAAATTGAAGAAACCCCATTAGCTTTTAAGAAAAATCATGGAAATGAAAGGAGCGTAAGGAAAGAGAGAGGAGCAGATTCTGTAATTTTTATTACAAAAAAAAAGTTCGAACTCTTTACATGCTATGACATTCAATGCCATGTAGAAGTTCATTGCAAGCAAACATTTTAAAAAATATACATACTGTATATATTTACATTCAAGTCTGAGTAGTTGGTGTCAAGGTGTAGTTCAGGTTCGAATCTTCACCCACCCTGTGGATTTGTTCAGCTACTAACTAAACAGCGATTGTATCTTCACTCAGGCACATGAAGAGGTAGAAACTGCTTCTTAAAGAAAAAAACAACAAAACTGGAGTGCAAATGTGAAGATCATCTTTGAAGCAGCTTAGCTACATCAAGGAGGCCCTAACTAGCTTTGGTCATCTCAAGCTGAATACATGTAGCCCATTCTTTAAATTAAAATCTGGAAAACTTTGGGTAGATGTTCTTCTGAGTAAATCAGGGGTTGTCAGAGATCAGCAACTGCCACTTGGCACCCAAGAATTGCATATGACTAAGTTAGGCGACACAGCAGCAGGGCTGGGCTGGCAGCTGGGCACCTTTTCCCTGATAAGACACAAATAAAACACAAACGAGTGGCTTAAGAGACCTCAAATTGATATCTGTACACCTACAGCCTAGAACTCAGAAGCCGACTAGGATACTTCGTTTCCCAAGTGAAACCTCTATCCCAAACTGAACTAGTAAGTCTAGACAGGGGTGAGGTGACCTATGACTTCTGCAGGCCAAGGTTTCTCAGTCCCAAGACTAAACCTCATGAGGGCTCTTGGGCCTGAGAAGGGCTCCCTGGGCTCTTGTCAGACTTGGTGGTGCTCGTTCCTGAGAGGGGGAGTTGGAGGGAAGCCACAGGGGTGGCCGAGGGGAGAAGCCCTTCTCGTTCTCTTTTCTTCTGTTTCATCCTGCGGTTCTGGAACCAGATTTTGACTTGCGTATCATTCAGCTGCAAGGAGTTGGCTATCTCGATGCGTCGGGCTCGAGTTAAGTACTTATTGAAATGAAACTCCTTCTCCAGTTCTGTCAGTTGCTTGGTGCTGAAATTCGTGCGGATCGCGCTGGAGGGGCTAGCGGCTCCATACTCGGCGAGTTTGCCTGCAACATAAAGACAGGGCATCGGTGGGGTGAGAGGACGCGGACATAGAACGCGGGCGAGCAGCGGGCTGGGCTGGTGAGAATCAAAATCACAGCTCAGCTCTCCTGGGTCTCTGTAGACACAAGGTGTGCCAGGAGAAACGCCCCACGGAGAGCGCCTTCCCGAAATTTCCTCAATGCCTGGCACATTTTCGGAGCGTGTACTTGGGGCACGCTCAATGGAATGCGCCTACTTAACAGCGCTGCGGGACGCATTTCCTTCCGAAGTCCTAAATCGCCGTCCAGAGGGGCAGCTGCAACGCGCTCCCAGCACAATTCTGCGGAGGAGGCTCCGATCCCAACCCCAGTCGCGTCCGTCCAAGGCCCAGATACTTACTTTTCTTAGGGGCGTTCCTCTTCACTTTCATCCACTCGAAGGTGCTGAAGGCGGCGGGGAGGCCGGAGGCCGGCGACGCAGACTTGGGGTAGGCGCCAGGGGCCGGGGACGCGGTCTGGAAGGTCCCAGGGTGGCCGTCGGCTGGCTCTTTCAGACACGCCGGCAAGGGGCCGGGCTCGCCGAAGGCCGCGTAATCCACCTGGCCGCTGAGGAGAAAGGAACCACTGCCCGAGAAGACGGCTGAAGTGGCGTAGTGGACGTGCGCCCCGCCGTCGTCGGCCGGCCGCCCGAGCGCGCACGGGAAGTCGTACGCCGGCCCCGGCCCCAGGAAGCCGTAGTCCGCGCCCCCTGCCGCGGCAGGTGCGGCGCCCGGCTCGTAGGCGCCCTCCAGGGTGCACGGCGCGTAGGAGGGCGCGGCCGAGGGCGGCGCGGAGGGTGGCGCGGGGGTGGCCGGGGGCAAAGGCGCAGGTCGGGCGGCGGCCAGGGGCAGGCAGCTGACGAAGGCGCCGTCGCCGCTGCCCAAGGGGAAGGCGGGCTGCAGGGCCACGGGCCGGGCGTCGGCGCGGCAGAACTTGGGCGCGAAGCTGAGCGCGTCGCCGCCGCCCCCGCCGCTGCCACACGACACGTATTCCAGGTAGGAGCTCATGGTTCCGGCCCACCCGCCTGAGCGGGGGCCCGAGCGCGGGGCCGGGCAGGACCGCCGCGGGCTGCGCCGTTCCGCCCTTCCTCTCTATCCGAACTGCCTTCGCCGAGCCATGGCGAGCGGGCTGGAGGTAAATAGTGGCCTAATATAGCAGCGGGGGTGGCCACGTGGCGCTGGCCGGCCAATGGGCGCCTGCCCCGCGCGGCCGGGGTCCCGACTGGCGCGCTGCTCCACGCGCCTGCCCCGCCGCCAACTTTGCCAAACCTGCGGGTGGCCGCCGTCCAGCGCCCCGGGGCCGCGGGGAGAGCGGGCGCGGCCCCGGGGCGGCGTGGAGAAGGGCGGGGCGAGAGCGCCGGACGCCTGCCCCCCGGGACGGGCACTGGACGAAGCGGGAGGAGAAAGGCAAGACTAGCCGCTCGGGTGAGGACGAGAGGATAGAGGGCGAGACGCTTGTTCTTCTGGATCGGTGGGTGGCTGATCCCTCGGGTGCGGATAGTGGGCACTGAGGTGGGGAAGGGGTTAAAAGGGAGCGTGGAGTTCGACCCGTGGGCACTGTTCAGAGCCCTATGCGCTTTCGGTTTTCCTGGCACTGGTGTTACCCTTCTCCTAAACCTAGAGGACGTGTTTACTTTTCCCTCGCTTTCAGCCTGCCTCCGATTCACCGGACTAAATGTTGTGCCCTAGGCGCTGGGGCGCCCTGGGGCCCTGGGGCCCTGGGGCGGCATCAGATCTTCACCTTTAGACTAGATTTTCACGTTACTTCGGCAGAGTCCCTTCAGTTTCCGCTCTTACCGTTTGTGGAGTCAAGGTGGGGGCGAGTGTTGGAGCGCCAGGTTTTGACTGGGACAAAAGATAAGGTTTCTGCCTTGCGGAGAAGTTTACCAGGCTTCCCCCATAACTGGGTTATCCAAATACAGCATCTGCGCTTGTGGTTGAACGCTCGTGCTCCTCTCCGGGAGGCTGGCTCGCGCACGCTCTGGCTGGGGCGCTTGGCTGGAGGGTGCAGAGGCTTCCCAGGGAGCCGTCAGATCTCAGAGGTTTGGACGGGCTTGTACCTTGAAGCAATTAAAGCTTCTGTTCCATCAGATAAGTGCTGCGTCGTCTCTTGCGAGTGAAATCTGAGGGCTCACAATGTTAATGGGCTCACGTCTTTCCCTTGATAATACGGTTTTGTTTACGGAGTGTGGAGAGACGGGAAATAAAAGCGCAACTGGCACAGGAAATGAAGAGTAGAAAGGTTACAAAGACCGGCTTTACATGGACAAACTTTTCAACTTCCTTGAACATTTCTTTGGGGCTGCAGGAAAATAGCAAAACTATATAAATAAATGTTATTTACACACAGTCATGAGAGAGGGTGGCTTCCTAAAACTGTGTGAATACGGTCTACTCTTGACTTATTCAAGTGCCCTTGAGAATTTGATCTATTATAGCCTCTTAGTTATGGTGAGGAGGTTTTATTATTGTTTCACTGATCCACTTGTCATGCAAGAGCGATTGAGCCCTTGCCTAAAATTCCACTCTGAGGAAGCCGGGAAAATAGGAGCCATCACAGTCCGGGGAGCCAGTTCCTTACAGGGATGTGAACCTGTGAATAAACAGAGCCACACCAGAAGTGTTACCCTGGTGAGGGTGAAGTTGAGCCAAGGTGGGGAGGGGGGAGGTGGAGGGTACCCAGCTAGGAGTGAGCACAAAGCTAATAGTTCTGGTGTTGCGGCACTGCTGGAGTTCTGGGATTTGGTTGGGAAATGGAATCCTGTGCTGAAGATGGCCCTTCAAACTTGATGTTGCTACTTCAGTCTTTTCCTTTAGCCAATCAGATGACAAAGGTCCTAAATAGTTCTTTGAAAGAGAAAAATAGAGTCTTTTTTCTAGCTCTCTGGACAGGGAATGGTAGAGCTCTTCAGACCTAGCTGAGACTTCATATGTAGAAACATTTTTTGGCTGTCCCCAACTCTGATGGCCATACAAAAATATCAGCGACCCAGATGCTGCTGAGTTCACATAACACCTCATGCACCCCTGGCTAGACTTTAAGAGCCAGTTTTTACCAGGATAGTGACCTAGCATGCACACCTCTGTCTAAATCAGTCTTTCTCTCGAAAGGTTTTCGGTTAATCACAACTCCTAGGCCCAGAAGCCCCAGCAGGTCAAGAAGGAAGATGGCCTTGTAAACCTCTCTGGAGAAGGCATCCTGCAGGCTGCAACTCAGGATGTAGGACAGAAAACTAAGCCTAATTGCCCGGCAGATCTGACCAAAACTTATCACACTAAGGGCCTTTGCTCTAAGGTTTCAGGGAAAACAGGCAGCCTAGGTGCCTTGGCAAACTTCATTGCAACAGAGACCAGGCTTCTGCTGCTAAGCACTTGGGGCAAAGGTTGGGTCCTTCCTGTCACAATTAAGCATTGACTTTGATCCACCCATGAGCTGTCTACACTGTTTCTCTGAAGCAAAATTTTGGAGATTGAACTTTCGCTGGTGGAAGAAAATGTCCTAAAAAAGAGAATGAGATTTTTTTCTTAAAATTGTATTGTTTTGTTTTCAGAACTATGAGTGAGAGTTGCCGGGAGGAGGGTGTTCAATATTCGTTCAGACCCAATTGCAGTTCAATGATCATTGCGTACAGAGAGCTACATTCTGTTCGTCCCTCTCTCTACTCCCTTTAACCTCTCAGGCTTTGGCATATCCTACACCTTGGGGCCAAGAGCTGCCATCTCAACCCCTGGACTGGTCCTTGACTTATTCATATTGGAGCCGAGACTCTGGTCATCTCAGACTGAGAGTCATCATTTCCCAAGGACCTACTGTGTAAGAACATTTTGTTAGGGGAGGTCTAGGCTGCACAAAAAAAGATACTCTCAAACCAAAGGAACAAGGGATTCATTTCTGGCACAGGTCTCAACTATGCTATAAATCTACTCCAGAAGAATGTGAATCTATAGTTCTCTAAGGAGAGATGGGAAGATATTATTGGAGGAGCTATATGCAGAAAGATGTGAACGTAGGATATTTTGAGTAACTTTAAAGTTTGTCTCCTAGATGTTCACAGAGTATGGGAGAAATGTCTTACTAATTTTATTGCTTGTTCAAGTCATGAATTCCCAAGGGTCACTTGCCCTGCCGGGTCGGGTGCTGTGAGTTCTCAGCAGGAGGTGACAGCAGAGGGGCCTGATTGCCAGGTTGTGTTTGATGTAGGAATGCTTTGAAATCTCTCCCATACTGCTAACCAGGGTAGCCACCCTGAAACCCCCACCCCCCATGACAACCTTTGTCTCTCATTCAAACAACAAACTTTTTTTTCTCCTGCAGACAGAAGACAGAAGTGAGGGAGGGTGACACTCTGGTCTTCTGTATGTTTACAGTTGTTCCTAAGAAGCCTCTTGCAACCCCTCTCCACGAGCCTCTTCATGTTACCCCTTGGAGACGCTTTGAGCACATGCAGACTCTTGGCTCCACAGCCCCAAAGGGTAGAAGGGCTCTTGCTTGTTGGGGTGAAAAGCGGAGGGGGGGGGGCGGGCGAGGAATGGTGGGGGGGATGAGCTTTTCTCTCAAGCAAGATTTGTAGTTCTCTGCAGAAGCCTTCAGTCATCCCATGATGGAAGTGGGGGTGAAGGACAGGAATTCTAAACCTATCAGAAGCCTGATAACAGGACCCTCCTTGAGGAAAACAGTTTGGAGTGCTGTGCCTTTCCCTGCGAGCTTTGTGAATGAAAGGCTCGTGGGTCAAGCCCTTGTCTGGCACACAGTAAACATACAGGAAATGTTTGTTGGACAGAAATAAAAATGGACAGAATGGTGTGTTTTTACCATGACTAATATCGGATAAAAGATATCTTTAGATAACGGCTCCCAAAACCAATTCATGTGGGTGGAAATCAGCATAGAAGCTTCTTTAAAAGTGCAGGTTCCTGAGCCCACCCAAGAGATATTTATCTAGTATGCCTGACTCCAGTAGGAGTTGTGATAAGCCTCTTGAGTGATTCTCAAGCAGGGTTCTTGGGAACCATATTTTGAGAATTTCTGCCTCTCAGAAATTGGGGTGGGCAATGTGGGAAGAGAGCGGTAATTCGGTGGGAGGGGCCCTTGGCTAGCATCATGAGAGCTCATGGCTAGCGGGAACATTATACCTGAACAGTGCCCAGAAGCCTCTTGGGTGGTAGGGGCAGAGAATGTGAAATGGCTCTCACATTTTGGTTTGGCAGCCTAAGTCTAGTTGGGGTGAAGTTTTATAAAATATCCTTAAGTAGTAGTCAGTAGAACTTTCCCAAGTTTTGCTGATAAAATAGTGCTTTGCAGAGACCTGGCTTCCGCTCCTTGTCACCTTCCTAACTTGGCTTTAGGGATGCCAGTAAGGTAGGAAGTGAAAGGCGTTTGTCTCTCCCGGTCTCTTAGAGAAAATGTAGAGTAGTTCTGAGGTAATGGAAAGAAGGAAGGAGGAGTAGGAATAGGAGTCTCAAGAGGGCGGAGCCAACTCTTCTTTCCTTCCACCTCTCCCAAATTGTCTGGAATGAACATCTGAGCTCCGGGGAGCCAGAGGGGATGAAATGTCCCTTGGCCTAAGCTGTAACTCTTCCTTTGATTAAAGATCAAGATGTCATAAAATGTCAGTGCAAGAAGGCCCCTTAGAGATGAGTGACATTGAACCCCTCATTTCAAAGAGGGAGTAACTTTACTCAGAGGTTAAAAGACAAAACTATCGGGGTGCCTGGGTGGCTCAGTCGGCTGGGCGTCCGACTTTGGCTCAGGACATGATCTTGCAGTCTGTGAGTTCAAGCCCCGCATCGGTCTCTGTGCTGACAGCTCAGAGCCTGAAGCCTGCTTTGGATTCTGTCTCCCTCGCTCTCTGCCCCTCCCCCACTCCTGCTCTGTCTCTCTCTCTTTCTCAAAAATAAATATTTAAAAAAAAAAAAAAAAGACAAAACTACCCTGCAAAAAATGAGGGAACTAACTTGGGTCTCCCAGCTGTCTACAGTCTGCTGCCTGTCCACAGTGTACGAAGAGGAAAGAGTAAAACAGCCCCTCCTTTGCACTGTGGCAGGGTCAATGCTGAGCAAGCAGAGCAGTGTTGAAGGAGACACCCTTGTTTCTGGAAGGCCACACAGGCAGTGTGACTGACTGGGAGGCTTGCTGGCTTCCCTTTGCAATTTGCTGAACTGGTGCTCCAGACTTCTGAGGCCCAACCTTGAGCTACTCCTACAAGAGAAGGCAGAGGTGGATCTGGGTCCCCACCCCCTCCACCACGCAAGGGTTAAGGATCCCCTCATTTCCTGCTGAGCTTGACCCCTGGGGGATCAAAACCAGAGGTGTCTTTCCATTAATGTAACTGGATAGTACAAATTTAGGACTGTGTGAACACAGGTATACCCAGGTCGGTTACACTTGTACTAATCTTTTTCTCCTTTATTTTTTAAATAGGGTATACATTGAAATTTACATGGTTCAAGATTCAAAGGGTACACAGTGGTATGCAGTGAGCATCTTTCTCCCATCACCTAGTTCTCCTTCACATAGGCACCAGTTAAGAGTTTCTTACATATCTTTCCAGAGATACCTTATACGTTTCTATCTATCTATAAATCCCCCGTTTTTTGTTTTTGTTTTTTTTTTTGCTTAAATGATGGTGTACCAGACAGACTCTCTCGCACCATGTTTTTTCCCCTGTTGTATCTTGAAGATCATTTCCTATAAATGCATACAGAACTTCCTGGCTTATTTTTACAACTTCATGCTGTTCTGCTGTACACACCTACCACAATTTATTTAACTAACCCCCTATTAATGGATATTTCGCTTATTATTCATTGTTTTCCCATTACAAACACATGTTCAAGTTTTTAACCTATTAGAAAAATCCCCAGACATGGAATTACTTAGTCAAAAGTATGTGCGCTGGCAATCTTGACGCAGATTGCCATATTGCTCTCCTTAGATGTGAATCACTTTATGCTTCTGCCAGCAACATATGAGAATTCCTGTTACCTCATACCCTTGCCAAGTCAGTGGGATAGTAAAAGTTTTTATTTTTGCCAGTCTGATAAAGAATAATACCTTTTACTTGTCCTTATAGCATCTCCAAAAATGCCATTCTTTTTTATCTTGTTTGATCCTTTCATAATTCTAGTTTACAAATGGTAATGGCGACACAGAAAAGATAAACTGTTGGTCGTTATCACACCCAATGTAAATGGCCAAGGTCAGACGTTCAGCACTCTTTCCTATACTGCACTGTGCCCCGAGGAAGCCTAAGGAGATTCAGAGAGAGTGGGTGGCTTCAAGCATTCCCTGAAAGACACATGATATAAAAAAGCTTTCCGACATCTGCTAAGAGGCCTCCTCCTTAGTGGTCTGATACCAAGACCACATTTCTGCATGTGTCCCTGGAGAGTACCCTCCGGAAGCAGAGGAGCTCTAATTAGCAATATGATCTGACCTAGTCCTAAGCATTAGCCTGTATTCAATATCTGGGAAGCAGTAGGTGTTGTTTTTAATTTTCCTGAGACTTATTTCTCACTGGACATCCAGGATCTAAGTTATTGATCAGCATGGTGTGGGTAAGAGGATGTTTTCCCTTGGTTTTAGCTTTGCCTGTGACTCTCATTTAGACCTGGTGAAGATACACACACACACACACACGCACGCACGCACGCAACTTTACTGATAAACTTATGAGGTAGATATCTATTGACTGTTTCACTGAAGATGAAACTGAAGGCCAGAAAGATTAAGTGAATTGTTTAGGGTCATACAATGTATCAGCAAAACAGAAAATACAGTGTAGACCTAAAGCGGAAGTCCTTAGTTTCCCCCTGCAAAATCTTCTTTTTCCCCTTCCTGTATTCATTTTGGTGAATGACCTGGCCACCCAATCAGGGCCTCTAAATAGAAGCCTAGGGATTAACATCCATAACTCCTCTTTCACTTGTCCAACTGTCAGCAAGTCCTGTGAATTTGTCCTCCTAAATGTCTTCCCTCTTCATCCTCGTTACCTTATAGTTCCTCCCTAGGCTGGATTATTGCAGCAGCTTCCCCTTCTTCTTTCCTTCTTGCCTCCTATCCCTCCTCCAGTCAGACACAGCATCCCTCCCAAAGAGCAAGCTTTCCAAATAGATAACGTCATGTCCCAGTTTAAAAACTTCAGTGGCCTCTCACTGACTGCAGATTAATTCCAGACTCCTTTCCACGGACCTCATACAACCTCTTTTGCCAGCCAGATGCTCTACTCCAAACTCTCTTTGTTCCAGGTCTAGACCTTGTTCTTTCTTCCCTCCCTGCTTGCGTGTGCTGCTCTTTCCACCGAGTATGTCCCTCCTTCCTAGACCTAAAAAGCTCATACTTCAGGAATCAAAATTCACCTCCTCTGAGAAGCCTTTTCTGACACTCCACTTGTGTTAGTGGCTCCTTCTCTTTATTCCAGGAACCTTTAGGCCACACTTCTGTTCTAGCGTCTGTCACACCGTTTTAGGATTCTTTTTCTTCCCCAGTAGATCAAAAGGCATACACTATTAGTGACCCATTTTTAGATCTCAGAGCCCAGCACAGTGCACACAGGAGCTGTTCAGCAGGTATTGCTGAAAGGCAAGGAGAGAGAGACTCTGACCCAAGGACAAGAGGACCAGTATTGTAATTGCTTAAAGAATTCAGGACACTGTGCAAGACTTAATGCTACAGCTTATATCTATCTAAAGTAAAATGATAGTGGAACATCTCTCCAAAGCAAGTTAATTTCCACCTGAGAGGATGCTGAGAGAGAAGACAGGGAGGGAGGAGCTGGGATTTTGTCTTTCAGGGGCTCTTTCCTATAGGCTGAGGCAACAACTTTTAACTAACGTCAGAAATTTCTCAGCTGATGTCACTCAAAAAGAGGGTAAAAGAGGGGGTAGCCTGAAACTTTCTTAGAACTTACCAGGACTACAAGCACCACCATAAGAACGCTTCACCACCCACTTTACCCATGACCTCCTGCTGCAAACAGCTCTAATGCTAATGACCTCCTTCTCTCTCCCTCCACCAACGCTTACAGTTTTCAGTCTATCTCTTTCTGGTATTTCTAAAATGAACCCCAAAAGAGCTGAAGTAAAAATACTCCAGTCCTTCCTTCACACTTGAAAAGAGAGGAGAGGCGTATCATTATTAAGGTTGGCATTTTACGTGTATTTTTATTGTTCTTTTTATATGGCATTCAGGTTTAGTTCCAAGTTTAACAGGGATACCCTTGCTTCCTTCCAAATAAATGACTCCTGCAGGTAAATAAGAGAACTAAACTAGCTCCGCCCCGTCCCTGAATTCTAGTCCCCTGGGAATCTTTTTTTTTTTTTTAAGACTCTTACATAGTGTCTGCAAAACCTGGGATTTTCCTCTTCCCTTTCCAGGGGTACAGCTGCGCTAAGGGTGTGACGGGGGGCGGGGAGCCGGAGGGGGGGCAGGGTATACAGTCTCCGTGCGTCTGGGGCGGGCGCGGGGGCCGCCCCTTGGGAGAACTGTGGGCTGCAAGGGGTCCGGAGGCGGGGCCGGCAGGCGGCCGGGAGGACAGGGAGTGGGGGGGTGTCCGGCCTCGCGCCGCAGAGCGTGGGGCAGCGGGTCGCGCCCTCCGTGAGCGCTCACCCCGGGTGCCGGTGTCTCCTCTGCTTGCGGTTTCTGGTCGGCTCCCAGCTGGCCCAGACTTGCTCTGAAGTAGGAGGAACCGCTGTCGAGTGAAAAGTGCACACCGGGTGATTGATGAATTCTTAATAGGACTAACCTCTCCCGCCACCACCCCCCCCCCCACCCTCGACACACACTGAGAAATCCTTCACCCAAGCCCCCCCCCCCCCCCCGCCCCTCCCCAGGCCTCCTCGCCGGCAAGAGGGGACGCGGCCGCCAGCCGGTTGGGTGATTAACTCACCGTTTGTCTTTCGGAAAGTGTGCCAGGTGGATTGAGGCAGCCTGGCCGCTCCGGCTCTCTGCTGACTGCGCCCGGCTGCAGGCCGGAGAGCGCGGAACGAGCGCGCGCGTCACATGGTGGCGCGGCCCGGAGCCGGCCTTTGTGCCGCGCTATCGCCCGGCCGCCCCGGGGAGGCGGCGGCTATTGTTCCCCGCGGGGGAGGGAGGTGCTCAGACTCGGGGTCCACGCCAGCCTCCTCCCCAGAGTGTCCCCACATCTGAGGACGGGTGGGGGCTTCCTTTGTGTGTTTCGGGCCTGCGACGGGAATGGCGCGCCGTTGCCGCCCCAAGGGGCCGCAGAAGGGGCCGAGAGGTTGGTGCCAGCGCTGTAGCTACTTCGAGCTCGGCCCAACCGACCGACCCAGTTTCCCGCTCTGCCCTTGCGGAAGAGACAGGGAGGGATGTGGTATTTGTAGGGCAAGCGCTTGGAACAATAGAGCCATCAAAAGGCCTTCTCCCTGGTCTCCTCCTAAGGCAGCTAGGCTCTTCTCCCCTCTTTCAGAAAGGCCGAGGCCCAACAGGTCCTCTTGGCCTGATTTTAGGCCTGCTTTCCCAGTAAAAACACTTCATCTGTTCTCCACGAATCCTAAGTCTCCTCCTTGGACTCTTACTGATGTAAACATCCCATTTTCATTATTTTCCAGATACTATTCTTCCATAAATTGATCCAGACTAGCCATAGGAACCAGTCAAGATATTTTGCCACAAGATCTAGGACAAGAGGATTTACCTACTATTGCCCACCTTGCAAATCTCCTAGGGACCTTTCACCTGCTTCTGCTACTGCAAATGATTGGACATCCATTTACATTTCCTCTTCTTCATGTGTGGAAGGAAACTTTTGTTCACTGTGCTTCAGGCTGCACCTGGCCTGAAAGTGGGTCCTTGAATTCCCCTTGTACCATTCCAACTTGCCAAGGTGGTTATGAGACCTGAGGGAGGTGTTTAGGCGTGGACTTTGGGCCAGGTGTGTAAATCCATTTGGTACCAACTTTGGGCCCCAAGGATAAGGGCATGTGTAGGGCACCAGAAGAGAGGGGAACAGTGAAAACTAAAATTTCACCCTCTGTGATGATCTTCACCACCACCAGTACCAACAATGCTGTAAGTACAGAGGATTCACCTACCCAGTCGTTTTTCCTCTCCATCCGGGCCCTCTGCAAGAGTGAGCCAGTGCTCAGAGATGGTGGAGGGTATGGCTGGTGACTCAGTCTCAACTGTGTCTCAACTGTGTCCAAAGGTCTAGGGAGAAGTCTGCTTACCGGTAGCTATATCCTCTCTGGGAAGGCACAGCGCCCTAAAGTGGTGAGGCTGTAGGCCTGTGGGAACTGGGGCCTCCTGCCCCTCTTTTTATTTTTATTTAATACTCACAAACTTCTCTTCATCCCCCCCCCCCTTTTTTTCCCTTACAGTTTCTGAAAGAAGGACCAAAGTAACACCAAGAACTCCCAGATGAAGAGGACCTTCCTGGATCTGTAACTGGGATTAACCAGTTCTTTACTGGGAGAGAAAGTTTCAACTAATCCTCAGGATAAAAGCAAACAGGCCTGTGACTGTCCCTTGAACACTGACAGTGTAAACAAGCTTCTGGCTCCTCCAGGTCAAGCAGAGGAACACTTTTCATTAGAATGTTGGGTTTCTTCTTTGTTATTCAAACATACACCCACACACATCCCCTTGTCCCTCCCTAATGAACAAACCTCAACAGATGGAGAGCCTAGGCTCCCAAGACTTATGGCTGAGAAGATGCACTTCACTCAAGGGTGGGTTGGCTTGTACAGAATGGGGGAGAGAGAAGAAATGGGAAGCTAGTATAGGTAATTACTGTCTTTTAATACTCCTTACAGATAGAAATCCAAAAAATCCAGTTCCGCAAGGTTAGCACCCTCTGGGGCCTGGGAAACCGATTTGGCTTATGTCTGTGATAGGGACTAGGCTTGGGGCTGCACCAGGGGGAAAGTACTCACTCTATATTCTATCATTCTCTCTCATTTGAAAGCCTGTACAAAGAAATGGTACAAATGGATGGTTAACTTAATGATTCCATCAGAGGCGGATTTTTCTCTGTCAGGTCCCGGGATGAGGCTGAGGTCTGAAAGCCAGGAGGCAGAACATTTACTTAATCGCCCTTTCTTACCGCCTTTCCAGGGGCCAGGACTGCTCTTCAGACCTTTCCTCTGCCACGTCCCCGTACCCCTGGGTAGCTCAGTTGGGTCTTCTTATCCCACTCCTGGCTGGGCCTGAGTTTCTCCTGGTAGCCACGGCAAGGTCTCCTTATGGCTAAATCTTTTCCCACTCCCACCTCCCATTCTACTGCGGGCCATTTTTGCAGCCCTTCTCTACCCAGCTATAATTAACATTTGATTGCCTGGACAGAACAACCAGGGGCTCCCAAACCGCTGCCACCCCCATCCATGGACCCTTTCTTCAGGCCTCAGGATGATCCCCCACAACCTCGCTGATCCCTCCCCTCCCCCAGCCCTCCCCGCCGCCTCTATAGGAAAAAAAAAAAAAAAGCCGAGCTGGTCAAAGCCTGAGCCAGAGAGCCACTTCCTCCTCTGGAGCAGCAAACGGGGTAAACCTCCCAGAGACCAATGCCCAAAGCGAGGCCCGGCCCTTCCCCACCTCCAGGCGTAGGCCCAACAGTGCCATTGTGAGGCCTTTCCCGACGCGGAGCCCTTGGGGAAGCTGCGCACACAAAGGCGAAGCCGCTCCTGGAACCCCGGCTTGCTCGGCGCCCTCAACCTAGCGCCGGACAGTCGAGGCCTTGTGCGCTCCCCCATTGTACCCCGTGCGGCCGTCTCGGGCAAAAGTCACGGGCTGGGGTGGAGGTTTCCTTCTCCTGCCAGCTTGCCCCTTCCCGCTCCAGGTCACACACTTCCCCGGGAAGGAGAGGCCTGGGCCCAGAGCGCCATTGCCCAGCCGGTGCTCCCCTCCCCCACGCTCTTCTTTCTGCTTTCCCGAGGCCCGGGAGGGAGGAGGCGGGCGCCTCCGCCGATAGAGCAGCTATTGTGACCTTCCCTCGCGGAGCGGGAACCCAACCGAGTGTACCGCTGGCGGGGGAGGAGGCGACTGTATGCGCAGACCTCGGGGTGCAGAGGGGGGTGGTACTGGGAAATAAATAAAGGTTTGCAACCTTGGGCAGTTGGGCCCTTCAGAGGGCGTTTGGTTGTGTTTAGACTCCGGTGCTTCCTAACACTAATTGCGGGCTCAAAAGGAGCAGAATTTATGGCGAAGGCCAAGGCGGCTTGTTTATAATTTATGAAGTTTTAAATGGCTGTGCTGCAGGCCCTCCTCTCGCCCTGGCCGGCGGCCGCGCGGGAAGCGCCTCCCCAGACTCGCCACCGCGCCCTCCTCCCCGCGCCAGGAGCGGCGGAGTGTGCCCATCACATGACACGCCGAGGGCAGGAAAGAATCCAAGCCATTCTAGGAAGCCTCGGGGAAACCTGTCACCAAAGGTGAGAGAAAGTCAATTTGTCCCAAGCGAACTCCCCCACCCCGTTAGAGAGGGGTGCCTCCGGGTAACTGTCCGGAGAGGGAGCCCCCGACCCCGCACCTCTCTGGAGCATCAGTGTGAGAGGAAGCTGATGTCAGCCGGCCTAGACACCGTTTAAAGTCTAATCCATGAGACCTAAGCCGCAGATGACACTTGGGGCCTTGCAGACACCCGCAGACTCAGCAGATACTCCTGCGGTAACACACCGCGCTGGAAAACGCCTGGAGCCATAATGCATTATGTATTTTTATTATTATTTATGGTAGGAAGAGGAGATGAGGGAAAACCGGGCTGAATCTAAACAGCCTGATAATTCATCTATTTAATATTTAGCCAGTTAAGAAAGGTTGTTGTAATCCCTGCAAGGCAGCAAGCTCTTCTTTGACTTCCCTAATAGCTTAAAAAATAATTTCTCACAAGACAATTAGAAATTCTGCCTATGGATGCAAATTTCATAGAAAACAATTTTAAACCTTGCAAATGGGTAAAATATCCCTTCAGTTGAAGTCATTTATTCTGTTGATACACTTGTACAACATGTATACTCTAAACCTGCTCAGATAAAGTGAAATTTTGCAAAAGGATAATCCCTACCACCCCCCCGATCTAACATGCCATTTTAAAAACAAAGGAACAAGGGAACTAGATATTATTTGAGCTATCATTATTTAGCGAAACACAAACATCCAAATAGAAACGATTGTTGTTCCACCAGAAGATTAGAAGTTAAATTATTTCCACACAATGGGAATTTCACCTCGTGTCACCGGGGGGATGTAGTAGGAGCTGTATTATTTGTCAAACCGAATAGAGATGCGTGGGCTGACTTTGCTGAAATACAAAAGACTTGAACCTTATCTGAAGGCGCTTTCCTTTCCAAGTGTCTCCTCCTAGAGAAGCGGGTGGACATTGTCCACCCCTAGCCGAAGCCAGGCTAATATTTACAAAGTGGATATAAATCCTTGAAGACATTTTTGCCCGTGTTGTACAAAGAAACCGGAATAAACAAGGTGTTTATACTTGTTGTGTTCCATTAATTAAACTTTTATTACTTTACATCGTGGGGAACGTTTGTTTACTTGAGAAATGAACCACCAACCATCATAAAGGAAAAAGTCCTGACAGCATTTCCTAGAGAAAAAGCTTAGGTGCGTGTCTCCAAATGATCGTTTCTTTTTGTGCACCTTAGCTTTTTCAGAGCTCAGTTCTTCTTACAACTTCTTGTCTTTTCTTTGATTGTCAGTTTTCTTTCAAAGTTTATTTTTTATTAGCGCAGAAACGTGAGAGCTGGCCTCCCCAGTGTAAATGCAACCTTAAAAAGTCGATTTATGTCTAAAAAGAAGGTGGTGGAAATAGCATAGCAGGCACAGCACAAAGCCCTACCCAGATTATCCCCCCCTCCTCCCCGGGGCATTTCTGGGTTTGCATCCTCAGATTTCCACCCCCCACCAATGTCAATAGCTGCAATGTAATCAAGTATCCCCAGAACCAATTCGTATACCAGATTCCAAATAAATGAAAAATAGATATATCAAAGAGTCAGCCTATTCGGGGGCCTTCTGCTGGGAGTGTGCAAAAGATAAAAGGCAGAGCGATCTACTTCCAAGTGTGCTTGATTAACACAGATACACTTCCGACTGAGAAATTTTTTTTTATTCTAAATATTTGTTCAAATAGTACCAGACAATTTGAAATCAATAAACTGTGTCGAGTGGTGAGGGCTGCGGCTGTTGAGAAATGAGTAACGGGTGTCGTGCCACGCCACGGGGCCGCCTGACTCTATACCCATGAAGGACAATTTGCGGTCTTAATCCTTTACAACTACAAACACCAGCCACGGTTACAACTGTTCAAAACTACTCTCTCAACTAGTTCAGAGCAAGGGGACTAAAGAGGTGAGACGTGGCCCCCGCGGCCTGGGAGCGCGTTCCTAAGCTCGGCTGGAGAATTCTACAAATATACACATAAATACATTAAGACGAGGATAAATAATCAGGGAAACGAAATGACTCGCTTCAAATAATAAATACGGTTGTTGAGTCCGATGCAATCCTTACGGGACGGGAAGGAGCATATAAATTAAGGTCTCCGCAACTAAGCTAGACGCGGGCCAGGCCCGGGGCTGTCCGGGCTCTGGTCCCTCTGCAGAGCGCGCCACCGGTGGATCTCAGACTTACCTTCGGGACACCATTACCAGATTAGAGTCCCTCGGTCCGCAGTATATGGCACTGTCAGGGTTACAGAGGACAATCCTTGCGGCTGATTTATGGCGAGTCACCCAAAGGAGGGAGCTCCTGGAGGGGAGGCCCAGTCGCCTGCGCCTCGGCCGCTGTTGGCCCGAGACCCAGGAGGCGGCAACCGGGCCAGAGCGAGGGAGGGGGGGGTCACAGAGCTGCCCCGCGGGCCCCGCCCGCCACCCCCGCCACCAAAGCAAGAGAGGTAATTGCGCCGCGAGTTCGGGCCGGTGGCGGCCGCTACAGATGCGTCAGTTTGGGGGCCTCGGGCAGGCGTCCCTGAGACGAGTGGTGGGCCGAGAGATCTGTGTAGGTGGGATGAGGGTCGCACGGTCCATGGTGGTGGTTGCCGGGAATCTGCGCGGCGCAGCTGTAGTCCACGCTGGCCGAAGACGGATGCGAGAGGTGGCCCAGGTTGAAGACGGGCCCGGACGCGGGCGCCATGGAGTCGACGAAATTGCCCCCCACGTACACCGGGCTGCCCTGCAGGTTGGCGCTGGCGAAGCCGCCGCCGTTGCTGGCCATGGGGTGGGGCTCGAACTCGGGCGCCGCGTAGCGCTTCTGCTGTGGCAGGCAGCTGCTGAGCGGCGCCGTGTAGGCGGCCAGGCCGTACATGTTGGGCTGAGATTTGGCGAAGGCGGGCGGCGAGGGCGCGTCGTAGGCCAGGCCGGGCACGGGCGGCAGCTGGCCCGAGTAGGCCACGTGGCCGGCGGCGCTGCCCAGAGGCGGGCTGCGCTCCGGGGACTGACCGGCTGGCGAGTGCAGGATGCCCTTGGCCTTCTGGTCCTTCTTGTACTTCATGCGCCGGTTCTGGAACCAGATCTTGATCTGGCGCTCGGTGAGGTTCAGCAGGTTGGCCATCTCCACGCGCCGTGGCCGGCACAAGTAGCGGTTGAAGTGGAATTCCTTCTCCAACTCCACCAGCTGCGCACTCGTGTAGGCCGTGCGCACCCGCTTGGACGCTGGGCCCGGCGGGCTCTTATCCTCGCAGCTCTCTCCTGGGCAGGAAGGGAGACAGAGGGGACGCTGAGCGGGAGAGGGGGATGGGGAGGACATCCAGGGCCAAAGCGGGGTGCTTCCCTGGATCCCTCCTCTTCCTCCCCCTCTCCTCCCACCTTAATGCTGGCTGGAATGAGGGAGGGGCGTCTGAGACGTAAGATTCCAATCGGGACTTCACAGGCCCCAGCCATACCTATGAGTTGCACCTGAACTCCAGCCCCCCCCCCCCCGCCCCTGCCACACACACACACACACACACACACATCTGCCTTCTGAGGTCCGAGTCACTCTGCCACCCCCTCCCCTTCAGCCTAGTCCATCATCCTGTCCCTAAGGCTAAGGCTGTGGAGGAGTTTAATGAGAAACTAGTAGCAGCTGGTAGGGCCTACCCCCCTCTTCCAACCCCCATTAAAGAAGGAACAGACTTCTCTGAATACTCTTCCCAGCCTCTGCCGGGCTGGGGGAGGAAGGCAGCCCCAGCTTGCCTTGCTTAGGGGCTGGCTCCTGGGCAAGGCACCCCAGGGAGCATGGAATGAGGGTAGAGATCATGGCACCTCACCCCAGCTCAGCTGCACCCAAACCCAGGGAAGTGATAAGTCATAAAAATACTTCTCTAGAGTTTCAGGGGCTCCAAGGCCAGCCTGGGTGCATTCTGAGTATTGCAGTGCTAGGAGCAGCAGTCTGAACACTGGTTTCCACTACCCCTGCCACCTCTCTGCAGCTTGTCCACTCCCTCCTTGGTTACACAAATGGATTTCTCCTGGGAGGGAGGGGCCTGGACTTGCAGCTGGGAGGGAGGGGCAGGAGAAGGAGCTTACAGGCTGGAAGGCACTTTCCCCCAAGAGCAGCAGCCCCAGAGAGTTGCAGGCAAACCAGAGATTTGATAACAAGGTAGTTACATCCCATGCCTCAAACTGGCCCTGGACCTGGAAGCATATTCATCTATCTGAAGATAAACTGCATCAAACGACACGAGGCCAGAAAATTTTAGGGACCAGGCAGGCTAAACAGAGAGAGGCAGTAGGCCTCAGAGCTCCTGGCCCTGCCCATCTTCTTCTGCCCACCCTGAATAGACCCACAGAAGATTCTTCCCAACTCTGGGGTCTCCCTTTTCAGGGAGAGAAATCCAAGGCTGCTCTTGTTTTAGAGCATATCCCCTTCCCTTAAGATATGCCCCTCCCCATTATGGATTTGCTGGGATGGGGAGAACTGGGCTGGCGTGGACCAAGTAGAGTCTGGCTGTGTTGCAGGCTCCGGTTGGATTCGAGTGCCCCATTCTGTGGTTTTGTGATCTTGCGCAACTGTCTAACCCTTTATCTGTAAAATGGGGCTATACCTACCTCAAACGGTTCTTTGGAAAATTAGATAGTGCTTGTAAAGCGCTTACCATGGTTCTTAACATAGCCCTTCACAGACTTTAGTTCTTATTAATTTAAGGGAACGGGATTCGTGTGATGTAAGATACATAAAAACCCAGGCTTGGGGAATCACAGGTTTCGAAGAGCTATTGGATGGGAGAAGGAGCCAAGTTATGACCAGCCACCCAGGAAAACAAATGTTAGGTCAATATATGGAAGAGCTATCTATTAATAACTATGGGACTTGTCCAGCAATGGCACCAGCAGCCCGGAATGGAACACCCTGTCACTGTAAGGGCATGGGTCCAATCAGGGACACTAAAAAGAAAGGACATTGCTGCATGAGTAGGAGTTTAGACATGTGGCCTCCAAAGTTGCGCTTCTAGCCCCCAGTCTCTTGATTCCTAGATGAGCCTGAGCTAGCCTCTGGGGCTCAGTGCGGGGGGGGGGGGGGGGGAGGGGGGAGGAGACTTAGCCCAGGATGAGCCCCCTCAGAGAGCTACCTGCAGCGGCACAGCCGTTCTTCTGCTTGGAGTTCTGTCGGGACTCTTTCATCCAGGGGAAGATCTGCTTGCTGATGGTGGCTGAAGAGCCAGAAGCATTGGGCCCACCCTTGGCCTTCTTGGCAGGCGCTCCACCTCCGGGATTGGTGGGCGAGGATGGGGGCAGGGTTGGTGGTGGAGGAGGGGGTTGTGGTGGCTGCTGCTCTGAGTTCAGGCCGGGAGGCTGGCTGCCACCCCCCCCACCCTGGCTGTTCCCAGTGCCAGGACGCATACAGCTGCCGTTAAGTTCAGCTCCTTTGTGGGCTGGGGCTCTCAGAGGTGCGGAACTCTGGATGGAACAGGCGGAGCCCGTGTAATCAGTGTCCAGGGAGTTGGCAGCGGCAGGGGGTGGGTAAGGCTGATGGGGAGTGCCGTAGCCATAAGTGTCGGTGGCTTTGCTGTAGCCGTAGCCTCCGAAGAGTCCTGGGTTTTCATAGTAAGCAGCCTTCTGCATCGTGCACTCAGGAAGTTCCAGGGTCTGTTGACCCTGCTCAAATAACATTGACCACCACTGTCTCCTTCACCACCACCTCCACTGTCTGCCGAATCCCGAGAGGGCTGGGGTAGCCACAGGCACCAGGTGACCTGTGGAGAAGAAAAGCAAAAGGCCCCAGAGAGACTGTAACTGACAGGACAGTCGATATATAAGGACTAGCTAGCCCAGGCTCTCTGCTGCCCACCCAGTTCAGAGTGGAAGGAGCTGAGATTTTATGAAGTTCAACTTATTTGAACCTTTGGAAAAGTCACAAGGAATTTCTTATAAACATGAAAAGACCACTCCCACTCTTTAGCTCAACTCCATCCAAGAGAAGGGGCTTCCCCCACCCCCACCCAGATAATGTTTTCTTTCTTCAAGATTGTCAAATAGCTTTTGATATGGCATAGGAAAGCACTTATGGACATATATTTTAATGGCTGATTCTCCCACTGGACTTTGAGCTCCTTGTGTCTTATTCATCTATATATTCCTAACACCCAGCCCAGTGCCCTACATGTAGTAAGTGTAATAAATGCTTGTTGAATGAGTGACTAAATGGACCTATCAATCAATCTTTGGGTCATCCCACAGTTTTGATGAGAAAAGAAAGTTCAGAACAGCCAGAACTCTCAAAGGAAGGAGGACGAGGAGGAAGGAGAAGGAGAAGAAGGAGAAGAAGGAGGAGAAGGAGGAGAAGGAGGAGAAGGAGGAGAAGGAGGAGAAGGAGGAGGAGAAGAAGAAAAGTATCTCCCCCACCTGGTTTCAAAATCACAGCATCTTTCATGGAGACCAGACAGTCCACTTTCTGGTGCCGGGATGAGAATCCACCCAGTTAACTCTGTGTGTCAGCACTGTGAAATCTACCAGGAGATAAAAACCAAGAACACTTAAAGACTCCCAAACTTATTTTGAGGTTAGAAAGATGTTTCTTCTCTTTCATCTGCATTTTTCTAGACTCTTTACTTTGTCCTCCACTACTTTTAAGTGGATACCACTAGAAACTTGGTAAAGAGATTTAGAATTTGAAATGCATCGAGCATGGGTAAACGCAGAATGCTTCATGTTACAACTTTATCATTTTTATCCTGCATCTAATTGTGTGAACAGATATTATTATTGACCTCTGCTCTGGATCATACACTGCACCCCACCTCCACCCACTCTACAACCAATGAGAGAACCTCTCATGGCATGATGAATGGACCCAGATTTAGAAGAAGAAGAAAAAAAAAAAAACTAAGAAAAATTCTTCCCTTTTGTGTCCTCTGACTCTTGATGGAAGTTTTCCTTGTCAACCACTCCACCCCCATCTTGTGAAAGGCTCCTAAGGAGTTAAAGTATAACTAATAGCATTCAACCACTTTTGTGTGCTTGATAAAGAAAACTCATAGGTCAGCTCCCTGGTCTTAATTCTTGATCTCCTCTTTCAGGCACCTTTCCTTCCTCAAAACTCCCTGGGCTTCCATCATGGTCATCATGATGGACCACATTGTCTAGACGACTTATGTGGCCTAAAGGATTTGACCACTGGTACCAAAACCACTCTGCCATTCACTCATTTCCCCTCCACTTTCACCAAACAGCCTAACCCAATTTTTAAAATCCTTTATATTAGCCTTTGTTTGGTAATACTGTTGCCCATTTTGTTACAAAGAATAAGTGAATATGGCATTTATCTTGATAAGACACAGACCCTTTTCAATGGAATAATAGAATACTAGGATGTTATGTTTTAGGAATTGTTTCTATTATTGTTCTGAAATGTATGCAGTTAAGATATCTACCTAGCAAAGCTGATGTTAATCTTTCTTTCATTCAATTTCTATGTCATTCTGACTATTAAAGTTACTGAATATCAAATGGAAAGTTACAGCCTCATCCTGTGTCTAACATTTGGCTTGGTTTGCCCCCAAGCCAAAGGACTGGTTTAGCTGTTTCTGGACTTTTCTGGGATCCTACTTCCAGTCTTAAACCTTGGGCCCTCTGGATATCAGAATGGCCACATTTGACAACCCACCAGAAGTCACTGCTGCTTCTGTCATTTCATTTACAAGTGTGGAAGCAAAATACTTTCCCTCTTGCCTCCCAGGTTGACCAAGGTTATCTTGATAGGTGGACCAGTCACATTAAAATAGCTTCTTTAGGAACTGACCAGGTTTTTGAAACAGATGGCTTTACATATATATTTTTCCTATGGTATATTCTTAGGAAAAGCTGTGTACTGGGTCTTAAAAGTGTAAATATCTGGCAGCTTCATGAATAACCACAGCGTCTGTTCTGCCTCCGTTTTCATTGTCTTAAGGAATTTCAAGGCCCACTCAGTGATGATCCACCACTCCAATGTCTATTTGCCCCAGAAGCAAGGGTAGTAGCCCTCTCCTCACCAGGAAGGGCTTTGCAGACTCCCCCCACCTCCGCAGTATAATGCCCCCCAAAAGCCACCTCTCCTAAAACAGAACCTGAGAATATTGTTACAAAACTGGTTAAAAAAAAAATAAAAAAGCTTATTTCTTTCTAGAAATCCCTACTCCTTGTGAACTCTGCTTGAACCTAAAAAGCAGGAATGGGTCATAAATCACTTGGACAATGGTCAACTGTTCAGTGGCTCATCTTTTCGATCCCCCCCCCCCCCTTTAAAGGCTTTCTTTCCTGGCCCTTTGGTATCTCTGCTCATTTTTGCTCGGGGACCCAAATGCCTTGGGGTGAAGACTAGCCCGTGTCGGGGGAGGGGCAGCCTTCGAAGTCCTCAGCTGCCCTTTTCTCTCATTCCTCCTCCCCTCAACCCCCAGGGCACCGGCCAGGGCAGGTTCCCCAGAACCCCGCCGGCACCAAGCCTGGCCCTTTCTAGAGTAAGGGCACTACACAGGGTCTGACTCGACCCTTCTTGCGGTCCCGGGAAGTTGCCCAACTCAGCTGGAGGCCCAACCGCAGGCTGGGAATGCAGGGCCAAAGGATTCCTAGCCACACGGAAGGAAGGCGGCCTCAGAGCGACCACCGCCCGCCGCCTGGGCCGCGCTGGACCGCCACACTCGCCGCGCCTCTGAAACAGCCGAACCCTGATACTTGCTCACTGCACTTAATTCTGCCCGGGATCAATACCTAATATGATACCGAATAAATAAAAGGCGCTCACAGCGGCCAGGGGACGGGGTTATTAAGCAGCTGGAGCTCTCACGGTGCATATCAATGCACCTGTCATTGTGGTTTGTAACAAAATTTATGACTGCAAGCACGGCGGCAGTAAACGCTTCAGTAAGGAATGAAAAGAAAAACACTTCCCAAGGCCCGGCACTTTTCAGAAGTGGAAAACAGGCTCCGCGTAGGAGGAAGAGCGGCAAAAGAATTCCCTACTCCGCACTTTTCCCGGCCCCGCGCCCCGCGAGCTGGGGGATTATATAAAGTGGCCGGTGCCGGTCTCTCCGAACAGCTCCGCTGCACGGCCAGACGTAGGACCGGACGCGCGCAGCTCCGCCGGGGCCGAAGACCCGCTGCCCGCCGCTGCCTGGGGAAGCCGGGAAGCTCGCTGGATGCTCAGAGGCCGGCCCGGCGCTCGCTCTCCCGCCGGGGCCGTGAAAGACCGAGGGGCTCGGGGAAGGAGGGGGCGGCAGTCGCAGTAAATTATGGGCCGGTAGAGTCAGGGCAAGTTGAAAGAGAAGGGGGAGGCGATGATGTGCCGGTTGCTTCTGTTGCTCTCAAATTTTTCTAAGGTTGTAGTTGGCTCCTCTCCTTGTTTTTGTTTTTGTTTTTGTTTTTCCTAAACCAGGAAACCAGGGCCTGGGAAACCCACACATCTCTTTCTGGCGGACAAGACTTGTGCTGGGCACCTCCGTTAATTCACTGGAACATAGCAACGATTCTTCGCTCCCTGTTGGCTTTACTATTGGGGGATTCTGAAACCACTCCTTTTCGGGTTTGCTCAGTGGGGATATATTTGCTGCAGAGCTGGGCTCGCTCTCTGCCCGAGTTCTCTCGATCTCTCAGCCTGAGCCTCCTCTACCCTATGGGAAGCCCTGGACGCGCCTTCTAAATCATTCTTATTTAGCCCAGATAACTCAATACGTAATACACCCTCCATTTAAGGCACTGGGCTCACCCCATTAAAGCGCCATAAATTTGAAGGCCGATGATCGGTTATCATGTAACGGGCAGCAGTTCACACGGAGGTGATCCACTTCAAAGCCGCCCTTTGTTTTATGTCTTGATGTATGAATCCTGAGATGGCTACCTTGAGTTGCAGGACAGATGGAAATGTAGTGGAAATTATTTTTTTAAATCACACTACTCACCACAGTGTGTGTGTGTGTGTGTGTGTGTGTGTGTGTGCCCCCGCGCAAGCTCTTGAATTTTGTCTGTAACTCTTTTTAGGTTCTTCAGGGTCCTTTTGATATTCTGTTGAGGCGGATCTGGAACAAAATGGAAAACTCTCAGTGGCAGCCGCTTCTAACGCACACATGTTGAGAGGCTTTCCCCTTTAAGGGTGTCATAATCAATGTGACTATTGTATATGTTGCCCGAAGCCATTCCAGGCACCTTCTCCCTGGCAGAAAGGGAGACTTGATTGGCTTCTAGGGAGTGAGTGGCCTTTAACACCAAAATCTTTGGCTGGATGGGGGAAGGAGGAGCTCAGACCAGAGGGAAGTGCCAGACCCTCAAGCAACGGGTGAGCCAAGTGGGTCAAAGGCACAAGGGGAATCTGTCCTCTCCCCCTGCTTCAGCCAAGCTCTTAGTGCTCCAGGTGCCTTAGTCTCCCAGGCTGAGCCCAAACCTCCTAGGAGTAAAAGAGAAGGACTGTACAAAATTGGCATGGGAGGGAGGCTACAGCATAGGGCACCTGAAAAAGATGGGCCTGGGTGGGTCCTAGTCAATGGCTGCCCTACTCAGCCCCAGTGGAAAGGGAGCTGGGCGCTATTTCCTGATTTGTACTTTGTATCTTGCATGGTTCCTCTGAATTTATTTTATTCCAGTCGGTACCCACCACACTCCTGGCCTGGGCTGCCCACTCCTGGGTCGGGATTAGGCTGCAAACAATCTAAGAAACACACATCCCTTCCACCCAACAGACCAAGCTGCCCACCACTACGGGCACTTAGCGGGTGCCCATGCAGGTCAGGTGAAAGGAAAGACACAATCCCCCCTCTTGCATCTGCCCTGTGCAATTTGTCGACTCAGTAGTTTGCAAACACTAAACCGGGCAGGAGAAAGCCCCACACAAAGCATTCCAGTCCCTTCTAAAGACCAGAGCGCACAGCCATAAGCCTTTGAAGTGACCTTTGGCTTAGACAGCAATAACTCACCCCTTAATGAACACCCAACGGAAGCGCCTCGGAGAGATCCCAGCCCAGTAGGGCTCCTAATATCGAGCCCAGGCTTCAGCTTCCCAGCCGGTCTGGGCCCAGGGGGCCCAGGCCGCTAGGCCCGCCTTGAGGGCTGTGCAGTGGGTATGCGATGTACGCAGGTACTCAGACCTGATCAGCGAGCCGGAAGCTACTTTATATGATACGTTCACGTGAACAGACATCAACTTTCGCCGCTTGACTATGTTTTATTATTTTTTTTTAAAAGGGGGTTCTTTAAAAGTAGGATCTTCCCCCTCAGAAGAGGGCTAAATTGAAAGACCACCAGGGCTGATCCCACGATGCCTGTAGCTAGATTTTGTTTTTCCAGCCGTGGATGATCAGGGTAAGTTTGCTCCTGGGCATTCTGGGATGCCCTGTGCACCCTGTGCTCTAGGCTCAGGAGGCTTGGGAAGGGAAAAGAAAAGAGGACCCCAAGGTGGCCAACGTTAGGCCACCCAGAGTCCCCATTGCCTTCTCTGGAGCTCCCTGCTCAGCCCACCCACCCTCCAGCACAAGCCCAACTTCAGCCTCCTGCTTGACCAGAATCGCGGGCTTAACCCTGCTGGCTCTGGGCCACCAGCTCAAGTACCCTTTCCACAGCCAGAAACTGGGGTAGCGGGAGGGAGACCCATCTGGGAGCTGTCAACGGAGAGCTGGTCCGCGGCAGGCGCAGGCCGGGCCCTATACCCCAGCCCCCACCAGCATCCCCGGGAAAAGTCTTTAGGATAGGGAGCCTTGGTGCGGATTATTGAAATTTTCGGGGAAGTTATAAGTGAGTGCTCCACGGGGCCAAATGAAATGCTGCTCGCGGTAATTGGATTCAGCTGACTAAGTTGGCAGGCGCGCTGCTCCAAGGCAGCAGGCGAAGAAAAATGTCCAGTGACTTTAAGTTCTGATGGAGCCAAGAGCAGGCGATTGACAAAACAGCTTTACTGCTCTCCTTTGATGGCGATGTCCTCTTGGAAGTCGGTCCCTCTCCAGCTGGGGCCTGTCCCATCGTAGGTGAAGGGACTGCTCCTTGCTTTCTGGGACCCTTCCCCACAGAGGCCCGGTCTGGCCCGGCTGTGTGATGCTCCCATGAGCCTAGAGCCGCTCCCTCGGACTCATAGAGCTGCTTACTTGGGCTTTGGCCCCGGAAAAATCCAGGATGAATTGTCCTGTCCTCCTCCAGCCAGGAGCCACAGGATCCCGTAAACAAAAGGATGGATGGGAAGCAGGAGCCAAAATAATGATTTAGCTTTCATCCTGGGTTCTTTGGGGAGAAGAACCCAGGAGCCCTAAACCTTTTTTCTCTGCCACTCTGGAAGTCAAAACCCAGATTACTGAGGGAGCATGTACTGGAGGAGCCTCTCAAACTCTTCTGAGTAGTTTGGGGGTTCTCTTGAATTTGGGGGAGAAGCTTGAGAAGCACTTTAACCTCTAAAGGAAAAAAATATTAAGCCAACAGCAAGAGATAAAGGCGTGCGTATATGGAGCTAGTTCCCAGAACAATGCAGGGAGCTGGCTGGTCACAGAGTTTATTTTAAATACATATAAATCAACCTGCCTATGCCCAGCCAGGCAGCCCAAGACACAGAATTAATATGACGCTCCATCTTACTTTGGCAGTGACAGTGTAAAAAAAGTTTCTTTTTATTCATTTCATTTCCCAGCCCATTTTCATAACTGCACATTTACCCCCAAAATAGTTCCTCCAGCCCCCAACCCCTTCACCGACCCTCTCCTCAAACTGCCACATCCCCCCCACCATGCCATCAGCCACCCCCCAAGCCTGGCAAGCTAGTGTGTCCTCCTAACCTTTGGGTAGGCGGGGAGCATCCCCACAAAGCGCACCTCCTTACGATTAATCACCGTCCTCAATGTATATGTAGAAGTGTATCTAGGTCTACGCGGACTGCCTCACCAATTGGCAATAATCAAGATCACAGATTACACAAAATAAATCATATTTAGTATCCCGCTCAGGGCAGCAAGCAGCCCGGTGCCCAAAGATTTCCATTTTGTCATGCAATTGCTTACCTGGATCCCAATTTATCATAAACCTGGTGTCCTCGGCCTCAGAGTGGGCGCCAGTGGGGGGCAGAGCTAGCCTTCCCCCTTTGTCTGCAGACAACACTGTCCCAACCCTGGTCTTGCGCGCTCGCAGACGCGGCCATATACCCGAGCACACGGAATTCCCGGTAGAACGGAACCAGGCTGAGGTTCAACTACCAATAAACGCAGGAGGAACGAGTTCGCAGTCCCCGAGCTGGCTTCGCCTGCGATGCGCGCCCGTCGGTCCACCCGCCCGCCTGTCCGCTCCCAGGCCCAGAGCGGCGGCCACCCGCGCCCCCACCTACTCCTGGGTTCCTGCCCAGCCCTCCCAGACCCCCCAGAGCTCGGGGTTTGTTTTGCTTTCGGAATGTGGCCCTTTCTGGATTTGGAGAGAGCCCCGGAAACCCCCTCATGGTCGGGAAATACAGACGCTGCCTTCAAATGCGAGCATATTTGTTCACGTGACCCCAAGGGAAGATTGTACTGATTGAGGCTGAAACTTTCACGCCATCCAGCCCCGGAGCGCAGCCAGGCCTGGGGGCTAGGAGGAGGGGCGGGAAGCGTGGGATCCGGGCCCCTTCCCCGGAGCAGGCATGAGTGGGTATGGAGCGGAAAGAAAGCCCTCATCTCGCAGCTCGAGTCCAACCCAGCCCCAGTCCGGCCACCGGCAGTGGCATGAGGGGCGCTGAGAGTCTCACCCCCCACGACCTCTGACCCTGGCCCAGCCTTCCACCGGACCAGCCCGCGGACTGGAAATTTTAGAGGCTGCCTTTCAGAGGCGTCTCCGGAGGTGACTATGGAGCTTCGGAGGCCCAGGGTTCCCTTAGCTCCCCAGTCGAGCCCGATACCTCTCATCCGCACGCACCCGGGCCAGGCTCCGCCTAGGCGGACGGGCTGCTCGCCCCCTCCCCGGTCGAGGCAATTAGTTGTGGCACAGCGCAGGCTCCAGCCCTGAGGTGGGTGACTCCAGCTCCCAGACCGGGGCCGGTCACCTCGGGGAAACCCCACCCCCACGCCCACCCCCACCCCGCTGGGGCTCTGGCTCGTTCCGCAGACGCTGCAGAGGAGCCGCCACTCCCCAGAGCCAGAAAGGGCGCATAAGCAGCCGACCGGACCCGTAGCGGTCTCCCTGCTCTGCGTCTTGCGCGCTCCACTCGGGTTCCGCGCGGCGTGGAGCCGCCAAGGCGCCGAGCTGCTGTTTGCCAAGAGCGCGCGCCTCCAAACCTGGGCAGGGCTCACGGAATCCGCAGGCCCGGCGACTGCCAGGCCGCGGCTTCCCGCTTCCTGCGGCGCCTCCAAGAAGGCGAGGTGGCTGAGAAATCAGCCCTAGCCGGGCTTATCTGGGAGTCCTGGGAGCTTCTATTTTAGAAATATTACATCGGGACCTGTTCCCAGCACTCTCCGAGTGGTCAGGCGGAATTTACGGTAACAATTCTGCGTGTGAGAAAGAGTTAAGCTCCCAGCCAGGGTGAGCGACCGGCTTCCAGGTCCCGGCCTGCCGCGAGTCCCCAAGGTCGTCTCCCAGCCCGACCCGCTCCCCAGAATCCCGCACCATGCGGAAGTCTCCACCCCATCCCCGAAGTCTGATTTTCATGGCCAGTTCTGCTTCCCAACGGCATCGGGCACGGAGCAGATGCCCTGTCGCCGCCGGCGAGGTCTCCGAGCGACCAAGGCGAATGTGAATGTGCTCAGCAGCCCCAGAAGAGCCGGGGAGAAGGGGGTAAAGTCCTCCTCATCCCCATTGCAGAGGCACAGGAAGTCCCGGAAGACAGGTCACAGGCTGCTCAGAGCCCTTTAGACCTGTGAGGGAGCTCCTCCTTTTGTTCACCTGGACGGGCCTGGCTGGAGGCCCACTCGGGACGCCTCTTGGAGCCGGACCGTGGGTGCCCCCAGTTCACCCCCACCGGAGTATCCCGCCCCCTAGCCTCCCGCCAGGGGCCGAGCAACGGGCCCCGCAGCAAGTGTTAATCTCCTGCCAAAGAGGGGGGCCGCTTTGCGGGAATTTGTCTCCAGGAAAGGATCTAAGCCTTCTTCAATCGGAGCATATGTTCATAGAGCAATAAACCGGAAAGATTTACAGTCCTCGCCCGGCCCCCAACAGCCTCGCACCCTTTCAGGAATTACTTACGATGATTTATCACATCAACCCGGGCAATTGTCACACTGATAAAATAGCCCGGGCCGGTGCCCGCCAAGCCCAGGACTTGGGAGGCTGTTGGCTGCCGGGCTGCCAGCGGGGCTGGGGAGGTTTTTTGTGGGTTCCTTCTCTGGGCCTACCAGGGGATGGTGTGGTGGGTTGGGGTGGGTGGGGTTGGGGTGGGAGGGGAGCCAATTCTCATTGAGAAAAACGCAAGCAGCTCAAAGAAAGCGCCCGGAATCTGCGTCGGAGTCACTTGCAAAGCACATAAACATTTGTCATCTTTGAATAATTGAATTAATGTATTATTGTTTGAATGTATAATTCATAACGGAGGAAACTTTGTCTCTGTCCTGACGGGGAAATATACACACACCAAAAAAGAAATCAAAACATACACACAATCCCACAACAACTACCAACGCAGCCAGCCCCAGCTAGCGGAAATCATCCTCAAAGCCAACGACAGGGAAGGAGGCGAATAAAGAGGCTCTCCTCCCCGGCACCGGCCCTGAGTTTCAAGCTGAAGGAGGAGAATGCCCGCTGCCGCCCCGACCCAGACCCCGGCAAGCTGGGGGTGGGGTGGGGTGGCAGCGTAGTGGCGAGTGGGACCTCGAATCTCCTTGGAGTGTGGGAGAAGAAAGGCTGAAATGGGAGGCAACCGGACAGACAGCTTTTGCACCTCTCCCCGGCCTCTCTTGCACATCCCTGCCCCAGGCTCCCCTTCGCCCCAGGGTCTCCCACCCTGCCGGCAGGGACTTCTAACCCGCGCCTTTATTTTCCATCTTCCCCCAAATTAAAAATACAAAAATAAAGGGGAAGAAGGAGAAACTCCTTGCTGGGGTGGCCGAAACAGCAGAGCTGGGGTGGGAAAGGAGGGGAGTGGGAGAAGCAACTCGGAAATCATTATCTGTTGGTTAAAACCTGCCTGGGGTAAAATTTCAACTCGATTTTATAGCCTTCTATTATGACGCAAAGAAAAATTTACGACCCTCGCTTGAAAAGAGGGCCGGGGCCTTTTCTCACCGGTTTAAGAATAGGCAGCAGATGCCGTGACAGCGACCATTGTTCCCGGTAGACACAGGCGACCGGGCAACCTCGGCCCGCGTGCGCCAGGCGCGTCCCCCAGCCGGGCGGGTTTTTTTTTTTTTTTTTTTTTTAAACAACTCCTGTTGTTTCGGAGCAGCCCGCGCGCACCCTCGCCCCTCGCCCCCTCGCCCCTCGCCCACCCCCACATGCTCACACACACCCTCTCTCTCGCTCACATACACACACTCGGCCGCTCTCAGTAATTTTTCATAAGTGCAAAGCTTTGCTGAACCAAAGGTCACCATCCAAGCCACTAACAACTTCTCGCCGGCGCGCGGTTCCAAATCAGGAAGCAAAGGGAACTATTTGTCAGCGGCCCTGACAGCTAAGTTCATTAAGGATTTAAATCCGAAGAAATAAAAGTCGCCAAAATATTTACCTGCTGGCCGCGCTCCCGCGCCCGCCACTGGGGGCCGAGGGTGGAGGGCTGGGGGCGCCGCGCAGCCCCCCTCGGCGGGTGATATTCTTGGGATCCCTGCACTTTCCAAGTCGGAGAGAGCCCTTTGCGTGGCAGATTAATGACGACTCCGTGTTTCTTAAGGGACGTGCTGAATTAATTATTTCGCCAATCACGTGGTCGGGACTTGTAGAAATCTATTCTTATCATCTTCCTCGCACTTTGAAAATTCTCCGGGTTATGAAAGGCCCTCCCCCGGCTGCCGGCGAGCCCCGGCCGCCCAGCCAGGCGCGGGGGGCAGGGAGGGCTCCCCAACATGGCGGGCGGGCGGGAAGCGCCTTCTGCCGAGGGTCCCGATTTACTGTACTGTACTCAAGCGGGCTCGGCTATGGACTCGCTTCCTCCTCGTCCCTGCCCGTGATTCAATACACACAACGGTATTGATGTATTGGTGGGCACAGGAGGAGCCATTAACCAGAAGACGGGCAGAGGACAATCATAAAATGTGTCTGAATATTTAAACTTCTGTCTGCGCACTTATAAATACACATGTCCACGCGTCTGAGGCGAGCCCTTCCATATATTAAGGACACATGTCTGATTTTATGCATTCTGCTCATTTCCTGTCGCGAGCAATCCCCCCCCACCCCCCAGCTATTTTGGGACTCCTGTCTTGGCCCACTCTCCAAGGCAAGGCAAAGACGAGAAAAAGCCTTTGCAGAAAAAAAAAAAAAAAAAAATAGCGCACGCCACTTTTTATGGTGGGGAGTGTTTATTGTCGTCTGGAGGGCAGAGGGGGCTCTGGGGGAAGGAGGGGCAGGTGCTGGAGGCCCCAGTGGGACTAAATAGCACAAGGAAAGTAGGAGTCCAAGATTGGAGGCCAGAGGGGTTTGGTCCCAGCAGCCACTGGCCAGTCTCAGCTTGGTGCAGAACCCAGCACTCTCCCAGAGTTGGGGGGCAGGGAGGTCTCTCACCCACCACAAGACAAAGAGAGATTGGAGGTGTCTGGAGCTAACCGGGGCCAACCTGGAGCCTCCTTTTAGCCTGGGAAGTTACTTATTTTTTCTTCCAAAAAATAACGCCCTGCAGCCTGAATGCAACGTTAGGCTTCCCAATGCTCACAAAACATGGTGGCCAAATTGGGACTGTGTATGTGTGGGGGGAGAGGTTAATGACAGATTTGCTAACCCTTACACACTTTAACCTTCACATGTCAGGCACAATGCAGAAAATAATAAATTGTTTATATTGAATGTTAGCTTTTAGAAGACTTAATGAAGAATGCTTCTTTGGAGGCACCAAACAGGATGGAAGTTTCGCTACACCTTTTATTATTTCAAATATAGATCAATGAATTACATCAAAACTACAGGCAACAATTAGTATAAATAATACTTTAATCAGTGGCAGCAGAACATTGGTCAATTCTATTAAAAAAGCATCCTGTGTGAACAGACACCATGGGGCTGACAGACAATGTCATCTCCCAACAAAAGGCTGCAATGGACAAAGTGAGATGGGAGTCTGAGGAGCAATGTCCTCGGTAAACACTTCACTCCTCCCCAGTCACGACCCCAACACAGCTTAAAAAAAAAAAAACAACACCAAAACAAACACTTCTGGCTCATATTTGGGGGAACAAACTGGAAACAAATGAAAGCAAATGGGCACTGAGCCTTTCCACATCTAGGTTTCTCCAGAGTATGTTCCCAGATGGAAACTCATTTCCTTCCCTGCCCTAGGTGGTTTTGAGAAGGGGGGGGGGGGTGCTGCTGCTTCTCCCCTGCCCCACTCCTGTGGGCCCAAATGGACGCTGGGGTCCGATTGGGACCACAGGGTTGAGGACTGCCCCCTGGGCCATCCAAGCTCCATTAACATTTCAAAAGACAATCCCTGGAAACTGAGGAGAACTGAGACTTATAAACAAAGAAGTTGTTTCTCTGATTAAGTTACTTTTCAAAGTAGTGAAGCTATGTTTGAGAAGAAGGTGGGTTTTCTTCAACAAAACATGCCTCTTGGCTTTCCTCTGGGACATGGGTGAAGTCAGTGAAGCAGTTTTGGCATTTGGTCTGAAGCTGGGGTAGATAACCTGAACTTCTGGGAATGGGGAAATCTATATAATAATCTTTATAATATATATGTAGTTGGGTTTCGTGAAAATATATACTTTTCCCCCCTCCCAAGGAGAAGGTTCAATATATTCACAGATTTGGGCTTTAGGAAAGAATCTTAGCAACTTTCCAACTTGCCTCTGACGATAGCGGCTCTTTTCAAATGCTACATCCAAAGACTGCTCTCCCCATTAGAGGGGGAAAAAAAGAAGAGAAGGGTAGTTAGAGTCCAAAAGGTTAAGGGTTTAGAGGTCAGTCCTCCCGGCTGAAATACAGCTAATCGAATAGAAAATTTGTCCTCTGGATGAACCTGATTCTGTAATTTAGCCGAACTTCAGTAAAATACCTTTTCAGCTTCTCAACGTGAGGGCGTCAGAAAAAAGACGTCTTGACTATGTATGAACTCTTTGCTTTTTGTCATAGAAACAATGATGCGAATAATGCAGGAATATCCATCTTTAATATCCCGACGTGGCGATATTCAAGTATTGCCATGTGCAAGTCTGAGAGCCAGGCTCACCCCAAGGAGGAACAAAGAGCTGTCCCCAGGGTCTAATACAAAAGACCAAGGCTTGGAAGATACTTTAGAGAAGTGGAATTTCAGCCTAGGGACTCCAGTGAATACCTGCTCTCAGCTCTCAGGAGACACCAAAGAACATGCGTGCAGAAAAAGTCTTTTTTTTTCTCCCTCCACTTAAATATATTTAAAAAATTATCTCTGAACTTTATAAAGCATTCTGAAGCACTGAAAAAAAAAAATAGCTCCAATTCTTAATCTCTCTTTCAAGCTCATCCTTTTCCCCTCCCCTCTTTTGTCACTTTTTGGTAGCTACAACCAGGGGTTTCTTTTTGGAGCCCACAGCTTTGGGGTTTAAACTTCCAAAGTCTGTTTCATTTGAGTATATGAACTCTGGCCATTCCCTTTGACTCTCCCCCCCCCCCACCCTTAGCCTTAAGGGTCAGCATTTTAGAAAAATGAGCCTTGAATCTTCAGGCAAGGCATAAGAAAAATGACTAAAGAACATCACTCCTCTGTTGTTTGAGAGTGATTGTTATGAAACCACTATTCTTAAGGCAAGGAGGAGGGCCTAAAACTTTTATACTTTTACAATCTCTGCTTCTAATCAATGGGTTGAGAAAAACTTCCTTACACTTGTTTAAAAAATAAAAGAAACTTCAGGGAAAAAAACCCTAAGACCAACTTTTGTGGGCTTCTAGATTCAATTAGTGTTCTCTTTCTTTTTTACAGCAAGATTTCCCCACCTTCCCAGTTTCTCCCCACCACACACCCCCTCTCCCATATAGGCCGTACACCAATTCCTATAAAATACTGCTACATGGGTAATTTGGAATACAGCATTTGGAATCCAGTTGGAATAGAAAATTCAGTCACAATCTAATGACCCAGAACATAGAGGTGTTGTTTTCTTTCCCCAGAAGGAAAATGTTGGACCATTTGTTTCTTTCTCTTTTCCCTTTCCTTTAATCACCCAGAACTAGTTGTAAGCACAGTGCTGAAAAAAGCACATGTGGAAATATATTTTCAAGAACTCAACTTTGAGTGGACCCTTTGCTTCCCTCTAAAAGGGTTAAGGGCCCCCTACACACATTTCCGGGGAGTGGGGAGGGGTGGAGTTCAAAATGCCGGTTAGAGCCAGAAGTTAGTCCACACATCTCTGATTCTTCTCCCTGAAACTCAGCCCCTTTCACCTTCTTAAGATTTTTGGCATTAAGATGTCAGTTATTTCTCTGTCCCCCATCCCCCAACAAATAAATATTTAAGCAAATATAATCTAAACATAAAATAACCCAACCCATTTCCACTTCCTTCTTAGACTCATTTCTTTGGGCATGGGGCCACCGGGAGCAAAATATTTTTTTCACACCGGAAATTATACAGATAACCCAGAAAGTTCAGAAATCCTGGCCCAGCTTCCCTGTTTCCACTGAAAGCACCTAGCACAGGGATGGCCAACCTGCTGCCTCAACTCCCCCACTTTATTAAGCCACCAAGATCCCTGGAGGGGTGGGGTGGGGGAGGATGTTCAAATTCACACTGGGATAAAGCATCCAACCTTCATTTGCAAATTCAAAATCCAACAGCAGAGATTTTCATAAGTTTAATGACTCGCCAAGGTTTATGTTCTCAGTAGCTCCTGCCATATGATAATATACTTAGAGAGAGAATCCCGCCCCCCTCCCACCCCCATCCCGCTTCAGGGAGGGGGCTGCCCTCGGGCAGGATGCTAACCTAGTCCGAGGGCGGCCTGCGTATCCCAGGTCCACCCCACAGTACCTTAGAGCCCAGGGAGGTGACAGCAAGCCTGGCCTGCCCCCGCAGCTTCGGCTCAGCCGGGAGCGCAGGGAGGAATGGGCCCAGGGTCCCCACTTCTACAAGGTCGTCAGGTCCGTGTGGTGGTCCTTGGCCAGCTGCTGCAAATGCTGGCCTGGGGCAGCTGAGGAGGAGCAGGAGGAGGAGGAAGAGGAGGACGAGGACGAAGACCTGCCTTTGGTGTTGGGCAGCTTGTGGTCTTTTTTCCACTTCATCCTCCGGTTCTGGAACCAGATCTTGATCTGGCGCTCAGAGAGACACAGGGTGTGAGCAATTTCAATCCGACGGCGCCGGGTCAGATACCTGTTAAAATGAAATTCTTTTTCCAGTTCTAGGACTTGCTGCCGGGTGTAGGCCGTCCGAGACCGCTTGGGCTCCCCTCCAGTGTAGTTGGGGTTCACTGCGAGACAAAACAGACAGCACGGTCAGGTCAGCGCCCGGCTCTTCTTAGGGCCCTCGCCACTGCCGCTCACTTCCTGGCGTGCCCGAGGCCCGCGGCCCTCCCAGCGCACTCCCCAGCCCGCTCCCTTCCTCCCTCCCGCCCTCTCGTCCTCTGTACCCAGCGCACCCGCTCACTCCCACCCACCCACTCCCCCAGTCTCCGGGGCGGGGATCCCCTTACGTGCTCCCATCTCCCTGGCCCACCGAGAGCTCCGGAATTCCCTAGCATTTTGGAAAACCCCCCTCTCCTCCTCTACCAGGTTCCGTCCGCTCTGAAAATGGAGTCCTCCCCCACCCCACCCCCATCTCCACCCCCTTTTTCGCCCACAGCCAAGCAGCCAGCCACATGGTCCCGGCCTGCTCCCTCAGCTATAAAAATTTATGGAGAGAGTAATTGCGGCGCCCATTGAAGCCCCACAAGCCCCCACCCACTCGCACCCCCTCTCGGGGGCCCAGGCCTCCAGGCTGGGGTGGGGACTGAGAGGTCGCTGGACCATGCCTTACCCGAATTCACGTGCACCTTCTTCATCCATGGGTAGACCACCGCGGGCTGCTTGAGTGCCGTCCCGGGGGGCGGTTGCTTGGGGCCGCCCGGCTGGCTGCAGGCCCTGGCGCTGGGCAGAGGCGCGGGCGGAGGCGCCGGGGGCGCGGGGCACGGCTCTCCTGGGGCTCCGTAGTGGCCGCCGGGGCCGCCGGGTTCTTGCCCGTGACCCCGCGTGGGTAGCGCCGAGCCGGGTCCGGGCCCGCCGCCTCCGAAGGTCTGCTCACCGAAGTCGGGCCGTGGGTAGAGCCCCGGGGGCTGGAAGTCTGCACCCTGCACGCCTCCGCTGTAGTAGTCGGCGCCCTGCTCGCCTAGGTAGCTGCCCTGCAAATATTCTTCGCACGGAGGGAACTTGGGGTCCACATACTTGGAGTTCACCATATACGAACTCATGGCCATTAATTTCAGAAGGTAGAAAATACTAATTTTTCTCGTGTTGTCTTTTTTTCTCCTTCCATAGGGCCCTCCTACTTGCTGTCAACTGAATAAAGTTGGCGGCCATGTGACCAAGCCAGCCAATAGCGAGGAAGCGAGTTTATCACCGGGTTGGTGAGCATCTCATAATTTTCACAAATTTAACTAAATAACATACGTGTAATCAAGTGACTCGCCATGGCACATTTGAGGGCCCCCGCCAGATGTTAGTGTAGTTCTCCAATTCCCCGCACCCTCATTCCTGGCAGGTAATCCCAGCTTTTGTCTGCCACTGACTTTGTTAACCTCCAGTGTCCTCTCCACTCACCCCCGCTGAAATACAGCCCCCCAAAATGGGTACAGTTCAAGGGGGAATGAAACCCCAACTCTGTCAGGCTGCAGAATGCCAAAAGGCCGGTGGGTGAGGCAGCCTCTGAGTTGGGCAGAGTACCCCAGGCAGGCAGGGCTCCCGCCCGCGGGAACGGGGACTCTGCCATACAAAGGCCCAGTCCCGGCTTTGTCTTCCTCAGGGTCACCCAAAAGTTACAACAGTCTGGCGGGCCCGAATCAAATCAGGCGATGAGTAACTGCCAAGCTTTCTGTGAGTGCCCAGGATGGAGTGCTTTTAGCCAAAGTCAGTCTTACAGGTATGGCAAGACCGCCCTCCACCCAGCTCATACAGCTGAGGGGTGGGCCTGGAAGGTGATGATGGCACCCCCACCTCACCCAGATAGGCTCCAAAGGACCCTGCACTCCCTTTTCCCACGTGGCAGTCAACGACCTGTGAGCCTCCTCACTGGGCACCCTCTGACCTCACTTCATGCTCCTTGAGGGCAGAGTTGGGGCTGGGGCTACCTGGCTTTCCACCTTGCTCCCCAGTTCCCCAAAAGCTAGCCCTTTGGCCCTGCATTCATGCAACCAATTAAGGGTTTACACGGGAACCTCTGTTTAAACGTGAGGGGCTTCGGGGAAAAGGCTCCCCCCGTGTCACCAGGCTCAGTCCATCTTCCTGGAGTCTAAGGTAATAAAACAGAAAGGAAACTGACCCGCACCCGGCTGCCTCTGGCCTCAGCTTCCGACTATGGCTATTTCGGAGAAACATGAAGTTTTTGCATCGACCATATATTCCCCTAGAATCGAATCTGTGACTATGTGGATACCACACAAATTCGGTTCTACAGGGTATATATAGACAACGTTACTACCTCCGGGTTTCACCTAGAGTGGGTACCCAGACCGCTGCCAGCCCCGGCCTCTTCCTCGGAGCCATCACCGGCCCGACGCAGCCACTCGCACTTTCAGAGAGGGTTCAGGTAGCTTGAAGAGCTCGGTGACAATTTGCAGCAACGAGTTCCCCATCCTTGCACCAGGGCCAGAGTTACCGAGCAGCCAAGGAGACAGGACACTCTTCTTAAGAAAGAAAGAAAAGAAGAAAAAATAATCCATCCCAGAAATGGGGGCTTTATTACCCTCCTCTCTAGATCCACCCCCTCCCCCTTATCAAGTGGTATTTTCCAGAAAGGAGCAAATGCCCTTAGTGGCAGGAGAAAAGATGCAAGAGGAGAATATCCTCTGCCCATTCTTCTTCCCAGTGCAGGGGCAAGCCAGGTTGGCTGACAAAGCTAGTTCCCCAAGAGGTCTTGCATTTACCTTCCTGGGCCCTGTGCCGGGCTGTCCTCTCCGTCCAGAGCTGCAGACCCTGCGGCAGGCACTGCTTGCAGGCACCAAGCTGCCCTGGGCTGGGGTCGGAGTGCTAATGGTGAAGGGCAGGGCGAGGGGTCATTCGAAATCATTTACAAACATATCACAAAGTTTCATTATTTTTGCTTTGCCGACAGCAGCACACAAGAGTACAAAAGTTCATGAGTTGCACCCGCCCGCCCCAGTGCCTCAGCGCTGTCTAGGGCTCACCCCTCGGTTTAGGGCACCAAGAACACAGACTCACTCAGGGCCGGGATGGATTTCAGGGGCAGAAGGATGCCCCGGGCTCAAGTCCGGCTTTTGGATCTGTGAGCATAGGCCAGAGGTGCTAGAAAAAATTTTTTTTGATTGTTTTAATTTCCTCCTTGTGATTCAAAAATTAGTTTCAGCCTCAGCCTTCATCTGGTGGGGTAGAGCAGAGAAACGCCTTTCTGCCTCTCAGCCTGGCAAAATTGGCTGCCTGCTTCTGCTCTGCACTTTGCATGCTCCCCACCACACCCCCCATCCTTTGGTTCCAGTGCTGTGGCTATTTTGTAGGGATTTCCTGGGTGCCAATTCTAACCAGAGTCTGAGGCTGCCCCAAGCCAAATTTCCTTGTTGAAGGGGGTGGTTCCCCCCAACTTCCCCTAATGCCGAATGCTCCCACATACCCACCTGCCTGGGGACACTGGGCCTAGGCTTTATCCAGACAAATTGGGGGAGCCTGCTGGGCCGGGTGGGGACCCGGGTGAGGGTACACATTTTCATATTTGTTAGACGCTGTGACCTGCATTTCACCTTATTGCTCCACTTGTTCAGACAGGTCAAAGCCAACGAGTTATTGATGAACAAAAGCGTTAAATATTCACCTCCCGCTCAACTGCCCATACAAATGCTTTTGATCTCTCGGGCTTTTTGTGCTGTGTTCAGCTACAGGGTGCCGAATGGGTTTGCAAGCGAAGAGCCCTGGCAGAGATAAGCACCCAGAGCAGGGGCAGCAGCCAGAAGGGGGCAAAACCAGGGTGTCCTGGGGACACCAGATTTTCCAGCCTGGAGCCCAGAGCCCGTTTCACTTAAGCCAGCCTGATTAATAGAGAGGAATTATGAACTGGGCGGTATCTCCACTCCTGGGGGTGAACACAGCCCCCAGGAAGTCAACTAGGCTGCCCACCCTGGAAGGCAAAGAAACCTGGCCCAGAGCCAAGCACCAGTTTCTTCCACCCTGAAGAGAGGGTGTCTCACCAGAGAGGATGGGTGCCTGGCTCCTTCCGCCTTCCTTCATTCCATCTCCCATTAAAATAAAGTCATCTCCATTTTGCAGTAAGGGAAGGGTCACTATCTTTTCCTCGGTTCTCCTGCCACTACCATCAACTTAAATGGGATAGTCTTCCTGGAGACCCCACAGGCCTCCTTAGAAATGTACCTGTCTTCCGCGGCACATGCAACTCAGAAAGATCCAAAGTTCTGAGCCCAGGTCCCCAAGAATCTCTGCCCCCACTACCACCACCAAAACCACGTTTGCTTGCAACACTAGCAGCTCTGGCGCGAAAATTCTCGAATTGCAGTTACAGAGAAGCAGAAGTGAACCAGAAGCTTCGTATCTCTCCCTCCTTGCTCAGCCCGTGTCCCCAGCCCACAGCCCAAACGTCTGGAGCTGTGGCCGGGGGAGGGGCGAGGAGGGATTTCCACTTACAGCTCAGAATTCGCAGCCCTTCCTTCCCGGAAGCGGGCCAACTGCACACACCCGCAGCCGTAGAGGGTTACGTTTTTCTTTCTTTCCTTCGTCTTTTTATTAAAAACAAAAGAAGACAAGAGAAGACTGCGCCAGGCTGGAACGGGTTAAGCTAGGCTGGGGGGGGCGGAAGAGAATCGCATTGCTTTGGTGTTTAGCAGGTTGGTTAGAGCAGAAAGCGATGCTCGCCGCAACTTGTTAATGGAGCGGGCTGCTAATTAGCTGCAAGCTCCTAACAGAAGCATAGGCTGCTGCGGAGCTGCACCTGTGCGAGCTGGGGAGGCCCGGGGAGGCCCAGAAGGTCCAGAGAGGCCCAAGGAGACAAGGGTGAGAGCCTGCGGTGTGCTCTCTTGGATAGGTGACTGTGAACTAGGCCCCAGAAAATCCATCCAGGAGCTCAATCAACTTAGAGCCTCCAACCCCGGAGAGAGCTTCCCTTGCACCGCCAGGCCAGGGCAGTCAGGGCCCTTCTTCCACCCGCCCACTCTTCTGGCGCGGCCCTTCTGCCGACACCTCCCCAGTTATCAATACCGCCTCTTCGCATTTCGGAAGAAACGGGAAGGTACTTACAGCCGCAGCCTCTCATGGTCCCGAACCTGTTGCAATGAAAACGGGGGTCACTTAAATTCCACATGATAATGTAGCAGAGGTAGAGGATACACAGAAAAATGACAAGGCCCAGACACCCCACCAATACCCAGACCTCCCTGCTTCGGGTGCCGCCCCCAGGAACTGCGCCAAGTTCTCCGCGGAGCGGAGCGGGAGACCGCAGTCCTCAAGGGCAGACCCGGGGAGTAGCAGAGTATGGTCCCCAACACCTCCCCCACTCCATGCACCCTTGGGCAAAACCTTACTGGTTGCTTGGCCAGACTCGGGCTGCCTGTAACAGGGTTTCCCCAGTGGGAAAACGGGAAGCGAGGAGAAAATGGGCCTTTGTGTCTTTCCTTCTGCACAATCAGCCGGGTGGGCGCAAGTCCACTGGGGAGGGGGCAGCCGCTGCATCTGTCCCCTGCCCTAGCGCCCTGTCTGCCTCGCGCTGGGAGCAATTCAACCCCTTTTGCCAGTTTCAGATTAGTTTCAAATTCCTCAGCCCCAACTAGCGCCCCCCCAAACCTGTCTTCTCCTTCCCAAAGAAGGACCAGGCATGACTGGGACTTGCCTTTCCACTCCTGCTCCAATTCAAAACAAAGAGCAATTTCCAAGGGAAATGAGGATTCAAATGATAACGAAGGAGGAGGAAAATCGATGGGTTTGAAGGTAAATGGCAATGCTTTAGATTGTTATGCAGCTCTATGGACCGGGCAGTATTTTGTCAGTATTGCTTCTGGAGAGCCCACAAAGCAAAGCGGTGATCCTCACAGGGGCTGGTGTCCAGCTTTAAGTTTTCATCCCTTCTATGATGGCAGTCTTCTCTGAGAAATCTCAGAGGCAAAGCCATCTCCATCCTTATCCTTTCTCTCTCTCTCCCTCCCCCCCGCCACTCTCTCCACCTAGACTACCACAGTTTCATTCCCGTCTGAAGCAGATGCTCCATTATGAGGAAGAGAGAGACAGTAAGTCCCTTTTGTGAGGTAGGAGCCCTCAGTTCCTAACTTTCTATGTCCCGAAGGGAGGGGAAGAGCCCAGGAGTCCCATTCTATTTGTTAATTTAGGTTTAGGCTAAAATGAACATTAATTTCGATGGGACTTCTCCTTACCCCAGGCAGAAAAGACAAGGCAGAGAAATCCCCCACCCCTGGAGTTGTCCTGGAAAAAGTAGTAAGTGACTTACTGTTTTTTTCTCCCAGTGGGCAGGGGAACTGGGAGTCGAACTGTCTCCTTCTGAGCCTGGCGCTAGCTGGAGCCTCTCACTTCCCTATCGCTGCTCCAAGAACCAAGCATCTGCACTTGTATGCTCTTAACCTAATTTATGGTGGGAATTATATTTTGGCTTGTCAACTCTCAAGCCATAAAACAAAGTTTATTGGAATCACGTGCTCGTAAATAGCCACTCAGGTCTCATCTCTGCACAACCATAAATAACCTTCGGCTTTAAACTTTTATTCACTAAATAAAGGTTCACTGAAACTGTTCTCTCACACTTAAATAGTTCCAAATATTCAGGATGCAAGGGGGGTCATATTCATATCAATACCCTGGGCTTTTCAAATAGCATCTTTTCAGAGAAGTCTGTTTAAGTTGGGAGATAGGGCTATTTCGAAAAGACTGGTTGGTGGGCATGTCTTATGATTCTTTGGCTGCATTCACTGTGAGTACCATCAGCTCCTTTATTTCAATCATTTTCTAGCTCTAGATGTGGTAAATAAAGAGGAAAATCAAAGGTTACCTCTTGTATATACCAGAAGTTATTTGAGATTTTGTTCAAACTTCAACAGAAAAAGGGTGGTGAGGGAGAGGCTGGGTGGGCTTGTGGGGGGCAGCTGGAGTTAACACTTGGATCTGTATTGTTGTGGATGGACTCAGTGAGAAAGGTGAAGGTAGCCACATGCCTAGAGGTTTCTATAATTTGCTTAGATCTGAAAGGGGAGCCTTTGCAAGTGACCAAACTGCTTAAAACAGCAAGACTTGGGGTTTGGTAAAGTGAGAAACTGGAGAATAGCCCCATCGGAATCTTTGGCAACTGAAGCTCTAAAGAAGGTTATAAAACAATAAAACAGCCCTGGTGTGAAGGGGACAGGGTGTGAGGAAGCAAATGAGGCTCTCAAGGAACCCAAGCCCAGGAAGTCAGATGTCCCTACTCCCACAGGGCTCGAGTCCCTGAGCCCAAACCTGAGCACAAAGCTACACCCCCACGCTGCCACTCCCACTGGAGGGAGAGCCTAAGAGTGGAGGAGGGAGTGCACTCTCCTGCTGAGAAAGCCCAAAAAAGGAGCTTGGGCCTGAGCGCTGCTCTCCAGGAGGATGTGACATTCTGTGCTGGGCAAGGTGGGGGTGGGAAAGATGCCCCCAGCTCCTACCAAGGTGGGTAAATAAAACGAGAAGTGACCCCAGCACCCTTCCATAGCCCGCCAGAGTTTGCACCAGTGTGAAAATACGTGTGTTTTTTACTATTCTGGTTAAAAAAGCATTAGGTGTTATGTGTAGGTTTGTAAAGCCCACACACATATGATTTCTAAGTCAACTTCAGTTGCAAAAGCTCTCATCAGCAAGTCCAACCAAGCCCCTGAAAGAAACCCCTCTCTACAAAGATCTCTTTGCATCCTAATTTCTACCCATTCACTGTGTATTTCTAAACCCATTTCCTGGTTTGACTTTCATTAGCTAGAAAGCAGGAGCTGTTAGCTCCGACCTACCTACCGTAGGACATTTTTTCTCCCCCCCCCCCCTCCTCCATTAGCCACTCAGGACGACCTTTTTCTTTTACAGTTGGTAGCATCTGTCTTTAAAGTATGAGCAAAGATCGACCCTTTAAAAACTGATTTCTGATTCTGTTAGGACTAGGTGAGCAGTTTCAAAATAAGTCCCAGTTAATCCACTGTAAGAAAATAATTAGAATTTGAGAGGTTGAGGAAAGCTTTATTTCTCCTTAGGCTAATAAAACAGAATTAATCAAAGGATATATGACTTTCCAGGCAATTGTGATGAGCTTTTCACGGGGGGTGGGATATAAGGAGGAGACCAGGCTGAGGAGGTGGTTGAAACAATGCCGGGCGCCTAATCCGGGCTCAGTAGATATTTTCTGAATGAATGGTAATGAAGGATGGTGACTGGGCTTGCAGTCTTTACTGCGGCTTACACAGGAAGATTAATAAAATGACACAGACTACTCTGTATATTTAGATAATAACAGGAAAGTAACTAGCTATGCATACAGAAAAGGAGGAAAGGAAGACATTAAGGCAGACATTTTCAATTACTTTCTAATCTTAGAGCAGCCAGGAACATGATTAAGGAGAGAGTGTCCACCTTCCTACAGTCTTTGCTTGCCCCAGGGCCCCCAGTGTCCCGGGCGTCTGTGAATGAATGAGAGAGTGGGGATGGGGAAGAACAAACTTGATCTAATAAAAAGACTGAGCATCAGGGGTAGCAACATACTAACTTGGGCCAGTTTGCTGGAGTTTTCTCAAGGAGTTTCAATGGTGGTGTTGGTGCTGGTAATGGAAGAAGAGGTGGGGAAGGAGAGGTTGAAGTCTTCTTTACAACTTGTAAGGAATTAGTTTTGGGGGAAAGTGGGACTCTGGGCACTACCCCTCCCCATTTGGCTAGAAAGAGCCAGTCCTGGGAATTCCTGCCCAGAGAGCTCCCATGAGGTAGGGTCCCGTGTAGGACTCCACCAACCTAGAAGCCAGAGCAGCTTTTCCAGGAAGGAGGAGAAAGTGAAGGCGCACCAGCAGGTGTCGGCTATAGTCCAAATGTAATGAGGCCTACCCTCTGCCCACCCTAACGGTCCTTGCTATGTGGCTCCAGGAAAGAATATTCTGACATTGACTTTTAAGAGGCCTCTTGCCCAGAGGTATTGTTGAGCACTCCTCTTTTTTTTTTTATGTTTATTTTTGAGCGAGCGAGCAAGTGAGAGAGAGAGAGAGAGTGTGTGTGTGTGTGTGTGTGTGTGTGTGTGTGCATGAGTGGGGGAGGGGCAGAGATAGAGGGGTACAGAGGATCTGAAGCGGACTCTGCGCTGTCAGAACAGAGCCCAATGTGGGGCTTGAACTCATGAACCATGAGATCATGACCTGAGCCAAAGTCAGATGCTGAACTGACTGAGCCACCTAGGTGTCCTGTCTCTTCTTAAGCTAAGTGTCTGCATAACCAGGATAGGTAGGGATGGGACTTTGAATGAAATCCCTAGATGGGGGGCAGTTGGAAGGAGACTACACAGGCCTGGCACTTAGGAACACAGGATGGGGGTAGAGCCAGAGAAGGGCTGAGCAGGAAGTCCCGAGCAGGAGAGAAATATGATCCCATATTCCTGGCCCTGTATTCTATCACTGGAAGAAGAACACTTCTCCCACTACCCTCACCCCTACCCCCTACAATGGAGTCTTCTCATTGGAGGTCTGGCTTCGTGTCCTCTGGGAAGAAAAGGTGACCCCAGAAGAAAACTCCAATAGTGAGAGATGGGATCCAAAAGAATGGGCCCTGAGACAGGATCTCTGATGATGGAGCCGGGGGTGACGAAGCCCCCAGTGGTCCCAAGAAAGGGAGGGTCTGGGGTGGTCACCTTAGTACTTTGAGAAACAAGAGTGGAGGTTAGATGGCACAGGGGTTGGGTGTGGCTGGGAATGCAGCACTGCCCTATGCCATGGGCCAAACCTCATCTGACGTGGTTGATAGCTAAAGAGACCATGTGTGTTTTGAGAGAAAATCTGACCCAGATTTTCCTGGTTAAGCCAAGAGAAGCAGTTTGGCCAATGGCTGCGGAGGCCCTGTTAGGAAAAATCTGTAAGTATAAGTCATGGAAGCCAGGACTAAGGGGGTGGAACCTGGTTACAAGGGGTGTGTGCGTGTACATGGGTTGTAGCATGAAGTAGCACTTACATAGCTCTTCTTAAAAGATATAAGGAATCTCAAAAAATTGCAAGAGCTGATGGAAATCTGGGAGGATAAGGCCACTCCAAGATCTACCTTGGCATCACTGTGGCCCAAGTTGGGAGCTGTGGCTCAGCCATGGCCCTGAGGCCAAGATCTTGAAACATAAGCCGATTAAGAGGGAATGGAACACTTCTGACATCCCACTGGCCATTTGCTTTTCTATCCTGCCCCAGATTTCAAGAGACTAGAAAGAAGAGACTTGCTCTGGTGGGTGTCAGTGATAGGTGGTGGTGGAGAAGGTGACTCTAGGAGCTGCATAGTGGGAGGCCTGCTCTCAGGAAAGGCCTGAAGCCTTCTGTAGAAGCCCGAGATGTGCCTGTGTGGGTGCAAGGCCTCTTCAACCTGATATCTGCCCACTGAGGAGCTAGGGGCACTTTCCTTCTGAATGTGGCCCTGAAGTCTACCCATAGGCAGATGCCAGATACTGAGACCCAAGGGGGCAGGGCCTACAAGGCCCACCACAGCAATAGGAAGAGTCCCAGATCTATGTTCTCCTGGGTGAGCCAGCCTAGGCCTGTCTTCTCCTCTGTAGAATTCAAGAATTGGGTGAATGAACAAGGTCTCTTTCAGCTCTAAAAGTCTAGGCCTGATTGTTGAGCAGGAAAAGGATACTGATGATAAGTAACACATACCGAATGTTTGTTATGTGCCAAAATACAGTTTTTAAGTACTTAACCAGTGAGTTAATGTATGCAAGGTGGTGAGAATAGTGCATGGTACATAGCATTGCTGTATAAGTAAAAATCTTCATAACGACCCTTGAAGGTACTCTTATTCCTCCTTTTCAAATGAGGGAACAGGCCTTACTTTCCTAAGGTTACATAGCAGGTTAGTAGTAAAGAATTGAACCTAAGCAGTCCGGACTGAGAACATTTTTGTTCTCTTTAAAATCTTTAGTTAGTAAGAAGTCAATGTTCCCCTTCCCTAAATGGGAGCAATTAATCAGCCTATGGGGTAGTGACATTTAAAAACGTGATTAGGGAGGGAGCCCCAGGAACTATGGGGTTGCTGAGCAGTAAAGGGAACTTGGTGCCTGGACACCAAAGAACCACAGAAGAATCAGGAGAGACTCTTGACCAGCGGTTCACAAATGTAAGCATGCTTCTTAATTGCCTTGGGAGAGCGTGTTTACAAAATGCAGGTCCCAGATATTCTGATTTAATGTCTGGCCTGAGACCCAGGAACCTAAATTATTAACAATTTGAATGCAGGCCTTCATTAAGAATCGTTGGCCTAAAGTAGGGAAAAGAGGGAAGAAAAAGACTGCATTGCCATGGAGGATCAGTGGGGTTGGATCAGAGCCCGATGTTGAAAGTGGGTGTCACAATGGTGCCAGAAACACCCCGTGGAGCCCACCAAAGTCCTGAAATGGGCGCAGTGGTGAAAAAAGGGTGTGGAAAAAAGTAGAGATGACAATCTGCAGTGTCCTCAACCTGCAAAGTCAATGAGATTCTCCCCGAGAGCCTCAAGGAAGGCCAGAGGGAATCCCTCAACCCAAGCCCGGTCGTAGGAAAGCCAAGTCTAGGCCATTCCGACAACGTCGGGATGGGGGGCGCTGAACGCAGTGCTTTTCAAGGCTGTCCGTTCTGGGTATCAGGGATCACAGTAAGGAAAAGTGGCAAGAACAGCAGCCCAGCCTCAGGGGGCTGGTTAAACGCGGCTTGTCCAACCGCGGGACCCTGGTTTCCTGCTCTTAGCCCAGTGCGCAGAAATCGCGCCACCTCCGGGAAGGCGGAGGAAGTGAGGTGGCCTGCCACCACTACCTTCAGGCTCCGCGGCCTCAGTTCTGCCTCGGCTGCCCCTCCAGGGAAGCGGCCCTCTGGGGGTGGGTGCCGTACCTCCGACCCTCCTCCGAGACAGAAAGCACCCTGCGATTAGAAGAGGAGGGAGGGGAGTCACATGTCTTTCCCTACCCCCGCCCGCGCCCGGGGCATCTCCGGCGCCGCTGCAGCGGGCGAGACGCTTGTCCTACAGCGCCTCCTCCTGGACAAGGCGCCGACAGTCGAGCAGGGGGACTGAGCCTGCCCGGGAAACCGCGTTCTGAGGCTTCTACGCGCGGGTGGAGGTCTTCCGCACCAAAGGCTCTGAGCTGGTCCCTCAGTGTCCCCTGGGGCGACCAGAAGTCGAAAGGATCCAGAGAATGGCTCCCATCCCACCCCCAACCTCGTCCCGGCTTGTGGCCCAGGAGAGTGCATCCCTTATTAATTAGGCGAGTCCAGGCGGAAAATCCCTCCGGTTTGTCGTTTATTTATTTATTTGGCCGCTCTATGCTGAGCCACTGGCCCCCTCAGAGCCCTCAAACGTGCTGCTCTAGAGTAACAAAATCCGGGAATGGTCCGCCTGAAGGACTGGCCCGAAGTTTGGCGGTTTGAGTAGACGCCAGGAGGAAAGGCCTTTTCCCAAGCAGAGGCACCAGGCTGGAAAAAAATCTATACACTTCCCCGAGGATCACACATATAAATCTTCTTTTAAGTGTTAAAAGTGTGTGTGTGTGTGTGTGTGTGTGTGTGTGTGTGTGTGTGTGTGTTTCTTTTAACACCTTGAAAGATTTGGCTTCCCTTTGGCCACTAGTTCCTATTTGCAGGCTGTTTCTAAAGTACAGACTTAAATTGGGATGGGGTGGTGAGTCAAGATGCTTGAAAATAACGTAATCAACGACAACATGGTTGGCTATATTTAGAATGAAGGCAGGAATAAAGGCAAGATGAGTAGCGAATTCTGAGGGAGGGAGGAGTGGCGAGATCAGGTTATATCTTCCTGCTCTGAGTCCGCTCAACCCCTCCCCCCATCTGCGCCTTATGGTTGGATCCCCGGGCTGGGCTATTTCACTGCACATGCGCCACACGCCAAACGAGCGTGCGTGGCAGGCGCTTAGAGCCCTGAACGGTAAGCGCAGCGTGCGCAGCGCTTTGCGGTGTGTGCCACCGCGCACTCCTTGCGTGCTTACCTGCAGAGCAGCTTGGACACCCCGTCTGAGAGAGGCAGAAAACGTACTTTTTCTTTCTTCCTTCCTTTTTTTTTTTTTTTCTTCAGCAAAACCTGTATTAAAACCCCCAACGGTCCTTTCTGATTTGCAAGCTCTGTTCCGCCAAACCAACAAAATCGCCATGTTGTCAACGAACACTCTCAAGGTTGTCATTTGGATTAGCAATTTCACATCTACTGCACGGCTTCTCTTGAGTCGTTAATCAAGGCGGGGCGGGGGGGGGGGGAAATCACTCCCTATGGTCAGAAAGCACAACTTATCCCTCATTCGGCACAGCCATCAAGTCTAAGGGACCATTTCCTAGAAAGAGGGTATCTGTTCACACCAATTCCGGAAAAAGTGGCCCCAAATTGGACTTACATCGGAATTCCGAGTTCTTGGTGGCTTCTCCCTAGCTTCCGGTGCCCTCGCGTGCCCTGCCCCGCGGCCGCACTGCGGCAAGGCCGTAAATACCTCTAACAGCTGCCTGCCTGCCCAGAGTGAAATACTGTCTTTGTTCCGATTTTCCCCTGCTTTTCTAGTTCAGAAAGAATTCTGGCGAAATATACTTGTTTGGAGGAGCATCTGATAAGAAAATACGTTTGGTTTTTAGCCCTGGTACTTGGCCACATTTATAAGAGCGAGCTTCGTTCTTTTCGCTGGTCCCCGTGAAGAGTGCAAGCCCAGCTCACAGCCTGACCGGTAAACACCAAGGCCCGGACATGCCACCGACTGCCTGAACTATAAACGGATGGAGGTTCCCACTGAATACGCTGGGAGTTACACTTCCCGGCTTGTGAGCTCTTACAATCCAAGTGTTTCTTATTTAATTTTTAAAAATTGGGTTTAATTTTTTGGGTTATCCGGAACAATGGGGGCATTTCCAGCAGTAGCAAAAGCGTTAACTGGTCTCCTTCTGGCCCGAGTTCAAATGTGATTTGCAGATTATTTACTCCCTTAAATGCAACCGACCACTTAGTTCCAATAAACTCTTAATGCTACCACAGGAGTTACAAAGAACCCTTCAGTCCTCCATATCTGCCCATGACTTCACCCTCTGCTTCTTAAAAGGACCTGCAGCCCAGCCCGCCTAAGTTCTTAGTCACTTGGGCGCACTCAGCCACCGAACTCAGGGAAAAGTGAACACTAGGGCTTGGCCATCACAGCCACAACTCCTCCCCACCCCCACACTTGTCCCAGCCCACCTAGGGGGCTCCTTAGGCCAGGGGACAGGCCTACGTTCCTGACCAGGGGCCTGCTTTTCAATAGGCAATGCTTTTTACCAATATGAAACAATGATCTCGACAGCCATTGTACCGTAGTGGTGAAATAGTTACAAAATGCAGACATTCCAAATAAAAAATATCATTCAGTTTCTTATTTGTGAGATCATAGTGATCCACCACAATCCCTCAGACGTCAACTGGCCACAAATAGTGGCCCTCCATTTTGAAACCAGCGTGATTCCATCGTGAATTGCTAAAAATACCTTTCTACAAAGATGTCATTTATTGTTTAGAAATATTTATGGTCAAAACGATTACAAAGGAATATCTGGACTACTAGGACTCGCCGCTGGGTGCTTTGGGGAAGATATTCAGCGGTGCGCAGGTCCATCCCATGCGCAATGCGGCAGACTGTCCACAGGTTTTAATATTTCGCAAGGTGTTCATGAGGGAAGAGTCAAGAGGATTTTGAGAACTGCATCCTTAAGTACTGTTCAAAATGGGTGGGATAAAAGCATTCTTTTTTTCTGCAAAGGATTTTCTTTTGATGCATAGATAATGTTTCAGTTCAGTAATTTTGAAGTAGAGGGTAAAATGTTGCTATACAACGTTTATTTGTAGGCAAAACACCAAGACAGTGCATTTAGAAAGCAAAATATCTACTCTTTTCCTCTTCTGGCAAATAAGAAAGACACGCGATATTTGAACTTAGACATGGTTTGCATTTCTTAAATATCTATTGCTTTTTACCCAAGACCTGCACCAGCTTTTCTGATACTATTACCTCCCAAAACATGTATACATTTTGCGATATAAAATAATCCAATTTCACCTAACAGATTATTAGATATGGGGGGAAACGTTCTCGACTTGTTACAAAAATTCTCTAAAAACTAGAGAAACGGTTTAAAATATTTAAAATTCCATCTCATACATAAAGCTCAATAAAGCCTAGAAATCAGCCAGCATCACTCACCAAAGCCTAGATTAACAAACCAAACACATCTTGGGTATACAGAATCCACCCCACCCCCACCCCAAGCCCCAACCCTCAAAAAACACCTGTTAGCCTCCCAGATACCTTTGACCACAGACAAGCCGCAAAACACTGCTCTATACTATAGAATGCCTTCAAATGATCCACAGCAAAGCTAAGCCATCCAGGAACCATCTACCTATTCTTCCCAGGGTGGGGATTGAGGAGCTCTCCATCCAGGCAGTGGGGTCCTATCTGCTGCTCTCCACCTCTCGGAAGCTCGAGAGGAAATGGGGCTTCCCTTCGACTTCTGAGCTCAGCTGGACCCCATCCGGGGCCCCAGGGGATGCCTGCTCAGAGATGGAGTGAAGAGGGAGCCGGGGGCGCAGTCACCCCAAGGTCCCGGAGAAGTATAGGGAGTCGGGGCAGGCTCACTGGGCTGCCCAAGGGGGTGGGCGCCTGGAGCTCCTCGGTGGCAGTGCAGGGGCGCGGGGAGGGGCGACTCTTACCCGGAGGCTGCCGAGCAGGAGGCGGCGGTCGGCCAGGGCGGCTGCAGTAATCCATTGGGCGCTGCCGGGCTTCGCGCACTCGGGGCGGCAGGGATCCGCTCGTGTTGGGGAAGGAGTCGCGTCGGAACCGCGCGGCTGCAGTCACCCGGAGCAGGCCGGCCGCTCCCGGCGAGCGTTGTCGGCGCCGGCGGGGGCCTCCGAGCCCAGGGCTATTTCCGGGCTCTCCCGCCCGCCGGGCTCCCCACCGGCTCCGGAGGCGGCAGCGGCGCGGCCCGAGCGAAGCGGCGGTGGGGCCACGTTGGGCGCCGGGCGGGAGCGGAGGCCGCCGCGGACCCCGCAATCCCGCAGCCGGCGACTGGATCCCACCTCTGCAGAGACAAAGGTTAGAAAAAGAGGGGGTGAGGCTCCAGGAAGGCAGAATGCGGGGGGAAATTCGCCTGGGAAATCAGGAAAAAGGCCGTGAAGGCGAGCGGCGCCTGCACATGACCAGCCGCAGCCAATGACGACCGCAAATAGGTCATAAAAAGGTCTATTACCAAGTTGTAAATTTTCTTCAAACAAAAAGGAATTTGCTGCAATTCCTTGCGGATTTTGCACATACAGCTCGCAAGCGCCATGTTTTTTCCTCTTTCTCTCCCCGCTCTCTTCTGTTCTCTCTCTTCCTCCTCCTTTTCCTTCCTTCCTCCTCTCCTCTTTCTTCCTCTCTGCTCCCCTCTGTTGTCTCTGTGTCTCTTGCCTCCATGGGTCCTGACTCTCACCTCTTCTAGGAAGTATTTCTTTTGCTCTTTTTTGATTTGGCTCGAAACCTCTGCTGAATAGGGCGTTGTGTTAGAGGGGGAAATGAATGCGGTGTACTGCCCAGGCGCCCGGGGAGTTGATCCTGGCAGTCACCCCCCTCTGACTCTCCTTGCGCGGGTCACTTGGCTTCTCCTCCCCTCCCCTCGCAGAAAGGCCCGCTCCGGAGCGGCAGCCAAGCACTTTCGGTTTTTGCCCCTCTCATCTATCTGCAGGCAAGCCAGCCCCCCCAGCGATCTTGCGCAGAAAACCTGGGCTCTGCAGGCCAAGAAAGCCCGCCGTCCCCTTTTCCCTCTCCAACATAAATTGGGGTCCCTCCCATTTCTTTGGGTTTCTGGGGGTAGGAGAGGTACCAACCAGCTCAAATCCTGGTGATGGTTTTAGGTTGCTTGTCAGGTTCTCCAAGATAACAGTCTGAACTCCCAATGCTTGGCAATTTATCTTGGCAGAAATATCCTCCTGGACAGTACCGGGTTAAAGGAGAAGCAGTCTTTCTGGATCCCCTATGAAACCCCTTGCTGTGTCTCCCCTAAGTGCACTTCTTATTTCTGTGCAATTTAATTTCCCCCTCTTGCCTTGTCCCCAAAACGTTTGACCATTGGAAAGCCTGCGCAATGCAACACTGAAGAGGAGAGGGGTTCCATTTGTTCGGGAAAAGAGCTGATCCCCATTTCAACCTTGGGGGAAAAATAGTCTTTTTTCTTCAAAGGCAGGAATCACATTCCTTTTGCACTTCTGATAGCTGCTGCAGAGAACACCAGCTGAAAGTAAATGTCCTTGAGGTCCCCAGCATTCTCCTCATCATTAATGCATTCATAGGCATGGCCATCCAGGCTTCAGAACCTGTGTGAAAGAGGTAACCCATCCCTCCAAGCTTTCAAGGACACTGTCTTTGAACTTCTAGTAATGCATTTATAAATATTTGCATTGGATGTGTATGTGTAGGTTCTCTGCTATTAACATCCTCACACCCAATAAGTACCTCAGTGGACGTAGACTTAAGCAGGAAATACATAGCACCCTCTGGAGCAGGCCATTTGTATCCCTTGAAAAGGTTCCGATGACCTTGGATGTTTTTTATTAAAGGAATTCTGTTGCCATCTGTCAGCAAAAGTCATATTCCTTCTAGAAACAGTGTGCTCTAGTTTTGCTGGAGGGAACCATAGCAGTAGCCAAAGTCCATTAAAATGTTCTCTGTATTCCCCTGTCTACCCCCCAGATGCCGGAACATTCAGCAAACACCAGGGAAGCAGAGGACACAAGCTTGGATGTGAAATAGCAACACCTTCTGCACTGAAGAATAATAAAACAATGTTTTTAATTACAAAAGAAAATGTGTAAGAAAAGTGTAAAAATACGTGGGGCAAGTTTTGGGGGCCCTTTCTAAGCTAGAACACTTTATACTGGTCTGTACATGTGGAACTGAACAGAGATTGCTCACTTCTAAAATATTCTAAGAAATAATCTCAATTGTCAGTTTCCTCCTACCCAAATAAAAGCGGAGCTTTGTGACCCTCCTTTTCAGCTTGGGGAAGGAGGGATGGGAAAAAGACATTGCATTGTTGAATAGGCAGCCATATTTGTACTTTTTCTCCTGCGCAGAGGTAAGCGGGTGTGCTGGGCTTTGTGGAACCTCACAAAATGGCAGTCCCTGAACTGACTTTTCTCTAGAAACCATTGAGACCCACACCCTCTTTTGTGTGTTCCTGGTTCTCAAAAACAGAGAACCTAAATCATTTCGAAGGCTTGGTTCTTTCATTCAGTGTTAACATTGGAGGGTCCTTTTCTCTGAACGGTTTACAGACCTCTCTAAGCAGACTCTAAGCAATCCAGGGCTGAAAAGCATCGTCTGGGTTTGCAAAGGATTCTCTGAAGGTTTATGCAAATTTCTGCAGCAAAAATGTTTGCTCGCTTTTTGCCGCACCCCTCGGATGTTTACAGATTTGAGCCAATTAGAAGAGTATCTTCTGTGCTCGGCTGCATGAAATACCATGATGGGGGGATTTCTAGCCACTGTAAGAAAGACAGTGGGGTGTGTGTGGGGGAGAGAGAGAGAGAGGAAGACAGAGAGACAGATGTGTAATTCCTCAAACTCTTTATTTGGAAGCAGGTCTATGATTTTCCCAGCTACAAAAAGAAACATATATACCTACATTTATGACCAATACTTTCTGCAATATGTAATCCATGTTTATGTACAAATACACCAAATATATACCCCCAGAATACCAAATTTGTGTATGTACAAATACTCTCTAATGCACCAATTACTGCAACAGAGTTTTTTTCTGTACAAGAGCTACAATTTTACTGTGGATTTGGGGCCAATGGGACAAGAAGGTACAACACTTCCAGAGCAACACAGAATACAGAGGAAATGAGGACATTACTACTTCCCCTTCATTTCTTCATTTCCACATCCATTCACGTACCAGGTCTCCTACCTGAGTCTTGCCCCAAATCAGTGACTCTAAAACTGGTATTTGGGGAATATTCTTGAGGAGACCGCAAATTTTGCTAACAGAGGAATCCCCTAAATGGAGGGCAACCGGAGCTTAGCCAGCCAGAAGCTCTAGCCAGCTTGCCACCACCACTGCCGCTGCTACCACCACCCCCACCACCGCCACCGCCACCGCCCCCCCACCCCCACCCCACAGGCTGTTCTCTAGCCACGCTTTCAGGCGCTTGGCACCCTTGCTCTGTAGAAGCCAACAGCAGAGTCTCAGGCAGCACACAGAGCAGAACGTTTCCAAATCCAGCATGGACATTTGCAGCTGTCTCCTCTTGTGCAAATGTTTCTTAAGCCGCAGGCCGCCCGTGACTTAAAATTGTCTTTTCTGGCTCAGGTCAGCGAATGCCATAGCTACGGCCTCTTCCCTGGATAGAAAGCTAGGTGGTGGCTCACTTCTGGCCCCACCCATGCCGACATTTCCCTGGTCCTTGAAGTGGCAGGCAAATAGCCCCCCAATGCCTGAGGGGCTGATTCAGGCCCAAAACAGATTCCGGGTTGTTTTTTTTTTTTCACCTGTGCAATAAAAACCACTTTGGAAATCAAAATGTACCTCCTTAAAAATAAAAACATCTAGAAAAAGCAAAGAGCTCTTCAATATCTATCTGGTGAGGTGCTGTCCGTTTGGGGGGCAGAAATACTGGTATACTTGAATTTCTCTTCTCCACTACCCCTCTTCCCCCTCCTCTTCCCTCAAAATGGCAGCTGCAGGAGAAGCCTCCAATGGAAAATGGATATCTTGTTAATAACACATCCCAAACCCCAGCATCAGCACAGGCTCAGCGGAATAAGCTGTGGTGTAACCTGGACTCTGGGTCTTCCCCCACTGGGCCCACAACTCTGAATCCTTTGCGAAGTTCAAAGCTTTCACAGTACCTTGGCAAGGTTATTTACAGCAAGAGGAAGCTAGGATAGCCTTGCCAGCCCTGTTTGGAATGAAAAAGAGACCCCATCCCCTGCATTTATTTATTTATCTTTATAGCAGCGCAGTGCCTGTAATCCCCACTACTTTTTTTTTTTTTTTTTTTTAAATCAAACAGAAGCTTTACAGCTTCTAGTGAGCCCAGGAGGTATTTCCTGACTCAGGGAAAAGGGTTATGTGCGGCGCTCAAAGACACTAGCTCTAGAAAAAGATTCATTTCTTTATTAAGGAGCTAGCTATGTTCTGGAGCGGTTGTTTACACTCAAGATTTTTCTGCATTTGCTCTCGGGGCTTGTTTCAATAGGTGAGGCCATCCTGGAGAACAGCAGAGGACGTACCAACCGACATCTGAGACGCACACAAGTTGGCTCAAAATGGGCGTGCAAACAGAGCGAAGGGAATACAAATAAATATGGCACCTATTCAGAGAAACGGAATCACAGCAGCGGCCACAACACAGAGACCTAGCGATTTCAGGCGATGCCAAGCGCAGTTCAAAACGAAAGCAAGTTGAGAAATGAGGGGCATTCCACAAGGCGACTAGCCAGAGTGAAAAATTAATGAGTGAAAATGTTATAATTGGCTTTTCAAGTATTCGTTCACTCTAGATGATTAAATTGCCATAATTTGTATACACTATGAAAAATTATCAAATGTCAACTTTGACACTTTCCTGAAACTTTTCTCATTGGCCCAACGTTTTCCCCAAGTTTAAGGAAGCTGCGGAGCCGAACTACACATTACACTCTTCAGCTAACATGTGCTTTTTCAATATTTGGCCCAGACCTTTCCCAGAGATATTACATTTACAAAATACCCAAAGAAACCTTTAAGGAGTAAACAAAAGGCACCCGAACCATTCATTATAAAAGCAGAAATAAAACATAAATATGTTTTAATCAAATAACATAAAGTAAATATTCTGCAGGCATAATTCTTAAAAAAATTAATAGATCTCTTTTAATTTACTCACCATAAAGAAATGATTTTAAGTGTTCAAGTGCACTTGTTTGATTAATAAAGCATTTTATATTCAATTATTTAGTGCTAATCATTAGGAAGTTTATGTTGTTGAGGCGAATCACCAGCTCAGACATTAAAAACTACCATTATAAAAATATAGCAACAAGGTCAGTATCAAATTACCCTTACATAGGACAGCTCAAGGGCTGCTTGTATTCGATACTAGAAACTTTTTTTTTTTTAACACCCAAGCCCCTCTCAAAGCGCAGAAACCTCAAGAGCAGTGACATGAAGGTAGCTTGAAATACAGGTAAAGTTCTTTCCAACAAAGAAAATAGATGGTGTCCAACAGCATGTGTTGATCATTAGTTTTAATAGTCTGTGGTAAAAATTTAAAGGTAGAAGTTAATTTGTCAGGCCTTCGGCTCTGTCTTCCTCCAGCTCTTGGGTTTCTTTTTTGGTTTCTCCATCCTTTGCCTCCTGTCGGGAAACTGGGAATTTGTCCTTGTTGTTCTCTTTTTTCCATTTCATTCTCCTGTTCTGGAACCAGATTTTTACCTGTCTCTCCGTGAGGGCTAGGGCGTGGGAGACCTCAATTCTTCTCTTCCTGGTCAGATAAGGGTTAAAAAGGAATTCTTTTTCCAGCTCTAGGGTTTGGAAACGACTGTAGGTTTGTCTTCCTCTTCGTCTACCAGGAGCTGCTGATTAAAATAAACAAACCAAAAAAAAAAAAAAAAGGAAAATAAACGTTTTAGAAATGAAATGGTGCCTCTGCAGGTTGCTGGAGCTTTCTGGAACAGGTCTAAAGGATGAAACATACACAAGTCTTTTTAGCTCTGATATATATAGGATATGCAGGCAAGAGCAACAGAGGGAAGATCTTCACAATTACTGTCCCCATCATCTTTACGCGGTTTCTACTTTAAGGGAAAAAAAACAGTATTACTTTATGAATAAGAGTCACTATAGCTACACAAGAAGGAAAAGGAGAGAGAGAGGAAAAGGTAGTTTTTAAAGCTAGAACGTGAGATGAAAGCAGATTTCTCCCCCTCTCCCCGCATTAAAAAAAAAAAAAATGCATCCCAACCTTGTGGTCTCATCCAGGGAAACATTTGAGAAGGAGACGAGCTCTGATTTAAGTGGTCTGGGTCCTCGCCAATATTACCACTGGACGATTTACAGTCAGGATATTGTACCAGCTCGGCCTCTTGCTGGGTCGTAAAAATCGGCTGTCTCTGTAAGTTATCGTATCCGTAAAACTTCGCGGGCTCCCCGTGACAGGCAATCCCGCCGCAGGGGGGAGGCGGAGGCGGAGGATGCGGAGGAGGAGGGGGGGCGACCTGGTAGGCTGCGGCCGGGCTGCCCCCGCCGGGGTGGAAGTAGTCCTGGCCGGGGCCCGGGCCGCCCCCACCACCGCAACCCGGCCCGGCGGGCGGCGGTGACGGATGCGGGTGCGCGTGCGCCTGCGGGGGCGCGTGCGGGAAGCCGGCGGCGCTGTTGCCATAGAGCTGCAGGGCGGCGGCGGCGGCGGCGGCGTGGCGGCTGCCGACCTCAGGCGCGAAGTGACAGTCGTAGTAAGTGGGATTGATGGCCTCGCCCGCCGCGGCCGCCGCCGCCGCCGCCGCGGCCGCCGCCTTGTACTTGGAGTACAGCGGGTTCACGAAGTAAGAGCTCATCGGGGCGGCGGCGGCGGCGGCCAGGGGCCGAGGTAGGGCGGCCCCGGGCGGGCGGTGCGGAGCTGGCAGGGAGCGCGCCTCAGCGCGGCCGCACTGCCGCGGGGGCCTCTGGGGCGGCTGTTCCCGCCGCCGGGGCCGCCGGGCTACGTTGCTGCTGCCACCCGCCCGCCTGCGCGCGCGTCGCCTCTGAGGCCCGGCAGCCGCGGGCACTTGGCTACTGGGCGTTCATGCCCGGCTCTCGCGCCCGCCGACTCGGCCTCGCACCGCCTCCCTCGCGGGTCGCGGGGCCTCGCCCAGCCCCCGCGCTCACGCCCGCCCGGCCTTTCCCGGCGCGCGCCGGCTGGGCCACAATATAATCGCCGACGCCCCGGGTGACCTGCCCCGCTGCCTCCACTGTTTCCTCTCAGGCACCAGGCGGCCCTGAGCGCACCGGGACAAGAAAAAAAAAAGTGCGCCCGGCCCACGGGGACACTCTTTGGCTTCGGTTTACAAACCCCCGCTCTGGAGGGAAGAGAAAAAAACACCCTCTACCCGCCGCCACCTCTCACCTCGGCCCCCCCGCGGCCCCCTCCCACCGCTCTCGCCGCCGCCGCCGAGGCTGCCGCCCCGGTGCGCCCCGGCGAGGCATTTTCGCACCACGCCACTGTGAGGAGAAGATGGGGGCGAGATAACCGCGCGGAGGGATCCGCGCGGAGGCGACACCGTCGCTCCCGACGGGACGTCTCACGCTGGCCGGGAGATGCCTCCGCCGGCCTTAAAGGGGGCCCATAAAGCCGCACTGCCAAGGGCTCGTCTTGCCCCCCTGGGCCTGGGGAAAGCGGCCCGCGGCCGGCGAGGCGGGGGCGCGAGAGAACCTTACACTTGGGGGAGGCAGGGAGGCCACTCCCAAGAGGCTATAGGAGCAAATGACTCCCTCCCTTGGCCCCTAGAGCAGCCCCCCAGAGGTTGGCCGTGGCTTTTGCACCTCAGGACACGCGGGCGCAGCCCAGGGAACAAGGGCAAACGGTGTAGACAGGCCGGACCGCGTACAGTTGGGTTGGGTCCTAAGTGGTTTGATTAAAGGCCACAAGGGTGACCCCAAAACCTGGCATTATCAAAGCGAATCTAGTCCCTTCTTTTCCAGGCGAGCAGGCCTTGTGGAAATGAGATGTACATTTACCCTTGACGCACTGCACGCCTGGCTGAGGCTCCCAGGTTAATTGATATTTAATGGAAATCATGCCCATGAATATAGTTTCCATCATTTCACCCTTGATAGACGTCAGCAGTAGGCTCAGGGGGGAAGCTGAAGAATGTGGGGGCGGGGGGGGGAGCAGGCATTAGCATTGCTGAGGGAGTAAATAGAAAAGCGGACAGAAATGTTCCGAGGCGGGAAGGAGAACTCACGCTGGGGTGGGTGGTGTTTCCTCGAGCAGGACGCGCGGCTCCGGGGTCCCAGCCCCGGCACGGAGCGGACCAGGGCGGGCAGTGGCCCCGGGCGGAGCACGGGGGGCCGAAGCCTGCAAGTGCCTCCCCCCCTCCCCCCATCGAACCTCCGGGCCGGCTTTCGGATCGCGCCGGTTCCAGGCAGCTGAAGGCGGCGCCCATCGTCTGCTAACGATTCTAGTCCATCTGCCAAGCCTGTGAACTTTCTGCTGAGAGCGGGCGCTAGACTCAGCTTAAAAAGTTACTAACTTTTCCAAAAGCAAGGAAAGAGAAGGCTCATCCTAGCTTGTGAGCGGTGAGGAAGAGAACCGTCCCGAGTCATGTGGGCAAGTCCAGTGTGAATCGGCAAAATATTCCTGATTTTAGAAGCTCAATCTAAAGCCGCTTGGCGTTACACCACCAACTATCTTCTGACCTCCACATCTCTTTTTTCCCCCTCTCTACTCCCGTTTTAATGTCCAATAAATGTAATGAGTCTATGCTGAGTGAGTTTTCCCTCGCCTGCTCGGCCTTTTCCGTGGGTTCTTTGGGTGACGGACGAACCCCTTTCCCTTACGGTTAACCCATTGTTGTGAGGGCACCAGGCCCACACCAGCCTTGGGAACCGACCTCCTCGGAAACACGCCCCGAGTCCACCGAGGACCCTCCGGCTAAAACTAAAACAGCACGCCGGCTTTTCACGCCAAATACAAATGTCTAAAAACCCAAGACGGCCCCCAAAAGCGCAGCAGGCGAGTCGTTTCAACTACCCCCTACTCGTGGGTTGGTCCAGTCTGGGAGTGCGATCCTGAGGTCAGTCCTTGTGGACTGAATCATATTTTGCAAAAGGACTGAATCATATTTTGCAAATGGAGAAAATGAAGTCGAGATGGAAAGGCATAACAAGATAGTATGTAATACTCATTCAATTGTTTCTACTGGGAATGCCTGGAAATGGTTAAGGTAAACGGATTGTTAATGAATTTCCAGATGATAAGGGCATACTTTATTTTTTAAATTAGCATGGAGTGGAGGAGACTGGGGACGGGGAGTGGGGGGAGGGGGTGTTTTCTGCTGGATATCGCCAGGTAAAACTTCCTTGAGATCCGAAGGCGAACAAATAGATTCTGATAGTTAACGACTTGTACTCCAATCTTGCAAATACCCAGTTAAAAGAGAATTATTCTCAATAAAGCCCTGGAACCAACTTTGTAATTTTTTTTTTTTTAACTTCAGTGTTTGGCATGTGTGTGTATGCGTATTAAAACTCTGGACCAGTGAGTGGGTTTTGGAATAGAATGTGGAAAAAGAAGAACGAGCCCAGATGTCAATTATACAAGGCACCTTCCAGAACTGTGTGATTTCGGGGTGGGGGGCGAAAAAGAAACACAAGCACTACGAAATTCATTTCTACATGTTCTGGCCTAATTAAGATAACATTACAAACTAACATTTCCTCTTAGGACAAAACAGTTTCACCGCCCCCCCAAGCATTCTATTCATAATCTGAATGGGAAAAGGGCACGATTAACTTTGTAAATAAAGATCTATGCTTCTACACGTTTGTTTTGATAGAATGCATTAACTTAACCATAACATTTTATAGTTTCAGCCGTGCCGTAGTCCAAATTTTCTGAAATCCTGACTAATCCAAAATTTTATACCTAACAAAAACACGGCTGGAGAACTTAATAGTGTACATTGCTTATTTTTGCTTAAGCTTATCCTAATTTGGAATTAAAAATAAGATTGTAAATATATTAAATCAAAACCATCCGCCGCCGCAACGCCAGCTTTACGAGATCACAAAGTGGAGCAACAGCGCCCTCTAGTGGCAAAATGCCGCCTCCAACTGACCGAGTTTAACTTCCCTTTATTCGACTCAAAGCAGTTCTAATCTTGTTCTTTAGTTTGACTGGGGCTTGGATCGCTGACACTAATAATGCTTCATCCCTTTGATTGTCAACAAGTCAAGTGCAACAAGCTGGGGCTTCTGAACGCCAAAGATATTTGTACTCCCGAGAGCTTCCAATAGTCTTTTTCAAAAGCTTCCAGCCCTTCTTTTGCCAGACACAGTAGGTCCCCATTCCGTAATCGCCCACAATTATAGGACGGGCTAGACCGAACAAATTACAACTTTCTAAATATTGACTGTAACATGTTTTGTTTTTGTTTTTAGTCAAAGGAGCCAAGCACTTCGAAAACGAAGAAATGACCCAAGCTCATTTTATTATTTTCTTTTAAAGCTGTTACTCTTAGCATTAAAACCTGAATATTTGCTACTTTAACTTCCTAATTTTAATCCTTCAGGCCCATATCGCTGGGCAATCTGGGGGCAGGAGAGGCAGAAATAGAAACCAATTTAAAAGCTTTCTGCGGAATATCTAAGCGGCTATCTGGAAAGGCCCTGTTGGGCTGTGTTTATTGGAATTTCTATACACAATAAATGAGATTTTAAATTTACATCAAAAGTCACAGAGTGAAAGGAATTGACTAAGCATTCCACTTGAATTTTTGTTAAAGCAAAGCTTTAATCAGCTTGTTTCCTTCCAGGTTAGTCTTTTTCTCAGTTTCAAAAATGTTTTCTTCTAATTCAGCTGTAAGAATTACATTTTCTATAAGCAAGTAGATATAATTTCCAACAGTACTTTTGCAGCAAAGTTTGGAGCGGAGGGCCAAGTATTTTTATGAAAGGACACGTAAGTAACTTCATTTTTCCCTGCTGGCTCTGCAACCATGCCGCTGGGAGACCCATCGGCCGGAGTAAATGACTCAAGATCACGAACTCCCACACCTCCAAATAACAGGCCAATTAAAAAGGAAAGAAAGAAAAGAACGAGCTAGACGGAGACCACAGTGAAATATTGTGAAGAGACACCCGCCGTAGGCTAATTCTAATACCAGGCCCATTTTAAAAATCAGAACTACATCATCTCCTCCTTCCTACCCTCCCCCATTTTTATTTCCTAGGTGCTCACACCTCACCGGGGGCTCCCAAGCCCCTGCCTTCTTGGTCCGACACAGTCTTGTTTATATTTTATTGTCCAGATTTTAAGACCCAGTTTTGTCTGCATTTCTCCCTTCCTCCCACAAACACAACATCAAAATGAGATGGTTTCAAAGCGAAGCGCCGAGCCTGTCGTAAACTCATTACCTCCAGACGTCTCGCCGGCTCGATGGCTTTATGACACCTTGGCTCTTCCTGTTTTCAAAGAGCCCTAGGTATCGGGTTGGCCGCAGGGGCGGGAGTAAGCAGCACCTTCTGCCGGATCTGGGCCTTGGCTTTCCCTCCCAGCCCCCCTCTGCTTTTTCTTCAAGTCTCCTCTTTCATCAGGATCCCCCCAAACTCTGCCATTGCCCCCGCCTTCCACCCAGCCCAGGCCACACGGCGCCGCCGCCCCTCAGGCCTGCAAAGGCTGTGCTGGGCCCGAACCCTCACTTACAATGACCTTCATTTTAGTCTCTGAAGGCGGCCCTCTGAGGGCCAAGCTGGGGGCTAAACAGTCACCGAAACTGAGTTGGGGGGGAGGGGGCGTTGAGAAGGGGTGGGGATAGCTGAGAAGGAGAGACTTGACCATTTAGATCTGCTAAGGTCATTTTGGGGCTCTTGAGGGTAGGGCGGAAGTTCCCAGCCTAACTGGCTCAGCCCTCCGGGAGCCAGCCAGCCTGACGAGCTGGGGGGAGTTGCTCCCGAGTACAGAGTTGGCCTTTCCCTTGTTTAGAGAGGAGAGTGGATGGCTGGTACTTCATCAGCAGCGGGAGAGGTGGGGTGCAGTGTGCCAAAACTCCCCCGAGAGGGTGCCTGGCTTGGGGGGGGGGGGGGAGGCCGTGGGCTTTGCTGGGCACTGCAGTGAGGCTGACACTGGGCTCAGGGCACAGAGTTCGCTGAGAAGCTGGAAGCAGGCTGGGGGAAAGACAGAGCAGCCAAGGGCCCCCCAGAGGCTGTGCTCTGGCTGCCTCTGCCCACACAAAGGGAGACTCAGAGGCACCTCAGACAGACCTCTCAGGTGTAAGGGCTCCAGATTTTTAGCAGTGTCTTCCTCCCAGAGATGGGGGAGAAGTCCTGTGAGGGTGATATTTTGCAGAGAAAAAGAGAAAGCAGGCACACAGTGTTCAGGGCCAGCGTCTGGGCTCCATTTGATCAGGTCAGCATTTATTGGTAGGAAGCGGTAACATTTACAACTGGTCCTCAGGCAGGAACCCGGAGGGCCTACACCCGCGGCCGCCCACGCGAGGTGAGCCCTCCCCAGGAGAGAGCGGCTCCTCCAGTGCACTGAGAATAAACCCCCGACCCACCAGAGGCCCTGGGCTCCTCTCTTGGCCTCATTTCAGGTCTCAGCGGAGGGCCCGCGGGCTCTCTGAGGGAAGAGGACTTCACTAACTGGTGGGCAACCTGGGCGGGCCCCCCACGGTTGTCGCTCTGCCTTCATTCTCAGAAGTGGGGCGCACTTGGCCCTTGCTTGAGCAGCTCTGGGGGCTAAACTACAGCACTTTTCAGAAACATAGGGGACATTTACACGAGAGGGCTCTTCAATCCAGCGTGCACTCACAAAATATAGCATTTCCTATGGAACCAACGGGTCAGGAAAGGGAGGGAGCGGGAAAAGGCGAAACCCCAAAGCCACTTCGTTTCTCCAACACATAAGCGAGCAAATACAGAGTCCCCCAAATACCTCACAGAGACCAACCGCACAGTCACTTCTACCTAAAAAAAAAGGGGGGGGGGGAATGTCCGAATCGCTGGAGAGTTTCTGGAAATCAAGCACCCACAAACAAACAAAAAAACAAAAAAACCCGCTGCTTTTGCAGCGCAGAGTGGTCCCGCCAGCGGCGCGCCGGGTCAGTCTCCTTTGGGGCATTTCTCCTTGCTCATCTTTTTCATTTTCATTCTACGATTCTGGAACCAGATTTTGACTTGTCTCTCTGTGAGGTTTAGAATCCTTGCCACCTCGTAGCGCCGGTCCCGGGTGAGGTACATGTTAAAGAGGAATTCCTTCTCCAGCTCTAGCGTCTGGTATTTGGTGTAGGGACAGCGCTTTTTCCGGGTGGAGCGAGCGTGGATCCAGTTTGCTGCAGGGTTGTCTACGAAGATGGGGGTTTGGAGAAGGGGATCGAGGGCGGAGGGGAGGCAAGGAGAGACGACAGGGTGGGGGAGAGAGGTCGTTAAATTAATTTCACCAAGGATGGCCGCTTTTCACAACTTGGGGGGAATTATCATAAAAAGCCTTAATGCCCGCGCTCTGTTTACCGTACAAACCGCGCGCCTAGGGTAGGTGGTTATGGGAAGCTTTTTATGGATGCGTGTTGCTCGCCTAGGCTAGGGTAGGCGTCTAGACGTTTTTATAGGTTAGTAAAACTATCAGTTTTGCACATTCGAGCCTTACAGGTTTCAGCAATAAATCAGGGGGCAATTTCTTTTGCACTTACTTGGGTCAAGTTGCTGCTGCGGCGGCTGCGGATGCTGCTTCTCCTCCTCCTTCAGTGGGCAGCCTGGGCTGGGGTGGTCGCTGCAAGCCGAGGGCTCCGAGGAGCCGCCTGCCCCAGACCCGGACCCGATCCCTGCCCCGGGCCCGGTTCCCCCAGCCGCAGCTGCTGCCTTGTCCCGTAGGAACGAGTTGCAGGAGAACTCGGGGCCGCCGCTCCCCTGGGACTCCCGGGCCGCGGAGCACTCAGTCCGTTTGGAGGAGGAAGACGTGGAAGTGGAGGAGGAGGTGGAGGTGGCGGCGGCGGCGGCGGCAGGGGTCGGGGCCGCTCCGGTTTCAGGCTTAATCCCGTAGTGGCGCCCGTTGGGTGGGCCGCTGGGGCCGGGGCTGGGACCAGGGCCCGGGCCACCTCCGCCCCCGCCGCCGCTGCTACCGCCTCCGCCCGCGCCGCCCGGAAAACCGGGCAGCGGCTCCATCCAGGAGCGCATGTAGCGGCCGGGCTCGGAGGCGGCGGCGGCCAGGGGCGGCGGGGGCACGTACGGGTGGTAGAGGCCGCTCATCGCCGCCGCCGCCGGGGGCTGAGCGGGCACCGCGGACCACGAGGCGGAGAACACGGCCGATTTGGGGGCAAAACTACACGAGGCAAACTCGGCGGCAGCGGCGGCCGGGCTGTCGGCCACACCTGCGGGCCTGCCCTGCGCGCCGGGCCCCGGCGGTCCAAAGCGCGCGGCGAACACCTCATCGCCCTCATGGCCTATGAGCGAGTCCACGTAGTAGTTGCTGAGGGTGCCACTGGAGGACATTTTGAGGCGCCGTGCGCTCCCACCCAAGGTTACACTGCCCGCCGCGGCGCCGCTCCCCGCCGGCGCCCGAGCCGCCGACTAGTTCGCAGGCTGCAGCTTCCACCATTGGTCGCGCGGCCCACGTGATCATATTTACCAATACCGGGAGTAAATCAGTCCGCTAAACTGGGGGCTGCTGTGATTTAAAAAAATATATATATATCATCATCAACATAAACGCCGCAATTAGAGCGCATGAGCCCGGTCCGTGCGCCCGGCTCGGTCCGGCCGGGCTCGGACAGCCGGGCGGTGGCTGGAACCGCTGCGCCCGACCGTGGCCGGAGGAGGCGCTGGGGACTATTTGTTCGTCTCCTCTAGCCGTCCTCGGTCCTGCAGTTCGAACCGAGACGCTGCCTCCCTAGCGCCTGGACTTCGAGCCACCGGCAGCGTGTCCAGGGCGCACCGAGCGCTTGGCCAGAGCCCGGAGCAGCCCGGGGAGCGCAGGGCGGGATGAGGCCCAAGCCAGGCCGGCCTTCCGAGGCGGCCCCCTGGCGCCCGAGGGGAGTTTTTTCCTTGTGCCTCTCTCCCTACCCAAACCCGCCCCTCCCTCCACATACCCACACACGCTCTCTCACAGCTTGTCGTGTTGTTTAAAACAGGTGGAAGACCTCTGTAATGATATTATGCCTTTCAATAAAAATTTTATGAGGTGTATTTGATTATAGATTAATGTGTCCCTAATAAAACGGACGGATGGAGCAGCTCGAGGGCCTCCTCCCCCTACCACACTCACACACGCCCGCGCAGCCACACACACCCCCGACGTGAGGCTGAGCACACGCCGCGGCCCGAAGGGTGAGCTGGGGCGGCCTGGCCCGCCGACTGGGTGCTTCCCTGGCCACCGGTGGGGCTTCTGTGTGCCCTCGGAAGTGCCGGCAGGCTGTCGAGTAGGCACCGCGAAGACAGTGGCGGCCAGGGTGCCTTGTCTTCTCCGGGGCTGCCGGAAAGGCCCTGGAAGAGAACACGGCATAGGGCAGAACCCAAATGCTAGCGCAGGCCCGCTCCCATCCACCGCCCCAACCCTGCCTTGAAGAGGCCAGCGGGAACCGCATCTCCCCGGGCCAGGACCGCTTCTTGTGGTTGTCCTTGGGCCACTGTCTTCTGAATTCTTCTTCTTCCTTCCCCACCCGCCCCCCCCTCCAGAGGTAAGGCTGGGCAGCCTTGAATCTGAGGGAAATGCCCATTGTCACTCCCAAATCCATGGTACAAAGCCTCGGAAGCGCCGCTGGGAGCCGAGACAAAAGCAGCCCCAGAGCAGGCGGCAGAGAATATATTCCTCACTCTACAAGTTGCTCAGAGCACCCTTGGAGGGATCCCAGCCCACCTCTAGCCCCGGAAAGGAAGGGGGTAAATGGCTACTTATGGCCTGATTGATTGCCTTTGCCAATGGCTTTCTGATTTTGTTCCAGAAGAGATGCCTTTGCCTGTAGCACGGGTTTTCCTCTGAGACACGGCCCCCTGTCAACAACTAATGGCGCTCCCCACATTGCAGGGAGGAAACGGATAAGTTAAAATTGCCCTCCTTCTCCTGCCCAACCAATGGAAGTCTGGGCAAATCTATCCCAGTGTTCCCAACCTGGCATTGACTCCGAGCCTTCTCTCTCCCACCCCTAGGAAATGGCTCCCCTAAAGGGTTCTGTCTTGGAACTGGGGAAGGTTCTTGGTTTTCAGGAGGAGGTTTACAACCCCGAATAAATACGGAGCCTCCCATTGACTCCCTGGATGAGAACTGTAAGGCCTAGAGCCCCTCAATAGATAGTTTTATGGAGAAAAAAGAAAAAGTGAAAAGGCCGTGTTTTGTGAGGCTGCTTGAAGCTGGTGGAGAGCTTTTGCAACCACAGCACAACCTGGGGAAACGAATTCTCTGTCAGCTCTTCTCCCTTCTCCCAGGCAGCACTAGATAAGTCTGGACTCTCTCGGTGAAGGCTGGCTGGAGTTTTCCAAGCTGTGTCGGCAGCTGGAACATTGGACTTCATGGGAAGTCATGTTCATTTGCAAATTCTCTTTCAGTCACCTTTTGTACGTTTTCTTGCCTCCCAGAGACAGTGGCTCCAACCAGCATTTTGTAATTAAATAGAGAGAGCATTACCTGGGGGAAAAAATTTCCTCCTTTAAGAAAATTTCGTGTGGGACCCTAAAAGGTAATGACTGAACATAAAATCCTTCCACAAGGAAACCAGGGCAAAGTGGGATGGGAAAACTCACCCATCCTCGGCTTCGCTGTGGCCTGGCTTGTCTTGCGCTTGGGATAGGGGTGGGGGTGAGGGAAGGGGGAGCAGAACTGGATCCGATGCAATGCTAGCTGCTGGTTGTCCTTGTTCTTGTAATGGAGGCCCGGCGGCTTCCAGGTGGGCAAGACCGCTTTCAACCTAGCCCCTGACGATGGCGTCCCAGCCAGAAATCGCCAAGACCCCACTAAAAGTATTAAAAAATAACACAACCAAAACCAAAGACAGGAAAACATACAAATGAGGTGCTGTGAAGAAAAAAGCAGCGTGGGCACAGGGTTACTTACCAGGCTGTGGTTAGAGGGGAACTCACACCCATCTAGAATTCAATTCTGTTACTACCTTGGGGAGGTGGGGGGGGGGAGGGTGGGAGAGGCGGGGAGAAGACTCCCCTTCTTCCCAGCTATGAAGCCAGCACACCCAGGCTGGATTATCATTCCCCCAGCCACTGCCAAATTTTAGCGCCCTAGGCCTCCTCCAGCCTCTCCTATCTTCCTCCCCCTGCCCTCTATCACCACCCCCCTCCCGACCGCCCCCAAACAAGCAGTTTAACAGGAAGATAATCTCACCAAAGGCTTTCATTTCCACCGAAACATATATCCGTTTCAGAAAGCAGAGGGAGCGAACTCGTTTCCAGAGTTTATTGCATTATACATGCGACCAGAACATGCACAGAAAGGACAGGTTGCTGTTGTACTTCTACCAAACCACAGATGCACCACAAGGGAAGGCTACAAGGCATAAGTCGTCAATATTCCATCTCACCAAGGACAATTGCTAAGTTCATTTGTGAAAAGATACATTGTAATGTGCTTTTTTAGTCCCCCTCCCCCCAAAGCTTGTGGGTTTTCGTAATCTTTTTTAAATATATATGTAATTTAAGTACTTTAAAGTACTGGATGTATTCAAAACGCCATGAGATCATGGACTAACCACACACACAGACCTTTTGTGTTAGGAAAAACATGAAAAAGTCACATTGCTGGATGGATGAATGGACCGATGGAGGCTGTACAGTTCCAATAAGTTAAGACCCAAATGAAAATGCGCAGTAATAGTTACCCTGCATTACGATGAAAAAAAAAAATAAATTACACGTGCTAGTTTTTTTTAATATATATACTCATAGGGATTACAGATCACTTGCAGCACGAACAGAATGACCCCAAAGTCACATTCTAGCAGGAAACAAAACAAAACAAAACAAAAAACAAAGAGCAATGAAGGTTTTGTTTCCGCCTTCCCAGTCCTCCAGCACTCGGCCCTGGAACGCGGTGCCCCCTCTCCGATCCTGGCCTCCGACGGGCCTGGGACCTAAGAGAAGGTGAGGTTGGCGGTCAGTTCTCGGATCCGGTTCTCTCGGCTCATCTTCTTGAGTTTCATTCGGCGGTTTTGAAACCAAATCTTGACCTGCCTGTCGGTGAGGTTAACGCTCTTACTGATCTCTAGGCGGCGCTCGCGGGTGAGGTACATATTGAACAAGAACTCTTTTTCTAATTCCAGCGTTTGGTGCTTAGTGTAAGGGCACCTCTTCTTTCTGCCACTCTTTGCAGTGAGCCAATTGCTGGTTGGAGTATCAGACTTGATTTCCTCTAACAAAATTAAAGGGAGAAGAAGAAAAAAAAATCAAGATTTTTTTTTTTTTCTCTCTCAGCCTGTTCAAATGTACCCTTGGCCATGACCCCGCTGGCAGCCAGGCCGCTTTGGGAAATGCTGGTATTAAACATTCCTCTTATGAGGTGGGCCCTGGAAGGGATTTGTAATTGATGCCAGATTAGTTTAAATGCCCACAATGACGCGATGGAGGGTACTCTCGCCCCCGATGATAGGGTTGTCTCTCTCTCCCTCTCTCTTTTTCTCTCTCAACTTTCTGACCTGCACAAAACATTAGTACAATAGTAAACTTTCAGGATCTCCCCAGCAACATTCTAAGTGGTCAGCTCACAACAGGGCTGGAGTGGAAGAAACAAACCACAGCCTGAACAAGACTGCCAACCCCACTGCTGCCTCACATCCCCAAGGCTGCCACTTCTTCCCCACTTCTCCTGCGCAGGCGGGGAGCCCCACAACCAGGTTTATAGTTGCCCTTCTCTTTCAAAAGATAACCAAGGAACTGAGTGCACCTTCTCCGACCTGCCTGGGCATTGAGGTACTCCCCAGAATTTCTTGAATTCTCATACCTTCTTGTCTCCACACAAAAGCATTCCCCGAGCTTCTTAGTGTGGCCCACCTCTGGACACTGGGGGAGAGGCTCTGGGGCAGGGTTCCTCCTCCAAAAGCCAGAGCCCCTGGCTCTTTGCCCTAGCCCATGCAGATTCCATTCTCCTCCCTTCAGCCTTTGCCCCCTTTGCAAATGGATTGCAAAGCTTGCGGCACTTTCCCCAGACAAAGCCAAGGTTACCCAGCCCCGCAGAGGTAGGGAGCCCTGTTCCCCAGCCCAAGCGCCAATCAGCCCAGTCATCTCGTTCCCCTTGCCGCCCCCAAGCTCGCAGGATGCGGGGTGCACACACTTGAACACGAACACGGTGCCTTGGACCACCTTAAAATCATCATTGGGTGAAAGGCAAAGCTGGGACTGCAAATCTGAGCGGGAGAAAGGAGGTTCTGGGGCCGTGTTTACGAGCCGCAGGTCTCATTTGCCCTCTTTTGTTGCATTTCAGGTCTAGCTCAGGAAAAATAAACCCGGCAAGCCCTTCCTCTGCCCAGGCGCCATCAGCGTGGGGCCAGGACTAGCCAGGAGGGCCAGGGCAGCCGGGGAGAAGCTGGGACCTTCTCGACACTGAGACTGCCCCTCTAAAAGCCAGGAGGAGCAGCACCTGCCAGTCGGGCCCCGCCTCAGCTGCCCCGGCTCGACGCTGGGCACCCAGGCGCTCCCTCTCTGCCGGGTTCCCGGGCTGCACGCCCCGCTGGGGTGGCAACTTGCTCATACCGACCTTTGCTTTCCTTCTCCTGTACTTCGGGACTGGACACGGAGACCTCAGCCAGGCAGCTCCTTTCTTCCGGAAGGCCGCCCTTGGCCTCGGGGCTCTCCACCTGGGAGACTTTGGTGGGCTCCTGGCCGCTCACAGGCTCGTTCATCTTCTTTTCCATCTGCAGCTGGGCGGCCGAGAGCTGCGGCTTGGCCGCGCCGCGAGGGTTGAGCTGGAGCATGACTGTGGAGCTGCCTTCGGGGCTGTTATTGTACTCTTGGGTTTTCCCGGTGGCGTAGGTCTGACTCAGTCTAAAATATCCAGGGACAGGAACCTCAGGGTTCTCAACGGGACAGGACTCAGGGACCAGCCTCTGGTACGAAGGGACCTCAGCAGAAATGAGTTTGTTGCGCTTATCAGAATACATGCAGCAATTGGATTCTTCCTTAATGTTGGTGGTGAAGGAGCAAGTGGGGACTTGCTGTGTAACAGGTTGCTCTATTCGACAAGATCTGTTCGGGTCTGTCCAACTGTCTACTTGAGGTATATAAGGATGCACATTCATACCCATATTTTGGTGGTTCACTTCTCTTTTGGCCAGAGACGGGAGCAGTCCACAGGTTTGCATTCCATAGGTCCCCATGTCTGCGCTAGGTGGTGGCATGTACATGCTGGCGCTGCTCGAATAAAAACTGTCACTCCTGCAGGCACTGATCAAGGAATCTACTAAAAAAGTATTAGCAGCAGGAGAGCTGTTGGGAAAGGACATTTTGGGGAGGAATTTGAAGAAGAGAGATTGTGTCCTTTGTAGGCTGACATCTCTAGGAAAACATTCCCCGTGTAATTGTGGATGCCTCTGCCGACCACATGACAACCAAGCCAATGAGATTTGAAAATGGCCTTGAGCCGCAGCCTCCTCGCAGGTCACGTGCTCCAGAGCCCGGCCGGCCGGCCGCGTAAGCACGGACAACAGCGACATCTACTACGCGCCCGTGATAGTGCGCGCTGGAGACAACCGGCCCAGCGCTCTCCGTCGCCCGCCAGCCTCCCCGGGGCTCGTTCGGCCGGCCAGCCCCACTCGCGTCCCCCCGCTCCGGCCACCGGGCCCCGCTGGCGGAAGGAAAGTCTCGGCCAGAGGGGCCTCCGGGAGGACACGCGCGGGGAGGGAAGCCGCAGTGCCGTGGCGCCAGCTCACAGAAGCATTCCCCGCACACACCCAGGCAGAACGCGCCCCAGAGCCGGGGCACGGGCGGGGGGTGGGTGCCCGGCTGGTTCAATTTCTCCCGGGCAGCCTGGGAAGGTGAGTCGGATTCCCCGGGCTCTGCGACACCCCACCCCAGGGAGCCACAGTAAAGATCTCTCACGCAAAGACGCGGCCAAGTTATGGTGGGGAGCGGAGGCGAGAAGAGCCGCGAGGGCTAAGAGGCCAAGCAGCTGGCCAGCCCGGAGCCCCGAGGACCGGCCGGCTCTGGCGCTGTCCATTCCCTCCTCCGGCCCGAGGGAGATGCGGGCTCCCGGCCCCTCCGCGCCCCAGTGGGCTATCCGAGCCTTGGAGCCTTCGGCAGTCGGAGGAACCACACCCCGAACTCTGCGGCCGGGCGGCTGGGAGCTTTCAGCCCGGAGACAATCCCTCGCCAGCAGCGGGCTATCCTGGAAAGCGTCCCTCCGGTTCCCGGCGGGAGAACGAAACCGAGGTTTCCCTCCCTACACACCCTGATAATAATGAGCAAAGAGGAAGGAAGGGAGGGAGAAAGAAAAGAATTTTTTGCAAGGAAAGGGGAAAACTCTCGCCCACAGACTCCAGAAGTTTTAGAAAACTGACTGGGCCGAGTAGCAGACAGAGAGAGATGCAAAGGTGTCATTTGGTTCTTCTGCAAAGAAAAATATGTTTTCCTTTTATGGATTTTGTAAAAGCATTGGTTTCTGACAAGTGCAAGGTACAAAAGGTTGTGGAATTTATTAATACATATTAAGAAGAATCAGGGCGATCAATAAAATTCTCATCTACATTCTTGGGCTACTTGGTAATTTTCTTGCTTCTGAAGGTTTTTAAAGAGTTATACCCGCTGTTGCCACACACGGGAAGATATTTTATTAACAAATCAATCGAGACTTTGTAAAGGATAAGATTAATAGTTAAGATTTAGCATAATGGCGTTCGCTTTATGAATTATTGAAAATTATACTATTGATTTTTCCCCTTCGCTACTAACCAAGAAGGTCAATTTTTGTTTTAACACAAATCGTCAAATATTAAAAGCTATACTTTTGTCAGAAGTTGAGTTTTATAGTTTTGGACAATTCCTAAAATTATTTGACACCGGTTTGCTTGGGTAAGGGGAGGGAGAAAAAAAGGAGGTGGGAGAACCTTAGTCCTCTGTTTCCTTTGGTGACGGAAAGTTCTATAAAGAGGATTTGGTCTGGGGTTGTGGTCGAGCTCATTAAAGAACAACCACCATCACCACCATGGAAACTCAGAGTTTTACGAGAAACTTCTCCAACAACTTCCTTTCTTGTTCTCTGGTTGCAGGCGGGTGAGCCGCCCTTCGGAAGCCCTGGCCTCGGGGCAGCAGCGGGGAGCTTTAACCTTGATTTCCAAAGGCTTGCCCTAGGCGAGGGGCCGGGCCAGGGCACAGGAGCCGTCCTCCGGCTTCCCAGATCCCCTTCCCAGCATCTGAGAGAGGAAAAGGGCCCCAGAAACCCTGATTGGGAACCAGTTTCTCTCGGTCCGGGAAGGCGTCTGTGTTTTCTTCTCTCCACACTCGCCTTGTGCGGGCTGGCCTTGGATTTCAGGCCCAGAGACTGAACTTGTGGGCAAATTGGGTTTCCGCCTCAGCAGAACATTTCTTTGGAGCCCGATGCTCATTAACGCGTCTCAGCATTCTTGGGGAACTAGGAGCCTGCTCACTCCTTCACAAAAACCTTTTCCAATAAACCCTTTGTCCCCCCTCCCCAAAAGGAATCTCCCCTGGCCTGGTGGAAACAGGCGCTGAACATTATTTTCGGCCTTGGGACCACTTTGCCTGTCCCCTCTAAGTGCCCTCGCCCAAACAATAACCCCTTTTAAAAAACTCCACGGTGGCAATGAGACAGACCTTTTAAACCTTTACGCAGCTGTTCAAATACAACATCATTGTCAGGTTAAAAGCCTGGCGCCTCTAACTGCTCCGGCTGCGGGATGCCGGCTGGCGAAGCCCGGGGTTTAAACATTACCTTTCCGCAGGGGTGGCTGATTTTAAGCTTGAGGATGGGGAGGTGGCGGTGAGGAAAGCAGGAGAAAAAAAAAAAAATCCAACTTTTCACTCTAGCCTGCTACAGTCCTGTTCAAAGCTAACAGCCGCTGACCATCACCCCCCAAATGGTTTTATCACAAGGTGGAGATCATGATCCCGGCCACGGTTAAGCGTGCCCAAGGCTGGACAAAGTGCCCGCTGCACACACTCTCGGCAGGCACCCTGACGCCAGCCTGGCGCTCCAGGACTGTCGTCCCTTTGCATCTCAGCCAGGGGAGCTGCCTGGAACTCAGATGTCCAATTCTCCCTATCCCACTCGTGAGACAAGACTGTTTAATCTAATCGGGAATTTTATGCCCATCAAATGCCCTTTCATAATCTTTATTTATACACGAAGAAAACATTAGGCGAAAACCCAGCAATTCCTTGCGGAGCGGGTAGGTCTAGCGGTGAGCCAAAACAAACAAGATCTGCCTTCCGAATTTGGGGGCCTTTCTGTTTCAACTCTCAGTGGCTTGGGGCTCTAAGTCACCCCCACACTGGAAGCTTTAAATAGGTCCTCTTCATTCACAGAAAACGTGTATCAGATATAATTTTGAATCTATTGTCACACAATTCTATTTTATTCTTTCTCAAATATCTGCCTTCAGACCAGTTCTTTGAGGCCAGAGACTCCAGTGTTTCAGGGCGATTTTATCATAAAAATTGAGCAAAATAGAAATAATACAGGAGGATGATCTGGACCTGGGAGGATGGAACATCTGGCTAAGACTCTAAGGCTAACTAACATGGAGCAAATGGAATGAAAAGGCAGTGGCTTTCGGGGCCAGCCTGTATTTTGCTTACGAGTATTTAATGTAGGTCCATAGCTGCTGTTTTCGATCATCTTTAGATCAGTTGGAGCAGTTACCATTAATAATAAATCAATATCGCGCTATAAAGGAGATGAATATCCATATTTGTGCGGAGACATCCTTCTCCCTGGCACAGCTCTTCCCAGAGAAAAATTAATAGGGTCGCTTTAGCAAGAAATTAGCATTTGTAATCAAGAAGTGGCTTGCATCTGCGCTCCTCTGTCACCAGGAAGAAGAGCAGTGACCCTGGGCCTGAGTAGACCTGGGGACTCCTAGGTTCACCCTGAATTCGGGCCCTGAGTGGCCTCAGGGCTGTGTCACTCTTTGGGGGCAGAGCGGATGGGGACAAATTTTAAAGGCTTCTTCCCCAGGGAGCCCCTCCGGGTTGCACTGTGCACCTCCCAGGCAACGTGAAAAGCAATCAGGGGGGCAAGTGGGGAGGCTGTGGAAGCCACCACCACCTCAATGAAGAGTGTGTGGAGATTGTGCAAAAGGGCTGGCCGCTGGGGAGCCTCTTTCCGTTACAGACACAAAAGACTCCTACTTGGCTCATTTTCCCTCCACTTCAGGATCTGAGACCTCGGTGACTCAAGATACACGGCCACACTCCACGAGCGCCACCGGCTCTGAACAGTCAGGAGGGGTTGGGTCTGCAGCCCCCCTAAGTCCTGGTCCAATCCTCTGTCCTTTTTCAGGCCCATGTAGGGCGCTGCTGGTAGGAAGGGAACTGCGGACTGCCGAGTACCCGTTGTCTGAGGAAGGCTGCCAGCCAAGGCCAAGAGACCCCCGCCCCCGAAAGGCCACGTGCACCCCCGCTGCAGCTGCCTAAAGAGGAACACAACGACATTTGGGGAGGAGAGTTCTCGCCCCACCTGGACTGAGGCCCAGGTCAGGCTCCGAGAAATGTCGCTTCACGATAGCGACCCGCGGTCAGACAGACAGGAGTCAGGGGTGCCCGCGGGGAACACCTATGCCTCTGGCTGACGCCTCACTTGGGGGCTCGTGGCGCCCCAGCCTCCACTGAAGCCGATGCCGGCTCCCAGGGGTGGACCCAGGGCCTTTGGTCTAGGGTCTGGAGAAAGGAGACAGAGACAGCGGAGCCGAGCCGAAGAGGCCAGCACTAATTCTGGGGGATGGAGGCGCTTCACAATGAACTTCGGGAAAGAAGGTATAGCCACCTTCCCTTAGAACGGCCCAGGTCCTGCAGCCGTCCCTTCTGGAACCTCCCTTTTGGACAAGGATGGTGACAGAGGCCCTCCCCAAAGTCAGGGGCTTTGCAAAAGGGGGATGGGGCACAAGAAGGACACGCAGCAAGAAAACCGCTTCCAAGAGCTGGTGCCAAAATCAAACTCCGTGCTCAAGGCCAGCAGGCAGCTGGGAAGAATGTCCAGGATTCTGTCAAAGGCAAAGCTCGTTTGCTTCAAATGCAACCCCCTTCTCTGCCACCTTGTCGTGTAAATGTTTCCCCGGGATGGTCTGCCGCTACCCGCAGCCACCAAGCCCAGCTTGACCCTGTCGCCCCAACTCATAGTTCTGCCAGAGCCTCCCATCACCGGGTGCCAGGCACGGCTCGATTGGGGGGCACTCCCTCGCCCAGAACGACCCCCTCAGTCCCAACGCCGCTCATGGCTCATTTTCTCTGAGACCACACTCAGCTAAGTTGCCGGCGCCCTCATCTGTCTTAAACAAAAGCCTTTTAATCATCTCAGGCGGTCGGAGAGCGTACCAGGCGGATGCTGTTTTGGGGAGGAGTTGGTCCTACCCTGTATCCTTCTTCATACTCAAACCAACAAGAAAATGGATTTTCTCTAATTTAATTAACTCGCAGTGGCATGGCTTATTTCGAAATGCACATATTTGTCTTCTAAAAAATCTCTCCTCGACACCACCAGGTTATACTACGGTATTCTTTGCGACAGCCTTATCTTTAGGAAGACAACGATTAGGTGATTGTCTATTTCAGGAATCCGGGTAGCTCCCTTTTCTCTATCTTTATACAACTTCCCACACCTCGTGGCTGTTGAGAACAAACAAACAGCAAACAAATACCTTAGGGGCCGCCGGTTTCTAACGGGCTGAGATTGCCTATTAGAATCCAGTATTGGAAAGATAACGGTACCGCGGCCTATTCCGCCAAACGCGGCTTCTGGAACGTGAGCACGCCCCCGTGTGGCTCTCCAAGGCCATGCAAACGGGAAACGGTATCTCTCGGTTGGGCTTACCTAAGAGGGTGGACACACAAGCTTGCTACATTTAGACGCAGTTAAAAAAAAAAAAAAAAAAAAAAAAGACAGACGGAGAGAGAGAGAAATAAACCAGTTTTAAGATCCTGCAACGATCATACTACTAGGGCACTGACATTTTAACGGACGTCCAGAAATCCACACAAAGGAATCCCCTTCCGAACGAAATTATTCAATTGTAGGCTTTGTTTCTCTTGCAATTTTCACCAAAGGTTGAGGGGGCACTTTGGAAAACAGCACAGATATTTTTAGTTTTGTTCCATAAAGTACAATAATTTATCTGACGGGGCAACAGTTCCCCCTCCCCCAAATATAGCGAAGGTGTAAATCTGACTAGAGCTTCCTCTTTCAGATGCCTGCTTTTAAAGTCATGGTTCTTCATTACAGCAAAGGGGACTGCTATCTATGACACCCTCCCCCCCCCCAGAAAAAACCCACCTCAGTATATACCAGCTGTGTAAAAAGCATGCTGGTAGACATTTTAATCTAACCAGTATTTAAAAAAGAAGTCAATTGCTATCGAATTACACAAATGTTTGAAGGGAAATTAAGGTTATTGATCCTGAAATTAGGAATTTGCTTAGATTTATGGTGAGCCCCTGTTATGATTCTGTGTGGTCATAAATGTATGTGGGGGTCTGGATATGTGTAAGCATGTGTGTGTGTGAGAGTGGGTGGCGGCTGAATATCACAGAAGAACCTTAAGGCGCCTAATTATTCAGAAAGGTTAAAGGTGATGACCTTGACATTTTGGAAGTTCAAAGGCATACACTTATGCACTTATGTTTTTCCTCCCCCCCCCAAACTTTGGCAATTAAAAAAATTTTGCATTTGGAAATGCATACCTCCTCTGAAGATGCATGGGGTCCTGTACACCTTATGGTTTTGTTTTGTTTTGTTTTTGACTTTGGGCTTAGGAGAGGTTAAGAGTCATAAGATTCACTTTACTTTTTTCAGAGAAAGAGATGCTTTTCTCACTCCTACAGTTTATTGCACATTGCGGAAATCTCTTTTGGGCCCACCAGAAGGTGTATAATATAACCCAATTAAGCTGTTTAGAACTTTGGCTTTTATGGTGTTGTCTAGACAGTTCAAGGTTTTGTAAACAGCCTGGCCTGGCCCTGCAACATAAAGTGCTGTTCAGCCCCCACCACATTCTTTAACTTGAAGCGATAAATGCAGTGAGGAGTGGGTCTGCAGCCTCAGGCCCTATTGCAGGGAGGGGTCTTACCTCCTCTCCTGCAGGCCCGCTGTGACACTAGCAAGGACCCCAAGCCCTCTCCACCATTGGTAACTTCCTTTTGGCAAATTATTTTTTTTTCAATGAAGGTTTCTAATCTTGGTTTCTTTTGGGGGGGGACCCTGGCTCCTTGACAGCTTGTTAAAAGTGAATTTGGATTGTCTAACAAGTTTTTTTTAAATGGTTTCTGCCTTTCCAGAAATTCCAAGTTCACTAAGCTGGGAAATAGGGGGGAGGAGACGTCCTTCCTAGGTCCTGCTCTCCCAGCCTCATTGCCTGGAGGAAGGAGCACCACCATGGCTGGGTCCCACCCTCGATTCAGAAATTCATCTCTAAAGTGAATTTTAAAATGAGTGTAACCTAGAGAAGGTGAGAGAGAGCTACTCTTATTTCAGCAGGATCAAAAAGCATTTCACTTGATTTTCAGTTGCATATGGGAGAAGGTTCTGGCTACTAAAATACCCTAATCAGACAATAAACTTCTTTAAAGAAGAAAAAATCATATAGTGTGTTGAAGCTGTAACCTCCATTTTACTAGAAACCATTTATTCACACAAAACACAGTGACTTATGCCTGGATACGACAGACCAAAGGTACATTTCCCAGAGTTTAAATAATCTGCATTCACCAAGGGGGAAGGTCGGGTCCCTTAAACTCAGAACAAAAACAAGTGCCTTCCAACCAACCCAGCGGCCTAAACTCTCTACAGATCCCACAGCGTCCCCACGGGGACTCAGAGTGAGGGAGGGAGAACAACAGCACATTGGCGGTAAAATTGTAAAGGGACGTTTGCATTTACCATTTTCCCCTTATTAGGATCCATTCGGCCAAGTCCCCGGCCTCGTCCGCAGGCAGCAGTGGTCGCTGGGAGGTCCCGAGTTGACCGTGGGAAGGAATCGTGGAGTTCCACAGAGAAGAGGCGTCATTAAACCCAAGGACATTGGGCCTGCCGAGGGCAGGTTGCTGGGGAGGAGGGTGGGTGAGTGGGGCTCGGGGAGAGGGGTGCTTCCTGGAGCTCTCAAAATAAGGGGTTTCCAGTGAAATACTGCAGACGGTCTCTGTTCAGTTTCTTTTCTTTCATTCTTCGATTCTGGAACCAGATTTTGACTTGCCGGTCAGTGAGGTTGAGCATCCGAGAGAGTTGGAGTCTTTTCTCTTTGTTTATGTACACGTTAAAGAAAAACTCGCGTTCCAGTTCGCGGATCTGGTACTTGGTGTAGGGACAGCGCTTTTTCCGGGACCGCTGGGGGGCCACTGCAAGGCAAAGAAACCAAGAGGTGAGAGAGACCGCTGACTGCCCACCCCCACCCGCCCTGCGGCCCAGGCCCAAGCGAGGGCCAGGCCTCGGCCCGTTGGGGACGTCCCCTGCCGCAGCTGAAAGACCCTGCTTGCGTCGTGGGGGATGATATATGGGCGGGCACAGGAGAGTGCGGGCGTGGACGTGTGTACACGCCCGGACACACACACACACACACACACACACACACACACACTGGCACAGAGGCGGAGAAGCAGAGGGCAAGGCAGGCTCTGAGTTGGAACCCTAAGGGAGAGAAACACGAGCGCGCCGGGGCATCTGCTCCGACTCTAGCCAGCAGCGCGCGTCAGCCAGAGGCTTGGATAAAGTCCAGTTCAAGGATCTCCCCACCCCACCCCCCTTAGAAGCAGGAGGCTCCAGTGTCCACACTCACCAAGTGGCTTGAAATCTCCCCTCCCTCACTCCATGGTCTCTAGCACCACCCCACCCCCCCAAACTGGGGAAAAGCTCTCTGTAGCGATTAATGTCCCCTCGAAGTCTACCTTAAGCCCACCTAAATTGGTTTCCTATCGTAAACACACTTTACAACGGCCCGGGAAATCTTATAGGATGTATAAACCCCTTCGAACGCTTATAAAGCAGCACATAAAACGGCGCAAGCAGAGGGAGGCCCCCGCCGCCCCCCCGCGCCCGCGGCCCCCCGGCCCAGCAGCCCACCCCGCACCGGGTGCCTACCTGTGCCGCCACTCTTTTCAGCCCCCGCCTCCCCCGGGGGCCCCTCGCCGTCGCCGCCGCCTCCTTCTGCCGCCCCCTTGGGCTCCGAGCCGGGGGTCGCCTTGGCGCAGGGACTTCCCCCGCCGCCACCGGCCCCCGTCTTGGGGTCGCCCTTGTCGGCAGCGCCCTCGGGCTGTGGCGGCGCAGGAGGCGGAGGGGGCTGCGGCCCGGCGAACGGGGGCCCGGGAGCAGCCTCGTAGAACTGGTCGAAACCCTGCGGCAGGATGCCGTTGCGGCCCACAGCGCTGTAGAAGTTGGAGGCGGCGCCCGCGGGGCCGTGTGGCTGCCCGGGCGCGGCGCACACTGGCTCGGGCGCCTTGAAGAGCACGTCCGGCCGGCGGCCCGCGGGAGGGAGCAGCTCGCGCTGCATGGCCGCCTCCTCAGCCGCCGCCGCCGCCGCCGCCGCAGCCGCGGCTGCCGCGTAGTAGGGAGCGTAGCCCCCGGCGCCGCCGCTGCCGCCCCCGCCGGGGCCGCCCCCGCCGCCGCCGCCCCCCGCGCCGCCGCCGCCGCCGCCGCGGTACGGCCACTTGGCGCGCTCCAGGCCGTAGTCGCGGAAGGCCACTTCGCGCACGGGCTGGACGTGCGGCGCCAGGTTGGAAGAGTAGGGGAAAGTCATCTGGCAGGACGACGGTTGCGATAGGAACGACGGCTTGCTGGCGAAGTCCGACGGGGCCACATAGTAGGCGCAGCCCGGCAGGTACATGCTGGCTGCGCTCGGGCCGCACTCATCAAAGTCGTTCATGGCTCCGCGGCGTGCGCGCCGGCGAGCCCCGGGCCGCTCCCCGCGCCGCCAACCTGAGCCATCGATTGCACAAGAGGCTTGGGCCAGGATCAACTAAGCAAAAATCCCCACCGGGCGCTGACGTGCAATTCATCTTGATTGATTCTGGTGGTAATTATGTCACGTGACGCCATGGAGAGAAATGTCCTTATATCTATATCAGCTCTCGCCAACACGCCCCGGGACGGCTCCTGGCGCCGAGACACGCGCGCGCTGGGGGCGGATCGGTCTCTCTCTCCAGCCGGCACTCTCCGGGCGCCCCCTGACCAGGCTGCGCCGCAGGCCGGTCACCTGTGCGCCGCCGGCGGCTGCCACTGCTGGGTGCATCTGCCACCGCCCGGCTGGGCCGCCCGCCCGCGCCCGCCCGCCCGCGCCGCTTTAAGTACGCGGACCGAAGCCGGCGGGGAGGAGGAGGGAGGGGGAGGAAGGGGGAGGAAGGGGGAAGGGAAAGAAGCGGAGAGCGGAGGGGGGAGCCCCAGCCCAGGGCACAGGGGACTAGGTGTGAGGTTGTGAGGTTCCCACCCCCCACACCTCTTCCTGCAGCCGCTCCCTCCCCCGCGACGCCGCCACCCTCTGCAGCTTGCCCGCCAGGAGCTTGTTGCTTCTTGCTCAAGGGGCGTAATTGCGCCACTCTCGTGGCTCGAGGAGCCCTGATTTACATATTTCTCAGCCCTGCGCGTTTATCGCGGAATAACTTGGCTCTCTCCATTCCTGACCCCGGGAACGCGAGTGCCAGCCTCAGAAAAAAACCCACGCCAAAACCCTACCAGGAGCTCACCCAGGCCAGGGCCTCGGTGCCCACTCGGATCTTTAGCCCCCTCTCCTCCTCTCTGTGTTCCTGTCTCTCTTTTCTCCTTCCTTCGTCTCCCTTCAGTTTTCTCACATCTCTCTCTCCTGTCTTCTCTTCTCCCACTCCCTTCTCTTGTTTCCTCTTGCCTCCTTGGGGTGTCTGGCTGGCTCAGTCAGCAGAGCATCTGACTCTCGATCCTCTTGCCTTCTTCCTTCCTCTTACTTTCCTCGTTTCCTTTCCTTTCTCTGTCCCCTGATCCTCTCTCTTCCTTTCCCCTAGCTGTGTGTCACCACCTCTGTGCTCTCCCTGTCGCCTCTCTGCCTTTTCTCTCCCAATGCTAAAGCAAGGAGGAAGTTCAGCCAGCGGAGACGCCCCATGCCCCTCTAGAAGGTGGGGGGTCTGGTGAACAAAAGGATCTGGAGTCCTACTCTTTAAAGGTGCCTGGCCTCCCACTCCCTACCAACCGGAGACAAACCACTGGCGCCTCCACCCTCCTCACCCTCTCTGCTTTTTGACCTGGACTGGGACCAGCCCGCCTCACATCCAGCCCCTTCTTTGCTTCGGAGCCCCTCCAAGGCCTACGCGTCCACGCCGCCGAGTCTCCCCCAGGCTCCTGCGGTGCCCTGGGGCCGGCATGATCACTGAGGGGCTCCTCCAGGTGGTCCGGTGGCTCTGGGAGGAGGGAGTGCTCTCAGCAGCTCTTTCCTCCTTGCTTGAGCCTCCCTGTACCACTTGACCCCCAGGGCCCCCCATCCATTTGCCCCAAGGCCTCACTTTCCTCCGCTGCCGCTGTGTCCCTCTTTCCTAGCCCGTGGGGCCGGGCGAGGCCTGGACTCCGGCCTCTGGGAGAGCCAGCGCTCTCCAAAGGAAAGAATCAGTGTCTCAGAAAGAAGCTCCCCAAACCCAAATCCCAGAACCGAGGGCAAGAAGTTGCCCCTGTACCCAAGATTCCTCTGCCCAGGCAATCCCAGAACTGGGTTCTGGGCCTCAACCCTACGCTCAGGGCAGGCGACGCAGGCTGAGAAGCTGGTTCCCTCCCTGGCCCCGGCTGCCGCAGTGCCCGTGTGGTGAGCTCTGCCCACCATGCCGACAGACAGAGAAAAGGCGGGTGATCGGAGCTCATATCTATTTTCTGGCCGTTGTCCCCCCCCTCTTCCTCTTTCTCCTCCCTCCTTTTCTCCCTCCCACTCTTCTTCCTCCGCCCCCCTCCCACCTCTGCTTTCCTCCGAACGCTGCGCAAACAGGTCGGTGGCGACTGGAGGGCAAGGAGGCTCCCCCAGCCCCCCAAACTACCCATCGTTTTGTGCACCTTCCTCCCAGCTGGCACCCTCGCCCAGATTCCCGCTCGCCCCTTTCTCCTCAGTCCAGACCGCCAGCACACTTATCTGCTTCCTATCTCCATCACCCGCCCAAGCCTCTCCCTTTCGGGCTCGTTCGTGGTCGACGCCCCTGGATCTCTCTCCTAAAATGGCTCCCCGGACACTGCACACTGGCCCTGCGGCCGCTCAGGACCCAGGGCAGCGGCTGCGCCCCCCACCCCCACCCCCAGCAGCCGAGTCTTTATGGGTCTGGGAGTGCGGAAAATTCTCGCACCTTCTCTTCGTACGGGGTGGGGCGCAGGCAGCCTGCTGCCCCCAAAGCGGAGCCTGCTGACCGCCGAAGAGGGAAATGGGGAGGACGGAACCATTCAAGTTCAACGACATGGCGATGGCGGCTCCGGCTGGAGCCGCGCTTTGGCGGGGGAGGGTGCGCCATCTGCAGCGGCGCGCGGGTGCACAGGGGAAGGGGCAGCGGACCCCTCTCTGCGCGTTAGCGCGGACCCCCGCCCCCACACCCAACCTTGGGCTTTCATTTTCCGCCCGGCCCGCTACGGCCTTTTGCCCTAGCTCCCTCCTCGATCCTCACCCCGAAACCTAAGGAAAACCGCAGCCTCCCGACCCGCGCGTCCCGCGAGAACCTACCATGAAGACTCCGGCGTTGTGGCCTTGTCCTTGCCTGCGCGGCCCCACTCGAAGCACAGAGAGCGCATCCGACCCTCCCGGCACATCCAGCTGCTCCGCGAGTGGTAGCTTTCCGCGCAGCGCCCAGACGCGATGCGGTAATTTTGAGCCACCCAAGATAAGACACTAACTTGACCTTAACTTTGTCAGGGCGCCCCTGGTATCTGGAGAACGTGAACAGACACTGTCTGGCAGCCCTCGTAAAAGCTGACTGGGGAAGGGATTCTGAGTCATTTCATTTATTGCCACTACAGTTCTGCAAGAAAGCTTTTCCTCCCTGCCAAACTTTAATTATTTATGCTCTTTTAGGAAACGAAAGAAGAGGAGAAACGCGGGGGGAAAACACCCAGAGCCAGTCCCTTCCCAGCAGAACCTTTGGAATGGACTCCCTAAGTCAAATGACCGGAGAACAAAAATGTGGGGAGATCACCTTTGTCCAAGGACGATCGGACAGGCGCTCTGCCCCCCCCCCCCCCCCGAAGGGGGGGTGGTGGTGAATGCAGCTGGGAGAGGCGGGGTGAAGAGGCACCCTCCCCCCCACCCCCGCAGACATGAATATTTACAACGGTTCTGAATTTCTCCTCCACCCGCCGGCCTCCCGGAAGCCTCCCCAGCCCGCCTCCCTCGGGAAGAGCCCCCAGGCCTTAAGAGTCCCCCGGTCGGCCCTCTGAGCTCGCAGCCGATTGAATGCCAGACGAAGCCATTTTTTCTCGTTTAAAACCCTGTTTCTTGATCAAGAGGCCTGCCTGGACTGCCGCATTTCGGAGGACGCATTTGTCTTTGTGCGAGGGAATGTTGAGCACTCAGATTTCAGCATCATTTCTCTCGGCGTTTGTTTCTTACGAATTTCGTCGTGGTTCCAAATCCCTGATAGGACTTCGGCTAGGAAAGGAGAGAGGACACCACTGCCTTTGTATTTGTGCGGGTCAGTAAAAGGGATAGATTTGAAAAAACACTGCTGAAGCCCCAACCAACAGTCAAGATTTTACACATAGAATCCTTTCGATCTCTTTGGGGAGTGGTCTCCATGAATTTCACCTCCCACCCCACATCCCAGGCTAAAGAGAAAGAACATGGTGATTTAATGGTATACATGGGAAAGAAACTGTCTCTCTGTGTTACTGTAGGGTCTGCATCTAAGTCTGATTTCCTAGTCCTTTACCCAGCTTTCCGGACCTGAGGTCTGAGAGGTCTGAGTGTGGCCTCCGCCTTTGTTCCCTTGTTCTGGGAGAGAGATCCAGCTCCCGGTACCACCACCTCCCTGAGCCCCATCAGGTGGGAAAACATTTCTAAAGACAGGGCCTCAGGAGCCTCTGGCTTCCTACCCACCCCCCGCCCCCCACCATTGTGTTTTTCTTAAAGGAGCTACTTTAAAAATATTTTTAACATACACATCCAACTGGCTTCAGGAAAGGGGACTTGGAACCCATGAACACTTGGTCTTAGAGATTTAGTGGTTCTTGCTAATTCTTCCACTTGCTAAAAGCTAACAGTTCTCTAGTTTCCGTCTCAGAGCTGGCTGGGAGTTGGGGTCTGCAAGAGGATGGCAGCTTTCCCAGCCTCAGCTGGAGGCTCCTAAGGCTATAAGGGTGCCGAGGCCACATTTCCCAAGGGACCATGCTGGGCTCCAGGCAAAGGTGCCAGCATGGAGTATTTCCACAGGGCATAGCCTGTTTGAAAGAAGCCTGACCAAAACATGGCAAGGAGAGATCTTTTGTATTGAGATCTGAGGAGCCTCCTATTTCGGCAGGCACCCCATCCCCATAACAGCAAGCTTCAAAATTGGGGAATTAAGGCAAAATACAGAAGCCCTGGTGTGCAACAAGCTGAGAGTTCCCTTAAGGTTGGAGACAAGCTCAGATCTGCCTACAGTCCCCTTTCCTCCCACTTGGATGTTTCATACACATTTTGTTCATGGGCTTTTATGCACCATTTTCTGACCGACTTGGAAGCCATTTTCTCATTTAATGAACAGTCAACACCCGCAGTGAAACCACAACCAGAAAAGAAAAACGAATTTGGTGGCCTAAAATCATTAGGAGGGAATCTGAATTGTTTAGAAAAATTGACATCAGTCCCTTGACAACTTGGCTGGGACTCGGATATTTATTTCCATTCAAAACATTTCTATGTATCTGATATGTACAAGCTATTGTGGGTTTTTTTTTTTTTTTACAAAATCAAAACAACATAAAACATGCACAACAACTATTAGATAGCAGAGAAAATGCAATTAGTCAAAACATCAACTGAGGTCAGTTGGGCTGAGGCTTGGGGCTATGTGGGGTGCCCACTCCCCATCTAGGGCCTAGTCCCCCACTAAAAACAAGTCATCCGACTTTGGGAAGGAATCAACTCTTTGGCTGTCATACATCTCAGTTGAAGTTGGGGGGCGCTACTTCTCAGAAGGAGAGGGAAAAGAGGTAGGGGATGATAGAAGGAGCTGGAGGGGGGTGCTCAGTTTCAGTGAGGTTAAGACAGGACACCCCAGCACATGCAAAACACCTCTACCTGGCATTCAGGAACCCCAGCTGCAACAAAGCAAGCCCAGCAGGGCCCAGGGCCTTACAGGCTCCATGGAGGCAGGCCAGGCATGGGCTCAGGAAGGGCATAGCGCTGAGGCACAGAAAGGCCCCCAGTGGGGTTGTCTGGTGGTGAAGAGGGTGAGAGAGGGGAACTTCTCTCTACTTGGTCTAGAGCAGCGACCAGGGGCTGAGGATTTGAAGGGCCTCCTCCTTCACCCCCTGACTACTGGAGGGCCTCTCACCTCTGCCTAATTATCCTAATTCAAGAAAGACATGTCCGCACCCTTACCCACCTCGACAGGACAGCCATATTTACAGTTGGAACGTAGGACACCCTTATCCTTGCTCACTCCCTTCTCCTCCCCCTGGATATTTTCCCCACCTCTTAGTGCACTCCAGCCTCAAAGCAGACTAGCAGCTGTCCTCACCAGAGCTCAGTCCAGTTACAGAGTGCAGGGCTCTGGCCTAGGCGTGTATGAGGAGATAGGAGACGTAGGGGAGTTTTACCAGTACAGTCTAGAGATTTCAGTTTGTGGTGGAGCCTCAGCCTCCCTGCTCGAATCCATGGGAAGGAAGTATCCACCCCATTCTGCCCAGCTGGAAGGGTCAGCCCAGCCCAAAGTCGGAGGTGTCCATGAGTTTGTCCAGCCACCCCAGCCTTCTTCCCCTTGCCTTTCCTCCCCAAGTCTGAAGGTCTAGGGTAGCTTTTGTCCTCTGCAAGCAGCCAGGGCAGACAGGAGAGGGGCGGCACCCTTTCCTCACTCCAGAGCCACGATTCTGGCTTTGCCACAAGCGGCTTTGGGGGCAAAGAGACAGAATTGGGCCTGCAGCCCTTTCTACTCCTTCCCGGAGGCCTTCCTAAATTCAATTCCACTCTGCGCTCTAGTGAGGTGCCTGCTAAATTCAAAAAGAACTGGGGAGGAGAGGAAAGGGAGTCTAGGTGGAAGCAGAATTCCAAGTACAAGGGTGCTAGAGTGAGCCCCCGTGTAAATGCCCGGGACAAGAGCTAGGACAGGTGACCCCAGGCCCCCACTTGGGAAGCCTCAAGGCCAAGGTTGTGCTGCAACTTCTGCAGGCCCCTCCCAGAGATCGGAAAGCGTGGAGGCCCAACTGGCCAGGGCTCCTGGGCTGTAGACTGAGTGGGAGGGTACTTGGGACCAGCGGAGAAGGAGCGGAAGGAAAAGCCCCTAGTCCCAGTTCTTCCTCCACGCCAGGCCTCGGCTTAAAAGGGCAGGCCTGGCCAGCCGCGGCCAAGCCGGGGGCTAGTATAGCGCCAGCGCCTGCTCGCGCAGGACCACGCGCTTCTTTTTCATACGCCGGTTCTGGAACCAGATTTTGACCTGCTGGTCGCTGAGGTTCAGCCTGTTGGACAATTCCTTGCGCTTCTGGCGGTTGATGAATTCGTTGAGGAGGAATTCGTTCTCCAGCTCCGCAATCTGCTGCTTGGTGTAGGGTTTCCGCTTCTTGCGGGTCCTCCCTGGGGCCGCCCCCCACGGCAGGCCTGCAACACAGCCCCAACCCAAGTCAGCCCTGCCGGCTGCTCCCAGTTGTCTGCCCGCCCCCAGCGGCTCCCTCCCTCTGCACACTCTCCCCTGCACCCCACCTCCCAGCCCAGCCCAGACTGGCCCAGGGAGCATGGCCACCGTTTACCGTCGGGCAGCGAAGGTCGCAGGCAAGAGGCGACGCCCGCCGCCTGCACTGTCATGTTCAAGTTGAGCGGGCCCTTGGTGTCGTCCTTGAAGCCGGCAGCGCAGGGGGTCCCCTCGAGCAGGGCTGCAGAGCCCGCTGCCGCACGGCCCACACCCGCGTAGTCGTACTTGGCCGCTTTGAGAGCAGCGGCCGCGGGGGCCAGGCTAGAGTCGGGGACGAAGGGCGGCCGCACACGGCCACGGTCCTCCGGCCCAGCGGCCACATCGGGCGTATAAAACTTGGCCTGCTCTTCGGGTCCATCCTTGGCGCCCAGGGGCTGTAGACCAAGCGGCCCGGAACCGGCCAGGTAGGGCTGCGAGAAGCTGCCGAAAGCGGTGGCACCGGCAGGCTGCGCTGGGGCGCAGGACGCGGGCGTGGTGGCCCAGGGCAGCGCCCCTCGCGGGTATGAGATGGGGGGGAGCGCGGCCAACTGGCCGCCATTCGGCCGCAGGTTGGAGAAGTAGAAGGAGTCAGGCGACTGCAGATTCAGAAGCGAGCCCACATAGCCCGCTCTGTAGAGACTGCGCTCACACATCTCCAACAAAGGGCTTCGGCTGCGCTCGCAGCAGTATTTAGTTACAACCGGGAATAAGAGGACAGGCTCAGACGATTGGACGAAACTTTGCCTGCAGGTTCTTCAAAGCCGGTCATTTCAGCACCGCCTACATCCCCCGACCCGTTTTCCCCCCCTTCAGGGTATTATGATAACTCCCGCAATATTCGATGGAGAAGGAGGAGGCTGCTAGGCAGAAGAACCAAGGAACGTGGAACGAAGGTGAAACCACTGTGAGTTTCTGGGCTCAGCTTCAGGAGCGGGGGACATTGGGTGCCTTTGCCCCAATGTCCCTTGGGATCCTTCTTGGTCTTGATTGGCTTTGCACTCCCCCTTCCCACTGGCTACCTAGACCAGGCTTGCTTCCACGAGCTTTAAGTTGCAGCTAAGGCCTTTTCTAGCGTTGTGCACCTCTGGCTAGGCTTGTCTAGAGAGTCCACTGTCTGGTGGGGCCACGAGCTCTGTCCCTAGGCCTGAGCTATGTTACTCCTAGGCCGATTCCTTCCTGCCCCTGTCCCTCTGGAGAGGATTCTGCACTGGTCATGTTGCATCGAGGACCCACACATGGCCTGAACCCGGCATGCTCCAAAGGTTTGCTGATGGAGGAGAAATGCATCACAAACTCTGCCCAAGTTTGGTGCCCAGGAAGGTGGTTTCAAACCAATTCTGGTGCGCTTCTCTATGGCCAAGTCCTCTGCTCCCAGGAAATTTGCGGCCATCCCGGTCCGTGGAGAATGCTGGCCCAGGAAGGGGCAGCTGCATTGGCCAATCGTGGCCAAAGGCTACATTCCTTTTATTGCCAGGAGTCACCTTGGCGACTACGTCCTGCCAACCAGAACTCCAAGCTGTTCAACTCCTCTGCAGCGGGCAGAGCAGAACGAGCTCCCCGGACTTGGTGTGGAAGGACAGAAGAGCCAGAGTCACTCGGCGGGGAACAGCACGGCTCGCCCAGGCAGCAGGCTAGCGGCGTTGCTCCGCTCAGCGCCTCCAAGGCCGCTGGCGGGTTCGGAGTTCTGGCGAACAGGGGCCTGAGCAGGAGGGGCGGCGCTCCCTCGTCGGGGGCAATGTGGCAGCCCCCTCCGCAGGCCCTCCGGTTTAGCTTGGCCAGAGGGCTATGGGTCCTCCTCCCCTGCCTCGGTCCCAAGAAACCCAGCGGTCGCGTGACTGGCGGCCACCCCAACCTGCAGCCCGCCTCGCGGTCCCCGAGCCAAGCTGGAATTGGTTAGACCGCCAGCTCCGGCACGGAGACCACACAGGCGCCGCCGGAGGGCAAGGCTGACCACCGCGCTGAGACTTTATTGTGAGTTATGGCGACCAATTGGGCGGCTCTGGGGAACGCAGTCGGTCTCTTCCTCCCGCTCTAGGGCGGGGGTATGGGGTGAGGATGGGGATGTCCGAGACTCCCCAGGGTTCTGTCAGAGTTTCCTTACCAGCTCAGACACAGAGGGAAAAAAACTCCACTCCCCGTCCTTGGGGGTGGGGGCGTGGGGAGGTGTAGGCATAAGCTGCAACCTCAGTTCTTAGGGGCTTAAGGGATCCAGGCTCTCGTTTTGGGAAACTCTCCCTGTTTTCCAGGAGCTACAGACTCCCCAGGCCCAAAAGCTCCAGCTCCAGGGATCCCTGGAGTCTCATCTCCTCCCGTCTCAGCATGCAGCGATGCTCCGGTATTTCCAAGTCCAAGGGTGTCTTCTCCGGACCCTTAGGCAGCCGCACAGCAGCGGTTTACCCCTGGGGACTAAAGACATAAAGGCACTAAGTGAGCAATGAAAGACTAGAACAATTAGATTCCCTCCATTTCTCTTTGGCTCAGAATGGTGTTCATCTGCCCCACCTTATCTCCTGGGTTTGTAATTTCCGAGGTCCAGCAGGCAAAGTTGTACGCTGGGAGCTAAGAGCTTGGAGCTGAGGACTGCGCGGCGGGGCGGGGCGGGGGGCGGGGGCGGGGTGGAGGTGTTGGTGGGAAGGGCAGGAGGCTTGGCTGGTGAGCTGGAGAATGGGAGAGGATTTGGCCGCGGAGCTAAACCGCGAGTTCTGCCAATGCCGCCGACCGCCCAGGAGATGGCGAGCGAGCTCCACGCCTGGCGAGGCGCCGCCGCACGGTCAAGATCAACAGTGAAGGGCGGCACAGCCGGCCTGGGGTCGCCAAGCCCGTGCTGTCACGGCCCGCTGCCAGGCTCCGCCAAGCGTCTCGGAAAGCCGGAGATCGTGGCAGCAAGGCTGGCGGGGACAGCGGAGTCAGAGGCACCCGGCAGGCTGCCAGACACGGGGAAGTGTCGCGGCCGCCCCTTTGTCTGGCGGTGCGTCCCGACTGCAAAAGCCTCCATCGCCTCCTGGATCACGCGTAGACGCGCGGGCCTGGAGTCTCCACCAGCGGCACTCCAAACCTGCTAGGTTTCAGACGCGTCCTCCCTGCGGCCTCTCGGTCTCCGCCCGAAGAAAGGCCTCTCTCCCAAGCTCCCTTCGCCTTTGCTCCCCGTGGGCCTCCCTACCAGCGCTCGGGCCACCTACCGGCTCCTCTCCTCCCTCCTCAATTCGGAATATAAAAGGAATGCATATAAATAGCAACGTCTTCATCTGTTATTGATTTAGCCATCAATTCAAATTCCACCGGAGAGCATTTGAGCAGTTTTAATCTTCAGCAAACCTCCCCATTTCTCCTAGGCAGAGTAAACTGACCAGCAAACTACGGATGAAAGGAAAACCTCCAGGCAATCCCCGCATCCGACAGGAAACCTCAGAAATGGACCTGGGAAATGGAGTGCGGCCCTGGAGTCTGGAATTTACCAAAAAGGAGGGAAAACGACGTTGGAAAAGAAGGGAAAACAGGCCTGCTTCAGATGAAAGCACATCTTGCGAGGAAAGCAACATGCTAATTAGAAACTCTTCCTTAAAGTGGGAGGTCGGGGTAGTTATGTCCAGGGTTAGTTATGTTCAGGGTTACTTCTCCAGAATTTGAGTCGTAGTCCGTTCTCTCTCTGTTTTCCTCTGTCTCCCTCTGTGTCTCTCTATCTGCCAGTTAAAACGAAGTTGGCCGCCCACAGCCAACCATCGATGCAAGATATGAAAGAAATCAAGCCGGGCCAGAGAAAACGAAAGTAGCTCCGGACCTTGGGTCTCTGCGTTTTCTCTAGCGGATCCATAAGGGAGCCCCCCCGCCATAAGAGTTTACATATTGTGTGAGGTTTTAAACATGCGTATTTAACTTACATACCAAAAAGTTAGCAACCACTAAACTGATTGTGCCTAGGCGCTAACAACACGAGGCACCCAGCTCCTCAGCGGCCATTTCCTTGAGTGGCAAAAAGGCCTCAAAAAAGCAAGTTCATTGGGCCTAAAAATTGCGTCTAGAGGTTTAGGGCGTATAATTATGGTTTTCAGTCCTCAAACGCTGTTTGGAGGCTGCTCGGAAAGGGCGATAAGGGATCAGCCTGAAATGTTTCTTTTTCAATTGCCAAATATGGATGTGTCTAATTTCAGGATCTTCCAAGAGTAGATATTTATAACAGCCTTTCTAGGAAGAACACCTTCAAGTGAGCACAATTTCCTACACCCAGACACAAACATACATATTGATTAAAAAAATAAAACTAGTTGAATAAAGTGATAATATTGAAAGAGAAGTAAAATTTTATTGGAGATTTTTTTTTTGTCCGGTAAAAAATACCATTTCAGACACCGCAAATTATATTCTCATTTAAAGACATCACTACTTATGTTAAAGCCACAGGGAAAAGGGTGGAGAGGGGTGGCGGAAATGGAGTGGAGTTTCAGAGTAGAACTGGTATTGAGTTTCCTTCATCTATAGCGAACATCATAATGTTGAGGACAACAAGATTTTATAATAAATAAGAACACAAGAGGTAACACAAGCTTGAAAAAAGAAAATATATAAAAGACGAAGAAACAAGAGAGTTCTGTTTATTTGCATCTCCCTAGGAATAAAAAAAATCATTTTTAAATGCCTGAAGCACTGCACACATATCCCAGCTCACAGACATTTCATCTACAAAAATATCTCTTGGTTGTATAAATATGCAGCACTTTAAAAAGTAGTTATTTATCATCACATCATTTTTTTTTCCACCTTGAACTTTAGAGCTCCACATTTTCATATTTGTTAGATGTTTTAAAATTCCACGAGGGGCTCAATACATTTGTTCAGACAGTCAAGTTCTTCATTGGGTTCTGGACAAAAGTTCCCACCCTTGGCCACATTGATTCATTCTCTTTCAGGGGACTGAGGAGATCACTTCAGTTCTAGTCCCACAGACCCAGGGTCAAGGAGAAGGTGTGCATTTATACCATCCATGGATTACTCTCACATTTGCAGCCATTTAAATATCTGCATTCAGAGCTGGGGAAATGAAGGCATCCATGAGGACAAATTATTTTCAAATTAAAGATTATAAAAGCACAAATCGACGACATATACTAAACACATAGAAGTACAACAGCAAATGAAAGATCCGAAGTAGGGAAGATTGTCTTCATTTCAATATCGATACAAACCCTATTTAATAAGGTAGCTGCTTTTAAAGCCATCAGAGTACCTCCAGCCGCCTGTTTTTAGACTTTCCCAGTGACCTTAGAGCGCTGCCTGCCCAGAGCTGTTTCCACTTGCCTCAGGGTGACTGCTGAGAGCTAATGATTAAATTGCCCAATCACAGGATATGAATGACTGCAAATCGTTCTGCCCTAATAGATTATGAAGATAATCAGTGCTGGAAACAGGCATTTGAAGTAATTTAAGAGAATAAAACCCTAAAATCATAATGGCACTTCTGAAATTCTTTGGGGGGGGTATTATTCAAAAGTACTTCAAGTCCTTTATACTGGCCTGGAGGGAGAAACAGAACATTAAAAACATCATAAAAAATAAACCTAGACAAGAACAAAATCAATAATAAGCAAGTAAGAAACAGAACTACAAAGTCAGGTTGGGGTAGCAAAAGGTTTTAGAGCCTGATAGGGGAAGAGAGAAAAACAATTCACAAAATTTGCCATGATTGGCAGGGAGGTGGGAGGAATTAAATACATATTCAAGTCTTTCCGAAGGTCTTTTGGAGACAACTGAAAGCATTTAAATTCTCTTTGACCAATCTGGTCCACATCAGGAGACAGTGTCTTTGAGCTTGGAGACGATTTTCTTGTCTTTCACTCTTCGGTTCTGAAACCAAATGGTCACTTGTCTCTCGGATAGGTTCGTGGCGGCTGAGATCCGCCGCCGCTTGTCCTTGTTAATGAACTTGTTAATGGCATACTCGTTCTCCAGTTCTTTGAGCTGCAGTTTGGTGTAGGGCACCCTCTTCTTCCTCCCCCGACGGTAGACACACATGTCTGGCTGATTTAGAGCCACATCCCCTGGTATTTAAAAAAAAAAAAAAAAAAAAAGCACGAAAAAAATTAGACCAGGGTTTCTGGGGGCACCACTGGGGACTGTGTGTGTACATTCGGAAGGGGTATGGAGAATAAAGAAAACCAGGCTGTTTGCATTTTATTATTGTTTACACAGACATATTATTTACACATTATTAAAGAAAGATTATTTACACTTCAAAGTGAAGGCCATTTGATGCTGATGGATCATCATGGTTTCTCAAACCAGCATCTTAACAAGCCTTCAATTTTATGGCATGGTTATTGTGGACAGTTACAAGGACAGTTTCTGCAAATGCCTGTGGCATACATACAAACAGTCTTTTAAAAATCCAGTTTGTTGTTGTTGTTGTTCAAGCTTTGATTTCTTGTGTTCCTGTGTTTGGAGGTTGTGAGCTCTTAGAAGCTTAGTGGTCACCCTGGGGCAGACGTGTGCTTCAAAAGTGGGGCCCAACACTGACACTTCTTTGGGGAGGAGGGGCCAAGGCCTGGGCAAAGGGCACGCAAAGACCTTCAACTGTGGGAGAAAAACAGGCTTGTACCCGCAGGCAGAAGAAAAGGGTTGTGAGAAAGTTGAAATCAAAGGAGAAATGTACAGATTTCAGGCAAACTGGACGAACTGTTCCATAGGTTAACCCTGGCCGGCCAGGAGGACTAGCGCAGCTCCCAAGTAGGGGCATACACTACTAGCGCTTTCTTTTCGTTCTCGCGCTCTCTCTCTCCCTCTTCCCTCCCCTCCCTCCCTCCCTCCCGGCCACCCCTTTCCCCCGTCGCCCCTACCTGGAAAGGAGGATTTCCAAAAATGGGAGCCCTGTGTCTGGTCCTTGGCACAGTACACCTGGCTGTTCCACCCGTTGGCCAGCGTCCAGGACTGGTAGCCCTCCATGGAGATGTACGCCTCGTGCCGAGGCTCCCCGGAACCGAAGGTGGACACCATGTCGATGTAGCCAGGCACGTGCTGGTAGGGACTCGTGTAGCCCTGGTAGAAGGACACCTCCTTGGCTCTTGCGGGCACCTCGTTGGCCGGTACGCTGCTGCTTGCCAGGCCCGACACGTCCATGTACTTCTCCACCGGGAAGCCTCCCAGCGAGGCGTGCGGCGACGACTTGAGAGCGTTTTGCTGTAAGCCCACGCCGTGCGACATGCGGCAACTGTAGTAGCCGTTGCCGAAGTGGTAGCCGTAGCCCAGAGCTGGGGCGCCCGGAGGCGCTGCAGCGGCCGCGCCGGGCGCGGGACACTCTTTGGCGGAGGGAGCCTCTGGACGCGCTGCGACCACAGCCGAAGATGACGACGACGAGGCGGAGCCCGCACGCTCCGAGGTCCCCGGGTATGCGAAGCCCGAGGCCGCCGCCGCCGCTGCCGCCGCCGCCGCCGCTGCCGCCGCCGCACGCCCGGAGTGTGTCCCGGCGAACACTGGCGCCGAGAGGAAGCCGCGACACTGGCCGGGGGCCGCCGCCGCCGCCACGGAGGAGGAGGAGGAGGAGGCTGGGGCCGCCCCGGCGGCCCCGCCGTCCGCCCGCAGCCCGTCCATGTCCCAGCTCCCGGCGCGGCTCATGGCCCGGCCCGGCCCGGCCCCGGCCCAGGCCCCGGCCCCGCGCAGGACACCATGGCGCGGCGCGCTTCCTCCCCTTTCTCTCTCGTTCTCTGGCTCCCGCCCTCTTCCTCTCGCCCTCTCTCCCTCTGCGAGCCTCCCGCCTCCCGCCCGCCCGCCCTCCAACAGGTTAGCTCATCGCGGGACGTTTATAAAAACGAAGTTCAGGTTGGGAGGGGGCCGGGGCCGGTCGGGGGGCCTCCTCCCTCCCCGAGGGCTCCCGCTCGGGGCCGCGCCATTGGCTGCGCGGGGCCACGTGGGGGTGGGGGCGCGGGAGAGTCTGGCTCCAGGCCGGGGCCCCGCTGGACCCACCCACCCCGGCCCCTACCCCTTCCCAGCCCCTAGCGCAGCCCACAGCCCCTTCCCGCCCTCCTCTGGACCCTGGCGTTTGCGCCGAAGCCAACCCCCACGAGCTGATTGCGCGACCGCCCATCCTAGGCCCTGTCTGCGACTGAGAAGGGCGCCGAGGCCTGCCGCTTGTTTCGGCCACGGCTGTTTTTGCCACCTCTCCTCGGATCCCCGAGCCGTACAACCAAACGAAGGCGAAGGACAGAGATGGTCAGAATGATGTGAAAACAGCCTGATTTTTGACCCTGTTGCTTAATCCCTTGGATTAGCTGACCTAGACCCCAAACCCGAGGGAGCTAATTTTCCCTACGTTAAGCATTGCTACCGGGCAAAGGCATTTCACGCATGTTCTCATAAAGGATCCTCCGAATTAAGACCAATTGGAGCAGACCCTCCCTACACACACACACACACCGTCCACCAGGAAAATGCCCACGAAGCGCCCTTGGTGCCGGGACAGAGACTTACAAGTAAGTCAAGCGGACGAAAAGACTCGGCCTTGACGCGGCGAACGTGACGATCTGCCCCAGGGAGAAAAGGACGGATGCCTGGTCCACACTATTCGCCTCTACACTCAGGCCTGCCGGGAGTCGCCTCCCGAACTGGGCTCCCCGGCCCTTGCTCAGATTCCCCTGGCCAGCAGCAAGACCCTGTGGAAAGCTCTTGGAGAAAGCCACTCTGCTGCCCGCCACGAAACTTCTGCGCCTCCCCTGCAGCCCAACTGCCTCTTGCATTTTGCAGCCACCACCCGCCCCCGCCCATTACTCACACCAATTAATTGAAAACTTCACTTTCCCAGGGACCTTTGTTTCGCTTTCTTTTCCAAGCTGCCAACTGCAGAGAACTGAGAGGGGCAAATTAGGAAGGAGTTTTTTTCCCCCCGCGAGCAAAGTTGGGGCTCCCGATAGGAGCAGCCAGAGCGACTGGGTCTGGTCTCCCGGGATAAAGTGGGCTCCTGTGACAAGCATCACAGCCCTGACCGGATTCATCCCTTCGTGCCATTTCTCAGACACAGAGCCCCAGCACTGCACCACCACCCCCCATCTTAGCCATTAATGGGGAGCTGGTATGTGTCCGGCTGTAGACTTAAGGCTACACCTTAGGAGCAACGTTTCATTTGAGGAGTTGAAGGTGCTGGGTGGGGTTCAGGAGCCCTCAGAGTGAGCCCATTTGGTTCTGTAGTATCAACTCCCCAGGTCAGCCCATCTCCAAGAAAATTGTTCCCCTGAGCCTTGATTGGTGAAGCCAGCTTGTCACCCAGCCCTGCCATTCCTGGACCCAAGACATGACTGGATGGGGCAAGTAAAAACGCCAAAGAGGCCCTCCTGGGCCTGGCCTGGCATTGCAGGGTGGGCTGCTGGTGTTGGGAGTGTTGACACGCAAAACGCAGTAACCATAAAAGGCTCAAATAAAGGGGAAAGTTATGAGAGGGGCGCTGGAAAGGAAAAGCAGGGGAATTTGACCTTTTTGAAGTCCTAGATGTGTTCATGATCAAATTTGAGTCAGAGGGGGCTGAGCCTTTTTAGAAAGTCATAGGGAATAGAAGTTTGCTGGTGAGAGCAAAACAAGGAGGCAAAAGTTAGTAACGGAAGCTGAATTGGCGTTTTTAAAACACCAGTGGGGCCAGGTGACAGAGTTGCGGACTTTTTGAAAGAGTTTGGCTGGGTCGTCTTTACCCAACAATTTTGGTACCAAACCAGTCATGGAATGCTGCCCCGAAACACTTATTTTTCCTTTGTCTTCCTTGCTTTTTCTCAGAGAGAGAAAATACAGGCATCTTTAAAAGTTTTTTTTTTCCCCTGTGACCTCAAAAAGCAAATTTGTTGAAATAATTTCTAAGACATAACCGGCACCAATGAACTTTCAGTCTTTTAAAACTAAATATCCCTGTGATTTTGCACACCGGGACCTCTATGCCATATTCTATCTGATACACTTTATTAGCCGATTATACGCCAAAAAAATGAAGAAAATGAAATTAAGCTAGGAAGGAAGAATTTGTCAAGTTTTGCTGATTTGAGACAGCCCTTCAATTTTGGTTTGATTTTCCATGCAGCAAATTAAATTGTGCAGGACTGGGAGTAAAGTCCCAATTCATGCTCTTTTTGAAAGACATTAATGCTCTAATTGAAAGAGGCTTCTCAATGATGGCCCTGCCTCCAATTGCCCTGGGGGACTTTCACAGGATTTGGGGTTTCTCTGCCCATCCTAGTGGATGTTCAGGGATGACGGAGGTTTTGAACAACAAGGAGCTTTGGCTCTTGCTACCCTGCCGCTGAACCTGTTTCCAGTACAGCCTTCGAAGTCGCGGCACTGGGGGAGCCAGTTCCCCTTAGGAAAGAGGTTCAGACTGGACCCTACTGGGATTCCCCTTAGGAAAGAGGTTCAGACTGGACCCAGCACCCCAGGGCAGCTGCTACTATTGGATCACAGGGCTGTGGTTGAGTACCAAGCAAAGTCAGGGCTGCTGTGTTTATGAACTAATAAGACACATAGGTTACAAGCCAGGGGTGGTAGGTAGTAGAGGAATTTTGAGGCTGAATTTGCGGAAACATTTCATTTAGCTTGTGTACCCTTGTGTCCGAGTTGATCTTAGGTTTAAACCTAATGGGAATAATTTTCTTTACTGGCCAGGAGCACAGACTGAACCCTGTGTATGTGTGGAGGTGCATCATGTTGGGGCTTTAACAACAGGCATAATCTTTGTTAAATGAAAATCCTTTGTCACCAGACAGAAATGTCTCCAAACACTGATGTGTTACTCAGTGAAACCAGTTTTGTCACATTTCCTGATTTGAGTGAGAAACGCTTCATTGCCCAAGGTCCCACTGAGGGAAGGGAGCAGCAGGGAGAGGGAGAGAGGGAGAGAGAGGTCAGCTCTGCCTTCCTTTCCCATCACTTGCTTTTCTCTCTCCTCTCTTTCCATAGGCACCCTTTTTGGTAATTAATAATGTTCTGAAAGTTACATCCTCCCTTGTCCTCCTTGTAAACGATCTTTCAAATCATGTCCTTGTCCTGGGTTGGGGAATGGGTGGGTGAAGGCTGCGATTTAGATTTATTGATGAACATAAGTTCCTCTGCTAGCCAAGACAGCAGTGAGCTCAATTAACCACATAATCCTGACCATTAGGGTAGGATAACAATTACCAAGTCCCATCAGAGCGGGGTGCTGGAAATTCCTTTGAAAGTGTTTTCCTTGATGGTCACACCGGGAAAGGCAGGACACCTTCCTAATTAACTCGTAAGAAGCCAACAATTCAGTGTAGAAATAAAGTCTTAATTCCAAAATAAAGTCTTAAATCCAGCGGAACTGGCTGGAGAACTCTCAACCAAGTCTGTACCCTGCCAACTTTGAAGTGAATTTTCTCTCTGTAGGCAATACCCAGCTTCATTTGGGTTGGAGATATATATATATATATATATATATATATATATATATATATATTTTTTTTTTTTTTTTTTTAAACAACAAATCTAGGGTAAAGAAAGGGGTTTCTAGCAAAAGCCAGACAGTGGAATCCTCAGTTTGGGCACTTTCTATGTCTGAGATGTATTCCATTTGAATTTGACAATACAATTAGTCTATAGTAAATGTAAATTGTCTGCAACAGCGACAACAGAACGCTCTCTAAACCTGAAGCGCTATTTGATGAACCCAGGTCTGCCTCCCACAGGGTAGTGGGCCCTTGTTTGGGATGAAGAGAACACCTTCAGCCCTGGCAAAAATTAAACACAGCAAGAGTCTTCCCTCTTAGAGAAACACTAATCTCCCGGAGAAGAGGGCATTGGAGGGTGGGCCCAGAGCTCGAGGATACTGGTGACTTGCTGCTTTTTTTCACAATACAAAAGCTGGGACTGCAATCTTCTGCTGCTTTGTCCTGTATCTCAAGGTGTGGGATTGTTCTCAGGATACGCTTCTCTAGCAATGTCATTGTTAACTAAAGTCCTGTAAGTGCTCACTCTGTGGGCCTTTGGAGATGAAAGAAAATAAATGTTTCACTCTCTTTCTCCCCATCGTCTCTGTGTGTGTGTGTGTGTGTGTGTGTGTGTGTGTGTGTATGTGTGTGTGTGTGTGTGTCCATTACGCAGAGCCCGCGGTCTCTATGAGGAATCCACGTGTGGTCACCAGCAGGGAGAAGGGATGAAGGTTAGGGAAATGCCTAACTACGAAGGTGGGAGGGGGGCGCGCAGGGAGGGAGGGGGAGGGGCAAGTGGTCAGGCTTAGTTTCCCGGCCGGGCAGCTCGCAGTTCCTCAGGCCTGGCGCTAGATGTCCCTGCAAGTTTTCCTGTCGCGTCCGAGGGCGCACAAGCTTCAGGCGGCCAGCCCCAGAGTCCAGGGAGAAAGTACCCTGCCTCCACTCCCTGGTCATCCCTGGTAGGGTGCGCAATTGTAGCGGGAAGAGGACAACCAGAAGCAGCCAGAGAGACCTATAAGAGACAACGTGAGGACGACCTGCCGAGGGATGGCAGCAAAAAGTTGCCAGTAAGGAGTCTGGCCTGGAGTCGCCGAAGCCGAGGTTCCTTCCCTTATAAACCGAAACCTCCAAGCCTTAAGCCGTGGGGACTGCATTTACCCAAAAGAAAATGTACCAGTGGTTCGAAGCCCAGGCTTTAGCGGTTCTGAGGTCCCACCACACCCAGGCGGTCCCAGTCCCCGAACGAGCTTGCGTCCCGATGCGGGCCCGCGAGTTTTGGGCCCTCTTGGCCGGGAGCCTACCGTGCGGAAGACCGAAGCCAGGGCCGGGCGGACGCGGGGCTCCCGTTACAACTCCGATTTTACCGGCGCCCTCCCTTCGGGAAGCCTGGACAAATTTTTATTACCTTCAGTCGAAGGCCAAAAGTGTTTACCACTTCACCTCGGAGGACCTGCTGCTGCTCAAGAAACAAATATTTAGTCTGGAAGCCTAACACACACACAAAAATTAGACCTCTTTCATGTAATTCCTCCTTTCCACCAAAAAGTGCTTTTCCAGTCCATTTGGAGAAAGCCCTTCCCAGGCCCTCCTCTCCCCCCTCCACCCCGCCCCCAATGCACCTTAAAAATTCTTGCCAAACCACGGGGGCATGGGTTGGATTCCTGTCTTGTTTTATTGAGTGAGTCCTGTACCTTGGTAGTAGGTAGGAGGCCTTGATATAGCCCGGACTCCACGTCTAAAAACTAGGAACACTTGAGAGGCCCGTTCTCAGTTTCAACCCCTGCAATCTGGAGAGAGGTCCAAGGTTTGGGCATTTCATTAACAAACATCAACAAATGTTAATCTTCTCACTACCCTCTATACACGCTCAGTGTTTTTGAGGTGGGCCTGTATTTAAAGAAGAAATATGTAAAATGAAAAAAAATCAACCAAAAATGCTGCCCCAAAGCTTTTAAACTTGGATATATAACTTGGATATTATCAGAGAAAAGTTTAAATCAGCAAGTCCTTCAACCTCTCTGTGTGGAAAGTTTCTCATCTCAGTAAAAGGGTAATAGAGTGGATCTGGAGAGTTGCTGTGAACTTTAGAGGAGATAATATATGTAAAAAGCACGTGTAATTTAGTGTAAAAGCTATAAATAAATTGCCCAATATTACTATACTAGTAGGTATGGAATCTAAATAAATTAAGGAACATTAAATGTTGTAACGGAGTGCTCACTGTCTCCCGTGAAACATTGCTAAACACGGTTTAGGGGAAAATTATGTGTCTTTTACTGTGAATAGTTTCTCTGACATGGTCTCCAGTGTACCTTTTATAATAAACGTGCTAGAATATGAAATATTACTTTTATTTAAAAGGTGCAAAATAGTTTTCAAACCCACTAATGAATGAAGGTGTCGCCTAGAAACGGTGTTTTACCTTTTCAACAGCCTGAGGTCCGGTTTGGCGAAGGCTTTGGGACCAGAGGCGTGAGGTCCCAGAGGAAGGGAAGAAGCCTTGAGCGAAGGAGGAAGGGGTTGCCGTCCGCACCCCAGCCCCCAGCGGCGGCTTCTGCGATTGAAAGCAGCTCGCAGCTGCCGAAACCGCGAATAAAACAGACGGGGGCGCCAAACGACAGCAATAAAGGCATCTGCGACTTCCGCCCGGGTCGCGCCTCCGCAGATCACACCCCCACCCCCCACCCCCACCGGGGCCTTGGCCACCCACGGACCCAAGCCTGGACCGAAATGTCCCATTCATTTCCCTTAGCAAGTGGGACTGGGGAGAGGGTACCCTTCCCAGGTTCCTGGGACAGCGACTTCTTTTTGCCAGGAGCACCCTACCAGAGGTGGCAGAACTGGGGGCCTGGACTGTGGAGCAAGGAGGGAGAGGTGGGGGTGTCCACAAGACTAATCTTTGACCGCGTTAATGGCCAGAAAGCCGGCTCGAGGAGGGGTCATAGTGCTCGGAGTCGTGTGGCCTCGAGGATAGGGTGGGAGGCGGACGCTAAGTCAAGTCATGTTCCGGGTTCCCAACGCCCGCTCCGCGCCCCCCACCCCCCAACTCTGTAGCCACCGCATGCCTATCCAGCTTTCCATTTCTCACCTTGGGGGAGAATTCCGTTTATTACCTAAAGAGGTGGAATTGATTTTCTAAGCAAAGCTCGCGTTGTTGAAGTAAGTTGGCGCCGAGGGGAACAGGAGAGAAACTTTTGGCATTGACTATGTGTATAAATGTATATAAATATATTTAACACCTCGTCTCCCCTTACATTCCTGACGCGCCCCCAACGGGTTCAAGGTTAAAAGGAAAGCGCCAACGGAGAGATGGGCAAAGAGATTCTGGGTTTGCCCCTAACACACCCCAATGTGCTGGGTGTGGCGGCACGGAGGAAGAAGGGGGGCTGGGTTGGGGTCTGAATTGGCGCCGAGGCGAGGATGCAAGACCCGCGCCGGGCGCCCAGATTGCCAGGGTCTCTCGGCCGCTTCGGAAGCTTGCAGGCGACCTCTGTGTCCTGTCCCTATCTTCTCGTTCCCGCCTGTGGCCGCGGATTCTCCTCTTTTGCTGCTGGCTGGCAGACCCGCACGCATTGGGGGTCCGGACAGGGTGGGGCGCAAGCGCAGGAGGAGATGTGCAACGGCCTTGAGTGAAGATTGATCTCCGTTAAAATGGTTGCCACCGGCGTTATTATGACCATCAAAGTTATCGCCAAGAGGCTCAGCCGCCAAGCTCAGGCCGCAAGAAGCAGCAGCAAGGCTGGTCCGCGACTCTCCGCGCCCAGGCTCAGCACCGGGAATACTCAGGGCCACAGGTAAGAGGCCTGGTTGGGGGAGGAGAGGAAGGAGAGAAGAAAGAGCAGTGGAGAAGGAAGGATAGCGGGATGGTAGGGGAAGGAGGCTAAGTCCCTTCTTTCCTCCTTTGACCTAGAAATTCGGCAACTTTGCCACAAATAATTCGATTTGAGGAGGGAGGGGGAAAGTTGGCAACGCAAAAAGTGGATCTGGGGCGGCCCATATGGCGTTGTAAATCGCGACTGTGTTTAAAGTTAGCTGTCGAATTCTACTATGAAATCGTCCAGCCGAGTTCATTTCCCCCAGGGAAAATGCGTAGGCGAGAAGCCTATCCATCAGCAGGGTTATAAAAGTAAAAAACCCAGGACTTCAAGTTCAGTACTCACTCTGCAAACGGTGTTAAAAAATCAGAGAGGACCTAATGATTTCCGTTTGGAGGCGCGGGCCCAACGCACCTCCCCAGCCACGTAGCACTAAAGTGCTTTCAAAACTCTATGATATTTCCTTTCCCTTTCTCTGTCTCTCTCTCAGTCTCTCTCTCTCTCTCTCTCTCTCAGCTGGGGTGGGAGGAGAACAGCCACGCTGAGGCGAAGCAGTGGGGAGAGAGAAAATTAGGCATCCTATTTGTTAAATAAAATACATATTTGATTCCAAAATTCGAAAGATAAGTAATCCAGACAGGAGCGCAAGGTCTTCTCCTTACGCAACTCTTCTACATCCTCCCTCTTGTCCCCTCCCTTACCCCCTCCCGCTTGTAAATGTTAAAAAAAAAAAAAAAACCTTCCCGACGATCTACTCTGGAAAATCAAAGCATTATCTATTATTTAACACGTATCTGTGTCCGAGGAAAAATGAGGAAGGCGCTGCATGATTAGGACCTAAGGGGCAACCCAGCAAACTGAGAGCGTAATGATGCCCCTAAATGAAGGGGGAAATGTGCCGCGGCGCGCTCTATTAATCAGACTGTCAATTTCACCCCCGAGGCCAAACCCCCGGGCGAACAGAACCGGCTCTGAGCGGGCAAAGGACCGGAGCCTTCCTCCTCACTTCTTGTCTCTTCTCGCCTCCTACCTGGATCTATTTGTCTGCTCCGAAGCTGCCTTCATTACCCACTGACAGGAGCGTGTATTTATTTGCTTATAAACCTGTTACAATAAATGATTATTCGAACGGCGTCATTCGTACCTTAATGACGAGCGAGCGCTACTTTTTGATGAATGACATCTCGGGCTCGGAAGGATGTATGGGTCATTTTGACCAGTCATTCCCTCGCTCTGGCATCCCACAATTTTTCCGCCTCCCTCCAAAAGAGATAATAATATTTAGAGGCGCTCTCTGGGGCTGAATGAGAATTAGCCCTAGGCGCAGCCCATCATTAGGACGGGACAGCCGGGCCACTGTGACATTTTTTAGAAAGCTGAGATGATGGAAAGAATAAGAAAAGAGATGATTCTGATGGAGAGGGGGCTGCACAGCCCCACGACCGGCAAGCGGTTCTCCAATTTATCCGATTCGGCTGGCAATGCTGTGCTCGAGGCCCTGGAAAATTCGCAGCACCCGGCTCGCCTCAGCCCGCGCCTGCCGTCCGCCCCCCTGCACGGCGCTCTGGGAGACCTCCCTGCCAAGGGCAAATTCGAAATAGACACTTTGTTCAACCTGCAGCACCCGGGCAGCGAAAGCACCGTCTCCTCCGAAATCTCGTCCGCCGCCGAAGGCCGTAAAAAGCCGGGTCATTATTCAGAGGCGGCCGCCGAGGCGGACATGAGCAGCGACGTGGAGGTGGGCTGCTCGGCGCTGCGCTCCCCTGGCGGCCTTGCTGCCGCGCCGCTCAAGGAAAACAATGGCAAAGGTAACCGCGCCGCCCTTGCCGCGCTCTCTAGTCCTATCCTCCCGGTTCTTCCGCGGCCCCTGCTGGTCCGTCCTACTGCCTTTGCCCCTAACCGACCCTCCGCAGGCAAGCTGCACCCAGCGGGCTCGAGCGGGGGCGGGACGCATGCTGGGAACCTTGCCCTCCTGCTCTGCTCCTTGAGCCTCCCAGCGAGGCGCAGGCCTGGGAGGTTCCAGGCCCGCCCGCCCGCCTTCGCCCGAGTCTGTGAAAATGTTCCTTCGGGCTGGTCTAAAAGCCCATGCGAGCTGGCCGACCTCTAGCAAACCGCTGAGTCGCGCTAAGGGAAGGGTGCCCCGGGTAGCTGCTCTGAACCCCCCTTGCCCCTGATTCCCCAAGGCCGAGTGGAGGGGGCATCCTGAGTAAGTCGGAGGGAGCCTCGCCGGGCGCCTCTGGGAGACCCGCTTGGGTCAGCGGGAGAAAGAGTTGAAAAGTAGAGTCCACCCCCTAATGGTTCCGGTTTGAGCTGCTGCTGTCTTTTGAATTCTAAAAATATTTTTAACCAAACCCAAAAGACCATCAAAGAATGGTTGGAAACCCTACAGAAAGCTGCCCTGCCATCTCCTGACCAAGGTAAACCTAGAGTTTACCAAACTACGCCTAGATGTAGGCATTTTCCCTTGGCCACTCTTCCTCCTGAGTTGAAAATTTCTAATTATTAAGAAAAAAAGAAACTTCCTAATTGAGTTCCTATTATTTGGTTAAGAAGGGTTCCCCAAACTTTATTGATTCCATTCAAGGCAACAATTTGTAAGCATGACAGACCCCATCAATTCAGGCAGCTTCTTGCCTTTCTCTCCCGGCTTCCCCCATCCGCGCTCAGCTCCAGCGCGGAGATCTCGGCCCTACAGTGACTCTCGCGCTGTCGGCCGTTTGTTTGCCAGGGTACTCGGAGAGCGGCTCCGCCGCGGGCACCACGACGTCTGCGTCGGGCTCCGGCCTTGGCAGCCTGCATGGAGGCGGCGGCAGCGGCAGCGGCGGCGGCGGCGGGGGCGCGTCGCTGGGCGGCTCCGGCTCTGGCGCGGATCAGGTGCGGCGCTACCGCACGGCGTTCACCCGCGAACAGATCGCCCGCCTGGAGAAAGAGTTCTACAGGGAGAACTATGTGTCGCGGCCCCGCCGGTGTGAGCTGGCCGCTGCGCTCAACCTGCCCGAAACCACCATCAAGGTATCGATTCCAGCACGATCCTTTTCTAGACTCCCGGGGGGGGGGGGGTGTCTGGGTTGGTTTTTGTTTCTCCTTTCTCTTTCCTGGGTGGCCACATTTAGCTGAGGGCCTGAAAATCTGCGGGGTAGAGTCACCAACGGAATTGGTATATTTGTTTCTCAGCTGCCGCATCCGAAGGGTTGGCCGGCCTGGCTGACCTGGGAAGCCCGGGGAATGGCGGAGCTGATGCCGGAAGCACTGGCCTCTGTTCAATTTTGCCCAGCCGCCTGCCCAGGTGCCCCTAGCCCATGTCCATGGCCCCACTTTCCCCTCGGCGGCAAAGCCGGCTGGTCTTTGTTCCTCTGGCACGAACCCTAGGTGAAACTTTTCATCTGCTCTTGATCTTGGAGATTTATTTTCCACATAAATCGTTACAACGTGGAGGAAGGAATACTGTATTTTAAAAATCGATTGGGTTCAGAAAGGAGTTTCCTAAACATTTTTTCTCCTGGGCAGCAGGAAAAAAGCAACCTCCTGGGGAAGGGAGACTACAACGAAATTGTCCTTACTTATATATCTCTAAGTGATTAATTTTATTAACCTGGGAGCGATAGCTGGGAGGTTGGGCGATTTGGCGAACGCTTGGCGGAGGATCTCACACTCTAGAAAAAGCAAAGAGGAAGCTCCAACGGATAAGGGAGGTTGTGGAAGTCTCCCTTTGGTTTGATCGGGCTTTCTTTAATTTAGAGTTGTGACGAGTGATGTCTTCATTAGACTGTCTTGGGAGGGGTATAACAGTCCCTTTCCCAGTTTAAGAGGATGTTGTTCCCGCCACTCACTTGAGGCAAACGATTCCAACAAAAATCATCCCTTCAGTATCAAAATCGTACCCGTGCCCTTGGGGCAGGCCCTTGCAGCTCAGAGGACTCAAGACCTCGAGCGGCGACCTTTTAGAAAAGCTGCCGCGGTAGCCCCTCTTCAACGGTGGCCTAGAATCCGTGCAAATCCTGGGATTGAGAGACCGGTGCTCAGCAAGGCTGGGCACCAGTGTGTGGCGGGAAGGAGAGGGAAGGTTGCGTTGGGAACCGTAAAACGCAGCGGAGAGTAAGGGAACAGGAGCCGCAGGAGTCGGACACAGGGCAGATTATTTTTGCTGAGGAAGGTGTGCCCACTCCTGTTCCCACTGCCTCCCTCACTGCCAGCTGGGAGAATAGGGGGTCTCCAAACTGGGTCGGGTGGAAGGGGAGTAGGTCAGGCCTTTCGGAGGTCCGAGAAGGGTGCAGAGGCCCAGGGAGGGGGCTGAGGCCTCAGGGCACTCCCTAACTCGGGCCGCGGTGCGGCTCTCCCTTCAGGTGTGGTTCCAGAACCGGCGCATGAAGGACAAGCGGCAGCGCCTGGCTATGTCGTGGCCGCACCCGGCCGACCCCAGCTTCTACACCTACATGATGACGCACGCGGCCGCCACCGGAAGCCTGCCCTACCCCTTCCACTCGCACGTGCCGCTACACTATTACCCGCACGTGGGTGTCACGGCTGCGGCCGCGGCGGCTGCGGCCTCCGGCGCAGCGGCCGCGGCCTCGTCGCCCTTCGCCACTTCCATCCGCCCGCTGGACACCTTCCGTGCCCTCTCGCACCCCTACTCCCGGCCGGAGCTGCTGTGCAGCTTCCGCCACCCGGGCCTCTACCAGACGCCCGCGGCCGCCGCGGGGCTCAACAGCGCGGCCTCGGCCGCCGCGGCTGCAGCAGCTGCGGCGGCTGCGGCCTCCTCGGCCGCGGCGGCCGGGGCGCCCCCCAGCGGCGGCTCCGCGCCCTGCTCGTGCCTCAGTTGCCACAGCAGTCAATCCGCCGCGGCGGCCGCAGCAGCAGCCGCGGCGGCCCTGGGCTCCCGGGGTGGCGGCGGCGGCGGCGGGGGTGGCGGCGGCGGCGGCGCGGGGGCCGCCGGCGGCTCGGACTTCGGTTGCAGCGCCGCGGCTCCTCGCTCCGAGAGCGGCTTCCTGCCCTACTCAGCCGCCGTGCTTAGCAAGACCGCCGTGAGCCCGCCGGACCAGAGGGACGAGGCACCGCTCACCAGATAACTACGTCGCCGCCGCCAGGGGGCCGTGCCCGGGGGTCCCCTGAGCGCCCCCGCGCCCTCCGCGCGCCTACGTGCCCTCTGCGCGCTGCCCGCTGCCAAAGCTGCCGCCAGGGGGCGCCCCGGCGCGGGAGGCCGAAGGGAACTTGCCCCTACCGAATTGGGGGAAAGAGCCGCGCAAAAAACCCGGCGGTGTGCCCCTAAATGATTTCTATTTTTGTATTGGCTACCCAGCAGCATCTTTTCCTCTAAGTGTTTCCCACCGCCCATGCCCCGTTTCCCGCCTCTGTCCGGAGCTCTTGGTCTTCCCGAAGACAATCCCCTCGCCCTCAAACTGGTCCTCAGAGGTTTGGGGTCCTGGCTGTAAGCCCTCCTGAACCACGTGGCCAGAAGCAACGGAGAGCCACAACAAAGAGAGGGGGGAATGCTGTGCGCTAGTGCTTTGTGCGGAAGGGCAAGTCGCCCCCGAGGTTCCTGCGGCTGCTCTTTTTCTTCCATCCTTTCTTTTCTTTACACGAGGGTGAGGAGAGGTGGCAATTTTTCTCTCAGCCTGAGCTTGTTAGGGGCCCTGTCCGCGGGGAGCGGAGGAAGGGAGGTCTGAGAAGGCCAGGAGGGCGGACGGAGAGCGCGGGCGGCTGCGGGTGTTCGTGAGATGGTTTACCGCGTGCGGGAGCAAGGCCGGCGGGGGCCCTGGCGGTCTTTCCTGCCCGGGGAAGGGCAAAGCCGAGGCAGGAAGGAGTGGTGGTCTCGCCTCCCCTCTCGGCCCTCCACTGTTCTCTCTTTTGATCTTTTGGTGTGGGATGCAGGCGTCTTGCATATTTTAAGCAAAAAGCAATGGCTAATAAGGGTGCCACAGCCTGGCCAGAAAAGGAAAGAGAAACGAAAGAATGGGGAGGGGTAAGATTGACAGATCGTTGTAATGTTTGAAGAAGCGTTTCCAGCTCAGTTTTCCAACTACCGGGTTCCACTCGATCTGGGAAATACTTGAATCTCTAGATATATATTATCCTGAAGCATTTCCTTAGACACTTTTCTAAGTTCGAACTCGATTCCCCTCACTCCTTCCCCTCCTCGTTTTCCTTTTGCTCGGGTAAAATGGTTCTTGGCATCTTTCTCACGCATGTCTATTGCGCTTTCGCCTCTGCAAAGCCACGGATGGGTTGCTGAGACCCATTCTGCCAACCCCGGCTACTGGAGGGGTTTCCTTGAACTTGAAGAAAGGCACATCAAAACCCACCAGTGTTAACTGCCACGTCAATTTTGATGCTAATAATGTGCAGATTATGACGAAAATTGCCAATCATGCTCTCTGATGGACCTCCTTTGAATGTGGAATTGGAGAAAAGTTCCCCGCACGGAGACCTGCTGTCAAGTACTAACAACCCGCTAAGGGAAGTCATTAGGAGAGACGGATAAGAGACTCGGTACATAAAACATTGTTCTTGGTGCATAGAATGTATGTTACTTAATGTTATCTCTGTTACCTGAAGTGATTTCGCAGAAGAAAGCCACGTTCTTATCATCTCAATTGCCAATTTTCATTTTGGTAACTCGGACGCCCTGGGTAGACTTTTCTCTGTTAAGTTGATATTCCACCAATGTGAACAGCCTCATTAAATCAAGCCCAGATATTTCCATAATGCTCCCCGCAGAGCCACTTCGCTCCTCACATAATGAGATTTTCTGAAGAGTTGAAGCCCTAAAATAACTTGCTAGTGCATGTTTAGACCCAATGAAGTGGGTATGTGTGTGTATTAAAATGTAGGTGTGCTACCTACATATCCTTGTGTATATATGTATGTATATATGTATATGTATGTATATACATATATATCCATTCTCTTAAGCACATACATATGTAAGAGAAGCGCACACATTCATATATACCCATTGGCACTATTTTCTGTGATTTATTTCAAATTCGTGTTCTGACATTTTTGTTATTTTAAAGACACTGGATTTTAAAAATTCATTTCCTAAAAATAGGCTTTCAGGAAACTTTTGAGAAAATTCATTTTCCAGGAGAATTTATTGTTTTCATCAAATGGAAAATATTTCAAGGGGAAACAGTGTTTCAAAACTCCTGGGGTCTATTAAAATATTCCCATAAAATATTAGAGAACTTCCTAATGAAATAGAAATGATCTACAGCTCAACTTTTTGTTTTCTTTTTTCTTTAAAGAGATGAGACTACTTACGTTAAATATTGATTATGCCAGCTGTTACTGAGTTTACATTAAAATATTAATATATAATTTAAGGCTAAATAAAATAAACCAAAATATGGTACCCTTTTATCAGCTTTACCTTTATAGATTGTTAAAGTCCTTTCTTACGATCAGCTATCAGATGTATATAAGGTACTCTAGGCAATAATGTTTACATTTCCCCCCAAAATATATATGATTGATGAGAATGCTGGTTGGTAAAATGAACATAAATTCATCTTATGTTAGGTCCGTTGGATCTGGTTATTATATTAAAATAAAACTGTAAATAAAGTCTCCGTGCTTTAAATATTGCTGGCTGTATGAACTCACTGTAAGATATTTTACAAATGTGCAATAATTATAAAGCTTTGTATATTACATTATTTATTGTGTTTGGTCATGTAAAATAAATGTTATTTAAATCAAAGCGATTTTATTTGTTTAAGAGATTGCAAAACGGTGCGTGCTGGTGTTTGTTTTTAACTGTGGCATCCAGGGTTATGAAAATCTCTTAAAACAACATATTTAAATCCATATAATACCCATATCAGACGGATTAATTCATTCTAATCATTATTTTTACGGCAAATGCATTACTCATGTTTATAGGAGACACGCACCACATCCAAACATTGGTTTAACGTTAATTGGCTGGCTAAACAGATAAGAGTGTTTAGGAGAGTAGTGTGTGTGTGGATACGCAATACAGAGGACATGCCAGCACAGATACAGGGAGTGGACACATGACTCAGGGCTGGGGGCTGTTTATGTCTGCGGTACTACAAAGGTAAACAAAATTAATTCCTCTGTCTAATTAACTTGTCCGTCTTTGGTTTTCCCATTTATGGAGTATATATTAATCTTTTATTCAAGGAAAAAGCCTATATTTAATAGGCCCCTGAAAGCACTAAACATGCTCCTTTCTC